>NC_080411.1:2688750-5372500 GCF_030265065.1 Corythoichthys intestinalis
ACCTGAAACATCCCCTGAGCTTGATTTGGTATGTTATTATGCTCTTGTATATGGATAACATATAGGCTATATCTATATTTACCTTAATACATCTTGCATTGATAGGAGCATCGCTAGGCTATTTCAGTTGCCACTATGGTTGATTATTTTCAGGAATGTTGATTTTTTTTTTTTAATTTTTTGAAACATGCATTTATTATCAGTCAATATGGAAGGAATTTATGTACCCATAA
The DNA here is from genome assembly GCF_030265065.1 of Corythoichthys intestinalis. Classification (NCBI taxonomy): domain Eukaryota; kingdom Metazoa; phylum Chordata; class Actinopteri; order Syngnathiformes; family Syngnathidae; genus Corythoichthys; species Corythoichthys intestinalis. The sequence goes on from NC_080411.1 coordinate 2,688,984, forward strand.
AGAACATCTTATTTTGTTATGCTAACTAATGCTCCTCATTTGGAATTATTCCTAATAGATTAACAGCAAATAAACACTGAATAAATAGTCCTACAGCGAATATATACTATTTACTGATTGATTAATAGTGAATTTGACATCATCCCACTCCTACCCTCTAAATTACTGCAGCTGAGGTGACACAGGTATACCACACAATAAAACGTAGCCAGCCAGAGCTACAATAGTGCTGACTGTGGACACAGGCTCAATTAGATTTTTATGTGATTCCAAAATGTTGAAGAAAATGACTTTGGGGAGAACAAAGCAAGGGGCACTGTTGAAACAAGTCCTGGGTCCAAAGGCAGTGGGTGATGTGCTCAAGATCTTAACGTCACCCATCCCATTCTCCATACAGACCGATGCCTCGAATAAATAGAGCAGGAAGATGTTTCCCCTTGCTGTCCAGTACTTCAGTCCAGAGTCTGGGCTCACCAACAAAATGCTGGACTTTATAGAGAATGCAGACGAGTCAGCTGCTGGATTGTAGGTCTCCTGGAACATTCCCTTAAGAAATTGCCTCGTCAATGGATCACGTGACCGGATTCAGTGCCGACAACACAAATGTTAATTACGATATTCACAACTTCGTTTTCACATAGCTGCAGGAAAAAAACAAAACAATCTGCTGCAAGGAAATCGCCATGCCCAAATAGTGCACAATACAGTTTTCTCATCTAAAAATACATTTCTATGCATTTTAGGAGTTTTGGGGTTGCCGCTTTTTTTTACCCGTCAGGCTTTGGGCGCAAGGGGGGCGTCCCTTATTTCTATTTCTGAAAGGTGGCAACCCTAGCTAGCGGCCACCTGACGTAAACAGCTTTTCCGGCGAACATTCTGGTGAATAAATGCTTAAATCCCCGAATTCTTCATAGATATGGACGTGAAACGGTCTCGATTCTTGGTTAAAAGCAAAGAAACCGTGCAGTTAGTGTTTATTTTACATAAATAAGTAGAAGTACAATGCTACGCTGTTAGCGACTGAGGCTAGCTAGCGGCTGCCTGACGTAAACAGAGCTTTACTGGTGAAAATTCTTGTGAATAAATGCTTAAATCCCCAAATTCTTCATAGATATGGACGAAAAACGATCTCGATTCTCGGTTAAAAGCAATAAAACAGTTCAGTTAGCATTTATTTTACGTAAATATGTCGAAGTATAATGCTACTCTGTCAGCGAATGAGGCTATCGGCCGCCTGATGTAAAGAGAGCTTTTCTGGTGAACATTCTTGTGAATAAAGGCTTAAATCCCCGAATTCTTCATAGATTTGGACGAAAAACAGTCTCGATTCTCGGTTAAAAGCAATAAAACCGTGCAGTTAGCGTTTATTTTACGTAAATATGGCGAACTATGATGCCAATGCAGTAGCGGCTGATTTTTCCCATTGATTTTTTTCACAACATTTAAAAATGCATGCATGGTACGAAAAATATAATAATTACCTTGAATCCTCGAACAAATAATTCCTGAGACAATCCTTCCTGTTTGTATGCGGTACAGCTTTCGTACTTCCTAAAAAAATCCAAGCTTAAATCCGGCTTGGACATGAGCGTGTGCTTTCTTCGAATGACAATGAAATGAAATGAAGCTCAGCCCCCTATGGTAAGTCAAAGAATTACGAAGTGTCAGGTCAATAGAGTTATGAAGTCTATGGCCTAACGATACCAATGATTGAACATGTAGGATTTTCAAATGTTGCTTATAGGGCTGTCAAACGATTAAAATTTTTAATCGAGTTAATTACAGCTTAAAAATTAATTAATCACGATTCAAACCATCTATAAAATATGTCATATTTTTCTGTAAATTTTTGTTGGAATGGAAAGATAAGACACAAGACGGATATATACATTCAACATACGGTACATAAGTACTGTATTAGTTTATTATAACAATAAATCAACAAGATGGCATTAACATTATTAACATTCTCTTAAAGCATCCATGGATAGAAAGACTTGTAGTTCTTAAAAGATAAATGTTAGTACAAGTTATAGAAATTTTATGTTAAAACCCCTCTTAATGATTTCGTTTTATTAACATTTGTAAAAATTTTCAATCAAAAAATAAACTAGTAGCTCGCCATTGTTGATGTCAATAATTACACAATGCTCACTCATGGTACTAACCCATAAAATCAGTTGGACCCAAACGCCAGCAGAGGGCGCCAAACACAAAAAAAAACAAGTAACACGTGTACATCACACTCTACTGTCATTTTAGTCTGTTTGAGCGAGGCATGTGCGTTAATTGCGTCAAATATTTTAACGTAATTAATTTAAAAAATTAATTACCGCCGGTTAACGCGATAATTTTGACAACACCGTTGCTTACAGTTAAATAAAATGCAAGATTACTCAGAAAGTAAGTGTAAGTGATCCACCGTGTAGCGTTGTTGTTAAACAACGCGAGTACCTAGAATGACTAGTACAAGTTTAAACCAATGTAGAATAAATTTAAGATTTAGGACTTTAACATGGCAACAGTCATAAACCTTAGAAAAATGACTGTAATGACTGCAATTCAAGTGTTGCGAGAGCCGTTAACGTTGCATAATGAGTGCTGAGAGTGAAACAACTAGATCATAACTTTTTTATATTGTTGAATGAATTTGGTCATTAAATACAACATCAAAGCACACTTTAACAGGCAACAGGGAGGTCTAAAGATGTCTGATTGGAGATGTCTAAGGTTTGTGTGCATTTGGTAGTGACAAATATGTGTTTGAAGGTGTGCCTGTGCGCGTGTGTTTTGGTCAAGGTAGGAAGGAGCGTGTGAGTCATCCTGCATACAGCTGTGCTCCAGATGAAGGAGGCCACCTGCCCAGCTTCTTTACTCCGTTTTCATGTAGACGTCCAAACAACAATCATTTTGGTCAACACACACTTCTAGAAGCAGTCATTCGATAGTTGGTTTGTGAAGGAACGTCGTAGGGTTTGGAATTTGACCTGAATTCTTACATTGGTGTTCCCCCTTTTTTTAAGTGTGCTTATCCCTGATCTCTATTTGTGCAACCAAACATTTCAGTCAAAGACTCGCTATTCTGCTGCTTTTCTGTAATCATAATCTTATAAACTGCATCTATGAAGGCCTCTCTGTCCTGCACCTCATTCACCATGCTTATTACAAGTGGTCCCGCAGCTCTCCTCTAATCTCTCGTGGCCAATTAAACGGTGGGCAAAATCCATTTTGACGCATGGCAAAAGAAAAAGCCAAATGTCAAAATCCATTTTGCCACATTGCAAAAAAATAATGCCACATGGCAAAATCAATTTTGCCACATACTAAATACCACTTTTGGTTCTCGTTGTCTCTCCTCATGTACCTCATTCAGCATGCTTAGTACAAGTGGTCCCGCAGCTCTCCTCTAATCTCACCTGGCCAATTAAACGGTGGGAATACGGACCACCATGCGGGAAGATGGCGAGACACTGGCCGTTTTTTGCAATTTGTCTGTGTCCATGATTGTTTTTGTTTTTTTTTGGCTATGTGGCAAAATTGACTTTGCCACGTGGCATTTTTGCTATGTGGCAAAACTGACTTTGCCACGTGGCTTTATTTTTTTTTTGCCATTTGGCAAAATGGATCTTGCCATGTGGCATTTTTATAGCCATGTGACAAAATGGATTTTGCAATGTGGCATTTTTTTTTTGCCACGGGGCGAAATGAAATGGATTTTGCCATGTGGAATTTTTTTTTATTGTGTGGCATTTTTATGCCATGTGGCAAAATTGACTTTGCCGTGTGGCATTTTTATGCCATGTGGCAAAATTGACTTTGCCGTGTGGCATTTTTATGCCATGTGGCAAAAATGACTTTGCCGTGCGGCGTTTTTATGCCATGTGGCAAAATTGATTTTGCCGTGTGGCGTTTTTATGCCATGTGGCAAAATTGATTTTGCCGTGTGGCGTTTTTATGCCATGTGGCAAAATTGATTTTGCCGTGTGGCGTTTTTTCGCCATGTGGCATTTTTTTGCCATAGAAAAATGGATTTTGCCATGTGGCATTTTTTTTGCCATGTGGCATTTTTTAGCCATGTGGCAAAATTGACTTTGTAATGTGGCATTTTTTTGCCTTTGGAAAAATTGATTTTGCCATGTGGCAAAATGGATTTTGCCATGTGGCATTTTTTTTTAGTTTTGGCAAAATCAATTTTGCCACATACCAAATACCACTTTTGGTTCTCGCTGTCTCTCCTCCTGCACCTCATTCACCGTTCTTAGTCCAAGGGATCCCGCAGCTCTCCTCTCCATCTCACCTGGCCAATTAAACAGTGGGAATACGGACCACCATGCGGGAAGATGGCGAGACACTGGCCATTTTTGTGCAATTTGTCTATGTCCGTGATTGTCTGTTTACCGTTTCTTCCGTCTCCTCGAAGTCTTGATTGACTTGAGTGGGTGAGACGGAGCAATTTGTTCCCCTGGCGTCTAAAATTACAAGCCCGTCTGCTTGCATGTGCAGGTACTTCCCCATTCAATAGGCGAATAAAATACAAATCAGCATTGTTTTGTTCCTTCTTTACGTGAGGTCATCTCTGTGTATTTACCGACTAATTTAGATGGCATGAGTAAGGGTAATTGAGCTACAAACTCAAGAGGATAAAAAATAAAGTGGAAACCCCCAAATGAAAGCTTTTTGAGAAATTGTAAATTGCCTTTTCTCAAAAGGATTTACTTGTACTTAAATGTATAAGACAAAGATAACACAAGTTTTGGGATAGTTTTTTTTTTCTAATTTAGAGGTTGTTTTGAGGTATTTAAGGGGTTATTTCCGATTTACGCTGAAATCCAGGCTACAACTCGTTTGTAAACTGGGGACTACCTGTCCTGTGTAAATGTGCTATGTTTGGTCCAATGCTTGCATGTTTCCAACCTGCTTTCAGCACAGGTTTCGGGGTTCTTCTTCCGGGAAGCCAAACATAAATGAAATTCCTTAGAGCGTGTGGTTTGGCTTTTAAGGCAAATTATTTCTGCTCACTCGACATGGAACGATACACAAGCTGGATATTCAGATGGAATAACATTGGCCCGCCACTCCAAAAAGTGTATTAGTATTGGCTTTTCAGAAAGAGAGAAAGCAGATATTTATAGAGTGACTTTTTGATATTGCTACTCTGCATTAAAATGCATAAGCTTCTACTATCCAAAGATGATGGGTTCTCTCCAAACCCCATGTGGTTTTCTTGTGGTTACACCTTGCACACTCTCCTGTGGTTCAGATCATTCTTTGTTTGAGGAATTCTGTTATTGCAGCTCATTCTTTGGATGGACGCTGTGGCTGGATGGACACCTTTCTTTGCCAGTGTGAACATTATTCCACCGACCGCAGTCTGAGAGTGCTGTGGTGAGGCGCAATGACTAGGGCTCCTCTGTGTGCTTGTGCGTGTGACTCTCGCTCTTTCTGTGCCGCAGCAATCTTTGCAATGATAAAAACTGGAAATCTGTAAGGACAAATTGTTTTCTAAACTACAAATGTCCATTAAAAGTCATTTTTCTTATCCTGTACTCAGTGGCGGACTTGGCAATTTTGGGGCCCTCTTCATGGGTCAGGGACTAAAAAGGTGAGAAGGGTGTGGAGGAAATATGTTCTGGTACACTAGGGCTGTCCTAAACGACAAATTTTCTCCTGATTAGTCAGCCGACTAGTTTTACGATTAGTCGACTAATCTAATATTTAAAAAAAAAAAAAATTTTTTTTTTACTAATTTAGCAATGACATTTTTGTTGACGCTTATTGATTCACAAAACTATTTTAGAACACTTAAATTCTTTACTAAAGTACAAATAATCATGTAAATAAAAATAATTAATCACAAATAATCAATGAGGTTAAATGCTGATAGCATTTACTAGTGCTAGTAAAAGAATGGAAAGTAAACATTCAGAACACTGACTTTGCCTTTCCAACATTATTCAAAACAATTCTTTAAAAAATTCTAGCAATATTATTATAGTATACTACTGGTACTATATAATAATAGTAGTATAATAATTATAATAATTATAATAATTATTCATTGCCAATCATATTTATCATGAAGAGTGTCATTTGAAAGCTATTCTTATTGTAGAATCTGTATTATGTAGTATTTACTCAAGATATTATAATATGAATTCTGAAGTATGTGGGATTAACTCCAGAAATCATTTATATGACGAACATGACGTGCTTTTGCTGTTAACCAGCTGATGAGTGTTATTGTATGACTGATTGGAACTGTACTACATTGTTTCGCCACAGGGTGTGCTGTCGTGTGTGAAGAAGAAGAAGAAAGTTAAAAGAGGCATTAGAGGCCTGTTCTCAACTTCTCCCTCACTGCACTTTGGCTCTCATGGACAGCACGTCCGCTCATGTGATCGAAATAAACGATAGCCGACGTGCAAAGTAGGAAGTGAGCTGTAAAAATAGTAGAGCTGAAACGAATACTCGAGCAACTCGAGTATCTCGAGTTTAAAAACTGATCCGAGTAATTATATTCACCTCGAGTAATCGCTTATTTTGACAGCTCTAAGCATCACGTTTTGCTCGGACTACTTTTAATGCGGGACAACGCGCTGATGTCAAGTGCGTAGAGGAAGAAGCAAAAAAAAAACTTACTGCAGCCGACAGCCGCTACAAACGACGCTGACGTTGCTAAATACTAGCCTGCACGATGCTACGTTGGTAGCAGGTAGCGTCTGATGAGTCTCATAGGCTACGTTCATACTACAGGTCTTAATGCACGACTCCGATTTTTTCATGTTTTTCCGACTCGAGTGAGGCATTAACTTGACGGTCTGAACGTGACAAGTTGCATAGAACTGGACCATTTCAAATCCGATCTGGGTCACTTTCGTATGTGGTTTAAATCCGATCTGGGCCACATTTTTCCAGACTGTCGCGGCGGTCTGTACTGTCCACTCTCCCAAATCGGATTTCATGCAGCAATTACGTCATCAAATAGCGAGAGAGACGCTGCCGTTGCGATGCAGCTGTGCATTATTAGCGCCTAGCTTGCAGTGAACACGGCTTTTGGGGAAGGGCTGGGCTTGACAACAGTCATAAAAAATAAAACTGGGTTGAGGATAAGCCTGAGAATGCTCAGTTTTCTCTCTGTTCCAAGTGAGCAATATTTCGACATTGCCTACACGGCCGAAGGTCGGGGCAAACTGTCCGTATGTGTGTGTGACGTGCACGGACAGTGCGTGCATGCTATCGATCCATATAAACTTTGAATATAAGCCTAAACGGGGATTATTTATGTCTGTTATTTGTGTCCTCCTTTTGAAAAGCAAAATATGATATCCCTGGAATGGCGGATGACGTGTGTCATTTGTTTCTTCTTGCTCAGCGCGTGTCGGACTGCGAATTAGTGCGCATGCGTAATACTGAAACGGTCTCAATGGACAAAGGCAGTCTGAACGGGCACGCCAAAAAAAACGGATATGACAAAAAATCGGATTCGTGCATTAAGACCTGTAGTATGAACGTAGCCATAGAGATCACATGTATGTTGAACTACATGCGATATGACAGACTCTGCTGCGTCTGGGCAGCGTTAATAAACAGCCGCCATCTTAAAGCAGTAGAGCGCTAATAAATAAGATTACGTAACTGTCACTAGCTCACGTAACGTTAGCCCTGAGGAGGGCTAGGTTTCTATTAATTATGACCACTTTCGATGCGTGGCTAACATGTCTTACATACAGGCTTTAACATAACATAGCGTTGTGGAGTGATGAGGGTTTAAAATAAAAACTCAATGATGCTAACTATCAATTTTAGCTCAGTAGTCATTGCTGGATAAAACACCAAGTAGCACTGGTCCCTAATGTGCTCCAATACAGCCTGTATCATACATTTATTTTGAACACTGCAAAAACTCAAAATCCTATCAGGACTTACAGTTTAGACTAACTTAACACTTAACCAGAACTTAAAAATGGCTTGACACAAATGGAAATTCAATTGAAACACGTGGGAAAAAATCCTAACTTTTAAGTCATGTGTGTTATCAAGCGTAACAGCATTTTTAGGTATATATTATATATATATATTTTAATAAGATCTAAAGGTATTTTGAGTGAAAGCAGTGAGTTAGTCTTTTTATTTTATTTTATTCTAGTTACATCTGAGATGCAATTGTTGGCTGTTTTCAACAATACACTGTACATCGAAAATAAAGACATTGATTGACTGAAAATGGTTCAAGATTAGATGAAATGTTTTGTTTTCTCATGTATATTTATAATTGCTCTTCACTTAAAAATATATTTTTTTAATCCGATTACGCGATTAATCGATAGAATTTTCAGTCGATTACTCGATTACTAAAATATTCGATAGCTGCAGCCCTAAAAAATAGCGAGCTTAGTGGCGTGAAAACCGCGGGAGAGCTAAGTGAAGCTAACGAACAGCTAAGCAATGCTAAACGGCGCTAAATGAAGCTAAGCGACTGATACTCAGTCCGTCGTCGTGGAACAGTCCATTGTAGTGCGTGTGTGTGGGGGAAGAGATAATATAAATGCAGAATTCAAATGGCTTTCTTTTTTGTGTTGTTATTTTTTTGTTTGGTATGCTGACATAATTATACATGACGAATAGTTGGGGATGCTGATGGCTCCGGTGGCCCAAGCCGTTGCTCGTTGGGGCAAGGGCAGCTGGTTGGGGGCCCCTACTGGTTGGGGGCCTAAGGCGATCGTCTACTTCGCTTGAATAGTAGATCCGCCTCTGCCTGTACTATAGAAAACGTTGTGACTTCCTTAAAGGGTATGACAACACCTAGGGAAATGCTAGTATTCCATCATTTATCCATAAACTCATGCCTTTTGGATTCATATCATGCCACTTCGTGTAATTACACACATCGCAACACCAAGAAAATGATAGAAATTTGGGTCGATTGTCAAGCTAAAACGACCGGCGCCCGAGATCCCGGAAATCTAACATATTGTGTGGCAGACGTCACAACAAGGAAACAACCGGCTCAGTGCTTAGTACTGAATGGCGGTGATGATGGCGGACAATTTTGTTTCTAGTTGCAGCGACGAATCCGACGTAACGAACGTTCTTCTAATGGTGACGACGAGAGTTATGAACCTTTCTTTAGTGTTCTGGGTTATCAATTTGAGCACAAACGAAAGCCAATGCAGCCTTATGAAAGGAATAAAGTAATATTTACAACACTGATAGAGGATATGATCTTATTCACCGACATCACATCCACCATCCGACTCTAGCCGGAAGTCACTCATTTTCATGGCGCGGGATTCAAAGGTTTGAATTATTATATCGATCGCTTCCGCACACATCCAAGCCATTTCATACAGGAGCATAAAATACCATGTTTAATATGAAATGAACATGCTTTCTATTGTCATATACACTTCAAGGTCTATTTACTCACCATAGAAGCATGTGCCTCTCTGGGCTGCAACCCAAAAGGTTTATGAGCATGCTTGTTGTTGCGTGGCCATATCTGACAGCATGTGCTGTGAAAGGAACCATAACAGATGAATTTGGATGTTCGTATGTGTTGTCTTTAAATGCGGTAGGTGTGTGTGCATATGTGCGTGTTCAGAGCAGCTGCTGTCACTTTTCCCCTTTTTATTGTAGTCCAGATGATTATCACAGGTTGTTGCTTTTGCACAAATGCCAACTTGGCTGGTGAACCTGTCTGTCAACAGGGTGAATAGCATGATTTACCCAAAGTGTGACACTGTCAGCACCTGTTATGCAGACAGGAGGAAAATTATGCATCCTTGACACACTTTTTTTTGTTCCATTTGTCAGTCTGTTCCTTCCCTTTCTCTACCCACAAGCAAAGGCCTTCGACTCCTGCTCATTGTCAACTAGCATCTCACTTGCACTTGACTTTGTTTGGATGTCACAGTAATGCAGTGCTTCTCATGCTTCCCAATTATTTTCTATTATGCCTCCCCAAGTAAGAGGTAAACATTTTGCCCCCCCCCCCCCCAACTCTCTGCCGCCACTGGAATTAGTATCAATTGTCTCCAAATTATTTTAACATAAGTACACCTCTGCATAACATTGTGTCCTATATATATTAAAGAAAAACAATGAATATGGATCAACTTAGAATAAAATATAACTTTATTATCATTATTTTGTTTGTAACAGAAAAGACTTAAATAAAAATACACTCAAGGTACATTTTTTGATCATTTGATACAGAAAACTGCTCTCGAAAACTGCCATAAAATCAGTCAATAATAGTAATAAATTGAAATTGATTAGCAACATTAATTTACAAAGACAATACACCAAACAATTTCATCGAAAAAACAAAAATAGAAAAAAAACCCCGACAGTGTCATTGGACAAGGGGACTGTTTTAATTTTTGCTGCAGGCAGCATCAGCTCTTTCGCTATGTTGTGGGGTTATTTTACACCAAGCATGCTAACAGTGCTCGCTGGTTTACTGACGTAACACTGACAAAGAGGGACGATTGTTGGCAGTATTCAGCATGTTTTTGCTGAAAAACAATCAAGCGGCTTATCGATGGGATAGGGGTCTAATATCCTTAAGTGAAGTCTTAATTGATTTGGCTGTCCGCTGCAAACATTTTTAGACACAGTAAACAGACTGATCTTTCCTCGTCTCCTGCTGTATTAAGCCAAAAACCAAACGCTATATACACTTCGTCATATACAGTGGTATGAAAAAGCTATCTGAACCTTTCAGAATTTCTCACATTCATGCTTAAAATCGCTATCAAATGTGATCTGATCTTTGTCAAAATCACACAGATGTAAAAAGTGTCTGCTTTAAATGGAACCACCCAAACATTTATTTATTTATTTATTTATATTAATATTTATTTATTTCATATTTTAATGAGGATAGCATGCAAACAATGACCGAACACAATCTTATTTTTCACTTTATCTTATTAATATGATGTATGCCACATTTTGTGGCATAATGCCACATGATAAAAAAAAAAAAAAAAAAAATGCCGCATGGCAAAAAAAATGCCACGTGGCTAAAAAATGCCACATGGCAAAATCCATGTTGCTACATGGCAAAAAAAAATGCCACATGGCAAAATCCACGTTGCCACATGGCAAAAAAAATGCCACATGGCAAAATCCACGTTGCCACATGGCAAAAAAAAATGCCACATGGCAAAATCAATGTTGCCACATGGCAAAAAAAAAAGCCACATGGCAAAATTCATGTTGCCACATGGCAAAAAAAAAAGCCACATGGCAAAATCCATGTTGCCACATGGCAAAAAATGCCACATGGCAAAATCCATGTGGCCACATGGCAAAAAAATGCCACCTGGCTAAAAAAATGTCACATGATAAAAAAAAAAAAAAAAAAGCAACATGGCAAAATCCATGTTGCCACATGGCAAAAAAATGCCACACGATAAAAAAAAAAAAAAAAAAAAAAAAAAAAAGCCACATGGCAAAATCAATTTTGCCACATAGCAAAAAATGCCACATGATAAAAAAAATAAAGCCACATGGCAAAAACATGCCACATGGCTAAAAAAATGCCACATGATGAGAAAATGAAGCCACATGGCAAAAACAAATCCACATGGCAAAATCCATTTTGCCACATACCCCCAAAAAAATGCCACATACCAAAATCCATTTTGCCACATACCAAAATCCATTTTGCCACATACCCCCCAAAAAATGCCACATACCAAAATCCATTTTGCCACATACCCCCCAAAAATGCCACATACACCAAAAAAATGTCACATGGCAAGATCCATTTTGCCACCAGGCAAAAAAATGCCACATGGCGAACAGTTATTTTGAGGTTAAGGAGGTATCTTGGGGTACTTAAAGGGCTAATTCCGACTGATGCGGAAATTCGGGTTACATCACCAGCCTAGGAAGGGAACTCCTTCGTAACCCGGGGACTACCTGTATTCTACTGACCTACTGCCCTGATCCTGTGTTTTGGTCTGACACCGACAGTTTCTGCAATGGAAGCCACCTCCATGGGCATCAGATTCATTCTCTGGTTCGGAAGAGTCAATGCCGCAACAGAAGTTGCACACATGCAGAGTCTGCAGTTCTGACTCTGTTCGTCTGGTTTCAATCAGTATGAGAGACGCCGTGATGTTGACACTGATCATCTGAGCGTTACAGTGCATTGTGTCCAGAGAGGCTATTCCAGACTTCGTGTATTGTGTCAAAATTTATTCGAGAAGACATTGACCAACATGCCTCTAAAACAGCTGCTTAGTGAGCTCTTCCTCTTTTTTCTCAGCTGTTTTTATTTCATGATTTGTACAGTTTGGAGTATGCAATTAGATTTTAATCAATGACAGTGTAATTAGCGATCTTTTAACTGTATTAAACTAGCGATTAAACATAATTTTGGAGTGCGGTGTGATTGCTTAGCATGAGAGATGCTTGTCAAAGGGTAAAGCCATAGGTGAAGTTTGAGTTTTGGGGCAGGGGGGACACAACATGTTGATGACCCCGAAACGCAGGGTTAGCTTACAAGAATATTTATAATAATAAGTTGACAGTGAGCGTTTTTTGTTTCCCATCATTCTTGTGGGGAAATTTAAATCAGGCTGCTTAGGCAATACTTTTCGCCAAAATCGTCATCCATTAAATATGGTACGCCCGCCGGTGTCGTGCCAATGTAGTTACCCCAGTCATAAATTCTATCCCCTGGGCGGAGCCATATGGAGGTAGATTTGTGTCTTTATTATTCAATCAAAAAAAAGTGGCTTCAATTAAAAAAAAAAGTTGCTTCAATCAATATATATATTTTCAACCAAAAAAAAGTCGCATTAATTGAAAAAAAAATGTGAACGCAAAAATGAATTTTAAACTAAAAAAAAAAAAAACCCTCCAAAAAAAATGCATGTGAAAGCTATTTTTCTTTGATTGAAGCGATGCTGATTTGTGTTTAGGCCACATTTTGTCTAGGATCTTTTTGTCTTTATTATTCAATCAAAAAATAAGTTACTTCAAAAAACATATATTTTCAAAACGAAAAATCACTTCAATCAAAAAAAGAAAAATGTCAATCATGGAAAAAGTTTTTTTTTAATGCTAAAAAATATTTGAGATCGAAAAATTGAATTTGAATACTTAATTTTTCACTGAAAAACTTCTTTGATTGAAGCAATCCTTATTGTGCTTGAGCCATATTATGGGTAGGATATTTGTGTCTAAATCATTTAATCCCCCCAAAAATTGCTTCAATCAAAAAAAAAAAATTCAATCAAAGAACAAAATCATTTGAAAAATAAAATTGTCCTCCCCGGAATTTTTTTAATTATCTGCAAAGTAAATGACCGTCTAAGTTGCTAGTCACATGATCTGTTCTAAAAATAATTTTGACCCATTATAAAAATATTTTTGTTCATTTCATTCATTTTTGTTGTAGTTTTATTGCTTTACAACTTTGATATACTGTACTCGGCTTGTTGCTCTCTTCATGTGCCCAGTGTTCTGTCAAATTTTCCATCCCAATCAAAAATTACAACTTTGTGTTAAAAATAGCCGCGAATACAGTGATTACAAGGTAAACACTACAAACTTTCTTTAAATAAAGGACTACTTATGTTTGATCATGGATGGGCATGTAAAAAGCTTTCCTCATACACATTCTGTCATGTTAGCTGCACAACAACTGGAGCTGCTCTCCTATGACTCTCTGACTGTTTACATCTTAGCCATGTAGTAAAGCATTATTTTGCCATATTTGTGTTGACCATTTGGCAGCTACATGCTCCTCCGACGTCGGCCGGTTTGTTCGGCAGTCATTGTCCAGCTGCTGTCCCGGCAAGCTCTCCCATCCGTAGTAGCAGGGGAACGAGCTGTAAATTGTGATTTGCCGATTGGCGAAGACAATCGACAACCCGGTTGTCATGTGAAATGATCCGGGCTAGTTATGTGTAATTTTCCGCTTCGAAGACTTTGAAACATCACTCGGTTCGGGTAAGCGTGTAGGCTAGCTGTCACGCCTCTTGGTTTGTTTACCTTCTCCAAAGCCGGGGAAGGGAAATGACATAAGCCTGATTTAGGTGGCATAAAAGGTACGACAGTAAAGGTGAAGTCGAAATGCATTTTTATTATTTCATATTCCATTTAGCACAAGACTGTTATTTGTCATGACCATGCCATTTATTTAGCTATTGGGGAAAAATACTTGGATAAAAATAATATCCTGTAAAAAATATTGGAGTAGCGAGACTGAAACAATGACATTTTGCGGCTCTCTTTGTCGCGTTTTCCTCGTTGTGAATAATTCCCCCTCAACAGGCTGCATACTAAATCAGATGAAATCGTGACACCGCTGACATCATCCACCTGTTGGGGACACTAGAGCCCTATAATGGTAGGCGTGGCTAACCGGCAGATTAAAAGGCTAATTTCTCGTCATCTGCGCTTTGCTAAATTGTTGTATGTCAGGGGTCCCCAAACTTTTTCCTGTATGGGCCACATAACTTTTCCCATCTCTAATGGGGGGCCAGGGTCAGTTTGTAACAGAAAAGGTGTGACGATTGCAGGAGTGCCTAAATGTAAAAATTAGGGCTGTCAAACGATTAAAATTTTAATCGAGTTAATTACATCTTAAAAATTAATTAATCGTAATTAATCGCAATTCAAACCATCTCTAAAATATACCATATTTTTCTGTAAATTATTGTTGGAATGGAAGGATAAAACACAAGATGGATATATACATTCAACATACGGTACTTAAGTACTGTATTTGTTTAGTATATAAATAAATCAACAAGATGGCTTTAACATTAACATTCTGTTAAAGCGATCCATGGATAGAAAGACTTGTAGTTCTTAAAAAAATGTTCGTACAAGCTATAGAAATTATATATTAAACCCCCTCTTAAGGTTTTTGTTTTAATAAAATTTGTAAAATTTTCAATCAAAAAATAAACTAGTAGCCCGCCATTGTTGATGTCAGTAATTACACAATGCTCATGGGTGCTTAAGCCCATAAAATCAGTCGCACCCAAGCGCCAGCAGAGGGCAACAAAACTCCAAAAAACACAAGTAGCAAGTTGACATTGCACTGTGCTGTCATTTTAATCTGTTTGCCGGGCATGTGTGTTAATTGCATCAAATATTTTAAAGTGATTAATTAAAAAAATTAATTACTGCCCGATAACGCGATAATTTTGACAGCCCAAGTAAAAATGTATTTTTTTTTCAGAAAGCCACAATCAAATAACCCTTTCTGAATTCTTCACGGAGCAAAAGTAAATAAAATTTTAAAAATAATAATAATAATAATAACACTATTAATTAAATAGATAATAACCAAATAACCCTCTCTGGATTCTTCACAGAAAAAGCCAGGAAATAAATAACAATATTGAGAAAAAATAAATAATATATATATATTTTTTCTCTTCAGGGGGCCGGACCAAATATGGCCACGGGACCCCTGTTGTATACTGGACTGTCTCAGGAAATTAGAATACACAATATTCTAATTTTCTGAGACAGTCCTGTATATTGTTCTATGTAAAGGACGTCAGCCAAGGTCGGCCCCCCACATTTTTACCACGCCAAATCTGGTCCCCTTTGCAAAAAGTTTGGACACCCCTGCTTTAAATGGTGGATTAATGTACAGGACTGTCTCAGAAAATTAGAATATTGTGTATTCTAATTTTCTGAGACAGTCCAGTATGGTCGAATCGTCTCAAAATATGATTGTAATTCACATAATAATCCTATTTAAGACTGTTTTTCTCCTGTCGTACGCACTTTAAAATCCGCTTATGGGTAAAGCCCGATCCTCAAAAAATGTTCCCCCCCGCCAAACAGAACACAAATAGTCCAATATCGCAATCCAGTGGAACTTAAGCATGGAAGAATTGTCCTGATTCATGTTTCACTACAGACCAAAGTCAATAACCACTAACTGAATCCAGTTGTAACCTTACAATTCCGATCCTCTCTATTCCAAGCTTTGAACAAGTGATTTGAGGCCATTAAGGCGTGTAATGCAATTTTACAGCTATAGAGATCGGTTTGTTGTAACAATAACAAAAGACAGTCGGATGATGTCGTGCCGTCGTCTCACTCTTTTGAAGGTGTCTTCAAAACAGACGTCCTACACAGTCTTGAATTAATGCTGGTTCAGGTTGATGTTGAGTCTGCTGGTCAATGGATATTTGCCAACCTTGTGTTTCAACCAAACTACTTCTTCTTGACCCATAGTTCTTGCATCTACTTCTCATCCTCGCGTTGGCCCAGTCGGTCAACATGTTCTGCATCAAGTCCACATTAATTGTTGTCCGTATCACGCAAGCATCCATTGCAGCTGTTACTCATTAGACCGGTTTGCCTGAACGTGCGTCCGTGTGTGTTTGTGAGCGCAGAAGGCTGTGCCAATTTCCCTCTCTATCATTGACGAGTTGGCTCAGTTCTGCGAGATGACTTAAAGAAGATGCTTGTTGTTTGTATCTATTAGGAGGTACTTTTAGACAACAGAACATATTGTTTATATGTAACGCCCACTGCTTCCTCTGTACACTTGATCGATACGTGTGTTCATTGAACAATACTGTATGCTTGTTCTTGCGGTCGTAGATTAGTGTTGGAGAATTGCATGGCATCATCCTGAAAGTCGTATCAAGTCGACACAACAAGACGATGCTACGATGCAGGCTAACTACACATAAAATGTCACACACTGTGAACATGTGACGGAAACTTACATTTTTGTCCCGTCAGACGAAAACTGGCACTTGTCTAGTTACGTTTTAGTCCCCCCAAAAACGTTTTTAGCTCGTTATCGTCTCGTCATTGTCATGAAATAATTGTCCGTTGACGAAATATTTTAAAAGTTTAAATTAAAAGTGGTATTTGCCATGTCACAGGATGGATTTTGCCATGTAGCATTTTTTTTTAGCCATGTGGTAGAATTGATTTTGCCATGTGGCATTTTTTTTGCCATGTGGGTAAATGGATTTTGCCATGCGGGTAAATTGATTTTGCCATGTGGGTAAATAGATTTTCCCATGTGGCATTTTCTTGCCATGTGGCATGTTTTTTGCCATGTGGTAAAATTAAATTTTGCCATATGGCATTTTATTGCCATGTGGGTAAATTGATTTTGCCATGTGGCATGTTTTATGCCATGTGGGTAAATTGATTTTGCCATGTGGCATGTTTTATGCAATGTGGCCAAACTGATTTTTCCTTGTGACAAAATGGAATTTGCCAAGTGGCAAAATTGATTTTGCCATGTGGCATTTTTTTGCCATATGGCAAATTGATTTTGCCATGTGGCATTTTTGTGGAGTATGTGGCAAAATGGATTTTGTCATATGGCATTTTTTATTTGCCATGTGCCATATGGCAAAATCCATTTTGCCACATACCAAAAAAAATGCCACAGAACAAAATCCATTTTGGCAAAATGGATTTTGCCATGTGGCAATTTTTTTTAGCCATGTGGCATGTTTTTTGCAATGTGGTAAAATTAAAATTTGGCCATGTGGAATTTTCTTGCCATGTGGGTAAATTGATTTTGCCATGTGGGTAAATGGATTTTGCCATGTGACAAAATAGATCTTGCCATGTGGCATTTTTTTTTTTGCCATGTGGTAAAATTGATTTTTCCTTGTGGCAAAATGGAATTTGCCATGTGACTTTTTTTTGCCATGTGGGTAAATTGATTTCGCCATGTGGCATTTTTTGCCATGTGGCAAACTTGATTTTTGCCATGTGGCATTTTTGTGGAGTATGTGGCAAAATGGATTTTGTCATATGGCACATGGCAAATAAAAAATGCCATATTGTAAAATTCATTTTGCCATATACCAAAAAAATGCCACAGACCAAGATCCATATACCAAAAAAATGCCACAGACCAAAATCCATTTTGGCAAAATGGATTTTGCCATATGGCACATGGAAAATAAAATAATGCCACATGGCAAAATTCATTTTGCCACATACCAAATACCACTTTTGGTTCGCGCTGTCTCTTAATATTTCCGTTATCGTCATCATTGACGAAAACAACACTGGTCCTCAGAATATTCAGATTATATACTCGACTGTATATCCATAAATATTGTTATGTACTGTAAATAGGAGTTGCGAGTTCAACACATTTTAAATCATGCATGACCTTGAGCGTTCTGGACTGTTGCTTCATACTGGTAAGAAAATGAGCCTTGAGGGTAACTCGTAGTGAAGTCCTTTGTCAAGTATTCAGCGGTGCGTCAACCTTGAGCGCAAGAAGGAATGGAGTTCCCCTGCTTGGTCTACTGTCCAAGTCCCAACATAGACAGAACGCTGCATGATGGAACGAATAAACAAAGCTGTGATAAGTTAGTGTGATTCATCCATCAAGCACATTGTAAGACTTGTTGTGTTCAAACAAGTATTAAGAGAATGCATTCCCTTATATCCCCAAGGATTGTTGTCATAAATGAAAGAAGTGTCAAATAAAGCTTTATACTAGCTTCCAATCATGACTTGGCATCTGCCATTTTTTTGCAACTGTTTTTGCCAAAATGTCTGTTAGGAAATATTGCAGCGCATATGATGTGCTTTGTGTCAAATACTATTTACATCCATAATCCATTGATGGGCTCCAAGGGATCTTTTATTTTACATTTAGAACCCTTTAATCACAATCTCCAAATAAAATGTGGCTGCAAAGAATTACCACATCGTCAGACAAGTTATCACCACGAAAGGTCCGTTTACTCACACAGTAGCTATTGAGGAGTCTGCAAAAATTGAAGAGGCCTTATTTAATGGCCAGTCATTTCATACGGACAAATGAATGGACACAGTTAGGTTTTCATCCTCTTTTGTATTGATGTTGCATTCCTACTATCGTTCAGATCTCTCTAATATCCCGCAATCATTTTTGCGCACGACTGCCCCACTCATGTACCGTACACAAACGACTTAAATGTTGCAGTCACAACAGTTAGTTAAGCTGATAAAGTTTTCAGGTCTTTAAATGTTCAATAACTTGGAGTTCTCTAATATCGGAAGCCAATGAATTGAGAGTTTGCTTTCCCATCCAACATTTAACATGACTTAATGCTGAAAGCCACGCAGTTGTTCACAAAGTGGTGAACAATGGCTTAATTCTTTCTGGTGAACTGAGCTTTTGGAGATGCTCCTTTAAGTTCCAATCATTGCTCTACTGGCCTAAACAGTGCGTTTCCTTGTACACTGAATGTACTTCAATAAACCACAAGGCTTTGTCTTTTCTTGCTTTTACGTGAAGTCCCTCATTTTTTATATTGTGAAACTATAACACAGAAACATGGTCAATACTTAATATACTAGAAACTGCAACACATTTACATATATAAGAATTATATACTGTAGATATTACAACTAGCTTGCGCTATTAGCCTTAAAGTGCCTATGACACCAAAAAGCATGTTTATTTCATATTTTAGGCTGTATTTTATGCTGCTGAATGAAATGGACCGCTTGGATATGTGTGAAAGCGATCGTTTTATTTATTCAATTTTTTAATCCCGCGCCATGAAAATGAGTGACTTCCGGCTCCAGTTGAGGACGAATGTGAATGTGACGTCAGCCAGGCCAGCATCTCACAATACAGCATTGCTTTTTAGCATGCATATGGACTTCGGATTCAGCTGATTTTGCGGATTAATTCGTTTATTTTTCGCATCATGCCACCCAAATGTGCTGAAGAAAAATGTTGCTGCACCAGGGAGAGGCTGTGAGCCTTTTTGGGTTTCAAAACGTTCCCACTCACCCTCAGAGAACGGCCAAGTCCGACAACAGTGGGACGATTGGACTTAAGAAGAAGTGAGTAAACATTGTATTTTGTATTATGTGAAATACTGGGATCATGGCACACATTTTAATATGGCGGTGGCTTGCATAGTGTGGCTGACAATGCTCCTGGTCCACCGAGAATGCCACTCGGCCAACAACTTGCGGCTTGTCGCACACCCCCTCGGTCCTTCGCAGGCCCGCCGGAAGTGCGCTATACTCAGCTTATTGCCCTCTTCGTGTGCCCGGTGTTCTGTCAAATTTTCCACCCCATCAGAAATTGCAACTTTGTGTTAAAAAAGGCCGCGAATACAGCGATTACAATGTAAACACGACAAACTTCTTTAAATAAAGGACTATTTAAGTTTGATCATGGACGGACATGTAAAAAAGTTCTCCTCAGACACATCCTGCAATGTTAGCTGCAAAACAACTGCACGCCGTTCTCTCACAGTTTACGTCTTCGCTATGTAGTTATGCAATAATTTACGCCATATTCGTGTTGACCCTGTGGCAACTACGCGCTCCTATGACGTTGGCCGGTTTGTCCGGCGGTCATTCTCCAGCTGCTTCTCCAGCAAACGAGCTCTCCTGCCCGCAGCAGAGTACGACAAGCTGTAACTTGCTCGCCGGCGGGCCGGTTGTCAAACGGCGAAGACAATCGACAACCCCGCTGTGTGATATGATCTGGGGTAGTGATGTGTGATTTTCACTTCGAAAGGCGAGATTAAGACTGAAATGCCGCTCGGTTCGGGTTAGCATGTCGGCTAGCTATCACGCCTCCTGGTTTGTTCACGCTCTCCGAAGCCGGGGCAGGGAAATGACAAAAGCCGAACTAACTCCAGTGGCATAAAATATCGTTCGGGAGGTGCAAGAAGATGACAGTTTTGACCATTATGGAGTAATTTTGCCATGTCGTCTTGAATAAATGAATTTTTCAATATTCCATATTCCATTTAACAGAAGACTGTTATTTGTCATGGCCACAACAACTTGAAAAATTTTGTACATGTGACCTTTCTCCCCAGGAGTATACATAGACTGCGCATCCATACGTTATTGTAAAAGTAAAATACTTAGACATATATTTCCGAGGCACAAACGTAGCAGTTAGCACTCACGAGTGTCAATGCGACCGATAGATACTGCGCTGTGTAAGTAAGGCGAGGTTCAAACGTAGCTGTTCAAGTCTGGTGAAAATTCTTCTAGTTTTAATATCGCAATATATATCTCAAACCCCCCAAAACGTCAACAGCCAATCATTTGAGGGGAAAAAATGGACTGGCACATTCATCAAGTAAAAAGGGAGGTAAATGTAAGTCTTAACATAATGAAAATAATTCACTTAATAATGGTAAGAGCAATTCTATCCTTACAACATATGGAAAGATAATGTAAATATATATTACCTATATAGCTGAAGTCATTATATAATGCAAATAAGGTTGCTTAAAAGTTTGTGGGGACAATTTCAGCATCCTGAAAAGTTGCTGGTGTTATGTCCCTACCGTCCCTATGCAAACCTACGCCCTTGCTACAGACTACATTAAAAATAATCTTTAATGAGCGGTAATTGTTTTTTAAAAAATGCCCTGTATTCTCAGCCTATCCTTACTTCTGGTCTCTTTTTCATCATGCGGGGGAGTTTTAAAGCCAAGGTAAGAGAAACCTGGATGGTGCAATACATCTGGACCAGAGCTTCGTTCTTGTTAAGAGTAACTAAGGGAGAGCCAGGAAGATGACAGGTTTTAGACATATCGCTGGCAGAGTAGTAAGCGCAAGACCGCAAAGTATGTCGAAGTAAATGAGTCAATGCCATTATGTGAGATAATTCTCCAAACACATCTAGCAGTTTTTTTCTTGCAATTCTCATGTCTTCTACTGAGAAATGTATAAAGTTTCCACATGAACAGCCGTTTTATTTTCGTCATTTTACTATATTCCTGGAAGGAAAATTGGTTGGATAGAGCAATTTACAGAGTACTCCACACAGGTTACAATAATAGAAAGGCAGTGTGGACACATACTGTAATTCCGGACTATAAGCTGCTACTTTTTTCCTTTACTCTGAATCCTGCGGCTAATAGTCCAGTGCGGCTTATTTGTTCATTTATTTGGGTAATAGTGAAGGAGTCTGGCCAGACTGCCGGAATCGCGCCAGCCGAACAGCCGGCTCCAACAACCCGGGCTGGTGAGATTCTGACAATCTGGCCAGAAGGCCAAACTCCGCGCGTTCACCTTAGTCTTAACCCTTTGTACAGACTCCATTTTGGAAGGTTTATTTATTCAGATCGACAGCAATCAAAACGGCAAGGCGAAACAGATACTCAGGCGGGGAGGCAAGGTCACCCTATCACAAGTCAACAAAAGGTTCCCAAGAAAATGACAAGGCTTAGTTAAACATTCAGTCTTTTGAAGGCTCTCGCGGGGCGGGCCGTGGGCAGGATGAAGGGTGTGTTTGGGATTATTGTTTGTTTGTGGATTGGACAGGAGGATTTTGGGAGTTACTGTTGTCAGGGCAACGAGGGTTGGGGATTTTGCCACCTCAGCGTCAAAGCGGCTTCTTATTAGTCGTGTAATCAGTTGGTTATCGGGCATTCTCTGGTGTTCTTTGTGTTGGGACAGGGCGTCCCGCCATTTGTTCTGGACTGCTCGGGAGAACTGATTGCGAGAGTCTATGGTGCAGATGTAGGCTTGTCAGCGTCAATCTTGCTCAGTCACTTGCATGACAAACACGTTGGGCTTCCGTGATAAGAAGGCGTTGTTTATCTCTTATGCCCTATATTCTGCTGTTTTTCCGTAAACTATTGTATAAGTGCTATTTATTTTATATTGGGTGTGTTGGAGTAATACAAACAGTAAATATCTGAAACGATACTATTCCCTGATTGATTATATTAAGTGTGTTCGAGTAATGCAATCAGTTAGACGGCCTACGAGAAAAGGTACAATCTCCTTCAATTGGTAACACTTTATTCTACAGTGGCGTCATAAGACAGTCATATAATTATGACATGACAATATCATGGGCATTACTGAATGCTTATGACAGATATCATTAAGTGTCATCTGGCAAATTACGTCACTAACTCCATTTATGTCCAGCTCGGATCTTTTACATCCATTCAAAAGTGAGATCATTTGCCGGATAACAGTAAATGACATCTGTAATAAGCATACATTAATGCTCATGACAGTCTCATGTTATAAATATGATTGTCTAATGAAAGTCTTATGGCGCCACTGCCAAATAAAGTGTTACTAAATAACATAACTAGCAATTAATGAAACTACTGGAACAGTAACTGAAGAAATAATTAGCACAGAACATTAATTGTGATTGTTATTTACGTCGGTAGCGCCGCAATGCATGCTAGGAGGCATGTCGGAAAACAACAGTGTTGCCAGCAAGTGGCAGCAGAGGTTGACTGTCTCCCCCAAGGGAGCTTGCAATGAAGGATGGGGGTTCATTTGGTCATTGACAGTCGTATGATGCAGCTGTCAAATACAGTGTTACCGGTTAAATAATTCGGCCACCCGGCCAAGCTGCCAGAACAGTGACTGCCGAACCAGCGGAAAGGGCGGAAAGGGCCAAATCCCGCGCATTCACTCCAGTGTTAATACTTACTGACTCCATTTTAAACGGTTTAAAGAAGGCTCATCGAAAACAGGTTGACAATTTATTTGTCGACAATGATCAAAAAACAAGGCAAAACAGACGACGGAGAGGCAATGTTGGATCCAAGGTCCGCATAACAACGGATGTATCGGAATGTCCCCGAGAAGCGATCGTTGTTGGCTAAAATGTTCAGTCTTTTGAAAGCTGCGGTGGAGCGGGCCGGGCGGAAGGCGTGCCTGGGACTTGGGATCATCCCTCTGTGGCAGGTTTGGACGGTCAAGTTCGTGCGTCATCCTTCGTGGCTGGGACGTGGTTGCCACGGCAATTGACTCATGTCTTGACGTCCAAGGCACCGCGCTATCAAGTTGTTGTCTTGGTTGGGCGAGAGCGTTCTGACCCCACCGAAGAGTTGTTGACATCCTTTCCTTTGCTTATCAGGCGAGGGCTGATAAGGTGATCCACTTTACTGTGTCAAAGAGCATGGAGTGACGTCCCTCAAACTATGGTTAAATGCTTTACTATAATGAATGTGTTAGACTAATGTAGACAGTTAGATGGTGTCTGCGAAAAAGGTAACTATTCCCTTCACACTTAATATCTTTTGGTGTAAATTAGGGCAGTCAAACGACTACAATTTTAATCGAGTTAATCACAGCTTAAAAATTAATCGCAATTCAAACCATCTATAAAATATGCCATATTTTTCTGTAAATTAATGTTGGAATGGAAAGATAAGACACAAGACGGATATATACATTCAACATACTGTACATAAGTACTGTATTTGGCATTAATATTAACATTCTGTTAAAGCGATCCACGGATAGAAAGACTTGTAGTTCTTAAAAGATAAATGTTAGTACAAGTTACAGAAATTTTATATT
Organism: Corythoichthys intestinalis; assembly: GCF_030265065.1. NCBI lineage: Eukaryota > Metazoa > Chordata > Actinopteri > Syngnathiformes > Syngnathidae > Corythoichthys > Corythoichthys intestinalis. The sequence continues at coordinate 2,713,275 of NC_080411.1, forward strand.
AAAACCCCTCTTAATGTTTTCGTTTTAATGAAATTTTTTTTAATTTTCAATCAAAAAATAAACTAGTAGCTCGCCATTGTTGATGTCAATAATTACACAATTCTCATTGTGCTGAAACCCATAAAAATCAATCAAATTTATTTATATAGCCCTTTACAAAACCCGAAAGGCCCTCTAAGTGCTTTACAACAAAACATAGCTCAAGATAAATAAAAGGCAGGAAAATATTATACAATGACATTAAAAAAAAATAAAACAAAAAATAAAACAAAGACAGCGCATCGCGATAAAAGTACATAAAACAATAAAACCGATAAAATCCAAAGACATTAAAAACCCTGAAGCAAATAAAACCAGACTATCCTAATCTGTGTAAAAGGTGAGTCTAAAAAGGTGTGTTTTTAGCCGAGACTTAAAAGACCTCCTGCAATTGGCTGGCAACCAGTGTCCCCTGCCTACTGCCCCGAGTTAGCTGGGATAGGCTCCAGCACCTCCGCGACCCTCGTGAGGAAAAGCGGCATGGAAAATGAATGAATGAATGAATGAATGAATTAAAAAGACCTAGATCCGTGATGGTGTGGATTTCTGGGGGAAGGCTATTCAACAGCCTGGGGGCAGCGACCGCAAAGGATCGGTCTCCCCACTGTTTAAGTTTCGACCTCGGAACATCTAAAAGAAGCTGGCCGGTTGAGCCAAGAGTCCTGCCAGAGTTACGAAAAAAGTTAAAATTTCCGATAAATAAGATGGAGCCTGGCCATTAATAGAATTAAAAACAAACAGTAAAAGTTTGTAATCAATTCTCAAATGGACTGGAAGCCAGTGAAGTGATGATAGCACGGGGTAATATGCTCAATCAGTTGCACCCAAGCGCCAGCAGAGGGCGACAAAACTCCAAAAAACACAAATAAAAAGTGCACATGACACTGTGCTGTCATTTTAATCTGTTTGAGCGGGGCATGTGCGTTAATTGCGTCAAATATTTTAATGTGATTAATTTGAAAAATTAATTCCCGACCGTTAATGCGATAATTTTGACAGCCCTAGTGTAAATATCCCACAATACAGTGAGGACAGCTGCAGCTTATAGTCCAATGCAGCTTATCTGTGAACAAATTTCGTTTTCGTGTCAAATTTGATGGGTGGCGGCCTATAGTCAGGTGCGCTGCATAGTTCGAAAATTACGGTACATCATTGGCTCTATTGTCAGTTAATAACGTGTCATTTCTGCTCATGTTTGTTGTTTTGGGGTTTTTGCTGTTGTGACAATTGGCGTTCCAAGAAACAACACCATTGCATGGTTTTGATTTGTAGTACCAGATCATTCCAATTTAACAGATTGGCAGGATTTATTGCTTCAAGGTGGCAAGTTCAAAAATTCACACTGTTTGAAAATGTTCTTGTTGTAAAGATTGTGTTGAGAGAACGTGCAGTTCTCGAACACACTTTTCCAAATAGACACATTCGCAGTTCAAAAATATTGGATGCTTACCAAGCAGAATGCCAGATAGGGAAATTAGGGAGTCTGTTTCCTGTGTCTTAATGCAGATTGTTTTTTATCCAAACAAACAGCAGCACTGTATTTAGGGACACTTTATGAAGTGATCCAACAGGCAATCTGGGACACATGATAAAATCTTTTACACCCAAAATATAATCCAGCAGCTGCAAACTCAAAGAAGTTTAAACTGCTCGAGGTCTTCAACCACATTTATTGTTCAGTTAAATCACGTGTAGAAAAGTCCTGAAGGTATTGACTAGAAATGGCCGAAAGCCATGACAAATCGTACAAACAAAAAAACAATGCACGCACCAAAGGGGATCATAGATTCACAAGACCCTGTAAATGTAAAACTGCATTGATAGACACCGGCATTCTGTGATTAAGTCACAAATTCTACTGACGATAAAGCATCCTTTTAGGCAGTTATGTCTTTATTCTGTTTAATCATTTATCAAATGTCTGCAGGAAATAAGAGACCTCATTGTGCAATTTCTTTTGTCGCTGGAGCTATGATCTCGTAATGTGGCCTGTGGCAAAGGGATGGTTATGACCCTCAAGGCATTTGCCAGTCAGTGTCGTGTAAGGACATACTGTGCGCAAACTGTTTTGATTAGGATGGCATTTGTAGTAAGCTAAACAACAGAATAACAACAAATAGGAAGGCTGTGTTACATTTGTTTTCCATTTTAGCGGTTAATTTGCTCGTAAACGTTCAATGAACAGCAACGAGGAGCCGACATATTTTATAGGACTTGACAAAATTGTTGTTCCATGTCAAAACAAAAACTGCATAATTGTACTTATGTTGTATAATTATTCAATTTCTGTCAAACGAAAACCTGATACGTTTTGGTATTACTGTCAGTGTACGTATTAGTAATTGGATCTACTGTTGTCACGATACTAAAATTTTAAACTTTATTGATACTAAGAAAAAAAAAATTGCAATCCAACACGGGACAAGTCTGAAAGCATTCAACCCAGGTTCTTTCCGGGACATCTCCCCATGTCTGACATCACATGGGAATTTACCGAGATATAAGTCTGAAAGGGGCTTGAGTTTCACCTGCATACAGTGGCATGAAAAAGTATCTGAACCTTTTGGAATTTCTCACATTTCTGCATAAAATCACCATCAAATGTGATCTGATCTTTGTCAAATCACACAGATGAAAAAACAGTGTCTGCTTTAAATATGAAGGAATCTGACCTTGTAACCAGACTGCAGGACCCACGCAAGCCGAACTGCCGGACCTGCGCTGGCACAGATCCAACGAGCCAGGCCTAACCCTCGACAATCCAGCCAGAAGGCCAAACCCCGTGTGTTCACCTTAAGCCTGAGTTATGCTCCCGCGTTGCAGTGACGACGCAGCGACTACGGTGTCATTTGACATTCGATGGGTCTCTGGCCAGGTGATTCGTTTCTCTGTAATTCACCGCCATGCCACTAGAGGGGTGTGGCGTTATGTTTGTACGGTTTTGGGGCATGCTTTTTGACTTCCGCTTGTGTAGTTTAATGGAGAAAAAATAAACAATGCAAGATGGAACGCTTGAATGTGGATCTTCAGCTCATCAACATTGAATAAATGTTGATGTAACCCAGGTTAACATAGTCACCAAATTAAGAGCCCATTGATTAAGACAACGATTAAAAAGATTACCATTATTAAACATTAAATAGGAAAGTTGTTTAAAAATCTATGTTTAAAAATATATTTAAAACCTGACATAATCAGTAAACTTACAATTATTTGATTTAAAAGAAATAAAAATACAAATTTCCGCTGTGCTTTTATTTGGAAAATCTCAATTGGCGAAATGCACTAACCTGTAGACTACGCACTTTCACCGCTATTGCTCATTCGTGATTGAGGAAGGGAAACGGTAAGTCCACTTAGAGTTACTGCTAAAAAGATAAAAATTTCATTAAAACAATGACACTAAAACTTTTGTTTTAACTGTTAAAGGTGTATTTTTGGATTATTCACAAGCACTGTTCATCATGGTGACAAACTGCTTGCTGAAAGGGACTTGGTGAGTTAAAAAATATACTTACTTATATTTGTTTAATATTTAGTTCATATTATTTGAGCCAGTGTATGCTAAAAGTGTCAATTTATATTTCTGTCACACGATTGGTGTAAGCCAAGAAAATGGTGGTTGATTGAGCATATGACGTCGCAAAATGTCTCCTTTTTGCCTAGCCTAGCCACCTGCCCTATCGGTTTATAACGTGCGTCACTGCACTTTAGTCGACTTCACTCGACGATAACTTTATTTTTAATCATACTTAGAGCTCTTTAGTGTGTGAATTAGTTTATTTATTTATGTATTTTTGTGAATTCGATAGGCCATTAAAGCTTGATTCAGAAGTGACTGAACAATTGTTGGAGAGAGAAATTCCAACAGGTGTTCGGCCATTCCTTACTACGCGGCGAAACGTGCTACACAATGCTCAGGGCGCTTGCGCATGCATTCACACGCATGCGCACATCGGTTGGAAGCGGCGAGTACTCACTATTTTTGTTTTTATTTAGTTATTTATAACCTTTTCACAGCCTCAAAGATACTTTTTGCATGTATTACCCTCTCATACTTTTAATCATTGTGTTTTTTTGTGTTAGCTTTGAAGCAGTTGACCACATAAGTCGAGTAGTGTATTTAAACCGTCCTTATTTGATATAACTACATTTAAGTATTTTCTGCAGGCATTTTTTTAGTACGTTATTCTTGTATGCATCTAAACAAAACAAGTTTACAGCGCACGGTAGTACTTTAGGTGTCAAATTCGACTAATGTAGGACGTTTCGCCGATGTAGGATATTTTGGCAGAACACCGGGATACAAGATGGCGAGCTAATCCAAAGACGAACCATTGAACTGTGCCTCACGCAGGAGCGAGACGCACGCGAGACTTCGATTTGACATCCTTCAATCTGGTAGGATCCACCATATTTTTTTTTTCCCAGCGGAGGATCCCCCCCCCCCCTCTGGATCACAAGAAAGCAGCCAAAAGAGACTGTAAAAACGGACATTGATACAGCGAAAAGACAGACTCCTTTCTATTGGAGCCGTTCAGCCTTTTGCTGAATTGTTTTGAGTTAACGCTTCTTGTCATTTTTATTTTTCTGCATCTGTCTTTAATACTTTTAGTGTTATTGACGTTGCAATTTTGTTGATCAACAAAAGCAAAAACAAGTGATGGAAAAAAATTGAATATTGAAACTCAAAATAGAAATCAAACGTCTATAAAATTGAGGAAGTTGAAGAAATCAATTGATTAAAAAGAAAAATTAGAAATCTGAAAAACAAAAACAACCCGGGTTGATAGATCCTAAAAATAATCAAAAATAACGGATTATAATATAGGAAAAATACTTGATACATAGATCCTACAAATAATCAAAAATAACTGATTATAACATAGGAAGAGAACTTAAAGGAAAAAATTGACTTATTCAATAAGGGAACAAATTTCCTTTTGTGAAATTTATAATTTTTTCAATTCTTTGTTAACTGTATGTCATTGTATGTATGTTGTATGTGTGTTGTTTTGTATATAAATAGGCCGGCAGTTCAACACTCCTATTTGTCTGAGTCATTTATTTGGTTTATGCATATACTGCTTCAGTAGCCGAACCTAGAACTAGCCCATAGCATAATTAATTGACTGTAATCACGTCATAGGTGTTACATTGATCATGCAAATGTTGAGGCACAGATGACGCAGAAGACGGTTCTGTCCAACTTTTGATGCCGCGTAGAGAGTTCTAGCCTCGGGTGGAAACCAGTTAGCTGTAGCGGCTAGCTTTAAACTGGCGTCGAGCACTGCGTCCAGCGTTTTGTCCGAGGTCTGCAAAGCCCTTCGGCCCGATTTGTTTGCCGTGTCCTACAAACAGCCAGTTGGAAGCCATAGCAGATTTCTGGCATCTATGGAATTTTCCAAACCGCGTTGGAAGCCTTGATGTTAACATTATCATAAAAGCACAGAGGAACTCTCAATCCGTGATGATGTATCGCGTGTGGACTGTCTGTTGTTGAAAATGAAACATCAAAACAAGTCTTTTGACACCAAACCTGTGCTTTATTCTTCATATAGTTGAAGTGTGACACGTACAAACATATGTACACAATAAATGATGAAGTACACCGACCAAAAATACGACATGACGTGATAAAAAGCTGGCAGTTTCTAGCCGACTGGGTCACGCCCGCTTCGTGTGGTCATCCGATTCCAAACACACACATACTGTACTTGGTGGTTCTTCCATTTTTTTATTCAATTGCTGGCTGACCTCCAGCCCCGTATTTTCAGAAATCTCCTCCCACGAATTGCTTGCCATTTGGTAATCTTCATAATATCTTGAGACATTGTAGAAGTTGTCGTACTTTTTCTTCGTTGATACTCTGGTCGGCTTGGTCCATTTTTGCGTGTAGAAAAATCATTTTTGAGAATGGCGGTGATTTCGCTCAACCGGAAACAACAGTCCGAGCGGACCAATCATAGTCCATTTCCACCACGTCACACGCGTCGCGTCGATGCGAAGTCAGGAGAAAAAAAAGGAAGGACCCAGAGAGGCTACGGCGCAGGGTCGTAAATCAGGTCTTTGTTGACGGCGCAGGTCTGATGCGGAAGCATAACTCGGCCTTTAGTCTTAACCCTTTGTTGTGACTCTATTTTGAAAGGTTTAAAGAAGGCTCACCGTGAACAAGTTTACAATTCATTCGGATCGACAGTCATCAAACAGAAAGGGTTAGGTCACGGACTCAAGCGAGGAGGCAAACTCGTTCCAAGGTCATCATATCAGAAGTTACTAAAAGGTTCCCGAGCAAAAATGACAACGCTTAGTTAAACATTCAGACTTTTAAAGGCTCTCACGCGGCGGGCCGTGGGCAGGAATAAGGGTGTGTTTTGAATTATTGTCTGTTTGTGGATTGGACAGGAGGATTCGGGAGTTAATGTTGTCCGGGCAACGTGGGTTGTGGATTGTACCACCTCAGCGTCAAAGGTGCTCTTGGAGTCTTGTCAGTCGTGTTATTAGTTGGATATCGGTTGTTCCGGTGCTCCTTGTGTTGGGACAGAACGTCCTGTCATTTGTTCTGGACTGTCCCGGAGAACTGATTGCAAGTTGGTGCGTCAATCCTTGATAAGAAGGCCGTTTTTTTTTTTTTTTTTTAAACCTGTCCTGTTCAGCTGTTTGACACAGAGAATGGAAGTCTAAGTGCCCGGATTCTGAACAGTTTTAATGTTTCACATTGAGAGTCTGACATACTCCCATTGTGATCATTCAAAATACCTTTTTATTATGACAAAGCAGCGAACAGGAAGGGATTATGGGGGGACAGAAGAAAAGAAATACAAGATAAGAAGGAAAAGAAACACATACACAAACAACAACTAGAAATACATTGAACATCTAAACTAGTTACTAATATGCTGGTGCTATCGTCAGCGAGATGTATTTCCGGTTTACACCATGTGGGGGCCTATTGGCCAGTGAAAGAGGAGAATGGGGGTGGGGGTGTCTATAAGCCTATAAGCTAAGTGATTGACAGGGGTAGAGTGTACACAAATCAGTTCTGTGATCTAGAACCCAGTAATCGTGTGAATCTCTTATGAGTGTAAGCCCGTTGGCGACCAACCCTACGCCGCTGCATCGCCAATCCCGGCACCGGGACCCCCAACCCGAGCATGCCCTACCACATCCAGCAGCACGCAGGCCCCACCGGGCGCGCGACAGCCACGCAGACGGGCGGAGAAGCCGCGCGGGTGCCAACCCAGGGCCACGGCCCCCACCCAGCCAGCCCGGGGAGGGAGGGCGGGCGGGGTGGTGGGGGGCCTTGCGCAGCCCATCCCTCCTCCCCCAGCCCAGCAAAGGAGCCATCGTCCCCCCCCCCGGGACCCAGGGTGGTCCCCCGGGCCACCCGCGCACCCATCAACCGGCCTTCAGGGATGGCAGGAGGGGACGCACCACCAACCCCACGCCTACACCCACCCCCGCCCGCCCACCCGGGCCACGAGCCACAGCCGCAGAAGGCCGTTTCTTGACTCTTGACACCTTGTCCAATGCAGATTCTTGACTCTTGACAAGGTGATGATGCTGGAACTTTTGTTTGGTGCTGTTCCGGTGAGATTTACAAAGATGACTGCCTGGAGAACAGGGGTGAAAGTGGCTAGAATTTTTTGCTGGAACTCTCCGACGTAAAGGTCGCCACGGAGCCAGAAATGTTATTTATTTATTTATTTATTTTCTTTCAATTTTAGGGGCAGGGGGGTTAAACCTCTTAAACTACTGAAATGCAAAGAAAACTGTATGAGCACAGTTATTTCTATAACATACAAAAGCTGATTTTCTTTAGAAATTGTATTTTTTCAATGATTTGCAAAAGAAAAGTTAACAAAAACACCAATAACCCCAACCTCCATCTCCTAAATTTTATTTTCCCTCGTTTCCTCACATACTAAATGCCAAATCTCAATTTTAACTACTTAAGAACATATGATGTATAATAAAATTAAAAATTAAAAAGTTAATGTAAACATTTTAGGGCTGTCAATTTTTTTAAAAATCGAGTTAATTACAGTTTAAAAATTAATCGTGATTAATCGCAATTCAAACCATATATAAAATATGCGATATTTTTCTATAAATTATTGTTGGAATGGAAAGATAAGACACAAATTGGATATATACATTCAACATATGGTACATAAGTGCTGTATTAGTTTATTATAAAAATAAATCAACAAGATGGAATTAACATTATTAGCATTCTCTTAAAGCGATCCATGGATAGAAAGGCTTGTAGTTCTTAAAAGATAAATGTTAGCACAAGTTATAGAAATTTTATATTAAAACCCCTCTTAATGTTTTCGTTTTATTAAAATTTGTAAAAATTTTCAATCAAAAAATAAACTAATAGCTCGCCATTGTTGATGTCAATAATTACACTATGCTCACTCAGCATACTTACTTAGCTTTTTTTTTTTTTTTTTTTTTTTTACATAGCGTTTTGACAGTTGCCGTCATATTTTCGGAATCAAAGCAACGTGTACCGGAACAGCATTCCGGTCCTGAATCTTATACTGGAACCGCATTCGGGCCCTGAATCTTATACCGGAACTGCGTTCTGGCCCTGAATCTTATACCGGAGCTGCGTTCCTGACCGTTCTGGCCCACTTTCACCCCTGCTGAAGAAGACATCAAAATTCCCTCAGTCCTTGATGATATGGGGCTGCATGTCAGGCAAAGGCGCTGGGGAAATAGCTGCTACTAAATACTAGAGATGTGTTTTGATTAGGGCTGCAGCTATCGAATATTTTAGTCATTGAGTAATCGACTGAAAATTCTATCGATTAATCGAGTAATCGGATAAAACAAATATATTTTTAGGTGAAGAGCAATTATAAATATACATGAGAAAACAAGACATTTCATCTAATCTTGAACCATTTTCAGTCGATCAGTGTCTTTAATTTTCGATGTATATTGTTGAAAACAGCCAACAATTGCATCTCAGATGTAACTAGAATTAAAAAAAAAAGACTAATTCACTGCTTTCACTCAAAAAACCTTTAGATGTTGTTATAAAAAAAAAAATATATATATATATATCTTACCTAAAAATGCCGTTACGCTTGATAACACACATCACTTAAAAGTTAGGATTTTTTCCCACGTGTTTCAATTGAATTTCTGTTAGTGTCAAGCCATTTTTAAGTTCTAGTTAAGTTTTAAGTTAGTCTAAACTGTAAGTCCAGATAGGATTTTGAGTTTTTGCAGTGTTCAAAATAAATGCACGATACAGGCTGTATTGGGGCACATTAGGGACCAGTGCTATTTGGTGTTTTATCCAGCAATGACTACTGAGCTAAAATTGATAGTTAGCATTATTAAGTTTTTATTTTACACCCTCATCACTCCACAACGCTATGTTATGTTAAAGCCTGTATGTAAGACACGTTAGCCATGCATCGACAGTGGTCATAATCAGTGTTGTTAATCTTACTGAAAAAAAGTAATTAATTATAGTTACAAATTACTTCTCCCAAAAAGTAATTGCGTTAGTAACTCAATTACCTGAATGTAAGAGTAATTAGTTACTTGGCAAAGTAATTGGTGATAATTACTTTTTTTTTTTTCCCTCAAAAAAAAAAAAAAATAACATTGGCCACACTATGTGAAGTTTTTTGTGAAGATTTTTGGGACAATTGGCCCGAGCCCAATTCTTTACCCTAATTTACCCTTTACCCTGAATCAACTGTTAAAAGTTGTTAAAATTGCTCCCATTATTGCATTTGTTCCCTTCTCTCTACTTTCGACATATGAAAGTTTTAAAACTGTTTCATCATTTAAAGATAGATTCAAGTCAAGATTTTGCCGATTTAGAAGTATTTTAGATAAAAAGTTACTTAGGTTCGCTAGGAAGGTTCTCTACAACAGAGCCGTCCTAAAAAGTCTACTGCTTTAAGATGGCGGCTGTCTACTAACGCATTTAGTGCCATGCAGTGTTGTTAATTTTACTTTAAAAAAGTAATTAATTACAGTTACAAATTACTTCTCCCAAAAAGTAATTGCGTTAGTAACTCAGTTACCTGAATGTAAGAGTAATTAGTTACTTGGTAAAGTAACTAGTGATATTTTTTTTTTCTCCAAAAAAAACAACAAAAAAACAAACAAAAAAAACCAGGTCACACAATGTGAAGCTTAAAGGGTTTGGGAGACAGTTGGCCCAAGCCCAATTCTTTACCCTCCACTTAACTAGACACAAGGGTATTGCGATAACTAGCTAGTAACCTTTGCTATGTGTGGAAGTCATTTAAAGTTGTGAATCAATCGTTAAAGTTGTTAAAATTTCTCCCGTTATTGCATTAGTTCCCTTCTGTCTACTTTAAACATGTGTAAGTTTTAAAACTGTTTCATCATTTAAAGATAGATTTAAGTTAAGATTTTGCCGATTTAGGAGCATTTTAGATTAAAAAAAATTACTTAGGTTAGCTAGGAAGGATCTCTACATCAGGGCCTTCCTGAGAGGTCTACTGCTTCAAGATGGCGGCTGTTTACAAACGCATGTAGTCCTTAAAACATGTTGGCAATGCAGCAGTGTCTGTCATCTGCATCTAGTTCTATAATATGATATCTACCGTGTCATGTGGGCGTAGTTTGTCGGCTATGGCTGCAGTCAGGTATTATTGGAGCCACCTAGCATCGCGGTTGCAACGGCGTCTTCCCAACTCCTGCTCTGCTCTCGTCTCCGTGAGTCCGTTTCTCTCAAGACTTTTTTTTATTCAACCAACTTAGTAACGCATAGTAACGCACGCCTTTCCCGCCTCAGTAACGGTAACGGCGTTGCCAAGATGAGAAAAGTAATTAATTAGATTACTCATTACTGAAAAAAATAACGCCGTTAGTAACGCCGTTATATTGTAACGCCGTTATTAACAACACTGGTCATAATTAGTAGAAACCTAGCCCTCCGCAGGGCTAACGTTACGTGAGCTAGTGACAGTAACGTTAATCTTATTTATTAGCGCTTAGCGCCCTACTGCTTTAAGATGGCGGCTGTTTACTAACGCAGCCCAGACGCGGCCGAGTCTGTCATTAAGCATCTACTTCAACATACATGTGATCTTAGAGCTGTCAAAATAAACGATTACTCAAGGTGAATAAAATTACTCGGATCAGTTTTTAAACTCGAGTTGCTCGAGTATTCGTTTCATCTCTACTTTTGATTATTTCTTTGTTTGTTTCTCATGATTCCATATTTTTTTTCCCTCAGAATGGAGTGATTCAATATATACTTGCTCTATAAAAGTAACATTTACTGACAACCACAATGTTTTTTATTCATTTCTTTTAGTGTTTCTGAATGTTTTGAACTAATTCATTAAATTTTCAAGCTTTTTATCTGAGTTTGTTCTACATGAAAAAATGTCTGAGTGAGTGCTCGTCCGAGACTGGTGATTCCATACTTTTTGCTAGGGGTTGTGTTTTGCACTGCTTACTTTAACCACACCTCATGTTGTTCTGTCTAAACTGGAAGTCCGTAGCAGAAAATGTCAAAAATGGTGCCGCCCATGATTCACTCAGAAAATTTGTCTATAGGTTTTCTATAACTGACCAGTCAACTCTCTGAAATAAAACAAGCGCTTCTTCAGTAGCATCTTTCTTTCCCTTCACAGTATGTTATGGGTCATATCTTTTTTTGTTGGAAGACCTATCCATGACCCATCTTCAGTGTTCTTGCTTATGAAAGCAGGTTTCCATCCAAGATTTTACAGTACATGGCCCCAGTCATTGGACCCTCAATGTGGCGAAGTGGAGAAACTATTCATTTCTGTGAAAAAGTCAACAGATGTACATAAAAAAAATCAAATGACTGTATATCCCCAACTGTACGCTAGAGCAAGAACATTGTATACTGTATTTGGAATGGTATAAGAGCAAAGCATTTTTAATAGTCCGGATTGAAATGGGAACATTTCCTAGTCCTGTCTACAGTATGCGTTGTTCGTTTATCTTAAAGAAAAATGGAGATGCAAGTAGAGCCGTGTGAGACACAGACTATAATCTTGGGCTATTGAATTATTCACGAACATATGATAGTAGTTTTAAGTTGTTTTTAAGGGCAAATAAGTGTGTCTAGTGTGACCTTCAGTGGGCGATTGAAAGTACTGTGAATAAATAGATGCAATAAATGTGTTTCAGACAGTCGTCATTGGTATTATCTGAAGGCCCGAGTCGGGGACGTAGGGGCCAGAAGCTGTTTATTGCTTTCATATGGAGCCAACATGTGTTTCACATTTTTTCACTGTAGTTTGAAGGGGGCTCTTACCTTGAGACCTCACCACGCGGCTGCTTGGGTCTGATAATAAGGCGTGAAAAATTTAAACCAAAAAAAAGTTTTTTTTCTTTGTAATACCGTATTGGCCCGAATATACGTTTTTTGCATTGAAGTAAAACCGAAAAAGAGGGGAGATCGTCTTATATTCGCGGTTTAGACATTATACTCATTCACGACGCTAGATGGCGCCAGATATCATTAAAGCAATGTTGTGTCATGACAGAGCTCAGCGACTCTTTTTAGTTTAAGCAGTCTGCATTATTTTATTGCATTTTTTTTTTCCTTATTCAGATTTGTTTCAAGACTACAGTTACAGTTAGACTTCACTTTGATGGTTAATGCAGTTATTGCAGTTTTGTTGTTTGTCACAATAGATTGGCTTATTTACATTTCAAAAACCAGAAGCCATTCATTTACGAATGTGTTTGCTCTTTATTTAAATGTTCAGATATTAAGATTTGAATGAGGCAAAGTAACATGCTTTTTCTCTCAAATATATTGTTATAATCATTTGTTTCGGATGTACTGTAACTATTTTTTTGTGTAAAAATTAATTTGGTGTTCAAAAAGTCTTTTTTTCAAACTTGAGTCTTGAAAAAGAGGGGATCGTCTTATAATCAGGGGTCAATACGGTATGAGTGATTGATATACTAGTTAGAGATGTCCCGATCGACCGGCGTCCCGATCACGTCATTTTCAAAGTATCGGAATCGGCAAAAAAATATCGGCCATGCCTTTTTTTTTATATATACTGTTTATATTTATTATTTAATTAAATCATTTTCTAATTGTATTTAACGTTACAGACATAATATGTTACACTCATCCAGAGTCTTTAGTTTAGGCTTAAGGTAGGGTTATCAAATTTATCCCAATAACGGCGGTAATTAATAGGAAAAAAAATGTATAACGTTAAAATATTTAACGCAATTAATGCATGCGTTGCACGATCCACTCACGCATTGTCGCGCTCATCTGTAATGGCGCCGTTTTACCTATATAGAGAGATAAAAGGCAGTGTAAAATGAGTAGAGTGAATTTTGGCAGCCTTTGGAGCGATGTTTAATTGGCTAAAACCTTACAATCCCTCTCCCTACGATTAGAAATATCATGGGAAGCAATGTGGGGAAGCAAGGTAACAAGTGATCATTTTCTTAACACCTTATATTATTTCCCAACACAGAGAAGGTATATCAATTGGTAGCACTACGCACAGTCATGGTTCCACTTCCCATCATGCGTTTGGGCATGGCTCCAGTATCATTGACTGAAAGCTCAACAAATACACTAGATGGCAATATTTAGTCACAATATACAAAGTCACAAGTCTTTCTATCCGTGGATCCCTCTCACAGAAAGAATGTTAATAATGTAAATGCCATCTTGAGGATTTATTGTCATAATAAACAAATACAGTACTTATGTACTGTATGTTGTGTCTATATATTCGTCCGAGTTTTATTCATTTTTTTCTTAATGCATTGCCAAAATGTATATGATCGGGAAAAATTATCGGGAATTATTGGAATTGAATCGCGAGCGAAAAAAAGCAATCGGATCGGGAAATATCGGGATCGGCAGATACTCAAACTAAAACAATCGGATCGGGAGCAAAAAAACATGATCGGAACAACCCTAATACTAGTACAAGCAAAGCCAAACTGGATTGGAGTTTTGTGCAAGAATGCAGTCTGGAATGCTTTGGAATCCAACGCATTTTGGATCATAGACTTCATAACCTATTGACATGACACAGGAAACGGGGCCGATTGGTAGGGGGCCTATTTTCAAAAACTTCAAATATTTTCAAAACCAAAGCTGCTACCAACCTAAAACCAAAACAGGCACCGACCATAGCCATATATGAGTCTTCATGAGCAGCGGCATCAAAAAATTCAAAGTCATTCCGTTATAAAATCCTGATTAATAATTTTTTATATAAGTACAACACAACTTAAAATGGCTATAAAAGTCTCAGATTATACACTAGATGCACAAAAATTACCATATGCAGAGATAGTCACCTATATTTTCAGGATCAATAGCAATATTTAATATATCATGGAAGTTTTTGCCCTAAATACCAACTTATTTTTCTTTTATTTCCTGCGTGTTTTCAACTGCTAATAAATCACTCAATTTTCACATCAGAAACCTAATACTTGAGGAAAGCATGCAGAATCATTTATAATATATAAATAGATTAACAATAAATTCTATGTACAATCACAACTTTTTGTAGAATAAAATAGCCCTTTATTGTCATTATACAGTTGTACAATGAATTTGTGGAGCATTTCCCTTTGCAGTGCATGACAAGTTAAAATCTCAGTAACACTTTATAATAACTATCCGTTTTACTAGTTAATAGATCATTAGTAAACTGTTTATAAATGATTTATTGTTGATTTGTGAAGTATTTTTTAACAGTTTGTTAAGCATTTACAGGGTGTTGTTTACCTGAAACACAGTTTGTGTAGAAACGTTTCAAGTTTTTGTGTGTAACGCTTGGCATTTCTATCTTTTCAGATAAAGAAATGCCGTTCACTTTAAAAGAAAAGGCATTTTGATAAGGCATTTTGCAGGCAGGGCTCATTCTTTGTATATTTAACCAGGAAAACTTATGACCTTCAACACAAAGTGTATATAGTTTTATTAAGATCCATCAACTAGCATGGGCATTTAGAATGGGGTCAACCATATTTGAACACCCTGTAAATGCTTAACAAACTGTTAACAAATACTTCACAAATCAACAATAAATCATTTAACAACAGTTTACTAATGCTCTATTAACTAGTAAAACAGATATTGTAAAGTGTTACCAAAATCTCAATAGTGACTTGCAAGTATAAAATCTAAATAAACAAATATAAAACGCTTATGAGATAGTCCTACGTTCAGGCAGTGCAAATAATCAGAGTGAAGTAGCAGCAGTTTGACAGTTAAGGCTTTGAATATTGCAGGTGAGTAAGTATTGCACATAGAATATTGCATACACCGTAATGGCCCGAATATAGGATGGTGTTTTTTTGCCCTGAAATAAGACTGAAAAAGTGGGGGTCGTCTTATATTCGCGGTCTTGACATTTAACCCCTTCACGACGCTAGATGGCACCAGATATCATTGAAGCGATGTTCTGTCATGACAGATTTCAGCTACTCTCAAGTTTAACCAGTTTGCATTATTTTATTGCAATGTTTTTCCTTATTCAGATTTGTTTCAAGACTACAGTTAGTTAGACTTCACTTTGATGGTTAATGCAGTTATTGCAATTTTGTTGTTTTATCACAATAGATTGGTTTATTTACATTTCAAAAACCAGAAGCCATTCATTGACGAATGTGATTGCACTTTAGTTTACATATTTAAATGTTCAAATATTAAGATTTGAATGAGGCAAAATAACATGCTTTTTCTCTCAAATATGTTGTTATAATCATTATTTTCAGATATACTGTAATTATTTTCTGTATAAGAAATAATTTGGTGTTCAAAAAGTCTTTTTTTTATATTTCAAACTTGAGTCTTGAAAAGGAGGGGGTCGTCTTATAATCAGGGCCGTCTTATATTCGGGCCAATAGGGTAAATGAATATTGGACTATGCCTTGTGTTTGCTGGTCAGCTTCCTCGACTTGTACAAGTGAATAAATGCTTAAATCCCTGAATTCTTTATAGATATGGACGTTAAACAGTCTCGAGTCCTGGTTAAAAGCAAAAGAAACCTTGCAGGTAGTATTTATGTTACGTAAATATGGCGAATGTGCGGCTCGTCTTTAAGTTCACTGTGGCACCGCCTTACCACATCTCCACAGCCGACTCGGCCCCCTATGGTAAGGCGTGACGCAAAGTGTCATGTCAATAGGTAATGAAGTCTATGTGTCTCAATTGATTTCATTGTGCATCATAAATAAACAAAAATCCAAAGTGCATAGATGACAAAAGATTACACTCAAACGCATTAAGCAGTATCTACATTTTTTACATCCCTCCCTCAGGAGGGTGGCAGGTGTCCTAAAGCCTATCCCTGCTGTAGTACACCCCAAATTGGTCACTAGCAGAGCATATCTAATTTTCATAACTTGCAGGTGTCACATTCCCAATGCAGCAAATTTACAGAGCCATATGCTATCATCTTGTTTTAGGGTTAGGTCATGTCTGCTCACAGCAAGGATGTTTAACTGCATTTAAATCAACCTGAAAACAGCTTTCGAGGTATGTACAATTAAAAAAAAAAAAAGTTCTTGGGTGGGAGTAACATTCCCAGTTTGACACTTTTCAATGTGAAAATCTACACAAATCTGGAGCAGATGGTCCAGCATCCATAACAGCTTTGGGGGTGTTGTCACCCTCCCCCTTTTAACCTCAGAATATCTAGAAGAGTTGTTTCAAATGGTACAGTATAAACTGTACGTAAATTACACAGCTAGATGTTTCCATTATCCAGTCTGGGTTGGATAACATTTTCCATATACAGTATAATTCATAAGTTGAGGCTTGATGTAGATCAGGGGTCATGAATGAAAAATCCTCTGGGTCCGAAATTTAAAAAATTACAAGTGTCTCGGGTCCGGAAATATTTTTAATGCTTCTTTTTTTCCCCCCCAAAAAAACTGATCTTTATGCTGATAATTACAACATTCAAAAATGTAAATAAAATATAAAAGGGGCATTAAATAAAAAAGTGCTTTAATTCATTCATTAAATAGTAACATAATTTTTTCTTTTTTAATTGTGGATGCTGACAGCCGGACTTGCTTTATTTTTTGACAGACCTCTTCTTTTTGCTTTCCATGGAGCAACGTTTCAACAACTGCACTCATGCAATCTTTGACAATCGGTGCGTCACTGAAAGACTTTTTGTTTTGACCCAATATCCACGCTATTCTGAGGGAGCACTCATTTGCGCGTTGAACCATGAGCCTTGAGGTGTGATGGTATTGAGCCCTAAATTCCACTATTTTTTGAGAACGGATGGCAGAGTTCATAGGGAAACTTTGCAAAAAAGCAGCGTGCTTCGTCTCATAGTGCCTTTTCGAATAGCTGCTTTTTACAAGCGCTAGTCTTGTGCTGCCGCCAGGTAAAATGAACAAAAATGTGCTGATCTACTCCTCCTTAAACACTCTGTTTTCTGCATCAATCTTATGTAGTTTTGAGCACGCCATTTGCCGTACCTTTTCGCCTCTTCCTCCAACTTCATTCGGCTCAGTTTTTGGCCGTCACTCAGCGGAGTCTGGAAACCGAGTGTGAGTCATGCTGTTCTAAAAATAACTTTCAAATGTTTCACTCCCATTGGCTGGCTCACGCGCGTCACCGCTAAGGTTTTTGTCTGTTGGCCACCTCCGCTCTGCAAACCAGCAGACAAAAAAGATTTTTGTTGTTGCAACGTGTATTAGTCACGACAGCTTGAGATCCGGTCCAGACGGCTTGGGGGTCCGGAACCGGACCGAGGTCCGCGGTTCCGTGACCTCTGATGTAGATTGTAGTTACAGTATCTCAATAGCATTTTCACAACAGGCGCAGCTGACGCTTTAGAGAGCAGAAAACAAATATGCAACAATCCCCTGTTGGGATCTACCTTAAAGTGATCCTCTAACTTAAATACATATAGGCTCTAATAAACCACAATTGTTCTCTTGTATTAAAATATGTTGTTAGAAACACATAAAATGTTAAATCAATGGCAATATTTTATAATATTTAGTCCATATTTTGACCGTTAGTTGGCGCCCTGGTTTGCGGGCTCACAGTGATGGCGTAATTGGTATCTTTCACAAATTTGTAGCCTGTTCAATTTGAGTTATTTTTAGTGAATAAATGTGCATAAGTGGAAGCTTCTTCTCCTTTTTGGTCCCTGTATGCACGTACTCTACCCACCACGCGTTACAACTGGCGCCCGAACATTTTTCCTGGATCCTCAGTCAAGTAAGGGATCCGTCTATTTTTCTGGATCCAACGGTACCACCACGTCTGCAATATTGGTTTTGGATCTGTCCATTTATTTGATTCATCGGTCCCACAGCGGCTTTTCGGATCAGTGTATTTTGTGGAATCGACGGCCTAATCGCGGCTGCGACATTGCCGTGGTATCGGTCTAATTCCTGGATCTTCGAGTGAGTAAAAAACGCGGATTTGGATTACTATTGCTATCTTTTATGTTAACTATTCTTTGTGGGAGTTTTCCCCAAATCATAATAAATAATTAAAGCACTATGGCACGCTACAGGGTCGACAGTGACTGACGTGGACCTCACAACAAGAGTTGGAGTTCGTCAGGGAACACGTGTTTGCTTACTGCTGAGCTGAAGAGAGGTCAAGGTGGAAATATTATTTTTATTTATTTTTTGTGAATAAATGTGCATAGTGGAAGCTTCTCCCCTTTTCGGTACTTTTATACACGTATCCTAGCTACCACGCGTTACAATGCACAAGACATGGATTACACAAGGTGTGCTCTTTGGCCTGTACTGTATGTAAAGCACACGACAGCTCTGGATGCTAACAATTTACATAATTATATTGGGATATGTTTGAAAACGCAATACGCTTACACTCTCGCATCACCAGTTTTGCCCAACTTTTGTCTTATCAGGTATTTGAGTGAAAGCAGTGAATTAGTCTTTTTTTTTTTTTTATTCTAGTTACATCTGAGATGCAATTGTTGGCTGTTTTCAACAATATACATCGAAAATAAAGACATTGATTGACTGAAAATGGTTCAACGTTAGATGAAATGTCTTGTTTTCTCATGTATATTTATAATTGCTCTTCACCTAAAAATATATTTGTTTTATCCGATTACTCGATTAATCGATAGAACTTTCAGTCGATTACTCGATTACTAAAATATTCGATAGCTGGAGCCCTAATTATTATTATAAAAAATTCGAACGGAGAAAAAAAAAACCTAATGCACGAAAACGTACAGATTTTGAACGTACGGTATACACATTTAAAAATGTGCTCACTTCAAATTACACCGAAACAGTACAACTTGACAGGTATGGAAACTATTACTACCAAAGCATTTGTTATTGCAATCATTTTCTGGGAGAAATTGAGCATTATCTGACAGAATTGCAGGGGTGCCAATACTTTTGGCCAGCACTGTATGCACCCTTCTTTAGCCACACAGATATAAACAATGTAAACATACATTTTCTCATTGGCTTTGATAAACCCAAGGAGCATTTTCCAGCATTGGAGCCAACTTTTCTAAAAGAGTCTCCTCTCCTGTCCACTTTTTTCCCCAGCCTTCATCTCTAATATCTGGCTGGACCCCTCCTCTTCTTCCTCCTTTCCTCACCTCTTCCATACATGAAGTACCCCCCTCCTCTCACCCCATTTCTTCCCAACCTTCCCCTCACTCTCAGGAGAAATATGCCTGCCGTTCAAATGAAAATATATTTGTTGTTTTGCTTGGCCATCCTGCCTCCCGCTCGGCCAACGTGATTGAGGCCGAGACCCCGGGTCCGCTGGAAGCAGAAAGCCTCTATTAGTCCTTGATCAGCGGGCCGCCTGACAGCATGGCCAACATGCGCCGCTTTAGGGCCTGACATGGGATTAAATAAAGACTAATTTATTGGCTGCCTGTCCAGAGGAACGAGGCATTAACCATTTCCTTTCATGGTGTAATCAAATATGCAGGGATGAATACATGAAGTGATCCGATTACGGGATAGATTGATCAGCTGTTTTGCTGAAGACACTGGCAACTCTGACGTAATACATCGTACATAGTAGCACATGTAGTGTGTAAACGCACATGCCACAGCTAGGGTTGTTCCAATCATGTTTTTTAGCTCCTCATCCGATCCCGATCGTTTAAGTTTGAGTATCTGCCGATCCCGATATTTCCCGATCCGATTGCTTTAGTTTTTGCTCCCGATTCAATTCCAATCATTCCCGATAATTTTTCCCGATCATATACATTTTGGCGATGCATTAAGAAAAAAAATGAATAAAACTCGGACAAATATATACATTCAACATACAGTACATAAGTACTGTATTTGTTTATTATGACAATAAATCCTCAAGATGGCATTTACATTATTAACATTCTTTCTGTGAGAGGGAGCCACGGATAGAAAGACTTGTAATTCTTAAAGGATAAATGTGACTTTGTATATTGTGACTAAATATTGCCATCTAGTGTATTTGTTGAGCTTTCAGTAAAAGATACTGTAGCCATTTAACTGTTCTGCCCAAATGCATGATGGGAAGTGCAACCATGACTGTATCTTCTCTGCATTGGGAAGTAACTTAGGGTTTTAAGGAAAAGATCAACCACTACCATTCTTCCCCACATTGCTTCCCACGATATTTCTAATTGTTGAGAGAGGGATTTTAAGGCTTTAGCTAGTTAAAAAGAGGCTCCAAAGACTGCCAAAATTCTCTCTACTCATTTTACGCTGCCTGTTAGCTCTATATATAGGTAAAACGGCGCCATTATAGATTGAACGCAACAGTGCATGAGTGGGTCGTGCAGCGCATGCGTTAATTTCATTAAATATTTTAATGTGATTAATTTTTTTTAAAAAAATTACCGCCGTTTACGCGATAAATTTGATAGCCTTACTTTAAGCCAAAACTAAAGACTCTGGATGAATGTAAGACATTTTGTCTGTAACGTTAAAAACAATTAGAAAACGATTTAATTTAAAAATATATATATATTTTAAAAAGGCATGTCCGATATTTTTTTGCCGATTCAGATACTTTGAAAATGACGTGATCGGACCCGATCGATCGGGATTTAGCCACAGCGTTAGGGGTGCTTGCACTACCAGAGGCTGAATAAAAAATCATGTCTTTATGCTCTCTTACAGATTTACTGCATGTTTGTAGTTTTATTCAAATATTTTTCGCTGAAACTTAAAGTACAGTATACGATGCCTTGTATATATAGTCCCTGACAAAAGTCTTGTCGCTTATCCATTTTGTAGAAACAGTTGCTATTAACCTGAATTTTAATTATTCAATTGGTTTCAGAAATGGCTCATATGAAAGCTAAGACCCTCCCAAATGATGTTGAATGTACAAAAAAATATTTGTTTCACTGAAAAAAGATTGATCATCGGTTGGCAGACGTGTCTTGAATTTCGTTCCGTTACGAGCGGCTGTCATCCAGTTATGTGGGAAAATCATCATTTTTGAACCTTTATGAATCGTCACGTGTCGAATCGCGATGCATGTATAATCGATTTTTTGGAACTCCTTTAGCTCATTACTGAAAACAAGTAATAGGTGAAAATTTTACTTCCTTGGCACTTCAGAAAATTGATCATATTCATGGGTATAATAATTCCTTATATGTTGTCAACACCAAGTTGGACCAAGTGACACTCTGTAAAAGACAGCAAATTGGGAAATGACCTGAGACTTTATATGTGTTTTTCTTTTCTGTTTGTGTGTTTTGGGGGTCGCTCACATATTAAAAAGAGGATAATTTGTTAAAAATTGGATGAAGCAAGCGCAAAGCAAAGTGGCCCTAACACGCCAACTCTCCAGCCCTTGGATTTATGGTTTTCTTTCACATTTTGCCACCTCTCCTCACCTTTTTTTTTCTTCCCCTCACGCCCGAATCGATAAACAGAACCTCGCCTCAGCAGCGGCCAAGGCAAATGTTTGAGCCACCTGTTGCAGGAAACTTGAAGCTCTCGGGAAATGTGAAGATGGAGAGAATAAGGCTTGTCGCCAAGTCCCGGCCGTCTCTGAACCAGGCTGAAAATCTTAATGAAGTCAAGATTAAGTAATGTTACGAACAGCAAATAAGAAGTTGATTTTTTTTGTATTGCGTGGTAGTGATAAATGGATAAATGCATTGAGTTTCCACAGTTTGTAATCGCTGGCTGGAATAATGATTGTTCATGTTGGCTACTAGGAGAGCAAAAAGCTCCAGAACAAACATGACGCATAGCCACGGTACATAATTGCCTGTTTTTTAATGATTTGAGTAAACAGTTTGTTAGCCCCCTAAAATTGACAAAAATGTTGCTCAAAGTGGACTCGGACGAAAAGACGTTAACTTGAGAGGCTGCCTTTGGGGTAGGACAACTTCTGATTCAAGCCCTGATCTTTCCAGGAACTCCCTTGGTCTGCTTCCAATGAATGGCCCTTTGCATTTCCCCCCGCTTCTCTACCCTAAACCCTGGCAAGTTCTTTAATCGCCCCCCATCTCCCAATCTTCCTCTCAAACATCCCCCCACACCCTTTGGCATCAGTTCGATACCGCTACCCCCTGAGCTAACATTTACCCTCCTCATACTCACTTTCTTTCCCTTGCCCCCACCTCGACTGCAAAAATCCCCACAGGACTGTGGTTCATTCAGTACATAAACCTCCAAACCACAAATCCTAACCTCTTTTATTTTACATTTTAATGGAATAAAATATTTGCATAGTACCTTCAAGTTTCAGCCCAATACTTCAGCAGTGGCAAAATGGATTTGGGTTTGTGGCATTTTTTTTTGTTGGTTTGTGGCATTTTTTGGGGGTGCATGGCATTTTTTGCAGGCCATGCACGTCCATGCCATTGACAGCTACGCACGTCATAATTAACAGTTAAATATTTGCATAGTACCTTCAAGTTTTAGCCCAATACTTAGAAACCGAGAACGAAAAGTGGTATTTGCCATGTGGCAAAATGGATTTTGCCTTGTGGCATTTTTTTGCCATGTGGCAAAATGGATTTTGCAATGTGGTGAAATGGATTTTGTCTTGTGGCATTTTTTTTTTTGCCATGTGGTGAAATGGATTTTGCCATGTGTCATTTTTTTGCCATGTGGCAAAATGGATTTTGCCATGTGGCATTTTTTTATGTCATGTGGCAAAATGGATTTTGCCATGTGGCATTTTTTTATGTCATTTGGCAAAATGGATTTTGCCATGTGGCATTTTTTTATGTCATGTGGCAAAATGGATTTTGCCATGTGGCATTTTTTTATGTCATGTGGCAAAATGGATTTTGCCATGTGGCATTTTTTTATGTCATTTGGCAAAATGGATTTTGCCATGTGGCAAAATGGATTTTGCCAAGTGGCATTTTTTTTTTTGGCATGTGGCAAAATGGATTTTGCGATGTGGCATTATTTTGGCATGTTGCAAAATGAATTTTGCGATGTGGCATTTTTTTGGCATGTTGCAAAATGAATTTTGCCATGTGGTAAAATGGATTTTGCCATGTGGCATTTTTTTGCCATGTTGTAAAATGGATTTTTCTCATGTGGCATTTTTTTGCCATGTGGTGAAATGGATTTTTCTTATGTGGCATTTTTTGCCATGTGATAAAATGGATTTTGCCATGTGGCATTTTTTTGCCATGTGGCAAAATGGATTTTGGTTTGTGGCAATTTTTTTTTGGTATGTGGTACTTTTTTGTGGTACAAGGCATGTTTGCAGGCCATGCACATCCATGCCATTGACGGCTACGCACGTCCAAATTTTCCATTTATAAATACTCATAGAAAAATCAACCCTTAATTTCAGAAAAATTGCTCGGAGTGTAAAGGGTTAAATACAAGCTATTCCTAACTTAATTAGAATAAGCTCAATAACAAATGAGTTGATGGACGTTTACCCTGTCAGTTGAGATAGGCTCACCTACAACTGCGAATAGCGCAATAGAAAATACAAAATTCTAGGAGCCCGTTTATCTTTCTCGTAGTAGGGAGTCAAATATTCACAGCTGCCTCTGTGGTCAGGTGGTGCGGCCGCAGGACTCCGAGGGCAAACAGAGGCGTTGCGAACATGTAAGGCTCCTGGTGTACGTTTCATTTGAGCTACAACAGTGAAGCGATACATGATGATACAGTCAAAACAGAAAGTGCATACTGAGGCTCACCGCATGCCTCAATAAACCAAACTCTGACCAAAGACAATCCAAGAAGTGCGCTACTAATCTGACACTGGCAGAGGGCTTCCGGCAGAAACGTATCACAAGAGGGGAAACGTGTGGATGACATGCGGATCCTCAACTCATAAATCAGTAGAAAAAATACATGTGAAAACTAGGTCTTACTGTGCATTACACTAAAATCCAAGACTGCAGTGTTATTTCATCTTGGCATTAAAACTGCAGTGATCTTTCCAAGAGTTTCACATTTTACAGGGTTCAGGTTGAGTTAGAATACATTCTTACAAGATCCTTCAGCTACTTTATTAGAACTGTGGTTAACGTATTTTACACTTGTATCACATGCTAACATGTGATTTGGAACATCTTCTGCATAGTCAAGTTTCCTGCACCTTATTTCGATATTTTTTCTCAAGGAAAATCTATTTCGACCTTGGCAGAAGAATTTTGTATTCATAAGAAATAGGGCCGAGAACCAAAAGTGATATTTGCCATGTGGCAAAATGGATTTTGCTGCAATTTTTTTTTTTTGCAATGTGCAAAATGTATTTTGACAAGTGGCTTTTTTTTTTTTGCCATGTGCAAAATGTATTTTGCCATGAGGCATTTTTTGCCATGTGGCAAAACGTATTTTGCCATGTGGCAAAATGGATTTTGCCATGTGGTTTTGCCATGTGGCAAAATATGTGGCTTTTTTTTTTTTTTTGCCACATGCCGCGTGGCAAAATACATGCCCTTTTTTTTTTTTGCCATGTGGCAAAATGGATTTCGCCGTTTGGCAAAATGGATTTTGCAATGTGGTATTTTTTTTTTTTTTTTGCCATGTGGCAAAATCTATTTTGGTTTGTGGCATTTTTTTGGGGGGGTAGAAAATCACAGGCACACGTTTTTCTGCCATTTAATATGAATGGAAAATTTGGATGTGCATAGCCGTCAATGGATTAGCCTGACTTGCAGAGATGCCAAAAGTGGTATTTGCCATGTGGCAAAATGGATTTTGCCATGTGGCATTTTTTTTTGCCATGTGGGGTTTTTTTGTTTTGTTTTTTTGCAATGTGGCAAAATGTATTTTGCCATGTGACATTTTTTGGGGGGTATGTGGCAAAATGGATTTTGGTTTGTGGCATTTTTAGGGGGGGTAGAAAATCCCAGCCACACATGTTTTTCTGCCATTTAATATGAATAGAAAATTTGGACGTGCATAGCCTACAGTGGCTTAGCCTGACTTGTTTGCCAGTTCAATGTCAATGCGCTGTAATGTTAGGTGTCTGGTCAAAAATCACAGCCACACGTTTTTCTGCTATTTAATATGAATGGAAAATGGATGAAAATGGCATGGATTTGTATGGCCTGCCCCCCCCCCCCCAACCCCCCAATACAATGCCACATACCATAAAAATTAAAAAAAAAAAAAAAATGCCACAAACCAAAATCCATTTTGCCACATACCAAGAAAAATGCCACATGTCAAAAACCATTTTGCCACATGGCAAAAAAAAAAAAAATGCCAGTTGGCAAAATCAATTTTGCCAAATGGCAAAAAAAATGCCACATGGCAAACAATAAATGCTACATGGCAAAATCCATTTTGCCACATGGCAAAATCAATATTGCCACATGGCAAAGAACAAATGCCACATGGCATAATCCATTTTGCCACATGGTAAAAAAAATGCCACGTGGAAAAATCAATATTGCCACATGGCAAAAAATGTCACATGGCCAAATCCATTTTTCCACATGGCAAAAAAAAAAAGCCACATGTCAAAATCCATTCTGCCGCATGGCAAAAAAATGCCAGTTGGCAGAGAAAAAATGCCACATGTCAAAACCCATTTTGCCACATGGCAAAAAAATGCCAGATGGAAAAATCAATATTGCCACTTGTAAAAAAAAGCCACATGGGAAAAAAAAGTCACATGTCAAAATCCATTTTGCCGCATGGCAAAAAAATGCCAGTTGGCAGAGAAAAAATGCCGCATGGCAAAAAAAAATGCCACATGGCAAAGAATAAATTCCACATGGCAAACAAAATCCATTTTGCCACATGGCAAAAAAAAATGCCACATGGCAAAACCAATATTGCCACATGGCAAATACCAATTTTCATTCTCGCTGTCTCTCTTCATAAGATGGCGATCAATTGGTGCGCTAATGTATATAATTTCTTTTCAAAGTGACATCGCCAACAACTCACCTGGCATGCATGTTTCAGCTTTTCTAGTCATCTTTTGCAGCAGAACATTTTCATGTAAACATAACCCGCCTAACCTATGGATGTGTACCTTGGCTTTAGACTGCCAGCCCTTGAACTTTATGAGGGTGGGAAAGGGGTGTGGGTAGCTCGGTGTCTTGAACACATTTCAGAGTAATTGTACTTGATATGTCGTTTACGGAACACCCAAGTAATCATGTAAACAAAGAACCGCTTTCCCGGTGGGGATAAAAGGAAATTCGAAGCGCCCCCTCTGATGTATCATAGGTTGCTCACTTGAGGACATGAATGCAGATTCCTAAGCGCACGACCTGGATCCTCTGTCTTTTTAGTCTTGTCAGACAGCACGATGGAGAGAGCAGAACAGATGGCAGAGTTGAAAAGTGATTGATGCAATGAACAAATTACAACAACTGCAGCCCTGGGCAGAGGAAGGTTACCAGTATGTAAGAATAACCTTGCTCTAGGTCTGTTTTTTGAAAACTTATGAGATTCACCAAGGCATAATAACTCAGCTTGTAAGGGAGGGGGGCGGAGAAATAGCAGTACCCAGACATCAACCACATGACACGGACGACTATAAGAACTTGACAGAAGATTAAGAAAACATGACATCATAGTTAATTAGAGTCAGGTGATAAACAAGCGGGTGATATTTACGTTACGCCATATGCCCCGCTGTCTCGAGGGGGCCGAGTGGGTGCCGGGGGGGGCGTCTCGGCAACAGGTTTCAGACAAGTAAGGTCAAGGAGGAGGGTTTTTCCCAGCTGCTGGACCACACTGATGCGCACATGGACTTCAAAAGCCTGTATGTGCGAGATGTCTGTTTTTCCTTTGTCTTTATCACATGAACTTTGATATTTTCTGCAAAAAAGCCATTGTAAAACCATATTATGAAATGGTGGAGCACATTTTATTGCATAGACAATGCTCTTTTCAGCAAAAGTGCCCGGGGAGGTTTAAGGCGTTTATTTACTGAACTGCAGATGTGATAGGTGTTTATTAAAGGCGATACTTTTATTTGTGTAACATGTGTGGAACACATTCTGAAAATGATACTACCATAATGGCGGCACAATGCTTGAATGGGAGGTACAGTGGTATGACAAAGTATCTGAACCTTTTGGAACTTCTCACATTTTTGCATAAAATTACCATCAAATGTGATCCTATCTTTGTCAAAATCACACAGATTAAAAAACAGCATCTGTTTCAATTAAAACCACCCAAACATTTATAGGTTTATATTTTGCAAATAATACTACCATAATGGCGGCACTATGCTTGAATGGGAAGTACATGCTCCTTTGCGAATACCGATAAATCATGTATTTGTACAGTGGGGCAAATAAGTATTTAGCCAACCACTAAATGTGCAAGCTCTCCCACTTGAAATGATTAGAGAGGCCTGTAATTGTCAACATGGGTAAACCTCAACCATGAGAGACAGAATGGGGGGATTTAAAAAAGAAAACAGAAAATCACATTGTTTGATTTTTCTTAAAAGAATTTATTTGCAAATCATGGTGGAAAATAAGTTTTTGGTCAATACACAAAGTTTATCTCAATACTTTGTTATGTACACTTTGTTGGCAATAACGGAGGCCAAACGTTTTCTGTAACTCTTCACAAGCTTTTCACACACAGTTGCTGGTATTTTGGCTCATTCCTCCATTCAGATCTCCTCTAGAGCAGTGTTGTGTTGGGGCTGTCGTTGGGCTACACGGACTTTCAACTCCCTCCACAGATTTTCTATGGGGTTGAGATCTGGAGACTGGCTAGGCCACTCCAGGACCTTGAAATGCTTCTTACGAAGCCACTCCTTTGTTGCCCTGGCTGTGTGTTGTGGATCATTGTCCTGCTGACAGACCCAGTCACGTCTCATCTTCAATGCCCTTGCTGATGGTAGGAGATTTTCACTCAAAATTTCTCGATACATGGCCCCATTCATTCTTTCCTTTACACAGATCAGTCGTCCTGGTCCCTGTGCAGAAAAACAGCCACCAAGCATGACGTTTCCACCCCCATGCTTCACAGTGGCTATGGTGTTCTTCGGATGTAATTCAGTATTCTTTCTCCTCCAAACACGAGAACCTGTGTTTCTTCCAAAAAGTTCTATTTTGGTTTCATCTGACCATAACACATTCTCCCAGTCCTCTTCTGGATCATCCAAATGCTCTCTAGCGAACCGCAGACGGGCCTGGACGTGTACTTTTTTCAGCAGGGAGACATGTCTGGCAGTGCAGGATTTAAGTCCCTGGCGGCACATTGTGTTACTGATAGTAGCCTTTGTTACTGTGGTCCTAGCTCTCTGTAGGTCATTCACTAGGTCCCCCCGTGTGGTTCTGGGATTTTTGCTCACCGTTCTTGTTATCATTTTGACGCCACGGGGTGAGATCCTGCATGGAGCCCCAGATCAAGGGAGATTATCAGTGGTCTTGAACGTCTTCCATTTTCTAATAATTGCTCCCACAGTTGATTTCTTTACACTGATCGTTTTACCGATTGCAGATGCAGTCTTCCAAGCCTGGTGCAGGTCTACAATTTTTTCTGGTGTCCTTCAACAGCTCTTTGGTTTTGGCCATAGTGGAGTTTGGAGTGTGACTGACTGAGGTTGTGGACAGGTGTCTTATTTGCCGATAATGACTTAAAACAGGTGCCATTAATACAGGTAACAAGTGGGGCCTCGTTAGACCTCGTTAGAAGAAGTTAAACCTCTTTGACAGCCAGAAATCTTGCTAGTTTGTAGGTGACCAAATACTTATTTTTCACTCTAATTTGGAAATAAATTCTTTGAAAATCAAACAATGTGATTTTCTGTTTGTTTTTTCTCCACTTTCTGTCTCTCATGGTTGAGGTTTACCCATGTTGACAATTACAGGCCTCTCTAATCTTTTCAAGTAGGAGAACTTGCAAAATTGGTCATTGACTAAATATTTATTTGCCCCACTGTATGTATGTTTTTGTAATAGTTCTAAATCAATGTGTTCTCTTATTGGTACTTTGATTTTGGATGGTTTTCTTTGAATTCTTTGAATTTAGATGGATATCGCTGTCAATGGCAGCCAATGAGTTAATAATAACCCTGGTTTTCCACCATGCACCATGTTTTGCACCCCGGTTTTCCATTTCAATTTTGAGCATAAACCCCCCTCCTTTTTTTTTATTTTATTTTTTAAAATTTTTTTAATTGAAATACAGATGATGACAGATGTGTGTATATATACTGTATGGATATATATATATACAGTGCTGGCCAAAAGTACTGACACCCCTACAATTTTGTCAGATAATGCTCAATTTCTCCCAGAAAATGATTTCAATTACAAATGCTTTGGTAGTAATATCGTCTTTTAGTTTGCTTGCAATGAAAAAACACAAAAGAGAATGAAAAAAATAGTTAAATCATTTTACATAAATTTTACACAAAACTGGGCCAGACAAAAGTATCAGCACCCTGTGAAAAATCATGTGATGCTTCTCTAATTTGTGTAATTAACAGAGCCTGTTACTTATTTGTGGCACATAACAGGTGGTGGCATGAAGTAAATCATACTTGGAGCCAGTTAAAATGGATTAAAGTTGACTCCTTCTCTGTCCTGTATCCGTGTGTGTACCACATTGAGCATGAAGAAAAGAAAGAAGACCAAAGAACTGTCTGAGGATTTGAGAAGCAAAAGTGTGAGGAAGCATGGGCAATCTCAAGGCTACAAGTCCATCTTCAAAGACCTGAATGTCCCTGTGTCTACCGTGTGCTGCAGTGTCATCAATTAGAGTAAAGCCCATGGCACTGTGGCTAACCTCCCTAGATGTGGACGGAAAAGAAAAATTAACGAGAGATTTCAACGATACATTGTGCGGATGGTGGATAAAGAACCTTGACTAACATCCAAACAAGTTCAAGCTCTCCAGCAGTCTGAGGGTAAAACAGTGTCAACCCGTACTATTCATCGGTGTCTGGATGAAAAGGGACTCTATGGTAGGATACCCAGGAAGACCCTACTTTTGACCCAGAGACATAAAAAAGCCAGGCTGGAGTTTGCCAAAACTTACCTGAGAAAGCCAAAAACGTTTTGGAAGAATGTTCTCTGGTCAGATAAAATAAAGTAGAGCTTTTTGGGAAAAGGCATCAACATAGTTTACAGGAAAAAAACCACGAGGCCTTCAAAGAAAAAAAACACTGTCCCCACAGTCAAACATGGCACAGGTTCCCTGATGTTTTGTGGTTGCTTAGCTTCCTCTGGCACTGGACTGCTTGACCGTGTGCAAGACATTATGAAGTCTGAAGACTACCAACAAATTTTGCAGCATAATCTAGGGCCCAGTGTAAGAAATCTGGGTCTCCCTCGAGGTCATGGGTCTTCCAGCAGGACAATGACCCAAAACACACTTCAAAAAGCACTAGAAAATGGCAGGATGTGTCTGAGGAGAACTTTTCTACATGTCAGTCCATGATCAAACGTAAGTAAATATTCGTTTATTTAAAGAAAGCTTGAAGTATTTACTTTGTCATCGCTGTATTTGCGGCCATTTTTAACACAAAGTTGCAATATCTGATGGGGTGGAAAACTTGACAGAACACCGGGCACACGAAGAGGGCAATAAGCCAAGTACAGTGCTCTCCCAGCTAGGGAGGTGGGGGGTGTTATGCAACAAGCCGTCGGTCATAGGCCGAGTGGCATTCTCGGTGGACAAGGGGCATTGTCAGCCACAAAATTCAAGCCACCTCCGTATTAAAACGTGTGCCATAATCCCAGTATTTGACATAGTACAAAACACGATGTCTACTCACTTCCTCGTAAGTCCAATGGTCCCACAGTTGTCGCACGCTTGTCTTGGCCGATCTCGGGGTGAACGGGAACTTTCTGAAACCCAAAAAGGCTCACACACCTCTCCCTGGTGCAGCTACAAAAACCTGCAGCCGTTTGGCTGGCGTGATGCGAAAAATAAACGAATTAATCCGCAAAATCAGATGAATCCGCAGTCCATCTGCATGCTATATAACAATGCTGTATTGTGAGATGCTCACCCTGGTGACGTCACAATGCATTCGTGCTAAACCCGAGACTGGAGCCGGAAGTTACTCATTTTCGTGTATAATATATATACTAAACGATCGCTTCAACACACACCCAACCGGTCAATTTTATTCAGGAGCATAAAACACCGCGTGAAATATGAAATTAACATGTTTTTGGTGTCATATGCACTTTAATTTCCATATGACCAAATATGTTAGAAAAAACACAGGCTTCCATGGGGTGTCCTATTTTTTTCACATGGCATATATATATGTGTACACTCATCGGCCACTTTATTAGGTACACCTGTCCAACTGCTCGTTAACACTTAATTTCTAATCAGCCAATCACATGGCGGCAACTCAGTGCATTTAGGCATGTAGACATGGTTTAAGACAATCTCCTGCAGTTCAAAACGAGCATCAGTATGGGGAAGAAAGGTGATTTGAGTGACTTTGAACGTGACATGGTTGTTGGTGCCAGAAGGGCTGGTCTGAGTATTTCAGAAACTGCTGATCTACAAGGATTTTCACGCAGAACCATCTCTAGGGTTTACAGAGAATGGTCCGAAAAAGAAAAAATATCCAGTGAGCGGCAGTTCTTTGCCTTGTTGATGCCAGAGGTCAGAGGAGAATGGCCAGACTGGTTGGAGCTGATAGAAAGGCAACAGTGAGTCAACCATCCGTTACAACCAAGGTAGGCAGAAGAGCGTCTCTAAACGCATAGTACGTCGAACTTTGAGGCAGATGGGCTACAGCAGCAGAAGACCATGCCGGGTGCCAGCTAAGAACAGGAAACTGAGGCTACAATTTGCACAAGCTCATCGAAATTGGACAATAGAAGATTGGAAAAACGTTGCCTGGTCTGATGAATCTCGATTTCTGCTGCGACATTCGGATGGTAGGGTCAGAATTTGGCTTCAACAACATGTACGCATGGATCCATCCTGCCTTGTATCAACCGTTCAGGCTG
Source organism: Corythoichthys intestinalis (assembly GCF_030265065.1). Lineage (NCBI taxonomy): Eukaryota > Metazoa > Chordata > Actinopteri > Syngnathiformes > Syngnathidae > Corythoichthys > Corythoichthys intestinalis. The sequence continues at coordinate 2,745,686 of NC_080411.1, forward strand.
GTGGTGGTGGTGTAATATTGTGGGGAATATTTTCTTGACACTCTTTGGGCCCCTTGGTACCAATTGAGCATCGTTGGAACGCCACAGCCTACCTGAGTATTGTTGCTGACCATGTCCATCCCTTTTTGACCACAATGTACCCAACTTCTGATGGCTACTTTCAGCAGGATAATGCGCCATGTCATAAAGCTGGAATCATCTCAGACTGCTTTCTTGAACATGACAATGAGTTCACTGTACTCAAATGGCCTCCACAGTCACCAGATCTCAATCCAATAGAGCATCTTTGGAATGTGGTGGGACGGGAGATTTGCATCATGGGTGAGCAGCCGACAAATCTGCACCAACTGTGTGATGCCATCATGTCAATATGGACCAAACTCTCTGAGGAATGCTTCCAGCACCTTGTTGAATCTATGCCACGAAGAATTGAGGCTGTTCTGAAGGCAAAAGGGGGTCCAACCCGTTACTAGCATGGTGTACCTAATAAAGTGGCCGGTGAGTGTATGTATGTATGTATGTATGTGTATATATTAGGGCTGTCAAAATTATCGCGTTAACGGGCGTTAATTAATTTTTTAATTAATCACGTTAATATATTAACTCTACTTTTGATTGAAAATTTTACAAATTTTATTTAAATTTTTTTTAAAACGAAAACATGAAGAGGGGTTTTAATATAAAATTACTATAACTTGTAACCATAACATTTATCATTTAAGTGGGGCCGGCCCAGCCTATACGCAGACTATGCAGCTGCTTAGGGCCCCTGACCACTAGGGGGCCCCCCAATCTGGCAATTGTTTAATTTATATTCTATTTTGTTTACTATAGTTTGCTTTATTTGACTTTTGTGAGTTTTGATACTTGATTACAAGCTTAAAAAAATAAAAGTTCTTCCTTAACTTCTTTCTTTCCCCTTTTAGAAAAAGGTTTGGCGCTATCTACTGTAAGTACTGACAATTGGGTGAGAAGTCTGAAGTATGCAGTGCAACAAAATCTGATTAATATACACAATATGGACGTGTGGGTTGGATTGCATGTATGGGTTTCGCAGTACACTGTGACGAAATTGTGGGCCAATAATATGGGCCCCTTTGCATTATTTTGCTTAGGGCCCCATAATGGCCTGGGCCGGCCCTGCATTTAAGAACTACAAGTCTTTCTATCCGTGGATCACTTTAACAGAAAGAATGTTAATAATGCCATTTGTGGATTTATTGTTACAATAAACAAATACAGTACTTATGTACAGTATGTTGTATGTATATATCCGTCGTGTATCTTATCTTTCCATTCCAACAACAATTTACAGAAAAATATGGCATATTTTAGAGATGGTTTGAATTGCGATTAATTAATTTTTAAGCCGTAATTAACTCGATTAAAAAAATTTAATCGTTTGACAGCCCTAGTGTGTATATATATATATATATATATATCAGGGCAGTCAAAATTATCGCGTTAACGCGCGGTAATTAATTTTTTTAATGAATCACGTTAAAATATTTGACGCAATTAACGCACATGTCCCGCTCAGACAGTATTCTGCCTTTTGGTAAGTTTTACAGCAAGGTTTTTTGTGCTGTCTAACAGCGAACTCTTGTGGTCGCTTTGTGACATGGTTTATTTTTTTCTTGCCAGTTCAATATGGCTGCACGACGTCTCGGACTGACGCCTACGTTGTAATGTTGTGCTTATATGATCCTTGGACAAGATTTGTCTGTAAGTATGGTTGTTGTACAGAATGTACATATTATGTTAGTAAGCAAAATGTTATATTTTTTTTTTGAGACGTTTTTGTTTATGTTTAGTGAACCTGTATAGCGTGCTAAGGTAACGTTGTTGCTAATGCAATGCTTGTGTACTTTTTGTTGTTGTTGTAGTTTTATGACGGTCTAAAGAGGACAATGGTTTGAGTTCATTTTATTAATAAATCAGATGAAAAAGGAAGAAGTCTGATTATTAAGGCGTCGTTCACTAGCTGTCTAGCTTTGGAAAAAGTAGACGCTTCGGAGTGAGGACAGCATAGACAGATTTAAATGACAGTAGAGTGAAATGCCCACTACAGTCCTTATGTACCGTATGTTGAATGTGCAGTGGGGAGAACAAGTATTTGATACCCTGCAGTGTATCAAATACTTGTTCTCCCCACTGTATATATCCATCTTGTGTCTTATCTTTCCATTCCAACAATTTATTTTACAGAATATATATATAATTTACAGAAAAATATGGCATATTTTATAGATGGTTTGAATTGCGATTAATTGCGATTAATTAATTTTTAAGCTGTAATTAACTCGATTAAAAATGTTAATCGTTTGACAGCCCTAACATATATATATATATATATATATATATATGTATAATGTGTGTGTGTATACTGTGGTACATCGAAGTAGGAAATTACTGGAAATTAAAAAAAAAAAAAAAAAAAAAAAAACACTTTGTTTCATCTGTGTGATTTTGACAAAGATCAAATCACATTTGATGGTGATTTTAGGCAGAAATGTGAGAAAATCCAAAAGGTTCAGATACTTTTTCATCTCACTGTATACAGCCAGCGCCTCCGGATCCTTCACAAGCAACAAATGTGCGCGCAGGCTGTCACCTCTTCACTCGGCTGCTTCCTCGCGTGTGCCTGTCCCGTCACTGCCGTGTGTGGAGTGGTCAGGTGTGTGAATGCGTGCGGGAGTACAACCCGCTCTACTGTCCTGTGCTAAGATAAAACCATGCGTCACAAAACAAAAAAGACGACGAAACGCAGGTGTCGTAGAGTCAAAATCACGTAAATCACTTCCGTCGTAACACGGGGATTACCTGTATATATAATTCCAGAAAGTGCAATAGTGTGACTGCAGCCCAGTTTTTCTCATTTCGAAATGCACAAAGGAGTTCATGCAAGTAAAAGACAAATATATCTGTATATTTATTCAGGTTTAAAAAGAAGAGTATTCAAATAACAAAAGCATAAATGTTTTTTGTTGTTGTTTTTTTTTTTACAAAAAAGATAATCACCTTTTTAGCATGTATTTGTTCTTTCTGTTAAATATTACACAAAATAAATAAATCCAAAAAAGAAAAACTTTAGATCGTTTGACTTGCTTGGTTTGCTGCTCTATCAACCTCTCCAACTTCTCTGTGAAGTTGCTGATCACATTTCATTTTCCCAAATTTACTACTGTGCCAGCATACTTTTATAAGTTAGACCCAAAAATATTATGTACATTGTATACAGTAGCAATATATCTTTTTCTGTGTGTTTTGTACTGAAGTGTCCTCATCCGACAGATGCAAAATGTCTTTGGGTTTCCCACAGTAGCCCTTAGTCTTCTTCTAAACAAGTCCTTCCCCAGATGCTCAACATCATGTCCCATTATCGGGGATGCACAACAATGGGCAGGAAGTGAGTGGTTGTGTTTTTCCTCTTGGTCTTCCTCCCCCTCACGGCTTTGCCGTTGGCATTGAGTCCCACGAACATGTGCCTTCGCTTGTTGCGCCACTCTGCCGAAGCGTACGTGTTGTACTTGTTCTCCTCGATGCGCTCGATCAGGCGACAGTCTGGCCCAAAGTCCCTCTGTGAAGGAGACACATGGGTATCAAGGTTGAGTCATGTGTCATAACAGAAAAATGAGAAACTCTTTAGTTTTTGTCACAAAATTGATGGTTTCAATTGCATCACTGTGGCCCTAAACATGAACTCAATGGCTGCCATTGACAGTAATTGACGTCAAAAAACTAATTTTCAATTCACAGCAGAAGGATGAATAGAGCCACGTGATTGGACGTCTAGCAAAGAGTTAAGCATTGTGTACAGTTGAACATATTAGATTTTTTAAAAATTTTCTATTTATCTCACTGCTTCAGTTGAGATCTAAAAACACGTGCGCAGTGGATATGTTGTCAATAATCTAGCTCAAACAAAGGCTGTATTTAGTACAATTCTGACATTCTCACACATTGCTCTTGGCTTTGATAAAAACCTTTATCAAAGAGAATTCACCATGATTTAAAACACTTTTAACCATTAATGAAAAAGGTTTTTGTTTGACCACCCCCCCTTTTTTTAACCACATTTGACATTGACCTCATCTATAACCACGAGAGAAAATAATGTTTACTTAAACCAACTGAAAACTAATAACAGCTTAAAGTACCTCATAACATGATAGTCAATACAGGTAGTCCCAGGGTTATGAACGAGTTCTGTTCCCACGCTGGTGACGTAACCCGGATTTCCGCATAAATCGTAATTAACCCTTTAAGTACCCCTAAATACCACCTAAATCTTAAAATAACTATCCAAAAATGTATACAGTGTATCACAAAAGTGAGTACACCCCTCGCATTTCTGCAGATATTTAAGTACCGTATTTTTCAGACTATAAGTCGCGTTTTTTTTTTTCATATTTTGGCTGGGTGTGCGACTTATACTCAGGAGCGACTTATGTGTGGAATTATTAACACATTATGATATAATTTCACATGTTATTTTGGTGTTTTGCTGTGAGACTGATGGTTTTGTAAAGTTGTTAGCATGTTCTTATGCTATAGTTATTAGAGCTGGGAATCTTTGGGCACCTAACGATTCGATTACAATTATTTATTCACCCCCCCTCCTTTTTTTTTTTTTTTTTAAATTAAATGTTTTGTACATTAGTTCCAAAATTGTTCAAAAATACTCTCAGGCTAAACCAAATTACTATTTCAGTATCAAGTTAACATATAGCAGTGAACAAATATACAAAAATAACAGTAAATAAAAAACTCCAGTCCCCATTCTGTAACAGCAGCTTTAAACTACATTCAATTAATTTAATGGTGTGAATCAACCGTTAAAGTTGTTAAAATTGCTCCCGTTATTCCATAATTTCCCTTTTGTCTACTTTCAGCATGTGAAGGTTTTAAAACTATTTTAAAGATAGATTGAAGTCAATATTTTACCGATTTAGGAGTATTTTAGATAAAAAGTTAATTAGGTTTGCTTGGAAGGTTCGCTACAACAGCCTTGCAGGGAAGTGTACTGCTTTAAGATGGCGGCCGTTTACTACGGCCGCATCAAGCTTTTTGTAGGTGTGCTGCTAACGCTACCGAAACTGTAATGCATCTAGTCCTATATAAATGATATCTACCGTAACATTATGTGGATGACGTACTTTGTAGCAGCTTTTCGGCAGCAGTCAGGTATGTTGTTGTGTATTTTTTATCTCGTGGCATGAGTTGATCTAGAGCCGTGAGTTGAGCAATGGCATTACCCAAGGGGCCGGGTAATGAGAAGCATGATGTTTAGCTACTCTCGCTGCGTTCTTCCTCGTTGCACCCCAAAGACCGCGCGGCGCGCTGAGTGTGTTGTACTTCCGCTTTACTTGGCATATTTCAATAATCGGAATTTGGATGTTTGTGAATCGTTCTCGAATCTTCCACGGCCGAATCGCGAATAATCTAAGAATCGGAAATTTTGCACACCTCTAATGGTTATCTGAATAACTCTTTATAGCTATGGCCACGTTCGCGTTCTGCCTTTGGCAGTGTATGTTCAATTGTAATATTGACTTTTTTTATCTTGAAATGGATGCATTTAGTTTGTGGCGCTTTCACGCCCACGTGAGGGCGCACCCGCACTTGTTTACGTGAAGAAGAGTGCTCACACGCCAGAAGAAGACGGACAGCTACGTAGCTCTGAGTGAGTGAGTGTGCGAGCTAGCGAGAGAGAAAAGACGGCTGCGAACCTACTTTCATTGTTTATGCTTTTAAATTATCTCTACAGAGGCAACGCCTGCGTGTTTTATCTTTTCTGTTGTTGTTGTGTGTTTTCCACCCGTGATCGGACACTTAGAGCCAGTTGTGTGGTTGTTTGAATGATGTGCTAATGATAGCGAACGCATGCTAACCTCTTACTTATTACTGTAATAGTACCTAATTATCATTTATTTACGTTGATGCGAACCTGTTTGCTATCGAGGACCAAATTGATTCAGTAAATTATACGGATGTCCAGCATTGTCTTTTGGGAGTTCGCTGGATAGCCAGGACCAAGCCGTAGCGTAGGACAGTATATTCACATTTCGTTGTTCATGCACTGTACACTGTACATTTATTTAGCATGTTGTTCTCTATTGTATTTTTATATTAAATTGTCTTTCAAGTAGGGCTGTCAAAATTATCGCGTTAACGCGCGGTAATTAATTTTTTAAATTAATCACGTTAAAATATTTGACGCAATTAACGCACATGTCCCGCTCAGACAGTATTCTGCCTTTTGGTAAGTTTTACAGCAAGGTTTTTTGTGCTGTCTAACAGCGAACTCTTGTGGTCGCTTTGCGACATGGTTTATTGCTTTCTTGCCAGTTCAATATGGCTGCACGAGGTCTCGGGCTGACGCCTACATTGTAATGTTGTGCTTATATGATCCTTGGACAAGATTTGTCCGTAAGTATGGTTGTTGTACAGAATGTACATATTATGTTAGTAAGCAAAATGTTATATTTTTTGTATGAGACTCTTTTTGTTTGTTTAGTGAACCTGTATTGCGTGCTAAGCTAACGTTGTTGCTAATGCAATGCTTGTGTACTTTTTTTTGTAGTTTCACTACGGTCTAAAGAGGACAGTGGTTTGAGGCCATTTTATTAATAAATCAGATGAAAAAGGAAGAAGTCTGATTATTAAGGCGTCGTTCACTAGCTGTCTAGCTTTGGAAAAAGCAGACACTTCGGAGTGAGGACAGCATAGACAGATTTAAATGACAGTAGAGTGAAATGCCCACTACAGTCCTTATGTACCGTATGTTGAATGTATATATCCATCTTGTTTCTTATCTTTCCATTCCAACAAATTATTTTACAGAATATATATATATAATTTACAGAAAAATATGGCATATTTTATAGATGGTTTGAATTGCGATTAATTACGATTAATTAATTTTTAAGCTGTAATTAACTCGATTAAAAATTTTAATCGTTTGACAGCCCTAATATATATATGTATATATATATAATATGAACTTCCGGTATCGATGTCGGATCGGGATCGCAATATTTGGCCTTGGTATTACTTGGTATCGGATCGAATCCAAAATCACTTGTATCGCCCATCTCTAATCACAACTACTAATTCTCCCACGTTTAGAAGAAATAACATGAGTATGGAACGGCGCTGCCCCCAAGCGGCCGGTGGCATTTTCTTCACTCTTAATGTCCATAAACGGCCTCATTGTAATCTGTTTGAGGCAATATGCGAGCGGGTCATTCATTGCATGCGTTAATTGCGTCAAATATTTTAACATGATTAATTTTAAAAATTAATTAACGCCCCTTAACGCGATAATTTTGACAGCCCTAAATTTTAGTCCTCATGATGTAGCTGAAGATATTGATTGCACCAGGTTACATGTGACAGTATTACCAATAAATTCGTATTATTTTAAAAATCGGCATGGAAGATGAATGAATGAATGAAAGTTTTATTTTTGTTTCATATTGCACGCTATATAAAACGTTTTAGATTAGTCACCATTTTGTAAGGGCATACGTCACTATTTGCAGAATTGCCAAAGGCCTCGGGTTGACAGGTATTGAACCCGCAATTCCTTATTGCGCGAATCAAGCTAGCAGCAAAATGAAACGATGCGCAAATCATTTCATTCGCTTCCTCTCATTCACAGGAAAACAATCCTTTCTTTCTCTATTCTTCCTGCCTTGCGGTTCCTTTGCAGAGGTGCGTGAGGTGGCGGGGCACGGCCTTTGTTTCATCTCTCTCTCGCTTGCACTCATTCATCCTCCCTCAGTGTGAAAGAGGCAACACTCTGCGGAGCAGCAGTGGCGGCACAGATGAAATGACACCCGCTAGAATAGAAAAAGAGGCATTCTGTTGCACTGCCCCCTAAACCGAATTCCCATGACGTGAACTCGCGCTCTGCTGCAACACAAGCCGTACTCGCGCAGGCCTGAAGGGCTGGCATTTGATTACACTCAATGGCTCTGCAACACTGACTTCTTTATCTGGCATTGACTGACTTTACTTCCTGTTGCTGGAAGAGATAGAAAATTGCTGGCCCATTGAGTGAAAAAAACAAACAGAAGAACCCCCAAGATTGACACCAGCAAAGTCTAATGGGATTCACTAACAGAGGTCTTGCTTTATTACATAACTACAGTGGTATGAAAAAGTATCTGAACTTTTTGAATTTCTCACATTTCTGCATAAAATCACCATCAAATGTGATCTGAACTTTGTCAAAATCACACAGATGACAATACAGTGTCTGCTATAACTAAACCACCAAAACATTTATAGGTTTTCATATTTTAATGAGGATAGCTTGCAAACAATGACAGAAGGGGGGAAATAAGTAAGTGAACCCTCTGCCTAAGGAGACTTAAAGAGCAGTTGAAACCAATTTTTACCAAACATTTTAAGTCGGGTGTGTGCCCAATCACCGATGAGTGGTTTAAAGCTGCCCTGTCCACTATAAAACACACACCTGGTAAGAAATGTCTTGATGAGAAGCATTGTCTAATGTGCATCATAGCTCGGTCAAAAGAGCTGTCTGAAGACCTGCGATCAAGGATTATTGATTTGTATAAAGCTGGGAAAGGATACAAAACAGTCTCTAAAAATCTGGATGTTAATCAATCGACAGTCAGAGAAGTTGTCAACAAATGGAGAAACTTTGGTACTGTTGTTTCTCTCCCAAGGAGTGACCATCCACCAAAGATGACACCAAGGGTTCAGTGCAGAACACTGAGAGGTTAAAAAAAAGCCTAAAGTGTCTGCTAAAGACTTACAGAAATCACTGGCACAGTCCAATATCTCTCTGCACACATCAACTATATGTAAAACTATGGCCAATAATGGTGTTCATGGGAGGACTCCACGAGGAAGCCACTGCTGTCTAAAAAAAGCCATCGTTGCTTGTTTAATGTTCACAAAAAGGCACTTGGACACTCCACAGATGTTTTGGCAAAATATTTTGTGGACTGATGAAACCAAAGTTAAATTCTTTGGGAGTAACACACAACGTCATGTGTGGAGGAAAAATGGAACTGCTCACCAACATCAACACCTCATCCCCACTGTGAAGCATGGTGGAGGGAGCATCATGATTTGGGGCTGTTTGCTGCCTCAGGGCCTGGACAACTTGCAATCATCAATGGAAGAATGTATTCAAAAGTTTGCGGATGCTGCAACAAGAAAATGATCCAAAACACAGAAATAAATCAACTAAAAGAACAAAATACACGTTCCGAAGTGGCTAAGTCAAAGTCCAGACTTGAACCCCATTGAGATGCTATAGCATGACCTAAAGACAGCGATTCATGACAGACAGCCCAGGAATCTGACTGAAATACAGCAGTTTTGTAGAGAAGAACGGGCCAAGATTAGTCCTGATCGATGTGCCAGACTGCCAGACTCAGCTACAGAAGGCGTCTGGTTGAAGCTATTGCTGCCAAAGGGGGGGGGGCACCAAATATTAAATGTGATAGTTCACTTCATTATTTTCCCTCGTTCTGTCATTGTTTGCATATTATCCTCATTAAAATATGAAAACCTATACATATTTGTGTGGTTTTAGTTAAAGCGTATCCTGTTTTTTTCGTCTGTGTGATTTTTACAAAGATCAGATCAAATTTGATGGTGATTTTATGCAGAAATTTGAGAAATTCCAAAAGGTTCAGATAATTCCTCTTTTTAGCTTCAACTGTGTGACAGACGGCCTCAGGTTTTCTTGCAAAACACCTTGATAAATTATTGAATTCATTCTTCTATTAATGATTGCAAGTTGTCCAGGCTCTGAGGTAGCAAAACAGCCCCAAATCATGATGACAATGGCGATGAGGTGTTGATGCTGGTGAGCTGTTCCATTTTTCCTCCACACATGAAGTTGTGTGTTACTCCCACACAGTTCTACTTTGGTTTCATCAGTCCACAAAATATTTTGCCAGAACTTCTGTGGAGTGTTCAAATGCCTTTTTGCAGACATTAAATGAGCAACAATGATTTTCTTTAGACAGCAGTGGCTTCCTCCGTGGAGTCCACCAATGAAAACCATTCTTAGCCATAGTTTTTACGTGTAGTTGAAGTGTGCACAGAGATATTGGACTGTACCAGTGATTTATATAAGTCTTTAGCAGACGCTCTCAAGTTCTTTTTTACCTCTCTGAGTATTCTGCGCCGAACTCTTGGCGTCATCTATGTTGTACAGCCACTCCTTGGGAGAGAAGCAACAGTGCCAAACTCTCTCCATTTGTAGACAACTTCTCTGACTGTCGATTGATGACCAGCCACACTTTTAGAGATGGTTTTGCATCCTTTCCTAGATTTATACAAATCAACAATCCTTGATCGCAGGTCTTCAGACAGCTCTTTTGACCGAGCCATGATGCACACCAGACAATGCTTCTCATCAAGACAATTCTCACCAGGTGTGTGTTTTATAGTGGGCAGGGCAGCTTTACACTACTCTCCAGTGATTGGGCACACACCTGACTTAAATTGTTTGGCAAAAATTGGTTTTGTTTGCTGTTTATGTCTCCTGATGCAGAGGGTTCACTTACTTATTTTCCCCCTTCTGTCATTGTTTGCATACTATCCTCATTAAAATATGAAAACCTATAAATGTTTGGGTGGTTTTAGTTAAAGCAGACACTGTTTTTACATCTGTGTTATTTTTCTAAGATCAGATCACATTTGATGGTGATATTATGGTGAAATGTGAGAAATTTCAAAAGGTTCAGATACTTTTTCATAACATTGTAAGTTTTTTTTTTCATCCAGCGGATGAATATTTGACAATGAGAGAGATGCTTCTAACCATCCAAAGTATCACAGTTTGTGCTTAATCTAAGGAGGAATTCATCATAATAGATCCCACCTTGGATTTAATAGGTACGGCTTTTATAGTTGTTATTTTTGAGGAACCTGTCACCAGTTTAGGGCAGGAATTTTAATTTATTACAGAGCAACCTAAAGGATATTTTTAAATTTTCTAACAAAATGTACTATATTTCTTATTGAATATTGACTTGTTTTTAATACATTTGGTTGACTGAAAGGGGTTACGCTTTAAACTCACCGCGCCGTACAGCTCTCCCTTTTTGCTGATGGCCAGATAGTAGTTACTGCTGAGGCCCCTGATGGCCACGACTCCCACGTCCACTGACTTGATCTCCAGAATACCTGGTGGAGTCGAGAAGCATATTTTTACGTCAGGAACCAGTTTACACGAGGAGCAAAATTTAGTGATCATTCGAAGAACCATCTTAAGTGGCCCATTAGTGCAGGACATTTGAGGTTCTATAGGCAGAGTTTGACTTTTAGGGCAGAGGGGGTCACACAGTGTCATTATTAAAATTACCTTACAAGAATATTTATAATAATAAGTTGAAAATGAGCGTTTTTTTGTTACCCGTCATTCTAAATCAGGCTGCTTAGGACAACTATACTTTTTGCCAAGATCGTCATCCATTAAATATGGTACGCCCGCCGGTGTCGTGCCAATGTAGTTACCCCCGTCAAAAATTGTATCCCCTGGGCGGAGTCACTGTGCTGCTTGCTTGATTTCTGTGTTTTAGTGATGTATTTTCTATGGAGTTTTAAAACATGGCCCAGCCATTAAAAAAAAAAAAAATTGACGTATAAAGTAACATATGTACTGAACGTAAAAAAAAGGCAATGTTTTACTGTTTAACTTGTAGGATAACCTATAACATATATTTAATAATAGTAATAACAGTTATAACTAACTATAAATACCTTTTCTGGCTTTATTTGATTAAGTCGACATAACTCTAACTAATGTGTGTGTGCGCTCCCGCGGCCAGGGGATACCATTTTTGATGGGGGTAACTACATTGGCAAGACACCGTCTTTAGTGGGGCAAATTGAAACTCCGGTCACCATTTTGGCAGTGCTGTCTAGCGTTTCATGGTCCACATTTTCCATCTTTGGTTCTTGCTGAGTAATTGTCACTTTTGAAATCTTAGGTTTGAAAAAATTACGTACAGTATATCCATCTTGACTCTTCGGTCCTCGGGTGGTTTTGGCTAAGCAAAGCAAATGACCGTCTAAGGTGCTAGTCACATGATTTGTTCGAAAAATAATTTTGATCCATTATAAAAATGTTTTTTTTTTCAGTTCATTCATTTTTTTTGTTTGTTTGTTTGATTGCTTTATTACTTTTATAGACAATATTTTACCGGAAAACTTTTGTAATCATATATAGGAAAGCCAATTACATGCAATGACACTTTTCAGCCAACCAGGGGGTCCTGGCCCCTGGTCCCCCATTAAGCTCCGCATAAAAAGATAACCTCTGCTGCCATCTGCTGTCAACACTGTTGTCGTACAACATGCCTCCTAGCATGCATTGCAGAGTTACAGAAGTAAATAAAATCTAAATTCATGTTCTGTGCTAAATATTTCTTCAGTTACTGTTCCAGTTGTATTACTTTATAACAGTTTGGTAACACTTGATTTGACAGTGGCACCATAAGGCTGTCATAAGACCATCATAATTATGACATGACACTGCCATGAGCATTAATGAATGCTTATGACATGTCATTTTGTGTCATCTGGCAAATTATCGCACTTTTGATTGGATGTGAAGATCCGAGCTGGACATAAATGGAGTTAGTGACATGATTCACAATGTCATTAATGCCCATGGTAGTATCATGTCATAATTATGACCATCTTGAGGCAGTCTAATGACACCGCTGTCAAAGAAAGCGTTACCTATTAACAAAATAAATCAACAAATAAGCCTTTACTGGACTATAAAACGCAGGATTTAAAATGAGGGAAAAAATGTAGAGGCTTAAAGTCCGAACATTACGTTAACCACTATATTTTAGCTCTGCGTATCATGTTACCTGTCTGTTTCCCATTGCCCAACCAAGCCCACTTTAGAGCCGCAAACCGGGCCCCTTAGCTAGGCTTAGAATCATAATTGATGTCTAGTATTTCATTTAAAAAATAAACTACTTAAAAAAATTATTTACTCCAATTTTGTAAAGTTTTAAACTAATTATGTCAATGAGAAAAATGGCGTCTGTAAAAAAAGTCACGGATATTTACCTCATAACTATCGCTTAATTGTATTTTTATTTTTTTGTTTGTCGCATTTTTTCGATATGTTAGATGATAAATAATCGATCCAAAGAATTAAAAAAAAAAAAGTTTAAAAAGGTAAATATTTGAAAAAGAACATCTCAACCACTTCTTGATGTCTGCGATTTCTGCATCGTGACCCTTATTATATTACTATGTTTCCCCTATAAAATCCCCCCAAAATTCAGCTGTGGCAATTCACAGCTGTGTCTTGAGACTCAGTAATACATGCTACATGGAGTTTTTGGATCAAAACAAGGTCAGTACGCAATAAACATCTCGTTAAAGTCATGACGTCTGTAATTCTGCTCTCGCATGCTCTTACCTCCAGATAGGGTTTTGCTGTTTAAAAATTTTGGTAACACTTTATAATAACTATCCGTTTTACTAGTTAATAGATCATTAGTAAACTGTTGATAAATTTTTTATTGTTGATTTGTGAAGTATTTGTTAACAGTTTGTTAAGCGTTTACAGAGTGTTCCAATATGGTCTAAATACCCATGCTAGTTGATGGATCATAATAAAACTATATACACTTTATGTTGAAGGTCATAATTAGTTTAATTGGTTAAACATACAAAGAAAAGTACAAATATTTGTTGGTTCAATGGCAGATTTTCATAAATGTGCAACATGAGCGCTGCCTGCAAAATGCCTTTTCTTTTGAAGTGAACGGCATTTCTTAACCTGAAAAGATAGAAATGCCAAACGTTACACACAAAAACTTGAAACGTTTACAAACTGTGTTTGAGGTTAACAACACCCTGTAAATGCTTAACAAACTGTTAAATACTTCACAAATCAACAATAAATCATTTATCAACAGTTTACTAATGATCTATTAACTAGTAAAAAGGATAGTTATTATAAAGTGTTACCAAATTTTTTTTTTTTTTAAATGCCCTCCTGTTAAAAAAATTTCTTCCACCAAAAAATTAAGATTTTAAGCTTTCTAATGATGTATCACACATGCATATAGGACAATTTTGAAATTTGGCCAAATTGGGGGTCTCGCAGTGGAACTTCAAGTCACCTGAGTATATTCCGCTATATGAAAGTTAGTATAAGTCAATACAGTTTTATTTTACATTAGGCCTGAACGATATTGGAAAAAACTATCATTGCGATTTTTGGGGGGCTTGTAATATATTGCGATATTAAAACTAGAAGAATTTTCACCACATACCTTGAATAGCCATTTTTGGGATAGGCCTGAACGACTGGAAAGAATTAACATTTAACAGGTGATCCCCGGGTCACGACACACGTAATTTTGCCCACATAAGGCTGTAAGTTGTTTCCGCTAATCTATGTTTGTGTATGCATTTGTAACTAAGTTTACAGCTACAGTTTCTGGAGTTACGTGTGAGCGATTTGCTACGAGAATTGTAAATACGTTAGCTTTCGTAGCTCGATGACTTTTGTTAGCCAAATTAAGCTAATTTAATCTACTAAATTTCCATATTGAGCAGACTAGATGGATGTTTAAACACCAATTGTTCTCAAGTGTTTTATTGTTAAAACGTGTGTTTTTTTTAACATACGTGTACATATGTGTGTCACAGTTTTACAAATTGTCCCAAGTGGAGGAAGTAAAAAGCTTCAAAAAGAACAACTGCCTTATTTGCGGTCTGTAAAGCCGAATAACTTCAAGTTTAATGAGGACAGAAGACGTCATATTAATGTAGTAAATTAGAATATGAGATATTGTGAGGAACAATAAGGTACTGTTTATGCAACAACAACAAAAAAACTTTGAGACAAAATGGCGGGCGAGACTGACGTCGTAAAGTCGAAATCGCGCAATTCGAGTACGTCAAAATTCGGGGACTACCTGTATATATTTAAAATTACAAACACGATCCTTTTAACCTGATTCCGTTCATTTGAAAAATGGAGCAATTGGCCTGATTTCCGATCACGTGATCAGATCAAGGACTTGATCAGATCAGGGACATTCCTAATTTATATCATGCTGTTTATCCAGTCTTGCTGTATATAAAAAGGACGCAGAATCTGCACACTTGCTGCTTTTATGAAGTATAACAAAAGTTAACATCTAAAAAAAAAAAATTTTTTTAATTGCACATTCTGCGATGTGACTATTGCGCATCCGCACATTGCGATGGCGATGTTCAAACGATATATTGTGCAGGCTTATTTTACATTGATTATTTAGCCTATCAATTCTTTCGGTTCACGTTTGTGATATAGCCCTGACCCCCATTCACCCAATGTGTTTGCTTTTACTAATGTCCCGTCACCAGCAAATTGTGTGCATGCAGGTTAATGCTATTATAACGTCCCTACCAATGTTGAGAACAAATCTGTGCCCTTGCCCAGCCCCTCCCTAAGTACTGAATTTTGCTGTGAGTTTTGTACAAGGAGCAAAAAAAAACATTATTTGCCCTAAAATGATCAGTTTTTAACGTTGTTTTTTTTTCTTTAGTCTTTGACCGTAATTGATGATGATGCACATCCAATCATATGGCTTTTTTTGTGCTTATATTGTGAATTTAAATGCGTTTGTCACTAGGGCTAGCAGCAAAATTGAACATTCATTCATGGATGGGACGTTTTTCACCGTCAATGGCAGCCAATGAGTTAAATATTTCTATTTTCCAAACACTGTTTCTTAGGCTACAGAAACAAAAAAACATTTAATAAAATCAATCGTTTGCTAAAACATCGCTCTGTAAATAGGCCCTTGAGATGATAAATTATGCCTTATAAAATATGATGATTCATCAAACCTTGCCCCATTCTTTATCCATTGTTATGAAGAAATGGCGAGAAGTCATGGTGTTTTTGGACGTTTGTATCCGTGTACACATGAGTGTAATTACGCAAATCACCAGAACTTTCCATAAACCATCCCCGTATGACGCATCCGTTGACCTAAGATATTTTTTATTTAGAATTGAATGAAGTACGGACAATCTATTCAGCGCAGGGTGTCCTTGTGTGTATGTAACTTGAACAGTTCAGCAATTGCTCCTCCAGCTAGATGTGTTTACCCAGCGTGAGGAACTATGCGTGTTAAGATATGCGACAGCTGATAAGGACGCTGTGATGTCAAGACTGCTGTCTTTATTTTCAGTACTTCTGTTGATTTGTTGCGTGTGTGCATGTTAAGCTGTCACAGAATAGCCTAAATCAGAAGTTTTCAAAAAGAATTATGCAAAGTACTGCCGTACAATATACTTGACACTCTAAGTACAACCAATATAAGTACCAAATAGCGTAGCAGGTGCTTGAAAAAGTAATGAATTAGTTCAAAAATGCAACTCTAGCATTCAGAAACACTAAAAGAAATGAAAAAAAAAAAACATTGTGGTGGTCAGTAAATGTTACTTTTACAGTATTCTTCATCAATTTGGTACCAACGCTCTTTGATTGCAGGTGCCAGATCATTCTTGCAGGTCTGAGCCTTGCTGTGGATCTTTTCTTTTTTTTTTTTTTCAAATTTCCACCACAGGTTTTCGATAGGGTTGAGATCTGGGCTATTTGCAGGCCATGACATTGACTGGATGAGTCTTTCTCCAAGGAACGCTTTCAAAGTTTTAGCTCTGTGGCATGATGCATTGTCATCTTGGAAAATGACAAACATATTTTCAATTGAAAGGATAAGAAAGCTGTCAAAAATGTCAATGTAAACTTGTGCATTTATTGAAGATTTAACCACAGCCATCACCCCAGTGCCTTTGCCTGACATGCGCCCCCATATCATCAAGGACAGAGGGAATTATGATGTTTTCTTCAGGCAGGCATCTTTGTAAATCTCACTGGAATAGCACCAAACAAAAGTTCCAGCATCATCACCTTGTACAATGCAGATTCTTGAATCTTGACAAGGTGGCAAGACAGCTTTCTTATCCCTTCAGTTGAAAATATGTTTGTCATTTTCCAAGATGACAATACATCATGCCACAGAGCTAAAACTGTTAAAGCATTCCTTGGAGAAAGACTCATCCAGTCAATGTAATGAACAAATAGTTTTTTCTGTGGCATGACGCATTGTTATATTGGGAAATGACAAACATATATATATATATATATTTTATTTTTTAAATTAATTAATTTTTTTTAACCCGTCCTGTTCAGCTGTTTGACACGAAGAATGGATGTCTAAGTGCCCGGTTGGTCTGAACAGTTTTAATGTTTAACATTTAGAGTATGACATACTCCCATTCTGACAAACATATTTTCAATCCCACTGGAACAGCACCAAACAAAAGTTCCAGCATCATCACCTTGTCCTGTGCAGATTCTTGAGTCTTGACACCTTGTCCAATGCAAATTCTTGACTCTTGACAAGGTGATGATCCTGGAACTTTGGTTTGGTGCTGTTCCAGGGAGATTTACAAAGATGACTGCCTGAAGAAAACATCAAAATTCCCTCAATCCTTAATGATATGGGGCTGCATGTCAGACAAAGGCACTGTGGTTAAATCTTCAATACATGAACAAGAATCTAGACTGGACAAGGTGATGATGCTGGAACTTTGGTTCCACTTACATGATAAAATGTCTGAGTGAGCGCTCGTCCGAGACTGGTCATTCCATACTTTTTGCTAGGGATTGTAATTTCGCATTTATACAAAATTACAAGTTAGTAAACACTGTCATGAAAGTTTCCCACCCGCTACGAGAGTTAACTCCAGTGTGTTTGGTGTGTCTAGCGGTGGTTGTTGTGGGTGGGCTGGAAACACTGGTAAAGCCTTGACTAATCTGTGGCTTGACTCGACTCGACAACCTTTTGACTTGACACGACTCGTCCTTAAAACCTTGTGACTTGGCTTGAATCAAAACAACCTTATGACTCGTCTCACTTCACTCGACATAGCCTCGTGACTTGACTTGACCACAACGGGTAACACTCGGATCATAGTGACTGGTGGAATTGTCTGCCAATCTTGTTTTGCGCCAAACCTGTGTCGGACCTCAGGACAACATCATGCCCTCTGCTCATTTGCCACTATGCTTGCTAGCTGTATACCCTGAGACCAGAGGCGTTGCGTCCCATTAGGCAAACCAGGCAATTGCCTAGGGCCTCCAGCCAGCAGGGGCCCCCAGAGGGCCAACAGATTTAGCACACACAGCTTTACTGCGCTGTCGCAGCGACAAGTGTAGGGTGTGTTTCAATACCATGGAATCATTTAGCAGATCATCTAACGATTCTGTTATCAATCCCAATCAGCACTAACCATGTCACGTAGATTATACATGTTTAAGAAAGTCCAATCAGCTATTAATACCACATGATTTTTTTAAGAGCGACTCACCAAGTACTCTCTGGAAAGTCCTTGCCGAGTTGGTTTACGCTGATTTTCACAGGCCTCCTCATTATTCATGTGTTTACTTAAACATATGGTGATTTTTCACAAAAAAGTCTATTAGTGGGTCTTTCGTATTCCTCGTCGACTACTCTATAAGAAAAATTAGGGCTGTCAAAATTATCGCGTTAACGGTGGTTGATTAATTTTTTAAATTAATCACGTTAAAATATTTGACGCAATTAACGCAGATGCCCCGCTCAGACACATTTTAATGACGGTACAGTACGCTCACTTGTTAAATGTGTTTTATGGAGTTTTGCCGCCCTCTGCTGGCGCTTGGGTGCGACTGATTTTATAGGCTTCAGCACCCATGAGCATTGTGTAAGTAATTATTGACATCAACAATGGCGGGCTACAAGTTCATTTTTTGATTGAAAATTTTACAAATTTTATTAAAACGAAAACATGAAAAGGGGTTTCAATATAAAATTTCTATAACTTGTACTAACATTTTTCTTTTAAGAACTACAAGTCTTTCTATCCATGGATCGCTTTAACAGAATGTTAATAATGTTAATGCCATCTTGTTGATTTATTGTTATAATAAACAAATACAGTCCTTATGTACCGTATGTTGAATGTATATATCCATCTTGTGTCTTATCTTTCCATTCAAACAATAATTTACAGAAAAATATGGCATATTTTATAGATGGTTTGAATTGTGATTAATTGCGATTAATTACGATTAATTAATTTTTAAGCTGTAATTAACTTGATTAAAAATTTTAATCGTTTGACAGCCCAAATAAAAATATAACATATATGCATATAAAATACCCCTAAACAATTTTATTAGCAAATTTAATACTCATTTCGGTCGGTAGTCCACCAATCAGTGTTTTTTACGGAATAATTTGAATTTGGTGGGTCGTAGGGCCAATCTGACGACTGATTTCACACAAAGGTATATACCTCCACATCCGATGGTGGTATTTTTGTGTTGCTAGTCTTTCTTCTATTGCTCTAAGTCAAACTGTCCCCCTTACTTGCACACGCTCGAAGGGCCCCATGTTGCTTGTTGCCTGTGGCCCCCGGGGACCCTTGCTACTTCTCTGCCTGAGACTGAGGTGGAGGCCAGAGGGAAAAAAATCATTTCTCCGTCCTTTGTTTTTCTGGAGGAGCGTATGCATGCAGGCAAGCACGTTAACGGGAAGAGAGAAACACTTCGCCTCCCGGTCATGGCCTGCATATCGTTTTTCAAGCCTAAACCAATTATTGGTTTATGCAGTGGTCGGCAGCACCTTCTTCTCTCATCCTAAAGTCGGTTACAAGACAAACTATCAGCGCTTTCAGAGGATTAGTTGGTGAGGCCTGTTGGAAGCCAACTCGCATGCAGTAGAGAGCGGAATTAGCTGATAAAAGCAAAACAAAATAGCAATGTGTGGCTTCATGCTTATTTTCTGGGCATTGAAAAAGATGAAAAACTAGATTAAAAAAAAAAAAAAGCTATTCATCTAGGCTAAAAATAGGTCCAAAACCTTTTGGGGGCAAGATCAAAGATGAAAAGCAGAGTTGGCTTCAGTTCACTTGGACACATTCAGTTTTAAAACAGAGTTCTGTTGGCGATGTGTCCTATATATGTTCATGGAATTTTCGATTGCCTACAGGGTTTCCCCTAGGATTTTTTGAAGCTGAGGTGGTGGGCTGCATCGGAGTCAGAAAGCTTCACCATGTCGTGCCACGGTGAATTTGCTTCAGATCATGACCAATAAGAAATTTTTGTTTCACATTTTTTCCCCAAGAAGAACCTTAATAAACATCTATTTGAACTATTTCATTAGCTAGGCTAATGTCATAGCTGTCAGCTACAGTACATGTATAGTGGAGCAAATAAATATTTAGTCAACCACCAATTGTGCAAGTTCTATTAGAGAGGCCTGTAATTGTCAACATGGGTAAACCTTAACCATGAGAGACAGAATGTGGAAAAAAAAAAAAACAGAAAATCACATTGTTTGATTTTTAAAGAATATATTTCCAAATTAGAGTGGAAAATAAGTATTTGGTCACCTACAAACAAGCAAGATTTCGGGCTGTCAGAGATCTAACTTCTTCTAACGAGGTCTAACGAGGCTCCACTGGTTACCTGTATTAATGGCACCCGTTTTAACTCATTATCGGTATAAAATACACTTGTCCACAATCTCAGTCAGTCACACTCCAAACTCCAATATGGCAAAGATCAAAGAGCTGTTGAAGGACACCAGAGACAAATTGTAGACCTGCACCAGGCTGGGAAGACGGAATCTGCAATAGGTAAAACGCTTCGTGTAAAGAAATCCATTTTGGGAGCAATTATTAGAAAATGGAAGACATACAAGACCACTGATAATCTCACTCAATCTGGGGCTCCATGCAAGATCTCACCCCGTGGCGTCAAAATGATAACAAGAACGGTGAGCAAAAATCCCAGAACCACACGGGGGGACCTAGTGAATGACCTACAGAGAGCTGGGACCACAGTAACAAAGGCTACTATCAGTAACACAATACACTGCCAGGGACTCAAATCCTGCACGGCCAGACATGTCCCCCAGCTGAAGCCAGTACAAGTCCAGGCCCGTCTGCGGTTCGCTAGATAGCATTTGGATGATCCAGAAGAGGACTGGGAGAATGTGTTATGGTCAGATGAAACCAAAATAGAACTTTTTGGTAGAAACAGAGGTTCTCGTGTTTAGAGGAGAAAGAATACTGATTTGCATCCGAAGAACACCATACCCACTGTGAAGCATGGGTATGGGTAACATCATTCTTTGGGGCTGTTTTTCTGCAAAGGGACCAGGACGACTGATCTGTGTAAAGGAAAGAATGAATAGGGCCATATATCGAGAGATTTTGAGTGAAAATCTCCTTCCATCAGCAAGGGCATTGACGATGAGACTGCTGGGTCTTTCAGCATGACAATGATCCTAAACACACAGCCAGGTCAACAAAGGAGTGGCTTCCTAAGAAGTATTTCAAGGTCCTGGAGTGGTTTAGCCAGTCTCCAGATTTCAACCCCATAGAAAATCTCTGGAGGGAGTTCACCATTTCTTTAAGTAGTCTCATGAATAATGACATTGCCTGTAGAAGTCAATGCAAATTCACTCTGCAACGACTCTCTCCAGGTTACACTTGATGAGAAGTCTCGCCAATGGTAATTTTGTTGCTGTGCTAGCCGACTCGAAAGTATGTAACATGCGTAAAGTTTAAAACGTAAATCGTGCTCGTTGGAACTGATAAGAGAATCGTTCAATAAATTGTCAAACGATTCCATGGAATCGGAGCACTTGGAACTAAGTTATTGTTGCTAATGCCGCCGTCATTTGCATCTAGTTCTTTATATATGTGATGTATACCGTAGCATCATGTGGGCGTAGTTTGTAGGCTATCAGCTACAGTCGGGTATTATTGGAGCCACCTAGCATAGTAGCATCGCGTTTGCAACAGCATCACACTCCCTTGCCTCCTCCCCTCTCCTGCTGTGCTCTCTCGTCTCCTTGAGTCCATATTTCTCTGACTTCTCTCGCATCAGTCAACCAACATAGTAACGCATAGTAACGCACGCCTTTCCCGCCTCAGTAACGGTAACGGATAGAGGTGGGAATCTTTGGGCACCTAACGATTCGATTACGATTGAGAGGCTACGATTCGATTATAAATCGATTATTGATGACCCCCCCCCCCCCCCCCGCTATTAGTTGCTAATGTTTTGTACATTAGTTACAAAAACTAAAGTAAAAAAAAAAAAAAAACTTAAATAAACAACTATTTCAGTATCAAGTTAACAGTTAAAAACAATAAATAATATACTCAAATCCCCATTCTGTATCAGCAGCTTTAAACTACATTCAATTAATTTAATGTTGTCAATCAACCGTTGAAGTTGTTAGAATTGCTCCTGTTATTCCATAATTCCCATGTGAAAATTCAAAAACTATTTTAAAGATAGAGTCAAGTCAATATTTCACCGATTTAGGAGTATTTTAGATAAAAAGTTAATTAGGTTCGCTTGGAAGGCTCGCTACAACAGCCTTGCAGGGAAGTCTACTGCTTTAAGATGGCGGCCGTTTACTAACGTCCGCATCTAGCTTTCTCTACATGTGCTGCTATCGCCACCGAGTCTAACCTACATCTAGTCCTATATGAATACGATATCTACCTTAACATTATGTATTGTGGACGTACTTTGTAGCAGCTTTCGGCAGCAGTCAGGTATGTTGTTGTTGTTGTTTTTTTATCTCGCGGCATGAGTTGAGCTAGAGCCGTGAGTTGAGCATTGGCATTACCCGAGGGGCCGGGTAATGACAAGCATGATGTTTAGCTACTCTCGCTCTGTTCCTCATTGCGTCCCGAAGACCGCGCGGCGCGCTGAGGGTGTTTTGCTTCCGCTTTACTTGACATATTTCAATAATCGGAATTTGGATGTTTGTGAATCGTTCTCGAATCTTCCACGGCCGAATCGCGAATAATCTAAGAATCGGAAATTTCGCACACCTCTAGTAACGGCGTTGCCAAGATGAGAAAAGTAATGAATTAGATTACTCCTGAAGAAAATAACGCCGTTATATTCCAACGCTGTTATTAACAACACTGGTCACATCACATTACGGTCTGTTAAATTTAACTGTCCATCTCAAATAATTAGAAAATTTACACTGTCATTGCTAGCAAAGCATTATAAGTACTGCGTATGTTTTCGTGACAAGTTGGTGGCAGGAGTGGGATGTGGGGGGTCCCTATAATGGTCTCCTGCAAGTCTGTTGACAGCCCTGGCTTGCGGTACGCCATTGCATTCATTTCTGTGAGAATTGCTGTATTTTTTGGAAAAATTTCAGGGGTGCCAATAATTTCGTGCATCGTCTTGATTCGTTTTGGGGCTTTCTGAGAAACTGATCAAGTACACCAAGCAGCATTTTTCCTCAGAAAAAGTAATATTGGAGTTGACTGGTACAACTGTTAATGACTTCAGAAGAATATCTCTATAGCCTTTTGCCATTGTTTGAAGGGAAAGAATGGAAAACACTGAGCGTCCATGAAAACAATAATAGTTTTCAATTGTTTTTGTTTTTTAACGAGTAGTTTAGTTTCGTCGCATTACACCAGATGGCTATTTCCTATATTGCGCTTCCTCCATTTTCAAATTTAATGATTTGTATGAGTTTATAAATTCTTCAGGAAAAACCTGGACTTTCCCACTCCTGCTTTTCCTCATATGTTTCTTTGTGTTTAAAATAATAACTGGGATGTTAGTGGTAAGAACACATATGTAAACTATTATTTTGGCTTGTTTTAGTTAAACATAGTCCCCAAAGCATCTTGACACCAGTCCAATCACTATATTCCCATCAATAAAAGTGTATTCTTGTAGGTTCCAAAAAGCGTCGAGTTGGCTTGCAAAGGCGAGACCATCAGTCAAAGTGACGCGCATAAAAAAGCTCGATAACGCTTCTCATCGATCAACCTCAAAATGTTCTGCCCAGACATTTCTATGATGTGTCAAATTGACGTTTGTCTGTATGGTTGCATCACCTGTTTAACCCCCGCCTCACACGTCGGAACAAAATGTTTGAATTGTATCATCACTTACTTGTGGTAGCAGAATTTGAGGGCCTTAACATGCTCGAAAACTCACCAAAATTAACACTTACATGCGGATTTGCATAAATTTCGATAATCTTGCGATGTTACGAAAAAATGTAACAAAATGGCTCAGTGGCGCCCCCTTGAATTTTTCAAAAGGGCCTTGCTTATTAGTTTTTTTTTTTTAACGTAGAGCGATGAAATTTAGGGAGTCGATACTCTTGCTCCCATATTCCAAACCCAACAGAAAATTAGGTATTTTGGATCAAATGTGAATTTTTTGTCGAATTACAGGGTGCACACTTGAGACCTTGTCGCCGAGGGAGTTTGTTGGCTCGTCTTCAAAATTGGTGAGACTGTTCAGGAGACATAGAAGATCGTAAGTAATCAAAATGGTGAGTTTTCATTCACCAGCCTGACCTGGGCGGGGTGCCAAAGTCTGCCATGGTTTGGCAAAACACCAAATTCAGAAAATGACTAATAAGTCCCTCATACAGCATTCAATCTATTTCATATTTGACATGTATGTGAGGTATCACAGCTTGAAATCGACTGCATTGAAATATTACCCATTAGGCCTGGCGCCCCCTAGTGGGAACAGAAAATGCCCTTTTTACGAGATGGGCTCTTACCCTATGGGAAAAAAATCTTTTAACTTCAAACCTGCACCAGGGGAGCCCTAAGACATATGTTCAGGTGCCTGATGAAAAATATTGAGGTTTGGTTGAAGCAGGGTCCAACAGCAAAGTGAAAATGATTGTCACCATTTTGTCTCCACACACATTTTGAACAGTCATAACTCAGCAGATGTACAGTGGGGCAAATAAGTATTTAGTCAACCACCAATTGTGCAAGTTCTCCTACTTGAAAAGATTAGTGAGGCCTTTAATTGTCAACATGGGTAAACCTACACATTGAGAGACAGGATGTGGAGAAAAAAAACAGAAAATTACATTTTTAAAGAATTTATTTCCAAATTAGAGTGGAAAATAAGTATTTGGTCACCTACAAACAAGATATCTGGCTGTCAAAGAGGTCTAACTTCTAACGAGGCTCCACTCGTTACCTGTATTAATGGCACCTGTTTTAACTCATTATCAGTATAAAAGACACTTGTCCACAACCTCAGTCAGTCACACACCAAACTCCACTAGAGCTGGGACCACAGTAACAAAGGCTACTATTAGTAACAATGCGCCACCAGGGACTCAAATCCTGCACTGCCAGACGTGCCCCCCATGCTGAAGCCAGTACACGTCAAGGCCCGTCTGCGGTTCGCTAGAGAGCATTTGGATGATCCAGAAGAGGACTGGGAGAATGTGTTATGGCCAGATGAAACCAAAATAGAACTTTTTGGTAGAAACGTATTCTCGTATTTGGAGCAGAAAGAATACTAAATTGCATCCGAAGAACACCATACCCACTGTGAAGATTGGGGGTGGAAACATCATGCTTTGGGGCTGTTTTTCTGCAAAGGGATCAGGACGACTGATCTGTGTAAAGGAAAGAATGAATGGGGCAGTCTATCGAGAGAATTTGAGTGAAAATCGCCTTCCATCAGCAATGGCATTGAAGATGAGACGTGGCTCGGTCTTTCAGCATGACAATGATCCCAAACACACAGCCAGGGCCACAGAGGAGTGGCTTCGTAAGAAGCATTTCAAGTTCCTGGAGTGGCCTAGCCAGTCTCCAGATCGCAACCCCATAGAAAACCTGTGAAGGGGGTTGAAACCTTTTGAAGAGTTACAGAAAACGAAAAACAAATATCAAACAATGTGATTTTCTGTTTTTTTTTACCCACATTCTGTCTCTCAGGGTTGAGGTTTACCCATGTTGACAATTACAGGCCTCTGTAATATTTTCAAGTGGGAGAACTTGCACAATTAGTGGTTGACTAAATACTTATTTCCCCCACTGTACAAGATATCTGCGTCAAACTTCCCGTGCGTGGTCAGAGTCTTAACCTGAAGGCTCCTGTATGGGTAATTTGCATCAACTCTGTAGCGCCAACTAGTGGCAGCAGAATTTGAAGCTTTAACAAGCTCGAAAATTCACCAAAATTTGCACATACATGCAGCTTGGCTTAAATTTCGATAATTTTGCTACCTCTCAAAAACTTGGCTCAGTGGCGCCTTGAATTTTTCAAAAAAGCCTTTTACATTTTTTCAACGCAGAGCGAATACATGTTAGTTTTGAATAAGGGCATGGCTGCACAGCTCAGTAGCGCCTCATTTTTTCTAGGACCCTCTTCAATTGGGTTTTTTTCTCCTAGGTGTTTGATTGAATTTTTAATCCCCCCCAAAAAGTGACGGGTCTCAAGCAGTTAGGTTCTCATGAGATGATGACAGGGTGACGATATGCCACAACCCTCACCTGCATGCCGTCCGAGTTGCGCCAAACTGCGATGGGCCCGTTCAGTCCTGCTTGCAGGCGTAGTTATTATTATTATTTTTTAATAAACCTTAATAAGCCCAGTCAACACCTTGCTTTTTTATTTTTTTGTTCATTTATGTGGTCTTATTTCTGAAAGGGGCCATGAACTCCCTCCATGGGTCCTCTGGATCACAGCCCGGCATCTTAATTATCTGTGTTTTAAAGGCTAAGAAAAAGTACAAATAGCTCAAGGTTCACTTAATAGAAAAGGCATGGCAAGACATTTTTCACTAAATACACACTGCTCGCTAGCATTAAAAAGGAGCTGGAGATTTGTGCTAACCCCCTCGACCCCGCCAACCACATCAAATATGTTATATGAAATGAGATTTATTGGCAAAAGTGATTTTATTGGATATGTTTATCGTTTACCATGTGGAAGGATTACGCAAGCATCCAAATTCGTACCTAATGTGAAGACAATGTCATAAAAATATCAAATTGTCACGGCAAAGGATGATGTTGCAAGACTGCAAAGGAAGAAGCTATTCCTTTAAAACTATTCTGGAAGTGTAATTATTGCGATTGATCAATCGTTATTAAGTTTAACTGAGCTAAACTACTCGATCAAATAGGTGGAAACTACTTTTAGTGCGCTCACAAGCACATTATCCTTATTTGGGAGTGAGATCAGTGAGTTTTTGTTTGTTCTCTGTGTTTTTCACACTTTCACCCTGAAAACAAAATGAATTCGTGTTGAACTAAAACAGACAAAATGGTGCTTGTAAAAGCCCGCTACAAGTCAAGTATTGTCTTCATATGGGTACGGTGACGTAACATCAAATCAATGAGAAATGTAGGAATGCAAAAACTATTTTAAGTTCAATTATTGCCATGCCAAATACACCTCATAAAACATGAACATGCTGTGTGGAAATTGGAGTCTTGAATTTAAAAAAAAAAAAAAAAAATGTGCCATAGTTTATGAAGAGATTTTGTTCCCCTGTTAACATTGTATCAAGGCTGTAGTTGTGCATAGGGACACTAAGGACATAACACTGACAACTTTACTCAAATTGTGCCCACCAACTTTTAAGCAACCTTATTTGCATGATAAATGAATTGAGTCATACGGTGGCCGAGAGGTGTCAGGCGAAATGCAAAGTCCAAACTGTTTGCAAAAGAAAAAAGCACGAATGCAAACTGCCACGACAAGATCCCCAATTCCTAAAGCGCGATTGCAAATTGGCAAAAGTTCGAACCCCAATTGTCACAACACAACAGCAAAGGGTTGGTCGCACGAATGCAAAAGGGTCGCGAGATGGATGCAAAGACACAACAGCAAAAATCCGCAGCACAACAACAAAATCCCGCAGCATGACGGCAAGACAATGACCAGGAAGTAAAACATTTTTTTTAAAAAGGACGACACTTTGTATATTATCATATGTGCTTTGTGACCATTTCTAGAGACCTCCGGGAAGTTGTCCCCCCCGCCCCCATCACAGAAAAATTGATATCAAAATCATGTCAACCGTTTGTGCTGTAAAAGTTTTGTTTGTGCTGCTTTCGTTTTAGAGATATTTAAAATTTTTGTAAAGGTAAATTTGAGGTCAGCTAGGTTTTGTAGATACAGTACTATGTGTTTATTGAGATATTAAACCATTTTCCCACATGGAAAAATCCATTTTGCCACATGGCAAAAAAAAAAAAAAGCCACATGGCAAACTCCATTTTGCCAAGTGGAAAAAAATGCCACATGGCAAAAAATGCTACATGGCAAAATCCATTTTGCCACATGGCAAAAACTGCCACATAGCAAAAAAATGCGACATGGCTAACTCCATTTTGCCACATGGCAAAAACTGCCACATAGCAAAAAAATGCTACATGGCTAACTCCATTTTGCCAGATGGCAAAAAAAATGCCACATGGCAAAAAAAAATGCCACATGGCTAACTCCATTTTGCCAGATGGCAAAAAAAAAATGCCACATGGCAAACTCCATTTTACCAGTTGGCCAAAAAATGCCACCAGGCAAGATAATTTTCCCACATGGCAAAAAAAAAAAAACTTCACATGGCAAAATTCATTTTGCCACATGGCAAAAAAACAAACAAACAAAAAAAACACCACATGACAAAATCCATTTTGCCACACGGCAAATGCCACTTTTCGTTCTCGGCCCTGCTTCCTGTATATTTGCAAATGTAACAACCTTTATTTAAAGTTCGTTAGTTTTTAAGCATTCAGACAACACATGTTGGTAATGTTGATGTGTTTTTGTCTGGTTAATAAATATATTTTTCATCAAATATTTCTGTGTAACATCTATGTTAATATCCAATGTAAAGACATGGACACCTGTGGCTTATAGTCAGATACCGCATACAAGTGGATTTATTTGTAAAATTTTGTGAACATGGGCCGATGCAGCTTATAATCAGGTGTGCCTTATAGCCCCAAAATTACAGTAAATATATATTGTTGTTTTAAAATGACCAACAACAGTCACTCGCCCAAAAAGGGTTCAAACTCTGAAGACCGTTGTCCCTGAAAGGGTTAACCCTAAAAATGTTTTCAGTATCCATTATTGTGTTTGACACACAATGGGTTACATAGATCAATGTTGCCCCTTCAATTGTTTCAATTCTTTCTCATGTGTGGATTTTGCATGTTTTGTGTGAGTCCCAAATTGTTCGTGGTAAGTCAAGAAAAGCAAGCTAGTTATTCCAAAACCGCACCAAGTCCAATCACATGAGCAAAAAGCTTTTGTGTAAAATACTGAGGTTGCTGATCCAAGGCAATTGTTAGTTGGATAATATCACTCGAGACTATACAAAACCACTGCCAGTTGTGTCACCTTACATTTTAAAGAAGCTGGGAGAAGCCCAACATAAATGCATAGTTGTGTTAATAGGGAATTGATAGAAAAAAGGGTGCATTAAAAAAATGTGACCACCGGAGGTATTGCCATTCCTGTAACACAGTTGACTTTGTAACATGATAAAGTGCCAAAGCTGCCAGTTTCTGTCAAAACATTTCACAGGCCTTCCACTGCAGGAGTTATGTTTTTAGCTAATGTGCTGTGACGGTCATCTGCATTTCACACATTTTTCATTTGCCCCTCAGCTGCCTGTTGCGGTGAGAAGTGCTGGCACTAAGAAATCTGGTCATTTTACACTACTATTGTGATGAACCAAAAACTTTCTCTCTGGATATGCAACCCCGAGCAAAAACTATGGAATCACCAGTCTCGGAAGAGCACTCACTTAGGCATTCTATCATGTAGGACAAACTCAGAGTTCAAAAGTGCAACTCTTTAGCATTCAGAAACACTAAAACAAATGAATAAAAAACATTGTGGTGCTCAATAAATGTTACTTTTATCGAGCAAGTGCAGGCCAATATACATATGGAATGACTCCATTCTGAGGAAAAAAACATGGAATCATGAGAAACAAACAAAGAAATCACAATCAAAACACATCTCTGGTATTTAGTAGTGCCACCTCTGGCTTTTATGACAGCTTGCAGTCTCTGAAGCATAGACTTGATGAGTATTCTCTCATCAATTTGGTGCCAACTCTCTTCCATTGCAGTTGCCTTGCTGTGGACCATTTTTTTCAATTTCCACCGCAGGTTATCAATAGGGTTGAGATCTGGGCTATTTGCAGGCCATGAAATTGACTGGATGAGTCTTTCTCCAAGGAACGCTTTCAAAGTTTTAGCTCTGTGGCATGATGCATTGTCATCTTGGAAAATGACAAACATATTTTCAATTGAATGGATAAGAAAGCTGTCAAAAATTTCAATGTAAACTTGTGAATTTATTGAAGATTTAACCACAGCCATCCCCCCAGTGCCTTTGCCTGACATGCAGCCCCATATCATCAAGGACTGAGGGAATTTTGATGTTTTCTTCAGGCAGTCATCTTTGCAAATCTCACTGGAACAGCATCAAACCAAAGTTCCGGCATCATCACCTTGTCAAGAGTCAAGAATTTGCATTGGACAAGGTGATGATGCTGGAACTTTTGTTTGGTGCTGTTCCAGTGAGATTGAAAATATGTTTGTCACAATGGGAGTATGTCATACTCTAAATGTTAAACATTAAAACTGAAGGTGTCAAACGATTAAAATTTTTAATCGAGTTAATTACAGCTTAAAAATTGTAATTAATCGCAATTAATCGCAATTCAAACCATCTATAAAATATGCCATATTTTTCTGTAAATTATTGTTGGAATGGAAAGATAAGACACAAGACTGATATATACATTCAACATACGGTACATAAGTACTGTATTTCTTTATTATAACAATAAATCAACAAGATGGCATTACCATTATTAACATTGTTAAAGCGATCCATGGATAGAAAGACTTGTAGTTCTTAAAAGATAAATGTTAGTACAAGTTATAAAAATGTTATATTAAAACCCCTCTTAATGTTTTTGTTTTAATAAAATTTGTAAAATTTTCAATCAAAAAATAAACTAGTAGCCCGCCATTGTTGATGTCAATAATTACTTACGCAATGCTCATGGGTGCTGAAGCCTATAAAATCAGTCGCACCCAAGCGCCAGCAGGGGGCGACAAAACTCAAGAAGTACACATTTCACTATGCTGTCATTTTAATCATTGAGCGGGGCATTTGTGCGTTAATTGCGTCAAATATTTTAACGTGATTCATTAAAAAAATTAATTACCGCCCGTTAATGCGATAATTTTGACAGCCCTAATTAAAACTGTTCAGACCAACCGGGCGCTTAGGCTAGGTTCATACTACAGGTCTTAATGCAAGAATCCGATTTTTTCGTGTTTTTCCGACTCGAGTCAGGCATTAACTTGACGGTCTGAACGGGACATGTCACATAGAAGTGGACCATTTCAAATCCGATCTGAGTCACTTTCGTATGTGGTTCAAATCCGATCTGGGCCACATTTTTTCAGAACGTGACTGGCGGTCTGAACTGTCAAACTCCCAAATCGGAATTCGTGCTGCAATTACGTCAGCGTCAGAGGCACGGAGGACGGCAGCCATGTATGCATTAGTGGATCTCTCCTGACTGTGGTACTCCCCAAGGTTTCTCATTTTTCTCCCAATTGACTCTGGAGTTTTTGGAGTTTTTCCTTGCCGGCATGGAGGGTCTTAAGGATAGGGGATACCCAGGACTTGAACTGCATCTATTCATCTTTGTTGCTTCATTTCTAATTGTGTATCATATTGCCTCTGTAAAGCCCTTTGAGACTTCTGTTGTGATTGAGGGCTATACAAATAAAATTGAATTGAATTGAATTAGCGCTTAGCTTGAACTCTGCTTTTAAGCACGAAGCGGGCTTGACCACAGTCATAAAAAAAAATAAAACAAAGGAAAGAATAAGCCTTACAATTTTCGATTTTCATTCTGTGTGCCGAATGAGCAATATTTCATTATTGCACACATGGCCGAGTCGGGGCAAACTGACGCACCCACGTCATTTCACCAACACACGTCAAGGCGCATGCGTGTATGCGTTCTATCAGTCCATAGAAACTTTGAATATAAGACTAAACAGGGATTATTAATGTCTGTTATTTGTGACCTCTTTTTGGAAATCAAAATATGATCACTCTGGAATGACAAACAGCTAGCATGTGTAATTTGTTTTGATGCTTCTGCGCATGCGGGTCTCTTTGCTGAGCGCATCTCGGACTGCGAATAATATACTGTACTTGAACGGTCTCAATGGACAAAGGCAGTCTGAACCAGCACACCAAAAAAACAGATATGGCAAAAATGGGATTTGTGCATTAAGACCTGTAGTATGAACCTAGCCCTAGACTTCCATTCTCCGTGTCAAACAGCTGAACAGGACAGGTTAAAAAAAAAAAAAAAGATAAAGCAAAATATGTTTGTCATTTTCTAAGCTATCATAAAAGCCAGAAGTGGTGCTACTAAATACTAGAGATGTGTGTGTTTTGATTGTTATTTCTTTGTTTCTCATGAATGGAGTGATTCCATACATATTTCCCTGCACTTGCTCTATAAAAGTAACATTTACTGACCACCACAATGTTTTTTATTCATTTCTTTTAGTGTTTCTGAATGCTAAAGAGTTGCACTTTTGAACTAATTCATTATTTTTTTCAAGCTCTTTATCTGAGTTTGTTCTACATGATAAAACGTCTCAGTTAGTACTCGTCCGAGACTGGTGATTCCATACTTTTTGCTAGGGGTTGTACAAGCACATGTTCAGTATTACCCTAATGTTTGAGAAGACTTCAATTTTTAGATATTCTTCCTAGGAGAATTTCCTTGTTAGAAATTTCAAAATTTCTAAATTTAATTGGGTATTTGTAGCTATTCGGAAAAGACAGTCCTCAAATTAGATGTCAGAAGTCAATTTGATTAATATACTTCTTTATTTTGGTTGTGCTTTTTTTCGAAAGTGGCTTATGGTCATGTTTTATGTTCACACTGTATTATGTACTGCACTTTGTTGTTAGTGCTACACAGGTATGAAAAAGTATCTGAACCTTTTGGAATTTCTCACATTTCTGCATAAAATCATCAAATGTGATCTGATCTTTGTCAAAATCACACAGATGAGAAAACTGCCTGCTTTCATGAAAATCACTCAAACATTTATAGGTTTTCATATTTTTATGAGGATAGTATGCAAACAATGACAGAAGGGGGGCGGATATGTAAGTGAACCATCACATTTAATATTTTGTAGCTCCCCCTTTGGCAGCAACAACTTCAACCAGACGCTTCCTGTAGCAGCAAAACAGTCTGGCACATCGATCAGGACTAAGCTTGGCCCATTTTTCTCTACAAAACTACTGTAGTTCAGTCAGATTCCTGGGATGTCTGGCATGAATCGCTGTCTTTAGGTCATGCCACTACATCTCAATAGGGTTCGAGTCTGGACTTTGACTTGGCCACTCCAGAACGTGTATTTTGGTCTTCTGAAACCATTCTGAAGTTGATTTACTTCTGTGTTCTGGATCATTGTCTTGTTGCAGCATCCATCCTCTTTTTAGCTACAACTGACAGCCTCAGGTTTTCCTGCAAAACGTTTGAATTCATTCTTCCATTAATGATTGCAAGTTGTCCAGGCCCTGAAGCAGCAAACAGCCCCAAATTATGATGCTCCCTCCACCATGCTTCACAGTGGGGATGAGGTGTGTTGATGTTGGTGAGCTGTTTCATTTTTTTCCTCAACACATGACGTTGTGTGTTACTCCCAAACGATTCAATTTTAGTTTCATCAGTCCACAAAATATTTTTGCCAAAACTTCTGTGGAGTGTACAAGTGCCTTTTTGCGAACATTAAACAAGCAACAATGTTTTTCTCAGACAGCAGTGGCTTCCTCCGTGGTGTCATCCAATGAACACCATTCTTGGCCATAGTTTTACGAGATATTGGACTGTGCCAGTGATTTCTGTAAGTCTTTAGCAGACACTCTAGGGTTCTTTTGTACCTCTTTGAGTATTCTGCGCTGAACTCTTGGCATCATCTTTGATGTACGGCCATTCCTTGGGAGAGGAGCAACAGCGTCAAACTCTCTACATTTTTAGACAACTCCTCTGACTGTCGATTGATGAACATCCAGACTTTTAGAGATGGTTTTGCATCCTTTCCCAGCTTTATAAAACTCAACAATCCTTGATCACAGGTCTTTAGATAGGTCTTTTGACTGAGCCATGATGCACATTATACATCGTCAAAACATTTTTTACCAGGTGTGTGTTTTATAATGGGCTGGATGCTATGAACTGTATGTTAAAAAAAAAAAAAAAAAAAGCCTAACACGAAAGTGAATGCTATGCTAATGCTATGTGTCTCATTTTTTACTAGGTGTGTGTTTTATAGTTGGCAGGGCAGCTTTAAACCACTCATGAGTGATTGGGCACAGGGCACCTGTTGATTAAAACCTCCCTGTGTTCCAGGACTTAGTTTGGCAGATCTGGCACCTCTCATCTAAAAACGTTTTTAAAAAGTGTATAAAATAATAATACGCATAAATTTATTTACAAAACACATCCCAAGAATTGCGTGTTGTTTATAAAAATTTAACGTAATTTGAAAGAGTCAGAGATTTGTTGACGCGCTGAAAAGCTGGACCAACAAATCAGCTTGTTATCAGCACTATTTTCTGCATATGTTCCGGGACCTGTGCCCGTCTCGTCATCCCTGCGCTGTCATAATTACTTTGCGTTCCGGCACCTTATGATTTACAAATTAATCACTGATTGGGCACACACCTGACTTAAATGTTTGGTAAAAATTGGTTTCAATTGCTCTTTAACCCTTTAATGCCTGCAATATGAAGCAATTGTCACATAATCACAAAATTTGGAAAAATAAGGTCTTAATGAAACCTTTTTTTCAAATTTGTAAAAAAAGAAAAAAAAAAATTGGTGTAACAAGCGCTCTAATATCTGTAACCCTTGCTAAATTTTGTTTTTTTTTCTCATGGAACCTGCAGATGCATGAGTTAACTTGCATCCATTATTTTTGAGGAAAGATATTTCAAAATACTGAATTAGTCTCAAAATCATGAAATTCTAAGTGCATCAAATGTGAGACACTTGTTCAAGAAAGGTTTAACGCTCCTTAGGCTGAGGGTTCACTTACTTATTTCCCCCCGTCTGTCATTGTTTGCATGCTATCCTCATTAAAATATGAAAACCTAGAAATGTTTGGGTGGTTGTAGCTAAAGCAGACAATGTATTTTCATCTGTGTGATTTTGACAAGGATCAGATCACATTTGATGGTGATTCTATGCGGAAATGTGAGAAATTCCAAAAGGTTCAGATACTTTGTCATACCACTGTAAACATGAATTTTCAATTGTCTAAACTAAAATACTTGCAGCATTTGACTAAAAAAGAACCATGCTGCCCTGTTTTTGGGCACGTGGGCTGTGTTCGACTAACATTTTAACAAAATTAGCAAGTAGGGGGATAGAAAAAGTTGTTAAACATGGCCAAACAGGTTAATTAGCTGGCATTCCTGGCTGCTCTGTTCTTCCAGACTGTCCAGATGCTTCTCTGGACTTAACTCAAAGCCCTCAGCGCAAACTTTGATGATTCCATTAAGAGCCTCACTTTCATGCAGGCTGGATGAGGCGGGGGTGTTACGACGGTGAGGGAATGTCGGAGAGCACATGGTGTCTGTATAGCAGCAGCCCTGGATGTTATCCATCACAGATGCTGTTCTTCACCTCCCACTGCTTTACTGGCCATTAATTGTGTCGCTTCACATACTCCACTTTGTAACGCAAAAATGACACTTTCGGTGTTACCCTTCCAATGCGGCAGGGCAGAAAAGTGTACTAAATGTATAATTCACCTCAACTGCTTCTACAATGGACACCATAGACTTCATTATTACTGACGTGTCACATTGTCATTCTTTGCGTAACGTCTTATCAGAGGGGGCGGAGCTTCATTTAGTACCGTATTGGCCCGAATATAAGACGGCCCTGATTTTAAGACGACCCCCTCTTTTTCAAGACTCAAGTTCGAAAAAATACTTTTTGAACACCAAATTATTTTTTATACAGAAAATAATTACAGTAAATCTTAAACATGATTATAACAATATATTTGAGAGAAAAAGCATGTAATTTTACCCATTCAAATCTTAAGTATGACAAGAGGTGCATTGTGTGTGCAGAATGACATCTCCTATCACGCCTATGCAGATGACACATAACTGTACATTTCTGTGTCCCCACATGATTATAGTCCCTTTTATTTTTATTTTATTTTATTTTATTTATTTAATAGGGACAGTGCACATTGATGAACATCTAAAAAGATGTAAATATGCCAGATTGTAGCAAGTATATGCTAATTTACATCTGTAGTCCCTAAACAGGTGACACAAAGATACAAAAAGGAAAGAAATAGCAAAAGATTACAATAAAACAACACAATACAATACGTTACTAAGAACTTAAAAGTCAGTGATTGCAAGACTGATTTGCTTTCAACCACTGCTTGAGCTGAGTTTTGAAAGTTCGTATTGTGGGACATTGCCTGATGGCGAGTGGTAAACTGTTCCAGGTTTCAAATCAATGAATGGATGTGCCAGAATTTTCTCTAGTTAAATGTGGAGAAGACAGAGGTTTTCATTTTTGGGCCAAAAAAGGAAAGGTCAAAGAT
Source organism: Corythoichthys intestinalis (assembly GCF_030265065.1). Lineage (NCBI taxonomy): Eukaryota > Metazoa > Chordata > Actinopteri > Syngnathiformes > Syngnathidae > Corythoichthys > Corythoichthys intestinalis. The sequence continues at coordinate 2,782,247 of NC_080411.1, forward strand.
AAGCAGGCAACTTAGCACAATGCAATACAATTACAGCTACAAATCAAGTCAGAAACCTTGGCGTAATTATTGACTCAGACCTAAAATTTGATAGCCATCTAAAGTCCGTTACCAAATCTGCTTATTACCACCTAAAAATATAACCAGAATCCTTAGTCCTCATACACAACAGTACGGCTGTTTAGTGAAGAGGATGCCTTCACCCACACACGTCACATCGCCCTCCTCTTCAATGCAAGACCGGAGCCGGAAGTCATTCATTTTCATGGGGCGGGATTAAAAAAACTAAATAAATACAGCGATCGCTTCCACACACATCCAAGCGGTCCATATTATTCAGGAGCATAAAATACCGCATGTATTATGAAATTAACATGCTTTTTCGTGTCACATGCACTTTAAATATGTATGAAACTGAAGAATTATTTTTCTGACCCAGACCATATCAAAAGGATATGATCTATATATCTGCCCCACCATACAATCTTGTCTAAGTAGGCATTAAGGCTAGAGTACACAAACCTATTTATTTATTTTTTTCCCTTCTCTTACTTGTGATGGTCTGCTATTAGGATGTTTTTTTTTCCTCTGCTGCTCCTAATTGACCTGCCCTTTGACCCCAATCAGGTGAAGAGTGTTCACCTGGCTATGCTGAACTTACAATTGTCTACTAGTTTAAGAGGTGGTCTGAGCAGAGTCACTGTTTGTCTTGATGAAGGCCTACATGGCCGAAACATGTCGGCATTTTTTACGTTGTACAAAGCCATGACTGAATAATGAAGTTTTCACAGTTTGTTTAAATGGACATTAAATAATGATTGTTCAAATACATGTATACTTTCCATTTATTGTCGTTTTATTAAATTGACAATGTTTGGTTAATTTGTCATACCTCCTTCAGGTGGTCGTTAGTAGAGTCCGCCCTGATTTAAACGGCCACATAGATGTGTCTGGAGGTCAGTTTGTTTGAAGCCTTTTGTTATCTTGGCTTCCTTTATGTTGGGTCCAAGATATTTTGTAATATTGGTTTCCTTTTGTGACTTTATTGAAATGAATGTTCACCTAAGTTGAAACACCAGTGTCCTCGTGTATGTTTGGTCCACTACACGGCTGCTAGCCTCATTCACTAACATAGTAGCGTTGTACTACGACGATACGTTAAATAAACGCTAACTGCACGGTTTCTTTGCTTTTAACCAAGAATCAAGACTGTTTTATGCCCATATCTATGAAGAATTCGGGGGTTTAAACATTTTTTCACAAGAATTTTTGCCAGAAAAGCTCTACTAACACCAGGTGACCGCAAGTCTCATTCGCTAACATAGTAGCATTGCACTTCGTCAATATACGTAAAATAAACGCTAATTGCACAGTTTCTTTGCTTTTAACCAAGAATCAACACTATTTTACATTCATATCTATGAAGACTTCAGGGATTTAAGCATTTTTTTAACAAGAATTTTCGCCAGAAAAGCTCTGTTTACGCTAGGCGGCCGCAAGCCTTTCGCTAACATAGTAGCATTGTACTACGACGATATACTGTATGTAAAATAAACGCTAACTGCACGGTTTCTTTGCTTTTAACCAAGAATTAACACTTTTTTATGTCCATATCTATAAAGAATTTGGGGATTTAAGCATTAGATTTTTCGCCAGAAAAGCTCCTTTAACGTCAGACGGTCGCGAGTCTCATTCACTAACATAGTAGCATTGTACTTTGACAATATACGTAAAATAAACGCTAACTGCACGGTTTCTTTGCTTTTAACCAAGAATCGAGGCTGTTTTACGTCCATATCTATGAGGAATTCAGGGATTTAAGCATTTATTCACAAGAATTTTCACCAGGAAAGCTTATACGCGAGGCGGCCGCTAGCCTCTTTCGCGAGTATAGTAGCATTGTACTTCGACATTATACATAAATAAACACTAACTGCATGGTTTCTTTCCTTTTGACCAAGAATCGAGCCTATTTTATATCCATATCTATGAAGACTTCAGGGATTTAAGCATTTTTTTTTCACAAGAATATTCGCCAGACAAGTTTCTTTTATGCCAGGCGGCCGCAAGCCTCATTGGCTAACTTAGTAGCATTGTACTACGACGATATACGTAAAATAAACGCGAACTGCACGGTTTCTTTGCTTTTAACCAAGAATCGAGACTATTTTACGTCCATATCTATGAAGAACTCGGGGGATTTAAAAATGTATTCACAAGACTTTTTGCCAGAAAAGCTCTGTTTACACCAGGCGGCCGCTAGCCTCATTCGCTAACATAGTATCATTGTACTTCGTCAATATACGTAAAATAAACGCTAACTGCACAGTTAAGTTGCTATTTTGGTCAAAAACGTAAATGATATGTTAAATATTGCTCTTTTTCCTGAAAATATAGGTGATTATCTCTGCATTTGGTGATTTTTGTGCATCTACTGTAAAAACTGAGACTTTTATAGCCATTTGAAGTTGTGTTATATAAAAAATAATTAATCGGGATTTTATATGGGATCAACTTTGAATTTTTTTATGCCGCTGCTAATGGAGACTCATATATGGTCTGTTTTCTTTTAGTTCGGTAGCAGCTTTGATTTTGTAAATATTTGAAGTTTTTGAAAATCTTCTACAAATCGGCCCTGTTTCAGGTGTCATGTCAATAGGTTATGAAGTCTATGCTTATGCTATTTATAATTACCATAATTGAAAAGATTCAGAAAAAAAAATTCAGAACTGTGTCTATAGGCATGAAAGCATTGCAGAAGTTGTAAATTCTGATCCTTGACTTTGAATAATTCTAAAAAAACTTTATAGTAACCATGCCATTTCTTTGTGGTTTTCTTTGACTGTTGTTGCCAAACTGGATGATTTGTTTTTCTGACAATTTAACATTTTTGGATTGTCAAGGCTGTGTCGTGATGGGCCAAGAACCCTTGTGAATGGGCAACGTGTTTATAAATCAAGTCGACGGGACTGTAAAACATCAGGAATGAGAATGCGTGCGTGCTACTGTGCTCGGAAATCCAACTCGCCAGTCAAATAATTTGTGAAATATGCCATCAATCTTAAAAGCTGATTAGGGATCTGTTTTGGGGTTTAATATTATGAGCGTCTCCTCCCATTCCTGTCTGTTTGGATAATGATGATAGTCTGCAAGAATCCTGAGCGTAATATAAACAATAAAAGGCTTCCCACCAACTCAACATTCTTTGGCACGCTAATCAACTTTTAGTGTTTTTGTCTATTTTCTAATGCGAGTCCTTAGTATTCCAACGCAACACCTAAAAATGTTATTTTCTGCTCGACGCATTCAATGCAGATGCACCCTAAATGACCCTGAACATGCACTGTACATGGAACAACCCCCCCCCTCACATACACACAACTTTAGGACCAAGAAAACGAAGCATACGTCTGATTAAAATGAATAAACCAGATTAAATCCCTTACAGTATGTAAATCAATGCAAATGGTTTAAAGCAGTACTTCTCAAATAGTGGGGGGTGCAGAGCTATGCCGGGGGGGTGGAGCATGGAAACATACTTATTTTCCATACTAGAATAAAGTGTAATCGCAGACCCAGTGCAGTGGCAGTGGCGCTCTCATTTTCAGAGTGTGCGCAGTATTTTTGAACAAAGCAAGAACACACAGCAAAGAGCACCGGAGATACAGTGGTATGAAAAAGTATCAGAAACTTCTAGAATTTCTCACATTTCTGCATAAAATCTCCGTCAAATGTAATCTGATCTCAGTCAAAACCACACAGATGAAAAAAAAACAGGGCTGCTTCAACCAAAACCACACAAACATATATACCCTAATTTTCACACTATAAGGCGCACCCGACGATAAGCCGCAGCCCACCAAATTTGGCACGAAAACGGCATTTGTTCATAGATAAGCCGCACTGGACTATATGCCGCAGCTGTCCTCACTGTATCATGGGATATTTACACAAATTTACACAAAAGGTATTAACTAAAGGTATTAAATTGGATGTTCATCAATTGACAGTCAGAAATGTTGTCAACCAATGGAGAGTTTGGCAACGTCCACCAAAAGATGATGCCAAGAGTTCAGCGCAGAATACTCAGAGAGGTCTAAAAAAACAAAAAATGAAAAAAAACCTAGAGTGTCTGCTAAAGACTTACAGAAATCATTGGCACAGTCCAATATCTATATGCACACATCAACTATATGTAAAACTATGGCCAAAAATTGTGTTCATGGTGTTCATGGGAGGCCTTCACGGAAGAAGCCACTGCTGTCTAAAAAAAAAAAACACTGCTGCTCGTTTAACGTTTGCAAAAAAGTTTTGGCAAAATATTTTTGTGGACGGATGAAAGCAAAGTGGAATTATTTGGGAGTAACACGCAACGTCATGTGTGGAGGAAAAATGGAATAGCTCACCAACATCAACACCTCATCCCCACCGTGACGCATGGTGGAGGGAGCATCATGATTTGGGGCTGTTTTGCTACCTCAGGGCCTGGAAAACTTCCAATCATTAGTGAAGAATGAATTCAAAAGGAAAACCTGAGGCCATCTGTCACACAGTTGAAGCTAAAAAGAGGATGGATGCTTCAACAAGACAATGATCCAAAACACAGAAGTAAATCAACTACAGAATGGTTTGAGTGGCCAAGTCAAAGTCTAGACTTGAATCCCGTTGAGATGCTGTGGCATGACCTAAAGACAGCGAATCAGGCCAGACATCCCAGGAATCTGACTGAACTACAGCAGTTTTGTAGAGAAAAAGGGGCCAAGATTAGTCCTGATCGATGTGCCAGACTGATCTGCAGCTACAGGAAGCGTCTGGTTGAAGTTATTGCTACCAAAGGGGGGGGGGCCACACAATAAAAAATGTGATGGTTTACTTACTTATTTTTCAGCCTTAAGTCATTGTTTGCATGCTATCCTCATTAAAATATGAAAACCTATAAATATTTGGGTGGTTTTAGTTAAACAGATTTTTTCATCTGTGTGATTTTGACAAAGATCACATCACATTTGATGGTGATTTTATGCAGAAATGTGAGAAATTCCAAAAGGTTCAGATACTTTTTCATACCACTGTACATTGCAGATAGCATTTTTAGCAGGATACTTGCCAGCATTTATACAAAAATACAAAGTTTAACCTTTAAAGAACCATATAAAAATACATATTATACACCAAAAAATCATGATAATAGTTAAAAAAAAAAAAAAAAAAAAAAAAAAAGAACAATCCGCCTATTTGATAAAATTCTTAAGTCAATCAACTAATTGTTTCCATCCCATGTCTCTCAGCACTCAATTAGCTTGACTAATGTGCTTCGCAATCTCTGTAACATAAAAGCAAATATACTGTAAGCCTTCTGGTTAGTTTCAGAGAGCCAGATGGAGCAAATATATGAGGAAGCGTGCAGGTAGTTTAGGTTGAGTGTATGTTTTCAGAGCACAGCTGAATGTAATTGTTGACTTTGGCAGATTCAGGACAACTCTATGATGGCTTCAGTATTTTCGGAGCAGGCTAGCCCTGTGACGTTTGCACACCACTTTAATTTACTGAGAGAGGAGTCCATGAAGATGTCAGAGTGACTTTGAGGCAAAAGCAGTGCTGACACTAACCTCTGCTATGTCCCATAGCTCCTCATAAGTCTTTTTTATGGGCCACACTGATACGTTTTCCCATGAGAACCGTAAACACACTAGTTGAGCAAAGAGAAGGGCGAAGTGGTATCGTAACAGATTCAAGATCTAGAATAGGGATGATTGAATTTAATTTAGAATAGAATAGAACTTTATTGTTATTGTCAGCAAGAACGTTGTCAACAATGAAATTTGATGTGGCACTCTAGTTCAGGCTAATATTGAGAGGCAGCGAGAACCAAAAGTGTGCCATGTGCCATTATTTGCCATGTGGCAAAATTGATTTTGCCATGTAGCATTTTCTGAGCTAATTGGCAAAATGGATTTTGCCATCTGGCATTTTTTGGCCATGTGACTTTTTTTTTTTTTTTTTTGCCATGTGGCATAATTGATTTTGCCATGTGGCATTTTTTTGAGCCATGTGGCAAAATTGATTTTGCCATCTGGCATTTTTTGGCCATGTGACAATTTTTTTGCCATGTGGCAAAATGGATTTTGCCATCTGACATTTTTTTTTGCCATGTGCCTTTTTTGCCATTTGGCATGATTGATTTTGCCATCTGGCATTTTTGTTGCCATGTGGCAAAATTGATTTTGCCATGTGACATTTTTTTAGCCTTGTGGCAAAATGGATTTTGCCATCTGGCATTTTTTGCCACGCGACATTTTTTTTTTTTTTTTGCAGTGTGGCATAATTGATTTTGCCATCTGGCATTTTTTTTGCCATGTGGCATTTTTTTTAGCCATATGGCAAAACGGATTGTGCCATCTGGCATTTTTTTTTTTTGCCATGTGGCAAAATGGATTTTGCCAAGTGGCATTTATAGCCATATGGCAAAACGGATTGTGCCATCTGGCATTTTTTTTTGTCATGTGGCATAATTGATTTTGCCATCTGGCATTTTTGTTGCCATGTGGCAAAATTGATTTTGCTATGTGTCATTTTTTTAGCCATGTGGCAAAATGGATTTTGCCATCTGGCATTTTTGTTGCCATGTGACATTTTTTTGCCATGTGGCACAATTGATTTTGCCATCTGACATTTTTTTAGTATAAGGCAAAATGGATTTTGGTTTGCGGCATTTTATTTTTTGGTATGTGGCATTTTTGGGGGGGAATATGGCATTTTTGCAGGCCATGCACATCCATGCCATTGATGGCTTTGCACATCCAAATTTTCCATTTATTTTAAATGGCAGAAAAACTTGTGGCTGTGATTTTTGACTAAACACTTACCATTACATTGACATTCAATGCTATGCCATTGACGGCTATGTATGCCCAAATTTTCCATTCATTTCAAATGGCATAAAAACAAATTTTTGGCAAAATCAGCTTTCTCACATGGCAAAAAAAATGCGACACGGCAAAAAAAACTGCCACATGGCAAAATCGATTTTGCCACATGGCAAAAAAAAACAAAAAACACATCTAAATCCATTTTGCCACATGCCAATAAAATATGTCACACGGCAAAAAAGAAAAAAAAAGCCACATGGCAAAATCTATTTTGCCACATGGCAAATACCAATTTTCGTTCTCAGCCCTGCTGTTGTTATTAGACAGGCTAGGAAGATCAAGCATGTAACTGCTTTTCTCTCGGGTCATTGGAGGTTTGGAAAAGGAACATTAACCATGGTTGTAATCTGGAAATGACTTCATTAAAGGACAATTGTACGATATGATTCCTGGATTTAGCAATTTACAAGTAGAAACACTGAAGTTTTACTGTTCTCTATTTTAACACAGTTTTTAAGGGAAAAATATGATTTTAAACAAGTTTGGATTGGTCTTGAGATATTGTGCAAGACCTCAGCAAACCCCCCCCCCCCGCAAGAATGACAAGGCTAAATCTGCACGTGTTTTGCTTTCCTTTTTATGAAGGAACAGTCAAAACAGTGGGTTTTGGATGAAAGATGTTAAAAGTGAATTATATGCACCAGTTAATTCAAAGCAGTGTCTCTCCAACGTCACTACCATCACAACCATGAATGTTGACAGTATTTGTTTTACATTTCACTAAGTTAACAGTGGTTAGCTGTCGTCATGACGAAATGAATGAGGCACTTTTTAAATTATTGAAAGTGGAGTTGTCCGATATAATCGGGTAGCTGATTATATTGGCCCATAAAAGCATTTTAAAATGAAAACGGATCATATGCGCAAGGACTGGTCACAATTTAGCACTGCAGTCATGCTTATTGACCATTACATATCTTCAAACTAAGTTCATTCCGCAGGTTTTAATGCACAATTCTGATTTTTGGTCATGTCTTTTATTTTTTTATTTTCTATTTTTGGCATGCCCGTTCAGACAGCCTTTGTCCATTGAGCCTATTCAAGTGTCACACATGCGGACTAATTCGCAGTCTGAGATGCGCTATGCAAACTGACCTGCATGCACAGGAGCATCAAAACAAATGAGTCGCTGGCTGTACAGCATTCCAGGGTGATCATATTTTCATTTCCAAAAAGAGACAAAAATAATAGACGTAAATAATCCCCGTTTAGCCTTATATTCAAAGTTTATATGGATTGATAGCATGCACACACTGTGCGTGCATGATGCACACATATACGGACAAGTAGCCCCGACTCCCAGCTGTGTAAACAATCAAGATGCACCGATACCAGGATCAGCAGGAGGGGCAGATCCGACCCGAAATGGTGGTATCGGTATCGGCGAGTACTAAATAAGAGAGCCCCGATACCATTTATCGGTCCAGTATAATAACACTTGACCGCAGCCTCTCCTGACACTCACTACACTCTCTGTTGTGTGATGACACGTGATCACTTTGCATGCCCAGCAAGTATCACTATTGGCTTGCTCCAGACCAATGAGAGCAGGCCAATAGCCGCTCTTAACCAACGCCGGGGCAGCTTTTTAATATGTAGGAAAAACAAACTACAAGAGGAAAATGTCTGCGGTCTGGAACTATTTCAGTTTATAATCTCGGTCACGTACAATGGCTGCATGCAAGATTTGCGGCCTGAAAATTTGGAGAGGTGGAGTTAAATCGGTCAGTTTCAATACCTCGAACCTGATAAAATGTTTGAAGACAAAACGTATAAGAACACAAAGAGTTTGAGGCTGCAACAGCATGATTGCTATCCAGAGGTAGGGACGCTGGACCGGAGCAACAATCCCTGGTCAGTTCAGTTCGTCTACTTTACTTTTATTGTCTTTTACTGAAAGAAATGCTGCATTAATTTGAGAACTGTTTCGAAACCAAAAGTGCTGCTGAAGTAAACTAAGCCAAGTGTGTTGCTGCTGGTGCACAGAGAGGGAGGTTAATAGAGACACAGGATGCTGTGGTCAATTATTATTACTTATAATTTCATGAAAGTTGCACTGTTTGACCTTTGGGACCAAAAACTCAGGGTTTAAAAAAAGTTTATTCATTATTCATTCATCGTATTTTTACTTTCTTACTACTGGGCTAGTATTATACATGTTTTAATTATTAGCACTATTTTGGCCTTTGTGAGCCAAAGGTTTATTTAACTAATGTCACGCATACCAGGTATGCAATGAAAGGTTCTACTAGATTCACTTTGTAAACACTGCTGACCAAAAGTATTGACACCCCGTGATATTTCTAATCATTGGGAGAGGGATTGTAAGGCTTTAGCCTATTAAAAAAAGGCTCTAAAGGCTGTCAAAATTTACTCTACTCATTTTACGCTGCCTTTTATCTCTCTAAATGGGTAAAACGGCGCCATTACAGATTGAGCGTGACAATGCGTGGGTGGGTTGTGCAACGCATGCATTAATTGCGTTAAATATTTAACGTGATACATATTTTAAAAATTAATTACTGCCGTTATCGGGATAAATTTGATAACCCTACCTTAAGCCTAAACTAAAGACTCTGGATGAGTGTAACATATTATGTCTGTAACGTTAAATACAATTAGAAAACGATTTAATTAAAATATATATTAATATGTATGGCGGAAAACACAGACAAGACTGAAAAAGCAGTTTCTGCTCTTGCATCCCTCTTTAAAAGAAACTGCTATATTTTAAGATAAAACAACTGTTGTGTTTGATATAACAATATGTCTATATGCTGCCAGAGCAGATTCATGGCACATGAAGCCCCCGAACTATTTTTAATTTGTCCGTTTTACCCTTAAAACCCCCGTTTACTGACGTCGCGCAACCGCTTTTGTTTCAACCCAGCCATAAAACGAAGGAAATTAATTATATTTATTATTCAAAATGTCTGTCTTTTTTAGCTTAGAATCATTCATTGATGTCTCATATTTTGGTTTAAAAAGAAAAAACACTTTAAAAAAATGATTCACTCACGTATTTTAAACTTTTAAACAAATTATGTCACAATGAAAAAAATGGCGTCTGTAAAAAAGTTAGAGATATCGACCTCATAACTATCGCTTAATTGTCATTTTTTTGTTACTGTCGCATTTTCTCCGATATGTTAGATGATAAATAATGGATCCAAACAAATAAAAGTTGAAAAAAAAAAACGTTTAAAAGGGTAAATATATGAAAAAGAAAATCTCGACCACACCTTGATGTCTGCGATTTCTGCATTGCGACCCTTGTTATATAACCATGTTTCACCCGTAAAATCCCCCAAAAATCCAGCTGTGGCCATTCACAGCTGTGTCTTGACACTCAGTGATACATGCTACATGGAGGTTTTGGATCGAAACAAAGTAAGTACGCGATAATATCTCATTAAAGTCATGGCGTCTGTAATTCTGTTCTCACGTGCTCTCACCTCCAGATAGGGTTTTGCTGTTTAAAAAATATAGTTTTTAAAAAAATGCCCTCCTGCTCAAATTTTTTTCTTCCCCCAGAAAATTGAGATTTTAAGCTTTCCAATGATGTATCACACATGCATATCGGACAATTTTGAAAGTTGGCTAAATTGGAGGTCTCAGACTGAAAAAGCAGTTTTTGCACCCCTCTTTAAAAGAAACTGCTGCATTTTAAGCCAAAACAACTGTTGTGTTTGATAGAGCAATATGTCTATATGCTGCCATAGCAGATTCATGGCGCATTAAGCCCCCAAATATTTTTAATTCGTCCGTTTTACCCTGGAAACCCCGGTTTACAGACGTCGCGCAATCGCTTTAGTTTCAACCCAGTAATTATAATTATTATTCAAAATGTGTCATTTTTGCTTAGAATCATTCATTGAAGTCTGATATTTCATTTAAAAAAATATATATATATATATATATTAGGGCTGTCAAAATTATCACGTTAACGCGCGGTAATTAATTTTTAAAATTAATCACATTAAAATATTTGATGCAATTAACGCACATGTCCCGCTCAGACAGTATTCTGCCTTTTGGTAAGTTTTACAGCCAGGTTTTTTTTTGTGCTCTCTAACAGTGAACTCTTGTGGTCGCTTTGCGACATGGTTTATTGCTTTCTTGCCAGTTCAATATGGCTGCACGACGTCTCGGGCTGAAGCCTACGTTGTAATGTTGTGCTTATATGATCCTTGGACAAGATTTGTCCGTAAGTATGGTTGTTGTAAAGAATGTACATATTATGTTAGTAAGCGAAATGTTCTATTTTTTGTTTGAGACGCTTTTTGTTTATGTTTAGTGAACCTGTATAGCGTGCTAAGCTAACGTTGTTACTAATGCAATGCTTGTGTACTTTTTTTTTGTAGTTTTACGACGGTCTAAAGAGGACAATGGTTTGAGGCCATTTTATTAATAAATCAGATGAAAAAGGAAGAAGTCTGATTATTAAGGCGTCGTTCACTAGCTGTCTAGCTTTGGAAAAAGGAGACGCTTTGGAGTGAGGACAGCATAGACAGATTTAAATGACAGTAGAGTGAAATGCCCACTACAGTCCTTTATGTACCGTATGTTGAATGTATGTATATATCCATCTTGTGTCTTATCTTTCCATTCCAACAATTTATTTTACAGAGTATATATATAATTTACAGAAAAATATGGCATATTTTATAGATGGTTTGAATTACGATTAAGTGCGATTAATTACGATTAATTAATTTTTAAGCTGTAATTAACTCGATTAAAAATTTTAATCGTTTGACAGCCCTAATATATATATATATATTAAAAAAAGGCATGGCTGATACTTTTTTGCCGTTTCCGATACTTTGAAGATGACGTGATCAGACCGGATCGATCGGCATAACATCTATACTTTTTACCACACCAAATCTGGCCCCCTTTGCAAAAAGTTTGGACACCCCTGTTATAGACAAATGATATTATTTGAAGTGGCGGCAGAGAGTTTGTGGGGGCGTGAAACATTTACGTCTTCCTTGGGGGGGGCGTAACAGAAAATAATTGAGAAGCACTGCGTTAAATTGATACATCAATTATCAATTTGACAACTCTTCTCTATAGTAGTCTGATTGTAAAATAAGCATTTGCTTCACCATTTTGCAAACACAGACGCCAAAAATAACTCCACCACGTGGAGTGACTTTTCCATTAACAAATCTTTTGGACTGTGGGTCACTAGCGAAGGGTCAAACCATGTGGAAGTGGGGGTAGGGATTGAGTGGGCACATTGGTGTAATTAGCAGAGAGGTGGAAAAACATCCCCTAAATCAGATTGTAAGAGGCGCCATAAATTGGGCTGTATTTCAATTGCTTCCCACCAGTGGTGTGAAGCTCTCACCAGAGCATGTGCAAGTTTTTACCCTGACTGGAGGTCGCACGCACGTGTCTTTTTTTTTGTGAAATCAGTCGATCACACGGCCACATGGTTAGGATACGGGCCGCAAAGCCAAAGTGATGTACTGCTCTTAACTGTGACAACATGATTAGAAAAAAATACGGCCGCGCGGGAGATTCATGACCCTGGACTTTAAACGTCTTTATCACCTCTGACACCATCTAATGACGCCCATTTGCGAGCTGACCTCCTGAACATTGCCAGACTAGGAGAGCTTGATAACCGCATTGCAAAAACCAACTCAAAATAAGCGCTTCGTTCAGCTTGTAGACACTCAACACCTGAGATGGCGTTCAGCGTAGTTAGCGTGTTATATTACTCTACGTGCGCTTGTGTGAACGCTTGCTTCACGCTGTCTCACAAGCCATGTGTTTTTAATGAACGCAAATCTGCCTCAAAAGAACACATTTTTGCATTTACAGTACTCGCAGGCTTTTGAAGCTCTTGGCACCGGCGGCCACAACCCTTATGTGACTTACATATATTCATGAATGTATCTATATGGCTTTTTACTAAACAATCTAATTGAGAACGTAGTCCAGATGTGCGCAGACGTCAAAAGGTCACGTGCCAAATGATCAAGTGAAACATCAGTGTTCTCACTCGGGGGGAATATAGCGGCATCTTGTTGTTTGAAGGCAACAATTTGTTTGGAGCAGACGCTAAATTGCTGGAGGTGGTGCATTAGCGTAAACATACATACGAGCTCGAACACAGATGTGCGCTCATGTCAAAGCATGATTCATCCTGGAGAGATTCCTCCCCGATCATAAAATTATTCCCACTTGTAGAACGTGAGCTTACAACGTTATATAGAGGACTTGCCGTGATAAATCTTATCTTTTACTTTTCGATCTGAAAAGCAGGTTTGCATCAGGCGGCCGCTAGCTACATTCACTAACAGACTAGCATTGTATTTCGACATATTTACGTAAAATAAATGCTAACTGCAATTTCTTTTTTTGCTATTAACTAGGGCTGTCAAAATTATCGCGTTAACGGGCGGTAATTAATTTTTAAAATTAATCACGTTAAAATATTTGACGCAATTAACGCACACGCCCCGCTCAAACAGATTAAAATGACAGCACAGTGAAATGTCATCTTGTTAATTGTGTTTTTTGGAGTTTCGTCGCCCTCTGCTGGCACTTGGGTGCGACTGATTTTATAGGTTTCAGCACCCATAAGCATTGTGTAAGTAATTATTGACATCAACAATGGGAGGCTACTCGTTTATTTTTTGATTGAAAATTTTACGAATGTTATTAAAACGGAAACATTAAGAGGGGTTTTAATATAAAATTTCTATAACTTGTACTAACATTTATCTTTCTATCCATGGATCGCTTTAACAGAATGTTAATGCCATCTTGTTGATTTATTGTTATAACAAACAAATACAGTACTTATGTACCGTATGTTAAATGTATATATACATCTTGTGTCTTATCTTTCCATTCCAAAAAGAATTTACAGAAAAATATGGCATATTTTATAGATGGTTTGAATTGCGATTGTGATTAATTACGATTAATTAATTTTTAAGCTGTAATTAACTAGATAAAAAATTTTAATCGTTTGACACCCCTACTATTGAGACTGTGTAGTATTTTCCGTGAGTGAATGTAGCTAGCGGTCGCCAGCTACATTCACACTCACACACTAACAGACTAGCATTGTACTTCGACATATTTACGTAAAATAAATTCTAACCACCTGGTTTTTTGCTCTTTTAACAAAGAATCAAGACTGTTTTACATCCATATCTATAAAGAATTCGGGGATTTAAGCATTTATTCACAAGTATTTTCACCGGAATAGCTCTGTTTACATCTGGTGGCCGCTAGCTACATTCAATCACAGACTAGGATTGTACTTCGACATTTTTACGTGAAATAAATGTTAACTGCACGTTTTTTTTGCTCTTAACCAAGAATGAAAACTGTTTTACGTCCAGATCTATAAAAATTTCAGGGATTTAGGCATTTATTCAAAAGAATTTTCCCGAGAATAGCTCTGCTTACATCCGGCGACCGCTAGTTACATTCGCTAACAGACTAGCATTGTATTTCGACATATTTACGTAAAATAAATGCTAACAGCAATTTCTTTTTTTTTTTTTGCTATTAACCAAGAATCGAGACTGTTTTACATCCATATCTATAAAGAATTCGGGGATTTAAGCAATTATTCACAAGAATTTTCATCGGAATAGCTCTGTTTTCATCAGGCGGCTGCTAGCTACAGACTAGCATTGTAATTCGACATATTTATGTAAAACAAATGCTAAATGCACAGTTTGTTTGCTTTTAACCAAGAATCGAGACTGTTTTACGACCATATCTATAAAGGATTTGGGGGTTTAAGCATTTGTTCGCAAGTATTTTCACTGGAATAGCTCTGTTTACATCAGGCGGCCGCTAGCTACATTCACTAACAGACTAGCATTGAACTTCGACATATTTACGTAAAATAAATGCTAACTGTACATTTGTTTTTTTGCTTTTAACCAAGAATCAAGACTGTTTTATGTCCATATCTATAAAGGATTTGGGGATTTAAGCATTTATTCACAAGTATTTTCACCGGAATAGCTCTGTTTATGTAAGGCGACCACTAGCTACATTTACTAACAGACTAGCATCGTACTTCGACATATTTACGTAAAATAAATTCTAACTGTACATTTGTATTTTTGCTTTTAACCAAGAATCGAGAATCGTAATTAATCGCAATTCAAACCATCTCTAAAATATGCCATATTTTTCTGTAAATTATTGTTGGTATGGAACGATAGGACACAAGACAGACATAAACATTCAACATACTGTACATACGTACTGTATTTGTTTATTATAACAATAAATCCACAAGATACATTAACATTATTATTCTGTTAAAGGGATCCACGGATAGAAAGACTTGTAGTTCTTAAAAGATAAATTTGAGTACAAGTTATAGTAATTTTAGTATTGAAACCCCTTTTAATGTTTTCGTTTTATTAAAATGTGTAAAATTTTCAAATAAAAAAATGAACTAATAGCTCGCCATTGTTGACGTCGCCAAGCGGGACGTCACATGGGCTCCCTGCCGTTCTTCCACAGTGTCTTTAACTACGTAAGATAGTGACTGAAATACAACACAAGGTGTCAATGGCGAGTTTTAAATTAATTAGAGATCTAGCCAAGGCAAAGTCTGAGTAAGTTTTATGTGTATTTTGCATAGCTATTTTGATTGGGAATGCCAGTTCTCTTTGCATTGGCGCTTTTCTTTTTGTGAACATTATTTTGAGAAATAGGAATATTATTTTTGTTGTGATTTCAATGATTAAATGATATTGTCGCAACATAACTGTTCCGCCCAAATGCTTGATGGGAAGTTGGGCAACCATGACTGTCAGTGGTGGCCGCAAATGGTATACAGTATGTTCTGCCTTGTGTTCAAATAAGCGTGTTAAGAAAAAGATCAACTCCTGACATTCTTCCCCACGTTGTTCGCCACTTTGAGGCAACGCATGAACTAGTCATTCCGTGCTTGCGTTAATTTTATTTTATTTTAACGTGATTAATTTAAAAAATTAATTACCGCCCGTTAACGCGATAAATTTGACAGCACTATGACCATATCTATTAAGAATTTGGGGATTTAACACTAGAAGTCCCAGAGAATTCTGGTACTCCTACTAGTCCCAAACAATGGCCGATATGGCCTCTCCCCCGGAAAGCCCAGAGGTGGCAAAAATGACCCAAGTGCTTTTGAATTGGCAAGTCGTTGTTTGACAGACAACAGCCGTTCATATGGAAATGCAACCACTAGACATACATTAACTTCAGACACAATGACCACAATCCATACTCCATGCCCCTGATTCAGTCCTTCTAAACTATAGACACAATTCCTGCTTTACACTCAAATTGCAGTACAAAACACTTTTATTTCTTCTTCAAAGATATGTACACATTTGGGCCATTCTTTCTGTCGTTATGTGTGGAGTATAGGAGAAGTTAATTAAAAAATGTGTAAAACGTGTCAAACTTCATAAATAAATGTAATTAAATAAATGTAGCTTGACTTGAACTGACACAAACTATCACGAGTCACGGAGGAGAGGCCAAATCGGCCATTGTTAGGGAATATTAGGAGTGTTTGTCTTGGGAATGGCCAAGTGGGCCTCTGCTGGGTTTTCCAGTGTTAAGCATTTATTCACAAGAATTCTCACCGGAAAAGCTGTTTACATCAGGCATCCACTAGCTACTTTCACTAATAGACTAGCATTGTACTTCGACATATTTACTTAAAATAAATGCTAACTGCAAGTTTTTTTTTTTTTTTTGGCTTTTTTTTTGCTTTAACCAAGAATTGACTGTTTTACGTCCATATCTATCAAGAATATTGACTGTTTTATGTCCATACCAGGGGTCGCGTTAACCGAATATTTTCCGTCGTTGACCGGTTTTTTAAAACGGTGACGGAAAAAAAGTCCATCCGTCATTTTGACAGTTTGCAATTCACACCCCAGACCACAGGGTGGCGAGTGAGCATATTAATTAGCTATTGTCTCTCTTGATGCATGATGTCGTTGGCCTTTCTCGGAAAAATGTCAAGGCAACTGAGTGTTTGCGTGGCACGGCCAGACTGTTCTCCCTGTATTTTTCAAACACTGAGAGAAAAGTCTGGGACCCAGCCTCTCGAGTAGGTACAAAATCAGTCGAAAAATCAGATTTGTTTATTTGCGTGACGTGTTTTTCACGAGCAACGTCACTCTTGCGCGCCGAAAGTCGTCTCTACAACAACACGGATGGCGAACGGGAGAGCCGAAAATATGTTCCAATCCGCGGTAAATTCAGTTTTAAATGAGCTAAAACACATCGACACGAGACATTGACAACGGTCTGTCTCGCGCTAGCCATGTTGAATAAACTCCGTTCTCCTCGTATGTTTACTTCCGCGCGCAAGTCCCTCGTCCTGCCCGTCGCTGATTGTTGCACTCCGCTGTCTGTTTGCCTCTTGTTAAGCTTGTTCGGACAGAATATTAATTAAGAATGAATGAAAACTAAATACTATTGAATATGTCATTATTATCATTTTAAAAATGTAAGTGACGGGTAAAAATAGATTATGACCGGATTTTTATGACACTGTCAGTCAAAATGACAGACAACGAAAAAGTCTCACGCGACCTCTGGTCCATATCTATCAAGAATTCGGGGATTTAAGCATTTATTCGTAAGAATTTTCAACGAAAAAAGCTCTGTCTGAGATTCCACTCGGTCAGCTTTGACGGCCTCGCCACCATTGCAGGTCTCCTATTTATCGGCCCCACGCCACGTCAATACATTATGAACTCTATGATTGGGTTTACAATGAACTGATGCTCTTACGGTATCAGTGACTTGTTGCACCGTAAAGCGCAATTGTGAGTGCGTGTGAGACTGCAGGCAAGAAGAGGGAGGAAAAGACGCTAATTGAAATTCCTTCAGCCATGTCTGGCAGAGCCTTGGTGTCTGAGTGGCACAGACTCACCCCTTCTCTCTCTCTCTTTCACACACATACACACATGTTCACACTGGTCCAGGCCCTAATAAAAGTGGGCTTTGCCATATGGAGGCCATGTGCAAGACTGGGTCTCTCTGTGCCCGTGTGTAACTGCAAGTGCATTTACATTCAACTCAGCAGGAGAAGCTTGCACAGCACCAGAGATTGATTGAAGCCTGCGACTTGTATGAAAGTGAAAGTGTGGGACTAATATGATCAATAATATGATGACTAAGACAACACCACCATACCAGATTTGATAGAGATCAGTTATCATCTAGTAATGTGGAGCTCACTTGTTTGTAGGGCTGTCAAACGATTAAAAATTTTAATCAAGTTAATTACAGCTTAAAAATTAATGAATCGTAATTAATCGCAATTCAAACCATCTATAAAATATGCCATATTTTTCTGTAAATTATTGTTGGAATGGAAAGATAAGACACAAGACGGATATATACATTCAACACATAAGTACTGTATTTGTTTATTATAACAATAAATCAACAAGATGGCATTAACATGAACATTCTCTTAAAGCGATCCATGGATAGAAAGACTCGTAGTTCTTAAAAGATAAATGTTAGTACAAGTTATAGAAATTTTATATTAAAACCCCTCTTAATGTAAAATTTTCAATCAAAAAATAAACTATTAGCTCGCCATTGTTGATGTCAATAATTACACCATGCTCACTCATTGTGCTGAAAACCCATAAAATCATTTGGGTCCAAGCGCCAGCTGAGGGCGCCAAACACCAAAAAACAAGTACCAAGCAGACATTACACTGCTGTCATTTTAATTTGTTTGAGTGGGGCATGTGCGTTAATTGCGTCAAATATTTTAACGTGATTAATTTTAAAAATCAATTACCGCCCGTTAACGCGATAATTTTGACAGCCCTACTTGTTTCCCTTTCCCTCCAAAACCATGCTGGTTGCACCCTCAGGGCATGGAGCAATTCTGAGGTTCACCAAGGCCAGAAAGTAATGCTTATGTGCAAACATTTTATAACTATATGAATACACATTGTTTCACAAAAGTGAGTACACCCCTCGCATTTCTGCAGATATCTAAATATATCTTTTCATGTGAAAACATTGACAAAATGACACTTTGACACAATGAAAAGTAGTCTGTGTGCAGCTTATATAATAGTTCATTTATTTTCCCCTCAAAATAACTCAAAGTATAGCCATTAATGTCTAAACCCCTAGCAACAAAACGACAGAAACGACATCCCTAAATGTCCAAATTGAGTACTGCTTGTCATTTTCCCTCCAAAATGTCATGTGACTCGTTACAGGAGTGCTGTCAGCATTGCTGCAGAGATTGAAGAGGTGGGGGGTCAGCCTGTTAGTGCTCAGACCATACATCAAATTGGTGTGCATGGCTGTCACCCCAGGAGGAAGCCTTTTGTGAAGACGTACACAAGAAAGCCCGCAAACAGTTTGCTGAAGACATGTCAACAAAGCACATGGATTACTGGAACCATGTCCTATGGTCTGATGAGACGGGCGGGCTTTCTTTCTACAATATTTCTACAATATTCTATTATTATTTCTATTTTATTTGCCTTTGTTCCTTGAAGAATCCAGAAAGGGTTATTTGATTGTGGCTTTCTGAAAAACAATAATTTTTTACATTTAGGCACTCCTGCAATCGTCACACTTTTTCTGTTACAAACTGACCCCGGCCCCTCATCAGAGAAGGACAAAATTATGTTGCCCTCACAGGAAAAAGCTTGGGGTCCTCGGCTTGAACACATATTGCCAAAGGTAGAACAACGACCTATATGCCAATATATACCAATATTTTTTATTTCTATTAGAAAAATGTTTCAGTAAAATGTTCCACAGTCTTGTGCATTTGCCACTTATTGCCACAGATAACATTGAGGCTTTGGGCCTCTTTTGATCTCGTTGTGAGTTTGTAATGTTGTGACTTCTGATTAAACAAACTCGATGCCAATCAAAACGTTTGTTCTTCTTTTCCCCCAAATTAGAATCGATAAGAGAATCAATAAAGAATCGAATCGTTAAGCAATATCGATAATGGAATCGGAATCGTAAAAATCCTATCAATTCCCATTCCTATATATGACCGTGTTTCACCCATAAAATCCCCCAAAAATCCAGCTGTGGCCATTCACAGCTGTGTCTTGACACTCGGTGATACATGCTACTTGGACTTTTTGGATCGAAAAGAGGTAAGTACGCGATAATATCTCGTTAAAATTTTAATTATGCGCTCTCGCGCTCTCACCTCCAGTTTGGGTTTCACTGCTTAAAAAACAAACAAACACTTTTTTTAATGCCCTCCTGTTCTTTTTCTTCCGGCAGGAAATAGAGATTTTAAGCTTTTGAATGATGTATCACACATGCATATAGGACAAGTTTGAAATTTGGCCAAATTTGGGGGTCTCTGTTCAAGTCACCTGAGGGTTTTCCGCCCTATGTAAACGTAGCAATCAAATCCATTTCAACTAGGATGGCTGGCATTGCGGCGCTGGACGTCCAATCCAATTTGACTGGACCGGGCAATGTGATTGGACGTCTGGCTCCATCAATGAGTTCATATTAATATAATTCTGAGACTACTTATATGATAGTTGAGTGATAAATGACTTACTGTAAGGATCGTCCTCACTTTTGGTGCCATTGACTTTCCCTTTCTTGTCAATGCGTAGGAAAAACTTCTGGTATGAGAACAGTTTCCTTTGGCGCACATCTCCTTGCAGGTGGTTGTAGCTACTACGCACGTGGCGCCCCACCACGGCGGCTGAAGACGGAGATGACAGGTTGGTCGCCCGTGGCAACCTGGCGGAGGAAGCTCTGAGAGGCGACGTTGATGTGACGAAGGGTGGACTCCCTGCTCCATGTTGGCTTTGGTTCAAACTCAGCGATGACGATGAAGAAGGTCCGAGAAGAAGTAGCAGGAGAAGGAAGGTAAGGGATAAGAGGTGCGGCGGGGTTGCGTGACGGCAGGGGTGGGAGGAGAACCAGGCGGCCGGTGCACCTTGTGTCACTGTCCATCTACACATGGTAGTGGAGCTGGAGGAGCTGTGGAGGTGCTCAGGGGCTGGGGCATGCTGAGCTGGGGGCAGGGAGAGGGTACAAGCGTGGGAGTAGCCCCCCTCCCGTGCTTACAAATCTCCTCGTACGGGGGGCACCCGCAACCTCTGTGTTGAAATCTCACAAATCTAAGATGTGACAGGACCAGAATGTTGGACTTGCTTCCCTGTTTATTCCTCAGGAGTTCTTCAGGAATGTCTGCACATCCATAAGTCAAATCATGCACAGCCCGATCAACTCAGGGGGGTGGGGGGCTTCTCAGTCCTCCCCTGCAATACTTTATGACTCTACCAATACCCCCCACCCCCCACATGCGCTCCAATAATACACAAAAAGTTTACTCGTACAGTGGTCCTCACACGTGCTCCACTCTCCTCTAGTCCAAGATGATGGCTAAGATGTAGTGAAATGATGCTGTACTTCTTCTACTTCAACTCTGATCTGATTAAAGCCCTGCTAAAATAGTTCTTGGTAAATGTCCGCTGAAATCCAGTTGAAAGGAGAACAGGGAAAAAATGAAAGAATCCAAATTTCTTCTCAAAGTGACTTGAGCGCCTCTCTCGCACTCCTCCGAGTGTGAGTGCTTTGAGCGTCCGTTGCCTCTTCTGTAGCTCTCCCTCTCTTTTTTTTTTGGACTCCTCCTCCTCTCTGGGTCTCTCTCTCTCCTCTACCCGCCTCTATCAGCTGTGCGGACTTGAGCCTTGTCTCTGCTTTCACCTTATTTATCTGCTACGCTCCCCCCTAACATGTCATCCCTTAATGTGATTGGATGTCTGTGGAGACCACAAAGCTTCGGAGAACTGTTATGCACTTGTGTGTCTGGTCCGGTGGTGGTGGTGGGGTGGGGGTAGGTCTGGCACACCCCTTTTTCTCTTTCCCGTCCCCTCGTTTTCTTTCTCCTCCCCTTGCCAGGCCAAAACCAGAGCTGGGTAGTAACGCAAGTAAAGATCAGAGCTGGGCATAAATGGAGTTAGTGGCAAAATTTGCCTGATGACACTTGAAGTGCCTGTGACAGCATAAAAAAAATCTTAAATAGCTTTATTATGTGAATTACAATCAAATTTTGAGAAGATTCGACTAAATACAACAATTTGGCAAAGCGCAGGTGAGGAGAAATTAGTCTTTTAATTTGTCGTTTAGCCCCGCCTGTCATTGTAGTGCTCTAGCGTCCCCAGCTGGATGAAGACGTCGGCAGGGTCACGAGTTCATCTGATATAGAATTCAGCCCATTGAGGGGGAAGATTCAGAATGAGGGAAATGCCACAGAGAGAGCAAATTATTTTTATCCAATTGCAAAATAAATGGTATGGTCATGACAAATAACACTTGTGCTAAATCGAGTATGAAATAATAAAAATGCATGTATTCAGTACGACAGGGCAAAACTACTGCATATTGGTCAAAATTGCTAACTTCTTCCTCTCCCGAATGATATTTTATGCCACCGTAGTTAGTCCGGCTTTTGTCATTTGCCCGCCCTGGCTTCGGAGCCGGATGAAGAAGCATAAACAAAACAGGAGGCGTGGCAGCTAGCCAACATGCTAACCCGAACTGAGCAGCTTTACCAAGTCTTATTCTCGCCTTTCAAAAACGAAATATCACACAAAACTTTCTCAACTCATGTCACATATGACAGCGGCGTTGATTGCCTTCACTGATCAGCCAGCCCCCGGCGGCAAGCAAGTTACAGCCCGTTGTTCAGCTGCAGCTCCGGCAGGCAGGCGGAGAGGGGACATAGGGGAATGAATGCCGAAAATAGCGCATTCTCGGTAGATAGTACTGGTGCAGGATAATTATTGGTCCGATAATTATCGGTCCGATAATAGGAATTATGACGTCATTCCAATAAATCCAATAACATAATTAATAGGACCGATAATACTGTATGAACTGTGCTCACTGGCTGGGAAATGAGTTGACCATTTGCGGGGCATTGCTGCCACCTGCCGGTCAGAATAATTCGCTGCATCTATAATTTGCCCCACAAACTCATTCACTTTACACAGTGCTGTGTCTAGCGTTAGCATTGACAATCGTGAATGCTTTCTGTTACTTATGTTTCCGCCTCGGAAATATATGTCTGTAAGTATTTATGTTTACTATAACATATGGATGTGCAATATATGTTTACTTCGGTGGTGAAGGGTCATATGTACAGAACTTCATAAGTTGTTGTGTTATAGAAGCCAGGCTAGTAGCTCAAGCTAGTGTGCTATGCTATACATACATATAATAGTTGTCGTGTAATGTTAGTCCTGTCAGCATGCTTGGTAGGATTTTATACTATGCAGAGAATACACCTCATACTTTATTGAATATGGGTTCACTCACTGCCGTTTATATTGATTATTATAAGGCAAGCCATTAATCCTTTTTGTTATACCATATTTTTGTTATGAGGAATGAGTGATAAACCTTACTATAAAATGTTTACAGTGTTAGTTATAAGTTAGTAAGTTATTGAGAGGCCTTTTGGTTATTGATAGGCTTGCTGTCCTAACTTGTCTCCCAGGTTAAGAAAGTTGTTTCATGGACCAAGACCACAACAGTCTCCTGTAGCACCAAATATTTTTATCTGATGACAAAGCACAATACCTAAGAAAATTCTGGTCAGATCAAAGACAAAGCTATGTTGAATCCACCATTATTATTTTTTTTAAACCTCCAGGTGTTCAAAAACTCGGGTGAATATACATTTTAAAAATTATTATATTTATTATCAGTTATCGGTATCGGCTTTGAGGAGCAGGAAGTTATCGATATCGGTTTCAAAAAATGGATATCGTGCACCTCTGGTAGATAGGGAGCATTGTCACCCACAAAATGCAAGTCACCTGCTTATTAAAACGTGTGCCATGATCCCAGTATTTGACATAATATGAAACGCGTAGCTTACTCACCTCACAATGGTCCCACAGTTGTCGGACTTGTTTTGGCCATTCTCCGCAGTGAACGGGAACTTTTTGATACCCAAAAAGGCTCACACACCTCTCCCTGGTGCAGCAACAAAAGCCTGCATTAAAAGAGCAAAAATTGTTTTTTTTTTTTTAGACAGCAGTGGCTTCCTCTGTGGAGTCCTCCCATGAACACCATTCTTGGCCATAGTTTTACATACACAGAGATACAGTGCCCTCCATAATTATTGGCACCGCTGAAAAAGATGTGTTTTTTAGCTTCTAATATTTTTTTTTTTAATTCAAATAATATGGGACCTTAATGGAAAAAAAAGAGAAAAATCCAACCTTCAATACAAGTGCATTCATTCAGTGGGGAAAAAATCCCACATAAAGAAAAAAATGTGTGTCACAATTATTAGCACCCCTGGTGTTAATACTTTGTACAACCCCATTTTGCCAACAAAACAAGGTCTGGGGACTGAGATGGCCATGGGAGGAGCTTGATTTTGTGTCTGGTGAACCATTTCTGTGTAGATTTGGCCATATGTTTAGGGTCTTGCTGAAAGACCCAGTGACGACCCATCTTCAGCTTTCGGGCAGAGGGCAACAGATTTTGATTTCAAATGTCCTGGTATTTCAAAGCATTCATGATGCCATAACAAGGTTCCCAGGGCCTTTGGAAGCGAAACAGCCCCACAGCATCAATGACCCACCCCAATACTTCATAGTGGGTATGAGGTGCTTTTCAGCATGCGCATCTTTCGTGGCACGCCAGACCCACTTAGAGTGATTGTTGCCAAAAAGCTCAATCTTGGTCTCACACAAAAATACACACGGTCCCAGGCTTCAACTGGGACCGTGTGTATTTTTGGTCAGATGTTGTTAGGGTGCATGGCATCATGAATGCTTTGAAATACTAGGACATTTTAAATCAAAATCTGTTGCCCTCTGCCCGAAAGCTAAAGATGGGTCGTCACTGGGTCTTTCAGCAAGACAATGACCCTAAACATATGGCCAAATCTACACAGAAATGGTTCACCAGACACAAAATCAAGCTCCTCCCATGGCCATCTCAGTCCCCAGACCTTGTTTTGTTGGCAAAAGGGGGTTGTACAAAGTACAAACACCAGGGGTGCTAATAATTGTGACACATATTACTTGATGTCAAATAATTTTTTCTTTATGTGGGATTTTTTCCCCACTGAATGAATGCACTTGTATTGAAGGTTGGATTTCTTTTTCTTTTTTTCCATTAAGGTCCCATATTATTTGAATTAAAAAAAATATGTATATATTAGAAGCTAAAAAACTTTGAAAATAATCTTTTTCAGGGGTGCCAATAATTATGGAGGGCACTGTATTGGACTGTGCCAGTGATTTCTGTAAGTCTTTAGCAGACACTCTTGGTTCTTTATTGTTCTTTATTACCTCTCTGAGTATTCTGCGCTTAACTCTTGGCATCATCTTTGGTGGACTGCTAGTCCTTGGGAGTGAAGCAACAGTGCCAAACTCTCTCCATTTGTAGAAAACTCCTCTGGCTGTTGATTGATGAACATCTAGTTTTTTTTGTTTTATTTTAGACAGCAGTAGCTTTCTCCGTGGAGTCCTACCATGAACACCATTCTTGGCCATAGTTTTACTATCTTCATTAAAATATGAAAACCTATAAATGTTTGGGTGGTTTTAGTTAAAGCAGACACAGTTTTTTTCATTTGTGTGATTTTGACAAAGATCAGATGCCATTTGATTGTGATTTAATGCAGAAATGTGAGAAATTTCAAAAGGTTCAGGTACTTTTTCATACCACTGTATTGATTAAACTTCCACCCATGACACCGTTTCCCCATCTTTCACCGAGAGAGACTGAACTCTGTCTCAGATACAATCTTGTGATTTCTCTACCTGGATCATGAGGAGCTTTAAATGTCGAGATAAACATCTGCCTGAGGCGCTGCATGAAGGAGGTTTTAACTTTGAGTTGCAGCGTTTCACCGTTCAAGAATCCAGGTGTTCTGTCTGGCTTCAGCTTTGTTTAATTTCCTATTCACATTGTCAGACAATATCGCTTTCTTGTCATCTTTGCAAAGCCCCCCATCCTAACTTCGCTCTTTTTTTTTTTTTTACCGGATTGTAATGCAGCTGATTGAAGATAAATAGGGTAGAGTTACTGTGCTCTGCTGTCTTTTCTCCTTTATTGTGTCTTCTATTCTTAATCTATCTACATTACTCCCTCTGCTGTTTTTAATATTTGTTATTGTGTTGTGTATTGGGTAAATCTGCACTGCATCACGCTGACAGCCATTTTAATTTGTTTAGCTACATGAGAGAATCGAAATATTAGAAACAGCTCTTGGTATGATGCGGTGCAATGTTACACCACCACAAACTACAACCATGATAATAAACACATGTTAAGTCAATGTCCGTGCCAATCAAAAATTGACATTATTATCATCGTAAGAGGAGATTATTTTGATACAGGCCATTTTATCGTGCAGGTGTAACAAAACAACTGGCATTTTGTGTTGGCGTCCTCCCTATGCTATATTACTGTCATTTCTATTTTCAAATTGTAAATGTGAAAACTATTCACACTACTATTAATGCAAACACTCCCAATTCATTTGTGAAAAGAATTTTTTTCTTATTTTGCCACTTAATTCACACAGAGACCGTCAATTTACAATGTCTTTGATTTCTTATTTAATTTGCATATTTGTTTTTCGGAACAAAAAAAACACGTAATAAATGCGTGCAAGCTAAATTAAGAAAATATCCCATTGTTTAGACGTTTTTTTATGTACCGTATTGTTCGGACGATAAGTTGCACCTGAGTATAAGTCGCACCAGCCAAAATATCCACAATGAAGATTTAACAAAAACAAACAAAAAAGTTGCACCTACAGTAAGTATAAGTCGCATTTTTGGGGGGCAATTTTTAAAAATTGATCAGGAACCAAGAACAAACATTGTAAGTTAATGTAATAATAGTTAAATGGAGAACAACATTTTAAACACAACAGCTTTAAGTCAGCCGAACCGCCGGACCCGCGCTGGCGCATCTCCAACGGCCTGGGTCGGCAAGACCCTGACAATCCAGCCAGAAGGCCAAACTCCGCGCGTTCACCTTAGTCTTAACCCTTTGTACTGACTCCATTTTGAGAGGTTTAAAGAAGGCTCACCAAAAACAAGTTTACAATTTATTCAGGTCGACAGCAATCAAAATGGCAAGGCGAAACAGAAACACTCAGGCGGGGAGGCAAGGTCACCCTATCACACGTCAACAAAAGGTTCCCGAGAAAAATGACAACGCTTAAGGCCTAGTTATACTTCCGCGTCAGACCTGCGCCGTCAAGGAAGACCCGATTTACGACCCTGCGCCGTAGCCTGACGCGCTCCTCTCGAATTTTCTAACCTTCGCGTCGCGTAGACGCGTATGATGTGGCGAAAACGGACTGTGATTGGTCCGCTCAGACGGTTGTTTCTGGTTCAGCGGGAAATCACCGCCATTGTAAAAGAGAATCAAACATTATTTTTTTACACACAAAAATGGACCAAGCCGACGGGAGTATCATCGAAGAGCAAGTCTCGTCAAGACATTAGTATGATTGTCAAATGGCAAGGTCGGCGATTGAAGAAAAAAAAAAAACACCGTGACGTGTGTGTTCGGAATCGAGTGGTCACATGAAGCGGTGACCCAGTCGGCCAAAAACTGCCAACTTTTTATCACTTTATGTCGTATTTTTGGTTGGTGCACTTCATCATTTATTGTGTACATGCCAGCATGAAGCTAGCCGCCACGGCTAGCTCTCTCCACCCGAGTCTAGAACTCTCTGCGCGGCATCAAAAGTCGGCCAGACTGCCTCGAAACTGTCTTCTGCGTCGCTTGCCCCTCAACATTTGTATGTTCAACATTTATTCAATGTTGATGAGCAGAAGATTTACATTCAAGAGTTCCATCTTGCATTGTTTATTTTTTCTCCGCTAAACTAGACTAGCGGAAGTCAACAAGCATGCCCCAGAACCGTACAAACATAACGCCACACCCCTCTTGTGGCTTGGCGGTGAATTACAGAGCAACGCGTTCCCTCACCGCAGAACTATCGAATGTCAAATGACGCCATAGTCGCTGCGCCGTCACCGCAACGCGGGAGTATAACTCAGGCTTTAGTCAAACATTCAGTATTTTGAAGGCTCTCACTGGGCGGGCCGTGGGCAGAAGAAGGGTGTGTTTGGGATTATTGCCTGTTTGTGGATTGGACAGGAGGATTGGGGAGTTACTGATGTCTGGGCAACGAGGGTTGTGGATTTTGCCACCTCAGCGTCAAAGGAGCTCTCGGAGTCTTATCAGTCGTGTTATCCATTTGATATCGGGCCTTCTCCGGTGTTCCTTGTGTTGGGACAAGTCGTCCTGCCATTTGTTCTGGACTGTCTGGGAGAACATTGCGAGAGTTGGTGGGGCAGACGTGGGCTTGTCAGCGTCAATCTTGCTCAGTTAGTTGCATGAAGCACACGTTGGGCTTCCGTGATAAGAAGGTGTCATGTATCTCTTATGCCCCATATTCTGCTTGTTTTCCTTAAACTATGGTATAAGTGCTATTTTATTTTATACTGGGTGTGTTAGAGTAATACAAACAGTCAAACAGTAAATACAAGAAACGATACTATTCCCTGATTGATTATATTAAGTGTGTCTCCTTCACTATTAAGTTAGTATGTAGTTACAATGAAAAATGCCTAAATGATTTAAGTAAGACCTAATAAACTACCTGAACAAGTTGAGCAATAGCGTACCGCGCGTAACACATCACCTATGCTCATTAATATTTATGAAATTAGCAATTGTTGCTGGGGGTCAAACTCGCATTTGTCCCTCATGCTAGATACATGCAAATAGTGTACGAACGAGTTGTTTACTGAGCTAAACCATTCCAATTCTATCTGAAAAGGATGTTCCTGGTGCCAAAATCACTGGTAAACATGTGGAAGAACATACAAATGTTCAGTTAAAGAGATGGCTTGAGTGTCGAGGGCTGAAAAAGCCGGGGAAAAGAGTAGCCCTGATCCAGAGGTAGCTTTTTAATCAACACCTTTTTCTTGTGTGCATTGCCTTACGCCACTGAAAATGACATTCTCCTGTTTCAATAAGCTATCCTATACCACCATATGCCCTGTCTTTCTTTTATATTATATCCTCTGGTTGTCTTACGTCTCTTACCGTTCTTGGGGGTAATTTATATTGCTATTTTTGAGTACCGATCGCAAATGCTACTCAGTGACAGCCAACGACCACTTTTAATTTTTCATTAATAACAAATCTTAATTCTATTAATTTATTTTACAATACCATGAAATAGATAGTGCTTTTTTGTAGGTACCGTCTGTTTGCATTATTCTAACACACTTAATATAATCAATCAATTTTTCTCGTATTTCCCGATCAACTGTTTGTATTGCTCTAACACACCCAATATAAAATAAATAGCACTTATACCGTAGTATAAGGAAAACAAGCAGAATATAGGGCATAAGAGATACATGACGCCTTCTTATCACGGAAGCCCAACGTGTGTGTCATGCAACTGACTGAGCAAGATTGACGCTGACAAGCCCACGTCTGCCCCACCAACTCTCGCAATGTTCTCCTAGACAGTCCAGAACAAATGGCTGGACGCCTTGTCCCAACATAAGGAACACCGGAGAACGCCCGATATCCAACTGATAACACAACTGATAAGACTCCAAGAGCCCCTTTGACGCTGAGGTGGGAAAATCTACAACCCTCGTTGCACTGACAACAGTAACTCCCGAATCCTCCTGTCCAATCCACAAACAGACAATAATCCTAAACAACGCCCAAACATACCTTTCTTCTGCCCACAGCCTGCCCCACAAGAGCCTTCAAAAAGACTGAATGTTTAACTAATTGTTGTCATCTTCATTTCTACTTACTTCTTCAGGGCAGGCTGTGGCAGGCAATGGATCAGTCCCAACAAAATGTTTACTGCATATGAAGGTGAATGGCTTCACCTTGCTGGCGTTAAACTGGTCTTTTGGATGTCCGCACAAATTGATCCATTGTTCACATTTTCCCTCTGTTTTTGGCTTCGGGAAACGTATGAGGAAAATATCCTTCATATGCCGTAATGTCCAGAGTCGTTTCTACAAGTTCCATAGCAGCAGTGTTTAATCGGCACGTTCTTTTTTGAAAGATTACCGGCAGAAAACATGCAGTACTAGCATAGGTTGTCTGCGAGCGCACTTCTATGTTGGCCCCTTTGCGGTTCACAGCGGTGACGTCACGCAGCCTTGCGGTCTAAAAATAGCATTCGTGCGGTAAGGTAAGCTATTACTATTCAAACCATTAACATGCAAATTAGTCTTTAACACCCCAAACAAGATGGAGAATTATTTGACTAGATTTAAAAACAATCTTAATGGAACCTTATAAAACTGCAGTGTGGTTTAAAATGTATGCACTGTGCATCTGTTAAATATCTACAAGATCTACAACAATGACCACTTATACATCAATGGCGGGTGATAAGCTTCAGCACCACGGACAGCACTTTCTGACACACTTCTTTAACATACCACATATAGTATAATGAACACATTCCACACGCAAAAACACTGAAAATCGTTGTACTTGTTTTATCATTTAGCAATCAGTGATACACTCAGCGGCTGTGGCCGTGTATTTGTGTGCGAGCATCCTAACGCGATTCAGATGTTGACTGTCGTTCGTCCGTGAGGGGGAGAAATGTTTTGTCACAGCAGAAAACAATTTGTTGGATGCAGCCAAGCAGTACGCATTCTCCTTCCCTTATTTTTTTTCACTCCTATCTTCTAAACTACTTGGGAAGGCTGTAGCGTTTTCCCTCTTCGGAAAAGATTTTCAGACAAATGTCTGCATTTTGGGGGTTGTACGAAAGTTGGTTTGCATTATTTGAAAAGGCCTTTTGCAAAAATTGGTACATTATCTAGTAGGGTTGTGACAAAATATCGAAATGGTGATATATCGTGATACTTTGTATCCCAAAAGGTTATCGATATGCTCCTGCCAAGAATCTAGATATCATATTAAAAAAGGTGTCTGTTTGAAAAAATAAATAAATAAAAGGAACCAACAAGTTGTTATCAAAATATTCCACCATAATACAACCCCTAGCAAAAAAGTATGCAATCATCAGTCTCGGACGAGCACTCACTCAGACATTTTAATATGTAAATAATGAATTCGTTCAAAAGTGCAACTCTTTAGCATTCAGAAACACTAAAAGAAATGAATAGAAAACTTTGTGGTGATCAGAAAATGTTAATTTTATAGAGCAAGTGCAGGGAAATATATATGGAATCTCTCCATTCTGAGGAAAAAAATATGGAATCATGAGAAACAAACAAAGAAATAACAATCAAAACACATCTCTAGTATTTAGTAGCACCACCTCTGGCTTTTATGACAGCTTACAGTCTCTGAGGCATAGACTTGATGAGTATTCTTCATCAATTTGGTGCCAACTCTCTTTGATTGTAGTTGCCAGATCATCCTTGCAGGGCCACCATTTTTTTCAATTTCCACCACAGGTTTTCAATAGGGTTGAGAGCTGGGCTATTTGCAAGCCATGACATTGACTGGATGAGTCTTTCTCCAAGGAATGCTTTAACAGTTTTAGCTCTGTGGCGTTGCATTGTCATCTTGGAAAATGTAAACTTGTGCATTTATTGATGATTTAACCACAGCCATCTCCCCAGTGCCTTTGCCTGGCATGCAGCCCCATATCATCAAGGACTAAGGGAATTTTCTATGTCTTCATCAGGCAGTTATCTTTGTAAATCTCACTGGAACGGCACCAAACAAAAGTTTCAGCATCATCACCTTGTCAAGAGTCAAGAATCTGCATTGGACAAGGTGATGATGCTGGAACTTTTGTTTGGTGCTGTTCCAGTGAGACCTTAAATGGCCCAAAATTACCTAATTGCCTGGCATTGACTGCCACTGACAGCCATAGACGTTCAATGGGTAAACCTCAACCATGAGAGACAGAATGACGAGAAAAAAAAAAACTGAAAATCACATTGTTTGATTTTTAAAGAATTTATTTGCAAATCATGGTGGAAGTATTTGGTCAATACCAAAAGTTCATCTCAATACTTTGTTATGTACCCTTCGTTGGCAATAACGGAGGCCAAACATTTTCTGTAACTCTTCACAAGCTTTTCACACACTGTTGCTGGTATTTTGGCCCGTTCCTCCATGCAGATCTCCTCTAGAGCAGTGACGTTTTGGGTCTGTCGCTGGGCAACACGGACTTTCAACTTCCTCCAAAGATTTTCTATGGAGTTGAGATCTGGAGACTGGCTAAGCCACTCCAGCACCTTGAAATGCTTCTTACGAAGCCACTCCTTTGTTGCCCTGGCTGTGTGTTTGAGATCATTGTCATGCTGAAAGACCCAGCCACGTCTCATCTTCATTGCCCTTGCTGATGGAAGATTTTCACTCACAATCTCTTGATACATTCTTTCCTTTACACAGATCAGTTGTCCTGGTCCCTTTGCAGAAAAACAGCCCCAAAGCATGATGTTTCCACCCCCATGCTTCACAGTGGGTATGGTGTTCTTCGGATGCAAATCAGTATTCTTTTTCCTCCAAACACGAGAACCTGTGTTTCTACCAAAAAGTTCTATTTTGGTTTCATCTGATCATAACACATTCTCCCAGTCCTCTTCTGGATCATCCAAATGCTCTCTAGCAAACCACAGACGGGCCTGGACGTGTACTTTCTTCAGCAGGGGGGCACGTCTGGCAGTGCAGGATTTGAGTTCCTGGCGGCGCATTGTGTTACTGATAGAAGCCT
The DNA here is from genome assembly GCF_030265065.1 of Corythoichthys intestinalis. Classification (NCBI taxonomy): domain Eukaryota; kingdom Metazoa; phylum Chordata; class Actinopteri; order Syngnathiformes; family Syngnathidae; genus Corythoichthys; species Corythoichthys intestinalis. The sequence continues at coordinate 2,814,953 of NC_080411.1, forward strand.
TTGTTACTGTGGTCCCAGCTCTCTGTAGGTCATTCAACAGGTCCCCCCGTGTGGTTCTGGGATTTTTGCTCACCATTCTTGTTCTCATTTTGACGCCACGGGGTGAGATCTTGCATGGAGCCCCATATCGAGGGAGATTATCAGTGGTCTTGTATGTCTTCCATTTTCCAATAATTGCTCCCACAGTTGATTTTATTTACACCAAGCGTTTTACCTATTGCAGATTCAGTCTTGTCAGCCTGGTGCAGGTCTACAATTTTGTCTCCTTCGACAGCTCTTTGGTCTTGGCCATAGTGGAGTTTGGAGTGTGACTGACTACGGTTGTGGACAGGTGTCTTTTATACCGATAATGAGTTAAAACAGGTGCCATTATTACAGGTAACGAGTGGAGCCTCGTTAGACGTCGTTAGAAGAAGTTAGACCTCTTTGACAGCCAGAAATCTTGCTTGGTAGTAGGTGACCAAACACTTATTCCCACTCTAATTTGGAAATAAATTCTTTAAAAATCGAACAATGTGATTTTCTTTTTTTCACATTCTGTCTCTCATGGTTGAGGTTTACCCATGTTGGCAATTACAGGCCTCTCTAATCTTTTCAAGCAGGAGAACTTGATGGTTGACTAAATACTTATTTGCCCCACTGAATATACTGTATATCCAGTGCTTGGTAATGTTTCAGATGCCATTTTTTTGCCTCACAGTACCAACAGTGTGTAGTATCAAAGGAAAGCAATTGCTGTCATGACTTGTTCGGACACTGCTTTAACTCATTGGCCGCTATTGACGGAAAGAGATGTCCAATCCATTTGAATGAAGGGAGGGAGCCAACCTTCCACTTAATTTGGCATCTACTAGAGATAAACTGAGTTATTTTTCACATCATTGGCTAACATTGACAGCACTAAGCGTCCAATTCATTTGAATTTTTTGCGCAATGTTTGTGAGCCGCATGGGTCATTGGGCATTAATTGGTGCTGGCGTATGAGAATGGATGTTTTTTTTGGAGGGAAATGTCAAAAGGAGAGACGTCTGTTTTACAGATGCAAGGTTGTATGTTTAAAATAAATGATCAAAATATGGCACTACTTTCCTTTTAAATGTATAATTAGCCCTTATGACTTCATATTGGGTCATAAGTTTCATTCAGGTGGCCCTAAGATATAAACTATCTGTCCTCAGTGTCAATTTTTAGAGGACAGTTGCGGCTGAAGAAGAACAGCTGCCCCGTACCAGACTGTTCTGCGTTGTCTCTATTAGAAATGACACTGTAGCCCTCTGACCTTCATAGGTGCGTTTGTTCTGATGGATCACAGGGAGTCAAGGGGATGAAAGACAGGTTGGGATACAATTATCTGGATCGCTACGCAAAGCCAAACATTCTCAACCCCGATGCAAATCTACATATGCCATATGCATGTTGTTCCATTGTTGAACTTTCAAACAGGTTGTGCTTTGTCATTACCTCATTGGTTGCTATTGGACGTCTGCTAGTTACAAACTCATTGAAATTAACAGAAGGATGAAAGCGGCTGCATGATTGGACGTCTATTGGTATTATTGGCAGTGAATGACTTAAAGGGGAGAGGGCATAGGCGGAGTTTGACTTTTGGGGCAGGGGGGGCACAACATGTTGATGACCCCAAAACGCAGTGTCAGCAATAAAATGAACTTACAAGAATATTTAAAATAATAAGTTGACAATGAGCGTTTTTTTGTTTCTCATCATTCATGAGGGAAAATTCTAAATCAGGTTGCTTCGGCAATACTCTTCGCCAAGATCGTCATCCATTGAATTTGGTACGCCGCCGGTGTGGTGCCAATGTAGTTACCCCAGTCAAAAATTGTATCCCCTGGGCGAAGCCATACGGAGGTAGATTTGTGTCATTATTATTCAATCAAAAAAAGTTGCTTGTTTGAAAAAAAAAATGCATATGAAGGCAATTTTTCTTTGATTAATTTATATTTACGTATATATTTGGATTGAAGTCAAGTTTGTTTTTTTTTGATTGAAGCAACTTTTTGATTGATTTGATGTTTATTGGTGTTTGGGCCACATTATTTTGGCTAGGACATTTTTCTCTTTATTATTCAATCAAAAACTAAGTTGCTTCAAAAAAAAATATAGATTTTCAAAAAGAAAAATCACTTCAATCAAAAAAAGAAAAATTTTGTTCATAGAAAAAAGTTTTTGAATGCGAAAAATATTTGAGATTGAAAAATTTGCATTTGAACACATAATTTTTCATAGAAAAAATTTTCTTTGAAGCAATCCTTTATGTGTTTGGGCCATGTTATGATTAGGACATTTGTGTCTAAATCATTCAATTCCCCAAAAAGTTGCTTCAATCAAAAAATAAAATATTTTCAATCAAAGAAAAAAAATCATTTAAAATAATATTTCTTCTCTAATACACACACACACACACACATATATATATAATATATATATTTACTCTATATATATACTCTATATATATATATTCTATATATACTCTCTCGCTCTCTCTCTCTATACATATATATATTAGGGCTGTCAAACAAAATTTTTAATCGAGTTAATTACAGCAAATAACTGAATTAATCGTAATTAATCGCAATTCAAACCATCTATAAAATATGCCATATTTTTCTGTAAATTATTGTTGGAATGGAAAGATAAGACACAAGATGGATATATACATTCAACATACGGTACATAAGTACGGTATTTGTTTATTATAACAATAAATCAACAAGATGGCAATAACATTATTAACATTCTGTTAAAGTGATCCATGGATAGAAAGACTTGTAGTTCTTAAAAGATAAATGTTAGTACAAGTTATAGAAATTTTATATTAAAACCCCTCTTAATGTTTTCATTTTAATAAAATTTGTAAAATTTTCAATCAAAAAATAAACTAGTAGCCCGTCATTGTTGATGTCAATAATTACACAATGCTCATGGGTGCTGAAGCACATAAATCAGTCGCACCCAAGCGCCAGAAGAGGGCGACAAAACTCCAAAAAACACAGGTAACATGTGGACATTGCACTATACTGTCATTTTAATTTGCTTGAGCGGGGCATGTGCGTTAATTGCGTCAAATGTTTTAACGTGATTAATTTTAAAAAATAATTACCGCCCGTTAACGCGATCGTTTTGGCAGCCCTAATATATATATATACACACACACACAATTATATGCAAAGCAAATGACTGTCAAAGGTGCTCGAAAAATAATTTCGACCCATTATAAAAATGTTTTTTTGTTCATTTCATTCCTTTTTGTTGCAGTTTTATTGCTTTACAACTTATATATATATATATATATAGTAAAGTCAATTACATGCAATGACACTTTTCGGCCACCAGGGGGGGGCTGACCCCCCTGCCCCCCCCCTTAAAATCCGCTTATGGGAGGGGGTATTTCAGGGATAAGCAAATTCACTTTTATTACTATTTTGTTTTATTGTGCAATAATCTAAGTGTAAGATATTTGTTCCATGTTTAATACATTTTTCTGCTTTATAAAAGATTTATGTGTGAATTTGGGGGGGCTGAAACTGATTAGGGCAATTACATGGAAAACGTGTCTCTACTTACAGAATTTTCACACGAGATGACGTCCAGAACTAATTTCGTACATAGAGCTACCGCTGTATTTCATACAAGATGTAATAAAAATCTCTCTTTGCGTCATGGCTGTCTCAAATGACTGAATATGAGACCATCTCTTTAAGAAACTCATCCCGCCTCCCACCCCTCGCTCTCTCCCTACTCCTTTGCATCAAAAAATACATTTTACATAATATAAATCATTTGATTTAAAAATAAAATAAGCTGACGTGTGCAATTTTTCAATTAAATGAGATTTGATGTAAAATAAACATAAAATATATTTAAATTTTATTGAGCTATTTTGTTTTAAAAGCAGCACATTCATGCTGATTTAGCAGCAAAAGCTGTTGGATTTACCGGTTAAAAATGTGTATATATATATATATATATATATATATATATTACAGATATTAATTGTAAAATATACAGATTTTTCTGTAATGGTATTTACAATTGAACTGTATTTTTTACGGAATTTCCCTGGCAATCACAGCTGCCAGTTTTTTTCCATAAAAATTACGGGATTGTTTTTTTTACAGTGTAGAAGAAAGACTACAGTAAACATCATTTCAACAAGAACACTGGAGTCTCCATTCGTGAACTAGCCGGCATAGGTAAGTTTCAACACATAAACGTTTCAGCAGCAGAGAAGCACTCCAACATTATCCAGGGAATGACCATATAGCATGATTAAAAATTCATAAAATGAAATTTGGATGCAACCTCTGCAACCTTTTTAAACTATTATTAGCTTTGTGCTCATAAACTCACTTTGAAAAAAGCATTACCCTAGGTATTCTATGTCATAATTGCAAAACATCTTTGTTTACATGATCGAAAGGCTGGCTAACCTTCAGACGTTGCCTGACAAAGAGGTGTTTACTTCTGTTGGTCTGATTGCCACAGTCGACCTGCCTATCCATGTTTGTTTCCACTCAAAGAGTGGAACAATCCAAATGATGACTTCAGTGGTTAACAGGACCAAAAACTGACAAAAAGACCCAACATTAATGTATTTGATGAACAGAATTGCCAAAGGTGAGATCTTTGTTCTTTGAGAACTTTAATGTGTCTTTAATTAAACTTAACTGCCAAGCCCATTTGTCTAGAAGTAGTTTGAGAACCGTAATGCGCTCAAAGCCACCGGCCCAATGCGCAATGAAACAATTAGAACCACTAAGCTAAACTGCTGGTCTCTAATGATGTCTTCCTTCCAGGCATGAGCAATCAAGACTCATTTAAGGTAAAACCAGGGGGAGCCAGAGGGAACTAGTGTCGGCAGAGTCCTCAACGTTTGCCGATCTGGTGTCTGCTCAGGTTAAGCCAAGCCTGCAAGGATATTGCAGAATGAACAGAATTACATCCCCATTTAAACACTTGAACATAAAATATTTCTTGCAGATGTACTATTTTGAAAAGATTGGCCTCCAACTTTTAATGGCCTCTTTCCTGACTCTTGAAACCTCAACTGTCATGTTATCTTGTGTCAACACACGATCGGACGTCTATCATCATCTTGGGAAGGCGACAATTAAGTGGCTGGAAATTGCCAACCAGGCCTCGAGGGCCATAAAAGCCACTAAGAATGTGGGTGGGGGTGATGACCTATCAACCGTGGCTAATCCGAATGTTGTAAAAGTTGTAAGGATCCCATAGTTAAGAAGCTCATGGAATATTGTTCTATACAATATAATAGCTAAAGCAATTTTGAAGTGGAACATCGAAATCAGTAGTACAGTGGTACCTCGACATATTGAAGGGATAGTATCTTTTCTTGTATTTGCTGTTTGACTGTTTGTATTCCTCTAAAACACCAAATATAAAATAATTTCTATCATAGTTTAAGAAAAACAAGCAGGATATATTTGCTATTATGAACAGTTGCACTTGGAATGATTAGAACTTACAGCGCCAAGACAACGTGCAGATAAGGAAGCCTTCTGCGCCACTGTCCGCCCCACCAACTCCCGCAAGTACTTCTTGCGGACAGTCCAGAACAAATGGCGGGACATCTTGTCTTTTTTTTTTTTTTTTTTTCTTTTTCAAACCTGTCCTGTTCAGCTGTTTGACACAGAGAATGAAAGTCTAAGTGTCCGGATGGTCTGAACAGTTTTAATGTTTCACATTGAGAGTATGACATACTCCCATTGTGATCATTCAACATACCTTGTTTGTTATGACAAAGCAGCGAACAGGAAGGGGTAATGGGGGAACAGAAGAAAAGAAAAGAAACACAAACAACGACAAGAAATACATTGAACGCCTACAATAACTAAGAATATGTTAGTGCTATCGTCAGATAGATGTATTTCTGGTTGACACCATGTGGGGGGCCTGTTGACCAGGGAAAGAAGGGAAGGAGGGTGGGGGAGTCTATAAGCTAAGTGATTGGGAGGGGTGGAGAAACCAGTAATCGTGTGAATCCCTTGTGAGTGTAAGCCTGCCGGCAACAGACCCTACACCGCCCTATCGCCAATCCGGTCACCGGGATCCCCCACCCGAGTGCGCCCAATCACATCTAGCCGGGCGCGAGTCCCACCAAACACACGACAGCCACGCAAACGAGCGTTGTCGTCGCGCGGGCGCCAACCCAGGGCCACGGCCCCCCACTCAGCCAGCCCAGGGAGGGTGGTTTGGAGGGGGAGTCAATGCAGCCCATCCCTCCTCCCGCAACCCAGCAAAGGGTGCATCGTCACCCCCCCGGGATCCAGGGTGGTCCCCTGGGCCACCCGCGCCCCTATCCACCGGCTTTCAGGGATGGGAAGAGGGGATGCACCACCAACCCCAGGAGCATCCCCACCCGGCACACGAGCCACAGCCCTCCAACCGGCACGCCCAGGGCAGGGTCCCCCGCCGGAGCAGGCGACACCCAGCCGACACACCGGCGTCCAGCCAGCGACCCGCGACAGAACGCAGGGCGGATACCCAGGCAGAAAAGATAGGGGAAGTCGAAAGCAGGAAAGAAAAAAAGGGGAGGCCCACCTACCACCCTATTACTGTGGCTGCCAGGTCCACGGCTGGCAGTCGTTACCCAGCACTGTGATGGGATTGTGTAGGGAGGGTAGTGCAATGTATGCATTAAAATAGGAGAGCTCGGCTTGGGGCAGTGGGACCGCTGCATTGAATTTCTACCCAAACGCCCGTCCCACCGCTCTTTGCTGGAGCTCCCCCGTGGACTATGAGGTGTGTGGTGCATTAAAAAAGGTGCGGGAATGGCTAGGCCTTCCGTGAGAAGGTAACCGTGATGTCACCCCCCCAACAGGTCCCATCCATCCCACAACCTTGGTGTGTGATGCATTAAACTCAATTTTTTTTTTTTTAATATACCAAGTGAGGACTGAAAGGCCTCAGGGGCGGAACTAACGTCTGAGTTGTTACATATATTTTAATAAATGGTTTTCAAGCACTTCAAATGTAATAATTATGACAAGTTTTAAACATGTTACTGTCCCACCGAATTATTTTTAAACACGAATAAAGCAGAAAAATGCCTAGCTTTATTAAATGCTTAATTGAGTCCACTTAAGCCGCTCACAGACACACAATGAGTTTCCACAGCAACTGTTTAACAAGCTAAACGATGATTGACGCATGCGGCGCTTTGAAGTTCGCTTCTCTGGCAAGATCAATGTCTACACTGTAAAATATTATAAGTTGACTTTACTAAAAAAAAATATGCAAACTTGCTGCCTTAAAAAAATAAATTTATGTTGACTTAGATGAATTAGATTTGATTAACTTAATTATTGTGAGTTGGCAGTACTCAAATGAACTTAAAAATTTTGGATTATAGTCACTTGTTTATTTTGAGTTGGCAGTACTCAAACTAACTTAAATCACTGGATTCCAGTAACTTGTTTATTTTGAGTGTACAGTACTCAAATTAACTCAAATAATTGGATTGTAGTAACTTGTTTGATTTTGCAGTATTCAAGTGATAATTGTGTATTAATTATCTTTAGTTTTCCATTTCATCCATCATATTCAGGTCAACTTAATTTTCTTGACCTAAATGAATTCCACAATAGAAATTACAACTGCACATACTAATTTCATTAAAAACACATTTTCTAACAGTAATGACCCCCAAAACACAATAAATGGAGAAGACTCAATGGATTAATTCAGTGGAATTAAAATTTACTTTAAAATGCTCAAAAGTGCATTTAATGGGAGACACTGGCTCCTGGCAGGCTGAACAGTGTTTGGTTAATGCTCAGTATCAATGAAGTGGATTATTATAAACCAACTTTTGCAAACATTTTGCACCTCATACAAAGCATAAGTACCGAAAATAACCTTTTGCTACAGAAATTACTGAATAATACCTGAACTGCATCAATGTCCACTCCTATCCTGTGATTTCCAAAGACTAACAGGCGAGATCCTGTTCTCATTATTTCAGGACATTAACTCGAGCATTGAAGACATGGCGTCAAACTAGTTTCCCATTACAACATGAGCTTAAGCTCTGGTAAAGCTAACAGTTCTGATTTCTCCAACAATATTAGTGATCCAAACTGGAACTACAATCAACATTGTGCCGTGGTTTAAACTGCGCAGCAGTGATAAAATAAACATAAAAATAAACTCTTTTTAAAACACACAACTCATTTCAATTTCAAATTTCACTTTAACACCTGATACAGTAAACAAGATACCTTGTTTTTTTCACATCACTAAAAGAGTAAATGCAAAACGTGTACTGGAGTTATACACTTGAGAAACCTAAAATCTTACCAAGAATATGTCTTATTTTTATTCAAATTCTAATTTCATATTAAGCTTTTTACTCAAAAAAAAAAGTAATTTTTAGTCAAAAATAGGTCATTAGTATGTATATATATATTTTTTCAATTAAAAAAAAGTCATGTCAATCAAAAAAATTTGCTTGAATGCAAAAATAAATTTGGAAGTCAAAAATATTTATTTGAAAACTTTTTCTTTGATTGAATTTTTTTTTAATTTTTTTTATTGAAATAACTTTTTTGATTGATGTAATTCTGCGTTTGGACCACATTTTGGCTAGGACATTTGTGTCTTTATTATTCAATCAAAAAATAAGTTGCTTCAAACAAAAAATTTATATTTTCAAAAGAAAATCACTTCAATCAAAAAAAAAAAAAAAAAAATAAAAAAAAAGTAGAAAAAAAGGTTTGAATGTGAAAAAATATTTGAGACTCAGAAATTTACACTTTTCATTGAAACTGTTTTCTTTGATCAAAGCAATCCTTTTTGTTTTCAAGCCATATTATGGGTAGGACATTTGTGTCCAAATCAATCAATCCCAATAAAAGTTGCTTCAATCAAAAAAACTTTTTAATACAAGAAAAAAAAACTTTTGCAAAAATAATTTTTTGAAAATATTTTTTTTTTTAAATTGACTTGTCACTTTTTTTTTTGAAAAGGAAAAAGTTTTAAACTTTTTTTTTTTTTTTCTAAGGTGGAAAAAGTTTTGAAGGCACTTTTTTTCGATTGAATCATTTTGACACAAAGATCCAAATTCAACGCTACTTCCGACATGTTTGAGTGGCAGGTGATTACGCCAATGGCATAAAAGCAGGAAGCAAGAATAATGGCCACCAGGGCTCCATCCAGCCATCGGACTCTGCTCGAGTCCAAGCCAAAAATAGGGCACCGGTGCGGGGGTGTGACATCGGCATCTCACCGGAGTGCCGGTGATGGTACGGTGCCCTGTCGCAGCGCACTGGCGGACCCCATTATCACCCCCCCGGCGCGGAGGCCGGCTGTTGAGTGGACGGCCCGCGAGTGACACAACACTCATTCAAAGCTGAAGCGACGGGGCTCCCGGCGCGGACTTGCTTACTGGGCAGGCTAGTGTCGGGCCACTCCCATACCAGCGCGTCGCGACACTGCGGTTGGACCCCGATTGCCAACCGTCACGTCAGGGCAGCGGGTGAAGTTCCCCTCTTGAATCACATTAAGCAGCAGCGCACCATACCATCGCGGGCACTCCAGTGAGATGCCGATGTCACCCCCCCGTACCTGTGCCCTATTTCCGGCTTGGACTCGAGCAGAGTCCGATGGCTCGATGGAGCCCTGGTGGCCATTAGTCATTCTTTTATGCTATTGGTGTAGTCACCTGCCACTCAAACATGTCGGAAGTAGCGTTGAAGTCGTATCTTTGTGTCAAAATGATTCAATCGAAAAAAAGTGCCTTCAAAACTTTTTCCACTTCAAAATAAAAAAAAAAATTAAAAAAATAAATAAATAAATTGCGTTCAAAATTTTTCCCACTTAAAAAAAAAAAAGTTTAAAACTTTTTCCTTTAAAAAAAAGTGACACGTCAATAAAAAATATCTAAAAATATATATATTTTCAAAAAATATATTTTTGCAAAAGGTTCTTTTTCTTTGATTAAAAATGATTTTTTTTTTTTTTTTATTAAAGCAACTTTTATTGGGATTGAATGATTTAGACACAAATGTCCTACCCATACTATGGCTCAAACACATTTCACATTTCTTTGCTTTTGTGTGCAGTGAAAGTAGAATAAACACTGCTCTGAAAGTTAGTCTTGATATGGGCAAGTAACCATTTGCCTCAGCTTAAGATGTCTTCGCAAATGGGTGAAGAAGTCTGCTTCTGAGCAAGGCTCCACAAAGTTGCACAACTGACTTTCAAATGCAGTTTCTCCACTTTTGCCTGCATCTTTTTGAGAGTGCCATGTCGACAGGTGTACTTTGAGTGCATTAAAAGATTTAAATGTGCAGAGGCAGTCCTTATGAAGACATGGGAGTAGGGATGTCCGAGTGTGGTATCCATGTTTTAAGCGGTAATGCTTAAGCAAGTAGCCTCTTTTCAGCAGAAAATGTGCAGTACTTGCAAGTCCACTGCATTAGAGAATACTGCTCTGGTTGACCTGAAAAGACATGATAATTTCAGCATTGAGAACTTGTTAGACAAAAAAAAGTTACATTTTTTCTTAACAGTCACAAATTAAAATGTCCAATTATTTTTAATCACAAATTAAAATCTGCAATGAATTATCTTAATATGCACAAACTAAAATGTGTAATAATGACTTTTTAAATTAACGTAATTGATTATTTTTTAACATTCAAATTGAGATGTACAATTAATTTCTTAATCCATCTGTAAAAACATTAATGCATGTTTGTTATCCCAACCCATGAAACAAATACAAATATTAAATGATTCATTGATCAGTGCATGAAACATACCTGCAATTGCTCAGACTGAGGTATGTGTGGACTTTTGACCATTTGCTTCAGCCTGATTGGGGGATGGTGAAAAAGAACACAAAATTAAGGCAACAATTTCAAAATATAGGCACATAAATGACCAACCTTCAACACACCAGGTTGTTATAGCATCGAGTGTGATCTCTGCACTCTTTCTATCTGTATTCCTATATTAGGTTAGACCAATGTTAAGTGGTGAAATAACAGGGAGAAATGTGATCTAGTCCTCTGATTTTTGCGATTAATGCATTTTAAAACAAATGTCAAATTATCAGTGCAGTTTGATCAAACATGGAGGCGGAGCACTGCACATGAAGAAAAGCAAATGGAAGGGCAGATGACAAACACTCTAAAGCAGGGGTCCCCAAACCTTTTCCTGTGAAGGCCACATGATTTTTCCCTTCTCTGATGAGGGGCCGGGTCAGTTTGTAACATAAAAAGTGTGACGATTGCAGCAGTGCCTAAATGTAAAAATTTATTGTTTTTCAGAAACCCACAATTAAATAACCCTTTCTGGATTCTTCACGGAACAAAATAAAATAAAAATAATAATAACATGATATAATATCATATAATAATGAATAATAATAACACAATTAATTAAACAGATAATAACCAAATAACCCTGTCTGGGTTCTTCACAGAAAAAAGCCAGGAAATAATAACACTATTGGGGGGGGGGGGAGATGTTCAGGGGGCCGGACCAAATGTGGAGGCGGGCCGTATCCGGCCCGCGGGCCGTAGTTTGGGGACCCCTGCTCCAACGCAAGAACCGATTACGTTGGCGCACATGAAGTCTGACTGTGCATTTAGCCCTTACCTGAGCCGAAATATACAGGCTGCAGCTGACTTAATTCTAGCACTAACTCTGTAAATAAATCACTTTATCGACATTTCTAACATTTTTACGTGAGAAAGTAGCCGTTTAGCTCCACAACGTGCAAATTCGGCGCTACTCAAGCTAGCCGTAGTGACTAAGGCACTTCCTGTTAGTTTCACAAAATAAAACACCCGCTAACGATAGAATTAGTGTTTTTATTTTTAAAACAGGAAGCGAACCTCCCCTCGGTCTAGCTAACTTAAAACCACTCGGTAACACAGGAAGCGAACCCCCCCCCCCTCGGTCTAGCTAACTTAAAACCACTCGGTAACTGTTTTAAAAACCTCTCCCATCGCCTAAAAACGTTAACGAGCCCCGTCTGTCAACTTAATTGCCAAGAATTCAAAACGCCGGCATAAAATGGTAGTCTACCATAAAATGTAGTCTACATTTGTTTCTGAAAATGATGAGGTTACTGTCACGGTCATATAGCATGCTTGCTAGCGGTGATATTTGATGTAATTGACACTTCTCCTCCCTGGCAGCACACAGGCTACTACGCTATAACAAGACAAATCGACGGTTTACAAAAGAGTAAAATATTTACTTACCAAATCAGTGTGCTGAGGACAAGTAAAACCACAATGGCGAAAATAGGTGTTGGAAAGAGCGCGAAAGTGGGCAGGGCAGATCTGCGCATGTCTGATAGAACGCCCAAAGGACACTGGGTACAATAAATTATTTTTTCTAATTTGACTTAACTCGGATATATCAAGTTAAGCAAGTTCTCCAACCCCAAATTACTACTTACTTATTTAAAAGTAGTGTTCACAACAGGTTGATGAAAATTGAGTTTAGTTCACTTCTCACATTTAATTAATTTGAATGTTAGCATTTACAGTGTATCAATCATTGTTAACTTTAATAAGCAACTCCAGTGCATTGCCTGAGCAACAAAGAGCAGGGAGAGCGAGGAAGAGTGAGATTACGCGATCGGCTCGGGACAGCTCATCTATTTTTTTTTTTAATTGGAAAAAAACAATCCGCGATGGACTGAGAGCATGAAGTTTGAAGCGCGAAGTAGCAAGGGATCACTGTATTCAGTTTTCGCTCATTGGAATGAATTATTTGCGCCAGTATTTTCTAATACGTTACAGTCTAGACATTAGGAGTGGGAACCTCTTGGTACCTCACGATACGATACGATTTGCGATACGATAACGATGATATGACGATATGGTCTATACATTGGTCAGGAAATCATTGTAGGATATTCTACAAACAACTAATTAATAGAAAAACAAGCTTCTAGTGTGAATTTGGAATTAGTTTATCACAAGTAGACGTCCAATCCATTTGAAGTGGGAGGGATGTTGACTAAATACTTATTTGCCCCACTGTAGTAGCAAGGTATAAGATACTGGCAGGAAAAGAATACATGGAACGCCATGACCAAGTAGCCGGTATACCGTACAGCAGGGGTCCCCAACCTTTTTTGCACCACGGACCGGTGTGATTTGGGTCTTTTTTTCACGGAACAGTGTTCTGTCAAATTTTGCACCCTTATAAAATTTTGCTCCCAAAGCTTCTGTGATGGTGAAAAAAGCACATTTTTATATTCAGTTGGACTCTCAATGTCATCATATGGTGCTAAAAAAGTATTTACATCATAAACATACATGTGCAACAGGGAAATGGCGTAAATTAATGCTTAACGACACGGCGAAGTCGTTAAGTGAGAGGGCTACGTGCAGTTGTTGTGTGCACCTAACATGGCAAACGTAAGTTAATATTCCTTTCTTTAAAGACAGTTTGTAGTGTGCACTTTGGAATCGCTGCATTCGCGGTCCTTTTTAACGTTACGCGCATGCCAACTTTGTCAGAACACCGGCAATGTGCGCCAGAAAAATACAGCAAATATTAAAATAGCATTTGTTTTTAGCCTCGTCGTGTTAAGTGCAGGGAAAAATACAACTCACCCGCTGAATCAGTCGGAGGCCTGAATTTGTTTCGTTGAGACGAGATGGTCCCGAGATGGGAGAGTGAGAGAAGCTAGCATCACAAGTACACGATGTTGGAAATTGTAGCACAGTTTTCAGCGCGCTCGTAGCGATGTCAAGATATTCCAAAATGACTTTAATCCAGAACTTCGGTAGAGTTGTTGTCTCAAATGTACGTTTAAGGTCGCCGTGATTTGCGATCTCTACAAGCTGATATTCTTGTTGCACAGACATGCTAATATCACTCGGTGTATTCACATACGGGTCACGAATTCACTCCTTCGCAGTTCGTGGGTCTTTAGTGATTGGGAAGTAGCATAAATTTTGTTTTCTTCGAGGTTGTAGGCACATCTTCTGGCTCGTCAGGTTCCCTTTTCCCCGTAAAAAGTCTGTCCAAAGACGTTTGTTATTCAGTCTTTCTAGTGTGGGGGCTAATTATTTCCGGGAAGAAATGGGATTGGCGACGACCTACGTCATACGTTGTTATCGAGTCCAAGCGCGCATAGTGTAAGATGTGCTTTAATGCTTTTGCACACTAACAGTATTTACAAAAATTAAACCAATTATGTGTGTTTAAAACTAGGTGTTATGATTATGTTTTCTCATGTAACAGTCTATTCGCTTGTGCTTTAGTGCTTACACAATGAAAAGAGTAAGGTTTCTGTTTTCAGTAAACGTCACCATAATGTTTCATTCTGGTTTCTGTTCTCAGTAAACGATACCATAACAGCTATTTCTCGGTAAACGAAACTTAGGCATGTGCAATGAATGCTCTCCCGCTTGTCAATAAAAGACGCAACCCCAGGGAGGGGGCTGAGAGAGACACACTGACCTTGCGAACGAGCGTATTACCCTGTCAGCTCTCTCCCTGGTGGCCGCCGGTGAAACTCAAGATTCCGTCTCCTGTCTGATCCTTGCCTCCGTCCTTTCCTAGGTCTTTGTTGCTTTCTTAGTTCAAGTATTAAGTTTAGACCTAACACATAGATATACAAAACGAGATTTAGTGCTAACAGCCCAATCAATGCATTTCTATGACGACCTCCAATCCTGTAGTTGTATATCTAGAGTAGACAGGGATATTGGTGTGTTAAGCGGCACAGGTCAAAGTCAATCAGCCAGAATGCAGTCGTTAATAAATTATTTATTATTTCTGCGCGGCCCGGTACCAAATGCGCCACGGACCGGTACCGGTCCGCGGCCCGGTCGTTGGGGACCCCTGCCGTACAGAAACATCTGCGGATGGACTGGAGACCCCCAGATCACAATGGGAAACGCTTCTCAAGGTGGTGGAAAATGAGAGGGCTAAGATCCTATGGGACTTCCAGATACAAACTGATGAGATGGTCATGGCCTACCAATCGTGATCATGGATTAGCAGCAGAGGACAGCCGTTGTGATTGATGTAGCCATCCACAACGATGGCAATATCAGGAAAAAGGAGCAGGAAGAAACTAGAAATACCAAGGGCTCAAGGAAGAGCTGGAGAGAGCCTGGAAGGTGAAAGCGACAGTGTGTTCATAGTAGCACTGGAGAAGTGGCACCAGAAGATTCCTGGAGAAACGTCAGACGTCATTTCTGTCCAGAAGAGCGCAGCCCTAGCAAGAGTAAAGATACTGCGCAGGAGCCTCAAGCTTCCAGGCCTAAACTCGAGGACCCTGATGATGATGATGATTGTCCTAAGTGTAGAAGATTGTCCAATATGGAAGGACCAATAGATTGATGCATTGTTATTTTCGTATCCCACAAACACAACACCCTGCTAAACCCCTCTAACCATATTTTTTAGCTAAACTTGTCTGAGGATACTCATTTGTCAGGAAATGATTTTCTGACATTCTCCAAATATCGATCTTGCATTGTTGTTCATTATCAATTTTGTATGAATTATGCTCTGACTCAAGTGCATAATGCATAAGAAATGCTTTGGTGCAGCTGCAAACATATGAATTACAATATACTTTGTGGTGATTAATCACATTTTGGGCCATTTCGGAGTATAAATGTTGCACTTTGGCTGGCTTTGACTCCTTTGACAGACTTTTTTTGTGTTAATGTAATAAACTCAGTGGCCCGAACAGGCTTATAACATTTAGAATGAAGCAATAATTGTGTGGTTACGTCATAATCCTATCATTTATCATATTAATAAAAAACATAGTCGATAAAGAGCAATGCTAAAAGAAAATGGCATTTCCAACTCTGGATTGCTGGTCTCCACAAATAACAAAATGAAAAAGCCCAAACTACTTGCCAACATTTTTGAACAGAGTTTAGGCATAAGTGGAGTTTAAGGGGGAGCCAGGGCCAGCCCCCCCCCCCTGCTGTCCGAAAAGTGTCATTGCATGTAATTGACTGACTAAAAGTTGCAAAGCAATAAAGCAAACAACAAAAATGAATGAAATGAACAAAAAAAATGATATTTTTTATAATGGGTCAAAATTATTTTTTAAACAGATCATGTGACCAGCACCTTAGACGGTCATTTGCTTTGCATATTATTTAAAAAAAAAAAAAAAAAATTTGAGGAGGGTAATTTATTTTTTAAATGATTTTTTTTTTTAGTTTGAATTTTTCGTTTGTTTGTTTTGATTTAAGCAACTTTTTGGTGGATTGAATGATTTAGACAGAAATATCCTACCCATAATAAGGCCCAAACACAAAAAGGATTGCTAAAATCAAAGAAAACTTTTTAAATTAAAAATTAAGCGTTCAAATGCAAACATTCTCAAACGTCTCAAATATTTTTTCGTATTGAAAAACTTTTTTCTATGATTGAAAATTTTCCTTTTTTTTATTGAAGTGATTTTTCGTTTGAAAATATATTTTTTTTGTTTAAATAATAAAGACACAAATATCCTAGCCAAAATGTGGCCCAAACGCAAAAAAAACATTACTTCAATCAAAAAAGTTGCCTCAATCAAAAAACTAAGAAAACCTTAAAATTTAAAAAAAATAAAAATAAAAATCAGCTTTCAAATGCATTTTTTGAGTTACAAATTTACTTGTGTATTCAAACACATTTTTTTGATCTACCTCCATATGGCTCTGCCCAGGGGATACCATTTTTGACTGGGGTAACTACATTGGCACGACACCGGCGGGCATACCATATTCAATGGATGACGATCTTGGCAAAATGTTTAGCTGTCCTAAGCAGCCTGATTTAGAATTCCCCTCAAGAATAATGGGAAACAAAAATATGCTCATTTTCATCTTATTATTAAAAATACTCTTGGAAGTTGATTTTATTGCTGACACTGCGTTTTGGGGTCATCAACATGTTATGCCCCCCTGGCCCAAAAACTCCACCTAAGAGTTTAGGCAAAGCCGAGTGGTGTTCATTGGTCAGCAATGATGTCTTGATAGGGTGACAGAGGGTGTTAATTCTAGGTGAATAATGCAATGGGAACATGAGTTTTTGTTTCAGAGAAAGTGGATAAATTACCATATTTTCCGCATTATAAAACACACCTAAGAGCCTTTAATTTTCTCAAAAGCTGACATACAACAATCCATCTTCAACCACTTATCCAACTCCTATCAGAACCAATTAATTTTGTAAGTAGAGGCATAGACATCATAATGTATTGACGGGTCAGATCGGTCATGCACTGCGCCTCGCATTCAGGTAGGGGGCCGCCCACATCAAGAGGAGCTATTCACAAACACACGCACGCAGCGATCGAACGCCGGATTTCTTTTGAAAAAGCACGAAAGCTGTACCGCATACAAACAGGTAGGATTTTCTCGGGAGTTTTTTGTTCGAGGATTCAAGGTAATTATTATATTTTTAGTACCATGCATGCATTTTGAACCATTGTGGAAAGAAATCAATGGGAGAAATTAGCCGCTACTGCATTAACATCATAGTTTGCAATATTTACGTAAAATATAGGCTAACTGCACGTTTTTTTTTTTTTTTAATTTTATTGTCATCATCATCGGTATCGTTGACAATCGTTGACAATTACAAAATTTGATATGATTTGCCCGAAGGAACCGAAGAAGAAGACAAAGGCGGACGGGAAGAAGCATATGCTTATCAGTTTCCCGTCCCCCGTACAACTAAAGACGCACATTAAGACATGGTACATACATCAGAGTGCTTCAGGAGCTCAGAGAGTGCGTCTGTACACGGTGAAGTTCAGCCACAGTTTTTTTTTTTTTTTGTGTGTGCTTATAACCAAGAATTGAGACTGTTTTACGTCCATATCTATAAAGAATTCAGGGATTTAAGCATTTATTGCCACGTATTGTCACTGGAAAAGCTCTGTTTACATCAGGCGGCCGCTAGCTACATTCACTAACAGACTAGCATTGCACTGTAACATACTGTTAGGATTTGTGTTGGTTCCCTCCTAGTGTTTGCTCGTGATTGCCCATTGATTTCACATGTTGTGCCTGCGCCTAGTGCATCCTTCTGTGTCACCCACCTGTTCTTAGTTGTCTCGTTACCCCTTGTCTGTGTGCGTATATAAGGTTCCAGTTTCTTTTCACTCCTTGTTGTGTCATTGTCAATGTGCATGTTCACTTCAGCGTCGATTCTTGCTCGTTCCTACGTCACAGCGCTCGTGTTCCTTAGCCCATGTAAGTTTTTTATACCAGTCTTTTGTCAGTACACTGACTTTTGTTTGCCTTAAGAGTTTTTGTTTCCGGTCGTTTTCTTTGTACTTTGCTTTTTGTTGGCTTTAATTAAATACTTTTTGCACCGTCTATCTGCCTCGCCTCCCTTTCCCTGCATTTGGGTCCACACCACCTGCCTGCCCGGATTACCTGACAATTTACGTAAACTAAATGCTAACAGCATGTTTTGTTTTGTTTGTTAGGGATTTAAGCATTTATTCACAAGAATTTTCACGGGAAAAGCTCAGACGGCCGCTAGCTACATTTACTAACAGACTAGCACCGTACTTTGACATTTTTACGTAAAATAAATGCTAACTGCACTTTTTTTTTTTTTTTTTTGCCTTTCACCAAGAATCAAGACTGTTTTATGTCCACATCTATAAAGAATTCAGGGATTCAAACATTTATTCACAAGAATTTTCAACGAAAAAAGCTCTTTGTCTTTGATTCCACTCAGGACAATGCAGGCTCCCGTGTCCCGTCAACACATAATGAAGTCTATAGTAGAGGTACCACTGTATACTGTGTAGTTCAAATTGTAATGCGATTTCCAGAGGTGGGTAGTAACGAGCTACATTTACTCCGTTATATTTACTCGAGTAACTTTTTGAGAAAAATGTACTTCTTAGAGAAGGTTTACCATGCAATGCTTTTTACTTGAGTAGATTTGTAAAAAAGAAAGATTTCTTGTACTCCGCTACTTTGAGCTACACTGAAGTCATTACATTTTTCCTCTTTATTGTACATATTGACTTTATTTTAGCCAGAAATGCTAATAATGGCTTCTCAGCTTCACCAATGAGACATTGCAACAACAACCACATGACTCCATTGTACCATTCAGAGGTAACAATGCTTTTTCACCACTAGAGGGCACTCATGTTGTGTTGTTCTGGCCTGAATTCAATGATTTTTGTGTCATCTTTTTGGCCTAATATGGTCATGTAATAGGTTATAGTCAGGGGTGAATGTGGGCCAGAACGGTCAGGAACGCAGTTCCGGTATAAGATTCAGGGCCGGAATGCTGTACACGGTGCTTTGATTCCAAAAATATGACGGCAACTATCAAAACACTATGTAAAAAAAATGCTAAGCTGCCAGACATGCATTTCATCTACCTACTAACATCAGATTTACATACAAAAGTGTTAACAACAAGCATAATAAAGTGCTTGTGTAGCATAATCCGTTTCCACCAATATTTATTATGAACTTTATTCCACGGACGGCATGGAGGTTTCCCCAGCTGCTGCAGTTATCCGAGTCTGACCATGATAAGTCACATCAATGTGCCAATGCACGCAGCAAAGCAAAACGCCTGGACTCATTTATCCGTTCAATTGGCTGACGTACTGACATGTGATCAGCAGAGATAGTTAGCTCTGATTGGTTCAAATGTGCATGTTTTCTGGAACAGCAAAAAAAAAAAAATTTGAATTGATGCGACAAAAAAAAGGGCAATGCAACAGAAAATGGATCTTTAAGATCAAGTAAAGAGTTGAGGAGGCTTATCCTATTTAGTTTTATTTGCTCTGATGGGGAGGTTCTGAACATCTTACCTGTCAATGTGCACTTTGGACTTTTATTACTTCATTTATGTTAGGTATCATTTATGCTACTTATTCATTTCCTTATGATTTAAAAAAGTCAATGTTTGCGCGGTCTTCAAAAATATTCCATGTCACTCTGCATGATATAAGTCATTTGTACTTACTTTTCTGAATTATGCTACTTATATCTTTATTTTTTTTTAAAGAAAGTAAATGTTTACAACTTTTTAATATATATCCTATGTTCTTAAGTAGTTAAAATTGAGATTTGGCTTTTAGTATGTGAGGAAATGAGGGAAAATAAAAATTAGGAGATGGAGGGTTGCTGATTTTGTTAATTTTAGTTTGCAAATTATTGAAAAAATACTATTTTGAATGGAAATCAGTTTTTATGTGTTATAGAAATAACTGCGCCAAAACAGTTTTCTTTGCATTTTAGTCGTTTTAGGAGGTTTGAACCGCCCTCGCAAAAAATGAAGATAAATAAATAAATAAATAAAAACAATTTCTGGCTCCGTGGCGACCTTCACGTCGGGGAGTTCCAGCAAGAAATTCTAGCCACTTTCACCCCTGGTTATAGCTAATTTTCGGACTATAAGCCGCTACTTTTTCCCCTCATTTTGAATCCTGTGGCTTATAGTCCAGTGCGGCTTATTTGTTGATTCATTTATTTGTTAATAGGTAACACTTTATTTGACAGCGGCATCATGCTGGATGACACAAACCGACATCTATTATAAGCATTCATTAATGCTTATGACAGTGTCATGTAATAATTATGACTGTCTTATGACATTATTATGGCACCACTATCCAAGAAAATGTTACCAAATACCATAACTAGCAATTCATGAAACAACTGGAACACTAACTGAAGAAATAATTAGCACAGAACATGAATGTTATTTACATCTGTAGCGCCGCAATGCATGCTAGGAGGAATGTTGGATGACAACAGTGTTGACAGCAGGTGGCAGCAGAGGTTGACTGTCTCCCCCAAGGGAGCAGTGATGGCCTAATGAAGCTTTTAGAAACAATAAGGCTTTGCAGCCAATTGGTTCAAAGCTTAATGGTGGTTCATTTGGTCTCATGACAGTCTTATGATACCATTGTCAAATGAAGTGTTACCAGTTAATATCTTTTGGTGTAAATATCCCATAATACAATGAGGACAACTGCGGCTTATAGTCCAGTGCGTCTTATCTATGAACAAATGCCGTTTTCATGTCAAATTTGGTGGGTGGCGGCTTATAGTCAGGTGCGCCTTATAGTCCAGAAATTACGGTAGTTATAGTATAATACCGTATTTGCCCGAATATAAAATGGCTCTGATTATAAGACGACCCCCTCTTTTTCAAGACTCAACTTTGAAAAAAGACGTTTTGAACACCAAATTCATTTTTATACAGAAAATAATTACAGTACATCTGAAACAAATGATTATAAAAATATATTTGAGAGAAAAAGCATGTTATTTTTGCCTCATTCAAATCTTAATATCTGAACATTTAAATATGTAAACAAAAGTGCAATCACATTTGTAAATGAATGGCTTCTGGTTTTTGAAATGTAAATAAACCAATCTATTGCGATAAAGCAACTGCATTAACCATCAAAGTGAATTATAACTGTTACTGTAGTCTTGAAACAAATCTGAAAAAGGAAAAACATTGCAATAAAATAATGCAAACTGGTTAAACTTGAAAGAAGCTGAGATCTGACATGACAGAACATCGCTTCAATGATATCTGGCGCCATCTAGCGTCGTGAATGGGTATAACGTCTAGACCGCGACTATAAGACGACGCCCTCTTTTTCAGTCTTATTTCAATGCAAAAAACACCGTCTTATATTCGGGCCAATACGGTAATAACAGTTCATATACTGTAGATGAGGAAAAACAAATATCCCATTATTATTTTTTTTTTAATCAGATATTGTAAACAGTTACTCACAATGTTACTCATTACTTGAGTATTCTTTTTAGCTAACACTTTTTTACTTGTACATGAGTAAATTTTTGCATGACTACTTTTATTGAGTAATATTTATTTAGCAGGAACGCTACTCTTACTTGAGTAAAATTTTTGGCTACTCTACCCACCGGTGGAAATTTCTGACTTTATTGTTGTTGTTTTAGTTTTTAACTTTTGTAAAACACAACTTGATTACCAGTTTCCTTTTTGAGTGTCTTATTTGCAAGAATTGCTAGCCACAAAGCTAATGAGGAACGGATCCATCTCCTTGTTTAAAGATAATTGTTTGGCCCCGACAGCGATAAGCACTGTCAAATTTGTATGTTGTTTTGTCACGAGAATGTTTTGGTCGCGAAAAATTTGTGGTTCTCATCCTTGGCAGGGTCCAAGTATGAAATGAGTCATGAGGTTTTACCAGCCTTTAATTACGCAGCCACCAAATACTTTTAAAAGTAAAAATCATTTGTTTTAACGGAGTGCGTCCACTGTGAGCATAATAACGTTTGACATTCTGCGTAAACTGACGCATCTGTCAAAGTCCAGACTTGTTGGTTGTTAGAGAGACAAATAAACGGTACACAAGATCGGCAAGCTGCTGGTGGGGGTGGGGAGGGGGTTCGGGCTAGGGTCAGCGAGAGGGAGAGGTAATTGTCTGTGATGATTGATGATTCTTGTGGCATTCTTGTTTATTTCATCAGGCAGGAAGTGGAAAGCCGAGTACGCCTGTGACCAATCAGTGGTCATCATAAAAGAGAGAGCCAAGCGCCAAAACCAATTATTTAAGGTGCCACAAGAGAAAGGTCGTCGAAGGCTAGCAATGTTTTTTGAGTAGAAGAGGCAAAAGATATGGTAAGACATTTACGCAAATGATTTTTATTGTGACTCAATTTTCAGTCCAACAACGGCAAAAAAGTCAAGTAAATCACAGCCAAAATAGCTTAATTTATGTATAACATTGGTTGACCCATAGACTTCGTTACCTATTGACATGACAAGGGATACAGGACGATTCGTAGAGGGCCTATTTTCAAAAACTTCAAATATTTACAAAACCAAAGCTGCTACTGACCTAAAACCAAAACAGGCGCCTATCTTAGCCATAAAAGAGCCTCCATGGGCAGCGGCAACACAAAATTCAAAGTCGTTCCCTTACAAAATCCTAATTATTTATTTTTTTTATATAACACAACTTAAAATGGCTATAAAAGTCTCCAATTTTACACTCGATGCACAAAAATCACCAAATGCAGAGATAATCACCTATATTTTCAGAATGGTTTTTGACCAAAATAGGAACTTAATTTTTTTTTTCAATTTACTGCTTTTCAACACCTAATAAATTACTCAATTTAACATCAGAAACTTTATACTTGAGGAAAACATGCAGAATCAATTATAAATAATATATAGATCATTTAAATTGGATATACAATCACAACTTATTAAAGAATAGAATAGCCCTTTATTACCATTATACACTATATACTGTTAGCGAATGAGGCTAGCGGCCGCCTGGGCGTAAACAGCTTTTCTAGCGATAATTCTTATGAATAAATGCTTAAATCCCCGAATTCTTCATATCTATGGACATAAAACAGTCTCGATTCTGTTTAAAAGCAACGAAACCGTACAGTAGCGTTTATTTTACATATATTGATGAAGTACCATGTTACTATGTTAGCGAACGAGGCTAGCAGCCGCCCAGCATAAAAGGAGCTTTTTTGGCGAAAATTCTTGTGAATAAATGCTTAAATCCCTGAATTCTTCATAGATATGGACATAAAACAGTCTAGATTATTGGTTGAAAGCAAAAAAAAAAGAAACGTGCAGTTAGCAGTTATCTTACGTAAATATGTCGAAGTACAATGCTAGTCTGTTAGTGAATGTAGCTAGCGGCCGCCTGATGTAAACAGCTCTTCCGGTGAAAATTCTTGTGAATAAATGCCTAAATCCCCGAATCCTTTAAAGATATGGAGGTAAAACAGTCTCGATTCTGTTTAAAAGCAAAGAAACCGTACAGTTAGCGTTTATTTTACATATATTGACGAAGTACCATGCTACTATGTTAGCGAACGAGGCTAGCAGCCGCCCAGCATAAAAGGAGCTTTTCTGGCGAAAATTCTTGTGAATAAATGCTTAAATCCCAGAATTCTTCATAGATATGGACATAAAACAGTCTCGATTCTTAGTTGAAAGCAAAAAAAAAAACTATGCAGTTAGCAGTTATTTTATGTAAATATGTCGAAGTACAATGCTAGTCTTTTAGTGAATGTAGCTAGCGGCTGCCTGATGTAAACAGAGCTCTTCCGGTGAAAATTCTTGTAAATAAATGCCTAAATCCCCAAATTCTTCATGGATATGGACGTAAAACCGTCTCGATTCTTGGTTGAAAGCAAAAAAAAAAAATGTGCAGTTAGCAGTTATTTTACATAAATATGTCGAAGTACAATGCTAGTCTGTTAGTGAATGAGGCTAGCGGCCGCCTGGCGTAAAAGGAGCTTTTCTGACGAAAATTCTTGTGAATAAATGCTTAAATCCCCGAATTCTTCATAGATATGGACGTAAAACAGTCTCAATTCTTGGTTGAAAGCAAAAAAAACATACAGTTAGCGTTTAATTTACGTATATTGACGAAGTACCTTGCTACTATGTTAGCGAATGAAACTAGCGGGCGCCATATGTAAACCGAGCTTTTCTGGCGAAAATTCTTGTGAATAAATGCTTATATCCCCGAATTCTCCATATCTATGGACATAAAACAGTCTCGATTCTGTTTATAAGCAAGAAACCGTACAGTTAGCGTTTATTTTACGTATATTGACGAAGTACCATGCTACTATGTTAGCGAATGAAGCTAGCAGGCGGCATATGTAAACCGAGCTTTTCTGGCGAAAATTCTTGTGAATAAAGGCTTAAATCCCGTAATTCTTCATATGTATAGACATAAAACACTCTCGATTCTGTTTAAAAGCAAAGAAACCGTACAGTTAGCATTTATTTTACGTATATTGACAAAGTACCATGCTACTATGTTAGCGAACGAGGCTAGCGGCCGCCTGGCGTAAAAGGAGCTTTTCTGGCGAAAATTCTTGTGAATAAATGCTTAAATCCCCGAATTCTTCATAGATATGGACGTAAAACAGTCTCGATTCTTAGTTGAAAGCAAAAAAAAAACCGTGCAGTTTGCAGTTATTTTACGTAAATATGTTGAAGCACAATGCTTGTCTGTTAGTGAATGTAGCTAGCGGCTGCCTGATGTAAACAGAGCTCTTCCGGTGAAAATTCATGTAAATAAATGCCTAAATCCCCGAATTCTTCATAGATATGGACGTAAAACAGTCTCGATTCTTGGTTGAAAGCAACAACAACAACAAAAAAGCGTGCATTTAGCAGTTGTCTTACGTAAATATGTCGAAGTACAATACTAGTCTGTTAGTGAATGTAGCTAGCGGCCGCCTGATGTAAACAGAGCCCTTCCGGTGAAAATTCTTGTGAATAAATGCCCAAATCCCCGAATTCTTTATAGATAGGGACATAAACCAGTCTCGAGTCTTGGTTAAAAGCAAAGAAACCGTACAGTTAGCATTTATTTTACGTATATTGACGAAGTACCATGCTACTATGTTAGTGAACGAGGCTAGCGGCCGCCTGGCGTAAAAGGAGCTTTTTTGTGAATAAATGCATAAATCCCTGAATTCTTTATAGATATAGACGTAAAACAGTCTCGATTCTTGGTCAAAAGCAACGAAACCGTGCAGGTAGCATTTATTTCGCGTAAAGCAAAATAAATGAAGATATTACTACCAAAGCATTTGTAATTGCAATCATTTTCTGGGAGAAATTGAGCATTATTTGACAGAATGCAGGGGTGCCAATACTTTTGGCCAGCAGTGTAAATACAGACAAGGGGTAAAGAGACAATGAGACAGGTGGTTAAAACAAAAGGCAGCGGATCGGTCAAGACACAAGGAGCAGGCCACAACAGTTGAAATCAATGGGTAATCACATGACAAGTCACACTAGGGCACAAACATAACACAACTTAACTCAAGGCATGACATCCGAGGCATTTTGTTTCAGATATTTTGTCAGCTTTATTCTGTTAGATTCTATTTTCTTAATTGAAAAGTTCTGGAAGTAATCAGGCTTGTTTGTGGCTAGTGAAAATTTTAATTTAAGATCTTCAACAACTGTGATTAACCACATTTAATTCCTTGTTTTACTTAGAAGTGGCCAATTATTTTTTCCACACAGGGCTGGGTATCTTAAATCATGTGCGCAGAAACGTGTAACTCAAGGCAATAAAAATGAGATACTGATTAGTACAGCGGTTGTAATGTTTGGAATCTCAACACAATGATGTAAATTAGAATCGGCCTCACTGTCATAAAATATTGAAAGTTTATGAGTAGCTGAGGGAGCATTGTGACATTGCCTCTGCGTGTTAAGCTTTGTCTCGGGCTTTTATTGCGATACCAATTTCAAAAGAATCCGAGGACTATTTTTAGGTTGAAAACTGAATCCGATTTAGAGGTCAACGAGTTTGTCAGAAAGATTTTACCTCAAAATAATGTTGCCTCCCCCAATGTAGAATATTTTTGCACCTGCTTTTGTAATAGAGCACATATTTTCCTCACAGGATGACCAAAGTGCCTACCAATAAAAGATGCATGTATGAAACCTACAACCCCTAGCAAAAAGTATGGAATTACCAGTCTTGGACGAGCACTCACTCAGACATTTTATCATGTAGAACAAACTCAGATAAAAAGCTTGAAAAAATAATGAATTAGTCCAAAGGTGCAACGCTTTAGAATTCAGAAACACTATAAGAAATGAATAAAATTGTGCTGTCAAATTTATCGTGTTAACGGGCGGTAATTCCTTTTTTAATTACGTTAAATATTTGACACATTTAACGCATGCGCGGAATGACCCGCCCATGCATTGCCTCAAACAAATTACAATGACGCCGTTTTTTTAACATTGAGAGCTTAAAGGCAAAGAAAGGCGAGTGGACACAGATTGGATCGTGCCGGTTATTGGCAATTCCTTCACAACAAACACCACGTAGGAATATTATTTTTGTTGTGCTTTCACTATCTCTCAAAAAAAATATAATGTTCACAAAAAGAAAAGCGCTTCAATCTGTATCAATGAGGCCCGATTCTCACACAGTTAAACAACAATGCAAAAGAACTGTCATTCCCAGTCAAAATAGCTATGCAAAATAAGCATAAAACTTACTCGGACTTTGGGCAAACTCTTTTCAAACATTTCGTTTAGCTCAACAAATACACTGGATGGCAATATTTAGTCACAATATACAAACTATCGGAGGTCTCATACGTTGTGAAACCAGCAGTCAAATGAATGTGAATCACAATAGACCCAGTCTAAAAAAAAACTGGCAGCTGCGGCGTCAGTCAAGGGACTAAACACACTTGTTGACTTGATTTCTAAGTACTGTAATTTAAAACTCGCCAATGACACCTTGTGGTGTATTTCAATCACAACCTTACGTAGTTAAAGACACTGTGGAAGAACGGCAGGGATCCCACGTGACGTCACCACTCGGCGACGTCAACAATGGCGAGCTACTAGTTTATTTGTTGATTGTAAATTTTACAAATTGTTTTAAAACGAAAACATTTAGAGGGGTTTTAATATAGAATTATAACTAACATTTATCTTTTAAGAACTACAAGTCTTTCTATCTGTGGAGCGTGGATCCCTTTAACAGAAAAAAATGTTAACAATGTTAATGCTATCTTGTGGATTTGTTATAATAAACATATACAATACTTATGTGCAGTATGTTGAATGTATACATCCGTCTTGTAATATCTTTCCATTCCAACAATAATTTACAGAAAAATATGGCATATTTTAGAGATGGTTTGAATTGTGATTAATTATGATTATTTTTTTAAGCTGTTATTAACTCGATTAAAAATTTGAATCGTTTGACAGCCCTAGAATAAAAACATTGTGGTGGTCAGTAAATGTTAATTTTATAGAGCAAGTGCGGGGAAATACATAAATGGAATCACTACATTCTGAGGGGGAAAACGGAATCATGAGAAACAAACAAAGACATAACAATCAAAACACATCTCCAGTATTTAATAGCACCACCTCTGGCTTTTCTGACAGCTTGCAGTCTCTGAGGCATGGGTTGAGATCTGGGCTATTTGCAGGCCATGACATTGACTGGATGAGTCTTTCTCCAAGGAATGCTTTAACAGTTTTAGCTCTGTGGCATGATACATTGTCATCTTGGAAAATGACAAACATATTTTCAATTGAAGGGATAAGAAAGCTGTCTAAAATTTCAATGTAAACTTGTGCATTTATTGAAGATTTTGTGCCTTTGCCTGACATGCAGCCCCATACCATTTAAAAGACTGAGGGAATTTTAATGTCTTCTTCAGGCAGTCATCTTTGTAAATCTCACTGGAACAGCACCAAACAAAAGTTCCAGCATCATCACTTTGTCCAATGCAGATTCTTGACTCCTGACAAGGTGATGATGCTTGAACTTTGGTTTGGTCCATCCCAGTTGAAATGGATGTTATTGCTACATTTATACAGACAAATTTATTCGGTTTAAAAACCTGATCGGATAAAAATGCTTCATTATACGCACCCAATTTGGAATATTCTGACCCGATCAAATATATCCTAATCAAGATTAGTACAACCCCCAGCAAAAAGTATGGAATCACCAGTCCCGGACGAGTACTCGCTCAGATATTTTATTATGTAGAACAAACTCAGATGAAAAGCTTGAAAAAACAATGAATTTGTTCAAACGTCTCTGGAGCATGGACTTGATGAGTATTCTTCATCAATTTGGTGCCAACTCTCTTTTACCCCTTTCCCACTGGCCAAAAAACTGATGTCAACCCACTATCAATCGGCTTTTGGTGGCAGTGGGAAAGGTGCAGTGACCCGCCTCGACCCGTGTCAATCAACCCGCCCAGCGACCCACATTAAAATCATCTCGGCTCCGATCGTCATGCAGTGTGAAAGCAAAACCCCAGGTCAACAGTCAACACCCTAATCTACGTGGTGACGTCGGCTCTTACGTGATGCGTCATAACAACGTGCCAGTCGCCTCCCATTTAATACGCCCCACAACCGTAGTTACGTCGATGCTAACAACAAAGCTAGTAGAAGAAGAATTCACGTCGCCTACGTTGCCTCAGCACAAGCAGAGTGTTGATCTCTTGCTGCATTTTGACCATTTTGAGGGCAGTAAAAAGCATGAAAACAGAGAACACAAACCGAAAGGAGGCTTCCATGTTGCTCTGCATTGTTTACTTCCTTGAACTGAATGAATTCGGTCGCACTTGTCTTAGCGTGGTGACGTCACGTAACCTTACACTCGGCTGAGGAGAGGTGGGGGGTGAGACGGGTGAAGGGAAAAAAAAAAAAAAAAGACACAGCTTTTTTTTTTGTCAATGGGAAAGTTGCCAAATGCCAATTGCTAGTGGGTTGCATCGGCTTGGAAAAAACGCGCGTTGACCCACTAGTTTCAGTGGGAAAGGGGCATTTGATTGCAGTCGCCAGATCATCCTTGCAGGTCGGAGCCTTGCTGTGGACCATTTTTTTTCCAATTTCCTCCACAGGTTTTCAATAGGGTTGAGATCTGGGATATATGCAGGCCATGATACTGACTGGATGAGTCTGTTTCCATGGAATGCTTTAACAGATTTAGCTCTGTGGCATGATGCATTGTCATCTTGGAAAATGACAAACATATTTTCAATTGAAGGGATAAGAAAGCGGTCTAAAATTTCTGTGTAAACTTGTGCATTTATTGAAGATCTAACCACAGCCATCTCCCCAGTGCCTTTGCTTGGCATGCAGCCCCATATCAACAAGGACTGAGGGAATTTTGATGTTTTCTTCAGGCAGTCATCTTTGCAAATCTCACTGGAACAGCACCAAACCAAGGTTCAAAAAACAAAACAAAACCAAAGTTCCAGCACCTTGTCCAATGCAGATTCTTTTTTCTTGACAAGGTGACGATGCTTGAACCTTGCTTTGGTGCTGTTCCAGTGAGATTTGCAAAGATGACTGCATGAAGAAAACATCAAAATTCCCTCAGTCCTTGATGATATGGGGCTGCATGTCAGGCAAAGGCACTGGGGAGATTTCTGTGGTTAAATCTTCAATAAATTCACAAGTTTACATTGAAATTTTAGACCGCTTACTTATCCTTTCAATTGAAAATATGTTTGTCATTTTCCAAGATGACAATGCATCATGCAACAGAGCTAAAACTTTGAAAGCATTCCTTGGAGAAAGACTCATCCAGTCAATGTCAAGGCTTGCAAATAGCCCAGATCTCAACCCTATTGAAAACCTGTGGTGGAAATTGAAAAAAAAAAAAAAGGTCCACGGCAAGGCTACTGCAGTGAAAGAGAGTTGGCAACAAATTGATGAAGAATACTCATCAAGTCCATGCCTCAGAGACTGCAAGCTGTCATAAAAGCTACTCAATACTAGAGATGTTTTTGATTGTTATTTCTTTGTTTGTTTCTCATGATTCCATATTTTTTCCTCAGAATGGAGTGATTCTATATACAGTGGGGGCAAATATGTATTTAGTAAACCACTAATTGTGCAAGTTCTCCCACTTGAAAATATTAGAGAGGCCTGTAATTGTCAACATGGGTAAACCTCAACTATGAGAGACAATGTGGAAAAAAACCCAGAAAATCACATTGATTTTTAAAGAATTTATTTGCAAATCATGGTGGAAAATAAGTATTGGGTCTATAGACCCTACCCACGTGACGTCACAACTCCGCCCTCCTGACTGGTGCCGCCCAATTGTCCGTCAACACATCGTGTTTACCTGTTACGGCTACGTACATTCCTCCTATTTACGGCGTGTTTTTCTGCTCGTTAACATTAATAATCAAAATGGTGAAGGCGTGTGTGGCGGTCGGTTGCAATAACAGAGAAGATAGACGGAGAGACTTGAAGTTCTACCGGATTCCGAGAGACCCGGAGAGGAGAGAGCGAGATGGGCTGCTGCAATTCGACGAGAAAACTGGGCTCCAAACGATTACCACAGATTATGTAGTAGTCATTTTCTATCTGGTAAGATGCATTTAATCTATATTTAGAGGGTTTGGGGCTGACAACCACAATTAAGATCACTGCTAGGCTAATCGCCGACAACATACACGTATGTATGTAGTGAGAGTGCTATCGCTAAACCATATAAACATTAAAAGCCCTAGCTCCATTGACAAATGACAAATACATTAGACTTGACAGTGGATGTTAGCAAGAACAAAAGATTTTGAATTGAAAATTTCGTAACTCACCTTTCCAAGCACAAGATAGATTCCTGCCAAATTTTCGTGGACGAGGACCTGTTTCACCCAACCAGCAACGAAGTATTTATAAGCCTCCAAGCTCTTAAAGTTTTTCAAACTTTCGTGAGAAAAGGCTGATTTTGTGTGGACAAGATAGTTGTAAATATCAGGGTAGCTAGCAGATGTCAAGCAAAGACGGCGAAGACAGCGGGTCAAAAAACATTGATTTAGGCATCAAATATGGATCTGGCGAATGGATAAACTGAAGCTTTTCCACATAACGCCTTTTATGCAACGCATCCAGTGAGTTTACGGCATCCGAAAGCACCGGGTCTTCCATGAAATGCATTATAAATTGCTCGATCAATTGAGACCATTGATAATACAGACACAAAATGACGGACAATGCGGCGGAACAATACAGCGATCATGTGATTTTGTGACGTCGGTGGGTAGTGTCTATACCAAAAGTTCATCTAAATACTTTTTTATGTACCCTTTGTTGGCAATAACGGAGGCCAAACGTTTTCCTGTAACTCTTCACAAGCTTTTGACACACTGTTGCTGGCATTTTGACCCATTCCTCCATGCAGCTCTCCTCTAGAGCAGTGATGTTTAGGGGCTGTCGTTGGGCAACACGGACTTTCAACTCCCTCCTCACCCCGTGGCGTCCAAATGATAACAAGAACGGCGAGCAAAAATCCCAAAACCACACGGAGGGGACCTAGTGAATGACCTACAGAGAGCTGGGACCACAGTAACAAAGGCTACTATCAGTAACACAATGACTCAAATCCTGCACTGCCAGACATGACCCCCTGCTGAAGAAAGTACACGTCCAGGCCCGTCTGCGGTTCGTTAGACAGCATTTGGATGATCCAGAAGAGGGCTGGGAGAATGTGTTATGGTCAGATGAAACCAAAATAAAACTTTTTGGTAGAAACACAGGTTCTCGTGTTTGGAGGAAAAAGAATACTGAATTGCACCATACCCACTGTGAAGCATGGGGGTGGAAACATCATGCTTAGGTGCTGTTTTTCTGCAAAGGGACCAGGACGACTGATCTGTGTAAAGGAAAGAATGAATGGGGCCATGTATTGAGAGATTTTGAGTGAAAATCTCCTTCCATCAGCAAGGGCATTGAAGATGAGACGTGGCTTGGTCTTTCAGCATGACAATGATCCCAAACACACAGCCAGGGCAACAAAGGAGTGGCTTCGTAAGAAGCATTTCAAGGTCCTGGAGTGGCCTAGCCAGTCTCCAGATCTCAAGCCCATAGAAAATTTGCGGAGGGAGTTGAAAATCCGTGTTGCCCAACGACAGCCCCAAAACATCACTGCTCTAGAGGAGATCTGTATGGAGGAATGGGTCAAAATACCAGCAACAGTGTGTGAAAAGCTTGTGAAGAGTTACAGAAAACGTTTGGCCTCCGTTATTGCCAACAAAGGGTACATAACAAAGTATTGAGATAACTTTTGGTATTGACAAAATACTTATTTTCCACCATGATTTGCAAATAAATTCTTTAAAAATCAAACAATGCGATTTTCTGTTTTTTTTTCCACATTCTGTCTCTCATAGTTGAGGTTTACCCATGTTGACAATTACAGGCCTTTCTAATATTTTCAAGTGGGAGAACTTGCACAATTAGTGGTTGACTAAATACTTATTTGCCCCAGTGTATACTGGTATTTCCCTGCACTTGCTCTGAAAAAGTAACATTTACTGGCCACCACAATGTTTTTTCACTCATTTCTTTTCATATTTATGAATGCTAAAGAGTTGCACTTTTGAACTAATTCATTATTTTTTTCAAGCTTTTTATCTGAGTTTGTTCTACATGATAAAATGTCTGAATGAGTGCTCATTCTAGACTGGTGATTCCATTCTTTTTGCTAGGGGTTGTAGAGCACAACATTTTCCTCACAGGATGACCAAAGTGACTACCAATAAAAGATGCATGTATAAAACCTATGTAACGTGTCACTCAAGTGCCATTATTTCTTGATAATGAGCCATATACAGTTTCACAATTTAAGTGCTAATCCCAATTAGGGTTGTCAGACTTTGGCAGGGTCAGATAAGGGTCCAGGGTCAGATGTGATAGCATTATGTGCACACTCGCTAGACGGCCATTGTCTTGCATTACTTTGGAACCGGACACCTGCATTTCCATTCACCTAGGTTGAATTTCAGGTGTCAGGTTCAAGGGAGCTGTATGGCTTCTACGTACATGTATACGCACGTCCCGACCACCTTCCCCTGCCCCTCTCGTGACATCAGCCGGGATATGTGAGGGCGACAGTTGCTGAAAGGCAATTTTGTGTACACAAACCTGTGTGATGTGGCTCAGGCAGTCAACCATCCCAGTGCGAAAGGCTTGAGAAAAAGACTGTCTAGACATACTCACAAAGCAAAGAACACTCAATTCTCAATACAGGCTGCAGGAGACAATGAAATGTCGCTGAAAAGCTTTTGAAAGTAATGTGACTCTGATGAAATTCACTTTACAAATAAGCCGAGGGAGCTTGTTTCATACTTGTGTATCAGCCTCGCTTGAGAAATGGCTTTAGAGCTGCCAAAAAAACAAAAGACATCTTGCATCATCCTAAAATTATTTTCACACGTCGACAATTCACAATATTGTCTTTGGAGAATGTTGTCACGCTGATTTGTGGCAGGCAATTGCTAATTGGGCAAACTCTGCTTTTGTTCGCTCATGCAATAAAAACACGCATACTGTCATCTAAAAACATTTATCAAGCCTTTAATCTAATGTATTTATAGCATTAGAACAAAGTAATGTAATTTTCGGAATATAAGCCGCTACTTTTTTTCATTCATTTTGAATCATGCGGTTTATAGTCCAGTGCGGCTTATTTGTTGATTTATTTGGGTTAATAGGTAAACACTTTATTCAGGCATGCAAATTGGTTAGGGGTGAAAAAGGTGACAAAGTAACATGGACACACGGCATGCGCGGAAAAGTGAATTTCATAGTGCAACCAGAGACATCTCGAATTAAACACAGTACATAATAATTTAACATCTACAAGTCTAAATCTCTCATCCTGAAATCAGAACATATAAGACGCATTAAGTAGCAAATTATACAAAATCTAAATTATAAAATCTACAGTATGTCCCATTTGCATTAAGCAGAGAACAGCTGTACTCCCGTCTCTCACTATTGTCAGTCATTTGTTGTCACGAGAAGAGAGTGGCGGTGATAAGTCGAGGTGATCGGACTAGAGCAGGGGTCCCCAACCTTTTTTGCACCACGGACCGGTGTTATTTGGGTCTTTTTTTTTTTAAGGACTGATGTTCTGACAAATTTTGCAACCCATCAAAAATTGCAACTACGCGGTTCTGCGCATGCGCGTAACGTTAAACATAGCCGCAAAACCCGCAAATGCAGCGATTACAAAGTAAACACTACACAAACTTTCTTGAAAGAAAGGAATATTAACTTACGTTTGATCATGAAAGGACTTGTAGAAAAGTTCTCCACAGATTCATCCTGCCATGTTAGCTGCACACAAAAACTACACACCGCTCTCACCATTAACGACTTCGCCTTGTCGTTAAGCATTAATTAAGAAGCCCGCTTCATAAAGGTACAATGTTGGAAATTGCAGCAAGGTTGTCAATGCTCTCCAGAATGACTTTAATCCAGAACCTCGGTAGAGTTGTTGTCTCAAATGTACGTGTAATAAGGTCGTCGTCATTTGCGATATCTACAAGTTGATCCTCCTGTTGCACAGACATGCTCGAATCACTCGGTTTATTCACAAACGGGTCACAAATCCACTCCTTCGCCGTTCGTGGGTTTTCTAGGTTGTAGGCTCGTCAGGTGCCCTTTTTGCCGTAAAAATATCTCCAAAGACGTCTGTTTTCCAGTCATCTTCGCTCGTGTGGGGGCTAATTATTTCCGGCAACAAATGTTCTGCGTTCGCGGCCTTGTAATACATTATTATCGAGGACAAGCGAACATAGATATATTAGCTACACAAACAAGATGTACAGCTAGCTGTCCAGTCAATGGATTTCTATGACGACATTCTAATCTATCCCGTAGTATTATATATAGAGTAGACAGGGATATTGGTGTGTTAAGCAGGGGCACAGGGTTAATTCGGCCAGAATGCGGTCGTTATCAAATTATTATTTCTGTGCGGCCCGGTAGCAAATGCGCACCGTAACCGGTCCGCGGCCCGGCAGATGGGGACCCCTGGACTAGAGTGTAGTTTTGAGCATGGACTACGGTTTTGAAGTTAACGGTTTCACTCGCTCGTTGACAGACACCCCCGCGCCCCATTTTTTTCTCCTCGGATCTACGTGATTCAGAGAATTACCCATTTTGATTTCAAAACGGCGAAATTGCGCCGAAAGGTGGCAAGTTTGCATGCCTGTTATTTGACAGCGGCGTCATAAGACCGTCATAATTACGACATGACACTATCATGGTCATTACTGAATGCTTACGTCATTAACTCATTCACTCCCAGCCATTTTGACCAGTGCAACCCCGATCGCTCCCGGCCTTTTTAGTGGAATTTGACTGATTTTGCAAGGCCCACAGAATTTTTTTTTTATTCATTTCTTTTAGTGTTTGTGAATGCTAAAGAGTTGCACTTTTCAACTAATTCATTATTTTTTCAAGCTTTTTATCTGAGTTTGTTCCACATGTTAGAATGTCTGAGTGAGCTCTCGTCCGAGACTGGTGATTCCATACTTTTTGCTAGGGGTTGTAATTGCGCATTTATACAAAATTACAGGTTAGTAAACACTGCCATGAAAGTTTCCCACCTGCTACGACAGTTAACTCCAGTGTGTTGAGTGTGTGTGGTGATTCCTTACTTTTTGCTAGGGGTTGTATATGCGTACTGTATATATGTATATAAACAGGTAGTTCCCAGGTTACGACATACCCGACTTACGTGATTTTGACTCTGCGACGCCGGAGTTAAAAAGCGTTTCTTCATTGTGCTGGTGTTTTTACTTCTAATTCTGAATCTGGTACTTACAGTGTGTTGTGGAGTGGAAGGGGGAGACAGCTGAGGCGTGTACAAAATTAAACAATGTCACGAGAGACACATTAACCACCTGCCACTGTTCAGGGGCCGGCCACTTCCCAACAACAAACAATTCAAGCTTCCCATCATAGCTACTCAGTTGACTCAGAAACAGCTAAAAATTCTTGTGAGAGTGACAGTACATCACAGTAAAATAAATAGAATACATAGAGTAAAAAAATATATAATTTGGACTGTAAATTTAGGCTATGCACTACTAGCAACACTAGGTAACTTTTCAGCCTTTATAAAATATTTTGATAAACTTTTGTGATGATATGTCGTCTGAGCCACATTGTGCCACACGGTTGCTAACTGTCATATGCTGTTGTTTAGCCACAACATTACCTTATTACTATTTACTTTTCAATTCATCTTCAGGCGACCAGAGATCAGGATTTTACGACACTGTGCAGATGTGCCATGGTCCTCATGGGAAACGTAGTCTCCTGAAGGCAAAACACTACCACATTTGTCCACCGGCGTCGCTAAAATCGACCAAAACTGAAGTAACCTAGTGTTGCTTTCAAACCTAATGGCTTTATTATCGTTGAAAAGAGAGAAAACGTAAGACAGCTCTTTTATTGGATCACATTAAATTGTGAAAGAGATAGTACCTTTTCTTGTAGGCACCGTTTGTTGCATTATTCCAACACACTTAATATAATCAATCAGGGAATAGAATTGTTTCTCGTATTAACTGTTTGACTGTTTACATTACACTAACACACCCATTATAAAATAAATAGCACTAATACCATAGTTTAAGGAAAACAAGCAGAGTATAGGGCATAAGAGATGCATGACGCCTTCTTATCACGAAAGCCCAACGTGTGCATCATGCAACTGACTGAGCAAGATTGACGCTGATATCTACAAGCCCACGTCTGCACTACCAACTCTCGCAATCAATTCACCCAGACAGTCCAGAACAAATGGTGGGACGCCCTGTCCCAACACAAGAAACACCAGAGAACACCTGATATCCAACTGATAACATGACTGACAAGACTCCAAGAGCCCCTTTGACGCTGAGGTGGCAAAATCCACAACCCTCGTTGCCCTTGTCAAGTTCAAATATGAAACCTTAGGTAGACATTTATAATATTACCCAAAATAAGGAGAGAAGGCACTCAATTTAGTTGAAAACCTTGCAAGGAAAAAGAGGGGGAAACTATACAGCTTCTGCAATCGTTCTGCCAAGCCCCTCCTTCAGACCCTAGCAACAGACGGGTGTCTTGCCCTAAAAGGGGTAGCAAGCTGGCGACACCTCTTGTCTTTGTTTGGCTATATGTGTGTATGTAGGTGGAATTACTATATACAAATGTGTCAGCACATTTCAGAAAACCAAAGCGGCCTCTTCTGCCCTTGACCAGGCAAGACAAAACATTATTTTTCTGTGAAAAATAATAATAAGCAAAAGCATTTCTTCATTGCAGGCAACAATTGATAAAAGCAAATATACACAGTAATAACAACTTAATAACTATCTCATCAAATACATTTCATGAAGCAATAGCATTTGGTAAGTAATAAAATGCAACAATATGATTCCTTAAATGTATTGAAGTTGACCTGTGGAACCTAGGCGGGTTCAAACCGGTCAGAATGACAAGGCAGTTTTATCAAGAGCTAAACATGTCTATAGTTATCAATCACTAAAATGTCTCTAACTGCATTCAATCATGAAACATACTATTATAGCAATCGATACTTTATTGTGAGCCTTCATTGGTAAAAGCAAATATTTAATATAGGGCTGTCAAAATTATCGCGTTAACGGGCGGTAATTAATTTTTTAAATTAATCATGTTAAAATATTTGACGCAATTGACGCACATGCCCCGCTCAGATTAAAATGACAGCACAGTGAAATGTTTACTTGTTGTGTTTTTCGGAGTTTTGTCGCCCGCTGCTGGCGCTTGGGTGCGACTGATTTTATAGGCTTCAGCACCCATGAGCATTGTGTAAGTAATTATTGGCATCAACAATGGCGGGCTACTAGTTTATTTTTTGATTGAAAATTTTACAAATTTTATTAAAACGAAAACATTAAGAGGGGTTTTAATATAAAAGTTCTATAACTTGTACTAACATTTACCTTTTAAGAACTACAAGTCTTTCTATCCATGGATCGCTTTAACAGAATGTTAATAATGGTAATGCCATCTTGTTGATTTATTGTTATAATAAACAAATACAGTACTTATGTACCGTATGTTGAATGTATATATCCATCTTGTGTCTTATCTTTCCATTCCAACAATAATTTACAGAAAAATATGGCAGATTTTATAGATGGTTTGAATTGCAATTAATTACAATTAATTAATTTTTACACTGTAATTAACTCGATTAAAAATTTGAATCTTTTGACACTCCTAATTTAATAACCATTTAATAAACTTCTTATCAGCCCTGGCAATCCTCCTGTCCAATCCACAAACAGACAATAATCCTAAACAACGCCTAAACACACCCTAACGCCTAAAGACACCCTTCTTTTTGCGCAGAGCCCGGCCCGCAAGAGCCTTCAAAAGACTGAATGGTTAACTAATCGTAGCCATTTTGTTGACTTGTGATATGATGACCTTGGATCCTCGCCTGGGTCCCTCTGTACTGTATGATTGCTGTCGACTAGAGAACAAATTGTCAACTTGTGTTTCGAAGCATTTTTCCAGATTTAAAAATGGAGTCAGTACAAGGGGTTAAGACGAAGGTGAACGCGCGGAGTTTGGCCTTTTGGCCGGGTTGTTGGGATCTCACCAGCGCGGGTCCTGCTTTAGCCAGTCTATGTAAAAGGTCAGATTCCTTCAAGTGTGATACATTGCTGAATATTTTATCAAGTATATTAGTCAATCCTCATATTTTCAAACATGTATGTAATAGTTTGAAGATCAAGTTTGTTTGCTGCTGTCGCTACGTCAACAGATACTTGGTGGTCTTAGCAGGCTCCTCTGTTCTTATGTTCACTCACTCACGTGATTTGGTGATGATCACGATGATAAATCTGTCGGTATGTTCTCCATTATATACAGTACAGTGCCTTGCAAAAGTATTCGGCCCCCTTGAATCTTGCAACCTTTCGCCACATTTCAGGCTTCAAACAAAGATATTAAATTTAATTTTTTTTTGTCAAGAATCAACAACAAGTGGGACACAATCGTGAAGTGGAACAACATTTATTGGATAATTTAAACTTTTTTAACAAATAAAAAACTGAAAAGTGGGGCGTGCAATATTATTCGGCCCCTTTACTTTCAGTGCAGCAAACTCACTCCAGAAGTTCAGTGAGGATCTCTGAATGATCCAATGTTGTCCTAAATGACCGATGATGATAAATAGAATCCAAATGTGTGTAATGAAGTCTCCGTATAAATGCACCTGCTCTGTGATAGTCTCAGGGTTCTGTTTAAAGTGCAGAGAGCATTATGAAAACCAAGGAACACACCAGGCAGGTCCGAGATACTGTTGTGGAGAAGTTTAAAGCCGGATTTGGATACAAAAAGATTTCCCAAGCTTTAAACATCTCAAGGAGCACTGTGCAAGCCATCATATTGAAATGGAAGGAGCATCAGACCACTGCAAATCTACCAAGACCCGGCCGTCCTTCCAAACTTTCTTCTCAAACAAGGAGAAACCTGATCAGAGATGCAGCCAAGAGGCCCATGATCACTCTGGATGAACTGCAGAGATCTACAGCTGAGGTGGGAGAGTCTGTCCATAGGACAACAATCAGTTGTACACTGCACAAATCTGGCCTTTATGGAAGAGTGGCAAGAAGAAAGCCATTTCTCAAAGATATCCATAAAAAGTCTCGTTTAAAGTTTGCCACAAGCCACCTGGGAGACACACCAAACATGAAGAAGGTGCTCTGGTCAGATGAAACCAAAATTTAACTTTTTGGCCACAATGCAAAATGATATGTTTGGCGTAAAAGCAACACAGCTCATCACCCTGAACACACCATCCCCACAGTCAAACATGGTGGTGGCAGCATCATGGTTTGGGCCTGCTTTTCTTCAGCAGGGACAGGGAAGATGGTTAAAATTGACGGGAAGATGGATGCAGCCAAATACAGGAACATTCTGGAAGAAAACCTGTTGGTATCTGCAGAGACTGGGACGGAGATTTATCTTCCAACAGGACAATGATCCAAAACATAAAGCCATATCTACAATGGAATGGTTCAAAAATAAACATATCCAGGTGTTAGAATGGCCGAATCAAAGTCCAGACCTGAATCCAATGGAGAATCTGTGGAAAGAGCTGAAGACTGCTGTTCACAAACACTCTCCATCCGACCTCACTGAGCTCGAGCTGTTTTGCAAGGAAGAATGGGCAAGAATGTCAGTCTCTCGATGTGCAAAACTGATAGAAACATACCCCAAGCGACTTGCAGCTGCAATTGGAGCAAAAGGTGGCGCTACAAAGTATTAACGCAAGGGGGCCGAATAATATTGCACGCCCCACTTTTCAGTTTTTTACTTGTTAAAAAAGTTGAAATTATCCAATAAATTTTGTTCCACTTCATGATTGTGTCCCACTTGTTGTTGATTCTTGACAAAAAATTAAAATTTTATATCTTTATGTTTGAAGCCTGAAATGTGGCGAAAGGTTGCAAGGTTCAAGGGGGCCGAATACTTTCGCAAGGCACTGTACGTCCTCAGACACACCCAGAATATTCTGCCATAATTGTGAAATCAATTGGAGTCTGCTTGATGTCAAAGGTGTAAGCGAGGGATAATGCGCGTATGCCACAGATGCAAAATACATGGCGCTGGATCAAATGTTTGTGCTGTTTTAGCCCCGGAAGGAAAAAAAAATCACTTCGACTGAGAGCTTTTTAACCAAAGTTGTTCGTCATCTTGTACAGTTAGATAAGATAATGGCGCGGGATAAACTGAGCAATGAGCCAAAGCTTTTAAGGGGTGATGGATTTTTAGGGATAAGGCTGTGTGTGTGTAGTGTGGGGAATGTTGAGACGTGTGGGTGGGCTGTGGTATGATATCATGGAAGCAATGAAGATAAATTGTCGCGCGAGATGGAAGAAGCTGAAAGTGTTAAAGTCAACTTTATCATATTATGAAAGCATGATAAAATTGTTTGATATTGACCGGTTCACATTTTTGAAGAAAATTAGACATCCAATTCATTTACACTAGGAGGACTGGTTGTTATTGCTAGCTATTGTTAACAATCTGTTTATATGCTACTGTAGCAGATTCATGGCGCATTAAGCCCCCGAACTATTTTCAATTTGTCCGTCTTACCCTGGAAACCCCCGTTTACAGACATCGCGCAAATATAAAACTAAAAATATATAAAACTCGGACAAATATATACATTGAACATACAGTACATAAGTACTGTATTTGTTTATTATGACAATAAATCCTCAAGATGGCATTTACATTATTAACATTCTTTCTGTGAGAGGGATCCACGGATAAAAAGACTTGTAATTCTTAAAGGATAAATGTGACTTTGTGTATTGTGACTAAATATTGCCATCTAGTGTATTTGTTGAGCTAATGGAAGTGCAACCATTACTGTGCGTAATGCACCAATTGATATATCTTCTCTGCGTTGGGAAGTAACATAGGGTGTTAAGGAAAAGATCAACCACTACCGTTCGTCCCCACACTGCTTCCCACGATATTTCTACTTGTTGAGAGAGGGATTTTAAGGCTTTAGCCAATTAAAATAATAATAATAATAATGTAATTTAAAAATATATATACAGTATATTAGGGCTGTCAAAATTATCGCGTTAACGGGCGTTAATTAATTTTTTAAATTAATCTTGTTAAAATATTTGACGCAATTAACTCAGATGGCCCGCTCAGACAGATTTAAATGACAGTGCAGTGAAACGCTCACTTGTTGTGTCTATGGAGTTTTGCCGCCCTCTGCTGGCGCTTGAGTGCGACTGATTTTATAGGCTTCAGCTCCCATGAGACTTGTGTAAGTAATTATTGACATCAATGGCGGGCTACTAGTTTATTTTTTGATTGAAAATTTTACAAATTTTATTAAAACGAAAACATTAAGAGGGGTTATAATATAAAATTTCTATACCTTGTACTAACATTTTTTTTTTTTTTAAGAACTACGAGTCTTTCTATCCATGGATCGCTTTAACAGAATGTTAATAATGTTAATGCCATCTTGTTGATTTATTGTTATAATAAACAAATACAGTCCTTATGTACCGTATGTTGAATGTATATATCCATCTTGTGCCTTATCTTTCCATTCCAACAATAATTTACAGAAAAATATGGCATATTTTATAGATGGTTTGAATTGCGATTAATTGCGATTAATTACGATTAATTAATTTTTAAGCTGTAATTAACGCGATTAAAAATTTTAATCGTTTGACAGCCCTAATATATATTTAAAAAAGGCATCTCTGATATTTTTTTTGCCGATTCCGATACTTTGAAAATAACGTGATCGGACCCTTCGGACATCTTTACTAATTAAATTAAATAGTGATAACTCAAATTTAGGATTTTTTAAAAATTATATGGCCAAGAATGGTCTGTCTTAATAGTTGTCAGATGCTGTTTTTTCATCTGTGTGATTTTGACAAAGATTAGATCACATTTGATAGTGACTTAATGCAGAAATGTGAGAAAATCCAAAAGGTTCAGATACTTTTTCATACCACTGTATATACGTCAAACTCAAGCTTTCTATATTATTTGTAGGTTTGTTTCTATCCATAATGACTATTTTGCAACTCCTAAACTCTCCTCTTTGTCACTCCCTTGAAAAGCCAAGGTCTTGTTAAAATCCAGCTGTAAAGAAAAACACCAGAACTTCCAGGAAAAACACTATCAGACGCCATGAG
The DNA here is from genome assembly GCF_030265065.1 of Corythoichthys intestinalis. NCBI lineage: Eukaryota > Metazoa > Chordata > Actinopteri > Syngnathiformes > Syngnathidae > Corythoichthys > Corythoichthys intestinalis. The sequence continues at coordinate 2,858,026 of NC_080411.1, forward strand.
CCTAGCGAACGTTGTTGATTAATATTTTACTAACGGGCTCTGGCGTAGCTGCACACTAGAGATGTGAAAAACTAGCAGTATTACTCACGCCTACTCGGGGGGGTTCTGGTCAGAGTCACACAAAAACACGCATTTGGAGGAGGAAAATAAATAATGTGCATGATTCTTGTGTTTGTAGCTCAAACCAGATCCAACAGGTGCTACAACATGAAGAACAACATGGACAAAATGTTGTTTTCAGTTGTTTGGCGGTTTGTATTTATTTCCCAGCACAAAATTAACCATAGCCAGATAAATCGAGATTATTCGAACAGATCAGAAACACATGCGAAACCCTGATGAGAGGCAAAAGTGAGGGCCAGATCCTCTCCGTCTCAGAGTTTGACGTCGGCCCATCAAAGCCGCATCAGCAGATTGGATTACCAAACATACACTAATGATGATTGCTTTTTACAGCGAGATGAAGAGCAAAGAGCCGCGGCAAGAGTGCGAAGATGAAACGGGGAGAATGTGATATCTTGCCCTCGGTAATATTTTTGGGCAGTGACGTTATTCTCATGGCTGTCTGGTTACAGTAAAGCGGAACATATGCATTCGGCGTTGCTTGTTTAGGGCTCGTAATTAAAGATGTTCTCGCTAAAAGGCTGTCTGTTGTGCAATAAAACTAAACTAGTCATTTTAATTAATCTCATACCGATGTTGAAAGGAAAAAAATTAAAGTCTGAAATTAGTGTCATGTACAGTGAGGCAAATAAGTATTTAGTCAACCACTAATTGTGCAAGTTCTCCCACTTGAAAATATTAGAGAGGCCTGTAATTGTCAACATGGGTAAACCTCAACCATGAGAGACAGAATGTGGAAAAAAAACAAAAAAGCAAACTGAAAATCACATTGTTTGATTTTGAAAGAATTTATTTGCAAATCATGGTTGGAAAATAAGTATTTGGTCAATACCAAAAGTTCATCTCAATACTTTGTTATGTACCCTTTGTTGGCAATAACGGAGGCCAAACATTTTCTGTAACTCTTCACAAGCTTTACACACACTGTTGCTGGTATTTTGGCCCATTCCTCCATGCAGAGCTCCTCTAGAGCAGTGATGTTTTGGGGCTGTCACACGGACTTTCAACTCCCTCCACAGATTTTCTATGGGGTTGAGATCTGGAGAGTGGCTAGGCCACTCCAGGACCTTGAAATGCTTCTTACGAAGCCACTCCTTTCTTGCCCTTGCTGTGTGTTTGGGATCATTGTCATGCTGAAAGACCCAGCCACATCTCATCTTCACTGCTCTTGCTGATGGAAGGAGATTTTCTCTCAAAATCTCTCAATACATGGCCCCATTCATTCTTTCCTTTACACAGATCAGTCGTCTTGGTTCCTTTGCAAAAAAACAGCCCCAAAGCATGATGTTTCCACCCCCATGCTTTACAGTGGGTATGGTGTTCTTCGGATGCAATTCAGTATTCTTTCTCCTCCAAACACGAGAACCTGTGTTTCTACCAAAAATTTCTGTTTTGGTTTTATCTGACCATAACATATTCTCTCTGTCCTCTTCTGGATCATCCAAATGCTCTCTAGCGAACCGCAGACGGGCCTGGACGTGTACTGGCTTCAGCAGGGGGACACGTCTGGCAGTGTAGGATTTGAGTCCCTGGCGGCGCATTGTGTTACTGATAGTAACCTTTATTACTGTGGTCACAGCTCTCTGTAGGTCATTCACTAGCTCCCCCCCGTGTTGTTCTGGGATTTTTGCTCTGCTCACCGTACTTGTTATCATTTTGACGCCACGGGGTGAGATCTTGCATGGAGCCCCAGATGGAGGGAGATTATCAGTGGTCTTGTATGTCTTCCATTTTCTAATAATTGCTCCCACAATTGATTTCTTTACACCAAGCGTTATACTAGTCTAGTTCGATATACCGTATTGGCCCGAATATAAGACGGCCCTGATTATAAGACAACCCCCTCTTTTTCAAGACTCAAGTTTTAAAAAAAAAGACTTTTTGAACACCAAATTATTTTTTTATACAGAAAATAATTACAGTACATCTGAAACAAATGATTATAACAATATATTTGAGAGAAAAAGCATGTTATTTTGCCTCATTCAAATCTTAATATCGGAACATTTAAATGTGTAAACTAAAGCGCAATCACATTGGTAAATGAATGGCTTCTGGTTTTTGAAATGTAAATAAACCAATCTATTGTGATAAAAGAACAAAATTGCAATAACTGCATTAACCATCAAAGTGAGGTCTAACTGTAACTGTAGTCTTGAAACAAATCTGAATAAGGAAAAACAGCAATAAAATAACACAAACTGGTTAAACTTGAGAGTAGCTGAGATCTGTCATGACAGAACATCGCTTCAATGATATCTGGCGCCATCTAGCGTTGTAAATGGGTCTAACGTTTAGACCACAAAGACGACCCCCTCTTTTTCACTCTTATTTCAATGCAAAAAACACCGTCTTATATTTGGGCCAATACGGTATATGGGATATCTACAGTAGCATCATGTGGGCGTAGTTTGTAGGCTATCGGCTACAGTCAGGTATTATTGGAGCCACCTAGCATCGTGTTTGCAATGGCGTCACTACTCCCTTGCCTCCTCACCACTCCTGCTCTGCTCTCTCATCTCCGTGAGTCCATCTCTCTCACTTTTCTCGCGTCATTCAACCAACATAGTAACGCACGCCTTTTCCGCCTCAGTAACGGTAACGGCGTGGCCAAGATGAGAAAAGTAATTTATTAGATTACTCACTACTGAAAAAAATAACGCCATTAGTAACGCCGTTGTATTCTAACGCCGTTATTAACAACACTGTACTTGACCGACATTAATAGATGGACCCATGCTTGTATGAAAAAAATAAATGTGGACCTTCAAGATTTGTATTTTAGGACCCCTGATACAGAGCAATCAGTTAAAGCAGTGAGAAGTTATAGGGAATGGTGTCAACAACAAAAAAAACATTCTGGACTGTGGAGTAATTACACTGATAATACTCACCAGTAGTGTCACTAAATATCTAGTAGTTTGCCTATTTTTAAGAAAAATAGCATGGATTAAACACATTTTGGAAAGATTATGATACACTCTTTTGGAAGCTAAATTGATTTATGAAATTCTATTTTCATTTATTTTCTGGTCTAATGAAATAAACATGTGTATAACCTGGAGGAAAAGCAAGAAAGTAATCAGTGTCACATGATATAAGTCAGATAGACCAGCAGAGGGGAAAAAAACTAATGTTGATGAAGTAACACTTTGGGAAATCTTAAAGGCATCCTTCCTTAGAATTTTAGGTTTTTCCACGGTAAAACAATGAGCAACTGACCCAGTTGAACTTTTGGTAGGCGGATTCAATATAGACAGGGATGGGTAGTAACTAGGGCTGTCAAAATTATCGCGTTAACGGGCGGTAATTAATCTTTTAAATAGTCACATTAAAATATTTGACGCATTTAACGCACATGCCCCGCTTAAACAGATTAAAAATGACAGCAAAGTGTCATTTCCACTTGTTACTTGTTTTTTGTGTTTTGTCGCCCTCTGCTGGTGCTTGGGTGCAACTGATTTTATGGGTTTTAGCACCATAATTATTATTGACATCAACAATGGTGAGCTACTAGTTCATTTTTTGATTGAAAATTTTACAAACTTAATTAATACGAAAACATTAAGAAGGGTTTTAATATAAAATTCCTATCACTTGTACTAACTAGGGTTGTTCCGATCATGTTTTTTTGCTCCCGATCCGATCCCGATCGTTTTAGTTTGAGTATCTGCCGATCCCGATATTTCCCGATCCGATTGCTTTTTTTTTTTTGCTTCTGATTCAATTCCTATCATTCCCGATAATTTTACCTGATCATATACATTTTGACAATGCATTAAGAAAAAAAATGAATAAAACTCGGACGAATATATACATTCAACATACAGTACATAAACACTGTATTTGTTTATTATGACAATAAATCCTCAAGATGGCATTTACATTATTAACATTCTCTCTGTGAGAGGGATCCATGGATAGAAAGACTTGTAATTCTTAAAGGATAAATGTGACTTTGTAATTGTGACTAAATATTGGCATCGATTGTAATTGTTGAGCTTTCAGTAAATGATACTGTAGCCATGCCCGAATGCATGATGGGAAGTGCAACCATGACTGTGCGTAGTGGTACCAATTGATATATCTTCTCTGTGTTGGGAGATAACATAGGGTGTTAAGAAAAAGATCAATTACTACCTTTCTTCCCCACATTGCTTCCCACGATATTTCTAATCGTAGGGAGAGGGGTTGTAAGGCTTTAGCCAATTAAAAAAAGGCTCCAAAGGCTGCCAAAATTCACTCTACTCATTTAACGCTGCCTTTTAGCTCTATATATAGGTAAAATGGCGCCATTGTTGATGGAACACAACAATGCGTGAGTGGGTCGTGCAGCGTATGCGTTAATTGCGTTAAATATTTTAACGTGATAAATTTTTTTTTAAATCGATTATCGCCGTTATAGGGATAAATTTGATAACCCTACCTTAAGCTAACTAAAGACTCTGGATGAGTGTAACATATTATGTCTGTAACGTTAAATACAATTAGAAAACGATTTAATTAAAAAATATATATATATTTTAAAAAAGGCATGTCCGATATTTTTTTTGCCGATTCCGATACTTTGAAAATGACGTGATCGGACCCGATCGATCGGGATGCCGATCGATACAAATACAAATACAATAATATGTCACATAACATAAGCAAATTAAATAGTGGTGCTGTGAGATCCAAATTGAATATTTTGTATGACTTCCATGCGGTTCGGCAAGGATTCATACAATTTATTGATGGTCATCAGGATCATCAAAGAAAGCAGTCTTGCATGCCTCCCAGAGTTCATGAACATTCTTGGGTTTCGTCTTCCATGCTTCCTCTTTCGTCCTGTTCATGTCTGGTGACTGGGCTGGCCAGTCCTGGAGGATCTTGATCTTTTTCCACTGCAGCAGAGCTCCACGAGACCTGGTCACCTGAAGTCCCTGTGTCAACCAGAACAGTCTGTCGAATTCTGTCTAGAAATGGCCTCCATGGTTGCATCAGGGCCCAGAAACCAGCATTTAACAAAAGACAATTAAAAAAACCGTGTGGCATTTGCCAAGCTCACAGCCTGTCAAAAGGATGAACGCTGGAAAAGTGGCAAAAGGTGGATTTTTCAGATGAATCTTCCATTGAATTACACCACAGTCGCCGCTAATATTTCAGGAGACCTACCGGAGACCGCAAGGATTCGATATTCACTCAGGAAACAGTGACGTTTGGTGGTGGCAAAATCATGGTCTGGGGTTACATCCAGTATGGGGGTGCGCGAGAGATCTGCAGGGTGGAAGGCAACATAAAGAGTCTGAAATATCAACAAATCTTAGCTGCCTCTTACATTCCTAACCATAAAAAGGGACAAATTCTGCAGCAGGATGGTGCTCCATCGCATATTTCAATCTCTACCTCTAAGTTCCTCAAGGCAAAGAAGGTCAAGATCCTCCAGGACTAGCCGGACCAGTCACCAGACATGAACATCATTGAGCACGTCTGGGAAAGATTGAGAGAGGAAGCATGGAAGACGAAACCAAAGAATGTTGATGAACTCTGGGAGGCATGCAAGACTGCTTTCTTTGATGTTCCTGATGACTTCATCAATAAATTGTATGAATCCTTGCCGAACCGCAAGGATGCAGTCCTTCAAGCCCAAAACTTGGTATCAGTACAGTATCGACATCTGCCAATACCACACAGATGGTTGTTGGAATCTGTGTCAAGAGCCAAAAAAACACTACTACATTTATGACTTTTTGACATTAACTTCTAATTGTTCCCTTCATCCCTTGATTCTCCTTGTCATGATTGGTTCTGTACTTGTTACTTCCATGGAGCAAAAATGACGGAAAATTACTGTCATCCCTATTCTCATTACTGTCTAGGATGCAGCTGTACAGCAGATGTTATAGAGTAGCATACAGACTAAACACTTCAGAGTCATAGAAGCCTTTGAACAGACTCACATTTATCAATATGGCTGCTGTGATTGACTGTATGACAAATTTGTCACATTTGAGGGAATCAAAAATTGCAACAAAAATGAATGAAATGAACAAAAAAAAAACCAACATATTTTCATAATGGGTCTAAATAATTTTTCGAGCACCTTAGACAGTCATTTGCTTTGCATATAATTTATATATACATATATATATATATATATATATATACATATATTAGAGAAGATTTTTTTTTTAATGATTTTTTTCTTTGATTGAAAATATATTTTTTTTTGATTGAAGCAACTTTATGGGGGATTGATTGATTTAGACTAGGGCTGTCAAAATTATCGCGTTAACGGGCAGTAATTTTTTAAAGTAATCACGTTAAAATATTTGACGCAGTTAACGCACATGCCCCGCTCAAACAGATTAAAATGACAGCAGAGTGCAATGTCCATTTGTTGCCCTCTGCTGGCGCTTGGGTGCAACTGATTTTATGGACTTAAGCACCCATGAGCATTGTGTAATTATTGATATCAACAATGGCGGGCTACTAGTTTATTTTTTGATTAAAATTTTTATTCAAACGAAAACATTAAGAGGGGTTTTAATATATAATTTTTATAACTTGTACTAACATTTATCTTTTAAGAACTACAAGTCTTTCTATCCATGGATCGCTTTAACGGAATGTTAATAATGTTAATGCCATCTTGTTGATTTATTGTTATAATCAACAAATACAGTACTTATGTACCGTATGTTGAATGTATATATCCATCTTGTGTCTTATCTTTCCATTCCAACAATAATTTACAGAAAAATATGGCATATTTTATAGATGGTTTGAATTGCGATTAATTACGTTTAATTAATTTTTAAGCTGTAATTAACTCGATTAAAAATTTTAATCGTTTGACAGTCCTAAATTAGACACAAATGTCCTAATAATGATATGGCCCAAACACAAAAAACTTTTTTCTATAATTGAAATTTTTCTTTTTTTGATTGAAGTGATTTTTCTTTTTAAAAATATATAATTTTTTTTCTTTTGAAGCAACTTAGTTTTTGATTGAATAATTTGATTGAATAATCCAAATATATATGTGTGTGTGTGTATATATATATATATATATATATATATATATATATATATATATATATATATATATATATATATATTAGGGCTTATCGCGTTAACGGGCGGTAATTAATTTTTTAAGTTAATCACGTTAAAATATTTGACGCAATTAACGCACATGCCCCGCTCAAACAGACTAAAATGACAGTACAGTGTAATGTCTGCTTGTTACTTGTTTTTGGGTGTTTGGCGCCCTCTGCTGGCGTTTGGGTCCAACTGATTTTATGGGTTAGTACCATAAGTGAGCATGGTGTAATTATTGACATCAACAATGGCGAGCTAATAGTTTAATTTTTTGATTGAAATTTTTACAAATGTTAATAAAATGAAAACATTAAGAGGTGTTTTAATATAGAATTTCTATAATTTGTACTAACATTTATCTTTTAGGAACTACAAGTCTTTTAGAGAATATTAGTAATGTTAATACCATCTTGTTGATTTATTGTTATAATAAACAAATACAGTACTTATGTACCGTATGTTGAATGTATATATCCATCTTGTGTCTCATCTTTCCATTCCAACAATAATATGGCATATTTTATAGATGGTTTGAATTGCGATAAATTACGATTAATTAATTTCTAAGCAGTAATTAACTCGATTAAAAATATTAACCGTTTGACAGCCCTAATATATATATATATATATAGAGAGAGAGAGAGAGAGAGAGAGAGAGAGAGAGAGAGAGAGAGAGAGAGAGAGAGAGAGAGAGAGAGAGAGAGAGAGAGAGAGAGAGAGAGAGAGAGAGAGAGAAATTAAAGAAAAATAGCTTTCACATGCTTTTTTTGTTTTGTTTTGATTGAACCATTTTTTTTTTGGCTTGAAAATATATATTTTGATTGAAGCAACTTTTTTTTTTTGTTTGAATAATAAAGACACAAATCTACCTCCATTTCAAATTTTGACTGGGGTAACTATATTGTCACGACACCGGCGGGCGTACCAAAGTCAATGGATGACGATCTTGGCTAAAAGTATTGCCGAAGCAGCCTGATTAAGAATTCCCCTCAAGAATGATGGGAAACAAAAAACGCTCATTGTCAACTTATTTTAAATATTCTTGTAAGTTAATTTGAATGCTGACACTATTGGGGTCATCAACATGCCCCATAAGTCAAACTATGACCGTAATCCTTTATCATTTCCCTTCTTTTTGTAAAGGGCAGATTTTTTTGATTGGGATTTTGTATTCGGATCTCATTAGTGTGCGCAGGTGTTCCCAATGTTGTGGCCAGTGAGTGTTTTACAATGTTGAAAGTTCTAATGATGGATGGCGCATGTCGTAAATATTTCCTGTAGCTTCTTTGGTCTCTTGTTTTGTGCTCCATCAATGATGCTAATTTGTCCCACACATCCTTCCTGTGTCGGCCCTCTCATGTGGGCTCGCTCCTCAATTTACTCAACATCTAGTCATCGCTGCTGAAGTGTAGCCCCACTACGGGCTTCCCCTGAGCCTTCATAGTCATCTGTATCTTTTAGTCCTCCTCCTTCATTCTTCTTTACCACTCTTGTGCCCCTCAGCTCTGACACTGGTCTCGCTTTGAAGTGCACTTTTAAGAGCACAATTAACCCCCTCCTCCAGACACTGCACTCACTTCTCACCTTTTTAATAAGCCACTCATAGACAAGTGTCGCGCCTTTTTTCCCCTTTTTTTTTCTTTCGCACTGTCACACACTCTCTTGTACGCTAATAAATTCTTTGTCAGTCGGCTGTAGTAATACTGTACTCATACGTGTGTGTGTGGGAGGGGGGCAAGGAAAATTAAAGAATGCAAAGCCTTTACTGGTGCTTTGACTCACAGTGAATGTTGCGTCCGTTACTTTGATGCAAAGTGAATCATAGGTGATCGTAGGGAGTTTAGCTGCAGGTAGGAGAGGAAAGCAGAGGTCTAAAAACAGCCATTAGAAGACCACCTTGTGTCGTTTGTTGTGTCTGTTTCGTGGTACTTGATTATTAAAGGGCAACTGAAGAGCTTTTCGGATTTCGCTCTTGAGTGTTTTACTCAGTTAAATTGTATTAAATGCATCATTCGCTGTCTCAAAAAGTCACATTAAAAAAAATGATAATAATTGACCGCGCAGTTTTTGAGTTATGGCCATAGCAACACCGTAGCAACGAGGGACGCGCCGCCATGCTGACCGCCACCTGATGACGTAACTTCCAGGGAGCTTCACCACCACTCTGAACACGGAAATGTAGCACCACGCTATCCTCGCCATATATTGCAAACATTTTCTGGGTTTTACTCGCGAGAATCGTCATGCCATCTCAGAGAGTAGGAATATACAGCTATCTTCACTCAGGAATGTGGGCGTTGATTTATGATGATTTATGACCCTACCTTTGACCTTTGATTGACAGGTTGACCTTTTGACCTTTGATTGATGGGTTGACCTTTGACCCCCACCTGTCACCCCCCCTCAATTAAGGGATTACCCGATGTTGCCCTTTGACCTGCACCTGTAGGAAAACAAGGGGGGTTATGGGAAAGTGTGGGTGAGAAGGGAAGTGTGTCCAGGCATGTCCGGATGTCCGGTGAAAGCGGGGTGCCCTTTGACCCGCACCTGTTGGGAAACAAGGAGGGGTTATGGGAAAGTGTGGGTGAGAAGGGGGAACGTGTCCAGGCATGTCCAGGCATGTCTGAACAAAACCCCTAAGAACCATGGGATTTGGATGGGTGTGGTCTGCGTGTAGGCTAGTTTTGTAGCATTGTTAAGTGAGCATTTTGGTGGGGTCTGCGTGTAGGCTAGTTTTGTAGCAATGCTAAGTGAGCATTTTGGTGCGGTCTGCGTGTAGGCTAGTTTTGTAGCAATGCTAAGTGGACATTTTTTCGATGAGTAGCAACGAGGTAAGATCAACCATGATCAACGAGACGTGTGTAAGCATTAGCAGCGGTTCATTTTCAAGCATTTGTGAAACTACAGTTGTTCTATTCAAGTAACTTCCTTCCGTTTAATCCAAAGTACAGCATCTTTCGAGTCTGAAGCTTGCTTGAACATTTCACCACAGATACTGCAGACAGAGCATCGACTTCAGCCCTAGTCAGCTTTTTGCTGCAACTATAGGTTGGTACTCATATATACATTTAGGCAAATAATTATGTATTTCAACCGGGTTTAATTCATTCTATTTCACAAAGTTAGCATGCTCTTTATACTTAAAAGTATCCAAATGAGAGTTAGTGACATACCAGTTATGTTGCTGAAGAGTCTTTTCTCCCCAACTTCTTCCTTGCGATCCCGCAGGCCGACTGATTCGAAACATGTCTCAATACTCGACGCGAAACTCCGCCCTCTTCGATAGCTCCCGCCTACGGCGCAATGAAGCATAGTGTTCTGGTTATTGTGCAGTAGACCTAACATACAGTTTCAGAGATTTGCACTGGTGAATGGTCCCGAAGTTTAGGTTTGAGTTTTCTTAACAGACTGTAATATATTTGATACAAATAAATACCAAATGCTCCAAAATACTGTAAATAGTGTTCTTATTCTTCAATCAGTTAATATAAACATCTATGATGTGAAAGATGTTATAGAATGTATAAGGTAATAACGTGTAGAACATGAAAAGCATAACATAAAATGCTGAATATGAACGAGTACTGCATCTGAAGTGTTAGGTAGATATTATGTCAATGTTAATAGTGGTAATTCTTGGGGTTTGGGGATTTACTTCCAACTACAAAACACATTGTCTCTAAACTCTGTATATTTAGACATTTATGGGAATGTAACTTTTTAGTTGTTAGTAAGTTTATAAAGAGATTAGTGAGCGAGATGACTAAAGTTATACACTACATGAGATACTAATTCATTTACTTTTGGGGAGAAGTCATTTGTAACTGTAACTCATTACTTTTTAAAAGTAAAATTAAAAACACTGGTTACAAGTTAACTTTTGTGTTTAAGAACGGCAACTGCCGTCTTACTATTAAAATGAGCAAACATTAGGACAATTTGCATCTCAGTTTCATGACAAACGTATTAGTTGGAGAGTGTTCCATTTAAAAGACCCCCAACTATGACAAAAACAAATGGAAACTAACATCCACTTAGAAACTAAAATTACATGACATAAAATGTTGAATATAAAAGAATGCTGCATCTGAAGCGCTGTATAAACAGCCTCTGTTAATACTTGTAATTCAGGGGGTTTGGATGACTTACTTTAAAACGCATTGTTTATAAACTGTATGCATATTTAAACATTTATGGTAATGTAATTATTTTATTGTTAGTATGTTTTTAAAGAGTTTAGTAAGTGAGATGAATAAGTTTATACACACCATGACTTACCAGCTCATTTACTTTTTTGGCAGAAGTAATTTGTAACTGTAACTCATTACTTTTTAAAGTACGATGAACAACAGTGGTTACAAGTTAACGTTTGTGTTTAAGAACGACAACTACCGTCTTACTATTAAGATGAGCAAACATTAGGACGATGTACAACTCAGTTTCATAGCAAACGTATTAGTTCAAGAGTGTTCCACTTAAAAGACCCCTACCATGACAAAAACAAATGGAAACTAATATTCACTTAGAAATTAAAATTACGTGACATAAAATGTTGAAAATAAAAGACTGCTGCATCTCAAGCGTTACATAAACGGCCCCTGTTAATACTTGTAATTCAGGGGGTTTGGAAGACTTACTTTAAAACACATTGTCTCTAAACTCTGTATATTTAGAAATTTATGGGAATGTAACTTTTTCGTTGTTAGTAAGTTTATAAAGAGATTAGTGAGCGAGATGACTAAAGTTATACACTACATGAGATACTATTTCATTTACTTTTGGGGAGAAGTCATTTGTAACTGTAACTCATTACTTTTTAAAAGTAAAATTAAAAACACTGGTTACAAGTTAACTTTTGTGTTTAAGAACGGCAACTGCCGTCTTACTAATAAAATGAGCAAACATTAGGACGATTTGCATCTCAGTTTCGTTAAAATTGTATTAGTGGTAGAGTTTTCTATTTAAAACATCAACTATCACACCAAAAAACAAAATATCGTCTTCTATGTTCAGGGGAGAAAAAAAAAAAAAAAAAAAAAAGTAACTTTTAGATTTATAGGTCATTGAGATTACAACATCCGCATGTTACTAACATAGATTTCTTACAATATAGAAAAGTAGATGGATATAAGTTTAACAAACTTAGTTTTGAATATTAATTGAGTACTTTAATATTATTATAAAAATAAATAACATTATTTCAACAATATATATTGTTAAAAAAACATTATTTGAAAGCACATTATGCTTGGTTGAGATGGAGTCTTTTTGGGCTTGTTAGGGGATAGAGAGGAGCCACAAACGTGTTGACTTTTATGATAGGGATTAGAGAGGGGGGCACACACAGCCCCCAGATGGTTTTCTCAAACAGCCCTGTTTCCAGTTGAAGGTAACGGTACACAAAAACGTACATCAATAATAACAGACTAAGGATTTACTTCAAAACGCAATGTTTATAAACTTTATGCTTAATTAAACATTTATGGTAATGTAATTATTTTATTGTTCGTATGTTTTTAAAGAGTTTAGTAAGCAAGATGAATAAATTATACAGTACATGAGTTACTAACTCATTTACTTTTGGGGAGAAGTCATTTGCAACTGTAACTCATTATTTTTTTAAAGTAAGATTAACAAAGCTGGTTACAAGTTAACTTTATGTGTTTAAGAACGACAACTGCCTTCTTACCATTAAAATGAGCAAACAATAGGTTGGTGTACAACTCAGTTTCATTACAAACATATTAGTTCAAGAGTGTCCAATTTAATAAACCGAGTACCATAACAAAAAACAAATAGGAACTAATGTTCACAAAATTACACAACATAGAATATTGAACATAAACAATGCTACATCTGAAGAGTTATATGTTAGTATATTTTTAAAGAATTTAGTAAGCGCAATGAATAAGTTTAAACAGTATCCAGACCAAATGGACAGCCAGCTGAGTTCTACTAGCCATCTCCACCCCACTGCTAGTACCTGCAAACACCTACAACGCGATAAAACATACATCTGAAAGTGTCAATTTCAACAAGGGGACAAGGAGAGGTTAAAGGTAGGGGCAAAAAAGCAGGCTTCAAAGCCCTAGACAGTTATGTATTTAAAAATATCTGCAATGATACGATTATCTCGTTATTTCAAAAGATTTCCTGAACATTACTTTAGTACAGTACGCATTTGTTTTGTGCATATATTCATTCATTTCACATTACTTTAGTACAGTACGCATTTGTTTTGTGCATATATTCATTCCTTTCACATCCTGAAGAAATACAGAAATACTGATAGAGTTGGTGTACCTTCTCTTACAAAACAAAATCCTCTTGTAATTGCATAATAAGTGCTGTTTTGCAAACGTTTTCACTTAAAAAGTGCAACAAGCAACAACTACGGTACCTCGAAAAGCATACTGTACATATCTGAACAATGATGAGGGAATATGTTGGACCATTTTTAACCATCTGTCCTTTTGTATTCCAAAAGCTACCACTACGTACATACACTTATCTCATACCTGAGTCAATCCAAGTGAACTAAATAAATATTCAAAACAGTATATGTTGCGTTACCAAGTTTGATAAAAAAACATTCAAATAAGAGTTAGGCAGTTACATACCGGCGTTGTCAATGGCCATACGTGTACACAGTTTGAAGATGAGTCACCTTTCTCATTGGGACGATTTATTCAAAAATAATTCTAAAAACACTTTAGCCATAAAACTATTCATTTAACTTTCTGCTCATAATACAATTCAATGTAATTGAGGTGGCACTGTCATGACTGAATGTCTGACTGTCATGCATCATTGTGTAAGGTTTGCTTGTTCCTCCTCCTTCCTGTGTGGGGTTTACGACGGGTACTCAAGTTTCCTCCCACATTCCAAAAGCATGCATGTTAGGAGTATTTAACGCATCAAATTGGTCACATAATTTTTGGGGCTATCCGGAAATTAGTCTGGTAACCCTTCCATTTTGGAAGGATCTTTGTGTTTGAGGCATGCTCGTAAAGCCTCCTATTTTTACCCATTACATACTTTCCTGAAGACTTAAACATTGGCATTATTTTTTTTCTTCCTCAAAACCCCTGTTTTTTTTTTTTTTTAATAAGAGCAACTTTATGTATCTTTTAATAAATTATAATAAAATGTATCCACACCATTTAGCAGTCTAAATTTGTCTTTTGAAAACCTCAGCTGTACACTCGCTGACGTCAGGCTTGTACAGAGTATTGTTTTCTTACACGCACAATTTATAAACCTGAATTACTTTTTTGTATGACCACAATAAGTAGGTAAACTGTACAGTTAATTGAATGATACATACTTTAAAAATGACCTGAAGAACCTTTATCAACATGGATTTTTCTTTAGAAACTCGGTAGCTAGGTTCCTGAAGGCATAAAAGATGTACTTTTCTCCAACAAAAGCTTTTGTTTTTTTAGTTCGAGTAATTACAGATATTTTTAATATGTCATAAAAACACGAAATACGACAATAAATACAACCAAGTCACTTTCGTGTTATGTAAGAATTTCAGTCCCAGTACTTGTATTTATTTATTTTTTTGTATGGTGTACATTTAAAGAGAATCACCTGAAAATATGTCTATTATACGGTAGCAGCTTTCTGTGATAATGTCATACCTGAAGTCAAATTATAGCCCAAATATTTCACGCCTGATATATTACATTGTTTCTTTTTTTTTTTTTTTTTTTTTAAATTTAATTATTTCAATGATTAATTCTTTTTAATTAGGTGGCTGAGTGGTTAGCACGTCTGCTTCACAGTTCTGAGATCAAGGGTACAATCTTAGAGCTCCGGCCATCCTGTGTGGAGTTTGCATGTTAGCCCCGTGCCTACGTGGGTTTTTCTCCGGGGACTCCGATTTCCCCCCACATTCCAAAAACACGCGTGGTAGGCTGATGGAACACTCTAAATTGTCCATAGGTATGAGTGTATACGTGAATGGTTGTACGGGTCATTGTGGCCTGCGATTGGCTGGCAACCGATTCAGGCCGTACGCCACCTACTGTCCGTAGTAAGCCAGGATAGGCTCCAGCATAACCGCGACCCTTGTGAGGATAAGCGGCATTGAAAAGGAATGAATGTATTTTTAATTATTTTCATGATTAATTATTTTATGAACTTATTTTAAATCATTAATTTTTATTTAAAAAATGTTTAATGACTCATTATTTTAATATTTTAAATGATCAATTAATTTGTATTTCTATTTATTTATTCTATGATTATTTCAATAATTTTAATGATTTGTTTTAATTATTTTAAAAATTATTTCTATTAAATTGTGATTTAAAATTTCATTTTCGGATTCCTTATTTCAGCAGGTGGAACGAGCTGTAAGGTCTGAGTTACGTCAACGTCTGTTTGCCAGAAGTGGGTAGGGTAGCCAAAAATTTTACTCAAGTAAAAGTAGCGGTACTTCAAAATATTATTACTCAAGTAAAAGTAGTCGTCCAAAAAAATAAATAAATAAAATATACTCAAGTACAAGTAAAAAAGAATTTTATTTACCGGGCAAATACTGTAAATAAATTGGTCTTTCCAACCATCTCAGATTGTGTTATGCGCACCTATATCTTAATACATATTCTAAATGACCACAAATCTGCTGCATTATTATTATTATTATTATTATTACACATGGGTTAAATATTAATATGTCATTGGTTCTCTATTGAGGTATCATCCAGGCATCCTCCACTTTATCAGCTGTGAGATTTTGGTGGCATGCCCTGAGAGCCCTAACTAAGTCTTTAACGCAGACTTCGGATCCACGATTCTTGCGCCATTCCTTCAGCAGCTCTCTGGCAGTCTCGTCCAAATCGTTCGGATGTCTCGTTGAGACGGAATCCAGTTTAGTTTCGGTCAGACCCAGCTGTCGTCCTAATCTACGCCAGTTACGACCCAAGTTTTCAGCAATCACATTTGCGGCAATGTCCAGCTTGGCTAAAAGGGAATAGGAAGAGAAAAAGGGGAAAATACTTTATTCATTCAATTTGTGGTTTATAGTCCTGCGCGGCTTATTTCTGGATTTTTACAGGCCATTGAGCTGCAAGTGTTTTAGTGTAGTAGTATGTGGACACCACATTCCGAAAATTATGGTAATTTGTAGGTATTGAGATTGTCAATTCAACGTTTCTTTGGCATTTTTAATTCCATCAGTTACAAAATTGATCTAAACAGGCTTTTTATTTTTTCCCTAACGTATTCTTTTTTAACATAGTCAAACCTTTTTGGTTACTTTGCATTTTATCAATGTAATATTTAGTAATTTTTCATTTCATTTTGCATGTTCATTTCTAAAATTTTGCATTTATGTGTTAAAAATTTGTTTGTTTTACTTCTTTTTTTTTTTTTTTCTCATTTGAAATAAATCTTTTTCTATTTTGTGTTTAGTCTTTATCAAAAAAGGGGGAAAAAATCTGTACAATGCAAAACAAATTACAGGTAGTCCCCCGGATTACAAACGAGAATTACCGCAGAAATCGGAATTAACCCTTTAGGTGCCCCTAAATACCCCCTAAACCTCAAAATAACTATCCCAAAACATGTATTATACGTCGTAATAATAAAATTAAAGAAAAATAAAATAGGATACTGTACCTGCCATCATTGTTGGGGGATGGTATAAAAAGGTACACTGACGGCTTGTTCACAAGTGGGGACACAAGAGTTCTTGATTCGCTGATGTTTACGGTAGTTTTTTCTTTTCAACCACAGACACACCATAGAACACGTTGACCTGCTAGTGAAGAAACAGGTAAGTCGATGTAACTTATGAATCTTATTTAGAGCTTGGTCGAGCTGCTTATGCTACACCATTGCTTGCTGCATCGCACTCTACATCCTTAGTAGAATACAGAAAACGACCTGATTGGGTGTGCGCTCACTAGAATTACATTTATAAATTTCACCATTTTAATTCAACTTGTAAACAAATTATTATTAGCCATATAGTCCCAAGAATTGTACAACGACGACAGGAAAATCCAAACAACGCACGGAGAAAACAAAACTCACGCATCATGTTATTGAGAAAACAGCTCCACTTATTGGTGAAACAAATATTTGCAAGGAAACTTGGCGGGTGTTAGATTGAGAATAAATTTAGTAAAATAAAGAGCTCAGACACACACTGTACACCGACGAGACGTGAGAAAAAAAATACATAAATGAAGCATTATACCCTCTAATGGAGAAAATACTTTCTTCATAATTACTATCTTTTTCTTGACAATTGGACTCAAGTAAAAGTAAAAAGTACAGACTATTAAAACTTTGATTCAAAGTACATTGTTCTCAAAATGTTAATCAAGTAAATTTAACGGTGTACATGTAACGCGTTACTACCCACCTTTGCTGTTTACCCCTAAAGATATTCGACCAATACCGATACAAAGACCAAGACCAATGTCAGTGCGTCCCAGTGAAACACATCCTATTACAATTTGGAACTCATTTCCTAAACCCACACGAAGTACGTTTTCACATATATTAATATGTCTGATTCGAGGTTTGCTTTCTTTTCCTGAAATTCTGTCTGATTCAGAATCTGTTACGTTTGTGATTTTTTTTGTTTTTCTTTTCTTTTCTTTTCTTTCTAACCTGATATTCCGCCCGAATTACAAAACATTGTGGACCAAATAAACATTGAAATGGTATTGGAACAAGATGAGCATTTATCAATTGAACCTGATTATCCTTTTTAAGACTTTTAATAGAAGATTATGTAGATTTCTTTAATTCTTTAAATGATGCCTAAGAGAATTGAACCAGCCACACACCTAAAAGACATGAAACACCCCAAAAAAATGAGACACACATGGTTAATAAGGATGCAACAATACTCGGTTTTCTATTGAACCGTTCGATACGCCCGTCTTCAAATCGATACGCAAAATTATTCAATCCAAATGAAACGCTCCCAAAATGTAGTTTTCCGAATTTATATTTGTCGTCTCTCCCGCAAAAATGTCCGGCGCAGCTACGCCTTGAAAAAACAAACTCTGCCGCCAGCAGCCTCCCTCTAACTGTCTGTAAGGTGGGAGCTGTGGCGCACGAGAATCATTGCATGTGAGGAAAGACAGAAACTTTAGGGTGAGCTGATATGTTATCCCCACTCGTTCATATTTAAAAAGACTTTTTTTTTTAAGTCTAAAAGACTGTCTTTAAGGATAATGACAACGAACCCCGCCAATATATTGTTGCCGACTTGGCTGCTACGAATAACCTCGCTTTGACAACAGACAGCTTAACATCCTAGGACACAGAGCTCTAACTCACGGTTACATGATGAACAATGAGTGGCAAATTAAAAGCACTGTACTTCAAATTTGTCCTGTTTATGAGAGTCGATTGTCAAATGATGTAGTGCAGTAATGAGCAGACCCAACTTCTGTGGCGTTTGTTAACTATTTTTCATGCCTAACAACACTCGCGCGCACACACTAGATATCAAATAGCAACCTAGATGTGCTTCGTTAGATCCCCCCCAAGTCCCATGCCATTGGCTGTGTGACCCCAGAGTGATCATGGGACACATAGTCCATATACTACTGTGATGAATTTAAAAAAAAAAAAAAAAAAAAAAAAAAAAAAAAACGCCATGACTGAATGGAATTAAGTAGGCCAAATCAATCCATACCGGTGACTATAGACAATGCTGCAAATATTGTTAATTCAGTACGTAACACAGATGGACTGGGACCACAAATAAGATGTTTTGCTCATGTGGTAAACATACCTGCTAAGAGAACAGTAGCAATCAACATTGTGCCCTGCCTCACTTTACAAAGAGTAAAGATTGTCCTCAGCACTTTTATACAAAATTTCTTCAGATCAGTAAGAAGTAAGTACATAAATATTATGCGCTATAATGCATGTTTATATGATGACATTGTTTATATGATGGTGTTGTTATTTTTGCTTGTTAGCAAAATAATTGAAAAGAAATAACACTTGTATTTTTTATGTTGTGTACCTTGTATCAAAATTCATACTGAACCGTGACTTAACTGTATCGTTGGATCCCCAATGGCTAATAATAATTTGTTTACAAGTTGAATTAAAATGGTGAAATTTATAAATGTAATTCTAGTGAGCGCACACCCAATCAGGTCGTTTTCTGTATTCTACTAAGGATGTAGAGTGCGATGCAGCAAGCAATGGTGTAGCATAAGCAGCTCGACCAAGCTCTAAATAAGATTCATAAGTTACATCGACTTACCTGTTTCTTCACTAGCAGGTCAACGTGTTCTATGGTGTGTCTGTGGTTGAAAAGAAAAAACTACCGTAAACATCAGCGAATCAAGAACTCTTGTGTCCCCACTTGTGAACAAGCCGTCAGTGTACCTTTTTATACCATCCCCCAACAATGATGGCAGGTACAGTATCCTATTTTATTTTTCTTTAATTTTATTATTACGACGTATAATACATGTTTTGGGATAGTTATTTTGAGGTTTAGGGGGTATTTAGGGGCACCTAAAGGGTTAATTCCGATTTCTGCGGTAATTCTCGTTTGTAATCCGGGGGACTACCTGTAATTTGTTTTGCATTGTACAGATTTTTTCCCCCTTTTTTGATAAAGACTAAACACAAAATAGAAAAAGATTTATTTCAAATGAGAAAAAAAAAAAAAAAGAAGTAAAACAAACAAATTTTTAACACATAAATGCAAAATTTTAGAAATGAACATGCAAAATGAAATGAAAAATTACTAAATATTACATTGATAAAATGCAAAGTAACCAAAAAGGTTTGACTATGTTAAAAAAGAATACGTTAGGGAAAAAATAAAAAGCCTGTTTAGATCAATTTTGTAACTGATGGAATTAAAAATGCCAAAGAAACGTTGAATTGACAATCTCAATACCTACAAATTACCATAATTTTCGGAATGTGGTGTCCACATACTACTACACTAAAACACTTGCAGCTCAATGGCCTGTAAAAATCCAGAAATAAGCCGCGCAGGACTATAAACCACAAATTGAATGAATAAAGTATTTTCCCCTTTTTCTCTTCCTATTCCCTTTTAGCCAAGCTGGACATTGCCGCAAATGTGATTGCTGAAAACTTGGGTCGTAACTGGCGTAGATTAGGACGACAGCTGGGTCTGACCGAAACTAAACTGGATTCCGTCTCAACGAGACATCCGAACGATTTGGACGAGACTGCCAGAGAGCTGCTGAAGGAATGGCGCAAGAATCGTGGATCCGAAGTCTGCGTTAAAGACTTAGTTAGGGCTCTCAGGGCATGCCACCAAAATCTCACAGCTGATAAAGTGGAGGATGCCTGGATGATACCTCAATAGAGAACCAATGACATATTAATATTTAACCCATGTGTAATAATAATAATAATAATAATAATGCAGCAGATTTGTGGTCATTTAGAATATGTATTAAGATATAGGTGCGCATAACACAATCTGAGATGGTTGGAAAGACCAATTTATTTACAGTATTTGCCCGGTAAATAAAATTCTTTTTTACTTGTACTTGAGTATATTTTATTTATTTATTTTTTTGGACGACTACTTTTACTTGAGTAATAATATTTTGAAGTACCGCTACTTTTACTTGAGTAAAATTTTTGGCTACCCTACCCACTTCTGGCAAACAGACGTTGACGTAACTCAGACCTTACAGCTCGTTCCACCTGCTGAAATAAGGAATCCGAAAATGAAATTTTAAATCACAATTTAATAGAAATAATTTTTAAAATAATTAAAACAAATCATTAAAATTATTGAAATAATCATAGAATAAATAAATAGAAATACAAATTAATTGATCATTTAAAATATTAAAATAATGAGTCATTAAACATTTTTTAAATAAAAATTAATGATTTAAAATAAGTTCATAAAATAATTAATCATGAAAATAATTAAAAATACATTCATTCCTTTTCAATGCCGCTTATCCTCACAAGGGTCGCGGTTATGCTGGAGCCTATCCTGGCTTACTACGGACAGTAGGTGGCGTACGGCCTGAATCGGTTGCCAGCCAATCGCAGGCCACAATGACCCGTACAACCATTCACGTATACACTCATACCTATGGACAATTTAGAGTGTTCCATCAGCCTACCACGCGTGTTTTTGGAATGTGGGGGGAAATCGGAGTCCCCGGAGAAAAACCCACGTAGGCACGGGGCTAACATGCAAACTCCACACAGGATGGCCGGAGCTCTAAGATTGTACCCTTGATCTCAGAACTGTGAAGCAGACGTGCTAACCACTCAGCCACCTAATTAAAAAGAATTAATCATTGAAATAATTAAATTTAAAAAAAAAAAAAAAAAAAAAGAAACAATGTAATATATCAGGCGTGAAATATTTGGGCTATAATTTGACTTCAGGTATGACATTATCACAGAAAGCTGCTACCGTATAATAGACATATTTTCAGGTGATTCTCTTTAAATGTACACCATACAAAAAAATAAATAAATACAAGTACTGGGACTGAAATTCTTACATAACACGAAAGTGACTTGGTTGTATTTATTGTCGTATTTCGTGTTTTTATGACATATTAAAAATATCTGTAATTACTCGAACTAAAAAAACAAAAGCTTTTGTTGGAGAAAAGTACATCTTTTATGCCTTCAGGAACCTAGCTACCGAGTTTCTAAAGAAAAATCCATGTTGATAAAGGTTCTTCAGGTCATTTTTAAAGTATGTATCATTCAATTAACTGTACAGTTTACCTACTTATTGTGGTCATACAAAAAAGTAATTCAGGTTTATAAATTGTGCGTGTAAGAAAACAATACTCTGTACAAGCCTGACGTCAGCGAGTGTACAGCTGAGGTTTTCAAAAGACAAATTTAGACTGCTAAATGGTGTGGATACATTTTATTATAATTTATTAAAAGATACATAAAGTTGCTCTTATTAAAAAAAAAAAAAAACAGGGGTTTTGAGGAAGAAAAAAAATAATGCCAATGTTTAAGTCTTCAGGAAAGTATGTAATGGGTAAAAATAGGAGGCTTTACGAGCATGCCTCAAACACAAAGATCCTTCCAAAATGGAAGGGTTACCAGACTAATTTCCGGATAGCCCCAAAAATTATGTGACCAATTTGATGCGTTAAATACTCCTAACATGCATGCTTTTGGAATGTGGGAGGAAACTTGAGTACCCGTCGTAAACCCCACACAGGAAGGAGGAGGAACAAGCAAACCTTACACAATGATGCATGACAGTCAGACATTCAGTCATGACAGTGCCACCTCAATTACATTGAATTGTATTATGAGCAGAAAGTTAAATGAATAGTTTTATGGCTAAAGTGTTTTTAGAATTATTTTTGAATAAATCGTCCCAATGAGAAAGGTGACTCATCTTCAAACTGTGTACACGTATGGCCATTGACAACGCCGGTATGTAACTGCCTAACTCTTATTTGAATGTTTTTTTATCAAACTTGGTAACGCAACATATACTGTTTTGAATATTTATTTAGTTCACTTGGATTGACTCAGGTATGAGATAAGTGTATGTACGTAGTGGTAGCTTTTGGAATACAAAAGGACAGATGGTTAAAAATGGTCCAACATATTCCCTCATCATTGTTCAGATATGTACAGTATGCTTTTCGAGGTACCGTAGTTGTTGCTTGTTGCACTTTTTAAGTGAAAACGTTTGCAAAACAGCACTTATTATGCAATTACAAGAGGATTTTGTTTTGTAAGAGAAGGTACACCAACTCTATCAGTATTTCTGTATTTCTTCAGGATGTGAAAGGAATGAATATATGCACAAAACAAATGCGTACTGTACTAAAGTAATGTGAAATGAATGAATATATGCACAAAACAAATGCGTACTGTACTAAAGTAATGTTCAGGAAATCTTTTGAAATAACGAGATAATCGTATCATTGCAGATATTTTTAAATACATAACTGTCTAGGGCTTTGAAGCCTGCTTTTTTGCCCCTACCTTTAACCTCTCCTTGTCCCCTTGTTGAAATTGACACTTTCAGATGTATGTTTTATCGCGTTGTAGGTGTTTGCAGGTACTAGCAGTGGGGTGGAGATGGCTAGTAGAACTCAGCTGGCTGTCCATTTGGTCTGGATACTGTTTAAACTTATTCATTGCGCTTACTAAATTCTTTAAAAATATACTAACATATAACTCTTCAGATGTAGCATTGTTTATGTTCAATATTCTATGTTGTGTAATTTTGTGAACATTAGTTCCTATTTGTTTTTTGTTATGGTACTCGGTTTATTAAATTGGACACTCTTGAACTAATATGTTTGTAATGAAACTGAGTTGTACACCAACCTATTGTTTGCTCATTTTAATGGTAAGAAGGCAGTTGTCGTTCTTAAACACATAAAGTTAACTTGTAACCAGCTTTGTTAATCTTACTTTAAAAAAATAATGAGTTACAGTTGCAAATGACTTCTCCCCAAAAGTAAATGAGTTAGTAACTCATGTACTGTATAATTTATTCATCTTGCTTACTAAACTCTTTAAAAACATACGAACAATAAAATAATTACATTACCATAAATGTTTAATTAAGCATAAAGTTTATAAACATTGCGTTTTGAAGTAAATCCTTAGTCTGTTATTATTGATGTACGTTTTTGTGTACCGTTACCTTCAACTGGAAACAGGGCTGTTTGAGAAAACCATCTGGGGGCTGTGTGTGCCCCCCTCTCTAATCCCTATCATAAAAGTCAACACGTTTGTGGCTCCTCTCTATCCCCTAACAAGCCCAAAAAGACTCCATCTCAACCAAGCATAATGTGCTTTCAAATAATGTTTTTTTAACAATATATATTGTTGAAATAATGTTATTTATTTTTATAATAATATTAAAGTACTCAATTAATATTCAAAACTAAGTTTGTTAAACTTATATCCATCTACTTTTCTATATTGTAAGAAATCTATGTTAGTAACATGCGGATGTTGTAATCTCAATGACCTATAAATCTAAAAGTTACTTTTTTTTTTTTTTTTTTTTTTCTCCCCTGAACATAGAAGACGATATTTTGTTTTTTGGTGTGATAGTTGATGTTTTAAATAGAAAACTCTACCACTAATACAATTTTAACGAAACTGAGATGCAAATCGTCCTAATGTTTGCTCATTTTATTAGTAAGACGGCAGTTGCCGTTCTTAAACACAAAAGTTAACTTGTAACCAGTGTTTTTAATTTTACTTTTAAAAAGTAATGAGTTACAGTTACAAATGACTTCTCCCCAAAAGTAAATGAAATAGTATCTCATGTAGTGTATAACTTTAGTCATCTCGCTCACTAATCTCTTTATAAACTTACTAACAACGAAAAAGTTACATTCCCATAAATTTCTAAATATACAGAGTTTAGAGACAATGTGTTTTAAAGTAAGTCTTCCAAACCCCCTGAATTACAAGTATTAACAGGGGCCGTTTATGTAACGCTTGAGATGCAGCAGTCTTTTATTTTCAACATTTTATGTCACGTAATTTTAATTTCTAAGTGAATATTAGTTTCCATTTGTTTTTGTCATGGTAGGGGTCTTTTAAGTGGAACACTCTTGAACTAATACGTTTGCTATGAAACTGAGTTGTACATCGTCCTAATGTTTGCTCATCTTAATAGTAAGACGGTAGTTGTCGTTCTTAAACACAAACGTTAACTTGTAACCACTGTTGTTCATCGTACTTTAAAAAGTAATGAGTTACAGTTACAAATTACTTCTGCCAAAAAAGTAAATGAGCTGGTAAGTCATGGTGTGTATAAACTTATTCATCTCACTTACTAAACTCTTTAAAAACATACTAACAATAAAATAATTACATTACCATAAATGTTTAAATATGCATACAGTTTATAAACAATGCGTTTTAAAGTAAGTCATCCAAACCCCCTGAATTACAAGTATTAACAGAGGCTGTTTATACAGCGCTTCAGATGCAGCATTCTTTTATATTCAACATTTTATGTCATGTAATTTTAGTTTCTAAGTGGATGTTAGTTTCCATTTGTTTTTGTCATAGTTGGGGGTCTTTTAAATGGAACACTCTCCAACTAATACGTTTGTCATGAAACTGAGATGCAAATTGTCCTAATGTTTGCTCATTTTAATAGTAAGACGGCAGTTGCCGTTCTTAAACACAAAAGTTAACTTGTAACCAGTGTTTTTAATTTTACTTTTAAAAAGTAATGAGTTACAGTTACAAATGACTTCTCCCCAAAAGTAAATGAATTAGTATCTCATGTAGTGTATAACTTTAGTCATCTCGCTCACTAATCTCTTTATAAACTTACTAACAACTAAAAAGTTACATTCCCATAAATGTCTAAATATACAGAGTTTAGAGACAATGTGTTTTGTAGTTGGAAGTAAATCCCCAAACCCCAAGAATTACCACTATTAACATTGACATAATATCTACCTAACACTTCAGATGCAGTACTCGTTCATATTCAGCATTTTATGTTATGCTTTTCATGTTCTACACGTTATTACCTTATACATTCTATAACATCTTTCACATCATAGATGTTTATATTAACTGATTGAAGAATAAGAACACTATTTACAGTATTTTGGAGCATTTGGTATTTATTTGTATCAAATATATTACAGTCTGTTAAGAAAACTCAAACCTAAACTTCGGGACCATTCACCAGTGCAAATCTCTGAAACTGTATGTTAGGTCTACTGCACAATAACCAGAACACTATGCTTCATTGCGCCGTAGGCGGGAGCTATCGAAGAGGGCGGAGTTTCGCGTCGAGTATTGAGACATGTTTCGAATCAGTCGGCCTGCGGGATCGCAAGGAAGAAGTTGGGGAGAAAAGACTCTTCAGCAACATAACTGGTATGTCACTAACTCTCATTTGGATACTTTTAAGTATAAAGAGCATGCTAACTTTGTGAAATAGAATGAATTAAACCCGGTTGAAATACATAATTATTTGCCTAAATGTATATATGAGTACCAACCTATAGTTGCAGCAAAAAGCTGACTAGGGCTGAAGTCGATGCTCTGTCTGCAGTATCTGTGGTGAAATGTTCAAGCAAGCTTCAGACTCGAAAGATGCTGTACTTTGGATTAAACGGAAGGAAGTTACTTGAATAGAACAACTGTAGTTTCACAAATGCTTGAAAATGAACCGCTGCTAATGCTTACACACGTCTCGTTGATCATGGTTGATCTTACCTCGTTGCTACTCATCGAAAAAATGTCCACTTAGCATTGCTACAAAACTAGCCTACACGCAGACCGCACCAAAATGCTCACTTAGCATTGCTACAAAACTAGCCTACACGCAGACCCCACCAAAATGCTCACTTAACAATGCTAGGACAAGGAGAGGTTAAAGGTAGGGGCAAAAAAGCAGGCTTCAAAGCCCTAGACAGTTATGTATTTAAAAATATCTGCAATGATACGATTATCTCGTTATTTCAAAAGATTTCCTGAACATTACTTTAGTACAGTACGCATTTGTTTTGTGCATATATTCATTCATTTCACATTACTTTAGTACAGTACGCATTTGTTTTGTGCATATATTCATTCCTTTCACATCCTGAAGAAATACAGAAATACTGATAGAGTTGGTGTACCTTCTCTTACAAAACAAAATCCTCTTGTAATTGCATAATAAGTGCTGCCTTAATTGAGGGGGTGACAGGTGGGGATCAAAGGTCAACCCATCAATCAAAGGTCAAAAGGTCAACCTGTCAATCAAAGGTCAAAGGTAGGGTCATAAATCATCATAAATCTACGCCCACATTCCTGAGTGAAGATAGCTGTATATTCCTACTCTCTCTCATCTCGATGTGTAGCGATGAATTGCTCACAGGAAGACTCGAGACTTCAGGGACAGTGTTCACTACGGTGAACAACTCATAATTTGACACTTAAGATATTAAGACAGACTATTCGTGGCCATATAAAAAAAATCCTAAATTTGAGTTATCATTATTTAATTATTAGTCATTATTGTATTTTTTTTAGGGCTATCAAACGATTACAATTTTTAATCGAGTTAATTACAGCTTAAAAATTAATGAATCGTAATTAATCGCAATTCAAACCATCTATAAAATATGCCATATTTTTCTGTAAATTATTGTTGGAATGGAAAGATAAGACACAAGACGGATATATACATTCAACATACGGTGCATAAGTACTGTATTTGTTTATTATAACAATAAATCAACAAGATGGCATTAACATTATTAACTTTCTCTTAAAGCGATCCATGGATAGAAAAACTTCTGGTTCTTAAAAGATAAATGTTAGTAAAAGTTATAGAAATTTTATATTAAAACCCCTCTTAATGTTTTCGCTTTATTAACATTTGTAAAATTTTCAATCAAAAAATAAACTAGTAGCTCGCCATTGTTGATGTCAATAATTACACCATGCTCACTCCCCAAACCCATAAAATCAGTTGGACCCAAGCGCCAGCAGAGGGCGACAAACAGACAAACAAAAAACAGGTAACAAGCGGACATTACACTGCTGTCATTTTAATCTGTTTGAGCGGGGCATGTGCGTTAATTGCGTCAAATATTTTAACGTGATTAATTTAAAAAATTAACGCGATAATTTTGACAGCCCTAAAAAATCCAAAATTTCATCATTATTTAATTATTAGTCATTATTGTATTTTTTTTTAGATTAATTTGATATATATTCATGAATTAATACAGTGTTATGAAAAAGTATCTGAACCTTTTGGAATTTCTCCCATTTCTGCGTAAAATCATCAAATGTGACTGCTCTTTGTCAAAATCACACAGATGAAAAAACCTTGTATGCTTTAACTAAAACTACCCAAACATTTATAGGTTTTCATATTTTAATGAATATAATATGCAAACACTGACAGAAGGGAAGGAAAACAAGTAAGTGAACCATCACATTTACCGTAATTTCCCGAATATAAGGCGCACCCGTGAATAATGCACACCACAAATCTACTTGTAAAACCTAGGGAAAATTATTGTACCCGTTTATAACACCCACCCTAATTTTAGCACCAACAAATAGAAGAATACAAGAAAACAGAGCTTGTGTACAGATACAGAAATGTCATTTTACTGACTGGTGAAACACAGCACAAGCAGAGCACATTGGTAGTTCCAAACATTACCATAAACTGACAATATTTACAGTAATAATATGATTTGACAACTTCTCCAACTTTCCAGAATCTAGGAGAAAACAAAATCAATGTGACTTTTCTTTTAAAGGCTGCTGTATAACTTGCTCGTTTCATCATGATGAATAAATGTTTCTTCCATGGATTGATACGGTAAAATAAAAGTGAGGATTCACGTCGGAAATCGGAAAGAGCGCATCGCTGTACACTAGACTGTAACAATAGGAACTATTGTTATTGACATCCGAGTTGCAGAGCTGCAATAAACGTTGACTCAAATGAGTTCAAAAAACTAAATTCTGTGCTTTATGAAGAGTGAAAAAAAGCAGAATTTAACACAGACGAAATCATTCGGCCGATTAGAGTGAAGTATTACCGAAACAAAATGGTGACATCACGTACCGTAATGGTCAGCTACAGGTCGCCGCATGCGTTTCTTCAACTCAACGTGGCCGTGTCAATTAAAAAAAAATCAGTTTATATATATATATATATAAACATATATATGCAGTATGTAATATATGGCGGAAAACAGACAAAACTGAAAAAGGAGTTTCTGCTCTTGCACTCCTCTTTAAAAGAAACTGCTGTATTTTAAGATAAAACAACTGTTGTGTTCGATAGAACAATATGTCTAGATGCTGCCATAGCAGATTCATTGTGCATGAAGCCCCCGAACTATTTTTAATTTGTCCGTTTTACCCTGAAAACCCCCGTTTACAGACGTCGCGCAACCGCTTTTGTTTCAACCCAGCCATAAAACAAAGGTAATTCGTAAAAATGTCTGTTGTTTTTAGCTTAGAACCATTAATTGATGTTTCATATTTCGTTTAAAAAAAAAAGACGACTTCAAAAAAATATTCACTGACATATTTTAAACTTTGAAACAAATTATGTCACAATGAAAAAAATGGCGTCTGTGAAAAAGTCACGGATATCTACCTCATAATTATTGCTTAATTGTATTTTTTTGTTACTGTAGCATATTCTCCGATATGTTAGATGATAAATAATCGATCCAAACAAAGAAAAATTGTGGGAAAAAAACGTTTAAAAGGGTAAATATATTTTTTTAAAAAAAACATCTCGACCACCATTTGATGTCTGCGATTTCTGCATCGCGACCCTTGTTAAATGACCATGTTTCACCTATAAAATCCCCCAAAAAATCCAGCTGTGGACATTCACAGCTCTTTACACGCAGTGAGTGATAAATGCTACATGGAGTTTTTGGATCGAAACAACATAAGTACGCGATAATATCACGTTAAAGTCATGGCGTCTGTAATTCTGCTCTCGCGTGTTCTCACCTCCAGATAGGGTTTTGCTGTTTAAAAAACGTTTTTTTTTTTAAATGCCCTCCTGTTCAAAATTTTTCTTCCCCCAGAAAATTGAGATTTTAAGCTTTCCAATGATGTATGCCACATGGATATCAGACAATTTTGAAAGTTGACCAAATTGGGGGTCTCAGAGCTGAACTTCAAGTCACCTGAGTGTTTTCCGCCATATACAGTAGTCCTATATATTTCTGTCTCCATCCATGTACCTGTTTATAATGCGCACCATGATTTTACAAGTTGATTTTGGGGGGAAAAAGTGCGCGTTATATTCAGGAAATTTTGGTAATATTTTGGACAAACGAAATTCCGATTCAGCTTCATATAAGGTTGACACTCCCTCTGCAAATCTTGAAGAAAGTAAACACTATTTTTGAAAATAAAACCTCATAAGGTGAAAAACGTGCGACTTGACCCACTGAGATCAAGGAAATATTTTGAATTTAGACAAGAACTTTCAATGTTCTCTTTATAACTTCTTAAGAAGCGGCTCAGCCTTTGAGAAAGAACCTGTTTCCTTTCCTTTTGTCTTAATTTTGGTCATTAATAACACAATATTGTCCCAAGTGTCTGGGGAGCCAGAATTGTGCCACATGGTTCCAGTTAGCCTCATCAGAACCTGATGTCAGGAGGCCACAGTGAATGAGAGAAGGACTGGAACTGGGCTGCTTGGCCCCCAATGAGCGCCAGCTAATTAAATCACTGCTTTCTCCACTATTTCAGTCCTCAGGTACACTGTCGAGTGATGTACTGTACATGTGCTGTGTTTTAATGCATCTGTTTTGTGGGAAAGATAACCTTTGCACAATAAACATCCTATATCTTTATCTGGACGATAAAGGTTAATTTCTGAATCAATAAGTTAAACAAGAATTCTCGTGAACCGTTTTGTTGGCCCTCAGTTTTTTAACTATTATCTAAAAAACATGCCTACAACGATCATAGACTTCATATTGTATTGACGGGACATGGGGCGCGGGGCCGATTCGCAGGGGGCCCATCTCCGTCAAAGCTGACCGAGTGGAAACGCAGACAAAGAGCAATTTCCATTGAAAATTCTTGTGAATAAATGCTTAAATCCCTGAATTCTTTAAAGGTATGGATGTAAAACAGTCTCAATTCTTGGTTAAAAGCAAAAAAAAAAAAGAAAAAGTGCAGGTAGCATTCATTTGGCGTAAATACAGTGGGGCAAATGAGTATTTAGTCAAGTGTTATTGGTCGGAAAATGTTTTGATATGATTTGATTTTTCCTATCTACGGCACATTATGGCTTGCACTTGCAAGCTTTTGGAGGGGCACTTCTGTGTGCATTGCTAAGTTGTTTACCCTGCAACCTTTTATAAGTGCGTGTTTAAGTGTAACCTTATCCCACTGACCCAGGTTAGAGTCGCCATCAGTGCTCTGGTGGGCTCTATGATGTCACAACATGCGTGGTTGCACATACACGGGTTGGAATAGTTACACTGGAATGCAGTTCCATTTAGGAAATCTACTATCATCGCAATGGCTCAGTCCAATCGCTTCAGAACCACTTCAAAAGTCAGAAACCTGAGCAGTCCGCCATCGTGACGTCATTCTGCAGAGACACCCAGAGCCATAATCAAGAATTTTACAGTCATTAAAAAAAACACACACAACACATAACTAGAATAGCAGGAGTGGAGGCAGGCCTTTGCTAAGGTAGAGAAAAAGTGGAAAAAATTAAATCAGGATGTCCCAATTTTGTTTGTTCACACTTTAACGGGCAGTTTCTGCAGTGTTCTGAGGAGAATGAGGCAAATAGATGACAGCAACTAGAAATTATTAACATTAGAGTGAGAAAAGCCTTTGTCAATAGCAATTAATAAATATTAAAATACTACACCATACCAGTTTTGAATTTTCACTGTTCTTCTACAGATGGCCATACACTAATAAAGTGGTATTAAAAAGTATCTGAACCTTTTGGAATTTCTCACATTTCTGAAAAAAAAAACACCATCAAATGTGATCTGATCTTTGTCAAAATCACACAAATGAAAAAACAGCATCTGCTTTAACTAAAACCCAAACATTTATAGGTTTTCATTAGGGGTGTCAAACGATGAAAATTTTTAATCGAGTTAATTACAGCTTAAAAATTAATTAATCGTAATTAATCACAATTAATCGCAATTCAAACCATCTATAAAATATGCCATATTTTTCTGTAAATTATTGTTGAAATGGAAAGATGAGACACAAGATGGATATAAACATTAAACATATGGTACATAAGTACTGTATTTGTTTATTATAACAATAAATCAACTCCGCCTATGATCGTCATTAAATATGAAAAACTTAGGGCTGTCAAAATTATCGTGTTAACGAGCGGTAATTAATGTTTTAAATTAATCACGTTAAAATATTTGACACAATTAACGCACATTTTGGTGTTTGGCGCCCTCTGCTGGCGCTTGGGTCCAACTGATTTTATGGGTTAGTACCATGAGTGAGCATGGTGTAATTATTGACATCAACGATGGCGAGCTACTAGTTTATTTTTTGTTTGAAAATTTTATAAAATTTGAATAAAACGAAAACATTAAGAGGGGTTTTAATATAAAATTTCTATAATTTGTACTAACATTATCTTTTAAGAACTACAAGTCTTTCTATCCATGGATCGCTTTAAGAGAATGTTAATAATGTTAATGCCATCTTGTTGATTTATTGTTATAATAAACAAATACAGTACTTATGTACCGTATGTTGAATGTATATATCCGTCTTGTGTCTTATCTTTCTATACCAACAATAACTTACAGAAAAATACGGCATGTTTTATAGATGGTTTGAATTGCAATTAATTACGATTAATTAATTTTTAAGCTGTAATTACCGTAATTTTTGGACTACAAGCCGCTACTTTTTCCCCTCATTTTAAATCATGCGGCTTATAGTCCAGTGCAGTGATTTTTTTGGGTTAATAGGTAACACTTTATTTGACAGCGGCGTCATAAGACTGCCATGAGACCGTCATAATTATGACATGACATTATCATGGGCATTAATGAATGCTTATGACAGATGTCATTAAGTGTCATCCGGCAAATTATGTTACCAACTCCATTTACGACTAGCCCGGATCTTTTAAAACCATTCAAAAGGGAGATAATTTGCCTGATGGCACAAAATTACATCTGTCATAAGCATTATTTAATGCCCACGGCAGTGTCATGTCATAATTATGATGGTTTTATGACAGTCTGATGGCACCACCTTCAAATAAAGTGTTAATATATTCCATCACTAGCAATTAATGAAACAACTAGAACAGTAAGTGAAGAAATAATCAGTACAGAACATGAATTCTGATATATTTACATCTGTATGGCTGCAATGCATGCTAGGAGGCATGTTGAATGACAACAGTGTTGACAGCAGCTGGCAGCAGAGGTTGACTGTCTCCAAGAGAACAATGATGGCCAAATGAAGATTCCTGAAGCAATGAAGCTTTGGAGCTAATTGGTTCAAAGCTTCATGGTGGTTCATTTGGTCCTATGACTGTCTTATGATGCCGCTGTCAAATAAAGTGTTACCGGTTCATATCTTTTGGTGTAAATATCCCATAATACAGTGAGGATGGCTGCAGCTTATAGTCCAGTGCGGCTTATCTATGAACAGATGTCGTTTTTGTGTTAAATTTAGTGGGTGGCGGCTTATAGTCAGGTGCGCCTTATAGTCCAGACATTACGGTAACTCGATTAAAATTTTTAATCGTTTGACAGCCCTAGAAAAACTATGTTTGTGTGGTTTTAGTTAAAGCAGACACTGTTGTTACATCTATGTGATTTTGACAAAGGTCAGATCACATTTGATGGTTATTTTATGCAGAAATGTGAGGCATTCTAAAAGGTTCAGATACTTTTTCATACCACTATTAAAAATAAATAAAAAAATGAATAAACTTATAGTCTGGAAAATACATTAATACCTTATGGCATCTCACTTTTACATTTGGTAGATTCCCTGATCCTGTGGATTTTCAGTTGACACAAAAAAAATTCCACTTAAACTTCACTAAGGTGTTTTTTGTGGTTTTCGACTAGCCCATAACCTCTCTCCTCTGCAGTCCCTCTCATCATGTACGCTTTGTAATGCTTCATCAACTTCCACCACGGGCCAGATGTAGATCAATCAGGCATGTTTGTATTAATATCATCTTTGATCCGTGAGTCTGTTGTTCAGTTGTCTTTAAAACCCTCAAGGAAACACCGCGCGTATATTTTGATTTGGTTTGATTAAGAGAGCCTTCTCCATTACGACTTTGTCTTTTGCCAGCAAATAAACAAAAGTCTGTGAAGTTTTTTGAACCCACTCCTTCATGTGGGGTAAACATCCAACCCCGTTGCTTTTTAGCAACACACTTAAAAAGGGTTTGTGAGTGTATTTGCGGGCAGCGGTGGGCTGCAGGCCAGGTTACATCTTGCAGTAATTAAGCCGCGTGCATTTCTGGTGTGTGTGCCCCCACTAGGCTCCTGTTTCAAGGCCAGCGTCGAGCCAGAAGACGTTTGACTGCTTGGCGGTTGAGGTGGGAAGGTCCGACATGGCACACGTAATTACTTCACAATAAATTGGGGTTATACTAGAAGGAACGTAAACGTGTTAGTAATGTTAGTAAGCCATTGATGTGGGCAGAAGAGGGAAGTGATGAAGAGCTGCAAGTTTTCATTAGATATTAGTCAGAGTTTGTCTATAAAAGTCAAACTCTGTTGCTTTAATTAAGTGATGCACGGTTATGTCTATATAGTAGAGATGTCCCGATCGATCGGATCACGTCATTTTCAAAGTATCGGAATCGGCAAAAAAATATCGGCCATGCCTTTTTTTAATATACAGTGCCGTGCAAAAGTATTCGGCCCCCTTGAACCTTGCAACCTTTCGCCACATTTCAGGCTTCAAACATAAAGATATAAAATTTTAATTTTTTTGTCAAGAATCAACAACAAGTGGGACACAATCGTGAAGTGGAACAAAATTTATTGGATAATTTAAACTTTTTTAACAAATAAAAAACTGAAAAGTGGAGCGTGCAATATAATTTGGCCCCCTTGCGTTAAAACTTTGTAGCGCCACCTTTTGATCCAATTACAGCTGCAAGTCGCTTGGGTTATGTTTCTATCAGTTTTGCACATCGAGAGACTGACATTCTTGCCCATTCTTCCTTGCAAAACAGCTCGAGCTCAGTGAGGTTGGATGGAGAGTGTTTGTGAACAGCAGTCTTCAGCTCTTTCCACAGATACTCGATTGGATTCAGGTCTGGACTTTGACTTGGCCATTCTAACACCTGGATACGTTTATTTTTGAACCATTCCATTGTAGATTTGGCTTTATGTTTTGGATCATTGTCCTGTTGGAAGATAAATCTCCGTCCCAGTCTCAGGTCTTGTGCAGATACCAACAGGTTTTCTTCCAGAATGTTCCTGTATTTGGCTGCATCCATCTTCCCGTCAATTTTAACCATCTTCCCTGTCCCTGCTGAAGAAAAGCAGGCCCAAACCATGATGCTGCCACCACCATGTTTGACAGTGGGGATGGTGTGTTCAGGGTGATGAGCTGTGTTGCTTTTATGCCAAACATATCGTTTTACATTGTGGCCAAAAAGTTCAATTTTGGTTTCATCTGACCAGAGCACCTTCTTCCACATGTTTGGTGTGTCTCCCAGGTGGCTTGCTGCAAACTTTAAACGAGACTTTTTATGGATATCTTTGAGAAATGGCTTTCTTTTTGCCACTCTTCCATAAAGGCCAGATTTGTGCAGTGTACAACTGATTGTTGTCCTATGGACAGACTCTCCCACCTCAGCTGTGAGTGGATAAAATGAGTGATCATGGGCCTCTTGGCTGCATCTCTGATCAGTTTTCTCCTTGTTTGAGAAGAAAGTTTGGAAGGACGGCCGGGTCTTGGTAGATTTGCAGTGGTCTGATGCTTCTTCCATTTCAATATGATGGCTTGCACAGTGCTCCTTGAGATGTTTAAAGCTTGGGAAATCTTTTTGTATCCAAATCCGGCTTTAAACTTCTCCACAACAGTATCTCGGACCTGCCTGGTGTGTTCCTTGGTTTTCATAATGCTCTCTGCACTTTAAACAGAACCCTGAGACTATCACAGAGCAGGTGCATTTATACGGAGACTTCATTACACACATTTGGATTCTATTTATCATCATCGGTCATTTAGGACAACATTGGATCATTCAGAGATCCTCACTGAACTTCTGGAGTGAGTTTGCTGCACTGAAAGTAAAGGGGCCGAATAATATTGCACGCCCCACTTTTCCGTTTTTTATTTGTTAAAAAAGTTTAAATTATCCAATAAATGTTGTTCCACTTCACGATTGTGTCCCACTTGTTGTTGATTCTTGACAAAAAAATTAAATTTCATATCTTTATGTCTGAAGCCTGAAATGTGGCGAAAGGTTGCAAGATTCAAGGGGGCCGAATACTTTTGCACGGCACTATATATACTGTATATTTTTTAATTAAATCGTTTTCTAATCGTATTTAACGTTACAGACATAATATGTTACACTGATCCAGAGTCTTTAGTTTAGGCTTAAGGTAGGGTTATCAAATTTAATTTTTAAAAAAATTAATCACGTTAAAATATTTAACGCAATTAACACATGCACTGCACGACCCACTCACGCATTGTCGAGTTCAATCTGTAATGGTGCCGTTCTACCTATATATAGAGCTAAAAGGCAGTGTAAAATGAGTAGAGTGAAATTTGGCAGCCTTTGGAGCGTTTTTTTTAATTGACTAAAGCCTTAAAATCCCTCTACCTACGATTAGAAATATCGTGGGAAGCAATGTGGGGAAGAAAGATAGTACTTGATCTGTTTCTTAACACACTATGTTATTTCCTAACGCAGATAAGATATATCAATTGGTACCACTACGCACAGTCATGGTTGCACAAGTTAAATGGCTACAGTATCATTTACTGAAAGCTCAAAAAATACACTAGATGGCAATATTTAGTCACAATATACAAAGTCACATTTATCCTTTAAGTATTACATGTCTTTCTATCCGTGGATCCCTCTCACAGAAAGAATGTTAATAATGTAAATGCCATCTTGAGGATTTATTGTCATAATAAACAAATACAGTACTTATCTACTGTATCTACTGAGTTTTATTCATTTTTTTCTTAATACATTGCCAAAATGTATATGATCGGGAAAAATTATCGGGAATAATTTGAATTGAATCGGGAGGGAAAAAAACAATCGGATCGGGAAATATCGGGATCGGCAGATACTCAAACTAAAACGATCGGATCGGGAGCAAAAAAACATGATCGGAACAACCCTACTATATAGTATTTACAGTGCTGGCCAAAAGTATTGGCACCCATGTAATTGTGTCAGATAATGCTCAATTTCTCCCAGAAAATGATTGCAATTACACATGCTTTGGTAGTCATATCTTCATTGCTTTTGCTTGCAATGAAAAAACACAAAAGAGAATGAAGAAAAAATTAAATCCTTATAATTTTACTAGGGCTGTCAAAATTATCGCGTTAACGGGCGGTAAGTAATTTTTTAAATTAATCACGTAAAAATATTTGACGCAATTAACGCACATGCCCCGCTCAAACAGATTAAAATGACAGAACACTAACAGTCCACTTGTTACTTGTGTTTTTTTTGTCTCCCTCTGCTGGCGCTTTGGTGCGACTGATTTTTTTGAAGCACCATGAGCATTGTGTAATTATTGACATCAACAATGGCGAGCTACCAGTTTATTTTTTGATTGAAAATTTTACAAATTTTATTAAAATGAAAACATTAAGATGGGTTTTAATATAACATTTCTATACCTTGTACTAACATTTATCTTAAAAAGAGGCTACCAGAATATACAGAATAAACAGTGGCCCAGCTTTAATCCATCCGCAGGCGAAAAATTGATTTTTAAATGATTATTGATTTTGCGCAAAAGGCAACAAAATGTGTTGCTGAGTGTAAGTAAAATTTGTTTGTCTATTTATGCTAATTTTTCGGGATTGCACAAAATCTGAGGTAGAAATGTAATGTTGTGCATTTTGATTACCTTATATGCAATGTGCATTTCGTTAACTTTTAATTATGTGCAATGTTCTTCATATTTGTGAAATGCTGTGTAGTAGTTTGTCGCAGCGCATGCATCTTTGTTCTAAAGACTATTTTGCCACTGAGTTGACAAGACCAGATTTCAAATTTGAAAGAAAAAAATGATTCTGATAATTATTGATATCGACTGACAAGAAATTTAGCGTGATGACAATTTTTGTCCTATTGCCCCATGCTTGATTGGACATCAATTGCTGTCAATCACTAGCAATGTGTTGATTGTAGTGTATTCATTTTAGTACAAAAAGCTGAAATCCATGAACTGAAAACCATACGTGGAGCGCCAACATCAATATTTCAGTCCATTTTAGAATTGATTTTAAACTTTTACTGTTTGTTTTCAATTCTATTAATGGCCAGGCTCCTTCTTACTTATCAGAAATTTTAACCATCCGTAACTCTGGCAGGAGTCTTCGCTCTACCGGCCAACTTCATTTGCAAGTCCCAAGGTCCAAACTCAAACAGTGGGGAGACCGGTCTTTTGCGGTTGCTGCACCCAGGTTATGGAATAGTCTTCCCCCGGAGATCCGCACCACTACAAATTTGGGCCTTTTTAAATCTCGTTTAAAGACACACCTTTTTAGACTCGCCTTTCCCCAAGATTAGTTTAGCCTGGTTTTATTTCTTTAGGGTTTTTAATGTTTTCGGATTTGATCTGTTTTATTGTTTTGTTTGCTGTCTGACTAATCGTGATGCGATGTTTCGTTTCTTTTTTTTCTTTTCTTTTCTTCCTAATGTCATTGTATAATACTTTCCTGCCTTTTATTTACTATGTGCCATGTTTGTCTTTGTTGTAAAGCACTTTGGGGACCTTTCGGGTTTTGTAAAGGGCTATATAAATAAATTTGATTTGATTTCTCATCAAGTACGTTTTTTATTGGGAGTGATGGGGGAGAGTCTTGGCTGTCATTCATAATAATCTGCGTAAATACTGAAATGATTAACTATGCTCACATGATGACAGCTAAGGGTCTGCTTTTAGCTATTTTAATCTGACAGTTAAAAAGCATCTCATGCTGGATTTTTTCATGTGCTGTTATGAAAGAGAGATAAGATGACATAGATCTAGTACAGTAGATTCAAAGGTAAAAGCAATGGCATGATGGTTTATACCAAAAAGCCACTTTGAGTTGAATTGTCTCGTTAACTGATAGTGAAGTCTATGGCATAGTGGACAACCTAAGCACCTGCGTCCGAGATATAAATACCTGGATGAGCACTAACTATCTTCTACTTAACCCTGAAAAGACAGAAGTCCTTATAATAGGCCCGGAAAGTGTGAGAGAGTCTTTAGCTGCCCAGATAGTCACTCTGGACAATGTAAGTGTAACCTCCAGCATCACAGTTAAAAACCTAGGAATTTTATTCGACCCTGACTTATCGTTTAAAGCTCTCATTAAACAAACCTGCAGAATGGCCTTTTTTCACCTGCGCAACATTGAGAAAATTAGAAATATTTTATCTAAAAGCGATGCAGAAAAATTAATTCAAGCGTTCGTTACATCGAGATTGGATTATTGTAACTCCCTACTTGCAGCTTGTCCTAAAAGTTCTCTAAAAGGTCTTGAGCTTGTCCAAAACGCAGCAGCAAGACTTTTAACAGGAACCAATAGAAGAGAGCACATCACCCCTGTTTGTTTAATTTCAATTTAAAATCCTCCTTCTTACATTTAAGAACATTAATGGGTTGGGGCCGTCTTATCTCACCGATGCTCTGGTTCCATACCTCCTCAACAGAACACTCCGCTCTCAGAATGCAGGTCTACTGGTAATTCCCAGGGTTTCTAAAAGTACTGTCGGAGCTAGAGCCTTTAGCCACCAAGCCCCTGTTTTATGGAATCAGCTTCCAGCTAATATTAAAGAAGCCGGGTCAGTCTGCACATTTAGGATTAGATTAAAAACTTTCCTATTCGACAAAGTTCATGGTCAGGCTAGTTGAAGTCGGACTCACAGTTTAGTCTAAGCTGCAGTAGAAGCTATAATGCTAGGGGAAGTACAGCCACTGAGTTCTATCTCCTTTTTCTCACTCTACCGACCACTTGTCTTACTTTATTTCTATTTTCCAATGTTAATATCTAGTTGTCTAGTCTCTTCATCACTAGTCACCCGGTGTCCCCTTTCCCCCCTCCCCTCTGAGGAGGGGCTATTTTTCAGCTGCAGCCTCCTGACTGTCCGGACCCCTGGCTGGATGGACGTCCTCATTGCTACCCCCATCTCATCTGGCTAGATGGACCTCTTCTTGTTCCTTTACTCCATTGCATCTTTACGGACTGTAACTTTGCTTGCTAATTCCCATTAGCAGTCCTGGGGCTTCCTGTCTATCCGTCCTGGGAGTGGATCTCTCCTGACTGTGGTACTCCCCAAGGTTTCTCATTTTCTCCCAAAGACTCTGGAGTTTTGGGAGTTTTTCCTTGCCGGCATGGAGGGTCTTAAGGATAGGGGATACCCAGGACTTGAACTGTATCTATTCATCTTTGTTGCTTCATTTCTAATTGTGTATCATATTGCCTCTGTAAAGCCCTTTGAGACTTCTGTTGTGATTGAGGGCTATAC
Organism: Corythoichthys intestinalis; assembly: GCF_030265065.1. NCBI lineage: Eukaryota > Metazoa > Chordata > Actinopteri > Syngnathiformes > Syngnathidae > Corythoichthys > Corythoichthys intestinalis. Next base: position 2,898,434 of record NC_080411.1, read on the forward strand.
AAATAAAATGGAATTGAATTGAATTGAATTGGCATAGATTATTTACTAGTATTAGTAATAGTATTATTTACGAGTATTAACCAACACCGGTGCCGTATCGACACCCCTACCAATACTAGTATCAGTACAACACTAGTAAAAAATCCTATGTAGTTCCTTCACTGGTACATCATGCTGCTAGTTTTCGTGGTTGACATTACTGACATGCCCAAACTTTCCCCAGAGACTGCATGCTGAAATCGAAGCTTCCCTGCTGCGAGGCACTTAATGTGGCTTCAGTGTCACCCGACAATTTTTTGATGTATGTATGCCAACACAAATGTTACCAGAGCAACTAAGGCATCGTTGCCTCTTGGCGTTTCCCCAAACAGATTAGCGAGCGTTTGTTAACAAAAACAAAAGCTTTCTTGCTTCCGTCTGCTCATAAATTTGTTACATTTGTAAATGTACATTTGCCAATGTGATCGAGGAGTTTGAGGCTCCAGATGAAGTGTCTAAGCGTGTGCAAACAATTGTATCGAAGGAAAATCAATACAGTGGGGCAAATAAGTATTTAGTCAACCACCAATTGTGCAAGTTCTCCTATTTGAAAAGATTAGAGAGGCCTGTAATTGTCAACATGGGTAAACCTCAACCATGAGAGACAGAATATGGGAAAAAAAAAACAGAAAATCACTTTGTTTGATTTTTAAAAGAATTTATTTCCAAATTAGGGGAAAATAAGTATTTAGTCACCTACAAACAAGCAAGATTTCTGGCTGTCAAGGAGGTGTAACTTCTTCTAACGCGGTCTAACGAGGCTCCACTCGTTAACTTTATTAATGGCACCTGTTTTAACTCATTATCGGTATAAAAGACAACTGTCCACAGCCTCTGTCAGTCACACTCCAAACTCCACTATGGCCAAGACCAAGGAGGTGTCGAAGGACACCAGAGACAAAATTGTAGACCTGCACCAGGCTGGGAAGGCTGAATCTGCAATAGGTAAAACGCTTGGTGTAAAGACTTTGGGAGCAATTATTAGAAAATGGAAGACATACAATACCAGTGATAATCTCCCTCGATCTGGGGCTCCATGCAAGATCTCACCCCGTGGTGTCAAAATGATAACAAGAACGGTGATAAAAAAAATCCCAGAACCACACGGAGGGACCTAGTGAATGACCTACAGAGCTGGGACCACAGTAAAAAAAAGGCTACTATGAGTAACACATTGCGCCGCAAAGAACTCAAATCCTGCACTGCCAGACGTGTCCCCCTGCTGAAAAAAGTACACGTCCAGGCCTGTCTGCGGTTTGCTAGAGAGCATTTGGATGATCCAGAAGAAGACTGGGAGAATGTGTTATGGTCAGATGAAACCAAAATAGAACTTTTTGGTAGAATCACAGGTTCTTGTGTTTGGAGAAGAAAGAATACTAAATTGCATCTGAAGAACACCATACCCACTGTGAAGCATGGTGGTGGAAACATCATGCTTTGGGGCTGTTTTTCTGCAAAGGGACCAGGACGACTGATCTGTGTAAAGAAAAGAATGAATGGGGCCAGGTATCAAGAGATTTTGAGTCAAAAACTCCTTCCATCAGCAAGGGCATTCAAGATGAGATGTGGCTGGGTCTTTCAGCATGACAATGATCCCAAACACACAGCCAGGGCAACAAAGGAGTGGCTTCGTAAGAAGCATTTCAAGGTCCTGGAGGGTTTAGAGTCTCCAGATCTCAACCCCATAAAAAAATCTGCGGAGGGAGTTGAAAGTCCGTGTTGCCCGATGACAGCCCCAAAACATCACTGCTCTAGAGGAGATCTGCATGGAGGAATGGGCCAAAATACCAGTAACAGTGTGTGAAAAGCTTGTGAAGAGTTACAGAAAACGTTTGGCCTCCGTTATTGCCAACAAAGGGTACATAACAAAGTATTGAGATAAACTTTCGGTATTGACCAAATACCCCTTTTCCACCATGATTTGCAAATAAATTCTTTCAAAATCAAACAATGTGATTTTCTGTTTTTTTAAACATTTCCTATTAAAAGTGCACAATTTAATGCAAAATGTTGAATATCCCTCTGTTTCACAAATGCATAATTTTTATTATGGTTTGGACAGGTAGAGTTTCTTGACAAACGCTCACCCTTGATGCATTGGTATCGCAGCACGAGCACCCTACGGCCACAACAAGCGGGGAGGCATAATTGACAGGAAATTTGTGTAGAGACAGATGTGTGCGTGCGAGTGCGCGTTTCTTTGCCCAGCGGGCCGGACACAGAGCCAGTTCAGGAAACCGAACGTTTTTTTTTTTCTGCCACTGCTGAGAGGAAACTGAAGTGAAGATAAATGATGCTGAGTCGGTTTGGCGGAGACATCTGAGCACCTTAAGAGTGATGACAAAACACAACTCATATATTTTCTCTTTTAATGTAGTATATACACCAGTTGAAGCAAATAAATGTTTTTTTTTCCCCAGGAGTCAATAAAAGCATGCTAGTACAGTACATGGAACTTTACCTTTGGTGTTATGGAGAAAGTTGTGTAATGGGCAAATATTCATTCAGCCATCCTTCCATTTCTTATTCTTGCTTATCTTCATTCGGGTCACAGGTCATTTGGAATATATCACAGGCGCATTGAAACAAAGGAGCCTTTATGCTTACATTCACACCTTTGGACAAATCTTCAAGGGGCCTTGCAACTGTATAAGCTGGTGTACCTGTTGGTGGCATGGCCAAAAAAAATGTAGTTTGAGAGAACTCATGTACAAACTACACACGAGAATGCAGATCAAATTATGATGAAAGATTACTCACTGCCTGGGCTGCAAGGCAAATATTCAGACCTTGGTAAATGTCGCTATCTAGTGGCCAATTCTAACAAGTGTGAGCCGTGATGTTAAAGTGATCCTCTACCTTAAATACATGTAGGCTCTAATAAACCACAATTGTTCTCTTGTACTAAAATATGTTGTTAGAAACACATAAAATGTCAAATCAATGGCAATATTTTATACTATTTAGTCCATATTTTTACCGTTAGTTGGCGCCATGGTTTGCGGGCTCGCAGTGATGACGTCATTGGGATCTTTCCAAATGTGTAGCGTAGTGACGGGATTTGTCGTTCACTTGAGTAACCGAATCCATTCCGGATCGTTCAGTAAAAAGATTCGTTCAAACGAATCGTTCAACGAATCGTTCGCCCCCCTCATCTCCCTCCCCGCCCAAATGAATCGTTCGGTTAGTGAACGGGAAGTGACGTTGGCGAACAAATCACCAAAGACCGCTTCGCAGTATAACTGAACGGGAAGTGACATTCTTGGTCCCACCCTCTCTTGCACACATTGACCACTCGTCGTAGTTTCAGTAATGAGTGACAGGCAATATCATTCTGCTTTCACAGACAGCCTCGTCTCCCTCCCTCCCGCTGCTGCAAAAGCGACACAGACAGCCTCGTCTCCCTCCCTCCCGCTGCTGCAAAAGCGAAGGAGAACTTCCGCGCCGTCTGTCCTAGTTTTATAGGCTCAAAGTCATGGCTCGTGCTTGCATTTCGATTGAGGACACGGTTAAACATTTTCCTTTTGTGGGGGGAGCGGGGGGTTGGGGTCGGGGGCGCACGGACTTTCTTTAGCATGTTCTTGATCACATTTAACGCAGCATGCTTGCTGTCACGAAAATAAAAATAAATCGAAAGTTTAATTTATAAATATGGAACGACCAACACATCATATTTACCTCTCGCTCTGTTGTATTTTTGTTTTTATGCTCATCACAATTATTTTTAGTCACTATTGTTAAAACTATAAGTGTAAATAGCTAGTTGTCGAATGTGCTGCTCTGAAATAAAGACAATACTACATTTTGATATTTGAGTTTAATTGCAAATCAGTATTAAGATGATCGTATTGAATTTTTGCACTGGTATTAATAAATAAAATAATCCGGTCAACTCCCCTGTCGTCCCCGCATCTCAGCTCGTCAAATGCTGAAGAGAAATGATTGCTTGCTCTTTACGATGTCGCCTTTCTACCCTCATTAGTCTGTTAAGAAAAATGTAGACATATTGCGACATCTCCCATGTCCGCGTGCGTTGTTTTGGGGCGCTTGAGTAGCGCATGATGGACGGATTGACATAATTTGTCAAACCAACCGACACGCTCTGACACGAAAAAAAATAATAAAACACTCGGAAAAAATTGATATGTATATACAGTTTCATTGCAAATCAGTATTATGGTGATCGGATTGAATTTTTGCACTGGTATTAATAAATAAAATAATCCGGTCAACTCCCCTGTCGTCCCCGCATCTCAGCTCGTCAAATGCTGAAGAGAAATGATTGCTTGCTCTTTACGATGTCGCCTTTCTACCCTCATTAGTCTGTTAAGAAAAATGTAGACATATTGCGACATCTCCCGTGTCCATGTGCGTTGTTTTGGGGCACTTGAGTAGCACATGATGGACGGATTGACATAATTTGTCAAACCAACCAACACCTGACACGAAAAAAAATAAAATAAAACACTTGGAAAAAATGGACATGTATATACCGTTTCATTGTAAATCAGTATTATGGTGATCATACTAAATATTCTTTTTTTCTGTGCACATATGAGGTAAATATCGCTGCCATGAAGCCTCCATATAGTGACAGTTCTTTGCCCCCTTCATTGCCGTCACGCGACCGCAGCTCAGCTTTTGCTTGCTTCGTAGCTACCCGTGTTTTAAATTACTGTAAATTTGATAGTATGTCGTAATAGGTAGTCGCGAGTCTGTTGAGAAAAGTAGTACACTAAACCATGCTCGCTAGATTTGTGTGGTGTTTTTGTCTTTTTGAGCTGCATTTGATAGGCTCCACGTTAACAAATATGTGACAAAGTCCTTTCCTTTCATTTTTTGATTCGTTCACCGCATAGTCATTACTGGAAAGACAAGTTAGCAGCAAGCTAGGTCAGGAGCCGGAGGACCGAGTCACTGAACGGGAAGTGACAAAACTCAGTCTTGGCCCCCTGCCTGCACGCTGGCTGCTCATTGGCCACACGTGGAAGTGAGTGACATACGCCCTGATTCTGTTTCCGGTCCCTCCCCTGCCTGCGATGAGGCTGGCGTCTGATTGGTCGTGTGCGATGTCAGAAGACGCTGCCGCTTGCTCAACGCCCTCCCACGCAGTGAACAAGCACCAACTTCATAGAACGAATCAGTGCAGATGGTGATTAGTTCGGTCTCGTTCACACAAACAATTCGTTCAAAAAGAACGAATCGTTCGCGACCGATACAACACTAGTGTAGCGTGTTTGAGGCCTTTAAAGTTTTAAGACGGTACACACTTTCCCTGCGCCATACGTCGTTGGGAACCCTCGACAGAACAAATTCTGTAAGTTTGTACGTTTTAGCAATGGGTCAGATGTCGTTTTGATTTATCTTTTCTGTTAATTTGTTATTTAAGTGGCGCGAACCCACACGTTTTTGTGCTAAGCTAAAGTAGCCGCTTCATTTCATTTGCTCCTAACGGAGCCACTTATTCTGTTATTTTTTTACTTACACACGATATAGTATAGAAACCATGTATTTTGTGTATAACATTGGTGTTTTATGTATGTTTCAGTTTTGCCACACACGTTCACACAAAGAAATAAATGAGAGGAAGGAGTTTGGGCCTACATTTTTCTTTGTCGGTTTAGCTGGCTGCCGAAGTCGAGGAGCCGTTCACGCAGTCGATGTGATTTAACGATGACGTCATCTCGCAGAGCAACGTGTCGCCATTTTGAGAGTGGGGACACGCACAGGTATACATCCGTAGACAAACGTCTGAAATTCATATATTTCAGCAGTGTTTTGCGTCTTTTTTCATAATAACGTCTTAAACATGACTTATTATTATCATGAATCACTGCCAACAGACGCAAGGAGGCGAAACAACTTAAAATTAGCGTGTATTGGCCTGCAAATCTGCCCATACAAAGTCGCAGCTGATAGCTGGATAAACAATCCAAAGGAATTGCTTGCAGTGAAGTTCGGAAACATCTACAACTACCTCATAAAGTCACCAAGTAAGTTGACCTTTATCAAGTACCTAGAATATGTACTGTGTGGAACTAACAAAACTGATAGTATTATCAGCATTTGACCTCAGTGTTCATGTGTGATTAATTCTTGTTATTTACATGTTTATTTGTACTTTAATAAAGAATCTAAGGCTACATTCATACTACAGGTCTTAATGCACGAATCCGATTTTTTTGTGTTTTTCCGACTCGAGTGAGGCATTAACTTGACGGACTGAATGTGACAAGTCGCATAGAACTGGACCATTTCAAATCCGATCTGGGTCACTTTCGTATGTGGTTCAAATCCGATCTGGGCCACATTTTTCCAGACTGTCGCGGCGGTCTGTACTGTCCAGTCTCTCAAATCGGAATTCATGCAGCAATTACGTCATCAAAAAACGAGAGAGACGCTACGGTAGTGGTGCAGCTGTTAGGTTTTGTGTTGTTTTTTTTCCTAGTGTGACTTGTCCCTGTGATTACCCATTGATTTCACCTGTTGTGCCTGCTCCTTGTGAGTCCTCCTGTATTACCCAGCTGTTCCTCGTTGTCTCGTTACCCCTTGTCTGCATGTGTGTATATAGACCCCAATTACCAACGTCACACAATCATGTGATCGCTGTATTGTGCCGCCATATTGTCCGTCATTGTGTGTCCGTATTGTAGTTTCTAAAGGTGGATTCACTTGCAGATTATGGAAGACCCGGTGCTTTGTCGGGGAGCAGCTCCAAAGATGGCCTATACAAGTCCAAAGGTTAGCAATGATGATCGATAGTGGTCAAATGTGGTCAGGAAGACATTCGAGGATATATTTTTGTGAATCTAGAAAGAAAACGTGTGAATTTTTTGAGACAAATGCAGCAACTGCAAGGGGCTGACAGCAGTCTGAGGAAGCGGGGCGCAGCTCCAAAGGTGGGCCATACAAGTCCAAAGGTTAGCTCACCATTTGGCCATACAATGAGGATCAATGCATCAGGCTGATCTATATGTGTGAAGATTTTTAAGACAAATTATGTTTTACATTATAGCCATCAAACGGCGCCGAGAGGAAAGTGAGGACCGCTCCAAAGGTACATGTACACATGTAGACACACGTACAGATACATATTTTGAAAAAATCTATAGGTTGTTACACTGGGAAAATGTCTCTTCTAAAACAAGTAAAAAATGTCTTGAAATAAGATTTGCTTATAACAAGTAAGAAAATTCTGCCAATGGAACACGCAATTTGGTCTTGCAAAGAATTCTTAAAATAAAACATCCATTCTTACAAAATGTCTCATAGTGAGATTATAATTAGGGCTGTCAAAATTATCGCGTTAACGGGCGTTAATTTTTTTAATTACTCACGTTAAAATATTTGACGCAATTAACGCAGATGTCCTGCTCAGACACATTTAAATGACGGTACAGTGAAACTCTCACTTGTTAATTGCGTTTTATGGAGCTTTGCCGCCCTCTGCTGGCACTTGGGTGCGACTGATTTTATAGGCTTCAGCGCCAATGAGCATTGTGTAAGTAATTATTGACATCAACAATGGCGGGCTACCAGTTTATTTTTTGATTGAAAATTTTACAAATTTTATGAAAACGAAAACATTAAGAGGGGTTTCAATATAAAATTTCTATAACCTGTACTAACATTTTTCTTTTAAGAACTACAAGTCTTTCTATCCATGGATCGCTTTAACAGAATGTTAATGCCATCTTGTCGATTTATTGTTATAATAAACAAATACAGTCCTTATGTACCGTATGTTGAATGTATATATTCATCTTGTGTCTTATCTTTCCATTCCAACAATAATTACTGAAAAATATGGCATATTTTATAGATGTTCGAATTGCGATAAATTGCAATTAATTACGATTAATTAATTTTTAAGCTGTAATTAACTCGATTACAAATTATAATCGTTTGACAGTCATAATTATAATACTTATATTTAGCATTACAGGCTTATTACGAACATCAAAACTACCCCGTAACAATACTTTCTAGCTTTCTAGCAGACCTAATATTAGCCATAATCGTCATGTAACAAGTTTTTAATACATTATAGAATTGCAGGCTTATTTTATATTGTGAAAAGCCTGCGATATAGCATTTAGCCCACATTTAATTTTTTTTTTTTTTTAGATTTCATGACCTCATCTTAAGCAACAATTTCCTAGGAGGGTAATTAAAAGACTTATCATCACAAACGCAAAGGTAGGTTGCAGTTCACACACAATAAACCACACAATTGATCTAACCTGATTGAGGGATCTGTTTGTGTTGCAGTGGTTCATGAACGCTGCCATTCAGTGTTTTGAGTAACACACCTGACCTGAGGAACTATTTGATCCTATTAGCCCAAAAAGAGAATTAGCCCACCAACGTCAGAGAGAACGTTTGGCACCTAGTGAAAGGTAAACATGTAACCCATACTCGCCGCTTTCAACCAATGTGTGCATGTTTTGGAAGTCTCGCCACGGGGAAGGAATTGGAGCATACCTGTAGTGATAGTAGGATCATAGCTAGATCCAGTGTTGTTCAGTTATCATAAGAAAATTCAACTAATCTACAAATGTAGACAAAATGAACTCAATACAAATAGTTTTGTTCCTGTGTTGCGCTAGATTAGAGAAATGCGCAAGGAATAAATGAATAAATAATAATAAACTTGTTTATTGACTTTCACTTTTGCCATAAGTTACTTTTGCTTTTAACAAAAGGAATGGTCTGTCAATCAAATAGCATTGGGAGGGACTGAAACTAAACTTTAAATAGATTAAATGCATTTAAACAACAAATTTGTTTACAAATCATAAGGTATCGACAAATAAAGAATTGCCCAAATAAAGTTTGAGACAAAACTAATAATTTGATAATTCCCTGGTATCGACGTATTGCCATCAAGCGCAGAATACCTCTCTGGCTTATTGACATGAGTCGCCGTGCATTTTGTGCGATGTAGAATAATGGTGCCACCAGGGGGTGGCCAGGCCTGACCACGGCTCCCCCCGATGAATTTGTTGGCCATTTGTAGTAGCTGCGGAACTCAAAATGTTGACTGGACTTTTATGGACTAGGGATGTCCCGATCCAGGTTTTTGCACTTCCGATCCGATACCGGCCTATCTGAGCATGTATTAAAGTTTAAAGTTATTTAGCTTCCTTACTTAGTTGTCAGACTTATTTTGAAAAGGGTTTTAGTACTCTTGATAACAACTAGCCAGCTGAATTAGATGAGTTTGAATAACACACAACGGTTGGTAACAAAAACTGACCTGTTTATTCAGTGACAAACACAAAACATTATAAATAACAAACAAAAATGGCATAGTCAGTCAGTGAAACGTCCAAATAACATTGTTAACTGTCTTAAAAAAATAAAACACACAAACAACCTCAGTGGAAAATCCCACAAACCCCCCAAGCTATTAGATGCTTTTAATGTTTTGTGCATTAGTTACAAATATTGTATAAAAAGCCTCTCAGGTTTAAATAAACGACTATTTAAGTATCAAGTTAACATTTTAAAACTGTAAATAAAATACTCAAGTCCCCATTCTGTATCAGCAGCTTTAAACTACATTCAATTCATTTAATTTTGTGAATCAACTGTTAAAGTTGTTCCCGTTATTCCATAATTTCCCTTCTGTCTACTTTCGACATATGAAAGTTTTAAAACTGTTTTGAAGATCGATTCAAGTCAAGATTTTGCCGATTTAGGAGTATTTTAGATAAAAAGTTAATTAGGTTCGCTTGGAAGGTTCACAACAGCCTACTAGGGAAGTCTTCTGCTTTAAGATGGCGGCTGTTTACTAACGCATCTAGTTTTCAATACTTCAATGTTGCTAACGCAGTCGAGTCTGTCGTTTTGCATCTAGTTCTATATACATATGATATCTATTATCTCCAGTAAAACGTTGACGTAGTTTGTAGCGGCTGTCAGCAGCTGTCATGTATTCTTGTGTTTTTTATCCAGCGGCATGAGTTGAGCTAAAGCCGTGAGTTGAGCATTGGCATTACCCGGGTCTATGACAAGCATTATGTTGACTTTCGGAACGCAATGCGGTCCGTTTCTCATTGCGTCCTGAAGACCGCGCTGTGTATTAGTTCCGCTTTACTTGACATATTTCAATAATCGGAATTTAGATGTTTGTGAATCGTTCTCTAATCCTCCACGGCCAAATCGCTCAAGGATGTAATGACGGCTGGGCATGTTGTACAGTGGTTCTAAGTGTTGGATGGTGCGTCTTTACTCACGAGAGATAATGGCTCGTCATCCAGAATGAATTCTTCGGCAATGACTCTTGTTATTCCCTGGGCTTTGGGACTGTCGAGTGCCAGTTTGTCACGCATAGCAAAAGTTTCTGCCAGTGTTAGTTGTGTAGGACCTGAAATTATGGCTTTTATTTTTTGGTGTGCCACCTCAAGGTTTTAAGTGGCCCCATTTAGCCACCCCTATGAAGAATTTCTGGAGGCGCCACTGATTTGGAATTGGCAGTATAGCGCTACTCCAAAACCTTGTGGTTGTTTCCCGATTTTCTTGCCTGTGAGTGAACGAGGGCAGGTGTTTTCCATTTACGTCTTTCGCTCCCCCTCGGCCCACTTTCCCTCCGCCCTCCAAGTGGCCTTCGTGTGACGTCATAGCAAGTGCTTAGGGCAAGTGAGCAAGGGGAAATCAAACCGTGATTGGAAAGCAGCCAGAGAGAGACGCTAGGAAGAACTACGTAGAATGAATAATATCAGTGGAAATGTATTACGTTACACAAGCTCCTTTTTCGGCTTGTTGTTAATACTTTTGTATGCAAATCTGACGTTAGTTTATTTTATTCTATTTTTTTTTTAAACACGGGGTTTTGACAGTTGCAGTCATATTTTCGGGATCAAAGCACCATATGCTGGAACAGCAATCCGCCTCAAAATTTCATGCCGGTACGCCGTTCATCCCTGCTAATTACTCTTGCATTGAGGTAACAGAGTCAATTACTTTTTGGGAGAAGTAATTTGTATCTAACAAATTACTTCTTTTAAAGTAAGATTAACAACACTGATTGTAATAGTTCAACACCCGTTTATTATAACATACCATATAACAAACCATTACCGCTTCTTGTAAAAAAGAACTTCAATGGTTCCGTTATTTTTGGCTGCCTGAGTGCAGTGATGGGAAGACACCACGTCGGCGTTCACGGACTCCACCCTAGGTACACGGAAGGAAGGAAACTGAAATTGGCCTCTTTTTATGGCAACTAACTAGTTGGCGGTAAACGGCAAAATCATGGAGATTTTCCATGTTTCTAAAAATAACAGACCAGGAATCATCAAATTTAGTCCAGCTGCTGTCGAGTTGGTTTTGGCAAAATGCGATGTAGTGGTTTGCCTCCTCTTTTTTGTTTTTCACAATACGAATGTAAATCCAATGCTCTATTGTTGCATACAGATCATATACGACGTCACCTAAAAAGGGTCAACAATTAGTAGCGACAATGAGGAGCTGAACATTTATCCTGAGACCGGGAAACGCACCTTCCACGGTCGGCAGTGTGAGGCCTGTTCGGGGAAAAGTGAGAGTACCGGAAAGTTTTCTGGATACGGGCGCATACCAGTGGGTCCAATTAATATGGATGACCATAATGTCCGGGGCCCGGTTTAAGCAGCCCATCTGTTTGTCGGACAGCTCTGCGGTGTACTGCCTCCCCAAGCTTTTGATGGGCTGTTCTACGAGAAGTGGAATCTTCTCCCCCCCCCAACAACAAAGGTGCTGCTGTCATTCCTGACCGCTCTCCTGATTGACAGGTTGCGAGACTTGGAGGGCTTGATCTTCATTCTTGCCCATGACATCAGTTCATCAATCCTTCTCAGCAGTCTTGATGTGCATGCTGCTGTCTGGAGGAGGGTGGTGACATCGTCCATATAGCTCCTTAGTGGGGGAAGCCTTTGACCAGTTGGCAGTTTGATCCCTCCTACCATTTGCCTTGCACCGATGAGGATTATTTCAAACGCTGTAACAAACAGTATTGGTGAAATGGCACAGCCCATCGCAATTCCAACTTCAAGCCGCTGCCACCCCGTGATGAAGTCTTCTACGGAGAAACACATCTGCAGGTTGCCGAAGTACTGTGCTACCATGTTATTGACGCAGGTGGGCATGTGGAAGAAGTCCATGGCATAATTGATCAGCTGGTGCGGGACTGACAAGTACGCATTGGCCAGGTCAAGCCATACGACGTGCAGGTCAGTCTTCTCCTGTTTAGCCTTCTGGATCTGGTCCCAGATCATTGTGGAGTGTTCCACGCATCCGGGGAATCCTGGCACTCCTGCCTTTTGGCAGTCGGTATCGATGTAACCATTCTCGAGCAGGTAGTTGGCCATCCTTCTTGCTAGTACTGAGAAGATCTTCCCTTCTACGTTGAGAAGGGCGATGCTACGGAACTGGCCGATGACTTTGGAGTTTGCTTCTTTGTGAATGAAAACTGCTACAGCTCTTTGCCACTCGGTTGGAATGGGTTGCTTTTTCCAAGCAGTTCTCATTAGGTACCATAGCAGCTCTAGCACCTTGGGACATTTCTTATAGAGCTTGTAGGGAACTCCATTAGGGCCTGGTGCAGAAGAGGATCTTGCCTTCTCCACAACTTGCCGGACCTTGCTGAGCTTTGGAGGCTTGATGTCGAACTCAGCTGTCGGCTGTGCGGGCTGGGGTACGTATACTGGAGTTCCTAAGGGGACACTCCTTCGAGAATCGCTATACTGGTCTCTAACATGCTGTTCCAACTGCTCCCTGGTGGTTTCGAGCTTGCCACTCTTCTTTTCCTCCAGCAGCTGTCTGGCATGCTTAAAGGGATCCTTGAAGAAGCTACTTCGCTCCTTCTGCTTCCGCCTGTTGCGTTTCCGAATGCGTTCCGCTCTACGAAGTAAATCCAATGCTCAATTGTTGCGTATAGATCATATACGACGTCACCTAAAAAGGGTCAACAATTAGTAGCAACAACGAGTAGCTGAAGCTTTATCCTGAGACCGGGAAACGCACCTCCCACGGTCGGCAGTGTGAGGCTTGTGTGGGGAAAAGTGAGAGCACCGGAAAGTTTTCTGGATTTGGACACATACCGGTGGGTCCAATTAAGATGGATGACCATAATGTCCGGGGCCCGGCTTAAGCAGGTGTCTGTGTCTTTGGGTGCAGAGCAGCTGCTGCATATCTGCAAGTCCAAAAAAAACCACCAAGTGGTTACATAGATGGGCGTAACACGCGTAACGAGGCGTCGATGTCTTACCTGACCATCCGGCTGTAACAATTATCTGAGCATTTTGTTCAGGTTCAGCCTCAGCTTTGTTGTATAATCCTGTGAAAGGAACGTTCGTTATCCAACTTGGCTGCGGGCTTATTTTTGTTTGGTGCATGCGTCTGACCTGCACAAAAGGAACAGTAAGCTGGATGTACCACTCGCGCCTCTCGGAGGTCTTTGGAGAGTCCGAGCATGGACAGGAATTGGTTTCCCTCCAGTCGGTGGTAAAAATTTCTGCGGCCAACAAATTATTTGTATGTTATTTTTCGTGTAATGATTCGCACCTAGAATGCTTATTGAGTGCTTACACACCTCTCACGATGGCGTTTTCCAACTGGCTGGCGTTCACTTTATGGCTACAAAGAGAATTTTTCAAATTCAACTTGGGTACATTTGGGAGACACGTCCTATTGATAGAAGGTCATCTTCTGTTAATTTCGGGGACATGTCCTGGTGATATCAGGTCAATGCAATGTAAATGCCCTTGAAAATGAATGGTACGTACATGGCCATCAATGGAATCATATTCGTCAATGGAATCCATCTACAATGGCATCAATTGAATCGACCTACAGTTCATCACAAAAGTGAGAACACCCCTCGCATTTCTGCAGATACGTATAAGCAAAACCTCAATTTGAACTATTCAAGAACATAGGATGTACTTTGAAATTGAAGATTATATTAACATTGACTTCTTGTTTTTTTTTTTTAAATACGAGTAACATACGTTAACAAAAACTAAATGCAAATGACATACCTTGTGCACAGTGAAATGGAATATATTTTGAAGAAAACATTGACTTTTTTTTTTTTTTTTTTTTTAAATGATAAAGAAATAAGTCAAAAGTTCACATTAACATGGAAGGTTAAAATAAAATCAATTCTTTCCTTTCTCTTGAACTGATCCATTTCCCGTTGCATTTCCCCATTAATTTAACAAGCATGTTCTTTCCCCCCTTCTACAGTGGTACCTCTACATACGAATTTAATTCGTTCCAGGACCTTGTTTGTAAGTCGAAATGGTCGTATGTCGAGCAGGATTTTCCCATAGGAATACATTATAATTCCATTAATTCGTTCCAAAGCCTAAAAACATACACTAAATTCTTAATAAATACTGCTGGCACTGTTACAAATGGCAATTAAACATAGAAAAACAAATAAGTTATAAATGAATAATATAAGAAGAAGAAGAAGAATTAATAATTATTCCTGAAAATAATGTAACGAATCGGATTCTAATATGGCGGACACTTTTTACTGTCCCTGAACGCACCGCGAAGGTGCGCACCGACCTATCTCCAGTGAGATAATACTTTCGTTTTCCTGAGAGCAGTCAACTGCTTAAGACAATGAGCATTTTGTGTTGGATAAGTTCTTAAATAAATGATAAAAACGTGACAAAGCTGGCGATTTCCTTGGCAATGTTACCACAATAATAATTGTCACCTTAACTTATAAATAGTGGCGAACAGTGGTCATAAGAGGATCATGGAGCTGTATTGTTGAGCCAGTTCAGGGACGCGCACCCCAAGCTCATATTTTTCTATAACTTGCATCTTCATTTCAAAGGTAAGCATCACTTTTTTCCTTGTTTCTCCAACTGTATCAACTTTTTTTGAAAACTGTGTTGATTTCTCACATAAGAAAATCCACCGTGGGTTCGTTTGCAGTGCTGTCATGTCGTCGTATTTCGAGCAACTCGTCGGATGTAGAAACAAATGGCGGCTCAAATTTTACGTCGGATGTCGAAAAGATCGTGTGTCGAAGTGATCGTATGTAGAGGTACCACTGTATTTGTTTATCCAAAAGAACAGAGAGTAGTCTGGCTGAAAACCGCACCTCTCAGGCCACTCTTCCACTCGTCTTAGTCCCCTGTTTTGCAGTCTAATCTCTTTGGGAAAGAAACCGTGCATTTGAACCAATCAGAGCTAGCTATCCTTGCTGATCACATGTCAGCCGATTGAACAGACAGCAGAGTCCTGGTTGTTTTTTTTTTTTTGCTGCCTGCATGTGCTCAGCGACGCAACTTGTCAGATACAGAGAGAGGCGCTGGGAAGAACTACGTAGTATGAATAATATCAGTGGAAATGGATTACGTTTAGAGCTGAAACGAATACTCGAGCAACTCGAGTAACTCGAGTTTAAAAACTGATCCGAGTAATTTTATTCACCTCGAGTAATCGTTTATTTTGACAGCTCTAAGCATCACGTTTTGCTCGGACTACTTTTAATGCGGGACAACGCGCTGATGTCACGTGCGTAGAGGAAGAAGCAAAAAAAAAAAACTTACTGCAGCCGACAACCGCTACAAACGACGCCGACGTTGCTAAATACTAGCCCGCTCATGCTACGTTAGTTGCAGGTGGCGTCCAGTGAGTCTCATAGAGATCACATGTATGTTGAACTAGATGCGCAATGACAGACTAGGCCGCGTCTGGGCAGCGTTAGCAAACAGCCGCCATCTTAAAGCAGTAGAGCGCTAAGCGCTAATAAAGAGCGCTAAACGCTAATATACTGTATAAGATTAACGTTACTCACCTTACGTTAGCACTGCGGAGGGCTAGGTTTCAATTAATTAAGACCGCTTTCGATGCGTGGCTAACGTGTCTTACATACAGGCTATAACATAACATAGCGTTGTGGAGTGATGAGCATGTCAAATAAAAACTCAACAATGCTAACTATCAATTTTAGCTCAGTAATCATTGCTGGATAAAACACCAAGTAGCACTAGTCCCTGATGTGCTCCAATACAGCCTGTATCATACATTTATTCTGAACAGTGCAAAAACTTAAATCCTATCAGGACTTACAGTTTAGACTAACTTAAAACTTAACTAGAACTTAAAAATGGCTTGACACAAATAGAAATTTAATTGAAAAACGTAGGAAAAAATCCTAACTTTTAAGTGATGTGTGTTATCAAGCGTAAAGGCATTTTTAGGTGTGTTTATATATATATATATATATATATATATATATATATATATATATATATATATATAAATAAGATCTAAAGGTTTTTTGAGTGAAAGCAGTGAATTAGTCATTTTTTTAAATTCTAGTTACATCTGAGATGCAATTGTTGGCTGTTTTCAACAATATACATAAAAAATAAAGACATTGATTGACTGAAAATGATAAAATGTCTTGTTTTCTCATGTATATCTATAATTGCTCTTCACCTAAAAATATATTTGTTTTATCCGATTACTCGATTAATCGATAGAATTTTCAGTCGATTACTCGATTACTAAAATATTCGATAGCTGCAGCCCTAATTACGTTACACAAGCTTTTTATTAGGCTTCTTGTTAATACTTTTGTATGCAAATCTGATGTTAGTTTAAAAAAAAAAAAAAAAAAAAAAAAAAAATTCCAAACATGGGGTTTGGACAGTTGCAGTCATATTTTCGGGATCAAAGCACCATATGCTGGAACAGCATTCGGCCTCAAAATTTCATGCCGGTACGCCGTTCAGGCCCACTTTCATCCCTGCTAATTACTCTTGCATTGAGGTAACAGAGTCAATTACTTTTTGGGAGAAGTAACTGTAACTAATTACTTCTTTTAAAGTAAGATTAACAACACTGATTGTAATAGTTCAACACCCGTTTATTATGACATAGAAAAAACCCATTACCGCTTCTTGTAAAAAAGAACTTCAACGGTTCCGTTTTTATCGGCTTCCTGAGTGCAGTGATGGGAAGACACCATGTCTGTGTTCACGGAATCCACCCTTGGTACACACACAACAAGGAAACTGAAATTGGCCTCTTTTTATGGCAACTAACTAGTTGGTGGTAAACTGCAAAATCATGGAGATTTTCATGTTTCTAAAAATAACAGACCTGGAATCATCAAATTTAGTCCAGCTGCTGTCGAGTTGGTTTTGGCAAAATGCGATGTAGTGGTTTGCCTCCTCTTTTTTGTTTTTCACAATACGAATGTAAATCCAATGCTCTATTGTTGCATACAGATCATATACGACGTCACCTAAAAAGGGTCAACAATTAGTAGTGACAATGAGGAGCTGAACATTTATCCTGAGACCGGGAAACGCACCTTCCACGGTCGGCAGTGTGAGGCCTGTTCGGGGAAAAGTGAGAGTACCGGAAAGTTTTCTGGATACGGGCGCATACCAGTGGGTCCAATTAATATGGATGACCATAATGTCCGGGGCCCGGTTTAAGCAGCCCATCTGTTTGTCGGACAGCTCTGCGGTGTACTGCCTCCCCAAGCTTTTGATGGGCTGTTCTACGAGAAGTGGAATCTTCTCCCCCCCAACAACAAAGGTGCTGCTGTCATTCCTGACCCCTCTCCTGATTGACAGGTTGCGAGACTTGGAGGGCTTGATCTTCATTCTTGCCCATGACATCAGTTCATCCATCCTTCTCAGCAGTCTTGATGTGCATGCTGCCAGCCGTTCTCTAGTTCGTTTTGGCAAAATGCCAGGTAGTGATTTGTTTCCTTTTTTTCCTTGCCCTCAATATGGATGTAAATCCAGTGCTCGATTGTTGCGTATAGGTCATATACGACGTCACCTGAAAAGGGTCAACAATTAGAAACGACGAGTAGCTGAACAGTTATCCTGAGACCGGGAAACGTACCTCCCACGGCCGGCAGTGTGACGTCTGTTTGGGGAAACGTGAGCTGACCGGAAAGCTTTTCGGATCCGGATGGATATCAATGGGTCCAATTAATACGGATGACCATAATGTCCGGGGCCTGGCTTAAACGGGTTTCTTTGACTTTGGGTTCGTAGGTACGGGAGGAGTCATCCCCCCAGGGGGATGACACTGCGCGGGCGCAGACATTTTCTTCAGATATTTTTAAAATAAAACTACCCCCTTTAAAACTAATGCTTTTAAAATCATTGCCACTGCAAAATATAAGAATCAATTTTAAGCTGTGAATGGTAAAAAAAATAAATATAAATATTTAATAAATACTAAAATCAGTAATAGATTTTTCCTATCCTCCCCCTCCTCCCCCACCCCACTTCAACTAGGAGGCCGACCCGCGTAGCGTTGCCAAGGCCCCACGTGGAAGGGCCCGAAGTCTAAAATTCTTAAAAGCATAAATAAGTGCATATGACATCAAATTTGTTAAAAAATTAAATTATTAAAATCAAAATTGTTCTAAAATGAATCCTTATGGGGTCCTTATTTAAGAAAAAATACAATATTCCCAAATGGAAATGCTCTACGGGTCCAAATCAAATGGTATGACTTTGGGACTTTGGGGAAATTAAGTGGTGCATATCTGCAAGTACAAAAAAAAAAAAAACAAGTGGTTACGTATATGAGCGTAACACGCAAAACGAGGCGATGATGTCTTACCTGACCCTCAGGCCGTAAAAATTCTTCCAGCATTACGTCCAGGTTTAGCGTCAGCTTTGTTGGCAACTAACTAGTTGCCGGTAAACGGCAAAATCATGGAGATTTTCATGTTTCTAAAAATAACAGACCTGGAATCATCAAATTTATGGCAGCTGTTCTCTAGTTCGTTTTTGGCAAAATGCCAGGTAGTGATTTGTTTTCTTTTTTTCCCAGTCCTCATTATGGATGTAAAGCCAATGCTCGATTGTCGCGTATAGGTCATATACGACGTCACCTAAAAAGGGTCCACAATTAGAAACGACGAGTAGCTGAACATTTATCCTGAGACCGGGAAACGTACCTCCCACGGCCGGCAGTGTGATGTCTGTGTGGGGAAACTTGAGCTGACTGGAAAGCTTTTCCGATCCGGACAGATACCAGTGAGTCCAATTGATATGTATAAGCATAATTTCAGGGGCCTGGCTTAAACGGGTTTCTATGAGTGTGGGTGCAAAGCAGGTGGTGTAGATCTGCAAGTCCCCCCCCCCCCCCCCCCAAAAAAAAAGTGGTTACGTAGATGAGCGTTACACGAGGCGTTGGTGTCTTACCTGACCCTCAGACTGTAAAAATTCTTCCAGGTTTAGCGTCAGCGTTCTTGTATGATCCTGTGAAAGGAACGTTCGTTATCCAACTTGGTCACGGGCCTATTTTTGTTTGGTGCATGCTTCTAACCTGCACAAAAGGAACAGTAAGCTGCATGTTCCACTCGCGCCTCTCGGAGGTCTTTGGCGAGTCCGAGCATTGACAGGAATTGGTTTCCCTCCAGTCGGTGGTAAAAATTTCTGCGGCCGACGAATTATTTGTATTTTATTTTTCGTGTTATGATTCGCACCCAGAATGCTAATTGAGTGCTTACACACCTCTCGCTATGGTGTTTCCCACGCTGGCATTCTCGTCATGGCTACAAAGAGAATTTTTCAAATTCAACTTGGGGACATTTGGGAGACACGCCCTATTGATACAGTAAACATCTTGTGTTAATTTGAGGACATGTCCTGGTAATATAGCATCAATGCAATGTAAATGCCCTTGAAAAAAAATGGTACGTCATGGCCATCAATGGCATCATATGCGTCAATGGAATCCATCTACAATGGCATCAATTGATCGATCGAAAAAAGGCATGGCCGATATTTTTTGGCAGATTCCGATACTTTGAAAATGACGTGATCGGACCCGATCGATCTCTTATTACAATGTATTCCTATGGGAAAATCCTGCTCGGCCTACGGCCATTTCGACTGACAGACAACGTCCTGGAACGAATTGACTTCAGATCTAGAGGTACCATTGTATAACTAAGTAAACAGCGTCACCTAAATATGTGTTAGAGCTGAATCGAATACTCGAGTAACTCGAGTTTAAAAACTGATCCGAGTAATTTTATTCACCTCGAGTAATCGTTTATTTTGACAGCTCTAAGCATCACGTTTTGCTCGGACTACTTTTAATGCGGGACAACGCGCTGGCGTCACGTGCGTAGAGGAAGAAGCAATAAAACAATATAAAAAACTTTTCCACAGCCGACAGCCGCTCCAAACTACGCCGACGTTGCTAAAAACTAGCCCGCATGATGTTAAGTTGGTAGCAGGTAGCATCTGATGAGTCTCATAGAGATCCCATGTCTGTTGAACTAGATGCGAAATGACAGACTCGGCCGCGTCTGGGCAGCGTTAATAAACAGCCGCCATCTTAAAGCAGTAGAGCGCTAAACGCTAATAAATAAGATTAACGTTACTGTCTGAGTCACTAGCTCACGTAACGTTAGCCCTGCGGAGGGCTAGGTTTCTATTAATTATGACCACTTTCGATGCGTGGCTAACGTGTCTTACATACAGGCTTTAACATAACATAACATAGCTTTGTGGAGTGATGAGGGTGTAAAATAAAAACTCAATAATGCTAACTATCAATTTTAGCTTAGTAGTCATTGCTGGATAAAACACCAAGTAGCACTGGTCCCTAATGTGCTCCAAAACAGCCTGTATCATACATTTATTTTGAACACTGCAAAAACACAAAATCCTATCAGGACTTACAGTTTAGAGTAGCGTAAAACTTAACTAGAACTTAAAAATGGCTTACACAAATCGAAATTCAATTGAAACACGTGGGAAAAATCCTAACTTTTAAGTGATGTGTGTTATCAAGCGTAATTGCATTTTTAGGCATATATATATATTTTTTTAAATAAGATCTAAAGGTTTTTTGAGTGAAAGCAGTGATTTTTTTTTTTTTTTAATTCTAGTTACATCTGAGATGCAATTGTTGGCTGTTTTCAACAATATACATCGAAAATAAAGACTGATTGACTGAAAATGGTTCAAGATTAGATGAAATGTCTTGTTTTCTCATGTATATTTATAATTGCTCTTCACCTAAAAATATATTTGTTTTATCCGATTACTCGATTAATCGATAGAATTTTCAGTCGATTACTCGATTACTAAAATATTCGATAGCTGCAGCCCCAATATGTGTGTTGGCCCACCTCATGCTTGATGCCTCCACTGCCCAGATTTGGTCCATTACGAAAGGCAGGAATTCCCCGACATCGTGTTGCCTGTAGAAGAAAGTATAACGAGGTCAAAATGGTCCGTGACACAAGTAAACACAGGACTTACTTGGTGTAGAATTTTTGGGAGTGAGAAACTTTAGCAATCGCCTTCCAGAATCTTGTGGCTGTGATCGGCTGTTCTGAATCGGTGGTCCATATTATCTCCAGAATTTTTCCCAACTCTGGTGGGGGTAGGGGGGCGATGTCATTGACAACGTTCTGAAATATTTCAAGCCTTTTCTACAGGTATACCTCACCACAAGAGGACGCAATTGAAAGCTACTAAAATTTCACCAATGACATTTGCCAACAAAATCGATCCCAACAGTTGCAATCTAATCTAGCACAACACTGGAACAAAACTATTTGTATTGAGGTCATTTTGTCTTACACTTGTAAATTAGTTGAATTTTCTTATGATAACTGAACAACACTGGATCTAGCTATGATCCTCGTAGTTTTCCCTAGAGCCTAGACGATCACTACCGGTATGCTCTAATTCCTTCCCCGTGGCGAGACTTCTAAAACATGCACACATCGGTTGAAAGCGGCGAGTATGGGTTACATGTCTACCTTTCACTAGGTGCCAGATGTTCTCTCTGACGTTGGTGGGCCGTTTCTCTTGTTGGGCTATGTGGTGGCTACCACTACCACCACAATTTAGTTGCCTGGTACACCAGACTCACCGCTGTTCCAGCGATTGAGTCTGGCGACCGTCCGACGGATCAAATTCCCTGGGTGGAGCAAGCCACAGTGGAGTGGACCAATCAGCCAGGGGCAGACGTGACGTTGTTAAAGCGACAACTAACTAGCGTGAGCGGAGAATGGAGAAGTTTATTCAACATCTGTGTTGTTGTAGAAACTACTTTCGGCGCGCAAGAGTGACGTTACTCATTAAGGACACGTCACGCAAATATACGAATCTGATTGGACGGTTGGTTTGTGCTTGCTCGAGAGGCCGGGTCCCAGACTATTCTCACAGTGTTTGAAAAATACAGGGAGAATAGTCTGGCAGTGCCAGGCAAACAATTTAGTGTTTCAAGATTTTGTTAATTATTTATGTGATTTTTTTTTGTATTTTCTAATCGGTGCACACTTTAGTTAATATTTGTCTGAATGCTTACTGGATTTTATATGCCAATTTGAGATAACGACCACAGCTGTGTAAGATCTGGCACCTACTCTTCTGAAGGGGGGATATTTAAGTTGATTTAATTATGACTGTTTGGAGTAAAGTTTTCACTGTTTTAATGCACATTGGTTAATTATTGTTTGAATATATGTGTATTTTTCATTTGTTGTAGTTTTAAGTAGGGCTGTCAAAATTATCGCGTTAACGGGCGGTAATTAATTTTTTAAATTAATCACGATAAAACATTTGACGCAATTAGCGCACATGCCCCGCTCAAACAGATTAAAATGACACTGTCATGTCCATTTGTTACTTGTTTTTTCGCCCTCTGCTGGCGCTTGGGTGCAACTGATTTTATGGGGTTAAGCACCATCTATGAGCATGGTGTAATTATTGACATCAACAATGGCGAGCTACTAGTTTACTTTTTGTTTGAAAATTTACTAATTTTATTAAAACGAAAAGATTAAGAGGGGTTTTAATATAAAATTTCTATAACTTGTACTAACATTTATCTTTTAAGATGTACAAGTCTTTGTGCATGGATCGCTTTAACAGAATGTTAATTATAATGCCATCTTGTTGATTTATTGTAATAATAAACTAATACAGTATTTATGTACCGTATGTTGAATGTATATATCCGTCGTGTCTTATCGTTCCATTCCAACAATAATTTACAGAAAAATATGGCATATTTTATAGATTGTTTGAATTGTGAATAATTACGATTAATTTTTAAGCTGTGATTAACTCTATTAAAATTTTTAATCGTTTGACAGCCCTAGTTTTAAGTTGACAATGTTTGTTTAATTTGTCATACCTCCTTCAAGTGGTCGTTAGTCGAGTCCGCCCTGATTTAAACGGCCACAGAGATGTGTCTGGAGGTCAGTTTGGTGGAAGCCTTTTGTTATGTTGGCCTCTTTAATTTTGGGCCCAAGATTTTTGTTAAACTGTTTGTTTTGTGACTTTATTAAATTGAATTTTAACCTATGTTGAAACACCAGTGTCCATGTGTATGTTTGGGCCACTACAGGTTAATACAGATATGTCCAAAGTCCGGCCCGGGGGCCAAATGCGGCCCGTGCCAGCAAAATGTACATAACAAAGTATTGATATGAACTTTTGGTATAGACCAAATACTTATTTTCCACCATGATTTGCAAATAAATTGTTTAAAAAACAAACAATGTGATTTTCTGGTTTCTTTTTTCCACATTGTCTCTCATGGTTGAGGTTTACCCATGTTGACAATTACAGGCCTCTCTGATATTTTCAAGTGGGAGAACTTGCACAATTAGTGGTTGACTAAATACTTATTTGCCCCACTGTATATATATGTTAGAGCTGTCCCGACTAGTCGACGTCATCGATGACGTGAATGTGTCGACGGGCAAATCATACCGTCGACGGGTAATGACGGGTTTAACAAAAAAAATTACATGCGGATAAAGTTTAGAATGGCAGGCGCTCGCAATGCAAGCGGTTGTTACTGGCACCCCCAAGGGGGCCGCTGTTATTTCAATGTGACGGGCATTGTCAGATTGAGCAAAGAGGAAGAAAGTGGGCGAGCGAGAGAGCGGGAGCGAGAGCGGTGAGTTGGGAAAGTGCGGAGTTCAGTGGCTGCATCCCCCACGTTTTTGTTTTGGTCAGTAAAAGTATCCAAAAAGAGCCATCCGACGCCTCTCGGTTTTTTTATGCACGCCACCGCCTTCCTGAGGAGGAAATCGGACGAACCGACAACAACGAGCCAAGTGAATCGTCCGTTCACTCTTCACAAAAATTCAATCATAGAAAAAGTTTGTTAAATGATGATTGACACATTTGCAAAGTGAGCAGCCTCAGAGGGTTTGAGTAGAGTCACTATGAAGCATTTAATAAAGCCAAGCATTTACTACTTAATTCTTGTTTAAAAATAATTCGGTGGGGCAGTAACATGTTTAAAACCGATTATAATTCTTACATTTTGAAGTGCTTAAAAACCATTTATAAATGATACTTTAAGGGAGGGGGGGTGAAAAAACGTGTCATATATGTTTTTTCCCCATGTAAAATCTGAATAAATACATTGAACATGCACACCCAAAAAATTTGGGGGGCGCTACTTCGCTGTTTTCACATATTGCGACGGGTTCTGGTCCCCATTAACTGCGAAAAACGAGGGATCACTGTATTTTATTTCTGAAAAGCTTTAAGAAGCAAGAATCATTCCCACCACTGTTCTGACAAATTTTGCAACCCATCAAAAATTTCTACCTTGCGGTTTTGCGCATGCGCGTAACGTTAAAAATGCCCGCGAATGCAGCGATTCCAAAGTAGACACTACAAACTTTCTTTTGAAAAAAGGAATATTTACTTAAGTTTGATCATGTAAAGACGTATAAAAGTTCTCAGACATGTCCTACCATGTTAGCAGCACACAGCAACTGCACCCCGCGCTCTCACTGTTAACGACTTCGTCGTGTCGTTAAGTATTAATTTACGCCATTTTCGTGTGGCATATGATGTATCTAGTTTAGTTAGCACCTTTGGATAACATTGAGATTCCAACTGAATGTAAAAGAGGGCTTTTTCAGCGCCACAAAAGGGTTGGGAGCCAAATTTTGACGGAACACCGGTGTTGAGCCGACACCGGCCGTCAGCTCAAGTCCCAGCCGAAAATAACGCGTCTCAGGCGGACGACGGGAGCGACGCGAGGCGGCCCCCTCCTTCCGAGAGCATGCCGCTTAAATCGACTCAACAGTGCTTTTCTTCGTTTATATTACCGCTAAATACATAAGCATGACGCCAATTAAACGGGAGCTATTTTTTCACGGGACATTTGGCTAGCTCTGGCAGTGTTCAACGGAAGCTGCAACGAATGGCAGTAACTTTATTATACCGCAAAATATGAAAACGATTAAAACCATTACTCACCAAATTCAATCTGCTGGCAAATACAGGCAAGTGTGTATGCTGCGCTCTGGTCTGCCCCGGTGTGGATAGTATGGGGTTATATTGCTAACCAAAGGCTCTCCAAGCACTTCATGTGATGTAAAGAGTGCGCGCGATTGGAATAATGAAACGCAGTTTGGGCCGATGATTGGTTCTCGTCAGCGAAGCATCTAGAAGGATGTATATGCAGCGAATAGGGTTACAGTGGCGAGTAGCGCCATCTACTGTCGGGGAGTTTGAAAAAGAAACGAACGAGTCTCGGCCCAAAATTAGATTGTTTTTTTTTTGCGTGAGAAATTGGATGTGTGTGCGTGAGAAAACAGGCAATTGCGTGTGTCTCACGCTCAAAGCGTGAGAGTTGGCAGCTCTGAATTTTACCACATGGCAAAAAAATGCCACATACCAAAACAACATTTTGCCACATGGCCCGAAAAATGCCATATGGCAAAAAACATAAAAAATGCCACACAGCAAAAACAGTTTTGCCAGATAGCAAAAAAATGCCACAAAGCAAAATCCATTTTGCCACATACGTCAAAAAAATGCCACATGGGAAAATCATTTTTGCAACATGGCAAAATCAATTTTGCCACATGGCAAAAAAAAAAAAAAAAATACCACATGGCAAAAACCATTTTGCCACATACCAAAAAAATAACACATACCAAATTCATTTTGCCACAGACACAAAAAAATGCCACGTGCAAAAAATAAATAAATAAATGCCACATGGCAAAATCCATTTTGCCACATGGCATAAAAAAATGCCAGATGGCAACAAAAAAAATGCCACATGGCAAAATCAATTTTGCTACATGGCAAAACCCATTTTGCCACATACCCAAAAAATGCCACATGGCAAAATCCATTTTACCACATACCAAAAAAATGACACATACCAAAATCCATTTTGCCACATAACCCAAAAAAATGCCACAAAGCCAAAAAAAAAAAAAAAAAAAAAAAAAAATGCCACACAGCAAAAACAATTTTGCCACATAGCAAAAAAATGCCACATAGCAAAATCCATTTTGTTACAGACACAAAAAATAAATTAAAAAAATTAAAAAAACAAAAAAATAAGAAATGCCACATGGCAAAATTAATTTCTATAATCTATAAATGTTTAGGTGGTTTTAGTTAAAGCAGACCCTGTTTTTTCATCTGTGGGGTTTTGACAAAGATTGCATCAAATTTGATGGTGATTTTATGCAGAAATGTGAGAAATTCTAAATGGTTCAGATACTTTTTCATACCACTGTAGTTAAAGCAGACACTGTATTTTCATCTGTGTGATTTTGACAACGATCAGATCACATTTGATGGTGATTTTAGGCAGAAATGTGAGAAATTCCAAAAGGTTCAGCTACTTTTTCATACCACTGTAGTTTTCTCTCAATACTGTATATTGTCTATCAATCAATACCTCTATTAGTACTACAGTGGGGATTTTAGCAGAATATCAATAGCCTGACCGGCATTTTCGCATTTTGTTAATCATGTGTATTGTGAAAGAAGAAGAAAAAAAAAATCACAAAACATTTTTTTTTTTTAGTTTATTAAAGAGGGAAGAGGAATCTGCTGCACATCCCTACAAAACTGTTGCTAAAGACAACAAACAAACCTGCGTCTTTCTTTCCCTTACAGAAATCTCACAGGTGGACGATGTTATTATGGCGTTTTATGAAACAAAACCATGCAAGAAAGAAACCAATCTTCCTGTGCTCCATCAAGTTTAGAAGGAGTGTCGTTAACATTTTTCCAGAGCAAGGCATGAGTAATTATCATGTAATCAAGGAGATTAATTTCTTTTGAATCTATTAACAGTCAAACACCCCCCCAGAAAGTTAACTATTAAAAGTTGTATGGCTCTTGGCACAGTACTAAGGCAAAAGAGGGCAGAGGAGTAAACCTTTTAGGAGTTATACTAATACATAAAAGTGCTGCAAACGCGAAACATGATGAGATGCAGCTGGGACACTTAATTTACTCTAATATGGCATTTAACAGCTCATTTGGACCGTGATGCAAACACATCAGAGCCGTCCAAAAATTGTCTAATCAATAAGTGCAGGCAGTATACAGTGTATCACAAAAGTATATGTATGTGTATCTTTTCATGGGACAACAATGACAAACTGACACTTCGACACAATGAAAATTAGTCTGCGTGCAGCTTATGTAATGGAGTAAATTTATTTTCCCCTTAGAATAACTTAAAAAAATATGCCATTAATATCTAAACCCCTGGCAACAAAAGTGAGCACACTCCTTAGAAACTACATCCCTAAATGTCCAACTTGAGTACTGCTTGTCGTCCTCCCTTTCAAAATGTCATGTGACTCGTTACAGGAGTGCTGTCAGCATTGCTGAAGAGGTGGGGGATCATTCCCAACACCATGCTTGACTGTAGGCATGACACAATTATCTTTGTACTCCTCACCTGATCGCCGCCACACATGCTTGGGACCATCGGAACCAAACAAATTAATCTTCGTCTCATCAAACCATAGGACATGGTTCCAGTAATCCATGTGCTTTGTTGACATGTCTTCAGCAAACTGTTTGCGGGCTTTCTTGTGTACGTCTTCACAAAAAAAAGCTTCCTCCTGGGGTGACAGCCATGCACACCAATTTGATGTAGAGTTCGGTGTTTAGTCTGAGCACTAACAGGATGACCCAGCAATGCTGACAGCACTCTTGTCATGTGTCACATGACATTTTGGAGTGAGAATGACAAGCAGTACTCAAATTGGACATTTAGGGATGTAGTTTCTAAGGAGTGTACTCAAGTTTGTTGCCAGTGGTTTAGATATTAATGGCATATTTTTTGAGTTATTCTGAGGGGAAAATAAATTTACTTTATTATATAAGCTGCACACAGACTAATTTTCATTGTGTCAAAGTGTCATTTTGTCAGTGTTGTCCCATGAAAAGATATACTTGCAGAAATGCGAGGGGTGTACTCACTTTTGTGATACACTGCATATCTCTTGAATGAGCCCATCCAAACCAAATATTCAACCCTTTACAATTCAATAAAGGCTGCGAATAAAAAACAACTTAAACGTGTCAGTAGACTAAATAGTGCATTGTTACATTGAAGGACAAAAAAAGCATCACATTTGAAAACAAGCCCCGTCATTTAAGTACAGTCACTTGGACAAAAATACATTTTTTTAAGTATAGTAAAAAACATACAAACACCATGCGAATGTGGCGGCATTGTCATGCATCGCTATCAGGGCAAAAAAAATAATTTAGATTGTACCAGGGATTACACAGTTAGATAACAAGTAAAAAATAGTATTCTTGTTTTGTAAAAATAGACGCTTCAAAATGGGAGCACCAATAAGGCTTTTATTTGTACACAAAATGTAACAGAACTGGATCACGGTCACCACATTTGTGCAGCAATGCCTGATTTGAAGTTGATTGATGTTAATGAATGTTGGGTTTCAGGGTTTCCAATGACTTGACTATGCAAAGACCATTTAAGTCCAGAGGCACGCAGTGTTGCAGCCCCCGCATGACATTGGCAGCAGCAGTTGACTTCAGTGTTTGTTTTGGGTTTGTTGGCTTTGGAGCATCTCAGCAGGCCTCCTTGGTTTGACTTGGCACCTTGCACATCATCAAGATCTGCTTCAAGGCTTTCTGCACGTCTTCGTCCATCTGACCCTGAAACACAACGCAAAGGGCAAACTATCAACTACGGGATTACACGGCGGTCAAGCCAAATTGGAGCATTTTCCACAATAAAAATCTGAGGTATAGTGATATTGGATGCCCCTCAATGGATTATTTTGACCAATTATTCTGTGGTTTGGGCTGGGTTCAGAGTCAACTTGCTTTCCAAATATGCTGCAAAAAAACCTGTTGAGTATTTATGATTGCAAATATTAACAGCAGGGCCAAGAACGAAAAGTGATATTTGCCGTATGGCAAAATAGATTTTGCCATGTGGAATTTTTTTTTTGCCATGTAGAAAAATGTATTTTGACATGAGGCATTTTTTTTGGTATGTGGCAAAATGGATTTTGTTTTTTGGCATTTTTTCTGCCATTTAATATGAATGGAAAATTTGAACGTTCATAGCTGTCATTGGCATAGTCTTATGGTAAGTGTATAGTAAAAAAATCACAGCCACACATGTTTTTCGGCCACTTAAAATGAATGGAAAATATGAACGTGCATAGCCATCAATCGCATGGACGGGCATGGCCAGCAAAAATTGCCATAAACCCCTACCCCCAAAAAGCCACATACCGAAAAAAAAAGCCACATACAAAAAAAAAAAAAAAACATTTTGCCACATACCCCGCAAAAAAATGCCACATGGCAAAATCAATTTTGCCACATGGCAAAAAAAAATGCCACATGACAAAATCAATTTTGCCCCGTACCCCAAAAATCCCATATGGCAAAATGGATTTTGCCACATGGCATAAAAAATTCCAATGGCAAAATCCATTTTGCCACATGACAAAATCAATTTTGCCGCATACCCCAAAAAATATGCCACATAGCAAAATCAGTTTTGCCATGTGGCAAAATGGATCTTGCCACATGGCAAAAAAAAAAAAAAAAAGCCACAAGGCAAAATCAGTTTTGCCCCATGGCAAACAAAATGCCACATGGCAAAATCAATTTTGCCACATACCCCAAAAAAAAGCCACATGACAAAATCAATTTTGCCACATGGAAAAATCCATTTTGCCACTTACCTTAAAAAATGCCACATGGCAATTTTGCCCCATACCAAATACCACTTTTGATTCATGCTGTCTCTCCAGCAGGGCCGAGAACAAAAAGTGGTATTTGCCATGTGGCAAAATTGTATTTCGCCACGCGGCATATTTTTGCCATGTGGCAAAATGTATTTTCCCATGTAGCATTTGTTTGGTATGTGGCAAAATGGATTTTGGTTTGTGGCATTTTTTTTTGTATGTGGCAATTTTGGGGGCATCTTTACAGGCCACGCACGTCCATGCCATTGACGGCGATGCACATCCAAATTCTCCATTCATTTCATAATTTAAAATTGATTTTGCCGTGTAGCATTTTTCTTTGCCATTTGGCAAAATGTATTTTGCCACATGGCAAAAAAAATGTCACAAGGCAAAATCCATTTTGCCACATACCCCAAAAAATGCCACATGGCAAAATCCATTTTGCCACATACCCCCCAAAAAATGCCACATGGAAAAAACAATTTTTCAACATGGCAAAATCCATTTTGCCACATACTAAATACCACGGCGGTTCTCGCGGTCTCGTGGTTAGCAGAGGGTTGGGCATTGCCATGGAATTTGTGACCCTCCTTCTGTAAATTGATTGGACGTCCACCAGTAATGAACTCATTGAAGTTCACAGCAGACGGATAACTGGACGGCACACGATTGGATGTCCGATTATCCTGTCCAAGTTTTTGAGCTGGCTGAACGTTTGTTCATCCACGGTCACCCTCCCACATTAAATTGATTGGATGCCTGACAGAGCGAATGAGTCAAGACTGACCAAGCCACGGTAGCGGTAATTTTCTATTAAAAGATTTTTTTTAAAAACCGAATTGGTACAGTATTGGCCGAAAACACACAGCGAGGTGTCTAAATCAGGAGCCAAAAAATGGTATTGCCGCAACGTCTTGAACATCGAAATATTTGGAATTATTCGATGATACGCTCAGTACCTGAACGGCGTAGAGAAGGTGCATCCTGTAGACCGACACGATCTCATTGTGTTGCTTTTTGGACTCCTGTTACACAAACAGATGAAGTGTGAGGAAATACAAACTGTAGTGTGTCACATATTAACTGAAGAAATCATACGGCAAGTTGGTACTGCAGTTGTTTGACTTGCTGCTGCATGGTCTCCAGCTGCTGGTTCTGCTGCTGTCTCTTGGAGGGGGATCCTGAGCCGTAGGAGAGCTGTGATAGGCTGTTTAAGGCGTCCTTTAGCTTGGCCACTTCCCGGGACAGGTCGTCTATCTGGGAAGGTTGAATGAGACGCATCGACATCAATTTATTTACCGAGAGAGCAACAAAAAAGCTCGTCTGCACGGTTTGTTTAAAAGTGACTAACCCGCTTGTTCTTCTCTCGCTCAGAGGCCACGTGGTTCTCAACGAGCTGCTTGAGCTGACACACAGCGTCCTGGGACTCGGCCAACCTGGAGGTCAGGTTCTGGTTGTCTTTCTCTGTTGACGTCAGAACTTCCTGCATGGTCTCCCGCTCTGCTCGATTGTCCCGTGCCTTTCAGTTTTACAAAATGATTTTTACTTGTTAGCCTGCAGTGTGTGAAGCATCTCCATCTGTGAGCTTGCTGTAATGTAACCCACTGATCACTTTTGAAAATCAGGTACAAATGTTTGCCTACCCTTAATTGCTTCCTAGCATCATCATTTTAGACCCGGGGTCCTCAATTAGCAGGTCTACGACCGGACCATGGCACACGTCTCTACGGACCCAGAGCAAATGGCACCCCCCCACCCAAAAAAAACCCAATTTTTTTTAAACATAATGTAACGTTGACAAAGAGTCACTCGCTTAGTTAGGTTGCAATTATTAATTTTGGGAACGTGTGGAACTACACACAACTGCTGTCTACCGCAGCAGACGCAGAAGCAACCCCCAGAACAACGACAACAATAGACCCTACTCACCTACGTCACAAAATGACGTGTCGCTGTATCCGGCCGCCATATTGTCCGTATTTTCTAGACCTATTCTCATTGTTTTCAATTAGTCGTGCAAGTTATAGAGCAATTCATGGAAGCCCCGGTGTTATCTGACGCCGTAAACTCATTGGATGCGTTGCATAAAAGGCGTTATGTGGAAAAGCTTCAGTTTATCCATTCGCCAGATCCATATTTGATGCCTAAATCGATGTTTTTCGACCCGCTGTCTTCGCCGTCTTTGCCTGACCCTGATATTTACAACTATCTTGTCCACACAAAATCAGCCTATTCTCACGAAAGTTTGAAAAACTTTAAGAGCTTGGAGGCTTATAAATGCTACGTTGCTGGTTGGGTGAAACAGGTACTCGTACACGAAAATTCGGCAGGAATCTTGTGCTCGGAAGGTGAGTTACGAAATTTTCAATTCAAAATCTTTTGTACTTGCTAACATCCACTGTCAAGTCTAATGTATTTCATGTCATTTGTCAATGGCTTTTAATGTTTATATGGTTTAGCGATAGCACTCTCACTACATACATATATAATATGTAATAAATATGAAGTGCGATAGCACTACTCCAGATTGTCCCTAGTTGAATTTATTTTTTGGCTTTTGACCTCAATAGTGAAATTGTAAATTAATTGTATGACAACTGTCTGATTATCCCCTTATAATGATTTATTTTCAGGTAGTTTATTCACAACGTCTAAGTGTATGTTGTCGGCGATTAGCCTAGCAATGATCTTAATTGTGGTTGTCAGCCCAAAACCCTCTAAATATATATTAAATGCATCTTACTAGATATAAAATGACTACTACATAATCTGTGGTAGTCGTTTGGAGCCCAGTTTTCTCGTCGAAATGCAGCAGTCAATCACGCTCTCCTCTCCGGGTCTCTTGGAATACGGTAAAACTTCAAGTCTCTCCGTCTATCTTCTCTGTTATTGCAACCGACCGCCACACACAACTTCACCATTTTGATTATTAATGTTAACGAGCAGAAAAACACGCCATAGTAGGAGGAATTAACGAAGCGCTAATGCATTAACATGACGGGTATACGGACAACATGGCGCGGGGGCGTGGCTGTGACGTCACGTGAGTAGGGTCTATAGGAAGGCACGTCTCTCGCTCTCCCGCACCTCCCTCACCCGGTGCAAGTCACACGGTGCATTCAGGAATGCATGCTATACAGTGGGGCAAATAAGTATTTAGTCAACCACTAAGTGTGCAAGTTACACTGTTGCTGGTATTTTGGCCCATTCATCCATGCAGATCTCCTCTAAAGCAGTGATGTTTTGGGGCTGTCGTTGGGCAACACGGACTTTCAACTCCCTCCACAGATTTTCTATGGGGTTGAGATCTGGAGACTGGCTAGTCCACTCCAGGACCTTGAAATGCCTCTTACGAAGCCACTCCTTTGTTGCCCTGGCTGTGTGTTTGGGATCATTGTCATGCTGAAGACCCGGCCAAGTCTCATCTTTAATGCCCTTGCTGATGGAAGGAGATTTTCACTCAAAATCTCTCGATACATGGCCCCATTCATTCTTTCCTTTACACAGATCAGTCGTCCTGGTCGCTTTGCAGAAAAACAGCCTCAAAGCATGATGTTTCCACCCCCATGCTTCACAGTGTGTATGGTGTTTTTCAGATGCAATTCAGTATTCTTTCTCCTCCAAACACGAGAACCTGTGTTTCTACCAAAAAGTTCTATTTTGGTTTCATTTGACCATAACACATTCTCCTAGTCCTCTTCTGGATCATCCAAATGCTCTCTAGCGTACCGCAGACGGGCCTGGACGTGTACTGGCTTCAGCAGGGAGACACGTCTGGCAGTGCAGGATTTGAGTCACTGGCGGCGCATTGTGTTACTGATGGTAGCCTTTCTTACTGTGGTCCCAGCTCTCTGCAGGTCATTCACTAGGTCCCCCCGTGTGGTTCTGGGATTTTTGCTCACCGTTCTTGTTATCATTTTGACACCACGGGGTGAGATCTTGCATGTAGCCCCAGATTGAGGGAGATTATCAGTGGTCTTTTATGTCTTCCATTTTCTAAAAATTGCTCCCACAATTGATTTCTTTACACCAATCGTTTTGCATATTACAGATTCAGTCTTCCCAGCCTGGTGCAGGTCTACAATTTTGTCTCCTTCGACAGCTCTTTGGTCTTGGCCATAGTGGAGTTTGGAGTGTGACTGACTGAGGTTGTGGACAGGTGTCTTTTATACCGATAATGAGTTAAAACAGGTGCCATTCATACAGGTAACGAGTGGAGCCTCGTTAGAAGAAGTTAGACCTCTTTGACAGCCGGAAATCTTGCTTGTTTTTAGGTGACTTATTTTCCACTCTAATTTGGAAATAAATTATTTCTAAATCAATGTGATTTTCTGTTTTTTTTTCCACATTCTGTCTCTCATGGTTGAGGTTTACCCACGTTGACGATTACAGGCCTCTCTGATCTTTTCATGTAGGAGAACTTGCACAATTGGTGGTGGACTAAATACTTATTTGCCCCATTGTATTAATTTTTTAGTGTACATGTGTAAACAATGTACTTGCAGGTTTTTTTTGGTATTTTCATTTTAAGTTAAGAGAATTTTTTGTTAATTTATTTTTATTTAATCAGAATGTGCATGGGATTTCTGTTTGGTCAAAAGAAAACCACCTTTACCACCTTCGACCTGCCTTGTACTTGACCGACATTAATAAATGGACCCAGTCTTGTATGAAAAAACAGTTGTGGACCTTCAAGATTTGTATTTGAGGACCCCTGTTTTAGACAATTATAGGTGTTCAACGTTGAGGCAATAATTGCTTCTTCCCTCACCTTCTGCCAGGCATCGGCTGCCTCCAAAGCCATCTCGTCCTGCTTCCTGAGAGCCTCCTGGAGGAGCTGCGTGAGGTGGTTCACCTCGCCCTCCAGCTGATCTCGCATTTTAGTGTGCTCCTCGGCAGAGACGTAATCCTCTGAGGTGGTGTCTTTCTCCGCTGTTAGCCTTGAGGTGACAGCCACATGGTTAACATAGTCGAATACCCCTAAAGCTATTGAATTTAGAAATTAACCAACGTTTTATGGAAATAATATGCCTCTCCCAAATCGAACTTGGGAGTTCAAGATATCTCTAGAGTGAGCTTTCGCCAAATAATTTTTGCTGTTGTGATCTATTGTCAGGCATTTATTTAGAGGTACAGTGGTATAAAAAATATCTGAACCTTTTGGAATTTCTCACATTTCTGCATAAAAATCACCATCTTTGTCAAAATCACAGAGATGACAAAACAGTGCCTGCTTTAACGAAGACCACCCAAACATTCATATGTTTTCATATTTCAATGAGGATAGTATGCAAACAATGACAGAAAGGGAAAAAATAAATAAGGTAACCAACACATTTAATATTTTTTGGCCCCCCGCTTTGGCACAATAACTTCAACCAGATGCTTCCTGTAGCTACAGATCAGTCTGACACGTCAATCAGGACTAATCTTGGCCCATTTTCTACAAAACTGCTGTAGTTCGGTCAGATTCCTGGGATGTCTGGCATGAATCGCTGTCTTTAGGTCATGCCACAGCATCTCAATGGGGTTCAAGTCTGGACTTTGACTTGGCCAGTCCAGAATGTGTTCTTCTGAAACCATTCTGAAGTTGATTTACCTCTCAAAACTTGGGAATTCATTCTTTCATTAATGATTTCAAGTTGTCCAGGCCCTGAGGTAGCAAAACAGTCCCAAATCATGATGCTCCCTCCACCATGCTTCACGGTGGGGATGAGGTGTTGATGTTGGCCAGCTGTTCCATTTTTCCTCTACACATGATGTTGTGTGTTACTCAAAAACAATTCAACTTTGGTTTCATCAGTCCACAAAATCTTTTGCCCAAACTTCTGTGGCGTGTCCAAGTGCCTTTTTGCGAACATTAAACAAGCAACCATGTTTTGCTGGTGGATTCCTCCGTAGAGTCCGCCCATGAACACCATTCTTGGCCACAGTTTTACATATAGTTGATGTATGTATGAGATATTGGACTGAGCCAGTGATTTCTTTAAGTGTTTAGTGGACACTCTAGGGTTCTTTTTGACCTCTGAGTATTCTGCGCTGAACTCTTGGCGTCATCTTCGGCCACTCCTTGATAGAGAAGCAACAGTGCCAAACTGTCTCCATTGGTAGACAACTTCTCTGACTGTCGATTGATGCACATCCAGACTTTTAGAGATGGCTTTTTATCCTTTCCCAGCTTTATACAAATCAACAATCCTTGATCGCAGGTCTTCAGACAGCTTTTTTGACCGAGCCATCATGCACGTCAGACAATGCTTCTAATCAAGACGACTCTTACCAGGTGTGTATTTTATAGTGGGCAGGCCAGCTTTAAACCACTCATCAGTGATTGGGCACCCGTCTGACTTGAATTGTTTGGTAAAAATTGGTTTCAATTGCCCTTTAAGTCTCTTGAGGCAGAGGGTTCACTTATTTTTTCCCCCCTTCTGTCATTGTCTGCATGCTATCCTCATTAAAATATGATAACCTATAAATGTTTGGGTGGTTTCAGTTAAAGCAGACACTGTTTTTTTTCATCTGTGTTATTTTGACAAAGGTCAGATCAAATTTGATGGTGATTTTATGCAGAATTGTGAGAAATTCCAAAAGGTTCAGATACTTTTTGATTCCACTATATGTGAGCTTTTACCAAATAATTTTTGCTGAGGTGATCTGTTGTCAGGCATTTATTTTTAGTAAGGCTGTCAAAATTATCGCGTTAACGGGCGTTAATTAATTTTTAAAAATTAATCACGTTAAAATATTTGACGCAATTAACGCAGATGTCCTGCTCAGACAGACAGTGCAGTGAAACGCTCATTTGTGTTTTATGGAGTTTTGCTGCCTTCTGCTGGCGCTTGGGTGGGACTGATTTTATAGGCTTCAGCACCCATTACATTGTGTAAGTAATTATTGACATCAACAATGGCGGGCTACTAGTTTATTTTTTGATTGAAAATTTTACTAATTTTATTAAAACGAAAACATTAAGAGGGGTTTTAATATAAAATTTCTATAACTTGTACTAACATTTTTCTTTTAAGAACTACAAGTCCCTCTATCCATGGATCGCTTTAAGAGAATGTTAATAATGTTAATGCCATCTTGTTGATTTATTGTTATAATAAACAAATACAGTACTTATGTACCATATGTTGAATGTATATATCCCTCTTGTGTCTTATCTTTCCATTCCAACAATAATTTACAGAAAAATATGGCACATTTTATAGCTGGTTTGAATTGCGATGAATTGCGATTAATTACGATTAATTAATTTTTAAGCTGTAATTAACTAGATTAAAAATTTTAATCGTTTGACAGCCCTAATTTTTAGGTAATAGCTTGCAGTATATTTGCAATTTACGTTGTCAAATATTAAGAGTGTTTCACTTAAACTTATTGGTTTTTGCCTACAGATTTGAACATTTTATGACTTTGCAAGTTCCATTGTGAACTGTGTTGTTTTCTTCAACGATGACGACAACGGAAATATTTCGTCGAAGTACACTTTTTTCATGACGAGACGAGAACGAGCTAAAAACGTGTTTCGGGAGACTATAACATAACGAGTCGCATGCCAGCTTTCGTCTGACGAGACGAGAACGAGACGAAAGTGCGGCGTCGTTTCCATCATGTTCACAATGTGTGACATTTTATTTGTAGCAGTGTCTGGTTGTGTCACTCGTGACATGCTGCACCCCCCCCCCTTCCCAACTCACTAGTGTGTCGTCTCCAGTCTCCACGAATGCTTGCACACACGGTAAGATGTGCTTTCTTGGCGAGAGAAAATATACAATGTTGCTTTAGCCTTTAAAGGTCTGTGCTGAGTGATCATCATACACTAAATGTAACTTGTAGCGTTAGCATGGCATTCGCGTTAGCAATAGGCTAATGCTAACGGCGAGCGTCCTTTTTAAACTCTCGTACAACTTTTTTTTACCTGCAGTTCGTGACGTCCAGGTGGGTATAATTAATTGAAACGTCTGTAAGGTACTGTTTTCCTGCTGAATGTGTATAATCATCAAGTTAGCATTTTCTTTGTAGATGCTACAATGTGTGATTGTCTGTCACTTTTTATTCGAAATACAGTAGTTGGAAACCTTTATTTATTTACTTTTGGAATAAAATGTTTTACAGACGACTAAAACTGTCATTGCCTGTAATTGACTTTCCTAAATCTAAATTTTAAATTAAGACTTTGCCGGTAAAGTGTTGTCTATAAATGTAGTAAAGCAATAAAGCGAACAACAAAAATAAATGAAATGAACAAAAAAAAAAATTACAATAGGTAGGGGTGTAACGGTACACAAAAATCTCGGTTCGGTACGTACCTCGGTTTTGAGGCCACGGTTCGGTTCATTTTCGGTACAGCAAGAAAACAAAATGCAAAATATAAATGTGCTAGTTGTTTATTACACACTTTTGTGCTTTCAACAATAGGAATATTAGCCTATACAAAGCTAGAATTCTGCTCAAAAAAAGTAGCAGGTATTTAAAGATAATAATCCAACAACAATTTGCCTTTTAGACCCCACGTATTGGTCAGCGTTTGTTTCTGAAAGAAAGAAGAAAAAAGAAGTCCTGTGCTAAAGAGAAATGGAATCCCAAAGACAAAGATTTTAACATGTATTTTACAAATGAAATGCCTCAATGAATCATTTTTTTTTTTCTTATGAACGGTTTTCAAAAGCTTTATTGGTGGATTTTCTCAAAGCGCCACACAGAAATTAATAAATTTAATTGTGTAAGTAGGATCTTATTATTTAATCACAGGTGTTTTAGCTCATTTCAATTTATTTTATTTAAATGGGCTATTATTTATTTTATTATGTGTTTATATTTTACAAATGTGATGTAGTATTCATTGATATTTTATATTTTATGTTGTATAACTTTAGTTCCTATGTGAACATTAGTTCCTACTTGTTTTGTTGTGGTCGGAGGGTTTTGTATTGAACACGGGGCTGAGTTGGTTATTGTTATAGCAGAGAAGACAGAAGTAAATCAACAAAGACAAGTGAACTGTGCCCCGGTCTACCACTCAAGAGATCTGATGGACTCAAAAAGTGAGTTACGATTGCATATTAGTTTGAAAATCGACCGGATCCACCGTGTTTTTACACGAGTGACTTCCGGTCTGGCCGATGCTAGCTAGTAAATGGTAAATGGTAAATGGTGTTAGTCTGTATTGACACAGGAGGCCCGCGTCTCGCGTCAAATAATAAACTCTGCTGTTCTTTTCTTGTGCGTCGCGTTGAGCCGCTTCTGACACGCGGCCGCACTGCGACTGGTGTGCATTGGCTGATTGACTTTAACAGTCGCGTTTCACTGCGTTCTCGCGGTGGCCACGTTGTCATGCCGTTGACGTTTCTTATACTGTCCTACCGTGTTGGTCCTCATTATAGTAGAGAAGACGGAGTAAATATAATCTACACAAAGAAACTGTAACCCGATCGACTCACGGCCTCGAAAAGTAAGGGTTACATAACTTACGTTAGAAACTCGTTCGGTACGACTCCGTTCCGAACCGAGGACCCTGAACCGAAACGGTTCAATACAAATACATGTACCGTTACACCCTTAACAATAGGTCAAAATTATTTTTCGAACAGATCATGTGATTAGCACCTTTGCTTTGCTTAGCCAAAACCACCTGAGGACAGAAGAGGCCAGATGGATATATATGTAATTTTTTCAAACCTAAGCTTTGAAAAGTGAAAACAACTACTGAGCGGGAACCAAGGATTGAAGATGTGGACCTTGAAACGCCAGAGAGCACCGCCAAGCACGCTTACATACGGACGCACAACCCCACACACATAGCTGGGATGCCTCTATTTACGGGCTAAGCTACTAACTGAGCATATACAGTATATATTTTAAGTTAATTTTATTGCGGGGTCATCAACATGTTTTGCCCCTCCTGCCTCAAAAGGCAAACTTCACCTATGCTAAGACGAATAAGTATTTTCGTCCAAATGACTAAGACCAAGACGAAAATTAAAAGGGCTGCCAAAAACAACACTCGTAATGATTTGACAGTTCCCTCACCCACCTGTTCTGAAGATCATCCAGTAGCAATGTCTTTTGGCGGAGCTGCTCTTTTAGTGCTTCCGATTGGCTTTCCAGCTCTTTGATGGCGTTTCCTAAAGACGACATCACTTGAGTGTGGTCAGCGAGGTCCACAGTGCTTTGCGCCTGCACTTCCGCTTCCTTCCTCAGTTGCGAGATCTCCTCCAGAGCTGCCGAGTACTTCTTCTCCATTTCGGCGTGCAGCGTTTGCATCTCCTCCAGCCGGTTCTGCATCTCCTGCTGCAACTCCTCCGAAGGCGGGGATGGCGCCCGGCTGCTGTCGGACAGCTCCTTCTGCGCGGCGCCCAGCTGAGCCCGGGTTTCGCTGTAGGAGTGCGACAATTCCAGCAGTCGGCGCTGTAGTCCGCATATGACTTCGTTGAGCTCAGACTTCATTTCCTCAAAATCTTTGGCTGCGGCCTCCACCGGAACTGTCCCCCTCAGAGCCTCCTAATGAAATATAATATATTGGATTAATAAACAGTTAGGAAATGGCAAGAATCTACCGGTACGTTCATACAGCAGGGCGTGACGCACAATTCGGATTTTTTTGTTAATTACGAGATTTTTGCGTAGCTGTTCATATCGAACACATTTACGAGACTTGCAGTGTATAGCAGCAGGGCCGAGAACGAAAAGTGGTATTGAGTATGTGGCAAAATGGATTTTGGAATGTGGCATTTTTATTTGGTATGTGGCAAAATTGATTTTTGGTATGTAGTATTTTTTTTTTTTTTTTTTTTTTTGTATGTGGCAAAAAGGATTTTGGTATGTGGCATTTTTTTGGGAATGTGGCAAAATTGATTTTTGGTATGTGGCAAAATTGATTTTTGGTTTGTGGCAATTTTTTTTATTGGTATTTGGCATTTTTTTGTATGTGGCGAAATGGGATTTTGATATTTGGCATTTTTGGGGGAAATGTGGCAAAATTTTGGTATGTGGCATTTTTTATTTGTTATGTAACTTTTTTGTGGGGTATGGGGCATTTTTGTGTATTTGGCATTTTTTTGGTATGTGGCATTTTAATGGTATGTGGAATTTTAATGGTATGTGGCAAAATTAATTTTGGTATGTGGCATTTTTTATGTGGCAAAATGGATTTTGATATGTGGCATTTTTTTGTATGTGGCAACATGTATTTTGGTATGTGGCATTTTTTTGTATGTGGCAAAATGGATTTTGTTATGCGGAATTTTTATTTGGTACATGGCTTTTTTTCGGATAGGTGGCATTTTTGTGTATTTGGCATTTTGTGGTATGTGGCATTTTAATGGTACGATCCAAAATGGATTTTGGTATGTGGCATTTTTTGATGCGGCAAAATGGATTTTGGTATGTGGCTTTTTTATTTGGTATGTGGCAAAATGGATTTTGGTTTGTGGCATTGTTATTTAATCTGTGGCATTTTTTGTGTTTTATGTGGCATTTGTGTATGTGGCAAAATGAATTTTGATATGTGGCAATATTTTTTGTATGTGGCGTTTTTGTGGGGTACGTGGCATTTTTGGTGTATGTGGCATTTTTTAGTATGTGGCAAAATTGATTTTGTTATCTGCCATTTTTTTGTATGTGGCAAAATGGATTTTGGTATGTGGCATTTTTTTGTATGTGGCAAAATGGATTTTGGTATGTGGCATTTTTTTGTATGTGGCAAAATGGATTTTGGTATGTGGCTTTTTTGGTATGTGGCAAAATGGATTTTGGTATGTGGCAAAATGGATTTAGGTATGTAGCATTTTTATTTAATCTGTGGCATTTTTTGTGGGGTATGTGGCATTTGTGTATGTAGCAAAATGAATTTTGGTATGTGGCAAAATGGATTTTAGTATGTGGCATTTTTTGATGCTGCAAAATGGATTTTGGTATGTGGCTTTTTTATTTGCTATGTGGCAAAATGGATTTTGGTATGTGGCATTGTTATTTAATCGGTGGCATTTGTGTATGTGGCAAAATGAATTTTGGGATGTGGCATTTTTTTGTATGTGGCTTTTTTGTGGTGTACATGGCATTTTTGTGTATGTGGCATTTTTTTAGTATGTGGCAAAATTGATTTGTTACCTGCCATTTTTTTATGTGGCTAAATGGATTTTGGTATGTGGCATTTTTTTTGTATGTGGCAAAATGGATTTTGGTATGTGGCTTTTTTGGTATGTGGCAAAATGGATTTTGGTATGTGGCATTTTTATTTAATCTGTGGCATTTGTGTATGTGGCAAAATGGATTTTAGCATGTGGCATTTTTTTGTAAGTGGCAAAATGGATTTTGGTATGTGGCTTTTTTTTTGTATGTGGCTTTTTTGTGGGGTACATGGCATTTTTGTGTATGTGGCTTTTTTTGGTATGTGGCAAAATTGATTTTGTTATCTGCCATTTTTTTATGTGGCTAAATGGATTTTGGTATGTGGCATTTTTTTGTATGTGGCATTTTTATTTAATCTGTGGCATTTTTTGTGGGTATGTATGTATATACAGAAGAAATAGAAATAAGTAAAGTGGTGGTACCATATGTCTTCATCAACTCTTAATATGAACGCCTAATGCAGGGGTTTTCAACCCAGTCCTCAAGGCACACTGTGGGTCCTGGTTTTTGTTCCAGCCGATCCAGCAGAGACAGTTGAACCAATGAGGCTTCTGCTAAAACAAGCCACACCTGACTGCAATCAACTGATTGCACTTGTAAAACACCAGATTGGGGAAAAAGTGTTGTCATCTTGTTTGGTAAGAATGAAATCCTGCACCCACAGTGTGCCTTAGTGGAATAGGTTGGGAACCCCTGGCCTAATGTATTGGTTAGTAACTTAGTTTTGTGTTTTGATGTGCTCATCTTGACCAAAGTGTACCTGAAGAATCCTAATCTCCTCCTGCGCCTCCTTATACAGCTCCTCCATTTTTGCCGTCCTCTCCTCTCTTTCTTTCTCTTTCAGTTTCTCCTCCTCAGCCTCCCTCATCGCCGCCTCCAGCTCTCTCAATCTTTGAACGGCGTTCTCGTGCTCGCAGCCCGTCTGCACAAGCTGCGTCTTCAATTGCTTCACTTCCTGCTCAAGCGCGGACGCTCGACGGCGATCGGCAAAGTCGCCTCCCATCCGCGCTCGCAGCTCATCCACCTCCTCCAAGGCTTGGTGGTATCTCTCCTGGGTATCCGTGAGCTTCGCTTGCAGCTCCGCCAGGCTCTCGATCAACTCTTCCTCTTTGCCTTTACCTCTCACGTTTCCCTCGTTCTCCTCGACCACTTCTTTGCTCCTCTCAGGTTTCACCAGAGCCTGAAGAGAGCGGTTTTCTTTTCTGGTTTCCAGCAACTTCATCTGGACGCTCTCAAGCGCCTGTCTTAACAGTCGGATCTCCTCCTGGCTCCCCTTTTTCCCTTCCTCCTCGATTCCGTCCTCCCGCGGTGCGTGGGCGGTGGAAGGTACAGCTGCAGCTAGCTCCAAGTCATCCTGTGTGGAATGGAAGGAGGAGTTAGAGGTCATGCTGTCGGGACGGCTGGTTTCTTTCACGTCCTTGTTTGCTTGGAGCGATGGATGTTTCTGCGAACGAGAATCAAAGGCTGAATATTAAAAAAAAAGCCTGAACAAAAAGGGCATGTTGAATAGCTTTACTTTCCACTACCCTGGACCTTCAGTGGTATGAAAAAGTATCTGAACCTTTTGGAACTTCACACATTTCTGCATAAAATCACCATCAGATGTGAGCATATCTTTGTCAAAATCACACAGATGAAAAAAACAGTGCCTGCTT
Organism: Corythoichthys intestinalis; assembly: GCF_030265065.1. Taxonomy (NCBI): domain Eukaryota; kingdom Metazoa; phylum Chordata; class Actinopteri; order Syngnathiformes; family Syngnathidae; genus Corythoichthys; species Corythoichthys intestinalis. The sequence continues at coordinate 2,942,267 of NC_080411.1, forward strand.
TAACTAAAACCACCCAAACATTTATAGTTTTTTCATATTTTAATGAGGATAGAATGCAAACAATGACAGGAGGGGGGAAATAAGTAAGTGAACCCTCTGCCTAAGGACACTTAAAGAGCAATTGAAAGCAATTTTTGCCAAACAATTGAAGTCAGGTGTGCGCCCAATCATTGATGAGTGGTTTAAAGCTGCCCTGCCCACTATAAAACACACACCTGGTAAGAATTGTCTTGATGAGAAGCATTGTCCAATGTGTCACATGGCTCGTTTAAAAGAGCTGTCTGAAGAGCTGCGATTAAAGACTTCTCTAATCTCTAAAAGTCTGGAAGTTCATCAATTGACATTCAGAGAAGTTGTCTACAAATGGAAAGAGTTTGGCCATGTTGATTCTCTCCCAAGGAGTGGCCGTCCACCAAAGATGACGCCAAGAATTCAGCGCAGAATACTCACAGAGGTAAAAAAAAGAACCCTAGAGTGTCTGCTAAAGACCTACAGAAATCACTGGCACAGTCCAATATCTCTGTGCACAAACCAACTAGATGTAAAACTATGGTCAAGAATGGCAAGAGGACAAGACGACTATACTGAAGAAGCCACTGCTGTCTAAAAAAAACATTGTTGCATGTTTAATGTTCGCAAAAAGACACTTTGACACCCCACAGAAGTGTTGGCAAAATATTTTGTGGACTGATGAAACCAAAGTTGAATTGTTTGGGAGTAACACACACGTCATGGTTGGGGGAAAAATGGGACAGCTCACCAAAATTAACACCTCATCTCCACGTGAAGAATGGTGGAAGAAACATCATGATTTGGGGCTGTTTTGCTGCCTGAGGGGCTGGACAACTTGCAATCATTGATGGAAGAAGGAATTCAAAAGTTTATCAGGATGTTTTGCAGGAAAACAGTGTCAGACAGTTGAAGCTAAAAAGAGGATGGATGCTGCAACAAGACAATGAGCCAAAACACAGAAGTAAATCAAATTCAGAATGGTTTCAGAAGAACAAAATACAAGTTCTCTACCTCAAAGTTCCTCAAGGCAAGAAGATCAAGATTCACCAGGACTGGCCAGCGCAGTCACCAGACATGAACATCATAGAGCATGTCTTGGGTAGGACAAAAGAGGAAGCATGGAAGACGAAACCCAAGAATGCTGATGAACTCTGGGAGGCATGCAAGACTGCTTTCTTTGATGATCCTGATGACCGTCAATAAATTATATGAATCCTTGCCGAAGCCCATGGAAGTCATACAAAATACTAAATTTCGATCTCACAGCATCACTACTTCATTCGCTTATGTTATGTAGCATATTTTTTGTATTTGACGTACATTTTTTGTTCAATTTTCACAGTACTTTCTGTAGGCGACAAAACTTTTGTCTTGCCAAAATTTGACCATTATGTCTTCAATAAATAATAAATCTTTTTTCAGTGAAACAATTATATTTTTGTACATTCAACATCATTTGGGATGGTCTTAGCTTTCATATGAGCCATTTCTGAAACCAACTGAATATTTCAAAGTCAGGTTATTAGCAATTGTTTCTACAAAATGGATAAGAGACAAGACTTTTGTCAGGGACTGTACTGCACCAAGACAACTGACCTAAAAAGCAGATAAATCAAAAGCCCCATTCACCAAGATTAATGTTTATTACAATTAGTGCAAAAAAAAGCTCACAAAACCAAAGCAACCCGATCTGAGCCAAGCTGGTACAATGCAGTGGAAAAGCGGCATGAGTCTTTCATTGAGTCTTACCTTAAAATTGCTGGCCAATTGCTGGTTTTCCAGAGTAAGAGCAGTAATCTTAGCTTGAAGGGCTGAAACCAAAGCAGCCGATGCCGTAAGTCCGTGCTCGACCTATCGGTGCATAGGACGCATCGTATACGTTACCAGGTGAAGACACTTGAGCAGGTATGAGCTCAAGACCACTCGCAAGTCAGTGAACAACAAAACAGGTCCTGACATGTAAGCTTCTGTTAGACCTCTCCAAGAATGCTGAAGGTGAACAATTTAAGCGCGAAATAGAAGTTTCGTGGCATATATGCACATTTAAAAGTTTTAAATTAGTCAAACAAATTGACTAGTTTGTATGAATGTTTCATGAGATTATCATGTGTTGACATTGTTCATATTAAATAGTGTACTATCACTGTATATACTTGCACTCTTCTTTTCAAGAATAAAAAACTTTTTCGAAGAGGCACCTCTAAAACATCAATGCAGTCTTAAAAGCTACTGTTATGTTTCATTCACCTTCGGATCCAGTTCATCGGCGCTCTTCAAGTCGTCCATTGTCTCCAGCAGCATGGTTCTCTGGTTGTTGCATAGCCTCTCCAAGTCCTCTTGGACTTCATCCTCCTTCCGCACAAGAACAGGAGGGAGAGAGCAGTGGAGGGTGAGGGAAAATGTGGAGTGGGAGTGCAAATAGGGAAAGGATAAGAGAGAGTAGAGATGGGCCTCGAGTCTGTGTTTTTTTCTTTTTTAATCGCCGATTTCATGTTTTCCACTTAAAGCGAAAGTTCATAATTTCAGGGCTTTTGAGTGGCTAAGCTAACGCTAGTCAATTGTCATATCCTGGTATGCCAATAAAAACGATATTAACAGATCTAACATAGTCAAATAACTTCAAAATGCAGGTCATTGTTTAAAATACACACTATCTTTTTTTTTTTTAATCGCCAATTTCTTGTTTTCTACTTGAAGCGAAAGTTCAGAATTTTTGACATAGGCTTAATCTTCGGGGTTTAATTAGTCTATGGAGTTGATTTCAACAAATTCAGTGCAGTTTGTTAGTTATTTATTAATTTCAGGGCTTTGGAGTGGCTAAGCTAGCTCTAGTCAATGGTCCTAGTCTAACATGCCAATAAAAACGATATCAACAGATCTAACATAGTCAAATAAAACTTCCAAATTCAGATTGTTGTTTAAAATACCCTCTAGTCTGTTCTGTTTTTTTATTTTTATTTTTAAATCGCCCATTTTTTGTTTTTTACTCAAAGCGTAAGTTCCGAATTTTTGACACTAGGCTTAATCTTCGAGTTAGCTGGGCTTAAATTTGTCAATGGAGTTGATTTCAACAAATTCCATGCAGTTTTTTAGCTATTTATTAATTTCAGGGCTCTGGAGTGGCTAAGCTAGCGCTAGTCAATGGTCAGTCCTAGCATGCCAATAAAAAACGATATTAACAGATCTAACATAGTCAAATAAATTCAAAATTCAGATCTTTGTTTAAAATTCCCTCTAGTCTGTTTTTTTCTTTTTCCTTCTTTTTTTTTTTAATCGCCCATTTTTTGCTTTCTACTTAAAATGGAAGTTCAGAATTTTTGACATTAGGCTTAATCTTCGAGTTAACGGGGTTTAAATTAGTCGGTGGAGTTGATTTCAACAAATTCCGTGCAGTTTGTTATTTATAAATTTCAGAGCTCAGCAGTGGCTAAGCTAGCGCTAGTCAATGGTCCCATCCTAGCGTGCCAATAAAAAATATATATATAATGATATTAACAGATCTAACATAGTCAAATTCAAAATGCAGATCGTTATTTAAAATACCAACACACACCAAACTGCCGTAATTCATTTATTTCTGCGGGACTATTATCTTTTAGATGTGTAATGCAACCACAATAGAGAGGAGCGCTTGGCTACTCGTGCTCATGCTGCATTCGAGGAAGGAATGTAGAAGAAGTGTTTTTTTTTGTTTTGTTTTTTTATTGGCATGCTGGGACGGGTCCATTGACTCGCGCTAGCTTAGCCACTCCAGAGCCCTTAAACGAATAAATATCTAACTAACTGCATGGAATTTGTTGAAAACAACTCCACCAAGTAATTAAACCCCCGCTAACTCGAAGATAAGCCTAATGTCAAAAATTCGGAACTTTTTAAGTCATTCATTGCCATTGACTGTGATCCACATCAAATCCATTTGAACTGGTATGGCTATCATTGAATGATCATGTTTTACTGATACTGGTGGTAATGCTTCCAGCCCTCTCAGTCAAAAACGATTGGACGTCTATTGCTGTCAATGGCAGCCAATGAGTTCATCTTTGACTGCAGACTGAGTTCATCAAAAATACTTAGCATTCAATTATAATGTATTAAGTTTTTTTTAGCATATGCCCACAAATTGGGCCCGGTGTGTCAACAGAACAAACATACTAAACCAGTTTCGCAAATTTTTCAGGATATTCAAAATATGTTTTTGTGCCACATATGCTCACACAATTTGCTGTCATCCATGCTAAAAAAAAAAAAAAAAAAAAGCTAGGAATTGTGCATAGTGGTTTGTATTTTATACCATTTTTTTGGAAGAAATACTACTTTTTTTGTCAGATAACTCAAATTTCATTCTGGGTTGCAATTATGGCACTTCTCCCTGACTTAACTTATTTTTGAATTGACATTAAATTGACCTGCCACAAATGTTAAATGGATCACAACTACCTAAAACTAGTGTAAACAGAAGCAGCACAGAAGCATGTTTACTCAAAATGTAACGATATGAAATTACTAATACTTGTGTCGAGTAATTTTGACTTTTAATAATGCTGTACATTTCTGCATAAAGTCACCATCAAATATGATCTGATCTTTGTCAAAATCACACAGATTAAAAAACAGCGTCTGCTTTGGCGGCCATCTCAACGCAAAAAGCTCTTTGTTGTACTAAGGGGGCTGCCACAGTGACTTAACTAACAGCACATTCGACATATTTACGTGAAATAAATGCTAACTGCCCGTTTTTTTTTTGTTTTTTTTTTTGTTTTTGTTGCTTTTAACCAAGAATCGAGACTGTTTTACGTCCATATCTACGAAGAATTTAGGGATTTAAGCATTTATTCCCAAGAATTTTCAACAGAAAAAGCTCTTTGTTTTACATACAGCAGTCGCTAATTTCCTTACTGACTAGCCTCATAGTTCGCAATATTTACGTAAAATAAATGCTACCCGCACGGTTTTGTTGCTTTTAACAAAGAATTGAGACTGTTTACGTGCATATCTATGAAGAATTCAGGGATTTAAGCTTTTATTCACAAGAATTTTCAACGGAAAAGCTCTGTTTACAAATGGCGGCTGCTACATTGACTGACAGACGAGCATCGTATTTTGACATATTTACGTAAAATAAATGCTAACTCTGCGTTTTTTTTTTTTTGCTTTTAAACAAAAATCGAGACTGTTTTATGTCCATATCTATAAAGAATTCAGGGATTTAAGCATTTATTTTAGTGCTGTCAAATTTAACGCGTTAACGTTAATAATTAATTTTTAATTCATCACGTTAAAATATTTATTATTTATTTATAAATTATTTATATTCATGCATTGCCTCAAACAGTTTACAATGACGCCCTTTTAGCACATTGAGAGGACAAAGGCAGAGTAATGCAAGAGGAAACGGGCGTTCCTTGGACAGTGCCTTTTATTGGCATTAGCTTTGGCAACTCTTTCACAACAAACATCACTATTATGACGAGCGACATGGGGAAGAATGACAGAAGACAATCTTTTTCTTAACACACTTTTTTGAACGCAATATAGAACATATACCATTTGCAGCCACCACTGACAGTCATGGTTGCCCAACTTCCCATCATGCATTTGGGCGGAACAATTAAGTCGCTACAGTATCATTGGGTGAAAGCACAACAAAAATAATATTCCTATCCCTCAAAAAAATAATGTTCACAAAAAGAAAAGCGCTCAAAGAGAACTGGCATTCCCAATCAAAATAGCTATGCAAAATACACATAAAACTTACTCAGACTTAGCCTTGGCTAGATCTCTAATTAATTTAAAACTTGGCATTGACACCTTGTGGTGTATTTCAATTAGGGCTGTCAAACGATTAAAATTTTTAATCGAGTTAATTACAGCTTAAAAATTAATTCATCGTAATTAATCGCAAAAACTAATAGCTCGCCATTTTTGACGTCGCCGAGCGGGACGTCACACGGGCTCCCTGACGTTCTTTCGTAGTGTCTTTAACTACGTAAGGTAGTGATTGAAATGAGGGCTGTCAAAATTATCGCGTTAACAGGCGGTAATTAAATTCTTTAATTGATCATGTTAAAATATCTGACGCAATTAACGCGCATGCCCCGCTCAAACAGATTAAAATGACAGCAGAGTGTAATGTCCACTTGTTACTTGTTTTTTGGTGTTTGGCGCCCTCTGCTGGCGCTTGGGTCCAACTGATTTTATGGCTTTCAGCCCCATGAGTGAGCATGGTGTAATTATTGACATCAACAATCTATCCATGGATGGAAAGACTTGTAGTTCTTAAAAGATAAATGTTAGTACAAGTTAGAGAAATTTTATATTAAAACCCCTCTTAATGTTTTTGTTTTAATAAAATTTGTAAAATTTTCAATCAAAAAATAAACTAGTAGGTTGCCATTGTTGAATTCTCATGGTCATAAAATCAGTCGCACCCAAGCGCCAGCAGAGGGTGAAAAAACTCCAAAAACAACAAGTAACAAGTGCACATGAATCTGTGCTGTCATTTTAATCTGTTTGAGCGGGGCATGTGCGTTAATTGCGTCAAATATTTTAACGCAATTAATTTTAAAAATTAATTACCGCCCGTTAACGCGATAACTTTGACAGCCCTATTTTTTTAATTGAAAATTTTACAATTTTATCTAATTGAAAACATTAAGAGGGGTTTTAATATAAAATTTCTATAACTTATACTAACATTTATCTTTTAAGAACTACAAGTCTTTTTTATCCATGGATCGCTTTAAGAGAATGTTAATAATGTTAATGCCATCTTGTGGCTTTATTGTTATAATAAACAAATACAGTACTTATGTACAGTATTTGGAATGTTTATGTCCGTCTTGTGTCTTATCTTTCCATTCCAACATTAATTTACAGAAAAATATTACATATTTTAGAGATGGTTTGAATTGCGATTAATTACGATTAATTTTTAAGCTGTGATTAACTGGATTCAAAATTTTTATCGTTTGAGAGCCCTAATTTATTTACAAGAATTTTCAACGGAAAAAGCTCCGTCTGTGTTTCCACTCGGTTAGCTTTGATGGAGATAGCCCCGTGCCCCGTCAATACATTATGAAGTCTATGGCTGTATAATTGTCTTACAACTGTAAATCATTACCTTGTAGTTGAACCGCTTTGGAGTGTCACTTTTGTTTGATGAGGGGGTCCCAGAAACTGAAGGAGAAGACGTTCCAGACTTCTGCTGGCGGACAAAGTTAAAAGAATCTCAAATATTTGTTTATATTTATACGTGATATATATTCATATATATGGCGGAAAACACTCAGGTGACTCAAAGTTCCGCTCTGAGACCCTCAATTTGGCAAACTTTCAAAATTGTCCGAAATGCATGTGTGATGCATTATTGGAAAGCTTAAAATCTGAATTTTCTGGGGGAACAAAAATTTTGAACAGGAAGGCATTTTAAAAAAAGTAATAAATTAAACAGCAAAACCCTAATTGGAGGCGAGAGCACGCGGGAGCAGAAATAAAGACGCCACGATTTTAACGAGATATTATCGCATACTTACCTTGTTTCGATCCAGAAACTCCATGTAGGATGTATCACCAAGTGTCAAGACACAGCTGTGAATGGCCACAGCCGGATTTGTTTTTTTGATTTTATGGGTGAAACATGGTGATATAACAAGGGTCGCGATGCAGAAATCACAGACAACAAGGAGTGGTTGAGATTTTCTTTTTCTTATAGTTACCCTTTTAAACGTTATTTTTCTTTTTTTGTTTGTTTTTTGGATCGATTATCATCTAAAATAGGGGTCCCCAAACTAAGGCCCACGGGCCGAATTCGGCCCGCCTCCATATTTGGTCCGGCCAACAGAACAATTTTTATTTTTTTTCCCAATATTGTTATTTATTTCCTAGCTTTTTTTCTGTAAAGAACCCAGAGAGGGTTATTTGGTTATTATCTATTTAATTAATAGTGTTATTATTATATTATATTTGGGGCTGTCAAAATTATCGGGCAGTAATTAATTTTTTAAATTAATCGCGTTAAAATATTTGACGCAATTAACGCACGTGCCCCGCTCAGACAGATTTAAATGACAGTACAGTGAAATGCCCACTTGTTAATTGTGTTTTATGGAGTTTTGCCGCCCTCTGCTGGCGCTTGGGTGCGACTGATTTTATAGGCTTCAGCACCCATGGGCATTGCGTAAGTAATTATTATTATATACAACAACAATGGCGGGCTACTAGTTTATTTTTTGATTGAAAATTTTACAAATTTTATCAAAACGAAAACATTAAGAAGGGTTTTAATATAAAATTTCTATAACTTGTACTAACATTTATCTTTTAAGAACTACAAGTCTTTCCATCCATGGATCGCTTTAACAGAATGTTAATAATGTTAATGCCATCTTGTTGATTTATTGTTATAATAAACAAATACAGTACTTATGTACCGTATTTTGAATGTATATATCCATCTTGTGTCTTATCTTTCCATTCCAACAATAATTTACAGAAAAATATGGCATATGTTATAGATGGTTTGAATTGCGATTAATTGCGATTAATTACGATTAATTAATTTTTAAGCTGTAATTAACTCGATTAAAAATTTTAATTGTTTGACAGCCCTAATTGTATGATATTATATTATATTATATTTAGGGCTGTCAAAAATATCGCGTTACTTTTTTAAATTAGTCACGTTAAAATATTTGACGCATTTAACGCACATGCCCCACTCAAACAGATTAAAATGACAGCACAGTGTAATGTCCACTTGTTACTTGTGTTTTTTTGGTGTTTTTCCGCCCTCTGCTGGCGCTTGGGTGCGACTGCTTTTATGGGTTTCAGCACCATGAATGAGCATTGTGTAATTATTGACATCAACAATGGCGAACTACTAGTTTATTTTTTGATTGAAAATTTTACAAATTGTATTAAAATGAAAACATTGAGAGGGGTTTTAATATTAAATTTCTATAACTTGTTCTAACATTTATCTTTTAAGAACTACAAGTCTTTCTATCCATGGATCGCTTTAACAGAATGTTAATGTTAATGCCATCTTGTTGATTTATTGTTATAATAAACAAATACATTACTTATGTACCATATGTTGAATGTATATATCCGTCTTGTCTTATCTTTCCATTCCAACAATAATTTACAGAAAAATATGACATATTTTATAGATGGTTTGAATTGCGATTAATTACGATTAATTCATTTTTAAGCTGTAATTAACTCGATTAAAAAATTTAATCGTTTGACAGCCGTAATTATATTATTATTACTTTATTTACTTTTGTTCCGTGAAGAGTCCAGAAAGGGTTATTTGATTGTTGCTTTCTGAAAAACAATAAATGTTTACATTTAGGCACTCCTGTAATCATCACACTTTTTCTGTTACAAACTGACCCGGCCCCTCATCAGAGAAGGGAAAAGTTAAGTGGCCCTCAGAGGAAAAAGTTTGGGGACCCCTGATCTTAAATATCGGGGAAAATGCGACAGTTTAGAAAAAATACAATTAAGCGATAGTTATGAGGTAGATATCTGTGACTTTACAGACGCCAAATTTTTCATTGTGACCTAATTCATTTAAAAGTTTAGTGAGTGAATAATTTTTTTAAGTCTTTTTTTTTTTTTTTTAACTAAAATTTAGACATGAATTAATGATTCTAAGCTAAAAATGAAAGACATTTAGAATAATAAATTACTTACCTTCTTTTTATGGCTAGGTTGAAACAAAAGCGGTTGTGCGATGTCTGTAAACGGGGGTTTTTAGGGTAAAACGGACAAATTAAAAATAGTTCGGAGGCTTGGCGCGCCACGAATCTGCTATGGCAGCATATAGACATATTGTTCTATCAAACATATCAGTTCTTTTGGCTTAAAATACAGTTTTTTTTAAAAGAGGAGTGCAAGAGCAGAAACTGCTTTTTCAGTCTTGTCTGTGTTTTCCGCCATATATATATATAAAACTACAGCACTAAAATGGTTGAATCAACAGTATTATTTGATCCTTGCATGTGGGAAACAGCAGGTTTTAAAACCACTCACAGAAAACCAGACCAGACAACTACAGTAAGTTTACAAATGTGCAGATAGAGTGCATTGATACAAGCAGACGTACAGAGACATGCATTTACCTGCAGTGGGCTAATAGGAGGTGGAGGTGCTTTTCGTTTTTTGGGAGTTGTGATCCGTTCATCATTTAGCTTAGCTACTTGATCATGCTATAGGGGTCAGCAAAGAGCGAAGAGAGAACCGAATTAAGTGTTGGTTAGTACAAGGAGCTTCAATGACTAAATGGTAAGAATTCAGTTTCCTTTAATCGCAACTAAAAGGCTTACACAAGCTGAGACTGTTAATGTAGAAAGATATAGAGATTATCACAATGTGGCTATATGTGGCTATCTATATCTTTTTTCTTGTAACTTGTACAATGGTATGAAAAAGTATCTGAACCTTTTAGAAAATCACCTTTAAAGATGATCTGATCTTTGTTAAAATTACACAGATGAAAAAAAGTGTCTGCTTTAACTAAAACCACCCAATCATTTACAGGTTTTCATATTTTAATGAGGATAGCATGCAAACAATGACAGAAGGGGGGAAAATAAGTAAGTGAGCCCTTTGCCTAAGGGGACTTAGAGAGCAATTGAAACCAATTTTTAAGTCAGGTGTGTGCCCAATCACTGATGAGTGGTTTTAAGCTGCCCTGCCCACTATAAAACACACACCTGGTAAGAAATGTTTTGATGAGAAGCATTGTCTGATGTGCATCATGGCTCGGTAAAAAGAGCCGTCTGAAGACCTGTGATCAAGGATTGTTGATTTGTTTAAAGCTGGGAAAGGATACAAAACCATCTCTAAAATAGTCTGGATGTTCAAACAGTCAGAGAAGTTGTCTACAAATGGAGAGTTGGCACTATTGCTTCTCTCCCAAGGAGTGGCCGTCCACCAAAGATAACGCCAAGAGTTCAGCACAGAATACTCAAAGAGGAAAAAAAAAAAAAAGAACCCTGGAGTGTCTGCTAAAGACTTACAGAAATCACTGGAACAGTCCAATATCTCTGTGCACACATCAATTATACGTCAAAAATAATGTTCATGGGAGGACTCCACGGAAGAAGCCACTGCTGTCTAAAAAAACATTGTTGCATGTTTAATGTTCGCAAAAAGGCAATTGGACACTCCACAAAAGTTTTGGCAAAATATTTTGTGGACTGTTGAAACCAAAGTTGAATTGTTTGTGAGTCATACACAACGTCATGTGTGGAGGAAAAATGGAACAGCTCACCAACATCAATACCTCATCTCCACCGTGAAGCATGGTGGAGGGAGCATCATGATTTGGGGCTGTTTTGCTACCTCAGGGCCTGGACAACTTGCAATCATTAATGGAAGAATGATTTCAAAAGTTTATCAGAATGTTTTGCAGGAAAACCTGAGGCCTTCTGTCAGACAGTTGAAACTAAAAAGAGGATGGATGCTCCAACAAGACAATGATCCAAAACACAGAAGTAAATCAACTTCAGAATGGTTTCAGAAGAACAAAATACACGTTCTGGAGTGGCCAAGTCAAAGTCCAGACTTGAACCACATTGAGATGCTGTGACATGACTTAAAGACAGCGATTCATGCCAGACAACCCAGGAATCTGATTGAACTACAGCAGTTTTTTAGAGAAGTATGGGCCTGATCAATGTGCCAGACTGATCTGCATCTACAAGAACTGTCTGGTTGAAGTTATTGCTGCCAAACGGGGGGCCACAAAATAAAAAATTTGATGGTTCACTGACTTATTTTCCCCCTTCTGTCATTGTTTGCATACTATCCTCATTAAAATATGAAAACCTATAAATGTTTGGGCTATTTCAGTTGAAGCAGACACTGTTTGTGTCATCTGTATGATTTTGACAAAGATCAGATCACATTTGATGGTGATTTTATGCAGAAATGTGAGAAATTCCAAAAGGTTCAGATACTTTTCCATACCACTGTACATTTATTCATCAGATTTCCTCATATAGTAGCCTCTTCTCTAATTGACACCATGCTAGAAAATACATTACAGCTGAAACTGATTTGATGCTTTTCAAAATAATAGCAGTATATGAGTTCATATTAAGTCATCCCTTCTAATAAAACCCTTAACCCAATCAGATGCTTCAGTTTGGTAAAGAAACACCCCCATGAGAAGAGGAAATGCTTCAACATCTAGAAATGTAGTCTAACAATGGCTTTTTTTTTTTTCAAATTTACTCTGATTGATTTGTAGCAAAATGGCTATAGTTGCATAATTTTGTAGGTCCAGTGATGTTCTTACCGCAGGACTTCTACAGGACTTGGGATCTGTAGAAACATAAAAATATACATCCGTATCAAGTAAATAGCGTATCCAAAAGTATTAATACTAAGCCTGTACAGCAGATGGCAGTATTGACTGCATTGACGCCAATTGGCATGAAGCTTTTACACTGCTACTCTTGTGTAAATTAAATGTGTCAGATGAAGAGTGTTCACCTGGCAGCTGCCTGGTGAGAGCGGCCGTGAGTGCTGCCTTGACCTCACAGTTGGTGGATAATTTGGCGTAGTGTAGAACATCGTGCCCGTGCAAATCCACTGCGGACAGGAGGGCCCCTCTGTGGACCAGAACTTCAACCACAGCCACCGCATTTGACTGTGTGGCGAGCATCAACGCCGTCCTGCGGCATGCATTCCAAAGTGGCTGATTAATGTACTGCGTATTTTTAGGCAGGAAAGCTTTATTTTGTCCTTGTTGGCAAATTGCCTGCACTTTTGCTTCCTACCTGCCACTGTTGTCAGAAGTGCTGATTTCAGCGCCGCAGTCCAGCAAAGTGATGCACACTTCAGCATGGCCGTGTTTGGCTGCCAGGAGCAAAGGCGTGTGCCCGTCCTTAGGGGGAAAACACCAACAGTGATGACGTTAGGTGCATACAGTAAAGGGAAACAACCAGCATCCGTATTTAAACAAGACCTGTACTGTAACTCATGTGGCTTGACATTGCCACATGAAGATTGTACTCTTTGACATGAATGGTATGTTCCGGCAAGGGCGTAGGTTTGCATAGGGACGGTGGGGACAAAAAACTACAAACTTTTTAGGATGCTCAAATTGTCCCTACCAACTTTTAAGCAATCTTATTTGCGTTATATAATGACTTCAGTTACTGTATATAGGTCATTTACACTGTCTTCGCATGTTTTAAATATTGTAATTGAACAAACCATTAATAGGTGAATTATTTTCATTATGTTCAGACTTACATGTACCTCTTTCTCTTTTCACTTGCTGAACGTGTCGCCCCCCCCCCCCCCAAAAATGCACATTATATATTAGAGATATTAAGGATATTAAAAGTTTTTTTTCCAGCCAGCAGCTGCCACTTTGAGAAATGTAAAAAGACGTCAATGTTGTGGAAGTGGGGAACACACCACAAATTTTGCTACTGAAAGTCTGACCTGCATCAGAGTTAGCGTAACATTAAACGGCGTGAACTTGCTAACCTGTGAAACTCGAGTAGGAAGCTGCTTAGATAGAAGTGTCCACCTGTATATGTTTTCTATCTACTGTTAACGTTAAAGTAACTGTTAGATATGTAGTAAACCGAGGATTTCCCCCTTCTCTCCACTTTGACTTTTTTTTTTTTTTTTTTTTACATTTATGTGGTCTTAAAGCAGCTTACAAGGGAACTTTCATTTTTTGTAAGCGTTACACTCAGGAAATAAACAGTGCACTTCTATTTTCGTCATACGTGCGGTGTCAGTAATAGATTTTTTTCCCCCACATTGTTTGCAATTGTAAACCAGGGAGTTTTCATGTTTGAAGTGTCACCTTTTAACCACAAGTTTGTATTTTGGCCAATAATTTACAAATATACAGTATTTCAATATTTTATCGCAGGCTCAAGTTTTTTTTCCAGTAGCCTCTATACTAACATTTTACAAACGATGTGTTTCCTTACTTTGAAGTCTGACTGTCGATTGATGAACATCCAAACTTTTAGAGAGGGTTTTGTATCCTTTCCTAGCTTGATACACATCAACAATCCTTGATCGCAGGTGTTCAGACAGCTCTTTTGATCCAGCCATGATGCAGATCAGACAATGCTTCTCATCAAGACATTTCTTACCAGGTGTGTGTTTTATAGTGAGCAGGGTAGCTTTCAACCACTCATCCGTGTTTGGGCCCACGCCTGACTTAAAATGTTTGGTAAAAATTAGTTGCATGGTATACCAGACTCACCGCTGTTCCAGCAATTTGAGTCTGGCGACCGTCCGGCGGATCAAATTCCGAGGGCGGAGCAAGCCGCAGCAAACAGACAGCGGAGTGGACCAATCAGCGACGGGCAGACGTGACGTTGTTAAAGCGACAAGTAATTAGTGTGAGCGGAGAATGGAGAAGTTTATTCAACATGGCTAGCGTGAGCCATGTTGACTAGTGTCAATGACTTGTTTCGATGTGTTTTTGGTCATTTAAAACTGGTTTTACTGCGGATTGGAACATATTCTCAGCTCTCCCGTTCACCATCTGTGTTGTTGTAGACGCGACTTTCGGCGCGCAAGAGTAACGTTACTCGTTAAGGACACGTCACGCAAATAAACGAATCTGATTGGACGATTGATTTTGTACCTTGCTCAAGAGGCCGTCAATGGGCTGGGTCCCAGACTATTTCTCACAGTGTTTGAAAAATACAGGGAGAATAGTCTGGCTGTGCCAGGCAAAAAAATGAGGGCTGTCAAAATGATCACATTAACGGGCGGTAATTAATTTTTTAAATTAATCACGTTAAAATATTTGACGCAATTAGCGCACATGCCCCGCTCAAACAGACTAAAATGACAGTACAGTGTAATGTCCGCTTGTTACTTGTTTTTTGGTGTTTGGCGCTCTCTGCTGGCGTTTGGGTCCTGATTTTATGGGTTAGTACCATGAGTGTGCATGGTGTAATTATTGACATCAACAATGGCGAGCTACTAATTTATTTTTTGATTGAAAATTTTAATAAAATGAAAACATTAAAAGAGGTTTTAATGTAAAATTTCTTTAACTTGTACTAACATTTATCTTTTAAGAACTTCATGTCTTTCTATCCATGGATCGCTTTAAGAGAATGTTAATAATGTTAATGCCATCTTGTTGATTTATTGTTATAATAAACAAATACAGTACTTATGTACCGTATGTTGAATGTATATATCCGTCTTGTGTCTTATCTTTCCATTCCAACAATAATTTACAGAAAAATATGGCAGACTTTAGAGATGGTTTGAATTGCGATTAATTAATTTTTAAGCTGTAATTAACTTGATTAAAAATTGTAATTGTTTGACAACCCTAGTAAAAATTTGTTTCAATTGCTCTTTAGGTTTCCTTAGGCAGAGGGTTCACTTACTTATTTTTCCCCCTTCTGTCATTGTTTGCATGCTGTCCTCATTAAAATATGAAAACCTATAAATGTTTGGGTGGTGTTAGTTAAAGCAGACACTTTTTTTCATATGTGTGATTTTACCAAAGATCAGATCACATTTGATGGGGATTTTATGCACAAATGTGAGAAATTCCAAGTTTCAGATACTTTTTCATAAGACTGTAGTTCAACAATTTGAATAACGGTATATTTGGTGTATTACCCTATCGTATTTTCAGCAACACTACCTTGAGGTTAAAATGCATTTCCGAGACAGTAGCACCTGTTTAACGTTGATGACATTGCTGCTAGTTGGTTTCTAATGTACAGGTATCAAAGGGACAAGGATGGGGGAATGAGGTCATGAGTAATGCATCACATTATGTCATGAACCTTTGATCAACTGTAGATAACAATTAAATGTTATGAATTATGCTGACAGTCATGTGCAGCTGCATCGGGCAAAAGAGTATCACGGAACAGACAGATCATGTTTTTTATTACTAGTCTGATGTGCTTCCGCACGCACGCATGTGCTGAGTAGAAAACTATGCAGGAGAACCATCAGAAGACCTATGCAGGCCTTTCTTTGCTTCAGTTTCTGTCGATTATTTTTTTTCCTTCAGGAATTGAAATAGTAACTGAACCATATTGTTCTATTCAATACATGCAAAAGTATATAATTTGACTGTTGAACAAGACTCTGCTAATGGCTTACTTAATACATAGAAACCTGCTTTTTTGGGGGAGGCGGGGGGGGGGGGGGTCATTCGAGCAGTCTATTGCAGCACAGTTATTGGACTGCACTACTGCAGCATTAAATACTCATGCAAAAACCGTGTACACCGTTTCTATTACTTTAGATGTTTATAAGTGTAATATTATGAAGCCCAAATGTTCCTTATTTTCATTTCTTTGGGTCTAGTGACTGATTAATGACATTTCCATTCACTTCAACAGGCACAGATGATTTCCAGTATGAGTGTCTTGAGTTACAAATCGTTGTATTTTGTTATAAAATATTCCATTTAAAACACGAGGAAGGTGTAAGACTAGAGAATAATATTGTCTCTGGCAAGAATTTTGTACTCCTTTCATATCAACAGATCCTTCTGTTTCCGTCATGTGTAAGAACTAGCACATGGCCTCTTTTTTTTTTTCTTCTAATAACTTTGCTAAGTGTCACACATGTACGTATGTATTGTGTAGTACTAGCAGCGGTGAAAGTGAGCCAGAACGGTCAGGAACGCAGTTCCGGTATAAGATTCAGAGCCAGAACGCAGTTCCGGTAAAAGATTCAGGGCCGGAATGCAGTTCCGGTACACGGTGCTTTGACTCCGAGAATATGACGGCAACTGTCAAAACACTATGTAAAAAAAAAAAAATGCTAAGCCGCCACACATGCATTTCATCTCCAAGAAGAAAACAATCTACCAACATCAGATTTACACACATAAGTGTTAGCAACAAGCATAATAAAGTACTTGTGTTGCATAAATCGTTTCCACCAATATTTATTATTTATTTTATTCCACGGACGGCAGGGAGGTTTCCCCAGCTGCTGCAGTTAAGTGAAAATAAAAATTAAGAGATGGATGTTGTTTTATTTTGCAAATCATTGAAAAAATTTTGAATGAAAATCACTTTTTGTATGTGTTATAGAAATAACGGTGATAAAACAGTTTTCTTTGCATTTCAGTAGTTTAAGAGATTTGAACCAACCCCCCCAAAAAATAAATAAAAAAAAAAAACGAAAGAAAATAAATGAATAAATAAATAAAATTTCTGACTCCGTGGCGACCTTCACGTCGGGGAGTTCAGGCAAGAAATTCTAGCCACTTTCAACCCTGAGTACTAGTGTGTGCTTATATACATACTGTATTTGTCTGTATATATGTGTTTAGAGTGGTATAAAAAGTATCTGAACCTTTTGGAATTTCTGGATAAAATCCCCATCAAATGTGATCTGATCTTTGGTAAAATCACACATATGAAAAAAAGTGTCTGCTTTAACTAACACCACCCAAACATTTATAGGTTTTCATATTTTAATGAGGACAGCATGCAGACAATAACAGAAGGGGGGGAAATAAGTAAGTGAACCCTCTGCCTAAGGAGACTTAAAGAGCAATTGAAGCCAATTTTTACCAAACAATTTAAGTCAGGTGTGTGCCCAATCACTGATGATGGGATTAAAGCTACCCTGACCACTATAAAACACGCACCAGGTAAGAATTGTCTTGATGAGAAGCATTGTCTGATGTGCATCATGGTTCGGTCAAAAGAGCTGTCTGAAGACTGAATGAAATGAAATGACTGAGAATGAAAAAGTGTTGATTTGTATGAAGCCGGAAAAGGATACAAAACCATTTCTAAAAGTCTGCATGTTCATTAATCGACAGTCAGAGAAGTTGTCTACAAATGGAGAGAGTTTGGCACTGTTGCTTCTCTATCAAGGAGTGGCCGTCCACCAAAGATGACGCCAAGAGTTCAGCGCAGAATACTCAGAGAGGTCAAAAAGAACCCTAGAGTGTCCACTAAAGACTTACAGAAATCACTGGCTCTGTCCAATACCTCATACATACATCAACTATATGTAAAACTATGGCTATGCGCAGCCCATCCCTCCTCCCGCCGCCCAGCAAAGGAGCCACCGTCCCCCCCCCCGGGACCCAGGGTGGTCCCCCGGGCCACCCGCGCGCCCATCAACCGGCCTACAGGGATGGCAGGAGGGGACGCATCACCAACCCCACGCCTACACCCACCCCCGCCCGCCCACCCGGGCCATGAGCCACAGCCACAGCCCCCCAACCGGCACGGCACGCCACGGGACCCCCCGCGGCCCACCAAGCCCCAGGCAAGGCAGCGTCCCCCGCCGGTGCAGGATATCGTTTTGAAAAGGTATCAATGTTTAGAAAAAAAAAAAAAGAAGGAAACAACAAGTTGCTACCAAAATCTTACTACATAATAGTGTTTCAGTTAACTCAATGGCAGCCATTGACAGTCACTTTTTCCGATTTTCAGGGCATTTACAGGTCACTTTCTGTTCATTTTAGGGCATAACTTCCTTTTGAGTTTGAGTAACTGCCTATTCATTTGTGGGATTCCTGGCTCACTTCCTGTTCTGTAACCCAAAATCAACAGGAAGTGCCTATAAAATGCCCCAAAATCAACAGCAAGTGACTGAAAATCAACAGGTAATGACCTAAAATGGCCTAAAATCACCTATTTGCCTGGCATTAATTGGCTGCCACTGATGTCTATAGGAGTGGGAGGGGCCTGTGTGAAGTGGGAGGGGTTAATTTGCTGCCACCCTCCCAGTTCAAATGGACTGGACATAAACTTACAGCAGAAGGATGAATATACAGTGGTACCTCTACATACGAATTTAATTCGTTCCAGGACCTTGTTTGTAAGTCGAAATGGTCGTATGTCGAGCAGGATTTTCCCATAGGAATACATTATAATTCCATTAATTCGTTCCAAAGTCTAAAAACATACACTAAATTCTTAATAAATACTGCTGGCACTGTTACAAATGGCAATTAAACATAGAAAAACAAATAAGTTATAAATAAATAATTCAGAATAATATAATAATAATAAGAAGAATTAATAATTATTCCTGTAAATAATGTAACGAATCGGATTCTAATATGGCGGACACTTTTTACTGTCCCTGAACGCACCGCGAAACTGACGTCAAGTGAGATAGGTCGGTGCGGTAGAGATAATACTTTCGTTTTCTTGAGAGCAGTCAACTGCTTAAGACAATGGCCGTTTTGTGTTGGATAAGTTCTTAAATAAATGATAAAAACGTGACGAAGCTGGCGATTTCCTTGGCAATGTTACCACAATAATAATTGTCACCTTAACTTATAAATAGTGGCGAACGGTGGTCGGAAGAGGACCATGGAGCTGTATTGTTGAGCCAGTTCAGGGACGCGCAGCCCAAGCTCATATTTTTCTATAACTTGCATCTTCATTTCAAAGGTAAGCATCACTTTTTTCCTTGTTTCTCCAACTGTATCAACTTTTTTTGAAAACTGTGTTGATTTCTCACACAAGAAAATCCACCGTGCGTTCGTTTGCAGTGCTGTCATGTCGTCGTATTTCGAGGAACTCGTCGGATGTAGAAACAAATGGCGGCTCAAATTTTACGTCGGATGTCGAAAAGATCGTGTGTCGAAGTGATCGTATGTAGAGGTACCACTGTACTTGTTTTTTCTGTTGATTAGTTTTTTTGTAGTATGATTTCCTGACCAATGTATTGATAATCGCTGTATTGCTATATCGTGAGATCATCGTAATCGTGGGCTTCATATCGGAAATCGTATTGTATCGTGGGGTACCAAGAGGTTCCCACCCCTAATCATAACCATCATGATATGGGGCTGTTTTGCTACCTCAGGGCCTGGACAACTTGCAATCCTTAATGGAAGAATGAATTCAAAAGTTTATCAGGATGTTTTGCAGGAAAACCTGAGGCCTTCTGTCACACAGTTGAAGCTAAAAGGAGGATGGATGCTGCAACAAGACAATGATCCAAAACACAGAAGTAAATCAACTTCAGAACGGTTTCAGAAGAACAAGATACACATTCTGGAGTGGCAAAGTCAAAGTCCAGACTTGAACCCCTTTGAGATGCTGTGGCATGACCTAAAGCCAGTGATTCATGCCAGACAGCCAAGGAATCTGACTGACCTACAGCAGTTTTGTAGAGATGCATGGGCCAAAATTAGTCCTGATCGATGTGCCAGACTGATATGCAGCTACAGGAAGCGTCTGGTTGTTATTGCTGCCAAATGGGGGTGGGCACAAAATATCAAATGTGATGGTTCACTGACTTATTTTTCCTCCTTCTGTCATTGTTTGCATACTATCGTAATTAAAATAAGAAAACCAATTAATGTTTGGGTGGTTTTAGTCAAAGCAGTCACTGTTTTTTCATCTGTGTGATTTTGACAAAGATCAGATCATATTAGATGGTGATTTTATATAGAAATGTGAGAAATTCCAAAAAGTTGATACATTTTCATACCACTGTATATACTGCATGTCAAAAACTACATACAAAATCACTAAATATTATTGTAGCCACTCAAATCAAACCATAGGTATGGTGCACCACTTAAATGGAGACCACATGTCTGCGGTTTCAGAGTAGTTCTCACAGTACTCTGCCCCCTCTAGCACAGACATTTACATGCAAAGCACACCTCAATGTTCCTCAAAGTAGAGAAAAATAAATGAAATAGAAATTCATGTGTGCAGCTGTAGCTGAGTGTGATTTATTCCTTTCCAATTTTTACTTCATCTTCATCAACACGACATCAAACGGCGTGAAAATACTGAGTGGGAAGTGCAGGACAAATACTTTCTGAGGTATTCTGTTGCAAAGCCCTGTATGTGTTTGCATAAAACAAAAGGAAGAAAAATGACAAGGTACGTACGGCATCTTTAAGGTTGATGGCACTTTTCAGTTCACACAGAAATTGGACAGTCTGGATCTTCCCACCAAGAGCTGTGGATGAAATGAGACGGACAATAGATTTTTAAAACGGCAGCATTCCTCTGAGATTGCGGAAGCGGATTAAGCCGACTTCTGACTGAACAAACTAATTATGAAAGGATTCTTTCTTGCAATAATCCAACTAAATATACAATGTCAGACAGGCAATTTGTATTATAATTTTTAAAAATCATCCAATTTAATTCCATTTAATCACTTAATTCCAGCTACAGCAGATGATTCCCAACATATGAGGGCCTACAGTATGAAAAATATTTTCCCACAACCTGCTCCAAAATCTTATCCTCAATAAATCAATAAGATTAGCTTTATATTTGGTGGAACACTTACCAGCATGATGCAAAGCGCTCCTTCCTGAGCAATCAACTGCGTCAATGGGACATTTGCTCTAGAAGGGAAATGGGATCTCTCCTCAGTTAAATTTGTGAAGGAAAAAGCTCATTTTCCCAAGAGCCAGGGAGTACCTCAGTTCTCAGAATAGCTTTAAACAAATTTATTGAAAGTCACCTGAATGAGCCTTTTGCAGCACTCAGCATGATTGTTCTTGGCTGCCAAGTGTAACGGATTTAAACCTGGTGATCGAATAAGAAATAAATAAGATTATAAATAAGAGTATAGTTCATAGAAAAGTTTGTTTTATTTCGTAGAAGTAAAAATACAACAAAACTCAAGTCAAAATATGTTTTGTGTGTAGCTTTTGTTTGTCTCATCTGAATATTACAGTATGAACTTTCAAGAATAACTCCCAGAATAACAAAGTCGACATTAAAATGTCGACATTAAATGGTTAGTGCAGTTATCCGATAATGACTTTTTAACCAATATCCTGATATTGTCCAACTCCAAATATCCGATACCAATATGAACGAATAAATGAAGCTACAGTGGTATGAAAAAGTATCGGAACCTTTTGGAATTTCTCACATTTCTGCATAAAATCACCATCAGATGTGATCTGATCTTTGTCAAAATCACACAGATGTAAAAACAGTGTCTGCTTTAACTAAAACCACCCAATCATTTATAGGTTTTCATATTTCGATGAGGATAGCATGCAAACAATGACAGAAGGGGAACGAATAAGTAAGTAAACCCTCTGCCTAAGGAGACTTAAAAGAACATTTGAAACCAATTTTTAGTAAACAATTTAAGTCAGGTGTGTACCCAATCACTGATGAGTGGTTCAAAGCTGCCCTGCCCACTATAAAACAAACACCTGGTAAGAATTGTCTTGATGAGAAGCACTGTCTGATGTGCATCGTGGCTCGGTCAAAAGAGCTGTCGGAGGACATGTGATTAAGGATTGTTGATTTGTATAAAAGTGGGAAAGGATACAAAACCATCTCTAAAAGTTTGGATGTTCATCAATCGACAGTCAGAGAAGTTGTGTCTACAAATGGAGAGTTGGCACTGTTGCTTCTCTCCCAAGGAGAGAAAATTACGCCAAGAGTTCAGCGCAGAATACTCAGAGGTAAAAAAAAGAACCTTAGAGCAGTGTTTTTCAACCTTTTCTGAGTCACGGCTCATTTTTACATTGGAAGAAAATCTGGCGGCACACCTCAAACCAAAAATGTTCCAAAATGACTATCTGTACAGTATATTTAATTATAAAATACTTTCTCAATATTACAAACGGTGTGCCTCTGAAAAACACTGCCTTAGAGTGTCTGCTAACAGACTTACAGAAATCACTGGCACAGTCCAATATATCTGTGCACACTTCAATTACATGTAAAACAATGGTGTTCATGGGAGGACTCCACAGAGGAAGCCACTGCTGTGTAAGAAAGCATCGTTGCTCGTTTAATGTTCGTAAAAAGGCACTTGGACACTCCACAGAAAAATTGGCAAATATTTTGTGGACTGATGAAACCAAAGTTGAATTGTTTGGGAGTAACTCACAACGTCATGTGTGGAGGACAAATTTGAACAGCTCACCAACATTAAAATCCTCATCCCCACTGTGAAGCATGGTGGAGGAAGCATCATGATCTGGGGCTGTTTTGCTGCTTCAGGGCCTGGGACAACTTGCAATCATTAATCGAAGAATGAATTCAAAAGTTTATCAGGATGTTTTTCAGGAAAACCGTCTATCAAACAGTTGAAGCTAAAAAGAGGATGGATGCTCCAACAAGACAATGATCCAAAACAGAGAAGTAAATCAACTTCAGAATGTTTTCAGAAGAACAAAATACACATTTTGGAGTGGCCAAGTCAAAGTCCAGACTAGAACCCCATGGAGATGTTGTGGTGTGACCTAAAGACAGCGAGTCATTTCAGACATCACAGGAATGTGACTGAACTACAGCAGTTTTGTAGAGAAGAATGGGCCAAGATTAGTCCTGATCGATGTGCCAGATGGATCTACAGCTACAGGAAGCGTCTGGTTGAAGTTATTGCTGCCACAAAATATCAAATGTGATGGTTCACTTACTTATTTTCCCCCTTCTGTCATTGTTTGCATACTATCCTCATTAAAATATGAAAACCTATAAATATTTGGGTGGTTTTAGTTAAAGCAGACACTGTTTTTTCATCTGTGGGATTTTGACAAAGATCACATCACATTTGATGGAAATTTAAAGCAGAAATGTGAGAAATTCCAAAAGGTTCAGATACTTTTTCATACCACTGTATTGCCACTATATAGTGCACAACTGTGTGTGCAACACATACCTGCACTATCAGCCACTGTTGGGTCAGCGCCATGTGATAGGAGGACAGCAAGGCAGTCGGTGTAGCCTCGTGACGCTGCTACATGAAGACTGAATACAAAATGAAACAGAAAAACGTTTGGTTCTATTTCAAAAAATGCAAATGCGACCACAATAGCACACTGAGCATAGACCTCCGCCAAGGTTGCACTGTTTATCCAGCTCACATTTGAGCTTGTCAGTTTGTTAGTTAACAGGCTACTTTCTCATTCATGGAGAATGATGTAAGATGCTCGGAATAGAGAGGCAGGGCTCCACCATTTACATTCTGGGGAAGGGAGAAACAGTTGTTTTGCGAGCCAAGAGAAAATGCATGCAATTGTTGAGTGACACATTTATGCTTGTTCATTATTTACGTTATTATGATTTGAGAAGATTGAAGATGCAAGAATCCAGTTGCATAACCTGCGATCAAAAATCAGCAGAGGCCTGATTATCTGACGTCTCCAGAGATGATTATTCCAAGCTATTTTCCGGTATAATGGGATTTGTTTTTTTCAAGTACAGGTTCTCATAGATGAGGTAAACCTGTTCCATATTTATGATTGCAACTCTGTGTGTGTGTGTGTGTGTGTGTGTGTGTGTGTGTGTGTGTGTGTGCGTGTGTGTGTGTGGTAAATCTTTTGCATAATGCTTGAAGCAAATACACCAAACGAGAAAAACAACCAGTGAACAATAACTCATTCCCATAGGCGAAGTAGACAATCGCCTTAGGCCCCCAACCAGTAGGGGGCCCCCAACCAGCTGCCCTTGCCCCAACAAGCAACGGCTTGGGCCACCTGATCCAGCACCACCCCCAACTATTCGTCATGTATAATTATGTCAGCACACCAAACAAACAAATAACAAAACAAAAAAGAAAGCCATTTAAATGTTGCATTTCTATTACCCCCCCCCCCCAAACACACCCACACACACGCACTACAATGGACTGTTCCACGACGATGGACTGAGTATCAGTCGCTTAGCTTCATTTAACGCCGTTTAGCATCGCTTAGCTCCGCTTAGCTGTTCGTTAGCTTCACTTAGCTCTCCCGCGGTTTTCACACCACTAATCTCGCTATTTTTACAGCTCACTTGCTACTTTGCACGTCGGCTATCGTTTATTTCGAACACATGAGCGAACGTGCTCTCCATGAGAGCCAAAGTGCAATGTGGGAGAAGTTGAGAACAGGCCTCTAATGCCTCTTTTAACTTTCTTCTTCTTCTTCACACCGAACATAAAATACACGACAGCACACCCTGTGGCGAAACAATGTAGTACAGTTCCAATCAGTCATACAATAACAGTCAACAGCTGGTTAACAGCAAAAGCACGTCATGTTCGTCATATAAGTAATGATTTCTGGAGTTAATCCCACATACTTCAGAATTAATATTATAATATGTTGACACTCTTCATGACAAATATGATTGGCAATGAATAATTATTATAATTATTATACTACTATTGTATATAGTAGTATACTATAATAATATTGCTAGAATTTTTTTTAAGAATTGTTTTGAATAATGTTGAAAAAGGCAAAGTCAGTGTTCTGAATCTGTTTACTTTCCATTCTTTTGCACTAGTAAATGCTATCAGCATTTAACCTCATTGTTTATTAGTGATTATTGTTATTTACATGATTATTTGTACTTTAATAAAGAATTTAAGTGTTCCAAAATAGTTTTGTCAATTAATAAGAGTCAACAAAAATTTTATTGCTAAATTAGTAAAAAAAAAGAAAATTATTAGATCAGTCCATTAATCGTAAAACTAGTCGGCTGACTAATCAGGAGAAAATTTGTCATTTAGGACGTTCCTAGTGTACCAGAACATATTTTCTCCACACCCTTCTCACCCCTGGATATGTTCGCCTTAGGCCCCAAAATTGCAAAGTCCGCCACTGCTCATTCCCCTAAACATTTTTGAGTTGTTGCTGGTAGGCATGGCCGATAACCGGTTTCAAGGTACACTGCTGGCCAATTATTGGCACCCCTGCAATTTTGTCAGATAATGCTCAATTTCTCCCAGAAAATGATTGCAATTACAAATGCTTGGGTAGTAATATCTTCATTTATTTTGCTTGCAATGCAAAAACACAAAAGATAATGAAAAAAACAAACAAATAAGTATCATTTTACAAAAGACTCCAAAAATGGGCCGGACAATAGTATTGGCACTAGTGCTGCAAAGATTAATCGATTAACTCGAGTATTCGCTTAGAAAAAAAGATTCGAATTAAATTTTGCCGCTTCGAGTATTCGTTTGATTTAACGTGGCGTTGTAATTATTTATTTTGAAAGTGTTTGCATTTAGTTTTATTGATTTGGGTGGATACACTGCCCTCTAGTGGTAGCAGTGAATATGGCTGAATCAAGCTGCTTCCTGTTAAGACCAACATAAGTGACGTTTTTGTTTGAGCTAATGTTTTTTTTATGCATTTGTAATTTAATTTATTGGTATATTTAGCCGTTTTTTTGTGGGAATATGTGTCTGAACCATTTGTTAAGAGCATTGTAAAAATAAAAAAACTAGGGCTGTCAAACAATTTTCAAAATTTAAAAATTTTCCAATCGAGTTAATTACAGCTTAAAATTTAATTAATCGTAATTAATCCCAATTAATCGCAATTCAAACCATCTAAAAAATATGCCATATTTTTCTGTAAATTATTGTTGGAATGGAAAGATAAGACACAAGACGGATATATTCATTCAACATACGGTACATAGGGACTGTATTTGTTTATTATAACAATAAATCAACAAGATGGCATTAACATTATTAACATTCTCTTAAAGCGATCCATAGATAGAAAGACTTGTAGTTCTTAAAAGATAAATGTTAGTACAAGTTATAGAAATTTTATATTAAAACCAATCTTAATGTTTTCGTTTTATTAAAATTTGTAAAATTTTCAATCAAAAAATAAACTAGTAGCTCGCCATTGTTGATGTCAATAATTACACCATGCTCACTCCCCAAACCCATAAAATCATTTGGACCCAAGCGCCAGCAGAGGGCACCAAACAACAAAAAACAAGTAACAAGCGGACATTACACTGCTGTCATTTTAATCTGTTTGAGCGGGGCATGTGCGTTAACTGCGTCAAATATTTTAACGTGATTAATTTAAAAAATTCACTACTGCCCGTTAACACGATAATTTTGACAGCCCTAAAAAAAACGTTAGCATTTTATAGCATTTAAGCCAGTGGACTTTTGCCATGTAAGTTAGCAATAGTTCTTTTGTTGTACATAGATCCTCATTTATTAATTTTTTATACCGTTTGAAGCTGAGCTCAGGCATTTTAATCTTTTTCATGTTCCTTCCGATTACTCGAGTATTCGAACTAACTAGTTCATCGATTAATCGACTACTAAAATAATCGATAGCTGCAGCCCTAATTGGCACCCTCAAGACTAATACTGGGTCGCACAACCTTTCAACAAAATGCGTTTCTTACAATGCTCCGCTGGAATTTTAGATCATTCTTCTATGGCCAATGATGTATGTCCTCTGTTGATCTCCTGGTGGGGGAAGGGCATGCACTAACGGTTCCCTAAATTGACTACGCCCACGAACTAAAGCCAGCCAATCACAAAAAAGCCCGCCAAAAATGACTGTGTGTGTGAGAAAGGTGTACGGAAATTGTAGTTCACAGGAGGCCTTGTGGGGTGCTGTTCTATACACACGCTCACACAGCAGTCAAGTCAAGCGTTATGTGAGGACTTGGGGAAAAAAAAGGAAAAAAAAGTCATTTAGAGACCAAGTAAGACAAATTTATCGTTATGATGATGGTGATGACGTATTCTTGAAATTGCGTCACTGTAGAATTTAAAAAAAGGTCATTTAGGCACAAAAAAATGCAAATACAGTCCAAGGTTTATGAGGACATTGGCATAGTCCCCATATTCCAACGGTGTCCCTGGAGCCCAGGTGGGAAATCAGGGTAAAAGTCCTCACAAACCATATTGGCACACACACACACACACACACGCACACACACACAGACTTGCAATCATAAATATGGAACAGGTTTAGAGCTGAAACGAATAGTCGAGCAACTCGAGTAACTCGAGTTTAAAAACTGATCCGAGTAATTTTATTCACCTCGAGTAATCGTTTATTTTGACAGCTCTAAGCATCACGTTTTGCTCGGACTACTTTTAATGCGGGACAACGCGCTGATGTCACGTGCATAGAGGAGGAAGCAAAAAAAAAAAAAAAAAACTTACATCAGCTGACAGCCGCTACAAACGACGCCGACGTTGCTAAAAACTAGCCCGCACGATGCTACGTTGGTAGCAGGTACCGTCTGATGAGTCTCATTGAGATCACATGTATGTTGAACTAGATGCGCAATGAGTCTCGGCCGCGTCTGGGCAGCGTTAGTAAACAGCCGCCATCTTAAAGCAGTAGAGCGCTAAGCGCTAATAAAGAGCGCTAAGCGCTAATAAATAAGATTAACCTTACTGTCACTAGCTCACGCAACGTTAGCCCTGCGGAGGGCTAGGTTTCTACTAATTATGACCACTGTCCATGCGTGGCTAACGTGTCTTACATACAGGCTTTAACATAACATAGCGTTGTGGAGTGATGAGGGTGTAAAACAAAAACTCAAGAATGCTAACTATCAATTTTAGCTCAGTAGTCATTGCTGGATAAAACACCAAGTAGCACTGGTCCCTAATGTGCTCCAATACAGCCTGTATCATACATTTATTTTGAACACTGCAAAAACTCAAAATCTTATCAGGACTTACAGTTTAGACTAACTTAAAACTTAACTAGAACTTAAAAATGGCTTGACACAAATAGAAATTCAATTGAAACACGTGGGAAAAAATCCTAACGTTTAAGTGATGTGCGTTATCAAGCGTAACGGCATTTATATATATATATATATATATATTTTTTTTTAATTTATTATTATTATTTTTTTTAATAAGATCTAAAGGTTTTTTGAGTGGAAGCAGTGAATTAGTCTTTTTTTTTTTTGCAATTGTTGGCTGTTTTCAACAATATACACCGGAAATAAAGACATTGATTGACTGAAAATGGTTCAAGATTAGATGAAAAGTCTTGTTTTCTCATGTATATTTATAATTGCTCTTCACCTAAAAATATATTTGTTTTATCCGATTACTTGATTAATCGATAGAATTTTCAGTCGATTACTCGATTACTAAAATATTCGATAGCTGCAGCCCTAAACAGGTTTACCGCATTTATGAGAACCTGTACTTGAAAATACAGCAAATGTCCCTCTAACTTCTTTAAAGAGCAATAGCAGCCCAACCTATCTAGCCTTGTTAATAGTGGCCATCTGTATGCGAGTTTAAAAGGGCAATCAATTGAACTAGTTTCCAGCCTACTGTGTAAATGACACACATGCATAATCCTTTTTGTGTGGACTACACTTCCACACTCACACATACCGCACCTATGCCCACATGCCTTTCGATCAGCTTTTTATCACCATGGAGATGCCATGGACTCGTCTTTTGTGGAGTAGTCTTACAAAGACTGGACTGCCACATTCTTTATGACGAACAAAGGTCGGTAGTATCTGCGAGCATGTGTGTTTTTGTGAGTGTTGGAAAAGGTCAATGATGTGAACCACATGTGTGTGGTGCATTTGTTTTGCCAGCATTCCAAGTATTGATGGTTTCTTATTGTGTTGTGATTTTACAGCTTTTTGAACACGTACAGGTCCTCTGGTGTTATGTTGTAAGGGAAAAAGAAAAAGGTCCAATTTTAACAGTAGGTTTCAGTGCGTTATCACGATTTCAAGCAGGCTGCATTCAAAATGTCAAAACCACAAAACTAATGGATCAAACGTGTAATTATTATACTTACTGTAATTTTCGCACTTTAGGACGCACCTGACTTTAAGCCGCTACCCACCAAATTTGACACCAAAACGGCATTTGTTCATACATAAGCCGCACTGGGCTATAAGCCACAACTGTCCTCACTGTATTATGGGATATTTACACCAAAAGATATTAACCGGTAACACTTTATTTGACAGCGGCATCATATGACTGTCATAAAACCAAATGAACCACCATGAAGCTTTGCAGCCAAGTGGTTCAAATGAACCACCATGGTTCAGATGAACCACCATGAAGCTTTGCTGCCAAGTGGTTTACCATGAAGCTTTGCAACCAAGTAGTTCAAATGACCATGATATTGACCATGAACCACCATGAAGCTTTGAACCGCTTGGCTGCAAAGCTTCGGGGTGGTTCATGGTCAATATCATTATGAAGTCTATGACATTATTTTGTGTGTAATAGAAAAGACTTAAGGCACATCAATTACAACAGTCATAAAACCAAATTAACCACCAAGAAGCTTTGCAGCCAAGTGGTTCAAAGCTTCATGGTTGTACATTTGGTTTTAGGACAGTCGTATGATGCCACTGTCAAAAAACGTGTTACCAGTTTGCAGCTAAGTGGTTCAAAGCTTCATGGTGGTTCATTTGGTTTTAGGACAGTCGTATGGTGCCGCTGTCAAAAACAGTGTTACCGGTTTGCAGCCAAGTGGCTCAAAGCTTCATTGCTTCAAGAAGCTTCATTTGGCCATCACTGCTCCCTTGGGGGAGACAGTCAACCTCTGCTGCCACTTACTGTCAATACTGTTGTTGTCCAATATGCCTCCTAGCATGCATTGCGGCGTTACAGATGTAAATAATCAAAATTCATGTTCTTTGCTAATTATGTCTTTAGTTGCTGTTCCGGTTGTTTCATTAATTGCAAGTTATGGTATTTGGTAACACTTTATTTAACAGTGACGCCATAGACTGTCACTAGACAATCATGATTATTGAATGAAATTTTGCTGCTTCGAGTATTTGTTTAATTTAAGTGGCCTTGTAATGGTTAGTTTTGAAAGTGTTTGATTTAGTTTTATTGATATGGTGGATACACTGCCCTCTAGTGGCAACAGTGAATATGACATAACTCATCTAACATGGCTGAATCTAGCTGTTCCCTGTAAAGACCAACATAGGATAAGTTTTTGTTTACGTTAATGTTTTTTTTTTTGTGTATGCATTCGTAATTTAGTTGATAGGTATATTTACCATAATTTTAACACTAAAAAGCGCACCTGACTATAAGCCGCCACCCACCAAATTTGGCACGAAAACGGCTTTTGTTCATACACAAGCCGAAGCTGTCCTCACTGTATTATGGGATATTTACACCAAAACATATTAACCGCTAACACTTTATTTGACAGTGGCATCTTACGACTGTCATAAAAACAAATGAACCACCATGAAAGCTTCATTGCTTCAAGAAGCTTCATTTGGCCATCATTGCTCCCTTGGGGGAGACAGTCAACCTCTGCTGCCACCTGCTGTCAACACTGTTGTTGTCCAATATGCCTCCTAGCATGCATTGCGGCGCTACAGATGTAAATAACAATCAAAATTCATGTTCTTTCTTAATTATGTCTTCAGTTGCTGTTCCAGTTGTTTCATTAATTGCTAGCAATGGTATTTGGTAACACTGTATTTGACAGTGGCGCCATAAGACTGTCATTAGACAATCATAATTTTTGAATGAAATTTTGCTGCTTCGAGTATTTGTTTCATTAAAGTGGTGTTGTAATGGTTAGTTTTGAAAGTGTTTTAGTTTTATTGATATGGTGGATTCACTGCCCTCTAGTGGCAACAGTGAATATGACATAACTCATCTAACATGGCTGAATCCAGCTGCTCCCTGTTAAGACCAACATATGCTGTTTTTGTTTGAGCTAATGTTATTTTAATGCATTCGTAATTTAGTACATAGGTATATTTAGCTGTTTTTTGTGGGAATGTGTGTTTGAACCATTTGTTAAAAGCATTGTAAAAAAATAAAAGTTAGAATTTTTATAGCATTTAAGCTAGCAAACCTTTGCTATGTAACTTGGCCAATTGTTCTTTTGTTGTACTTCGATCCCCATTTATTTATTTTTTATACCGTTTGAGGCTCAGCTCAGGTAATTTAATTTTTTTTTATGTTGTTTATCCAATTACTTAATTATTCAAACTTTTATTTAACCTTTTTTTCTTTGAATATGTGTTTGAGCGATTTGCTGAGAGCACTGAAATTGTTTTTTTTTATAGCATTTAAGCTAGCAGACTTTTGCTATGCAGTTAGCCAATTGTTCTTTTGTTGGATTCAGATCCTCATTTATTTATTTTTATTCCATTTGAGGCCGTGCTCAGGTATTTCATTTAATTTTGAAATGAAAGTGCCAGTCTGCAAGAAACACTCAAAAATTTTATTTTATATTTGCATTTAATGCTCCTTTGAAAGTGCAATCTTAGCAAGCCTTTGTTTAACAACCCTTAAATTTATTCTGCAACGCATTAAATGTTCCTAATCCGATTAATTGGTTATTCGAACTAACTAGTTGATAGATTACCGTAATCAACTACTAAAATAATCGATAACTGCAGCCCTATTGGTATGCAAACATGCTTAGTAGATGTGACTACAGGGTTGAAATTTTGGGCCATTATTCCATTGGTAGGTTATTTTATGAAATATGAATGAAAAAAAAAAATTATGAAATAAAGAAATACAATTTAAAATAAATAATAACTGAAATAAAGAAAAATATATTGGAATAAATAAATGTTAACATAAATAAAGAAAAATGGAAGTGTAAATTGAAATAAATGGATGAAAATTGAAGTAAATCAATACAAATTGAAATAAATAAATATGAATTTAAATAAATCAATTTTGAAATAAATAAATAAATGTTGAAATAAATATTGAAATGAATAAATATTGAAATAGAAGCATTTTAATGACACTTTTAATTATTTAATTGTGTATTTATTTACTTAATTTTTGCACTCCTGGTCCTCTATATAAATACAGTAGTACACAACGTAAAAAAGGCATTAAATTGGAGTGGGATACCTATAGTGTAAATCAAGCTTTACGGTGCTTTTACTTACGCTGATTTGCCTTCGCTGTCCAGCTTCACTGCACTGGCCCCTTTCTTGGCGACAAGGGATGCCACTTTCTCCGCCTCACCGTGCTCCACTGCAGCAAGCAACCGCTCGTCATTCTTGTTCCACTCGTTGACCTGTGGAGGCACAAAGTGTAAGCAAGACCTTTGTGATCACAAAGTAAGTGTTTTGACAAAACAGCTGTACAGTGATCCCTCGTTTTTCCCGCTTAATGGGGAACGCCATGGGAAGTAGAACTTATTCACATTTAAAAA
This sequence comes from Corythoichthys intestinalis, assembly GCF_030265065.1. Classification (NCBI taxonomy): domain Eukaryota; kingdom Metazoa; phylum Chordata; class Actinopteri; order Syngnathiformes; family Syngnathidae; genus Corythoichthys; species Corythoichthys intestinalis. The sequence goes on from NC_080411.1 coordinate 2,975,169, forward strand.
TATACAGTGCTGGCCAAAAGTATTGGCACCCCTGCAATTTTTGTCAGATAATGGCATGTTTGCATACCAGATAATGTCAGATCTGGCAACTGCAATCAAATACAGTTGGCACAAAATTGATGAAGAATACTCATCAGGTCCATGCCTCAGAGACTGCAACCTGTCATAAAAGCCAAAAGTGGTGCTACTAAACACTAAAGATGTGTTTTGATTGTTATTTCATTGTTTGTTTCTCATGAGTCCATATTTTGTTCCTTAGAATGGAGTAATACCATACATATTTCCCTGTACTTGCTCTATAAAAGTAACATTTACCGACCACCACAATGTTTTTTTATATTAATTTCTGAACGCCAAGGAGTTGCACTTTTGAACTAATTCATTATTTTTTCAAGCTTTTTATCTGAGTTTGTTCTACATGGTGAGTACTTGTCCGAGACTGGTGATTCCCTACTTTTTGCTAGGGGTTGTAGTAGAGAGGAGATGGAATCGTATACTGTCACGTACATAAAAACCACAAAATGAAACTGGTGCAAAGAAAATAGTTTACAGTATTCAGTAGAGCTACGTTTTGACACAGCATAAGGCAAGAGGCTTTTAGGGTTGTACTTACCGTACTGTTTTTTTCATTGAAAATTTCATTTGAATTTTTTATCTTTAAGGCTGGATTTTAGTACTGGAATTATGACTACCACTGCGTTACAAAATAATATGGCAGGTTATGACAGAGTTGCATTTCGTAATCTGTAACTCTTTAAAGTAGGGTTGTTCTGATCATGTTTTTTTGCTCCCGATCCGATCCCGATCGTTTTAGTTTGAGTATCTGCCGATCCCAATATTTCCCGATCCGATTGCCTTTTTTTGCTCCCGATTCAATTCTAATCATTCCTGATAATTTTTCCCGATCATATACATTTTGGCAATGCATTAAGAAAAAAATGAATAAAACTCGGACGAATATATACAGTCAACATACAGTACATAAGTACTGTATTTGTTTATTATGACAATAAATCCTCAAGATGGCATTTACATTATTAACATTCTTTCTGTGAGAGGGATCCACGGATAGAAAGACTTGTGACTTTGTAAATTGTGACTAAATATTGCCATCTAATGTATTTGTTGAGCTTTCAGTAAATGATATTGTAGCCATTCAACCCAAATGCATGATGGGAAGTGGAACCGTGACTGTGCGTAGTGCTACCAATTGACATATCTTCTCTGTGTTGGGAAATAACATAAGGTGTTAAGAAAAAAATCAATTGCTACCTTGCTTCCCCGCATTGCTTCCCATGATAGTTCTAATCGTAGGGAGAGGGATTGTAAGGCTTTAGCCTATTAAAAAAGGCTCCAAAGGCTGCCAAAATTCACTCTACTCATTTAACGCTGCCTTCTATCTCTCTCTCAATGGGTAAAACGGCGCCATTACAGATTGAGCGCGACAATGCGTGAGTGGGTCGTGCAACGCATGCATTAATTGCGTTAAATATTTAATGTGATACATTTTAATAAATTAATTACTGCCGTTATCGGGATAAATTTGATAACCCTACCTAAAGCCTAAACTAAAGACTCTGGATGAGTGTAACATATTATGTCTGTAACATTAAATACAATTAGAAAACGATTTAATTAAAAAATATATATATATTTAAAAAAGATAAATGTTTGTATGAGTTATAATAATTTGATATTAAAACCCCACTTAAGGTTTTTGTTTTAATGAAGTTTGTAAAATTATTTTAAGTGATAGGTCGCCATTCTTGTTACGTCGCAGTGCGTGACGTCACCGGTCCCGTTGCCAAAATTCCAGCGTGTCACTCGTTAGCTTTCCCAACATGTCGTCGGTTCTACCCTTCCTATTTGAACCAGATCTGAAAAGTGAAGAGCTGGACAGCACTGTCGGTCATTCACAAGACGAGCTTCAGGGAAAAATGCATGCAGCAACTACCTGATAAGACAAAAGTTGGGCAAAACTGGTGATGCGAGAGAGTGCTGTTGGGAACTCCGGTTGGGAGCGAGAGTGTATGCTGTTGGGAACAACGGTTTTATTAGCAGATATTCAAGGTAAGCGTTGCGTTTTCAAATTTATCCCAATATAATTATGTAGATCGTTAGCATCCAGAGCTGTCGTGTGCTTTACATACAGTACAGGCCAAAGAGCACACCTTGTGTAATCCATGTCTTGTACATTGTAACGCGTGGTAGCCAGGATACGTGTATAAAAATACCAAAAAGGGGAGAAGCTTCCACTTATGCACATTTACTCACAAAAAATAATACTTCCACCTTGACCACGTTTCACTCGGGAGCTCAGCAGTACGCAAACACGCGTTCCCTGACGTACTCCAACAATGTTGTAAGGTCCACGTCAGAGTCACTGTCGTCAGTGACTCATCACTGTAACGTGCCATAGTGCTTTAATTATTTAGTATGATTTGGGGAAAACTCCCGCGAAGAATAGTCAACATAAAAGGTAGCAATAGTAATCCAAATCCGTGTTTTTTACTCACTCGAAGATCCAGGAATTAGACCGATCCCATGGCAATGTCGCAGCCGCGATCAGGCCGTCGATTTCACAAAATAGACTGATCAGAAAAGCCGCTGTGGGACCGACGAATCAAAAAAATGGACAGATCCAAAACCAATATCGCAGACGCGGTGGGACCGTCGGATCCAGAAAATAGACGGATCCCTTACTTGACTGAGGATCCAGGAAAAATGTTCGGGCACCAGTTGTAACGCGTGGTGGGTATGATATTGCATACAGGGACCAAAAAGGGGGAGAAGCTTCCACCTATGCACATTTATTCACTAAAAATAATAATTCCACCTTGACCACTCACTTCACTCCCTTTGTTTCTATTTGACTGAAAATTGCATCCAAAAGCAGCACATCGTGGCATTTTACTTCGCGAGTTTAGGCGGCAATAAGCAATTGTTGAACACGCTACACATTTGGAAAGATCCCAATGACGTCATCACTGCGAGCCCGCAAACCATGGCGCCAACTAACGGTCAAAATATGGACTAAATATGATCAAATGTTGCCACTGAGTTCGCATTTTATGTGTTTCTAACAACATTTTAGTACAAGAGAACAATTGTGGTTTATTACAGCCTACATGTATTTAAGTTAGAGGATCACTTTAACAAAGGGTGACTACAAAAAGTTTAAATTCATCACAACCTGTTAGTTAAAAGTTTTGATGGACAATGAGTGTTATTACTTGTGGAAAACATGTTTTAAAATCCATCCTCCAAGTTCTCATTGTAACATGTTACAGGACATAGCTCCCCAATATTGTCAACTGTTACACACAACACAGACTGTTCCAAATGTCCTACTCGCTCCAATACGTAATGTGAGTCATGTTTCTCACATTGAGGGAATGCTTCTTTGGCTTAGCCCAAGCCCACCATTTGTTCTCATGAACAATTTCCAGTTTGGACAGGCACATAAAAAGACATGTACACAAACGGGCACAAATTTCATCTGTTGGCAGGCCCCGAAGTCAAGTATCTGAGCGCTAAAAGCATGAGCTCATACTGAGAAAAATTTGCAACACTTGCCACCGCAGTTGCCAAAAACCTCAACATTGAGTGAGAACTTACTTTTGAACATTTTGTGAGTACAAAACTTGTTGGAATTTGAATAAGTGACTCGAGTTCTTTCTAGCAACTCCACACAATCAACTGTATTCAGTAATATGAAAAGGTATCTGAACCTTTTAGAATTTCTCACATTTCTGCATAAAATCACCATGAAATGCGATCTGATCTTTGTCAAAATCACACAGATGAAACAAACACTGCCTGTTCAACTAAAACCACCCGAACATTTATAGGTTTTCATATTTTAATGAGGATAGCATGCAAACAATGACAGAAGGGGGAAAATCGGTAAGTGAACCCTCTGCCTGAGGACACTTAAAGAGCAAGTGAAACCAATTTTTACCAAACATTTTAAGTAGAAGTGGGAACCTTTTGGTACCTCACAATACGATACGATTTGCGATACAAAGCTCACGATAACGATGATCTGACGATATGACGATACAACGATTATCGATACATTGGTCAGGAAATCATTCTAGGATATTCTACAAGAGAAAAACAAGCTTCTAGTGTGAATTGGAATTAGTTTATCACTAGTAGACGTCCAATCCATTTGAACTCCCACTTCATACGGATTAAACGTCTATGGCTGTCAGTGGCAGTCAATGCCAGGCAATTAAGTAATTTTTGGCCATTTAAGGTCTCACTGGAACGGCACCAAACAAAAGTTCCAGCATCATCACCTTGTCCAAAGCAGATTCTTGACTCTTGACACCTTGTCCAATGCAGATTCTTGACTCTTGACAAGGTGATGATGCTGGAACTTTTGTTTGGTGCCGTTCCAGTGAGATTTACAAAGATTTACAAAGATGATTGATTTCATGCTTTTGAACCAATTCATTCTTTTTTTCAAGATTTTTATATGAGTTTGATCTACATGATAAAATGTCTGAGTGAGTGCTTGTTCGAGACTGGTGATTGTGCATAGAGATGGTACAAGCCAAATCTTATGGTGGAAGATTTTGATAACAACTTGCTGGTTCCTTTTTTTTTTTTTTTTTTTTTTTTTTTTTAAATATTGACACCTTTTCAAAGCGATATATCGATTCTTGGCAGGAGCATATCGATAACCTTATGGGATACACAGTATCACGATATATCACAGATATTTTGTCACACCCCTAATTTTAAGTCAAATGTATGCCCAATCACTGATGAACACTTACTATAAAGCACACACCTCTTAAGAAATATCTTGATGAGAGTTGTGCATCATGGCTTGGTCAAAAGAGCTGTCTGAAGACCTGTGATTAAGGATTTTTGATTTATTTTTTGTTTAACCTGGTAAAGGATATAAAACCGTCTCTAAAAGTCTGGGTGTTCATCAATCGACAATCAGAGAAGTTGTGTACAAATGGAAAGAGTCTGGCACTATTGCTTCTCTCCCAAGGAGTGGTCGTCCACCAAGGATGACGCCAAGACTTCAGCGCAGAATACTCAGAGAGGAAAAAAGAACCCTAGAGTGTCTGCTAAAGACTAACAGAAATCACGGGCACAGTCCAATATCCATGTGCATACATCAACTATATGTCAAACTATGGCAAAGAATGGTGTTCATGGGAGGACTCCATGGAGCCACTGCTGTCTAAAAAAAAAAAAAAAAAACATTGTAGCAACATTGTCATTTAATGTTTGCAAAAAGGCACTTGGACACGCCACAGAAGTTTTGGCAAAATATTTTGTGGACTGATAAAGCCAAAGTTGAATTGTTTGGGAGTAACACACAACGTCATGTGTGAAGGAAAAATGGAACAGCTCACCAACATCAACACCTCATCTCCAGCGTGAAGAATGGTGGAGGAAGCATCATGATTTGGGGCTGTTTTGCTGCCTCAGGGCCTGGACAACTTTAAATCATTAATGGAAGAATGAATTCAAAAGTTTATCAGGAAAACCTGAGGCCGTCTGTCGGACAGTTGAAGCTAAAAGAAGGATGGATGCTGCAACAAGACAATGATCCAAAACACAGAAGTAAATCAACTTCAAAATGGTTTCAGAAAACAAAATACACGTTTTGGAGTGGCCAAGTCAAAGTCCAGACTTGAACCCCATTGAGATGCTGTGGCATGACCTAAAGACAGTGATTCATGCTAGACGTCCCAGAAATCTGATTGAACCACAGCAGTTTTGTAGATTAGTCCTGATCGATGTACCAGACTGATCTGCAGCTACAGGAAGCGTCTGGTTGAAGTTATTGCTCCCTAAAGGGTGGCCACAAAATATCAAATGTGATGATTCACTTACTTATTGTCCCCCCTTCTATCTAGCATACTATGCTCATTAAAACATGAGAACCTATAAATGTTCGGGTGGTTTTCGTAAAAGCGGACACTGATTTTTCATCTGTGTGATTTGGACAAAGATCAGCTCACATTTGACGGCGATTTTATGCAGAAACGTGGGAAATTCCGAAAGGTTCAGATACTTTTTCATACCACTGTAAATTGGAATATAATTGCCGCTTGGTCTTCGGTTATTTTGATCTGTTATTTATTATATTTTTGTAACCAAGATCAAAACTGATGTTGCTGAGTAACAGACAGCGTCATGTGTGGAGGAAAAATGGAACAGCTCACCAACATCAACACCTCATCCCCAGCATGAAGCATAGTGGAGGGTGCATCATGATTTGGAGCTGTTTTGCTACCTCAGGACCTCAGGACCTGGAAAACTTTAAATCATGAATGGAAGAATGAATTCAAAGGTTTCTCAGGATGTTTTGCAGGAAAACCTGAGGCCGTCCGTCAGACAGTTGAAGCTAAAAAGAGGATGGATGCTGCAACAAGACAATGATCCAAAACACAGAAGTCAATCAACTTCAGAATGGTTTCAGAAGAACAAAATACACGTTCTGGAGTGGCCAAGTCAAAGTCCAGACTTGAACCCCAATGAGATGCTGTGGCATAACCTAAAGACAGCGATTCATGCCAGACATCCTTGGAATCTGACTGAATTAAAGCAGTTTTTGAGAGAATAATGGGCCAAGATTAGTCCTGATCGATGTGCCAGGCTGATCTGCAGCTACAGGAAGCGTCTGGTTGAAGTTATTGCTGCCCAAGGGGGGCACAATATATTAAATGTGATGGTTCACTTTTTTTCCCCCTTCTGTCATTGTTTGCATACTATCCTCAATAAAATATGAAAACCTATTCATGTTTGGTTGGTTTTAGTTAAAACAAACACGGTTTTTTCATCTGTGTGATTTTGACAAAAATCAAATCACATTTGATGGTGATATTATGCAGAAATGTGAGAAATTCCAAAAGGTTCAGACACTTTTTCATACCAATGTATATATGAGTTTTACAACAATACAGTACAGCTTTAGTGTATATCTGACTTTCTAACCGACTGACCTGCACTGCGATAGTGCCGTGACCTCTTTGACTTCATAAATTGTTGTGCTGCAGAAAGTAAGGACGTTGAATGCCAGCACAGTACTACGATATAAAGATAGAAGGTGAAAATAGCCTGTGTGGCAAAGCCACAAACGTAATCAGTAAGATGCATTTTGCACAGCGGGTGGAAAATTGGCAGGAAACCCCTCGGCTGTCATTGAAAAAGATAGAATGACAACTCGGCAGGCAGACCACAGAGTTGGCATGAGCCAGTGTAAGGAACTGAAAAAAATGCTGACTCAGACATCGTGCATCCTATGTTCAAGAAATGTGATCTTTATCTAGTTGCTAAGACATAAGACTTGAAAGCCCTGACGAGGTGAGAGACTATTTGTAAGGAAACGTGAGATGAGCTATTTGAATGACAGGTTGAAAATAACAGATTGTATATTAAGACACAGGCAAGGGTCACGTTAAGGAGATATATGGCCACCAGGTGCTCAACCAAGTGGGCTGTGAGCTATTATAACGCATTCACCGCAACCTTAAAGGTCAAGGCCTAACCCGCCAACCTCTCATTTGTTTGTAGTTAGCAATATGGAAACAATCTGTTCCAGGGTCAAACAGTACAAACCTTTGTACAGGCAATACGTTTTTATACCCTATAGGGCTGCAGCTATCTATTATTTTAGTAGTCGATTAATTGATTAACTAGTTAGGATACTCGAATAATTACTCGAATCGATTACTCGAATAATCGAGTAATCGGATAAGAAACATAAAAACATTTAAATACCTGATCTGAGGCTCAGACGGTATAAAGAAATTAATAAATGAGGATCTGAGTACAACAAAAGAACAATTAGCTAACTTACATAGCGAAAGTCCGCTAAATGCTATAAAATGCTAACTTATTTTTTGTTTTTTTTTACAATGCTCTTAACAAATGGCTCAAACACATATTACCACAAAAACGGCTAAATATACCCATAAACTAAATTAAGAATGCATTAAAAAACATTAGCTCAAACAAAAACTAAACTTGGTTGGTCTTAACAAGAAGCATTTGGATTCAACTATGTGAAAAGTAGAGATGTCCCAATCGATGTCTGATCGATCGGGTCCGATCACGTCATTTTCAAAGTATCGGAATCACCAAAAAAGTATCGGCCATGCCTTTTTTTAATATATATATATATATATATATATATATATATATATGAATTAAATCGTTGTAATAATTGTATTTAACGTTACAGACATAATATGTTACACTCATCCAGAGTCTTTAGTTTTGGCTTAAGGTAGGGTTATCAAATTTATCCCGATAATGGCGGTAATTAATTTTTTAAAAAATGTATCACGTAAAATATTTAACCCAATTAATGCATGCGTTGAACGACCCACTCGCGCATTGTCACGCTCAATCTGTAATGTTGCCGTTTTACCTATATAGAGAGCTAAAAGGCAGCTTATAATGAATAGAGTGAAATTTGGAAGCCCTTGGGGCCTTTTTTTAAATTGGCTAAAGCCATACAATCCCTCTCCCTATGATTAGAAGTATTGTGGGAAGCAATGTGGAGAAGCAAAGTAGTAATTGATCTTTTTCTTAACACCCTATGTTATTTCCCAACGCAGAGAAGATATCAATTGGTAGCACTACCCACAGTCATGATTCCACTTCCCATCATGCATTTGGGCATGGCTACAGTATCATTTACTGAAAGCTCAACAAATACACTAGATGGCAATATTTAGTCACAACATACAAAGTCACAAGTCTTTCTATCCGTGGATCCCTCTCACAGAAAGAATGTTGATAATGTAAATGCCATCTTGAGGATTTATTGTCATAATAAACAAATACAGTACTTATGTACTGTATGTTGAATGTATATATTCGTCAGTTTTATTCATTTTTTTCTTAATGCATTGCCAAAACGTATATGATCGGGAAAAATTATCGGGAATGATTGGAATTGAACCGGGAGCAAAAAAAAAAAAAAAAAGCAATCGGATTGGGAAATATCGGGATCGGCAGATACTCAAACTAAAATGATCGGGATCGGATCGGGAGCCAAAAAACATGATCCGAACAACCCTGCATAATACTATTCGAGAATATTTCAGTGTGACATTTCTGTAAATAAATACAGCCGAGCGACACCGTATTATAGCAACATTCTTATAAACAAATAAAAAGCAGTGTTTATAAAGGTGTCTACACAATAAATTGTAATGGACTTTGCACCTTTCCCTATAATCAGTAGAGACCAGCATAAAAGGAGACAATATTTGGGAGTACAACACTGATCTGCAGCCGAGCTGCCTGTGTGGTTGTTAACAGGCCAAACAAAAGTGAAAGGCTGTCACCACAAAGCAGTGTGACACCGATAGCATTTAGACGACATTGTCATGGACAGGTTGAAGTGGAGCGGAATGCGCTGCTCCACTTTCAGGCCCATGAAGCGTCATGGTGGGAGGCTGATGAAATAATCATGTGCTCAAAGAGAGCATGACTCAGCCCCCAACCAAAGTGGTCCTATGCAGAAAAATAGTGCCACTGTAGTGTGGCTGAGAGCATTAAAAGTTTAACATCAAAACATTGGAGCAGAAATATTTTCTGGATGTTTTTAAGCTGATATCTTTAGAGGAACAACAACTAAATGTTATACATTCCCAATATAAAATATGTTGTGTGCATTCTCAGGCTACACTAGGACGGATACTGGCGTTAAACGTGTAATGAGTTAGACTACAGTCCCTGACAAAAGTCTTGTCGCTTATCCATTTTGTAGAAACAATTGCTTACAGTGGGGCAAATACGTATTTAGTCAACCACTAATTAAGTAAGTTCTCCCACTTGAAAATATTAGAGAGGCCTGTAATTGTCAACATGGGTAAACCTCAACCATTACAGACAGAATGTGGGGGAAAAAAAAACAGAAAATCACATTGTTTGATTTTTAAAGAATTTGTTTGCAAATCATGGTGGAAAATAAGTATTTGGTCAATACCAAAAGTTAGTCTCAATACTTTGTTATGTACCCTTTGTTGGCAATAACTGAGGCCAAACGTTTTCAAGCTTTTCACACACTGTTGCTGGTATTTTGACCCATTCCTCCATGCAGATCTCCTCTAGAGCAGTGATGTTTTGGGGCTTTCGTTGGGCAACACGAACTTTCAACTCCCTCTACCAATTTTCTATGGGGTTGAGATCTGGAGACTGGCTAGGCCACTCCAGGACCTTGAAATGCTTCTTACGAAGCCCCTCCTTTGTTGCCCTGGCTGTGTGTTTGGGATCATTGTCATGCTGAAAGACCCAGCCACGTCTCATCTAAAATGCCGTTGCTGATGGAAGGAGATTTTCACTCAAAATCTCTCGATACATGGCTCCATTCATTCTTTTCTTTACACAGATCAGTCGTCCTGGTCCCTTTGCAGAAAAACAGCCCCAAAGCATGATGTTTCCACCCCCATGCTTCACAGTGGGTATGGTGTTCTTCAGATGCAATTGAGTATTCTTTCTCCTCCAAACACGAGAACCTGTGTTTCTACCAAAATGTTCTATTTTGGTTTCATCTGACCATAACACATTCTCCCAGTCCTCTTCTGGATCATCCAAATGCTCTCTAGCGAACCGCAGACTCGCCTGGACGTGTACTTTCTTCAGCAGGGGGACACGTCTGGCAGTGCAGGATTTGAGTCCCTGGCGATGCATTGTGTTACTGATAGTAGCCTTTGTTACTGTGGTCCCAGCTCTCTGTAGGTCATTCACTAGGTCCCCTTGTGTGCTTCTGGGATTTTTGCTCATCGTTCTTGTTATCATTTTGACGCCACGGGGTGAGATCTAACATGGAGCCCTAGATCAATGGAGATTATCAGTGGTCTTGTATGTCTTCCATTTTCTAATAATTGCTCCCACAGTTGATTTCTTTACACCAAGCGTTTTACCTATTGCAGATTCAGTCTTCCCAGCCTACAATTTTGTCTCTGGTGTCCTTCGACAGCTCTTTGGTCTTGGCCATAGTGGAGTTTGGAGTGTGACTGACTGAGACTGTGGACAGGTGTCTTTTATACCGATAATGAGTTAAGACAGGTGCCATTATTACAGGTAACAAGTGGAGTCTCGTTAGACCTCGTTAGAAGAAGTTAGACCTCTTTGACAGCCAGAAATCTTGCTTGTTTGTAGTTGACCAAATACTTATTTTCCACTCTAATTTGGAAATTCTTTATAAATCATACAACGTGATTTTCTGTTTTTTCTCTCATGGTTGAGGTTTACCCATGTTGACAATCACAGGCCTATCTGATCTTTTAAAGTAGGAGAACTTGCACAATTGGTGGTTAACTAAATACTTATTTACCCGACTGCAGCTGGTTTCCACCCGAGGCTATGCGGCATCAAAAGTCAGACAGACCGCCTCGAAACCATCTTCTGCGTCGCCTGCGCCTCAACATTTGTATGATCAACATTTATTCAATGTTAATGAGCTGAAGATCCACATTCAAGCGTTCCATCTTGCATTGTTTATTTTTTCTCCGTTAAACTAGACAAGAAGAAGTGAACAAGCATGCCCCAAAACCTTACAAACTTAACGCCACACCCCTCTAGTGGCTTGGCGGTGAATTACAGAGCAACGCGTCACCTGGCCGGAGAACCAACGAATGTCGAATGACACCGTAGTCGCTGCGCCGTCACCGCAACGTGGGAGCATAACTTAAGGAGGACCGACGTGCTCACAAAAGATCTGCTGATTAGGGTCAGATGACCCTTCTTTGGTTACAAAAGTGATTATTATCAACTGATCCACCCTTGGTAGTTCTAGTGTTAAATTACTTTGTGAAGTACGTACAAACCAATAATTTGCTTCCTAGGATTCATATTGTACCTGTCTAAAATTTTCTGTTCTGCCGCATGCATGGCACATGAGCCACTTTCTTTTGTACCGGCAGTGCGTCATCGGCCACGAATCCTGCAATGATACTGTAAACCGGTAACGTCATTGTTCCTCTGTGCGTACTGGGAAATGGAATAGTCCTCACTTCCTTTGTAACTGGCAGCGGACTAGAACTCTTAGTTTCAAACTCTCGCTCTTTCAGTTGACTTTGTAAATGCGACAGGGTGTGGACATAAGTCCCTCTTCCCCTAACTGTTTTTAGCCAGACGCTCATTAAGACACAAAAAGAGTTTGCTGATAACCCTAAGAGTTTCCTGTTTATCCAGGACAGAGGCTGGTGGCAGGGACAAGAGAATAAAGTAGTTCAAATAGTAGAGAACAAGGAAGGAAGAAGTACATTTTCAAAGGAATGTGGAGTGATAAAACAAAAGCAAAATGTGAAAAGAAATTAAATATTTCTTCTTCAACCGTCTACCTGTTTTTATTACTTCACATAATGTTCAAACCGTGGGTTTGTGTTAAGTCCTAAGCAAAACATTCACTTGAAAAAGCACCCATGTTTGTTTATGTACTGGTTTTTGGCTCACACATGTCAACTATGAGTGATTTCTGTTTCTTTGAACATTCTCTACTCCATGAAGGAAAAATAAACACTGATCTGGAAACAGCACTTCCTACAGTGCATATCAGTGTTTTCTTTAATTATTTTTTTTAAACAGTGCTGATGTAACCGACATCAGATGGAGCTGGACAGAAAAACATTTACTTTTCAAAGACTCGACATTTCCCTTCAAAATACAGGTAGAGGTGTTTTTGTTAATGTAGGGATAAAAGGTATTTAAGAGGACAAGTTAAGAACTTCGGAACTTATTGATTTAAGTTCATACAGCTTTCTTAGTTGCACAGATCTTCACACTTAATGATTAAAGTACTATATATCTGTGACTTCAAATGATATCCCTGGAAACCTATAGATTGAGGCCAAAACTGTGGACAATTCTGAAATCTGACTTGAATTAAGGTCAGGCTCTGTGACACTAGCTCAAAAGATATAAATAAATAAATAAATAAATTGCATACTGTAAGGATTTCCAAAATCATAAGATGTAAATAATTGAGCCGAATAAAAGAAAGGAAAGGTTTGTGAAACATTTTATTTTTTAATTAAGTATAATTTCTGGGGGGCGGGTGGATGTGTCGTATTTGTATCTATTCTAAATATCTAAACGTATGCCACTATCTAGTGTATAACAATGCGGAATGAATTTAATGAAATTCAAGTGATGATATTTTTCAAGTCATACAAGCTGTTATAAATGTTCACAAAAGAATTCTTATTGTTTACAAGATTTTTTTTTAAATACTTAATGTTTAGACTGCATGTGCAATTGTTAAATTGAAAGCTGGTAAATAAATTTAATGAGAAACTTAATTTGTATTCCATGCATTGATTCAAATTTTCAAATTATATAACAGTTTGCTTGGGCGAATTTATTGTCATTTATCGTTATCGAGGTAAATCTGCTCAATTTATCGTGATACGTACTTAAGGCCATATCGCCCAGCCCTATGTCAAACTATGGAATAGTATTCATGGGTGGACTTCACGGATGAAGCCACTGCTGTCCAAAAAAAAAAAAAAAACCATTGTTTCTTGTTTAATGTTCGCAAAAAGGCACTTGCACACTCCACAGAACTTTTGGCAAAATATTTTGTGGACTGACGAAACCAAAGTTGAATTGTTTGGGAGTAACACACAATGTCATGTGTGGAGGAAAAAATGAAGCAGCTCACCAACATCCTGAAGGAATCTGACCTTCTAGCCAGACCACCGGAATAGCGCCAGCTGAACCGCCGGACACGCGCCTGCACAGCTACAACGACCCGGGCCGGCGAGACCCCGACAATCCAGCCCGAGGCCAAACCCCGCGCATTCACCTTAGTCTTAACCCTTTGTACTGACTCCATTTTGAAAGGTTTCAAGAAGGCTCACCGAAAACAAGTTGACAATTTATTCAGGTCGACAGCGATCAAAACGGCAAGACGAAACAGGAATACTCAGGCAGGGAGGCAAGGTTACCCTATCACATGTCAACAAAAGGTTCCCGAGAAAAACGCTTATTTAAACATTCAGTCTTTTGAAGGCTCCTGCTGGGCGGGCTGTGGGCAGGAAGGAGGGTGTGTTTGTTTAAGGTTATTGTCTGTTCGTGGATTGGACAGGAGGATTCGGGAGTTACTCTTGTCAGGGCAACGAGGGTTGTGGATTATGCCACCTCAGAGTCAAAGGGGCTCTTGGAGTCTTGTCAGTCATGTTATCACTTAGTTGTCGGGCGTTCTCCGGTGTTCCTTGTGTTGAGACAGGGCGTCCCGCCATTTGTTCTGGACTATCTGGGAGAACTGATTGCAGACGTGGGCTTGTCAGCGTCAATCTTGCTCAGCCAGCTGCATGACGCACACGTTGAGCTTCCGTGATAAGAAGGCGTTGTTTATCTCTTATGCCCTATTTTCTGCTTGTTTTCCTTAAACTATTGTACAAGTACTATTTATTTTATGTTGTGTGAGTAATACAAACAGTCAAACAGTAAATACGAGAAACGATACTATTCCCTGATTGATTGAATTAAGTTAGACGCGCGGTGCCTACGAGAAAAGGTACCATCTCCTTCAATCCCCACGTGATCGATGTGCCAGACTGATCTGCAGCTACAAGAAGTGTTTGGTTGAAGTTATTCCTGCCATGGGGGGGGCAAAAAATATTTAAAATGATGGTTCACTAACTTCACTTACTTATTTTTTCCCCTTCTGTCATTGTTTTCATACTATTCTCATTAAAATATGAAAACCTATCAATGTTTGGTTTTAGTTCAAACAGACAGTTTTATCATCTGTGTGATTTTGACAAAGATCAGCTCACATTTGATGAAAATGTTATGCAGAAATGTGAGAAATTAAAAAGGTTCAGATAATTTTTCATACCACTGTAAACATGATAACAATACCTTATTTTCAACAATAATACGGAACCGGATTACAACCCTCAGACTTCCCAACAGTCTACGAATAAAGAAAAACCAACTCGGTCAAATAGGAATAACCTTGTAGTTGACGGAATATTATGCTTTGATAGGAAACGAAAGGAAGAGGTGACAGGCCGGGTACGTATCCAGAAAAATAAACGGAAAAGAAATTGCGAACCAAAGCCAAAGGCTGACACGTTTACATTATCTCTGGCCTTTGATCATCCGTGGATTGTAACTGCAAACGCCTTATCTGCAACAAAGCAGATGTTCTCGGATGTCTTCAAACAATGCATCTTTTTTTACGTCCTTGCACAAGAGTTTACCACAATCTTGAATGGAAGAAAACACACCCACATACTGGAATCCAAATTCAGAGTCTCATAATGCTCTGGACTCTGATGTACATACAGTGGTATGAAAAAGCATCTGAACCTTTTGGAACTTTTCACATTTCTGCATAAAATCAACATCAAATGTGACCTGATCTTTGTCAAAATCACACAGAGGAAAATACAGTGTCTGCTTTAACTAAAACCACCCAAATATTTATAGGTTTTCATATTTTAATGAGGATAGCATGCAAACAATGACAGAAGGGGGAAAAATAAGTAAGTGAACCCTCTGCCAAAGGAGACTCAAAGAGCAGTTGAAACCATTTTAAGTCAGGAGTGTGCCCAATCACTGATATGTAGAGCTGGGAATCTTTGGGCACCTAACAATTCGATTACGATTCAGAGGCTCCGATTCGATTATAAAATGATTGTTGACGCACCCCCCTCCTTTTTTTTTTTGTACATTTGCTCCAAAATTGTTGAAAAATCCTCTCAGGCTAAACCAAACCACTATTTTAGTATCAAGTTAACATATAACAGTAAACAAATATACAAAAATAACAGTACATAAAATACTCCAGTCCCCGTTCTGTATCAGCAGCTTTAAACTACATTCAATTAATTTAATGTTGTGAATCAACCGTTACAGTTGTTAAAATTGCTTATTCCATAATTTCCCTTCTGTCTTCTTTTGACATGTCAAAGTTTTAAAACTTTGATCATTTAAAGATAGATTCAAGACAAGATTTTGCTGATTTAGGAGTATTTTAGCTAAAAAGGTTAATTAGGTTCGCTACAACAGAGCCTTCTCGAGAAGTCTACTGCTTTAAGATGGCGGCTGTTTACTAACGCCGGCAAGTCTGTCATTTCGCATCTCTGTTCAATAATACATGTTCTAACACCGCCGTCGTCTGTCATTTTGCATCTTGTTGTACATATATATGATATCTACTGTAGCCGTATGTTTGTAGCAACTAGCAATTGGTTGTTTGTAGCCGCTGTCGGCCCCAGTCAGGTATGATTGTTTTTTGTTTTTTTTATCTAGCGGCATGAGTTGAACATGATATTTACTCTCGGTCCGTTCTTCATTGCGTCCCAAAGACCGCGCTGACTATGTTTTACTTCCGCTTTACCTGGTATAATTCAATAATCGGAATTTGAAAGTTTGTGAATCGTTCTCGAATATTCCACGGACGAATCGCGAATAATCTAAGAATCGGAAATTTCACACGCCTCTACTCTTAACCGTGCTCTATTTCGAATAATCAATGCTTTAGGAAACATCTGATGTAGTACCATGAACATCAAGACTATTGCGTTTATTCATATTGCAACTTTCAAGCAAAAATAATTTAGTACATCAAAAAATTCAAAATGTCTCTTCTTACTGTCGCAACTGAATGTGTGATTTGCAACTGTAGTCACAAACCATTTAATATCAGCAAAAGGGAAGTTTTCATTTCAAACAAAATGATGACACCACATGCAAGTGTAAATCAAGTCAACCCTCGGTTAAAAATAGTCATCAGGCTACACTTCCTTGGGCTACTAATAGTCCTTCCTGCCCTATAAATAACGCACTGCTGAACCTGAAAATAAAACGGCATTATTAAGAGTTGCTGGTTAAACCAACTTTGACTCAAACCTTTTTTTTTTAATGCTTAATTCATACATTCATCAGCACACGGAGCCAAAGCGGTCAGGCACAAAAGAACTTGCTTCATTTGGTCACGTGATATGCTACACAGAAGCTGTAAATTCCTCATTTTTTAGTACATAAATCATCTGGTCCAACTAAATACACAGAATGGTAACTGGGGAGTAAAAACATTACAAGCCACAAATCAAAACAGTGCAAAGCCAAGAATCTCTCATGAAGGAATTTTTTTTTCAGGTGAACTGAGATGAATCCTTGCTTCATCCACATCCCAGCCTGATCATATTTTTCAAGTTAGGCCAATCAGGCCAAACTAAACAGCATTGTATGCAGAGGTGGGTAATAACCCGTTACATGTACTCCGTTACATTTACTTGAAAAACTTTTTGAGAAAAATGTACTTCCAAAGCTATACTTTTTACTTTTACTTCAGTAGATTTGTGAAGAAAAAAACGCTACTCTTAGTCCTCTGCTTTTTGGCTAAAGAAGTCATTACATTTTTCATTTTGTTTTTTGTTTTTAGCCTGCGATGCTAAGAGTAGCTCTACCAATTTCACCAATGAGACGTCGCACCAATAATCACATGACTCCATTATACCAATCAGACGCAAGCTTGCCGTCCTTTCTTCACGCCAGCCTTTTCAATCATGTGGTGTCTTTAAAGCACCGTAAAAAATGAAGTATTTGATATAGAGCGCTACCCCATAGACTTCATAATGTATTGACTGGACAGGGGGCGCACGGCCGAAAATAGGGGGCCTATCTCTGTAAAATGCTGACCAAGTGAAAACACAGACATGGAGATTTTTCCGTTGAAAATTCTTGTGAATAAATGCTTAAATCCCTGATTTTTTTTTTTTTTTTTTTATAGATATGGATGTAACACAGTCTCGATTCTTGGTTAAAAGCAAAAAAAAAAAAAAAAAAAAAAAAAAAAATGCCGAAGACCTAAGATCTCATATGTCTCATGAACATTCTCACCAATTTCGAGGAGGATCCAACTAACCTCTAGACACCAAGGTCTCAAATGTGCACCCTGTAAATCGATAAAAATTTCACATTCGACCCAAAATACCAGATTTCCTGTTGGATTTGGAATGTGGGTGCGAGAAACTTTTTGGAGCAGTTTTGCACAATGTATCGACTTCCCAAATTTCATCGCTCTACGTTGAAAAAAAACTAAATGGATAGACCTTTTTAAGAAATTCAATGGGGCCCAACTGAGCCGTTTTGTTACATCTTTTTCGCAACGTTGCAAAATAACCAAAATTTACGTGAAACCGCACCTATGTGCAAATTTTGGTCAGTTTTCAAGCATGTTCAGGCCTCCAAATATGCCATTATCATTTGCCGAGGAGAAGAAATAGTAATAAGAATCCTTTGCATGACAATAGGGCTCTAACACAAGTGCTCTGGCCCTAATAAGCAGAAGCATGTTAGTGTAGGAACTAAAGTTGTCCCGATCCGATATTTGGATCGGATCAACTGCCGATATGCGCAAAAAAATGTCCATCGGTATCGGCTCGGCCGTCATGGAAAAATTCCGATCCGGGCACCCGATTCAGTTTTTTTTGAAAATCCGGTCCGAGTTTTCCAGCGCAACAATTTACATAATCCATTCCAATTTTTGCCTTGGTTTCACTAAAATCCGGTCCGCATTTTAATGGCACACCTTCAGCACACTAGCATTACCGTCTCCCAATTTACCTCTGTAGCATCTCCTACAAACCTACATTATGACTGCAATGTAAAATTAAAGTTTATCGGTAAAAATGCAGGCTGTGTGGGATCATTTCACCTTAAAGGACGACAAAGACGAAAAGGCAGAGTGGCAAATATCCCACAATAAAGTCAAGCGTGGTGGTAAAGCTGTAAAAAGTTTTAATACAACCAACCTAATCAAGCATTTAGCGAAATACCACCATAAAAAATATAAAGAGAATGTTAAGAAAACCGAAGACAAAAAAGGGCAAACAGCCGAAGGGAGTGTGCAGAATAGATGAAGATGGAGCAACAAAGTGTGGAGAAGATTGGGGAGTAGAAGCCCTTTTTGGCTTAAGATAGTATTATTTGCACCGATTTTTTTAAAGCCTTAGTACAGTTGTTCAAGAGCAGAGAACTGATACTGAGTTAATAGTTTATGTTCCACTGAGGTTGTTTGTGTGTTCTGCTTTTTTAAGACCGTTTACAATATTATTTGCACGTTTTACTGACTGAATATGGATAGGCGGATCTACTATTCAGGCGAAATAGGCGATCGCCTTAGGCCCCCAACCAGTAGGGGGCCCACAACCAGCTGCCCTTGCCCCAACGAGCAAGGGCTTGGGCCACCAGAGCCAGCAGCACACCCAACTATTCGCCATGTATAATTATGTCAGCCTACCAAACAAACAAATAACAAAACAAAAAAGAAAGCCATTTGAATGCTGCATTTATATTACCTCCCCACACACACACACGCACTACAATGGACTGTTCCACGACGACGAACTGAGTATCAGTCGCTTAGCTTCATTTAGCGCCGTTTAGCTTCGCTTAGCTCTGTTTAGCATCACTTAGCTCCCCTTAGCTGTTCGTTAGCTTCACTTAGCTTTCCCACGTTTTTCACGCTACTAAGCTCGCTATTTTTACAGCTCACTTGCTACTTTGCACGTCTGCTATCGTTTATTTCGAACACATGATGCTCTCCATGAGAGCCAAAGTGCAGTTAGGGAGACATTGAGAACAGGCCGGTAATGCCTCTTTTAACCTTCTTCTTCACACGACAGGCCACCCTGTGGCGAAACAATGCAGTACAGTTCCAATCAGTCATACAATAACACTCCACAGCTGGTTAACAGCATTTGCTTACGAAATTTTTTTTTTTTTAAATCTATTAGTGACACCACAAGCAATGACGAAGAATGTTTTTTTACGGAGTGTAAAGCTTTCGGTTAGCAGTTTAGCGAACGTACCTCCGGTGAACATTTCAAAATAAAAGCACATCATGTTCGTCATATAAATAACGATTTCTGGAGTTAATC
The DNA here is from genome assembly GCF_030265065.1 of Corythoichthys intestinalis. Taxonomy (NCBI): domain Eukaryota; kingdom Metazoa; phylum Chordata; class Actinopteri; order Syngnathiformes; family Syngnathidae; genus Corythoichthys; species Corythoichthys intestinalis. The sequence goes on from NC_080411.1 coordinate 2,995,061, forward strand.
CCACATACTTCAGAATTAATATTATAATATGTAGAGTAAATACTACAGAATACAGATTCTACACTAAGAATAACTTTCAAATGACACTTTTTTATGACAAATATGATTGTCAATGAATAATTATTATAATTATTATACTACTATATTATATAGTAGTATACTATAATGTTAATGCTAGAATTTTTTTTTAAGAATTGTTTTGAATAATGTTGGAAAGGCAAAGTCAGTGTTCTGAATCTGTTCACTTTCCATTCTTTTGCACTAGTAAATGCTATCAGCGTTTAACCTAATTGTTTATTTGTGATTAATTATTGTTATTTACATGATTATTTATACTTTAATTAAGAATCTAAGTGTTCCAAATAGTTTTGTGAATTAGTAAGCGTCAACAAAAATTTAATTGCTAAATTAGTTTAAAAAAAAAAAAGAAAATTATTAGATTAGTCGAATAATCGTAAAACTAGTCGGCTGACTAATCAGGAGAAAAATTGTCATTTAAGACAGCCCTGGAACATATTTCCTCCACACCCTTCTCACCTTTTTAACCCCTGACCCATGAAGAGGGCCCCTGGATATGTTCGCCATAGGCCCCAAAATTGCCAAGTCCGCCACTGTGAATATGCTATCTTTGTTTGTTATTTCTAATGTTTTGTGTTTATCACTGAATAAACAGGTCAGTTTCTTGTTACCAACCATTGTGTGTTATTCAAACTCACCTAATTCAGCTGGCTAGTTGTTATCAAGAGTACTAAAACCCTTTTCAACATGAGTCTGACAACTAAGTAAGGAGGCAAAATAACTTTAAACTTAAATACATGCTCAGATAGGCCGGTATCGGCCAGTATCAGTATCGGAACGGAAGGGCAAAAACCTGGATCGGGAGATCCCACTAGGAACAAGACAGATGCTAGACAATGAAGCATCCTTTTTTTTTTTTTTTTAAAAGAAGTGAGTGATTGATACATTCCCCAGACCCGCCTACATAGTGTCATTGGCAAAGGATTTACTGATTAATACTCATTTTTTTGCATTGCTGAGTGTATTGGGCTCTCTTTGGACTTTTTTTGCCGTCTCCCTGGCTCAGATTTGTCAACACAGACACCCGCCCTTCCTCCCCCGGATTAACAAGGGTCTCTCCCTGAGGCTTTACTGTCACTCCCAGTATTAATACCCTTTTGCTGCACCAAGCCAGAATAAACTCAGACTAGCCTCATAAAGTTAGACTAGGCCAAATAAAACATTTCCCATCTACAGACATGCTTCAGCTGTATAAGAAATCATCAATAGTTGAAAGATTTAGATGCCTATAATGTTAATTTTCTAAATATTTTTCCTTTGCAGAGAATTACATTTAGGTGGTTTATATATGCCTACAGTGTACTTTACTGCATGAACTAATTCCATGCTCTTGTTTGGGCGGTATACAAAGCATTCTGTGGAAATGTTTTCAGATGATCAGCATGTGATCGAATGCCTGGGCAACAGTGCTTTATTTAACGCAGCAGACATTCCATTACGCCTGATAAGGAGCTCTCCATTCCTACAATATTTACACAGCTAAAATTAGATGATGTACATTGTGGAATTGCAGCAAAACATGACGTTTAGTTGGGTGTTGAATGCTACGTCTCCCCCGGATTAATTGACGCCATAGAACAGATGTGTGGAGTGAGAGGAGATGTAATCCGTGCATCAATTAGTTGCGTGTGTGCATGTGCGCAAGTCCATTGTAGGTACAACAGTACATGAAAATGATTTGAGTAGGGGGGTTAATCCCACCCAGTCTGGCAGCTGTGGGAGCATTTTTTAAAATCGTGACAATATACGAGGGGCTGTTCAAAACGCCACTGTCAACAACAGCCTTCACACACAACAGAACAAAAGGACGCATAAATTACCATGAAAGCCTGTGCTAATAAATAAAGGAATAATGAGCCTGAATGAGAAGGTAATGGATAGTGAACATTGTGATTATTATGAAAACATATTCACAGCTTGCTTTATTATAGTCTACTATTGTGGAACCCAATTAAAACATGTCAGTACTAAACAGTTGTATGAAAAAGTATCTGTCCCTTTTGGAATTTTTCCTATTTCTGCATAAAATCAACATAAAATGTGAGCTGATCTTTGTCAAAATCACACAAATGAAAAAACTGTCTGCTTTAACTACAGTGGTATGAAAAAGAATCTGAACCTTTTGGAATTTCTCACATTTCTTCATAAAATCAACATCAAATGCGCCATCTGACCTTTGTCAAAATCACACAGATGAAATTACAGTGTCTGCTTTAACTACAGTGGTATGAAAAAGTATCTGAACCATTTTAAATTTCTCACATTTCTGCATAAAATCACCATCAAATGTGATCTGATCTTTGTCAAAATCACACAGATGAAAAAACAGTGTCTGCTTCAGCTATGTTGGTATGAAAAAGAATTTGAACCTTTTGGAATTTCTCACATTTCTGCATAAAATAACCCTCAAATGTGATCTGACCTTTGACAAAATCACACAGATGAAAATACAGTCTCTGCTTTAACTACAGTGGTATGAAAAAGTATCTGAACCTTTTGGAATTTCTCATATTCCTGCATAAAATCAACATCAAATGTGATCTGATCTTTGTCAAAATCACACAGATGAAAAAACAGTGTCTGCTTTAGCTAAGTTGGTATGAAAAAGAATTTGAACCTTTTGGAATTTCTCACATTTTTGCATTAAATAACCATCAAATGTGATCTGACCTTTGTCAAAATCACACAGATGAAAATACAGTCTCTGCTTTAACTACAGTGGAATGAAAAAGTGTCTGAACCATTTGGAATTTCTCACAATTCTGCATAAAATCACTATCAAATTTGATGTAATCTTTGTCAAAATCACACAGATTAAAAAACAGGGTCTGCTTTAACTAAAACCACCTAAACATTTATAGGTTTTCATATTTTAATGAGGATAGTAGAGGTGTGCGAAATTTCCGATTCTTAGATTATTCGCGATTCGGCCATGGAAGATTCGAGAACGATTCACAAACATCCAAATTCCGATTATTGAAATATGTCAAGTAAAGCGGAAGTAAGACACACTCAGCATGCCGCGCAGTCTTCGGGACGCAATGAGGAATGGAGCGAGAGTAGCTAATTATCATGCTTGTCATTACCCGGCCCCTCGGGTAATGCCAATGCTCAACTCACGGCTCTAGCTCAACTCATGCCGCGAGATAAAAAAACAACAACATACCTGACTGCTGCAGACAGCTGCTACTAAGTACGTCCACATACTGGCACAGTAGATATCATATTTATATAGGACTAGATGCAATATACAGAAAGCTAGATCAGGCATTAGTAAACAGTCGCCATCTTAAAGCAGTAGACTTCCCTGCAAGGCTGTTGTAGCGAACCTTCCAAGCAAACCCAATTAACTTTTTATCTAAAATACTCCTAAATCGGTAAAATATTGACTTGAAACTATCTTTAAAATAGTTTTAAAACTTTCAGATGTCGAAAGTAGACAAAAGGGAAATTTTAGAATAACGGGAGCAATTTTAACAACTTTAACGGTTGATTCACAAAATTAAATTAATTGAATGTAGTTTAAAGCTGCTAATACAGAATGGGGATTTGAGTATATTATTTATTGTTTTTAACTGTTAACTTGATACTGAAATAGTTGTTTATTTAAGCCTGCAAGTTTTTTTTTTTGTTTTTTTCTTCTTTTTTTTTTTAACAGTTTTTGTAACTAATGTACAAAACATTAAAAACAGCTAATAGTGGAGGGGGTGTTGTCATCAATAATTGATTTATAATCGAATCGTAGCCTCTGAATCGTAATCAAATCGTTAGGTGCCCAAAGATTCCCACCTCTAGAGGATAGTAAGCAAACAATGACAGAAGTGGGGAAAAATACCGTATTGGCCCAAATATAAGACGGCCCTGATTCTAAGACGACCCCCTTTTTTTCAAGACTCAAGTTTGAAAAAAGACAAATTAATTTTTATACAGAAAATAATTACAGTACATCAGAAACAAATAATTATAACAATATATTTGAGAGAAAAAGCATTTTATTTTGCCTCATTCAAATCTTAATATCTGAACATTTAAATATGTAAACTAAAGTGCAATCACATTCGTAAATGAATGGCTTCTGGTTTTTGAAATGTAAATAAACCAATCTATTGTGATAAAAGAACAAAATTGCAATAACTGCATTAACCATCAAAGTGAAGTCTAACTGTAACCTTGAAACAAGTCTGAATAAGGAAAACATTGCAATAAAATAATGCAAACTGGTTAAACTTGAGAGTAGCTGAGATCTGTCATGACAGAACATCGCTTCAATGATAATCTGGCGCCATCTAGCGTCGTGAATGGGTATAATGTCTAGACCGCGAATATATGACGACCCCCACTTTTTCAGTCTTATTTCAATGCAAAAAACGCCGTCTTGTATTCGGGCCAATACGGTAAATAAGTGAACCATCACGTTTAATATTTTCTGGCTTCCCCTTTGGCAGCAATAACTTCAACCAGACCCTTCTGTAGCTGCAGATCAGTCTGGCACATCAATCAGCAATAATTTTGGCTCATTCTTCACTGCAAAATTGCTGAAGTTCAGCCAGATTCCTGGTATGTCTGGCACCAATCGTTGTTTTTAGGTCATGCCAAAGCATATACAAGCGTCTGCTTTAACTAAAACCACCCAAACATTTATAGGTTTTCATATTTTATAGAGGATAGCATGCAAACAATGACGGGGGGGGGGGGGGTAAAAAAAGTGAATCCTCTGCCTAAGGACACTTATAGAGCAATTGAAACATTTTTTTACCAAACAATTTAAGTCAGGTGTGTGCCCAGTCACTGATGAGTGGTTTAAAGCTGCCCTGCCCACTATAAAACACACACCTGGTAAGAAATGTCTTGATAAGAAGCATTTGCCACGTTTACATGGAGCCAAATATTCCAATTACAATCGGAATATTTGTTCAAACCGAATAAATGTGTTCCATATAAACACCTCATTCGGAATGAACAGGCCCAAACCGAATGGAATTTCATTCCGATTCACAGGGGTGGAATATTCCTTTTCCCAAACCGATTAGAAGTAAAATCATATCATGTAAACAGGGAAGCGGAATGGTGGCTGGTTGCGTTCTCTCTGCACATGCTCCGTACTGATGTGGTGACGTCACTTTGTGACGTAAGTAACGTCACTTGCAACATGGCTTCCAAGCACAGCGCACCTAATTGGAGTCCGGCGGAAAGATTGTATTTAATTCAAACTTTAAAAGAATTTAATATAATTGCTCGCTTAGACGGGCGTAAAACGAGGAACAGTGAACTATTTAAAAAAGTTCACGAGAGGTTACACGAAGCTGGAATAGACCGGAGCGTTGACCAGATTAGAAACTGGTGGAAAACCGGCTACTACAAGGCAAAAGAGCAAAACAGCAATAGCGGGTACGACCCCTACAAACACAACAAGTGGGTTAAAGTTAAAACAGCAGCACTCTGACGATCGATCTCCATGTTTTGCAACGTGACGCTTTGTTTTGATTAATCTGCGCATGTCAGACGGCAGTTGTCAAACGTCCTTTCGGAATAAAGGTAGACACATGTAAACGCTGGATCGGAATAGATGAAGTGACATGTAAACAGCTGATCTGAAATTTCCATTCGGAATGATTTGAATCGGTATGAATAAAAGTCAGCATGTAAACGTGGCTACTGTCTGATGTGCATCATGGTTTGGTCAAAAGAACTGTCTGAAACCCTGTGATCAAGGATTGTGGGAAAGAATACAAAACCATCTCTAAAAGTCTGGATGTTCATCAATCGACAGTCAGAGAAGTTGTCTACAAATGGAGAGAGTTTGGCACTGTTATTCTTTCCAAAGGAGTGGCTGTTCACCAAAGATGACGCCAAGAGTTCAACGCAGAATACTCAGAGATTTAAAAAAAAAAAAAAAGAACTCTAGAGTGTGTGCTAAGGACTCACAGAAATCACTGGCACAGTCAAATATCGATGTTCACGCATCAACTATATGTAAAGCTATGGCCCAGAATGGTGTTCATGGGCGGACTCCACGGACAAAGCCACTGCTGTCTAAAAAACATTGTTGCTTGTTTAATGTTCGCAAAAAGGCACTTGGACACTCCACAGAAATTTTGGCAAAATATTTTGTGGACTGATGAAACTAAAGATTAATTGTTTGGGAGTAACACACAACGTTGCGTGGAGGTAAAATGGAACAGCTCACCAACATCAACATCTCATCTCCGCTGTGAAGCATGGAGGAGGGAGCATCATGATTTGGGGCTGTTCTTCTGCCTGAGGGCCTGGACAACTTGCAATCATTCATGGAAGAATGAATTCAAACGTTTATCAGGCTGTTTTGCAGGAAAACCTGAGGCCGATGGTGCAATAAGACAATGATCCAAAACACCGAAGTCAATCAACTTCAGAATGGTTTCAGAAGAACAAAATACACATTCTGGAGTGACCAAGTCAAAGCCCAGACTTGAACCCCATTGAGATGCTGTGGCATGACCTAAAGACAGCGATTCATGCCAGACATCCAAGAAATCTGACCGAACTACAGCAGTTTTGTAGAGAAGAATGGACTAAGATTAGTCCTGATCCATGTGCCAGACTGATCTGCATCTACAGGAAGCGTCTGGTTGAAGTTATTGCTGCCAAAGGGGGGGTCACAAAATATTAAATGTGATGGTTCAGTTACTTATTCTTCCAATGTCTGTCATTGTTTGCATACTATCCCCATTAAAATATGAAAACCTATAAAAGTTTGGGTGGTTTTAGTTAAAGCATACACTGTTTTATTTTTTTATCTGTGTGATTTTGACAAAGCTCAGATAACATTTGATGGTGATTTTTATCCAGAAATGTAAGAAATTCCAAATATTTTTTATACCACTGTAAATTGGAATGTAATTGCTGCTTGGTCTTCGGTTATTTTGGTCTGTTATTTATAATATTTTTGTAACCGACATCAAAACTGACAAAAATTAAAGTTTGTTGACTAAATTATACTGAGCAATTAGTGTGACAGCTATTCACTTAGTGGTTATTTTCTTATGTTTTGCACAGTAATTCTTATTTATGTGCTCTCACACAGTGGTTCTGTGTAGGAGAGTTGTCAAATGTGGAAAAAAGAAAATTGCAGAGCTTCACCACCCTATTCCCAAGGCAAAAACTACAATTAACTCAACTGTGATGATACATTAGGGACAAAAACGTAACAACTTGAAGCTTTTTATGATGGAGTAATAGCAGCGTGACTTCAGAGGTTAAGTGCACATGTGATTTTCACATTCATGCTTTCTTATTCAGTTATTTTTATAAGGAAAAAACATCTTCAACAAAAACTGTATCCAAGAATGGATTGTGTTTCCTCTATAGGTAGGCGTTTTTCGAATTTAAAATGAGGGAACACTTGATTGTTCAGATGTCTCATTGTAGCAGTTTGCCAAATCCTATTCTCTTGAACCCAGATTACACATCTGGTTGCTTCCACACGCACAAGCACAATTTACTATACAAATTATACAGTCGAGTAGGCCAAATAATCCAGACATGAAACAACATGTCTACTACAAACAACTGTAATGACACACACATTATCTCAACCAGACTCTGACTCATGTTGACCTTACGTGACCAAGTGTGATTTAGCAACACCAGCGCTGCACCTTTTTGAACTCTGTATGTGCTCAAAATTGTTGGGCAGGTTTACTGCGGCATAATTTATGTCATTTACTGCCTGATAACATGTCTCAGTTTATGATGGAGGTAGGAAATTGAAAGACCTTAGGTGTAGGCAGTGCTTTCACACTGGAGCAGCACTTGATAAAGCACATCCATTTAACTGGCTGAAACAGCAGAAGCAGTATGCTTGCTATTTCTATAGAGTAAGCCCAGGAGTGAAAGTGGGCGGGAACGGTCAGAAACGCAGTTCCGGTATAAGATTCAGGTCTGGAACACAGTTCCAGTTAAGATTCAGGGCCGGAAAGCTGTTCCGGTATACGGTGCTTTGATTCCGAAAATATGACGGCAACTGTCAAAATGCTATGTAAAAAAAAAAAAAAATTAATAAATACAAAGCTGCCACACATGCATTTCATCACCAAGAAGAAAACAATCTACCAACATCCGATTTACATATACAAGTAAGCCTGTCGCAATATGCAATAATTCCATTTATCGCACGGTAAATAAAAATGAAGGCGATAAGTTTTCCGCTGCGATTTATCGCCTCGCGTGCACCTGCCTGCGCGCGTGCGGTTGACGTGCAGTTAAAAGTTAGTCTTCCTTGTTACCAACTACACAAAATGCATTTTAGTTCAGTTTTTAGTTTAGTGCAGTTTAAGTTTAGTGCAGGTGAAGAAAAAAAAGAAAAGGTGACGCTTACCATTGAAATGAAGATGTGAATGATAGCAAAATATAAGCATGGTGTGTGCATCCATGAACTGGGTCGTAGAATGCCGATCTCGGCTGGCGGTCCCCCTCCGTTCGTTCACCAGTCTTTATAAGTTAAGGTGACAGTTCTTATTGTGGTAACATCGCCTAAGAAATCGCCAGCTTCGTCAGGTTGTAAGTCATTTATTCCATCAAATCGCCAAGTGTCCACTGCTGTTGACGCCAGGATCGAAACAGAAAGTAAAATAGCGCTCTCCTGCTCACAGTCAGCCAAGCGGTGCGTTCAGGTACAGCAAAAAAAGTACGCCTCATTAGAAGCCGATTTGTTACATTATTACAGGTACTGTACTGTATTATTGTTATTATTGCTATTGATATATTATTGTTATTCTGATTTTTATTCATATTTTATTTGTTTTGCTCTTTGTAATTGCTATTTGCAATAGTAACAGCAGTATTTATTAAGGATGTAGTGTGGGTTTTTGGGCTGTGGAACGAATTATTGGAATTATAATGTATTCTTGTATTCTTATGGGAAAATCCCGCTCAACATACGACCATTTTGACTTACAAACAAGCTCCTGGAACGAATTAACTTTGTATGTAGAGGTACCACTGTATTACACATGGAACGCCATAGCAGAAGCTATGAGGGGAAACGTTTTCCATTTGCCTAGATGCTAAAATTATTGAGTGGAATTTCATTTTTCTTAAGAAACAGATTTTATTTATTCTGTGTTTCTGTGCAGTATTAATATTGTTGTCTTTTACTTAAAAGAGGGATGCTCTATTGTTTTTAGTTGTGATTTCCTAAAAAGTGTTTTTGAATTTAAGAGTAAACATTTATTGCGTTTAAATGTTTGTACATGATCTATTAATATATACTGTATTCTCACAGTGTTATTGTTTTTTTTTTTTTTTTAATTGGGGGGGTGCAATAATATCGCATTTCGCAATACTTTATGAAATAAATTATCGCTCACTAAAATTTGTTATCGAGACAGACCTATACACAAGTGTTAACAACAAGCATAAAAAAGTGCTTGTGTAGGGTAATCCGTTTCCACTGATATTTATTATTTATTTTATTCCACGGACGGCATGGAGGTTTCCCCAGCTGCTGCAGTAATCTTTAAAATTCTAAAACTCTAAAATTCAAAATGCTCTCTGGTATTGTTCAGGGGGCCGGAACAAATGTGGGGACCTCTGGTATAAGGCAAAACAATGGAAAATACATTTTCCAACTACTTATCACAACAAAACTTCATCTAAAACTTGCCATTACATGTCAATAAATGCAGTATTGCAGCAACATTTGTAATCCAGCAGCTATGCAGAGAAGCAGAGCGGAGTGATATCACTAGGCGGCTTTAAGGTTTACCGTGGTATGAAAACGTTATTAAAACCACTAAGATTTCCCGTCATACCGTAGTACGGTATTAGCTAAAGTATTTTTTATGTCCCAAAAATGCAGCGAGAAATCTGTGGCTTGCAGCGGCAGCGCTCACCCCTCCCCCTCCGGTTGTTGCTCTGTCCTGTGTCTAGGTGTGCCTAGTGTTAAGGGTTCAGTGGCAACCTATTCATTGTGTATTGTAATGTCCGTAACTAGACGCGGCCCCCTTAAGAGACAATCGGACTGGAGAGCTGTGACGTAGAAGGAAGTGAGTAGGAAGAATGGGTGAGATTTTCTTTATTTTTTTTTATTTTCTTTATTATTGTTGCCAAAATAAAGTGGATAAGCCAATACAGACTGCTCTCCTTCTTCCCCCTATTTGGAGCATTACAGTATTTTGGATCGGACTTTTCGCTGAAAGTTAGCGGTACACGGCCGTTTTGGACAAAGTGGCAAGTTTGAATGAATTTGCGCCGACAGGCGGGGCCCAAAATAGAGCCTTGCTCTATTTCAGAGCGCCACAGCACTAACGTCAGCAACGCATCCAATAGCAGAGGGGCAGGCGTATTATACTTGTGCTATCAGGCTGTTTCGGCGGACGGATATACGCAATCACGGCTGACGAAACATTGATAAATGCGCTTTTTTCAAGTTTCGGGAGCTCTGGTACACTCGAAAAATGACTCTCATACCTTTCCTTGTTAAGATAAATTGTACCTCGATGTGCGTTAATGTGGAAATGTAGTACAGAAACAACAACAACAACAACAAAAACAACAACAACAAAAAACTATTCATCTTCAGCTACGAAATGAAATATATATAATATATATTAAATATTTCAAATAGATCTTTGTTATGGTTCTTCTTGGCAAAAAATGTGGGGAAAAAAATAATATTCAACTAATTAATATTAATAGTAGTAGAGGATTCTAGCATTGTATAGGCTAATGTTCCTAGAGCTGGGAATCTTTGGGCACCTAATGATTCGATTACGATTACAATTCAGAGGCTCCGATTCGATTATAAAACGATTATTGATGCATCCCCCCTCCTTTTTTTTTTTTTTTTTTAATGTTTTGTACATTAGTTCCAAAATTGTTCAAAAATCCTCTCAGGTTAACCAAACTACTATTTCAGTATCAAGTTAACATATAACAGTAAACAAATATACAAAAATAACAGTAAATAAAATACTCCAGTCCCCATTCTGTATCAGCAGCTTTAAACTACATTAAATTAATTTAATGTTGTGAATCAACCGTTACAGTTGTCAAAATTGCTCCCGTTATTCAATAATTTCCCTTCTGTCTACTTTTGACATTTCAAAGTTTTAAAACTGTTTCAACTAGAGATGTCCCGATCGATTGGCATCCCGATCGATCGGGTCCGATCACGTCATTTTCTAAGTATCCGAATCGGCAAAAAAATATCGGCCATGCCTTTTTTAAATTTTTTTTAAAATTAAATCGTTTTCTAATTGTATTTAACGTTACAGACATAATATGTTACACTCATCCAGTGTCTTTAGTTTAGGCTTAAGGTAGGGTTATCAAATTTATCCCGATAACGGCTGTTATTAATTTTTTTTAAAATGTATCACGTTACAATTAATGCATGTGCTGCACGACCCACTCACACATTGTCGCGCTCAATCTGTAATGGCGTCGTTTTACCTATATAGAGACATAAAAGGCAGCGTAAAATGAGTAGAGTGAATTTTGGCAGCCTTTGGAGCCTTTTTTTATTTGGCTAAAGCCTTACAATCCCTCTCGCTACGAGTAGAAATATCATGGGAAGCAATGTGGGGAAGCAGGGTAGCAATTGATCTTTTTCTTAACACCTTATGTTATTTCCCAACGCAGAGAAAATATATCAATTGGTAGCACTACGCACAGTCATGGTTCCACTTCCCATCATGCCTTTGGGCATGGCTACAGTATCATTTACTGAAAGCTCAACAAATACACTAGATGGCAATATTTAGTCACAATATACAAAGTCACAAGATTTTCTATCTGTGGATCCATGGACAGAAAGAATGTTAATAATGTCATAATAAATAATTGTCATAATAAACAAATACAGTACTTTTGTACTGTACGTTGAATGTATATATTCGTCGGTAAAATTCGTTCGGAAAAATTATCGGGGATGATTGGAATTGAATCGGGAGCAAAAAAAGCAATCGGATCGGGTAAGATCGGGATCAGCAGATACTCAAACTAAAACGAGCGGGATCGGATCGGGAGCAAAAAAACATGATCGGAACAACTCTAGTTTCAACATTTAAAGATTTTGCCGATTTAGGAGTGTTTTAGATAAAAAGTGAATTAGGTTCGCGACAAAAGAGCCTTCTAGAGAAGTCTACTGCTTTAAGATGGCGGCTGTTTACTAACGCCGGCAAGTCTGTCTATTCGCATCTCTGTTCAATAATACATGTTCTAACACCGCCGTGGTCTGTCATTTTGCATCTAGTTCTACATATCTATGATATCTACTGTAGCTGTATGTTTGTAGCAACTAGCAACTGGGCGTTGTTTGTAGCGGCTGTCAGCTGCATTCAGGTATGATTGTTTTTTTATCTAGCGGAATGAGTTCAACATGATATTTACTCTCGGTCCTGTCAGGTTTGCGAGCAGGCAGGTGGTGTGTCGACCCAAGTGCAGGGAAAGGGAAGCGAGGCAAAAAGGTGGTGCAAAAGTAATTTAATTAAAACCGACAGAAAAACAAAGTACAAACCAAAACTGAGGCAATCCCAAAAACACAGTTGCAAACAAAACCCGGGGTATTGGCAAAAGACTGGTCCCACAAACTTACTAGGCAGAGGAACATGAGGGCTGTGACATAGGAAGAGGCAAAATTGACGCTGGCATGAACGAAAACATTGACATAGACACTGACATTGACAATGACGCAACAAGGAGTGACAAGAAACTGGGTGCTTATATACACACACACGCAGACAAGGGGTAACGAGACAACGAGGAACAGCTGGGTAACACAGTAGGATGCAGATTGCAGGATACACTAGGAGAAGGCACGACAGGTGAAATCAATGGGCAACCACAGAGACAAGTCACACTAGGAGAAAACCAACACAAAACCTAACAGGTCCATTCCTCATTGCGTCCCAAAGACCGCGCTGAATGTGTTTTACTTCCGCTTTACCTGGTATAATTCAATAATCGGAATTTGGATATTTGTGAATCGTTCTCGAATCTTCCACGGCCGAATCGCGAATAATCTAAGAATCGGAAATTTCGCACGCCTCTACCGGCCACGTTCGCATTTCGTTGTTCATGCATCATGTAACATTGTCATACTGAACACTTACTAAGCATATTGTTCTCGACTGTATTTTTATTTTAAATTGCCTTTCAAAATGACATATCTGATCTATGTGTTGGATTTTATCAAGTAAATTTCCCCCCAAAATGCGACTTATACTCCGGTGCGACTTATATGTTTTTTTCCTCTTCGTTGAGCATTTTATGGCTGGTACGACTTATACTCAGGTGCGACTTATAGTCCGAAAAATACGGTACCCGCTACTTTTTGAGCAGAATTCTAGCTTTGTATAGGCTAATGTTCCTATGGTTGAAAGCACAAAAGTGTGTAATAAACAACAAGCTACATTTATATTTTGCATTTTGTTTTCTTACTGTACCGAAAATGAACCGAACCGTGACCCCAAAACCGGGAAACGTACCGAACCGAGATTTTTGTGTACCGTTACACCCCTATCAAGAGGGGTTTTGATATCAAATTATTTTAAAGAGCATACAATAGGAGGAAAAAAAGTTTTAAATGGCATTATTACGTGAATTAGAATCATATTTTGAGACAATTCGACTATATACAACAATTTAGCAAAGCGCAGATGACGAGAAATTAGTCTTTTAATCTGCCGGTTAGCCACGCCTACCATTATAGGGCTTTAGTGTCCCCAACAGGTGGATGACGTCAGCGGTAGACTTGGCTCATCGGTTTTACTTATTCAGCCCATTGAGGGGGAATTATTCAGAACGAGGAAAACGCGACGAAGAGAGCCGCAAAATATCATTGTTTCAGTCTCTCTACTCCAATATTTTTACAGGATATTCTTTTTATCCAAGTATTTTTCCCCAATAGCTAAATAAATGGCTTGAGAAGGACCAGTCAGCCCGTCGAGGGGGAACTATTCACAACGAGGAAAACGCGACGAAGAGAGCTGCAAAATGTCATTGTTTCTGTCTCTTTACAGGATATTCTTTTTATCCAAGTATTTTCCCCAATTGCTAAATAAATGGCATGGTCATGACAAATAACAGTCTGGTGCTAAATGGAATATGAAATAATAAAAATGCATTTATTCAGGACGACATGGCAAAATTACTCCATAATGGTCAAAACTGTCGACTTCACCTTTACTGTCGCACCTCCCGAACGATATTTTATGACACCTAAATCGGACATATGTCATTTCCCTTCCCCGGCTTCGGAGAATGTAAACAAACCAAAAGGCGTGACAGCTAGCCGACATGCTAACCCGAACCGAGTGATGTTTCAAAGTCTTCCAAGCGGAAAATCACACATAACTAGCCTGGATTTATTGACATGACGACTGGGTTGTCGATTGTCTTCGCGGATCGGCAAACCGCCCGGCTGAGAGCAATTTACAGTTCGTTCCTTGGAGGAGGGCGGCTGCAGTTGTTGTGCAGCTAACGTGCTGCCAATGAGCATGAGGAGAGCTTTTTACATGCCTATCAATGATCAAACGTAAGTAGTCCTTTATTTAAAGAAAGTTTGTAGTGTTTACTTTGTAATCGCTGTATTAATATTTGTCATCATACAAAACAAGATGTTTACTCACTTCCTCGTCAGTCCAATGGTCCCACAGTAAATATGTGAATGGGAACTTTTTGAAACTCCAAAAAGGCACATACGCCTCTCCCTCATACAAAATCAGCTGAATCCTTCGTCCTCATACACAACAGTACGCTGTATAGTGAAGAGGACGTCTTCTACCGTACACGTCACAGCGCCCTCCTCCTCAATGCAAGACCCAAGCCGGAAGTCACTCATTTTCATGGCGCGGGATTCAAATAACTAAATAAATAGCGATCGCTTCCACACACATCCAAGCGGTCCATATCATTCAGAAGCATAAAATACCGCGTCTATTATGAAATAAACATGCTTTTTCGTGTCACATGCACTTTAACTCATCATAATTTTTATCTTTTGAGAACTACAAGTCTTTCTATCCGTGGTTCCCTTTAAAGTTAGACCAAACATGTCCGGGATGCTTACTGGAAATGCTTGGCTAAAGCTCTTTTAGAAACATCCAGGAAACTAAGCATTTGTTAAGAAAAGGATGAAGTTTGTGTTACCTAATAAAACTGATAATAAAGGGCTAGCTTTGCGGGTGAACATTCTTTGGTAAACTGTCACAGACAACTGAAACTCAAACTAGAGAGGAGGTATTTTAATTCTATTGTGGTTTCTGAGTGGTAACAATGAGGAGCAATGGAATGACTTTTGGCTGTGTGGTTGAAACAATGCAACATTATATCCAGATATTTTAATGACCACCATTTATTTTCATCAAAGTTGCGCAACGCAAGCGGATAGTTGGAAACAAGTTTTTTTATGGTCTTGTGTGTTTGAACTGAATGCAAAGCAATGGACAGAGAAGAGTGTGAAGACAAGGACAAAAGTAGGCCAATCAAAGAGCTCAATAGAATGTGGGAGCGATGTGTGCAAAGACACACACAAGTGCAAACGGCTTTGCTCGTGTTCCTTAGCAACCTTCTCATCCCCAACATGTCTTTTTCTCGACTCAGGGACAACAAAAGGTGGATGTAGCAGTTAGGATGGATAAAAACATGCAAATCCAGGTTAAGGCTGGCACAAGAAGGTGAGACTAACACGGTCTACCAATGAGATCTCGCAGCTCAACGACAAATGCAACATTTTTCTCAACAATGGACTTGATTGTTCGCTCCCACATAGCAGACTGAATTAGCAATCGTTTACTTTCAACGGGCAGCATGCCTGGCCAAAATCGCAGTGTTCATTTTTGGGTTTGCAAGAAATACCGAGAGCATCTGTTAATTTTTGTATGGATTCTGTATGGATTCTATTCCATTCTATAAAGATGTCCCGATCGATCAGCATCCGATCACGTCATTTTCAAAGTATCGTAATCGGCAAAAAAATATCGGACATCCCTTTTTTTTTTTTTTTTTTTTTTTTTTTTAATTAAATCGTTTTCTAATTGTATTTAACGTTACAGACAAAATGTCTTACACTCCCAGAGTCTTTAGTTTTGGCTTAAAGTAGGGCTATCAAATTTATCGCGTTAACGGCGGTAATTAATTTTCTTTAAATTAATCACGTTCAAATATTTAACGCAAGTAACGCATGCGCTGCACGACCCACTCACGCATTGTCGCGTTCAATCTATAATGGCGCCGTTTTACCTATATATAGAGCTAAAAGGCAGCGTAAAATAAGTAGAGTGGATTTTGGCAGTCTTTGGAGCCTTTTTTTAAATGGCTAAAGCCTTAAAGCCTTTTTGGGCCAAAAAAGGAAAGGTCAAAGATAAGCGGCCAACTTAGCACAATGTCACTTACAGCTACAAATCAAGTCAGAAACCTTGGCGTAATTATTGACTCAGACCTAAAATTTGATAGCCATCTTAAGTCCGTCACTAAATCCGCTTATTACCACCTAAAAAATATAACCAGAATTAAGGGGCTTCTGACTCAACAAGACATGGAAAAACTTATGCATGCATTCATTTTTAGCAGATTGGACTACTGCAACGGTATATTTACAGGTCTTGATAAAAAATCAGTCAGGAAGCTGCAGCTAGTACAGAATGCTGCAGCCAGAGTCCTCACAAATACAAGGAAGCTGGACCACATTACACCGGTTTTGAAATCACTACACTGGCTTCCAGTGAGTCAAAGGATAGACTATAAAATACTACTGCTCGTCTACAAAACACTTAATGGCCTTGGACCAAAATACATGCTTGACTTGTTAGATTCCTATGAGACATCTAGACCCCTAAGGTCGTCTGGAACCGGTCTTCTCCATGTTCCAAGAACAAGAACCAAGCAGGGTGAGGCAGCATTTAGTTATTATGCTCCTCACCTCTGGAACAAGTTACCCGAACGTCTGAAGTATGCTCAAACTGTTAGCTCCTTTAAATCAGGGCTAAAAACGCTTTTGTTTAGCACTGCATATCCATAACTGTCTATATAATTCAATCTATCTGCTTTCTATTCCTCTTGTGCTCATCTCCATTGCTGATTTCATCTATTATTAGTAGTAGTAGTTTTTGTTTTATTTTTATTTATTTATTTTTATTCTGTGATTAAATGCGATCTTTTGTCTTGGTTTTTACGTTGTGTTGATTTAAATGTGATTTTTATGGTCTTCATGTGATGTAAAGCACTTTGAATTGCCTTGTGTTGAATTGTGCTATATAAATAAATTTGCCTTGCCTTGCCTTACAATCCCTCTCTCAACAATTAGAAATATCGTGGGAAGCAATGTGGGGAAGAGCGGTATTTGATTGCTAGTTGATCTTTTTCTTAACACCCTATGTTATTTCCCAACGCAGAAAAGATATCAACTGGTGCCACTACGCACAGTCATGGTTGCACTTCCCATCATGCATTTGGGCAGAACAGTTAAATGGCTACAGTATCATTTACTGAAAGCTCAACAAATACAGTAGATGGCAATATTTAGTCACAATATACAAAATCACATTTATCCTTTAAGAATTACAAGTCTTTCTATCCGTGGATCCCTCTCACAGAAAGAATGTTAATAATGTAAATGCCATCTTGAGGATTTATTGTCATAATAAACAAATACAGTACTTATGTACCGTATGTTGAATGTATATATTCGTCCGAGTTTTATTGCCAAAATGTATATGATCGGGAAAAATTATCGGGAATGATTGGAATTGAATCGGGAGCAAAAAAAAAAAAAAGCAATCGGATAGGGAAATATCGGGATCGGCAGATACTCAAACTAAAACGATCTGGATCGGATCGGGAGCAAAAAAACATGATCGGAACAACCCTACCTCATATTATGTAATGTAAGTCATGAAAATAGAATAAACGTGTTTTTGACTGCAATGCACTTGACCAAAATATGTTTCAATAGTATTAAGGCTATAGTCATAAATAATGTGATTTAGCTTAGCTTAACTTAGCTTAGCTTTAAGATGTAGACACAATATCCTGATATAGGACAACAATACAGCGGATCCTCGTACATTTGCTGTCCGCATCCGCAGTTCACCTATTCCTAACATGCATGTTTTGAGAATGTGGATTCTACAGTGCCTGGTGAAAATTCACACTAGCATGAGATAACCATGCAAATTCCATACATGAACGTTGTGGCAACAATCGACACAGAGTCTCAGAACTGAGACAGACGTGCCAACCACTAGTTCATTGTTTTGCTGTTTTTTTTCTAATGTTAGATTATTCAATGTTAGATGCATATTTATGTACTTGTTGAACTATAACTGCTTGAATTTTAAAATTCATCTTCTCTTGTAAAGTTTTTGCTTCATTAGGTCCTGCATGACTTCCCGTTTGGGATGATTGAGCATGAAAAAAAAAAAAAAAACATTGCATGTGACTGCTAAGAAATCGGTTCTTGTGAATAGACTTGATTGTACAACAAAGCCTGCAAATTCAAATGCCACTACAATAACGCAATATGGAATTTGACACACTAAGGCTCGG
Organism: Corythoichthys intestinalis; assembly: GCF_030265065.1. Classification (NCBI taxonomy): domain Eukaryota; kingdom Metazoa; phylum Chordata; class Actinopteri; order Syngnathiformes; family Syngnathidae; genus Corythoichthys; species Corythoichthys intestinalis. The sequence goes on from NC_080411.1 coordinate 3,013,667, forward strand.
TTCAAACTGCAGGTCTTAATGCACAATTCCAATTTTTTGTAATATGTTTACTTGCAGACTGCCTTTGTCCATTCAGCCCATTCAAGTATTATCACTAATTCACAGTCCAACACGCACAGAGCAAACATATCCGCATGCACAGAGGAATCAAAACAAATAACTACAGTGGTATGAAAAAGTATCTGAACCTTTTGGAATTTCTTAAATTTCTGCATAAAATCACCATCAAATGCGATTTGATCTTTGTCAAAATCACACAGATGTAAAAACAGTTTCTGCTTTAACTAAAACCACCCAAACATTAAAAGGTTTTCATATTTTAATGAGGATAGTATGGAAACAATGACAGAAGGGGGAAAAATAACAGTGAACCCTCTGCCTAAGAGGACTTAAAGAGAAATTGAAACCAATTTTAACCAAACAGTTTAAGTCATGTGTGTGCCCAATCACTGATGAGCGGTTTAAAGCTAGCCCGGCCACCATTCAGCGGATACAATTTCCAGGGCGGAGCAAGCCACAGCAAACAGACAGCGGAGTGGACCAATCAGCGACGGGCGGACGTGACGTTAGTAAAGCGACGAGGGCAGGCGAGGGACTTGGGCGCGGATGTAAAAATACGAGGAGAGCAGAGTTTATTCAACATGGCTAGCGCGAGACAGACTGTTGTCATGGACTTGTGTCGATGTGTTTTTGGTCATTTAAAACTGATTTTACCGTGGACTGGAACATATTCCCGGCTCTCCTGTTCACCATCTGTGTTGTTGTGGAGATGACTTCCGACGCAGAAGAGTGACGTTGCTCGTTAAGAACACGTCACGCAAATAAACAAATCTGATTGGACGGTTGATTTTGTCCGTGCTCGAGAGGCCGTTAATGGGCTGGGTCCCAGACTATTCTCGCAGTGTTTGAAAAATACAGGGAGAACAGTCTGGCCGCGCCAGGCAAGTTTAAAGCTGCCTTGCTCACGAATAAACACACAACTGGTAAAAATTGTCTTGATAAAAAGCATTGGCTGATGAGCATCATGGCTCGGTCAAAAGAGCTGTCTAAAAGGATTGCTGATTTGTATCAAGCGGGAAAAGGATACAAACCATCTCTAAAAATCTGGATGTTCATCAATCGACAGTCCAAGAAGTTGTCTACAAAAAGAGAGAATTTGGCACTGTTGCTTCTCTACCAAGGAGTGGCCGTCCACCAAAGATGACGCCAAGAGTTCAGCGCAGAATACTCAGTGAGGTAAAAAAAAAAAATCCTATCGGGTCTGCTAAAGACTTACAGAAATCACTGGCACAGATAGTTGTGGCAAATATTTTGTGGACTGATGGAACCAGAGTTGAATTGTTTGGGAGTAACACACGTCATGTGTGGAGGAAAAATGGAACAGCTCACCAACATCAACATGTCATCCCTGCCGCGAAGCATGGTGGAGGGACCATCATGATTTGGGGCTGTTTTGCTGCTTCAGACAACTTGCAATCATTAATGGAAAAATGAATTCAAAAGTTTATTAGTATTTTTGCAGGAAAACCCGAGGCCGTCAGTTAGACAGTTGAAGCTTGGAAAAGGATGGATGCTGCATCAAGACAATAATGGTTTCAGAAGAACAAAATACACGTTCTGGAGTGGCCAAGTCAAAGTCCAGACTTGAACCCCATTGAGAAGCGGTGGCATGACCAATAAACAGCGATTCATGCCAGATATCCCAGGACTCTGACTGAACTACAGCAGTTTTGTAAGATTTGGCCAAAATTAGTCCTGATCGATGTGCCAGACTGATCTGCAGCTACAGGAAGCGTCTGGTTGAAGTTATTGCTGCCAAAGTGGGTGGCACAAAATAATGAATGTGATGGTTCACTACTTTTTTGTCCCCCTTCTGTTATTGTTTGCATACTATCCTCATTAAAATATGAAATCCTATCAAGGTTTGGGTGGTTTTAGTTAAAGCAGACACTGTTTTTTCATCTGTGTGATTTTGACAAAGATTTGATGGTGATTTTATGCAGAAATGTGAGAAATCCCAAAAGGCTCAGATACTTTTTCATACCACTGTATTTTGCTATTCTATTGTAAAACGAGTAAACGTGAAGAAATGAGAGGTTTGTCTTTAACCTTGAAGGTTTCCACTGTTGTGGAACTCGTGTTTATCCTGACTGGAAGGGAATGAGAGAATTTCTTTTTAATTTATTTATTTTACAGTATGGGAATTACTCCGCTGTAGATATTCCGCAAATGAGTTTCGAGGCATGTCATGACTGAGTCAAAGTGGAAAATTACTCCACCTAATAGGATCCCAGATGACTCCTCATCTCTATTGACCTCATCATTTTACCCAACCACATGCTGTAAACCATCTTGACTTCATTCACCAATCCTGTACTTCATGAACTTCCTCCTAAAGTACAAGTTAACTAGTTTTCCTGTCTGCTTTTTAGTTGTTTCACCTTCAGGAACTAAAGCGACAGCAGATGAGTCAGGAACAGTGGAGACGCCACACTTCCTGTCAGCGTACAATATGACAGACTGCAAAGCAGAGATAGACACATTCTTCCCAAAACATGGATTAATCATCTGCAGGGTGAAATGTGCAAGTAGAGCTGTAGAATTGTGGCCTTTGCTGGAATTGAGCCCAGCAGCACTCCCACACTGTGGTCCTCTGGAGTGACTATGAGAAAAGTCTGGTTTCTGTGGCTTTTTTTTTCGCACCCCTCTCGCCATCAATCATGGTTTCTCGACCTCGTCTCCTGACCGTGACCTCATTTTTCTCGAGGTACCCTTCTCATGGCACCGGCAAATAAAGCTGTCAAAGCACGCCGTGTTACACGGAGGTTTTCCCAAATGTTTACAAAAGCATGCAAGGAAAGGGAGCTAGAAGCTAAATAGATTACGCGCATATTAAAATTCTAAACTTTTTAGCTTATTGTTTTTGTTGTTTGTTTTTTTAAATATCAATCCCTTGCGCAGCCAGAGGTCAAGGAAAGCTGCTATAAATCATCTACAGCTGCCAAAGATGTACACAGCCTTCAGCCATGTGGGCACGGATCTACGCACGGTTATTACTTAGTCACGAGCATATGTTTTTGTACTTACATCAGTTTTCCTGAACTTGGCTTTAAGGCTCTTCATGTTCGGTCTAGTAGTAGTCCATGTAGTTGCTTGCTCGCTTACAGCTGGAAAAAGAGAAAAGACTGATTGGGGTGGGGGTGCAGACACTTTTGAAATGTTGTTTCTTTTAGGGCTGCAGCTTTTGATTAGTTTAGGAGTCAATTAATCGATGAACTAGTAAGTTCGAATAATTGAGAAATTGGATAAGGAACATGAAAAAAATACAATACCTGAGCTAAGCCTCAAACGGTATAAAAATAAATAAAAGGATCTAAGTACAACGAAAGAACAAATGGCTAATTTACAGTGGGGCAAATAAGTATTTAGTCAACCACCAATTGTGAAAGTTCTCCAATTTGAAAAGATTAGAGAGGCCTGTAATTGTCAACATGGGTAAACCTCAACCATGAGTGACAGCATGTGGGAAAAAAAACTGGAAATCACATTGTTTGATTTTTAAAGAATTTCTTTCCAAATTACAGGGGAAAATAAGTACTTGGTCACCTACAAAAAAGCAAGATTTCTGGCTGTCAAAGAGGTCTAACTTCTTCTAACGAGGCTCCACTCGTTACCTGTATTAATGGCACCTGGTTTAACTCATTATCGGTATAAAAGACACCTGTCCACAATCTCAGTCAGTCACACTCCAAACTCCACTATGGCCAAGACCAAAGAGCTGTCGAAGGACAAAATTGTAGACCTGCACCAGGCTGTGAAGACTGAATCTGCAATAGGTAAAACGCTTGGTGTAAAGAAATCAACTGTGGGAGCAATTATTAGACATACAAGTCTAGTGCTGCGTAGATTAATCGATTAACTCGAGTATTCGATTAGAAAAAAAGATTCAAATTAAATTTTGCTGCCTCGAGTATTCGTTTAATTAGAGTGGCATTGTAATGGTTTATTTTGAAAGTGTTTGCATTGAGTTTTATCGATTTGGGTGGATACACTGCCCTGTAGTCTGCCTCATTTCACATGGCTGAATCCAGCTGCTCCATATTAAGACCAACATAAGCTAAGTTTTAGTTTGAACTAATGTTTTTTTTAATGCATTTGTAATTTAGTATATAGGTATATGTATTTAGCCGTTTTCTGTGGGAATATGTGCCTGAACGATTTGTTAAGAGCATTGTAAAAAACAAAACAAAAACATTAGCGTTTTATAGCATTTAAGCTAGCGGACTATTGCTATGTAAGTTAGCCAATTGTTCTATCGTTGTACATAGATCTTTATTTATTTATTTATTTATTTTTATACAGTTTGAGGCTCAGCTCAGGTATTTTAATTTTTTTGTGTTCCTTATCTGATTACTCGATTATTCGAACTAACTAGTTCATCGATTAATCGACTACCAAAATAATCGATAGCTGCAGCCCTATACAAGACCACTGATAATCTCCCTCGATCTAGGGCTCCATGCAAGATCTCACCCCGTGGCGTCAAAATGATAACAAGAACGGTGAGCAAAAATCCCAGAACCACACGGGGGGACCTGGTGAATGACCTACAGAGAGCTGGGACCACAGTAACAAAGGCTACTATCAGTAACACAATGCGCCACCAGGGACTCAAATCCTGCACTGCAAGATGTGTCCCCCTGCTGAAGAAAGTACACGTCCAGGCCCGTCAGCGGTTCGCTAGACAGCATTTAGATGACCCAGAAGACTGGGAGAATGCGTTATGGTCAGATGAAACCAAAATAGAACTTTTTGGTAGAAACACAGGTTCTCGTGTTTAAAGGAGAAAGAATACTGAATTGCATTCGAAGAACACCATACCCACTGTGAAGAATGGGGGTGGAAACATCATGCTTTGGGGCTGTTTTTCTGCAAAGGGACCAGGACGACTGATCTTTGTAAAGGAAAGAATTGTTAGGTTTTGTATTTGTTTTCTCCTAGTGTAACTTGTCCCTGTGATTGCCCATTGATTTCACCTGATGTGCCTTCTCCTAGCCTATCCTCCTGTGCTCACCTGTTCCTTGTTGTCTCGTTAACCCTTGTTTGCGTGTGTGTGTATATAAGCTCCCATTTTCTGTTCACTCCTTGTTGCGTCATTGTCTATGTCTATGTCTACGTCTGCCAAAGTCAAGACCTGTCCAAGCCCTCGTGTACCAGTCCCTCCGTTTAAGTAAGTTTTTGTTTGAACATTGCCTTTTTGATCCCCAGTCCTTTTGGTTGTACTTTGTGCTTTTGGTCAGTTGTTATTAAAACGTGTTTTGAGTTCTCCTCCACCTGCCTTGCTGCTTTTTGTTTCCCTGCAATTGGGTCCACACAACCTGCCTGCCTGCTCGCCTCCCTGACAAGAATGAATGGGGTCATGTATCGAGAGATTTTGAGTGAAAATATTCTTCCATTAGCAAGGGCGTTGAAGATGAGACATGGCTGGGTCTTTCAGCATGACAATGATCCCAAACACACAGCCAGGGTTACAAAGGAGTGGCTTCGTCAGAAGCATTTCAAGGTCCTGGAGTGTCCTAGCCAGTCTCCAGATCTCAACCCTATAGAAAATCTGTGGAGGGAGTTGAAAGTCCATGTTGCCCAACGACAGCTCCAAAACATTAATGCTCTAGAGGAGATCTGCATGGAGGAATGGGCCAAAATACCAGCAAAAGTGTGTGAGAAAATGTTTGGCCTCCGTTATTGCCAACAAAGGGTACATAACAAAGTATTGAGATGAACTTTTGGTATTGACCAAATACTTATTTTCCACCATGGTTTGCAAATAAATTCTTTAAAAATCAAACAATGTGATTTTCTGTTTTTTTTTTCCTCCACATTCTGTCTCTCATGGTTGAGGTTTACCCATGTTGACAATTACAGGCCTCTCTACCATTTTCAAGTGGGAGAACTTGCACAATTAGTGGTTGCCTAAATACTTATTTGCCCCACTGTATGTAAAATAAATGCTAATTGCCCATTTTTTGCTATTATAACAAAGAATCGAGACTGTTTTACATCCATATCTATAAAGAATTTGGGGATTTAAGCATTTTTTCACAAGAATTTTCAACGAAAGAAGCACTTTGTCTGTGATTCCACTCGGTCAGCTTTGACGGCCTCGCCAATAATGTAGGCCCCCTATTTATTGGCCCCGTGCCCCGTTGTCCCGTCCATACATTATGAAGTCTATGTCGCGAATATTCTAAGAATCGGAAATGTTTGCACATCTCTAGTAAGATGTCTGGAAATTGGCAAAAATGTAAATTGTTTCCAAAGTAAAAGCAGATTTTCTTCATGTGCTACTTTGATTCAACAAAAACATAATGAAGAAATCTGATAATATTTACAACTGAGAAGTTATATGTATGTTATAATTAGAGATGTCCCGATCGATCGTCCGATCACGTCATTTTCAAAGTATCGGAATCGGCAAAAAAATATTGGGCATGCCTTTTTTTAACTTTTTTTTTTTTTTTTTTAAATTAAATCGTTTTCTAATTGTATTTAACGTTACAGACATAATATGTTACACTCATCCAGAGTCTTTAGTTTTGGCTTAAGGTAGGGTTATCAAATTTATCCCGATAATGGCGGTAATTAATTTTTTAAAAAATGTATCGCGTTAAAATATTTAACGCAATTAATGCATGCGCTGCACGACCCACTCACGTATTGTCGCGCTCAATCTGTAATGGCGCCGCTTTACCTACAGTTGTGGTCAAAAGTTTACATACACTTGTGAAAAACATAATGTCATGGCTCTCTGAGTTTCCAGTTATTTCTACAACTCTGATTTTTCTCCGATAGAGTGATTGGAACAGATACTTCTTTGTCACAAAAAACATTCATGAAGTTTGGTTCTTTTATGACTTTATTTTGGGTTAACAGAAAAAGTGATCAAATCTGCTGGGTCAAAAATATACATACATGGATCTGAAAAAGCGAATCATTGACAGGTATGAACAAGTCTGGAAAGTCACTTGGAGCCATTTCAAAGCAGCTGCAGGTCCCAAGAGCAACAGTGCAAACAATTGTTTTTAAGTATAAAGTGCATGGCACTGTTTTGTCACTGCCACGATCAGGAAGAAAACGCAAGCTATCACCTGCTGCTGAGAGAAAATTGGTCAGGAGGGTGAAGATTCAACCAGAAGCTTGCCAGAAGCTTGTGGATGGCTACCAAAAGCGCCTAATTGAAGTGAAAATGGCCAAGCCACATGTTACCAAATATTAGCGCTACTGTATGTATATTTTTGACCCAGCAGATTTGATCACTTTTTTCTGTTCACCCATAATAAAGTCATAAAAGAACCAAACTTCATGAAAGTTTTTTGTGACAAAGAAGTATCTGTTCCGATCACTCTATCAGAGAAAAATCAGAGTTGTAGAAATAACTGGAAACTCAAGAGAGCCATGACATTATGTTCTTCACAAGTGTATGTAAACTTTTGACCACAACTGTATGTAGAGAACTAAAAGGCAGCGTAAAATGAGTAGAGTGAATTTTGACAGCCTTTGGAGCCTTTTTTTAATAGGCTAAAGCCTTACAATCCCTCTCCAAATGATTAGAAATATCATGGGAAGCAATGTGGGGAAGCAAGGTAGTAATTAATCTTTTTCTTAACACCCTATGTTATTTCCCAACGCAGAGAAGATATATCAATTGGTAGCACGACGCACAGTCATGATTCCACTTCCCATCATGCATTTGGGCATGGCTACAGTATCATTTACTGAAAGCTCAACAAATACACTAGATGGCAATATTTAGTCACAATATACAAAGTCACAAGTCTTTCTATCCGCGGATCCCTCTCACAGAAAGAATGTTAATAATGTAAATGCCATCTTGAGGATTTATTGTCATAATAAAAAAATACAGTACTTATGTACTGTATGTTGAATGTATATATTCGTCCGAGTTTTATTCATTTTTTTCTTAATGCATTGCCAAAATGTATATGATCGGGAAAAATGATCGGGAATGATTGGAATTGAATCGGGAGCAAAAAAAAGCAATCGGATCGGGAAATATCGGGATCGGCAGATACTCAAACTAAAACGATCGGGAGCAAAAAAACATGATCAGAACAACCCTAGTTATAATTTCAAGACGTTAGACCGGTTTAAGGTGAAGAGGGTCCGAAACTATTAATTGGTTGTCAAAATACACAGTAGTTGTCGATTAATTTGCTAATCGATAAGTTGTCGATTAAATGTTGCACCTCTACAACATTTTCAATTTGATCCCACTTTAACATTTCACCTTTTCACAAGGCGAGAGTCAGTTTGAAAGTAGCACATGCTATTCTAATTTGAACCTCACAGCAAATGGTTTCCAGCTTTCTTTGGTTTCCACCAATGTTTTAAATCAACTCCAAACCCTCCGGGATGTTTGGCAACTGTACTTCTGCCTTAGTTCCCTCAAGCAAGAGCTTTTTTTGTGTCCCAAATGACCTTGTCCATGATTTACCACCGAAATTATTCCAAGGAGCATTCCAGCCTTGTAATGAGGCTACTTTGCTTCGTTATGTTTCCACGCTCTCCTGCAGCTGCTTGTATTTCCAGAGTAAAGCTTACATTGTAAGCAACGCTAGGCTATTTGAATGTCACAGTTACCTGCTAGTGTTTTTCTCTTTGGCTCTAATTGGACACAGTGAGGGAACATAGTCTTGTCTTCCTTCTATTTTGGCTTTGTGTTGTAAAACACAATCTAGTTTCAAGCAGGCTTGAGTGAAGTGAAACAAATAGACCAAAGGGATTACTTTTACTGCTATGCCATCGCATGTGAGCAAGGAAAGCCGTTCTTTTGGCATGGATGTCTGCTTACAACAAAACTAATGGCTTAGATTTATGCTTAAATGGGTTAGTGCTGCATTAAATTACCCAACGATCCCACTAATTCATGGAAAGTTTCCAATTTGTTCCAGGGTTACGAACGCGTTCCATTCTTACGCTGGCAACGTAACCCGAATTTCCACGTAAATCGGGTAGGGCTGTCAAAATTATCGCGTTAACGGGCGGTAATTAATTTTTTTAATTAATCACGTTAAAATACTTGACACAATTAACGCACATGCCCCGCTCAGACAAATTTAACTGACAGTATAGTGAAATGCCCACTTGTTAATTGTTTTGTGGAGTTTTGCCGCCCTCTGCTGGCGCTTGGGTGTGACCGATTTTATAGGCTTCAGCACCCATGAGCATTGTGTAAGTAATTATTGACATCAACAATGGCGGGCTACTTGTTTAATTTTTGATTGAAAAATTGACAAATTTTATTAAAATGAAAACATTAAGAGGGGTTTTAATATAACATTTCTATAACTTGTACTAACATTTATCTTTTAAGAACTACAAGTCTTTCTATCCATGGATTGCTTTAACAGAATGTTAATAATGTTAATGCCATCTTGTTGATTTATTGTTATAATAAACAAATAGAGTCCTTATGTACCGCATGTTGAATATATATATCCATCTTGTGTCTTATCTTTCCATTCCAACAATAATTTACAGAAAAATATGGCATATTTTATAGATGGTTTGAATTGCGATTAACTGCGATTAATTATGATTAATTAATTTTTAAACTGTAATCAACCCGATTAAAAATTGTCATCGTTTGACAGCCCTACAATCGGGATTAACCCTTTAAGTACCCATACATACCCCCTCAAATCTCAAAATAACTATCCAAAAACATTTACAGTGGAAAGAAAAAGTATCTGCACCTTTAAGAATTTCTCACAATTCTGCATAAAAGCACCATCAAATGTAACCTGATCTTTGTCAAAATCACAGAGATCCAAAAACTGTGACTGCTTTAACTAAAGCCACACAAACATTTATAGTTTTTAATATTTTAATAAGGATAGCATGCAAACGATGACAGAAGGGGGAAAAATAAGTAACTGAACCCTCTGCCTAAGGAGACTTAAAGAGCAATTGAAACCAATTTTTAATCAAACTTTTTAAGTCAGGTGTGTGCCCAAACACTGATGAGTGGTTTAAAGCTTCCCTGCCCACTATAAAACACACACCTGGTAAGAAATGTCTTGATGAGAAGCTTTGTCTGATGGTTAGGGTTCATCATGGCTTGGTCAAAAGTGCAGTCTGAAGACCTGCGATCAAGGATTGTTGAGTTGTATAAAGCTGGGAAAGGATACAAAACCATCTCTAAAAGTCAGCATGTTCATCAATCGACAGTCAGAGAAGTTGTCTACAAATGGAGAAAGTTTGGCACTGTTGCTTCTCTCCCAAGGAGTGGCCATCCACCGAAGATGACACCAAGAGTTCAGCGCAGAATACTCAGAGAGCTAAAATAAGACCCTAGAACGTCTGCTTAAGACTTAGAGAAGTCACTGGCACAGTCCAAAATCTATGTGCACACATCAAGTATATGTAAAACTGTGGCCAAGAATGGCGTTCATGGGAGGACTCCACGGAGGAAGTCACTGCTGTCGAAAAAAACATTGCTGCTCGTTTAATGTTCGCAAAAAGGCACTTGGACACTCCACAGAGGTTTTGGCAAAATATTTTGTGGACAAATGAAACTAAAGTTAAATTGTTTGGGAGTACACACAAGGTCATGCGTGGAGGAAAAGTGGAACAGCTCACCAAAATCAACACCTCATCCCCACCGTGACGCATGGTGGAGGGAGCATCATGATTTGGGGCTGTTTTGCTGCCTCAGGGCTTGGACAACTTGAAATCATTAATGGAAGAATGAATTCAAAAGTTTATCAAGATGTTTTGCAGGAAAACCTGAGGCCGTCTGTCACAGTTGAAGCTGAAAAAACTGCAACAAGACAATGATCCAAAACACAGAAGAAAATCCACTTCAGAATGGTTTCAGAAGAACAAAATATGGAGTGGCCAAGTCAAAGTCCAGACTTGAACCCCATTGAGACCTAAAGACAGCGATTCATGCCAGACATCCCTGGAATCTAACTGAACTACAGCAATTTTGTAGAGAAGAATGGACCAGGATTAGTCCTGATTGATGAGCCAGACTGATCTGCAGCTACAGGAAGCGTCTGGTTGAAGTTATTGCTGCCAAAGGGGGGGGGGGGGGGGGGCACAAAATATTAAATGTCATGGTTCACTTGCGTATTTTTCCCCCTTCTGCCATTGTTTGCATACCATTCTCATTATATGAAAACATATAAATGTTTGGGTGGTTTTAGTTAAAGCAGACACTGTTTTTTCATCTGTGTGATTTTCAGATCACATCACATTTGATGGTGATTTCATGCAGAAATGTGAGAAATTCCAAAAGGTTCAGATACTTTTTCATACCATTGTACATGTAAGTTAGTATTCAGTGATGTAGTATTAAAAAAAATAATAATAATAATAATAGGCGGAAAACACTCAGGTGACTGAAAGTTCCGCTCTGAGACCCCCAATTTGGCCAACTTTCAAAACTGTCCGATATGCATGTGTGATACATCATCGGAAGGGTTAAAATCTCAAATTTTCAGGGGGAACAAAAATTTTTTACAGGAGGGCATTTAAAAAAAATTTAAACAGCGAAACCCTATATGCAGGTGAGAGCACTCAAGAGCAGAATTGCAGACGCCATGACTTTAACGAGATATTATCACGTACTTACCTTGTTTCAATCCAAAAACTCCACGTAGCATGTATCATCACTGAGTGTCAAGACACAGCTGTGAATGGCCACAGCTGAATTTGGGGGGGATTTTATGGGTGAAACATGGTAATACAACAAAGGCCGTGATGCAGAAATCGCAGACATCAACAAGGAGTGGTCGAGATTTTTTTTTCCATATATTTACCCTTTAAAAACTCTTTTGTTTTGTAAATGTTTCTTTGTTTGGATCGATTATTTATCATTTAACATATCAGAGAAAATGCGACAGTAACAACAAAAAAATACAATTAAGCGATAGTTATTAGGTAGATATCCGTGACTTTATTACAGACACCATTTTGTTTCATTGTGACGTAATTTGTTTAAAAGTTAAAAATATACGAGTGAATAATTTTTTTAATGAATTACCTTCGTTTTATGGCCGGGTTGAAGCAAAATCGGTTGTGCGGCGTCTGTAAACGGGGCTTTCCAGGGTAAAACGGAAAAATTAAAAATAGTTCGGGGGCTTCATGTGCCATGAATCTGCTATGGTAGCGTATAGACATATTGTTCTATCAAACACAACAGTTGTTTTGGCTTAAAATACATTTTTTTTTAAAGAGGAGTGCAAGAGCAGAAACCGCTTTTTTAGTCTTGTCTGTGTTTTCCGCCAGTAATAATCTAAAAACTATGGCTGTCAAATGATTAAAATTTTTTAATCGAGTTAATTACAGCTTAAAAATTAATCGTAATTAATCGCAATTCAAACCATCTATAAAATATGCCATATTTTTCAGTAAATTATTGTTGGAATGGAAAGATAAGACACAAAACGGATATATACATTCAACATATTGTCCATAAGTACTGTATTTGTTTATTATAACAATAAATCAACAAGATGGCATTAACATTATTAACATTCTGTTAAAGCGATCCATGGATATAAAGACTTGTAGCTCTTAAAAGATAGATGTTAGTAAGTTATAGAAATTTTATATTAAAACCCTTCTTAATGTATTTGTTTTAATAAAATTTGTAAAATTTTCAATCAAAAAATAAACTAGTAGCCCACCATTGTTGATGTCAATAATTACACAATGCTCATGGGTCGCACCCAAGCACCAGCAGAGGGCGACAAAACTCCAAAAAACACAGTGGAGATTACACTGTACTGTCATTTTAATCTGTTTGAGCGGGGCATGTGCGTTAAATGCGTCAAATATTTTAACGTGATTCATTTTAATAATTAACTTCCGCCCATTAACGCGATAATTTTGACACCCCTACTAAAAACATATCGGTACAGTTTAGCCAATACCACACATCGGAATCGATACCCAGGGCCAAAAATGGTATCGGTGCAACACTAATGCATATAAATACTTCGACCAATCCCTACATCACATGAATAGCAAACCATTCTGAACCTGCAGACATGACACGCATATTGGTTAACAAGAATCCACGAGCATGTTATAGTAGCCGCCTTTTGCATTGTGCCAGCTAATACAGTGCCAATGAAGTGTTTTCCATTAAAGACAAACGTTCCTGAAGAAGCGAAAGGCGCGCGGCGTACATCTTCGCCACAGAAACACTTGACGAGTACTAGACTGCAGCAAAAAACTATTTGAAGGCGAATTCATTCAAAACTGCTAATGTCAATTTGCCGAGAATGCTTACTTACCCCTCTCGCTTTTTTCCAGGAGTCGGGGAATCGGTTCGGGATTCTCCTTTTGGGACCCAAAAAGCGGATTAGCTAGCGAACAGCGAGTCGTTGTTCTGCCGCCGCTACAGTGGGAGGATGTAGAGAAAGCAGAGGAAAACAGTGCGGCCGACCGACACACTGGCCCGGCTCGGCCCCGACTGCATACATTAAAAGTTGGGATTGTTGGTGGACCCCCTCCCTCCACACTGACTCTGGAATGTGACGTCACAGCGGATCGGGCTCTCGTGACGGAGGAGTGCATGAGTTGGGGGCGGGCGCGTCCTCTATTGTGCTTCATTCATAGTCTGACGGAGGAGGAGGAGGTGGGGTGGACTTTGCTGCCTATAAATCACAACGTTTTCCAACCGTTTTCGAGCCAAACCATATTTAATATGAAGACATGTCACGGAACACCACCCAAAAAATCGCACATGAGACCACCAAAAACTAAAAAAAACTTTTAACCCCGGTGATCTGTTTCTCTACACCTCGATTGTAAAGGGGGAAACCGCAAAGTAGTGTCACTTCCCGCCATTTTTAACATTTTTTAAGTGCAAATATAATATCACTAAGTGTATATAAAACCCTATAAATGCATATAATCATTCGAACATTAAAGAATAGCTTTAAACATGTAAATAGAATATTAATATACTGTATATACAGTGGGGCAAATAAGTATTTAGTCGACCATTAATTGTGCAAATTCTCCCACTTGAAAATATTAGAGGGGCCTGTAATTGTCAACATGGGTAAACCTCAACCATGACAGACAGAATGTGGAAAAAAAAAACAGAAAATCATATTGTTTGATTTTTAAAGAATTTATTTGCAAATCATGGTGGAAAATAAGTATTTGGTCTATACCAAAAGTTCATCTCGATAATTTGTTATGTACCCTTTGTTGACAATAACGGAGGCCAAACGTTTTCTGTAACTCTTCGCAAGCTTTTCACACACTGTTGCTGGTATTTTGGCCAATTCCTCCATGCAGAGCTCCTCTAGAGCCAGGGCCGGCCCAGCCTATACGCAGACTATGCAGCTGCTTAGGGCCCCTGACCACTAGTGGGCCCCCAATCTGGCAATTGTTTAATTTATATTCTATTTTGTTTACTACAGTTTGCTTTATTTGACTTTTGTGAGTTTTGATACGTGATTACAAGCTTAAAAAGATAAAAGTTCTTCCTTAACTTCTTTCTTTCCTCTTTTAGAAAAAGGTTTGGCACTATCTACTGTAAGTACTGACAATTATTTGGGGTGAGAAGTTTGAAGTATGCAGTGCAACAAAATCTCTTTAATATACAAAATATGGACGTATGGGTTGGATTGCATGTATGGGTTTCACAGTACACTGTGACGAAATGGTGGGCCAAAAATGTGGGCCCCTTTAAATTATTTTGCTTTGGGCCCCCAAATGGCCTGGGCCGGCCCTGCTAACACCCAAACAAGTTCAAGCTGTCCTGCAGTCCGAGGGTACGACTGTCAACCCGTACTATCCGTCGGCGTCTGAAGGAAAAGGGACCCTATGGTAGGATACCCAGGAAGAACCCACTTCTGACCCCGAGACATAAAAAAGCCAGGCTGGAGTTTACCAAAACTTACCTGAGGAAGCCAAATACGTTTTGGAAAAAGTTCTCTGGTCAGATGAGAGGAACGTAGAGCTTTTTGTATAAAGGCATCAACACTGAGTTTATAGGGGGAAAAAAACAAGGCCTTCAAAGAAAAGAACACGATCCCCACAGTCAAACAGGGTGGAGGTTCCCTGATGTTTTGGAGTTGCTTTGCTGCCTCTGGCACTGGACTGCTTGACCGTGTGCATGGCATTATGAAGTCTGAAGACTACCAACAAATTTTGCAGCATAATGTATGGAGAAAGCTGGGTCTCCCTCAGAGGTCATGGGTTTTCCAGCAGAACAATGACCCAAAACACACTTGAAAAAGCACTAGAGACTTCTAAAGTGGCCAGCAATGAGTCCAGACTTGAATCCCATAGAACACCTGTGGAGAGATCTGAAAATGGCACCCTTCAAATCTCAGAGACCTGGAGTATTTGACCAAAGAAGAATGGTCTAAAATTCCATCAGAGCATTGTAAGAAGCTCATTGATAGATACCAGAAGCGGTTGTTCGCAGTTATTTTGTCTAAAGGTTGTGCTACCAAATATTAGGCTGAGGGTGCCAATACCCTGGTGAAGACCCATAACCTCTGAGGGAGACCCAGCTGCAAAATTTGTAGGTAGTCTTCAGACTTCATAATGCTATCCACACGGTCAAGCAGTCCAGTGCCACAGGAAGCAAAGCAACCCCAAAACATTTGGGAACCTCCACCGTGTTTGACTGTGGGGACCGTGTTCTTTCCTTTGAAGACCTGTTTTTTCTTTCCTGTAAACTCTATGTTGATGCCTTTTCCCAAAAAGCTCTACTTTTGTCACATCTGACCAGAGAACATTTTTCCAAAACATTTTTTGCTTTCTCTGGTGGGTTTTGGAAAACTCCAGCCCGTTTTTTTATGTCTCAGGGTCAGAAGTTGGGTCTTCCTGGGTATCCTACATTAGTGTCCATTTTCATTCAGACGCCGACGGATTTTACGGGTTGACACTGTTGTACCATTGGACTGTGGCGGGACAGCGTGAACTTGTTTGGATGTTAGTCGAGGTTCTTTATCCACCATCCGCATAATCTTTTGTTGAAATCGCTTTTCCGTCCACATCTAGTGAGGTTAGCCGCAGTACCATGGGCTTTACACTTATTGATGACACCGCACACGGTAGACACAGGAACATTCAGGTCTCTGGAGATGGACTTGTAGCTTTGAGATTGTCCATGCTTCCTCAGAATTTTGCTTTTCAAGTCCTCAAACAGTTCTTTGGTCTTCTTTCTTTTCTCCATGGTCAATGTGGTACGTACCAGGACACAGGACAGAGGTTGAGTCAACTTTAATCCATTTTAACTGGCTACAAGTGTGATTTAGTTATTGCCACCACCTGTTATGTCCCACAGATATGTAACAGGTGCTTTTAATTACACAAATTAGAGAAGCATTACAGGGTGCCAATACTTTTGTCCGGCCCATTTTTGTAGTTTTGCGTAAAATGTAGTGCTGCAACGATTAATCGATTACCTCGAGTGTTTGATTAGAAAAAAAGATTCAAATTCAATTTGGCTGCTTCGAGTATTTGTTTAATTAAAGTGGCGTTGTAATGGTTTGTTTTGAAAGTGTTTACATTTAGTTTTATTGATTTAGGTGGATACACAGCCCTCTAGTTTACCTCATTTCACATGGCTGAATCCCTGTTAAGACCAACATAAGCTAAGTTTTTGTTTGAGCTAAAAATTTTTTTAATGCACTCGTAATTTAGTTTATTGGTACATTTAGCCATTTTTTTGTGGGAATATGTGTCTGAACCATTTGTTAAGAGCATTGTAAAAAAAAAAAAAAAGTTAGCATTTTATAGCACGCAAGCTAACTGACTTTTGCTATGTAAGTTAGCCAACTGTTCTTTTGTTGTACATAGATCCTCATTTTTTATACTGAATGAGGCTCAGCTCAAGTATTTTAACTTTTTTATGTTCCTTATCCGATTACTCGATTATTCGAACTAAATAGTTAATCGATTAATCGACTACTAAAATAATCCATAGCTGCAGCCCTAGTAAAATGATAATGATTTAATCATTTTTCCCATTCTCTTTCGTGTTTTTCATTGTAAGCAAAATAAATGAAGATATTACTACCAAAACATATGTAATTGCAAAAATTTTCTGGGAGAAATTGAGCATTATCTGACAGAATTGCAGGGGTGCTAATACATTGGCCAGCAGTGTATATAGACCCACTTTATTTTCGATTTGACCTTTGAAAACATGCCAACATTTTTGCGAGCTTTTGAAACAGTGCATAGACTTCAGAAATTCTGAGTTTGCACAATGATTGTTTTTAACTGTCGTTGTTTTGCTGCTATGAAACTATGTGCGTTGGTTTGTGCATGTCGATCTGTGATGCAACCAGAGCTCAGTAAAAGAATATTTTTAATGCAAGTAGCAGCATGTCTATGCTGGAAGACTGCTACATGTTGATTTTAATTTGTCAAGTTCAGACGAGGGCATGAGAGAAACATATCATCTTAACTCCCAAATACAAATCTTGTCATTTCGGTTATTTAGATGCAGAAAAAAACAAACCAGGATCAAACTATTTCAATATTATTAAATAAATAACCTAAATATCAAAATCGTAATGTAGTTTTTTTTTCTGTCATTTATCCTTCCTTCTCTTTTTTTCTCCTTGCCTTGTATATTCTGAATGGTTAATTTTGACATAAACATTTTATTTTGGGACAAATATTTGATATGGGTTCTCACTGTTGAGTGAGGGAGATCAACACTCTCTTTTTAAAGGAACCTTAACTAATAGGATACTGACCTCTAGTGGTAGTGCGTAATAGGTATCTTTCACTCAGGTATCTTTGAGACAAAACTTCGAGGGCCCAGACAATTATAGAGGATTCGTGCGCTTTAATAATTATGTCGTGACCTATTAACGCGGTGCCAGGGTGATAGATATTTACAGTGCAAAGTGAACATTCAAGGTTAATGCAACCAAGCAGGTTTAAAGTGCGTACGACGGTACGACAAAAAAAGTGTTAAATAGCATCATAGGTGGAGTTTGACTTTTGGGGCAGAGGGGGCACAACCAGTGGCGGACTTGGCAATTTTGGGGCCTAAGCCGAACATATCCAGGGGCCCTCTTCATGGGTCAGGGGTTAAAAAGGTGAGAAGGGTGTGGAGGAAATATGTTCCGGTACACTAGGGCTGTCCTAAACGACAAATTTTCTCCTGATTAGTCAGCCGACTAGTTTTACGATTAGTCGACTAATCTAATAATTTTCTTTTTTTTTTTTTTAAATTATTTTGGCAATGAAATTTTTGTTGACGCTTATTAATTCACAAAACCATTTTGGAACACTTAAATTCTTTATTAAAGTACAAATAATCATGTAAATAACAATAATTAATCACAAATGAACAAAGAGGTTAAATGCTAATGACGTTAAATACTGATAATATTTACTAGTGCAAAAGAATGGAAAGTAAACAGATTCAGAACACTGACTTTGCCTTTCCAATATTATTCAAAACAATTCTTTTAAAAAAATTCTAGCATTATTATTATGATATACTACTATATATAATAGTAGTATAATAATTATAATAATTATTCATTGCCAATCATATTTGTCATAAAGAGTGTCATTTGAAAGCTATTCTTATGGTAGAATCTGTATTCTGTAGTATTTACTCAACATATTATAATATTAATTCTGAAGTATGTGGGATTAACTCCAGAAATCGTTATTTATATGACGAACAAGACGTGCTTTTATTTTGATATGTTCACCGGAGGTACGTTCGCTAAACCGCTAACCGAAAGCTTTACACTCCGTAAAAAAACATTCTTCGTCATTGCTTGTTGTGTCACTAATAGATTTAATTTTTTTGTCGTTAGCAAATGCTGTTAGCCAGCTCTTGAGTGCTATTGTATGACTGATTGGAACTGAACTGCATTGTTTCACCACAGGGTGTGCTGTCGTGTATTTTATCCGGTGTGAAGAAGATGTGTCCCGGTGCCAGGATTGGAGATGGGATGTTATAGGGTCGGATACCAACAGGCTTACACTCACAAGGGATTCACACGATTACTGGTTTCTAGATCACAGAGCTGATTTGTGTACACTCCACCCCTCCCAATCACTTATCTTATAGACTCCACCCCCCCTCCCCTTCTTTCCCTGGTCAACAGGCCCCCCACAAGGTGTCAACTGGAAATACATCTAGCTGACGATAGCACCAACATATTCATAGTAAGTGTAGGCTTTCAATGTATTTCTTGTTGTGGTTCGTGTTTCTTTTCTTGTTTCTTTTCTTGTATTCCCCCATAACCTTTTCCAGTTCGCTGCTTTATCATAATAAATGCGGTATATTGAATGATCACAATGGGAGAATGTCATACTCGCAATGTGAAACATTAAAACTGTTCAGACCATCCGGAAACTTAGACTTCCATTCTCCGTGTCGAACAGCTGAACATGACAGGTTAAAAAAAAAATAAATAAATAAAAATTTTTAAAAAATCAGAAGCACAAACAAGCAGCTCGTTGCCCCCCCCCCCCCCAAAAAAAAAACTTTTATAAGGCGCTGTAAAACTACAAGTCATAAAATTTCGAAGTTGTGCGGGTTTTCGTGTTGAATTACTGCATATGTTGTGTTTTATAGTAAAGAACACCAAGGAATTTGCGAGTTCGGACAAAACAGGAAGTTGTAGCGTATTCTTCTTTTGTCACTAGTTAGTCTTTGGGATGCGGTAACTTCCGGGTATATCAAAACAAATACAGTACTCCAGGGGCGTCGGTGCTCGCCTCGGTGGCATATATTAGCGTCACTTGTCACCACCAGACGTCACCCAGTCCTGCTCCGTCATGTTTAAATCATGTTTTGTTTACGCGTATGGATTGTCTTCGTGTTTAATTCTCATTCTGGGCATCGCGCTGGCCTTGTCTAATGTGTTTTCGCAAATAGTGGAAAGAGTGGTGGAAAAGGTAAGAAAACACTCGTGTTGTGACATTTTACTTTTGGAATGCTGTGTATGATAATTAGGTCGGAGGTGACAAGAACTATTTGTTCGAATGCGTAATGTTTTAGACTAAATATAAAGCCTGGTTTGTCTAATCCTTCTCTGGCCTAGTTTTGTTGTGAAATACGGCCATGCTACGACCTCTATTTCCACGTGATGCCACTTTCAGCCTGGTCAGCATCTCATTTTTTCCTCTTTCGCCTCATATGTAATTTAGTGCTGTAACGATTAATCGATTAACTCGAGTATTCAATTAGAAAAATGATTCGAATAAATGTTGCTGCTTCGAATATTCGTTTAATTAAAGTGGTAATGTTTTATTTTGAAAGTGTTTGCATTTAGTTTTTTTTTTGGGTGGATACACAGCCCTCTAGTCTGCTTCATTTCACATGGCTGAATCCAACTGCTCCCTGTTAAGACCAACATAAGCCAAGTTTTTGTTTGAGCTAATGTTTTTTTAATGCATTTCTAATTTAGTTTATAGGTATATTTACCTGTTTTTGTCTTCTTCTTTTTTTGTGAGAATATGTGTCTGAACCATTCGTTAAGAACATTGTAAAAAAAAAAAAAAAAAAAAAAGTTAGCGTTTTATAGCATTTAAGCTAGTGGACTTTTGCTATGTAAGTTAGCCAATTGTTCTTTTGTTGTACATAGATTCCTTAATTTATTTATTTATTCATTTTTTATATCGTTTGAGGCTCAGCGCAAGTATTTTGATTTTTCATGTTCCTTATCCGATTACTCGATTATTTCGAACTAACTAGTTTATCAATTAATCGACTACTAAAATAATCGATAGCTGCAGCCCTAGACTCTGAACCATTTGTTAAGAACATTGTAAAAAAAAAAAAAAAAAAAAAAAAAAAAATTGCGATTTATAGCATTGAAGCTAGCAGACTTTTGCTGTGTATGATAATTAGGTCGGAGGTGACAAGAACTATTTGTTCGAATGCGTAATGTTTTAGACTAAATATAAAGCCTGGTTTGTCTAATCCTTCTCTGGCCTAGTTTTGTTGTGAAATACGGCCATGCTACGACCTCTATTTCCACGTGATGCCACTTTCAGCCTGGTCAGCATCTAATTTTTTCCTCTTTCGCCTCATATGTAATTTAGTGCTGTAACGATTAATCGATTAACTCGAGTATTCGATTAGAAAAAGGATTCGAATAAATGTTGCTGCTTCGAATATTCGTTTAATTAAAGTGGTAATGTTTTATTTTGAAAGTGTTTGCATCTAGTTTTTTTTTAAAATTTGGGTGGATACACAGCCCTCTAGTCTGCTTCATTTCACATGGCTGAATCCAACTGCTCCCTGTTAAGACCAACATAAGCCAAGTTTTTGGTTGAGCTAATGTTTTTTTAATGCATTTGTAATTTAGTTTATAGGTATATTTACTTGTTTTTTTCTTCTTTTTTTGTGGGAATATGTGTCTGAACCATTTGTTATGAACATTATAAAAAGAAAAAGGAAAGGTAGCGTTTTATAACATTTAAGCTAGCAGACTTTTGCTATGTAAGTTAGCCATTTGTTCTTTTGTTGTACATAGATCCTTATTTATTTATTTATTTATTCATTTTTTACATCGTTTGAGGCTCACCGCTATTTTAATTTTTCATGTTCCTTATCCGATTACCGGATTATTCAAACTAACTAGTTTAACAGTTAAACTAACTTGTTTATCAATTAATCGACTACTAAAATAATCGATAGCTGCAGCCCTAGACTCTGAGCCATTTGTTAAGAACATTGTTTTAAAAAAAAAAAAAAAAAAGCGATTTATAGCATTTAAGCTAGCAGACTTTTGCTAGCCAATTGTTCATTTGTTGTACATAGATCCTTATTTATTTACTTTTTTATACCGTCTGAGGCTCAGCGCAGGTATTTTAATTGTTCATGTTGCTTATGCGATTACTCGATTATTCGAACTAACTAGTTTATCAATTAATCGTCTACTTAAATAATCTATAGCTGAAGCCCCAGCCTGAACCATTTGTTAAGAACATTGTAAAAAAAAAAAAAAAAAAATGTTAGTGTTTTATAGCATTTACGCTAGCAGACTTTTGCTATGTAAGTTAGCCAATTGTTCTTTTGTTGTACATAGATCCTTATTTGTTTATTATTTTTTAAATACCGTTTGAGGCTCAGCGCATGTATTTTAATTTTTCATGTTCCTTATCTGATTACTCGATTATGCGAACTAACTAGTTTATCTATTAATCGACTACTAAATTAATCGATAGCTGCAGCTAGTGCTGCAACGATTAATCGAGTAACTCGAGTAATTCATTTAGAAAAAAAAATTCAAAACAAATTTTGCTGCTTCGAGAATTCGTTTAATTAAGTGGTGATATAATAGTTTGTTTCAAAAGTGTTAGCATTTAGTTTTACTGATTTGGGTGGATACACTGCCCTCTACTGGCGACAGTGAATTTGACATAACACATTTCACGTGGCTGAATGCAGCTGCTCCCTGTTAAGACCAACATAAATTTTTGTTTGAGCTAGTGTTTTTTATAGGGCTGTCAAAATTATCGCGTTAACGGGCGGTAATTCATTTTTTAAATTAATCACGTTAAAATATTTGACGCAAATAACGCACATGCCCCGCTCAAACAGATTAAAATGACAGCACAGTGCAATGTCCACTTGTTACTTGTGTTTTTTGGAGTTGTCGCCCTCTGCCAGCGCTTGGTTGCGACTGATTTTATGGGCTTCAACACCCATGAGCATTGTAATTATTGACATCAACAATGGCGGGCTACTAGTTTATTTTTTGATTGAAAATTTTACAAATTTTATTAAAACAAAAACATTAAAAGGAGTTTTAATATAAAATTTATATAAATACATATATCCATCTTGTGTCTCATCTTTCCATCCCAACAATAATTTACAGAAAAATATGGCATATTTTATAGATGGTTTGAACTGGGTTAATTTTCAAGCTGTAATTAACTCGATTAAAAATGTTAATCGTTTGACAGCCCTAGTTTTTTAATGCATTCATAATTTAGTTTATGGGTATATTTAGCTTTTTGTTTGTGGGAATATGTGTTTAAGCCATTTGTTAAGAGTGTCGTAAATAAAAGTTAACATTTTATAGCATTTTAGCTAGCGGACTTTCGCGATGTAAGTTAGCCAATTGTTCTTTTGTTGGACATAGATTGTTATTTATTTATTTTATTTTATTTTTTTGGTACCGTTTGAGGCTCAACGCAGGTATTTTAATTTTTCATGTTCCTTATCCGATTACTCGATTATTCGAATTAACTAGTTTATCAATTAATCGACTGCTAAAATAATCGATAGCTGCAGCCCTAATGTAATTCAAGACTTCGTTAATCGAGACAAAATTCTGTCGAACAGGAGATCGTATTGAAGAACGGCACCGATGCATTCGATGCTTGGGAGGACCCACCGGCGCCGATCTACATGCAGTTTTATTTCTTCAACCTGACCAATCCCTTGGAAGTGCTGGTCGGAGACAGACCAGCTGTTGAGGAAATCGGACCGTACACTTACAGGTAAGAGTTGAACGCTACTTTTTCTGTCCAGATCTAGGTTAATGATTTAGATCTACCATAACAATTTACCCTAAAAAAACACATGAAATGAAAGCAATCAAAATTAAAGACGCCATGACTTTAACGAGATATTATCGCGCAGTTGTCGTGTTTCGATCCAAAAACTCCATGTAGCATGTATCACTGAGTGTCAAGACACAGCTGTGATTGGCCACAGATGTATTTTGGGGGGATTTTATGGGTGAAACATGGTGATATAACAAGGGTCGCGATGCAGAAATCGAAGACATCAAGGAGTTGTCGAGATTTTCTTTTTTTATATATTTACCCTTTAAAAAAATTTTTTTCAATGTTTCTTCGTTTGGATTGGTTATTTATCATCTAACATATCGGAGAAAATGCGACTGTCGCAAAAAAAAAGAAATACAATTAAGTGATAGTTATGAGCAGGGTTGAAAGTGGCAAGACTTTCTTGCTGGAACTCCCTGAAAAAGTTCGGCACGAGTCCTTTTGTTTTTTTTCGTTGAAAGTGGGCTTAAACTTCCTAAAACCACGAAATGCAAAAACTGCTTTTGGAAACTAGAAATTGCAATTTCTAGAGAAATTACGATGGGATCTATCAGGTCACTTCACGTTGATTTGAGGAAATTTCGGGGACACGTTCTCTTGATAACTGGTGTTGATTTGGGGACATTTAGGGGAAATATCCTTTTTATATCTTATTTGGGGGACACGTCCTGTTGATATCAGGTTACTTTCCTGTTAATCTGGCGACATCACTTCCTGTTGATTTGGGGAAATTTTGGGGACACATGTTGTTGATATCAGGTCACAGAATGTCAAGGGGCTGTCATGGTAAATGGTCAAAAATCACAAGAACCTATGTTTTCTTGCCATTGAAAATGAATGGGAAATTTGGACGTACATGGCTGTCAATGGCATCCCATTAGAAATGAATGGGAGAGGTTTTGGTGAGTTTTGGGGGAACTATACATTTTTGCCAAATTTTGTATAAAACTTTTATGCCCCTTACCGTCCCGGAATTTTTGATGTGTAAATTATGTAATATGGTCAAAAATTGTAGGACAAGTAACGTTTTGAAAATTTTTTGTTTAAAAAAAAAAAAAAAAAAAAAATCACATTTACGGACGAACGGCAAATTTTTGTGGCTTGTTCGAAAAATTCCCTGCGTCGCGCGAAAATTCCGGTCATTTTGACATCCAAACGGTGACAGTTGGTCAAACGGTTTGGGCTGTGCGGTGCGCCAAAAAACACCATTCCAAAAAAAAAAAAAAAAAAAAAAAAAAAGCAATTTTACAAAAAAAACATTTGTTAAGAATATTGTAAAAAAAAAATTTTTTTTTTAAATGGCGATTTATAGCATTTAAGCTAGCAGACCTTTGCTATGTAAGTTAACCAATTGTTCTTTTGTTGTACATTGATCCTTATTTATTAAAACACCATTCAAAAAAAAAAGAAGAAGCAATTTTACAATATGGGCCTTCTCCTTGCAAAGCCCCATCTAATAAAACACAACAGGTTTCCCCCCACAGTTCTGAGATCAATGGTTCAATCCTGGGCTCATATTTCGGGAACAAAGCACCGTTCCAGCCCCAAATCTCTTATCGGAACTGCGTTCCGGACCGTTCTGGCCCCCTTTCACCCCTGGTTATGAGGTAGATATCCATGTCTTATTTACAGACACCATTTTTTTCCATTGTGACGTAATTTGTTTAAAATATGCGAGTGAATAATTTTTTAAAGTCGTTTTTTTTTTTTTTTTTAACTAAATATTTGACATCAATTAATGATTCTAAGCTAAAAATAACAGACATTTTGAATAATAAATATAATTAATTACCTTCTTTTGAAGGCTGAGTTGAAACAAAAGCGGTTGCGCGACGTCTGTAAGCGGGGTTTTCCAGGGTAAAACGGACATATTAAAAATAGTTCGGGGGCTTAATGCGCCATGAATTTGCTATGGCAGCATATAGACACATTGTTCGATCAAACACAACAGTTCTTTTGGCTTAAAATACAGCACTTAATTTCAAAGAGGGGTGCAAGAGCAGAAACTGCTTCTTCAGTCTTGTCTGTGTTTATATCTATGTCATATCTATGTAATATATAATACAGAAAATACCATTCAAAGATGCCGTTTTGGTCATTGTCACTGCAATGCAATATGTGGAAAGAAATTGAACACAATATGTACTTCAAATAATATTCAGCTGTGCCATTCATGTAACCAGTAAAATTACCAGTAAACGAACTCTTTCAGAGGTTGAGTATTTATTTTGTTTCAAGTGTAACTGGTTGAGAAATGGTAAAACAAGATGGTCAACTATTTCAGGCTTCAGACATGATCTCACACTGCAGTGTGTACTGTTCAAACACAGTGCAATGTATTATTTCTTCCTTATCATTGTGTGGTTTTGATATTTTTAGGGTTTTGTCGCAACTTCACACCATGCCGTTGCTTTAAAGTGATGGAAAAGATTTGTGCATAGGCTTCACAATGTATTGACAGGGCGCGGGGCCGATAAATACGGGGCCTGCATTGTTGGCGAGGCCGTCAAAGCTGACCGAGTGGAATCACAGACAAAGAGCTTTTTTCGCCGAAAATTCCTGCGAATCGATGCCTAACTCCCTGAATGCTTTATAGATATGGATGTAAATCGTCTCGATTCATGGTTAAAAGCAAAAGAACTGTGCAGTTAGCATTTAACGTAAATATGACGAAGTACAATGCTAGTCTGTTAGTAAATGTAGCTCGCGGCTGCCTGATGTAAACAGAGCTTTCCGGTGAAAATTCTTGTGAATAAATGCTTAAATCCCAGAATTTTTAAAAAATATGGACATAAAACAGTTGCGATTCTTGGTTAAAAGCAAAAAAAAAAAGCGTGCAGTTAGCATTTATTTTACGTTAATATGTCGAAGTACAATGCTAGTCTGTTAGTAAATGTAGCTAGCGGCTGGCCGATGTAAACAGAGCTTTCCTGTGAATATCTTGTGAATAAATGCTTAAATCCCAGAATTTTTAATAGATATGGACATAAAACAGTCTTGATTCTTGGTTAAAAGAACAAAAAAAAAAAGTGCAGTTATCATTTATTGTACGTAAATATGTTGAAGTATAATACTAGTCTGTTCGTGAATGTAGCTAGTGGTTGCCTGATGTAAACAAAACTTTTCCGGTGAAAATTCTTGTGAATAAATGCTTAAATCCCCGTATTCTTTATCGATATGGACATAAAACAGTCTCGGCTCTTGGTTAAAAGCAAAAACAATATGCAAAAAGCATTTATTTTAAGTAAATATGTCGAAGCACAATGCTAGTCTGTTAGTAAATGTAGCTCGCGGCTGCCTGATGTAAACAAAGCTTTCCAGTGAAAATTCTTGTGAATAAATGCTTAAATCCCAGAATTTTTTATAAATATGGACATAAAACAGTTGCGATTCTTGGTTAAAAGCAAAAAAAAAAAAGCGTGCAGTTAGCATTTATTTTACGTTAATATGTCGAAGTACAATGCTAGTCTGTTAGTAAATGTAGCTAGCGGCTGCCTGATGTAAACAGAGCTTTCCTGTGAATAAATGCTTAAATCCGAGAAATTTTTACTGATATGGACATAAAACAGTCTCGATTCTTGGTTAAAAGCGCACAAAAAAATGTGCAGTTATCATTTATTTTACATAAATATGTTGAAGTACTAGTCTGTTAGTGAATGTAGCTAGTGGCCGCCTGATGTAAACAAAACTTTTCCGGTGAAAATTCTTGTGAATAAATGCTTAAATCCCCGTATTCTTTATCGATATGGACATAAAACAGTCGCGATTCTTGGTTAAAAGCAAAAAACAGTGGAGTTAGCATTTATTTTACGTAAATATCGCGAACTATGGTGCCAATGCAGTAACAGTAAACAGTAAACAAAAACGTGCAATTAGCATTTATTTTACGTTTAAATGTCGAAGTACAATGCTAGTCTGTTAGTAAATGTAGCTAGCGGCCGCCTGATGTAAACAGAGCTTTTCCGGTGAAAATTCTTGTGAATAACTGCTTAAATTCCCGAATGCTGTATAGATATGGACGTAAAGTAGTCTCGATTCATGGTTAAGAGTTAAAAAATCTGCAGTTAGCATTTATTTTACGTAAATATGTCGAAGTACAATGCTAGGCTGTTAGTGAACGTAGCTAGTGGCCTTCTGATAAAAACAGAGCTTTTCCGGTGAAAATTCTTGTGAATAAATGCTTAAATCCCCATATTCTTTATTGGTATGGACGTAAAACAGTCTCGGCTCTTGGTTAAAAGCAAAAAACAGTGGAGTTAGCATTTATTTTACGTAAATATCGCGAACTATGGTGCTAATGCAGTAGCGGCTAATTTCTCCCATTGATTTTTTTCACAACGTTTCAAAATGCATGCATGGTACGAAAATAAAATAATTGCCATGAATCCTCAAACAAATCACTCCTGAGACAATCCTTCCCGTTTGTATGCGGTACGGCTTTTGTAAGTTTTTTAACCTAAATCCGGCGTTGGATCGCTGCGTATGTGTGTTTGTGAATAGCTCCTCTTGATGTAGGCAGCCCCCTACTTGAATGCGAGGCGCAATGCATGACCAATCTGACCTGTCAATACAATATGAAGTCTATGATTAGTGCTGCAACGATTAATTACTGAGCCTGAGTAATTTGATTTGGGGAAAAAAAGTTTCATTTGGAAAAATCCCTTTTGCCTCATGGCAAAAAAAAACAAAAAGCCACATGGCAAAATCACTGGTGCTGCAAAATAGTTACATTGCCGCAGTTGAGTTGACCTTTGTTCATTGTTTGTTCAATGTCGGACATTTTGAAAGGATGTTTTCCATGGCCAATTTATTTATATGCCCCCCCCCCCCCCCCCCCCAATCCAGAGAGTACCGGCAGATGGAAGAAGTAATCTTTCAGGATAATGGCACCAAAGTAACAGCAGTCAACACTAAAACTTACATATTCCAGCGTGACATGTCAAGAGGTCCAGAGAGTGAGCTCATCAGGACTGTTAACATCCCTGCTGTGGTAAGCACCCTTTTATTTTTATTTTGCATTTCACATCAAATTAATTTACCGTAATTTTCAGTAAGCCGCTAAATTTTCCCCTCATTTTGAATCCTGCTGCGAAAAGTCCAGTGCGGCTTATTTTTTGATTTATTCTGGTTAATAGGTAACACTTTATTTGACAGCGGCGTCATATGACTGTCATAAGACTGTCATAATTGTGACATGACACTATCATGGGCATTAATGAATGCTTTTGAAAGATGTCATTAAGAAAATTGTGTCACTAACTCCATTTATGTCCAGCTAGCATCTTTTAGATCTATTAGAATGTGAAATAATTTGCTGGATGACACAAAATGACATCTGTCTAAAGCATTCATTAATAGTCATGGCAGTGTTATGTCATAATTATGATGGTCTTATGACAGTTTGTGGCGCCACTGTCAAATAAAGTGTTACCAAATACCAGAGCTAGCAATTAATGAAACAACTGAAAGAGTAACTAAAGAAATAATTAGCTCAGAACATGAATTTTGATTATTTTCATCTGTGGCGCCGCAATGCATGCTAGGAGGCATGTTGGACGACAACAGTGTTGACAGCAGTTGGCAGCAGGGGTTGACTGTCTCCCCCATGGGAGTAATGATGGTCAAATGAAGCTTCTTGAAGCAATGGAGAGGCAGCGAGAACCAAAAGTGGTATTTGCCATGTGCCATTTTTTTGCCATGGGGCAAAATGGATTTTGCCATGTCGCATTTTTTTTTGTCATGTGGCAAAATGGATTTTGCCATGTCGCATTTTTTTGCCATGTCATTTTTTATGCCATGTGGCAAAATGGATTTTGACATGTAGCATTTTTTTGCCATGTCATTTTTTCTGCCATGTGGCAAAATGGATTTTGCCATGTAGCATTTTTTTTTGCCATGTGGCAAAATGGATTTTGCCTTGTGGCATTTTTTTGCCATGTGGCATTTTTTATTGGTATGTGGCAAAATGGATTTTGGTTCGTGGCATATTTTTTTTGGGTATGTGGCATTTTTTGGGGTGTATGTATTTTTGCAGGCCATGCACGTCCATGCCATTGACGGCTATGCACGTCCAATTTTTTTATTCATATGAAATGGCAGAAAAACATGTGGTTGTCATTTTTGACCATACACTTTACATAACAACACATTTTGCCACATACATAAAAAATGCCACATGGGAAAAGAATGCCACATGACAAAATCAATTTTTCCACATGGCAAAAAAAAAAAAAATAGCACATGGCGAAATCCATTTTCCCACATGGCAAAAAAAAAAAAGCCACATGACCCAAAAAAATGCCACATGGGAAAATCTGTTTTGCCACATGGCAAAAAGAATGCCACCTATCATAATCCGTTTTGCCACGTGGAGAAAAAAGTACCACATGGCAAAATCCTTTTTTTGCCAAATGGCAAAACAAAAATGCCACATGACAAATAAAAATCCCACATGGCAAAATGCATTTTGCCACATGGCGAAAGAAATGCCACATGGCAAAATCCTTTTTTGCCAAATGGCAAAACAAAAATGCCACATGGTAAACTCAATTTTGCCAAATGGCAAAAAATATGCCATTTGGCAAAACTGATTTTGCCATGTGGCAAAAAAATATGCCACATGACACAAAAAAATGCCACATGGTAAAATCCATTATGCCACATGGCAAAATCCATTATGCCACATGGCAAAATCCATTTTGCCACGCGGCAAAAAAAAATGCCACATGGCCAAAGCTATTTTGCCACATGGCACATGCCACTTTTCGTTCTCGGCCCTGCTGGCTTCATGGTAGTTCATTTGGTCTCATGACAGTCTTATGATGCCGCTGTCAAACAAAGTGTTCCCGGTTAATATCTTTTGGTGTTCATATCCCATAATACAATGAGGACAGTTGCGGCTTATAGTCCAGTGTAGCTTATCTATGAGCAAATGGCATTTTTGCGTCAAATTTGGTGGGTTGCGGCTTATACTCAGGTGCGCCTTATAGTCCGAAAATTACGGTATGTCAATTTGACTTGAGAGGAAATATTATCCTCCTTTTACTCTCTGCTGTTTAGACGGTGATGGAGAAGTTCAAGAACGAGCCTTTTTACGCCAACCTGATCTCGTCCTACATGAAGGACAAAGGCGAGGGCCTGTTTACTACACGTACAGTAGGAGAACATCTATGGGGATATGAAGACGCTCTGCTGAAAGCTATCCATGCTTTCAAACCCGACGTGGATCCTTATTTTGGACTTTTCTATAAGGTCAATAATCACATGGAACTGAGATCATATATTATGAAAACTAGTTATGAGTTCATCTGTTTTGGGCTTCCTCTGTGAATTTTGTTGATCCGGCTTGTTCTGTGATGTAATTATAGAACAATGCTTCCAATGATGGACAATATGTGTTCTGGACGGGCCAACAAAACTACATGGACTTTGGTCGAGTGGATTCTTGGAACAATCAAAGGTAAACGTGCCCAATCACATTACTTTTAACATTCCTCAACATTCAATCAACAACCTATCAGCAAGCATTTGATTGAATTATATGGTCTTTGGTAAATACGATCCTACTAGCATGCTCATCCTCCACTGTTTTTCTTGCATAACAAAGGTCAAAATGAGTGTGTGACCTAGTTGGAGTTTTGTCAATTATTGCCTTTAGATGTCAAATATCTCAAATACAGTGGTATGAAAAAGTATCTGAACCTTTTGAAATTTCTCACATTTCTGCATAAAATCACCATCAAATGTAATGTGATCTTTGTCAAAATCACACAGATGTAAAAACAGTGTCTGCTTTAACTCAAACCACCCAAACCTTTATAGATTTTCATATTTTAATGAGGATAGTATGCAAACAATGACTGTAGGGAGGAGAAATAAGTAAGTGGACCACCACATTTAATATTTTGTGGCCTCCTTTGGCAGCAATAACTTCAACCAGATCCTTCCTGTAGATGCAGATCCGTCTGGCACATCGATCAGGACTAATCTTGGCCCATTCTTCTCTACAAAACTGCTGTAGTTCAGTCAGATTCCTGGGATGTCTGGCATGAATCGCTATCTTTAGGTTATGCCACAGAATTTCAATGGGGTTCAAGTCTGGAGTTTGACTTGGCCACTCCAAAACGTGTATTTTGTTCTTCAGAAACCATTCTGTTTGTTGATTTACTTCTATGTTTTGGATCATTGTCTTGTTGCAGCATCCATCCTGTTTTTAGCTTCAACTGTCTGACAGACGGCCTGAGGTTTTCCGGCAAAACATCCTGATATACTTTTGAATTCATTTTTCCATAAATGAATTTAAGTTGTCCAGGCCCTGTGGCAGCAAAACAGCCCCAAATCATGATGCTGCCTCCACCATGATTCATGGTTTTGTGTTACTCTCAAAAAAATCAACTTTGGTTTTATTAGTCCACAAAAAAAAGCCAAAATTTTTGTGGGATTTCCAAGTACCTTTTTGTGAACATTAAATGAACAATATTTTTTTTAGACAGCAGTGGCTTCCTCTGTGGAGTCTTCCCATGAACACCATTCTTGGGCATAGTTTTACATATATTTGATGTGTGCACAGAGATATTGGACCAGTGATTTCTGCAAGTCTTTAGCAGACACTCTAGGGTCTGAGTATTCTGTGCTGAACTCTTTGTGTCATATTTGGTGGACAGCCACTCCTTGGAAGAGAAGCAACTGTGCCAGACTCTCTCCATTTGTAGACAACTTCTCTGACTGTCGATTGATGAACTTCGACTTTTAGAGATGGTTTTGTATACTTTCCCAGCTTTATACAAATCAACAATCATTCATCACAGCTCTTTTGACCGAGCCATGATGATCAGACAATCCTTCTCATCAAGTCAGTTCTTACTAGGTGTGTGTTTTATAGTGGGCAGGGCAGCTTTAAACAACTTATCAGTGATTGGGCACACACCTGACTTAAATTGTTTGGTAAAAATTGTTTTCAATTGCCTTTTAAGTCTCCTTTGGCAGAGGGTTCACATACTTATTTTTCCCCCTTCTGTCATTGTTTGCATGCTATCCTCATTAAAATATGAAAACCTATAAATGTTTGGGTGGTTTTAATTAAAGAAGACACTTTTTTTTTTATATCTGTGTGATTTTGACAAAGATCGGATCACATTTGATGATTTAATGCAGAAATGTGAGAAATTCCAAAAGGTTCAGATACTTTTTCATTCCACTCTAATGATAAATGTAACAACTTCAAAGTTTTACAAATAAACACTCTTAACTCGCGTTAACGGGCGGTAATACATTTTTTGAATTAATCACGTTAAAATATTTGACGCAATAAACGCACATGCCCCACTCAGACAGACTTAAATGACAGTACAGTGAAATGCCCGCATGTTAATTATGTTTTATGGAGTTTTGCCGCCCTCTGCTGGCGCTTGGGTGCGACTGATTTTATAGGCTTCAGCACCCATGAGCATTGTGCAAGTAATTATTGACATCAACAATGGCGGGCTACTAGCTTATTTTTTGATTAAACGAAAACATTAAGAGGGGTTTTAATATGAAATTTCTATAACTTGTACTAACATTTATCTTTTAAGAACTACAAGTCTTTCTATCCATGGATTGCTTTTACAGAATGTTAATACCATCTTGTCTATTTATTATTATAATAAACAAATACAGTCCCTATGTACCGTATGTTGAATGTATATATCCATCTTGTGTCTTATCTTTCCATTCCAACAATAATTTACAGAAAAATATGGCATATTTTATAGATGGTTTGAATTGCGATTAATTGCGATTAATTACGATTAATTAATTTTTAAGGTGAAATTAACTCGATTCAAAATTTTAATAGTTTGACAGCCCTAATAAGAACGTCAACTGTTATGGGAAAAGTGCCTAAATTGCACTACTACTGTATATTGACTGTTGAAATCAAAATAGTGCAAAGATCAGTGTTTTTTGGTTCAAGTGCAAATTGCCAATAAGGCACTGTCATATCTTATACGGCTCACACAGTGATGTCATGTTGGCCCAAAACCGATCATGAAAAAAAACAATGTCGATATTATCCGATATCAAAATGCTTTTATCGGCAACTCAAATCCAGACTCATGTTATTCTATAATTCAATCAATGTCTTCTTCTTCTTTCTTGTCCATGGATGCAGCTCACTGAATTGGTGGACGTCTGACGAGTGCAACATGATCAACGGAACCGACGGCGCCTCCTTTCATCCTGTCATCACGAAGGACGAAACCCTCTACATGTTCTCCTCAGACCTGTGCAGGTGACTCAGACGACACTTCACGTGCTTTCGTTACTGTTTTTCCTGACTTTAACAATTGTGAAATGCACACTTCACATCAAATGACCAAAGATGAATAGTCAGATGACAGGGAATCAGGTCAGCCCAGAAGCAAAACACACGACGGAAACGTCAAGAAGCCAACAACGACTGTCACGTGTACAGTCTGTTATTCCCAGCGTCTTATCTCTGTTTGGATTTAGTTAGGAAACGTGTCCCTTTCCATTAGCCAGATCTGGATATGAAATTAAATATTGCTGATTTGTTCTGTTGAGGCATGAATGAGGTCTCTGTTTGCTTCCTATTTAGTATTTTACACTTCCTAAAAAAGTACCCGTTTCCTTGTTACCTTGGTCTTTCCAAGGGAAAGAACAAGGTATTGTTATTGTGCAACTTTATTATTATAATAATTATTATTACCTTGGTCTTTCTGAAAGAAAGAACAAGGTATTGTTATTGTGCAACTTTATTACCTTGGTCTTTCCAAGGGAAAGAACAAGGTTATGTTGTTGTGCAACTTTATCGTACTTATTTTTATTACCTTGGTCTTTCCAAGGGAAAGAACAAGGTTATGTTGTTGTACAACTTTATTGTACTTCTTTATTATTATTCTTTATTATTATTATTATTCAATAATTGTTGACGTTTTTTTCGGCGCGCCGCGCAGCCCGAACCGTAGCACCGATCGGCACCGTTCAAGTATCGACACGACCGGAATTTTCGTGCGACGATGGGAATTTTTCAAACGACCCCGAAAATTTTTCCGTTCGGCCGTAAACGCCGATTTTCCAATTTTTAAAAAAAATTTCAAAACGCTACTTGTCCTACAATTTTTGAGCAAATCACATAATTTGGACATCAAAAATTCCGGGACGGTGGGGGGCATAAAGATTGTATACAGAATTTGGAAAAAATTTACGGTTCTCCGGATATTTGCCAAAAACTATCCCATTCATTTCTAATGGGAAAATTTCCCATTCACTTTCAATAGTATTTCCAATGGACTTTACATTGCATTGATGCCATTGACGGCCATGCATGTCGAATCTAT
Source organism: Corythoichthys intestinalis (assembly GCF_030265065.1). Lineage (NCBI taxonomy): Eukaryota > Metazoa > Chordata > Actinopteri > Syngnathiformes > Syngnathidae > Corythoichthys > Corythoichthys intestinalis. The sequence goes on from NC_080411.1 coordinate 3,048,577, forward strand.
TGATGCCAATGTACTTGGATTCATTTGACTATATGGATGTCGATGCCATTGACGGCCATGGACGTCCAAAATTTTTCCCATTCATTTTCAATGGGGAAAAAACTCAATTTCCCCAAATCAACAGAAAATGACTAGATATTAATAGGACGTATACCCCAAACGTTCCCAACTCCATTGACGCTTATGGGGGGTGCTGCCATTGACGTCCATGGACGTCCAAAATTTTTCCCATTCATTTTCAATGGGGAAAAAACTAAATTTCCCCAAATCATCAGAAAATGACCAGTTATCAATAGTAGGTCTCCCCCAAACGTTCCGAACTCCATTGACGCTTATAGGGGGTGCTGCCATTGACGTCCATGGACGTCCAAAAATTTTCCCATTCATTTTCAATGGGGAAAAAACTAAATTTCCCCAAATCAACAGAAAATGACCAGATATTAATAGGACGTATACCCCAAACGTCCCCAACTCCATTGACGCTTATGGGGGGTGCTGCCATTGACGTCCATGGACGTCCAAAAATTTTCCCATTCATTTTCAATGGGAATTTTTTTTTTTCCCCCAAATCAACAGAAAATGACTAGATATCATTAGGACGTGTCCCCCAAATGTCCCCGATTGCATTGCCGCTTATGGAGGGTGATGCCATTGACGTTCATGGACGTCCAAACTTCCCATTAAATCCCAATGGCATTTCTTCATGTTTGTTCATTCTATTGATGCCAATGTACTTGGATTCCATTGACGCTTATGTAAGTTGATACCATTGACGTCCATGGACGTCCAAAATTTTTCCCATTCATTTTCAATGGGAATTTTTTTTTTTTCCCCAAATCAACAGAAAATGACTAGACATCATTAGGACGTGTCCCCCAAATGTCCCCGATTGCATTGCTGCTTATGGAGGGTGATGCCATTGACGTTCATGGACGTCCAAACTTCCCATTCATTTCCAATGGCATTTCTTCATGTTTGTTCATTCTATTGATGCCAATGTACTTGGATTCCTTTGACGCTTATGTAAGTTGATACCATTGACGTCCATGGACGTCCAAAATTTTTCCCATTCATTTTCAATGGGAATTTTTTTTTTTTCCCCAAATCAACAAAAAATGACCAGATATCAATAGGACGTGTCCCCCAAATGTCCCCGATTGGATTGGCGCTTATGGAGGGTGATGCCATTGACGTCCATGGACGTCCAAACTTCCCATTCATTTCCAATGGCATTTCTTCATGTTTGTTCATTCTATTGATGCCAATGTACTTGGATTCCATTGACGCTTATGTAAGTTGATACCATTGACGTCCATGGACGTCCAAAATTTTTCCCATTCATTTTCAATGGGAATTTTTTTTTTTTCCCCAAATCAACAAAAAATGACCAGATATCAATAGGACGTGTCCCCCAAACTTCTCCAATTCCATTGACGCTTATGAAGGGTGCCGCCATTGACGGCCATGGACGTCCAATTCTCCCAATCTTTTCTAATGGCTTTTACTTTGTTTAGTGCCATTGACTGGCATTATGGTCCATTCTATTGATAGACCTGAGTGGGGCTAAGATTTGTATCTCCACAGAGGAAAGACCAAGGTGTAATTTCTCCCGAAATTGCAGTTTCTAGTTTTTATTATTATTATTCATCTTATTCTCCGCGTTTTTTCGGCGCGCCGCACAGCCCGAACCGCTGCACCGATCGGCACCGTTCAAATATCGAAACGTCCGGAATTTTTGCGCGACGATGGCTTTTTTAAAAACGGCCCCGAAAAATTTTCCGTTTTCCCGCAAACGGCAATTTTCCAGAATTTTTTTTTTTTTTCAAAATGTATCTAGTCCTACAATTTTTGACCAAATCACATAATTTGGGTATCAAAAATTCCGGGACGATGAGGGGCATAAAAGTTGTATACAGAATTTGGCAAAAATTTACGGTTCCCCGGAAATTTGCCAAAAACTTTCCTATTCATTTTGAATGAAAAAAAAACGCACGCTGCACAGCCCGAACCGTTTGACCGATCGGCACCGTTCAAATATCGGCACGACCGGAATTTTCACGCAACGATGGGAATTTTTCAAACGGACCCGAAAAATTTTCCCTTCGCCCGTAAACGGCAATTTTCCGGAAAAAAAAAAAAAGTTTCAAAATGTATCTAGTCCTACAATTTTTGACCAAATCACATAATTTGGGTATCAAAAATTCCGGGACGGTGAGGGGCATAAAAGTTGTATACAGAATTTGGCAAAACTTTACGGTTCCCCGGAAATTGGCCAAAAACTCTCCCATTCATTTCTAATGGGAAAAGTTCCCATTCACTTACAATGGGATTTCAATGGAATTTACATTGCATTGATGCCATTGACGGCCATGCATGTCAAATCTATTGATGCCAATGTACTTGGATTCTATTGACTATATGGATGTCGATGCCATTGACTGCCATGGACGTCCAAAATTTTTCCCATTCATTTTCAATGGGGAAAAAACAAAATTTCCCCAAATCAACAGAAAATGACCAGATATCAATAGGACGTGTCCCCCAAACTTCCCCAATTCCATTGACGCTTATGAAGGGTGCCGCCATTGACTTCCATGGACGTCCAAAATTTTTCCCAATCATTTTCAATGGGGAAAAAACTAAATTTCTCCAAATCAACAGAAAATGACCAGATATCAATAGGACGTATACCCCAAACGTCTCCAACTCCATTGACGCTTATGGGGGGTGCTGCCATTGACGTCCATGGACGTCCAAAATTTTTCCCATTCATTTTCAATGGGAAATTTTTTTTTTTCCCCAAATCAACAGAAAATGACTAGATATCAATAGGACGTGGCCCCCAAATGTCCCCGATTGCATTGCTGCTTATGGAGGGTGATGCCATTGACGTCCAGGGACGTCCAAACTTCCCATTCATTTCCAATGGCATTTCTTCATGCTTGTTCATTTTATTGATGCCAATGTACTTGGATTCCATTGACGCTTATGTAAATTGATACCATTGACGTCCATGGACGTCCAAAATTTTTCCCATTCATTTTCAATGGGAATTTTTTTTTTTTCCCCAAATCAACAGAAAATGACTAGATATCATTAGGACTTGTCCCCCAAATGTCCCCGATTGCATTTCCGCTTATGGGGGGTGATGCCATTGACGTCCATGGACGTCCAAACTTCCCAATCATTTCCAAAGCCATTTCTTCGTGTTTGTTCATTCTATTGATGCCAATGTACTTGGATTCCATTGACGCTTATGTAAGTTGATACCATTGACGTCCATGGACGTCCAAAATTTTTCCCATTCATTTTCAATGGGATTTTTTTTTTTTTCCCAAATCAACAGAAAATTACTAGATATCATTAGGACGTGTCCCCCAAATGTCCCTGATTGCATTGCCGCTTATGGAGGGTGATGCCATTGACGTTCATGGACGTCCAAACTTCCCATTCATTTCCAATGGCATTTCTTCATGTTTGTTCATTTTATTGATGCCAATGTACTTGGATTCCATTGACGCTTATGTAAGTTGATACCATTGACGTCCATGGACGTCCAAAATTTTTCCCATTCATTTTCAATGGGAATTTTTTTTTTTTTCCCAAATCAACAGAAAATGACTAGATATCATTAGGACGTGTCCCCCAAACTTCCCCGATTCCATTAACAATTATGAAAGGTGCCGCCATTGACGTCCATCGACGTCCAATTCTCCCATTCATTTCTAACGGCTTTTACTTTGTTTTTTGCCAATGACTGGCATTATCATCCATTCTATTGATAGACCTGAGTGGGGCTAAGATCTGTATCTCCACAGAGGAAAGACCAAGGTGTGTAATTTCTCCCGAAATTGCAGTTTCTAGTTGTACTTATTATTTATTCATCTTATTCTCCGCGTTTTTTTGAGCCAACGCACAGCCCAAACCGTAGCACCGATCGGCACAGTTCAAGTATCGGCACGACCGGAATTTTCGCGTGACGATGGGAATTTTTCAAACCGCCACGAAAAATTTTCCGTTCGCCCGTAAACGGCAATTTTCCGAAAAATAAAAAAAGTTTCAAAATGTATCTAGTCCTACAATTTTTGACCAAATCACATAATTTGGGCATCAAAAATTCCGGGACGGTGAGGGGCATAAAAGTTGTATACAGAATTTGGCAAAAATTTACGGTTCCCCGGAAATTTGCCAAAAACTTTCCTATTCATTTTGAATGGAAAAAAAACGCGCGCTTCACAGCCCGAACCGTTAGACCGATCGGCACCGTTCAAGTATCGGCACGACCGGAATTTTTGCGTGACACAGGAAACTTTACAAATGGCCCCGAAAATTTTTCAATTCGTCCGTAAACGGCAATTTTCCGTGAAAAAAAAAAAAGTTTCAAAATGTATCTAGTCCTACAATTTTTGACCAAATCACATAATTTGGGCATCAAAAATTCCGGGACGGTGAGGGGCATAAAAGTTGTATACAGAATTTGGAAAAAAATTACGCTTCCTCGGAAATTTGCCAAAAACTATCCCATTCATTTCGAATGGGAAAAGTCCCATTCACTTCCAATGGGATTTCCAATGGAATTTACATTGCATTGATGCCATTGACGGCCATGCATGTCAAATCTACTGATGCCAATGTACTTGGATTCAATTGATTATATGGATGTCGATGCCATTGACTGCCATGGACGTCCAAAATTTTTCCCATTCATTTTCAATGGGGAAAAAACAAAATTACCCCAAATCAACAGAAAATGACCAGATATCAATAGGACGTGTCCCCCAAACTTCCCCAATTCCATTGACGCTTATGAACAGTGCCGCCATTGACTTACATGGACGTCCAAAATTTTTCCCATTCATTTTCAATGGGGAAAAAACTACATTTCTCCAAATCAACAGAAAATGACCAGATATCAATAGGACGTATACCCCAAACGTCCCCAACTCCATTGACGCTTATGGGGGGTGCTGCCATTGACGTCCATGGACGTCCAAAATTTTACCCATTCATTTTCAATGGGAAATTTTTTTTTTTCCCCAAATCAACAGAAAATGACTAGATATCAATAGGACGTGTCCCCCAAATGTCCCCAATTGCATTGCTGCTTATGGAGGGTGATGCCATTGACATCCAGGGACGTCCAAACTTCCCATTAAATCCCAATGGCATTTCTTCATGTTTGTTCATTCTATTGATGCCAATGTACTTGGATTCCATTGACGCTTATGTAAATTGATACCATTGACGTCCATGGACGTCCAAAATTTTTCCCATTCATTTTCAATGGGAATTTTTTTTTTTTCCCCAAATCAACAGAAAATGACTAGATATCATTAGGACGTGTCCCCCAAATGTCCCCGATTGCATTGCCGCTTATGGAGGGTGATGCCATTGACGTTCATGGACGTCCAAACTTCCCATTAAATTCCAATGGCATTTCTTCATGTTTGTTCATTCTATTGATGCCAATGTACTTGGATTCCATTGACGCTTATGTAAGTTGATACCATTGACGTCCATGGACGTCCAAAATTTTACCCATTCATTTTCAATGGGAATTTTTTTTTTTTTCCCCAAATCAACAGAAAATGACTAGATATCAATAGGACCTGTCCCCCAAATGTCCCCGATTGCATTGCTGCTTATGGAGGGTGATGCCATTGACGTCCACGGACGTCCAAACTTCCCATTAATTTCCAATGGCATTTCTTCATGTTTGTTCATTCTTTTGATGCCAATGTACTTGGATTCCATTGACGCTTATGTAAGTTGATACCATTGACGTCCATGGACGTCCAAAATTTTTCCCATTCATTTTCAATGGGAATTTTTTTTTTTCCCCCAAATCAACAGAAAATGACTAGATATCAATAGGGCGTTTCCCCCAAATGTGCCCGATTGCATTGCTGCTTATGGAGGGTGATGCCATTGACGTCCACGGACGTCCAAACTTCCCATTAATTCCAATGGCATTTCTTCATGTTTGTTCATTTTATTGATGCCAATGTACTTGGATTCCATTGACGCTTATGTAAGTTGATACCATTGACGTCCATGGACGTCCAAAAATTTTCCCATTCATTTTCAATGGGAATTTTTTTTTTTTTTCCCACATCAACAGAAAATGACTAGATATCATTAGGACGTGTCCCCCAAACTTCCCCGATTCCATTAACAATTATGAAAGGTGCCGCCATTGACGTCCATGGACGTCCAATTCTCCCATTCATTTCTAATGGCTTTTACTTTGTTTTGTGCCAATGACTGGCATTATGATCCATTCTATTGATAGACCTGAGTGGGGCTAAGATCTGTACCTCCACAGAGGAAAGACCAAGGTGTGTAATTTCTCCCGAAATTGCAGTTTCTAGTTATTTTTTATTATTATTCAATAATTCTCCGCGTTTTTTTGAGCCAACGCACAGCCCAAACCGTAGCACCGATCGGCACCGTTCAAGTATCGGCACGACCGGATTTTTCGTGTGACGATGGGAATTTTTCAAACCGCCACGAAAAATTTTCCGTTCGCCCGTAAACGGCAATTTTCCGAAAAATTAAAAAAGTTTCAAAATGTATCTAGTCCTACAATTTTTGACCAAATCACATAATTTGGGCATCAAAAATTCCGGGATGGTGAGGGGCATAAAAGTTGTATACAGAATTTGGCAAAAATTTACGGTTCCCCGGAAATTTGCCAAAAACTTTCCTATTCATTTTGAATGGAAAAAAAACGCGCGCTTCACAGCCCGAACCGTTAGACCGATCGGCACCGTTCAAGTATCGGCACGACCGGAATTTTCGCGTGACACAGGAAACTTTACAAATGGCCCCGAAAATTTTTCCGTTCGTCCGTAAACGGCAATTTTCCGTGAAAAAAAAAAAAGTTTCAAAATGTATCTAGTCCTACAATTTTTGACCAAATCACATAATTTGGGCATCAAAAATTCCGGGACGGTGAGGGGCATAAAAGTTGTATACAGAATTTGGAAAAAAATTACGCTTCCTCGGAAATTTGCCAAAAACTATCCCATTCATTTCGAATGGGAAAAGTCCCATTCACTTCCAATGGGATTTCCAATGGAATTTACATTGCATTGATGCCATTGACGGCCATGCATGTCGAATCTACTGATGCCAATGTACTTGGATTCAATTGATTATATGGATGTCGATGCCATTGACTGCCATGGACGTCCAAAATTTTTCCCATTCATTTTCAATGGGGAAAAAACAAAATTACCCCAAATCAACAGAAAATGACCAGATATCAATAGGACGTGTCCTCCAAACTTCCCCAATTCCATTGACGCTTATGAAGGGTGCCGCCATTGACTTACATGGACGTCCAAAATTTTTCCCATTCATTTTCAATGGGGAAAAAACTACATTTCTCCAAATCAACAGAAAATGACCAGATATCAATAGGACGTATACCCCAAACGTCCCCAACTCCATTGATGCTTATGGGGGGTGCTGCCATTGACGTCCATGGACGTCCAAAATTTTACCCATTCATTTTCAATGGGAAATTTTTTTTTTTCCCCAAATCAACAGAAAATGACTAGATATCAATAGGACGTGTCCCCCAAATGTCCCCAATTGCATTGCTGCTTCTGGAGGGTGATGCCATTGACGTCCAGGGACGTCCAAACTTCCCATTCATTTCCAATGGCATTTCTTCATGTTTGTTCATTCTTTTGATGCCAATGTACTTGGATTCCATTGACGCTTATGTAAGTTGATACCATTGACGTCCATGGACGTCCAAAATTTTTCCCATTCATTTTCAATGGGAATTTTTTTTTTTCCCCCCAAATCAACAGAAAATGACTAGATATCAATAGGACGTTTCCCCCAAATGTGCCCGATTGCATTGCTGCTAATGGAGGGTGATGCCATTGACGTCCACGGACGTCCAAACTTCCCATTAATTTCCAAAGGCATTTCTTCATGTTTGTTCATTCTATTGATGCCTATGTACTTGGATTCCATTGACGCTTATGTAAGTTGATACCATTGACGTCCATGGACGTCCAAAATTTTTCCCATTCATTTTCAATGGGAATTTTTTTTTTTCCCCAAATCAACAGAAAATGACTAGATATCATTAGGACGTGTCCCCCAAATGTCCCCGATTGCATTGCCGCTTATGGGGGGTGATGCCATTGACGTCCATGGACGTCCAAACTTCCCATTCATTTCCAAAGGCATTTCTTCATGTTTGTTCATTCTATTGATGCCAATGTACTTGGATTCCATTGACGCTTATGTAATTTGATACCATTGACGTCCATGGACGTCCAAAATTTTTCCCATTCATTTTCAATGGGATTTTTTTTTTTTTCCCAAATCAACAGAAAATGACTAGATATCAATAGGACGTGTCCCCCAAATGTCCCCGATTGCATTGCCTCTTATGGAGGGTGATGCCATTGACGGCCACGGACGTCCAAACTTCCCATTCATTTCCAATGGCATTTCTTCATGTTTGTTCATTCTATTGATGCCAATGTACTTGGATTCCATTGACGCTTATGTAAATTGATACCATTGACGTCCATGGACGTCCAAAATTTTTCCCATTCATTTTCAATGGGAATTTTTTTTTTTTCCCCAAATCAACAGAAAATGACTAGATATCATTAGGACGTGTCCCCCAAATGTCCCTGATTGGATTGCCGCTTATGGAGGGTGATGCCATTGACGGCCATGGACGTCCAATTCTCCCAATCTTTTCTAATGGCTTTTACTTTGTTTAGTGCCATTGACTGGCATTATGGTCCATTCTATTGATAGACCTGAGTGGGGCTAAGATCTGTATCTCCACAGAGGAAAGACCAAGGTGTGTAATTTCTCCCGAAATTGCAGTTTCTAGTTATTATTATTATTATTATTCAATAATTCTCCGCGTTTTTTTGAGCCAACGCACAGCCCAAACCGTAGCACCGATCGGCACCGTTGAAGTATCGGCACGACCGGATTTTTCGCGTGACGATGGGAATTTTTCAAACCGCCACGAAAAATTTTCCGTTCGCCCGTAAACGGCAATTTTCCGAAAAATAAAAAAAGTTTCAAAATGTATCTAGTCCTACAATTTTTGACCAAATCACATAATTTGGGCATCAAAAATTCCGGGACGTTGAGGGGCATAAAAGTTGTATACAGAATTTGGCAAAAATTTACGGTTCCCCGGAAATTTGCCAAAAACTTTCCTATTCATTTTGAATGGAAAAAAAACGCGCGCTTCACAGCCCGAACCGTTAGACCGATCGGCACCGTTCAAGTATCGGCACGACCGGAATTTTCGCGTGACACAGGAAACTTTACAAATGGCCCCGAAAATTTTTCCGTTCGTCCGTAAACGGCAATTTTCCATGAAAAAAAAAAAAGTTTCAAAATGTATCTAGTCCTACAATTTTTGACCAAATCACATAATTTGGGCATCAAAAATTCCGGGACGGTGAGGGGCATAAAAGTTGTATACAGAATTTGGAAAAAAATTACGCTTCCTCGGAAATTTGCCAAAAACTATCCCATTCATTTCGAATGGGAAAAGTCCCATTCACTTCCAATGGGATTTCCATAGAATTTACATTGCATTGATGCCATTGACGGCCATGCATGTCGAATCTACTGATGCCAATGTACTTGGATTCAATTGACTATATGGATGTCGATGCCATTGACTGCCACGGACGTCCAAAATTTTTCCCATTCATTTTCAATGGGGAAAAAACAAAATTTCCCCAAATAAACAGAAAATGGCCAGATATCAATAGGACGTGTCCCCCAAACTTCCCCAATTCCATTGACGCTTATGGGGGGTGCTGCCATTGACTTCCATGGACGTCCAAAATTTTCCCCATTCATTTTCAATGGGGAAAAAACTAAATTTCTCCAAATCGACAGAAAATGACCAGATATCAATAGGACGTATACCCCAAACGTCCCCAACTCCATTGACGCTTATGGGGGGTGCTGCCATTGACATCCATGGACGTCCAAAATTTTTCCCATTCATTTTCAATGGGGAAAAAACTAAATTTCTCCAAATCGACAGAAAATGACCAGATATCAATAGGACGTATACCCCAAACGTCCCCAACTCCATTGACGCTTATGGGGGGTGCTGCCATTGACATCCATGGACGTCCAAAAATTTTCCCATTCATTTTCAATGGGAATTTTTTTTTTTTCCCCCAAATCAACAGAAAATGACTAGATATCAATAGGACGTGTCCCCCAAATGTCCCCGATTGCATTGCTGCTTATGGAGGGTGATGCCATTGACGTCCAGGGACGTCCAAACTTCCCATACATTTCCAATGGCATTTCTTCATGTTTGTTCATTCTATTGATGCCAATGTACTTGGATTCCATTGACGCTTATGTAAGTTGACACCATTGACGTCCATGGACGTCCAAAATTTTTCCCATTCATTTTCAATGGGAAATTTTTTTTCTTCTCCCAAATCAAAAGAAAATGACTAAATATCAATAGGACGTGTCCCCCAAATGTCCCCGATTGTATTGCTGCTTATGGAGGGTGATGCCATTGACGTCCATGGACGTCCAAACTTCCCATTAATTTCTAATGGCATTTCTTCATGTTTGTTCATTCTATTGATGCCAATGTACTTGGTATCCATTGACGCTTATGTAAGTTGATACCATTGACGTCCATGGACGTCCAAAATTTTTCCCATTCATTTTCAATGGGAATTTTTTTTTTTCCCCCAAATCAACAGAAAATGACTAGATATCAATAGGACGTGTCCCCCAAATGTCCCCGATTGTATTGCTGCTTATGGAGGGTGATGCCATTGACGTCCATGGACGTCCAAACTTCCCATTAATTTCTAATGGCATTTCTTCATGTTTGTTCATTCTATTGATGCCAATGTACTTGGTATCCATTGACGCTTATGTAAGTTGATACCATTGACGTCCATGGACGTCCAAAATTTTCCCATTCATTTTCAATGGGAATTTTTTTTTTTTCCCCAAATCAACAAAAAATGACCAGATATCAATAGGACGTGTACCCCAAATGTCCCCGATTGTATTGCTGCTTATGGAGGGTGATGCCATTGACGTCCATGGACGTCCAAACTTCCCATTAATTTCTAATGGCATTTCTTCATGTTTGTTCATTCTATTGATGCCAATGTACTTGGTATCCATTGACGCTTATGTAAGTTGATACCATTGACGTCCATGGACGTCCAAAATTTTTCCCATTCATTTTCAATGGGAATTTTTTTTTTTTGCCCAAATCAACAAAAAATGACCAGATATCAATAGGACGTGTACCCCAAATGTCCCCGATTGTATTGCTGCTTATGGAGGGTGATGCCATTGAGGTCTATGGACGTCCAAACTTCCCATTAATTTCTAATGGCATTTCTTCATGTTTGTTCATTCTATTGATGCCAATGTACTTGGTATCCATTGACGCTTATGTAAGTTGATACAATTGACGTCCATGGACGTCCAAAATTTTTCCCATTCATTTTCAATGGGAATTTTTTTTTTTTCCCCAAATCAACAAAAAATGACCAGATATCAATAGGACGTGTCCCCCAAATGTCCCCGATTGTATTGCTGCTTATGGAGGGTGATGCCATTGACGTCCATGGACGTCCAAACTTCCCATTAATTTCTAATGGCATTTCTTCATGTTTGTTCATTCTATTGATGCCAATGTACTTGGTATCCATTGACGCTTATGTAAGTTGATACCATTGACGTCCATGGACGTCCAAAATTTTTCCCATTCATTTTCAATGGGAATTTTTTTTTTTTGCCCAAATCAACAAAAAATGACCAGATATCAATAGGACATGTACCCCAAATGTCCCCAATTACAATGATGCTTATGGAGGGTGCTGCCATTGACGGCCATGGACGTCCAACTCTCCCAATCTTTTCTAATGGCATTTCTTCATGTTTGTTCATTCTATTGATGCCAATGTACTTGGTATCCATTGACGCTTATGTAAGTTGATACCATTGACGTCCATGGACGTCCAAAATTTTTCCCATTCATTTTCAATGGGAATTTTTTTTTTTTGCCCAAATCAACAAAAAATGACCATATATCAATAGGACGTGTACCCCAAATGTCCCCGATTGTATTGCTGCTTATGGAGGGTGATGCCATTGACGTCTATGGACGTCCAAACTTCCCATTAATTTCTAATGGCATTTCTTCATGTTTGTTCATTCTATTGATGCCAATGTACTTGGTATCCATTGACGCTTATGTAAGTTGATACAATTGACGTCCATGGACGTCCAAAATTTTTCCCATTCATTTTCAATGGGAATTTTTTTTTTTTTCCCCAAATCAACAAAAAATGACCAGATATCAATAGGACGTGTCCCCCAAATGTCCCCGATTGTATTGCTGCTTATGGAGGGTGATGCCATTGACGTCCATGGACGTCCAAACTTCCCATTAATTTCTAATGGCATTTCTTCATGTTTGTTCATTCTATTGATGCCAATGTACTTGGTATCCATTGACGCTTATGTAAGTTGATACCATTGACGTCCATGGACGTCCAAAATTTTTCCCATTCATTTTCAATGGGAATTTTTTTTTTTTGCCCAAATCAACAAAAAATGACCAGATATCAATAGGACGTGTACCCCAAATGTCCCCAATTACAATGATGCTTATGGAGGGTGCTGCCATTGACGGCCATGGACGTCCAACTCTCCCAATCTTTTCTAATAGCTTTTACTTTGTTTAGTGCCATTGACTGGCATTATGGTCCATTCTATTGATAGACCTGAGTGGGGCTAAGATTTGTATCTCCACAGAGGAAAGACCAAGGTGTAATTTCTCCCGAAATTGCAGTTTCTAGTTATTATTATTATTTATTCATCTTATTCTCCGCGTTTTTTTGAGCCAACGCACAGCCTAAACCGTAGCCCCGATCGGCACCGTTCAAGTATCGGCATGACCGGAATTTTCGCGTGACGATGGGAATTTTTCAAAACGCCACGAAAAATTTTCCGTTCGCCCGTAAACGGCAATTTTCCGAAAAAAAAAAAAAGTTTAAAAATGTATCTAGTCCTACAATTTTTGACCAAATCACATAATTTGGGTATCAAAAATTCCGGGACGCTGAGGGGCATAAAAGTTGTATACAGAATTTGGAAAAAACTTACGGTTCCCCAGAAATTTGCCAAAAACTCTCCCATTCATTTCTAATGGGAAAAGTTCCCTTTCACTTACAATGGGATTTCAATGGAATTTACATTGCATTGATGCCATTGACGGCCATGCATGTCGAATCTACTGATGCCAATGTACTTGGATCCTATTGACTATATGGATGTCGATGCCATTGACGGCCATGGACGTCCAAAAATTTTCCCATTCATTTTCAATGGGGAAAAAACAAAATTTCACCAAATCAACAGAAAATGACCAGATATCAATAGGACATGTCCCCCAAACTTCCCTGCTTCCATTGACGCTTATGGGGGGTGCTGCCATTGACGACTATGGACGTCCAAATTTTTTCCCATTCATTTTCAATGGGATTTTTTTTTTTTCCCCAAAATCAAAAGAAAATGACTACATATCAATAGGACGTGTCCCCCAAACTTCCCCAATTACATTGACGCTTATGGAGGGTGATGCCATTGACGGCCATGGACGTCCAATTCTCCCAATCTTTTCTAATGGCTTTTTATTTGTTTAGTGCCATTGACTGGCATTATGGTCCATTCTATTGATAGACCTGAGTGGGGCTAAGATTTGTATCTCCACAGAGGAAAGACCAAGGTGTAATTTCTCCCGAAATTGCAGTTTCTAGTTTCAAACTGTGATTCCAAAACGTGCACGTACATTTCAAATAGGAGTGTGACAGTATATCGTAAACATACCGTAGCCCAAAAGGTTATCGATGAGCTCCCACCAAGAATCGATATATCGCTTTAGAAAGCTGTCACCAAAGGTTGGGAGATTAGCCCAAAAAATTTTCTCAAGAAAAAGTAGCGTTACTTCAAAAATATTACCGTAATTTTCGCACTATAAGGGCGCACCTGACTAAAAGCCGCCACCCACCAAATTTGGCACGAAAACGGCATTTGTTCATAGATACAGTGGGGCAAATAAGTATTTAGTCAACCACTAATTGTGCAAGTTCTCCCACTTGAAAATATTAGAGAGGTCTGTAATTGTCAACATGTGTAAACCTCAACCATGAGAAAATCACATTGTTTGATTTTTAAAGAATTTATTTGCAAATCATGGTGGAAAAGAAGTATTTGGTCACTACCAAAAGTTCATCTCAATAGTTTGTTATGCACCCTTTGTTAGCAATAACGGAGGCCAAACTCTTCACAAGCTTTTCACACACTGTTGCTGGTATTTTGGCCCATTCCTCCATGCAGATCTCCTCTAGAGCAGTGATGTTTTGGGGCTGCCATTGGGCAACACGGACTTTCAACTCCCTCCACAGATTTTCTATGGGGTTGAGATCTGGAGACTGGCCAGGCCACTCCAGGACCTTGAAATGCTTCTTACGAAGCCACTCCTGTGTTGCCCTGGCTGTGTGTTTGGGATTATTGTCATGCTGAAAGACCCAGCCACGTCTCATCTTCAATGCCCTTACTGACGGAAGGAGATTTTCACTCAAAATTTCTCGATACATGGCCCCATTCATTCTTTTCTTTACACAGATCAGTCGTCCTGGTCCCTTTGCAGAAAAACAGCCCCAAAGCATGATGTTTCCACCCCCATGCTTCACAGTGGGTATGGTGTTCTTCGGATGCAATTCAGTATTCTTTCTCCTCCAAACACGAGAACCTGTGTTTGTACCAAAAGGTTCTATTTTGGCTTCATCTGACCATAACACATTATCCCAGTCCTCTTCTGGATTATCCAAATGCTCTCTAGCGAACCGCAGACGGGGCTGGACGTGTTCAGGCTTCAGCAGGGGGACACGTCTGGCAGTGTAGGATTTGAGTCCCTGGCGGCGCATTGTGTTACTGATAGTAGCCTTTGTTACTGTGGTCCCAGCTCGCTGTAGATCATTCACTAGGTCCCCCCCGTGTGGTTCTGGGATTTTTGCTCACCGTTCTTGTTATCATTTTGACGCCACGGGGTGAGATCTTGCATGGAGCCCCAGATCGAGGGAGATTATCAGTGGTCTTGTATGTCTTCCATTTTCTTGTAATTGCTCCCACAGTTGATGTCTTTACACCAAGTGTTTTACCTATTGCAGATTCAGTCTTCCCAGCCTGGTGCAGGTGTACAATTTTGTCTCTGGTGTCCTTTGACAGCTCTTTGGTCTTGGCCATAGTGGAGTTTGGAGTGCGACTGACTGGGGTTGTGGACAGGTGTCTTTTCTACCGATAATGAGTTAAAACAGGTCCCATTAATACAGGTAACGAGTGGAGTCTCGTTAGAAGAAGTTAGACCTCTTTGACAGCCAGAAATCTTGCTTGGTTTTAGGTGACCAAATACTTATTTTCCACTGTAATTTGGAAATAAATTCTTTAAAAATGAAACAATGTGATTTTCTGTTTTTTTTCTTCCACATTCTGTCTCTCATGGTTGAGGTGTACCCATGTTGACAATTACAGACCTCTCTAATCTTTTCAAATAGGAGAACTTGCACAATTGGTGGTTGACTCAATACTTATTTTCCCCCCTGTATAAAAAGGGATCTGTCAATGTTCATTCAAAATAGTTGGGAACCTTCATTTATTGATTTGTGGAGTCATTTTATTTTTTAATTTTACAGAAGAAATTATTTTCAGTAAATGTCGACTAAAACTAGACAAACAAGTCTCAAGTTTTCATCGACAAATACTAAACTAAGACAAACACGTTTTGAGATGACTAAAATATGACTAAGAGACTAATAAATATTATCGTCCAAAAGACTAAGACTAAGAAAATTAAAAGGGCTGCCAAAAACAACACTGGCTGCCACTGACGGCCATAGACATCCAATTCGTTTGAAGTGGGAGGGATGGCTGCCTCCCACTTCAAATGGATTTGATGTGATAAACTCATTCCAATTCACAGCAGAAGGATGAACATAGCTTGCTTTTCTGTTATTTGTTGTTTTGTAGAATATCCTAAAATTATTTTCTGACCAATGTAATGTCCTTTTTTTTTAATGGAAATGGCCAATTAAGCTTTTGCATATCTCTCATTTCTTTTGCATTTTACTCAGTTTCATTCATTAACACCATTTCCTCTCTTAGGTCTATATATGCTGTGTTCGAAAAGGATGTAACGGTGAAAGGAATCCCCGGGTATCGCTTCGCTCCCCCAAGTGAGGTTTTCGCAAACACATCCGTAAACCCATCCAACGCGGGTTTCTGCGTCCCCGCCGGCAACTGCCTCGGTTCAGGCGTTCTTAATGTAAAGCCCTGCAAAAAAGGTGGGGAAACATCACTTTTAAATGTTCTGTTTTGTGGATAACTTGTCAATTTTTTTGTCCGTTCAGAAGCGCCAATCGTAATGTCCTCGCCGCACTTCTACCAGGGAGATGAGAAATTTGTTCAGGCAGTTTTCGGCATGAAGCCCCGCAAGGAGTATCACCAGACCTTTGTTGATCTCAATCCGGTTAGACATCCATTCTTTGTTTCACTTCACTTGCTCTTTTCTTGAATGGCTTAATATACAGGGTACTCTTGTTTAGTATGGAGTTAGGTTTCCTTGAATCAGCCAACTGATGCTCTGGCCACCTGGAGGCAGTGTGGCATTTCACTTGGACGTATACCTGTCAACCCGAGGCCGTTGGCAATTTTACAAATACTGACGTATGCCTTTACAAATTGGTGACTACCGTAGTTTTCCGAATATAAGGCGCACCCGTGTATAATGCGCACCCCAAATTTACTTGTAAAATCTACGGGAAATGATTGTACCCGTTAATAACGCGCACCCTAATTTTAGCACCAACAAATAGAAGATTACAAGAAAAAGAGCTCGTGTACAGATTAGGGATGGGAATCGAAATCCGATTCCAATTCGGAACCGGTTCCGAGTGTTTCGGGGCCTCGACATCACAATGAAAAAGCCTTAACGATCCCTTTAACGATTCCTAAAGACGCGTATTGCGTCGTGACGTGTCTTGTTGTCCAGACGCATCAAACTAGCATGGCGCCAAGAACCACTCGCTCCAAAGTTTGACTACACTTCACCAGGAAAGAGTGTGAAAATGAAAGGTTACGATGGGTAAGCACGAGCATTGCAGCCATAAACATAACAATGACAGCACGTAGGTTCAAACGCTCGAAAGTGTGTCTTCACTTCACGAGGAAAAATTACAACAAAGCGACTTGCAGTCATTGCAAGGTGGAGATAACTGCATCGGGAGGGAATACGACTGCGCTGTCCTCACAGAGAGGCTAAGGCTCAGTTCTGGCTATACAGCTAGCTAAACTCCCAAATGACGATGTAGAAGACGTTGGTATAATTTGCTGACTTTATTCAACCATCACTAAGAATAGAAATGAAACAAATCAATTTCGTCCCCAATAACAAACTGGTTTGCATCAACGTAAAACAGCGCTGATTAGCTGCTAATAACAGTATGGTTAGCATTCGTTCGCTAGCATTAGCACATCGTTCAAACCACTACACAACTGGATTTAAGTGTCCGATCGCAAGTGGAAACACAACAACAACACAAAAGATGATACATACAGGCGTTGCCTCTGTAGATATTAACATTAACAAAGAACGTAGGCTCGTAGAAGTGTTTCCCTCTCTCACTTCGCTCGCTCACTCGCTTGGATGCGGCATTTCTTCGGGTGCCCAAACTGCGGCCCGCGGCCCAAATACGGCCCGCCTCCACATTTGGTCCGGTCATTTTGATTTTTTTTTTTTTCCTCAATCGTGTTATTTATTTCCTGGCTTTTTTCCTTGAAGAATTCAGAGAGGGTTATTTGGTTATTATCTATTTAATTAATAGTGTTTTTATTATTAATTATTATTATTATATTATTATTTTTATTTTATTTACTTTCATTCCGTGAAGAATCCAGAAAGGGTTATTTGATTGTGGCTTTCTGAAAAACAATAATTTTTTACATTTATGCACTTCTGCAATCGTCACACTTTTTCTGTTACAAACTGACCCCGGCCCCTCATCAGAGAAGGGAAAAGTTATGTGGCCCTCACAGGAAAAAGTTTGGGGACCCCTGCTTTAACACATATTGCCAAAGGCAGAACAACAACCTATCTGCCAATATATACCAATATTTTTTATTTCTATTAGATAAATGTTTCAGTAAAATGTTACACATTCTTGTGTATTTGCCACTTATTGCCACAGTTAACATTGAGGCTTTGGGCCTCTTTTGATCTCGTTGTGAGTTTGTAAGGTTGTGACTTCTGATTAAACAAACTCGATGCCAATCAAAACGTTTGTTCTTCTTTTTCCCCAAATTAGAATCGATAAGAGAATCGAATCGTTAAGCACTATCGATAATGGAATCGGAATCGTAAAAATTCTATTAATTGTCATCCCTAGTACAGATACAGAAATGTCATTTTACTGACTGGTGAAACACACCACCAGCATAGCACACTGGTAGTTCAAAACATTACCATAAACTGACAATATTTACGGTAATGGTATCTGGTATGATAGATGTCATTATGTGTCATCCGCCAAATTATGTCACTAACTCCATTAATGTCCAGCTCGGAACTTTGACATCCATTCAAAAGTGAGATAATTTGCCAAATGACATCCATTCTTTACTGTAACGTTGCAGTGCATGCTGGGTGGCATGTTGGACGACAACAGTGTTGACAGCAGGTGGGAGCAGAGGTTGACTGTCTCCTCGAAGGGAGCAGTGATGGTCAAATGAAGCTTCTTGAAGCAATGAAGCTTTTTAGCCAATTGGATCAAAGCTTCATGGTGGTTCATTTTGTCTTATGACAGTCTTATGATGCCGCTGTCAAATAAAGTTTTACCGGTTAATGTCTTTTGGTTTAAATATCTCATAATACAGTGAGGACATCTGCGGCTTACATATAGTTTATTTTATGATTTTGTTTTGCAGCTCACTGGAATCGTCCTGCAAGCTGCCAAACGTCTCCAGGTCAACGTCTACATCGAGAAAATGGACACATTCAGGTATGAAAGTCGAATGCATGCAAAACATGTTTTATTATCTTTTTCTTTTTTTCGTTCATAAAAATGCTTGAGAATTTTGTCCTTGTGACTTGAGGCATGTAGGCGAGGCAACTTGTGACTGCAAACTAATAATTTCTTCCCATAGACTTCATAACCTATTGACATAGGAAACGGGGCTGATCCGTTAGGGGCCTATTTTCAAGAACTTCAAATTTTTTCAAAGACCAAAGCTGCTACCGACCTTAAACAAAAACAGGCGCCTACCTTGGCCATATATGAGTCTCCATGAGCAGCGGCATATAAAATTCAAAGTCGTTTCCAAATAAAATCCTGATGAATTATTTTTTATGTAAGTATAACAAAACTTAAAATGGCTATAAAATTCTCAGATTTTACACTAGATGCACAAAAATCACCAAATGCCAAGATAACCACCTATATTTTCTGGATCAAAAAATCACCAAATGCCAAGATAACCACCTATATTTTCAAGATCAATAGCAATATTTAACATATCATAAGTTTTTGCCCAAAATACCAACTTATTTTTCTTTTATTTACTGCATGTTTTCAACAGCTAATAAAGCACTCAATTTTCTCATCAGAAATTTAATACTTGAGGAAAGCATGCAGAATCAGTTATAATATACTGTATAAATAGATTACTAATAAATTCATTATACAATCACAACTTTTTGTAGAATAAAATAGCCCTTTATTGTAATTATACAGTTGTACAATGAAATTGTGGAGTATTCCCCTTTGCAGTGCATGATAAGTTAAAATTTCAAAAGTGACTTGCAAGTATAAAATTTAAATAAACAACTATAAAATGCGTATGAAATAGCCCAACGTTCAGACAGTGCAAATAATCGGAGTGAAGTAGCAGCAGTTAATGCTTTGAATATTGCAGGTGAGTAAATGTTGCACATAGAACATTGCATATAAATGAAGTTATGGACGTAAAACAGTCTTGATTCTTGGTTAAAAGCAAAAAAAAAAACAAACATGCAGGTAGTATTTATGTTGCGTAAATATGGCGAATCTGCGGCTCGTCTTTAAGTTCACCGTGTCGCCGCCTTAGCACATCTCCACAGCAAAGAGCGTTTTAGGTTGAATAAATGGGTAGATGTACGATAATAAAGGAAATTAGTGTGTGAGTAAATGTAGATTGAGTTTAGCCCTGTGTTTTATTTTGTAAATAAACATAGCTAAACGGGTAGTTAGCTGTATAGTCACTGATAACTGATAATTTACTGCATACAGTTTTTGATTTGACTTGATTTTAATCTGTGCAAAGAAAAAACATTTTCAGGGGAATTTTCGGGGTTAAATTCCAATACCATAATATTTTCTCAATTATGATTAAAGAATGTGAATGCATCACTGCTTTTACTGAGAATGAAAAGCTCCATATGCATAAAGGGAACATATACAGTGGGGCAAATAAGTATTTAGTCAACCACCAATTGTGCAAGTTCTCCTACTTGAAAAGATGAGAGAGGCCTGTAATTGTCAACATGGGTAAACCTCAAGCAAGAGAGACAGAATGTGGAAAGAAAAACAGAAAATCACATTGTTTGATTTTTAAATAATTTATTTCCAAATTAGAGTGGAAAATAAGTATTTGGTCACCTACAAACAAGCAAGATTTCTGGCTGTCAAAGAGGTCTAACTTCTTCTAACGAGGCTCCACTCGTTACCTGTATTAATGGCACCTGTTTTAACTCATTATCGGTATAAAAGACACCTGTCCACAACCTCAGTAAGTCACACTCCAAACTCCACTATGGCCAAGACCAAAGAGCTGTCGAAGGACACCAGAGACAAAATTGTAGGCTGGGAAGACTGAATCTGCAATAGGTAAAACGCTTGGTGTAAAGAAATCAACTGTGGGAGCAATTATTAGAAAATGGAAGACATACAAGACCACTGATAATCTCCCTTGATCTGGGGCTCCGTGCAAGATCTCACCCCGTGTTGTCAAAATGAGAACAAGAACGGTGGGTGTCAAGTTCAAAAATAGACCCTTAGGTAGACATTTGTAAAACTACCCAAAAATAAGGAGAGAAGACACTCAGTTTTCTTGGCCAAGGAGAGCAAGGAGGGACTAGACAGTGAAATGCTGGATTACGCTGTATAGTCACCAAAATTGATCTGAAAAAAAAAAAACTCCTTGCTCTTTCTTTTATTAGGGGTTTGTCCTAACACAGAAAGGTGCCGCTCTAAAGAAAGGGGGAAAGCAAGCTGGAGACACCCATGTGATTTTGGTTGGCTATGTGTGAGCATGTAGGTGGAACTAACTAAATACACGTGTGTAAGCAAAGGCACTTAGGTAAAGTGGTCAGAATGACCCAGACACTTCAGTTATGCAACGCTGCGGCCATGGAAGATGCCCTCGAATGGAAGATTGTCCTCGAAAGTCCAGACGAAAGTCTAGACGTAAAATGCTGAAGATGTCCTAGAAGGTCTAGTTACGCAATGTTGCGGCCATGAAGCAAGGCAGTTGTCACCCCGACCCTCTTTAACACTTTGTAACACTTAAACATTATACTACAGCCTAGTATAGCAAGCAATAATCATTTACATTTACCTTCCAATAATCATTTAAATAAGAAAAAATATGGCAATATGTATTATGTATGTACTAGGTATATATGAGCACAAGCAAATATTCAATCAATCAAGAAAATATTCAATCAACCCTCGATAATTAACTCAACAGTGAGCAAAAATCCCACAACCACACGGGGGCACCTAGTGAATGACCTACAGACAACTGGGACCACAGTAACAAAGGCTACTATCAGTAACACAATGCGCCGCCAGGGACTCAAATCCTGCACTGCCAGATGTGTGCCCCTGCTTAAGCCAGTACACGTCCAGGCCCGTCTGCGGTTCGCTAGAGAGCATTTGGATGATCCAGAATAGGACTGGGAGAATGTGTTATGGTCAGATGAAACCAAAATAGAACTTTTTGGTAGAAATACAGGTTCTCGTGTTTGAAGGAGAAAGAATACTGAATTGCATCTGAAAAACACCATACCCACTGTGAAGCATGGGGGTGGAAACATCATGCTTTGGGGCTGATTTTCGCAAAGGGACCAGGACGACTGATCTGTGTAAAGCAAAGAATGAATGGGGCCATGTATCGAGAGATTTTGGGTGAAAATCCCCTTCCATCAGCAGGGGCATTGAAGATGAGACGTGGCTGCGTCTTTCAGCATGACAATGATCCCAAACACACAGCCAGGGCAACAAAGGAGTGGCTTTGTAAGAACCATTTCAAGGTCCTGGAGTGGCCTTGCCGGTCTCCAGATCTCAACCCCATAGAAAATCTGTGGAGGGAGTTGAAAGTCCGTGTTGCCCAACGACAGCCCCAAAACATCACTGCTGTAGAGGAGATCTGCATGGAGGAATGGGCCAAAATACCAGCAACAGTGTGTGAAAAGCTTGTGAAGAGTTACAGAAAACGTTTGGCCTCCGTTATGGCCAACAAAGGGTACATAACAAAGTATTGAGATGAACTTTTGGTAAAGACCAAATACTTATTTTTCACCATGATTTGCAAATAAATTCTTTAAAAATTCAACTGTGATTTTCTTTTCTTTTTTTCCCCCCAAATTCTGTCTCTCATGGTTGAGGTTTACCAATGTTGACAATCACAGCCTGGCTACTTGTAAGATTTCTGATTAGGTACTATTTCTATCGTGCAACTTTCTCAGACAACAAAAAAAGTAGCAAAAACAGGGTGTTTTGAGGGTTAAATTTGTTCTTGTTTTTGAGGCGCTACTGTATAATGAAATATAGGTGTGTAACTCCCTTTTTCTGATTTTTTTCCCCCAGTCAAACTGGAAACGTGAGCACCGTGATTTTACCTGTTGTTTATCTGAATGAGGTAAACACACATATAATTCCATACCAATAAACCAAACATGTTATTCTGAAGGCGGTATTGGCACCCCTGTAATTCTGTCGGATAATGCTCAATTTCTCTCTGAAAATGATTGCAATTACAAATGCTTTTGTAGTAATATCTTCATTTTGCTTGCAATGAAAACACACCAAAGAAAAAAGGGGGGGGGGGGTAAATCGCTATCATTTATCAACTCCAAAAAAAGGGACTAAAGTATTGTCTCCCTTTGAAAAATCATGGGATGCTTCTCTAATTTGTGTAATTAACAGTAAATGTTACTTACGTGTGGCACATAACAGGTTGTGGCAATAACTAAATCACACTTGCAGCCAGTTAAAATGGATTAACGTTGACTCAACCTCTGTCCTGTGTCCTTGTGCATACCACATTGCGCATGGAGAAATGAAAGAGGACCAAAGAACTGTCTAAGGACTTGAGAAGCAAAATTCCATCTCCAAAGAGCTGAATGTTCCTGTGTCTACCATGCGCAGTGTCATCAATAAGTGTAAAGCCCATGCCACTCTGGCTAACCTCCCTAGATGTGGACTGAAAAGAAAAATTGACTAGAGATTTCAACGAAAAATTGTGTGGATGGTGGATAAAGAACCTCGACTAACATCCAAACAAGTTCAAGCTGTCCCGCAGTCCGACGGTACAACAGTGTCAACCCGTACTATCAGTTGGCGTCTGAATGAAAAGGGATGCTAGGATACTCAGGAAGACCCCACTTCTGACCCAGAGACATACATACACCAGGCTGGAGTTTACCAAAACGTTTTGGAAGAATATTCTCTGGTCAGATGAGACAAAAGTAGAGCTTTTTGGGAAAAGGCATCAACATAGAGTTTACAGGGGGAAAAAACGAGGCCTTCGTAGAAAAGAACACGGTGCCCACTGTCAAATATCGCGGAGGTTCCCTGATGTTTTGGGGTTGCTTTGCTACCTCAGGCACTGGACTGCTTGACTGTGTGCATGGCATTATGAAGTCTGAAGACTAGCAACAAATTTTGCAGCATAATGTAGGGAGAAAGCTGGGTCTCCCTCAAAGGTCATGGGTTTTCCAGCAGGACAATAATCCAAAACACACTTCAAAAAGCACTAGAAAATGGTTTGAGAGAAAGCACTGGAGACTTCTAAAGTGGCCAGACCTGAATAACCCATAGAACACCTGTGGAGACATCTGAAAATGGCACCATTCAAATCTCAGAGACCTGGAGCAGTTGGCCAAAGAACAATGGTCTAAAATTTCAGCAGAGCATTGTAAGAAACTCATTGATGTTTGTTCGCTGTTATTTTGTCGAAAGGTTGTGCTACCAAGTATGAGGCTGAGGGTGCCAATACTTTTTGTCCGGCCCATTTTTGGAGTTGTGTGTAAAATGATAATGATTATTATTATTATTTTTTTTATGCTGTTAAGAAGTTTACTAGATCACCCCTTGTAACCTTTCCATTCTGCTCAGAGCGTCGTCATCGATGATTCATCGGTGGCCAAGCTGAACACCGTGGTGGTGGAACAATACGTGCTGGTAAACATTCCTTTCATACTGATCGGAATCGGCATCCTACTGGGCGGAGTCTTCATGTTGATGGTGTGTCGACACAAGCTACCTGAGGTAAGTCACATTTGAACCGTTTCAGTGTTTCACTTTGCATTTGAGTTATATCAGTTCCATAGACTTCATAAACTATTGACATGACACGGGAAACGGGGCCGATTCGTATCAAAAACTTCAAATTATAATACAGTGGTACCTCGACATACGATCGCTTCGACACACGATCTTTTCGACATCCGACGTAAAATTTGACGCGCCATTTGTTTCTACATCCGACGACATGCTCGAAATACGACGACACGACGGCAACGCAAACGAACTCACGGCGGATTTTCTTGTGTGAGAAATCAACACAGGTTTCCAAAAAGTTGGTACAGTTGGTGAAACAAGGAAAAAAGTGATGCTTACCTTTGAAATGAAGATGCAAATTATAGAAAAATATGAGCGTGGGGTGCGCATCCGTGAGCTGGCTCAACAATACAGCTCCACGGTCCTCTTCCGACCACCGTTCGCCAGTCTTTATAAGTTAAGGTGACAATTATTATTGTGGTAACATCGCCAAAGAAATCGCCAGCTTCGTCACGTTTTTAGAATTTATTTAAGAACTTATTCAACACAAAACGCCCATTGCCCTCTGCAGTTGACTGTGCTCTCAAGAAAACGAAAGTATTATCTCTACCGCACTGACGCACTCTCACTGTGACGTCAGCCCTGCGGTGCATTCAGTGCATTCAAAAAGTGTCCGCCACATTAGAATCCAATTTGTTACATTGTTAACGGAATAATTTTTATTTTATTATTATTATTATTATCATTATTATATTATTCTGATTTTTATTATTAACTTATTTATTTTGCTATGTTTAATTGCCATTTATAATAATTGTACCAGCAGTATTTATTATGGATTTAGTGTAGGTTTTTGGTTGTGGAACGAATTAATGGAATTTTAATGTATTCCTATGGGAAAATCCTGCTCGACATACGACCATTTCGACTTACAAACAAGGTCTTGGAACGAATTAACTTCATATGTAGAGGTACCACTGTATTAACAAATCCAAAGCTGCTCAACCTGACCTAAAACCAAAACAGGCACCGACCTTAGCCATATATGATTCTCCATGAGCAGTAGCATCAAAAAATTCAAAGTCGATCCCTTATAAAATCCAGATTATTTTCTGTATAACACAACTTAAAATGGCTATCAAAGTCTCAGATTTTACACCAGATGCACAAAAATAACCAAATGCAGAGATAATCACCTATGTATTCAGGATCAATCGCAATATTTAACATATCATATATGTTTTGACCAAAATAGCAATTTTTTTTATTTACTGCAAGTTTTCAACAGCTAATAAATCACTCAATTTAACATCAGAAACATAATACGTGAGGAAAACATGCGGAATCAATCATAAATATTATGTAAATACAGTGGTACCTCTACATACGAATTTAATTCGTTCCAGGACCTTGTTTGTAAGTCGAAATGGTCGTATGTCGAGCAGGATTTTCCCATAGGAATACATTATAATTCCATTAATTCGTTCCAAAGCCTAAAAACATACACTAAATTCTTAATAAATACTGCTGGCACTGTTACAAATGGCAATTAAACATAGAAAAACGAATAAGTTATAAATAAATAAGTCAGAATAATATAATAATAAGAAGAATAATTAATAATTATTCCTGTAAATAATGTAACGAATTGGATTCTAATATGGCGGACACTTTTTACTGTCCCTGAACGCACCGCGAAGCTGACGTCACGGTGAGATAGGTCGGTGCAGTAGAGATAATACTTTCGTTTTCTTGAGAGCAGTCAACTGCTTAAGACAATAGGCGTTTTGTGTTGGATAAGTTCTTAAATAAATGATAAAAACGTGACGAAGCTGGCGATTTCCTTGGCAATGTTACCACAATAATAATTGTCACCTTAACTTATAAATAGTGGCGAACGGTGGTCGGAAGAGGACCATGGAGTTGTATTGTTGAGCCAGTTCAGGGACGCGCACACCAAGCTCATATTTTTCTATAACTTGCATCTTCATTTCAAAGGTAAGCATCACTTTTTTCCTTGTTTCTCCAACTGTATCAACTTTTTTTGAAAACTTGATTTCTCACACAAGAAAATCCACCGTGCGTTCGTTTGCAGTGCTGTCATGTCGTCGTATTTCGAGCAACTCGTCGGATGTAGAAACAAATGGCGGCTCAAATTTTACGTCGGATGTCGAAAAGATCGTGTGTCGAAGTGATCGTATGTAGAGGTACCACTGTAGATAATTAATAAATTCTATATACAATCAAAACTTATTATAGAATATCGTTTTATTATCATTATACACTATATACTGTTAGCGAATGAGGCTAGCGGCCACCTGGCGTAAATAGAGCTTTTCTAGCGAAGATTCTTGTGAATAAATGCTTAAATCCCCGAATTCTTCATAGATATGGAAATAAAACATTCTCGATTCTTGGTCAAAAGCAAAGAAACCTTTACAGTTAGTGTTTATTTTACGTATATTGACGAAGTACCATGCTACCATGTTAGCAAACCAGGTTAGCGGCCGTCTGGCGTACTAGGAGCATTTCTGGGCAAAATTCTTGTGAATAAATGCTTAAATCACTGAATTCTTCATAGATAGTGACGTAAAACAGTCTCGATTCTCAGTTAACAGCAAATAAACCTTACAGTTAGCGTTTATCTTGCGTATATTGATGAAGTACCATGCTACTATGTTAGCGAATGAGACTAGCAGCCGCCTCTCGTAAAAGGAGCTTTTCTGGCGAAAATTCTTTTGAATTAATGCATGAATCCGAATTCTTCATTGATATGGACGTAAAACAGTCACGATTCTTGGTCAAAAGCAAAGAAACCGTACAGTTAGCAAGTACCATGCTACTATGTTAGCGAATGAGGCTAGCGGCTGCCTGGCGTAAAAGAAGCTTTTCTGGCACAAATTCTTGTGAATAAATGCTTAAATCCCCAAATTCCCCTTTTCTTCTAAACGTGGGAGAATTAAGTCTTTGTGAGACGTTTATGCTGTATGCTGTTTATTGCCGTTTATTGGCATAAGTTTTGGCAACTACTTCACAACAAACATAAGTATTGTTTAGTGAAAGCACAACAAAAATAATATTCCTATCGCTCAAAAAAAAAAAAATGTTCACAAAAAGAAAAGCACTTCAGTCTATAGTAATGAGGCCCTATTCTCACACAGTTAAACAACAATGCAAAATGAACTGGCATTCCATATCAAAATAGCTATGCAAAAAACACGTAAAACTTACTCAGATTTTGGTCACTCTATTCTTATTTTTATTATTGTTATTGTTATTTTTATTCTTATTATTATTATTATATTAACTCTAATTTTGATTGAAAATTTTACAAATTTTATTAAAATGAAAACATGAAGAGGGGTTTTAGTATAAAATTACTATAACTTGTAACTATAACATTTATCTTTTAAGAACTACAAGTCTTTCTATCCGTGGATCACTTTAACAGAAAGAATGTTAATAATGCCACTTGTAGATTAATTGTTAAAATAAAGAAATACAGTACTTATGTACAGTAAGTTGTATTTATATATCTGTCTTGTGTCTTATCTTTCCATTCCAACAATAATTTACAGTAAAGCATGACATATTTTAGAGATGGTTTGAATTGCGATTAATTACGATTAATTAATTTTTAAACTGTGATTAACTGGATTAAAAATTTTAATCGTTTGACAGCCCTAATATATATATATATATATATATATTAGGGCTGTCAAAATTATCGCGTTAACGGGCGTTAATTAATTTTTTAAATTAATCCCGTTAAAATATTTGACGCAATTAACGCACTATGCCCGCTCAGACAGATTTAGATGTCAGTACAGTGAAAGGCCAATTTGTTAATTGTTTTTTATGGAGTTTTTCCGCCCTCTGCTGGCGCTTGGGTGTGACTTGCATATGTTATGAGGTGTAATGTCGCCCTCTGCTGGCGATTCAGTGCAGCGGATTATTTGGGTTTCGGCGCGCTTTTCTGATGTGATTATATGTGGACGCGAACTCACACTAATAGACAGTGCTATTCAGACCAGCTAACGTCCGCATCCAGTATTCAGTGGCAGTTCTCATAGCCCCATCACACTGTTTGTGTCTAATACATGCATCGCTTGTGAGTTATATTCCTCCTTTGTTTATATTCATGAGCATTAGATAGTTATTGATGATGTGTATTTGAATTTGTTCACATATATGGTGAAATGCAGTTACATTGTTAGATGCTTGTGAGCTAATTGGCTAGTGCTACTGCTCAAATGGACACGTGTGTGTACATTTTATGTTATTTTGTGATTTATGCAAGTTATTGACACATTGCCTTGTTATTTTCAGTTTTACAAAAATACAAGAAACGTGCTCCTGTCAAAAAGAGATAACTTCAGTAAAGCCCATGCAACTTTGCCACACCGTCTGATTTCTTTTTGGAACTTATGTTCGCTATCTGTCAATTTGTGTGCTCACACACATTGAGGACAGAATAGGGCTACTAGTTTATTTTTTGATTGAAAATTTAACAAATTTTATTAAAACGAAAACATTAAGAGGCGTTTTAATATAACATTTTATCCATGGATCACTTTAACAGAATGTTAATAATGTTAATGCCATCTTGTTGATTTATTGTTACACTAAACAAATACAGTCCTTATGTACCGTATGTTGAATGTATATATCCATCTTGTCTTATCTTTCCATTCCAACAATAATTTACAGAAAAATATGGCATATTTTATAGATGGTTTGAATTGCGATTAATTGCGATTAATTACGATTAATTAATTTTTAAGCTGTAATTAACTCGATTAAAAATTTTAATCGTTTGACAGCCCTAATATATATATATATATATATACATATATATATATATATATATATATATATATATATATATATATATATATATATATATATATATTTCTGTCTCCATCCATGTACCCGTTTATAATGCGCACCATGATTTTACAAGTTGATTTTGGGGGGAAAAAAGTGTGCGTTATATTCGGGAAATTACGGTATATTGACGAAGTACCATGCTACTATGTTAGCGAATGAGGCTAGTGACGTAAACCGAGCTTTTCTGGCGAGAATTCTTGTGAATAAATGCTTATATCACCGAATTCGTCATAGATAGTGACGTAAGACAGTATCGATTCTTGGTTAAAAGCAAAGAAACCATGCAGGTAGCATTTATTTCGCGTAAATATTGCCAACTATGAGGCTAGTCAGTTCCATCTGTAAACAAAGAAGAAAATTCCTGCGAATAAACGCTTAAATCACGCATCCATGGTACGAAAAATATTATATTTACCTTGAATTCTCGAACAAATCACTCCTGAGACAATCCTTCCTGTTTGTATGCGTAGTTAAATCCAATCGTATGTAAATCGAAGCTTAAATCCGACATGAGCGTGTGCCGTCTTCGGCTATTACTAAATGAAGCTCAGCCCCCCTCTGATAACGCGTCGCGCAAAGAATGACGAAGTGTCAGGTCAATAGATTTTTGAAGTCTATGATCAGTAAATTGTTTGTTTTCAATCAATATTTGCCATCATTTTTTGTATGAAATCCTTATTTTGATAGTTTACTTGTAAAAGGTATTCAAAGCATCATGTGTAATCTCTTCTCCACTTTACAGAGCACTGCTGCAGAACGCCAGCCGTTGCTATCATCTTAGCTCCACCCACAAGAAGTGACAAGCGTCGCGTCGCCACATTTTCCCGCTCCCCCGCTAACCCAAGTATTCAGTGAATCTGCACCTTTTGACGTCCGAGTATGTTTGCTTGTGTGTTATACTCGGTTGCATCAACCTAGAAGTAATAATAATTTTAACACTTTTTAACTTTAGCCCAAACCCTGCTGATTTTATCGTGAAGTGTCATAATTGCTATGCCGCAGAGTGAGTTGATGCCATCAAACTGCAGTACATGTAAATAAGCCATTTGAATGCATATTTTATCGGAGTTGTCAAATGAACCTAACCTGGTATAACACAGTATTGCACACTAACAGTATAAAGGGAAGCTTTTGTATATTCAATTATCCTTAAATTCCAATACTTGCTGACAAAATGCTACTACAGGGTTCGTTGATGCAATTTTGTTTGCTACGTGACCACTAGAATCGCGGCATCCCTTATGTATGCTTGATTGTATTTGTTGAAGGGAGTTGTATGAGTTAAGTTACTGTGTCATGTTACTTCTATGTAACAAGCAAAATACTACAATAACCACTCACCTCTGTCCTGCTTGTCAACTCTTCTAAGCATTTTGCAGTTTTAGGTGGGAAAGAGAAATATGTTTACAGGCGGCTATCATGTATGATCTCCGTACACGCTCACCGGGTCTGCTAAAACCTCATTCGCCGTAAGCCGTTTTGAATAATAAAGTCATTGTGCTTCACATTATTGTGACATACACTGAATCCAATTTATGTTTGTAATTGCGCCTTTTTTTTCTTTGGTGGGGTTATTTGAGGCAAGGTTACATACAGTGCCTTGCAAAAGAATTCGGCCCCCTTGAATCTTGCAACCTTTCGCCACATTTCAGGCTTCAAACATAAAGATATGAAATTGAATTTTTTTGTCAAGAATCAACAACAAGTGGGACACAATCGTGAAGTGGAACAACATTGGATAATTTAAACTTTTTTAACAAATAAAAAACTGAAAAGTGGGGTGTGCAATATTAATCGGCCCCTTTACTTTGAGTGCAGCAAACTCACTCCAGAAGTTCAGTGAGGATCTCTGAATGGTCCAGTGTTGTCCTGAATGACCGATGATGATAAATAGAATCCACCTGTGTGTAATCAAGTGTCCGTATAAATGCACCTGCTCTGTGATAGTCTCAGGGTTCTGTTTAAAGTGCAGAGAGCATTACGAAAACCAAGGAACACACCAGGCAGGTCCGAGATACTGTTGTGGAGAAGTTTAAAGCCGGATTTGGATACAAAAAGATTTCCCAAGCTTTAAACATCTCAAGGAGCACTGTGCAAGCCATCATATTGAAATGGAAGGAGCATCAGACCACTGCAAATCTACCAAGACCCGGCCGTCCTTCCAAACTTTCTTCTCAAACAAGGAGAAAACTGATCAGAGATGCAGCCAAGAGGCCCATGATCACTCTGGATGAACTGCAGAGATCTACAGCTGAGGTGGGAGAGTCTGTCCATAGGACAACAATCAGTCGTACACTGCACAAATCTGGCCTTTATGGAAGAGTGGCAAGAAGAAAGCCATTTCTCAAAGATATCCATAAAAAGTCTCGTTTAAAGTTGCCACCTGGCAGACACACCAAACATGTGGAAGAAGGTGCTCTGGTCAGATGAAAGCAAAATTGAACTTTTTGGCAACAATGCAAAACGATATGTTTGGCGTAAAAGCAACACAGCTCATCACCCTGAACACACCATCCCCACTGTCAAACATGGCGGTGGCAGTATCATGGTTTGGGCCTGCTTTTCTTCAGCAGGGAAAGGGAAGATGGTTAAAATTGACGGGAAGATGGATGCAGCCAAATACAGGAACATTCTGGAAGAAAACCTGTTGGTATCTGCACAAGACCTGAGACTGGGACGGAGATTTATCTTCCAACAGGACAATGATCCAAAACATAAAGCCAAATCTATAATGGAATGGTTCAAAAATAAACGTATCCAGGTGTTAGAATGACCAAGTCAAAGTCCAGACCCGAATCCAATGGAGAATCTGTGGAAAGAGCTGAAGACTGCTGTTCACAAACACTCTCCATCCAACTTCACTGAGCTCGAGCTGTTTTGCAAGGAAGAATGGGCAAGAATGTCAGTCTCTCGATGTGCAAAACTGATAGAAACATACCCCAAGCGACTTGCAGCTGTAATTGGAGCAAAAGGTGGCGCTACAAAGTATTAACGCAAGGGGGCCGAATAATATTGCACGCCCCACTTTTCAGTTTTTTATTTGTTAAAAAAGTTGAAATTATCCAATAAATTTTGTTCCACTTCACGATTGTGTCCCACTTGTTGTTGATTCTTGACAAAAAATTAAAATTTATGTCTTTGTTTGAAGCCTGAAATGTGGCGAAAGGTTGCAAGGTTCAAGGGGGCCGAATACTTTCGCAAGGCACTGTAAATATAATGACTAGGAGTGGGAACCTTAGGGCACCTCACGATACGATGCGATTCGCGATACAAGGCTCACGATAACGATTATCTCGCGATATCACGATACAGCGATTATCGATATATTGGTCAGAAATTGGATACATGATATTCTACGATACAACTGTTGAAACGGAAAAAAAAATTCAAAATAGAAAAAATACTGTTTGTCATTTATTAAACAGTGACACCTTTTCAGTGCAAAATTCCGGTAAAATATGAATCTACTGCAAATTCTGTACCTGCACATAGAGAGAAAACAAACCACAACCACTGCTATTTCTTGGAGCGATCATGATGAATGGCACCCTTAATTTCTTTAAAGTTTGAAATCTATTGAAAAAAAATTTAACAGTGCTGTAGGTGTCAGTCAGCAGTTGAGTTTGGAGTGGGGCAATGATAAAATTGGTGGGACTTTTCTTCGTATATGACCTTTGTTGCCAAAAGCATTGGTTTGAGCACTTCCACCATCTGCTTCAGCATTTGAGATGTCTGACTCAGTCACATTCTTCCTCACCTTAAAAACAACAAAATAAATCAAAACATATTAGCTACTTAATATCTTTTGAGTTGAAATCCTGATTTTTTTTGTGTTGGAAGTATTGTGTGAATTGAAAAAATATGAATTAAATTTATAGAAATTGAAAATGCAATAATTAGCTATTTTTAATATGTAGGCTACATTCATTATCATGCACATCGCCTTATATAAGGTATTCAAACCATTTTTACAGCTTATTGTATCAAAATGGCAGTAATAACAGTTTGTGTAGTAAACTAGATGGAAAGTGGTTCTCAAATAATATCAAATAAATCAGTAAATTCATGTAGGCTTGTTTGATACTCATTTTCATCCAGTTTAGGGTCCTGGTTTATTTTACATCATTCAACACCAAATGTAATCAAAATAATTCATGTAAATTAAAAAATCAATTACTAGTACATTGCAAAACTTTCTTCAGGTGATGAAAGCGAAGCAGTGAAGAAATCAGTGTCCACTTCGTCACCAGCTGCCAGTGAACCTTATTTCATTTCATTTTTCCAAAAATGATTCCATTAAATTAACATGTTTCCTATTAAATCCCCCCAAAATTGGGCTGTGGCCATTCACAGCTGTGTCTTGACACTCGGTGACACATGCCACATGGAGTTTTTGGATCGAAACAAGGTAAGTACGCGATAATATCCCGAAAAAATCATGACGTCTTTAATTGTGCTCTTTCATGCTCTTACCTCCAGTTAGGGTTTTGCTGTTTGAATTTTTTATTTTTTAAAAATACCCTCCCGTTGAAAATTTTCCGCCAGAAAATTGAGATTTTAAGCTTTCCAATGATGTATCACATATGCATATCGAACAATTTTTGAAATTTGGCCAAATTGGGGGTTTCAGAGCGGAACTTCAAGTCACCTGAGGGTTTTCCGTCATATTTATAAGTAAATACTGGAAATAGTGTCATGTAATGTGTTTTGTATTTGTACTTAAAGGTACCAAATAAAACATTTAGTTAATATAAATTGTATAGTCGTGGTTCTGTCCAGGAAATGACATTGCTTAAACGTAATTGAAAGAAAAAGTGTCGAAATTCAATTCGTCAGAAAAATCCATCTTTGATACTGTTTAACATAGCAATCTAAAATACGAAAAAAAACTTCATTAGTAGCAGCATTTGTCCTGCAAGATCCCCATCTCGATTGGTCCTGTCATAAAATATTAAATGTTGTTAGAGAAATTTGTATTTCGTGGTTCCTATGTTGCAGTATTACGTAGTCAGTGGAGTGTCCACAGTGCAACCCAAAAAAGTTTCATTTTTGCCACTAGAGGGCAGGATTGATCTGTTTTATTTCGACCGTGACGCATCTCGAAATGCTGTTAAAGATGCGTAATTAATAAAATACAGTTGATAACCATCACAATATATATATACGAAACAAAATGCAGTCATATTTTTAACTGTTAATATTTTTATGTTCAGTTAATAACTTATTCTTTATGACTTTATTGTATTCTACGCACATTTGGATTTAATTTGTTTAAATATATTTGTGAAAATAGGTATTTTCTACATTTAAAAAAAGCTATTTCTCCCCATATAAATTTTGTAACGTTAATTTTTTGTTTGAATTAGTTGGTTTTATATGTCTTGGGAAAAATTATACTCCCTACTGATA
This sequence comes from Corythoichthys intestinalis, assembly GCF_030265065.1. Classification (NCBI taxonomy): domain Eukaryota; kingdom Metazoa; phylum Chordata; class Actinopteri; order Syngnathiformes; family Syngnathidae; genus Corythoichthys; species Corythoichthys intestinalis. The sequence continues at coordinate 3,083,544 of NC_080411.1, forward strand.
AAAACCCCCAAAACAAAACAAAAAAGCACATATTGTAGTTATGTATTTTGTAGTATATTTTAGTGCATTTTTTAGTTTGTATTTTTTAGCTAAAAAACGTGTTATGAATTGTACTCCCATTTATCTATTTTTTTTTCACCCGTTGTGTCTTGGATACTGCCATCTCTCTTTCCTCATTGGTCGAACGTCAACTGACGTCAGAATTCTTCCAACTGGGTGACGGTGATGCCGTAGCTTCGGCATGGGGGGTCTATCCCGTCCTTGGTACTGTCTCAGATTAGATTTTACTTCGCTACAGAACAATTTATGTGAAAATATGCCCATCATAATTCATGCTAATTATCAAGTGGAGTTTAAAACGGAAGCCTGCATCTTTTTGCTTACTCAAGAAAGCGACCTTTCTAGAAGATGGAGGTGACTTGTGACTGACGGCTATTTGTAAGTAGTAAAAAAAAATCCTCGTTACTTGTTATTCTTCAAGCCATGTAATTTGTGAGTACTTGTTTCGCAGTACAGACGAATCCCTTCTTAAAGATAAAAGTCCACGAATGATATAGCTGATGTTTGTTACACTGTTAAACAAATATGTGCTAACATTAGGATTGTCAGAAGTATCGATAGTGATATGTTTTATTTGGACACAATATTTAATCAGCAGGGCCGAGAACCTGAAGTGGTATTTGCCATGTGGCAAAATGGATTTTGCCATGTGGCATTTTTTTGCCATATGCCAAAATGGATTTTGTCATGTGGCTTTTTTTTTTTTTTTGCCATGTGGCAAAATCAGTTTTGCAAAATGGATTTTGTCATGTGGCATTTTTTGCCATATGGCAAAATGGATTTTGTCATGTGGTATTTTCTCCATATACCAAAATGGATTTTGCCATGTGGCAGTTTTTGGCCATGTGGCAAAATCAGTTTTGCAAAATTGATTTTGTCATGTGGCATTTTTTTTTTTTTTTTTGCCATGTGGCAAAATCAGTTTTGCAAAATGGATTTTGCCATATGGCAAAATGGATTTTGCCATGTGGCATTTTTTTGCCATATGGCAAAATGGATTTTGTCATGTGGCATTTTTTGCCATATGGCAAAATGGATTTTGTCATGTGGTATTTTTTGCCATATACCAAAATGGATTTTGTCATGTGGCAGTTTTTGGCCATGTGGCAAAATGAGTTTGCAAAATTGATTTTGTCATGTGGCATTTTTTTTTTTTTTTTTTTTTGCCATGTGGCAAAAACAGTTTTGCAAAATTGATTTTGCCATGTAGCATTTTTTTGCCATATGGCAAAATGGATTTTGCCATATGACAAAATTGATTTTGCCATATGGCATTTTTTTGCCATGTGGCAAAATCTGTTTTGCAAAATTGATTTTGCCATCTGACATTTTTTTTTGCCATGTGGCAAAAATGGCATAAAAATGCCACATGGCAAAATCAATTTTGTCATATGGCAAAATATGGTTAATTTGAGCTTTTTTTTTTATTATTATTGTAGTGTCGAAAATGGTATCAAGTATTTTTATTTATTTATTTATTTGTTGGCATGTTTTACATTAGGCTTGTCAGAAGTATCGATAGTGAAATGTTATATTCGAACAAGATATTTAATCAGCAGGGCCGAGAACCAAAAGTGGTATTTGCCATGTAGCAAAATGGATTTTGCCATGTGGCAATTATTTTTGCCATGTGGCAAAATCAGTTTTGCAAAATTGATTTTGCCATGTGGTATTTTTTTGCCATATGGCAAAATGGATTTTTCCATGTGGCATTTTTGCTATGTGGCAAAATGGATTTTGCCATGTGGCAAAATATGGTTACTTTGAGCTTTTTTTTTTATTATTATTGTCGTGTCGAAAATGGTATCAAGTATTTTTTATTTATTTATTTATTTATTGGTTAAAGATCAATATCGATGATCGAGACAGATTGTTTTTTAAAAATGGCATCCAGAGTTGAAATTAAAATGTGATGTAGTGTCAATGTTGAAAAACAGTCAACAGATTATCTTTGTTGTTGTGAATTCTGCCACTAACCCAGCAGATTAACCCGATTTCTCAGGCTTCCATATATGATCAAACGGTTCCTGAAAGAGCCCCACGAGGATGGTATTAGATTGTTTACTCTGTGTTGCCATGGGAGAGATGTTTTTTTCCCCCTGCTGCTATAACCCACGTTGTGATAAAGAGGATTAACTCCACACATTCTTTATACTGGATGACAGTAGTTGTAGGACGTTACACGGGGTGCCAGACTAGCTTCTTTAATTTATTTATTTTTTGTTAGTTCCAGTAGCACCAGTATTCCCAACGGCCGGACAATGTAAATCATCTTATAAATCTTGCTAAATTTTTACACAACTCATTTGTGCAATATTTCCAACAACTGGAATTAAGTATGTGCAGTGGTATGAAAAACGTATCTGAACCTTTTGGAATTCCTCACATTTCTGCATAATCTGATTTTTGTCAAAATCACACCGATGAAAAAACAGTGTCTGCCTTAACTAAAACCACCCAAACATTTATAGGTTTTCATCTTTCAATGAGGATAGTATGCAAACAATGACACAAGGAGGAAAATACACAAAATATTAAATTTAATGGTTCACTCACTTATTTCTCCCCCTTCTGTCATCGTTTGCATACTATCCTCATTAAAATATGGAAACCTATAAAAGACCATTTTTTCATCTGTGTGATTTTGAAAAAGATCAAATCACATTTGATGGCGATTTTATGCAGAAATGTGAGAAATTCCAAAGGTTCAGATACTGTAACATAGGTTTGCCAGCAACAACAAAAAATATGCAATAATAATGATTTTTAAAATCATACCATTGGTCAACTGCATAAGCTGATTTTAAGGGGAGGGCAGGGGGGCAAGCCCCCCCCCCCCCCGGTGGCTGAAAAGAATCATTGCACGAAATGGACTTTCCTATATACTGTATATATGCAAGTCGTAAAGCAATAAACTGCAACAAAAATGAATGAAATGAACAAAAAAAAAATTTTTTTATAATGGGTCAAAATTATACCGATAATATGGCCCAAACACAAAAAGGATTGCTTCAATCATACTTTTTCAATGAAAAATTAAGTGTTCAAATGCAAATTTTTCAATCTCAAATATTTTTTCGCATTCAAAAACTTTTTTCAGTGATTGAAATTTTTCTTTTTTTGATTGAAATGATTTTTCTTTTTGAAAATATATTTTTTTGAAGCAACTTATTTTTTGATTGAATAATAAAGACAAAAACCTAATAGCCAAAACACATATCAACATTACTTCAAACAAAAAAAAAACAATCCCCCCCAAAAAATCAAAGAAAAATAGCTTTCACATGCATTTTTTTCAGTTTCAAATTTATTTTTGCATTCAAACACATTTTTTTTTAATTGAAGCGACTTTTTTTTTTGATTGAAAATAAATATTTAATTTAGTCAATCTTTTCTTGTTGAAGCAACTTTTTTTTTGATTGAATAATAAAGACACAAATTTACCTCCATATGGTTCCGCCCAGGGGATACAATTTTTGACTGAGGTAACTACATTGGCACGACACCGGCGGGCGTACTATATTCAATGGATGACGATCCATTGTATCCAAAGTATTGCCGAAGCAGCCTGATTTAGAATTCCCCTTCTAAAATGATGGGAAACAAAAAACACTCATTGTCAACTTATTATTATAAATATTCTTGGAAGTTCATTTTATTGCTGACGCTGCGTTTCGCGGTCATCAACATGTTGTGCCCCCCCTGCCCAGCAAGTCAAACTCCGCCTATGGTCAACGGCCAATCAAGCAGGCCGCGTACTGTATAATTGTCACGGGTGCACGCGTGTCCGTTGTGTGCGGTGCGTAGAAATCTCCCTCCCGATGCCTTCCTCTACCCTCCACTTAACTAGACACAAGGGTATTGCGATAACTAGATAGTAACCTTTGCTAGGTGTTGAAGTCATTTAAAGTTGTGAATCAACCGTTAAAGTTGTTAAAATTGCTCCCGCTATTGCATTAGTTCCCTTCTGTCTTACGTTCAACAAGTTTTAAAACTGTTTCATCATTTAGAGATAGATTTAAGTCAAGATTTTGCTGATTTAGGAGCATTTTAGATTGAAAAAAAAAAAAAAAAAAAGTTACTTAGGTTCGCCAGGAAGGATCTCTACTGCTTTAAGATGGCGGCTGTTTACTAATGCATGTAGTCCTTAAAACATGTTGCCAATGCAGCCGTGTCTGTCATTTGCATCTAGTTCTATAATATGTGATATCTACTGTATCATGTGGGCGTAGTTTGTAGGCTATGGCTACAGTCAGGTATTATTGGAGCCACCTAGCATCGCGTTTGCAATGGCGTCTTCCCCACTCCCTCTCTCGTCTCAGTGAGTCCGTCTCTCTCAGACTTTTTTTATATAACCAACTTAGTAACGCATAGTAACGCACGCCTTTCCTGCCTCAGTAATGGTAACGGCGTTGCCAAGATGAGAAAAGTAATTAATTAGATTACACATTACTGAAAAAAATAACGGCGTTAGTAACGCCGCTATATTCCAACGCCGTTATTAACAACACTGTTAACGTCGCTCAATTGCGGAGGCTAAACATAGGACCTTCAGGTAGCTCGCTCGTCTGCTGAGTGGTGAGTGAGACTAGGGACTGTAGTGAAATGATCGCATCACAGGAAAAAGTGAAATGGGCAGAAGGCACACTAGAAAAATGATTTCATTATCATTTAAAGACTTATTATGAACGGTTTTGTTGTTCTTTTGTTTCATTGTTTTGTATCATTTTTTAAATACTGCTATCATCAAATATTATTTGAATATTTTTCTTGACGCCCTTGACGCTGGTGCGCCCTGAGGCGGTTGCTTAGATCGCCTTATGAGCGGCAAGGGTCTGATTCTACCTATTGGCAAGTGTCTATATAAACTTGATGTGACATAGAAAATATATATTTTCCCCTTGCTATTGATCCATCATACCATTTAACGCTAGAAATCCCAGAGAATTCTGGTACTCCTACTAGTCCCAAACAATAACCGATATGGCCTAGCCCCCATGAAAACCCAGAGGTGGCAAAAATGACCTAAGTGCTTTTGAATTGGCAAGTTCATACGGCCGTTCATATGGAAATGCAACCACTAGACATACATTAACTTCAGACACAATTACCACAATCCATACTCCATGCCCCTGATTCAGTCCTTCTAAACTATCGACACAATTCCTGCTTTACACTCAAATTGCAGTTCTAAAACGCTTTTTTCTTCTTCTTCAAAACAATGTACATATTTGGGCCATTCTTTCTGTTGTTATGTGTGAAGTATAGGAGAAGTGAATTAAAAAATGTGTAAAACGTGTAAAACTTCATAAATAAATGTAGCTTGACTTGAACTGACACAAACAATCACATGAGTCACAGAGAAGAAGCCCAATCAGCCATTGCTGGGGAATATTAGGACTGTTTGTCTTGGGAAAGGCCAAGTCGGCCTCTGCTGGGTTTTCTAGTGTTAATCACACAGTATAAACAGAAAGGGAAAGGACCCAGAGTCATTTTAATGACTAAAATAGGTGTGGGAATGAATGCTTGTGAGTTAGCAGTGAACAAGCATTTCCACACAGCAGTGATTGTCTGCAGTGCAGATGACCTACTTACAAAGGCTGGGCAAGTAAGACACAAACACTCTGCAAGGATCAGGCTAAGAACGAAAGGGTGTTTCTTTATTCTACGGGGCGAACACACTAGGATTAGGGATTTGACTGATTTCTTGCATCTTCCTAATATTTGGATGGCACGTGTGTAGAATTTAACAGGCGGATGTTTCTCCTAAGTGTGACTCCTTGAGCTGCTTGCATTTTGCACGTTCCATGTGTCACAGCAAACTGCATCTAAAGATGTTTGGGTGACTCATCATGAGTCACGTGCGCAGAGGGAAAAGCCCAAGGAAAGATTATAGGTCTGAAGCACGCAATGTAACAAGTTTATTAGGGGAATTTGTAATAAAAAAAAATATTTTTTTAAAAAAAATTGGAATAGTGCTGCAACGATTAAACGATTAACTCGAGTAATTCAAACAGAAAAAAGATTCGAATTAAATTTTGCCGCTACGAGTATTCCTTTAATTAAATTGGCGTTGTAATGGTTTGTTTTGAAAGTGTTTGCATTTAGTTTAATTGATTTGGGTGAATACACTGTCCTCTAGTGGCAACAGTTGATATGGCATAACTCATTTCACATGGCTAAATCTGTTAAGACCAACATTAGTTAAGTTTTTGTTTGAGCTTATGTTTTTTTTAATGCATTCGTAATTTAGTTTATAGGTATATTTAGCCGTTGTTTTGTGGGAATATGTGTTTGAACCATTTGTTAAGAGCATTGTAAAAAAAGAGAAAAATGTTAGCATTTTATAGCATTTAAGTTAGCGGACTTTTGCTATGTAAGTTAGCCAATTGTTCTTTTGTTGTACTTAGATCCTCATTTATTTGTTTTAATACAGTTTGAGGCTAAGATCAGGTATTTTAATTAATTAAAGTGGAATCCTGCTTAGTTTGAAGAAACACTTGGGAATTTTATTTTGTATTCGCATGTAATGCTCTTTTGAAAGTGCAATCTTAGCAAGCCTTTGTTTTACATCTCCTAAAATTTATTCTGCAACACATTAAATGTTCCTAATTTGATTATTCGAACTAAATAGTTGATAGATTCATTGACTACTAAAATAATCGATAGCTGCTGCCCTAGTCCAACCCTCTAGTGGTAGCAGTTAATATGGCATAACTCAATTCACATGGCTGAATCCAGCTGCTCCCTGTTAAGACAAACATAAGCTAAGTTTTTCTTAGAGCTAATGTTTTTTTTTAATGCATTCGTAATTTAGTATATAAGTGTATTTAGCATTTTTTTGTGGGAGTATGTGTTTGAACCATTTGTTAAGAAAATTTTCAATTTTTTTTTTTTTTTTTTTAAATGTTAGCATTTAATTAATACCATTTAAGTTAGCGGACTTTTGCTATGTAAGTTAGCCAATTGTTCTTTTGTTGTACTTAGATGCTCATTTATCTTGGTATACCATTTGATGCTCAGCTGAGATAGTTAAAAGTTTTTGTGTTCCTTATCCGATTTCTCAATTATTCAAACTAACTAGTTCATTGATTCATTGACTACTAAAATAATCTATAGCTGCAGCCCTAAACTCGAATAATTTGATTAGAAAAAAGATTCAAATTAAATTTAGCTGCTTCGAGTATTCGTTTAATTAAAGCGGCGTTGTATTGGTTTGTTTTGAAAGTGTTCGAATTTAGTTTTATTGATTTGGGTGGGTACACTGCCCTCTAGTAACAACAGTGAATATGACATAACTCGATTCACATGGCTGAATCCAGCTGCTCCCTGTTAAGACCAACTTGAGCGAAACTTTTGTTTTAGCTCGTTTTTTTTTAACGGATTCGTAATTTAGTATATAAGCTTATTTTGCCGTTTTTGTGGGAATATGTGTTTGAACTATTTGTTACGAGAATTGTAAAAAAAAAAAAAAAAAAAAAAAGTTAGCATTTTGTAGCATTTAAGCTAGCAGACTTTTGCTATGTAAGTTAGCCAATTGTTCTTTTGTTGCACTTAGATCCTCATTTATTTATTTTGTTATACCGTTTGAGGCTCAGCTCAGGTAGTTTAATTTTTTGTGTTGCGTATCCGATGACTCGATTATTCGAACAAACTAGTTCATCCAATAATCGAATACTAAAATAATCGATAGCTGTAGCCCTAATTTGAAACATCGAAGGAAGCCAGAGTACCTGACAAAATCGAGCACAAGCATGGGGATAGCAGAAATTCTGCCATTCAAATACAAACCATGCAACACACATTGTAGTCAGATCAAATACTGAAACTTTTAGCATGGGAAATAGCATGTGCTTCATGTTTTTGTTTTTTTCTTTTGCAATTCTAGACCTTGAATAGAGGGGTCACCAATGTATGATAGTGGTGACACAACCCAAATTTTCCATTTAGATGGTAATGGAAAAGACTGCAAGGCCATAGATATAAAATAATCAACAGTAACTGAGCACACCTTGTGTGGGACCAAGTACTAACCCTGTGGACAATTCACCAAATAGTACAGAAAGATTAGCAGCAAAAATACTTTTTACTACCGTAATTTTCAGACTATAAACCAAACTTTTTCCCTCATTTTGAATCCTACGACTTATATTCCAGTGCGGCTTATTTGTTGATTTATTTGGGTTAATAGATAACACTTAATTTGACAGCGGTGTCATAAAACAGTCATAATTATAACATGACACTATCATCGGCATTACTGAATGGGTATGACAGATGTCATTAGGTGTCATCCGGCAAATTATGGCTCTAACTCCATTTATGTCTGGCTCGAATCTTGTCCATCCAATTAAAAGTGAGATAATTTGCCGGATAACACTAAATGACATCTGTTTTACGCATTCATGAATGTTCATGACAGCTTTATGTCATAATTATGATTGTCTAATGACAGTCTTATACCGCCACTGTCAAATAAAGTGTTACCAAATACCATAACTAGCAATTAATGAAACAACTGGAACAGTAACTGAAGAAATAATTAGCACAGTACATGAATTTTGATTTTTATTTACATCTGTAGCGCTGAAATGCATGTTGGACGAAAACAATGTTGACAGCAGGTGGCAGCAGAGGTTCACTGTCTCCCCCAAGAGAGCAGTGATGGCCAAATGAAACTTCTTGAAGCAATGAAGCTTTGCAGACAGTAGGTTCAAAGCGTCATAGTGGTTCATTTGGTCTTATGACAGTCTTATGATGCTGCTGTCAAATAATGTGTTACCAAATATCATAAATAGCAATTAATGAAACAAGTGGAACAGTAACTGAAGAAATAATTAGCACAGAACATTGTTATTTACATCTGTAGCGCTGCAATACATGCTAGGAGGCATGTTGGATGAAAACAGTGTTGACAGCAGGTGGCAGCAGAGGTTGACTGTCTCCCCCAGTGGAGCAATGATGGCCAAATGAAGCTTCTTGAAGCAATGAAGCTTTGCAGCTAATTAGTTCAAAGCTTCATGGGGTTCATTTGGTCTTCCGACAGTCTTCTGATGCCGCTGTCAAATTTTCAACTGTAAGTATTCCATAATACACTGAGGACGGCTGTGGCTTACAGTCCAGTGCGGCTTATCTATGAACAAATGTCGTTTTGTCGTGCACCTTGTTGTCTGAAAATTACGGTAACTGAGACAAACTGCGGTAAAAACAAACCTACAGTAGGTATTGTACTATCAATCAGAAGAGGGCAGACACCCACCAAAATCTGACAATCTGAGCATGTCCATTTGCTTGAACTCTTTTACTTAAAACTGTACACTAAGTGTATCGTGGCAAACTACATCCTTTGTTGTATGTTTGCAGGATTTAGCTTCCACAACATGAGGACTGTCGAAAACAATCATCTCAATGTACCAGTATGATTGGAGCGTCCAGTCTCTCGGGGGACACCCTGATTGCGTGCCACTTACCGCTGCTTCCGATTCCTGCATGGCAGCTCCCTGTCCAAGCCCTGTGCGGTTCCAACAGGAGGCCTGGCTCCTCGGGTCTGCCCCGAGCTGCCTCCCTCCCAGAGCAAGACAGGATCAGCCAGGAGCATCCCATTGCTCCCAGTTCTAAGAATTTTTCCAACAGTTTAGGTAGTCTCAATGAAGATCGAGTGGAGGACGATGAAGAGGATGGCAACAGCGATTGCATCTCTGCCTCGTCGCCTGAAGAAACTGGAAAAGAAGAGATCCGAGCAAGAGGAACTCAAAGATCGCACAACTCATTCCTTCCCAATCCAGACCTGGATGAGGACGACGACTACAGTGATGGCGACAACCTTCACAAATATCATGAGGATTCATCTTTTGTATTGCACGGGACTTGCATTTGGAACAAAAGCACTGATGATGATGCGATCGACAGGAACATTGTCTGGGGTTGTGAGGACTTACTGCAGGCTGAAAGACCTCATATCAGCATATCTGACGTCAATGCTTTGGTTGAAATCCCAGATCACATCTCTTGCTGTATCCACAACCAACACAAGTCTTCATCAGAGATGTTCCCCAATTGTCAAACTGATTATGCTAGTGACTCCTCTTGCGGCAGCTCCGATGGGATTCTAGTGAATTTCTGCACCATGTACAACCGGAGCAACAACCCTGCCCTACTTCATGACCTTAACAGCCCGGAGGCATGCGGGTCCCAGTCAGCTGAAGGTTCTGTATTCCTCAACCTCCAACCTCTTCCGAGTGAGCGTAATGACCAAATGATGCAGAGTCCCTTAAAAGAGGACCCTTTAAAGACCACCTCTTGCTGGTCGCCTCAGGATCTTGACTCAAACCACACTCTTTACTCCATTGAACATCAACCACCGCCAGGTCTCTCTTCTTTGGAGGCGTCTGACCTGAATGCCTGTCTTCAAAGCCAAACAACACTGGTCACAAGGACCAACCAAAAGTACTACAAGCTGGTAACGTGTGATCTTTTGTCCCGGTCTCCCAGCGGAACCTGGTCTATCGACACAAGCTGCATTGAAGATCAGAGTATCAGTGGCCCTGAGAACCACGTTATCAGTCCAAAGGTAAGAAGGCAAGACCATAAAGACATGGAGGTATGGCTAAGACTAAATAGAAATCATTACCTATGGTTGTTACTAGGGTTGTTCCGATTATGTTTTTTTGCTCCCGATCCGATCCCGATCGTTTTGGTTTGAGTATCTGCCGATACCGATATTTCCCGATCCGATTGCTTTTTTTTTGGCTCCCGATTCAATCCCGATAATTTTCCCGATCATATACATTTTGGCAATGCATTAAGAAAAAAATGAAAAAACTCGAACGAATATATATATTCAACATACAATACATAAGTCCTATATTTGTTTATTATGACAATAAATCCTCAAGATAGCATTTACATTATTAACATTCTTTCTGTGAGAGGGATCCACGGATAGAAAGACTTGTAATTCATAAAGGATAAATGTGACTTTGTATATTGTGACAAAATATTGCCATCTAGTGTATTTGTTGAGCTTTCACTAAATCATACTGTAGCCATTTAACTTCTGCCCAAATGCATGATGGGAAGTGCAACCATGACTGTGCATAGTGGTACCAATTCATATATCTTCTCTGCGTTGAGAAGTAACATTGGGTGTTAAGGAAAAGATCAACCACTACCATTCTCTCCCACATTGCTTCCCACGATATATCTAATTGTTGAGAGAGGGATTTTAAGGCTTTAACCAATTAAAAAGAGGCTCCAAAAACTGCCAAAATTCTCTCTACTCATTTTATGCTGCCTGTTAGCTCTATATATAGGTAAAACGGCGCCATTATAGATTGAACGCGACAATGCGTGAGTGGGTCGTGCAGCGCATGCGTTAATTGCATTAAATATTTTAACGTGAATAATTAAAAAAAAATAATTATCACCGTTTACGCGATAAATTTGATAGTCCTACTTTAAGCCAAAACTAAAGACTCTGGATTCCGATTAATTAATTTTTAAGCTGTAATTAACTCGATTAAAAATTTTAATCGTTTGACAGCCCTAGTGGAAATGCATCACAGCAAGTTTAGATTTTCTCCGTTCTGATCCATTTCTGTTCCTCTTTCGTCACAGGATCAACAAAGGGAATATATTATGACCCATGATTATCATCTTGCCAGCACTTCTGAAGAGAACCCCCCCTCAAGAACAGACAACCACATCCAAAACAGATGCCAAATGCCCTGTTTACTTTGCTTCAACCATAGCTGTACATGCCAAAGTACAAGCAGTACAACTGCTCCAAAACTTGGAACATCAAACCAGGAACAATGTCAAATTGTAGAGGGTAAGGATCTTCTTGAGTTTTGAGTGCAGGTAAAAATTGTACTATGATTCATTTTGGGTTCTTTCTTCCAGGGACAAGTTTGACGGGCTTGAACAAACCACAGAGGCCAACATCTCTACCGATCCAGCCTATAGTGCTTGATAAACGTCACGCTAAGACCCAACAGCTAGGTTGTCTAGTGGAGCAATATATGAAACAAAAGAACAGCAAGAAGACTTGCAGCTCCCAACCAGGTTTAAAGCTTAAGTCAAAGCCATATCCAGTAGACGACCATTTCTCTATCTTCTTGGGGGATTGTTCCAGCTCTGACACCTGCTCCACTTGCTCTCCAAGCCCAGACTGTGTCACCAGCCAAAATATGTGGTCTCAGCCCCACTATAGTCCAAGGACAACCAAAACAAGTAAAGATTTGAATCAAACCAATTCGAAATTCAACCAAGACACACATCCACAAACTGGTTCGGAATTGCTCCTAGGCCAATGCCAACCGAAGTTTGTTCGGATTCCAACTTACCAGGATCTTGTTAGCCTATCAACCCCAATAGAAAACCATCAAAGACCTGGTCAGTCCCATAACCAGAGCTTTTTTGAGTCAACTTACCCAGATACGTCAGCTCATAACAACAACCCTGATCAAGAAAATATTCTTCCAAAGACCCATCAACCTCAAGGCTTTAGTTTATCAGCTGCACTTTCCTCAGTGGCCCCCCTTTCCTCTTTGGGTTCTTTGCTCTCAATTGCTACTTCTGGTCTAAAACCTCAGCAAGACATCAGTGAGGGACGACATGATGAACCTCTGCTCATGAATGACCTGGCGGCGACAGACATCTCACCTGACACCTCGTATGAGTCGCTGTCAATCAGTCATCTCCAGAGGAGAGGTGAGAACGATTCTGTTAAGAGTGTGCAACTTCTACAGCAGGGCAAATAAGCATTTAGTCAACCACTAATTGTGCAAGTTCTCCTACTTGAAAATATTAGAGAGGCCTGTAATTGTCGACATGGGTAAACCTCAACTATGAGAGACAGAATGTGGAAAAAGAAAACAGAAAATCACATTGTTTGATTTTTAAAGAATTTATTTGCAAATCATGGTGGAAAATAAGTATATGGTCAATACCATAAGTTAATCTCAATACTTTGTTATGTAGCCTTTGTTGGCAATAACAGATGCCAACAATTTCTGTAACTCTTCACAAGCTTTTCACACACTGTTGCTGGTATTTTGGCCCATTCCTCCATGCAGATCTCCTCTAGAGCAGTGATGTTTTGGGGCTGTCGTTGGGCAACACGGACTTTCAACTCCCTCCACAGATTTTCTATGGGGTTGAGATCTGGAGACCGGCTAGGCCACTCCAGGACCTTGAAATGCTTCTTACGAAGCCACTCCTTTGTTGCCCTGGCTGTGTGTTTGGGATCATTGTCATGCTGAAAGACCCAGCCACGTCTCATCTTCAATGCCCTTGCTAATGGAAGAAGATTTTCACTCAGAATCTCTCGATACATGGCCCCATTCATTCTTTTCTTTACAAATATCAGTCGTCCTGGTCCCTTTGCAGAAAACCAGCCCCAAAGCATGATGTTTCCAACCCCATGCTTCACAGTGGGAATGGTGTTCTTTGGATGCAATTCAGTATTCTTTCTCCTCCAAACACGACAACCTGTGTTTCTACCAAAAAGTTCTATTTTGGTTTCATCTGACCATAACACATTCTTGTAGTCCTCTTCTGGATCCTCCAAATGCTCTCTAGTGAACCGCAGACGGGCCTGGACGTGTACTTTCTTCAGCAGGGGGACACATCTGGCAGTGCAGGATTTCAGTCCCTGGCGACGCGATGTGTTACTGATAGTAGCCTTTGTTACTGTGGTCCAAACTCTCTGTAGGTCATTCACTAGGTCCCCCCGTGTGGTTCTGGGATTTTTGCTCACCGTTCTTGTTATTATTTTGACGCCAAGGGGTGAGATCTTGCATGAAGCCCTCGATCGAGGGAGATTATCAGTGGTCTTGTATGTCTTCCATTTTCTAATAATTGCTCCCACAGTTGATTTCTTTACACCAAACGTTTTACCTATTGCAGATTCAGTCTTCCCAGCCTGGTGCAGGTCTACAATTTTGTCTCTGGTGTCCTTCGACAGCTCTTTGGTCTTGGCCATAGTGGAGTTTGGAGCGTGACTGACTGAGGTTGTGGACAGGTGTCTTTTATACCGATAATGAGTTGAAACAGGTGCCATTAATACAGGTAACAAGTGGAGCCTCGTTAGAGCTCGTTGGAAGAAATTAGAATTAATCTGGCTTGTTTGTCGGTGACCAAATACTTATTTTGCACTTTAATTTTTAAATAAATTCTTCAAAAATGAAACAATGTGATTTTCTGTTTTTTTTTCACATTCTGTCTCTCATGGTTGAGGTTTACCCATGTTGACAATTACAGGCCTCTATAATCCTTTCAAGTAGGAGAACTTGCACAATTGGTGGTTGACGAAATACTTATTTGCCCCACTGTAACTGAATGAGTCAAAATCGGTATGAATGATTTGACTTTTATACGTGGGGGTTATCTGTCTGAAAAGGAACTCTTCTGAAAAGGAGCAGGGAAAAAGCACTTTGCTTCAGTGGCGCTTTGAATGCCCTTTAGGGGCTTCCTCTCAAACATGACCTATTTTTAACTCTCCCTGCACGGGATTGGCTGAGCCATCTGCTTGCAAGCCTATGTGAGAGCTGAGAAATGATGCAGTACAAACAGCACTAATGATTAATGAGCATCATAAATATTGGAGTCACTTTCATTCCTTAATGATTGAAATTTGAAGCGAGCAAATCATGGAGTTTGGCAGCGTTGGTGATGTGCCGTTTGTGCGACGTGACCCTAAAGGCAGCGTCAGCATGCATAAAGAATTTACTGTGACATTTGCAGAGGAAAGCTAGCATGACATGAGAAGAAAAAAGCCATTCTCACATTTATGGGATGACCTAGTTATTAGGGAGCAAACAGTAACTGCTAACTTGTTGCTGCACTTGGTGCATTTCATTAAGATAAAAATCCGCCAGTGCGTTAAAGGCCGTTTGTGTCCAAAAATTCTCAGTCCAATCTTTTGTTTGCAGGTTTGCTGAGGTCCGTGAGCAGAGCGGTGGACTTAATCATTGCTCATTTTGGCAACAGCAGAGACCCAGAAGAAAAGGTACATACATACATTACACTTGAGTTTGAATTACACTAATACAAGAGGTTTTCAGGGAATTGCATTACGGTAATTTTCGGACTATAAGCCGCTACTTTTTCCCCTCATTTAGAATCTTGCGGCTAATAGTCCAGTGCGGCTTATTTGATGATTTATTTGGGTTAATAGGTAACACTTTATTTGACTGCAGTGTCATCAGACTGCCATACAGTGCCCTCCATAATTATTGGCACCCCTGAAAAAGATGTGTTTTTTAGCTTCTAATTAGGGCTGTCAAAATTAGCGCGTTAACGAGCGGTAATTAATTTTTTAAAATTAATCCCGTTAAAATATTTGAAGCAATTAACGTACCAAAAGCCCCGCTCAAACATTAAAATGACAGCATAGTGAAAGGTGTACTTGTTGTGTTTTTCGAAGTTTTGCCGTCCTCTGCTGGCGCTTGGGTGCGACTGATTTTATAGGCTTCAGCACCCATGAGCATTGTGTAAGTAATTATTGACATCAACAATGGCGGGCAACTAATTTATTTTTTGATTGAAAATTTTACAAATGTTATTAAAACGAAAACATGAAGAGGGGTTTTAATATAAAATTTCTATAAATTGTACTAACATTTATCTTTTAAGAACTACAAGTCTTTCTATCCATGGATCGCTTTCACAGAATGTTAATAATGGTAATGCCATCTTGTTGATTTATTGTTATAATAAAGAAATACAGTACTTATGTAACATATGTTGAATGTATCTATCCAGCTTGTCTTATCTTTCCATTCGAACAATAATTTACAGAAAAATATGGCATATTTTATAGATGGTTTGAATTGCGATTAATTACGATTAATTCATTTTTAAGCTGTAATTAACTCGATTAAAATTTTGTATCGTTTGACACCCCTACTTCTAATATATATATTTTTTATTCAAATAATATGGGACCTTAATGGAAAAAAAGAGAAAAATCCAACCTTCAATACAAGTGCATTCACTAAGTGGGGAAAAAATCCTACATAAAGAAAAAAATGTTTGACATCAAATAATGTGTGTCACAATTATTTGAACCCCTGGTGTTAATACTTTGCACAACCCCCTTTTGCCAACAAAACAAGGTCTGGGGACTGAGATGGCCATGGGAGGAGCTTGATTTTGTGTCTGGTGAACCATTTCTGTGTAGATTTTCTGTGTAGAGTCATTGTCTTGCTGAAAGACCCAGTGACGACCCATCTGCAGCTTTCGGGCAGAGGGCAACAGATTTTGATTTCAAATGTCCTGGTATTTCAAAGCATTCATGATGCCATGCACCCTAACAAGGTTCCCAGGGCCTTTGGAAGCGAAACAGCCCCACAGCATCACTGACCCACCCCCCTACTTCACAGTGGGTATGAGGTGCTTTTCAGCATGTGCATCTTTCGTGCCACGCCAGACCCAATCTTGGTCTCACACAAAATTACACACGGTCCCAGGCTTCAACTGGGACCGTGTGGTTTGGTCAGATGAGGCCAAGATTGAGGTTTTTGGCAACAAACACTCTAAGCGGGCAAAAATCCCAGAACTACACGGGGGGGACCTAGTGAATGACCTACAGAGAGCTGGGACCACAGTAACAAAGGCTACAATCAGTAACACAATGCGCTGCCAGGGACTCAAATCCTGCACGGCCAAACGTATCCCTCTGCTGAAGAAAGTACACGTCCAGGCCCGTCTGCGGTTCGCTAGAGAGCATTTGGATGATCCAGAAGAGGACTGGGAGAATGTGTTATGGTCAGATGAAACCAAAATAGAACTTTTTGGTAGAAACATGGGCTCTCGTGTTTGGAGGAGAAACAATACTCAATTGCACAATACCCACTGTGAAACATGGGGGTGGAAACATCATGCTTTGGGGCTGTTTTTCTTCAAAGGGACCAGGACGACTGATCTGTGTAAAGGAAAGAATGAATGGGGCCATGTATCGAGAGATTTTGAGTGAAAATCTCCTCCCATCAACAAGGGCATTGAAGATGAGACGTGGCTGGGTCTTTCAGCATGACAATGATCCCAAACACACAGCCAGGGCAACAAAGGAGTGGCTTCGTAAGAAGCATTTCAAGGTCCTGGAGTGGCCTAGCCAGTCTCCAGATCTCAACCCCATAGAAAATCTGTGGAGGGAGTTGAAAGTCCGTGTTGCCCAACGACAGCCCCAAAACATCACTGCTCTAGAGGAGATCTGCATGGAGGAATAGGCCAAAATACCAGCAACAGTGTGTGAAAAGCTTGTGAAGAGTTACAGAAAACGTTTGGCCTCCGTTATTGCCAACAAAGGGTACATAACAAAATATTGATATGAACTTTTGGGTTTTACCAAATACTTATTTTCCACCATGATTTGCAAATAAATTCTTTAAAAATCAAACTATGTGATTTTCTGTTTTTTTTTTCACATTCTGTCTCTCATGGTTGAGGTTTACCCATGTTGACAGTTACAGGCCTCTCTTATATTTTCAAGTGGGAGAACTTGCACAATTAGTGGTTGACTAAATACTTATTTGCCCCAATGTAAGTCCATCACAGTTCCCTCAATTTTTTTTTTTTAACTGTTCACACCATAGATCCGTCTCGGCAACAGCTATCTGAGTGCTATGATGGCCAGTCTGGTTCTGGATCACCTGTGTCCAGCCATCCAGAATATCCTAGAAGACGGACTCAAAGATCACAAATTAGATGTTGTCGTTGGTCAGCGCCGTAACTCCTCCTGGATCGTAGTAGAAGTCTCAACCAAGCCTGGTAATTTAAAAGTATGATTAAAAAAACAACAACAAAAACTCCAAACTTCCCCTTACTCTTGTCCAACAGGTCCATCGACCAAAGCTCTCCACAGCCTGGTCTGCAAAATCATCAACTGTCCTCAGCTTAGCAGCCACAGCATGAGGCTGAAGGCCTTCATTATGGGCTTGCTTAAGTGAGTTTCACCTTCTTTATATCTTTCACTTCATCCCAATGTGAGAAAAGCTACTTACAAAGGCTTTTACTCAACATTTTTCAGCTTGAGAGCTTTGGAATTCTGGCTCGGTCACCTCCACAGTCAAAGACGTGAGTAAACATTCAATGTTATACAGTGATCCCTTGCTACTTCGCGCTTCAAACTTTGTGCTCTCAGCCCATCGCAGATTTTTTCTAATTTAAAAAAAAAATAAAATAAATAGATGCATTATTTTATAGAGCTTTCCGGATCCAATCACGTAGTCTCCTGCAGCTTTTATTGGTCAGGCTGTGCACCGGTGTTGCTTATTAAAGTTAACGAAGCTTGGCAGACGTTAAAGAGCATACAACAGGAGGAAAAAAGTCTTAAATTGCATTATTATGTGAATTAGAATCATATTTTGAGACGATTCGACTATATATAACAATTTAGCAATGTGCAGATGACGAGAAATTAGTCTTTTAATCTGCCGGTTAGCCACGCCTAACATTATATGGCTCTAGCGTCCCCAACAGGTGGATGATGTCAGCGGGAGACTGGGCTCATCGGTTTTACTATTCAGCCCATTGAGGGGAAATTATTCAGAACGAGGAAAACGCGACAAAGAGAACCACAAAATGTGATTGTTTCAGTCTCTTTACTCCAATATTTTTACAGAATATTCTTTTTATCCAAGTATTTTCACCAATTGCTAAATAAATGGCATGTTCATGACAAATAACAGTCTTGTGCTAAATGGGATATGAAATCATAAAAATGCACTTATTCAGGACGACATGGCAAAATGACTCTATAAAGGTCAAAACTGTCGACTTCACCTTTACTGTCGCACCCGAAAGATATTTTATGACACCTAAATCGGACATATGTCATTTCCCTTCCCCGGCTTCAGAGAATGTAAACAAACCAAGAGGCGTGACAGCTAGCCGACATGCTAACCCGAACAGAGTGATGTTTCAAAGTCTTCGAAGCGGTAAATCACACATAACTAGCCCGGATTATTTGACATGACGACTGGGTTGTCGATTGTCTTCGTGGATCAGCAAACCGCCCCGCAGAGAGCAATTTACAGCTCGTTCCCCGGAGGAGGATGGCTGCAGTTGTTGTGCAGCTAACATGCAGCTAATGTGCATGAGGAGAGCTTTTTACATGCCTATCAATGATCAAACGTAAGTAGTCCTTTATTTAAAGAAAGTTTGTAGTGTTTACTAGTGTAATCGCTGTATTCGTATTTGACATAACACAAAACAAGATGTTTACTCACTTCCTCGTAAGTCCAAAGGTCCCACAGTAGTAGGGCTTGTTTTGGCTAATATCCACGGTGAATGGAACCTTTTGAACCTCCAAAAAGGCGCACACGCCTCTCCTTCATACAGCAAGATTTTTCTGCAGCCATTTGGCTGGCGTGATGGGAAAAATGAACGTATTAATCCGCAAAATCAGATGAATCCTTAGTCCTCATACACAACAGTACGCTGTATAGTGAAGAGGACGCCTTCATCCGTACACGTCACAGCGCCCTCCTCCTCAATGCAAGACTGAAGGTGGAAGTCACTCATTTTCATGGCGCGGGATTCAAAAAACTAAATAAATATAGCGATCGCTTCCACACACATCCAAGCGGTCCATATCATTCAGCAGCATAAAATACTGCGTGTATTATGAAATAAACATGCTTTTTTGTGTCACATGCACTTTAAGGTTTGATCTCGCCAGAGATGTTTGAAAGACGAAACTTCAACGCGCCGCATGCGTCAATCATCGTTTGACTTGTTAAACAGTTGCTGTGGCAACTCATTGTGTGTAAGTAAGCAGCTTGAGCGGATTTGAGTGAACTCACTCAATGAAGCATTTCATAAAGACAGGCATTTTTCTACTTGTTTAAAAATAATTCGGTGGGACAGTCACATGTTTAAAACATCATAATTATTACATTTGAAGTGCTTAAAAACTTAACATATACATGAAAGATTTTTTTAAAATTATAATTTGGGGGTAAAAAGTGAAAAAACATGTCTTATATATATGTATATGGCGGAAAACACAGACTGATACAAGACTGAAAAAGCAGTTTCTGCTCTTGCACCCCTCTTTAAAATAAACTGCTGTATTTTAAGCCAAAAGAACTGTTGTGTTTCATAGAACAATATGGCTATATGCCGCCATAGCAGATTCATGGCGCACTAAGCCTCCGAACTATTTTTAATTTGTCCGTTTTACCCTGAAAACCCCCATTTGCAGACGTCGCGCAACTGTTTTTGTTTCAACCCAGCCATAAAACATAGGCAATTAATTATATTCATTGTTCAAAATGTCTGTCATTTTTAGTTTAGTATCATTCATTTATGTCTAATATTTTGTTTAAAAAAAAAAAATAAAAAAAAAACGACTTAAAAAAATTATTGAATCGTGTATTTTAAACTTTTAAATGACTTACGGCACAGTGAAAAATTTGGCGTCTGTAAAAAAGTTACGGATATCTACCTCATAAATTTGGCTTAATTGCATTTTTTTTTTTGTTACTGTCATATTTTCCCCGATTTGTTAGATCGTACTCACTCTGGCCATTTCGAGCTTTGCTGATCCCCTCCGTTGGTTAGCCTGGGGTGGAGGGGTGGTCTCATCAGAGCCAGTCATCGTCCTCTTTCTTGATATCTCGGGACGTTTAGGTGGTTTCGCGTGTACGGCGGGCACCGCATCTGCTTTCAGCAGTAATTTCATAGCAAAACCTGATTTCATTTGTCCATAGTTCGAATAGCTTTCAGGTGTAAAATGTGCACCACACAAAACCCTGCCGGAGGCTGGGTCTGCAAAATTAGCCCTCTTAGCACGGACGAACTTTACTCATTGTCTGCGTAGTCCAGCTCTTTTTCTCGCGTTCGGGAACTCATGGGGACTACATTGCGACAAATGGCTATATTTACACCAAATAGCATGACAGGTTTGAACCATTTTAGCGATTTTTTGATAAAACACGAACGCAACTCTCTCGTCAATAAACAAAGATGGCACCTGCCTCGACCTTTTGTTTCCTTGTTGTGACGTCTCCGCCCCATTCGGCTGCTTCCGGAATACTTTTGGAAATGTTCGTAATTTTCAATCTATTTTTGATAATTTGCTCATTAATGTGATTTATTTATTTTTTTGTTAACTTTATTAATATTTGTTATCTTGCCACATAACGGTTCTATTGATATCTCACAGCCCCTTAGTATTAATATACACTTTAAAATATGAAAACCTATAAATATTTGGATGGTAGTTTTAGTTAAAGCAGACACAGTTTTTTTCATCTGCGTGATTTTGATGAAGATCAGATCACATTTGATGGGGATTTTATGTAGAAATGTGAGGAATTCCAAAAGGTTCAGATACTTTTTCATACCACCGTATATGTTGAGCAATGTTTTTCTGTCTGCACAGGTGTGGTGACTTCACATTACCACGGTTGGGGCTTCCTGTCCATGTCGCTGGGTCGATGTCGGCCTTTGTTTCAGGAACTCCTGCTTCTCCTACAGCCGCTTTCCATCCTGCCCTTTGAGCTTGACTTGCTGCTGGAACCAAAGTTGTTACGTAATGGACAACCGTGCTCGCTGGCGGAGTGTCTTTCACCTTTCACGCCTTTCGCAGGCAACTCAGCCCGCCAGACCAATTTGTATTTGCAGGACAGTTCTAAGAATCCATCTTTAAAGGACTATTGTGAAACCAGCAGGAGTCAGATGGCTTTTACTCCTGCTCCAGAACAAAGGATTGTGAGAGAATGTTTGACAGTGGCAAATGGCTCTAGCCAGAACTATGTGGAAGCTGAAGCTCCAGTAAGCGTAGACTGCAGAAAAATGGAGAAAGACAATGGAGCCACAGCTAGTGTTGAGGTGGAGAGACCCTGCCAAGGTGGACTGCGCTGGGCCAAACTTTTTGGAGCTGCAAATAATTCCACCAGACTGCAAACTTCTTCTCAGAGTCAAGTCAAAGGGTACGTTTTAACATGAATATGATGTGGTACCTTGAAAAACCTAATAAGACAAACATACTTGAAAGACTCGTTGTACAACTTCAATTTCAAGAAAAGTTTTCCCGCAATTGCGGCCATTGTGTAGTCGGTAGCTCAAGTTGTTCTGGGACTGAAGGGTGAGGGGTTTGATTCCTGGCTACGACTGACCACTGTCGAAGTACCCTCGGGCAAGGCACTGAACCCTAATTTGTCACCAATGGATTGGCAGCGCCTTGCATGGCAGCAGCACCATTGGCGTGTAAATGTGTGCGTGAAGGGGTAAATGTGTGCTAATGTAAAGCGCTTTGTGCATAGTAACAATGTGGTAAATGCGCTATATAAGTACTCTCCATTTACCAGTTGTTATTTTTCCAGGTGCGATCGTCCATCAAGGTGGCTGAATCTAGACAGGTCACACTTCGGATTCTTGACTGAATCCATCAAGTCAATGAAGCCTTGAGGCGGTCAGACTGACAAAGACTGCTGTGCGAGTTTTTGATAAAAGGTCTTCCAGACTCCATCCTACAGCTAAGAACACATAGCTCGGGTATTCTGCTGCACTAATCCCAAAGAACCCGTAGAACAAGATTAACAGCTTTGGCAGCCACCCTCATCCTTTGCTTAAATCTAAACTAAGCCAGCTATTAAAAAGTTCATCATTTATTTTACTGTATGTACCGAGTCTTTTTGAAAGGTTTTGACTAGACTGATAGACTGACTCATAACACATGATTTCAAGTTGGAGGTTTTCCCAGAAAGTCAGCGTTAGCCTGAATCAGGTGTAGTGGCAGCATTGGCACTAATGCCCAACCAAGCAATTATGCCACATATCAAAGCAGCTTTTCGTCAACAAGCTGGTCTTGCCATGACAGGTGTGTCATCTAATCTTTTATTTATGGCGGTAATCTTCGGTTATAATAACACACACAGTGCCAATGAAAAACAAAACAAACTAATGATAACATAAGTAGCCTACCTCTTATTTGCTGTGTGGCTCAGTGGTAGAGTAGTTGTCCCCCAACCCAGGGGTTCTGGGTTCAATTCTCCGCCCTGATGAGCTTGCCTAAGTATCCTTGAGCAAGATACTGAACCCCACATTACTCCTGGTGCTGCGTCACCAGTAGGTAGATGGCAATATAGTGTAAAGCGCTTTGAGCGCCTTGAAAGGTGGAAAAGCGCTATATAAGTATACCACCACCTCTCGTCAGGTAATTAGATATTTTTAGGTTGTGACTTTAAAGTAAGCTAACAATCACAAACACGTCCATTTATAGTTACAGATAGCTATAATCTGCCCTATTGTACCCCAAACAGCAGTAATGCTAGCCAAAACATTTTAGCTTCATGTTCATGACATTTTTGTGTAAACAGTTCGATAGCATGTCTTTAGAGATCAGTAATCGAAACGTTTCTTTACTCCAGTAAAATTGAGGTGTTGCCGTAAGAATACACAGCCAATGAAGAGCGAGTGTAGAATGCTAATGCTAACTTAAGCATCCGAGCAGCTCTTTTTTTAACATAGCAGTTAGTTACTAGTACCAAATCTCATAGTTATTGTCTAATTTGAGTGGCTTATTATGAACTATAGTTACAATTAGCCATTATTAGCAATAATAAATGGTATTCACACAGCAATGCGCCAAAGCACAAATATTTCAAGCCCTATTTTTTAGGGCTGTCAAATGATTAAAAATTTTAATCGAGTTAATCACAGCTTTAAAATTAATGAATCGTAATTAATCGCAATTCAAACCATCTATAAAATATACCATATTTTTCTGTAAATTATTGTTGAAATGGAAAGATAAGACACAAGACGGATATACTGTATACTAGGGCTGTCAAACGATTAAAATTTTTCATCGAGTTAATTACAGCTTAAAAATTAATTAATCGTAATTAATCGCAATTAATCGCAATTCAAACCATCTATAAAATATGCCATATTTTTCTGTAAATTATTGTTGGAATGGAAAGATAAGACACAAGATGGACATATACATTCAAAATACAGTACATAAGGACTATTTGTTTACTATAACAAATCAACAAGATGGCATTAACATTATTTACATTCTGTTAATGCGATCCATGGATAGAAAGACTTGTAGTTCTTAAAAGAAAAATGTTATTACAAGTTATAGAAATTTTATATTAAAACCTTCTTAATGTTTTCGATTTAATAAAGTTTGTAAAAATTTCAATCAAAAAATAAACTAGTAGCCCGCCATTGTTGATGTCAATAATTACTTACACAGTGCTCATGGGTGCTGAAGCCTATAAAATCAGTCGCACCCAAGCACCAGTAGAGGGCGGCAAAACTCCATAAAACACAATTAACAAGCAGTTTACTGTGCTGTCATTTAAATCTGTCTGAGCGGGGGGAGTGCGTTAATTGCATGAAATATTTTAACGTGATTAATTTAAAAAATGAATTAACGCCCGTTAACACGATAATTTTGACAGCCCTAATATATACATTTAACATACTGTACAGTATTTGTTTATTATAACAATAAATCAACAAGATGGCATTAACATTAACATTCTGTTAAAGCGATCCATGGATAGAAAGACTTGTAGTTCTTAAAAGATAAATGTTAATACAAGTTATAGAAATTTTACATTAAAACCCCTCTTAATGTTTTCGTTTTAATAAAATTTGTAAAATTTTCAATAAAAAAAAATAAACTAGTAGCTCGCCATTGTTGATGTCAAGCCATAAAATCAGTCGCACCAAAGCGCCAGCAGAGGGAGACAAAAAACACAAGTAACAAGTGGACATGACACCGCTGTCATTTTAATCTGTTTGAGTGGGGCATGTGCGTTAATTGCATCAAATATTTTTACGTGATGAATTAAAAAAATTAACGCCCGTTAAGGCGATTATTTTGACAGCCCTACTTTTTTTGTGTGTTATCTAAACGTAGACTACTTCGAGTCTGCAGCAAAACAAAAGTTTTGGTTTTTGTCTGCAACAACACACCCATGCTGCGCTAGTATGCTTATAATTGCACACACCTGTCTACCAAATTAAAATGTGTGCAGTGTGGCGTGCTTTGAAACAAAGATACAATTGCATCACGCTTTACTTCAGAGTTCATGGGTGACGGCTACAAAAATAAGATTCTCGGTGTCGTTTTTCTATTATTATCGTCATCAAATTGTAACAGCATGACTCCTTATGTTGACCACGAAAATTTTACCATTGTTCTAGCATCCCTTTTGATATGAAAGTGCTTAATGAATAATGGAGACTCAGTGGAGACGTTTTTAGTCATTGTGTAACTTTTTTTTATTTATTATTGTTATTAATTTTGAGTTTTTCGTGATTGCTGGTTAGCAGTCATACAATTTCCTTTTTTATATGTTCTTCATGTTAAGATAGCTGTATTTGCTAGTATTATGGAAGCCATGTTTTTTGTAAATGTTGAACCAATTGCACCCATCTTAACAGTTTTTTAAATTTTATTTTAAATCCAGCTATTTAAAATCGTTAGGTACCATGCATAACTCATACAAACAATCAGTGTGAGTTCTAATATTGTATTTTTGTCAAATCCTACCAGCTTTGTACCTTGCGGCTACATATCAACAATCCTACTACCTTAATTCACTGACTAACAACAAGTAAGGTAACCATTTATTGAATCTTTTTTTTTTTGTCAGGTAGGAACGATCCTGCAATCTTTTCCCAATTAATTGGTAGATTTGTCCTGCCAATATTTACAGTGGGGCAAATAAGTATTTAGTCAACCACCAATTATGCAAGTTCTCCTACTTACAAAGATAAGAGGCCTGTAAATGTCAACATGGGTAAACCTCAACCATGAGAGACAGAATGTGGGGGGAAAAAAACAGAAAATCACATTGTTTAATTTTTAAAGAATTTCCAAATTATAGTGGAAAGTAAGTATTTGGTCACCTACAAACAAGCAAGATTTCTGGCTGTCAAAGAGGTCTAACTTCTTCTAACGAGGTCTAACGAGGCTCCACTCGTTATCTGTATTAATGGCACCTGTTTTAACTCATTATCGGTATAAAAGACACCTGTCCACAACCTCAGTCAGTCACACTCCAAACTCCACTATGGCCAAGACCAAAGAGCTGTTGAAGGACACCAGAGACCAAATTGTAGACCTGCACCAGGGTGGGAAGACTGAATCTGCAATAGGTAAAACGCTTGGTGTAAAGAAATCAACTGTGGGAGCAATTATTAGAAAATGGAAGACATACAAGACCACTGATAATCTCCCTCGATCTGGGGCTCCATGCAAGATCTCACCCCGTGGTGTCAAAATGATAACAAGAACAGTGAGCAAAAATCCCAGAACCACACAGGGGGACCTAGTGAATGACCTACAGAGAGCTGGGACCACAGCAACAAAGGCTACTATCAGTAACACAATGCGCCGCCAGGGACTCAAATCCTGCACAGCCAGACGTGTCACCCTGCTGAAACCCATCTGCGGTTCGCTAGAGAGCATTTGGATGATCCAGAAGAGGACTGGGAGAATGTGTTATGGTCAGATGAAACCAAAATAGAACTTTTTGGTAGAAACACATGGTCCCGTGTTTGGAGGAGAAAGAATACTCAATTGCATCCGGAGAACACCATACCCACTGTGAAGCATGGGGGTGGAAACATCATGCTTTGGGGCTGTTTTTCTGCAAAGGGACCAGGACGACTGATCTGTGTAAAGGAAAGAATGAATGGGGTCATGTATCGAGAGATTTTGAGTGAAAATCTCCTTCCATCAGCAAGGGCATTGAAGATGAGACGTGGCTGGGTCTTTCTGCATGACAATGATCCCAAACACACGGCCAGGGCAACAAAGGAGTGGCTTCGTAAGAAGCACTTCAAAGTCCTGGAGTGGCCTAGCTAGTCTCCAGGTCTCAACCCCATAGAAAATCTGCAGAGGGAGTTGAAAGTCCGTGTTGCCCTAAAACATCACTGCTCTAGAGGAGATCTGCATGGAGGAATGGGCCAAAATACCAGCAACAGTGTGTGAAAAGCTTGTGAAGAGTTACAGAAAACTTTTGGCCTCCGTTATTGCCAACAAAGGGTACATAACAAAGTATTGATATGGACTTTTGGTATTGGTATTTGGTATTTTGGTAAACAAATTCTTAAAAAATCAGACATTGTGATTTTCTGGTTGTTTTTTTCCACATTCTGTCTCTCATGTTTGAGGTTTACCATGTTGACTATTACAGGCCTCTCTAATATTTTCAAGTGGGAGAACTTGCACAATTAGTGGTTGACTAAATACTTATTTGCCCCGCAGTATTTATCTAACTCTTAACTGCTGCTGAGTGATCCCAACCTAAAATTTACTCTTCCTCGTTTTAATTGGAAGGATCCCAGAACAAGCATAGTATCAATTGTCATAAAACAAAAGAGGAACTAGAGTATATGTAGTCAAGCTCAAGTACAGTAGTTTGTTTGTTACTGTTATAAGCTAATTCCTTGCATGTGTTTTCTCCATATTTGCATGGTTCCGCATAAAAATAACGTTGGTTCTTCATTACAACACCTTGTCCGTTACTGTATTCATGTTTGTGCGGATGAATTGTAAACACAGGTTAAAGTTTGGAAAGATATATACGTATATATGTAAAATCCTCTGGTTTAAACAGTCGTAAGCCATACTGTAAACTGTTGTTTTGATAGACTGCTAGTACGAACAAATGTTGTGTATATATAGAATATAAACAAAGATTTGCACATTAACTTGCAATAATTAATGGAATGGTGTGACGTGTCAGAAATATACATTGAAATGCATCCTTTAATGTTCAAAGACAATCAATCATTTCAATTAAAAGAGTAGCATTTTTATCAGCAGACCTTTTTAGTGAAAACTGTTTTCTTCTCATTATTCTTTGTGGCGGGTTTCCCTGCAGCACACTTCTCCAAAGCTTTCTTGGAAAGATGACCAAAGGTGTGCCCGTACATGAATTTGTATCCTGTGGGATGATTTAGTAGTTAGTAAACATTGCTTACCAGGGACACATCCAGAAAAATGTCTACAAGGACAACGCCAACTTTTTGTTGAAAATATACACTCAGCAGAAAAACCAGTACAGTGGTACCTTCAGTGTTGTAACAGATTCCTTTAAATAGTAATTTCATTACAGATGACTGATTACGCCTCAAAAAATTGGGGACGATCAGAATTTTTCACATAAGTTGATTTCAAGCCAAACTACAGCTGAGAAGGATTTTTTTTTTCATGGCAAATGAAACTGGCCAATTTGGAGACCTGAACATGCTCAAAAACTCACCAAAATTGGCACATACATGCAGCCTTGCGTTAATTTCCATAACTTTGAAACGTTGTGAAAAAAATGTAACAAAATGGCTCAGTGGTTCCCCCTTGAATTTTTCAAGAAGGCCTCTCCTATTAGGTTTTTTCGATGTAGAGCGATGAAATTTGGGGAGTCAATATCTAGTGCAAAAGTGCTACAAAAAGTCTATTGCACCCATGTTCCAAACCCAACAGGAAATCAGGTATTTTGGATCGAATGTTAAAACACATGCAATTTTAGTCGATAAACAGCGTGCACGTTTGAGACCATTGCACCAAGGCAGTTAGTTGGATCCTCCTCAAAATTGGTGAGACTGTTCTTGAGACATATGAAATGTTAAGTTATCAAAATGGTGAGTTTTCATTCACGGGCCTGACCTGGGCAGGGTAGAAAATTCGGGCGTTTTTTTGGCAACACGCCAATTCAGTAAATGACTAACTTCCTGATTAAAGGGGCAATCTTTTTCATATTTGGCATGCATGTGAGGTATCTGAGCCTGAACACGACTGCATTGAAATATTACCCATTAGGCCCAGCGCCCCCTAGTGGGAACAGGAAACGCCCTTTTTTTTTTTTTTTTTTACAAGAAAAGCTCTTCCTCCAAGGAAAATAAAATCAATTGACCTCAAACCGGGGTCTTAAGACATGTGTTAAGGTATCTGATGAAAAATATTGAGTTTTCGTTGAAGCGGCGGGGTCCAAATCTTCTTCTCCCTTCTTCATTACAATTGAAAATGGACAATTTGGAGACCCGAACATGCTCTAAAACTCACCAAAATTGGCACATACGTAAATTTGTGTAAATTCTGATCATTTTGCAACGTTGCGAAAAAATGTAACAAAATGGCTAAGTGGCGTCCGCTTGAATTTTTGAAGAAGGCCTCTCCTATTAGGTTTTTTTCAATGTAGATCAATGAAATTTGCGGGGTCAATACAATGTGCAAAACTGCTCCAAAAAGTCTCTTGAACCCATATTCCAAACCCAACAGGAAATTGGGCATTTTGGATCAAACTGGGTATTTTGGATCAATAAAGAATTTTTTATCAATTTACAGGGTGTACATTTGAGACCTTGGTGCCGAGCGAGTTAGTTGGATCCTCCTCAAAATTGGTGAGACTGTTCATGAGACATATGAGATCTTAAGTAATAAAAATGGTAAGTTTTCATTCACGGGCCTGACCTGGGCAGGGTGCCAAAGTCGGCCATTTCAAGATCAGGATCGTCCAGGAATGGCCAGCCCAGTCACCAGACATGAACATCATTGAGCATGTCTAGGATAGGATGAAAGAGGAAGCACGGAAGACGAAACCCTGAACACTGGGAGGCCAGCAAAACTGCTTTCGTTGTTGTTTCTGATGACTTCATCAATAAATTGCATGAATCCTTGCCGAAGTCATACAAAATATTAAATTTGGATCTCACAGCACCACTACTTAATTCGTTATGTTATGTAACATATTTTTGTATTTGAAGTACACTTTTTGTTCAATTTTCACACTACTTTCTGTAGGCGACAAAACTTTTGTCTTGCCAAAATTTGAACTTTATGTCTTCATTAAATGATCAATCCTTTTTCAGTCAAACAAATATATTTTTGTACATTCAACATCATTTGGGAAGGTCTTAGCTTTCATATGAGACATTTCTGAAACCAATTGAATAATTAAAAGTCAGTTTATTAGTAGGGCTGTCAAAATTATCGCATTAATGGGCGGTAATAAATTTTTTAAATTTATCACGTTAAAATATTTGACGCAATTAACGCACATGCCCCGCTCAAACAGACTAAAATGACAGTACAGTGTAATGTCCGCTTGTTACTTGTTTTTTGGTGTTTGGCGCCCTCGCTGGCGCTTTGGTGCGACTGATTTTATGGGTTAGTACCATGAGTGAGCATGGTGTAATTATTGACATCAACAATGGCGAGCTACTAGTTTATTTTTTGATTAAAAACTTTACAAATTATATTAAAATGAAAACATTAAGAGGTGTTTTAATATAAAATTTGTATAACTTGTACTAACATTATCTTTTAAGAACCACAAGTCTTTCTATCCATGGATCGCTTTAACAGAATGTTAAAGTTAATACCATCATGTTGATTTATTGTTATAATTAACAAATACAGTACATATGTACAGTATGTTGAATGTATATATCCGTCTTGTGTCTTTTCTTTCCGTTCCAACATTAATTTACAGAAAAATATGACATATTTTATAGATGGTTTGAATTGCGATTAATTACGATTAATTCATTTTTAAGCTGTAGTTAACTCGATTAAAAATTTTAATCGTTTGACAGCCCTATTTATTAGCAATTGTTTCTACGAATTGGATAAGCCACAAGACTTTTGTCAGGGACTGTGCATACCTGGGATATGTCCTGTGAAAGATGGAACCACACCCTTGTGGTTTGAATGATAGATTGCGCGAATGGTCGGGAACAGGCAGTTGCCGTCATCCTGCCGATTCCCGGACTGGACAAGAGCCTCGTTGGTGGCGATGGGATAGCCTTTCCCAAACAGGAATCGGTATTTCGGCACATGCCCTGTAAATCCTTTACAAACACACCATCCAAAAGCAGAGCAGAGGGGATAATCTATTTGAGTAATGAGCCAATGATTTTTAGGGATGT
The DNA here is from genome assembly GCF_030265065.1 of Corythoichthys intestinalis. NCBI lineage: Eukaryota > Metazoa > Chordata > Actinopteri > Syngnathiformes > Syngnathidae > Corythoichthys > Corythoichthys intestinalis. The sequence goes on from NC_080411.1 coordinate 3,114,513, forward strand.
CCCGATTGCATACTTTTGCACCAGAGTCCGAGTCACCTAATTTTGTGAATCTGCCGACAACAGCTTCTCACTTACCTAATGAGTTGCCACAGCACACTTATGCAAGTTAAACGATGATTGACAGATTTGTGCCTTTAATTGTCGAGCCACCAAGCTTCTCTGGCAAGATCAAAGCTACAAACCTGTCAATCACCGTTAAATTTAAGTACTGAAGGAGATAGTACCTTTTCTCATAGGCACCGACTAACTGTTTGCATTATTCTAACACACTTAAGATACTATTCCCTGATTGATTATATTTTCTCGTATTTACCGATCGACTGTATGTATTACTCTAACACACCCAATATAAAATAAATAGCACTTATAGCATAGTTTAAGGAAAACAAGCAGATAGGGCATTAGAGATAAACAACGCCTTCTTATCACGGAAATCCAACGTGTGCGTCACGCAACTGACAGAGCAAGATTGATGCTGATTAGCCCACGTCTGCACCACCGACTCTCGCAATCAGTTCTCCCGGACAGTCCAGAACAAATGGCGGGATGCCCTGTCCCAACACAAGGAACACCAGAGAACGCCCGATATCTAACTGATAACACGACTGACAAGACTCCAAGAGCCTCTTTGACGCTGAGGTGGCAAAATCCACAACCCTCGTTGCCCTGATAACTATAACTTCCGAATCCTCCTGTCCAATCCACAAACAGACAATAATCTTAAACAAACACACCCTTGTTCCTGCCCACGTCCCGCCCAGCGAGAGCCTTCAAAAGACTGAATGAACTAAGCGTTGTCATTTTTTTCTCGGGAACCATTTGTTGACGTGTGATAGGCCGGCCGAGTGTTTCTGTTTCGCCTTGCCGTTTTTGGTCGCTGTCGACCTGAATACATTTTCAACTTGTTTTTGGTGAGCCTTCTTTAAACCTTTCAAAATGGAGTCAGTACAAAGGGTTAAGACTAAGGTGAATGCGCAGAGTTTGGCCTTCTGGCCATATTGTCGGGATCTCGCCGGCCAGGGTCAATTCTGGCAGTCTGGCTAGAAGGTCAGATTCCTTCAATGCCAAACGCAAGCTGGACAGTTTAGCTGCATTGCTTAGCAGGGGGGAAGGTTAGAGGCTGTGGCACTGTGCGAGCATGTAGCAAAAAAACATAAATTTTTTTTTTTTTTCAATTAAAAATCACCCTATTCCGATCCTCTGAAAAATGGCACGATCGGCACGATTTCCGATCACGTGACAGGATCAGGACATCCCTAACGATGATGTTAACCGATGGGCATATGCCAAGGCTATTCCTGAAATCAAAGTTCAACATTTGACTCTGTAATTTGTTATTTTGTGCTGTACCTGACATGTAGTACTTGTTGGGGTGGCCATCGTCCAACAAATATGGTTTTGCGATGGGGTTGAAGCTCTTTGCAGGTATGTAGGATACCACTTTGTCCAAAGCTTCTTTTTGTGGGGCTGTTGGCTCCTGAACCTAAAAATAATGACCATGCATTAGCAACAATGCTTTTTTTAGCTATAAAAGTTATTCTCTTGTGAATGTTGCTATTTATGGATATGCCTTTCCTCTTTGTAAGGTGGTTGACATTACACTGACCTGAAACTGAGCTCCTCCATTCATAATTCAGCAGGAGAGAACTGATTCAAGCATGGCCCAGCCATGCTAATAAAAACTCATGAGGTACACGCTAACGTGATATTGCTGTACTAATGGTGCAGAATAAATTAAGGATATTTATTATAGTTGTTTTTCTGTGTTGTGAAACCGCTTCATACCGAGTTCTCAAAACTTTTGTTTCAAAATTCATTTGATTTTTTTTTTTTTTTTATAGTAACCGTGGTGCACAGTTCTACTAAAGGAAGAAATTAAGCTTACTACTTTTGACTGCTGGTGGGCGTAGTTGACAGCAAGTGATGGATCTGTTGACGCCTGCTGGATATTTGCATACATCTCCTTGTAAAAGTCAGAAAATGCTCTCTGACATGTTTCAGAGTAGCTGCAGGCAATGTAGTTCTGTCTTTTGGGGATGAAGCCTACAGGCAAAATTAAAAAAAGAAAACGGAGTGAAAAGTTTGAGATACAAGCAACAAATTGGCAGATAGTGAACAAATCTTCTTTAGAAAAAATAGTGCCTTCAAAATAAAAGCATGAAAATTATGTTATTGTTTTTTTTTTAATGCCATAATTTTGACTGTATGTCTAATAGCTTAATGCTAATGTAACAGGAAAATAAATATCCGGACTAGTTAATAATGTCCGTCTTACGGTATTATAAGCTTTAATCAATGAACGTTTTAAAGCAAACAGTGCTGAAACGCGTGTAGACAGACAATACAACAATAATGGGCATATTTTTTTCATGTTACACAAAAAATATTGATATTATTGCAGTTTCTGGTACTAATGAATGTTTTCTCATTTTTCCCCCTTATGACTGCACCGCTGGCCCAAAGTATTGGCACCCCTGCAATTCTTTCTGATAATGCTCAATTTCTCCCAGAAAATGATTGCAATTACAAATGCTTTGGTTGTAATATCTTCATTTATTTTTGCTTGCAATGAAAAAACACAAAAGAGAATGGAGCAAAACATTTAAATCATGATCATTTTCCACAAAATTCCAAAAATGGGCCGGACAAAATTATTGGCACCCTTTGAAAAATCCTGTGATGCTTCCCTAATTTGTGTAATTAACAGCACCTGTTACTTACCTGTGGCACATAACAGGTGGTGGCAATAACTAAATCAATATATATATATATATATATATATATATATATATGTTAGGGCTGTCAAAATTATCGCGTTAACGGGCGGTAATCAATTTTTTAAATTAATCACGTTAAAATATTTGACGCAATTAACGCACAAATGCCCCGCTCAAAGACATTAAAATGACATCACAGTTAAATGTGTACCTGGTGTGTTTTGCGGAGTTTTGGCGCCCTCTGCTGGTGCTTGGATGCGACTGATTTTATAGGTTCAGCACCCATGAGCATTGTGTAAGTAATTATAGACATCAACAATGGCGGGCTACTAGTAATACCCATAATATGGCACAAACACAAAAAGGATTGCTTCAATCAAAGAAAACTTTTTCAATGAAAAATTAAGTGTTCAAATGCAAATTTTTCAATCTCAAACATATTTTTGCATTCAAAAACGTTTTCTATGATTGAAATTTTTATTTTTTTAATTGAGGTGATTTTTCTTTTTTGAAAATCTATATATTTTTTAAACAACTTAATTTTGGATTGAATAATAAAGACAAAAATGTCCTTGCCAAAATGTAGCCCAAACACATACAGTATCATTATTACTTCAATTAAAAAAAAAAAAAAATCTTAACTCCAATAAAAAAAAAAATTCAAACAAAGAAAAAAAAGCTTTCACATGCATTTTTTTTGTTTCAAATTTATTTTTGCATTCAATTTTTTTTTTTTTTTTAATTGAAGCAACTTTTTGGGGGGACTCTATAATAAAGACACAAATCTACCTCCATATGGCTCCGCCCAGGGGATACAATTTTTGACTGGGGTAACTACATTGGCACGACACCGGCGGCCGTACCATATTCAATGGACAATCTTGGCAAAATGTATTGCCTAAGCAGCCTGATTTAGAATCCCCCTCAAGAATGATGGGAAACAAAAAACGCTCATTGTCAACTTATTATTATAAATATTCTTGTAAGTTAATTTTGTTGCGGACACTGCGTTTCACGGTCATTAACATGTTGTGCCCCCCTCTGCCCCAAAAGTCAAACTCCGCCTATGAGCATATAGACATATTGTTCTATGAAACACAACAACTCTTTTGGCTTAAAATACAGCAGTTTATTTTAAAGAGAGGTGCAAGAGCAGTAACTGCTTTTTCAGTCTTGCCTGTGTTTTCCGCCATATACTGTACTAAAAGTTACACTTGTACTGAATCTAGTAATTTAAAAAAAAAAAGTTTTTTAAATCACAAATTTAAAAATCTTTGGATGTCAACTGCTTCTCTCTGGAAGACATTATTTGTATCTTAAAATGGGCCAATACTAGGGTGACCAAACGTCCTCTTTTGCCCAGACAAGTCCTACTTTCACGTAGTATCCTCGTCGTCCGGGCGGGTTTTATAAATTCATAAAAATGTCCGGTTTTTATGATTTTTCACGGGACCAATTTGAAGAGAATCCCTCCGGCCGCTGGGTGGCAGCAGTTGACATGGCTCCTACTAGAAGTGAGGGAAGGAGTAGTTCTTCTTGTTTTTGTTGGCAGTTTAACCCTATCATGAGGCATTACCGCCATCTACTGGATTGACGATTTGGCCACAACGCCTGCCATGTTGTTCAGTTTTTTTACGATAAATACGTATATAATGGCAACTGTTGACTTCTGTCGGAGCTTTGACTGTAAAATCCCGTTTGGTGTCGCATTGTTGCGCTGCCGATGATTGTAAACTTTTGTAGCAAAGTTTGATTTTTGCCTCAGCTAACTATCAGTAAGCTAAACCACGCTAGCCATTATGGGAAACAGTTTTAAACTGCTACCTTTGGAAACATACTTGAATGGTTTGTCAGTTTTTTTCGGTTATTGTTTGTGTGCAATCTAGAACATTGAATGAGAATATCAATTGAATGGGAATAACAATTTGTCAAGGACAATTGTCGCTATAGTAATTTATAAAAATGTTTAGTTGGCACATAGACTACTGTGTGTATGTGTATTGACTGGACTACATGTCCATGGGTCTGCATTATATATAAATATATAAATATAAATATATATATATATAAGTCAGTATTTATTTATTTTATTTTATTTTTTTTTTCAAAATGCATTTTTCCATCCAGAGTGAGGGGGCACAATTTAAATATATTAAAGTGATATAGGCATCTTTGAGTGAACTTCAAGTAAAATTCAAGTATCTAGAGGCCGGGCTGAGTGTCCTCTTTTTTGGAAATCAAAATATGGTCACCCTAGCCAATACAGTAAAAGAAAATGAATTGAAATTCGGAAACTGTATTTGAATGTAATGTACTGTAACAACTACATGACTTTGTGTGATATCTACCGGTGTAACCTGGCGTGATCCGGCCGGCGTGTCTCTCTGGAATGGTTCTGAGGCTCCCAGCAGGACCCGAGAGGAGGACCGAATTCCGCATCTCAGGCATCATCTGGCTGTAAGTTTGACCTCTTTTAAGTTTAGCTGTGGATAACACGTGTAGAATCCATACAAACATTCCATTTGTGCTACTAAATAGTTGTCCAACTATAATTCTTTCCCTGAGCAATGCACTCACCTCGATATTTAATGTGGATCGTGCTCCTACAGAACTTTGTTGTCATTCTGTATTTCTCTCATACTGCTGCTCCAAGGGGCACTATCGTTAACCTACACTGTTGTTGACTGGTTGCGCAGGTATTGACTTACCTGGTATCTATACACAATAGCTACGAAACAGCGATGGCCCAGACGTTCATACTCACTAAAAGCGTTGTTGAATGTTCTGAAACATATCACAAATTTGCAAAATACTGATTTCATTTTCTACGTAGCAAGAAAATCAGTATATTTTGTTTCTGTTCATTTTTGATATTGTCAGCTGAAGCACAGTCATGTGAAACAGCGATCTCTAGTGGTAGGTAGTTATAATTACTAGAGGGGAAATGGTGCAGGGTATTTTAATCTTTTTATTTGTCCTATTGGAAGAGGTAGGTAGAGTAGCCAAAAATGTTATTCAAGTAAGAGTCGCGTTACTTCAAATAATATTACTCAAGTAAAAGTATTCATCCAAAAAATGTACCAGAAAAAAAGTATTTGGTGTAAAAATACTAAAGTAATGATTAATATTGTGAGTAACTGCTTACAATGTTTGATTTTATTTTTTAAACAATGGTATTTTTTTCACAGCACAAAGTTATATATATAAACTGTTGTTATTATTATACTTTACTAACCTATTACTAAGCCAAAGAAATACCAAAAAAAAAAAAAAAAAAAGCCGGCTAAAGAAAAAAAAAATCAACAGAACTGAAGCATCATTTATCCATAGACCATGAGTGCACTCTGGTGGAGAAAATAGTTCCTAGTTCGAATAGTTGAATTGTTCCTTCATTATTCCTATTCTGGAAAAAGTACCGTATTGGCCCAAATATAAGACAGTGTTTTTTGCATTGAAATCAGATTGAAAAAGTGGGGGTCGTCTTATATTCGCGGTCTAGACATTATACCCATTCACGACGCTAGATGGCACCAGATATCATTGAAGCGATGTTCTGTCATGACAGATCTCAGCTACTCTCCCCATTCATGACGCTAGATGGCGCCAGATATCATTAAAGCGATGTTCTGTTATGACAGATCTCAGCTACTCTCAAGTTTAACCAGTTTGCATTATTTTATTGCAATGTTTTTCCTTATTCAGATTTGTTTTAAGACTACAGATACAGTTAGACTTCACTTTGATGGTTAATGCAGTTATTGCAACTTTGTTGTTTTATCAAAATAGATTGGGTTATTTACATTTCAAATACCAGAAGCCATTCATTTACGAATGTGATCGCACTTTAGTTGACATATTTAAATGTTCAGATATTAAGATTTGGATGAGGCAAAATAACATGCTTTTCTCTCAAATATATTGTTATAATCATTTGTTTCGGGTGTACCGTAATTATTTTCTGTATGAAAATTAATTTGGTGTTCAAAAAGTTCAAAAAGTCTTTTTTCAAACTTACATACTTACATACTTCACAGTGGGTATGAGGTGCTTTTCAGCATGCGCATCTTTCGTGGCACGCCAGTCCCACTTTGAGTGTTTGTTGCCAAAAAGCTCAATCTTGGTCTCACACAAAAATACACACGGTCCCAGGCTTCAACTGGGACCGTGTGCTTTGGTCAGATGAGACCAAAGCACACGGTCATACCCACTGTGAAGTATGGGGGTGGGTCGCTTCCAAAGGCCCTGAGAACCTTGTTAGGGTGCATGGCATCATGAATGCTTTGAAATACCAGGACATTTTAAATCAAAATCTGTTGCCAAAAAGCTGAAGATGGGTTGTCACTGGGTCTTTCAGCAAGACAATGACTCCAAACATATGGCCAAATCTGCACAGAAATGGTTCACCAGACACAAAATCAAGCTCCTCCTATGGCCATCTCAGTCCCCAGACCTTGTTTTGTTGGCAAAAGGGGGTTGTACATAGTATTAACACCAGGGGTGCTAATAATTGTGACACACATTGTTTGATGTCAAATATTTTTTTCTTTAGCTTTTCCCCACTGAATGATTGCACTTGTATTGAAGGTTGGATTTTTCTCTTTTTTCCCATTAAGGTCCCATATTATTTGAAATAAAAAAATATATATTAGAAGCTAAAAAACAGGGGAGCAAATAATTAGGGAGGCCATTGTATTCCAAGCTAACGTTTGAATGGGAGGCAGGATACACCCTCGACTGATTGCTAGCCAATCATGGCATACATGTTTTTGGAATGTGGGAGTTTATTTTCCTTTCAATCAGCTGTTATTTGCATTTTTACATGCATGTGTTTGTATAGGAGATAACAATGTCTCAACTTGTAAAACAACCACACGCACTTTTGTGCAATAGTCATTGTGGAAAAAGGCTTGTGCATGTGCGTTTGATGTCGGAAGCTCAGATCCTATCAGCACATAGGAATGTCCATTCTACACATTCCAATTGTCGCACAGATTGTCACTGCTGTTGTGAAATATATTTGAAGTCTTAATAGGCATCCGCTGACACAGAAATAATTTACAAGTGAGTCACAATGACAACTTAAATACTTTTTGAAATGTCACATCCTCCAGGCTAAGAAAAAATAAAACTTAATTACCCCCCCCAAAAAAATGAATTTCCATGAAAATTAATACCAAGCATTTAGATTCCTTGTTCTTTCTCCCCTCCCAGTCAAAATGGATTGGACCTCGAGCACTATCAATGACATGTAAATGAGGTAAAGGTGCACAATGTATTGAATATGTATGTATCGCATATAGGGTTGTTCCGATCATGTTTTTTTGCTCCCGATCCGATCCGAATCGTTTTAGTTTGAGTATCTGCTGATCCCGGTATTTCCCGATCCGATTGCTTTTTTTTTTTGCTCCCGATTCAATTCCAATCATTCCCGATAATTTTTCCCGATTATATACATTTTGGCAATGCAATAAGAAAAAAATGAATAAAACTCGGACGAATATATACATTCAACATACAGTACATAAATACCGTATTTGTTTATTATGACAATAAATCCTCATGATGGCATTTACATTATTAACATTCTTTCTGTGAGAGGGATCCACGGATAGAAAGACTTGTAATTCTTAAAGGATAAATGTGACTTTGTATATTGTGACTAAATATTGCCATCTAGTGTATTTGTTGAGCTTTCAGTAAATGATACTGTAGCTGCTCTGCCCAAATGCATGATGGGAAGTGCAACCATGACTGTGCGTAGTGGCACCAATTAATATATCTTCTCTGCGTTGGAAAATAACATAGGGTGTAAAGAAAAAGATCAACTTCTACCTCTCTTCCCCACATTGATTTTCCACGATATTTCTAATTGATGAGGGAGGGATTTTAAGGCTTTAGCCAATTAAAAAAAGGCTCCAAAGACTGCCAAAATTCACTCCACTCATTTTACGCTTCCTTTTAGCTCTATATATAGGTAAATCGGCGCCATTATAGATTGAACGCGACAATGCGTGAGTGGGTCGTGCAGCGCATGCGTTAATTGCGTTAAATATTTTAATGTAATTAATTTGAAAAAATTTAATTATCGCCGTTAACGCGATAAATTTGATAGCCCTACTTTAAGCCAAAACTAAAGACTCTGGATGAGTGTAAGACATTTTGTCTGTAACGTTAAATACAATTAGAAAACGATTTAATTAAAAAATATATATATATTAAAAAAAGGCATGTCCGATATTTTTTTGCCGATTCCGATACTTTGAAAATGAAGTGATCGGACCCAATCGATCGGCATCTACATCTTTAATCGTATATGAGTCTAAACATTCAGTAATGACAATTTAAAAGCCGTACAGTATTGTTTTTATTTGTCTATTCATGTTACTGTATGTAATTTTTAATAGAATTTTAATTGAATTCATTTTATTGCAATTTTGAAAAATGTCAACTTTGATCAACATGCAGTAGCTGTAAGAGTACTTTATTTTACACCAGATGTGTCAGCGGTGGCACGTTTACGCGCATCATCTTTGAAGCCTCTTCACGCTGTAATTCCGTCACCCACGTGCCACTGGTTGGTCTAGTTTGACCGTGTGAATGTTGAGGTCCGCGCCCATTTTTACTTGAAGTCAATCTTTCGAGTAAAACAGGAGATACATTGGTATGAAAAAGTATCTGAACTTGTTGGAAGTTCTCACATTTTTGCATGAAATCCCCATCAAATGTTATCTGATTTTGTCAAAATCACACAGATGAGAAAAACAGTGTCTGCTTGAACTAAAACCACCCAAACATTTATAGGCTTTCATATTTTAAGGAGGATAGTATGCAAACGATGACAGAAAGGGGAAAAATAAGTAAGTGAACCATCACATTTAATATTTTGTGCCCTCCCTTTGGCAGCGATAACTTCAACCATATGCCTGCTGTAGCTGCAGATCGATCAGGAATAATCTTGACCCATTCTTATCTACAAAACTGCTGTAGTTCAGTCAAATTCCTGGGATGTCTGCCATGAATCGCTCTCTTTAGGTTCATGCCACAGCATCTCAATGGGGTTCAAGTCTGGACTTTGACTTGGCCACTCCAGAACGTGTATTTTTTTCTTCTGAAACCATTCTGAAGTTGATTTTTTTCTGTGTTTTGGATCATTCTCTTGTTGAAGAATCCATCCTTTTTTTTTTTTTTTTTAGCTTCAACTGTCTGTCAGATGGCCTCAGTTTTTCCTGCAAAACATCCTGATAAACTTTTGAATTCATTCTTCCATTAATGATTTTGAGTTTCCAGCCCCTGAGGCAGCAAAACAGCTCCAAATCATGTCGCTCCCTCCACCATGCTTCACGGTGGGAATGAGGTGTATCATGATGTTGGTGAGGTGTTCCATTTTTCTTCCACACATGACGTTGTGCCCAAACAATTAAATTTTGGTTTCATCAGTACACAAAATTTTTTGCCAAAACCAATGTGGAGTGTCCCATTTTGCTAACATTAAACGAGAAACAATGGGGTTTTTTTCAGACAGCAGTGGCTTCCTCCATGGAGTCCTCCCATTAACACCATTCTTGGCCATCGAGTTGATGTGTGCACAGAGATATTGGACTGTGCCAGTAATTTCTGTAACTCTTTAGCAGACACTCTAGGGTTCTTTTTTAACCACTCTGACTATTCTGTGCTGAACGCTTGGCGTCATCTTTGGTGGACGGCCACTCCTTGGGAGAGAAGCAACAGTGGTAAACTCTCTCCATTTATAGACAACTTCTCTGACTGTCGATTGATGAACATCCAGACATTTACAGATAGTTTTGTATTCTTTCCCAGCTTTGTCCAAATCAACAATCCTAGATCACAGGTCTTCAGACAACTCTTTTGACCAAGCCACATCAGACAATGCTTCTCATCAAGAATCTTACCAGGTGTGTGTTTTATAGTGGGCAGGGCAGCTTTAAACCACTCATCAGTGATTGGGCACACACCTGACTTAAAATGTTTTGGTTTCAATTGCTCTTTAAGTCTCCTTAAGTAGAGGGTTCACTTACTTATTTTTTCCCCTTCTGTTTGCATGCTATACTCATGAAAATATGAAAACCTATAAATGTTTGGGTGGTTTTAGTTAAAGCAGACACTGTATTTTCATTTGTGTGATTTTGACAAAGATTAGATCACATTTCATGGTGATTTTATGCAGAAATGTGAGAAATTCCAGAAGGTTCAGATACTTTTCCATCCCACTGTAATGTCAAATGAGTTTTAGAGTTTTATTGCCCTCATAAATAAACATTTAAAAGGTTGCATGGACCATATGTTTATGTCCATATTTCCATCATTTCTTGTCCTTTTTCAAAACCGAAAGCACCACGAAAAACTACAGTCCCTGACAAAAGTCTTGTCGCTTATGCATTTTGTAGAAACAATGGCTAATAACCTGACTTTGAATTATTCAATTGGTTTCAGAAATGGTTGGTGGCAAAATCATGGTCTGGGGTTACATCCAGTATGGGGGTGTGCGAGAGATCTGCAGGGTGGAAGGCAACATGAATAGTCTGAAATATAAACAAATCTTTGCTGCCTCTTACATTCCTAACCATAAAAAGGGACAAATTCTGCAGCAGGATGGTGCTCCATCGCATACTTCAATCTCTACCTCAAAGTTCCTCAAGGCAAAGACGATCAAGATCCTCCAGGACTTGCCAGCCCAGTCACCAGACATGAACTGGATGAAAGAGAAAGCATGGAAGACGAAACTCAATAATGTTGATGAACTCTGGGAGGCATGCAAGACTGCTTTCTTCAATGTTCCTGATGACTTCATCAATAAATTGTATGAATCCTTGCTGAACCGCATGGATGCAGTCCTTCAAGCCCACGGAAGTCATACAAAATATTACATTTGGGTCTCACAGCACTGCTACTTAATTCGCTTATGTTATGTAACATGTTTTTGTATTTGAAGTACACTTTTTGTCCAATTTTGACACTACTTTCTGTTGGCGACAAAACCTTTGTCTTGCCAAAATTTGACCTTTATGTCTTCATTAAATGAAGTGAAACAAATCTATTTTTGGACATCCAACATCATTTGGGAAGGTCTTAGCTTTCATATGAGCCATTTCTGAAACCAATTGAATAATTCAAAGTCAGGCAATTAGCAATTGTTTCTACAAAATGGTTAAGCCACAAGACCTTTGTCAGGGACTGTAAATCTCCTCAGAGTTGGGTCATGCCATACCTTGCATTTTTCACAGGTACACGGAAGTCCTGAGGATAGGACGGGGGATTGGCTGTTACTGAGTCATTTTATTTCTGGGAGTAACAGTAAAGTGCGAGTTTGTGTACACATGCAGCTCTCCAGTCAGGTAGGACGGCTAACGATTAGAAGGCGTGGTCGCGGAGGTGTAGAGGCAGACCTGCGTGGGATGTTTTGAATTCGACTTGTGCAACTCTGCTCAAGAAAGCTCTCTAAGCAGGATCCTTGCGTCAGTTGTATTGTGCCACTGAAGTGGCGCCAAAGGAAGACAGAATGAATCTGTACAGGAGTTTTGGGAACCTGATGGAAAACTGGGTGGCTGAGCAAAACCCGTACCCTGATTTGCTGGATAATATTCCTGAGGATTCCTCGCCTTCACCAAGTCGGAAGATAGATACAAGAGCAGAATCAGTGGATTCTGGCGTGGAGACAGCCAGCACTGACACTTTGTTTCCTACCTCGTCATTGTCCATAGATATGGCAGACCTGGACTCTTTTGCTTCAGGACATGGGTATGACTACAAGGCGATTTCATCATTAGGGTCTGCTTCGCTACCTTCTTATTCGGCGCCCCGTGCTCTTTCCAAGCCTGCCAGTCCTAACAGAGTTCAAGGGTCTGCAGCCTTGAACCAAAAATTGAGGCAAGCCCTGCAGAGATCAGAATCCAGGCGTCAGTCTCGGCAACTTTCAACTGATCGACCCCAAACCAGATATCCCCTGAAGAGGTCTGAGAGCTTCGGCTTATGGGAGACCGACAGTTCGTCAGTACCGGTGGGGCCTACATCGGACACGGACAAACGGATTCTTTCTCTCAGAAGCAGGATGGACCAAACTCAGGGAAAATTGGAGGTGAGCTTAAGTTCTGGGTTGGTTTCAAGTTTAGGTTCGTGGTTGCTATTAGCTTAGGGTTTTCTTTCGCACTAAACTAAACCTGCCTATATCAGGTGGGGGCTGTTAAAGCATGCCTGGAGCAGTTTGACGATGACATAATTCCAACAGCAACACGTTCAGTCTTGTAAATGTAAAGTGAAAGAAAAGTTACTTTCCCCTTGTACATACATCCAAGCTGTTTTCACATCTCACACATTCTATTACTCACCGCAGTCATGGTGACGGCACTGACACAAATCTGTGCTGCAAGAGATCTTAAACCAGTCTGCCTACATGCTTCATGCCTGCAGGCAGTACGAATAATGCCATGGAAAATTCAACAGTTACTTGTTCTTGAGTTAATCACTCCAGCAAATAGGAGACCATATACAATCATGTGAAAAAATTAGTACACTTCATTAAATACACCGTTCTTTAATGTTCACATATCAATGTCTAATCTTGTTTTTCTTTATCTCTGTGAAAGAAAGTGATTGAATTGCAGGTAAACAATAAAAATTAACATTGTTTAACTCATTAATCCAAATATATCAACGAATGCATATTCTAACTGAGGAAAAAGTTAGGGCGCCCTACTGCCTAATAGCTAGCGTTACCCCCTTTGGCTGAAATAAATTCAGTGAGATGCTTTTTATAGCCATCTACCAGTCTTCGACATCAGTCTGAAGAAAGTTTGCCCCGCTCATCAACGCAGAATACTTTTAGCTATGAGATGTTTGAGGGGTTTCTTGCATGTACAGCCCATTTCAAGTCACTCCGAAACATCTCAATGGGAATAAGATCTGGGCTTTGACTCTCCGTTTCTTCCTTTTCAGCCATTCCATGGTGGATTTACTGGTATGTTTAGGTTGCAGTTTCGCTTCAGCTGGAATTTTTTCACAGATGTTCCTCAAGCACCCTCAGATACACGATAGAATTCATGGTAGATTCTAAGAGCTGGCCAGGTCCTGCTGCAGAAAAGCATCCCCAAATCATGACACTTCCACCTCCATGCTTCACAGTTGGTATGGGGTTCTTTTCCCGGAATGCTGTATTGGGTTTACGCTAGATCGATTGGGTCCAATCACGTCATTTTCAAAGTATCGGAATCGGCAAAAAATATCGGACATGCCTTTTTTAAATATATATATATATATTAGGGCTGTCAAACTTATCGCGTTAACGCGCGGTAATTAATTTTTTAAATTAATCACGTTAAAATATTTGACGCAATTAACGCACATGTCCCGCTCAGACAGTATTCTGCCTTTTGGTAAGTTTTACAGCAAGGCTTTTTGTGCTGCAGCACAACAGCGAACTCTTGTGGTCGCTTTGCGACATGGTTTATTTTTTTACTTGCCAGTTCATATGGCTGCACGACGTCTCGGGGCTGAAGCCTACGTTGTAATGTTGTGCTTATATGATCCTTGGACAAGATTTGTCCGTAAGTATGGTTGTTGTAAAGAATGTACATATTATGTTAGTAAGCGAACTGTTCTATTTTTTGTATGAGACGCTTTTTGTTTATGTTTAGTGAACCTGTATAGCGTGCTAAGCTAACGTTGTTGCTAATGCAATGCTTGTGTACTTTTTTTTTTTGTAGTTTTATGACGGTCTAAAGAGGACAATGGTTTGAGGCTATTTTATTAATAAATCAGATGAAAAAGGAAGAAGTCTGATTATTAAGGCGTCGTTCACTAGCTGTCTAGCTTTGTAAAAAGTAGACGCTTCGGAGTGAGGACAGCATAGACAGATTTAAATGACAGTAGAGTGAAATGCCCACTACAGTCCTTATGTACCGTATGTTGAATGTACAGTGGGGAGAACAAGTATTTGATACACTGCCAATGGATGTATCTGCTGCCACCTGCTGTCAACACTGTTGTCATCCAACATTCCTCCTAGGATGCATTGCGGCACTACAGATGTAAATAATAATCAAAATTCATGTTCTGTGCCAATTATTCAGTTACTGTTCCAGTTGTTTAATTAATTGCTAGCTATTGTATTTGGTAACATTTTCTTGGATAGTGGTGCCATAATACTGTCATAATTATTACATGACACTGTCATAAGCGTTAATGAATGCTTATAATAGATGTCGGTTAGTGTCATCCAGCAAATGATCTCACTTTTGAATGGACGTAAAAGATCTGAGCTGGACATAAATGGAGTTAGTGACATACTATGCCACAAGACACATATTGACATCTGTCATAAGCATTCAGTAATGCCCATGATAGTGTCATGTCAAAATTATGACGTTCTTATGACAGTCTTATGATGCCTCTGTCAAATAAAGTTTTACCTATTAACCCAAATAAATCATCAAATAAGCCACACAGGACTATAAGCCGCAGGATTCAAAATGAGGGAAAAAAGTAACGGCTTATAGTCCAAAAATTAGGGTATATATATATATATATATATATATATATATATATACATTTTTTTTTTTTTTTTATTAAATCGTTTTACACTCATCCAGAGTCTTTAGTTTTGGCTTAAAGTAGGGCTATCAAATTTATCGCGTTAACGGCGGTAATAACAATAAAATATTTAACGCAATTAACGCATACCGCTGCACTACCCACTCACGCATTGTCGCGTTCAATCTATAAAGGCACCGTTATATGTATACATAGAGCTATAACGCAACGTAAAATGAGTAGAGAGAATTTTGGCAGCCTTTAAAGCCCTTTATATCTGGCTAAAGCCTTACAGTCCTTCTCTCAACAATTAGAAATATCGTGGGAAGCAATGTGGGGAAGTAAATTAGTAGTTGATCTTTTTCTTAACACCCTATGTTATTTCCCAACGCAGAGAAGATATATCATTTGGTACCACCACGCACAGTCATGGTTGCACTTCCCGTCATGCATTTGGGCAGAAGTTAAATGGCTACAGTATCATTTACTGAAAGCTCAACAAATACACTAGATGGCAATATTTAGTCACAATATACAAAGTCACATTTATCCTTTAAGAATTACAAGTCTTTCTATCCGTGGATCCCTCTCACAGAAAGAATGTTAATAATGTAAATGCCATCTTGAGGATTTATTGTCATAATAAACAAATTCAGTACTTATGTACTGTATGTTGAATGTATAGTTTTATTCATTTTTTTCTTAATGCATTGCCAAAATGTATATGATCGGGAAAAATGATCGGGAATGATTGGAATTGAATCGGGAGCAAAAAAAAAAAAAAGCAATGGGATCGGCAGATACTCCAACTAAAACGATCAGGATCGGATCGGGAGCAAAAAAACATGATCGGAACAACCATAGTTTACGCCAAACATGTCCTCTTTTCTGGTGTCCAAATAATTCAATTTTAGATTCATCTGTCCAAAGAACATTATTCCAGAAGTCCTGGTCTTTGTCTACATTCCCTCTGGCAAACTTCAGTCTGGCCTTCATGTTCTTTTTGGAGAGCAAAGGTTTCCTTCTTGCACACTCCCATAAAGGTTAAACTTGTTAAGTCTATTTTTGATTATAGAGGCATACACTTTGACATCGACAGTAGCGAGAGGCTGCTGTAGGTCCCTTGATGACATTTTAGGGTTTTTGGATTGGTTTTGGTTTTTGGGTTTTGGTCTTCTTTTAGTATCTTGGAGTCTGTTCTCGGGGTGAAACTACTTGAACGGCCAGTTGTTTTGAATGTCCTCCACTTGTCGACTATTTTCCGGACAGTGGAATGGCTGATTTTATATTCGTTTGAGATCTTTTGAAATCCCTTACCAGACTCATAAGTAGAGATGTCCCGATCGATCGATCAATCGGGTCCGATCACGTCATTTTCAAAGTATCGGAATCGGCAAAAAAATATCAGCCATGCCTTTTTTTAATATATATATATATATATATATATATATATATATATATATATATTTTTTTTTTTTTTTTAAAATTAAATCATTTTCTAATTGTATTTAACGTTACAGACAGTATATGTTACACTCATCCAGAGTCTTTGGTTTAGGCGTAAGGTAGGGTTATCAAAAATATCCCGATAATGGCGGCAATTAATTTATTAAAAAATGTGTCACGTTAAAATAATAACGCAGTTAATGTATGCGCTGCCCAACCCTCTCAATCATTGTCGCGCTCAATCTGTAATGACGCCGTTTAATCTATATAGAGAGATAAAAGGCAATGCTAAATGAGTAGAGTCAATTTTGGCAGCCTTTGGAACCTTTCTTCTATTGGCTAAAGCCTTGCGATCCCTCTCCTTTTGATTCGAAATATCATGGGAGTCAATGTGGGGATGCAAGGTGGCAATTGATCTTTGTCTTAACACCTTAAATTATTTCCCAACGCAGAGAAGATATATCAATTGGTAGCACTACGCACAGTCATGGTTGCACTTCCCATCATGCATTTGGGCATGGCTACAGTATCATTTACTGAAAGCTCAACAAATACACGAGATGGCAATATTTAGTCACAATATACAAAGTCACAAGTATTTCTATCCGTGGATCCCTCTCACAGAAAGAATGTTAATAATGTAAATGCCATCTTGAGGATTTATTGTCATAATAAGCAAATACAGTACTTATATCCTGTATGTTGAATGTATATATTCGTCCGAGTTTTATTCATTTTTTTCTTAATGCATTGCCAAAATGCATATGATCGGGAATGATTGGAATTGAATCGGGAGCAAAAAAAAGCAATCGGATGGGGAAATATCGGGATCGGCAGATACTCAAACTAAAACAATCGGGATTGGATCGGGAGCAAAAAACATGATCGGAACAGCCCTACTCATAAGTGTCTATAATCTTCTTTCTGAAGGCCTCACACAGCTCCTTACATCTCACCATGGTGTTTTCTCTCACTTCAACAGTCAGGGGCACACCAAACTAAATGTGAGGTTTAAATAAGGCAAGCCTCCTTCAAAACACTTGGTAAAATGTTCTAATCATGTGTTCCTGATGTGATACACCTGTGTGTAATTTTAGCCATTTTAAGTGGGACTGAATGTGGGGGTGTCCTAATTTATTCGTCAACAGAAATTGCATTTATTTGAAATGACATTTTACAGAAAGTTTTTTCATTTTTAATTGTTTAGTTCCATTACTTGCTAGAAGGTACGTTGGACGACAAGTGTTGACAACAGAGGTTGACTGTGTGTTCATTTCACTGCGATGGACAAATGAAGCTTCTTGAAGCAATTGAACTTTGCAGCCAATTGGTTCAAAGCTTCATGGTTGACACGGCTCAGAGAACAAACGGACCCAATAATGCAGTGCTCAGAGCAGATTTATTAACAATGGTTCTGAGAGGAAGAAGTCTTGGCCCTTGGAGAAGCACGGAAGGCTGTTCGAGCAAGGGGGGACGAGCAAGGCGAAGGCCCAGGCAGGATGCGGCTATCTCCGGTCCTGTAGCAGGGTTCAGGTCACAGAAAATAGGCAGAGGCAGAGGCACAGACGAGGAGCAGGCTAGAGGCAAAAATCCAAGAGGTCAAAAGGTGTATCAAAAATCCGGCAAGGCAAGGTATCTAGGAACGCTCGTAAGTTGCAGTGAAGGCTAACAAACTCGCAATGGAGCAGAGGGCTGTGTGTGCTTATGTAGGGAGGCTGTGGTAATGACCAGGTGTGCAGAACAGGTGTGTGGAATGAGTGCTGATGACTGAGGGGAAAAAAAAAAAGGAAAAAGGTATACAGGCCTGCTGTGGGGCTCTAACAGAACCCCCCCCCTAGGGACGGACTCCGGACGGACCAGGCGCATCGGGGTGGAGTCGGTGGAAGTCCCGAATGAGGTCCGGGTCCAGGATGTGAGAGGAGGGGACCCACGAACGCTCCTCGGGGCCATAGCCCTCCCAATCCACGAGGTACTGGAAACCACGACCCCGTGGTCTGGATTTCAGGAGTCTCCTCACAGTGTAGGCCGGACCGCCATCAATCAGTCGTGGTGGCGGAGGAGGCGGCGTGGGGGGAACCAGAGGGCTCACAAAGACCGGTTTGAGCTGGCCAACATGGAACGTGGGATGAACCCTCATGGTCCTGGGGAGTCGCAGCCGCACAGCCACTGGGTTGATGATCTTTGAGACCGGGAAGGGGCCAACGAACCGGGGAGCCAGTTTACGGTTCCCAACCCTGAGAGGGAGGTATTTGGTAGACAGCCATACCTTTTGACCCACCTTGTACATCGGGTTGCGTGACCGGTGGCGATCCGCCAACGTCTTCATTCGGGTTGCACTCCTGATAAGACTGGCCTTGGCTTGGTTCCACACCCTCTTCTTGCGACGGATCCATAACAAGGCGGAGGGAACTTGCGTGGACGTCTCGGTCTGTGGGAAGAGAGGGGCTGGATACCCAAATACAACATGAAATGGGGAAAATCCCGAGGAAGAGGAAGGCAGACAGTTGTGGGCGACCTCAACCCACATGATGTTTTTGGCCCATGTGGTGGGTTGTTTGGAGCTCAAGCAGCGTAGGGTTGTTTCCAGCTCTTGGTTCATCCTCTCCGCTTGTCCATTGCTCTGAGGATGGTACCCTGATGATAGGCTGACGGTGGCACCGATGAGCCCACAGAACGCCTTCCAGAAGCGAGCCACAAATTGTGGCCCTCTATCAGACACGATGTCTGACGGAAAGCCATGGATCTTGAACACTTCGTCGAGGAGAGCGCTGGCAGTTTCTTTGGCGGTTGGTAGTTTAGGGAAGGTGATGAATCGGACCATCTTGGAAAATCTATCCACAACCGTCAATATGGTGGTCTTCCCCTGTGAGGGAGGCAGTCCAGTGACAAAATCCAACGAGATGTGCGACCAGGGTCGCGTTGGAACAGTCAAAGGGAGCAATTTGCCCGCAGGTGACCTCCTGGGTGTCTTGTTGGTGGAACAGACCACACACGCCGCCACATAATCCCTGACATCATTCCTCATGTGCGGCCACCAAAATTTCCGTGCCAGGATAGCAAGCGTGCGTTTGGTCCCCGGATGGCTTGCAAATCGGGATGTGTGGCTCCAATGAATGACCTCCCCTCTGAGGCCCTGCGGTACAAACAGCAACCCTACGGGGGTGCCAGGGGGGTTGATCAATCCCTTTGTGGCCTCCTGGACCTTCTTGACGATCTGCCACTGGAAACCCCCCACCAAGCATGATTTGGGAAGGATGGGTTCAGGTTCCTCTGTGTGTCCCTCAGAGGGAAACACCCGGGAAAGGGCGTCTGGTTTGGTGTTCTTAGCCCCGGGTCTGTATGACAAGGTAAAATTAAAGCGTGTGAAAAACAAGGACCACCTGGCTTGACGAGCGTTGAGTCTTTTGGCCGTTTTGAGGTGCTCCAGATTCCTGTGGTCTGTCCACACCACAAATGGCTGTTCAGCCCCCTCTAACCAGTGTCTCCATTCTTCTAAGGCCACTTTGATGGCCAATAACTCCCGGTTCCCCACATCATAATTTCTTTCTGCGCTGGTGAGTTTCTTGGATAGAAATGCACATGGGTGCATTTTTCCCGTAAGGGGTGACCGTTGGGATAACACTGCACCAACTCCGGTGTCTGAGGCGTCGACCTCGACTATAAACGGGAGAGCTGGATCAGGAAATCTGAGGATCGGAGCAGAGGTGAAAAGGCGTTTGAGTCTACAGAAGGCCGCCTCGGCCTTGCTGTTCCACTGAAAACGACACTTGAGAGATGTCAAAGAGTGTAGTGGTGCAGCCACTGAACTGAATCCCCTTATGAATTTTCTGTAGAAATTCGCAAATCCCAAAAAGCGTTGTACCTCCTTACGTGAACTGGGGCTTGGCCAATCCTGGACCGCTCGTACCTTTCCTGGGTCCATGCGTATTTCTCCTTCTGCGATGACAAACCCTAAGAACTGAACAGATGGTTTGTGAAATTCACATTTCTCTGCTTTGACAAAAAGGCCATTTTGTAACAATTTTTCAAGAACTGAATGGACATGTTTAATGTGGGTCTCCAGGTTGGGGGAATAAATCAAAATGTCATCCAAATAGACGAAAACAAACACATTCAAAAATTCTCTCAGAACATCGTTGACCAGGGCTTGGAAGATAGCCGGGGCGTTTGTCAGGCCGAAAGGCATGACCAAATATTCGAAGTGGCCAATAGGAGTATTAAAAGCGGTCTTCCACTCATCCCCCTCCTTTATGCGGATAAGGTGATATGCATTGCGCAAGTCAAGCTTTGTGAAGATTCGGGCACCTTGGAGCATCTCGAAAGCAGAAGACATTAACGGCAGCGGGTAACGATCACGGACAGTTATTTCATTGAGCCCCCTATAATCAATGCAAGGACGGAGAGACTTGTCCTTCTTTTCGACAAAGAAAAACCCTGCACCGGCAGGAGAGGAGGATCTCCTGATTAGCCCTGATGCTAACGACTCATTTATATACTTAGTCATGGCCTGGGTTTCTGGGCCAGACAACGAGTACAAGCGACCCCTGGGGGGTATTGAGCCCGGGTGTAGGTTTATGGCGCAGTCATGAGGACGGTGTGGTGGGAGGCTAGAGGCCTTGAACTTATTAAATACCTGTTTGAGGTCATGATAACAGGCCGGGACTTTATCGAGGTCAGGGAACTCTGCTTGTTTCTCTTTCCGCAAGATAAATGTGGATGCAATCTGGGCTGAGTCAGTCTTTTCCATCTCCGCCATACCGTCTGTTATACAAGTTCCGTCACACGACGGGCTCCAGGAAATCACCCTCCCAGTGTCCCAGTCAATGTGGGGGTTGTGTCTTTTCAGCCAGGGCAATCCAAGGACGAGTGGTTCGTTGGGGGAAGGGTAAACATGAAAACTGATACTTTCGGTATGACGACCTGGAAACTCCATCTGGAGGACGGGTGTGCGGTGTGTTACCCGCCATAGTGGGCTTCCGTCCAGGGCCACGGCTTCCAGAGGAGAAGGCATTTCGATGAGTTGCAATCGAAGTTGTTTAGCCAGGTCCATGTTTATCAGGTTGGTGTCTGACCCCGAGTCGATCAATGCTTTCTGCTGGAGAGAGAAGACAGGTGCACTTAAGACAACGGTGGGTTGGACTCGAGAGGTTGTACCGAGAGAGATGGTTCGACTGACAGACACTTTATGTTTATGTGCATAATTTTGCCTCTTGCTGGGGCAATTGACAACAAAATGCCGAGGCTCCCCACAGTAAAGACAGAGCCTTGCTGAAATACGGCGATTTCGTTCCTCTACAGACAACCTGGCTCTGCCAATATGGATCGGTTCTCCCTGGGTGGGAGAAGCAGCTTCGGCGATACCTCGGGGGGCTAAGGGCCCAACGGATAGGCTGATGGAATGGGGCCTCCACTGGTTGTACTGGTCCGACACTTCTATGGCGGTGCCAATGACCTCGTCCAGAGTCGAAAAACGGCACCTGAGTGCTATCTCCCTGCCGATCTCTGGGTTAAGCCCGGTCTTAAAAGATGAAATCAGGGCCTTGCTTTCCCAGCCGGATTCCACCGCCAAGGAGCGAAACCGGCTGACGTACTCTCTGATGGGTTCGCCACCTTGCCTAATCTGGAGGAGGAGAGCGCCGGCTTCCTGTTCGCGTAGTGGGTGGTCATAAATTTTCTTCAGCTCCGCTGCAACGAGTTCATATGTGGCCAGAAGTGGAGAATTCTGCACCATTAGGGCATTGAAGTAGCCCAACGGCGCACCCTCCAGGAGATTTGCTAGAAAGGCGATCTTGGCTGTCTCCTGGGAAAAACGACAGGGCTGAGAAGCAAAAATTAGTTTCAACTGGTTAAAAAAGCTTCTACACGTTGTTGGGTCACCTGAGTATCTTGAGGGTGGTGGGATGTTGGGCTCTGACCACATTTGTGATTCCCTTTCAGTAGCGGGTTGATTGTGGTATGAGGCAGCCATGTGGGAAAGCTGAGACACACTTTGGGTCAGAAAAGACAGGAGCTGCTCATGCTCACCTAATCGTTGGCCCTGGTACTTGATGGCCTGCTCATACCGGGAAGAGTCTGCTGGGTCCATGTTATGGCGAGTTTGTTCTGACACGGCTCAGAGAACAAACGGACCCAATAATGCAGTGCTCAGAGCAGATTTATTAACAATGGTTCTGAGAGGAAGAAGTCTTGGCCCTTGGAGAAGCACGGAAGGCTGTTCGAGCAAGGGGGGACGAGCAAGGCGAAGGCCCAGGCAGGATGCGGCTATCTCCGGTCCTGTAGCAGGGTTCAGGTCACAGAAAATAGGCAGAGGCAGAGGCACAGACGAGGAGCAGGCTAGAGGCAAAAATCCAAGAGGTCAAAAGGTGTATCAAAAATCCGGCAAGGCAAGGTATCTAGGAACGCTCGTAAGTTGCAGTGAAGGCTAACAAACTCGCAATGGAGCAGAGGGCTGTGTGTGCTTATGTAGGGAGGCTGTGGTAATGACCAGGTGTGCAGAACAGGTGTGTGGAATGAGTGCTGATGACTGAGGGGAAAAAAAAAAAGGAAAAAGGTATACAGGCCTGCTGTGGGGCTCTAACAATGGTGGCTCATTTGGTCTTACGACAGTCTTATGATACCGCTGTAAAATGAAGTGTTATCGGTTATTATTTTTTGGTGTGAACATCCCATAATACAGTGGGGACAGCTGCGTCTTATAATCCAGTGCGGCTTACCTATGGACAAATGTCGTTTTCGTGTCAAATTTGGTGGGTGGCGGCTTATAGTCAGGTGTGCCTTATAGTCTGAAAAGTACGGTAGTTATTTTGAGATTTAGGGCTACTTAAAATGTTCCGATTCAGGTTACGTCGCCAGCGTAGGAACCGAACTCGTTCACAACCCTGGGACAAACGGTAATTGTTAACTCTTTGGTTGCCGTTAAACGTCCAATCCATTTGAGGTGGGAGGATTAGCAGAGAAAGAACAAATGTTCATTCTCTACCACCCTTCCACTTTAAATGGGTTAGATGTATACTAGTAACACTCATTTCACAGCAGAAGGATGATTGGACGCCACATTATGGAATGTCTCGCATCGTAAATTCGGGAATCAAGTCAAATCAATCAAATTAAGTTTTCTCTACCGTCATCTCTCGTCTGTGCTAACAAAGGTAGTCGAAGCTGTAACCAATTTTTTCTTTACTTTACTTTCTTTACTTTACTCCATCCACTTCATCCAATAAACAGCACACACAATGTTGAACTAACTTCTCTGTGTAATTACGATGCCCTTTCGGTGGTGCTTTTGTTCTTAGGCGTTCACATGATCATTGTTAGACTTCAAGCGCCTGAACTTTTCATAGTTGACACCACACAAAAATAGTTTCCAGTCATTTACAAACTAATAATTAAATGTAATCAAAACTTATTTTGTTTAAAGTGGGGCAGTTGCCCAGATTTTACAGGGGAAATGCTATGCTATAAATCAGGCTAAACAGGTTGAAGGTAGCTTAACACGCATCAGAAAACACCTAATAAATCATGTAAACTCAGTTACTGAAGGGCTGAACAGTTTTAATGTGTCACATCACGTGGAGAGTTTTGACACCGACACTATTAAACATATAATATACGCTGCTGGCCAAAAGTATTGACACCATTGCAATTTTGTCAGATAATGCTCAATTTCTCCCAGAAAAAGATTGCAATTACAAATGCTTGGGTACTATTAATATATTCATTTATTTTGTTTGCAATGAAAAAACAAACACAAAAGTGAATGGAACAAAAAATTAAATCATTATCATTTTACACAAAACTCCAAAAATTAGTAATGCCATACCTCAGCTACTGTGTGGAGGTTTGGGGGAATACATATCCCAGCAATTTACAGTCACTTGCGGTACTTCAAAAAAAGGCAATAAGAATAGTGCACAAGGCTAAATACCTCGAACATACAAATAGACTGTTCTTGGAATCCAAGTAGTTAAAATTCCTGGATCTAGTCAAATTCAAAACGGCCATAATCATGTTTAAGGCACGGAAAAACGCATTACCTGGAAATATACAAGTTTTGCTTTCAAATAGACAAGGAGGGTATAATCTGAGAGGGGAGTTAAACTTAAATTTTTTTTTAAGGTGAAAGAGGAGATAAAAAGTTAAAACTTAGAACACATCAGTACTATATGAATGGTACGCCATACGCTTAGTACTACATCCAATTTTCTTTGGGCGGGCAGTGCCCACCCACAGACTATGGTAGGATCTATGGTAGGATACCCAGGAAGACCTCACTTCTGACCAGGGGTGAAAGTGGGTGGGAACGGCCAGGAACGTAGTTCCGGTATAAGATTCAGGGCCGGAATGTTGTTCCAGTATATGGTGCTTTGATTCCGAAAATAAGACTGCAACTGTCAAAACGCTATGTAAAAAAAATAATAATAATACAAAGCTGCTACACATGCATCTTCAAGAAGAAAACAATCTACAACAATCAGATTTACATACACAAGCGTTAACAACAAGCATAATAAATTGCTTGTGTAGCGTAATCCGTTTCCACCAAAATGTATTATTTATTTTATTCCACGGACGGCATGGAGGTTTCCCCAGCTGCTGCAGTTATCGGAGTCTGACGATGACGAGTCACGTCAATGTGAGAATGCACGCAGCAAAGCAAAACGCCTGGACTCATTTATCCGTTCAGTTGGCTGACATACTGACATGTGGTCACCTGAGATAGTTAGCTATGACTGGTTCAAATGTGCATGTTTTCTGAAACAGCAACAAAAAAAAAAGGGCAAAGCAAAAGAAAATGGATCAAATCTTTAAGAGCAAGGAAAGAGTTAAGGTGGCTTATCTATCATATTTAGTTTTATTTTCTCTGATGGGGAGCTTCAGAACATCTTAGCTGTCAATGTGCACTTTTGACTTATATATGTTCATTTATGTTTGGCTACTTATTAGTTTCCTTTTAATTAAAAAAAGTCAATGTTTGCCCGATCTTCAAAATATATTCCATTTCACTCTGCATAATATAAGTCATTTTTACTTATTTTTCTGAATGCATGTTACTTAAATCTTTATTGTTAAAAAAAAAAAAAAAAAACACAACAAAAAGTAAATGTTTACATTATCTTCAATTTTAATATACATCCTATGTTCTGAAGTAGTTAAAATTGAGGTTTGGCATATAGTATGTGAGGAAATGAGGGAAAATAAAAATTAGGAGATGGAGGTTGGGGTTATAGCTGTTTTTGTTAACTTTTGTTTTGCAAATCATTGAAAAAATACAGTTTTGAATGAAAATCAGTTTTTTTATGTTATAGAAATAACTGACCAAAAAGAGTTTTCTTTGCATTTCAGTTACTTTGACACCCCCCCCCCCCCCCCCCCCCAAAAAAAAAAAAAAAGTTCCGGCAAGAAATTCTAACCACTTTCACCCCTGCTTCTGACCCAGAGACATAAAAAAGCCAGGCTGGAGTTTGCTAAAACTTACCTGAGAAAGCCAAAAAACGTTTTGGAAGAATGTTCTCTGGTCAGTTAAGACAAAAGTAGAGCTTTTCAGGAAAGGCAACAACATAGAGTTTACAGGGGGAAAAATACGAGGCCTTCAAAGAAAAGAACACGGTCCCCACAGTCAAACATGGCGGAGGTTCCCTGATGTTTCGTAGTTGCTTTGCTGCCTCCTGCACTGGACTGCTTGACCGTGTGCATGGCATTATGAAGTCTGAAGACTACTAACACATTTTGCAGCATAATGTAGGGCCCGGTGTGAGAAAGCTAGGTCTCCCTCAGAGGTCATGGGTCTTCCAGCAGGACAATAACCCAAAACAAACTTCAAAAAGCACTAGAAAATGGTTTGAGAGAAAGCACTGGAGACTTCTAAAGTAAGGAACAAGTTTTGAAACCGTGACATTTTCATACCACGGTATACTTTGAAACCGGTAATCGGTACATGTCTAGAGGGAAGCATGATGGTGGTATGACCTTATGCTTTGGGGCCTGTTTTCATCAACTGGAAGTGGGATTTTTAAGGAAATATGAACAAGATTTCTGCTCCGTTTCAGGGCCGAAGTCAAATAGACTCCACTGATCTGAGTCCTGGATTCATATTCTTGGAGCAGGTGTGCCAAATGTTGGAGGACAGGGCCAAAAAAAAAATTGCCAATGGTGAACACGTGGACAAGGCGAGGTTTCTTCGCAGGCAGGTAAATGTGCTGAGCACACACACTGTATTACTGTTGCTTTATTTGGTCATTTTGTGTAGAGTTTAATGACTAATTACCCTGCTTATTATGTTCTAAAGGTTCTTAACATGCCAATGTGTTTGCTAATGGCCTCCTCCTCTTGTCAGTCTTCCAACAGTCTTCATTCATTAGACCAGCCTCCTCATTTACACGGCGCCAGGCTAGAACGGCAGGAGGAACCAAAACTTGAGGAAGATCCTTATGGACAGTTTCGTCCGAGATCAGCATCAGACACAACCATAGCACCAGTACATTTACGTGAGTTTTAAAATTTGAGTGAGAATACGTCCGTGCTTAATGGTTCTCAATTTTATTTTATTTTTTTTTAACAGGAAAGTTAAAGTTGGGCTTGAGAGGGCAGCAGCTGAGTACATTCAACCTGTTGGACCACAGCACCAAGGACGATAAAATACGGGTAGAACGAACATTCAATTTACTAAAATTTGATCGATCTAATTAACCAAATAAATAAATATCAGCATGGCACAAGTTGACAAGCTTTTTAAAAAGCTTTATTCAGTGCCCGCCATAATTATTGGATTTATAATAATTATGTGTTTTTTTAGCTTCTAATAATTTTTTTGCTTCTAAATAATATGGGACCTTAATGGAAAAAAAGAGAAAAATCCAACCTTCAATACAAGTGCATTTATTCAGTGGGGAAAAAATCCCACATAAAGAAATAATTATTTGACATCAAATAATGTCTGTCACAATTATTAGCACCCCTGGTGTTAATACTTTGTACAACCCCCTTTTGCCAACAAAACAGCACCTAATCTTCTATAATGTTTCACAAGATGGGAAAAGACAGAAAGAGGGATCTTCAGCCATTCCTCTTTGCAGAATCTCTCTAAATCATCCAGAGACCTGGGTCCTCTCCTCTGTACTCTCCTCTTCAGCTTACCCCACAGATTTTCAATGGGGTTGAGGTCTGGGGACTGAGATGGCCATGGGAGGAGCTTGATTTTGTGTCTGGTGAACCATTTCTGTGTAGATTTGGCCATATGTTTAGGGTCATTGTCTTGCTGAAAGACCCAGTGACGACCCATCTTCAGCTTTCGGGCAGAGGGCAACAGATTTTGATTTCAAATGTCCTGGTATTTCAAAGCATTCATGATGCCATGCTCCCTAACAAGGTTCCCAGGGCCTTTGGAAGCAAAACAGCCCCACAGCATCACTGACCCACCCCCATACTTCACAGTGGGTATGAGGTGCTTTTCAGCATGCGTATCTTTCGTGGCACGCCAGACCCACTTAGAGTGTTTGTTGCTAAAACTTCAATCTTGATCTCATCTGACCAAAGCACACGGTCCCAGTTGAAGCCCCAATACCGGTTGGCGAACTCCAGACGTTTGCGTTTATGATTGTGAGTGAGGAAAGATTGGTAACACTTTATAATAACTATCCGTTTTACTAGTTAATAGATCATTAGTAAACTGTTGATAAATGATTTATTGTTGATTTGTGAAGTATTTGTTAACAGTTTAAGCATTTACAAGGTGTTCTTAACCTGAAACACAGTTTGTGTAGAAACGTTTCAAGTTTTTGCGTGTAACGTTTGGCATTTCTATCTTTTCAGGTTAAGAAATGCCGTTCACTTCGAAAGAAAAGGCTTTTTGATAAGGCATTTTGCAGGCAGCGCTCATGTTGCACATTTATGAAAATCTGCCATAGAACCAACAAATATTTGTACTTTTCTTTGTATATTTAACCAATAAAACTTATGACCTTCAACATAAAGTGTATATAGTTTTATTAAGATCCATCAACTAGCATGGGCATTTAGAATGGGGTCAACCGTATTGGAACACCCTGTAAACTGTTAACAAATACTTCACAAATCAACAATAAATCATTTATGAACAGTTTACTAATGATCTATTAATTAGTAAAACGGATAGTTATTATAAAGAGTTACCGAAAGATTTTCTCTGTGCATGCCTCCCAAACAGCTTGTTGGCGTGTAACAGCACCTCATACCCACTGTGAAGTATGGGGGTGGGTCAGTGATGCTGTGGGGCTGTTTTGCTTCCAAAGGCCCTGGGAACCTTGTTAGGGTGCATGGCGTCATGAATGCTTTGAAATACCAGGACATTTGAAATCCAAATCTGTTGCCCTCTGCCCGAAAGCTGAAGATGGGTCGTCACTGGGTCTTTCAGCAAGACAATGACCCTAAACATATGGCCAAATCTAAACAGAAATGGTTCACCAGACACAAAATCAAGCTCCTCTCATGGCCATCTCAGTCCCCAGACCTTGTTTTGTTGGCAAAAGGGGGTTGTACAAAGTATAACACCAGGGGTGCTAATAATTGTGACACACATTATTTGATGTCAACCAATTTTTCTTTATGTGGGATTTTTTCCCCACTGAATGAATGCACTTGTATTGAAGGTTGGATTTTTCTCTTTTTTTCCATTAAGGTGCCATATTATTTGAATAAAAAAAACATTATTAGAAGCTAAAAAACACATCTTTTTCAGGGTTGCCAATAATTACGGAGGGCACTGTATTTGTGAGGAATCTGGCTGCAGCATTATGTACTAGCTGCAGCTTCAAGACCTGTAAATGTACCGTTGCAGTAGTCCAATCTGCTGGAAATGAATGCATGCATAAGTATTTCCATGTCCTGTTGAGTCAGAAGCCCCTTAATTCTGGCTATATTTTTAAGCCAGAATTAAGGTTACGCTTTATGAGTTATAAAGATGTGGTTCAAATTTGTTTTTCAATTTGTATTTCCTGTCTCTGCTATTAAAAAGGTGGACATACCCGATAAAAGCAACAAGAAATACATGTTGAAGATTGTCTCTCTGAAGAGAGATGAGCCCCGTTCCCAAGAAAAAAATAGGTGAGCTAGAGTGATCGACGTAAATAAGCTCTTTGTAGGGAGCGTGTCCGTGCCATATGGTGCGCGATGCTGCCGGACTGCTTCAACATGGCATCCGGCCACCCCTCTGACTGCTTCCTGTTTTTCCCTAAATGCCCTTCTCATCTCTGTTCAATGTGTTGTTGTTCTATTCCAGCCAACTGATGCAGTCTTTAGAAAGAAACACCACCCATCGGAAGTTAAGCCAAGTTTTCAGGAAGCGATGGAGCACTCTTCCCATTCCTACGGCACATTGACACAACAGCAAAGTTAATATTATGGATGGTTGCTTTGGCCTTACATGCAAAGGTAACATCAGCTATCATTCTAGCTATAGACTCCTGAGAAAGTATATTGGGGCAAATAAGTATTTCATCAACCACCAATTGTGCAAGTTCTCCTACTTAAAAAGATTAGAGAGGCCTGTAATTATCAACATGGGTAAACCTCAACCATGAGAGACAGAATGTGGAAAAAAAAAAAAACAGAAAATCACATTGTTTGATTTTTAAAGAATTTATTTCCAAATTAGAGTGGAAAATAAGTATTTGGTCACCTTTAAACAAGCAAGATGTCAAAGAGGTCTAACTTCTTCTAACGAGGCTCCACTCATTACCTGTATTAATGGCACCTGTTTTAACTCATTATCGGTATAAAAGACAACTGTCCACAACCTCAGTCAGTCAACTACACTATGGCCAAGACCAAAGAGCTGTGGAAGGACACCAGAGACAAAATTGCAGACCTGCACCTGGCTGGGAACACTGAATCTGCAATAGGTAAAACGCATGGTGTAAAGAAATCAACTGTGGGCGCAATTATTAGAAAATGAAAGACATACAAGACCACTGATAATCTCCCTCGATCTGGGGCTCCATGCAAGATCTCACCCCCTGGCATCAAAATGATAACAAGAACGGTGAGCAAAAATCCCAGAACCACACGGGGCGACCTAATGAATGACCTACAGAGAGCTGGGACCACAGTAACAAAGGCTAGTATCAGTAACACGATGCGCCGCCAGGGACTCAAATCCTGCACTGCCAGACGTGTCCCCCTGCTGAAGCCAGTACACGTCCAGGCCCGTCCGCGGTTCGCTAGAGAGCATTTGAATGATCCAGAAGAGGACTGGGAGAATGTGTTATGGTCAGATGAAACCAAAATAGAACTTTTTGGTAGAAACACAGGTTCTTGTGTTTGGAGGAGAAAGAATACTCAATTTCATCAGAAGAACACCATACCTACTGTGAAGCATGCGGGTGGAAACATCATGCTTTGGGGCTGTTTTTCTGCAAAGGGACCAGGACGACTGATCTGTATAAAGGAAAGAATGAATGGGCCATGTATCGAGAGATTTTGAGTGAAAATCTCCTTCCGTCAGCAAGTGCATTGAAGATGAGACGTGGCTGGGTCTTTCAGGAAGACAATGATCCCAAACACACAGCCAGGGCAACATAGGAGTGGCTTCGTAAGAAGAATTTCAAGGTCCTGGAATGGCCTAGCCAGTCTCCAGATCTCAACCCCATAGAAAATCGGTGGAGGGAGTTGAAAGTCCGTGTTGACCAAGGACAGCCCCAAAACATCACTGCTCTACAGCAGTGTTTTTCAACCTTTTCTGAGTCGTGGCACGTTTTTACATTGGAAAAAAATCTCGCGGCACACTACAAACAAAAATGTTCCAAAATTACTTTCTGTACAGTATGTTTAATTATTAAAAAAAACATATATCCAAATCTATATTTAGTGTGAAACTTGAGCCTCTTTAGATGAACCCACACCTGATATCCTGGCAGGAATCTTCGTCAACAACTCTGTTTTTATTTTTTATAGCAGTTAGGCTTGAAAAGCTATGAATTATCAGACAGGGGGTCTTTAAAAATATCTTGAACCGCATCAAGGCCAAGCATCTCACTGACAATGCAGGCAGGAAGGTAGTATTAACGTCCCTACCACAATGTGGGACTTTTTACATTTAGCAACAAGTTCAGCAACAAGGTAACTGCCTTTGAGGGCTTTCTCATTTACCTTTGTAGTTTTTCCCAAAAATGGTGCCTGTTTCTGTGTTTTCATGAAGGCGAACAAAATAGTCCATCGACTTGTTTTGAAGCGATCGGTGTTTCGTTGGGAGATACCGTTTAGGCTCACTTAGCACCATGGCACTGTTGGATAGCTGCTCGCGTCGTGTTCAAGAACTACTCGGATTTCTAGACATCAGCAACCTTGCAGTCCTTGTCAATGTGTTGGAATAAAACACGGGGGAGATTGACGGTCATCACATATGGATGAAATGAAAAGGACACTTTCGTGTATATCTACACTTGACGAGTCTAATCAAAAGATGTAAAATAGACATGTTGGGATCCACCTTGTCGCGGACAGCAAGTTGGCTAATGTCTAGAAATCCGAGCAGTTCTTAAACGTGACACAAGCAATACCTCGCTCATTTGGACACAAACGAAAAGTTCTACCTACTCCGTCCTTCCTCGTGGAAGCCCGACGACGTGAAAAAAAATGCAACATTAGATAATTTCTCGCGGCACACCTGACTATCTTTCACGTTGCGCACCGGTTGAAAAACACTGCTATAGAGGAGATCTGCATGGAGGAATGGGCCAAAATACCAGCAACAGTGTGTGAAAAGCTTGTGAAGAGTTACAGAAAACGTTTGGCCTCCATTATTGCCAACAAAGGGTACATAACAAAGTATTGAGATGAACGTTTGGTATTGACCAAATACTTATTTCCCACCATGATTTGCAAATAAATTCTTTAAAAATCAAACAATGTGATTTTCAGTTTTTTTTCCCACATTCAGTCTCTCAGGGTTGAGGTTTACCCATGTTGACAATTACAGGCCTCTCTAATATTTTCAAGTGGGAGAACTTGCACAATTAGTGGTTGACTAAATACATATTTGCCGCACTGTACGTGCATTAATCGCAGTTTATAATACCGTAGATGCATACATTTCTATCACATTCAGATTACAGTGTTTTGTAAGGTGTACATATGTAATATTCAATGCTCTACAAATAGTAAATGAATATACAGTATATACTGTATATGCTTGTCAAATATATGCGATTTTTACAGAATCTAGACAAAGCTATATTGTATTTATTACATTGTGTACACTGGCAGGCTATATCTCCCTTCTGTTGTTAAGTTTCAAAGCTTTTAATTGACTGTCTCAAGGCTTTTGTTTACATGGTAAATGAGATTTTCCCTTACAATAAATTTCAAAACTTGCAAAAACCTCCTTTTCTGAAATTTTTGAGTTTCAAACAGTAATCCTCAAGGTGTGATATACAGGCACCCTCAAAAGAATCACTTCCCAAGTGCAGTTCAGTTGTATATAACTTCGAAATTCAATACTTTGCCTTGGATCTGTCATATCTTTTTATTTTTATTTTTGCTATATTTTCAATTTAACTTATGTGCGATAAATGTTAAAATATAATTTAAGTGGTCACTGTTGTTTAGGCCATAACAGATTGAAGACATCTTGCGTGAAACAAAAGCTATTGTATTACTACAGGTGATTTGGTAACACTTTGCAATAAGGGTCCCTTAATTAACATTAGTTAATGCATCTTTAGACAATAACTAATGTTTTAAGTAACATTACAATAATTAATATAATTGCTTATCTAACATTTATTAATATATGAATTAACATGAGTTAATGCATTAGCTAATGCATTAGCTAATGCATTAAGGGTGTTAAGAGAAAGATCAATTACTACCTTTCTTCCCAACGTTGCTTCCCACGATATTTCTAATCGTAGGGAGAGGGATTGTAAGGCTTTAGCCAATTAAAAAAAGGCTCCAGAGGCTGCCAAAATTCACTCTACTCATTTTACGCTGCCTTTTAGCTCTATATATAGATAAAACTGCGCCATTACAGATTGAACGCGACAATGCGTGAGCGGGTCGTGCAGCGCATGTGTTTAATTTAATAAATAAAATTTAATTACCGACGTTAACGGGATAAATTTGATAACCCTACCTTAAGCCTAAACTAAAGACTCTGGATGAGTGTAACATATTGTGTCTGTAACGTTAAATACAATTAGAAAACGATTTAATTAAAAAATATATATATATTTAAAAAAGGCATGGCCGATATTTTTTTGCCGATTCCGATATTTTGAAAATGACGTGATCGGACACGATCGATCGGCATCTCTACTTTTAATCATTGTGGTTTGTTGTGTTCGCTTTGAAGCAGTTGACCACATTAGTCACGTAGCGTATTTAACCAGCCTTATTTGGTATAACTGCATTGAAGTATTTTCTTAAGGCATTTTTTTAGTACGTTTTGCCTGTACGCATCCGAACAAAACAAGTTTAGCGCGAACGGTAGTACTTTGGGTGTCAAATTCGACTAATGTAGGATGTTTCGGCGATATAGCAGATTTTGGCAGAACATCGTCTCTGAACAGATGAGGCATAGCGGTCTTGTGCTGCCGCCAGGTAAAATGAACAAAAATGTGTTGGTTTACTCCTCCTTAAACACTCTGTTTTCCGCATCAATCTTGCGTAGTTTTGAGCTCGCCATTTGCCGTACCTTTTCGCCTCTTCCTCCAACTTCATTCGGCTCAGTTTTTGGCTGTCACTCCGCGGAGTCTGGAAAGCGAGTGTGAGACATGCTGTTCTGAAAATAACTTTCAAATGCTTCACTCCCATTGGCTGGCTCACGCACGTCACCGCTAAGGTTTTTGTTTGTTGCCTACCTCCCCTCTGCAAACCCGCAGAAAAAAATGATTTTTGTTGTTGCTGCAACGTGTATTAGTCCGGACAGCTTGAGATCCGGTCCAGACGGCTTGGGGGTCCAGAACCGGACCGAGGTCCGCGGTTCCATGACCTCTGCTCTATAGGAACCGGTTCTCGGTTTCCATCCCTATTCACAATCATCCTAACGAATCTTGCTTTGTTATAAACGAGTACAGAAAAATTGAGCTTCTATTTGTGGTGTTTTTATTGTAGCTGCTTGTGTTTGGAGATTTGACTTCTGGCACTCTAGGTTTCTTTCCTACTGAGCAGCGGATGAGCCGTTCCACCGTCACAAAGCACACTTTGAGCATCTCCTCATTGAAAGATCAGCATCCTCCACTAGTACTGTGGTACAGTGGTTGGGATTCACTACCTGTATCATTAGAAGATATCAATGAGAGACAACAGATTTATCATTAATTTAATCTTTATTCACCTTGAAGGGAAGGGGATATTGAGCACCCCTGGCATTTCCATGAAAAGAGATGACAAACACATCCAACCAAACAAGGGAGGGTGTACAGGATTCCAGTCCATACGTAAAATACATATATTTACTATTTCTCGAACCGTTGGCATCCAATAGTCCCACACAGCATCCATCTGTGCTATTAAATATATAGATAAGTCATCTGTGAAGGGATTGACGGTACAGTGGGGCAAATAAGTATTTCGTCAACCACCAATCGTGCAAGTTCTCCTACTTGAAAAGATTAGAAAGGCCTATAATTGTCAACATGGGTAAACCTCAACCATGAGAGACAGAATGTGGGGGAAAAAAACAGAAAATCACATTGTTTGATTTTTAAAGAATTTATTCGCAAATCATGGTGGAAAATAAGAATTTGGTCAATACCAAAAGTTCATCTCAATACTTTGTTATGTACCCTTTGTTGGCAATAACGAAGGCCAAACGTTTTCTGTAACTCTTCACTCTTCGCTTGGTGTAAAGAAATCAACTGTGGGAGCAATTATTAGAAAATGGAAGACATACAATACCACTGATAATCTCCCTCGATCTGGGGCTCCATGCAAGATCTCACCCCGTGGCGTCAAAATGATAACAAGAACGGTGAGCAAAAATCCCAGAACCACACGGGGCGACCTAGTGAATGACCTACAGAGAGCTGGGACCATAGTAGCAAAGGCTACTATCGGTAACACAATGCGCTGCCAGGGAATCAAATCCTGCACTGCCAGACGTGTCCCCCTGCTGAAGCCAGAACACGTCCAGGCCTGTCTGCGGTTCGCTAGAGAGCATTTGGATGATCCAGAAGAGGACTGGGAGAATCTGTTATGGTCAGGCGAAACCAAAATAGAACTTTTTGGTAGAAACACAGGTTCTCGTGTTTGCAGGAGAAAGAATACTGAATTGCATCCGAAGAACACCATACCCACTGTGAAGCATGGGGGTGGAAACATCATGCTTTGGGGCTGTTTTTCGTTAAGGGACCAGGACGACTGATCTGTGTAAAGGAAAGAATGAATAGGGCCATGTATCGAGAGAATTTTGTCATGTTTGTGTGTTCTCAGCTCTTTTTTCTTTATTCAGCTCCTGATTGAACCAGACTGGCAGGGTAACACAACACACCTGTGCTTGATTGGGAAAGCTCAATATTTAAGGAAGCCTGTCACCATCTGCTAGTGTCGGAGTATTGCTTGCTACCTGCCTTGCTTACCGCTGTGTTCTCATCGTCGTTCTTCGTGCTTCCC
Source organism: Corythoichthys intestinalis (assembly GCF_030265065.1). NCBI lineage: Eukaryota > Metazoa > Chordata > Actinopteri > Syngnathiformes > Syngnathidae > Corythoichthys > Corythoichthys intestinalis. Next base: position 3,150,803 of record NC_080411.1, read on the forward strand.
GACATTCTACGGTCGTGGTCTGGTTTGATCATTTTTACGTTTGTGCTCTTTTGGACTTTGTAGTTAGGATTTTGTACTCTGTTATATTCGCGCCTTTCTTGCGTGCTCTCTTAGTTGTAATTTGTTACACTCGCGTTTTTCCAGCGTGCTCTCTTAGTTGTAATTTGTTACATTCGCGTTTTCCAGCGTGCTCCCTTAGTTGTAATTTGTTACACTCGCGTTTTCCAGCGTGCTCCCTTTGTTGTACTTAATAAATACAAGCATTCACTCTACCTGATCTTCTGGTCTGTGTTTGGGATCCACATCAACGGCTTGCCGTTCATAACAAATTTGAGTGAAAATCTCCTTCCAACAGCAAGGGCATTGAAGATGAGATGTGGCTGGGTCTTTCAGCATGACAATAATCCCAAACACACAACCAGGGCAACAAAGGAGTGGCTCCGTAAGAAGCATTTCAAGGTCCTGGAGTGGCCTCGCCAGTCTCCAGATCTCAACCCCATAGAAAATCTGCGGAGGGAGTTGAAAGTCCGTGTTGCCCAACGACAGCCCCAAAACATCACTGCTCTAGAGGAAATCTGCATGGAGGAATGGGCCAAAATACCAGCAACAGTGTGTGAAAAGCTTGTGAAGAGTTACAGAAAACGTTTGGCCTCCGTTATTGCCAACAAAGGGTATATAACAAAGTATTGAGATGAAGTTTTGGTATTGACCAAATACTTATTTTCCACAATGATTTGCAAATAAATTCTTTAGAAATCAAACAATGTGATTTTCTGTTTTTTTTTTTCCACATTCTGTCTCTCATGGTTGAGGTTTACCCATGTTGACAAGTACAGGCCTTTCTCATATTTCAAGTGGGAGAACTTGCACAATTAGTGGTTGACTAAATACTTATTTGCCCCACTGTATGTGTGTGTGTGCGTGTTTGTGAGAGGAAGGGGGAGAGCTTATAGTCGACAAAGGTGTGGCAGAGCAGCGTTACGTGGCGCCCGCGTTTTGTCTACATGATGCCGCAAGAGGACAGCGGGTTGGCGATGTGGCAGGTGCAGGCCGACTGGCAGTATTGGCGCACAGTCTGGTAGCAGCTGCGGTCCGCGTCCCCGCCCCACTGCACTGGCCCGTTGGGGTCGGAGGGCAGCCGGCTTAAGATGCTGGTATTGATGGCGAGGGCCGCCAGGCCGTAGTCGGTAAACAGCACGGTTTCGCGGCGGCAGGTGGGGCAGGAGATGAACTTGTACTTGGGGCACGACTCGTAGAGGATCTGCAGGCACTCCTCGCACACCGAGTGCAGGCAGGACAAGATGCGAGGGCGCTTGCCGGCGAAGTTGTAGGTGTGGCCGCAGGTGGGGCAGTCCAGGGGCTCGCAGGGCATCGGGGGCCCCGAAGAAGTCGAGGAAGAAGACGAGGACGTGGAGGAGGAGCGCAGAACGTACTGGTTGACGATGACGTCCTCCATCTTGTAGTGGAACTGGTGGTAGCAGATTTCGTTGGCACTGGTTTTGCGCTGCGCTAAGAAGCTCTGCTCCCTGCGGACGACGGGGGCCTGCGGGGACGGCACGGGCCTGGGGGTCGCCACCGTCACGTCCAGCGTAAGGTCGCTGCAGGCTTGGTTGACGATGATCTCCCCTTCGCCGCCGCCATCCCACGCTACCCGAGGGGGCGGGGCGAAGCGAGGCTGGGTGACGGGCACCGTGCACTCTCGGGGGAACTTTTCGGACTGGATGATCTTGACCGTGTCCATCGGGATGGTGACGGGCTGACGCCTGAGGCAGGACATTCGGAATTCGGAAATGGACGCCAAAGAGATTTTAAAGAGGAGTCGATAGCCCTGCCTTTTTCTGGGCAAGAGAAATGGGTAGTTTTGTGTTAAAGTCAGCCATTAGATGGCACGTGTGGACGAATTTCTACCTCCATGTTGCTTAAGACACCCCTCCTCAACTCAGGTGGAGGCCCCTGTCAGCCTGAGTCCTTGTGAGGGCTTGCCGGGTTAAAGAGTTGAGCCAGAGTACCTAAATTCCAAGCTTAATAATAAACAGTCCAGCTTCTTAGACCGGTGTTGGCTATTTAGGTATTAAAACATTATATCCATTTCATACACACAGTTAGCACCAGTGAATAATGCACAGTTTTGCAAGCACACGCACTACAGTTTGGCAGATTTCTGCATTCACAGGGACTCAATTCAATTCTGAGTATCTCAAAGTATGTTTCAGGCCAAGTCAACTATCTCCCATGTTCCTTGTAATGTGCTCTTCCCAATTCACTCAACAGAACCTGGTTGACTCCCTTCTTTGTTGACAAGAGGGCGGTCCAGTATTTGAGTTGCGGCGGTGTCCTTTGAGGCTTGTTTGTGAATTCCTACAGTTCAGTTGAGGACGTTTTGGATAACAGTCCAAAAATGTGGGCCACGCTTGTCTCTCTTAGATAGCTCTGCTGCATCTACCTGTGAAAACAGAACACGTGAGGCAGTTAGGTATTTGCAAGGACACAATGACAGTTGTTAGCAGGTATGCTATCGCGGTTGATCTACAGATGTCACGAGTGAGATCAACACCACCAGTGGGAATTTTGGTTAAGATTGTGCAGAGAGATTGGAAGTGTGGAAGTACTTTCGGTTTTAAAACAGAGTAGTAAGTGCTACCTACAGTTGTGGTTAAAAGTTTACATACACTTGTGAAGAACATAATGTCATGGCTCTCTTTAGTTTCCAGTTATTTGTACAACTCTGATTTTTCTCTGATAGAGTGATTGGAACAGATACTTCTTTGTCACAAAAAACATTCATGAAGTTTGGTTCTTTTATGACTTTATTATGGGCGAACAGAAAAAAGTGATCAAATCTGCTGGGTCAAAAATATTCATACAGCTGCGCTAATATTTAGTAACATGTCCCTTGTCCATTTTCACTTCAATTAGTCGCTTTTGGTAGCCATCCACAAGCTTCTGGCAAGCTTATGGTTGAATCTTTGACCACTCCTCTTGACAGAATTGGTGCAGTTGAGTTAAATTTGATGGCTTTCTGACATGGACTTGTTTCTTCAGCATTGTCCACAAGTTCTCAGTGGGGTTTAAGTCAGGCCATTCGAAAACCTTAATTCTAGCCTGATTTAGCCATTCAATTACCACTTTTAATGTGTGTTTGGGGTCATTGTCCTGTTGGAACACCCAACTGCGCACAAGACCCAATCTTCGGGCTGATGACGTTAGGTTATCTTGAAGAATTTGAAGGTAATCCTCCTTCTTCATTATCCCATTTACTCTCTGTAAAGCACCAGTTCCATTGGTAGCAAAACAGCCCCGCAGCATAATACTACCACCACCGTGCTTGACGGTAGGCATGGTGTACTTGGGGTTAAAGGCCTCACCTTTTCTCCTCCAAACATATTGCTGGGCATTGCGGCAAAGCAGCTCGATTTTTACCACAGAACTTTCCTCCAGAAGGTCTTATCTTTGTCCATGTGATCAGCAGCAAACTTCAGTCGAGCCTTAAGGTGCCGCTTTTGGAGCAAGGGCTTCCTTCTTGCACGGCAGCCTCTAGATCCATGGAGATGCAAAACACGCTTGACTGTGGACACTGACACCTGTGTTCCAGCAGCTTCTAATTCTTGGCAGATCTGCTTTCTGGTGATTCTCGGTTTAATCTTCACCCTCCTGACCAATTTTCTCTCAGCAGCAGGTGATAGCTTGCGTTTTCTTCCTGATCGTGGCAGTGACAAAACAGTGCCATGCACTTTATACTTAAAAACAATTGTTTGCACTGTTGCTCTTGGGACCTGCAGCTGCTTTGAAATGGCTCCAAGTGACTTTCCTGACTTGTTCAAGTCAATGATTCGATTTTCAGATCCATGTATGTATATTTTTGACCCAGCAGATTTGATCACTTTTTCTGTTAACCCATAATAAAGTCATATAAGAACCAAACTTCATGAATGTTTTTTGTGACAAAGAAGTATCTGTTCCAATCACTCTATCGGAGAAAAATCAGAGTTGTAGAAATAACTGGAAACTCAAGAGAGCCATGACATTATGTTCTTCACTTCAACTTTTGACCACAACTGTACATGTATTTAAGTTAGAGGATCACTTTAAAATCAATATAATACATTATAAGAATTTGAGAAATACTTTATGCTTGTATTTAGGTGGATTTTTCAGATTTCTGTGCTTGGAAAATCATTTTCGCAATAGCTCTTGTAAGGTAGAAAGACATTGTGCCAGCGAAGGTGTTAAAATGAACACATGTCAGGTGAGAGATGGTGACTGTGACAGATATGCTTGCTATTAACTGTCAACGCTGTCATCCTCTGAGTTCTCAAACACATAGAAATTTCGTTCTTTGCGTTGGTGTGTTCAAAAACGTCAAGCATGTGGGTGATCTGTTTCGGCAAACACAACAAGCAAAAATGAAACATTTAGGACGGCACCTCGGTTCTTCATTTTTTGCTGTAATGATTCACTGAGGCGAAAAAGGCAAGTGGGGGTGGTGACCCACATGGTGAATCAAGAAGAAGGAAAAGAGCATGCTTTTCTATTTCTGGTTTGGGTATGCATGCACATATCAGCGCTCCCCGCAGCCGTAATCTCAACAGCGACATGGCTTCACTCTCACATGAAGCAGCGGCCATATTAGACGTCTCCCCCATCTGTTTGTCTACCCACTCCGCACCCAGAGTCTCACTCACTGTGGGCCTGTAACACTTTGCCCAAAATAGCATTTATCTGTTCCCCCACTATTTCACAAGCACGTTTTCAGTCAGATTCCTGGGGTGTCTGGCATGAATCGCTGTCTTTAGGTCATGCCACAGCATCTCAATGGGGTTCAAGTCTGGACTTTGATTTGGCCAGTCCAAAACGTGTATTTTGTTCTTCTGAAACCATGCTGAAGTTGATTTACTTCTGTGTTTTAGATCATTGTCTTGTTGCAGCATATTTTTAGCTTCAACTGTCTGACAGACGGCCTCAGGTTTTCCTGCAAAACATCCTGATTAACTTTTGAATCCTTCCATTAATGATTGCAAGTTGTCCAGGCCCTGAGGCAGGAAAACAGCCCCAAATCCTGATGCCCCCTCCACCATGTTGCACGGTGGGGTAAAGGTGTTCACCAGGGGTGAAACTGGGCGGGAACGGTCAAGAACGCAGTTCCGGTATTAGATTCAGGGCCGGTATACACTACTTTGATTCTGAAAATATGACGGCAACTGTCTAAACGCTATGTAAAAAAAATATATATATATATATTAGGGCTGTCAAAATTATCGCGTTAACGCGCGGTAATTAATTTTTTAAATTAATCACGTTAAAATATTTGACGCAATTAACGCACATGTCCCGCTCAGACAGTATTCTGCCTTTTGGTAAGTTTTACAGCAAGGCTTTTTTGTGCTGTCTAACAGCGAACTCTTGTGGTCGCTTTGCAACATGGTTTATTTTTTTTCTTGCCAGTTCAATATGGCTGTACGATGTCTCGGGCTGATAATGTTGTGCTTATATGATCCTTGGACAAGATTTGTCCGTAAGCATGGTTGTTGTAAAGAATGTACATATTATGTTAGTAAGCGAAATGTTATATTTTTTGTATGAGACGCTTTTTGTTTATGTTTAGTGAACCTGTATAGCGTGCTAAGCTAACGTTGTTGCTGATGCAATGCTTGTGTACTTTTTTTTTGTAGTTTTACGACGGTCTAAAGTCTAAACGGTCTAAAATGTATGCATTTTTTCATCAGAAATTGGTAAATTGCTCAAACTAAGCTATTTTCTAATGCTGATTTCTAAAGAATGGAAAACGATATGACCTTACTTTTTTTCTGCTGAAAGAAGAGAGTCTAATCTTATGGTGGGTTCCATGTTTATATAGCAATAGAACAGAAGTTTCTGTGGGCCTTGCAAAAGCAGTCAAAATCCAGTAAAACGGCCGGGAGCGAAGGGCCTTGCTCCGGTGAAAATGGCTGGGAGTGAATGAGTTAATGTTGGTGAGCTATTCCATTTTTCCTCCACACATGACGTTGTGTGTTACTCCCCAACTATTCAACTTTGGTTTCATCAGTCCACAAAATATTTTGCCTTTACTTCTATGGAGTGTCCAAGTGCCTTTTTGCGAACATTAAACGGGCAACAATGTTTTTTGTAGACAGCAGTGGCTTCCTCTGTGGAGTCCTCCCATGAACACCATTCTTGGTCATACTTTTACATATAGTTGATGTGTGCACAGAGATACTGGACTGTGCCAGTGATTTCTGCAAGTCTTTAGCAGACACTTTAGGGTTCTTTTTGTAACTCTCTGAGTATTCTGCGCTGAACTCGTGGTGGAGGGCCACTCCTTGGGAGAGAAGCAACGGTGCCAAACTCTCTCCATTTGTAGACAACTTCTCTGACAGTCGACTGATGAACATCCAGATTTTTCTATAAATGTTTGGGTGGTTTTAGTTAAACCAGACACTTTTTTTTATTTATCTGTTTGATTTTGACAAAGATCAGATCACATTTGATGGTTGATTTTATGCAAAAATGTGAGAAATTCCAAAAGGTTCCGATACTTTTTCATCCCACTGTACTCTCACCACGGCTTGGCTTTGATGTTCCATTTCTAAATTGATTTTATAATTAAGAAGTGTGAAGTCTTTAGTGTCTTTTAAAGATGAAGATGTGTGAGACTATGCTACCTTGACTGAAGACTACAAAGAAACAACTACATTAAAAATAGAACCTAATGAGATCATGTTGTTTTATTTATTTTTGTGGCTATGAACAGCACGTTTAAGTCCACTTGTCAGGAAGGCGGAGATAACGCACAAAGTCTTTGAGCCCGGAGGAGACAAAGCAGCTAAAATTACCCCCGTCTGATTTGCAGACAACACTACAGACTGATAAGAGACCCCCTCGGACTGCATACGGGCAGGCTTTGGCGCAGCCTCCGTCTTAATCGACGTTAGCCCTCTGCTGTTATGTAAGGAGCTCATCCCAACCCGCCTGAAAAGAGCACACTGCCTCACGTTCTTCCGCAGCTATCCTTCCGCTACGGGTGTATGTGCAAGACATTATGACTGTTAATGCAGCTAATCTGCAATGTAATGTAAGTGAATCTAATATCATGTTCAACTTAGGTTTTAGTTGTTTTAAATTGAATTTTTCAGCGCATACGAACATACAAACGTACGGAGCCCCCCGGGTGCCAGGATAGAAAAAATGAAAAACCCGGGTGGCAGGATAGAAAAAATAAAAAATCATAGATAATCTGTACCCACAGTTTAGTAATCTGTGGGTACAGTTTAGTAATCTGTACCCACAGTTTAGTAAACTGTACCCACAGTTTAGCAATCTGTACCCACAGTTTACTAAACTGTACCCACAGTTTAGCAATCTGTACCCACAGTTTACTAAACTGTACCCACAGTTTACTAAACTGTGCCCACAGTTTACTAATCTGTACCCACAGTTTAGCAATGACCCGGAAACAGTAGTCACCAATGTTTGGCGGGGACTCCGAGTCCAAAGGCTACCAAAGAAAATGTGCAATAGTTACCTTTTAAATCCCCTTTGTTCGCCAAGGGCAAAAGGTGCAGGTGCTTGCTCGGTCGGTCCCTCGGCGTTTGGAGTCCCCGCCAAACATTGGTGATTACAGTTCCCGGGTCATTGCTAAACTGTGGGTACAGATTAGTAATCTGTGGGTACAGATTAGTAAACTGTGGGTACAGTTTAGTAAACTGTGGGTACAGATTGCTAAACTGTGGGTACAGTTTAGTAAACTGGGTACAGATTAGTAAACTGTGGGTACAGATTGCTAAACTGTGGGTACAGATTAGTAAACTGTGGGTACAGTTTAGTAAACTGTGGGTACAGATTGCTAAACTGTGGGTACAGATTAGTAAACTGTGGGTACAGTTTAGTAAACTGTGGGTACAGATTAGTAAACTGTGGGTACAGATTGCTGAACTGTGGGTACAGATTGCTAAACTGTGGGTACAGATTAGTAAACTGTTGGTACAGTTTAGTAAACTGTGGGTACAGATTAGTAAACTGTGGGTACAGTTTAGTAATCTGTGGGTACAGATTGCTAAACTGTGGGTACAGATTAGCTATGATTTAAAAAAAAAATTCTACCCTGGCACCCGGGGGGCTCCGTACAAACGTAATGGCGGACACTGGCTTTCTTGAGCTGGCCATGTTTAGTGAGTCTTCTGGAGCCGCGTGGTTCACGTGTGAGGAGGTGCAGTTCGTTCTCCATGGTATTTCAGACGATACCATGCGAGTCTACAACGTAGTGGCTGCGCTCGGGTAACTGGCGATGGTCAAAGCTCAGTGCTTTGTTGCCTTTCCGCCGAAAGAGGACAAGTATACGGGCCTCTAAGCGCAACTTCACCTCTTTAAACCACTGTGCGCATTAGCGCCTTAAAGAGCATACGACAGGAGAAAAAAAGACTTAAATAGCATTATTATGTGAATTAGAATCATATTTTGAGACAATTCGACTATATACAACAATTTAGCAAAGCGCAGATGACGAGGAATTAGTTTTTTAATCTCCCGGTTAGCCACGCCTACCATTATAGACCCTACCCACGTGACGTCACACACAGCCCTAAACCACGCCCCCGCACCATGTTGGCCGGCAACACATCGTTTTTCCCCATTGAGGCTACATACATTCCTCCTATTTACGGCGTTTTTCTGCTACTTAACGGCGATTAAACAAAATGGTGAAGGCATGTGTGGCTGTTGGTTGCACTAACAGAGAAGGTGGACGGAAAGACATAAAGTTTTACCGTATTCCGAAAGATCCCGAGAGGAGAGCAATGTGGACGGCTGCTATTCGACGCCAAAACTGGGCACCAAAAAATCACCACCGACTATGTAGTAGTCATTTTATATCAGGTAAGATGCATTTAAGATATACTTAGAGGGTTTGGGGCTGACAAATAACCACAATTAAGATCACTGCGAGGCTAATCGCCGACAACATACACGTATGTATGTAGTTAGTACTATCGCTAAACCATATAAACATAAAAACCCCTAACTGCATTGACAAACGACATGAAATAAATTAGACTTGACAGTGGATGTTAGCGAGAATAAAAGATTCTGAATTGAAAATGTCGTAACTCACCTTCCCGAGCACAAGATAGATTCCTGCCGAATTTTCGCGGACGAGGACTTCTTTCACCCAACCAGCAACAAAGTATTTATAAGCCTCCAAGCTCTTAAAGTTTTTTAAACTTTCGTGAGAATATGCCGACTTTGTGTGGATTAGGTAGTGATAGATATCTGGATAGCAGATGTCAGGCAGAGACGGCGAAGAGAACGTGTCGAAAAATAGCGATTTAGGCATCAAATATGGATCCGGCGACTGTATAAAACGAAGCTTTTCCACATAACGCCTTTTGTGTAAAACATCCAGTGAGTTTACGGCGTCGGAAAGCACTGGGTCTTCCATAAAATGCATTTTAATTTGCTCGTTCCATTGACACTAATGGTAATATAGCCACAGACAGACGGCCAAGATGGCGGGTCACGTGATTTTGTGACGTCGGTGGGTAGGGTATATAGACCCTACCCACGTGACGTCACAACTCCGCCCTCCTGACTGGTGCCGCCCAATTGTCCGTCAACACATCGTGTTTACCTGTTACGGCTACGTACATTCCTCCTATTTACGTGACGGCCCCCTTGAATCTTGCAACCTTTCGCCACATTTCAGGCTTCAAACATAAAGATATGAAATTTAATTTTTTTGTCAAGAATCAACAACAAGTGGGACACAATCATGAAGTGGAACAACATTTATTGGATAATTTAAACTTTTTTAACAAATAAAAAACTGAAAAGTGTGGCTTGCAATATTATTTGGCCCCTTTACTTTCAGTGCAGCAAACTCACTCCAGAAGTTCAGTGAGGACCTCTGAATGATCCAATGTTGTCCTAAATGACCGATGTTGATAAATAGAATCCACCTGTGTGTAATCAAGTCTCCATATAAATGCACCTGCTCTGTGATAGTCTCAGGGTTCTGTTTAAAGTGCAGAGAGCATTATGAAAACCAAGGAACACACCAGGCAGGTCAGAGATACTGTTGTGGAGAAGTTTAAAGCCGGATTTGGATACAAAAAGATTTCCCAAGCTTTAAACATCTCAAGGAGCACTGTGCAAGCCATCATACTGAAATGGAAGGAGCATCAGACCACTGCAAATCTACCAAGACCCGGCCGTCCTTCCAAACTTTCTTCTCAAACAAGGAGAAAACTGATGCAGCCAAGAGGCCCATGATCACTCTGGATGAACTGCAGAGATCTACAGCTGAGGTGGGAGAGTCTGTCCATAGGACAACAATCAGTCGTACACTGCACAAATCTGGCCTTTATGGAAGAGTGGCAAGAAGAAAGCCATTTCTCAAAGATATCCATAAAAAGTCTTGTTTAAAGTTTGCCACAAGCCACCTGGGAGACACACCAAACATGTGGAAGAAGGTGCTCTGGTCAGATGAAACCAAAATAGAACTTTTTGGCCACAATGCAAAACGATATGTTTGGCGTAAAAGAAACACAGCTCATCACCCTGAACCCACCATCCCCACTGTCAAACATGGTGGTGGCAGCATCATGGTTTGAGCCTGCTTTTCTTCAGCAGGGACAGGGAAGGTGGTTAAAATTGACGGGAAGATGGATGCAGCCAAATACAGGAACATTCTGGAAGAAAACCTGTTGGTAGACCTGAGACTGGGACGGAGATTTATCTTCCAACAGGACAATGATCCAAAACATAAAGCCAAATCTACAATGGAATGGTTCAAAAATAAACGTATCCAGGTGTTAGAATGGCCAAGTCAAAGTCCAGACCTGAATCCAATGGAGAATCTGTGGAAAGAGCTGAAGACTGCTGTTCACAAACACTCTCCATCTAACCTCACTGAGCTCGAGCTGTTTTGCAAGAAAGAATGGGCAAGAATGTCAGTCTCTCGATGTGCAAAACTGATAGAAACATACCCCAAGCGACTTGCAGCTGTAATTGGAGCAAAAGGTGGCGCTACAAAGTATTAACGCAAGGGGGCCGAATAATATTGCACGCCCCACTTTTCAGTTTATTTGTTAAAAAAGTTTAAATTATCCAATAAATTTTGTTCCACTTCACGATTGTGTCCCACTTGTTGTTGATTCTTGACAAAAAATTAAAATTTTATATCTTTATGTTTGAAGCCTGAAATGTGGCGAAAGGTTGCAAGGTTCAAGGGGGCCGAATACTTTTGCAAGGCATTGTAAATAATGGCTTGAGAAGGACCAGTCAACCCGTCGAGGTTCACAACGAGGAAAACGCGACGAAGAGAGCTGCAAAATGTCATTGTTTCTGTCTCTTTACTTCAATATTTTTACAGGATATTCTTTTTATCCAAGTATTTTCCCCAATTGCTAAATAAATGGCATGGTCATGACAAATAACAGTCTTGTGCTAAATGGAATATGAAATAATAAAAATGCACTTATTCAGGACGACATGGCAAAATTACTCCATAATGGTCAAAAATGTCGACTTCACCTTTACTGGCGCACCTCCTAAGCACAGTGTTTCCTTGTTGTGACGTCATGCACAGAATATGCTAGATTTCCGGGATCTCGGGCGCTGGTCATTTTAGCTTGACAATCGATCCAAATTTCTTTCATTTTCTTGGCGTTGCGATGTGTGTAATTACACGAAGTGGCATGATATGAATCCAAAAGGCATGCATTCATGGATAAATGATGGAATATTAGCATTTCCCCAGGTGTTGTAATACCCTTTAAAAAACGTCCGAGGGGCTCGTCATGAGAATCCAACTCCCCGAGGTTACCGCCGACGATGGCGGCCCTACCACCCCGGTTCCTCACAGTTTTACTTCCAGCCCAGCACCACCACGGCTCGCACTTCCTGATGCTGAGATTCCTGTCTCGGCTCGCCGTGTGCATTCCTGGCCTTCTCGACAACGCTCATCCGTTCCTAGCCTTCTCAATGACGACGCGTCCACTCTTGGTCATCCTGTTGACGTCGATCCTGTGCCTGCATCTCTTGCCGCCACTGACGTCGATCCCAAGCCAGCTTCTCTGGGCACAGCCATCGCTCCAGTGCCTGCGCCTCCAGAAGTCTCTGGTGTCGCTCCTCTGCCAGTGCCTGCGAGCACCGCCGACAACGTCTTCCCTGTTTCGCCACTTATAGACGATGAGGATGTCGCTTCGACTCCAGTTTCGGCGCTTCCCTTGCCCATGCTCCGACTGGTCAGCTTGGTTTCTTCCGCCAGTTGCTCTGGTTCCCAACCACGGCCGGGTAACTCCAACCACCACGCCTGTCGCCCTCGTCCCTGGCCTCGGCTGGGTAGCACATGCTGCCTCTCTGGTCACCCACTTCTCCGGCCACAACTGGGCAGTGCTACACGACGCGTCCCTCCTCCTGAACGTCCACCTGATTGTCCTGCTCAGTCGTCCAACGCCTGGCATCCTGGACATCCTCCTAATTGTCTGACTGTTCGGTTACATCTGGCATCCTGTATGGGTGAATTCGGGGGGGGGGGGGGGGGGGCTGTGTAGTTACCACTACAGCTGCCTAACGTATTTCAGCCACGGAACTAATGTGGGGGATGCTGTGTTACGGAGGTTGTTGTGTGGTTCCCGGCAGAGAAAAGAGACACGATTGCCCGAGATACAAACTCAACTCTGCAAGCAACAAGACTCACACATCATCTGCTACAGTATTTACATTAAGTGCTTTGCTCAAGTACAGTGGTATGAAAAAGTATCTGAACCTTTTGGAATTTCTCACATTTCTGCATAAAATCACCATCTTTGTCAAAATCACACAGATGTAAAAACAGCGTCTTCTTTAACTAAAACCATCCAAACATTTATAGGGTTTCATATTTGAATGAGGTTAGCATGCAAACATTTGACAGAGGGGGGAAAATAAGAAAGTGAAGCCTCTGCCTAAAGAGACTTTGTCAGGAAATGCTGGGCAGGCAGGTTGTGTGGACACAAATGCAGGGAAACGAAAAAGGCAGCGAGGCAGGTGGCAGTGAACTCGAAAAACGTTTTAATAATAACTAACAAAAATCACAAAGTACAAACAAAAGGACTATGGATCAAAAGGCAATATTCCAACAAAACCTACTTAAACGGAGGGACAGGTACACAAGGGCTTGGACGGGACTTGACTTCAACGTTGACAGACACTGACATTGACAATGACGCAACAAAGACTGAAAAGGAACTGGGAGCTTATATACACACGTAGACAAAGGGTAACGAGACAATGAGGAACAGATGGGTGACACAGGTGGACGCAGATTGGAGGATGCACAAGGAGCGGTACACCAGGTGAAATCAATGGCAATTACAAGGACACACTAGGAGGGAACCAACACAAAACCTAACAGACTTAAATTGAAATTGAAATCCATTTTTACCAAACAATTTAAGTCAGGTGTGTGGGCAATCACTGATGATTGGTTTAAAACTGCCCTGCCCACTATAAAACACACACCTGGTAAGAACTGTCTTGATGAGAAGCATTGTCTGATGTGTATCATGGCTCGGTCAAAAGAGCTGTCTGAAGACCTTGTTGGTGTGTCTAAAGCTGGGAAAGGATACAAAACCATCTCTAAAAGTCTGTATGTTCATCAATCGACAGTCAGAGAAGTTGTCTACAAATGGAGAGAGATTGGCACTTTTGCTTCTCTCCCAAGGAGTGGCCATCCACCCAAGATGACGCCAAGAGTTCAGCGCAGAATACTCAGAGAGGTAAAAAAGAACCTGAGCGTGTCTGCAACAGAAATCACTGGCACAGTCCAGTATGTATGTGCACACATCAACTATATGCAAAACTATGGCCAAGAGTGATGTTCATGGGAGGACTCCACGGAGGAAGCCAGTGCTGTCTAAAAAAAACATTGCTGCGCAAAAAGGCACTTGGACACTCCACAGAAGTTTTGGCAAAATATTTTGTGGACTGATGAAACCAAAGTTGAACTGTTTGGGAGTAACACACAACATCACATGTGGAGGAAAAATGGAACCGCACACCAACATCAACACCTCATCCCAACCGTGAAGCATGGTGGCGGGAGCATCATGATTTGGGGCTGTTATGCTTCCTCACAGCCTGGACAGCTGGCAATCATTAATGTAAGAACGAATTCAAAAGTTTATCAGGATGTTTTGCAGAATAACCTGAGGCCGTCTGTCAGACAGTTGAAGCTAAAAAGAAGATGGATGCTGCAACAAGACAATGATCCAAAACACAGTCAAGTACCGTATTGGCCGAAATATAAGACGGTGTTTTTTTACCTTGAAATAAGACTGAAAAAGCGGGGGTCGTCTTATATTGGCGGTCTAGACATTATACCCATTCTGGACGCTAGATGGCGCCAGATATCATTGAAGCGATGTTCTGTCATGACAGATCTCAGCTACTAGTTTAACCAATTTGCATTATTTTATTGCAATGTTTTTCCTTATTCATATTTGTTTCAAGACTACAGTTACAGTTAGACTTCACTTTGATGGTTAATGCAGTTATTGCAATTTTGTTGTTTGGTTTATTTACATTTCAAAAACCAGAAGCCATTCATTTACGAATGTGATTGCACTTTAGTTTTCATATTTAAATGTTCAGATATTAAAATTTGAATGAGGCAAAATAATAATTATAATCATTTGTTTCTGGTGTACTGTAATTATTTTCTGTATAAAAATTAATTTGGTGTTCAAAAAGTCTTTTTTTCAAACTTGAGTCTTGAAAAAGAGGGGGTTATCTTATAATCTTATATTCGGGCCAATACGGTAAATAAACTTCAAAATACACGTTCTAGAGTGGCCAAGTCAAAGTCCAGACTTGAACCCCATCGAGATGCTGTGGCATGACCTAAAGACAGCGATTTATGCCAGACATCCCAGGAATCTGATAGAACTGCAGCAGTTTTGTAGAGATGAATGGGCCAAGATTAGTCCTGATCGATGTGCCAGACTGATCTGCAGCTACAGGAAGCGTCTGGTTGAAGTTATTGCTGCCAAAGGGGGGCACAAAATATAAAATGTGATGGTTCACTTACTTATTTTTTCCCCTTCTGTTATTGTTCGCATACTATCCTCATTAAAATATGAAAACCTATAAATGTTTGGGTGGTTTTAGTTAAAGCAGACACTGTTTTTTCATCTATGTGATTTTGACAAAGATCAGCTCACATTTGATGGTGATTTTATACAGAAATGTGAGAAATTCCAAAAGGTTCAGATACTTTAGCTTACTTTCCATGCCTCTAACAACTCACATTGTATACCTTCTCAGACTCATTGAAGCTGCAGACGCAGACCGTTATTGTTTTCAGCACCCTTGGTTGGCGGAATAAGGTAATAAGATAACAAAATAATAATTAATGAATGTATGTTGTTTTTGTTTGCTCACAGTATTTTGTTGAAAGTTTTCATCTCCATTATATTTTTGTGATGAATCTAGTGAAAGCAATGCTTATTTTGTACAATTGTTTGTCTAGGTTTTCACGGCACTCACAAGTGAGAGAGGGTAAAGAAAAATCAAAGAAACTGAAGCACCAGTCGAGACGACGTCGTCTTATTTCAACCAAGCGTCAGCTACAATGACTGATAAAATCAAGGTAGGCATCTGACCTGCTGATTGTCATCACAATAGGAAACGCACACACACACGTGTCGCGCATATCTAGCATTGTCACCCGTATTGTGACCCATTCTTTACATTCCGTTGGACTGACAAACAAGGCATGAGAAGCAGATATCAGACACGAATGTTATCTTGTGCATGCCTAAACTTGTTCTTATTGCGATTCAGTCAGGTTGAATACAAAGAAAATCAATGGCTGTTGTCAATGGAATGTTTTTGCAACCCTAACCGTTTTGCAAGTAAGTCTTTCCAAATTCTGTGGGTTTTTTTTTTTTTCTTCTCTTATCTTGCAATCTGTGGGCCTTAAGACGCAACTCCTGCTTATGTTGTGCTTATGTTGACATTAGGGGTATAGCAATCAATGTGGATCAATATATGGCGGAAAACACAAACAAGACTGAAAAAGCAGTTTCTGCTCTTGCACTCCTCTTTAAAAGAAACTGCAGTTTTTCAAGCCAAAACAACTGTTGTGTTTGATAGAACAATATGTTTCTATGCTGCCATATCAGATTCATGGCGCATGAAGCTCCCAAATTATTTTTAATTTGTCCGTTTTACCCTGAAAACCCACGTTTACAGACGTCGCGCAACCGCTTTTGTTTCAACCTAGCCATAAAAAGAAGGTAAGTAATTAGGGCCCGAGCACTAGACGTGCGAAGGCCCTATTGTTTTGCAAAGGATTATTATTATTATTATTATTATTATTATTATTATTATTATTATTATTATTATTATTATTAGGGCCCGAGCACTAAGCGTGCGAAGGCCCTATTGTTTTGCAAAGGATTATTTTTTTTTTTATTTTTTTTTTTTTTTTTTTTTTTCAGGGCAAATGAAAACGGCCAATTTGGAGGCCTGAACATGCACGAAAAGTCACCAAAATTTGCACATACGTCCGGAAAATTGTAAATTTCGATAATTTTGCAACGTTGCAAAAAAATATAACAAAATGGCTCAGTGGCGCCCCCTTGAAATTTTAAAATTGGCCTATAACATTAGGGTCTGTCAGCGTAGAGCAATGAAATTTGGGGGGTCTATACCTTGTCCAAAACCGCTCCAAAAAAGCATTTACACGCATATTCCAAACCCAACAGGAAATCGGTTATTTTGGATCAAATATGAAATTTTTATCGATTTACAGGGTGCACATTTGAGACCTTTTCGCCGAGGGAGTTAGTTGGATCATCTTCAAAATTGGTGAGACTGTTCAGGAGACATATGAAATCATAAGTTTTGAAAATGGTGCGTTTTCATTCACGGGTCTGACCTGGGCGTGGTGCCAAAGTCGACCATTTTTTCGGCAAAATGACAAATTCAGTAAATGACTTATAGTTCCTTGACACAACGTTCAATCTTTTTCATATTTGGCATGTATGTGTGGTATCCCACCCTTAACACGAGTGCATTGAAATATTACCCATTAGGTCTAGCGCCCCCTAGTGAGAACAGGAAATGCCTTTTTTTACGAGACAGGTTCCTCCTCCAAGGGAAAAAAATCTGTTGACCTCAAACCTGCATCAGGGGAGCCTTAAGACCTGTGTTCAGGTGCCTGATGAAAAATATTGAGGTTTCGTTGAGGCGGAGGGGTCCAAACAGGAAAGTGAAAATGAACGTCAACAATTTGTCACGCAAAAAACTTTGAACAGTCATAACTCGGCAGATATACAACATATCTGCGCCAAACTTCCCGTGTTTGTTGAGAGTCATACCCTGAAGGTTCTTGTAGGGGTCATTTGCATAAACTCTACAGTGCCAACTAGTGGCGACAGAAAGAAGTTTTAAAAAAGGCCTTTCCTATTGGGTTTTTTCAACATAGAGCAAGGAAATTTGGGGAGTAGATACCTTATGCAAAACTGATCCAAAAAGTCTCTTGCACCCATATTCCAAATCCAACAGGAAATCGGGTATTTTGGATCGAATGTGAAATTTTCATGGGTTCACAGTAGGAGTTTACATTTGGAGGCTTGAATATGCACAAAAACTTGTACAAATTTGCACATACATGCGGCTTTAGATAACGTTCGATAATCTTGCAATGTTACGAAAAAATGTAGCAAAATGCCTCAGTGGCGCCCCCTTGAATTTTTCAAAAAGGCGTTTCCTATTAGGTTTTTTTAACAGAGAGTGATGAAATTTGGGGAGTCGATACCTTGTGCAAAACTGCTCCAAAAAGTCTCTTGCACCCGTATTCCAAATCCAACAGGAAATCGGGTATTTTGGATCGAATGTGAAATTTTTATCGGTTCACAGTAGGAGTTTACATTTGGAGGCTTGAACATGCACGAAAACTCACAAAAATTTGGACATACATGTGGCTTTGCATAACGTTCAATAATCTTGCAACGTTACGAAAACATGTAACAAAATGGCTCAGTGGCGCCCCCTTGAAATTTTCAAAAAGGCCTCTCCATTTAGGTTTTTTCAACGTAGAGGGATGAAATTCGGAGAGTCGATACCTTGTACAAAACTGCTCCAAAAAGTCTCTTGCATGCATATTCCAAACCCAACAGGAAATCGGGTATTTTGGATTGAATGTGAAATTTTTATCGATTTACAGTGTGCACATTTTACACCTTGGCACCTAGGGAATTAGTTTGATCATTCTCAAAATTGGCGAGACTGTTCATGAGGCATATGAAATCTTAAGTTATCAAAATGGTGTGTTTTCATTCACGGGCCTGACCTGGGCGGGGTGCCAAAGTCGGCCATTTTTTCGGCAAAATGACAAATTCAGTAAATGACTAATAGTTCCTTCACACAACGTTCCATCTTTTTCATATCTGGCATGTATGTGCGACATCCCACCCTTAACACGAGTGCATTGAAATATTACCCATTAGGCCTAGCGCCCCCTAGTGAGAACAGGAAATGCCTTTTTTTACGAGACAGGTTCCTCCTCCAAGGAAAAAAAATCTGTTGACCTCAAACCTGCATAAGGGAAGGCTTAAGACCTGTCTTCAGGTGCCTGATGAAAAATATTGAAGTTTCGTTGAAGCGGAGGGGTCCAAACAGGAAAGTGAAAATGACTGTCAACAATTTTTCTCTCCAAAAACTTTGAACAGTCATAACTCGGCAGATATACAACATATCTGCGCCAAACTTCCCGTGCTTGTTGAGGGTCATACCCTGAAGGGCCTTGTAGAGATCATTTGCATCAACCCTACAGCGCCAACTAGTGGCAATAGAAAGTCACTCGTTTTTCCAATACATGTCCAGTTCTTTTCAGGTTGGTCATTGTAATTTGAAGACCTATTGTAATACTTATTTACAGCCCATGTCCACGTGTCTCTGTCTGTTGCCGTGACGACCCTTTATTCGCCATTTAAAGGAAATATTTTTTTTCAAAGACTCAGGCAGCTTATATAGCCACAATATTTGGCACACTTCGTCGAATTGGCCCAGTTAGAAGATTAATTTTGGTTTTGAATAAGGGCTTGGCTGCACAGCTCAGTAGTGGCTCCTTTTTTGTAGTACTCTCTCCAATAGGGGTTTTTATCTCTTGGGTGTGGGAATGTAAATAGGCGACTTTCGAGCATGTTATGTTCTAATGAGATGATTAGAGAGGAGCATCTGCCAACACCCTGACCTGCACACAGTCCGAGTTGCGTGACGTCCGAGTTGCGCTAGATTGCGAGGGCCCGTTCAGTCCTGCTTGCAGGCCTAGTTATTATTCTTTTTTCAGGGCAAATGAAAATGGCCAATTTGGAGGCCTGAACATGCACGAAAAGTCACCAAAATTTGCACATACGTGCCGCTTCGCGTAAATTTCGATAATCTTGTGTCGTTTTGAAAAAATGTCAAAAAATGGCTCAGTGGCGCCCCCTTTACCCTTAAAATTTTCAAAAAGGCCTCTCCTCTCAGGTTTTCAACGTAGAGCAATGAAATTTGGGGAGTAGATACCTTATGCCTAACTGTTCAAAAAAGCCTCTTGCACCCATATTCCAAATCCAACAGGAAATCGGATATTTTGGATCAAATGTGAAATTTTTATCGGTTCACAGTTGGGGTTTACATTTGGAGGCCTGAACATGCACGAAAACTCACCAAAATTTGCACATACATGCAACTTTGCGTAAATTTTGATAATCTACAAAAAAATTTAACAAAATCGCTCAGTGGCGCCCCCTTGAAATTTTCAAAAAGGCCTTTCCTATTAGGTTTTTTCAACGTAGAACGATGAAATTTGGCGAGTCGATACATTGTGCAAAACTGCTCCAAAAAGTCTCTTGCACCCATATTCCAAATCCAACAGGAAGTCGGAAATTTTGGATCAAATGTGAAATTTTATCGATTTACATTTGAGACCTTGTCGCTGAAGAAAATAGTTGGATCGTCTTCAAAATTGGTCAGAGTATTCAGGAGACATATGAGATCTTAAGTTTTCAAAATGGTGTGTTTTCACTCAAGGGTCGGGCCTGGGCGTGGTCCCAAAGTCGGCCATTTTTGGGCAAAATACCAAATTCAGAAAATGATTAAAAACTCCGTGATACAACGTTCAATCTTTTTCATTTCTAGCATGTATATGAGATATCCCAGCCTGAACACGACTGCATTGAAATATTACCCATTAGGCCTGGCGCCCCCTAGTGGGAACAGGAAATGGCCTTCTTTACGAGACAGGCTCCTCCTCCAAGGGAAAAAAATCTATTGACCTCAAACCTGTTTCAGGGGAGCCTCAAGACATGTGTTCAGGTCCCTGATAAAAAATATTGAGGTTTCGTTGAAGCGGAGAGGTCCAAACTGGAAGTGAAAATGACCGTCAACAATTTGTCTCGCCAAAAATTTTGAACAGTCATAACTCGGCAGATATGCAACATATCTGCGCCAAACTTTCCGTGTTTGTTGAGAGTCATACCCTGAAGGTTCTTGTAGGGGTCATTTGCATCAACTCTACAGTGCCAACTAGTGGCGACAGAAAGAAGTTTTAAAAAAGGCCTTTCCTATTGGGTTTTTTCAACATAGAGCAAGGAAATTTGGGGAGTAGATACCTTATGCAAAACTGCTCCAAAAAGTCTCTTGCACCCATATTCCAAATCCAACAGGAAATTGGGTATTTTGGATCGAATGTGAAATTTTCATGGGTTCACAGTAAGAGTTTACATTTGGAGGCTTGAATATGCATAAAAACTCACCAAAATTTGCACATACATGCGGCTTTGGATAACGTTCGATAATCTTGCAACGTTACGAAAAAATTTAACAAAATGGCTCAGTGGCGCCCCCTTGAAATTTTCAAAAAGGCCTCTCCATTTAGGTTTTTCTAACATAGAGTGATGAAATTTGGAGAGTCAAAACTTTGTGCAAAACTGCTCCAAAAAGTCTCTTGCACACACATTCCAAATCCTACAGGAAATCGGGTATTTTGGATTGAATGTGAAATTTTTATCGATTTACAGTGTGCACATTTTACACCTTGGCACCTAGGGAATTAGTTTGATCATTCTCAAAATTGGCGAGCCTGTTCATGAGGCATATGAAATCTTAAGTTATAAAAATGGTGTGTTTTCATTCACGGGCCTGACCTGGGCGGGGTGCCAAAGTCGGCCATTTTTTCGCCAAAACACCGAATTCGGAAAATGACTGATAACTCCCTCATACAACGTTCAATCTATTTTAAATCTGGCATGTGTGTGAGGTATACTAGCCTGAGCAGGACTGGATTGAAAATTTACCATTTGTGCCTGGCGCCTCCTAGTGGGAACAGGAAATGCCCTTTTTTACGGGACACACTCCTCCTCTAAAGGGAAAAAATCAATCTACCTCAAACCTGCAAAAGGGAAGCCTTAAGACCTGTGTTCAGGTGCCTGATGAAAAATATTGAAGTTTCGTTGAAGCGGAGGGGTCCAAACAGGAAAGTGAAAATGACTGTCAACAATTTTTCTCTCCAAAAACTTTGAACAGTCATAACTCGGCAGATATACAACATATCTGCGCCAAACTTCCCGTGCTTGTTGAGAGTCATACCCTGAAGGGCCTTGTAGGGGTCATTTGCATCAACCCTACAGCGCCAACTAGTGGCAATAGAAAGTCACTCGTTTTTCCAATACATGTCCAGTTCTTTTCAGGTTGGTCATTGTAGTTTCAAGACCTATTAAAATACTTATTTACGGCCCATGTCCACGTGTCTCTGTCTGTTGCCGTGACGACCCTTTGTTCGCCATTTAAAGGAAATATTTTTTTTCAGAGACTCAGGCAGCTTATAGAGCCACAATAGTTGGCACACTTGGTCGAATTGGCCCAGTTAGAAGATTAATTTTAGTTTTGAATAAGGGCTTGGCTGCACAGCTCAGTAGTGGCTCCTTTTTTGTAGTACTCTCTCCAATAGGGGTTTTTATCTCTTGGGTGTGGGAATGTAAATAGGCGACTTTCGAGCATGTTAGGTTCTAATGAGATGATTAGAGAGGAGGATCTGCCACCGCCCTGACCTGCACACAGTCCGAGTTGCGTGACGTCCGAGTTGCGCTAGATCGCGAGGGCCCGTTCAGTCCTGCTTGCAGGCCTAGTTCTATTTATTATTCAAAATGTCTGTCATTTTTAACTTAGAATAATTAATTGATGTCTGATATTTGGTTTGAAAAAAGAAAACGACTTAAAAAAATTATTCACTTGCATATTTTAAACTTTTAAACAATTGACGTCACAATGAAAAATTTGGCGTCTGTAAAAAAGTCACGGATATCAACGTCATAACTATTGCTTAATTGTATTTTTTTTTTTTTTTTGCTGTCGCATTTTCCCCGATATGTTGGATGTAGGGCTGTCAAACGATTAAAAATTTTAATCGAGTTAATTACAGCTTAAAAATGAATTAATCGCAATTCAAACCATCTATAAAATATGCCATATTTTTCTGTAAATTATTGTTGGAATGGAAAGATAAGACCCAAGATGGATATATACTTTCAACATACGGTACATAAGTACTGTATTTGTTTATTATAACAATAAATCAACTAGATGGCATTAACATTATTAACTGTTAAAGCGATCCATGGATAGAAAGACTTGTAATTCTTAAAAGATAAATGTTAGTACAAGTTGTAGAAATTTTATATTAAAACCCCTCTTAATGTTTTCGTTTTAATAAAATTTGTAAAATTTTCAATCAAAAAATAAACTAGTAGCCCGCCATTGTTGAAGCCCATAAAATCAGTCGCACTCAAGCACCAGCAGAGGGCGACAAAACTCCAAAAAAAACACAAGTAACCGGTGGACATTGCACTATACTGTCATTTAATCCGTTTGCGCGGGGCATGTGCGTTAATTGCGTCAAATATTTTAACGTGATTAATTTAAAAAAAATAATTACCACCCGGAAACGCGATAATTTTGACAGCCCTAGTTCAAATGCGTGTTTTCTGCAACAGCAAAAAAAAAAAAAAAACAGGTTTAATTGATGCGACAAAAAAGGGCAATGCAACATAAAATGGATCAAATCTTTAAGAGCAACGAAAGAGTTGAGGAGGCTTATTTATCATATTTAGTTTTATTTGCTCTGATGGGGAGGTTCAGAACATCTTAGCTGTCAATGTGCACTTTGGACTTCTATTTGTTTATTTATGTTATGCTACTTATTCATTTCCTTATGATCTAAAATTTTAAAAAAGTCAGTGTTTGCGCGATCTTCAAAATACATTTCACTAATATAAGTCATTTCTACTTATTTTTCTGAATGTATGTTACTTATATCTTTATTGTAAAAAAACAAAAAAAAACAAGCAAATGTTTACATCAACTGCAATTGTAATATACATCCTATGTTCTTAAGAAGTTAAAATTGAGATTTGGCATTAAAGACCATATGTGAAGTAATGTTGGCCAACCATGTTTTCAACCCGTTTTTGGAATAATATCAATGGCTAAACAATTACAGTGCCTTGCAAAAGTATTCGGCCCCTTTGAATCTTGCAACCTTTCGCCACATTTCAGGCTTCAAACATAAAGATATGAAATTTAATTTTTTTGTCACGAATCAACAACAAGTGGGACACAATCGTGAAATGGACCAACATTTATTGGATAATTTAAACATTTTTAACAAATAAAAAACTGAAAAGTGGGGCGTGCAATATTATTCGGCCCCTTTACTTTCAGTGCAGCAAACTCACTCCAGAAGTTCAGTGAGGATCTCTGAATGATCCAATGTTGTCCTAAATGACTGATGATGATAAATAGAATCCACCTGTGTGTAATCAAGTCTCCGTATAAATGCACCTGCTCTGTGATAGTCTCAGGGTTCTGTTTAAAGTGCAGAGAGCATTATGAAAACCAAGGAACACACCAGGCAGGTCCGAGATACTGTTGTGGAGAAGTTTAAAGCCGGATTTGGATACAAAAAGATTTCCCAAGCTTTAAACATCTCAAGGAGCACTGTGCAAGCCATCATATTGAAATGGAAGGAGCATCAGACCACTGCAAATCTACCAAGACCCGGCCGTCCTTCCAAACGTTCTTCTCAAACAAGGAGAAAACTGATCAGAGATGCAGCCAAGAGGCTCATGATCACTCTGGATGAACTGCAGAGATCTACAGCTGAGGTGGGAGAGTCTGTCCATAGGACAACAATGTCGTACACTGCACAAATTTGGCCTTTATGGAAGAGTGGCAAGAAGAAAGCCATTTCTCAAAGATATCCATAAAAAGTCTGGTTTAAAGTTTGCCACAAGCCACCTGGGAGACACACCAAACATGTGGAAGAAGGTGCTCTGGTCAGATGAAACCAAAATTGAACTTTTTGGCCACAATGCAAAACGATATGTTTGGCGTAAAAGCAACACAGCTCATCACCCTGAACACACCATCCCCACTGTCAAACATGGTGGTGGCAGCATCATGGTTTGGGCCTGCTTTTCTTCAGCAGGGACAGGGAAGATGGTTAAAATTGACGGGAAGATGGATGCAGCCAAATACAGGAACATTCTGGAAGAAAACCTGTTGGTATCTGCACAAGACCTGAGACTGGGACGGAGGTTTATCTTCCAACAGGACAATGATCCAAAACTACAATGGAATGGTTCAAAAATAAACGTATCCAGGTGTTAGAATGGCCAAGTCAAAGTCCAGACCTGAATCCAATGGAGAATCTGTGGAAAGAGCTGAAGACTGCTGTTCACAAACACTCTCCATCCAACCTCACTGAGCTCGAGCTGTTTTTGCAAGGAAGAATGGGCAAGAATGTCAGTCTCTCGCTGTGCAAAACTGATAGAAACATACCCCAAGCGACTTGCAGCTGTAATTGGAGCAAAAGGTGGCGCTACAAAGTATTAACGCAAGGGGGCCGAATAATATTGCACGCCCCACTTTTCAGTTTTTTATTTGTTAAAAAAGTTTAAATTATCCAATAAATTTTGTTCCACTTCACGATTGTGTCCCACTTGTTGTTGATTCTTGACAAAAAATGAAAATTTTATATCTTTATGTTTGAAGCCTGAAATGTGGCGAAAGGTTGCAAGGTTCAAGGGGGCCGAATACTTTTGCAAGGCACTGTATAAGCATATTTTCGTTATTTTTTTTAACGCCACCCTTCCAGATTCTTTGTTTAACCCATAGCAACGCCCTTGACAACGAAAATGCTTTTCTTTGACAATCTTCGGAAATTACGTCACACAGAGAACTGCGAGGGAAAGTCCGCCATAGAACAGTATTGTTGCATTGCTTCTCAGTAAGATGTACAGCGGTGTATGGGGATGTATTGTTCTCAATCTAAAGAAAAGTTGTATGAGTGGTCAAAGGATAGCAGGGCACGTAAATGGACATCTTTCGTTCACACGAAGCGAATGAATTTCACGCCATCATCGAGTAGTGTTCTCTGCTACAAAGACTTCGAAGATGCCTGCTTCCTCAACCGGTCTGCTTATGATCAAGGATTTGCAAAAAGGTATGTGTGATTTTTGTATAGATGACTGGTGACTTTGTCAAAGCAGAGCTGCCAACTGGTGTGGAATGAACAGTAAAAGGTAGCGACGTTAGCCGAAAGGTAACTCGAGGCAAAACCCCGATCATGTTGTGGAATGAACAGTAGAAGCTAGCGACGTTAGCCGAAAGCTAACTCGTAGCAATCCCCGATCATAGTTGTATTGAGTTCATTTTGCCTACACTTATTAATTCCTCAAAACTTTTCTTTTATCCTAGGCAGTAGTAGGTGGTTTATTTTAGGGTTGTTCCGATGATGTTTTTTTGCTCCCGATCCGATTGTTTTAGTTTGAGTATCTGCTGATCCCGATATTTCCCGATCCGATTGCTTTTTTTTGCTCCCGATTCAATTCCAAACATTCCCGATACTTTTTCCCGATCATATACATTTTGGCAATGCATTAAGAAAAAAATGCATACAACTCAGACGAATATATACATTCAACATACATACATAAGTACTGTATTTGTTTATTATGACAATAAATCTTCAAGATGGCATTTACATTATTATCATTCTTTCTGTGAGAGGGATCCACGGATAGAAAGACTTGTGACTTTGTATATTGTGACTAAATATTGCCATCTAGTGTATTTGTTGAGCTTTCATTAAATGATACTGTAGCCATTCCCAAATGCATGATGGGAAGTGGAACCATGACTGTGCGTAGTGCTACCTATTGATATATTTTCTCTGCGTTGGGAAATAATATAAGGTGTTAAGACAAAGATCATTTGCTACCTTGCTTTCCCACATTGCTTCCCATGATATTTCTAATCGTAGGGAGAGGGATTGTAAGGCTTTAGCCAATTAAAAACAGGCACCAAAGGGTTCCAAAATTCACTCTACTCATTTTACACTGCCTTTTATCTCTCTATATTGGTAAAACGGCGCCATTACAGATTGAGCGCGACAATGCGTGGGTGGGACGTGCAGCGCATGCATTAATTGCGTTAAATATTTTAACGTGATACATTTTTGAAAAAATTTATTTCCACCGTTATCGGGATAAATCTGATAACCCTACCTTAAGCCTAAACTAAAGACTCTGGATGAGTGTAACATATTATGTTTGTAACGTTAAATACAATTAGAAAACGATTTAATTAAAAAATATGCTGCATATATATTTAAAAAAGGCATGGCCGATATTTTTTTGCCGATTCCGATACTTGGAAAATGACGTGATCGAACCCGATCGATCGGGACATCTCTAGTTTATTTACCTGACATGTTTCGGCGAACACTTCCGCCTTCGTCGGAGCATCCGAAGGCGGAATTGTGAGCCGAAACATGTCAGGTACATAAAAGCTAACGTCGCTAGCTTCTACTGTTCATTCCACTACATGATCGGGGATTTGTCAAAACCTTTCTTTTATCCAAGGCAATAGTAGGTGGTTTATTTACCTGACATGTTTCGGCGAACACCTCCACCTTCGTCAGAGGGTCCGAAGGCGGAGGTGTTCGCCGAAACATGTCAGGTAAATAAAAGCTAACGTCGCTAGCTTCTACTGTTCATTCCTCACCATGATCGGGGATTCGTCAAAACTTTTCTTTTATCCCAGGCAATAGTAGGTGGTTTATTTACCTGACATGCTTCAAATCATAAAAATAATAACAGCCTACCAATCTTGTAATCTCAATGGGTCTTGTCTCCATTCCATATCAGGTAGTCTGGGCACATTGTTTGCATCCTGATTAGCGTCTGGCTAATACATGTACGGTCCAACATAAAATTCCAACCTCCTCCTCTTCCTCCGCCTCTTCAAAAACTTGGATCTCCTCACTTGCGCTCGATCTATCGCTTATATCGCTGTTTGAAGGGATTTGTATGGCGGCCGTATGGAGCGCTGCCATCGCTGGTCTCGGTGTGACGTGTCAGTTCCAGGTTCGTCCCCTTTCAGGCTCGAGCTTCGGAAACGCAATTATTTTGTCAAATATACAAGATATAAATTATTTTTCATGCTTTGTTTGTTGGACAATGTTTAATTACTTTAATTGTGACCCTATTTGGCATTTTATGAAATTACTTCACATTTGGTCTTTAAGTATGTGAGGAAATGAGGGAAAATAAAAATTAGGAGATGGAGGTTGGGGTTATTGCTGTTTTTGTTCATTTTTATTTTGCAAATCATTGAAAAAATACAATTTTGGATGAAAAGCAGTTTTTGTATGTCTTATCGAAATACATTAACTGCTAAAAGTTTTCTTTGCATTTCAGTAGTTTAAGAGGTCTGACCACCCAACCCCCCCAAAAATGAAAAAAAAAAATTTTTTTGATGAAATTTCTAGGGCTGTCAAAATTATCGTGTTAACGGGCGCTAATTAATTTTTAAAATTAATCATGTTAAAATATTTGACGCAATTAACACACATGCCCCGCTCAGATTAAAATGACAGCAGAGTGTACTTGTTGTGTTTTTCGGAGTTTTGTCGCCCTCTGCTGGCGCTTGGGTGCGACGGATTTTATAGGCTTCAGCACCCATGAGCATTGTGTAAGTAATTATTGGCATCAACAATGGCGGGCTACTAGTTTTTATTTTTTGATTGAAAATTTTACAAATTTTATTAAAACGAAAACATTAAGAGGGGTTTTAATTAGGGCTGTCAAACGATTAAAATTTTTAATCGAGTTAATTACAGCTTAAAAATTAATTAATCGTAATTAATCGCAATTAATCGCAATTCACACCATCTATAAAATATGCCATATTTTTCTGTAAATTATATATATATTCTGTAAAATAAATTGTTGGAATGGAAAGATAAGACACAAGATGGATATATATATACATTCAACATACGGTACATAAGGACTGTAGTGGGCATTTCACCCTACTGTCATTTAAATCTGTCTATGCTGTCCTCACTCCGAAGCGTCTACTTTTTCCAAAGCTAGACAGCTAGTGAACGACGCCTTAATAATCAGACTTCTTCCTTTTTCATCTGATTTATTAATAAAATGGTCTCAAACCATTGTCCTCTTTAGACCGTCGTAAAACTACAAAAAAAAGTACACAAACGTTGCATTAGCAACAACGTTAGCTTAGCACGCTATACAGGTTCACTAAACATAAACAAAAAGCGTCTCATACAAAAAATATAACATTTCGCTTACTAACATAATATGTACATTCTTTACAACAACCATACTTACGGACAAATCTTGTCCAAGGATCATATAAGCACAACATTACAACATAGGCGTCAGCCCGAGACGTCGTGCAGCCATATTGAACTGGCAAGAAAACAATAAACCATGTCGCAAAGCGACCACAGGAGTTCGCTGTTAGACAGCACAAAAAGCCTTGCTGTAAAAGGCAGAATACTGTCTGAGCGGGACATGTGCGTTAATTGCGTCAAATATTTTAACGTGATTAATTTAAAAAATTAATTACCGCCCGTTAACGCGATAATTTTGACAGCCCTAGTTTTAATACAAAATTTCTATAACTTGTACTAACATTTATATTTTAAGAACTACAAGTCTTTCTATCCATTGATCGCTTTAACAGAATGTTAATAATGCTAATGCCATCTTGTTGATTTATTGTTATAATAAACAAATACAGTACTTATGTACCGTATGTTGAATGTATATATCCATCTTGTGTCTTATCTTTCCATTCCAACAATAATTTACAGAAAAATATGGCATATTTTATAGATGGTTTGAATTGCGATTAATTACGATTAATTCATTTTTAAGTTGTAATTAACTCGATTAAAAATTTTAATCGTCTGACACCCCTATAAATTTCTGGTTCCGTGGCGACCTTCACGTCTTGGAGTTCCGGCAAGAAATTCTAGCCACTTTCACCCCACTTGACATTATGTCATGTGATTGTGAATAGGCAGAGAAACATTTCAATCATCCTCTCACACCCACAGTCAACTGTCATCTTTCCTGAGCAGATGCACCTGTGATTCAAAGCTGATGGGGAGGGGGAGACAAAGATTCTGAATGAGTCATCAGTCTGTCTCCATGCTGACCCCTCCTCCTCATCACTCAATGAAAACCTAACTATCCTCCACATCCTTTTCACATCTGTCTATTTATACTACTCACTGCTATATGTCAGCAATGTTGAGCCACATTCAAAAAAGAAGCTCATAGGGTATTATGTTGCATTTGATTATATAACATGCCGTGACCTTGGCGCTGTTTGAGTGCAAATCCCACAGTTTACTCTACGGAGATAATACAGTTGCTCACTTCTGTGGCAAGACTGGCGGTGATTTCGTTCCGAAATGCTGTCTTTCACCATCTTCAGCTATTTTGCAACTCATTTCCGCTAAGTGCTCCTCTTTGTTCGTGGCAACAATATGGACGCAGGCAGAAAAATGAAAAAGCCGTAAGCATCACCTCACGCATGATTGATGGGCTTCCGCAATACGCTGATGGTGGCGCGGATTATTAAAGCCTATCGATTTTTCCCAAAAGACCCGCTGTCTGGAGAAGCGCACGGCTTTTGTTGATGAGCAAAATTTTGAAGCTGGAGATGCTTTTTTTTTGGCACAAGGGAGAGAGGGGTGCGTTCAAGACACCCGGTTATGCAATCGTAACATTTCCCACTGCAGCACCAATGTGCGGGTTAGGATGATGGATGAAATAGACACATACACTGCCAAATCTCATAATTACTTGATACCTCCAACTCACAGGAAGGGTGGGGAATTTGCTAGCATGCCACAGCATTTCATCTAATTAAAAATAAACGTTCACGCTGTATAGCATCGTCATAATATCATATTTTCATGAATAGCCCATGAAACGACCATCAAGAGTCATGCATGTGCAATGATGCAAGAGCCATGTAAGCATCATGTACAGTATATACATGCTAGAAAACATCATCATCCTCACCATAAGCCTTGTTCAACTCTTGTTTTAAAGGTCTTGTTCACCAAGCTGGAGGAGAACGCAGGATCTGCTTCGGGCAGGGTGAGGATGGAGGCAATGTTAAGATGGAGGAGGCAAGGTGGAGGCATCTCCGCATCTTTTGTCCTTCATGCCGCTGCTCTGACTACTCCGCTGCGTCTCGGAGCGTCTTTCTCAGCTCTCTTCATCCTTCCTCTAGCTTCCCGCTGATGTTCTACTCAATCCTCCCAGGCCTGGGACTTGAACCTAATGCTTTTCTCACTGCTCCGCTCTTTTTTTCGCTTATCAGCCTGGCTCATAACAACACCTCCTCCTCTTCCTCCTCCTTCGTCAGTTGCGGGCGAGCGCACCTCACGGCCGCACATGCGCACTTTTTTCACTTCCCCTCCTCTCTCTTTATTTCTCACTTCTGCTCTCTCACTCTCTATCTCTCCATCACACGCTCCCTCCCGTTTCCTCTCTGCAGCACACACTGCAGTGGCTCTGCAGGCAGCATCACGCTCTGTAGTTACTAGAAAAAATATTTCAGCCAATGAAAACCATGACCAGCCAACCCCCACATTCTCCCTCCTTAACTAACTACTGGGTGTCCACACACATACACACACACGTACAGGAAGCTGGCGCAAAGGCAGATCTAATCTACAGAGTGCCGGTAGAAGGAAATGAGGCATAAATTCACTAACAAATGAAGTTTGATAAAGATGCTGACTCCCAGCTCTGGGCAAGTAAATGCATTTTATCCAGTGTTGACTGACATCTACTTCCATGAAAGTGCGTATGACAGCTAAAAGCATGTTTATTTCATATTTCACACAGTATTTTATGCTCCTGAATGAAATGGACCGCTTGGATATGTGTGGAAGCGATCGATTTAAATTATAGAGATGCCGATCGATCGGGTCCGATAACGTCGTTTTCAAAGTACCGGAATCGGCAAAAAAATATCGGCCATGCCTTTTTTTTTTTAAATATACTGTATATATATATATTTTAGGGCTGTCAAACGATTAAAATTTTTAATCGAGTTAATTACAGCTTAAAAATTAATTAATCGTAGTTAATCGCAATTAATCGCAATTCAAACCATCTATAAAATATGCCATATATTTCTGTAAATTATATACAGTACTGTGCAAAAGTTTTAGGCAGGACACCTGCCTAAAACTTTTGCACAGTACTGTATATTTTTATTATATTATGTATATACAGGATATACTGTATGTATATATTTTCCCCAAGTGGAAGCTTCCATGATCCTAATAAATTTAATAATTAAAAATATATATATACAGTACTGTGCAAAAGTTTTAGGCAGGTGTCCTGCCTAAAACTTTTGCACAGTACTGTATATATTCTGTCAAATAAATTGTTGGAATGGAAAGATAAGACATAAGATGGATATATACAGGGGGGAGAACAAGTATTTGATACACTGCCAATGGGTTTTCCCAATGGCAGTGTATCAAATACTTGTTCTCCCCATTGTACATTCAACATACGGTACATAAGGACTGTAGTGGGCATTTCACTCTACTGTTATTTAAATCTGTCTATGCTGTCCTCACTCCGAAGCGTCTACTTTTTCCAAAGCTAGACGCTAGTGAACGACACCTTAATTATCAGACTTCTTCCTTTTTCATCTGATTTATTAATAAAATAGCCTCAAACCATTGTCCTCTTTAGACCGTCGTAAAACTACAAAAAAAAAGTACACAAGCATTGCATTAGCAACAACGTTAGCTTAGCACGCTATACAGGTTCACTAAACATAAACAAAAAGCATCTCATACAAAAAATAGAACATTTCGCTTCCTAACATAATATGTACATTCTTTACAACAACCATACTTACGGACAAATCTTGTCCAAGGATCATATAAGCACAACATTACAACGTAGGCGTCAGCCTGAGACGTCGTGCAGCCATATTGAACTGGCAAGAAAAAAATAAACCATGTCGCAAAGCGACCACAAGAGTTCGCTGTTAGACAGCACAAAAAGCCTTGCTGTAAAACTTACCAAAAGGCAGAATACTGTCTGAGCAGGACATGTGCGTTAATTGCGTCAAATATTTTAACGTGATTAATTTAAAAAATTAATTACCGCGCGTTAACGCGATAATTTTGACAGCCCTAATATATTTTAATTAAATCGTTTTCCAATTGTATTTAGCGTCACAGACATAATATGTTACACTCATCCAGAGTCTTTAGTTTAGGCTTAAGGTAGGGTTATCAAATTTATCCCGATAATGGCGGCAATTAATTTTTTTAAAAATCTGTCATGCTAAAATATTTAACCCAATTAATGCACGCGCTGCATGATCCTCTCACTCATTGTCGCGCTCAATCTGTAATGACGCAGTTTTACCTATAGAGAGAGAAAAAAGGCAGCGTAAAATGAGTAGAGTGAACTTTGGCAGCCTTTGGAGCCTTTTATTAATTGGCTAAAGCCTTGCAATCCCTCTCCCTATGATTAGAAATATCATGGGAAGCACTGTGGGGAAGCAAGGTGGCAATTGATCATTGTCTTAACACCTTATGTTATTTCCCAACGCAGAGAAGATATAGCAATTAGTAGCACGTTGCACAGTCATGGTTCCACTTCCCATCATGCATTTGGGATGGCCACAGTATCATTTACTGAAAGCTCAACAAATACACTAGATGACAATATTTAATCACAATATACAAAGTCACAAGTCTTTCTATCTGTGGATCCCTCTCACAGAAAGAATGTTAATAATGTAAATGCCATCTTGAGGATTTATTGTCATAATAAACAAATACAGTACTTATGTACTGTATGTTGAATATTTTATTCATTTTTTTCTTAATGCATTGCCAAAATGTACAGTATATGATCGGGAAAAACTATCGGGAATGATTGGAATTGAATTGGGAGCAAAAAAAAGCAATCGGATCGGGAAATATCGGGATCGGCAGATACTCAAACTAAAACGATCGGAACAACCCTAATTTAAATATTCAATTTTTTTAATCCTGCGCCATGAAAATGAGTGACTTCAGGCTCCAGTCTCAGGTTGGGGAAGAATGGGAATGCATACCTGTCAAGTTGTACGGTTTCGGCGTAATTTGTACAAGTGAGCACTGATTTTTAAATGTGTACACTAGGGGTCCCCAAACTTTTTCCTGTGAGGGCCACATAACCCTTCCCTTCTCTGATGAGGGGCCGGGGTCAGTTTGTAGCAGAAAAAGTGTGGCGATTGCAGGAGTGCCTAAATGTAAAAATGTATTGTTTTTCAGAAAGTCACAATCAAATAACCCTTTCTGGATTCTTCACGGAACCAAATATAATATAATATAATATAATATAATATAATATAATATAATATAATATAATATAATATAATATAATATAATATAATATAATATAATATAATATAATATAATATAATATATAGGGCTGTCAAAATTATCGCGTTAATGGGCGGTAATTCATTTTTTTAATTAATCACGTTAAAATATTTGACGCATTTAAAGCACATGCCCCCTCAAACAGGTTAAAATGACAGCACAGTGTCATGTCCATTTGTTACTTGTGTTTTTTTGGTGTTTTGTCACCCTCTGCTGGCGCTTGGGTGCGACTGATTTTATGGATTTCAGCAACTTGAGCATTGTGTAATTATTGACATCAACAATCGCGAGCTACTAGTTTATTTTTTTGTTTGAAAATTTTACAAATTTTATCAAAATGAAAACATTAAGAGGGTTTTAATATAAAATTTCTATAACTTGTACTAACATTTATCTTTCAAGAATTACAAGTCTTTCTATCCATGGATCGCTTTAACAGAATGTTAATAATGTTAATGCCATCTTGTTGATTTATTGTTATAATAAACAAATACAGTACTTAAGTACCGTATGTTGAATGTATATATCCATCTTGTCTTATCTTTCCATTTCAACAATAATTTACAGAAAAATATAGCATATTTTATAGATGGTTTGAATTGTGATTAATTACGATTAATTACGATTAATTAATTTTTAAGCTGTAATTAACCCGATTAAAAATTTTAATCGTTTGACAGCCCTAATTTTAAAATTACATATTCCATTTAGCACAAGACTGTTTTTTTGTCATGACCATACCATTTATTTAGCAATTGGGGAAAATACTTAGATAAAAAGAATATCCTGTAAAAATATTGGAGTAGAGAGATTGAAACAATGATGAAATTTTGCTGCTCTCTATTACATTTTCCTCGTTCTGAATCTTTCCCCTCAATGGGCTGAATTCTAAATCGGTGGAAATTGTTACTCTTCCGATGTCATCATCCAGCTGGAGGCGCTAGAGCAAAATAACGAAGGGCGTGGCTAAAAGGCAGATTAAAAAACTAATTCCTCGTCATCTGCGCTTTGCAAAATTGTTGTTTATAGTCGAATCCTCTCAAAATATGATTTTAATTCACAAAATAATGTTTTTTTTTATGGCTTTTTAATGTACATACTACAGTATGTTCTTGAATAGTTAAAATTTAGGTTTTGGAATTTAGATTTTAGAATGGTATGTGTTTTAGATGGAATTTTGCAAATCAGTGAAAAATACAATTTTGAATAAAAATCAGTTTCTCATTTATGCCTTGTGTCAGTGTATTGCAGTAGCAATACATGTGTGAAATCAGTTGTTTTATTGTCTGTTATATTTGCATTTCAGTGGTTTTTCGGAGGTTTTAAACCACCACCCCTAAAAAAAAATAAAAAATAAAACATGCTCCATGCTGACCTTTATGTCAGGGAGACCCGGCAAGAAATTCTAGCCACTTTCACCCGGGACACAAGGAACATCACATCTGAAGCTTCATAATGGTGAGGTGCTGTTGATTGATTGTTGGGTGATATCTTGATGTCATATATGTCATAAGATGAAATAAATAATAAAATACCAATTCTAATTGGATCAAGAAATTAATTGAGCATTTCATGGATAAAATGCTGTTGGTTAAATCTTCCATTCAGATCCTCTGATCCTTTGAGCATCCCTACTGACACATTGAAAAACGACATGGGAAAAAAATCATTTCATCTGTAATGATTTTATTGAATGTGCGTGTCTTTAGAGATTCCAAATCCATCAGTTTTTATTTAAAATTCATTTTCATTTACTGTACTGCAAATTAGTAACACCTGTCAAAAGTAGATTGTAGACGTTTTGCGTTTTAACCAGCAGGGGGCGGTAGAATGTAAACGCGTCTGGATTTACGAAGAAGAAGATGACAACAAGGAAGCGTCAGCAAGCACTATCAGTTTGAAAATGGTAAGAGGATAAAAATTACATTTAACTTGGCTATACATTGCGTGGGGGAATGGTACACTAACTGACACGTGGTCAAACATTGTTGTAGTTTAGTGCAACACATGCTTTTCAGTTGTGAGACATTAAAAACGGTCGTCTCTGTTTAGGTTTTGTATATCTCATGCTCAATTTTTGCCTCTGTTGTTAATGGCATCGTTTCAATTTCAATTTGAAACCAAATTATCATTAATGTTTTGTGGATTATTTGGTGAGACAAAATCAAATAGGTCACAACATGAACATGGTGTTGATGTAGGGATAGTTTTTGGCTTTCTGTAACTTTTAGGGGTGTAACGGTACACAAAAATCTCGGTTCGGTACGTACCTCGGTTTTGAGGTCACGGTTCGGTTCATTTTCGGTACAGTGAGAAAACAAAATGCAAAATATAAATGTGCTAGTTGTTTATTACACACCTTTGTGCTTTCAACAATAGGAACATTAGCCTATACAAAGCTAGAATTCTGCTTAAAAAGTAGCGGGTATTTAAAGATAATTCAACAACAAATTGCCTCTCAGACCCTGCGTATTGGTTAGCTTTCTTTCTAAAAGAAAGAAGAAAAAAGAAGTCCTGTGCTAAAGAGAAAAGCAATCCCAATGACAAATATGATTTTTAGTGATTTTTTTCCCCCTTATGAACGGTTTTCAAAAGCTTTATTGGTGGGTTTTCTCAAGTTAAAGTGCCACACAGAAATTAATCAATTTAATTGTGTAAGAAGGATCTGTGTGTTATTCTTATTATTTAATTACAGGTGTTTTAGCTCATTTCAATTTATTTTATTTAAATGGGCTATTATTTATTTATTATGTGTTTATATTTTACAAGTGTGATGTAGTTTTCATTTATATTGTATATTTTATGTTGCATAACTTTAGTTCCTATGTGAATATTAGTTCCTACTTGTTTTGTATTGAACACGGGGCCGTGTTGGTTGTTATTATTATAGCAGAGAAGACAGCAGTAAATCAACAAAGACAAGTCAACTGTGCCCCGATCTACCACTCAAGAGATCTGATGGACTCAAAAAGTGGGTTCCGATTAGAGGTGGAAATCTTTGTGCACCTAACGATTCGATTCCGATTATGATTCAGAGGCTACAATTCGATTATAAATTGATTATTGATGAACCCCCCCCCCCCCCCCGCTATTAGCTGCTTTTAATGTTTTGTACATTAGTTACAAAAACTGTAAAAAAAAAAAAAAAAAAAAAAAAAAAATTTAAAAAGGGGGAAAAAAATTTTTTTTTAAAGCCTGGCAGGCTTAAATAAGCGACTCAGTATCAAGTTAACAGTTAAAAACAATAAATATACTCAAATCCCCATACTGTATCAGCAGCTTTAAACTACATTCAATTAATTTAATGTTGTGAATCAACTGTTAAAGTTATTAAAATTGCTCCCGTTATTCCATAATTTCCCTTTTGTCTACTTTCGACATGTGAAAGTTTTAAAACTATTTTAAAGATAGATTCAAGTCAATATTTTACCGAGTTGAGTATTGGCATTACCCAAGGGGCCGAGTAATGACAAGCATGATGTTTAGCTACTCTCGCTCCGTTCCTCATTGCGTCCCGAAGACCGCGCAGCGCGCTGAGTGTGTTTTACTTCTGCTTTACTTTACATATTTCAATAATCGGAATTTGGATGTTTGTGAATCGTTCTCGAATCTTCCACGGCCGAATCGCGAATAATCTAAGGAAATTTCGCACACCTCTAGTTACGATTGCATATTAGTTTGAAAATCGACCGGATCCACCGTATTTTTACACGAGTGACTTCTGGTCTGCCCGATCCTAGCTACCGGTAGTAGTATTGACGCAGGAGGGTCGCGTCTCGCGTCAGATAATAAACTCTGCCGTTCTTTTCGCGTGCGTCGCGTTGAGCCGCTTCAGGGACGCGTCCAACACGCGGCCGCATTGCGACTGGTTTGCATTGGCTGATTGACTTTAACGCCCACGTTTCACTGCGTTCTCGCGGCAGGCCTAGTTGTCGCGCTGTTGATGTTTCTGGATTATACTGTCCTACCGTGTTGGTCCTCATTATAGTAGAGAAGACGGAGTAAATATAATCTACACTAAGAAACTGTAACCCGATCGACTCACAGCCTCGAAAAGTAAGGGTTACATTTAGAGCTGAAACGAGTACTCGAGCAACTCGAGTTTAAAAACTGATCCGAGTAATTTTTTTCACCTCGAGTAATCGTTTATTTTGACAGCTCTAAGCGTCACGTTTTGCTCGGACTACTTTTAATGCGGGACAACGTGCTGTCACGTGCGGAGAGGAAGAAGGGAAAAAAAAAAAACTTACTGCAGCCGACAGCAGCCACAAACGACGCCGACGTTGCTAAATACTAGCCCGCACGATGCTACGTTGGTACAGGTAGCGTCTGTTAAGTCTCATAGAGATCACATGTATGTTAAACTAGATGCGCAATGACAGACTCGGCCGTGTCTGGGCAGCGTTAGTAAACAGCCGCCATCTTAAAGCAGTAGAGCGCTAAGCTCTAATAAAGAGCGCTAAGCGCTAATAAATAAGATTAACGTCACTGTCGCTACTAGATCACGTAACGTTAGCCCTGTGGAGGGCTAGGTTTCAATTAATTATGACCACTGTCGATGCGTGGCTAACGTGTCTTACATACAGGCTTTAACATAACGTAGCATTTTGGAGTGATGAGGGTGTAAAATAAAAACTTAATCATGCTAACTATCAATTTTAGCTCAGTAGTCATTGCTGGATAAAACACCAAGTAGCACTGATCCCTAATTTGCTCCAATACAGCCTGTATCATACATTTATTTTGAACACTGCAAAAACTCAAAATCCTATCAGGACTTACAGTTTAGACTAACTTAAAACTTAACTAGAACTTAAAAATGGCTTGACACAAAGAGAAATTCAATTGAAACACGTGGGGAAAAAATCCTAACTTTTAAGTGATGTGTGTTATCAAGCGTAACGGCATTTTTAGGTAAGATATATATATATATATATTTTTTTTTTTTAATAAGATCTAAAAGTTTTTTGAGTAAAAGCAGTGAATTAGTCTTTTTTTTTAATTCTAGTTACATCTGAGATGCAATTGTTGGCTGTTTTCAACAATATACATCGAAAATGAAGACATTGATTGACTGAAAATGGTTCAAGATTAGATGAAATGTCTTGTTTTCTCATGTATATTTATAATTGCTCTTCACCTAAAAATATATTTGTTTTATCTGATTACTCGATTAATTGATAGAATTTTCAGTCGATTACTCGATTACTAAAATATTCGATAGCTGCAGCCCTAGTTACATTACGTCAGAAACTTTCGGTACGCCTCCGTTCCGAACCGAGCACCTCGTACCGAAATGGTTCAATACAAATACATGTACCGTTACACCCCTAGTAACTTTGCCTGTCAAAATTTATTGGGTCTGAACATTATTGCTCTAATGTGGGGTAGCGCATACATCCGTACAATACTGCATGGCAAATTTTGCCACAGAAAATTGTTGTAACGTCATAAAACGTGTTGTTTTCACTGGACTAATAGGGCCATGAACATTGATAGAAATCCCCAAAGCCAGGGGCGTCACTAGGTTTTTAAGAACAGGGGGGGCTTAGCCCCCAGGGGTTACAAAGGATTTAAGTGAACGTAGCGTACAAGCACAAAACTTCACAAACAGCTAACAAAGACGGATAATTGAAGGTTGAATATACTGAATATACTAATCCTTGAACAGTGATTCATTCAGGTACCATGACATGAGTAAGAATCCGAGTACCACACGTTGAGGTCTTATTTTATTGAGTACATTTGAACTTGTGAACCTTTTGTTTTAAAAGTGTAAATCTTCTTGCTCTGATCTCATTTTGTTTAGTTTAATGTTTTAGCAGTTAGTATACTCGTACATATCACTTGCTCAAAGACTGACTACATCACGCATTTGATGCGGCACTTTGTCAACGATTGAAGAAGATTATTTCCCAGTATATAGCATGCAGCTAAGAGGTATTTACAATTTTGTTGCTTGTATTTATTTTCTCGGTAGTCATGCTGTGCACATTTTTTTCCACTTTGTACTCAAAGTAACATGTTTCATTTATTATTCATATGTTTAGTTTTCACGGTGTTGGATTTAAGGGAAAAGTTAAGCTTTCACGAAATCAGTTTTAATGGAAATCAATTTTTAACTTATGTATGTGTGATAATATTTGAGTGCAGTGTTATTAGTCATTCTGTACATAATGTTGACTAACAAAACTAAGGAACAATACTCTTTAAAAAATTTTTAAATAAAACTTTTGTTTTTGATTCCAACATAGGCCTTCTACTTTTACTATTTTCACTGTTGGTGGGTGATTGTGGAACTTGGAAAGCTAAGTGTTTTCTAGGGACCGTAATTTTCGGACTATAAGTCGCACCTGACTATAAGCCACCACCCGCCAAATTTGATGCGAAAACTACATTTGTTCATAGATAAGCCGTAGATGTCCTCATTCTGTTATGGGACATTCACACCAAAAGATATTAACCGATAACTTTATTTGAGAAGCGGCATCAAAGGACTGTCATAAGACCAAATGAACCACCATGAAGCTTTGAACCAATTGGCTGCAAAGCTTCATTGCTTCAAGAAGCATCATTTGGTCATCAATGTTCCCTTGAGTAGACAGTCAACCTCTGCTGCTACCTGCTCTCTACAATGTTGTCCAACATGCCTCCTAGCATGCATTGCAGCGCTACAGATGTAAATAACAATCAAAATTCATGTTCTGTGCTAATTATTTCTGCAGTTACTGTTCCAGTCGTTTCATTAGTTGCTAGTAAAGATCCCGATCGATCGGGTCCGATCACGTCATTTTCAAAGTATCGGAATCGGCAAAAAAATATCGGACATGCCTTTTTTTAATATATATATATTTTTTATTTAAATCGTTTTCTAATTATATTTAACGTTACAGACAAAATGTCTTACACTCATCCAGAGTAGTTTTGGCTAAAAGTAGGGCTATCAAATTTATTGCGTTAACGGCGGTCATTAATTTTTTAAAATGAATCACGTTAAATAATTAACGCATGCGCTGCACGACCCACTAACGCATTGTCGCGTTCAATCTATAAAGATGCCGTTTTACCTATAAATAGCGCTAAAAGGCAGCGTAAAATGAGTAGAGAGAATTTTGACAGCCTTTGGAGGCATTTTTTATGTGGCTATAGCCTTACGATACCTCTCAGCAATTAAAAATATCGTGGGAGGCAATGTGGGGAAAAAAGGTAGTAGTTGATCATTTTCTTAACACCCTATGGTTTTTCCCAACGCAGAGAAGATATATCAATTGGTGCCCATACGCACAGTCATGGTTGCACTTCCCAGCATGCATTTGGGCAGAAGTTAAACGGCTGCAGTATCATTTACTGAAAGCTCAACAAATAAACTAGAGTGCAATATTTAGTCACAATATACAAAGTCACATTTATCCTTTAAGAATTACAAGTCTTTCTAACCGTGGATCCCTCTCACAGAAAGAATGTTAATAATGTAAATGCCATCTTGAGGATTTATTGTCATAATAAACAAATACAGTACTTATGTACTGTATGATGAATGTATATATTAGTCCGAGATTTATTCATTTTTTTCTTAATGCATTGCCAAAATGTATATGTTCGGGAAAAATTATCGGGAATGATTGGAATTGAATCAGGAGCAAAAAAAAAAAGCAATCGGATCAGGAAATATCGGGATCGGCAGATACTCAAACTAAAACGATCGGATTGGGAGCAAAAAAACATGATCAGAACAACCCTAGTTGCTAGTTATGGTATTTAGTAACACTTTATTTGACAGTGGTGCCATAAGACTGTCATAAGACCATCATACTTATGACATGAC
Source organism: Corythoichthys intestinalis (assembly GCF_030265065.1). NCBI lineage: Eukaryota > Metazoa > Chordata > Actinopteri > Syngnathiformes > Syngnathidae > Corythoichthys > Corythoichthys intestinalis. Next base: position 3,192,451 of record NC_080411.1, read on the forward strand.
ACTCTCATGAGCATGAATGAATGCTTATGACAGATGTCATTTTGTGTCATCTGGCAAATTATCCCACTTTTGAATGGATATAAAAAATCCAAGCTGGACATAAATGGAATTAGTGACATAATTTTCCGGATGACACTTAATGACATTTGTCATAAGCATTCATTAAGGCCCATGATAGTGCCATGCCATAATTATTATGGCAGTGTTATGACGCCGCTGTCAAATAAAGTGTTGCAGATTAGCCCAAAGAAATCAATTTATAAGCCCTACAGGACTATAAGCTGCAGGATTCAAAATGAGGGGGGAAAAGGGTGCGTTTTATTGTCCGAAAATTACGGTAGTACTGGGTAGTACTATTTGGGGTCGCAGCATGGTGGATCTTATTTCAACTGACTTCTGGTTTAAAAGGCAGACTGAACCTTGAACTGGTCGTCAGGTAGTCAAAGGACACTTGAACAGTAGAGACCGAGAACAATTCACTCCTTCAAACACATCAAACCCAAACCTATGCTGCCTTCACTGAAGTCAGGCGAATGTACACCATTTGACCTTTTCTTTTTGTCTTAATACATGCTTTCCTATTGTGCTACTATGTTTGCAGGCTACCGGAGTGGATCAAGCAGCAGGCATGAGCCTGATTGTCTTCAGCCTCGTGCTGTTTACGTACTATTCTATCTGGGTCATTGTTCTGGTAGGTTTAGATTCTTAAAGGGAACCATGGACAGAAAAAAATGTAGTTCTTAAAAGATAAATGTGAGTTATCATAATTTGATATTCAAAACCCTTGAATGTTGTTTTTTTATTAGATTTGAAAAATTTGTTGATCTAGTAGGTTGCCACTGTTGTTGACGAAGAAATGCACTATGGGCGCTGACGTCACTGGGCAGCGCTGACGTACTTCCACAGTGTCACTCGTTAGCTACATAAACATATCGTCGGTTCTACCCTTCCAATTTGAACCTGAGCGGAAAAGTGATGAGCAGGACGCAAATTGAGCAGCAAAGGCAATTAAATAAAGGTCTCCAGCGGGATTCGAACCCACATTTCCCGTGCGACGGACGAGCGCGTAGACCACAGGACTATACTTCCGCATGATGTTAAGAGTAGGGGTGCACGATATCCATTTTTTGAAACCGATATCGATAACTTCCTGCAATATTTATTTTTTCAAATAAATATAATTTGACTCGGTCACAATCAATTTGTCAATATAATTGAAGATGTGTTTTCTGACTAATGAGCACTGAACTAAAACATAAACCCAACAGGTATTGTGGTTTATCATCAGATAAAAATATTTGGTGCTACAGGAGAGGAGACAGTTGTGGTCTTGGTCCATGGAACAACTTTCTTAACCTGGGAGACAGGTTAGGACAGCAAGCTATCAATAACCAAAAGGCCTCTCAATAACTTACTAACTTATAACTAACACTTAAAAATGCAAACATTATATAGTAAGGTTATTCACTCATAACAAAAATATGGTAGAGCAAATAGGATTAATGTCTTTCCTTATAATAATCAATATCAATCTTTAAAACACCATCGAAGCGATTGTCATCCTTTCAGTGGCTTATTAAGATGTGTTTCTCTCTAGCCGTGCGGCACACTTGAGCGTGACGTCACAGAAAGGGAGCACTTGATTTACATACGCACACATCCCAATTCACCGACACCGTGCATAAAATATTACAGTACATGTACTGCCCAAAACAGTGCGTTACACTTCTGCACTGCCCAACAGCCATCTAAAAATGAATGCACTTCCATAATCCACAAGGCTTTGGCTTTTCTTGCTTTTATGGGAAGACACTTTTCTTAATATTGTGAAAGTACAACAGAAAAATACACATATTCAATACTCGATATACAAGAAACTGCACGATACACTTATATACACAACTATTATATGTAAAGCATAGCACACTAGCTTGAGCTACTAGCCTTAAGGATTGGCTGGCTTCTATAACACAACAACTTATGAAGTTCTGTACATATGACCCTTCACCACAGAAGTAAACATATATTGCACATCCATATGTTATAGTAAACAAAAAATACTTACATATATTTCCGAGACGGAAAGCATTCACAATTGTCAAGCTAGACACCACACTGTGTAAGTGAATGAGTTTGTGAGCAAAACAAAAAATAGATGCAGCAAATTATTTTCACCAGCAGATGGCAGCAATGCCCCGCAAATAGTCAACTGATTTCCCATACTGGTATGTAGCGCAGCACAGTACATACAGTATTATCGGTCCTATTAATAATGTTATTGGATTTATTGGGATGACGTCATAATTCCTATTATCGGACCGATAATTATCGTGCACCAGTAGTTAAGAGTCATGATTTTCCTTATAAATATTGGTGCACGATAATTATCGGTCCGATAATTATCAGTCCGATAATAGGAAATATGACGTCATCCCGATAAATCCAATAACAATAGGACCGATAATATGTACTGTGCTGGCTTTACAGTTTACACACTAGTATGGGAAATCAGTTGACCATTTGCGGGGCATTGCTCCCACCTGCTGGTCAGAATAATTCATTGCATATATTTTTTATTACAGTTTGGTTCACATTACAAGCCCATTCACTTACACATTGCGGTGTCTAGCGGTAGCATTGGCAATCGTGAATGCTTTCTGTTACGTTTCCGCCTCGGAAATATATGTCTAAGTATTTTATGTTTACTACAACATATGGATTTGCAACATATGTTTACTTCTGTGGTGAAGGGTCATATACAGAACTTCATAAGTTGTTGTGTTATAGAAGCTAGCCAATGCTTTAGTAGCTCAAGCTAGTGTGCTATGCTATACACATAATAGTTGTGTATATGAGTGTATTGTGCAGTTTGTTGTATATTGAGTATTTAAATTTTTTTTTTGTACTTTCACAATATTAAGACAAGTGTCTTCCCATGAAAGCAAGAAAAGACCAAGCCTTGTGGTTTATGGAAGTGCATTCATTTTTAGTTGGCTGTTGGGCAGTGCAGAAGTGAAACGGACTGTTTTGTTCATGTTGTTATGAAAAATCTGGTGAGATCAAAGGCAAATCTATGTTGAATCCACCACTAGTTTTTTTTTTGTTTTTGTTTGTTTTTTGGTGAAACCTTCAGGTGTTCAAAAACTCAGGTTATACATTTTAAAAATTATATATATATATTATCGGTTATCGGTATCGGCTTTGAGGAGCAGGAAGTTATCGGCATCGGTTTTAAAAAATGGATATCGTGCACCCCTACTTATAAAGCAATTGCACTCCACATGCGTTGTCTGTCTGTGCTGTAGAACCCAATTGAAAAGAAAGTGCAGCTGGCTTGACCACGGATTTAGACAACGCGTCTCACTTCAGACCTCAAGCCGACAACAATAACATAGGGATTACATAAAAGGGTTTATTGTGACACACAAATAAACATGGGATCGCGAAAAGGGGGGCACCAAACAGGTCCGTGATGGCAGGTCTGGATCAATAAAAATAAAAAAAACGAGGAAAAACCGCGATGAGAGGCAGACAAACGAAAAAAAACAAGGCAATGATCAAATAGCTACGAAGGGATATACAAACTGTCAAATGGCAGCAAGTCAATATCTCGGCAAGCCGCCTAGGATTGTTTTAAAGACACTGCTGACCTGGAATTGGATGCAGGAACGACATTGGGAGCTCATCCCTTATATTTGTAACAAAACAATCTGACCAGCAGCAGAATGTGACAAAATCATGCCAGACGTCATACTGGCTTCGTTTGCTAGCTAGCTAGCAAAGCCATTCTCCCAGTCCAGCCCAACCGCGTCAACACCCCCTGCATGCATTGCGCGCAGAAAACATGTACTCAATATTATACATTTTTAAATCAATGGCAATAATGTTTGAAATAGCATATTTTAGTAAAAGAGAACAATTGTGGGTTATTAGAGCCGACAAGTCTCTAAGTCCGAGGTTTAGTGCAAGACGTCCATGTAGGTCATTCATTGCAAATTAAACAGTACTGGTTGTCTATGTCTGTCTTTACACTTATGTTTGTATTCTCTTGCCAATTTCCAGCCTTTCGTGGACAGCGATCATGTATTACACAAGTATTTTCTTCCACGAGAATACTCAGTAATTCTTCCTGGCATTGCTGCAGTAGTACTGCTCCTTTGCATAGGTAAGTCCTGCGTTAAATGTCTAAAGTAATTCATGGATATCACAAAACGCTTCAGTCCCTTTTTTACATAATCAAAATGCATTAAATCTTTTTATTTTATGTATTTTTTAAATGAAAGCTTCGTCTCTTTCCACAGGAGCCTTCACTGCCATTGTCCTTTGGAAGAATCAGAATCCCAAAAAAGTCAACTAACTAAAAATGCTGTGGATCAAACATAAATTTTGAGAATTATTTTCCCCCGTGTGTGCAAGTGGCTGCCAACCAAATTACCCTCCAATCTGTATTTTTTTTTTTTTATATATAAACGAATAAATGCAGTATTCATGAACTCAATGCATAGCTGTTGTAAAGATCAAGGGACATCTCAGAATTGGGAGCCTTGTTCTTAAATACAGTGGTGGGGGATCAGGTATGTAAATCCCTTGAATTGATCATTACAGGTAGTTCCTGGATTACAGACAAGTTCTGTTCCTACCCTGGTGATGTAACCCGAATTTCCGTGTAAATCTGAATTAACCCTTTAAAACTTCAAAATAACTACCCAAAAAGTCCAAAGTGTTGTATTTTGTTTAATGATGGAGGATACTAATTTGAGAATGTTTGTTTGCTTAGTCCAGTCCAACAGAGACCCCTTGTGGCTATTTGTAGTAACTTTACTAGACTCATATAAGCAAAAGTGACACGAAAAAACACAAAATACTAAATAGTGCCTTTTAAATGTGTATTTTACCTAGATATTGTTATCATCACAACGATTCATGTCCAAGAGCCGACTGCTACCGTTAAGTAAGTTTTATTCATTTTCAAGCAATATAAGCAAACAGTCTGAACTGCTCCAGCTTTTATTTTGTTACTTCCGGATTCCAGTCATGTGAATTTGCATATTAAGCTAAAGATTTAGTTTCAACCATTTCCAGATTTAACATTTGAATTTAGTATTTAGATATATATTTAAGATTTACATTTAGGATATAAGTTTAACATTTACATTTAAGATATATATCTCAAATCCAAGTGTTAAATATATATTTAACATTTGGATTTAGGATATATATTTAACATTTATATTTAAGATATATATTTAGGATATAAATTTAAGATTTACATTTAAGATTTAAATTAAATATTCATTCATTCATTTTCCATGCCGTTTTTCCTCACGAGGGTCGCGGAGGTGCTGAAACCTTACCCAGCAAACTACAGGCAGTAGACAGGGTACACCCTGAACTGGTTGCCAGCCAATCGCAGGGCACAAGGAGACGTACAACCATTCATGCACACACTCATACCTACAGTCATTTTAGAGTGAACAATTTAGAGTTCTGGATTTAATCATTCAGTTCCAATACTTATTATTTAAAAATAAATATTTAAGTTGCTAAATAATGTTGTAAATGTGAAAAAAAAAAAAAAAAAAAAAGTGACTCAAATTTTCACACATTTTAAACACTGTGTGGCGCTAAATGTGAGAAAATGTTTTCGTAATTTACAGTATGAGCTGCTATACAAACGGCCTACCGCACCGTACCGTTTTCAACAACAACAAAAACTCACTTCAATCCAAAATAATGTGTTTGAATGAAAAAATAAATTTGAAACTAAAAAAGATGTGATTATTATTATTTTTTTTTTTTTTTAATTGAAGCAACTATTTTAATTGATGTAATGTCGATTCGCGTTTGGGCCACATTTTTGGCTAGGACATTTTTGTCTTTATTTTATTCAATCAAAAATTAAGTTGTTTCAATATATGTATATATTTTCAAAAAGAAAAATCACTTCAATCAAAAAAAGAAAAAAATTCAATCATGGAAAAAGTTTTTAAATGCAAAAAAATATTTGAGATTAAAAAATTTTGCATTTGAACACTTGATTTTTCATTGAAAAAGTTTTCTTTGACTGAAGCAATCCTTTTTGTGTTCAGGCCATATTATGAGTAGGACATTTGCGTCTAAATCATTTAATCCCCAAAAAGTTGTTTCAATCAAAAAAAATATTTTTCAATCAAAGAAAAAAATCATTTGAAAAATAAAAATGCCCTCCCCTAATGTTTTTTTAATTATATGCAAGCAAATGACTAAGTTGCTAGTCACATGATCTGTTCAAAAAATAATTTTGACCCATTTAAAAATATTTTTGTTCATTTCATTCATTTTTGTTGCAGTTTTATTGCTTTACAACTTTTATATATATAGGAAAGTAAATTACATGCAATGACACTTTTTGGCCACCATGGGGGACCTGGCCCCCCCTTAAAATTCACTTATGATGCAAATCTCCGCCCTTGATTTTCCCCCTCACACCAACGAAGCAAATGTCTAAGTTGCTAGTCACATGATCTGTTCGAAAAATAATTTTGACCCATTTTAAAAATATTTTCGTTCATTTCATTCATTTTTGTTGGTTTTATTGCTTTACAACTTTTATATCTAATATATATATATATATATATATATATATATATATATATATATATATATATATATATTAGGGCTGTCAAACGATTAAAATTTTTAATCAAGTTAATTACAGCTAAAAAAAATTAATCGTAATTAATCGCAATTAATCGCAATTCAAACCATCTATAAAATATGCCATATTTTTCTGTGAATTATATATATATATTCTGTAAAATGTTGGAATGGAAAGATAAGACACAAGATGGATAAATACATTCAACATACGGTACATAAGGACTGTAGTGGGCATTTCACTCTACTGTCATTTAAATCTGTCTATGCCAGGGGTGGGCAAACCGGTCCTCGAGGGCCGCAGTGGGCCCTGGTCTTTGTTCCAACTGATTCAGCACAGACAGTTTAACCAATGAGGATTCAGTGTAAACAAGACTCACCTGACTGCAATCAACTGATTGCACTCTTAAGAAACCAGATTGGTGAAAGACTGTCCTCATGATGGGTATAAACAAAAACCCGCACCCACTGCGGCCCTTTGTGGAATAGTTTGCCCACCCCTGGTCTATGCTGTCCTCACTCCGAAGCGTCTACTTTTTCCAAAGCTAGACAACTAGTGAACGACGCCTTAATAATCGGACTTCTTCCTTTTTCATCTGATTTATTAATAAAATGGCCTCAAATCATTGTCCTCTTTAGACCGTCTTAAAACAACCAAAAAAAAGTATACAAGCATTGCATTGGCAACAATGTTAGCTTAGTACGCTATACAGGTTAACTAAACACAAACAGAAAGCGTCTCATACAAAAAATATAACATTTCGCTTACTAACGCAATATGTACATTCTTTACAACAACCATACTTACGGACAAATCTTGTCCAAGGATCAAGTAAGGACAACAGAGACGTCGTGCAGCCATATTGAACTGGCAAGAAATCAATAAACCATGTCGCAAAGCGACCACAAGAGTTCGCTGTTAGACAGCACAAAAAGCCTTGCTGTAAAACTTACCAAAAGGCAGAATACTGTCTGAGCGGGACATGTGCGTTATTTGCATCAAATATTTTAACGTGATTAATTTAAAAAATTAATTACTGCGCGTTAACGCGTTAATTTTTGACAGCCCTAATATATATATATATATATATATATATATATATATATATATATATATATATATATATATATATATATATATATATATATATATATATATATAGGAAAGTCAATTACATGCAATGACACTTTTTGGCCACCAGGGGGGCCTGGCCCCCCTTAAATCCACTTATGAAGCAAACCTCCGCCCTTGATTTTCCCCCACACACCAACGAACGATGGGTGAACTAAGCCACCAATATAAATCCCTCCCCTATCATAGGTACCGCGCAGCGCGCACATCCCCCGTACTTTTGGAGAGCGTTTTTTGTTTCATCTGGAATAGGCTACGCTTTGCACCATAACTGTGAGCTGACAAATCGCACGCGCACGAGCTGGAGAGTCCTATTTTTCTTCCAACACAGCTGCCAGGTAAGATTTGATCATTCAAAGATATTACCCTTCCAACATGCTCTGTATTTCACAGTTAAATAATGGATGGATTTAAGTTCTTACTTTCAGCATTTGCAACGAATGTAACCATGACATTATTAGAGTGCTTTTAATTTAATAGTTATCCTCATTCAAGATAGCAGTTGGCAACAGTTAATGTCGTTTGGGAATTTTTGGAGAGGTGACATTAGTGCTTTGTTTTAAGAAATGGCACATGAAATCTTAATTGCACTCCAGAGACCAGTTTCTAATGATGCCACAGCCTAGTTAACATTACAAAAACAAGGTCTGAATACTGCTGGTACAGTTGCACTTATCATAATAAGGATGGCTATAATGAGGGTATTTGGGTATAATAAGGAAAACACCATGTTACGGGGGGGGGGGGAATCCCTAGCGTTGCTTGGGTCTAGGGCTGCAGCTCTCGATTATTTTAGTAGTCAATTCATCGATTTAACTAGTTCGAATAATTGAGTAATCTGATAAAAGAACAAAACAAATTATTACAATACCTGAGCTGAGCCTCAAACGGTATGAAATGAATGAATGAGTATCTAAGTACTGTACAACAAAAGCACAACTAGCTAACTTACATAGCAAAAGTCCTCAAGTTTAAATGCTATGTAATGCTAACGTTGTTTTACAATGCACTTTTATCAAATCGTTCAAACACATATTCCGACCCAAAAAAAAACCAAACAAAAAAATGCTAAATATACCTATAAATTAAATATTATATGGGTTTCACACTTTATCAAGTTAGCTGTATGGATGTTCCAGTTTCTTTGTGCTTTTGTAACAATGACGATTAGGGCTGCAGCTATCAAATATTTTAGTAGTCGATTAATCGATGGACTAGTTAGTTTGTATAATCGAGTATTCGGATAAGGAACATGAAAAATTAAAATACCTGAGCTGAGCCTCAAAAGGTATAATTATGTTTTTTATTTTTTTCTTAAATATGAGGATCTGTATACAAAAAAAAAGAACAATTGGCTACCTTACATAGAAAAAGTCCGCTAGCTTAAATGCTATAAAATGTTTTTTTTTTTTTTTTTTTTTTAATACAATGCTCTTAATAGTTCTGACACATATTCTTACAAAAAAACGGCTAAATATACCTAAAAACTAGGGCTGTCAAACGATTAAAATTTTTAATCGAGTTAAACACAGCTTAAAAATGAATCGCAATTCAAACCATCTATAAAATATGCCATATTTTTCTGTAAATTATTGTTGGAGTGGAAAGATAAGACACAAGACGGATATATACATTCAACATACTGTACATAAGTACTGTATTTGTTTATTATAACAATAAATCAAGATGAACATTAACATTCTGTTAAAGCAATCCATGGATAGAAAGACTTGTAGTTCTTAAAAGATAAATGTTAGTACAAGTTATAGAAATTTTATATTGAAACTCCTCTTAATGTTTTCGTTTTAATAAAATTTGTAAAATTTTCAATCGAAAAATAAACTAGTAGGTCACCATTGTTGATGTCAATAATTACACAATTCTCATGGTCATAAAATCAGTCGAACCCAAGCGCCAGCATAGCGCGACAAAACACCGGTAACAAGTGCACATGACCCTGTTCTGTCATTTTAATCTGTTTGAGCGGGGCATGTGCGTTAATTGCGTCAAATATTTTAACGTGATTAATTTAACAAATTAATTACCGCCCGTTAACGCGATAATTTTGACAGCCCTACTATAAGCTAAACTATGAATGCATTAAAAAAAACTAGCGCAAACAAAAATGTATCTTACGTTGGTCTTAGCAGGGAGCAGTTGGATTCAGTCATGTGAAAAGAGGCAGACCAGCTAATTACTTCTTCAGTTACTGTTCTAGTTGTTTTATTCATTGCTAGTTATGGAATTTGGTAACAATTTATTTGACAGTAGCGCCCTAAGACTGTGATAAGACCATCATAATTATGACATGACACTGCCTATGAGCATTAATGAATGCTTATTACAGATGTCATTTTGTGTCATCTGGCAAATTATCTCCCTTTTGAATGGATGTAAAAGATCCGAGCTGGACATAAATGGAGTTAGTGACATCATTTGCCGGATGACACTTAATGTCATCTGTCATAAGAATTCATTAATGGCCATAATTATGACTGTTATGGCAGTTTTATGACGCGGCTGTCAAATAAAATGCTACCTCTTAACCCAAACCAACAAATAAGCAGTATTGAACTTTTTAAGTCGCAGGATTCAAAATGAGGGGAAAAAAGTAGCGGCTTATAGTCCGAAAATTGAAGCCCTTTTACCTTTGCGATCAAATAATTTTTTAAAATGTTTTGAAACAAGGACAAATATTTTTAAACAGAGAAGACACAAACTGCTGTTATATATTTACAAGTAACATTCACTCGGTTTGCAGTTTGTTCAATCTTTTTTTCAACAGGATTAATGTCCACCTCAAAAGATAGACTGTCTGCCTTGCCGCAGTTTTTTGGATTTTTCTCTCACTTTCTTTTCTCTTCTCTCCAAATGCATATGAGACTAAAACCTGCCAACAAATCGTGCAAGATGCTATTTAGCTTGACTCATTTCTAGATTTCTCCGACATTTGGGTGACCTGGACAAACACTACAGCTCTGTGCTCGTAATAAAACATCCTATTGTCCTTCTGCTTGTCCGCCTCATCCACTACCGGTCCCTTTCCACCACTTGTATTGTGTTAGATTTCTTCACTGAGCGCGGTCGTAGCATAATTCATTTATTCTTCATGTGGTCGATCGTTTCGCCAAGGGGACTCATTTATTGCCTTGCCGATGAAGAACATTTTTGGGATTCATGCCATTTTCCCCAACTTAGTTTTTGACAGTTTATTTCTCGTCTAAAAATGATTTAGCAAGGCAATGGGAGCCTGTTCCTTTCTTATTCAATGGCCAACAGCCTTTGCTCTGTTTCTGACCACAAGCAATCATAGTCATTTCACATTCTCTGGGTGGGAATACATCCACAATTCGCTCATCTGTTCAGCCACAATTACAATAGTGCATTGTTTATTACAGCATGTCTACCAAACCCAATTGAACTATTATATATTGCATTTTAATATATATATATATATATATATATATAATGTATATACGTGTGTGTGTATGCGCGCATGCTTGTGCTTTTAATGCAAAAAAAAATGCAAAAAAAACTTCCAGAGCATTGTGTTGCCCCCTCAATGTCTTCCACACCTAGCACACTAATGTCTGTCTCAAAACAGGTTCTGAGGGCTTCAGGTGTAATAAATTGTAATCTGATTTGCCAAGTGGGTGGAGTGGGGTGGCTGAATATGCCTTCTTTGTATAAGCATACAAATGATCAAAGGTCCTTTTCTTCTTTGGAGAGTAACCTCTTAGTGTTGAGAGTCAGAAACCTGTTGCAACAGCTTTGACTCAATGTTTTGTCATTCTTTTTTGGGGGGTGGTCCAGACCACATTAATGGCACTTTTTGTCATTTCAGTTTTCAAATCTTGATAGTACTACTTGACTGCATATTGAAATATTGTATCTTGTTGTAAACCTCATTCTGGCTTGTTCATTTTGCACATTCGTATTGCACTGTTGTACTGTACTCCAATTCACAGATTTTTCATTGACATTTTATGAGTTTATTTGTATTTTTATTTGACTTTATTACTTCATTTAATTTAATTTCATTCTATTCTCAACACTGTGCAGGTCAAATGCAATGACATTTCTTTCTCTATTTAGTTGTGCATACCACAAAAACAAAGTACCTAGCTAGCTATCGTCCATCGTAGCTATCTAGCCGTAGCTAGCTTGCCATCCAGCCATCGTAGTTAGCTAGCTAGCTAGCTGTCCGTCCATCCATTGTAGCTAGCCGGCTGTCGGTCCATCCTAGCGAGCTAGCTAGCCGGCTGTCGGTCCATCCTAGCGAGCTAGCTAGCCGGCTGTCCGTCCATCATAGCTAGCTAGCTAGCCGGCTGTTCGTCCATCCTAGATAGCTAGCTAGCTAGCCGGCTGTTCGTCCATCCATTGTAGCTAGCCGGCTATTTGTCCATCCTAGCTAGCCGGCTGTCGGTCCATCCTAGCTAGCTAGCTAGCAGGCTGTCTGTCCATCCTAGCTAGCTAGCTAGCCGGCAGTTCGTCTATCCTAGATAGCTAGCTAGCTAGCTAGCCAGCTGTTCGTCCATCCTAGATAGCTAGCTAGCTAGCTAGCCGGCTGTTCGTCCATCCATCCTAGATAGCTAGCTAGCCGGCTGTCCGTACATCCATCCTAGCTAGCCGGCTATTTGTCCAACCATCCATCCTAACTAGCCAGCAGGCTATCCGTCCATCGATCTGTCCTATCCGTCCGTCCGTCCGTCCGTCCATCCATCCAATCTGTAAGATATGACTTGAAGATGAGCATTCTATGGAAATATTTTATACAATTTGACATGCTTTACTTCATCACTTTCCTAATGTTTTAACTTGTTGCATTACATGATATCATATTTCTGCTTTTTTCATTGTATGGGCAAAAATATGTTGACAGTAAGCCTGTGCCATATCATACCGTCACCAATATTACCGGGGTACTTTTATAGTGATACGAATTTTTAAATATCACGATAGGCTGCAGTGATATGAATACGTAAGACGTTACAGAAAACGATATAAATACAAAATTTCTGAAGAACAATAGTAGCTGAGGTTTGTCCTCAAATTAGTATGCACCAAAAATCTGAGCACTTCAATGCTGACTCTTGCTCGTAATCTTTAAAAATCGTATGTTAGCTTCCACCAGCTGTTTGTTGTGATCACAGACGTGTACACGCCTCGTTGAATTGAGCTGCCCAATGGAGCCAACGTACCAGATGGCCGCCATTTTAGATGTGTCACATACGATTCGATTGTCTGTTTTGCTATAGTCATATGCCTATCGCCCAAATCTTAACACGATTTTTACACTGCCACACGGCCAATAATTATATCCATTTCAAGTTATGTGAGTTATCCATCTTTTAAATTTACACTATATACATTCCAGTGTAGTTGGGTAAAACGAGGGTGTTTTAAACATTGTGTGCAAAGAAAATGCTCTTAATCTGAAGCAGAAATGACATGAATACTTTTCAGTATTTTTATCGCGATATAGTTTTAAGGCTATGTTGCCCACCCCTAGTTGACAGCTAAATCTATTGAAAGAGTTGTGTATGCATGAATGATCCCCTTGTAATGGTCGCCATAGTTACCGTATTTTGAAACTCAACTAACACTCCGCTGTCTTTTGTGCTTGCCACTGGCCTTGAAGTCGTTCCTCTTTTCATCTTTCCCTTCTTCAATCTCCAACAAATGGAAACCTGAAAATCTCACCGAGCAGTATTTTCATAGTTCATTGTTTTGACATTTGTTTTAATTTTATGTCAGATGCAGAGGTCGGTGGCCCCACGTGGCTTCATAAAGCGCTCTGCCACACAGAAGAGAAGAAGATGGGGAGGTTTGAGACGACAGTGGGAACTTCTGGGTTTATTTGAGATTGACCAGCACCACGAGTTCTACAGCCTGACATGCATGATGAAGGAGGGGTTGGCTGCGTCAATCCGAAACACCATTGACCATGCAACTACTGTAAGTACGGGTCAGCTGATCATGCACATCAGGAGTTGAAGCCATTTGATTTACAAATATACATGTACTGTATATCAGGGGTGTGACAAAATATCGAAATGGTGATATATCTTGATACTTTACTACAAACTAGAGATGCCGATCGATCGGGTCCGATCACGTCATTTTGAAAGTGTCGGAATCGGCAAAAAAATATCGGACATGCCTTTTTTAAATATATATATACAGTATATATATTTTATTTGAATCGTTTTCTAATTGTATTTAACGTTACAGACATAATGTGTTACACTCTTCCAGAGTCTTTAGTTTAAGCTTAAGGTAGGGTTATCAAATTTATCGCATTAACGGCGAGAATTAATATTTTTTACATTTGTCACGTTACAGTATTTACCGCAATTAACGCATGCACTGCACGACCCACTCACGCATTGTCGCATTCAATCTATAATGGCGCCGTTTTACCCACACAGTATTTAGAGCTAAAAGGCAGCGTAAAATGAATAGAGTGAATTTTGGCAGCCTTTGGAGCCTTTTTTTAAATGGCTAAAGCCTTACAATCCCTCCCCCAACGATTAGAATAATCGTGGGAAGCAATGTGGGGAAGAAAGGTAGTAGTTGATCTTTTTCTTAACACCCTATGTTATTTCCCGACGCAGAGAAGATATATCAATTGGTACCACGACGCACAGTCACAGTTGCACTTCCCATCATGCATTTGGGTAGAAGTTAAATGGCTACAGTATCATTTACTGAAAGATCAACAAATACACTAGATGGCAATATTTAGTCACAATATACAAAGTCACATTTATCAATTTATCCGTGGATCCCTCTCACAGAAAGAATGTTAATAATGTAAATGCCATCTTGAGGATTTATTGTCATAATAAACAAATACAGTACTTATATACTGTATGTTGAATGTATATATTCGTCCGAGTTTTATTCATTTTTTTCTTACTGCATTGCCAAAATGTATATGATCGGGAAAAATTATCGGGAATGATTGGAATTGAATCTGGAGGCAAAAAAAAAGCAATCGGATCGGGAAATATCTGGATCGGCAGATACTCAAACTAAAACGATCGGATCGGGAGCAAAAAAACATGATCGGAACAACCCTACTACAGACGGTTATCGATATGCTCCTGCCAAAAATCGAGATATCGTTTTAAAAAGGTATCAATGTTTAGAAGAAGAAGAAAAAAAAAAAGGAACCAACAAGTTGCTACCAAAATCTTCCACCATAATAGTGTCTCAAGTAACTCTAAGGCTGCCATTGACGGTGCTCGACGCTGAATCCATTTAGACTGGAAACGTTCGTTCATTCGAAATAGGGCTGCATCTATCAATTATTTTAGTAGTTGATTATTCGATGAACTATTTCGTTCGAATAATCGAGTAATCGGATAAGGAACATAGAAAAATTAAAATACCTGAGCTGAGCCTCACACGGTATATAAAAAAAGAGGATCTTTAGGGTGACCATATTTTGATTTCCAAAAAAGAGGACACTCAGCCCGGCCTCAAGATACTTGAATTTTACTCGAAGTTCACTCAAAGATGCCTATATCACTTTAATATATTTAAAGTGTGCCCCCTCACTCTGGATGGAAAAATGCAGTTTGAAAAAAATATATTAATAATATTGCTGACCCATGGAAATGTAGTCCAGTCAATACACATACACACGGTAGGCTATGTGCCAACTAAACATTTTTATAGATTACTATCACGACAATTGTCCTTGATGAATTGTTATTCCCATTCAATTGATATTCTCATTCAATGTTCTAGATTGCACACAAACAATAACCAAAATAAACTGACAAACTATTCAACCAGCATGTTTCCAAACGTAGCAGTTCAAAACTACGTTTCCCATAATGCCTAGCGTGGTTTAGCTTACTGATAGCTAGCTAAGGCAAAAATCAATGTTGTATGACCGTGTGCTTTGGTCTCATCTGACCAAAGCACACGGTCCCAGTTGAAGCCTGGGACCGTGTGTATTTTTGTGTGAGACCAAGATTGAGCTTTTTGGCAACAAACACTCTAAGTGGGTCTGGCGTGCCACGAAAGATGTGCATGCTGAAAAGCACCTCATACCCACTGTGAAGTAGGGGGGTGGGTCAGTGATGCTGTGGAGCTGCTTCGCTTCCAAAGGCCCTGGGAACCGTGTTAGGGTGCATGGCATCATGAATGCTTTGAAATACCAGGACATTTTAAATCAAAATCTGTTGCCCTCTGCCCGAAAGCTGAAGATGGGTCTTCACTGGGTCTTTCAGCAAGACAATGACCCTAAACATATGGCCAAATCTACACAGATTTGGTTCACCAGACACAAAATCAAGCTTGTGAAACATTATAGGAGAAGATTAGGTGCTGTTTTGTTGGCAAAAGGGGGCTGTACAAAGTATTAACACCAGGAGTGCTAATAATTGTGACACACAATAATTATTTCTTTATGTGGGATTTTTTCCCCCACTGAATAAATGCACTTGTATTGAAGGTTGGATTTTTCTCTTTTTTT
Organism: Corythoichthys intestinalis; assembly: GCF_030265065.1. Taxonomy (NCBI): domain Eukaryota; kingdom Metazoa; phylum Chordata; class Actinopteri; order Syngnathiformes; family Syngnathidae; genus Corythoichthys; species Corythoichthys intestinalis. Next base: position 3,208,710 of record NC_080411.1, read on the forward strand.
CCATTAAGGTCCCATATTATTTGAATTTAAAAAATTATTAGAAGCTAAAAAAACACATCTTAACCAGGGGTGCCAATAATTATGGAGGGCACTGTATGTTACTTATATCTTTATTATTTAAAAAAAAAAAGTAAATGTTTACATCACTTTACATTACTTCAATTTTTATATACATCCTATGTTCTTAAGTAGTTAAAATTAAGATTTGGTATTTAGTATGTGAGGAAATGAGGGAAAATAAAAATTAGGAGATGGAGGTTGGGGTTATTGCTGTTTTTGTTAACTTTTATTTTGCAAATCATTGAAAAAAAATACAATTTTGAATGAAAATCAGTTTTTGTATGTGTTGCAGAAGTAACTGTGCTAACATAGTTTTCTTTGCATTTCAGTAGTTTAATAGGTTTGATGCGCCCTCCCCAAAAATAAAATTTCTGGCTCTGTGCTGACTTTTACGTTTGGGAGTTCCGGCAAGAAATTCTAGCCACTTTCACCCATGTGTTTCATACGATTTTACAAATCAAGCATGTATTTTGGTCCAAGGCCATTAAGTGTTTTGTAGACGAGCAGTAGTATTTTATAGTCTATCCTTTTACTCACTGGAAGCCAGTGTAACAATTTCAAAACCGGTGTAATGTGGTCCAGTTTCCTTGTATTTGTCAGGACTCTGGCTGCAGCATTCTGTACTAGCTGCAGCTTCCTGACTGATTTTTTATGAAGACCTGTAAATGTACCGTTGCAATAGTCCAATCTGCTGAAAATGAATGCATGCATAGGTTTTTCCATGTCATGTTGAGTCAGAAGCCCCTTAATTCTGGCTAAATTTTTTAGTTGGTAATAAGCAGATTTAGTGACGGACTTTAGATTTGACACAATTTCTGTTAAAGTGGCATAGTCCAAAAGGCTAAACTGTCTAAGATTGAGGTGGGGAACATTTTGGGAGGCATTCAGTGTAACAATTGTTAATCTGGAGTTGCACACAGTCTGTCTTATCTTTAATACTTTGTGTGTAAAAAATGCTGCGAAATGTTTACAGGACGGAACAAGAACTAGTTCTTGAGTTGAAAGTAGTGTGCATGCCAGCATTGCTGAAGCAACAATCATAAGGTCTGCTCAACATGCTGTTGTGCATCACAGCAAATCCTAGTGGAGCATTGACTGCTGACTCCGCAGATACTTTCATGACTGTCCTGTGTTTTTGTATAGTGGGACGTCCCAAATATACAATACACTTCTGGGACGGGCCAGTGGATGAAGGAGAGATCAGAAAGGGAGAGGCAATTGAATTCAAATGAAGCACATACAGTACGGAGAACAAGTATTTGATACACTCACAATGGCAGTGTATCAAATACTTGTTCTCCCCACTGTATGTAGTTACAATTTGTCACTTTGTATACTGTGACTAAATATTGCCATCTAGTGTATTTGTTGAGCTTTATGTAAATGATACTGTAGCCATTCAACCCAAATGCATGATGGGAAGTGGAACCATGACTGTGCGCAGTGCTACCAATTGAGATATCTTCTCTGCGTTGGGAAATAACATAAGGTGTTAAGAAAAACATCAATTGCAACCTTGCTTCCCCACATTGCTTCCCATGATATTTCTAATCGTAGTGAGAGGGATTGTAATGCTTTAGCCTATTAAAATTAGCCTCCAAAGGCTGCCAAAATTCACTCTATTCATTTTACGCTATCTCTCTATAAAGGTAAAAGGGCGCCGTTACAGATTGAGTGCGACAATGCGTGAGTGGGTCGTGCAACGCATGCATTAATTGCATTAAATATTTTAATGTGATACATTTTTTTAAAAATTAATTACCGCCGTTATCCGGATAAATTTGATAACCCTACTTTAAGCCTTAACCAAAGACTCTTGATGAGTGTAAAATATTATGTCTGTAACGTTAAATACAATTAGAAAACGATTTAATAAAAAAATATATAAATTTAAAAAAGGCATGGCCGATATTTTTTTGCCGATTCCGATACTTTGAGAATGACGTGATCGAGCCGATCGATCGGGACATCTCTAATAATAATATAAAACCTTTGTTAAAAAATGTAGAAAATAAAATAATGATGTGCATAAATTAATTGACCGAACAAATCCCATGTTGTTTATAAAAATTTAACGTCATTTGAAAGAGTCGAGATTTGTTGATGCACTGAAAAGCTGGACCAGCAAATCACAAAAAAACTAAAAAATTAACTTTGGAAATTTGCGGCATCTGGGTAGCAAGCATCAAGGATCAAACTGTATTTAAACATGCTAAAAAAAAACGTTGCATTTAACGTCTTTTTTCAAAAAGAAGGAAGATACAGTGGGGCAATTAAGTATTTAGTCAAGTTCTCCCACTTGAAAATATTAGAGAGGCCTGTAATTGTCAACATGGGTAAACCTCAACCATGAGAGACAGAATGTGAAAAAAAAAAAAACAGAAAATCACATTTTTTGATTTTTAAAGAATTTATTTGCAAATCATGGTGGAAAATAAGTATTTGGTCAATACCAAAAGTTCATCTCAATACTTTGTTATGTACCCTTTGTTGGCAATAATGGAGGCCAAACATTTTATGTAACTCTTCACAAGGTATTTTGGCCCATTCCTCCATGCAGATCTCCTCTAGAGCAGTGATGTTTTGGGGCTGTCATTGGGCAACACAGACTTTCAACTCCCTCCTCACCCCGTGGCGTCAAAATGATAACAAGAACTGGGAGCAAAAATCCCAGAACCACACGGGGGGACCTAGTGAATGACCTACAGAGAGCTGGGACCACAGTAACAAAGGCTACTATCAGTAACACAATATGCCGCCAGGGACTCAAATCCTGCACTGCCAGATGCGTCCCCCTGCTGAAGAAAAAACACGTCCAGCCCCGTCTGCGGTTCGCTAGAGAGCATTTGGATGATCCAGAAGAGGACTGGGAGAATGTGTTATGGTCAGATGAAACCAAAATAGAACTTTTCGGTAGAAACACAGGTTGTCTTGTTTGGAGGAAAAAGAATACTGAATTGCACCATATCCACTGTGAAGCATGGGGGTGGAAACATCATGCTTTGGGGCTGTTTTACTGCAAAGGGACCAGGACGACTGATCTGTGTAAAGGAAAGAATGAATGGGGCCATGTATCAAGAGATTTTGAGTGAAAATCTTCCATCAGCAAGGGCATTAAAGATGAGACGTGGCTGGGTCTTTTAGCATGACAATGATCCCAAACACACAGCCAGGGTAACAAAGGAGTGGCTTTGTGATAAGCATTTCAAGGTCCTGGAGTGGCCTAGCCAGTCTCCAGGTCTCAACCCCATCGAAAATCTGCGGAGGGAGTTGAAAGTCCGCGTTGCCCAACGACAGCCCCAAAACATCACTGCTCTAGAGGAGATCTGCATGGAGGGATGGGCCAAAATACCAGCAGCAGTGTGTGAAAAGCTTGTGAAGAGTTACAGAAAACGTTTGGCCTCCGTTATTGCCAACAAAGGGTACATAACAAAGTATTGAGATGAACTTTTGGTATTGACGAAATACGTATTTTCCACCATGATTCGCAAATACATTATTTAAAAACCAAACAATGTGATTTTCAGTTTTTTTCCCCCACTTTCTGTCTTTCATGGTTGAGGTTTAACCAGGTTGACAATTACAGGCCTCTCTAATATTTTCAAGTGGGAGAACTTGCACAATTAGTGGTTGACTAAATATTTATTTACCCCACTGTAGTTTATAATGAGCCAGAAAAGCAACAACGGGCGATGAGGGCATCTGCAGCGATCATGCTAACGGGCAGGACTGGGTGCAGCAGGAGACTAGCACCGCAGCAGCTACAAACCATGGACATTATCTGAAATTGAGGCTTGTAAGTCCCACAGCATGGGAAGTGGGCTTTTGCGTGTTGTTTTCAGCACCATTTTCTGCGTTTGTTCCGGAACCTGTGCCCGTATCGTCATCCCTGCGCTGTCATATGTACTTTACGCGCCGACACCTTATGATTTACAAATTGAGCACTGGTAGTAACAATATTTTTTAATGAATTCAATGGGGTTATTGCCTATTTTTAAGTTAGCAATAGTACAAATTGGGGGTGGGCTAAAATGATCTTTTATGGAATCACATCTTTAAACATTTTCTTCTGTTTTAGAATGAACTGCTGGATGATGATTACACAGCAGAGTACACACAGATTCATAGGGTAAGTGGATGTGATTACCTCATGCATGTTCATGATCATGTTGCGGTCAGGTCCATAGATATTAGGACAATAACACAATTCTCATCTTTTTGGTTCTAAATTGAATTTGAAATGAAAAAAAACAAGATTGGCGTTTACGTCAGACTTTCAACTTTGAAAGTACAATTGTAGGGTATTTAATTTCAAGTATACTGGACGATGTAGGAATTACAAGATTTTGTATTTACTGCCTTGAGTCATTGACTTTAAAATTCTTATCTAATCAGTTCTAAAGTTACAGTGGTATATCCAAGTTCCGCTATCCAGTTCAAATCCAATCGTGGTGATGTTCAGAGCCAAAAAGAAGAGAATTGCCACCATCCCCATATTCATGGAGCGGACTTTACATATGATACTTCTAGGGGTTTACCTTAGAGACATTTGCTGGTCCGGTGTTTGCCAATCTACGGGGATCTTTAGGTGTGACGGAACAAGAGTATCAGCAATCACTCTGCTCCGACAAGTGTTACCTTCAGTTCATCAGCAACTCCAAAAGCAAGGCTGACTTCTTCCTCACGTGAGTCAACAACTCAATAAGAGTCAGACAACTATCCATAAATTTACAAAGGTCTACTTTTGCATTTTAGGAATGATAAACGCTTCTTTTTAAAGACCCAGAACGATAGGGAAATCCGATTTCTTCTAGATAACCTGAAGAACTACACGGACCACTTGAGGAAATACCCTCATTCTCTTTTGGTCAAGTTGTTAGGTATGTAAAATCTCCTCACAGCAATTTCTGCTATTGGAATGTCACGGATTTAGAATCCTTGATGCTAACCATAGACTTCATGAATCTATTGACCTGACACGTTGTCATTCTTTGCGTGACGCCTTATCAGAGGGGCCGAGCTTCATTTAGTAATAGCCGAAGACGGCACACGCTCATGTCGGATTTAAGCTTGGATTTACTTACGATTGGATTTAACTACGCATACAAACAGGAAGGAGTGTCTCAGGAGTGATTTGTTCGAGGATTCAAGCTAAATATTATGTTTTTCGTACCGTGCATGCGTAATTGAAGCATTTATTTGCAAGAATTTTCTATTTTGTTTACCCATGGAACTGACTGGCCTCATAGGTGGCGATATTTATGCGAAATAAATGCTACCTGCACGGTTTCTTTGCTTTTAACCAAGAATAGAGACTGTTTTACGTCAAAATCTATGAAGAATTTGGGGATTTAAGCAGTAATTCACAAGGATTTTCCCCAGAAGAGCTCTGTTTATGCCAGGCGGTCGCTAGCCTCAGTCGCTAACATAGCACTTCGTCAATATACGTAAAATAAATGCTAACTGTACGGTTTCTTTGCTTTTAACCAAAAATCAAGACTGTGTTACATCCATATCTATGAAGAATTCGGGGATTTAAGCATTTATTCACAAGAATTTTCGCCAGAAGAGCTCCTTTTATGCCAGGCGGCTGCTAACCTCATTCGCTCACAATATATAGTGTATAATGATAATAAAGGGATATTCTATTCTATAAGTTGTGATTGTATATAGAATTTATTAATCATCAATTTACATATTATTTATGATATATTCTGCATGCTTTCCTCAATTATTAAGTTTCTGATGTTAAATTGAGCGATTTATTAGCTGTTGAAAACTAAACAAAAAAAAAAAGTTGCTATTTTGGTCAAAAACTTATATATGAAATGTTAAATATTGCTATTGATCCTGAAAATATTGGTGATTATCCCTGCATTTGGCGATTTTTGTGCATCTAATGTAAAATCTGAGACTTTTATAGCCAATTTAAGCTTTGTTATACTTATATGAAAAAATCTCATGGACACTCATATATGGGTATGTTTTGGTTTTAGGTCAGTAGCAGCTTTAGTTTTGTAAATATATGAAGTTTTTGAAAATAGCCCCCTAAGAATCGGCCCCGTTTCCCGTGTCATGTCAATAGTTTATGAAGTCTATGTACTAACAAAAAATATTTGTCTTGTAGCAGACTAAATGAATGTTCCTCTTTTGCAAGGTGTTCACAGGATCAAAATTTCATGCAGGCTAAAGGTATGGTAAAGTTACTCCAACAACCTTTTTCTTTGTCAAGTGTCAATGTAAAGCACCCTTTCTTTTTTATTTACAGAAATACTTCATTGTTATGCAAAGTGTGTTTTACCCAGATGATCGAATTAGCGCCAGGTAAGATTTGTTTTCCTCAAGCTTTTGATGATTTTGGCTGATTGCGTGTTTGTATTGCTACTTGACAGGTACGATATTAAAGGTTGCGAAGTTAGTCGCTGGACGGATCCTTCGCCAGATGGATGCCAGATTATTGTTGTCCTCAAAGACCTCAATTTTGGAGGACAATATATCACTCTAGGTCGGGGAGAGTTTTGTTTATTATATCTTATTGTCTATTAGTAATGTCAGTATCGTGGGACACAGTGGGGCAAATAAGTTATTTAGCCAACCACTAATTGTGCAAGTTCTCCCACTTGAAAATATTAGAGAGGCCTGTAATTGTCAACATGGATAAACCTTATCCATGAGACACAGAATGTGGAAAATAAAAAACAGAAAATCAAATTGTTTGATTTTTAAAGAATTTATTTGCAAATCATTGTGGAAAATAGGTATTTGGTCAATACCAAAAGTTCATCTCAATACTTTGTTATTTACCCTTTGTGGCCAAATGTTTTCTGTAACTCTTCACTAGCTTTTCACACACTGTTGCTGGTATTTTGGCCCATTCCTCCATGCAGATCTCTTCTAGAGCAGTGATGTTTTGGGGCTGTCGTTGGGCAACACGGACTCCCTCCACGGATGTTCTATGGGGCTGAGATCTGGAGACTGGCTAGGCCACTCCAGGACCTTGAAATGCTTCTTATGAAGCCACTCCTTTGTTGCCCCGGCTGTGTGTTTGGGATCATTGTCATGCTGAAAGACCCAGCCACGTCTCATCTTCAATGCACTTGCTGAAGGAAGATTTTCACTCAAAATCTCTCGACACATGGCCCCATTCATTCTTTCCTTTACACAGATCAGTCGTCCTGGTCCCTTTGCAGAAAAACAGCCCCAAAGCATGATGTTTACACCCCCATGCTTCACAGTGGGTATGGTGTTTTTCAGATGCAATTCAGTATTCTTTCTCCTCCAAACACGTGAACCTGTGTTTCTACCAAAAAGTTCTATTTTGGTTTCATCTGACCATAACACATTCTCCCAGTCCTCTTCTGGATCATCCAAATGCTGTCTAGCGAACCGCAGATAGGCCTGGACGTGTACTGGCTTCAGCAGGGGGACACGTCTGGCAGTGCAGGATTTGAGTCCCTGGCGGCACATTTTGTTGCTGATAGTAGCCTTTGTTACGGTGGTCCCAGCTCTCTGTTGGTCATTCACTAGGTCCCCCCCGTGTAGTCCTGGGATTTTTGCTCACCGTTCTAGTTATCATTATGACGCCACGGGGTGAGATCTTGCATGGAGCCCCGGATCGAGGGAGATTATCAGTGGTGTTGTATGTCTTCCATTTTCTAATAATTGCTCCCACAGTTGATTTCATTCCACCAAGCGTTTTACCTATTGCATATTCAGTCTTCCCAGCCTGGTGCAGGACTACAATTTTGTCTCTGGTGTTCTTTGACAGCTCTTTGGTCTTGGCCATAGTGAAGTTTGGAGTGTGACTGATTGATATTGTGGACAGGTGTCTTCTATACCGATAATGAGTTAAAACAGGTGCCATTAATACAGGTAACGAGTGGAGCCTCGTTAGAAGAAGTTAGACCTCTTTAACAGCCAGAAATTTTGCTTGTTTGTAGATGACTAAATACTTATTTTCCACCATGATTTGCAAATAAATTCTTTAAAAATCAAACAATGGGATTTTCTTTTTTTTTCCACATTCTGTCTCTCATGGTTGAGGTTTACCCATGTTGAAAATTACTGGCCTCTTTAATCTTTTCAAGTAGGAGAACTTGCACAATTGGTGGTTGACTATATACTTATTTGCCCCACTTTATATGATGAAAGTATATTAATATATATGCATGCACAGACCAGCAGCGTTCCTGGCTCCTTCGGCAAATGGAGATAGACACAGATTTTCTCCGAAGCCTCAACGTGTTGGATTACAGTCTCCTCCTCGCGCATCAGCCTTTACAACAAGATGAACGTCACCAAGCGCTTTCATTTGCTTCATTAATCATGAGAACCAAGCGGTTTGTAACTTTCATTTTCAAGCACGTCATTTTTTTGGGGGGGTTCCAGGCACGTCATCAACTCATAGATATGCTTGTCATCAGAACTGTAGTTTAAATATACAGTGGTATGAAAATGTATTTGAACCTTTTAGAATTTCTAACATTTCTGCATAAAATCACTGTCAAATGTGATCTGATCTTTGTGAAAATCATACAGATGAAAAAACAGCGCCTGTTTTAACTAAAACAAGTCAAACATTTATAGGTTTTCATACAGTATTTTAATGAGGATAGCATGCAAACAGTGAAAGAAGAGGGGAAAAATAAGTGAGTGTACCCTCTTACTAAGGACACTTAAAGAGCAATTGAAACCAATTTTTAACAAACATTTTGAGTCAGGTGTGTGTGCCCAATCACTGACGAGTGGTTTAAAGCTGCCCTGCCCACTATAAAAGACACACCTGGTAAGAAATGTCTTGATGAGAAGCATTGTCTGATGTGCATCATGGCTCAGTCAAAAGAGCTGTCTGACAACCTGCGATCAAGGATTGTTGATTTGGATAAAGCTGGGAAAGGATACAAAACCATCTCTTAAAGTCTGGATGTTCATCAATCTACAGTCAGAAAAGTTGTCTATGTAACGGATACACGCAGGTCCATGTATGTGAGGCGGCGTGTGGAGACCTCCGATGCCTTCATGTGGGTACGCTGGCGGCTAGGCCGTCGGCTCAAGCATATGGTGAAGCATCGGGCTGCCCGGGTTTGAGTCCTGCCCTGGGTGAGAGGGGGATCAGAACGTGGGGCGGTGTGGACACACACACCGGTTACATTGGTGCCGTGACCCAGATCAGCAGCGAAGGTTTCAGGAGGGTGAGTTTCATGGGTACACGCAGGTCCGCGTGTGTGATGCAGTGCGTGGAAACCTTCTCTCCGATGCCTTCATGAGGGTATGCTGGCGGCTAGGCCGTCGGCTCGAGGTTATGGCCTAGCGGTTAGTGGAAGCATCATGCTGCCCGCGTTCGAGTCCTGCCCTGAGTGAGAGGGGGGATCGGAACGCGCGCGCTGCGTGGACACACACACACACCGGTTACATCTACAAATGGAGAGAGTTTGGCACGGTTGCTTCTCTACCAATAAGTGGCCGTTCACCAAAGATGACGCCAAGAGTTCAGCGCAGAATACTCAGATTAACAGACACTCTAGGGTTCTTTTTTAAGACTTACAGAAATCACTGGCACAGACCAATATCTCTGTGCATACATCGACTATATGTAAAACTATGGCCATGTATGGAGGACTCCACGAAGAAAGCCACTGCTGTCTAACAAAAACATAGTTGCTCGTTTAATGTTCTTAAAAAGGCACTTGGACACCCCAGAGAGGTTTTGGCAAAATATTTTGTGGACCGATGAAAGCAAAGTTGAATTGTTAGGGACTAACACACAACATCATGCGTGGAGGACAAATGGAACCGCTCACCAACATCAACACCTCATCCCCACCGTCAAGCATAGTGGAGGGAGCATCATGATTTGCTGCCTCAGGGCCTGGACAACTTACAATCATTAATGGAAGAATGAATTCAAAAGTTAATCCGGATGTTTTACAGGAAAACCTGTGGCCCTCTGTTACGTGCCAAGGACGGCTCGCGAAGGGCGTAACATAAAACAAGCAGCACAAATGTACGAGTGGACACAAATTTAATTACACAACAATCAAACTCGCAATGAATATATACAGAATGCCGACGAAGCGTGACTTCAGGGTAAGCCCAGGCCAAAACAACAAACAAAAGGAACTACACTTAAACCCGACCCGCTAACTAAACCCTGATCATGGAAAAGGAACAAAGAAAAGACAGCTTCTAACCTAACTTCCTACTCTATACAAAACAGGAGAAAACGGGTTGAACAGAAATGGCGACTTACCCTTACTTGCTTCAGTGCTCTTATTTACAGTGGTGAACAAAAACGATCCATTCATGATTAAACACAAAAGACCTCACCGAAAAAGCGGGAGTGTATCAAACTAGCGATCAAATGCAAACGACTCAACGAGCGTGAATGGCGAGCAAACAGCTGGTGAGGAGGACCGCGGGAGAATGCTGTCAAATGCGACCTCATAGAGCGTTGACAGCGGCAGGTTTATGAAGCTTGGCGCCTTTTTCTTGGCCAATCAGCGGCGGCGACGTCGTCGTTCCGTCCCGCGTCGATCAGCTTTCGTCATAGTGGGAGGGGAAGCAGCCAGCTGGTGGAGGCAACGATCAGCTGACTGGAAGAATCTCAGAAAATTAACTATTAAACGACCAGGGCCGTCACAGCGTCTGTCAGACAGTTGAAGCTATAGAATGGTTTCAGAAGAACAAAATACACGTTCTAGAGTGGCCAAGTCAAAGTCCAGACTTGAACCCCATTGAGATGCAGTGGCATGACCTAAAGACAGCGATTCATGCCAGACATCCCAGGAATCTGACTGAATTACAGCAGTTTTGTCCTGATCAATGTGACAGACTGATCTGCAGCTACAGGAAGCATCTGGTTGAAGTTTTTGCTGCCAAAGGGGGAGTCTAAAAACATTAAATGTGATGGTTCACTTACTTATTTCCCCCCTTCTGTTATTGTTTGCATGCTATCCTTATTAAAATATGAAAACCTATAAATGTTTGGGTGGTTTTAGTTTAAGGAGGTACTGTTTTTTCATCGGTGTGATTTTACACAAAGATCAGATCACATTTGATGGGTGATTTTATGCAGAAATGAGAGAACTTCCAAAAGGTTGATATTTTTCATACCACTGTAATTTCTGGGATTGGTCGTGTGACATTTTATGTCTATGTTAACTCATTGGCATATTGTGCTGAGACAGAATTTTTTCTTCCTGTGTTTTGAATTGTTGTAGATCTGTGAATCCAAGCGCCACCCAGGGCTATAGTATCCCCTCCGTACCCGGGGCTGTCCCAGAGGAGAACCCCGCTTTTACATCTGAAACAGAGGACGGGCATCCCAAGAAGCCAGCACAAGCCGGAGATGGCCACAGTCGGCGGCATACCGCCGGCAGCGAAAGTGAAGAGCTTCAGGACTTCGAGGCCCAAAACAGACGTTTACTGCTGAATTTAAAGAACGCTCTACACGTCATTGATGGACCTGATCAACGCTACTTCATTGGCATCATTGACATTTTTACAGTTTACAGTTTAAAGAAGAGATTGGAATATTGGTGGAAAAGACTGAGGCATCCAGGCCGGTCCTTCTCAACGGTGAGCCCACAAATGTACTGCACTCGGCTTTGTCAGTGGGTACTGGACCATACTAAGTAGAGAGCAGATGTGTATGCCTTTTCAACCTTGCCATCATCTCACCCTTGCTTCCAAGCCTCTTTATACAATAGGAATTAAAATCACTTACTGCAAAGGTTTGACTCTGAGAGTTTGTATGTTCTTCTCATAAACATTTGATAACTTGTATGTCTTCTTTATAAGGATGTAACTAACGATTAATAGAATGTGTCATCTTTTTACTTTGAAGTTGTTTTAGCCATGTTGTAAGTACCGTAGCTTTCGGACTATAAGCCAAATGACATTTGTTTATAGGTAAGCCGCACCGGACTATAAGCCGCAATTGTCCTCACTGTATTATGGGATATTTATCAGAGATGTCCCGATTGAACGGGTCCGATCACGTCATTTTCAGAGTAGTGGAATTGGCAAAAAATTATCGGACATGCCTTTTTTTATTCATTCATTCATTTTCCATGCCGCTTATTCCTCACGAGGGTCGAATATATATATATATATATATATATTTTTTTTTTTTAATTGTATTTAACGTTACAGACATAATATGTTACACTCATCCAGAGTCTTTACTTTAGGCTTAGGGTAGGGTTAGAAAATTTATCCCGTTAACGGCGGTAATTAATTTTTTTTTTTTTAAATAAATTATCACGTTAAAATATTTAACGCAATTAACGCATGCGCTGCACAACCCACTCACGCATTGTCGCGTTCAATCTGTAATGGCGCCGTTTTATCTTTATATATAAAGCTAAAAGGCAGCGTAAAATGAGTAGAGTGAATTTTGGCAGCCTTTGGAGCATTTTTTTAATTGGCTAAAGCCTTACAATCCCTCTCCCTACGATTAGAAATATCGTGGGGAAGCAAAGTAGTAATTGATCTTTTTCTTAACACTGTTATTTCCCAACGCAGAGAAGATATATCAATTAGTACCACTACGCACAGTCATGGGTGCACTTCCCATCATGCATTTGGGCATGGCTACAGTATCATTTACTGAAAGCTCAACAAATACACTAGATGGCAATATTTAGTCACAATATACAAAGTCACATTTGTCCTTTAAGAATTACAAGTCTTTCTATCTGTGGATCCTTCTCACAGAAAGAATGGTAATAATGTAAATGCCATCTTGAGGATTTATTGTCATAATAAACAAATACAGTACTTATGTACTGTATGTTGAATGTATGTATTCGTCCACGTTTTATTCATTTTTTTCTTAATGCATTGCCAAAATGTATATGATCGGGAAAAATTATCGGGAATGATTGGAATTGAATTGGGAGCAAAAAAAAAAAAAGCAATCGGATCGGGAAATATCGGGATTGGCAGATACTAAAACGATCGGATCGGGAGCAAAAAAACATGATCGGAACAACCCTAATATTTATTAGGGCTGTCAAAATATCGCGTTAACGGTCGGTAATTCATTTTTTAAATTAATCACGTTAAAATATTTGATGCAATTAACACATGCCGCGCTCAAACAGATTAAAATGTCAGCACAGTGGTATGTTCGCTTGTTACTTGTTTTTTGGTGTTTGGCGCCCTCTGCTGGCACTTGGGTCCAACTGACTGTATGTGTTGCACCATGAGTGAGCATGATGTAATTATTGACATCAACAATGGCGAGCTACTAGTATATTTTTTGATTGAAAATTTTACAAATTTTAATAAAACGAAAATATTAAGAGGGGTTTTAATATAAAATTTCTATTACTTGTACTAACATTTATCTTTTAAGAACTACAAGTCTTTCTATCCATGGATCACTTTAACACAAGGTTAATAATGTTAACGCCATCTTGTTGATTTATTGTTATAATAAACAAATACAGTACTTATGTACCGTATGTTGAATGTATATATCAGTCTTGTGTCTTATCTTTCCATTCCAACAATAATTTACAGAAAAATATGGCATATTTTAGAGATGGTTTGAATTGCAATTAATTACAATTTTTAAGCTGTAATTAACTCAATTAAAAATTTTAATCGTTTGACAGCCCTAATATTTATACCAAAAAATATTATCCGGTAACTTGTTATTTTACAGCAGCATCATCAGACTGTCATAAGACCAAATGAAACACCATGAAGCTTTGATCCAATTGGCAGCAAAGCTTCATTGCTTCAATAAGGTTCATTTAGCCATCACTGCTCGCTTCAGGGAGACAGTCGTCCACCTCTGCTGCTACCTGACAACACTGTTGTCATCCAACATGCCTCCTAGCATGCATTGCAGCGCTACAGATGTAAATAATAATCCAAATTCATTACTGGTGCACGATAATTATGACATCATCTCGATAAATCCAATAACATTTATAATAGGACCGATAATATGTACTGTTCTGGCTTTGCAGATTAAGCAATAGTATGGAAAATCAGTTGACCATTTGCGGGGCATTGCTCCCACCTGCTGGTCAGAATAATTCAATGCACCTATTTTTTGTTACAGTAGTTTGGTTCAATCACTTACACATTGCGGTGTCTAGCGGTCGCATTGACAGTCGTGAATGCTTTCTGTTACGTTTCCGCCTCGGAAATGTATTTTATGTTTACTATTACATATGGATGTGAAAAATGTTTAATTCTGTGGTGAAGGGTCATATGTACAGAACTTCATAAGTTGAGTTATAGAAGCCAGCCAATGCTTTAGTAGCTTAAGCTAGTGTGCTATGCTATACATATAATAGTTGTGTATATAAGTGGATTGTGCAGTTTGTTGTATATTGACTATTGAAAATATGTGTATCTTTCTGTTGTACTTTCACAATATTAAGACGAGTGTCTTCCCATAAAAGCAAGAAAAGACCAAGCCTTGTGGTTTATGGAAGTGCATTCATTCTTAGCTGACTGTCGGGCAGTGCAGAAATGAAACGCACTGTTTTGTTCATGTCATTATGAAAAATCTGATAAGATAAATGGTGTATAATGCTATACTTGTATAGCACTTTTCCACAACCTCTGGGGTGTGGGGACAACTACTCTACCACTGAGCCACACCATCCCCACACCATAAAGGGGAATCTATGTTGAATCCACCACTTTTTATATATATTTTTTAAACCTCCAGGTGTTCAAAAACCCAGGTTACACATTTAATATATATATATTTAATAATATATATATTAGGGCTGTCAAAATTATTGCGTTAACGGGCGTTAATTTTTTAAAATAATCACGTTAAAATGTTTGACGCAATTAACACAGATGTCCCGCTCAGACAGATTTAAATGACAGTACAGTGAACTGCTTGTTAATTGTGTTTTATGGAGTTTTGCCTCCCTCTGCTGGCGCTTGGGTGCAACTGATTTTATAGGCTTCAGCACCCATGAGCATTGTGTAAGTAATTATTGACATCAACAATGGCGGGCTACTAGTTTATTTTTTGATTGAAAATTTTACAAATTTTATTAAAACGAAAACATTAAGAGGTGTTTTAGTATAAAATTTCTATAACTTGTACTAACATTTTTCTTTTAAGAACTACAAGTCTTTCTATCCATGGATCGCTTTAACAGAATGTTAATGCCATCTTGTTGATTTATTGTTATAATAAACAAATACAGTACTTATGTATCGTATGTTGAATGTATATATCCATCTTGTGTCTTATCTTTCCATTCCAACAATAATTTACAGAAAAATACGGCATATTTTATAGATGGTTTGAATTGCGATTAATTGCGATTAATTACGATTAATTAATTTTTAAGCTGTAATTAACTCGATTAAAATTTTTAAATGTTTGACAGCACTAATATATATACATTTATTATCGGTTATCGGTATCAGCTTTGAGGAACAGGAAGTTATCGATATCGGTTTTAAAAAATGGCTATCGTGCACCCCTAAAATTCATGTTTTGTTTCTAATTATTATTTACAAAAATTCCCTGGCGTGACCTGTGCGTCGTGTCATACCCATGGAATGTTGTATGATACAATGTATGTAACTTGCTCTGTAATTTCTGGAGAGAGAAGTGGCGGCGCGGAACAACATCTGCAGCGGTCCGATGCTTACTCATCGAACGGAATTTCGTTGTATCTGTTGCCATCTTGTGAGAGCTGGTGTCAATGACAAATACATCTCAGAATCGGAATCTTTGTGTAGCGATCGCAAATGCTCCTCGACAGCCAACGAACACTTTTAATTTTTTCATTAATTACAAATCTTTATTCTATAATTTACTTGCACTTCCCCCTTACTAAATCTTTTTTTTTAACAACAGAAAAGGTAACAGTGGTAGCCAGATACCATTTTAATATTTTTTTTCTTCAGGTCATTCAATCTCAGACAAGCAGCACAGCAAAATGCCACACTAAAAAATAAGTCAAAAATATCAAAATGGCTTACCTCCTCGTCCTCTGAAGGACCATGCCCCCCAACAAAATGTTTACTGCATATGAAATGTGAATGGCTTCACCTTACTGGTGTTAAAACATCCGCGCAAGTTGATCAATTCTTCCCATTTTTTTCCCCCCCTCAGAGTTTTTGGTATCGGAAAACGTATAAAGAAAACATCATGTCATAATGTCTAAAGTCGTTTCTACAAGTTCCATAGCAGCAGTGTTTGATCAGCATGTTTTTTTTTTTTTTTTTAAAGATTACCAGATAAAACTACCAGAAATACAACCCCTAGCAAAAAAGTATGGCATCACCAGTCTCAGACGAGCACTCGCTCAGACATTTCATTATGTAGAACAAACTCGGATAAAGAGCTTGAAAAAATAATTAGTTCAAAAGTGCAACTCTTTAGCATTCAGAAACACTAAAATAAATGGATAAAAAACATTGTGGTGGTCAGTAAATGTTAATTTTATAGAGCAAGTGCAGGGAAATGTATATGTAATCACTCCATTTTGATAAATATATGGAATCATTAGAAACAAACAAAGAAATAACAATCAAAACGTATCTCTAGTATTTAGTAGCACCACCTCTGGCTTTAATGACAGCTTTCAGTCTCTGAGGCATGGACTTGATGAGTATTCTTCATCAATTTGGTGCCAACTCTCTTTGATTGCAGTTTCCAGATTATCCTTGCCAGTTGGAGCCTTGGTGTTGACCTTTTTTTTTTTTTTCAATTTCCACCACAGGTTTTCAATAGGGTTGAGATCTGGGCTATTGACTGGATGAGTCTTTCTCCAAGGAATGCTTTAACAGTTTTAGCTCTGTGGCGTGATGCCTTGTCATCTTAAAAAATGACATTTTCATTTGAAGGGATAAGAAAGCTGTCTTAAAATTTCAATGTAAACTGGTGCATTTATTGAAGATTTAACCACAGCCATCTCCCCAGTGCATTTGCCTGACATGCAGCCCCATATAATCAATGACTGAGGGAATTTTGATGTTTTCTTCAGGCAGTCATCTTTGTAAATCCCACTGGAACGGCACAGGACAAAAGTTCCAGCATCATCACCTTGTCCAATGAAGATTCTTGACACTGGTCACTTTATTAGGTACACCGGTAAAACTGCTCGTTAACACTTAATTTCTAATCAGCCAATCACATGGTGGCAACTCAGTGCATTTAGGCATGTAGACACGGTTTAAGACAATCTCCTGCAGTTCAAACCGAGCATCAGTATGGGGAAGAAAGGTGATTTGAGTGACTTTGAACGTGGCATGGTTGTTGGTGCCAGATGGGCTGGTCTGAGTATTTCCTGGGATTTTCACGCACAACAATCTCTAGGGTTTACAGAGAATGGTCCGGGAAAAAAAATATATCGAGTGAGCGGCAATCCTGTGGGCAGAAATGCCTTGTTGATGCCAGGGGTCAGAGGAGAATGGCCAAACTGGTTCAAGCTGATAGAAAGGCAACAGTGACTCAAATAACCACCCGTTACAGCCAAGGTAGGCAGAAGAGCATCTCTGAACGCACAGTATGTCGAACTTTGAGGCAGATGGGCTACAGCAGCAGAAGACCACGCTGGGTGCCAGCTAAGAACAGGAAACTAAGGCTTCAATTTGCACGAGCTCATCGAAATTGGACAATAGAAGATTGGAAAAACGTTGCCTGGTCTGACGAGTCTCGATTTCTGCTGTGACATTCGGATGGGTCAGAATTTGGCGTCAACAACATGTAAGCATGGATCCATCCTGCCTTGTATCAACCGTTCAGGCTGGTGGTGGTGGTGTAATAGTGTGGGGAATATATTTCTTGGCACTCTTTGGGCCCCTTGGTACCAATTGAGCATCGTTGGAACGCCACAGCCTACCTGAGTATTGTTGCTGACTAGAGGCGTGCAAAATTTCCGATTCTTAGATTATTCGAGATTCGGCCGTGGAAGATTCGAGAACGATTCACAAATATCCAAATTCTGGTTATTGAATTATACCAGGCAAAGCGGAAATAAATCGCAGTCAGCGCGGTCTTCGGGACGCAATGAGGAACAGACCGAGAGTAAATATCATGTACAGCTAATGCCGCTAGGTAATAAAAAAAACAATACCTGACTGCAGCCGTCAGCCGCTACAAACAGTGCCCAGTTGCTAGTTGCTACAAACATACGGCAACATCTAGACTAGGTGTGAAATGACACTTTCCCGTGCTGGTAAACAGGCGCCATCTTAAAGCAGTAGACTTCTCTAGAAGGCTCTGTTGTAGAGAACCTAATTACTTTTTATCTAAAATACCCCTAAATCAGCAAAATCTTGACTTGAATCGATCTTTAAATGATGAAACAGTTTTAAAACTTTCACATGTCGAAAGTAGACATGAGGGAAATTATGGAATAATGGGCACAATTTTAACAACTTTAACAGTTGATTCACAACATAAATTAATTGAATGTAGTTTAAAGCTGCTGGGGACTTGAGTATTTTATTTACTGTTTTTAACCAGTAACTTGATACTAAAAATTAGAGCTGGGAATCTTTGGGCACCTAACGATTCGATTACGATTCAGAGGCTCTGATTCGATTATAAAACGATTCTTGATGCACCCCCCTCCTTTTTTATTTTTGTTTTAATTTTTTATTAAATAAATGTTTTGTACGTTAGTACCAAAATTGTTCAAAAATACTCTCAGGCTAAACCAAACTACTATTTCGGTATCAAGTTAACATATAGCAGTAAACAAATATACAAAAATAACAGTAAATAAAAAAACTCCAGTCCCCATTCTGTATCAGCAGCTTTAAACTACATTCAATTAATGTTGTGAATCAACCGTAAAGTTGTTAAAATTGCTCCCGTTATTCCATAATTTCCCTTTTGTCTACTTTCAACATGTGAAAGTTTTAAAACTATTTTAAAGATAGATTCAAGTCAATATTTTACCGATTTAGGAGTATTTTAGATAAAAAGTTAATTAGGTTTGCTTGGAAGGGTCGCTACAACAGCCTTGCAGGGAAGTGTACTGCTTTAAGATGGCGGCCGTTTACTAACGCCCGCATCTAGCTTTTTGTAGATGTGTTGCTAATGCTACTGAATCTATATTGCATCTAGTCCTATATAAATGATATCTACCATAACATTATGTGAATGACGTACTTTTGTAGCAACTTTTCAGCAGCAGTCAGGTATGTTGTGTTTTTTTATCTCGTGGCATGAGTTGAGCTAGAGCCGTGAGTTGACCATTGGCATTACCCGAGGGGCCGGGTAATGAGAAGCATGATGTTTAGCTACTCTCGCTCCGTTCCTCATTGCGTCCCGAAGACCCGCGGCGCGCTGAGTGTGTTGTACTTCCGCTTTACTTGGCAAATTTCAATAATCGGAATTTGGATGTTTGTGAATTGTTCTCGAATCTTCCACGGCCGAATCGCAAATAATCTAAGAATCGGAAATTTGGCACACCTCTACTAAAAATAGTAGTTTGGTTTATTTAGCCTGAGAGGATTTTTGAGCAATTTTGGAACAAATATACAAAACATTTAAAAAAAATGGGGGGAGGGGGCATCAATAATTAATTTAAAATCAAATCGGACTCTCTGAAATAATTGTAATGGAATTGTTAGGTGCCCAAAGATTCTCACCTCTATTGCTGACCATGTCCATCCCTTTATGACCACAATGTACCCAATGTCTGATGGCTACTTTCAGCATGAGAATGCGCCATGTCATAAAGCTGGAATCATCTCAGACTGGTTTCTTGAACGTGACAATGAGTTCACTCTACTCAAATGGCCTCCACAGTCACCAGATCTCAATCAAATAGAGCATCTTTGGGATGTTGTGGAACGGGAGATTTGCATCATGGATGTGCAGCCGACAAATCTGTGTGATGCCATCATGTCAATATGGACCAAACTCTCTGAGGAATGCTTCCAGCACCTTGTTGAATCTATGCCACGAAGAATTGAGGCAGTTCTGAAGGCAAAAGGGGGTCCAACACGTTACTAGCATGGTGTACCTTTTAATAAAGTGGCCGGTGAGTGTATATTTCCCTGCACTTGCTCTATAAAAGTAACGTTTACTGACCACCACAATGTTTTTAATTCATTTATTTTTGTGTTTCTGAACGCTAAACTGTTGCACTTTTGAACTCATTCATTATTTTTCAAGTTTTTTTATCCGAGTTTGTGAGTGCTCATCAGAGACTGGTGATTCCATACTTTTTTCTTGGGGTATTATGAGGGAAGGATTGTAGAAGACCAGTGACAGACTAAAACGCGCAAAGCGGCAACGTCAGTCACTGAAGGCTCTCTGCACAACGGCCACGTGACTGCGCCACCCAAAGGCACAGGTGGGGAAATGCGGGCAGAAGCGTCACAAATTCATTTCCAAATGACATATCTACACACGCGGGGTTTGAAAAGTACTTCTACTTCCTCTTCCTGCCACGGCCCCGCCTTCCTCTGGCGGCGGCGGCGGCGTCCACGGGGCTGTCGTCGTCATCGTATGCCGCGGGCCCTGCCGCCACGTTGATTTGTCCTTCCTGGATTTCGCAGCGAGCCTCGTCGGGAAGGTGCTGGATGTGCTGCTGCGTCTCCAGATAGAACATGACGTCGCGCAGCTGATCTCGCAGCTCGGACACAGCTCGCTCTTTGGCGTCGTCTAAATGCCACCGCCACCACAAAAAAAGAAAAAAAGCACATTGTCACGCTAAAAAAACTACATTAAATTGTGCTGCCATTTACAGACATACAGTGATGGCCAAAAGTGTTAGCACTAGGGCTGTCAAAATTATCGCGTTAACGGGCGTTAATTAATTTTTTCAATTAATCACGTTAAAATATTTGACGCAATTAACGCACTAGGCCGGCTCAGACAGATTTAAATGTCAGTACAGTGAAAGGCCAACTTGTTAATTGTGTTTTATGGAGTTTTTCCGCCCTCTGCTGGCGCTTGGGTGTGACTTGCATATGTTATGTGGCGTAATGTCGCCCTCTGCTGGCGATTCAGTGCAGCTGATTATTTGGCTTTCGGCGCGCTTTTCTGACGTGATTATATGTCGACGCGAACTCACACTAATAGACAGTGCTATTCAGACCAGCTAACGTCCACATCCAGTATTCAGTGGCAGTTCTCATAGCCCCATCACACTGTTTGTGTCTAATACATGCATCGCTTGTGAGTTATATTCCTCCTTTGTTTATTTTCATGAGCATTAGATAGTTATTGATGATGTGTATTTGAACTTGTTCACATATATGGTGAAATGCAGTTACATTGTTAGATGCTTGTGAGCTAATTGGCTAGTGCTACTGCTCAAATGGACACGTGTGTGTACATTTTATGTTATTTTGTGATATATGCAAGTTATTTTCAGTTTTACAAAAATACAAGAAACGTGCTCCTGTCAAAAAGAGATGACTTCAGTAAAGCCCAACTTTGCCACACCGTCTGATTTCTTTTTGGAACTTATGTTCGCTATCTGTCAATTTTTGTACTCACACACATTGAGGACAGAATAGGGCTACTAGTTTATTTTTTGATTGAAAATTTTACAAATTTTATTAAAATGAAAACATTAAAAGGCGTTTTAATATAACATTTCTATAACTTGTACTAATATTCATCTTTTAAGAACTACAAGTCTTTCTATTCATGGATCACTTTAACAGAATGTTAATAATGTTAATGCCATCTTGTTGATTTATTGTTGTAATAAACAAATACAGTCCTTATGTACCGAATGTTGAATGTATATATCCATCATGTCTTATCTTTCCATTCCAACAATAATTTACAGAAAAATATGGCATATTTTATAGATGGTTTGAATTGCGATTAATTGCGATTAATTAATTTTTAAGCTGTAATTAACTCGGTTAAAAATTTTAATCGTTTGACAGCCCTAGTTAGCACCCCTGCAATTCTGTCAGATAATGCTCAATTTATCCCAGAAAATGATTGCAATTACAAATGCTTTGGTAGTAATATCTTCATTTATTTTGCTTGCAATGAAAAAAAAGAGAATGGGGAAAAAAAAAAAAATCATTATCATTTTACACAAAACTCCAAAAATGGGCCGCACAAAAGTATTGGCAACCTTTGAAAAATCATGTGATGCTTCTGTAATTTGTGTAATTAAAAGAACCCATTACTTACTTGTGGCACATAACAGGTGGTGGCAATAACCAAATCACATTTTCAGCCAGTTAAAATGGATTAAAGTTGACTCAACCTCGGTCTTGTGTCCTTGTGTGTACTACATTGAGCATGGAGAAAAGAAAGAAGACCAAAGAAATGTCTGAGGACTTGAGAAGCAAAAGTGTGAAGAAGCATGGGCAACCTTAAGACTACAAGTCCATCTCCAAAGACCTGAATGTTCCTATGTCTACCGTGCGCACTGTCATCAATAAGTGCAAATGGCACTGTGGCGAACCTTCCTCATTGTGGACGGAAAAGAAAAATTGACGAGAGATTTCAACGAAAGATTGTGCTGATGGTGGATAAATAAAATCGACTAACATTCAAACAAGTTCAAGCAATGAGGCCAGCAATGAGTCCAGACCTGAATCCCATAGAACACCTGTGGAGAGATCTGAAAATGGCACCCTTCAAATCTCAGAGACCTGGAGCAGTTGGCCAAAGAAGAATGGTCTAAAATTCCAGCAGAAACTCATTGATGGATACCGGAAGCGGTTGTTCGCAGTTATTTTGTCTAAAAGTTGTGCTACCAAGTATTAAGCTAAGGGAGGGCCAATACTTTTGTCCGGCCCATTTTTCGAGTTTTGTGTCAAATGAAAATGATTTAATTTTTTCCCCCTCATTATCTATTGTGTTTTTGATTGCAAGCAAAATAAATGAAGATCTACCAAAGCATTTATAATTGCAATCATTTTCTGGGAGAAATTGAGCGTTATCTGACAAAATTGCAGGGGGGCCAATACTTTTGGCCAACAGTGTAAAGCCTCTATAGGGAACTACAGTGGGGCAAATAAGTATTTAGTCAACCGCCAATTGTGCAAGTTCTCCTACTTGAAAAGATTAGAGAGGCCTGTAATTGTCAACATGGATAAACATCAACCATGAGAGACGGAATTTGGAGAAAAAAAAAACAATCACATTGTTTGATTTTTAAAGACTTTTTTCCAAATTAGAGTGGAAAATAAGTATTTGGTCACCTACAAACAAGCAGGATTTCTGGCTGTCAAAGAGGTCTAACTTCTAACGAGGTCTAACGAGGCTACACTCGTTACCTGTGTTAATGGCACCTGTTTTGACTCATTATCGCTATAAAAGACACCTGTCCACAACCTCAGTCAGTCACACTCCAAACTCCACTACGGCCAAGACCAAAGAGCTGTCGAAGGACACCAGAGACAAAATTTTAGACCTGCACCAGGCTGGGAAGACAATCTGAAATCAGTAAAACGCTTGGTGTAAAGAAATCAACTGTGGGAGCAATTATAAGAAAATGGAAGACATACAAGACCACTGCTAATCTCCCTCGATCTAGGGCTCCATGCAAGATCTCACCCCCTGGCGTCAAAATGATAACAAGAACGGTGAGCAAAAATCCCAGAACCACATGGGGGGACCTAGTGAATCACCTAAAGAGAGATGGGACCACAGTAACAAAGGCTACTCTCAGTAACCCAATGCGCCGCCATGGACTCAAATCCTGCACTGCCTGACGTGTCCCCTTGCTGAAGAAAGTACACGTCCAGGCCCGTCTGCGGTTCGCTAGAGAGCATTTGAATGATCCAAAAGAGGACTGGGAGAATGTGTTATGGTCAGATGAAACCAAAATAGAACTTTTTGGTTGAAACACAGGTTCTCGTGTTTGCAGGAGAAAGAATACTGAATTGCATCCGAAGAACACCATACCCACTGTGAAGCATGGGTGTGGAAACATCATGCTTTGGGGCTGTTTTTCTGCAAAGGGATCAGGACGACTGATCTGTGTAAAGGAAAGAATGAATGGGGCCATGTATCGAGAGAATTTGAGTGAAAATCTCCTTCCATCAGCGAGGGCGTTGAAGATGAGACGTGGCTGGGTCTTTCAGAATGAGAATGATCGCAAACACACAGCCAGGGCAACAAAGGAGTGGGTTCGTAAGATGCATTTCAAGGTCCTGGAGTGGCCTAGGATGTCTCCAGATCTCAACCCCATAGAAAATCTGTGGAGGGAGTTGAAAGTCCGTGTGACAGCCCCAAAACACCACTGCTCTAGAGGAGATCTGCATGGAGGAATGGGCCAAAATACCAGCAACACTGTGTAAAAAGCTTGTGAAGAATTACAGAAAACGTTTGGCTGCCGTTTTTGCCAACAAAGGGTACATAACAAAGTATTGAGATGAACTTTTGGTATTGACCAAATACTTATTTTTCACCATGATTTGCAAATCAATTCTTTAAAAACCAAACAATGTGATTTTCTGTTTTTTTTTTTTTCCACATTTTGTCTCTCGTGGTTGAGGTTTACCCATGTTGACAATTACAGACCTCTCTAATATTTTCAAGTGGGAGAACTTGCACAATTGACTAAATACTTATTTGCCCCACTGTATTTGCTGCGCGGTCCTCACTGTTCTCTTTAGCTCGTCGCTGCTCGTCGGCGAGTCGGTTCTGGAGCTGCGCCTGATTGGCTCGCAGGCATTTGTTCATCTCCCGCTCCTCCTTCAGCTCCTGGCTAAGTTTTCCCACGCGGCCGCTCAGCTGCGTGCATCTGCGCGTGCACGCGCATTTTCAATAAGTACAATAGTGTAACTCCATTTTGGGTGCCGCTCAACTTACTTCTTTTCCACGCTTTGCTTGTCTTTGCCGATTTCTCCCAGCCGGCGTTCCAGGTTGTCGCAGCGTTCCAGAGTTTCCTTAAATTTAGCCTTCATGTTGTTGATCTGTCACGTCAAGAAAACGACACACACTGTGCATTTAGATGAGGAGTGGGAACCTCTTGGTACCTCACGATACGATATGCGATACAAAGCTCACGATAACGATGATCTGACGATACAAAAATAATCGATACATTGGTCAGGAAATCATTCTAGGATATTCTACAAACAACTAAGAGAAAAACAAGCTTCTAGTGTGAATTGGAATTAGTTTATCACTAGTAGACGTCCAATCCATTTGAACTTCAACGGATCGAACGTCTATGGCTGTCAGTGGCAGTCAATGCCAGGCAATTAGGTCATTTTGGGCCATTTAAGGTCTCACTGGAACAGCACCAAACAAAAGTTCCAGCATCATCACCTTGCCCAATGCAGATTTTTGACACTTAACACCTTGTCCAATGCAGATTCTTGACTCTTGACAAGGTGATGATGCTGGAACTTCTCTTTGGTGCCGTTCCAGTGAGATTTACAAAGATGATTGCCTGAAAAAGACATCAAATTTCCCTCAGTCCTTGATGATATGGGGCTGCATGTCAGGTAAAGGCACTGGGGAGATGGCTGTGGATAAATCTTCAATAATCTTCAAGTTTACATTGAAATTTTAGACAGCTTTATTATCCCTTCAATTGAAAATATGTCATTTTCCAAGATGACAATGCTTCATGCCACAGAGCTAAAACTGTTAAAACATTCCTTGGAGAAAGACTCATCCAGTCAATGTCGTGGCCTGAAAATAGCCCAGATCTCAACCCTATTGAAAACCTGTGGTGGAAATTGAAAAAAATGGTCGACCTGCAAGGATGATCCGGCAACTACAATCAAAGAGAGTTGGCACCAAATTGATGAAGAATACTCATCAAGTCCATGCCTCGGAGACTGCAAGCTGTCATAAAAGCCAGAGGTGGCGCTACGAAATACTAGAGATGTGTTTTGATTGTTATTTCTTTGTTTGTTTCTCATGATTCCATATTTCTTTCCTCAGAAAGGAGTGATTCCATGTATATTTCCCTGCACTTGCATCTATAAAAGTAACATATACTGACCACCACAATGTTTTCTATTCATTTCTTTTAGTGTTTCTGAATGCTAAAGAGTTACACTTTTGAACTAATTCATTATTTTTTCAAGCTTTTTATCAGAGTTTGTTCTACATGATAAAATGTTAAGGCCAAGTTATACTTCCGCGTCAGACCTACGCCGTCAAGGAAGAACCGAGTTACGACCCTACGCCGTAGCCTGACGCGCACCTCTCAAATTTACTAACCTTCACGTCACGTAGACGTGTATGACGTGGCAAAAACGGACTGTGATTGGTCCGCTAAGACTGTTGTTTCTGGTTTAGTGCATTTTGCATTGTTTTTTTTTTACTGTACCGAAAATGAACCGAACAATGACCTCAAAACCAAGGTACGTACCGAACCAAGATTTTTGTGTACCGTTACACCCCTAATCACGATATATCACCATTTCGATATTTTGTCACACCCCTAATTTAGATACAAACAACCGGTTTCATGCTAATATTTAATGCTATTCTTACAGGCTCTTTGCATGTTGCCAAAAACAGGTAATACCGTAGTTCATCAGGACGACTAATTCTACTACACAGTGTTACTGTCAATGCATACTTCTCACCTAGCCCAACAGTGCCTCCCGGTGGCCAAGGTGCTCACACCCATTCAGGGCAGTTAAACAGGGATCCGCAACCACCAGGCCAGGGACCTGTACCAGTCCGTGGCGCATTTGCTCCAGGGGCTGTACATTTTGGAGCATTCCAAGGTCACTTCTTGTACATTTTGGGTCACTTCCTGTTAATCTTTGGGCAATTTTGTGCGACTTGACTTTTTTTTTCTTTGTATGTGTGAATTACGTTCATTCATTATAGCGGAGATCGAAGAATGCTTGATTTTTGGGCGGCTCACCTCCTCCGCCGTCTCCTTCTCCAAATGTACAATTTTGTTCTCCCAGTAGACTCGCTGGGACTCCAGCTGACTGGTCAGTAGGTACGAGTACTGAGGGAGAAAGACGGCAACTGCACGTCAGCGCCAAAAAAGACTGGAAGGGTGAGCAGGTCGGGACGGGCGTACCTCCAACTGCAGGGCGTCAATCTTTTCCGCCTGGCAGGTGTCCCCCTCACACTCGTACTGGACCATCTTGCCGTCGGTCTTGCTCGCCACCAGACGGTGCACGTAATTGTCTGACCAAAGGAAAGACGTTTAGCATTAGGGGTGTGAAAAAATATCGGTATATATTTTCTCACATTACCCCTTTTTTTCTGCTAATACGACTTTAATGTCATAATGTACAACTTTTACCTCGTTATAACATTTATTCCCGTGATAACAAGACCCTTTTCTCGTTATATCACGTCTTTATTCTCATATTATGACTATAATCTTGAAATCTCACTTAAATCTTAATCTCACGAGTTAAATCTTGTCATAACACTACTTCTGTCATAATACAGAATGACTTCATTCTCATATTACGATTTAAATTTCATATTATTACAATGTATGACTCAAAGGGTGGACTGTAACAGTGTTATTGTCGGTTTTTTTCTTTGTGTGGCCATAATACTATGCCGTCAAAACAATAAATAAATGAATAAATAAATACTTTAAAAAAAATGTTTTTTTGTTGTTTTTTTTTTTCAAGCTCTAGAAGATTTTGAAGACAACACTGGCATGAACAAATGTATTTGGATTAAAAACTGGATGGGAATAAAAATACTCCATGTGCACACCGCATTTGGCATATTCTAACCCGCTCCAGATTTTATTCCAAAAGACAGTGGTGGTTTATGTCAAATTATAATCAGATCAGTGCGCATGAAAACACTTGTTTGAAAATTTCAGAGCACTGCTAATGTCTGCTGCGCCTTTGTACGGATCCCCCGGGTGCCAGGGTTTTTCATAGCTAATCTGTACCCACAAGACTAAACTGTACCCACAGATTAGTAATCTGCACCCACAGTTTACTAAACTGTACCCACAATTAAGTAATCTGTACCCACAGTTTAGTAATCCTTACCCACAGTTTGGTAATCTGTTCGCACAGATTACTAAACAACGAACAGTTTGGTAATCTGTTTGCACATATTACTAAATTTAGTAAAATGTACCCACAATTTAGGAATATGTACCCCCAGTTTAGTAATTTGTACCCACACATTGCTTAACTATAACCACAGTTTAGTCATTTGTATCCAGGGACTACTAAACTGTACCCACAGTTTAGTCATCTGTACTCACAGTTTCGTAATCTGTACCCACAGTTTAGCAATATGTATCCACAGTTTGGTAATCTGTACCCACAGTTTAGTAATCTGTACCCACAGATTGCTTAACTATGCACCCAGTTTAGTAATTTGTACCTACAGATTACTAAACTGCACCTACAGTTTAGTCATCTGAACCCCCAGTTTAGGAATATGTACCCACAGTTTGGTAATCTGTACCCACAGTTTGGTAATTTGTACCCACAGATTTCTTAACTATGCGCCCAGTTTAGTAATTTGTACTTTTAGTAATCTGTACACAGTTTAGTAATCTGTACCCACAGTTTGGCAATGTGTACGCACAGTTTAGGAATCTGTACCCACAGTTTGGCAATGTGTACGCACAGTTTAGGAATCTGTACACAGTTTAGTAATTTGTACCCACAGATTAGTCATCTGTACTCAATTTAGTAATTTTACCCACAGATGAGTGGGTACAGATGAGTAAACTGTGGGTACAGTTTAGTCATCTGTGGGTACAAATTACTAAACTGTGTGGACGGACTACAGTTTAGTAGTCCGTCCACACAGTTTAGTCATCTCTACTCAAAATTTAGTCATTTGTACCACCAGACTGCTTAACTATACCCAGAGTTTAGTAATTTGTACCCACAGATTACTAAACCGCACCCACAATATAGTAATCTGTACCCACAGTTTAGGAGTATGCATCCACAGTTTGGTAATCTGTACGCATAGTTTAGAAATATGTACCTACAGTTTAGTCATCTGTACCCAAATTTTTAGTACTTTGTACCAACGGATTACTAAACTGTACCCAGTTTAGTAATCTGTATCCACAGTTTACTAAACTGTACTCACAGTTTAGGAATATGCACCCACAGTTTAGTCATCTGTACCCAAATTTTTAGTACTTTGTACCAACGGATTACTAAACTGTACCCAGTTTAGTAATCTGTATCCACAGTTTACTAAACTGTACTCACAGTTTAGGAATATGCACCCACAGTTTAGCAATGACCTGGAAACAGTAGTCACCAATTTGATTCAGAAGGGACTCCAAACATTGATGGACCGAACCAGCAGCTATACATGAGCTGTAGCTGCTCTTGACGAATAAAATTGTTTTGAAAGTAAGCAAACTGTGGGTACAGTTTAGTCATCTGTGGGTACAGATGAATAAATCTGTACCATCTATAGGTACAGATGACTAAACTGTAGGTACGTATTACTAAACTGTGTGGACGGATTACTAAACTGTGGGTACAGATTAGCTATGAAAATTTTTTTTTTTTCGACTCTGGCACCTGTGGGGCTCCGTACGTTTGTGTTATTCCTGGAAGCAAGAAGAAAATGAGCGAGAGAAAGACACGACGGGCAGAATACCGGACTGGTTTGTATCAGAGATGACCACTTTGCCAGATATATAGTTTAAGTGCCCGTGAAAATAGGGCGTCCGATCATCGTTTTCATCCAAACAAATGACGTCCGTGTAAAGGTAGCCGATGTCTCGAAACAAGCGGTTGTCAAACAGACCTCCGGCGTAGTCCCAGACACGGTGGTTGGTGAGCTGCATGGCGTAGGTGTGCTGCGTCTCCTCAAAGTGCTTGTAGGCGTGACGGCTGACGTAGCGACCGCAGCCGATGTGGCCGCAGATCAGGCAAATCCACAGGTTCTAGGGGGAGCGGGGCCGACGGGTTAGCCAAAAAGGAGCAGGGGGAGGAGGATCCTGGCCGGCGGTCGGCGTTACCTCCTGCACGCCACACTCGAAGCATTTATTCTCCTCCACCGGTTCTGGAGTTTGACAGTAGCGACACACCGGACACCTGCATGCAAGAATGTTTATGAACTCTGGGAGGCATGCATGGCTGCTTTCTTTAATGTTCCTGATGACTTCATCAATAAATTGTATGAATCCTTGCCGAAGCCCATGGAAGTCATACAAAATATTAAATTTGGATCTCACAGCACCATGACTTAATTCACTTATGTTATGTAACATATTTTTGTATTTGAAGTACATATTTTGTCCAATTTTCACACTACTTTCTGTAGGCGACAAAACTTTTGTCTTGCCAAAATTTGGCGTTTATGTCTTCATTAAATGATAAATCTTACAAATATATTTTTGTACATTCAACATCATTTGGGAGGGTCTTAGCTTTTCATATGAGCCATTTCTGAAACCAATTGAATCATTAAAAGTAAAGTTGCACTGATACCGATACCGGTATCGGCAGGGAGCGCCGATCCGGACCAAAATGATGGTATCAGTATCGACGAGTACCAACATTTAGGGCGCCGATACCATCCACTGGCATCACTTGAACGCAACTGTACTGCCCTCCCCTACTGAGCTAATTTCCCAAATCCCAGAGTGGTATCGGAATGGTATCGGCATCGGCCAATACTGTGCAGCCAGGTATCGGTATTGGTATCGGGCCCAAAAAATGGTATCGGTGCAACACTAATTAAAAGTCAGGTTATTAGCAATTGTTTCTACAAAATGGATAGGCGACAAGACTTTTGTCAGGGACTGTACATTGTCTTTTTTCCATTAGCCTCAATGTAGCCATGCTCACATTTTACTACGTTTAATCTAGATGCGTTTCCTTATTTTGTATGTCTGAACTTTAATTCTACGCCGTGTTGATGACCAATAAACATCTGTGAAAGGAAAAGGAGTCAGTGTGACTGAGCTACAATGTGCCCGTCCGGCAGAATAACCTCACAGGCCAGATCGGACCCCAGACCGACCGCTAAATTTAACACCCCAAATTTAAAGAGCACAAAATGAAATTTACTACACCGCAACCAATTTCTGGTGACAAAAAGAATTAATGGGTATCCATACTTTTGCAATTAAATAGTTTCCAGATACAACATTTTTGCGTCGACACTTGAAAATTTATTCAACAACCCTACTTACGACGCGTCCTCCCATCGTTGGAGACACTGACTGTGGAAGCTGTGGTTGCACAACGTGGTGAGGATCCCGTTGACCGACTCGTCCATGCGTTCCAGACACACTGTGCACTTGGGGAGCTCCGTGAGCTCCATCACCGGTAAACTGGCGCCCTAAAGACAGGGAGAAAGAGGAGTAGACTGTCAAAGTCGTCGGCGCCACCCACGCCGGACAACTCTCACCTCTTCGGACTTGATGACCTCAGCGCGTTCCACGTAGACCAGCTGACAAACGGCCTCCTCGATGGAGTTGAACCGGCGGCCGTTGCATGTGGCGTAGAAACTGTCCGCGTCCGCCTGAAGGCAAGACGGCGCCGTCAGGTGCGGGTCGCTATCCGCATGCGTGCGGCACCGGCATCCCCACCTGCGTGCTGAACTTGATGAGCACCATATACTGGTTGGGGGTGGAGTCCCGGATAATCTTCATGTGTTCCATGACTTCGTTGAAGGGCGCCATCAGCTTCATCAGGTCGTGACTTGTCATGGTGGCCGGGACAGTCAGGATGCACACCAGTGCGCTACGACACGCGTCCTCCGACAGGGACGTCATCTTGCTGGCGGGTGGTTGGGAGGAAAAGAAAACACCAGAAGATGCCATTTCTGGAGAAAATGCTTCGCTCTCTCTCCCCCACAGGTAATTTCCCCTCACATTCAGTAGATTTTGGGCCTTCTTCAGGTCACTTCCTGTTGATATGGTGCCATTTTCTTTATCCATTGGAAATGTATGGGACCGATGGAAATATATGGGGATGTTTTAGGTCAAAATTTTGGTAGAATCCGTACATATGATACGATTTTCCTGCTTTTTCAACTTTTTTGTCTGTTTTAATATTTTTGTGATTTCGCATCGTTTGTGTGAGTGAGTGGGGCTTGTATTGATTTTAGGGCATTTCTGAATAATTGCACTTTCTGTTGTTATCAGTTCATTTTTACCAATTGGAAATAAATGGGGATACCTTTAAATAATATATGATCATTTTAAATAAATTTTGAAAGTGGCAAAAAAAAAATATCCACTCAAAAATGTTACTTTTTAGCGCCTTTATTTTCATATTTTTGAATGTGTAAATTACGTGAACAATATAGGACGAGATACAATTTTTAAATTTTCAATGTTTTTTCCATTGGAAATGAATGGGGCTTTTTTTGGTGAGTACGGCGCCCCTAGTGGGACATCGACAGAAATAAAGTAAATTTAAGCAATCAGGTGCGCACCAGAAACAATCTGGTAAAGATTAGCATTATACAGCATTCAAGCTTGCAGACAGCGACAGAAAAAAAATAAATTTAAGCAATCTGGAAACCATCTGTTAAACATTAGCATTATATAGCATTTAAGCTAGTGGACTTTTGCAATGCAAGTTAGCCAATTGTTGCAATTGGCTTGCATAGTAAAAGCCCGCCAGCTTAAAGAAGATATAATACCAGTGTTTACAACAATTGGCTAACTTGCAAAGCAAAAGTCCGCTAGCTTAAATGCTATATAATGGTAGTGTTTACCAGATTGTCTCTGGTGCGCACAGGATCGTTTCTCATGTGCACCAGATTGTTTTTCGTAAGCAACTGTACAGCAGACTGTTTCTCGTGTGCACCAGAAAGTTCCTTGTGAGCAACTGCGCACCAGGCTATATCTTGTGCGCACCAGGCCGTTACTCGTGCGCACCAGATTGTTCCTCGTAAGCAACTGCACACCAGACCGTTCCTTGTGCCCACCGGATCGTTCCTCGTGCGCAACCGCAAACCAGACTGTTCCTCGTGCACACCGGATCGTTCCACGTGCGCACCGGATCGTTCCTCGTGCGCATCGGATCGTTCCTCGCGCGCACTGGATCGTTCCTCGTTAGCAACTGCACACCAACCGTCTCTCATACGCACCGGACCGTCTCTTGTGCGCACCGGATCGTTTCTCGTGCGCACCAGGCCATTCCTCGTGCGCACCGGATCGGTCCTCGTAAGCAACTGCAAACCAGACTGTTCCTCGTGCGCACTGGATCGTTCCTCGTGCGCACCGGATCGTTCCTCGTAAGCAACTGCAAACCAGACTGTTCCTCGTGGGCATCGGATCGTTCCTCGTAAACAACTGCAAACCAGACTGTTCCTCGTGGACACCGGATCGTTCCTCGTGCGCACCGGATCGTTCCTCGTAAGCAACTGCACACCAACCGTCTCTTGCGCGCACCGGACCGTCTCTTGTGCGAACCGGACCGTCTCTCGTGCGCACCGACTCGTCTCTCGTGCGCACCGACTCGTCTCTCGTGCGCACCGACTCGTCTCTCGTGCGCACCGACTCGTCTCTCGTGCGCACCGGATCGTTTCTCGTGCGCACCGGATCGTTCCTCGTGCGCACCGGATCGTTCCTCGTGCGCACCGGATTGTTCCTCGTGCGCATCGGATCGTTCCTCGTAAGCAACTGCAAACCAGATTGTTCCTCGTGCGCACCAGATCGTTCCTTGTGCGCACCGGATCGTTCCTCGTAAGCAACTGCACACCAACCGTCTATCGCGCGCACCAGACCGTCTCTCGTGCGCACCGGACCGTCTCTCGTGCGCACCGGCTCGTTTCTCGTGCGCACCGGATCGTTTCTCGTGCGCACCGGATCATTTCTCGAGCGCACCAGATTGCTTGAATTTATTTTATTTCTGTCGATGTCCCTTTAGGCAGTGGTGTCCAAACTATTCCACATAGGGCCGCAGTGGGTGCTGGATTTCATTCCAACACCACAAGACGACATCTTTTCACCAATCTGGTGTCTCGCAAGTGTAATCAATTGATTGCAGTCAGGTGCTGCTTGTTTTAGCACAAACTTTATTGGTTAAACTGTCTGTGCTCGATTGGTAGGAACAAAAACCAGGACCCACAGCGGCCCTTGAGGACAGGTTTGGACACCTGTGCTTTAGGGGCTCCACGCGCGTTTTGTTTTGGCACAAACGTCAACGGGGCGAGATCGAAAGAGCCTGCATCGTCACAGCTTTTGGAATGTTGACTTTGCAAAGCATCCCCGCGATGACGAAAATAAAGACGAACGGCCGCGTCGACTTACTTGGTCTTGTAGATATGCATGATCCCGTGCACGACCTCCACCGACGGATTCCCGCTGAAGAAAGAGATTTGCTGGGGCAGCTGCTCCGAAGGCGAGTCGGGCGCCGCGCTCGCCGATGCGTCCTCACCGCCGCAACCTCCCGGGTCTTGGCCGCCGCCTTTATCTGCGCACGCAAATGAGAAAAGAAAAAAAGTCGAGGACGCTCACGTAGGCTACGACTCCTCGACGGGTGCGGCCACCTGGGCTGGGTTCGAAGGTCTCAATGACCATGTCCCCCATGGACCTGCTGCCCATGTGTTGGTGCAAGACGGCGCTCCTCTCCTGCGCCGTCTTGCCGCTCAGGGCCAGCCGGGCCAGCGCCAACGACTTATCCCCCAGCTGCTCCTCCGACATGCCGCCCGCTAAGGATAAAAGCAGCACAAATGCGTTGAAACGGGCTCCGACAATGCGAGAAAACGTCAGTTGTATGTAGACCAAGTTTAGAATTGGTATGCTCTTTAGCTTGGCCGGCCGGCTAGCAAAACAACGCCCGGACGGCGTCGCCGTCTTCACTCACCGGCAGAGTAGCGGAAGCCTTGCGGGGCTGGAGACTGGTCGGCGATTTCTAAGCGGATAACAACCAGCGACACGCTCATGTGTCTTGTCTTCAGAAACAACAACAAACAGGGGTGCTGCTGCTGCAGCCCAGCTAGCCGTCAAAACAGGACGTGCGCTCACAATGACGTAAGAAACACATTCTCCTCCTACAAGGCGCACTGGGCAAGGAAGTTATTTATGCATTCTCGCCATCTAGCGGACTGAAAGTGTACGGCATAATCAGTTGACATTGGTTCCCCAAAAGTCCTATTTTTTTATTTATTCACGTGACGCAAATCTCTGTTTTTCTTTGGATTTCGCTCGTCACCAAATCACCATAGCACCAAAAACACTTATTGTTTTAAAGAAAATTCTTCTCCAAAGACAAAATCTACTCAAAAAGCTGGCAATTTTTGTCAAATTCACATAATACCCACATAATATAAAAAATTCTCAAAATCTAGGTGCACAATCAGTCATTTTTGAAGAAGCCAGGCTGCAATTCCATTGAAATTCTACAAATAATTCCCCAGACATTTTAAATGGATCCATTCATTACCAGTTGGTCGTAACGTGTTACAATTACTCAGTTACATTTACTGGAGTTTTTTTTTTTTTTTGTTAAGAAAAATGTACTTTTAAGAGTAGTTTTACTAAGCCATACTTTTTACTTGAGTAGATTTGTGAAGAAACGCTTCTCTAACTCATAAGCTGATTTTAAGGGGGCCCCCGCCCCCCTGGTGGCCGAAAAGTGTCATTGCATGTAATTGACTTTGCTATATATGTATAAAAGTTGTAAAGCAATAAAAGTGCAACAAAAATGAATGAAATGAACAAAAAACATTTTTATAATGGGTCAAAATTATTTTTCGAGCACCCTAGACAGTCATTTGCTTTGCATATAATTTAAATATATATATAAGAACTGCAACGATTAATCACTTAACTCGAGTATTCGATTAGAAAAAAATATTCGAATCAAATTTTGTTGCTTCGAGTATTTATTTAATTAAAGTGACATTGTAATGGGTTATTTTGAAAGTGTTTGCATTTAGTTTTATTTAGATACACTGCCCTCTGGTCTGCCTCTTTTCACATGGCTGAATCCAGCTGCTCCCTGTTAAGACCAACAGAAGTTTTTGTTTGAGCTAATGTTTTTTAATGCATTCATAATTTAGTTTATAGGTCTATTTAGCCATGTTTTATTTTTTTGAGGGAATATGTGAATCATTTGTTAAAAGGATTGTTAAAAAAAAAAAAAACATTTTATAGCATCTAAGCTAGCGGACTTTTTCTATTATGTTAGCCAATTGTTCTTTTGTCATACTCCTTTTCCGATTACTCAATTATTCGAACTAACTAGTCTGTCGATTAATCAACTACTAAAATATTCGATAGCTGCAGCCCTTTATATATATGAGGGGAAAAAAATTCTTTGATTGAAAATATTTTTGATTGCATCTTTTTTGGTGATTGAATGATTTAGAATGATTTTATTAAATGTCCTAATCATATGGCCCAAACCTAAAAAGGATTGCTTCAAAGAAAACTTTTTCAATGAAAAATTAAGTGTTCAAACTTAATTAAGTGTTCAACCTCAAATATTTTTTCGCATTCAAAAACTTTTTTCTATGATTGAAATCTTTTTTTTTGACTAGTTTTTCATTTTGAAAATCTATACTTTTTTGACGTTCGTATTTGACAACATATTTTTTGATTGAATAATAAAGACAAAAATGTCCTAGCCAAAATGTGACCCAAACAGCAATCAACATTACTTCAATCAAAAAGTTGCTTCAATCAAAAAAACTTGACATAAAAAAAAAATAATAATAATCAAAGAAAAATAGCTTTCGCATGTATTTTTTGTTTCAAATGTATTTTTGCATTCATTTTTTTTTTTTTTGATTGAAGCGACTTTTTTGGCTGAAAATATATATTTTAATAGGCTTTTTTTTTTTTTTTTTTAAATTGAAACAACTTTTTTTGATTGAATAATAAAGACACAAATCTACCTCCATATGGCTTCGCCCAGGGGATACAATTTTTGACTGGGGTAACTACATTGGCACGACACCGGCGGCCGTACCATATTCAATGGACAATCTTGGCGAAATGTATTCCCTAAGCAGCCTGATTTAGAATCCCCCTCAAGAATGATGGGAAACAAAAAAAAAAAACGCTCATTGTCAACTTATTATAAATATTCTTGTAAGCTAATTTTGTTGCGGACACTGCGTTTTGGGGTCATCAACATGTTGTGCCCCCCGCGCCCAAAAAGACAAACTCCGCCTATGCACTTACTCCGCTATACTAGTTACATTTTACCGCTTTATTCTACATACTGTAGTACTTTATTTTTTGCCAGCAATGCCAACAGTAGCTTTACCAGTTCCACCAATGACACGTCGCAACAATAATCACATGACTCCATTATACCAATCAGACACAAGCATGCCGTGCTATGATCACGCCGGCCTGTTAAATCACGTGGCGTCTTGAAAGCACCATAAAAAAAGTATTTGCAGTCAACATGACTCGAAGCTGCTTATAAAATACAACAAGAAGCATTTATGTTATAAGGGTCTGAGAAGCTTTTAACTTCTGTACCATGACACATTTCTGGTAGATATTTTTTTTCCTAAAACATAAAAATCATTGTCCGATATTCTAATTTTTCCTCACATTGAGCATTTATTTAAAAAAGGAAAAAAACAACAACCTGACATTCCAGTGTTTGCTTTACATTTTCTAACAAAAGAGGATGTTGAGATGCTCACACTCCAGATTGTCGATAAAGACCACACTTTCAACCAGTCCAAACGCAAGTTTAAAGTGATATTGAACACAAATTGATGTTAAACATGAGATGGCAATTGACAAAAAAAAAAAAAAATCAGGAAACACAGAAAAACGTGCCAGTAGTATTGTCCCAATTTAAACCAATGTCTTTTTTCCAATAAAAATTAGTTGTTCTTAACTCATTGTCCGCCATTGAAAGCAATAGATATCCTATTTTAGACTGGGACTGTTAGAATTAACAGATTAATCGCAATTTTCATTTCTCAAATTAAGCCCAAAATTATTTGATTTGGCTATCAACGAACGTTTCAATGCCATTGACGGTGTGAAGTTTTGATTAATATCACGTTTAAGGCAAAAAACAGTCGACAGGATAATCCATCAATTGCAAAAGAATTTGATAAATTTATTACTTACTTATTGACTGCCAGCGATCATGTTTCAGTGCAATCGATAGATGTCCAATCCATTTTGACGGGCACCTTTAAGAGTGTCAACAGACAAATCTATCGACTTTGGTGATTCATTGCAAAATTATTTGTCAGATGAAGCCATTAAGGAGTTTCTGTAGGGACATCGACAGAAATAAAATTTGAGCAATCTGGTGCGCACAAGAAATAACATGGTAAACATTAGCATTATAAGGCATTTGGGCTAGCGGACTTTTGCTATGCAAGTTAGCCAATTATATAGCATTAGCTACATAATATATGGCATTTGAGCTAGCAAACTTGCATAGCCAAAGTTATTATACAGCTAATGCTATATAATTGGCTAACTTGCAAAGCAAAAGTCCGCTTGCAGCAATGAAACAATTGGCTAACTTTCATTGTAAAAGTCCACTTAGTTAAATGCTATATAATGCTAATGTTTACAACAATTGACTAACTTGAATAGCAACAGTCCTCCATCTTAAATGTCATATATAGCTTATGCTATATAATTGGCTAACTTACACAGCAAAAGTCCGCTAGCTTAAATGCAATATAATGCTAATGTTTACAACAATTGGCTAACATTTAAGGTTGTGGACTTTTGCTATGCAAGTTAGCCAGTTTTTGTAAACATTCACATTATATTACATTTAAGCTAGCGAACTTTGGCTATGCAAGTTAGCATTTAAGCTAGCGGACTCGCATAGCCAAAGTCCGCTATCTTAAATGCAATATAATGCTAATGTTTACAACAATTGGCTAACATTTAAGGTTGTGGACTTTTGCTATGCAAGTTAGCCAATTATATAGCATTAGCTGTATAATATATAGCATTTAAGCTAGTGAACTTTGGCTATGCAAGTTTGCTAGCTCAAATGCCATATATTATATAGCTAATGCTATATATGGCTATACAAATACTATAGCTATACAATTTATGGCATTTAAGCTAGCGGACTCGCATAGCCAAAGTTCGCTAGCTTAAATGCAATATAATGTGAATGTTTCCAAAAACTGGCTAACTTGCATAGCAAAAGTCCACAAGCTTAAATGTTAGTCAATTGTTGTAAACATTAGCATTATATTGCATTTAAACTAGCGGACTTTTGCTATGTAAGTTAGCCAATTATATAGCATAAGCTATATATGACATTTAAGATGGAGGACTGTTGCTATTCAAGTTAGTCAATTGTTGTAAACATTAGCATTATATAGCATTTAACTAAGTGGACTTTTACAATGAAAGTTAGCCAATTGTTTCATTGCTGCAATTGGCCAACTTGCATAGCAAAAGTTGCAAACATTAGTATTACATTTGCATTTAACCAAGCGGACTTCTGCTATGCAAGTTAGCCAATTGCAACAGTCCGCTTGCTTAAATGCTATATAATGCTAATTACAACAATTGGCTAACTTGCATAGCCAAAGTCCGCAAGCTTAATTCTTATATAGCATTTTATTCTAGCGGACTTTGGCTGTGCAAGTTAGCCA
The DNA here is from genome assembly GCF_030265065.1 of Corythoichthys intestinalis. Lineage (NCBI taxonomy): Eukaryota > Metazoa > Chordata > Actinopteri > Syngnathiformes > Syngnathidae > Corythoichthys > Corythoichthys intestinalis. The sequence continues at coordinate 3,248,176 of NC_080411.1, forward strand.
ATTGTTGTAAACATTAGCATTATATAGCATTTAAGCTAGCCGTCTTTGGCTCTGCAAGTTAGCCATTTAGATAGCATTAGCTATATAATATATAGCATTTAAACTGGGAGACTCGCATAGCCAAAGTTTGCTAGCTTAAATGCTATATAGTGTGAATGTTTACAACAATTGCTAACTTGCATAGCAAAAGTCCGCAAGCTTAAATGTTGGCCAATTGTTGTAAACATTAGCATTATATTGCATTTAAGTTAGCGGACTTTGGCAAGTTAGCCAATTGTTGCTATGTTGCCATTGGCTAACTTGCATAGCAAAAGTCCTCTAAAATAAAAGCTATATAATATTTAAACTAGCGGACTTTGGCTATCAAAGTTAGCCAATTATTGTAATTAGCGTTATATAGCATTTAAGCAAGCGGATTGTTGCAATTGGCTAACTAGCATGGCCAAATGCTAATGTTTACAACAACTGGCTAACTTGCAAATCCAAAGTCCGCTAACTTAAATGCTAATGTTTACCAGATTGTTTGTAATGCACACCAAATTGCTTAATTTCTGTCGATGTCCCTTTAGGGGCTCCGTATTTTTCCACATTTTTTTCCCAGAATTTTTGTGTCTTTTGTTATGTCTTTTTTTCCTGCTATTCCTTAATTTTTCCACTTTTTGGGGGGGTTGTTCTGTTGTTTCTTTTTGGGTTATTTTTTTCCCCTCTATTCGTTCTCTTTTTGAATTCAGAAAATATATATTCTACTTTTTTGGTATTAATTATCTTGGTTTTGCATTTCTTGTAAGTCAAAATGGCAGCAAACAAGTTAGACAGCTGCTGGTGGTGTAAACATCCAGAAGAAGAATCCAGCGCACGCTCAGTGCCTTTGGGTGCAAGTAAAATAAAAAAAAATAAAAAAGGTTGCGTTTTGCTGGTTTTAATACTGCGACGATGGAGGTGCTCGACGTCCTTAAGACACGCACGACAAACAAAGGTGTCATCTGGAGCGCCCGCCAACGAGTGAGCGAGCAAAGACGGAAATAGTGGTTTGTTGAACTCTGTGATATTATGTACAATAATTTACTAGTTGGGCTAAAAAAAAAATAATAATAACGGCACGTGAATGACAGTGCGCCGTGCCAGGTCGCGGTAGGCCGCGGCGGGCGTGCCCGCTCGTACGTGAGAAGTGTTGAACGCGTTCCGGGATCCGTCTTTAGATCTTGAGGTTCTTGAGAGTATCTGCTCGTTTCCTCAGCAGTTCCGACACCTCCTGCAGTGAACGCAGGTGACTGCTCTGCAGCTTGTCTGTGGCCGCACGAGTGAACGACGACTCCTCCTGAAATCAACGCAAATAGCTCATTTTTCATTCTGAACTTTTTTTTTCCCTCTATGCATTTAACCCTTTCATACACAAATATATATGGCGGAAAACACAAACAAGGCTGAAAAAGCAGTTTCTTTAAAATAAACTGCTGCATTTTAAGCCAAAAGAATTGTTGCATTTGATAGAACAATATGTCTATATGCTGCCATAGCAGATTCATGGCGCATTAAGTTCCCGAACTATTTTTAATTTGACCATTTTACCCTGGAAACCCCCACTTAAAGACGTCGCGCAACCACTTTTCTTTCAACCCAGCCATAAAAAGGTAAGTAATTATATTTATTATTCAAAATGTCATTTTTAGCTTAGAATCATTGATATCTAATATTTTGTTTAAAAAAAAAAAAAAAAAAAAAAACGACTTAAATTATTCACCCGCATACATATTTTAAATAAACAAATTACGTCACAATGAAAAAAATTGGTGTCTGTAAAAGTCAAGGATATCTACCTCATAACTATCACTTATTGTATTTTTTTTGTTACTGTCGCATTTTCTGACATGTTAGAAGATAAATAATTGATCCAAACAATAAAAAAAGGAAGAAAAAAAACATTTAACAGGGCAAATATATGAAAAAGAAAATCTTGACCACTCCTTGATGTCTGCGATTTCTGCATCGTGACCTATGTTATATTACCATGTTTCACCCATAAAATCCCCCCAAAAATCCAGCTGTGGCCATTCACAGCTGTGTCTTGACACGCGGTGATACATGGTACATGGAATTTTTGGATCGAAACAAGGTAAGTATTCTGCTCTCGGGTGCTCTCACCTCCAGGTAGGGTTTTGCTGTTTTTAAAAAAAAAAAAAAAAAAAATTTAAATGCCCTCCAGTTCAAAATTTGTCTTCCCCCAGGAAATTGAGATTTTAAGCTTTCCAATGATGTATCACACATGCATATACTAGGACCATTTTGAAATTTGGCCAATTTGGGGGTCTCAGAGCGGAACTTCAAGTCACCTGAGTATTTTCCGCCATATATATATATATATGTAGTTTAACTCTTATAGGGCACTAATTGGCTGCCATTGATGACGCCAGATGTCCAATCCCTTATTTGGAGGCCCAAATAATCGAAACTGGATTTTTCCTTCCAGGTCCAAACGGATTGGACGCCTAGCGCTGTCAACGTTGCTTAAAGATGAGCATCGGCTGCCGGCCGAGAGGGCAGGTCTTTACGATTTGAGGGAGCGACCAACCTCTGTGGATCCGTCCAGGGACAAGTCGGCCATCTTGAGCGCCGCGATTCCAACTTCCTGCGCCTTAATGTGTTCCAGGGCTCGGGCCAGCACGTCCTGCAAGCTCGCCGTCAGTTCCTGGAAGCCGCACACCACCGCCGGCTGCGGGGAAGTTGGGTAAATCTACATGTGACAAACTCATTTCAATTCACAGCAGGCTCAATGGCGTTTATTCAGCACACCACCCGGCCGTTCGACATCGTTCCAACACCAAAACGACGAATTCTCATGCAACGCCGGCTCTCTTGTTTGATACGCAAAAAATACCGTTAAGCCAAAAATGTTTATTTGTTGTAGATTTACAGTGGGGCAAATAATTATTTAGTCAACCACCAATTGTGCAAGTTCTCCTACTTGAAAAGATTAGAGGCCTGTAATTGTCAACATGGGTAAACCTCAACCATGAGAGACAGAATGTGGGAAAAAAAACAGAAAATCACATTGTTTGATTTTTAAAGAATTTATTTCCAAATTAGAGTGGAAAATAAGTATTTGGTCACCTATAAACAAGCAAAATTTCTGGCTGCCAAAAAAGGTCTAACTTCTTCTAACAAGGTCTAACGATGCTCCACTCGTTACCTGTATTAATGGCACCTGTTTTAACTCTATCGGTATAAAACACACCTCTCCACAATCTCAGTCAGACACACTCCGAACTCCACTATGGGCAAGACCAAAGAGCTGTCGAAGGACACCAGAGACAAAATTGTAGACCTGCACCAGGCTGGGAAGACTGAATCTGCAATAGGTAAAACGCTTGGTGCAAAGAAATCAACTGTGGGATCAATTATTAGAAAATGGAAGACATACAAGACCACTGAAAATCTCCCTCGATCTGGGGCCCCATGAAAGATCTCACCCCGTGGCATCAAAATGATAACAAGAACGGTGAGCAAAAATCCCAGAACCACACAGGCGGACCTAGTGAATGACCTACAGAGAGCTGGGAACACAGTACCAAAGGCTACTATCAGTAACACAATGCGCCGCCAGGGACTCAAATCCTGCACTGCCAGACGTGTCCACCTGCTGAAGCCAGTACACGTCCAGGCCCGTCTGCGGTTCGCTAGAGAGCATTTGGATGATACAGAAAAGGACTGGGAGAATGTGTTATGGTCAGATGAAACCAAAATAGAACTTTTTGGTAGAAACACAGGTTCTCATGTTTGGAAGAGAGAGAATACTGAATTGCATCCGAAGAACACCATACCCACTGTGAAGCATGGGGGTGGAAATATATTTTGGGGGTGATTTTCTGCAAAGGGGTCAGGACGACTGATCTGTGTAAATGAAAGAATAAATGGGGCCATGTATCAAGAGATTTTGAGTGAAAATCTCCTTCCATTAGAAAAGGGCATTGAAGATGAGACGTGGCTGGGTCTTTCAGCATGACAATGATCCCAAACACACAGCCAGGGCAACAAAGGAGTGGCTTCGTAAGAAGCATTTCAAGGTCCCGGAGTGGCCTAGCCAGTCTCCAGATCTCAACCCCATAGAAAATCTGTGGAGGGAGTTGAAAGTCTGTGTTGCCCAATAACAGCCCCAAACTCACTGCTCTAGAGGAGATCTGCATGAAGGAAAGGGCTAAAATACCAGCAACAGTGTGTGAAAAGCTTGTGAAGAGTTACAGAAAATGTTTGGCCTCCGTTATTGCCAACAAAGGGTAGATAACAAAGTATTGAGATGAACTTTTGGTATTGACCAAATACTTATTTTCCACCATGATTTGCAAATAAGTTCTTTAAAAATAAAACTGATTTTCTGTTTTTTTTTTTTCTACATTCTGTCTGTCAAGGTTGAGGTTTACCCATGTTGACAATTACAGGCCTCTCTAATATTTTCAAGTGGGAGAACTTGCACAATTAGTGGTGACCAAATACTTATTTGCACCACTGTATCTTAGGTGATAATTGCTTTCTTTTTGTTCCCGAATTGTTTGTCGACATCTCCTGTTTGTTAAGAGAATAAAAGAACCTGTAAAAAGAAAAAGAAAAAAAGACCCCCCCCCCCCCTTTCATTGTTTAAAACTTTTAATAAAAATCATATCTGAAATCTGAATTTATACATCAAAAAATTCAGGACGTTAAGGGGAACAAAAGTACACAAGTATTGTTGCATTTTTGCATAGCAAAAGTACGCTAGCTTGAATGCTATATAATGCTTGTGTTTACCAGATTGTTTCGAGTGCGCACCAGGCTGTTTCTAATGTTTACCAGATAGTTTCTGGTGCGCACCAGATTCTGTCGATGTCCACTAGCTTAAATGCTATATCATGCTAATGTTTACCAGACTCTTTCTGGTGCGCACCAGGCTGTTTGTAATGTTTACCAGATTGTTTCTAGTGCGCACCAGAAACTATCTGGTGTGCACCAGATTATTTGAATTAATTTCTGTCCATGTACGCTAGCTTAAATGCTATATGATGCTAGTGTTAACCAGACTGGTGCGCACCAGGCTGTTTCTAATGTTTACCAGATAGTTTCTGGTGCCCACGAGAAACAATCTGGTGCACACCAGATAAAAACTGGTGTGCACCAGATTGCTCAAATTTATTTCCGTCGATGTCCACTAGCTTAAATGCTATATAATGCTAATGTTTACCAGATTGTTTCTCATGCGCACCTGAAACTATCTGGTGCGCACCAGATAAAAGCTAGTGCGCACCACCAGATTATTTGAATTAATTTCTGTCCATGTCAGCTAGCTTAAATGCTATATAGAATAGAACACCTTTATTGTCATTACACAAAGTGTCATGAGATTCAAAGCTGCCCCATAGAGTGCACACACACACAATGGATTCAAAAGTATGTACACAGTAAAACACAATATTAAAAAAGACTTGTAATAGTGATACTCTTGCAGTATAGGTAAAGTGACTTGTGATAGCAGCATTCAGTCATAAATATTGGTTATTAACAGTGCAAAAAGAAAAACAGATTTCAGTTAATAGTATGCGTCCATTTGACCGCCGCAGTGTTATAGGTAAAGTGACGTGATAGCATTCAGTTATAAACATTGGTTATTAACAGTGCAAAATACAGGTTACAGTTGCATGCTAATGTTGACCAGACTCTTCCTGGTGCGCACCAGATTGCTTAAATGTATTTTATTTCTGTCGATGTCCATTTAGGTGATCCGTAGGATCTCCTAGTCTATGGAATAATTTCCCGCCTGATCAATGATTTTGATAGCAACTGTCAGCTTATACATTTAAGTAATTGTTTAATAGATCTGCATTCTAACACTGCACAGGAATGACTTAATTAACACCCATTAAACGCGATGGAAGTCTGATCCATTTGAAATCTTATGAAGCGGAAGAGGTATTTACCTGAGCCACGCCAGTGTCCTTTTTCTTCTTCTTTTTCTTCTGTAGGCTGGACTTAAGCGGCCGAAGGACTTTGGTGCAGTAGCCGGCGACCCACAAGACCACACACACCGTCTGTGTGGGAGCGCACAAGCTGACCAGTGACTGGAATATCTCATTTGGATTTATCACCATAGTACGTCCAATCCATATGGATGTATTGGACGTGTATTAGTGACAAACTAGTACACGGTGAAATTCATAGCAGATGATTGGACGTCTATCATCCTCAATGACACTGAAAGAGTTCACATAATATTTCCCCCCTTTTTTTTTTTTTTTTTTTTTTAAATTAGAACATTTTTTTAAAAAGATTTTTAAAGAAAATATGTATTTTTTACCATGTTGTTTTTTAAAACAATAAAAGTTCAATGTTAATGTTTTTTTGATGTAACAAGAAAATGAAAAATTATGCAAACCCTTTGCAAAAAAAAAATTAGTATCATGGAATGTTTATTTTATTCATTATCATTTTCATAATATAAAAGGTTTTCATCATATTCCATTTTTTAATCGGGAAGGAGGGTGTCCATAAATTATAAAATATTTACCATTCAGCAGCTGTATATGCACTATTAGTCTGAGAAAAGAACATTTGGAGCATTTTTCATCGAAAATGGACTATCAACATTGATGAGGGATTCTACTCACTTCCATGAAGAAGATGAGGTTTTCTAATAAAGAGGGGTTGATTTTAAACTGTCCATCTTTGATGTCCAGTACGTCTCCTTTGCATTTATTCAGCATTTCTGCAGCAGATAAAACAAGAGGGAGGTGAAGACCGAGACGTGGCGACAGAGGAATTGCGGCTAAGTGACGGCGAGCACCTTGAAGCTGAACAGTGAGCGACTTGAAGGCATTACACATCTGAGTTTGGAGTTCCGATGAGTCGTCTGCGCAGGTAGAGAAAAACATTTAGGTTTTTTTTGTTGTTGTTGTCTTTTTGGGTCCAAAATGTTGATTATAATTGGTCAGTGAATAAAACAACAGTTAGGACATGAAGGTTATGGCATCCTGAAAAAAGGGGCCCAACCATGCCATTGTGAACAATGTTTTCTTTAAATATAAAGGCAACATCAAAGGCATGCAAATTCAGATGTTAAAGGGATAATCTCATTTTACGATCAATACGTGCATTCTAACACTGTATAGAAATGAAGAGGACACTACTCAGTTTGTTGACGATGCTCATTAGTCTACTAGTGATAAACTAGTTGGTGCATCTTGGCCAGCCGAGGTACAAGTTTTAATATTTAACTCATTAGCTGCCATTGACAGCGATCAACGTCCAATCCATTTGAAGTGGCTCGTTCATTCGCAGCCACCCTCCCACTTCAAATGGATTGGACGTCTTCTAGTGATAAACTCATTTGAAGTTTTTAAAAAGCAAATTAAAAATAGAGGTGGGAATCTTTGGGCACCTAACGATTCGATTATGATTACGATTCAGAGGCTCCGATTCCATTAGAAATCGATTACGCCCCCCCCAAGCCCGCTTCTAATGTTTTGTACATTTGTTCCAAAATTGTTCTAAAATTGTCTCAGGCTAAACCAAACTAATATTTTATTAGCAAGTTAACAGTTAAAAACAGTATATAAAATACTCAAGTCCCCATTCTGTATCAGCAGCTTTATACTACATTCAATTAATTTAATGATGTGAATCAAGTTACTAAGGTGGTTCCGATCATGTTTTTTTTGCTCCCGATCCGATCCCGATCGTTTTAGTTTGAGTATCTGCCGATCCCGATATTTCCTAATCCATTTGCTTTTTTTTTTTGCCCCCGATTCAATTCCAATCATTCCCGATAATTTTTGCCGATCATATACATTTTGCAATGCATTAAGAAAAAAATGAATAAAACTCGGACAAATATATACATTCAACATACAGTACATAAGTACTGTATTTGTTTATTATGACAATAAATCCTCAAGATGGCATTTACATTAACATTCTTTCTGTGAGAGGGATCCACGGATAGAGACACTTGTAATTCTTAAAGGATAAATGTGACTTTGTATATTGTGACTAAATACCGTTGCCGTTAACGCAATAAATTTGATAGCACTACTTTAAGCCAAAACTAGTCTGAATGAGTGTAAGACATTTTGTCTGTAACGTTAAATACAATTAGAAAACGGTTTAAATAAAAAATATACATATATTAAAAAAAGGGCATGTCCAATATGGTTTTGCCGATTCCGATACTTTGAAAATGACGTGATCGGACCTGATCGATCGACATCCCGATGCATCCCGATCGATCGGGACATCTTTAGAATCAACCGTTAAAGTTGTTAAAATTGCTCCCGTTATTCCATAATTTCCCTCGTGTCTACTTTCGACATGTCACAGTTTGAAAAATGTTTCTTCATTTAAACATAGATTCAAGTCAAGAATATGCCGATTTAGGAGTGTTTTAGATAAAAAGTTAATTAGGTTCGCTACAACAAAGCCTTCTAGAGAAGTCTACTGCTTTAAGATGGCGGCTGTTTACAACGCGGCAACTACTAAACAGCAAGTCTGTCATTTCGCATCTAGTTCTCTTTAAATGTTTTAACACCGCCGCCGCCGTCTGTCATTTCGTACAGTGGGGCAAATAAGTATTTAGTCAACAACCAATTGTGCAAGTTCTCCTACTTGAAAAGATTAGAGAGGCCTGTAATTGTCAACATGGGTGAACCTCAACTGTGAGAGACAGAAGTTGAAAAACCCCCCAGAAAATCACATTGTTTGATTTTTAAAGAATTTCTTTGCAAATCATAGTGGAAAATAAGTATTTGGTCAATAACAAAAGTTCATCTCAATACTTCGTTTTGTACCCTTTGATGGCAATAACAGGCCAAACATTTTCTGTAACTCTTCACTCGGTGTAAAGAAATCAACTGTGGGAGCAATTATTAGAAAATGGAAGGCATGCAAGACCTCTGATAATCTCCCTCGATCTGGGGCTCCATGCAAGATCTCACCCCGTGGTGTCAAAATGATAACAAGAACGGTAAGCAAAAATCCCAGAACCACACGGGGGGACCTAGTGAATGACCTACAGAGAGCTGGGACTACATTAACAAAAGCTACAATCAGTAATACAATGCGCCGTCAGGGACTCAAATCCTGAACTGCCAGACGTGTCCCCCTGCTGAAGCCAGTACACGTCCAGGTCCGTCTGCGGTTCGCTAGAGAGCATTTGAATGATCCAGAAGAGGACTGGGAGAATGTGTTATGGTCAGATGAAACCAAAATAGAACTTTTTGGTAGAAATACAGGTTCTCGTGTTTGGAGGAGAAAGAAAACTGAATTGTATCCGAAGAACAACAGACCCACTGTGAAGCATGGGGGTGGAAACATCATGCTTTGGGGCTGTTTTTCTGCAAAGGGACCAGGACGACTGATCTGTATAAAGGAAAGAATGAATGTGGCCATGTATCGAGAGATTTTGAGTGAAAATCTCCTTCCATCAGCAAGGGCATTGAAGATGAGACGTGGCTGGGTCTTTCAGCATGACAATGATCCCAAACACACACCCAGGGCAACAAAGGAGTGGCTTCGTAAGAAGCATTTCGAGGTCCCGGAGTGGCCTAGCCAGTCTGCAGATCTCAACCCCATAGAAAATCTGTGGAAGGAGTTGAAAGTCCGTGTTGCCCAACGACAGCCCCAAAACATCACTGCTCTAGAGGAGATCTGCAAGGACGAATGGGCCAAAATACCAGCAACAGTGTGTAAACAGCTTGTGAAGAGTTACAGAAAAAGTTGGCCCTCCGTCATTGCCAACAAAGGGTACATAACAAAGTATTGAGATGAACTTTTGGTATTGACCAAATACTTATTTTCCACCATGATTTGCAAATAAATTCTTTAAAAATCTAAATTAGTGGTTGACTAAATACTTATTTACCCTACTGTATCTAGTTGTACATACACGTGATATCTATTAGAGCCATATGTTTGAAACTAGCAAACTAGCAATTGGGCGTTGTTTGAAGCCGCTATCGACCGCAGTCAGGTATTATTTATTTTTTTAATCTAACGGCATGAGTTGAACATGATTTTACTCTCGGTCCGTTCCTCATCGTGTCCCAGAAACCACGACGATTGTGTTTTAGTTCTGCTCGTTCTCGAATCTTCCACGGCCGAATCGCGAATGATATAAGAATCGGAAGTTTCGCACGCCTCTAATTAACAACAGTTGAACGAACAACATTTGGGGCGGGCGCTCACCGAGTCCGACGGCGTCCAGCTCGTGCACGTGGAGCGAAAGCTGCAGAGCCGCCGCTTGACACTGGCAGCTGCCGCTGGACAGGGCACCGGCCAGACGGGAGGCCGGCGGTCCCAGGAACGGGTACTGCAATCACAAAGAAGCGTGGGCAACACGCACGGGACAGAGCGCAAGCGGAAAACTATTTTTTTTACCTGTACGCGTTTCTCGGCCAGCCGAGCTAACGTCTGCAAGGTCTGGCTCAGCTGCGCCAGGAGGCCGCGTAGCGTCGACGTCTTGTCGGCCACGCCGTTCTCGGCGGCCGGCGGAGAGTTCTGCGGAGAGGCTCTCCGCCCCAGCCCCGCCACCAGGGCCAGGAGGCGCAGCGTGAGAGAGCGCCACCGCAGCCACGCACGCTCCTCCTCCAAGGAGCGCCGCCGATGCTCCTCGCTCAACCTCCTGGATTGAATGAAGAATGTATTCAGTAATTACGAATTTACTCTGACTTTTGCGACGGACCTCATTTTATCATCAATCTGTGCATTCTAACATCACAAAGGAAAAATGAGGACATGACTCGGCTTGTTGATGTTCATTTTAGGGCTGTCAAACGATTAGAATTTTGAATCGAGTTAATTACAGCTTAAAAATTAATCGTAATTAATCGCAATTCAAACCATGTAGAAAATAGGCCATATTTTTCTGTAAATTATTGTTGGAATGGAAAGATAAGACACAAGGCGGATACATACATTCAACATACGGTACATAAGTACTAAGCCTGAACGATATATCGTTTAAACATTGCCATCGCGATGTGCAAGTGCGCGATAGCCCCATCGCATGCACGTGCGATAGTTTTTTTTTTTTTTCTTTTATCCATATATGCCTTGCTTTATACTCTGCGCACAGCCTCACACCCTCCTTTTCCCAGCCCTTTGTTCCTCTCACTGCGGCACTTGCTTATTAAAGTTAACGATGGCTTTCATCTGGCCAAAGAAGCAGACGTCACACAGGCATCTGTCAATCATCGTTTAACTTGTTAAACAGTTTCTGCAAGGAAGCCGCGCTGGAATGAATGTGTGTGTGTGTGGAGACGTTGGAGACATAAATGCCAGAAGTGATCATGAGGAGTTAGAAATTTCTACATGTCACTCCAACACTCACAGCTAAGGTAGATAAACAGAAGCATTTAATAAAGCCAAACATTTATCTACTACAGTACTTTATTCTTGTTCAAAAATGATTTGGTTGGACACTTATGTTTAAAAGTGATAATAATTTTGACATATGAAATGCTTAAAAAAAAAATTATATACATTTTTTAAATCACTTTGGGGGAAAAAGTGAGAAAAAAAACATGTCTTAAATGTATCTCTTTCCAATGCAAAATCTGAATAAATACACTGAGAACAAAAAACACACACAAAAAAAAATAATAATAATATTGGGGGGGAGATGCGCTACTTCGCGGTTTTTCACTTATCGCGGCGGGTTCTGGTCGCCATTAACCGCGAAAAACGAGGGATCACTGTACACTGTGGTGATGGTGAGTCATCCAAAGTCTTTCCAAACAGCTATTCAAGTCATCAAGTGAGAATTTCTTTAGAAAAAAATTTTTTTTTTTTTTTTTCCCGCAATATCGCAATATATCGCAAACCCCCCAAAAATCGCAACAATAGTTTTTTTTCCAATATCGTTCAGGCCTAATAAGTACTGTATTTGTTTATTATAACAAATCAACAAGATGGCATTAACATTATTAACATTCTCAACGCGATCCATGGATAGAAAAACTTGTAGTTCCTAAAGATAAATGTTAGTACAAGTTATAGAAATTTCATATTAAAACCCCTCTTAATGTTTTCGTTTTATTAAAATTTGCAAAATTTGCAATCAAAATATAAACTAGTAGCTTGCCATTGTTGATGTCAATAATTACAACTTGCTCACTCCACAAACCCATAAAATCACTTGGACCCAAGCGCCAGCAGAGGGCGCCAAACAACAAAAAACAAGTAACAAGTGGACATTACACTGCTGTCATTTTAATCTGTTTGAGCGGGGCATTTGCGTTAATTGCGTCAAATATTTTAACGTGATTAATTTTAAAAAATTAATTACCGCCCGTTAGCGCGATAATTTTGACAGCCCTTGTTCATTTGCATAATTCGTTTCTGGCACGAAGGGTCCCGCGAGTGTTGCGTACCGCTCTTTTGGGTCCCAGCAGGTGAAGACTGTGAGGTCTCTGTTGTCTCTCATGCTGTCCCAGGGAATGTCGTCCTCCTCCGCGGACAAACACATGGCCTTCACGCTCTCTTCCAGACTGGACACACTGAAAAACGGCATTAGCGGTCAACGCGTTGAAGAGAGACGACAAGATTCTTCCATGGGTCGCGGCTGCTCACATGTCGGCCTCCAACAACAAGTCCAGCAGCATCCTCTCGGTGCGGACTTGGGCAAAGTGCAGCGACTGGTTGAGTCGGTTCCTGAGGGCGATGAACTCTGGGATCTTCTCGAAGGCGCCGTACTTGTACGCCTGGATGATGTACTCGGAGGTCTGGGGGACCAACATAATTTTTACCAGTCTATATTTTCTACATATGGATTTCATTATGGTTTTTGGACCCCCTTTTAGCCATTACTTATGTCTCTCGCATCAATACCAAGAGGCAAAAGGAAGGATATACACACATTAAAGGGTATAACAGATTGAAAGACATGTAGTTCTTAAAAGATAAATGTTGGTACGAGTCATAATAATTTGATATTAAAACCCCTCTTAATGTTTTCGTTTAATAAAAATTTGTAAAATTTTAAATAAAAAAACAACTAGTTGCTCGCCATTGTTGTTGAGTTGACGTCGCAGGGCGGTGACATCACATGGGTCTCCTGCCGTACTTCCACAGTGTCACTCTTTAACTATGTAATGCAGTGATTTAAATACACCACAGGGTGTCAACGGTGAGTTTTAAATCAACTCATTTGCTCCCAAAAACGTATAAATTAGGTCTGTCAAACGATTAAAATTTTTAATCGAGTTAATCACAGCTTAAAAATTAATTCATCGTGATTAATCGCAATTCAAACCATCTATAAAATATGCCATATTTTTCTGTAAATTAATGTTGGATTGGAAAGACAAGACATAATATATACATTCATCCATCTATAAAATATGCCATATTTTTCTGTAAATTAATGTTGGATTGGAAAGTTAAGACACAATACAGTGATACCTCAGCTCACGAACATAATTGGTTCCCAGAAAGTGTGTGTAAGGCAAAAAGTTCGTCTCCGGAAACATTTATTTCCCATAAGAAACCATTAAAATGAGAATAATCCGTTCCCAGGTCCCCATAAAACATAATTTTCTACTAAATAAGCCTTATAACTACACAAAAATATACCTTATTTTATGTATAATAAATGTGCTATTGTATTATAATTAAAGAAATAAACTGTACTGTAGAATAAAGTCGTTTTATTTACCTTTGTGATGGTAGTTGATGGCTTGATGGAATGGAGTGGGAGGAGGAGGGAGGGAGGGAGTTACTGTTTGGAAGGAGAGTGTTACCGGCAAAGTGCGCAGTTAGCATAGACTCCAGCGCTGTGTCCCACACATGCTTTTGGTTGTTAATAAAAGTGCCCACAAAAAGCCATCCGACGCCTCTGGGTGTTTGTATGCACGCCGCCACCTTTCTGGAGAGGAAATCGGGCAAACCGAAGACAAGCGACGACAACGAGCCAACGTGACTCGCCGGTCCACTTCTCACTACGGTGGGAAGCTGAAAGCACCGCCAATTACCAGTCGAGGGCGAATTTGTAACACGAGTCACCTATATAATGACTGTAGGTAACTCTTTTTCGGTCCCATAATAGCAAAAGTACACTCAATATGGTCCATAATGTCTATCAAACACAAACCACGTCCGCACTCTACGAAAGGGAGGGGACGAACTGCGTCAGCTTCTCGTGGCGCTGTTCGACCGCGTGGTTTGGTTCGTCCGTCGAAAACTAGTTCGTCAGCAGAGACTATATGCTCGCGAATTTAATGCTCTTGAGACGAAAAGTTCGTGATCTTAAGCGTTCGTGAGCTGAGGTATCACTGTATATACATTCATCATACGGTACATAAGTACTGTATTTATTATAACAATAAATCAACAAGATGGCATTAACATTAACATTCTGTTAAAGCGATCCATGGATAGAAAGACTTGCAGTTCTTAAAAGATAAATGTTAGTACAAGTTATAGAAATGTTATATTAAAACCCCTCTTAATGTTTTCGTTTTAATAAAATTTGTAAAATTTTCAATCAAAAAATAAACTAGTAGCTCACCATTGTTGATGTCAATAATTACACAATTCTCATGGTGCTGAACCCATAAAATCAGTCGCACCCAATTGCCAGCAGAGGGCGACAAAACTCCCAAAAACACAAGTAGCAAGTGCATATGACCCTGTGCTGTCATTTTAATCTGTTTGAGCGGGGCATGTGCGTTAATTGCGACAAATATTTTAACGTGATTAATTTAAAAAATTAATTACCGCCCGTTAACGCGATAATTTTGACAGCCCTAGTATCGATACGTTCCAGTTTTAATTGTTTTCAAAATAGCTCCAAAGCAAAAAGCTGAAAATCCATTTTAAAGCAATAAAACTGGCCACTGGAGGGCAGTAGCGCATTTGGTAAGACCCGCAACCTGATTCAACGGCAACGAACGGCCAAGCCGTACAGCCGGGCGCCGGCGGAAGACAACCAAATGGATGCCAGGCAGGAGCGGATGACCGAGCAGAGCAACCGGTAGGACACCCAGGATACCAGGCGCTGAACAACCGAGCAGAACGACCCGACTCGATGCCGTTGAGTCTGTGCTGCTCACGAGCAGAGCCCACAGAGACTCTAAAAAATTCATCTTTTTGAGACGGGCAACAATTAGGGAAAAGTTTAACCGGCTGTCGCGGCCGCAATAGTGTCAGCTTTCAGTTAGTTATATGTAAATGAATTTTTACTTTGCTATCAAAAGCTCTATTTGTCTTGTTGTTTCTGTTATTTTGTAAAAGGAAATCATTCAGATGTTTGGGATGTAACTAAAGCAAAAAATAGCTGTGTATAAGTTATGTTTGAAATGTATGCTTTCACAAAAAGCTCAATTTCTCAGTTTTTTTCATCAGAAATTAGAAAATTAATCAATCTAAGCTATTTTCTAATGCTGATTTCTAAAGAATGGAAAAAAATATGAACGTACTTTTTTCTGCTGAAAGAAGAGAGTCTAATATTTCTTTTGGTGGGTTTCATGTTTATATAGCAGTAGAACATAATTTTCTGTAGCCTTGCAAAATCAGTCAAAATCCAGTTAAACGGCCGGGAGCGAAGGGCCTTTCTCCGGTGAAAATGGCGGGGAGTGAATGAGTTAGAGATCAAGCCAATGAGTGCCTTTTGCCCCTCAACTGACGCCGTAGTTTCCTGTTTACTAGGGGTCCATTGAACCTTTCATTCATTTGAGTGTTGTCTTCACAACGTGCATCATAGTTTGTATATTGTGACTAAATATTGCATCCGGTGTGTTTATTGAGCTAAACGAGTTGCTAAAATGTTTAAATAGAGTTTGACCAAAGTCTGAGTAAGTTTTGTGTAGTTTGCATATCTATTTTGATTGGGAATTTGTGAATGCCAGTTCTCTTTGCATTGTTGTTTAACTGTGTGAAAATAGGGCCTCTTTAATACAGATTGAAGCGCTTTTCTTTTTGTCAACATTTTTTTGAAAAATATGAAAATTATTTTTGTATTTTCACTATATGATAGTTGCGAAGGAATTGCCAAAGCTTATGCCAATCAATGGCGCGGTCCGAGCTACGAATCTGAACGCCTTTGTCCACTCGTCTTTCTCTGACTCTTAGATCTCAATGTGCAAAATAAGGCGTCGTTATAATCTGTAGAGCATTAATACATTTATTCGTATTCCGCGTCGCTTATTCACCGGGAAGCAACCGGCAGGATGATCAATAATCTGGACATCTTCTCTTGCGTGACCAAAATAAGGTAAGATGTCATTAGACGTCATTAGACGTCTCGGTAGAGGCAAATGTTTTTGTGTATTGTGATGCACGGCCCTGGGTTAGCCGCAAAAATAATCAAACTGCTGTGTTTCACTGTATGCCCTAATCATATGTAAAGCACAAGGCAGCTCTGGATGCTAACTATCTATATAATAATATTGGAATAGGCTGGATCACACAACAGTTTACTGTGAAGATCTGCAAACAGTTTTTGACAACAAACACTCTCCTGCCCTCGTCACTAGAGCAGGGGAGTGCTGTCACTAGCGAAGTTGACACATGAACGCTACTCGACTCCCGTCTTTCCTGGTCGTTTTGCTTTTGTTGTCCTTCACATTAATGTTCCACTTGGGTTCAAATTGGAAAGACAGAACCGATGGCATGTTAATGTAGTTAAAGAGTGACACGGTGGAAGTCCGGCAATGTGGCCAATGGCCATGTGACGTCACTGCCCTGCGACGTCAACAACAATGGCGACCTACTCGTTAAACTAATTTCACAAATTGTATAAAAACGAAAACATCAAGAGGGGATTTTATATTAAATTATTTTAACCCATAATAACATTTATCTTTTGAGAACTACAAGTGTATCCGTGGATCCCTTAAAATATACCGTATATAAATTGATACTGTATTTTACACACATATATACGCCTTCATTACCGTATATTATCATATGGTATAGCATATAAAGAAAAGTCGTAATTTACGAGATGAAATTCTAAATAAGGAAAAAGTCATATGTAAATTTTTCATACTTCATGTAATATAAATGGATGCAGCGCAGCTAAATTGTAATATTACAACTACATAACTATGTATTGCGAGATAAAATTCATAATATGGAGAAAAAAAAATATTATGAGGCAACTTTTAAAAACTTTACGTAATACGTATGATGCATGATGATAAGTATGCAACACTGCTAAATTGTAAATTATGACTTTTTAGTATTTTTTTTATATTTGAATTAATATATTTAGTAAAGGAATTGTAAATTATGACTACTTAGTATTTCTTTATATTTAAATTATATATTTAGTAAAGGAATTATTTAAATTCTATAGCTATTCAATAGTGATTGCCATAATTTCCCGAATATAACGCGCACTTTTCCCCCCCAAAATCAACTTGTAAAATCATGGTGCGCATTATAAACTGGTACATGGATGGAGATGGATACATACTGTATATATATATATTAAGGGTGTAATGGTACATGTATTTGTATTGAACCGTTTCGGTACGTGGTCCTTGGTTCGGTACGGTGGCGTACCGAACGAGTTTCTGACGTAATGTAAAGTGCTGTCGAATTTAGCGCGTTAATGGGCGGGAATTAATTTTTTAAATAAATCACGTTAAAATATTTGACGCATTTAACGCAAGCGCGGAATGCCCCCTCATGCTTCCCATAATCCCACTGTTACGTCCCACGGACGGCTGCTAAGGGCATAACATAAAACAAGCCATGCATACAAGTTGCAAGTGGACACAAATTTATTCACGCAAGTGGAACTCGCACTGAACAAAATATACAAAATGCGGAAGAAGCTGGCTTCAGCTTAAGCCCAGGCCAAAACAACACACAAAATGAAACTACACTTGAACCCCACCCGCTAAGTAAACCCTGATCGTAAAAAAGAAAAAACAATACAGCCACTACCCTGGCTTCTACACTAAACAAAACGGGTTGAACGAAAACGGCAGTTTACCTCTACTGCTACGGTGCTCTTATTTACAGTGGAGAACAAAAACGATCCAATAACCAATGAACACAAAATACCTCACCGAAAAAGCGGGAGTATAACAAAATAGCGATCAAATGCACAAGTGAATGAATGGCGAGCAAACAGCTGGTGAGGAGGTACACGGCACGTATGCTGTCAAATGCCAAGTTGTGAACTCAGTGTTGACTGTAAAATGACGAGAGGTCAGATGACCTTTGTTAACGCTGCCTTTATTTGGTTAACAAGACTCAGGCACAATACAACACAAACGCGGGTATGCAAGCTCAAACAACGGCCTAATTGTATTACCCAGAGCCGTATTACCGTGTATCGGATTAGCTGCCGTAAAGCAAGTGTCGTTATTGCCGAAAATGTAAACAAAGCGCTGCATAATGGATACATGTCAGACAGCGGCTAGTTCGGGTGGCCCGTCCGCGGCGGTGACATTGTCTGCCCGTCCGGCGTCAATCAGAGTACGCCGCATTGGGAGGGGAGGCAGCCAGCTGGCGGACGTGGCGAACAGATGACTGACAGTCTCAAAAAAGATAACAATTAAACGGCCAGGGCCGTCGCACCACTCAGAAGTGCAGTGAGCAGCGTGGGTAACGGTTAAATGTTAACATGGAAGATGGCTGGCCCTCTGGGTGGAGAATTCAAATTAAAAAAGAATATTGATGGAACAATTCTTCACTTCAGTGTTACAACTGTTCAATTTTGCACATCAGATATTTGTTTTAAAGAAAAAGTCTTAGCCAAAGTTATTTTTATTTTCAAAATATCTACATTTCAGAATATTGTATTTTCTATTTTTGAGCAGAATTCTAGCTTTGTGTAGGCTAATGTTCGTATTTTTGAAAGCACAAAAGTGTGTCATAAACAACTAGCACATTTATATTTTGCGTTTTCTTACTGTACCGAAAATGAACCGAACCGTGACCTCAAAACCGAGGTACGTACCGTACCGAGATTTTTGTGTACCGTCACACCCCTTTTATATGTATATTATATATAAAAAACGATTTTTTTGTAATTGACACGGCCATGTTGTGTTGAAGAAACGTATGCGGCGATCCGTTGCCGACCATTACGGTACGTGACGTCACTATTTTGTTTCGGTAATACTTCACTCTGATTGGTCGAATGATTTCGTCTGTGTTTTTACAATGATAGAGAAATAGCCACTTCAAACGTGGGCATCCATGGCTCATAGTTGTGTCTGGTTAATAAGTGTGGTACCCTCTTTAGTGTGCAATATTTTTCAGGAGAGTGACGTGGAGGCAGGCAGGCAGGCAGACTCACATCTTTCTGGTTGGAGTGGAAAAACCTGAGCGAGGAGTTGCAGGCTTGGGACGCTGCGGCAAAGTGTCCCAAGGACTGAGCGTAGCGCGTCAGGAGGAAGCCGATGGTGTCGTGCTGCACGTGCTTGGCATCCAGGCTGGCGTAAAGCTCTGCCACCGGCTCGAAGGCGCCCAGCCGGCAGTACAGGAGCAGCAGCAGCAGCTTGAACTGAGCGTTGCTCGGGCTGTTGGCCAAGCCTTCCTGAAGGAGCCCCAGACTCTGACACGCCATTTTTTCGTCTCCTGATCGACCCAACGAGCGAGAATGCGTCATGCCAAGAGAGCGAGCGAGACATGGCGAAGACGGAAGCAAAAGGGACTCTCACCGCTTTCCGTCCACAAGTCGATGTAGACGTGAGCCGCCATCAGGCAGTACATGTCGGAAAACTGAAGCTCCGTTTTCAGCGCGTTCTTCCCTGGGGAAAATGGCAAAAAGACACTTTGAGAAATACAGTGATCCGTCGCTACTTTGCGATTCAAACTTCGCACCCTCAGTCCGTCAGTTTTTTTTTTTCGATTAAAAAATACATATTAGATGTCCCGATCCGATCACGTAGTATCACTTTCCCTCCTGCTGCTTTTCTTGTTCCTAAATTGCACTGGAGTTGCTTGTTAAAGTTAACGATGACTGGCAGGCTTTAAGGTTTTATCTAGCCAGATACGCTTGGAAGCCAAAATTTCAGTTTCAAGGTTGAAGTCAGTACATGTGAAGTTTGCCAGGGACTATCTGAATGGTGCAGAGGGGTCATGGGAGAAATTCATGTGGTCAGATGAGACCAAAGCAGAACTTTTTGGTGCAAACTTTCCTCGTTGTGTGTGGAGGAAAAAGAAGGGTGAGTACAATCCCAAGAACACCATCCCCACTGTGAAGTAGAGAGGTGGAAACCTCGTGCTTTGGAGCTGCTTTTCGGGAAAGGGGACAGGACGACTGTACTGTACAGCAGAGGATGAATGGGGAAACGTATTGTCAGATTTTGAGCCACAACTTCCTTCCCTCAGTCAGATACTTGAAGATGAGTCGTGCCTAGATCTTCCAACATGACAATGATCTGAAGCACACAGCCAAGCTAACTTAGGAGTGGCTCCTCAAAAAGCACATCATTTTCTGGAGTCGCCTAGCCAGTCTCCAGACCTCAATTGGGTAGAAAATCTTTGGATGGAGCTAACTGAAACTTCGTATTTCTCAACGATAGCCCCGAAACCTTGACAGGTCTAGAGAAAATTATTGTGGAGGAATGGACCAAAATACCTGTTTCCAAATGTGAAAACCTGGTGAAGAACTACAGAAAGAATCTGACGTCTGTAATTGCAAACAAAGGCTTCTGCACTAAATATTAGCACCGATTTTCTCAGAGGTACAAATACTTATGAACCCCAGTAAATTACAAATAAATTGTTGAAAAATCATACAATGTGAGTTCCGGAGATCATGTCTCTATAAGTGAAAATGCATCTATAAGTGAAATTTCAGACCTGTACCGATTTTCTAAGTGGGTGAACTTGCAAAATCACAAGGGGTGCAAATATTTCTGCTCATCACTGTATATACATAAAAGTTTTTTTTTTTTTAGTATACTTTGGTGAAAAAAAGTGAAAAAACATGTCTTATATGTATCTCTCTCCAATGCTAAATCCAAATAAATACAATGAGTTAGAGGTTAGATTTTGTGCCCGAACCCGACCCGACATTCAGGTCTGGTCGGGCCCACATTTTAAGCATTCACGTTCGGGTCAGGTCGGGTCGGGCCGCCATGCCGGACTAATAAATTATTTTTTTTTAATTAATAAATAAATTTTAAAAATGGAGAGCAGGCTCTCTGTATTGCGCTTTTGCTTGTGCGTGTGCACGAACGCCGTGGCGCCGGCCGCTTTTTCTTCTTGTCCTCCCGCTGTACCGTTTGCGCACTGCCGAGGCACCGCCCTCATTTTCATTTCCTTGTCAGAGAGGCGCGTCCATGTGAGAACAATATCCCACACACTCAGAAATATGTTTAACAAACTTTCCCAGCGTTATTTCGTTGTGTGAATGCTTCGATAATTCTCAAAAAAATATGTAGATTATTTAAACATTAAGAAACCTTGCGTTTTTTTCTGCCAACTCGAAGAAATGAAAATAAATTGCTGCTGCTGCGTTTTTTCCGCGTCACTCAAAAAAAAAAATAAATAAATAAATAAATAAATCCGGTTTTTCGGGCTCGGGCCTGCAAATCTAGTTAAGTGATCGAGCTCGGGCCGGGTCGGGCCTTAATACCAGCGGGCCGTGTCGGGTCGGGCTGGATTTTTTAGGCCCGAACTAGGCTCTACAATGAGCACACACACACAACAAAAATAATAAATTGAACATCTATCGTCATCAGTGGCAGCCGACGAGTTAACGGACAATTGCTTAGCAATGTTTCGCTCGTTGGAAATCCACGCATCCTCACCAAACTTGAGGCCGTGTCGATAGTGCGCCTTGAGCTCATCGGCGAGCCTCAGCTTGGCGGCGGAGTCCATGGCGTGATGCAGGCCCAGCGCCCGACTCAGCTGACACGCGCACAAGTGCCTCTGTAACGATTTGGCGTCATCTGGAAAGGCCGAGCCGTCGGGTCCCCTGGGTGCAGCCTCGCTCAGCCGCTCCGCCAACTAAAAGCGCCCACAGTCACGTTCTGCGGAGGGGCATCTGAACACGGCACGAGGCGGCGCTCGCTCACCTGCTCGTGTTGCTCGGCGTCTAGCAGGTGCAGGTAAACGTTGAGGTCGGTGACGCAGCAAGGCTTGTCGCCAAACTTGACGAAAAATTGCACCATCAGCTCCAAAGGCTCTCCTGGGCGCAACAAAAAATGTGCGCTTGAAAAACAAAAGGAAACGAGCAAACCGCAGCTTTCGTTCTTACCCAGCTGGCGTTCCCCGGCATGGTGGCGCTCTCGTAGTCGCTGCATGAGCTCCAGACGCGCCAGGTAAGGACCTCGCAGCGCGCGGCCATCTTTGCAGTCTTCGCCCGCGATCCTCTCCTCCACGAACAGAGTCGCCTCCGCCACCGTGTGGTGCACCTCTCCCTCTGAACAGCTGCGTGCAAGGACAGCTTTACCTTCCGCTCGGCTGAACGGCGACATACGTCCAGGCAGTTTAAACTAAGCTTGAGAATGATAAACCGATACGACCAGATATCTGGTTTTACAGGCTAGCGATTCGGCTGTATCGATAGCAAACTAACATTTCGACAGTAAACAGCCAGTAATTCATAGATGTATCGATAGTACGACAAGGACTCGGCTATCGCGAGCACATATACCAGTTATCAGTGTTGGTATCATTGCTTTGCTAGTTTTATGTACCAAGCGATGTATAAATGAATGACACATACCCTAATTTTCGGACTATAAGCCCAGGGGTCGCGTCAACCGAATATTTTCCGTCGTTGACCGGTTTTTTAAAACGGTGACGGAAAAAACTGAAGTCCGTCCGTCATTTTGACAGGTTGCAATTCACACCCCAGACCACAGGGTGGCGAGTGAGCATCTTAATTAGCCATTGTCTCTCTTAATGCATGACGTCGTTGGCTATTTTGTCAGAATATTGTAGCGTCACCAGGGTCTGGCGGCGGCACCGTGATTGACACATCAACGCGAGGTTCTTATTGGTGCACCCGGTGTGCCAGCGCGTCATCAAATTGGTGGACTAGATTGCCGCCTGTGTAAAGACCCCAATCACATGACGTCACAACTCCGCCCCCCTTGACTGGAGCCGCCATATTGTGTGTCAGCTCGTCGTGTTTACACATTACCGCTACGTACATGGCTCCTATTACGGCGTGTTTTTCTGCTCGTTAACATGAATAATCAAAATGGTGAAAGCGTGTGTGGCGGTTGGTTGCAGTAACAGAGAAGATAGACTGAGAGACTTGAAGTTCTACCGTATTCTGAGAGACCCGAAGAGGAGAGCGAGATGGACTGCTGTAATTCGACAAGAAATCTGGGCACCAAACGATCACCACAGACTATGTAGGTATGTATGTGACCCCAAGAATCGTCGCACTTCAAGTTAGACAGCACACATCATATAACATGAACAGCCACTACTCACAGTCATGGTTGCCTCAACTTCCCATCATGCATTTCGATCGTGACGGGCGTGTCATAACTACGCCAGAGCAAACGAAACCACAGTCGCGCATGCTAAAACAATGGACAAACAACACGAGCGCTGATGCCAGCTTGCCAGGCGGAAGTTACGAATGACAGCGATTGATTTTCAACGCACTTCATGTGCTCTCAAATTTTCCAACCGATCAGAAATTGCAACATTGTGTTAAAAATAGCCGCGAATACAGCGATTACAAAGTAAACACTACAAACTTTCTTTAAATAAAGGATTACTTATGTTTGATCATGGATGGGCATGTAAAAAGCTCTCCTCGTACACATATGGTCATGTTAGCTGCATAAGAACTGCAGCCGCCCTCCTCCACCAAGTCTCTCGCTGTTTACGACTCCGCCGTGTAGTATAGCATTATTTTGCCATATTCGTGTTAATCATTTGGCAGCTACGCGCTCCTCCGACGTCGGCCGGTCTGTCCGGCGGTCATTGTCCAGCCGCTTCCCACCAAACGAGCCCTCTGTCCTCAGCAGGGGAACGACGAGCTATACCTTGTTTGCAGCCGGGCGGGTTGTCGATCGGCGAAGACAATCGACAACCCGGTCGTCATGTGAAATGATCCCGGCCAGTTATGTGTGAATTTCCGCTTCGAAGACTTTGAAACATCACTCGGGTTAGCATGTCGGCTAGCTGTCACGCCCCTTGGTTTGTTTACATTCTCCGAAACCGGGGAAGGGAAATGACATAAGCCGGACTTAGGTGGCATAAAATATCATTCGAGAGGTGCAACAGTGAAGGTGAAGTTGACAGTTTTGACCATTATGGAGTAATTTTGCCATGTCGTCCTGAATTAATGCATTTTTATTATTTTATATTCCATTTAGCACAAGACTTATTTGTCATATCATGCCATTTATTTAGCTATTGGTGAAAATACTTGGATAAAAAGAATACCCTGTAAAAATATTGAAGTAGAGAGACTGAAACAATGACATTTTGCGGCTCTCTTCGTCACGTTTTCCTCGTTCTGAATAATTCCCCCTCAAAATTGAGCCCATTCCCCCGCTGACGTCATCCACCTGTTGGGGATGCTCCAGCCCTATAATGGTAGGCGTGGCTAACCGGAAGATTAAAAGACTAATTTCTCGTCATATGCGCTTTGCTAAATTGTTGTATGTAGTCGAATCGTCTCAAAATATGATTCAAATTCATATAATAATGCTATTTAAGACTTTTTTTCTCATGTCATGCGCACTTTAATTGCAGGTAAAAAATAACATTGTTTTACTCATTAAACCAAATATATCAACAAAAATGCATATTCTCACTGGGGAAAAAGTTAGGACACCCAACCACCTAATAGCTAGTGAACTGAATATTTCATGGGTTCTCATAATTTTTTTCACATGACTCAATAAAAGAGGTCATTCAACTCGTTGTGAGTCGACATATGATCACAAACGTTACGAAACTATTTTTTTCAATGTTGAAAAGTTACCTAGTGTTTCTCTAATTGCCATCTGGAAAATTCATGAATGACTGGTACTTACTGTTCTCCTTCCTCCGGCGGAGCCCACGATTGATCCATAAGGTGGAAGAGCGAGTCAAAGTAGGCCAGAAAGAATTGCCAATCGTCAGGACTGTGAGCGGAGTGACAACACGGCGGAACAGTTAGGTCAAAGCCAGTCGAAGACATTTCAAAATGAATAAACTCTTCAAATAGTTAACTCATTTAACTCACTTTAAATCTTATTGTACTCTGTACAATAACAATAAAGGCTTTCTATTCTATTCATTGACTGCATTGACGCTGCTGGTAGTCCTTGGATGTCTACCAGGCACAATCTCATTTCAATTCATAGCCGACTCACAAATGGACTGCACATGATTGGATGTCTGTCATTGTCAAAGACACTGAAAGAGCTAATCTATGAAATAATAATTGAGGGATTTCAGAGATTATCAATTTATTTCCTGATGAATCTTATTTTGAGATTTATTTATGCAACCTAACATCGTCAACGGCAACAAATTAAAAGATTCATCTATCAAATCAATCATAAAAATGAAATATTAATGTTAAAGCAACACTTGGTAACTTCAAAATTGAATTTTTGGTAACTTTAAAATTACCAAAAATCGAAAATCACCCAAAATCAAAACATTTTGGTCGTTTTTAGCGACGCCGGTGGACAAAAGCGGTAGTGTTTTGCCTTAAAGTGCCTGTGACACGAAAAAGCATTTTTATTTCATAATACGTCAGTGCTCCGGATTGACTGCTGACCATCTACGGCGTGCCGGTGTTGTGCCGAGCACGCCGAATGGTTTGGCCAATTTTCTATTTTTGCTGGGGACGCTTCCGTCAAAATGGGCGGATCCAGGCCTGGAGTCAACAGCCCAGTGTCTTATCAACAGATTAAACATCAGCGAACATGGACAAAGAACATTTCATTATGGAGGTGGAAGGTTGTACATGCACTTCTGGATTTTTACAACGAAATTTGCCAAAACATTGCTACCGACTTGGCTGCTACGAACAACCTCGCTTTGACAACGAACAGCTGCTTCAAACTCGTCCTGTTTACGAAAGTCGATTGTCATATGCTGGTGTTGTGCAGTAATGAGCAGACGTGACTTCTATGGCGTTTGCTAACTTTTTTAATGCGCGCACACACTAAATATCATGAAATAGCAAACTAGATATTCCATGTCCCATGCCATTGGCTACGTGAGCCCAGGATGATTATGGGACACGTAGTCCATATACTACATCGATGAATTATAAACCGCCATAACTGAATAGAAGTTAAGCAGGCCAAATCAATCCATACCAGTGACTATAGATAATGCTGCAAATATTGTTAATTCAGTACGTGACCCATATGGATTCAGACCACAAATAGGATGTTTTGCTCATGTTGTAAACCTAGCTGCTAAGCGCTGTAGCAATCAACAATGTGCCCCGCCTCACTTTACAAACAGTAAAAAATGTTCTCAGCACTTTTATACAAAATTTCTTCAGATCAGTAAGAAGTAAGCACATAAAAATTATGCACTAAAATGCATGTTTATATGATGGCAATTTAATTTTTGCTCGTTAGCAAAAAAAAAAAAAAAAAAAAAAAAAAAAAAAAAAAAAAAAAGGAACAAAAAATACATTTGTTTTTGTTTTGTTTTTCAGAGCATTAAACGCATTTAATCGAATCAAAAATTGTGTCCCCCGTATCGAAAATCGTACCGAACCGTGACTTAACTGTATCGTGGCATCCCTATGGGACACCATAGCTGAAGCTGAGGGGAAGTTTTCATTTGCCTAAATCAGACATGTCCAAAGTCCGGCCCGGGGGCCAAATGCGGCCCGTGGACAAATTTCATCCGGCCCCCAGGCTCTGTCATAAAATCAATAACGTCTGGCCCGCACACAGACTTAATAAATTGGTCAGCAGTACTGCTACCAGCATATGAAGTAGCTTACACACTAAATGCTGCTC
The DNA here is from genome assembly GCF_030265065.1 of Corythoichthys intestinalis. Taxonomy (NCBI): domain Eukaryota; kingdom Metazoa; phylum Chordata; class Actinopteri; order Syngnathiformes; family Syngnathidae; genus Corythoichthys; species Corythoichthys intestinalis. The sequence continues at coordinate 3,275,052 of NC_080411.1, forward strand.
CTCATTTACCCACTAAAAAGCGGCATTACTCCAAGCAACATTACCCCGTGTGACCTTTTACTCCCAATTTTCTAAAATGGTGACAATCACCAAAAAAAGAAGTTGTCCGACGCTTCAAGGCTAGGTGGAAATTCGACTATTTCTTCACTAAAATACGCAACAACTGCATCTGCGTCATTTGCAAAGAGACAGCTGCTGTTTTTAAAGAGTTCAATGTATTACCAGACAAGACACGCTGACATGTACGACAAGATTACAGGGAAGATACGTCGCGAGAAATTGAAGCAACTTGAAGCTAGTTTAATGTTACAGCAGCAGTGTTTCACAAGAGGCCGAGAGTCGAAAGAGAACGCCACAAAGGCTATTTGCGAGTTGAAATTATTAATTAAAAAAACAATAATAATGCAAATGTGACACACATAATGGCTTGCTAAAATTTGCTTAAATATACTGTTCTACGTAAAGGATGTCAGCCAAGGTCGGCCCCCCACATTTTTACCACACCAAATCTGGCCCCCTTTGCAAAAAGTTTGGACACCCCTGGCCTAAATGCTTAAGTTTTTAAGTGCAATTTTATTTTTTTTCTTGAAAAACACATTTAATTTATTCTGTGTTCCTGAGCGGTTTTAATATTGTTGTCTTTTACTTAAGAGGCATGGTCTATTGTTTTAGTTGTGATTTCTTAAACAATATTTTTTAATTTAAGAGTAAACATCGCGTTTAAATGGGTGTACTTGATCTATTAATATATATTCTCACTGTGTTATTGTAAATCGTTTTTTTAAAAAATTGGAGCGGCACAATAATATCGCATATTGCAATAATTTATGGGATAAATTATCGCACACAAAAATTTTTTTAATCGCAACAGGCCTACAGTCAGCAAATTTGTAGTTTTTTTTTTGTGTGTGTGTGGCGGGGTTCCTGCCACCCTCCTAAAACTTAATTAGTGCTGGTAAAAGCCATACAGACCCCTTCAAGATGCTGTATGAAGAGGTGTCATTCAACTAGTTGTCAGTCGACATCTCAAATGTTTTGAAAATATTTTATAACGGTTGCAAAGTTACCTAGTGAAAAGTTACCTAGTGTTGCTTTCAATGAAATACATTTTTAAAAATTATATATAGAATTAGTGAAAAAAAGCAATAAATGTATTTTTCTTCAATTATATAATACCATATGAAAACAGGTACACCTGCAGTTTAGTCAGGGTGCTTATGTGTATGAGAGTTGGCGGGTTCTGCGGTCAACAAGAGGAAATTCTTACTTGTTGAGAAGGAGCTTGCGAGCCAGAGCGTTGCACTCGGGCCAACGGCGAAGTCGCCGGTACAACATCATGCACTTGCTCTCTCGACTCTGAAGCTCGCTGGTCAGCTTCTCTGCGGCCGGCGATATGACACAGTGAGGAGGCGTAGAAGCCGGAAAGAAGAATGTCTGTGTCTCTCTCTCTCTCTCCATGCTTACCTCCTAGTGGACCTTTGATGACTTCCAAAGCCTCTTGACATTTTCCCAAGCGCTCGAGGATCATAAAGTAGAGCTGCACCTGCCGTCACACACCACACACAACTTTCAATAATGCAAAGAAAACGAAGGTCCAGGGACAGAAAGTCAGTCATACAATTTTCCAGTATCATTAAAGGGAACCACGGAGAAAAGACTTGCAGTTCTTAAAAGAAAAATGTTAGTATTGTCAGGGAAGTTCAATTTTCCACCCCAAAGACAAGCAACAATCAATAACTCAAATAAGAGAAAGAATCAAACTCAGCCAAGGATTGCCTGCTTCGAAGACTTTATAAACATATATAAATATATCAAGGGTAAGAATGGTGCGATCCAGTCAAGTGCTGTGATCACGCAGTTGTACAGTGAGACAAAGTGAGCCAAGTTCCTTTATACTATTGAAAGGGCTTTACCTAAGGATGCTTACTGTGAAACAGAAGTGAAAATTATTACAGCCCAACCAGGGGATTTTCCACAGAAAAACATCCTGAGTTATGACCTTGGAAACTAGCTCTGGCTGGTACAAGAGGGAGTCCTATCTTGATAAGGCAGTCAACAGGTGCCATTGTTGAAGTTCAAAGGAATATATGAAGCACACGTATTTGGAACGCACGAAGCTGAATACAGTCTCACATGCAGGCATATACGTGTATATACAGTGGGGAGAACAAGTATTTGATACACAGTCAATGGGAAAACCCATTGGCAGTGTATCAAATACTTGTTCTCCCCACTGTATATATACACGTGTATATATATATATATATATATATTTTTTTTTTTATTATTAAATTTATTAGGATCATGGGAGCTTCCACTTGGGGAAAATATATACATACAGTATATCCTGTACTTACATAATAAAAAATATACACATATATATACATATATATATATTATATATACACCAGGGGTCGCGTTAACCGAATATTTTCCGTCGTTGACCGGTTTTTTAAAACGGTGACGGAAAAAACTGAAGTCCATCCGTCATTTTGACAGGTTGCAATTCACACCCCAGACCACAGGGTGGCGAGTGAGCATATTAATTAGCTATTGTCTCTCTTGATGCATGACGTCGTTTGCCTTACTCGGAAAAATGTCAAGGCAACTGAGTGTTTGCCTGGCACGGCCAGACTGTTCTCCCTGTATATTTCAAACACTGAGAGAAAAGTCTGGGACACAGCCTCTCGAGTAGGCACAAAATCAATCGACAAATCAGATTTGTTTATTTGCGCGACGCGTTCTTCACGAGCAACGTCACTCTTGCGCGCCGAAAGCCGTCTCAACAACAACACGGTTGGCGAACGGGAAAGCCGAGAATGTTCCAATCCGCAGTAAATTCAGTTTTAAATTAGCTAAAACACATCGACACCAGTCATTGACAACAGTCTGTCTCGCGCTAGCCATGTTGAATAAACTCCGTTCTCCTCGTAAGTTTACTTTCGCGCGCAAGTCCCTCGTCCTGCCCTCGTCGCTTTGCTAACGGCACGTCTGCCCGTCGCTGATTGATGCACTCCGCTGTCTGTTTGCCTCTTGTTAAGCTTGTTCGGACATAATAATAATTAAAAATGAATGAAAACTAAATACTATTGAATATGTCATTATTATCATTTTTAAAATGTGACGGGTAAAAATAGATTATGACCGGATTTTTATGACACTTGTCTGTCAAAATGACAGACAACGAAAAAGTCTAGCGCAACCTCTGATACACACACACACACACACATATATAAATGGAGTTGTATCGGTTTCGGCCGATACTGCACAGCCAAGTATCGGTATCCGGGCAAAAAAAAGGTATCGGTGCAACAGTGATTTCAACCTTTGACAAATCTCACCTCTGCTTCTGCTTCAATTTTGTCTTCTTTGACCATCTTCTCCACCATGCGTTCGGCCAGGGGGAGGAACATGGTTTGAGAAAGTTTTTCATCCTGTGCCGAGATGGCCTGAAGTACAACCCCGAGGTGGCGTTCAAAGAAAAATTGTCGCGATGGATAGTGAGAATGACAGATCTATATGTACCTGCATGACCAGACTCATGACGGACCAGAAGTAGTAGGGATTCTTGGGGACAATTTTGTACAAGGCCATACCTGCCTGTAGGGATGAAAGAAAAAATCATGGTATTCAAATCTAATGTTTTGTTTTCTAGCTACAGTGCCTTGCAAAAGTATTCGGCCCCCTTGAACCTTGCAACTTTTCGCCACATTTCAGGCTTCAAACATAATGATATAAAATTTTATTTTTTGTCAAGAATCAACAACAAGTGGGACACAATCGTGAAGTGGAACCACATTTATTGGATAATTTAAACTTTTTTAACAAATAAAAAACTGAAAAGTGGGGCGTGCAATATTATTCGGCCCCCTTGCGTTAATACTTTGTAGCGCCACCTTTTGCTCCAATTACAGCTGCAAGTCGCTTGGGGTATGTTTCTATCAGTTTTGCACATCGAGAGATGGACATTCTTGCCCATTCTTCCTTGCAAAACAGCTCGAGCTCAGTGAGGTTGGATGGAGAGTGTTTTTGAACAGCAGTCTTCAGCTCTTTCTACAGATTCTCAATTGGATTCAGGTCTGGACTTTGACTTGGCCATTCTAACACCTGGATACGTTTATTTTTCAACCATTCCATTGTAGATTTGGCTTTATGTTTTGGATCATTGTCCTGTTGGAAGATCTCCGTCCCAGTCTCAGGTCTTGTGCAGATACCAACAGGTTTTCTTCCAGAATGTTCCTGTATTTGGCTGCATCCATCTTCCCGTCGATTTTAACCATCTTCCCTGTCCCTGCTGAAGAAAAGCAGGCCCAAACCACGATGCTGCCACCACCATGTTTGACAGTGGGGATGGTGTGTTCAGGGTGATGAGCTGTGTTGCTTTTACGCCAAACATATCGTTTTGCATTGTGGCCAAAAAGTTCCATTTTGGTTTCATCTGACCAGAGCACCTTCTTCCACATGTTTGGTGCGTCTCCCAGGTGGCTTGTGGCAAACTTTAAACCAGACTTTTTATGGATATCTTTGAGAAATGGCTTTCTTCTTGCCACTCTTCCATAAAGGCCAGATTTGTGCAGTGTACGACTGATTGTTGTCCTATGAACAGACTCTCCCACCTCAGCTGTAGATCTCTGCAGTTCATCCAGAGTGATCATGGGCCTCTTGGCTGCATCTCTGATCAGTTTTCTCCTTGTTTGAGAAGAAAGTTTGGAAGGACGGCCGGGTCTTGGTAGATTTCCAGCGGTCTGATGCTCCTTCCATTTCAATATGATGGCTTGCACAGTGCTCCTTGAGATGTTTAAAGCTTGGGAAATCTTTTTGTATCCAAATCCGGCTTTAAACTTCTCCACAACATTATCTCGGAACCTGCCTGGTGTGTTCCTTGGTTTTCATAATGCTCTCTGCACTTTAAACAGAACCCTGAGACTATCACAGAGCAGGTGCATTTATACGGAGACTTGATTACACACAGGTGGATTCTATTTATCATCATTGGTCATTTAGGACAACATTGGATCATTCAGAGATCCTTACTGAACTTCTGGAGTGAGTTTGCTGCACTGAAAGTAAAGGGGCCGAATAATATTGCATGCCCCACTTTTCAGTTTTTTATTTGTTAAAAAAGTTTAAATTATCCAATTAATGTTGTTCCACTTCACGATTGTGTCCCACTTGTTGTTGATTCTTGACAAAAAAATTAAATTTCATATCTTTATGTTTGAAGCCTGAAATGTGGCGAAAGGTTGCAAGATTCAAGGGGGCCGAATACTTTTGCAAGGCACTGTATAAAGACGATATAATGAGACATTTTTTTAACCCTATATTGCCAAATGTATCACATTTGATACACCTAAAATTTCTTGATTTTGAGACTAAATCAGAATTTTGACATTTCTTTTTGAAAACAAAATGGATGCAAGTCAACACATGCATCTGCAGGTTCCATGAAAAAAACAGGATTTAGCAAGGGTTCTAGATATCTGAGCGCTTATTACACATATTCATTTTGACTTTCCTTTTTACAAATTTGAAAAAAATGTTTCATTAGGACCTCATTTTTCAAATTTTGGGATTCTCTGATAACTGCTTCATATTGCTGGCATTGAAGGGTTTAATTTAAAAGGTTTTTTTGAGGCATTTAAAGTGTGATTTGCACGAAAATCCGGGTAACATCGGCTGGAGATTTTTTTTAAAAAACATTTTTTAAAATTGAAGAGCAACGTCCCATTTAATAAAAATGATCAATGAGACATTTGGGGCAACAACGGTTCCTAAGACGTACAGTTGGTCAATGGCCATTTTGGGAGCGTAGTTTGCGAAAAGTCAATTTGATGACGGTAGGTGGGGGTCATACCTGCTGCATCTTTTTGTACTCGCCGACACGGGCGTACGCCATGAAGAGGTGCGAGTGGTACTCCTCGCTGAGCGGCACCTTCTTCACCGCCACCTCATACAGTTTGGTCACCAACTCGGCTGGAAGCCACACACACGCACATGAGTTGAAGCACGCTGCCGCGGAGCGATGCGTTCTTTTGCACTCACGCCGATGCATCTCCCTGTAGAGTATCGTGAGCGCTTGAAGGGAGTTGTCATCCGTAGGCTCCAGCGAGGTCACCTCCTGCGCTAGGGAGAAGGCTTCGTCCTGTTTGCCTGTCCGCTGGAGTCCGATGGCCTTCAGCACCTGTCAAAAAAGGAGACGCCATGAAAAAAAACAAACTATTTGGCCGATCGAAACGAGGGTTTTTAAAAAGGTGACCGGAGTGAAGATTTGCGAAATCAGCCTTTGATGCATCGTCATGTACGGCAGACCAGGAGTGCAAAAAATAAATTTAAATAAATTATTAAATGTGTCATTAACACTAGAAGTTTTTTTGGGAAAGAAATACCAGACCAGAGAATATTAGAGAGACGGGTGGAGTTGTTGGTGCGTCTTGCAAAGGAATTGGCTTGCTCTCATGTAGACGCAAAGAAGGCGCTGAAGGAAAAATTGCTTCGGCAACCACCTCCAACACCCAGCCCCGGGAAAAGGGCAAGGTGTCATATGTAACCACATAAAATCAGTTTTTTTTTTTGTTTCTTTAATACACCTTCCCTTGTACTGTAGGCAAACTGCAGCTTTTGGAAAATGTAAAAAGGTTGTCCACCCGATTGCCTGCCTGAGCGGTCCACTGTCCAACAAAGCCAAGACAGCCCTCCCTCACAAACACTCAAGATGCCAATTAGAGCAATCCAACACTGGTTTTGCAAGTGTGAATGGGAATGACTTATGAGGACCATAGTGCTCACAAAAGATATGCTGAATTGGGTCAGATGAGCCTTCTCAGGTTACAAAAATGATTTGTATCAACTGATCCACCCTTGGTAGTTATAGTGTTAAAGTGCCTATGATACCAAAAAGGCAGGTAGATGGGCGCACGGGTGGCCCGGGGGACCACCCTGGATTCCCGGGGGGCCCTTTGCTGGGCAGTGGGAGGAGGGATGGGCTGCGCTGTCCATGAAAAGAAATAAAGCCTGGTGTCAGGACAATATAATAAGATTTGGTACGTTAAATGTAAGAAATGATTTATCGCGCATCACTACATGAAGCAGGATGATTGTATGTTTAGTCCCATTGACTGGATGAATACGTATGTCCTTTTTTTTTTTTTTTTTTTTTTTATTGTTTGGGCCTAAAAAATCCAGCCTGACCCGGCCGGCCCGAGGCCGATCAATTAACTTGATTTGCAGGCCCGAGCACAAGGATAAAACACCAAGTAGCACTGGTCCCTAATGTGCTCCAATACAGCCTGTATCATACATTTATTTTGAACACTGCAAAAACTCAAAATCCTGTCAGGACTTACAGTTTAGACTAACTTAAAACTTAACTAGGACGTAAAAATGGCTTGACACAAATAGAAATTCAATTGAAACACGTGGAAAAAAATCAGAACTTTTAAGTGATGTGTGTTATCAAGCGTAACGGCAGTTTTAGGTAATATATATATTCGGGCTGTCAAAATTATCGCGTTAACGGGCGTTAATTAATTTTTTAAATTAATCACGTTAAAATATTTGACGCAATTAACGCAGATGTCCCGCTTTGACAGATTTAAATGACAGTACAGTGAAATGCTGACTTGTGTTTTATGGAGTTTTGCTGCCCTCTGCTGGCGCTTCGGTGCGACTGATTTTATAGGCTTCAGCACCCATTACATTGTGTAAGTAATTATTGACATCAACAATGGCGGGCTACTAGTTTATTTTTTGATTGAAAATTTTACAAATTTTATTAAAACGAAAACATTAAGAGGGGTTTTAATATAAAATTTCTATAACTTGTACTAACATTTTTCTTTTAAGAACTACAAGTCCCTCTATCCATGGTTCGCTTTAACAGAATGTTAATAATGTTAATGCCATCTTGTTGATTTATTGTTATAATAAACAAATACAGTCCTTATGTACCGTATGTTGAATGTATATATCCATCTTGTGTCTTATCTTTCCATTCCAACAATAATTCACAGAAAAATAAGGCATATTTTATAGATGGTTTGAATTGCGATTAATTGCGATTAATTAATTTTTAAGCTGTAATTAACTCGATTAAAAATTTTAACCGTTTGAATGCCCTAATTTATATATATATATATACACACATATAGCCGCAGCCCTAGAATTTTCAAAGTTAAACAAGACTTTAAGATGCATATTCAATAAACATTTATATCTTTTATATTTGTGCGTCCGTCCTATCAGTGGATTTTACATTTATTTTGATCTCTTCGAACTGGCAGAAAAAAACGCAAGTTTTCTCAATGTTTAAATAGTCTACATAGTTCTATGATTATTATAAATGCATTTCAACGAAATAACGCTGGAAAAGTTTGTTAAATATATTTCTTGTATGAGAGCAAAGCTCCGCATTCATTTACATTCAGCGATTTTAACAATCAATTTGAAACGTTTCCATACCCCACTCCGAATCGCACGGCATACAGTGTTCTTACACAGATATTCAGCATCACGGATGGAATGCAAATATTGTTCCTGGCCAGAGAGCGCACAGACAGGCACACAATCTCCGCGGTTGTGAGGGCCTGACATCCGCCTCGATCAGCTGGCACAGATAACGATTCCCTCAGCTGAAAATCTATATCTTTCATGGAGAACATCTTCAGGGTACGCCAGCGGATTCTGGCTGTCTCCAAAAACCCGTGCCCTCCGAAGAGAGCCCCTCACAATCCGCTCGCCAATGTCGTACGGGTTGCCCAGGTACGCTGTCATCGTCAGGAGAACACGTCCGCGGAGGAGTGCTGTTTAGAGCGTGGTTAATTGGAATCCTGGGGTTAAGCAAGATCTAACTCTGAGACATTTGGCATTGCAACACTTCTCAGTTCCAACATATCCACCTTTCGTAGCCTCACTTAGCTGCGAACTTAGGTCACACGTGATGAAGTTACTCTCGAAGTTACCCTGCTAAGCCAGAAAACCGGCTTCGTAGTATAGGCCACAGCTGATTCCCCGCAAAGGAGCCTTCTGCTCACAGCAGGGGAAGGACGAGCTCTAACTTGCTCGCCGCCGGGCGGGTTGCCAATCGACGAAGACAATAGACTACCCCGGCGCCGTGTGACATGATCCAGGCTAGTTTTGTGTGAGTTTTCGCTTTGAAAAGCAAAAATAAGACTTTGAGACGTCACTCGGTTCAAGTTACCATGTCGGCTAGCTGTCACGCCTCTTGGTTTGTTTATATTCTCCGAAGCCGGGCAGGAAAATGACAAAAGCCGGACTAATTACGGTGGCATAAAATATCCTTCGGGAGGTGCGACAAAAAAGGTGAAGTCGACAGTTTTGACCATTATGGAGTAATTTTGCCATGTCGTCCTGAATAAATACATTTTTATTATTTCATATTCCATTTAGCACAAGACTGTTATTTGCCATACCATGCCATTTATTTAGCTATAGGGGAAAAATACTTGTATAAAAAGAATATCCTGTAAAAATATTGGCGTAGAGAGACTGAAACAAGGACATTTTGCGGCTCTCTTCGTTGCGTTTTCCTCGTTCTGAATAATTTCCCCTCAATGGGCTAAATAGTAAGATCGATGAGCCCATTCTCCCGCTGACGTCATCCACCTGTTGGGGACGCTAGAGCCCTATAATGGTAGGCGTGGCTAACCGGCAGATTAAAAGACTAATTTCTCGTCATCCACGCTTTGCCAAATTGTTTTATATAGTCGAATCATCTCAAAATATGATTCTAATTCACATAATAATTCTATTTAAGACTTTTTTTATCCTGTCGTGGGCACTTTAAAATGCTTCTATTTAAATATTTGTTTCAATTTAGATTTGTTTCACTTTTAATTCATTTTTTTCATTTTTTATTTATATTAATTTATTTCAACATTTATTTCATCATTTATTTATTTCAATTTGTATTTATTTATTTCAACATTTATTTCACTTTTTATTTCATTCTTGCACTCGTAACCCTTCAACCGCATGAAATAATTTTATCCGTAATTGGCTCATCAAACACGTGGCTTACAAAACACAGCGGTTTATCGCAAATTAATTTTTTTTTTTTTTAAAAACAGTTTTCTTACCTTGGCGCAGTGCAAGTCTTTGTGCTTTTTCAGCAGCTTGTCGGCCTGCTGGATGGCCATCTTGTTGTTGCCATTGTCAAGGTAGTCTGAGGGGAAACAAACAGTCTTAACTCAATGGCTGCCATTGACGGCATTAGACGTCCGATTGATTTGAAGTGGGCGGCTGGGTTGACAGCGAATGTATGCAGAGACAAATCCAGTTTCCCCTCTCGAGGACAGCTGCCGGCCAGAATTAACTGCAGCAGACAACCACTGTGTCACGTTTCTTCTCTCCCAACCAAGGAAGCAAAACTTGTCTGATAAAGTTAACTCATTGGCTGCCAATGACGCTGCTGGACGTCCAAACCATTTTGACTGGGAGCGGCGAATAAACGAATGTTAGTCAATGACACGGAAACACGGAAAATTGCAGCCCCTTGCGTACTAATTCATCCCCCTTTGCTTTGTATCTATTTTATCAGATTCCTCATTATGTATCAGTATTACAGTGATATTCATGAAATGCATGCAAACATGCATTATGGTGATAAAGGTCACCCTGGGCAATAAAACAATAGCAATAATTATCGTCATGTAATTTTTGTCAACAGAAATAATCATAAAACCCCTAGCTAAAAGTCCCATCTCGGACGAGCACTCACTCAGCAATTTTATTATGTACAACAAATTCAGATAGAAAGCTTGAAAAATAATGAATTAAATCAGAAGTGCAACTCCTTGGCATTCAGAAACACTAAAAGAAATGAATAAAAAACATTGTGGTGGTCACACCCAGTCAATTTCCTTTCCTTAATTGGGCCCCTGCCTCAGATTAGATCTGCTCGCTAGTCAGCAGTTAAAAACAGCGCAGTTATCCCACCTTGGAGGGCTGCTGAACCAAGTGGATTCACAAGGATCATTGCTCCAACAAGAGAGATGTCTCTTGAGACCAAGGAGAGGATTATCAAACTTCATGAAGAAGGTAATGCTACACATATGGTTGCCAAAGATGTGGGCTGTTTACAGTCAGCTGTATTAAAAATCTGGACCAAGTACGAACAGCATGGCAAGGTTGTTAAAGTTAAGCGTACTGGTAGACCGAGGAAGACATCCAAACGTCATGACAAACAACTAAAGGTCTTATGTCTTGGAAACAAAAGATGTACAACAAGACAAATGAAGAAATGGGAGGAAGCTTGAATCAAGATATGTGACAGAACTGTGCAAAATCGCCAAAAGGAAATGGGATTTTCATACAGAAAAGCTAAAAGGAAACTATCATTGACACTTAAACAGAAAGAACAAGACTGCAATGGGCTAAGGTAGGGGTGGACAAACCAGTCCTCAAGGGCCGCAGTGGGTCCTGGTCTTTGTTCCAACTGTTTCAGCACAAACAGTTTAACCGAAAAGGTTTCAGTGGAAACAAGATGCACCTGACTGCAATCAATTTATCGCACTTGTAAGACACCAGATTGGTGAAAGGCTGTTCTCATGATGGGTTGGAACTAAATCCCGCACCCACTGCGGCCCTTTGTAGAATAGTTTGCCCACCCCTGGGCTAAGGAGAGGCAATCATGGACTGTGAAAGACTGGATGAAAGTTATTTTCAGTGACGAGTCAAGAATCTGCCTTGGACATGGTGATGATGCTGGAACTCTTGTTTGGTGCCGTTCCGGTGAGATTTACAAAGATGACTAAATGAAGAAAACATCAAAATTCCCTCAGTCCTTGATGATATGGGGCTGCATGTCAGGCAAAGGCACTGGGGAGATGGCTGTGGTTAAATCTTCAATAAATGCACATGTTTACGTTGAAATTTTAGACAGCTTTCTTGAAAATATGTTTGCGGATAATGAAATCATTTTCCGAGATGACAATGCATCATGCCACAGAGCTAAAACTGTCACAGCATTCCTTGGAGAAAGACTCATCCAGTCAATGTCATGGACTGAAAATAGCCCAGATCTCAACCCTATAGACCCTACCCACGTGACGTCACAACTCCTTCCTCCTGACTGGTGCCGCCCAATTGTCCGTCAACACATCATGTTTACCTGTTACGGCTACGTACATTCCTCCTATTTACGACGTGTTTTTCTGCTCGTTAACATTAATAATCAAAATGGTGAAGGCGTGTGTGGCGGTCGGTTGCAATAACAGAGAAGATAGACGGAGAAGACGGAGAGACTTGAAGTTCAACCGGATTCCGAGAGACCCGGAGAGAAGAGAGCGAGATGGGCTGCTGCAATTCGACGAGAAAACTGGGCTCCAAACGATTACCACAGATTATGTAGTAGTCATTTTATATCTGGTAAGATGCATTTAATATATATTTAGAGGGTTTTGGGCTGACAACCACAATCAAGATCATTGCTAGGCTAATCGCCGACAAACTACACGTATGTATGTAGTGAGAGTGCTATCGCTAAACCATATAAACATTAAAAGCCCTAACTCCATTGACAAACGACATGAAATAAATTAGACTTGACAGTGGATGTTAGCGAGAATAAAAGATTTTGAATTGAAAATTTCGTAACTCACCTTTCCAAGCACAAGATAGATTCATGCCGAATTTTCGTGGACGAGGACCTGTTTCACCCAACCAGCAACGAAGTATTTATAAGCCTCCAAGCTCTTAAAGTTTTTCAAACTTTCGTGAGAATAGGCTGATTTTGTGTGGACAAGATAGTTGTTCAGTTCAGGGTAGCTAGCAGATGTCAGGCAAATACGGCGGAGACAGCGGGTCGAAAAACATCGATTTAGACATCAAATATGGATCTAGCGAATGGATAAACTGAAGCTTTTCCACATAACGCCTTTTATGCAACGCATCAAGTGAGTTTACGGCATCCGAAAGCACCGGGTCTTCCATGAAATGCATTATAAATTGCTCGATCAACTGAGACCATTGATAATACAGACACAAAATGACAGACAAGTGGGCGGAACCATACAGCGAGCACGTGATTTTGTGACGTCGGTGGGTAGGGTCTATTGAAAACCTGCGGTGGAGATTGGAAAAAATAGTCCACAGCAAGGCTCCGACCTGCAAGGATGATCTGGCAACTGCAATCAAAGAGAGTTGGCACCAAATTGATGAAGAATACTCATCAAGTCCTGCTTCAAAGACTGCAAGCTGTCATAATAGCCAGAGGTGGTGCTACTAAATACTAGAGATGTTTTGATTGGTATTTCTTTGTTTGTTTCTCATGATTCCATATTTTTTTTCCTCAGAATGGAGCGATTCCATATATATTTCCCTGCACTTGCTCTATAAAAGTAACATATACTGACCACCACAATGTTTTCTATTCATTTCCTTTTGCGTTTCTGAATGCTAAAGAGTTGCAGTTTTGAACCAATTCATTATTTTTTCAAGCTTTTTATCCGAGTTTGTTTTACATTGATAAAATGTCTGAGTGAGTGCTCGTCCGAGACTGGTGATTCCATACTTTATGCTAGGGGTTTTATTTTATCAGATTCCCCATTATGTATATGTATAAAGGTGATGCTCATGAAAGGCATGCATACATGCATTATGGTAATGAAGGTCAGGCTGGGCAATAAAACAATAATAATTATCGTCATATAATTGTCAACTGAAAAAAATAATACCAACTCGTTTAGATTGTCATTGTCCTTTCCTTTTCTAAAACGCAAGGATCCAGTGTCATCTTTTTGTGGTGTGAAATTATACATTTTGACCACGTCTACCACTAGTCCAACATGATACTGGTATTTAATAGGTGTAAATATAATCGATATGTCCGAAGTTGAAGTTAAAAGATGAGTGACAGCTCCACCACGCTAGTTAGGCGGCTGAGCATGAAGCATTGTTCCGTGGAATGCTAAGTGGAAGCTAACCATATAGCCATCAACGAGCGACAAAACGCGCCGCAAAAGCTAAATTGCGAACGCAACCATCAGGTCTTGACTTTAGTTAGTCAAAACCGGATAACCGGCGCTAAATTCGATGCTTTTTTAGTCAAAAGGACGTCAAGTCCATGTAAAAGGTGCTAGCCGACACGTTAGCCTGCGCGGCTAGCTGTCAAATAGCGCCCGTTAGCTACGGAGAAGGAAACGAGACATCCTCCAAACTGGACACTTGGTTGTTTGTATGAGTTTATGTTAGCATCGGGAAGCTAACGGTAGAGAAACCGGGGTGGTGGGGGCGAGCCCGACCGGGGAAGGTGCACTGTCATAGGGCGAAGCGGGCAGAAGAGCCCGTGGTCGCCCGTGGAGGGGCCGCGAAATGACTGCCCCTCCGGCTCGGGGACAGTCCACTTCAAAGAGGGCGTAGGCCAAAGTTCAAGCAGAGCATACGTGCGCGCTCGTCCGAACGAGCCGGCCGGTGCTCACCGTATATGGGTCTGAGTCTCCGGTCGTTGGGGTCTTGCACATGGCCTCTCGCCGCCATGGTGGTTAAGTTTACCTGCTGCTGGGGAAGTGTACACGCATGCGCACTAATCAACGCATCTCATTTTTACACTAACTCGCCGACATTTACAAACAAAATTGGAATTACCGTATCATAACTACGTATTCGTTTACTCCTCGCAGCATTTTTTCTGTATTTACTAACATTTCTCTCAACAGGCTGCATCGCTTACTAGGACGTCCATGTTTGTAGTTTTCGTTCCAATCAGATTTCAGTTCGCATGTGTTACTATTTTTGCCCAGAGAGCAACAGTTGTTTCCTTTCATTTCTGTGATACTACAGAGCCCCCTGGTGGCCAAGCCGGCCTGTTCAATCATGTGGAGTCTTTAAAGCGACGTAAAAATTAAACTGTTTGACATACAGTGCTGGCCAAAAGTATTGGCACCCCTGCAATTTTGTCAGATAATGCTCAATTTCTCCCAGAAAATGATTGCAATAATAATACAAATAATAATAATAAATAAATAATAAGTAATAATACAAATGTATTGGTACTAATACATTTATTTATTTTGCTTGCAATGAAAAAACACAAAAGAGAATGAGGAAAAAATTGAATCATTATCATTTTACTAGGGCTGTCAAAATTATCGCGTTAACGGATGGTAATTCATTTTTTAAAATTAATCACGTTAAAATATTTGACGCAATTAACGAACATGCCCCGCTCAAACAGATTAAAATGACAGCACAGTGACATGTCCACTTGTTACGTGTTTTTTGTCTCCCTCTGCTGGCGCTTGGGTGCGACTGAATTTATGGGTTTAAGCACAATGAGCATTGTGTAATTATTGACATCAACAATGGCGAGCTACTAGTTTATTTTTTGATTGAAAATTTTACATATTTGATCAAAACAAAAACATTAAGAGGGGTTTTGATATAAAATTTCTATAACTTGTACTAACAGTTATCCTTTAAGAACTACAAGTCTTTCTATCCATGGATCACTTTAACAGAATATTAATGTTAATGCCATCTTGTTGATTTATTGTTATAATCAACAAATACAGTACTTATGTACCGTATGTTGAATGAATATATCCGTCTTATCTTTCTATTCCAACAATAATTTACAGAAAAATATGGCCTATTTTATAGATGGTTTGAATTGCAATTAATTACGATTAATTCATTTTGAAGCTGTAATTAACTCAATTAAAAATTTTAATCATTTGACAGCCCTACATTTTACACAAAACTCAAAAAATGGCCTGGACAAAAGTATTGGCACCGTCAGCCTAATACTTGGTAGCACAACTTTTAGACGAAATAACTGCAAAAAACTGCTTCCGGTATCCATCAATGAGTTTCTTATAATGCTCTGCTAGATTTTTAGACCATTCTTCTTTGACCAACTGCTCCAGGTCTCTGAGATCTTAACGGTGCCTTCTCCAAACTGCCATTTTCAGATCTCTTTACAGGTGTTCTATGGGATTCAGGTCTGGACTCATTGATGGCCACTTTAGAAGTCTCCAGTGCTTTCTCTCAAACCATTTTCTCATGCTTTTTGAAGTGTGTTTCGGCTGATTGTCCTGCTGGAAGACCCATGACCTCTGAGGGAGACCCAGCTTTCTCACACTGAGCCCTACATTATGCTGCAGAATTTGTTGTTAGTCTTCAGACTTCAAAATGCCATGTCAAGCAGTCCAGTGCCAGAGGTAGCAAAACAACCCCAAAACATCAGGGTACCTTCGCCATGTTTGACGGTGGAGACCTTGTTGTTTTCTGTGAACGCCTCGTTTTTTCCCTGTAAACTCTTATGTTGATGCCTTTTCCCAAAAAGCTCTACTTTTGTCTCATCTGACCAGAGAACATTCTTCCAAAACGTTTTTGGCTTTCTCAGGTACGTTTTGGCAAACTCCAGTCTGGCTTTTTTGTCTCTGGGTCTGAAGTGGGGTCTTCTTGGGTATCCTACCATAGAGTCCCTTTTCATTCAGACACCGACGGATAGTACGGTTTGACCGGGGGTGAAAGTGGCAAGAATTTCTTGCCGGAACTCCCCGATGTGAAGGTCACCACGGAGCCAGAAATTTTGTTTATTTATTGTTTGGGGGGGTCCAACCTCCTAAAACTAACGAAATGCAAAGAAAACTTTTTTGGCACAGTTATTTCTACACATACAAAAACTGATTTTCATTCAAAATTTTATTTGTCAACGATTTGCAAAGTAAAAGTTAACAAAAACAGCAATAACCCAACCTCCATCTCCAAATTTTTATTTTCACTCATTTCCTCACATACTAAATGCCAAATCTCAATTTTCACTACTTAAGAACGTAGCATGTATATTAAAATTGAAGTTAATGTAAACATTTACCTTTGCTTTCTTTTTTTTTTTAATCATAAAAGATATAAGTAACATACAGTCAGAAATATAAGTAAAAAAGACTTATATTTTGCAGAGTGAAATGGAATATATTTTGAAGATCGCGCAAACATTGACTTTTTTAAATCATAAGGGAATGAATAAGTAGCCCAACATAAATGAACAAATATAAGTCCAAAGTGCACATTGACAGCTAAGATGTTCTGAATCTCTCCATCAGAGCAAATAAAACTAAATATGATGAATAAGCTTCCTCAACTCTTTCGTTGCTCTTGAAAATTTGATCCATTTTCTGTTGCATTGCCCTTTTTATGTCGCATCAACAAACAAAATTCAACAACCTGAACCAATCAGAGCTAACTATTTCTGCTGATCACATGTCAGTATTGTTATGTTCAATAAAACGCTCGGAAACTGACTGTGTGCTCACTGCTGTTTATTGTAAGTCGCCGTCTTCCTAACGCAGCACTCTTCCCCCAAAAACACACTTTACGGCCGTGACGTCACGCCGTCGTAACATTACCCTGTGGCTGTGGTTACATGCCACATTCACCCCCCCCTTTTTTCAAAGTGCAAAAACATTCAAACATATTAACAGAACACGACATTAAGGCCGGAACGTGGCCAACCTATCTGGGTAAACAGGGTAGACTACCTGTTTACCCGCATAGCCAAGTGGTTTATTCTGCCACATAACAGGCTATGCGCTAACCTAAACGTGAGTGAAGGACATAGTCTCTGAGATACGGGGGCTTACGCCGAGCCCGAATAGGGCGGGGCCTCGGTCCGAGGGCGTCACCCGGCGCCTCGGGTTCGGGTGGAATTCCCGGCGCTACTGGAGGGAAATCCCAGTCCCCCGCAGTGTGGCGAGGATCAGCCGCGGCGGCCAGTTCTTGTGCTGATGGCGGGTTGACGCGCCTAAGGCGGCTGGCATGCCAACGGGAGCCGTCAGCCAGGCGGAACGTAGCTGGGCCCAACTGTGCTAATATCTGTTGGGGTGAGGACCAGAAAGACAGTAGCTTGTGGGACCGATGGGGCCGGCGGATACGGACCCAGTCCGACACCTTCAGTGTGTGTCCTCTCACCCGACGTGCCATGTCGTAGCGGTGCTTCATACGGCGTTGATTCTCTGCCACCTTGTCGCCGACAGAGGTTCCTGCTGCTGGAGGGCCTGGAGAATCTCTCTTGGGAGGACGCAGTCGATCCATGGGAAGTTGGAGTTCCCGTCCTAGCATCAGGAAGGCTGGGGAGCTACCTGTGGTGGCATGTGGCGTAGCTCTGTAGTGCAGTACTGTGTTCTGCAGTGCCGTGCTGAATGGGAGACCTTCGGCCAGATGCGCTCGCAGGCCGTTCTTGAGGGTCTGGTTAAACCTCTCTACCCCACCATTGGCCTGCGGGTGGTACAGGGCCGTCCTGATGTGTTTAATTCCTTTCTCCCCCGTGAAGGCAGCGAAGTCAGCTGAGATGAACTGGGGCCCGTTGTCGGTGGTAACGGCGTCAGGAACACCCCAGCGTGCAAACAGGGAGGAAAGAAAGTCAGTGATTTGCTGTGTGGTTACAGAACTCACCGGGAGGACCTCCGGCCACTTGGAGTGGAGGTCGTAGGCCACCAACAGGAACCGCTGGTGATGAGGAGTGCCATGGAACTCCCCACAGATGTCCACCTGGATGTGGGACCACGGCGTCGCAGGCCATTGGAGGGGCTGCAAAGGCGGCGTAGGGGGCGGGCCCGTCTTACCGCTGATAAGGCAGGCGGTGCAGTCCTTCACCATCGTTTCAATATCTCTATCTATGCCTGGCCACCAAACCAGGCTCCTGCAGCGCTGCTTCACCCTCACGATGCCCAGGTGACCGTCGTGTGCCATGTTCAGGATGCGTTGTCGTAGGGAGCTGGGGATCACCGTGCACAGCCCCCGGGCGACGCAGTCATCGTTCCAGCAGGAAAGGTCGTCTCTGACCCGGTGGAAGGGCGCCAGCTCCTCTGGCACCTTTGCAGGCCAGCCCTCTCGGATAAATGTGCGGAGCTGTACGAGCACAGGGTCCTGTGCGGAGGCCGCCTGGAGCTCCTGCAGGGAGACAGTTGTTTGGAGGGGCTCGTGCAGCATGAGGATTAGCTCTGACTCCGAGCCGTCCGGGGCGATGTCAGGCAGTGAGCTGGGCGTGGCCCTGGAGAGCAGATCAGCCACAACATTATCTCTACCGGGCGTGAACACCGTCGTGAAGTTGTAGGCTTGTAGTCTCTCCGACCACCGGTACAGGCGCAGCGGTTTGTGTCCCGACCCTGTCGTGGCCAGGAGGGCTGTGAGTGCTTGATGGTCGGTCCGGAGTGTGAAGTGCCGCCCGTAAAGGTACATGTGCCACCGCTCGCACGCCCAGACGCAGGCTAGCGCTTCCCTCTCCCCTACAGAATACCTCTGCTCCGTGGGAGTCAGGGATCGTGAGGCAAACGCCACGGGACGTTCGGTCCCCCCGTGCAGCTGGGACAGGACTGCCCCTATCGCCGTGTTGGACGCGTCACAGGTCACCAGCGTAGGGCTTCGGAGGTCGAAGTGCGCGAGTACTGGAGGGGAGGTGAGCTGCGTCTTCAGCAGGCGGACTGCTGCGGAGCACGTGGGTGTCCAGGACCAGGGAGCATCCTGCTTGAGGAGGGCGCGTAGCGGTGCCGTGGTCTCAGAGTAGTGTGGAAGGAAACGCAGGTAGAACGCAGTCATGCCCAGGAATGAGGACAACTGTGCAGGGCAGGAGGGCTCAGGCAGACTCAGGATGGCTTCCACGTTTGAGTGGAGTGGGCTGAGGCCGTCGGCGTTCAGGCGAAACCCCACAAACTCGATGACAGGCGCGGAGAAGATGCATTTCTCTCCGTTCAACGTGAGGTTGTGGCGGGTGAGCACCTCAAGCACCCTGGAGAGGCGGTCGTCGTGTGAAGCTGCTGTCGCACCGTGCACCACTATGTCATCCAGGTACACGACAACGCCAGGTATGCCGGCAAAGATGGTGGTCATGATTTTTTGGAAGCAGCTGGGGGCGGAGCTAAGACCAAAAGGCATGCGGGTGTACCTGAAAACGCCCATGTGCGACACAAAAGCGGTGAGGTTGCGGCTTTCTGGATGCAGCGGAACCTGCAGGTAACCCTGGCGGAGGTCAAGCTTGGAGAAGACTGAGGAGCCGTGAAACTTGGCGGAGAGCTCTTCTGAAGTGGGCAGAGGATATTTATCAGGGATTACGGCTTTGTTCACCTGCCTGAGGTCGATGCAGGGGCGCAAGCCACCCGTCTTCTTCCGTGCCACCACCAGGTTGGAGATCCATGGTGAAGCGTCCACCCGTTCAATGACGCCAGCGTCCAGAAGTTTCTGCAGCTCGGCTGAAACATCATCACGTAGAGCGAGGGGCAGACGGCGGAGAGGCTGGATGACTGGGGTCACCTCTGGGTTCAGGAGTGGCTGGTGGTTGAAGGCAGTGAGGCAGCCCAGCCCAGTGAACAGCGATGGCCAGCGGTGCAACCAGGGTGTGGCGACAGTTAGAATGGTGGCACCCAGGTTGTCTGTAATGGAGAAGCCTAGAGCACAGAACAGGTCGAAACCGAGGAGGTTGGCGCCCTTGCGGGACACCTGGAAGGTGAAAGCCGGGAGGGTCCTAGCGCCATAGCGCACCGAAAAAGTTGCAGTGCCAACCATGTCGATCTTGGTGTGTCCATAACCAAATAGGTCCTCTGTACCTGGTTTAACAGTCATTCGAGGGAAGAGTCGCCGGACTGTGGACTCATTTAGGAGCGACTTGGAGGCTGCGGTGTCCAGCAGCAGCGACAGGCACACGCCGTCCAGCTCGACTGTGCACCACTTGAACGGCCTGGTGATGGCGCCCACCGAGTGGATTGTGGTGGAGCCAGATGCGTTGGGTGGACGGGGCCCGGGGTTCGCAGGTGCAGGAGCAGAGCGGCAGACTCTAGAAAAGTGGTTCATCTTACCACAACGTTGGCATCTTTGACCAAGTGCCGGGCACGTGGGCGCACGTGTGCGGTGTGACGAGGAGCCGCAGTTTCCACAATGTTGTCCTGTCGTGGCGCCCCGACGTCCCGCGACATTAACCTCCAGCTCGTCGAGAGGGGCGGCGGTGTCGGGGAGTGGGGCCGCGAGAGCAACCGTATGAGAAGGAGAAAGATGTGGGGCGAGGTGGGGAAGGGCTGGAGCCGGGCCCGAGGCGGCTAGCTGGGACGCTAGCAGGGCCGCTGACTCAAGTTGGAAGGCCATTTCCACGGCTCTAGACAGCGACGTGTCGTCAGGCGATAAAAACAGCTTCTCCCGCAGTTTAAGGTCCGTCGTGTGTTCGGCTAGCTGGTCTCTAATCATCTCGTCCTCCAAATCTCCGAACCTGCAGACGCTGGCCAGGCCCCGGAGGTCGGCGACGTAATGGTGGACCGACTCACCGGGCCGCTGGCGACGCTGTCGGAAAATAATCCGCCGCACCATGACGCTCTGTGGAGCAGCGAAGTGGCCGGAGAGCAGCGCAATACAGTCCGTAAATGTCGTGGCCGGTCCGAGGGTCCGAAAGATGCGTTGGCCCTCGCCGCCCAGGCTATGGATAAGCATTGCCCGCCTCCGCGCATCGCTAGCGCCGGCTAGCCCGATGGCTTCAATAAAAATCTCGAAGGACTCCAACCAGCGGGGCCACGGGATTGGCGGCTCGCCAGGCAGGGCGAGGAACGGAGGAAGAGGAGAGAGTGGAAGCTCCATCTTCGTCGCCAATGTTATGTTCAATAAAACGCTCGGAAACTGACTGTGTGCTCACTGCTGTTTATTGTAAGTCGCCGTCTTCCTAACGCAGCACTCTTCCCCCAAAAACACACTTTACGGCCGTGACGTCACGCCGTCGTAACATTACCCTGTGGCTGTGGTTACATGCCACAAGTATGTCAGCCAATTGAACAGATAAAAGAGTCCAGGCGTTTTGCTTTGCTGCGTGCATTCGCACATTGACGTGACTCATCATTGTCAGACTCGCATAACTGCAGCAGCTGGGGAAACCTCCATGCCGTCCGTGGAATAAAATAAATAATAAATACTGGTGGAAACGGATTACGCTACACAAGCACTTTATTATGATTATTGTTAACACTTGTGTATGTAAATCTGATGCTCTTCTTGGAGATGAAATGCATGTGTGGCAGTTTAGCATTTTTTTATTTTATTTTTTTACATAGCGTTTTGACAGTTGCCGTCATATTTTTGGAATCAAAGCACCGTGTACCGGAACAGCATTCCGGCCCTGAATCTTATACTGGAACTGCGTTCCTGACCGTGCCCGCCCACTTTCACCCCTGGGTTTGACGCTGTTGTACCCTCGGACTGCGGGACAGCTTGACCTTGTTTGGATGTTAGTCGAGGTTCTTTATCCACCATCCGCACAATATTTTGTTGAAATCTCTCGTCAATTTTTCTTTTCCGTCCACATCTAGGGAGGTTAGCCACAGTGCCGTGGGCTTTACACTTATTGGTTACACTGCGCACGGTAGATAATTCAGGTCTTTGGAGATGGACTTGTAGCCTTGAGATTGCCAATGCTTCCTCAACAAAAAGTCCTCAGACAGTTCTTTGGTCTTCTTTCTTTTCTCCATGCTCAATGTGGTACATACAAGGACACAGGACAGAGGTTGAGTCAACTTTAATCCATTTTACCTGGCTGCAAGTGTGATTTAGTTATTGCCACCACCTTTTATGCGCCACAGGTAAGTAACAAGTGCTGTTAATTACACAAATTAGAGAAGCAGCACATGATTTTCAAAGAGTACCAATACTTTTGTCTAGAGTTTTGTGTAAAATTATGTTTTTTTTCCCCCATTCTCTTATGTGTTTTTTCATTGCACGCAAAATAAATGAAGATATTACTACCAAAGCATTTGTAATTGCAATAATTTTCTGGGAAAAATTGAGCATTATCTGAAAGAATTGCAGGGGTGCCAATATTTTTAGCCAGCACTGTTGAGCGCTGATCCCGGATATTATTTGGCACTGGTTAACCATAGAAAACCGGAGATATGATTGTTTTCATATCATGGTAGGAAATGTTTTTTCTCCGCTAAATGGCACTAATGCTCTTTAGACATGCAATTTTTCATTTCTGTATTGTTCTAGTCGGAATTTTAAAACATTGTAAGCGGTTGTTCATGACTTTGAGTACCCTTTCACTGAATACATTTTAACTTGTAATTGAATATAGTGCTGCAACGATTAATCGATTAACTCCATTCTATGAGAAAAAAAGCTTCAAATTTTGATGCTTCGAGAACTTGTATAACTAGTGCCATTGTAATGGTTTTGAAATTGTTTGCATTTACTTTTATTGATTTGGGTGGACACACTGCCCTCTAGTGCTGATAATTAATATGACATAACTGATTAAAATGGCTGAATCCAGCTGCTCCCTGCTAAGACCAGCATATGGAAAGTTTTTGCTTGAGCTAATATAAAAGAGTTTAGATTATAGGTATGTTTAGCCATTTTGGGGGGGAATATGTGAACAATTTGTTAAGAGCATTGTTTTAAATTTTTTTTCGTATTTTATAGCATTTAAGCTAGCTTACTATTGCTATGCAAGTTAGCCAGTTTTTCTTTTGTTGTACTTAATCTTTTTTTGTATACTGTTTGAGGCTAAGCTCAAGTATTTTAATCTATTATTTAGGGCTGTCAAAATTATCGCGTTAACGGGCAGTAATTAATTTTTTAAATTAATCACGTTAAAATATTTGACGCAATTAACGCACATGCCCCCCTCAAACAGATTAAAATGACAGCACAGTGCAATGCCTACATTTTACTTGTGTTTTTTGGAGTTTTGCTGCCCTCTGCTGGCGCTTGGGTGCGACTGATTTTATGGTCTTAAGCACCCATGAGCATTGTGTAATTATTGACATCAACAATGGCGGGCTACTAGTTTATTTTTTGATTGAAAATTTTACAAATTTTATTAAAACGAAAACATTAAGAGGGGTTTTAATGTAAAATTTCTATAACTTGTACTAACATTTATCTTTTAAGAACTGCAAGTCTTTCTATCCATGGATCGCTTTAACAGAATGTTAATGCCATCTTGTTGATTTATTGTCATAATAAACAAATACAGTACTTATGTACCGTATGTTGAATGTATATATCCATTATGTCATCTTTCCATTCCAACAATTTACAGAAAAATATGGCATATTTTATAGATGGTTTGAATTGCAATTACAATTAATTTTTAAGCTGTAATTAACTCGATTAAAAATTTTAATCGTTTGACAGCCCTATTATTTTTAAATAAAAGTGCAAATCTGCATAGTTTGAAGAAACACTTGAGAATTTTGTATTCGCATTTAATGCTCTTTTAAAAGTGGAATCATGGCAAGCCTTTGTTTTACAGCTCCAAAAATAAATAAATGTTCCTTATCCGAATACTCAATTATTCCACTACTAAAATAATCGATAGCCGCAGCCTTACAGAGTAAATTTTTTGGATGACTTTTACTTTTGAAGTAATATCAATTTGAAGTAATGCTACTCTACCTACCTCTGCACCTGGGCTGGCAGTTAACTGCAAGTCCAAAACTGAGCACGAGATTAATTGGAGGGGGGGAAAAAATGAAGCAGCAGACAGTCATTTATTGAAATTTATTAGATATTCTGTTGTGTTCCGTTGTCTAGACCTTCGGTCACAGTTTACAAACTGTGAAAAATAAACGAGAAAAAAAAAAAAGAACTAATAATTATACATTCACTACTGATACCCCTGAATGTTGCCTTTCCGACCAGTCATTCCATCAATGGGGAAAACAAAAAAACTGCCAGTCACAGCGCTAGACGTCCAATCCATTTGAAGTGGAAGAGCTAGCAGCACCTGCCACCCTGCCAGTTCAAATGAATTGGACATCTATTAGTGATAAGCTCATTTAGAGTTTAAATTTTGGTTGTTATTTCTTTAATTACTGATTGGATGTCTATCATCATCAATGGCAGTGAAGGAGTTCAATGGCAATGCTTGGGAGAAAAAAAAAAAAAAAAAAAAAAAATGGTTGACCACCCTTGTCAAATCTCAGCTAGCGTGAGACTATTACCTTTAAAAGGGTTTCACTTTAGTGAACACCAAAACCAAAAAAAACAAGGAGGTAAACATTAGCATTAATATAGCATTGAAGCTAATGGACTTTTGCTATTGAAGCTAGTATATAGCGGACCGTTAAGCTAGTGGACTTTTGCTGTTGAAGTTAGCCAATTGCAACAATTGTCTTACTTGCATAGCAAAAGTCCGCTAGCTTAAATGCTATATAATGCTAATGTTCACCAGATAGTTTCTAGTGAGCATCTGCTAAAGCACGCAAACAGATAATAAAAATTATAGCAAATACAAGAATAAAATGCTAATGTTTACCAAATTGTTTCTAGTGCGCACCAGAAACAATCTGGTAAACCTTAGCATTATATAGCATTGAAGCTAGCGGACTTTAGCTATGCAAGTTAGCCAATTGTTGCAATTGTCTAACATGCTTAGCAAAAGTCTGCTAGTGTAATGGTCTGCTACACTAGCTTCAATGCTATATAATGCCAATTTAGGGGGGGGGGCAGTTGGGAAAAAATGCTAGCATCGTGTGAGGTTTGAACAAGTGGAACTGTATATATATTAAAAAAAAAAAAAAAAAAAGTCAATTCGTCACGCCACACGTACGTAGTCAAACTATGTTAGCGATATAGTTTGCAGTAGTAGCTTGGTGAACTGACCTGCCTATTTGGCGGCCATGTTGGGGAGGTCAATGTTGACGCTGAATAAATGGTAACTTGTCCATTTCTTTAGGGATTAGTGATTCAAATGTAGTATGTAACATACGAATGGAATAGATTTGTCCTTGCATGGAAAAGTCATTTTATTTTGAGAATGTTAGTTTTCCCTTGTGAAAATATTTGGCTAATACAAAAACATGTAATATGTCGTCAAAACCCTTTCTCCATCTTTTTGTGAAAACAGTTTTTGCAAAAAATATTCGTGTCAAAGTCATCGTTCTTCTGGATGTTTTGGGGTTTTTTTTTTTTGCAAAAAGCTTGTACTAATTTTGAAGAAACCCATGAAAAATGGGGAGAAAACATTTTGAGAGCCTACACCTCTTGGTAAATTGGGTGCCCATACTGTCATACAACACAGTATTTAGCGGTCTTTCAAAAGGTGCTCTAATATGGCTGCAAGTCAATCAATTATGATATGTCCATCGCATGCGCGTACCAGTATCTTGTGTATTCATTTGTTACGCAAGGTGTGAGCTATCGTGGTTTACAGAAATTCATGAAGCTAGCTCATGAACTGCCACTGACAGCAATAGATGTTAGAATTCATAAACTAATTTATTTGACAGAATTATAACTCATTCACTGTCAGCGAACATATTGATGACATTACAATTCATAGATTAATCGAAACCGTTTTTTGTCAGATTTATAAAAATGCTATTGATGAAAATTGTTAGCTTTCATAATCGCAAAATTAGTCACCATAAATCTTATTCAACAGAATACCCAACGCATTCACTGTCAGTGAACATATTGATGACATTACAATTCATAGATTAATCGAAACCGTTTTTTGTCAGATTTATAAAAATGCTATTGATGAAAATTGTTAACTTTCATAATCGCAAAATTAGTCACCATAAATCTTATTCAACAGAATACCCAACGCATTCACTGTCAGTGAACTTATTTCAGTGCCACTGACGGCATTACGATTAATCGCAAAACTTAGGTTACTCGATAAAGTTTTGACAGATTATTTTGTAAAGAAGCTATTGACAGTAATAGATGTTAGAAATCACAGATTTATCGCATAATTAGCCAAGAAATTATTCACTAGATAAAGCAACAGATTAATCAATCAACTGCATCGGTTAATTTGATATTATTTGACAGAATAATCTATATATTCACTGCCAATACAGTAATCATGCTTCAGTGCCACTGGTGTCCATAGACTGGGATGGGCTGGCAGCCTTAGAGTACCATAATATTCGGATTATAAACCGCTTTTTTCATTCATTTTGAATCCTGCGGTTTATAGTCGAGTGCGGCCTATTTGTTGATTTATTTGGGTTAACAGGCAACACATGCCTCCTAGCATGCATTACAACACTATAGATGTAAATGACAATCAAAAGATGTTCTGTGCTGATAATTTATTCAGTTACTGTTGCATTTGTTTCATTAATTGCTTGTTATGGTATGGTAACACTTTGACAGCGAAGTCATAAGACAAGTCATGTTTGAGACATGACACTATCATGGGCATTACCTTATGCTTATGACATGTCATCAAGTGTCATCTGGCAAATTATGTTACTAATGCCATTTATATCCAGTTTGGATCTTTTACATCCATTCAAAAGTGAGCTAATTTACCGGATATCACTAAATTATATCGTTAAAAGCATTCATTAATAGGGGTGTGACAAAATATCGAAATGTGATATATCTTGATACTTTGTATCCCGAAAGGTTATCTATATGCTTCTGCCAAGAATCGAGATATAGTTTTAAAAAGGTGTGAATGTTTTAAAAAAAAATTAAAAAAAAAAAAAAGGAACCAACAAGTTGTTAAAATCAAAAAAACATAATACAACCCCTAGCAAAAAGTATGTAATCACCAGTATCGGATGAGCACTCAAATATTTTATCATGTAAAACAAATTCCGATAAAAAGCTTGAAAAAATGAATTAGTTCAAAGTGCTACTCGTTTTTTGACGTCTTCTTCAGGGAATCATCTTTGTAAATCTCACTGGAACGGCATCAAACAAAAGTTCCAGCATCATCATCTTGTCAAGAATCTGCATTGGACAAGGTGATGATGCTGGAACTTTTGTTTGGTGCTGTTTCAGTGAGATCTTAAATGGCCCAAAATGACTTAATTTCCTGGCATTGACTGCCACTGACAGCCATAGACGTTCAATCCGTTTGAAGTTGGAGGGATGGCAGCGAATGAACGAGTGTTCACCCTCCCACTTCAAATGGATTGGACGTCTACTAGTGATAAGCTAATGTACATCTGTCACGCTGCAATGCATGCTAGGTGGCATGTTGTACATCAACAGTGTTGACAGCAGGTGGCAGAAGAGGTTGACCGTCTCCCCCAAGGAAGCAGTGATGGCTTGTTTAAGCAATGAATTGTGGTGGTTCATTTGGTCTTATGATGCTGCTGTCAAATAAAACATTATCTTTTGGTGTAAATATTCTATAATACAGTGAGGACAGCTGTGGCTTATAGTCCAACACGGCTTATCTATGAACAAATACGTTGAACAAATGAACAAATACGCTTATAGTCAGGTGCGCGTTATAGTGCGAAAATTATGGTACATTGATAAATCGCTAAGTAGATTAATCGCAAAAATTAGTCCTCAGATTGATCTATCAACCTTTATATTTAGAAAATTATGTAACAGATGAAACTATCATTACCTGCCAATAACCATTTCAGTGCCGTTGGCAGCAACAGACGTCCATCCCATTTGAACTGGGAGTGGCTAGCAAGCGTAAGTAAAAATTCGTCAGAATGAAAGTATCATAATTGCATATGATCAAATTTTAATGCCATTGCCAGCGATGGACATCCAATCCATCCGAATTGGCCAAGGTAGTCTGCAGATTTGTCAACTTCGACAACTAATTGCAAAATTATCAAACAGATTACCGTAATTTTCGGACAATAAGACGCAACTTTTTTCCTTCATTTTGAATCCAGCATCTTATGGTCAAGTACAGCTTATTTGTTGATTTATTTCGGTTAATAGTTCACACTTTGACAGCGGCGTCCTAAGACGGTCATAAGATCGTATAATTATGACAAGGCACAATCATGGACATTACTGAATGCTTATGACAGATGTCATCAAGTGTCATCCGGCAAATTATGTCACTAACTCCATTCATGTCCAGCTTGGATCTTTTACATCCATTCAAAAGTGAGAACATTGCCGAATGACACAAAATGACATGTGCCATAAGCATTCATGAGTGCTCATGGCAGTGTCATGTCATAATTATGATGGTCTAACAGCATCACTGTCAAATAAACTGTTACCAAATACCATAACTAGCAACTAATGAAACAACTGGAACAGTAACTGAAGACATAATTAGTACAGAACACGAATTTTGATTGTTATTTACATCTGTAGTGCTGCAATGCATGCTAGGAGGCATGCTAGACAACAACAGTGTTGACAGCAGGTGGCATCAGACGTTGACTGTCTCCCTCAAGGGAGCAGTGATGGCCAAATTAAGCTTCTTGAAGCAATGTCATGGTGGTTCATTTGGTTTTATGACAGCCGTATGATGACAACCGTATGATGCCGCTGTCAAATAAAGTGTTACTGGTTAATATCTTTTGGTGTAAATATCCCATAATACAGTGAGGAAAGCTGCGGCTAGTAGTCCAGTCCGGCTTGTGTACGTACAAATGTTTTTGTGCCAAATTTGGTGGGGGCGGCTTATAGTCAGGTGCGCCTTATAGTGCGAAAATTACTGTAAGCTACCATTAACTCATTCACTGCCAATGATGGTATTTCAGTCCCACTGACGGCGACAGGACATCCAAACTACTTTGACTGTCGATCGTGTGCTGATCGGTGTGAGTACGCGCTTCAAAGTGACATAAACAGAAAAACTTCAAAACTGCAAAACGCTCCCTGGTAGAAATAAAAACCAAACGCGACGTCATTCACACAGGAGGGGGCGGGGTAAAGCTAAAACGGGAGAGTGCGGACCCCGCCTCGACGACGACTCATTCCCGGCGCGCTTCAGACACGAAAAGCGACACGTAAAACAACAATAGGGGATATCATCGTAAAAATGGTCCAACGGCGGTGCGATTTTGGTGTGGACCTCGAGGTCTAAAAAGCACATTCGTTTCCTAATGGTCAATTGAAAGAATTAAAAACAAAACCCCTTTGTCGGAATCCCCAACTAACATTTCAGGCAAATTACGTCTGTGCAAAGAGTTTTTTTTTTGTCTTTGTGTACGTATATAATAAATATATATATGTGTTTATATATATATTTATATATGCAAAACCAGGTTGTTGCTATTTGAGCAGAGTGTGGGGAGGGGTCTGTACAGTAGCAAGGAACCAGGGCCACTTCCTCCTGGAGACGGCAGCGGCGGTAGTGGAGGTGGTGGGCGTGTCTCCGATGACATCATCAAGACAGGGTCAGGGTGGTTTGGCTCATTGCTCGTGAGCAGCACTGGTGCCTCGAATCGGACCGGTCTTACGCAGCTGAAGGAAAAACGAAAAAAGATTGAAGTATACATGCAAAGAGTGTTTTCTGTATGCGAGAATATTATAGGGCTGCCACAAAATTGCATCTTATAAATATGTTATTGAGAAATTATTTCAATATTTATACATTTTACATGGATCGATTTAGATGAGTATTTATTATTACACCCAGGGTAAAACAACAGTAAATTTTTGAGCCGATGACTCAACTCAAGGAATACATAGTGGGGCAAACAAGTATTTAGTCAACCACCAAATGTGCAAGTTCTCCTACTTGAAAAGATTAGAGAGGCCTGTAATTGTCAACATGGGTAAACCTCAAGCATGAGAGACAGAATGTGGAAAAAAACCCAGAAAATCACATTGTTTGATTTTTAAAGAATTTATTTCCAAATTACAGTAGAAAAATAAGTATTTGGTCACCTACAAACAAGCAAGATTTCTGTCTGTCAAAGAGGGCTAACTTTTTCTAACGAGGCTCCACTCGTGACCTGTATTAATGTCACCTGTTTTAACTCATTATCGGTATAAAAGACACCTGTCCACAATCTCAGTCAGTCACACTCCAAACTCCACTATGGCCAAGACCAAAGAGCTGTCGAAGGACAAAATTGTAGACCTGCACCAGGCTGGGAAGACTGAATCTGCAATAGGTAAAACGCTTGGTGTAAAGAAATCAACTGTGGGAGCAATTATTAGAAAATGGAAGACGTACAAGACCACCATGAATCGAGAGATTTTGAGTGAAAATCCAATACAAGACCAATTATAATCTTCCTCGATCTGGGGCTCCACGCAAGATCTCACCCCGTGGCGTAGAAAAGGATAACAAGAACGGTGAGCAAAAATCCCAGAACCAAACGGAGGGACCTAGTGAATGGCCTACAGAGAGCTACACAGTAACAAAGGCTACTATCAGTAACACAATGCGCCGCCGGGGACTCAAATCCTGCACTGCCGGACGTGTCCCCCTGCTGAAGCCAGTACATGTCCATTTTGGCCAATACCAAAAGTTCATCTCAATACTTTGTTATGTACCCTTTGTTGGCAATAACGGAGGCCAAATGTTTTCTGTAACTCTTCACAAGCTTTTCACACACCGTTGCTGGTATTTTGGCCCATTCCTCCATGCAGATCTCATCTAGAGCAGTGATGTTTTGGGGCTGTCGTTGAGCAACACGGACTTTGAACTCCCTCCACAGATTTTCTATGGGGTTGAGATCTGGAGACTGGCTAGGCCACTCCAGGACCTTGAAATGCTTCTTATGAAACCACTCTTTTGGTGCCCAGGCTGTG
Organism: Corythoichthys intestinalis; assembly: GCF_030265065.1. NCBI lineage: Eukaryota > Metazoa > Chordata > Actinopteri > Syngnathiformes > Syngnathidae > Corythoichthys > Corythoichthys intestinalis. The sequence continues at coordinate 3,306,477 of NC_080411.1, forward strand.
TGTTTGGGATCATTGTCATGCTGAAGACCCGGCCACGTCTCATCTTTAATGCCCTTGCTGACGGAAGAAGATTTTCACTCAAAATCTCTCGATACATGGTGGTCTTGTACGTCTTCCATTTTCTAATAATTGCTCCCACAGTTGATTTCTTTACAACAAGCGTTTTACCTATTGCAGATTCAGTCTTCTCAGCCTGGCGCAGGTTTACAATTTTGTCTCTGGTGTCCTTCAACAGCTCTTTGGTCTTGGCCATAGTGGAGTTTGGAGTGTGACTGACTGAAGTTGTGGACAGGTGTCTTTTATACCGATAATGAGTTAAAACAAGTGCCATTAATACAGGTAACGAGTGGAGCCTCGTTAGACCTCGTTAGAAGAAGTTAGACCTCTTTGACAGCCAGAAATCTTGCTTGTTTGTCGGTGACCAAATACTTATTTTCCACTCTAATTTGGAAATAAATTCTTCAAAAATTAATGTGATTTCTGGGTTTTTTTCCACATTCTGTCTCTCATGGTTGAGGTTTACCCATGTTGACCATTACAGGCCTCTGTAATATTTTCAAGTAGGAGAACTTGCACAATTGGTGGTTGACTAAATACTTATTTGCCCCACTGTATGTTGAACGTTTCCATTTTTGTGCTTTTTGAACAAAAGAAAAATGCCATCGCTTCCGGGCTGAGGAACTTTGTGAGGTCAAAGTGCATCATTCGCTGTCGCCTTGTAAATCTGCACTGCCCCCTAGGGCCTGGCATGAACACTACATCATTTTCATGCGGAATTGCAACATTGTTCGAATGGAGACTGGCCCATATAAATGCAAACATAAAATTTTTTGTGTTCTCGGAGAGTCACCATGTAAACGGCCCCTAAAATATATAGAGTCTAATGTTTATCAGTACATTACAGAAAATAATGAACTTTATCACAATATGCTGATTTTTTGAGAAAGACTAGTAGTGGCTAGTTGCCTAATCTAATAATGGTTTGTAGCAGCCCTAGACAAAAAAGGTGATAGAATGTGAAAAGTGTCAGGAAAAAGCTGGAAGAAAAATCATTGAATGGAAGGGAATGGTGAGAAATGACAAGAATGGATCATTGAACATTTTTTCCTGACATTTTCATTAGGTTTTTCTCCATGCAGTCATGTGTCGTTGTCTCACATTCATGAAAGGTTAATGAAATCAAAAGTTCAGAGTAGGCTGCGAGTGGCGGGATGTGAACAATAGGGCTGCCGCAGCAAAAAATTAACTTGATCGTCGATGAAACACAGGTCAACTTTGCAAGTGTCATGACAAAGCTTAAAGTTCGCTTTCATCGTAGACTACAGAAATCAGAATATTTCATGGATTTTTTTTCCTTTTCTTGTCAGTAAGGGATACCGCAGACTTAAAAGATTTGTAGGCTCTAATAAGCCACAATTGTTCTCTTTTACTAAAATATGTTATTAGAAATACATAAAATATTGCCATTGATTTAAAAACCTATAATATCTAGTACATATCTTGACCTAGGGAGGGCGCCATGCTTGATGTGTGCAATGCACGCTGAGGGTGATGACACGGTTGGGCTGAACTGGGAGAATAGCAGTGCTAGCTAGCAAGCGAAGCTAGTATGACGACTGGCATGATTTTGTCACATTCTGCTCCTTGTCAGATTGTTTTGTTACAGAGATGTGGAATGAGTTACCTGCATCCCATTCCAGATCATCAGCAGTGTCTTTAAAACGATCCTCGGCGGCTTGCCGAGATATTGACTTGCTGCCATTTGACAGAGGTAGAGGTACTACTGTATGGAATTGTGGACATTTAGGCTCATATCAATTTATATTAATTATATTGGACATGTATTATCTATAACTTTAGTCGAAGTTGTTCTATTTTTCACAGAATGCCATAGACTTCATAATGTATTGACGAGACAGGGGGCGTGGGGTTGATTCATAGGGGGCCTATCTCCGTCAAAGCTGACAGAGAGGAATCACAGACAAAGAGCTTTTTACGTTGAAAATTCTTGTGAATAAATACTTAAATCCCTGAATTCTTTATAGATATGGACGTAAAACAATCTCAATTCTTGAAGAAAAAAAAAAAAAAAAAACGACAAGTTAGCATTTATTTTATGTACATATTTCAAATGTGCTGCTAGATTTTAAGTCACTGTGGCGCCACCTTGTCACCACAAAGAGATTTTTACGTTGAAATTCTTGTGAAAAAAAATGCTTAAATCCGTGAATCCTTTATAGATATGGAAGTCAAATAGTCTCGATTCTTGGATAAAACCAAAAAACACGTGCAGTTAGCATTTATTTTATGTAAATATTCCCAACAACGATGCTAGGTAGTAAGCAAATGTAGCGGCCGCCATATGAAAACAGCTTTTTCCGTTGAAAGTTATTTTTAATAAATGCTTCAATCCCTAAATTCTTTGTAGATATGGGCGTAAACCACTCTCGATTCTTGGTTAAAACAAACAAAAAAAACGTGCAGTTAGCATTTATTTTACGTAAATATTGCGAACTATGACACCAGTGCCATAGCGGCTAATTTCTCCCATTGATTTTTTTTTTTTTTTACGTTTCAAAATGCACACATTGTATGAAAAAATATTACCTTGAATCCAGGGGTCGCGTTAACCGGAAATTTTCCGTCGTTGACCGGTTTTTTAAAACAGTGACGGAAAAAACTGAAGTCCGTCAGTCATTTTGACAGGTTGCAATTCACACCCCAGACCACAGGGTGGCGAGTTAGCATATAAATTAGCTATTGTCTCTCTTAATGCATGACGTCGTTGGCTATTCTGTCAAAATATTGTAGCGTAACCGGGGTCTGGCGGCGGCACCGTGATTGACACATCAACGCGAGGTTCTTATTGGTGCACCCGGTGTGCCAGCGCGTCATCCAATTGATGGACAAGATTGCCGCCTGTGTATAGACCCCAATCACATGACGTCACAACTCCGCCTCCCTGACCGGAGCCGCCATATTGTGTGTCAGCCCGTCATGTTTATACATTACCGCTACGTACATGCCTCCTATTACGGCGTGTTTTTCTGCTCGTTAATATTAATAATCAAAATGGTGAAGGCGTGTGTGGCGGTTGGTTGCTGTAACAGAGAAGATAGACGGAGAGACTTGAAGTTCTACCGTATTCTGAGAGACGCGAAGATGAGAGCGAGATGGACTGCTGTAATTCGACAAGAAATCTGGGCACCAAACAATCACCACAGACTATGTAGTAGTCTTTTTATATCTGGTAAGATGCATTTAATATATATTTAGAAGATTTTGGGCTGACAACCACAATTAAGATCATTGTGTGACGTTGGTGATTGGGGTCTATATCGTTGCCTCCTTTTCTTTGGGGGCGGAGTTGTTGGCGGTAAGCAGAGTAAAAAGGGAGAAAAATACCACGACTTCCGTGTCTAATTTTTCGCCGCCAAGCAAGCGTTACAATATTAATTAAAAATGAATGAAAACTAAATACTATTGAATATGTCATCATTATCATTTTAAAAATTTACGTGACGGGTAAAAATAGACTATGACCGGATTTTTATGACCCTGTCAGTCAAAATGACAGACAACGAAAATGTCTAGCGCAACCTCTGCTTGAATCCTCGAACAAATCCCTTCACAGACAATCATTCCTGTTTGTATGCGGTACAGCTTTTAAACTTTTTCAACCTAAATCCGGCGTTGGATTGCTGTGCGCGTGCGTGTTTGAGAATAACTTCTCTTGAAGTGAGCACTCCCCCTACTTGAAGGCGTGGCGTAATGTGTCGCAGATGTGACCCGTCAATATAATTATGAAGTCTATGAGAATGCTTATTTGCAAAACTTTAAAGTTGTTTCATTGATCATTATTAAAGCATTCAGTATGGCATAACACAACACAACAATATCGGGGTAATGGTTAAAAAGTCATTATCCGTAGATTGATCGGAAAATCATTTGATAGATTAATCTATTGCCTCATTCATAGCCAATGATCATGTTTGGCTTCCATCCATGCATAGATAAATGGCAAAATTGGATTATTTTGACAATGGACTCACAGAGTACATCGATTAAGCGCAAAATAATGATAGATTACCTCTTTCGGTGGCATTGACGATGATAAATGTCCAATCACGTGGCACTTAAAAACTCTTTAAATTAAAACCGTTTCAGTGTCACTAGTAGCCAGCGAGTTCAAGAAGAGGTTTGGGACAATTTGGAGGTCAACAATGTCTCTAAACGTCTTTCAAAATAGTTGTGGATTAACATTGGCAGCCCTAGTAAAGAATGACCAAGAGGATAGCGTGGATGGGGTGAAAAGGACAGACAAAAAGCCAGGCGCTCTCCATGCAGGCGGCGGCCAGACGGTCGGCCTCCATGCGTGACTTACTCAGCCTGCCTCTAGAGTTTGACTACAGCGAGGGAGCCTACTCGTCTGTCGCCGAGGTGCCTCGCACATCACCTTTCTGACGCATCTAACGTGACATTGCAGGGTTAAACAAAACAAAACAAAACAAAACAAAAACTCCGTTTGGCCTTTGCTCGGAGGAGAGAGATGTTCTTTACCTCCTCCAGTTCCCTTTGGGTCTCCTCCTCCATGCGCCTAATGTCTTCCATGGTAAGACCCACCCACTTGTCCACCCAGCAAAAGAGCTGACGGTGGAAGTTGGTGAAGATGCGCTTTTCTTGCTGTGGACACAAAAGCAGGGAAAAACTGCCACAAAACCATTTTGATAGTCTACTAATCACCAGTGTTGTTTTTGGTAGTCCTTTTTATTTTCGTCTTGGTCTTTAGTAAACTGCTACCAAATGTATGTCCGAACCACAAAAGGCAGCAGTTCTTCCTATGATAATTCACACTCAGCAGAAAAAACTGTACATCAGGTTCAAATAATTATACCGACCTGGACGCCACAGACTATAAACTGAAGCTAATGCTAACACAAACCCTACGCTAAGGCTACTAGTTACGTTTAGTATGTAATGATCACTCAGCAGACTTTTAAAAGCTAAAGAAACATTGTACAGTGGTATGAAAAAATATCTAAACCTTTTGGAATTTCTCATATTTCTGCATAAAATCACCATCAAATGTGAGCTGATCTTTATCAAAATCACACAGATGAAAATACAGTGTCTGCTTGAACTAAAACCACTAAAACATTTATAGGTTTTCATATTTCAATGAGGATAGCATGCAAACAATGACAGAAGGGGGAAAAATAAGGAAGTGAACCCTCTGCCTAAGGAGACTTAAAGAGCAATTTAAACCAATTTTTAACAAACAATTTAAGTCAGGCGTGTGCCTAATCACTGATGAGTGGTTTAAAGCGGCCCTGCCCACTATAAAACACACACCTAGTAAGAATTGTCTTGATAAGAAGCATTGTGTGATGTGCATCATGGGTTGGTCAAACGACAAAAGAACGGTCTGAAGACCTGCGATCAAGGATTGTTGATTTCTTTGAAGTTGGGAAAGGATTTTTAAAAAATCATCTCTAAAAGTCTGGATGTTCAACAATCGACAGTCAGAGAAGTTTTCTACAAATGGAGAGAGTTTGGCACTATCGCTTCTCTACCAAGTAGTGGCCATCCACCAAAGATGACGGCAAAAGTTCAGCGCAGAATACTCAGAGAGGTAAAAAAGAACCCTAGAGTGTCTACTAAAGTCTTACAGAAATCACTGGCACAGTTCAATATCTTTGCACACATCAACCATATGTAAAACTATGACCAAGAATGGTGTTCATGGAGGATTCCACAGAGAAAGCCACTGCTGTCTAAAAAAACATTGTTGCGCAAAAAGGCACTTGGACGTTTTGGCAAAATATTTAGTGGACTGATAAAACCAAAGTTGAATTATTTGGGAGTAACACACAACGTCATGTGTGGAGGAAAAATGGGACAGGTCACCAACATCAACACCTCATCCCAAACATGAAGCATAATGCATCATGATTTGGGGCTGTTTTCTGCCTCAGGACCTGGACAACTTGCAATTATCAATGGAAGAATTAATTCAACAGATTATCAGGATGTTTTGCAGGAAATCCTGAGGCCGTCTGTCAGACAGTTGAAGCTAAAACGAGGATGGATGCTGCAACGAGACAATGATCCAAAACACAGAGGTAAATCAACTTCAGAATGGTTGCAAAAGAACAAAATACACGTTCTGGAGTAGCCAAGTCAAAGTCCAGACTTGAACCCCACTGAGATTCTGTGGCATGACCTATAGACAAGGAGTCATGCCAGACATCCCAGGAATCTGACTGAACTACAGCAGTTTTGTAGAGAGGAATGGCCAAGATTAGTCCTGATCAATGTGCCAGACTGATCTGCAGCGACAGGAAGTATCTGGTTGAAGACATTGCTGGGGGTTAAATATTAAATGTGATGGTTGACTTCCTTATTTCTCCTAAGCTTGAGAACGATAAACCGATACGACCGGATATCCGGTTTTACAGGTGAGAGATACAGCTGTATCGATAGTAAAGTTACCACTTGACAGTAATTAGCCATTAAATATTCAATGAACCGATAGTAGAAATAGAATTCGGCTATCGCGAGCACAAGAATCGGCTTCTAATGCCTAGTTCAATGCATTGCTTAATGGGATAATAATTTAGCTTTTACTTCACATGCTGCACTTGTGTCATTCACCACACAACGCACTTAGATTGAGACCACACGCATGATATAATATGGACAAGCACAACTCACGGTCGTGATTGCCTCAGAAGAACCGCTACTAGTCGCTGTCATTACACGATCGTACGAATGCGAGAGGTAACAAAACCACTGTAATGCACGATCCGTAGCGTTTTCTTCAAAGCCCAAAACGAAACTCGTAGTGGCAACGAAGCAACATGCTAAAACAATGGACAGTTTGACCACCGACGCCAGCGATTGATTTTCAACGCACCCAGGAAAAACAAAGTTGGACTTTGAAGTGAGGATGCAGCCAGATCTGTTCGCATGGGACAGAGCTAGTGTCAAGTGTGGATCAGTACAGAGATCGTGAGTTTTTAACCCTGAAAAATAACCCACTACAATGGTGGAAAGGGCAGCGCGACCCTCTGGAGACTTTGTTTCCACGAAACGCAGTCTACTTAAACATGAACATGTGGATTATTTGATCTTCCTCAAGAAAAAATCTGCCCTTCCAAAAAGATAAGGACAGTGATGAGTAAAAAATGTGGAAACACAGGCATAAGTGAAAGACTTTGCTGTGTGTAAGGTTAAAGTAATGATTATTGACCTGTCTAAAATGCCATCTTTTTATTCCAATTATACCAGTGGTAAAGCATAATTTACTATTTATTTATGATAACATTGAGGGTTTAATTATTTTTTCTAGAGCTGCTGCATATGATTAATATTTTTTGTTTGTAAGATGTCTACGTTCAAAGTTTGCACTTAAATTACTTACCTCTTGTGTTCAAAACACCAGGAAATACAGTAATTGAATTACTGCACTTTATTGTTGTCTGTCACTGGAGTTTTATCATAAATCCCATCCAACAAAACGACGGTCATATAGTGAGCTTTAATTTTTTTTTCATAAAAAAATAAAACATAACATTGGTATGAAATTTTGTTGTTTAAATTTACTATTAGAAATGTGGTCTTTTTTATATGTTTAAAATACTGTACGAACACACATAACAAATGTTTACTATCGTATCGTTTTCACTCTGTATCGAACCGTATCGAATCGCTCTGACATAAAAATATCGTTTTTTTTAATCGAATCGTAACCTGTGTATCTAGGTACATATCGAATCGGCTTAATGCCAGAGATTCCCAACACTAATTTCTCCCCCATTCTGTCATTGTTTGCATACTATCCTCATTAAAATATGAAAACCTACAAACGTTTGGGTGGTTTTAGTGAAAGCAGACACTGTTTTTTCATCTGTGTGATTTTGCCAAAGATCATATCACATTTGATGGTGATTTTATGCAGAAATGTGAGAAATTCCAAAAGGTTCAGATACTTTTTCATACCACTGTATATTCTCTCTTGCCAAGATAAGGAAGCAAATCTTCCTATGTGTTTCAAAACAAGCAAGCCTGGATGGAGCGAAGCCTCGCTTGAAGGACACAGTTGAGTGTGCGGGGAGACTGCAGCACGTTACATGAGTGACAACCAAACACGGCGAGGATGTACGCCGACTAACAGCACGTACAAAAAGGAGATGTCACGCATTGTGCACATGACAGAAATAGTCACATTTTCGTCTCGTTCTCGTCAGACAAGCCACAATCTCGTCATCACGTCTGTAAGATATGCTTGATTGTATGACCATTATACTCTGCGGGTTATACAAGTTTGCTCTCCCACAGCTATTATACGCGCTCTCCCAAGCTATTATGAAGAATACAGTTTTAGCCCATAATCATGTGCTTACATTATTATTACCGGCAATTGCTCACATTCTGCTGATAAATAGATACACACACATATGTTGATTCATCACACAACAGCTCAGTACTTTTCCACCAAGCTACTTCGAGTGCAAATGTGTGTTCAAAACAAAGTTATCTTGCTCGCTCAAGAGTGTGACTGTTAATTTAATCAATGAGTGTGACTGTTAATTTAATCAATGACTAGAATAAAGAACTTGCCCGATTGAAACTGCCACGTTGGACAACAGTGTTGTAACTATATCCTGCCCAGCAACAAGCCCTCAATAAAAGTCAGCAGCGCGGGGAGCTCTGAGAGAGACTTCGATGAGACGCTCTTAGTCACGTTGCCCGATCTCAGACCTCTCCCCAAACTGCAGCTTGGTAAAAGTCTACTCTCTGCGTCCTGCCTCCTTGTGTCCTGCCTTTATCACCTCGCTCTGGGTCAACAGCTAAATTGAAGAAAGTTTTTTAGACCCAACAACGTCATTGTCATGAAAAATATGTTCGTCAACTAAATGTTTTTGCTATCGTCAACGAAAAAAACAATGCTAATTCCCAAAAATTGCAGCGGGACCTACCCGGTGGATGAAGTTCTCCACTCTGGTTTGAAAACCCCACCACCGAAACTTGACCGAGACCAGCTTGTATGCGCACATGTACGGACAATCTGTCTTCAGCTCGTTCTGCGTCGGAGGAAGAGAAAGAATTGGGGAAAACAGATCGACGCGGAGGCTCGAGTGCTGCCCGACTGACTCACCTTCCACTCAGGACCGAGAGGGCCTCTTCCTGTTTTGGCCGAGTGGAAGAGGGAGGGATCCTCTTCTGCTTTGTAGTCCTGTAATAAAAGAGCTTGTGACATTCAATTTTCTTTTACAGAAAAATAGGAATCTACACCATCGAAGTAATTCCAGTAGTGTTGAAAACTCAATTTACACTAGCGATCTACCGATCTGAGTTTTTCGGGACCGGTACAGATTACTAGTAGTTAGAGGAGCCGATAACCAATTTTTGGAGCTGATATCAGTTTGCAGTAAAAGTAATTAAAAAAAAAAAAAAAAAACAGGAATAATGCCATCACTGAACTAAAGCATGTTTATTGAATCACACAAAAAATATTAACTCCAGGAGTGCCTGATTTTCCTGAATTCAGAAAGGTCTTATTAAGTTTAATAAAAGGTTAAATAGCGCTACAGATTTTGTTTTTTTTTAAACAAACGAGAAATGTTTTAAACATGTTTTTAACCCTTAAATACCTGCAACATGAAGCAATTATCAGAGAATCCCAAATTTCTTTTACATAATGTCCTAATGCAGTACTTCTCAAATAGTGGGGCGCAGAGCGATGCCGGGGGGGCACATGTGTCCTCGGGGAACATGCTTTTTTTTTTTTTTTTTTTTTGCACCGTACTGGAATAAAGTGTACTTGCACATCCACTCAGTGGGTGGCAGTGGCGCTCTCATTTTCAGAGTGCGTGCAGTATTTTTGAACTAAGGAAGAGCACTCAGCACACAGAAAACAGATATGAAGAGCAGTGCGCCGCCGCCGTTTTCGAAAGCCGTTTTCCGACCGGACTCACTCACGCAGCGACCCACTGTCCTGTCCGGTTCTCACGTAGCCGCCCGAGAAGTGCCATTTTCGGCTTTGGATCGTCACGACGACCGCCCTCACCTACGGATTCTACCTCGGCCTCCGAGAATGCGCTTTTTTCGTGCCGTTTGCCTTTTAGCTTGGACTTTTAATACAGTGGGTGATGAGGAAAGACCACTATTTACTGTCTCTAAAAATAATTATAGCGGACAGCCAGAAGCCAAATCAATTAAGATGCCACTTAAAGACATTAGACCCCAATCTCATTGATAAGCTGCTTCATTGTTTTTCAGCGAAAACGTGCCGAATATTGCCAACAATCGTCCTGCTTTGTCAGTGTTATATCAGTAAACCAGTGAGCATTGTTAGCATGCTCATTGTAAAATAACTCCACACCATTGCAAAGGAGGTAATACTGAGTGTGAGCAGCAAAAATAAAAACTGTCCTTCTGTCCAAGGACACTCTTTTTTTCTTTTCAGTTTTGTTTTTTCGGTCAAATTTTTTTGGCATATTGTCCTCATGAGTGAATGTTTCTAATCAATTTGAATTTGTTATAATTTACTGATTTTATTACATTTTATTTTTCTGTATCAAATGGTCAAAAATGTATCTTGAGTGTATTTTTAGAGTTTGGATGTGTCTTTTTTTTTTTAATTCAGGCAAATTGATGCGCGTCAATTCTTCTGTTACAAACAAAACAATATTAATAAAGTTATACTTTATTATAAGTTGATCTATGTTACTTTTTTTCTTTATTAGAAAAAAAGGACAATGTTATATTAGAAAAAAAGGACACAATGTTAGGCAGATCCAAATTTATAATAGTAATTTTATAGACAAATGATACTATTTACAGTGGCGGTAGAGAGTTGTGGGGGGCGCGAAACAGTTACGTCTTCCTTGGGGGGGCGTAACAGAAAATAATTGAGAAGCACTGTCCTAATGAAACCTTTTTTTCAAATTTGCAAAAAGAAAAGTCAAAATGAATATGTGTAATAAGCGCTGTAATATCTATAACCCTTGCTAAATCCTGTTTTTTTTTTCTGATGGAACCTGCAGATACATGTGTTGACTTGCATCCATCAATTTTTTCCCCCCAAAAAGAAATGTAAAAATTCTGAATTTGGCTCAAAATCATGAAATTTTAGGTGTATCAAATGTGATACATTTGGCAATAATGGGTTAAACATCAGTGTTTAAAGTGATCTTCTGATTTAAATACATGTAGGCTCTAATAAACCACAATTGTTCTCTTGTACTAAAATATGCTGTTAGAAACACATTAAATGTTAAATCAATGGCAATATTTTATAATATTTAGTCCATATTTTGACCGTCAGTTGGCGCCATGGTTTGCGGGCTCGCAGTGATGACGTCATTGGGATCTTTCCAAATGTGTAGCGTGTTCAACAATTGCTTATTGCTGCCTAAACTCGCGAAGTCAAATGCCACGATGTGCTACTTTTGGACGCAATTTCCAGTCAAATGGAAAAAAGGGGAGTGAAGTGAGAGGTCAAGGTGGAATTATTATTTTTAGTGAATAAATGTGCATAAGTGGAAGCTAACCCTATCCTACCCACCACGCGTTACAACTTGGCGCCCGAACATTTTTCCTGGATCCTCAGTCAAGTAAGGGTCCCATCGCGTCTGCAATAATGGTTTAGGATCTGTCCATTTATTTTTATTCGTCGGTCCCACAGCGGCTTTTTGGATCAGTCTATTTTATGGAATCGACGGCCTAATCGCGGCTACGATATTGCCATGGGATCGGTCTAATTCCTGGATCTTCGAGTGAGTAAAAATCGCGGATTTGGATTAGTATTGCTATCTTTTTTGTTGACTATTCTTCGTGGGAGTTTTCCCCAAATCATACTAAATAATTAAAGCACTATGGCATGCTACAGTGACGACAGTGACTCTGACGTGGACCTTACAACAATGTTAGATTTCGTCAGGGAATGCGTGTTTGCGTACTGCTGAGCTCCCGAGTGAAGAGTGGTCAAGGTGGAAATATTATTTTTTGTGAATAAATGTGCATAAGTGGAAGCTTCTCCCCTTTCTGGTACTTTTATACACGTATCCTAGCTACCACGCGTTACAATGTACAAGACCTGGATTACACAAGGTGTGCTCTTTGGCCTGTGCTGTATGTAAAGCACACGATAGCTCTGGATGCTAACAATCTACATAATTATTTTGGGAAAACGTTTGAAAATGCAATATGGTTACCTTGAATATCTGCTAATAAAACCGGGGTTCCCGAATCCCAACAGCATGCACTCTCGCTCCCAACTGGAGTTCCCAACAGGACTCTCTCGCATCACCAGTTTTGCCCAACTTTTGTCTTATCAGGTATTTGCTGCACGCATTTTTCCCTGAAACTCGTCTTGTGAACGACCGACAGTGCTGTCCTGCTCTTCACTTTTCAGATCTGGTTCAAATAGGAAGGGTTGAAATGACGACATGTTGGGAAAGCTAACGAGTGACAAGCTGGAATTTCGGCATTCGGGGCCAGTGACGTCACGCACTGCGACGTAACAAGAATGGCGACCTATCACTTAAAATAATTTTACAAACTTTATTAAAACAAAAACATTAAGAGGGGTTTTAATATCAAATTATTATAACTCATACTAACATTTATGTTTTAAGAATTACTTGTCTTAAAAATAGAGGATCCCTTTAACAAGCTAAACTATGATTGACACATTCGGCATCTTTAAAGGTAGCGCTGCCAAGCTTCTCTGGCAAGATCAAAGCTTCAACGCCAGTCAAACATCGTTAACTTCAACAAGCAAAACTTCCAGTGCACTTCTGACCAAGAAAAGCTTCCTAATAAGGTGCAATAGAAGAAGAAGCAGCTGTTGAGGGATGGCAGCTGCCACTCTCCCACTTCAAATGGATTGGACGTCTACTAGTGATATACTCATTCCAATTCACAGCAGAAGCTTGTTTTTCTGTTTAGTAGTTGTTTGTAGAATATCCTAGAATGATTTCCTGACCAATGTATCGATAATCGTTGTATCGTCATATCATCGTTATCGTGAGCTTTATATCGCAAATCGTATCATATCATGAGGTACCACGAGGTTCCCAAGTAATCTAATATGTTCAATCTGTGCATTCTAACACTGTCAGTGGCACCAAAACATGATTATTCACTCCCAGCCCTTCCAGGTTTAAATGGCTTGGACGTCTGTCACCGTCAATGGCAGCCATTGAGTGGCACGGTGCCATTTTAATCCTGAGGGTCAGCATTGGGCAAAGCGTGAGTAGCGATGTGCGGCAGATGGACGCCACGCTTAAGCCGCTGATCCACTTAAGCCATTATTACTCTCAAGCTCGGTTTTTAAAATGTAGCTCCAACACAGAGCGGCATGCCCATCATGCCAATCTTTGGAACGAATTATCCATTCTTACTTATCTCATGCTTACGGCCATACTACCCTGAGAACGCCCGATCTCATCGTCTTAACATGAAACCGGCTGAAAATGATTCTTGTAATATTATTTGTCTTTTCCCACAAAAAAACAAACTTTGTCCACAAATATTGCTATTATTTCCTCGAAAATGACAAGTTCATACATGGTACCTGTACACTTGGTTGTTCTCAATGAACATTCTCAAATGAGTTTTTCTAGAAAGACATTTTTCTCCAAATACAACTTAATTCTTGCAATGTTACACCATTTCCTGTTAAATTTGAATCTTTTCATAAAATCCAACTTAATTCCAATCACACAACTACCAAACATTTATTTATTCATAAACTATTTCAGTTCACCACCATCAAGTTTGACCGGTAAATGACATTTTATGTGATGTTAAACAGCAAGAGTACCGAAATAAATAAATAAACAGCGGATAATGTTGTACAGAAGTGGATTAGGGCCACTGAAGGAAAAAAGTGGCCAAGATTCTGATTGTATTTCTTAGAATAAAGTCAGAATCCTGGCCGCACTGTTTCTTCTTCAGTGGCCTTAATCAGGGTTGTAAATATAAAAATATTGAAATGGTGATATATCGGGAAACTTATCCCAAAAGGTTATCGATATGTTCCTGCCAAGAATCGAGATATCGTTTTAAATACAGTGAGGCAAATTGTTGGAATGGAAAGATAAGACACAATATATTCAACATACGGTACATAATTACTGTATTTGCTTATTATCACAAAAAATCAACCAGATGGCATTACCATTATTATCATTCTGTTGAAGCGATCCATGGATAGAAAGACTTGTAGTTCTTAAAAGATAAATGTTAGTACAAGTTATAGAAATGTTATATTAAAACCCCTCAAAATGTTTTCGTTTTAATAAAATTTGTCAAATTTTTAATCAAAAAATAAACCAGTATCCCGCCATTGTTGATGTCAATAATTACTTACACAATGCTCATGGGTGCTGAAGCCTATAAAATCAGTCGCACCCAAGCGCCAGCAGAGGGCGACAAAACTCCGAAAAACACAACAAGTACACATTTCACTGTGCTGTCATTTTAATCTGTTTGATCGGGGCATTTGTGCGTTAATTGCGTCAAATATTTTAACGTGATTAATTTTTAAAATTATTGCCCGTTAACGCGATCATTTTGACAGCCCTAGTTTAAAACTGATCATAATTATTACATCTGAAGTGCTTAAAAAGTATTTATCTATATATATATATATATATATACACACACACACACACACACACACACACACACACACACACAGTATATAAGCATTTTTAAAAATCATACTTTGGGGGGAGAAAAGTGAGAAAAAACATGTTTTATATGTATCTCTTTCCAGTGCTAGATCTGAATAAATACCTTGAGCACACACACACACACACACACACACATAAAATGGGGAGGCGGGAGGGTTGGGGGGGCTTGGGGTATGCATTACTTCGCCGTTTTTCACTTATCGCGGCGGGTTCTGGTCCCTATTAACCGTGAAAAACAATGGAATACTGTACACTGTGGTCATGATCATGGTCATCCAAAGTCTTTCCAAACACCTATTCAAGTCATCTAGTAAAAATTTCTTTAAAAAAAGTACATATATACAGTATATATTAGGGGTGTCAAAATTATCGTGTTAACGGGCTTTAATTAATTTTTTAAATTAATCACGTTAAAATATTTGACGCGATTAACGCACATGCCCCCTCAGACAGATTTAAATGACAGTACGGTGAAATGCCCACATGTTAATTGTGTTTTATGGAGTTTTGCCGCCCTCTGCTGGCGCTCGGGTGCGACTGATTTTAAAGGCTTCAGCACCCATGAGCATTGTGTAAGTAATTATTGACATCAACAATGGCGGGCTACTAGTTTATTTTTTAATTGAAAATTTTACAAATTTTATTAAAACAAAAACATTAAGAGGGGTTTTAATATAAAATTTCTATATCTTGTACTAATATTTTTCTTTTAAGAACTACAGGTCTTTCTATCCATGGATCGCTTTAACAGAATGTTAATAATGTTAATGCCATCTTGTTGATTTATTGTTATAATAAAAAAAAAAAAAAAAAGTTCTTATGTACCGTATGTTGAATGTATATATCCATCTTGTCTTATCTTTCCATTCCAACAATAATTTACAGAAAAATATGGCATATTTTGTAGATGATTTGAATTGCAATTAATTACGATTAATTACTTTTTAAGCTGTAATTAACTCGATTAAAAATTTCAATCGTTTGACAGCCCTAATATATATATATATATAGATAGTCAAATATCGCAATATTGCAATATATCGCAAACCCCCCAAAAAAATCGCAGCAATCGCAGTTTTTTCCAATATCGTTCAGGCCTATACGACACTGTCATGAGAATTAGTGAATGTTTATAAGAGATGTCATTGAGTGTTATCCTGCAAATTATCTCACTTTTGAATGGATGTAAAAGATCTGAGCTGGACATAAATGGGAGTTTGTGATATAATTTGCCAGATGACACAAAATGATATCTGTCAAATGCATTCATTAATGCCCAAGATAGTGTCATGTCATAATCACGAAGGTCTTATGACACCACTGTCAAAAATAAATCAACATATAAGCCACACTGGACTTTCAACCGCAGGATTCAAAATGAAGGGAAAAAGTAGTGGCTTATAGTCCCGAAATTATGCACTACCTCAGTCGAATTTTTCTTTTATCCCAGACAAAATATTGTCAAATACACACAATAAAAATGTTCTGGGATGAAAGAAAAATTTGACTAATCAAACAAATACATGTTGAAATAAATACTGAAATTCCAAAATCTTTAATTAAAAAAATTCTGTTGAAATAAAAACAAAAGCAAAGATCGAAACCAGAATGTGGGAAGGTAGCAGCGATTTGAAAATTTGTTTGCATCAAATGGATTTGACGTCTACTGCTGTCAGTGGCTTCAAATGTGTAATTTTGCCACTAACGGTCCTCCGTAAATGACGAGAAAAACTCACCCCTGGCGCCACTTCATCTTTGTTGGCAATGTCTATGGGAACAACCTCCACGCTTCTCCACGTCTGCTCATCCAAGTCGTGCACCTGATACATACGTAACAAATTCTCACAAAGAGCGGGATTTTGGGTTTGTTTTTTGTTTTTTTGTATCGGAGAACATTACTCACGTTTTCTACCGTCCCCATGTCAGGCTTGTGCCACGTCTCGATCTTGATCTCAAAGTCGTCTTTCATGTATTCGTTCTGCGAGGCAGCAATCATTCCATCATCAGTTGGAGAGATTCATCTATTGACTTGTTTTGAGATTCATGTGATCTTTTACGACTAATCTAGGGCTGCAGCTATCGATTATTTTCGTGGTCGATTAATCGATGAACTAGTGTAGTTCGAATAATCGAGTAATCGGATAAAAATGAAAAAGACCTGAGCCGAGACAAACTG
Source organism: Corythoichthys intestinalis (assembly GCF_030265065.1). Classification (NCBI taxonomy): domain Eukaryota; kingdom Metazoa; phylum Chordata; class Actinopteri; order Syngnathiformes; family Syngnathidae; genus Corythoichthys; species Corythoichthys intestinalis. Next base: position 3,323,361 of record NC_080411.1, read on the forward strand.
TATTAAAAAATTTTTTTTTTTTTTTAAATCCATGTACAACAAAAAGAATTGGCTAACTTACATAGCAAAAGACCGCTAGCTTAAATGCTATAAAATGCCAACTTTTTTTCTTTTTTACAATGCTCTTAACAAATGGTTTGGAAACAATGCCACCAAAAAAACTGCTAAATATACCCATCAACTAAATGAAGGACATATAAAAAAACATTACCTCAAACAAAAACTTGGCTTATGTTGGTCTTAACATGGAGCAGCTGGATTCAGCCATGTGAAATGAGGCAGACTAGAGGGCAGTGTATCCACCCAAATCAATAAAACTAAATGCGAACACTTTCATAAATAAACCATTAAAACGCCACTTTGATTAGACAAATACTTGAAGCAGCAACATTTAATTCAAATCTTTTCTTCTAATCAAATACTCTAGTTAATCGATTAATCATTGCAGCACTAGACTAATTATCAATTTACTGTCTAATCAATGGCTTTGATAGAGCCATCAACTTATTTCTCCCCTGATCAATTTTAATTCGTAATTAATCTATGCAATCTAATATCTCTGACTGTCGACTGATGAACATCCAGACTTTTAGAGATGGTTTTGTATCCTTTCCCAGCTTTATACAAATCAACAATCCTTGATCAGACAGCTCTTTTGTCCGAGCCATGATGCGCATCAGACATTGCTTCTCATTAGGGGTGTAACGGTACACAAAAATCTCGGTTCGGTACGTACCTCGGTTTTGAGGTCACGGTTCGGTTCATTTTCGGTACAGTAAGAAAACAAAATGCAAAATATAAATGTGCAAGTTGTTTATTACACATTTTTATGCTTTCAACAACAGTAACATTAGCCAATAAAAAGCTAGAATTCTGCTCAAAAAGTAGCGGGTATTTAAAGATAATAATCCAACAACTTTGTTTGCAGCTTTGTTTCTTAAAGAAAGAAGAAAAAAAGTCCTGTGCTAAAGAGAAAAGCAATCCCAATGACAAAGATTTTAACATGTATTTTACTAATTAAACGCCTCAATGAATCATTTTTTTTCTTATGAACGGTTTTCAAAAGCTTTATTGGTGGATTTTCTCAAAGCGCCACACATAAATTAATAAATTTAATCATGTAAGCAGGATCTTATTTAATTACAGGTGTTTTAGCTCATTTCAATTTATTTTATTTAAATAGGCTATTACTTATTTTATTATGTGTTTATATTTTACAAATGTGATGTAGTATTCATTATTATATTTTATGTTGTATAACTTTAGTTCCTATGTGAATATTAGCTCTTACTTGTTTTGTTGTCGTCGGAGGGTTTTGTATTGAACACATGGCCTTGTTGGTTATTATTATAGTAGAGAAGACAGCAGTAAATCAACAAAGACAAGTCAACTGTGCCCCGATCTACCACTCAAGAGATCTGATGGACTCAAAAAGTGAGTTACGATTGCATATTAGTTTGAAAATCGACCGGATCCACCGTGTTTTTACACAAATGACTTCCGGTCTGCCCGATGATAGCTAGTAGTATGTATTGATGCAGGAGGGCCGCGTCTCGTGTCAAATAATAAACTCTGCCGTTATTATCTTGTGCGTCGCATTGAGCCGCTTCTGACACGCGGCCGCACTGAGACTGGTGTGGATTGGCTAACTGACTTAAACGGGCGCGTTTCATTGCGTTCTCGCGGCGGCCACGTTGTCGCGCCGGTGACGTTTCTTATACTGTCCTACCGTGTTGATCCTCATTATAGTAGAGAAGTCGGAGTAAATATAATCTACACAAAGAAACTGTAACCCAATCGACTCACAGCCTCGAAAAGTAAGGGTTACATTACGTTAGAAACTCGTTCGGTATGCCACCGTTCCAAACCGAGGACCCCTAACCGAAACGGTTCAATTCAAAGACATGTACCGTTACACCCTTACTTCTCATCAAGTCAATTCTTACCAGGTGTTTGTTTTATAGTGGGCAGGGCAGCTTTAAACCACTCATCCGTGATTGGGCACACACCTGACTTAAAATGGTTGGTAAAAATTGGTGGCAGTGGGTTCACTTACTCATTTTCCCTCCCTTCTGTCATTGTTTGCATGCTATCATCATTAAAATATGAAAACCTATAAATGTTTAGGTGGTTTTAGCTAAAACATCTTTGTGATTTTGACAAAGATCAGATCACATTTGATGCTGATTTTATGCAGAAATGTTAGAAATTCCAAAACGTTCAGATATTTTTTCATACCACTGTATGAGGCACGGTCTAATTAGAATTACGTGTCGTTTTTCCATCAATTAAGATGTGATTTCTTTTGGATAAGGTTAATGTCATCCGCAGAAATCAACGTTGACGGGTGTATCTGATCTCAGTCAAGTGACTTAACCAGCGCGCCACAAACGGAGGCCGGGATTTATCGCTAAATCCAATAAACCAATAAGGCCTTGAGATAGCAATCGTGTGGCGGTGCCTGGATGCTCACTACAAGACAGACGGCGCAATCGCCAACTCAAAAAGAGAAGGAGAACGACACTTACCGTCACGACTGCAGCAGGCGGTGGGAGGAAAGAAAAACAAAAAGTTAGTGTCAACAAGCAACACCTTCAAATGCACAAACATCCTTTTGCTAGCATGCTTTAGGCTACTTTAAATACAATTGATAGATAATTCCTAGAGAACAATTTTTCTCTCCTTTTGAACCAGGTGGGTAACTCATGAGATTTGATGGGCTAATGAGCATCCTTGTTTCATTCATTTCAGTTAGTGTCAAGGCTGTTTCACGCTAGCGGCAGCCCAATGTAAAACTGTGCCGCCGCAAATCCTTAGTTGCGTACAGTCCCTGACAAAAGTCTTATCGCTTATCCATTTTGCAGAAACAATTGCTAATAACCCGACTTTTAATTTTTCAATTGGTTTCAGAAATGGCTCATATGAAAGCTAAGACCCTCCCGAATGGTATTGAGGTGTTGAGTCCGAGGTTAGATCGGGCCTAAAAAATCCAGCCCGACCCGTCACGGCCCGCTGGTAATGAAGCCCGACCCGGCCCAAGCCCGATCAATTAACTAGATTTGCAGGCCCGAGACCAAAAAACCCAATTTTTATTTATTGTATTTTTTTTTTTGAGTTACACGGAAAAAAAAAACGCAACAGCAGCAATTTATTTTCATTTTGTTCGAGTTGCCAGAAAAAAACGCAAGTTTTCTTAATGTTTAAATAGTCTACATATTTTTATGATTATTATGAAAGCATTTACACAACGAAATAACGCAAGGAAGGTTTAATATATAAAAAAAACATGCAGTTTTGTAGACACACAGAGGAGAAGATTCAAAAGGATCACATTTGTGTTGCCTTTGTGTGCATAAATGTGTCTTTCGTAACGAATTGCAAGCGCCACAGCAGGAGGAGAAGAAAAAAAAAGCGGGCGGTGCCACAGCGTTCATGTGCGTGCACAAGCAAATGCACAATACAGAGAGCCTGCTCGCGGTTTTATCCCATTTATTTAAATTAGTCCGGCGCGGCGGCCCGACCAGACCTAACCCAAACATGAATGCTTAACATTTTGGGCCTAACCCGACCCTCCTTCCATTCAAAACAGATGATTTGCCAGATAACACTAAACGACATCTGTTATAAGCATTCATTAATGCTCATGACAGTGTCATGTCATAATTATGATTGTCTAATGACAGTCTTATGGCGCCACTATCAAATAAAGTGTTCCCAAATACCATTACTAAAAATTAATGAAACAACTGGAACACTAACTGAAGAACTAATCAGCAGAGAACATGAATTTTCATGTTATTTACATCTGTAGCATTGCAGTGCATGCTCGGAGGCATGTTTGACACCTACAATGTTGACAGAAGGTAGCAGCAGAGGTTGACTGTCTCCCCCAAGGGAGCACTGATGACTAAATGAAGCAATGAAACTTGACTGTCATAAAACCACATGAACCACCATGAAGCTTTGAACCAATTGGCTGCAAAGCTTCATGGTGGTTCATGTGGTCTTATAACAGTCATACGATGCCACTGTCAAATGAATTGTTACCGGTTAATATCTTTTGATGTAAATATCCCATAATACAGTGAGGACAGCTGTGGCTTATAGTCCAGTACATCTTATCTATGAACAAATGCCGTTTGTGTACCAAATTTGGTGGGTAGCGGCCGATCGTCAGGTGCACCTTACAGTGCGAAAACTATGGTATATGGAAAGGTGGATCCCTTACGTGCATTCTGATTAACTCATTTGCTCCCAAAAACGTATAAATGCGGTCTATTTTCAATTGTTTCAGTGCCCCAAAAAGGTATTTATACTTTTTTTTTACATTTTTTTTTTCCACAAGAGACATCTATAGGTTCTGATGCAACTTTGCTCCAAAGCACAACGCTCAAAATCCATTTTAAAGCAATAAAACTGGCCACTGGAGGGCAGTAGCGCGTTTGGTAAGAACTCATATCGGACCATGAAAGGAAATGAATAAAGAGAAATCGTCAGGAAACGGAAATTGGAAGAAGTAAGAAGTGTGAGAAAAATGGAAAACGATGTAACACACAAGGCACATGCCCCACAAAAATTCCCTAGGTGATTTCTGTTTTGAGGCAGTGGTCACGACTAGAGGTGCGCAAAATTTCCGATTCTTAGATTATTCGCGATTCGGCCGTGGAAGATACAAGAACGATTCACAAACATCCAAATTCCGATTATTGAAATGTGTCAAGTAAAGCGGAAGTAAAACACATTGAGCGCGCTGCGCGGTCTTCAGGACGCAATGAGGAACGGAGCGAGAGTAGCTAAACATCATGCTTGTCATGACCAGGCCCCTCGAGTAATGCCAATGCTCAACTCACGGCTCTAGCTCAACTCATGCCACGAGATAAAAAAACAACAACATACCTGACTGCTGCAAACAGCTGCTACAAAGTACGTCCACTTAATGGTATGGTAGATATCATATTTATATAGGACTAGATGCGAAATAGACTCGGTGGCGTTAGCAGTATATGTACAAAAAGCTAGATGGGGGCATTAGTAAACGGCCGCCATCTTAAAGCAGTAGACTTCCCTGCAAGGCTGTTGTAGCGAACCTAATTAATTTTTTATCAAAAATACTCCTAAATCAGTAAAATATTGACTTGAATCTATCTTTAAAATAGTTTTAAAACTTTCACATGTCGAAAGTAGACAAAAGGGAAATTATGGTATAACGGGAGCAATTTTAACAACTTTAACGGTTAATTCACATTAAATTAATTGAATGTTTATTTATTTATTTAAGCCTGCGAGGTATATATATATATATATTTTTTTTTTTTTTTACAGTTTTTGTAACTAATGTACAAAACATTAAAAGCAGCTAATAGCAGGGGGGGGGGGGGTCATCAATAATCAATTTATAATCGAATCGTAGCCTCTGAATCGTAATCGAATCGTTAGGTGCCCAAAGATTCCCACCTCTAGTCACTATAAATGAAAGATTCAAAAAAATCTATCTTGATGAAACAGGCGGTGATGAGGGAAAAATTTACCCCGTCTTCCGATGCAGCTGCGGCCACAACAGCGTCATCTCTCAGCTCAATAGTTTAGTTATATGTAAATTAGGGCTGTCAAACGATTAAAATTTTTAATCGAGTTAATTACAGCTTAAAAATTAATTAATCGTAATTAATCGCAATTCAAACCGTCTATAAAATATGCCATATTTTTCTGTAAATTATATATATATTCTGTAAAATAAATTGTTGGAATGGAAAGCTAAGACACAAGATGGATATATACATTCAACATACGGTACATAAGGACTGTAGTGGGCATTTCACTCTACTGTCATTTAAATCTGTCTATGCTGTCCTCACTCCGAAGCGTCTACTTTTTCCAAAGCTAGACAGCTAGTGAACGACGCCTTAATAATCAGGCTTCTTCCTTTTTAATCTGATTTATTAATAAAATGGCCTCAAACCACTGTCCTCTTTCGACCGTAGGGAAACTAAAAAAAAAAAAGTACACAAGCATTGCATTAGCAACAACGTTAGCTTAGCACGCTATACAGGTTCACTAAACATAAACAAAAAGCGTCTCATACAAAAAATATAACATTTCGCTTACTAACATAATATGTACATTCTTTACAACAACCATACTTACGGACAAATCTTGTCCAAGGATCATATAAGCACAACATTACAACGTAGGCGTCAGCCCGAGACGTCGTGCAGCCATATTGAACTGGCAAGAAAGCAATAAACCATGTCGCAAAGCGACCACAAGAGTTCGCTGTTAGACAGCACAAAAAACCTTGCTGTAAAACTTACCAAAAGGCAGAATACTGTCAAATATATTAACGTGATTAATTAAAAAAAATAATTACCGAGCGTTAACGCGATAATTTCGACAGCCCTAGTGTAAATAAATTGTTACTTTGCTATCAAAAGCTCTATTTGTCTTGTTGTTTATGTTATTTTGTAGAAGGAAAACATTCAGGTGTTTGGGATGTCACAAAAGCAAAAAATAGCTGTGTTAAAGTCAAAGTTATGTTTGAAATGTATGCTTTTACAAAAAGCTCAATTTCTCTGTTTTTTTTTTCATCAGAAATGGGAAAATTGCTCAAACTAAGCTATTTTCTAATAATGATTTCTAAAGAATGGAAAAAGATATGAACTTTTTTTTCCCTGCTGAAAGAAGAGAGTATAATCTTTCTTTTGGTGGGTTCCTTGTTTATATAGCAATAGAACAATTTTCTGTGGGCCTTGCAAAATCAGTCAAATCCAGTAAAACTGCCGGGAGCGAAGGGGGTTGCTCTGGTGAAAATGGCTGGGGGTGAATGAGTTAAATTTGGTAGCACGGTCAATAGTCAGTTACGCTCTGTATGGCGGGGAAATGATGGTATTCTACGTCCGGTGTGTGCGTAGACTTACCGGTGCGACAGTAGGGGTAAGCATTCCAGGCCTTTTCGTGAAAAACAAATGCCGATTCTGGCGCGAGCATCCTCACGTATCCGGGCACTTTACTACAAGGGGACAAAGAGGTCATAAGATAGCAACGTTGTCGGCGGTATATGTCCCAAATTAAGTTCAAATGGATGAGATGTCCGCCAATGAGTCCAAAGTGAGCGTGTCTGACGGACCTCTTGAGGTGGTAGATTTTGTGCGTGAACTGTCCCTTTTCGCCGTCGTCCTCGTAAGGCTCGTTCTTGAGCACCTCGATGCCTTCGCCGCCGCCCGTCTCATTCTTGCTGGCCTCGGCTACCGAGTACAGTTGGCCCACTTGATACTGGCGGACCAAAAGCACAACCTCAGGTCAGTGGTCTTTACAATCCCATCAAAAGGCTAGCTTTTAGCTGATCCTAAGTGCAAAACCTATGAAATATATTCAAGCCTTTTGCTGGCCTTAGTTACATTTATTTCACAGTTTTATGTCAATCTGTCCCAGTATTTTTTATATGCAGTGGTATGAAAAAGTATCTGAACCTTTTGAAATTTCTCACATTTCTGCATAAAATCATCATCAAATGTGATCTGATCTTCGTCAAAATCACACAGATGAAAAACTGCTTTAACTAAAACCACCCAAACATTTACAGGTTTTCATATTTTAATGAGGACAGTATGAAAACAATGATGGAAGGGGGAAAAAATAAGTGGACAATCACATTTAATATTTTGTGCACCCCCCCCCCCTTTGGCAGCAATAACTTCAATTAGATGCTTCCTGTAGCTGCAGATCAGTCTGGCACATCGATCAGGACTAATCTTGGCCCATTCTTCTCTACAAAACTGCTGTAGTTTAGTCAGATCCCTGGCATGTCTGGCATGAATCGACTGTCTTTAGGTCATGCCACAGCATGTCAATAGGGTTCAAGTCTGGACTTTGACTTAGCCACTCCAGAATGTGTATTTTGTTCTTCTGAAACCATTCTGAAGTTGATTTACTTCTGTGTTTTGGATCAGTGTCTTGTTGCAGCATCCATCCTCTTTTTAGCTTCAACTGTCTGACAGACGGCTTCAGGTTTTCCTGCAAAACTTTTAAATTCATTCTTCCATTAATGATTGCAAGTTGTCCAGGCCCTGAGGAAGCAAAACGGCCCCAAATCATGATGCTTCCTCCACCATGCTTCACAGTGGGGATGCGGTGTTGATGTCAGCGAGCTGTTCCATTTTTCCTCCACACATGCCGTTGTGTGTTACTCCCAAACAATTCAACTTTGGTTTCATCAGTCGACAAAATATTTTGCCAAAACTTCTGTGGAGTGTCCCAGTGCCTTTTTGCGAAAATTAAACAAGCAACAATGTTTTTTTTTGTTTTTTTTTTTTGACAGCAGTGGCTTCCTCCGTGGAGTCCTCTCATGAACACCATTCTTGGCCATAGTTTTACATATACTGTAGTTAATGTGTGCACAGAGATATTGGACTGTGCCAGTGATTTCTGTAAGTCTTTAGCTGACAATCTAGGGTTCTTTTTTTACATCTCTGAGTATTCTACGCTGAACTCTTGGCGTCATCTTTGGTGGACGGCCACTCCTTGGGAGAGAAGCAAGAGTGCCAAACTCTCCATTTGTAGCCAACTTCTCCGACTGTCGATTGATGAACATCCAGACTTTTAGAGATGGTTTAGTATCCTTTCCCAGCTTTATACAAATCAACAATCCTTGATCACAGGTCTTCAGACAGCTCTTTTGACCGAGTCATGATGCACATCAGACAATGCTTCTCATCAAGACATTTCTTACCAGGTGTGTGTTTTATAGTGGGCACGGCAGCTTTAAACTACTCATCAGTGATTTGGCACACACCTGACTTAAAATGTTTGGTAAAAATTGGTTTCAGTTGCTCTTTAAGTCTCCTTAGGCAGAGGGTTCACTTCCTTATTTTTCCCCCTTCTGTCATTGTTTGCATGCTACCCTCATTAAGATATGAAAACCTATAAATGTTTGGGTGGTTTTAGTTAAAGCAGACACTGTATTTTCATCTGTGTGATTTTGACAAAGATCAGATCACACTTGATGATTTTATGCAGGAATGTGAGAAATTCCAAAAGGTTCAGATACTTTTTCATGCCCCTGTATTAACATATTTACATACTGCAGTTACTTCTACATTTTCCTAATTATTACATGTTTAACTACATAAGTTCGTATGGATTCCAGTTGTTCAACTATTTAAATTTGTATTTAGACAATTCAACATGTATTTGTTTTAGTTTTAATTATTCATCTCAACATAAAATGATTATTTTTTTGTTTTTAACTTTTTTTTCAAGCCTATCGACGTTGATTTAATTTTTTTTTTTTACTATGACATTTATACGTTAGTTTACATGATTACCTATTTATGAGAAGTTGATTAGGTCATCTGTGTTCCAGTGTTTTAGGATTTAAATTAGAAGCCAATTTCAGTTTCTATTTTGCACATTATCAAAAAAAATAAAAAATTATAACTAGGCTTGAACGATATATCATTTGAACATCCCCATTGCGATGTACGGCTGCGCAATACTTGTATCGCAAGTACGTGGAAAATTATTCTAGTTTTAATATCGCAATAAAATATCGAACTATATCACAGTGATAGTTTTTTCCAATATTCAGGCCCAATTATATCTCAAATAATGGATTTGTGCTGTCTGATTTTTTTTTCAATTTCACTGTCAAGCTGCTCGCTGATGCTGAAAACTACGATAAAGCCATGTAAAGGCTGTGGGGGAAAATGATCAAAACATATTTTATCTATATATTCCTATATATCCCGAATGCTTCATAACAGCCAAAAATTGACACTCACCTCTTCAACAGAAATGGGCAACACCACACGGCTGTAGGCACACACACAAAAAAAAAAAGATCACAAAATGCATTTCAACTTATTTTCTGGCATTGACGGCAATAGACGTCCAATCCATTTGAAGCTGGAGGGCAAAAAAAAACAAAACCTTCCCACTTCAAATGGAATCTACTAGTGGTAAACTCAGCTAAATTCACAGTTAGGCATGTGCAAGTATGAGATTCTGATGATATGATAACCTTAAGCCAAAATATCACGGTATGACGGTATTGCAATTACAGCTCTAAAATGTGTTACTTTGAGATATCAGGGTTAAAATTTTTTTTTTTTTTTTTAAACTTGTTTCCATTGAACAGTATTTTTATTTTTCAAAACATATTGGCAAATTGGAACATATGTATAATGTTAAACTAAATTTTAAAAAATAGCTGGAATATTCTAAATAAATTGAAAATAAATGCAGTCCTTTAGGCAAGCGTGAACCTACAGCCAAAGCTCAACAGTATTACCGTATTAAGACTATAAACGTATATAATATATATATATATACACGTATATAAGACTGCCCTGATTGTAAGACGACCCCCTCTTTTTCAAGACACAAGTTTGAACACCAAATTAATTTTTATACAGAAAATAATTACAGTACATCTGAAACATGATTATAACAATATATTTGAGAGAAAAAGCTTGTTATTTTGCCTCATTCAAATCTTAATATCTGAACATTTAAATACGTAAACTAAAGTGCAATCACATTTGTAAATGAATGGCTTCTGGTTTTTGAAATGTAAAAAAATTGATTGTGATAAAACAACAAAATTGCAATAACTGCATTAAAGGGTATGTAACGGCAAAGGGGGTGTGAGACATCAATAGAACTGTTATGTGCCAAGATAACAAATATTGATAAAGTTAACAAAAAAATCAATCACATTAATGAGCAATTATCGAAAATAGATCGAAAATGACGAACATTTCCGAAAGTTTTCCGGAAACAGCCGAATGGGGCGGGGACGTCACAACAAGATATTGACAGTCAAGGCGGAGCCAGGTGCCATTGTTTTTTATCGACGAGAGAGTAGCGTTCGGGTTTGTTTGACCAAAACATCACTAAAATGGTTCAAAACCGCTGTGCTATGTGGTGTACAAATAGCTATTTATCGGAATATAGTATCCATGAGTTCCCGAACGCGAAAAAAAAAAAGCTGGACTACGCAGACAATGGGTAAAGTTCGTCCGTGCAAAGAGGGCTAATTTTCTAGACCCAGCCTCCGGCACGGTTTTCTGTTATTTTCCACCTGAAAGCTTCTCAAACTATGGACAAGTGAAATCGGGTTTTGCTGCAAGATTGCTGCTCAAAGCAGATGCGGTGCCCACCATACACCAGCCACCTAAATGTCCCGAGATATCAAGAAAGAGGACGATGACTGGCAAAGGAGGCTAAGGCTAAGCAAAGGAGGGGAGCAGCCAAGCTCGAAATGGCCAGAGTGAGTACTCTTTTATAATAAAAAAAATATCACGTATTGGATACAGGACTGGACACATGTATAAATTATCGCTCGTAAAATATATAGAACAAATCCTCTGATCCCATTCATATTTGTGTCTGTTGGCAGAGCGAAAAGCTATGATAGCGCAATAAATGATAAGTATTCTATTCATTACTTTATTTTGCGGTCACGGTGTATCAGCTTCACAAAAAGAAATGCAAAAAATATCATTCGTTGTTTCCCATAGGATCTGCTGCCGATGTTTCATCAGTGTCATTGCTCCCCTCAATGACCGTTTCATTACGCTGCATTGGCGTTCGTTTGGGCTCAAATTGGTAACCTGAAACACCGATTAAAGCTTCGTAACTCTCCTCGTCACCATTAGATGAACATTTGTTACGTCCTTCTACGTCGGATTCGTCGCTGAAACTAGAAACGAAATTGACTGCCATCATCGCCGCCATTCAGTATTAAAGCACTGAGCCTTTTTTCTTGTTGAAGAAAAAATGAGGGAACCTGGAATATGTACAGGACGAACACAATGAAACAGCATAAACAGCTCAAAACACCGCAAATTCTCCCCTCACGAGAAGGAATTATATTGATGCAGACAGGCGCTGCCCCCTTAGTGGCCGGTGGCACTCTCTTCACTTGAAATGACATCACACATACAATCTGTCAGATCTCGGGCGCCGGTCGTTTTAGCTTGACAATCGAGCCAAATTTCTCTCATTTTCTTGTGTGTAATTACACGAAGTGGCATGATATGAATTAGGAGTGGGAACCTCTTGTTACCTCACGATACGATACGATTTGCGATGCAAAGCTCACAATAACAATGATCTGACGATATGGCGATACAACGATTATCGATGCATTGGTCAGGAAATCATTCTAGGATATTCTACAAACAACTAATAAACAGAAAAACAAGCTTCTGCTGTGAATCGGAATGAGTTTATCACTAGTAGACGTCCAATCCATTTGAACTGGGAGGGTGGCAGCGAATGAACATTCGTTCATTCGCTGCCACCCCTCCCACTTCAAACAGACTGAACATCTATGGCCGTCAGTGGCAGCCGATGCCAGGCAATGAGGTCATTTTGGGCCATTTAAGGTCATTTGCCAGTTGATTTTCAGTTACTTCCTCTTGATTTGGGTATATTTTATGGGTCAATTCCTGTTTATTTTGAGTGACAGAACGGAAAGTGACCTGGGAATCACCAAAATGAATTATGAATACAAAAGGCATGCGTTTATGGATAAATGATGGAATATTAACATTTTCCCAGGGCATGACATACTCTTTAACCATCAAAGTGTGACCTTAATTATATTAGTAATAATTAAATATTTTTTAAATCAAGCACAATGATGTTTATTTTATTCTCGTATTTTTTCTATTTAAAATACATTGCTGATAATTATTGTTTTTCCATGTGCTTCTATCACTCAAATGTGTACCCAAATAATTCAGGTTGGAGTAACATATTATAACATTAATTAATGAAAACTTACTTTTAACATGCACAAAAAAATAAAGGGTTTAATTAAACGTCATCAGGCCAGCTGGTTGGTTCCTTGTTTTTTTTTTCCAGGGAGTTGGCAACCCTAGAAACATTTGTGCATTCTTACAACATAGGAATGATTAGGAGAAAACTTGGTTTATTGATGATCATTTACTTAATAAAGGAGTTGACCTTACCAGAGGGGACAATTTTGATTGGTTTCCTGCGCCATTGAAAATGCTGCTTTTTATTGTTTGAAACGTAGTTTGTATCTGCGGTTGTTCTTTGGTGAACTCAGTTGACCATCTTCAAACAGCTTTAACTTTAAATTAGCAAGTTAATCATCTAGTTAGCCGCATGTCGTGTTAGTTTCATGTATTCTAAAGCTCTCCGGTGCATTACAGATTAGCCGTGTAACAGTTACCACAATTGGCCCCACATGAAAGGGGCCAAGTGCCAGGCGAGTGCCGCCGGAGCAGCCGCCTTCTTCTCGGACAAAGCGTCAACGGACCCTCGTTTACTAGTTGGTGCTATTGTCAAATGTCTCCGTTCGTTGAGGGGGGCTAGGGAAGCTGCTACTGACCTAGCCTTCCAGCCTATACGGCTAAATCCGAGGGAGCCTTAATCTGTTCCTCAAAAGCTTAACATTACGGCACTTTGGGCTATAACAGGATGCTAACCGGTTAGCCCATGTTAGCGGGGTTAGCGCGCCCGAGCGCCCACGCTAAAGGGGTTGAAGGCGGCGGCGTCTTGTTGGCCGCCCAGCCAGCTAGCGGTAGCTTTTCACTAGCAACGCCTTAAAAAGACCGGTGTCCCGTTAAGCACGTCCGTTGCCCAGCACGCTAGCAAACTGCCTATTTAAGGCTCACGGACCGCGGAAGCCGGCGATGCACACCGGTCGCTATATGCCGCGTCTTCAGCGCACGCAATTAAGCCCTTAAACTGATGAAAATGGGCCAAAGCGATGATTAGAAGAGGAAAAAAATCAACACGTCAGACTCACTATTCCTTGATGAGCACCATCTTCGTTCGCCGGTCTGCGCCTGCGCAGTGGCAGGCGAAAACAGAAAGCGCAGTCAACAAGTTGGACCCGCCCTCTGGGGGACGTCCAATTGGCTGAGCGCATCATTCAATCATTACCTTTAAACGGAATAATTCATCACTCAAGTGAGCATTTTGTGTGCCCGAAAATTCAAAATGATCAAAAAAAGTGAACAAAAACGAAATAATTTCAAGCAGTTGTCTCATCAGCTGCCATTGACGGCACTTGACGTCCAATAATTTGTGACTAACAGGAATGACAGCCATCATTCACTGCCTACCTCTCCCAGTCAAAATACAGTCTTGAAAAGTCTTGTCGCTTATCCATTTTGTAGAAACAATTGCTAATAACCTGACTTTTAATTATTCAATTGGTTTCAGAAATGGCTCATGTGAAAGCTAAGACCTTCACAAATGATGTTGAATGTACAAAAATACATTTGTTTCACTGAAAAAAGATTTGCCATTTAATGAAGACATAAAGGTCAAATTTTGGCAAGACAAAAATTGTCGCCTACAGAAAGTAGTGTGAAATTTGAACCAAAAATGTACTTCAAATACAAAAATATGTTACATAACATAAGCAAATGAAGTAGTGGTGCTGTGAGATCCAAATTTAATATTTTGTATGACTTCCATGGGCTTGAAGGACTGCATCCATGCGGTTCGGCCAGGATTCATATTATTTATTAATGAAGTCATCAGGAAGATCAAAGAAAGTAGTCTTGCATGCCTCCCAGAGTTCATGAACATTCTTGGGTTTCGTCTTCCATGCTTCCTCTTTCATCCTGTTCATGTCTGGTGACTGGGCTGGCCAGTCCTGGAGGATCTTGATCTTCTTTGCCTTGAGGAACTTTGAGGTAGAGATTGAATTATGTGATGGAGCACCATCCTGCTGCAGAATTTGTCCCTTTTTATGGTTAGGAATGTAAGAGGCAGCTTAGATTTGTTGATATTTCAGACTATTTATGTTGCCTTCCACCCTGCAGATCTCTCGCACACCCTCATACTGGATGTAACCCCAGACCATGATTTTGCCACCAACAAACTTCACTGTTTTGTAGCAAAAGGTGGATTTTTCAGATGAATCTTCCATTGAATTACACCACAGTCGTCGCAAATATTGCAGGAGACCTACTGGAGCCCGCATGGATCCGAGATTCACTCAGAAAACAGTGATAATAATTGCAGATTGAACGTCTAACGCCATCAATAACCCTGAAACATGAGCTTTAGTTTCAATGCGAGTTCTTTCTGTTTAAATGAATTGAAAGTCTATCATTGTCAGTGGCAGACAATGAGTTAAGTACACCAATTTTTAAAACGTCAACGTTAATTACTCGAAAGCGCAGATTTCAACTTCTCTCCCAGTTTTTATTTGGCACCGATAGATGTAAAAACTGAGATATGATCGTTTTAATTTCATGGTAGGAAATCTTTTCTCCACTAGAGGGCACTCATGCTCTTTGGACAGTTGATGTTTCGTTTCTATACATTTTTGTTGTCAGAATTTGAGGATTTTTGTGTATTTTTTTGGCTTAATATGGTCATGTCTAGGTTACAGTTCAGAATAGTACAGTATCAGTGTAATTATAACAGTTCATACAGATGACATTGTGCTGAAAAAAAAATACAATTGTTTAAATTTAAAATATCGGACATTTTAAGCACAATTAACAATCTAGATTAAGGAACAGTTTCGCAGTCCCTTCAAATCTGCATAAAATATTGTTCGCTATGGTTCCGTTAGCATCTACAGGTGTTTTATAATACCTGAATGAAACCTCTGTTCTAAAGAAACAACTTAAGGCAGGGTTGGGCAAACTATTCCACAGGGGGCCGCTGTGAGTTCGGGTTTTTGCTGCAACCCATCAAGAGGACACCTTTTCACTAGGGCTGTCTAAAATATCGCGTTAACAGGCGGTAATTAATTTTTTAAATTAATCACGTTAAAATATCTGACGCAATTAACGCACATGCACCACTCAAACAGATTAAAATGACAGTACAGTGTAATGTCCGCTTCTTACTTGCTTTTTGGTATTTATCGCCCTCTGCTGGCGCTTGGGTCCAACTGATTTTATGGGTTAGTACCATGAGTGAGCATGGTGTAATTACTGACATCAACAATGGCGAGCTACTAGTTTATTTTTTGATTGAAAATTTTACAAATTTTAATAAAACAAAAACATTAAGAGGGGTTTTAATATAAAATTTCAATAACTTTTACTAGCATTATCTTTTAAGAACTCTTTCTATCCATGAATCACTTTAAGAGAATGTTAATAATGTTAATGCCATATATTTATTGTTATAATAAACAAATACAGTACTTATGTACCGTAAGTTGAATGTATATATCCGTCTTGTGTCTTATCTTTCCATTCTAACAATAATTTACAGAAAAATATGGCATATTTTATAGATGGTTTGAATTGCGATTGATTACGATTAATTAATTTTAAAGCTGTAATTAACTCGATTAAAAATTTTAATCGTTTGACAGCCCTACTTTTCACCAATCTGGTGTGTTATAAGTGCAATCAGTTGATTGCAGTCAAGTGCTTCTTGTTTCCATTTAAACCTCGTTGGTTAAAAGCTCTGTGCTGGATCAGTTGAAACAAAGACCAGGACCCACTGCGAGTACAAGTACATTTAAAGCAACACTAGGTAACTTTTCAAGTTTTACATAATATTATCATAACATTTGTGATGATATGTCAACTGACAACTAGTTGAATGACACCTCTTTTACAGTGGGGCAAATAGTATTTAGTCAACCACCAATTGTGCAAGTTCTCCCACTTGAAAATATTAGAGAGGCCTGTAATTGTCAACATGGGTAAACCTCAACTTTGTATACTGTGACTAAATATTGCCATCTAGTGTATTTGTTGAGCTTTCAGTAAATGATACTGTAGTCATGCCCAAATGCATGATGGGAAGTGGAACCATGACTGTGCGTAGTGCTACCAATTGATATATCTTCTCTGCGTTGGCAATTAACTTAAGGTTTTAAGATAAAGATCAATTGCTACCTTGCTTCCCCACATTCCTCCCCATGATATTTCTGATCATAGCGAGAGGGATTAAAAGGTTTTAGCCAATTAAAAAAAGGCTCCAAAGGCTGCCAAAATTCCTTTTATCTCTCTATATAGGTAAAACGGCAGCATTACAGATTGAGCGTGACAATGCGTGAGTGGGTCGTGCAGCGCATGCATTAAATGTGTTAAATATATTAACGTGATACATTTTTTTAAAAAATTAATTACCGCCGTTATTAGGATAAATTTGATAACACTACATTAAGCCTAAACTGAAGACTCTGGAAAGTGAAACATATTATGTCTGTAACGTTAAATACAAATAGAAAACGATTTAATTAAAAAATATATATATATACAGTATATATATTAAAAAAAGGCATGGCCGATATTTTTTTGCCGATTCCGATACTTTGAAAATGACGTGATCGGACCCGATCGATCGGGACATCTCTAGTTATAATCATTTGCTTCAGATGTACTGTAATTATTTTCTGTATACGAATGAATTTGGTGTTCAAAAGTCTTTTCTTCAAACTTGAGTCTTGAAAAAGAGGGGGTCGTCTTATAATCAGGGCCGTCTTATATTCGGGCCAATACGGTAATTTTATCAGCATGAAAAAAGGTTGTTTACAAAACCATTGCTATAATCTAAATTGCATTTGTCAATTTTGCAAATCTTAATTTAATCTGACAATAATAGCATCAATAATAAATGTCAAATTTGCTACTCCAGTGGGGGTTGAATTATTTTGAATACTACTGGTGCCTCTAAAATGTACTCATCAGACATAAGATATCTTCATCAACTTTCTTTTCTCTTTTTCACTTCAGTCATGCCAACATTTATTACCGAACAACCAAAGCTTTCACATCACTGACTTTAACCATAGCCTTCTCAGAACATCACGTTCTAACAGTCACCACGGCCACCAAAGTGTCAACATTTTGACGAAGGGATAAAATGACCTGCAAGAAATTTGTAGCCAAATTTGCTAGGTTTGGGAAGTTTGGATGCAAAGGGCGCTTTGGTACCGGCACGGTTGTTGAGATGCTCCGGACCCTCGCCGGGCTCATGTCGCGGCGAGAGGTCCAGCAAACCCAGAAGGTCTTTTTGCACTCTGCTCATTTTCTTTCCCGGAAGAAAGCTAGCGGGAGATGCGCCTTCGTATTTGCGGGCCGCCTCGAAGCATTTGGAATCAGAAGCGGGTTCTCGATGCGACTCACTTCCATGTAGTTGGAGGTGGGACTTGCTCCCGTGTGGAGAATTGTGCTGGGACTCTCTGCCGGGGATTGGCTTGAGGTAAAAGTCTCTGCTGGGTGGGTTTAGGTGGTCTTTGCTCCCAGATGAAAGTCTGAAGTGAGACTCTGTGCCAGGTACTTTTAGGTGGGACTCACTCTGAGGTGAAGGTTTGAGATGGGACTTAATAACCATTGGCGATTTAAGGAGAGACTCTCTACCAGGTGGTCTTACCTGGGTTTTGCCCCCTGATACAGGTTTGAGGTTGGACTCTCTGCCAGGTGCTTTCAGCTGGGATTCACCATGAGGTGAAGGTTTGACGTGGCACTCCTCACCGGATGGTTTTAGCTGGGACTCACTTTGAGGTGAAGGTTTGAGCTGGGACTTCTGACCAGGTGATGACTTGAGGCGTGGCTCTCTGCTTGATGTTTTTTGGTGGGACTCGCTGCCAGATGAATGTTTAAGGTAGACCTCCTCGCCAGGTGGAGAGACACAATGAGGAAATGATGATGGCACGAGCTTCTGCAGGGAGGAGGATCGGCGCGGAGGTCTTGGCAAGAGAGGACTAAGGGCCAGACCGGTTCTGCTCGGCAGCCTGCTGAAGGCACTGGTTTCAGAAGGCTGAAAGGCCTGCGCCCTCCTGTTCAGAATCGGGGTGGCGGGCGTTGAGAGAGAACGCCGCTCGGGGCTCCCTTGCGGGCTCTCTGCAACTCGCGTGCAGTCTCGGGTTTCCTCCATGATCTTGCGGGCCAGGTCTCGAGGGTCAAGTTGTCCCTCTGCGACACGCCACTTGTCCTGGTACTCGACAACGCTGTCGGCGCTGGTCTCGCCTTTGCCCGCCATCGCGCGGCGCTGAGAGGATGGACTGGAAAGAGAAATATTTGATCAAGGCAGTGTTGTTTTCGTCGACAATGACAGCTAGCATTAAATTCTCCAGTAGGTGGTTTTGTCTCTGCTATTCTTGCCGTTTTGCGATGTTGCAAAGTACAAAACAGACATTTTTGGTTCTTTTGACAATATCAATCCATCCATCCATCCATCATCTTCTGCTAGCTCTGGGTTTCGGGTCGCGGGGGCAGCAGCTTGAACAGGGAAGCCCAGACTTCCCTCTCCCCAGCCACTTCAACCAGCTCCTCCGGCGGGATCCCAAGGTGTTCCCAGGCCAGCCGAGAGACATAGTCTCACCAGCGTGTCCTGGGTCATCCCCGGGCCCTCCAGCCGGAAGGACATGCCCAGAACACCTCTCCAGGAGGGCGTCCAGGACGCATCCGAACCAGATGCCCGAACCACCTCAGCTGGCTCCTCTCAACGCGGAGGAGTAGCAGCTCGACGCCGAGTCCCTCCCGGATAACCGAGCTTCTCACCCTGTTTCTAAGGGAGAGCCCGGACACCCTGCGGAGGAAACTCATTTCGGCCACTTGTATCCGGGAGCTTGTTCTTTTGGTCAAGACCCACAGCCCGTGACCATAGGTGAGGGTAGGAACGTAGATGGACTGGTAAATCGAGAGCTACGCCTTTCGGCTCAGCTCCTTCTTCACCACTACGGACCAGTGCAGAGTCCGCATTACTGCAGACGCTGCACCGATCCGCCTGTCGATCTCCCGCTCCCTCCTACCCTCACTCGTGAACAAGACCCCAAGATACTTGAACTCCTCCGCTTGGGGCAGGATACCATCCCCAACCTGGAGCGGGTACGCCACCCTTTTTCAACTGAGGACTGTGGTCTCGGATTTGGAGGTGCTGAACTTCATCCCAACAGCTTCACACTCAGCTACGATCCGCTCTTTTGACAATATTTTAAATTAAAAAAATAACGAAATACTGTTCATCTTAAAAACCTGATCTTTTATACCCGAGTCCAATCACCTGAAAAGGACGACATCGGGGCTCATGTTCTGATCCAATGATCGGATTGGGGATATTCCCAGTCTTTTCCCAGGTTCGAGGCAGATTTTGGCTAAAGGTTCTTATACTTACATTCCCGGCTTGTGTCGTGGCTTGGCAGGAACTTTTGGCGGGGGCTCTTTTTTCTGAGACGCCGGTACCGAAGTATTAGAAGACCTCCGTCCATCATCCTCTCCCCCGTCACATTCCACAGTTGGTACGTCGCAGTCCCCCGGCCTCAGAGGTTCGCTGCTGATAATAGCGTAGCCCTGGTAGTCTTCATCACCCGTCTCTCGGGTCATTCGCCCGGCACGGCAAGGAGTCTCCGCCACTTCCTGAGAGCTGACGACGTCGCTTCCTGCGGGTTCGGGCCGGGGCGGGAAGCTGAGGGCGGAGGTGAGGGAGCTGAGGCTGTAGACGGAGACGGCGTCGCCGCACGGTGCTTCCGGGCAGACTGCGGAATTGAAGGACGGTCGAGGCGGCAAAGGAGTACGAGTTGGACACGGCTTTGGGGATGGTGAGAGAGATTCCAGAGATGAGGAGTCGCACGTGTTCGGGCGCATACAAAGGTCAGTGTGGTCTGAAAGAGAACACAGCCATTTTGTCAGCCGAACTATATAAATATCTATCACAAAAAATCAGTCAGGATAGTGCAGCTAATCCAGAATGCTGCTGCCAGAGAAATACATTTTCCTAGCCTAATGCTCATTGTCTCTGTAGCTTAACCCTTCCAATGGCACTCACTTTTGCCATAAAAGTACCATGAAATTTGTTCATTCACCCCTCCCAGACCTCCAATAAATTGGACATCTAGCCTGTCAATAGCAGGCAATGAATTAAGGCAGTACCCTAGAAATGGCTAAGCAACACAGCATTGTTTTTTCGTCAACAATGACGAAAAAAATTTTCATGACGATGACATGACGATGAGGAACTAAAAACATGTCTTAGATGACTAACATGACAAGACAATTGCCAGTTTCCGTATGTATGCAGAATGTGTGACATTTTCTTTTATATATATATATATATATATATATATATATATATATACAGTGTATATTTTTTTAAACCTGTCCTGTTCAGCTGTTTGACACAGAGAATGGAAGTGTAAGCGTCCGGTTGGTCTGAACAGTTTTAATGTTTCACATTGAGAGTATGACATACTCCCATTGTGATCATTCAACATACCTCGTTTATTATGACAAAGCAGTGAGCAGGAAGGGGTTATGAGGGAACAGAAGAAAAGAAACACAAACAACAACAAGAAATACATTGAACGCCTACACTAACTATTAATATGTTGGTGCTATTGTCAGCTAGAAGTATTTCCGGTTGACACCATGTGGGGTGGACCTGTTGACCAGGGAAAGAAAGGGACGGGGGAGTCTATAAGCTAAGTGATTGAAAGGGGTAGAGTGTACACAAATCAGCTCTGTGATCTAAAACCCAGTAATTGTGTGAATTCCTTGTGAGTGTAAGCCCGTTGGCGACCGACCCTAAGCCGCCCCATCTCCAGTCCCGGCAACGTGTGACATTTTCTTATTGAATGTCTAGTTAGTCAGCCTGCATCTTCGCCAGCCAGCGCAGCCCATCCCTCCTCTTGCAGCATCAGCAAGGGGGCAAACGTCATCCCCTGGGATTCTGGGTGATCCAACTGACCACCCGCGACCCCATCAATTGGCTTTCAGGGACGGGATGAGGGGACGGGCCACCGCTCCCCACGCCCACCACCATCCGCCTACCCAGCCCACCGCAACCAACTGACACGGCACACCGAGGGACCGCCAGGGCCCACTAAGCCCGGGGCAGGACAAGATCCCCACCCGGAGCAGGCGATACCCGGCCGAGCCATTGGCACCCAGCCAGCGACCCGCGCCGGGAAGATACCCAGACAGGGATAGGAGCCCAAACCCCCTGCCCCCGTGTCCGGTAGGCCAGGCAGAGAGGAGGCCACACCCCAGGAGCCACGCCATAGAGAAAAAGTGTGGGACCCACCTAGTAATGTGGCTGCCAGGTCCCTGACTGGCAGCCATTACCCAGCACCATGACGGGATTGTGTGGGCAGGGTAGTGCAGTGTATGCATTAAAATAGGAGAGCCTGGCTTAGGGCAGTAGGACCACAGCATGGAAGTTCTTCCCAGCCGCATGTCCCACCGGCCCTCACCGAAGCCCCCCCGTGGATTATGATGTATATCAGGGGTCCCCAAACTTTTTCCTGTGAGGGCCACATAACTTTTCACTTCTCTGATGAGGGGCTGGGGTCAATTTGTCACAGAAAAGGTGTGACGATTGCAGGAGTGCCTAAATGTAAAAAATTATTGTTTTTCAGAAAGCCACAATCAAATAACCCTTTCTGGATTCTTCACGGAACAAAAGTAAATAATAACTAGGGCTGTCAAAATTATCGCGTTAAGGGGTGGTAATTAATTTTATAAATTAATTACATTAAAATATTTGACGCAATTAACGCACATGCCCCTCTCAAACAGATTAAAATGAGAGTACAGTGTAATCCCCTCTTGTTACTTGTGGTTTTTGGAGTTTTGTCGCCCTCTGCTGGTGCTTGGGAGCGACCCATGAGCATTGTGTAATTATTGACATCAACAATGGCGGGCTACTACTTTATTTTTTGATTGAAAATTTTACAAATGTTATTAAAACGAATACATTAAGAGGGATTTTAATATAAAATGTCTATAACTTGAACTAACATTTATCTTTTAAGAGCTACAAGTCTTTCTATCCATGGATCGCTTTAACAGAATGTTAATACTGTTAATGCCACCTTGCTGATTTGTTATAATAAACAAATACAGTACTTATGGACCATATATTGAACGTCTTGTGTCTTATCTTTCCATTCCAACAATAATTTACAGAAAAATATGGCATATTTTATAGATTTCAATTGCGATTAGTTATGATTAATTAATTTTTAAGCTGTAATTAACTCGATTAAAAATTTGAATCGTTTGACAGCCCTAATAATAACAATAACATAATATAACATAATAATAATAGATAATAACCAAATAACCCTCTCTGGGTTCTTCACAGAAAAAAGCCAGGAATTAAATAACACTATTTGGGGGGGGGGGGGTGCTCAGGGGGCCGGACCAAATGTGGAGGCGGGCCGTAGTTTGGGGACCCCTGATGTTTGTGGTTTGTCGCATGTGCCACCGCCCCTCACCGAAGCCCCCCCGTGGATTATGATGTATGTGGTGCGTTAAATGGGAAAGATATTGTAAGAACATTTGGCCGTATTTTGATCACGCAGCACATGCTTCAACCCGTATCCGATTAAATAACCGGATTGGTCGACAACACAAATTAGTTGTCAGTCAACCTGTTTATGCATATTCCACTTTGGTACCTTATCTCAGAGAATAAATGTGTTCTCACCAAAGAGACCCAGGAGCGACCTGAGGGCCAAATTGATGACGTGCTCGTTGGCCTGCTTGCCAGTCTTCAACAGAACTTCCTCCCGGCCCACCTCGCACAGGTCAAACCCTGCCACATGTTTAACCATCTGTCGTGATAACGTCGGTGGCGGCGGAGAACGCTTCCGTCAGGTTTGCATTACCGAGCGCGGCGAGAAACTCATGGCAGCCCGCTAGCCTCCACAAGCGAACGCCGAGAGACATCGGGACGGGGGCCGAAGATCGCTCGCCGTCGGCTGACCGCAGTTGCCCCAGCACCTGCCGGAACTACGGAGGAAAACATGTTGAGATGCAGACACTTTATTCAGAAAACACTGCTACTGCCACAAGTAATATGTTCTCAGAAATTTGTCTCAATCTAGGTAGAGCATTTGCAATATTTGCAGTTGAATTATAGCATTTTTACACACTTACATCAATATCTATGCGCAAACTGTCATATTAAGTAAGCCATCCAACACACACTGTAGGTGAAATAGAATGCTGTCTTTGAAGTAGCCTAGTAGTAGTGCGTAAACTATCCAGACGGCGTGTGTAATGTCACTGTGCACGGCTTGTATGGAGAAAACACGCGAGCATAACAAATATGGACCGAAACGGCTGTTTTTGGATGGGAAACACTACAAAAAAACCTCAGCACCCCCTCCTGTAAGTGACTTCCAGTGCCCCAGGGTAGGAACGTAGATCGACCGGTAAATCGAGAGGTTCCACTTTTAGCTCAGCTCCTTCTTCACCACTACAGACTGGTGCAGAGTCCGCATCACTGCAGACACCGCACCAATCCGCCTGTCGACCTCGCGCCCTCACACTCCACTCGGGGCAGGATCTCATCCCCGACCGGGAGCTGGTATGCCACCCTTTTCTGACTTCACACTTTGCTGCAAACCGCGAACGGGACACCCTCAACGCTTTGGCTGCGTCTAGAAATTCTGTCCATAAAAGAACAGAATTGGTGAAAAAGGGCAACCTTGGCGGAGTCCAACCCTTGCTGGGAACGGATTCGACTTAATGCCGGCAATGCGCACCAAATTCTGACACCGGTCGTACAGGAACAGCCCTCATGAAGGGGCCTGGTACCCAGTGGCGGACTTGGCAATTCTGGGGCCTAAGGCGAACATACCCAGGGGCCCTCTTCTTGGGTCAGGGGTTAAAACGGTGAGAAGGGTGTGGAGGAAATATGTTCCGGTACACTAGGGCTGTCCTAAACGACAAATTTTCTCCTGATTACTCAGCCGACTAGTTTTACGATTAGTCGACTAATATTTATTATTTTATTAATTTAGCAATGAAATTGTTGACGCTTATTAATTCACAAAACCATTTTGGAACACTTAAATTCTTTAATAAAGTACAAATAATCATGTGAATAACAATAATCACAAATAAACAATGAGGTTAAATGCTGATAGCATTTACTAGTGCAAAGAATGGAAAGTAAACAGATTCAGAACACTGACTTTGCCTTTCCAACATGATTCAAAACAATTCTTAAAAAAAAAAATTCTAGCATTATTATTATAGTACACTACTATATATACTAGTAGTATAATAATTATAATAATTAATTGCCAATCATATTTCTCATAAAGAGTGTCATTTGAAATCTATTTTTAGTGTAGAATCTGTATTCTCTAGTATTTACTCTACATATTATAATATTAATTCTGAAGTATGTGGGATTTACTCAAGAAATCGTTATTTATATAACGAACATGACGTGCTTTTATTTTGAAATGTTCACCGGAGGTACGTTCACTAAACCGCCAACCGAAAGCTTTATACTCCGTAAAAAAACATTCTTCGTCATTGCTTGTGGTGTCACTAACAGATTTTTTTTTTTCGTTAGCAAATACTGTTAACCAGCTGTTGAGCGTTATTGTATGACTGATTGGAACTGTCCTGCATTGTTTTGCCACAGGGTGTGCTGTCGTGTATGTTCGGTGTGAAGAAGAAGAAAGTTAAAAGAGGCATTTGCGGCCTGTTCTCAACTCCTCCCTCACTGCACTTTGGCTCTCATGGAGAGCACGTTCACTCATGCGTTTTGATATAAACGATAGCCGACGTGCAAAGTACTAAGTGAGCTGTAAAAATAGCGAGCTTAGTGGCGTGAAAAACGCGGGAGAGCGAACTGAAGCTAACGAACAGCTAAGCGATGCTAAACGGAGCCGAGCTAAGCTATACGGCGCTAAATGAAGCAAAGCGACTGATACTCAGTCCGTCGTCGTGGAACAGTCCATTATAGTCCGTGTGTGGGTGGGGGGGGGGGGGGTAATATAAATGCAGCATTCAAATGGCTTTTTTTTTTTTGTTTTGTTTTGTTATTTGTTTGTTTCCCTGAGGGAACTCTCCCAAAGGGATAAATAAAATTTATTGGTCGGTATGCTGACATAATTATATGACGAATAGTTGGGGGTGCTGCTGGCTCCGGTGGCCCAAGCCCTTGCTCCTTGGGGCAAGGGCAGCTGATTGGGGGCCCCCTACTGGTTGGTGGCCTAAGGCGATCGCCTACTTCGCCTGAATAGTAGATCCGCCTATGCTGGCCCCCCCGTACTCCCGAAGCACCACCCACAGGACTACCCGAGGCACACGGTCGAACGCCAAATCCACAACACAGATGTAGACCAGTTTCTTAATTTTTCAATTTATTGAAATTAGTTTAATTCTTGATTGAGACCCCTGTCCTAAATGAATGTAATAAAATTGTTTTAGAAAAAAAATGCATTTGTGCATGAAAGGCTTCATGAATACAACTGAAGTAAGAAGGACACATCATGAAAGTCACGGCAAAGCAAGTCATTATGATGTCGGTTACCTTGTGTATGAGCTGCTCTCCTACTTCTGGTGCGGACACAAGTTTGCAAAGAGCTTCAAGTGCTGCTGCACTCAACCCTTAACACACAATCAACATAGAATGACCTGAAAACCTTCACACTTTATAGGGCAAGTGACGATTTACATAAAACTTAACCCCACAAAGACCAAGCATCCACATACATGGACATTGCATTTTGGGTCATGTAGGCCAAAACCATAGTTAACACGTGTATGGAGAATGACAGTGCCCTCCATAATTATTGGCACCCCTGAAAAAAATGTGTTTTTTATAGGGCTGTCAAAATTATCGCGTGAACTCGCGGCAATTAATTTTTTTAATTAATCACGTTAAAATATTTGACGCAATTAATGCACATGTCCCGCTCAGACAGTATTCTGCCTTTTGGTAAGTTTTACAGCAAGGCTTTTTGTGCTGTCTAACAGCGAACTCTTGTGGTCGCTTTGCGACATGGTTTATTGTTTTCTTGCCAGTTCAATATGGCTGCACGACGTCTCGGGCTGACGCCTACGTTGTAATGTTGTGCTTATATGATCCTTGGACAAGATTTGTCCGTAAGTACGGTTGTTGTAAGAATGTACATATTATGTTAGTAAGCGAAATGTTCTATTTTTTGTATGAGATGCTTTTTGTTTATGTTTAGTGAACCTGTATAGCGTGCTAAGCTAACGTTGTTGCTAATGCAATGCTTGTGTACTTTTTTTTGTAGTTTTACGACGGTCTAAAGAGGACAATGGTTTGAGGGCATTTTATTAATAAATCAGATGAAAAAGGAAGAAGTCTGATAATTAAGGCGGCGTTCACTAGCTGTCTAGCTTTGGAAAATGTAGACGCTTCGGAGTGAGGACAGCATAGACAGATTTAAATGACAGTAGAGTGAAATGCCCACTACAGTCCTTTTGTACCGTATGTTGAATGTATATATCTTATCTTTCCATTCCAACAATTTATTTTACAGAATATAGATATAATTTACAGAAAAATATGGCATATTTTATAGATGGTTTGAATTGCGATTAATTACGATTAATTAATTTTTAAGCTGTAATTAACTCGATTAAAAATTTTAATCGTTTGACAGCCCTAGTTTTTTAGCTTCTTAATATTTTTTTTTTTAATTCAAATAATATGGGACCTTAATGGAAAGAGAGAAAAATCCAACCTTCAATACAAGTGCATTCATTCAGTGGGGAAAAAATCCCACATAAAGAAAAAAATATTTGGGTAACACTTTATAATAACTATCCGTTTCACTAGTTAATAGATCATTAGTAAACTGTTGATAAATGATTTATTGTTGATTTGTGTAGTATTTGTTAATAGTTTGTTAAGCATTTACAGGGTGTTCCAATATGGTCGACCCCATTCTAAATGCCCAATCTAGTTGATGGTTCTTAATAAAACGATATATACTTTATGTTGAAGGTCATAAGTTTTATTGGTTAAATATACAAAGAAAAGTACAAATATTTGTTGGTTCTATGACAGATTTTCATAAATGTAAAACATGAGCGCTGCCTGCAAAATGCCTTATCAAAATGCCTTTTCTTTTGAAGTGAACGGCATTTCTTAACCCGAAAAGATAGAAATGCCAAACATTACACACAAAAACCTGGAACGTTTCTACACAAACTGTGTTTCAGGTTAAGAACACCCTGTAAATGCTTAACAAACTGTTAACAAATACTTCACAAATCAACAATAAATCATTTATCAACAGTTTACTTGTGATCTATTAACTAGTAAAACGAATAGTTATTATAAAGTGTTACCAATATTTGACATCAAATAATGTGTGTCACAATTATTATCACCCCTGGGGTTAATACTTTTTACAACCCCCTTTTGCCATCAAAACAAGGTCTGGGGACTGAGATGGCCATGGGAGGAGCTTGATTTTGTGTCTGGTCAGGGCCGGCCCAGCCTATACGCAGACTATGCTGCTGCTTAGGGCCCCTGACCACCAGGGGGCCCCCAATCTGGCAATTTTTAAAATTTATATTCTATTTTGTTTACTACAGTTTGCTTTATTTGACTTTTGTGAGTTTTGATACTTGATTACAAGCTTAAAAAAATAAAATGTCTTCCTTGACTTCTTTCCTCTTTTAGAAAAAGGTTTGGCGCTAGCTACTGTAAGTACTGACAATCATTCTGGGTGAGAAGTTTGAAGTATGCAGTGCAACAAAATCTGATTAATATACAAAATATGGACGTATGGGTTGGATTGCATGTATGGGTTTCACAGTACACTGTGACAAAATGGTGGGCCAAAAATATGGGCCCCTTTGCATTATTTTGCTTAGGGCCCCCAAATGGCCTGGGCCGGCCCTGGTCTGGTGAACCATTTCTGTGTAGATTTGGCCATATGTTTAGGGTCATTGTCTTGCTGAAAGACCCAGTGACGACCCATCTTCAGCTTTCGGGCAGAGGGCAACAGATTTTGATTTCAAATGTTCTGGTATTTCAAAGCATTCATGCTGCCATGCACCCTAACAAGGTTCCCGGGGTCTTTGGAAGCGAAACAGCCCCACAGCATCACTGACCCACCCCCAT
This sequence comes from Corythoichthys intestinalis, assembly GCF_030265065.1. Taxonomy (NCBI): domain Eukaryota; kingdom Metazoa; phylum Chordata; class Actinopteri; order Syngnathiformes; family Syngnathidae; genus Corythoichthys; species Corythoichthys intestinalis. The sequence continues at coordinate 3,352,176 of NC_080411.1, forward strand.
CCTTCACAGTGGGTATGAGGTGCTTTTCAGCATGCGCATCTTTCGTAGCACGCCAGACCCACTTAGAGTGTTTGTTGCCAAAAAGCTCATCCTGGTCTCAACTGACCAAGGCACACGGTACCAGTTGAAGCCTGGGACCGTGTGTATTTTTGTGTGAGACCAAGATTGAGCTTTTTGGCAACAAACACTCTAAGTGGGTCTGGCGTGCCACGAAAGATGCGCACACCTCCCATGAAGGTTAAACTTGTGAAGTCTCTTCCTGATTGTGGAGGCATGCACTTTCATCGTAGCAAGAGCCCGCTGAAGGTCCCGTGATGACATTTAAGGGTTTTTAGAGACTTCTTTTAGCGTCTTGCAGTCTCCTCTCCAGGTGAACTTACTTGGACGGACAGACTTTGGCATGTTGGCAGTTGTTTTGAATGTCCTCCACTTGTAGACTATTTTCCGGACAGTGGAATGGCTGATTTTATATGCTGTTGAGAGCTTTTGAAATCCCTTACCAGACTCATAAACGCCTACAATCTTCTTTCTGAAGCTCCTTTGATCTCACCATGGTGTTTTCTCTCACTTCAACAGTCAGGAGCACACCAAACTAAATGTGAAGTTTAAATAAGGCAAGCCTCCTTCAAAACACTGGGTAATGATGTTCTAATCATGTTTAAAGCACACATTAAACAAAACTGTAGAACGGCTTTCTTTCACCTGCGCAACATCGCCAAAATTAGAAATATTTTATCTAAAAGCGATGCAGAAAAATTAATTCACGCGTTCGTTACATCGAGATTGGATTACTGTAACTCCCTACTTGCAGCTTGTCCTAAAAGTTCTCTAAAAGGTCTTCAGCTAGTCCAAAACGCAGCAGCAAGACTTTTAACAGGAACCAATAGAAGATCACATCACCCCTGTGCTTCAGGCACTTCACTGGCTTCCAGTCGAGTTTAGAATTAAATTTAAAATACTCCTCCTTACATTTAAGACCATTAATGGGTTGGGGCCATGTTATCCCACCGATGCTCTGGTTCCATACCGCCCCAACAGAACAGTCCGATCTCAGAATGCAGGTCTACTGGTAGTTCCCAGGGTTTCTAAAAGTACTGTCGGAGCTAGAGCCTTTAGCCACCAAGCCACTGTTTTATGGAATCAGCTTCCAGCTAGTATTAAAGAAGCTGAGACAGTCTGCACATTTAAGATTAGATTAAAAACGTTCCTATTCGACAAAGCTTATGGTTAGGCTAGTTGAAGTCGGAGTAGACTCACAGTTTAGTCTAAGCTGCACTAGAAGCCATAATGCTGGGGGAAGTACAGCCGCTGAGTTCTATCTCCTTTTCTTACTCTACCTACCACTTGTCTTACTTTATTTCTATTTTCCAATGTTAATATCTAGTTGTCTAGTGTCTTCATCACTAGTTGCCCGGTGTCCCCTTTCCCCCCTCCCCTCTGGGGAGGGGCTATTTTTCAGCTGCAGCCTCCTGACTGTCCGGACCCCTGGCTGGATAGACGTCCTCGCTGCTACCCCCCGTCTCATCTGACTAGATGGACCTCTTCTTGCTCCTTTACTCCACTGTATTTTTACGGACTGTAACTTCGCTTGCTAATTCCCATTAGCAGTTCTGGGGTTCCTGTCTATCCGTCCTGGGAGTGGATCTCTCCTGACTGTGGTACTCCCCGAGGTTTCTCATTTTTCTCCCAATTGACTCTGGAGTTTTTGGAGTTTTTCCTTGACGGCATGGAGGGTCTTAAGGATAGGGGATACCCAGGACTTGAACTGTATCTATTCATCTTTGTTGCTTCATTTCTAATTATGTATCATATTGCCTCTGTAAAGCCCTTTGAGACATCTGTTGTGATTGAGGGCTATACAAATAAAATTGAATTCATGTGCACCTGATGTGATACACCTGTGTGTGATTTTAGCCACTTTACGAGGGATTGATTGTGGGGGTGTCCTAATAAAGTCCACAACAGAAATTGCATTTATTTAATATTGCAATAGTGAATTCAATGATTAATCCTTTCTTGAGAGGCCACTTTTCGTCTTACCGAGCAAGGCCTGCATGGTCAAGCTGCACTTTTGCAGGCGCTCTCCAGGGTCCGACCTTGGAAAAAAGACGGCGGCGGGGAGGCTGGAATTGCCCGGCTCCAGGCGGAAACCCAACGCAGACAACAGGGATCGCCACCCAGGAACACCGCCCACCTTTTAACACGAACACAGCGGCATAGGTGGAGTTTGACATTTGTGGGGGCGGGGCAAAACATGTTGATGACCCGGAAACACAGTGTCAGCAATACAATTAACTTACAAGATATATGTATCCAGTGGTATGAAAAAGTATCTGAACCTTTTGGAATTTCTCACACTTCTGTATCATCAGCTTCAAATGTGATCTGATGTTTGTCAACATCACACAGATGTAAAAACAGTGTCTGCTTGAACTAAAACCATCAAAACATTTATAGGTTTTCATATTTTAATGAGGATAGCATGCAAACAATGACAAAAGGGAGAAAAATAAGTAAGTGAATCCTCTGCCTAAGGCGACTTAACGAGCAAATGGAACACATTTATGGATACAAAACCATCTCTAAAAGTCTGGATTTCATCAATCGACAGTCAGAGAAGTTGTCTACAAATGAAGAGTTTGGCACTGTTCTTCTCTTCCAACGAGTGGCCGTCCACCAAAAATGACGCCAATCGTTCAGCGCAAAATACTCAGATAGGTATAAAAGAACCATAGGTTGTCTGCTAAAGACTTACAGAACTCACTAGCACAATCAAATATTTCTCTGCACACTGTCAACTATATGTAAAACTATGGCTAAGAATGGTGTTCATGGGAGGACTCCACGGAGGAAGCCACTGCTGTCTAAAAAAAACATTGTTGCTCGTTTAATGTTCGCAAAAAGGCACTTGGAGACTCCACAGAAGTTTTGGCAAAATATTTTGTGGTCTGATGAAACCATACTTGAATTGTTTGGGAGTAACACACAACGTCATGTGTGGAGGAAAAATGGAACAGCTCACCAAGATCAACACCTCATCCCCACCGTGAAGCATGGTGGAGGAAGCATCATAATTTGGGGCTGTTTACTGCCTTGTGGCCTGGACAACTCGCTATCATTTATGGAAGAATGAATTCAAAAGTTTATCAGGATGTTTTGCAGGAAAACCTGAGGCAGTTGAAGCTAAAAAGAGGATGGATGCTACAACATGACAATGATCCAAAACACAGAAGTAAATCAACTTCAGAATAGTTTCAGAAGAACAAAATACATGTTCTGGAGTGGCCAAGTCAAAGTCCAGACTTGACCCCCACTGAGATGCTGTGGCATGATCTAAAGACACCGATTCATGCCAGACACCCCAGGAATCTGACTGAACTACAGCGGTCTTGTAGAGAAGAATGGGCCAAGATTAGTGCTGATCGATGTGCCAGACTGATCTGCAGCTACAGGAAGCGTCTGGTTGAACTTATTGCTGCAAAAGAGAGAGGCCACAAAATATTAAATGTGATGGTTCACTTACTTATTTTCCCCCCTTCTGTCATTGTTTGCGTACTATCCTCATTAAAATATGAAAACATATAAATGTTTGGGCGGTTTTAGTTGAATCAGACACTGCTTTTTCATCTGTGTGATTTTGACAAATATCAGATCACATTTGATGGTGATTTTATGCAGAAATGTGAGAAATTCCAAAAGGTTCACATACTTTTTCATACCACTGTATCTATCTTGACACTGTTTGTGTTCAATCCTCGGTTTGAACTCAGTTGTAGCGTTTGTGAAATCTTAAGTTTAAAGAAATTCTAAATATCCATCTTACCTCTTCAGGGGTAGTTTTGGCTAACTAAAGGACCACCTCTAAGGTGCTAGTAACATGATCTGTTCGGAAAAATATTTTTTGACACATTATGAAATACTTTGTCGGATTCTTGTTGATTCCATTGTTTTATTGCTTTACAACAGGGGTCCCCAAACTTTTTCCTGTGAGGGCCACATAACTTTTCCCTTCTCTGATGAGGGGCCGGGGTCAGTTTGTAACAGAAAAGGTGTGACGATTGCAGCAGGGTCTAAATGTAAAAACGTATTGTTTTTCAGCAAGCCACAATCAAATAACCCTTTTTGGATTCTTCACAGAACAAAAGTAAATAATAATAATAATAATATAATACAATATAATACAGTGATACCTCAGCTCACGAACGCTTAAGCTCACGAACTTTTTGCCTCAAGAACATTAAATCCGCGAGCATATAGTCTCTGCTGACGAACTAGTTTTCGGCGGACGAACCAAACCACGCGGTCGAACAGCGCCACGAGAAGCTGACGCACGCTCACGGCGTCCCAGTTTGTCCCCTCCCTTTCGTTGAGTGCGGACATGGTTTGTGTTTGATAGACATTTTGGACCATATTGAGTGTACTTTTGCTATTATGGGACCGAAAAAGACCCCACCACAGGCTAGTGTTAAGCCTAAGAAGACATTAAAGAAAATAAGGTATATTTTTGTGTAGTTTTAAGGCTTATTTAGTAGAAAATTATGTTTTATGGGGACCTGGGAACGGATTATTCTCATTTTAATGGTTTCTTATGGGATATAAATGTTCGGAAGACGAACTTTTCGCCTTACACACACTTTCTGGGAACCAATTATGTTCGTGAGCTGAGGTATCACTGTATAATATAATATAATATAATATAATATAATATAATATAATATAATATAATATAATATAATATAATATAATATAATAATGACACTATCAATTAAATAGATAATAACCAAATAACCCTATCTGGGTTCTTCACATAAAAAAGCCAGGAAATAAATAACCCTATTGAAAAAAAAATAAATAATAATAATAATGATAATTTTTGCTCAGGGGGCTGGAACAAATGTGGAGGCGGGCTGTATCCGGCCCGTGGGCCGTAGTTTGGGGACCCCTGGCCTAAATATAAAAACTTATTGTTTTTCGGAAGGCCACAATCAAATAACCCTTTCTGGATTCTTCGCAAAAGTAAATAATATCATATCATATCATATCATATCATATAGACACTATTAATTAAATAGATAATAACCAAATAACCCTCTCTGGGTTCTTCACATAAAAAAGCCAGGAGATAAATAACCCTATTGAAAATAAATAAATTTGTTCAGGAACAAATGTGGAGGCGGGCCGTATCCAGCCCGCGGGCCCTAGTTTGGGGACCCCTGCTTTACAACTTTAATAGACACGATTTTACCGGCTAAGTCTTTATTTTAAATTCATATATAGCAAAATCAATTACATGCAATGACATTTATTGGCCATGGGACGGGGGGGCAGTGCCCTGCCTGCCTGCCTGCCTTCCCTCAAACTCTGCGTATGCACAGTGGCCAAGCTAATGTCCATGTCAGAACAAAATAACCCATGTCAACATAAAATTCTGTTTAATGATGATTTGATTTAGGAAGGAAAAACCAAACCTTGTTGTCCACGCTCTGCTGCGATGTATACATGGGGTTACTGTGCCCACTGTGGATACGCTGCAAAGACTTCTCCACCTGAACAAGTGATATGATATTTATGTGAGGAAATTACTCCGAAGAATGTTGTGTATTCTGACCAGGTGCAAAAGAACTCTCAGGGCACCCCTGGCGCGGTCAACGTGGCCAAGGACCTCCACCAAGGCCTGCCGCACCGCAAATTTAAGTCCAGTCACCTTCACGTCGCTGCCGATCAGGAGGTAACCTGAGCGACAACACATTCCATTGTTTACCTCCGTAAGTAGGTGAAACCTGTGTAAGTGGATTATTATCAAACTCATTGGATACCTTTGCGTATGAATGAGGAGATTCAATTTTGCCGTCATAAGATCAAAGGGCCAATGTGACTGTTTGTGTTTCAAGAATGAAAAACAGATCATCTCACTTGCAAAATATGTTTGTCACACAGCAAATTTATAATGTCGTAATGAGATTATTTTTCTTAAATCTAGTCAACACACTCGGACGGTGCGTGGAATTCATCGTCGTCTCACAAGTGTCGGGAGACGACAAACCAAAGATAGGGGAGGTTAAAGTCGATCAGACGACGACGACGACTTTGGTGGCGAACGAGACGGCGGAACAGCCTCTTGGCCTAGACTGCGAGGAGCCCACTCACTCACGCATTGTCGCGTTCAATCTGTAATGGCGCCATTTTACCTACTATATATATAGAGCTAAAAGGCAGCGTAAAATGAGTAGAGTGAATTTTGGCAGCCTTTGGAGCCTTTTTTTAATTGGCTAAAGCCTTACAATCCCTCTCCCTATGATTAGAAATGTCGTGGGAAGCAATGTGGGTAAGAAAGGTAGTAATTGATCTTTTTCTTAACACCCTATATTATTTCCCAAAGCAGAGAAGATATCAATTGGTACCAGTACACACAGTCATGGTTGCACTTCCCATCATGCATTTGGCCAGAACAGTTAAATGGCTACAGTATCATTTACTGAAAGCTCAACAAATACACTAGATGGCAATATTTAGTCACAATATACAAAGTCACATTTATCCTTTAAGAATTACAAGTCTTTCAATCCGTGGATCCCTCTCACAGAAAGAAAGTTAATAATGTAAATGCCATCTTGAGGATTTATTGTCATAATAAACAAATACAGTACTTATACTGTTAGGTTTTGTGTTTGTTTTCTCCTAGTGTGACTTGTCCCTGTGATTGCCCATTGATTTCACCTGATGTGCCTTCTCCTAGACTATCCTCCTGTGCTCACCTGTTCCTTGTTGTCTCGTTACCCCTTGTCTGCTTGTGTGTATATAAGCTCCCATTTTCTGTTCACTCCTTGTTGCGTCATTGTCTATGTCTCTGTCCGTCTTCACCAAAGTCAAGTCCGTTCCACGCCCTCGTGTACCAGTCCCTCTGCTTAAGTAAGTTTTGTTTGAACATTGCCTTTTGAGCCATAGCCCTTTTGTTTGTACTTTGTGATTTTGTTAGTTATCATTAAAAGTTTTTTTTTTTAGTTCACTGCCACCTGCCTCGCTGCATTTTTTGTTTCCCTGCATTTGGGTCCATACAACCTGCCTGCCTGCTCATTCCTGACATATACTACTTGTATGTTGAATGTATATATTCGTCCGAGTTTTATTCATTTTTTTCTTAATGCATTGCCAAAATGTATATGTTCGGGAAAAATTATCGGGAATGATTGGAATTGAATCGGGAGCAAAAAAAAAAAAAGCAATCCGATCGGGAAATATAGGGATCGGCAGATACTCAAACTAAAACGATCGGGATCGGATCGGGAGCAAAAAAATATGATCAGAACAACCCTAAAAAAAAACACTTGGATAACACACGTCAACCAAAGCACACTTGGATAAAACGGTTCAAAATATTGACTAGTGCCTCTTTAAAAAAAATTATAAACCTGATCTTTTATACCAATCATCTGTTTAACAAATGAAAGTGGAATGATTTCAAGTTGGCTCTTGCATTCTTTGATTTTTCTGGGAGCGGGCCTAAAAGAAAAAAGTTTGGACACCCCTTGTTCAAATCAATATTTGGGTTTCAAATGACATCATGGATCCAGAGTTTAAGGTTTTGGCTAGATTTTCATATTTGAGTAGCCTCTCAAATTTCAATCAGGGTTAGGCTTACAAGTGCGGTATTGATGATCCAATTCACCTGCCCAATTGGAAGGGTGAGCAAAGTCTTGGTTTTGCTGTAGCGTCCTCATGGCGTCGTTCAGCGCCGTGCTGGCATGGGCGCCGTTGAGCAGCACCGAGTAGAACGTCTGCATGAAGAGTTTGGAGGCGGGCGGCGACGTGGGCCACAGTGACACGCACACGCAGCGGACCCCCGCCGACAGGAAGGCGCCCGTCAGGCCCAACAAGCCGTCGCTGGTCAAACGCACACCACTCTCGGGATACAACCTGGGAAACGAGGACCAATCCTGATTTGAAACCCCAAAATTTAGCTGTTTCTAATTTTAAAAGCCAACTTCAAATCGCAACCGTAGTTTGAAAGTCTAATCCAGTCTTGAAACCCGAAACTTTTGGTGCAAAGTAGGAATGACATGAAGCGCTGGCTTAAGTCATCAATGTTGTTTGATGCTTAATGAGTCAGCCCATAAACGTTTTTATTAGGGCTGTCAAAATTATCGCGTTAACGCGCGGTAATTAATTTTTTTAATTAATCACGTTGAAATATTTGATGCAATTAACGCACATGTCCCGCTCGGACAGTATTCAGCCTTTTGGTAAGTTTTACAGCAAGGCTTTTTGTGCTGTCCAACAGCGAACTCTTGTGGTCGCTTTGCGACATGATTTATTGTTTTCTTGCCAGTTCAATATGGCTGCACGACGTCTCGGGCTGATCCTTGGACAAGATTTGTCCGTAAGTATGGTTGTTGTAAAGAATGTACATATTATGTTAGTAAGCGGAATGTTATATTTTTTGTATGAGACGCTTTTTGTTTATGTTTAGTGAACCTGTATAGCGTGCTAAGCTAACGTTGTTGCTAATGCAATGCTTGTGTACTTTTTTTTTGTAGTTTTACGACGGTCTAAAGAGGACAATGGTTTGAGGCCATTTTATTAATAAATCAGACGAAAAAGTCTAATTATTAAGGCGTCGTTCACTAGCTGTCTAGCTTTGGAAAAAGTAGACGCTTCGGAGTGAGGACAGCATAGACAGATTTAAATGACAGTACAATGAAATGCCCACTACAGTCCTTATGTACTGTATGTTGAATGTATATATCCATCTTGTGTCTTATCTTTCCATTCCAACAATTTATTTTACAGAACATATATATAATTTACAGAAAAATATGTCATCTTTTATAGATGGTTTGAATTGCGATTAATTACCATTAATTAATTTTTAAGCTGTAATTAACTATTAAAAATGTTAATCGTTTGACAGCCATAGTTTTTATTGTTTTGATTCCATGTTTACGACGGATGCCCCACCCTCCACCAATCGGCAATTACAGGATCAGTTCTGTGTCTGCATCCAAGTTGCCACAGTTCTGTAATCTGCAGGCTACATAAACTAAGGTTTTTACAAAGAGTCAGAAGTCCAGGATATGCATTTAAGATTTGCCAACAAAACAAGGTCTGGGGACTGAGATGGCCATGGGAGGAGCTTGATTTTGTGTCTGGTGAACCATTTCTGTGTAGATTTGGCCATATGTTTAGGGTCATTGTCTTGCTGAAAGACCCAGTGACGAGCCATCTTCAGCTTTCGGGCAGAGGGCAACAGATTTGGATTTAAAATGTCCTGGTATTTCAAAGCATTCATGATGCCATGCACCCTAACAAGGTTCCCAGGGCCTTTGGAAGCGAAACAGCCCCACAGCATCACTGACCCACCCTCATACTTCACAGTGGGTACGAGGTGCTTTTCAGCATGTGCATCTTTCGTGGCACGCCAGACCCACTTAGAGTGTTTGTTGCCAAAAAGCTCAATCTTGGTCTGATCTGACCAAAGCACACGGTCCCAGTTGAAGCCTGGGTCAGATAAAAAAGCCAGGAAATAAATAACCCTATTGAAAAAAAAAAATTGTTAAGGGGGGCCGGAACAAATGTGGAGATGTGCTGTATTCGGCCCGCGGGCCGTAGTTTGGGGACCCCTGGCCTAAATGTAAAAACGTATTGTTTTTCAGAAAGCCACAATCAAATAACCCTTTCTGGATTTTGCACGGAGCAAAAGTAAATAATATAATAATAACACTATTAATTAAATAGATAATAACTAGGGCTGTCAAACGATTACAATTTTTAATCGAGTTAATTACAGCTTAAAAATTAATTAATCGCAATTCAAACCATCTCTAAAATATGCCATATTTTTCTATAAATTATTGTTGGAATGGAAAGATAAGACACAAGATGGATATATATACATTCAACATACGGTACATAAGTACTGTATTTGTTTATTATAACAACAAATCAAAAAGATGGCATTAACATTAACATTCTGTTAAAGCGATTCATGGGTAGAAAGACTTGTAGTTCTTAAAAGATAAATGTTAGTACAAGTTATCGAAATTTTTATTAAAACCCCTCTTAATGTTTTCGTTTTAATAAAATTTTTAAAATTTTCAATCAAAAAATAAACTAGTAGCTCGCCATTGTTGATGTCAATAATTACACAATGCTCATGGGTGCTTAAACCCATAAAATCATTCGCACCCAAGCGCCAGCGGAGGGCAACAAAACTCCAAAAAACACAACAAGTTGGCATTGCACTGTGCTGTCAATTTTAATCTGTTTGAGCGGCTCATGTGAGTTAATTGCGTCAAATATTTTAACGTAATTAATTTAAAAAATTAATTAACGCCCGTTAACGTGATAATTTTGACAGCCCTAATAATAACCAAATAACCCTCTCTGGGTTGTTCACATAAAAAAAGCCAGGAAATAAATAACCCTATTGAAAAAAAAAAAAAATAAATTTTTGTTCAGGGGGCCGGAACAAATGTGGAAGCGGGCCGTAGTTTGGGGACCCCAGGTTCAATGGCTTGATTTGTGAGTTTGTAGCTTGTAATTATGTAATGGTTGGCATGTAATAGACATGGGTTGTATACTACACATGCTGTATGTTTACATGATCATTGCTAACGTTAATGTGTTAATTGTTAGCCTGTTTTTTCAGATTAAAATGCAACACTGGTATACCGCAGCTCCACTTTTCTGGCAGTCCAAAGGAGAAGGGTCTGGGTGCGGCCAGCAGTACTCGCCAATCGCGCCCCCTGCTTTCACCGAGTAACCAGATCAAGTAAGAACATCCGCCAACTACACCCTGCGTCCCATGACGCGGAAGGCACCGGAAAGGGGCTTGGAAGGCGAGTACTGTGGGCCGCAATTGGCCCTTTTTTTTTTATCCTAGTTGCAGTACCATTTTTGGCCACCAATCGTACATATAGCTCCCACCCACCTGAGAACCACCAGCTTGGAGCTGAGGTTGAGTTCCAAGATGTCCGCCGCAGTGAGGAGGACGTCTTGAAGCGGCGGAGTGCCACACGCGCTCTCACACAAGCTCTCCTCGTCTTGACGACTCCTCTCGTCTCCGTCTCGAGGCGGCTCCCGGCTCGGGGCGAGCACCAGAGAGGCGAGCTTCCATGAGACGTGAGTTGCGAAGTGAACACACTGCGCCTGGGTCAGGGCGGCGAGGGCACGCTCCTTTGTGGCGTCCGCGCCGGTGAGCGGGCGACAGCCTAGCCGCTCCCCCAGCCACAGAGCCTCATCCTGGGCCGAAGGCAGGGGCCCCCACAACCAACGGCGCATAAAGCCGGGCGACAAGTTGGGTACCCCCACCACGGCGGCCCACGATCCGCCTTCGGGGCGGGGTAAGGGATCGCCGAGGTGGGAAATTTTCCTTGAAGCTCGCATGCTCGCTAATGAGGGCACGCAAAGTATACTGAACATCTCGTAAAGGAACCGGTCGGACGAGCTGCCTTTGAGCAAGGCGAAGGGCACTAGGTACAAGTCTCCTTCCAGGACCAGAACCAGTTGACGGCGTCGGCCTACTGGACCCCCTCCATGCAGCAGGGCCTGATACAAAAACAGAAATTACACACAAACTAAATGTAAAACGTGAAAACCATAAAGTACACCTAAAAACGGGATAGTGATTCTCCAACTGTAATTTAAAAAAAAAGATGATGGCAATGTTTAGTCACAATATACAAAGTCACATTTATCCTTTAAGAATTACAAGTCTTTCTATCCGTGGAGCCCTCTCACAGAAAGAATATTAATAATGTAAATGCCATCTTGAGGATTTATTGTCATAATAAACAAATACAGTACTTATGTACTGTATGTTGAATGTATATATTCGTCCGAGTTTTATTCATTTTTTTTCTTGATGCATTGCCAAAATATATATGATCGGGAAAATTATCGGGAATGATTGGAATTGAATCGGGAGCAAAAAAAAAAAAAAAAAAAAGCAATCGGATCGGGAAATATCAGGATCGGCAGATACTCAAACTAAAACGATCGGGATCGGATCGGGAGCAAAAAAACATGATCGGAACAACCCTAACTTGAACCCATTATGGGGCAAGAGACTATTTTTTTTGTCATTTAAATAACTTTTATAGACGATGACGTACCTCCAGACGTCGTCATCATCACAACGATCAGGCTGATTACACAAAGATGATTTACAGTCATTCTTTTTATGCTAGTTTGCTGCAGTTTGACATACCGTCTCCATTGGCGCAATGAGCAAATCGTAGAGGGCTTGGAGAGGAGACGTTTTGGTACCAGACCAGAGGGAAAGAGTGGTCGACGAGCCCTCCTTTGAAGAAGAAATGCTGCGACAGCTTCTGTTTCCCAACGCAAACCAGGCAAGTTAAATATTAACGTGCGAGCTAGGCATCCATAAGGAATCAAGGTGGACCCCTAAATATCAGCAGGCATGCGAAATAAGCATGCTAAGAGGAAGGAGGCACCTGTTGAAGATATTGTTCCTTGATACCGTGCGAAGGTAGCCACTGGGGTCATCGTCGGAACTCATTTTGTGAAGCTCTTCAAAGTGTTGGTCAGCAACATCTCCAGCTTCGCTTTCTGTCTCACTGCCCACATGAAAACTGGAAGGAAAGATTCCTTCTAAAATTAGACTTTGACTACAGTGGTACCTCAAGATATGAAATGAATTTGTTCCGGAGTGGCTTTTGTCTCATAATTTTTTTATTATAATGAATCGTTTTTTACAATGAAGGAGTACCTTTTCTCGTAGGCACCGTCTAACTATTTGCATTATTCTAACACACTTAATATAATCAATCAGGGAATAGTATATTTTCTCGTATTTACCGATCGACTGTTTGTTTTACTCTAACACACCCAATATAAAATAAATAGCACTTATACCATAGTTTAAGGGAAAAAAAGAAGAATATAGGGCATAAGGTGTTATAGAAATAACTGTGCTAAAACAGTTTTCTTTGCATTTCAGTAGTTTAAGGAGGTTTGACCCAGGAGATCCAGGCATGACCCATCTTCAATGCGCTGACTGAAGGAAGGAGGTTATTCCCCAAAATCTCACAATAATGGGCGCTAGTCATCCGCTCTTTAATACAGTGCACTCGTCCTGTCCCATTTGCAGAAAAACACCCCCAAAGCTTGATGATACAAACACGTGCTTCATAGTAGGCATGGTGTTCTTGAGATAGTACTCATCATTCTTCTTCCTCCAAACACAGTTAGTGGAATTATGACCAAAAAGTTCTATTTTACTCTCACCTCACCACAAAATTTACTCCCATAACTCCTCTGCATCATCCAAAAGGTCATAGGCCAACTTAAGACGGGCCTTGACATGTGCTGGTTTAACCAGGAGAACCTTCCGTGCCAAGCATGATTTCAAACCATGACGTCTTAGCGTAATACCAACAGTAACCTTGGAAAAGTTGGTCCCAGCTGGTCATTGACCAACTCCTTTCGTGTAGTTCCGGGCTGATTCTAGTGCTGCAACGATTAATCGATTAACTCGACTATTCGATTGGAAAAAAATATTCGAATTAAATTTTGCTGCTTCGAGTATTGGTTTAATTAAAGTGACTTTATAGTGGTTTATTTTGAAAGTGTTTGCATTTAGTTTTATTGATTTCGGTGGAAACGCTGCCTTCTAGTCTGCTTCAATTCACATGGCTGAATCAAGGTGCTCCCTGTTAAGACCAACATAAGCTAAATTTTGTTTGAGCTAATGTTTTTTTTAATGCATTCGTAATTAGTTTATAGGTATATTTAGCCTATTTTTGGGAGTATGTGTCTTTGTAGTGGTTTATTTTGAAAGTGTTTGCATTTAGTTTTATAGATTTTGGTGGAAACACTGCCTTCTAGTCTGCTTCAAGTCACATGGCTGAATCAAGATGCTCCCTGTTAAGACCAACATAAGCTAAATCTTGTTTGAGCTAATGTTTTTTTTAATTGCATTTGTAATTTAGTTTATAGGTATATTTAGCCTATTTTTTGGGGAGTATGTGTCTTAACAATTTGTTAAGAGCATTGTAAAAAAGTTAGCATTTTAAAGCATTTAAACTAGTGGACATTTGCAATGTAAGTTAGCTAATTGTTCTTTTGTTGTACATAGATCCTCATTTATCTATTTTTTATACCGTTTGAGGCTCAGCTCAGGTAATTTAATTTTTCATGTTCCTTATCAGATTACTCGTTTATTCGAACTAATCGTTTATCAATTAATCGACTACTAAAATAATCAATAGCTGCAGCCCTAGATGATTCCTCAACTTTCTTAGGATCAGTGGGACCCCATGAGGTGATATCTTGCATGGGGCTCCACACCGATTGAGATTGATCGTCATGTTTAGCTTCTTCAATTTTCCAATGATCGCTCCAACAGACCTTATTTTCACCAAGCTGCTCCGTAGCCCTTTCCAGCCTTGTGGAGGTGAACAATTTTGTCTCTGGTGTCTTTGGACAACTTTAAGTCTTACTGATTGCATGGGGTGGACAGGTGTCAAACAAGTGCATCTGATTCTGGATAATACATGGAGTGGAGGTGGACTTTTAATAGGCGGACTTATAGGTCTTTCAGGTTCATAATTCTAGCTTATATATAGGTTTTGAAATACTTATTTACAGCTGTATCACACAAATAAATGGTTAAAAATCATGCATTGTGATTTCTGGAAAAAGAACATCTCACAGTGGACAACTTCATCCCCTAAGATCCTGCTTTGAGGATGGAACAAAAACCCAATTGAACCCCCTGAATATAAGGTCCAATTTCTCGACAGGCCCTCATCTCCAGAATCGCTGAATGGACCTTTTCGGTTTTGATATTGAACGCTGGAACTACATTTAAGCAATTGGCCCCAAAGACAAAGTTTGAAAATCCCGATGTTCACCTGTTGAGCAATCCGTCAATTCCCAGAAACTCTCTGGCATTACAAACATAATGCTCAAGAGATAGCAGACCGCCACCCAGTGAGCTACAGCTGCCATCTTTCAACTCCGGCACTTCGGTTCCAAGAAAAGCCTGGTTGAACTTGACGATGCCTGTAGCGACAGCGTGATAGTGAAGCCGAGATACTCGAAAAAAGGGGTCAGGAACACATTGGTCTGAGATGTTCTGCGACCTGAGCCTGGACATAACAGCCAGCTATACAAGAAGCCTCCAGCTATGGAGAAGTATAGCACCAGACCCTTCTGGGAGTTGACGGTCTCCAAGATGTGCTCCGCCGTAACGGGAGCGTGCCGGTCTGAACACGCCGGCACCCGGCATCCGTTCTGACGTTCCACCAGTAGGTCGGCGAAGGCCCGCGTTCGCCCTCGCTCCGCTACAGTTAGCGCCTCCTCGTGGCAGCCTGCAGACAAGCGGTAAACTAAGGGTGAACGAAGGCTCCAGACTAATTTATTTATGAGAAAATGTCATTTCTGGACAACCACTGTTGGGATATTTAGCGCTCTATGGCCAATAAACGCTCGTTCATTAATACATAGATGATGAATAGCAATAGATGTTAGAATTTATTCATCGCCAAATTAGGTGACAGAAGAATTCAATTGATTCGTCAGATAATCATCATTAACTCTCATTCACGCTCAGTGAACATGTTTCAGTGCCACTGATGGCATCACGAATCACAGATGAATTAAATTTTGTTTTGAGAGATTTATCTGTAAAGATGCCGTTTGGGATAATAGAAAGGGCATAGGTTCGGTCTCAACATTGGTAGGGACGATATAACAGCTTAACCTGCATGTACACGTTTTGCTGGGGACGAGACATTAATAAGACCAAACAGATTGGGTAAATGGGGGTCAAGCTACATTTCTCACGAATATGTTGCCTGGCACGGCCAGACTGTTCTTCTTGTGTTTTTCAAACACTGAGAGTATAGTCTGGGACCCATCCCATTAACGACCTCTCGAGCAAGAACAAAATCAATCGACAAATCAGATTCGTTTATTTGCGTGACGTGTTCTTAACCAGCAACGTCACTCTTCCGCATTGGAAGTCGTCTCCACAACAACACAGATGGCGAACAGGAGAGCCGAGAATATGTTCCAATCCACGGTAAAATCAGTTTTAAATGACCAAAAACACATCGACACAAGTCATTGACAGCAGTGTGTTTCGCGCTAGCCGTGTTGAATAAACTCCGCTCTCCTCGTATGTTTACTTCCGCGCGCAAGTCAGCTAGCGCGAGACAGACTGTTGTCAATGACTCATGTCGATGTGTTTTTGGTAATTTGAAACTGATTTTACCGTGGATTGGAACATATTCTCGGCTCTCCCGTTCACCATCTGTGTTGTTGTGGAGACGACTTTCGACGCGCAAGAGTGACGTTGCTCGTTAAGAACACGTCACGCAAATAAACTAATCTGATTTGTCGATTGATTTTGTACCTGCTCGAGAGGCCGTTAATGGGCTGGTTCCCAGACTATACTCTCAGTGTTTGAAAAATACAGGGAGAACAGTCTGGCAGAGCCAGGCAAGCTTGCTCCGCCCTGGAAATTTTATCCGCTTAATGGTGGCCAGACTCAATAGCTGGAACAGCGGTGAGTCTGGAGAACCAGGTTAACGAATATGAACCTTATTCATTGATAGGCTAAATGATCAATGCGAAATAAAGCTGTATTGATTTATACTAACGTTCACGTGTATCGGTTCAGGTGATACACCCAGGGGTGAAAGTGGGCGGGAACGGTCAGGATTCAGGTATAAGATTCAGGGTCGGAACGCAGTTCCGGTATAAGATTCAGGGTCGGAACGCAGTTCCGGTATAAGATTCTGGGCCGGAACGCTGTTCCGGTATATGGTGCTTTGATTCCGAAAAAAAACAAATATTACATGTAGGCAGCTTTGCTTTGCCAAAGCATCCCCATAATTGGGAGCACAGTAACTCCAAAGATAAAATTTGATGATTGGCCTGACACTGTGAGATGGTTGCCTACCCAGGCTGACAAGGACTCGCTGGAGAGCGTGGTATGAACTGGTCTGCAGGTCAAAGAGAGAAAGTTTGTAGTCCGGACTGTGCCGTATCTCGCAGCGGATGGTCTCAAAAAGAAGCGAGGCTCTGTACAGCTGAAACAAATAAAATAGTCAATCCTCACTATTCCAGAAGTTAGAATGCCACTTCAGACCTGGTGCCGGGCTTCCTCCAGGTTTCCTGCAGCCAACAGAGACAAGCCGAGGCGGTGGCGTATCTTTGCTTCGTCTTCTCTGCGAGCCGACTGCTCGGCTTGGCGAAGACCTGAAAGCCAAAGGCTACATCTAGCATTGGTCGCGAGATCATTCGAAGCCATAAAGGGAAATAGTATTTTTGCTAATCAATAATAATCCCACCTAGACATGCCTGCTTCTATTGCCTTAGTACATAATAAAATAAAGAGATTCAAAACACTGTGTAACAATAAGACATCTCAAATATGAGTGCATAACAAGAATGATTGTGTGGACATACAAAACGGCCCCCGTATACATGAAAATGAGTAAGTGATAAGAACAGGACAGCATGCTGACATCTGAACGAACCACGTCGCGGACATGCGATAACTGATGGACATAACATTCTATTTCTTACCTTACGTCACACCCAGTCAGCCAGTCGCGCCAAATCCCGCAGCTGGGCCACGAACGAAAAGTGGTACAGTGGTACCTCTACATACGAAGTTAATCCGTTCCAGGACCTTGTTTGTAAGTCGAAATGGTCGTATGTCGAGCAGGATTTTCCCATAGGAATACATTATAATTCCATTAATTCGTTCCACAGCCCAAAAACCTGCACTAAATCCTTAAAAAATACTGCTGGTGCTATTACAAATGGCAATTACACGTAGCAAAACAAATAAATTATAAATCAAAATTGGAATAATGTAATAAAAAGAATAATAATAATTCCTGTAATAGTGTAACGAATCGGGTTCTAATAAGGCGGACGTTTTTTTGTGTACCTGAACGCACCGCGGGGCTCACGTGCCAGAAACAGACCGGTGAGCTTGAGTTTCACTTTCACTTTGAATGTTCTCTTGAGAACACCATCATTTGAGGCAGACAGCAGGCGTTTTGTGTTGAATAAGTTGTAAAAGAAATGATGAAAACGTGGCGAAGCTGGCGATTTCTTTGGAGACAATAAGAATTGTCAGCTTAATTTATAAAGACTGGCGAACGATGGTCGGAGGAGGACCGTGGAGATGTATTATTGAGCCATTTCACGGATGCCCACCCCACGCTCATATTTTTCTGTCATTTGCATCTTCATTTCGAAGGTAAGCATCAACTTTTTCCTTGTTTCACCACCTGTACCAATCTTTTCTGAAACCTGTGTTGATTTGTCACACAAGAAAATCCGCCGTGCATTCGTCTGCGGTGCTGCCATTGTCGTCGTATTTCGAGCATGTCGTCGGATGTAGAAACAAATGGCGAGTCAAATTTTACGTCGGATGTCGAAAAGTTCGTGTGTCGAAGCGATCGTATGTAGAGGTACCACTGTATTTGGCATATGGCAAAATGGCATTTGGCATGTGGCTTTTTTTATTGGTATGTAGCAAAATGACTTTTGGTATATGCCTTTTTATTTTTGTATATTGCATTTTTTTGCCATTCCATTGACGGCTATGCACATCCAAATTTTCCATTCATTTTAAAGGGCAGAAAAACGTGTGCTTGTGATTTTTGACCATACACTTACCATAACATCGCACTAACATTCAACTGGCACCCAAGTACAGCCATAGCATTAACTGCTAAGCACGTCCAAATTTTGTAAATGGCCAGCAAAAATGCCATATAGCATAAAAATAATGCTATATACAAAAAAAGCCATATACCCAAAGTCATTTTGCCACATGCCAAATAAAAATGCCACATACCAAAATCCATTTTGTCTCATAAAAAAAAAATGCCACATACCACAATCCATTTTGCCACACCAGAACAATGCCACATAATAAGTAAAAATGCCACATGCCAAAATCCATTTTGTCACATACCACATAAAAATGTCATATACCAAAATCCATTTTGCCACATACCAAAAAAATGTCACATGCCAAAAGCCATTTTGCCACATAACAAATAAAAATGCCATATACCAAGATCCATTTTGCCACATACCAAAAAAATGCCACATACTAAGACCCATTTTGCCACATACCAAAAAAATGCCACATACTAAAACCCATTTTGCCACATACCAAAATCCATTTTGCAACATACCAGAACAATGCTACATACCATATAAAAATGCCACATAACAAAATCCATTTTGCCACATACCAAAAAATAGCAAATACTAAAATCCATTTTGCCACATACTCCAAAAAAAAATGCCACATACCATACGCCATTTTGCCTGATACCAAATAAAAATGCCATATACCAATATTCATTTTGCCACATACCAAAAAAATGCCACATACTAAAATCAATTTTGCTACATGCAAAAAAATGCCACATCCCAAAAGCAATTTTACAAAAAAATGCTATATACAAAAAACCATATACCAAAAGCCAGTTAGCCACATACTAAATAGAAATGCCATATACCAAAATCCATTTTGCCACATACCAAAAAAAATACCAAATACTAAAATCCATTTTGCCACATACCAAAAAAAATGCCGCATGCCATATGCCATTTTGCCTGATACCAAATAAAAATGCCATATACCAAAATTCATTTTACCACATACCAAAAAAAATGCCACATACTAAAATCAATTTTGCTTCATGCAAAAAAAATGCCACATCCCAAAAGCCATTTTCCCCAAAAAAATACTATATACAAAAAAGCCATATACCAAAAGTCATTTTGACACATACCAAATAGAAAAGCCATGTATGTATTGAGTTCATTTTTATCTGCACTTATACATTAGTCAAAATGCCATATACCAAAATCCATTTTGTCACATACCAAAAAAAATGCCACATACTAAAATCCATTTTGCCACATATCAAAAAAATGCCACATACCAAAATCCATTTTGTCACATACCAAAAAATGCCACATACTAAAACCCATTTTGCCACATACCAAAAAAATGCCACATACCAAAATATCCATTTTGCCACATTCCAGAAAAATGCTAAATACCAAATAAAAATACCACCTACCGAAATCCATTTTGCCACATACCAAAAAAAAAAAAAAAAAAAAAGCCCTATACTAAAATCCATTTTGCCGTATATGCCAAAAAAATGCCACATGCCAAGATTCATTTTGCCACATACCAAATAAAAATGCCATTTATACCAAAAAACACCACATACTGAAACCCATTTTGCCACATACAAAAAAAATGCCAAAAGCCATTTTACAGAAAAAAAAAATGCTATAAAAAAAAAAAAAAAGCCATATACCAAAAGTCATTTTGCAACATACCAAATAAAAATGACAAATTTGTATTGAGTTCATTTTGTCTATACTTTTATATGGGTCGAATTTATCTTTTATCCCAGTCAAATTCGACTGAAAAAAAATGCCACACACTAAAATCAATTTTGCTTCATGCAAAAAAAATGCCACATCCCAAAAGCCATTTTACAAAAAAAATGCTATATACAAAAAAGCCATATACCAAAAGTCATTTTGACACATACCAAATAGAAAAGCCATATATGTATTGAGTTCATTTTTTTCTGCACTTGTACATTAGTCAAAATGCCATATACCAAAATCCATTTTGTCACATACCAAAAAAAATGCCACATACCAAAATCCATTTTGCCACATACAAAAAAAAAAAAAGCCACATGCCAAAATCCATTTTGCCACATACCAAATACAAATTTTTGTTCTCGCTGTCTCTTCAATCCTGGCTGATTTTGACAGAAGTTAATCAGTGTTGCCCTGACACACCACAAGACTGATGCCACCCCAGACGACACACTGCCAGCCAATCAGATCCGCCCCCTACAAAAAGACTGAACAATTTCGTCGAACGTCGTCGCTTCGCTAGATGCTTAGTGTGTGCTGTTAAAATCGGACCCCCGGGCCTAGTTTTTCCCTCGGTCTGCCTGCTGATTTGAGTGTTCGCGACTTGGATTAAATTGTTCGGAAAGTTATCGTTAGAGCTTTGCTTCATGTCATCAAGGTTATTGTTCGTGGAGTCATATCGTGGTTAGAACAAAACAAACGTGCCGTATTTGGCTAAGAGATCAACCGCCGACAGCGACTGCAAGAGGGACGGACAACTCGATATTGCTGCTAAGTTCCTCACTTGCCACTAAGTCCCTCACCTTCCTGCAGGTACATGACAGCCTGCGCGTAATTTCCCAGTGCGTGGTGTATCCTCCCCAGGCTCTCGTAGGCCTGCGTTTTGGCTACTAAGTCGTTAGTCTGCGCCGCCATGCTAAGATGCTGCTCTTGGAAAACCAGGGCCCTCTCGTAGTTTCCCAGAGCCTCATACGTCACTCCCAGGTTTCCGTAGGCTCTGGTTTGGTTCCTCACGCAGCCTGCCTGCTCCGCCATGTCCAAAGCTCTTTGGTGCCACTGCCTGGCAGTCTCGTAGTCGGCCATCAGCTGATAAACGCTACCGAGCGCGTCGCTGGCCTCCGCTTCCATAGATTTATCCTGATGGAAAAAATGGGCATTCTGGAGTCAATGCAATATACACCTGTCTGAAAAACATGTAGAAAGATACAGGAGCTCTCGCTAAGGCGCAACTATAAGGACACATCTGTTTTTATTACTATTGCACCTGTACCAATACGGCCCTAAAATGACGTCATCGGTATCGGTGAGTACTAAGAAATAAGGTGTCAATGCTGTGTAGTTGGTCCTTTTCGAGCTCTAGTATCCAACCGCAGGTCTCACCACCTAAGATGGCCACCAGCTACACATATCACCATTGAAATGCTCCAGGCACTTCACTGGCTTCCAGTCGAGTTTAGAATTAAATTTAAAATACTACTTCTTACATTTAAGACCATTAATGGGTTGGGGCCATCTTATCTCACCGATGCTCTCGTCCCATACCGCCCCAACAGAACACTCCGATCTCAGAATGCAGGTCTACTGGTAGTTCCCACGGTTTATAAAAGTACTGTCGGAGCTAGAGCCTTTAGCCACCAAGCCCCTGTTTTATGGAATCAGCTTCCAGCTAGTATTAAAGAAGCCGAGACAGTCTGCACATTTAAGATTAGATTAAAAACGTTCCTATTCGACAAAGCTTATGGTTAGGCTAGTTGAAGTCGGAGTAGACTCACAGTTTAGTTTAAGCTGCACTAGAAGCTATAATGCTGGGGGCAGTACAGCCGCTGAGTTCTATCTCCTTTTCTTACTCTACCTACCACTTGTCTTACTTTATTTCTATTTTCCATTGTTAATATCTAGTTGTCTAGTCTCTTCATCACTAGTCACCCGGTGTCCCCTTTCCCCCCTCCCCTCTGGGGAGGGGCTATTTTTCAGCTGCAGCCTCCTGACTATCCGGACCCCTGGCTGGATTGACGTCCTCGCTGCTACCCCCGTCTCATCTGACCAGAGGGACCTCTTCTTGCTCCTTTACTCCACTGTATTTTTACGGACTACAATTTCGCTTGCTAATTCCCATTAGCCGTTCTGGGGTTCCTGTCTATCCGTCCTGGGAGTGGATCTCTCCTGACTGTGGTACTCCCCAAGGTTTCTCATTTTTCTCCCAATTGACTCTGGAGTTTTGGGAGTTTTTCCTTGCCGGCATGGAGGGTCTTAGGATAGGGGATACCCAGGACTTGAACTGTATCTATTCATCTTTGTTGCTTCATTTCTAATTGTGTATCATATTGCCTCTGTAAAGCCCTTTGAGACCTCTGTTGTGATTGTGGGCTATACAAATAAAATTGAATTGAATTGAATTGAATTGAAATAAAGGAACACTTGTCGCCAAGATGTCCCACAATGATAGATGTTCAATCATGTGGCGTCCAATCATCCTTCTGCAGTGAATTTCAATAGGTCAAGCCATGATAGCAATTACTTTACAGTCAAGTAAGTATGCACTAGGATTAGGTGGACTAGGTGGTATCAGTACCGTATCGGAATCAGTTGATACCACACCGGAGAAAACGATATCGGTGCAGCATTAGTTCTCACCTCGGCAGAGCGAGCGATGCTGAGTTGTTGCTCCAAGCAGGACAAGGCCTGCTCGTAGTTTCCCAGTTGGCTGTGCAGGGCACCCAGTTCACCGTACGCCTGCGCCTTCCCTGCACCGCCCAGCTCGTGGGCTACTACAAGCCTCTTTTCAAAGCACACCAAAGCTTGCTGGAGGTTGCCCAGTGACCTGCGCAGAAGGCCAGAAAACAAATTCAGTCATTCACAAAGGTTCCTCGCATTCAGGCCCTTCCCAAACACGTCACTTAGACCAAATTGCAAGGTACCTGTGAGCATTTCCGAGTCCTCTGTAGGCTTTCTCCTGGTCCTGGATTTGCTTGAGACTTTGAGCCACTGCCAGGGCCTTGTCATAGAAGCGAACGGCCTCCTCAAAGTCTCCCAGGGCGTCGTAGCAGTCTGCTAGGTTTCCGTAAGCCTTTCCCCGATCCGGCATGCTCTCCCTGGTGCTCAACGGCTCCAGCGTGGCCAGCTGCTCCTCCAAGAACCCTATGGCCTCCTCAAAGTGGCCCATGTTCATTTTGGTGATGCCCATGTTCCCGTGAACCTGGGACTCCAAGTGGGAATCGTGAAGTCGTTGCGCCAGGTTCAGTTGAGCCTCGTAGCACTGCAGGGTTGTCACGTAGTCCCCCAGGGCCATGTGTACACCCGCCAGGTGACCCAGGGCATGGCACTCACCCCGATGGTCACCCAGATCTTTGCGCAGAGTCAGCTCCTGGCTGTGGAAGGACAAGGATGTGTCCAGCTGGCCAAGCGACCTGATGGAGGTCCAGAGCGTGAGACGAGGCCTGTTTTTGCAATCATTCACTGACAAACTATTCACACATGACCTCTATGGCTAACAACTTAACCCGCACTGAACTAGGGAGTGATAGCTGGAGGAGCTCATTCAATTTCTCACCTGTGAACTGATCCTAAAGCTGAGTAGGCATCTGCTTCCATCTTGTGATCCACAGAATTCTGGGCTAAAGATAATTGCTGCCGGTAGAAGCTGTCAGCTCCTTGAAGATCTCCACGACAAACACTAACATCTCCCAGGTGGCCCAAAGCCCTGAAGGTAGCCTGCAAGCAATAAGAGTTCTTTTTTTGTCTTTTCTTTTTCCTCTTTTTTTGGTCAAGACTCCAATATGAATATCTACTTGTTTGTTGTCCAAAGCTTGAGCAATCTGAAGCAGATTTCTCTGACATTCTTCTGCTCTGCTAAACTCCCCCAAGGCTTTGTGGGCCAAGCCCAGGTTACAGTAGGCTTTAGCCTGGGCCAATTTGTTCTGCAGGTCTTTTGCCAAGGCCAGGTCCTGTTCGTAGTATCTAGGCAGTTGCAGAAAGACGACAGGTGTGGTCAGATCGACTGTAGTCACTTGCATTCTGCCACTCTGAAATTCCGAATTGGACTATTGAGGTGAACTTCTGACCTGACTGCATCTTGGTACTGTCTCAGGCAGTAGTAGGCGTAGCCGAGGTTATGGCAAACTCTTCCCTCGCCCTCCGGATCTTGAAGGCTTGGAGTCAGAAGCAAGTACTGCTGGTAATACGGCAACGCCTGCGAATAGTCACCTCTGCGGCAGTGGAAGTTGCCTAAATTTGCTGGAAGAATATGGGCAAATTAAAAAGACAAATAGATTTGAATTTCATTGACGCTTATACTGTATTCGGCTTGCCTAAAGCCCTCGCTTCACTTTGAATATCACGGAGCTCCCGTGAGATGGTCAGGTGCTGCATGTAGTGCTGGAGGGCCCGGTCCAGAGCACCCAGAGCCTGGTAGGCCACCGCCAGGTTGCCGTGCGTAGAGGCCTGAGACGGCCGGTCGTTCACCTGGAGCACACTTTGTCAGTCACGTAGGCAGTAGTTTCCGTAGTTTCCTATGTGCTTTACCTCCAGGGAGATGTTCAGTTCCTGGCGGTGAAAACCCACGGCTTGCTCGTAGAGGCCAAGGGCATGGTAGGCGTTGCCCATGTTGCCGTAGGCCCTTCCCTGAGCGCCATAGTCACCCAGTTCCTGGGCGCAAGTCAGGTGGGCCTTGTGAAGCTTTAGGGCTAGCTTGTAGTCACCCCGCATTTGGTGGATAATTCCTGCGGGGGTGGAGGGAACACTGAGCCCTTACAGAAACCCACACAATCATTTGCTTTTCCTCGGTTTCACTGGAATTTCTTCCGTTGGCTTTAGTGTCTCTTGGAGATGAGCAAACATGGGAGTAAGTCACAAGTATTGTTGCACCTTTCCCATTTTTGGGCTCCTGATACTAATTCCGACACCTGGTTGTGTGTCAATGCCGAAACTGTTTTTAGTGTTTTAAATATTAAACTACTCACTTGAATGTAAAGTCATTACTATCATGGCTTGGCCGGACACTGCTTGGACTCATTGACTGCCATACAAATTCATAGTTATGGTACATTAATAATAATTAGGGCTGTCAAAATTATGCGTTAACGGGCGGCAATTAATTTTTTTAATTAATCACCTTAAAATATTTGACGCAATTAACGCACATGCCCCTCTCAAACAGATTAAATTAAAATAACAGTACAGTGTCATGTGCACTTGTTACTTGTCTTCTTGGAGTTTTGTCGCCCTCTGCTGGCGCTTGGGTGCGACTGATTTTATGGTTTTCAGCACCATGAGAATTGGTGGTGCTGAACAATGGCGAGCGATTAGTTTTTTTTTTTTTTTTGAAAATTTTACAAATTTTATTAAAACGAAAACATTGAGGGGTTTTAATATAAAATTTCTATAACTTGTACTAACATTTATCTTTTAAGAACTACAAGTCTTTCTATTCATGGATCGCTTTAACAGAATGTTAATAATGTTAATGCCACCTTGTTGATTTATTGTTATAATAAACAAATGCAGTACTTATGTACAGTATGTTGAATGTATATATCCGTCTAATGTCTTATCTTTCCATTCCAACAATAATTTACAGAAAAATATGGCATATTTTATAGATGGTTTGAACTGCGATTAATTACGATTAATTAATTTTTAAGCTGTGATTAACTCGATTAAAAATTTCAATTGTTTGACAGCCCTAATAATAATACATCTAGGATGCTAGTGACTGGAGAAACTGAAACCTTCATCAATAAAAAATGAGTGCTGACAGGCTGGAGAAGCAATCATGTGACACACAACTAACATAGTGTACAGTGATCTCTGCTAACCATTTCAAGCAGGGCCGGCCCAGGCCATTTGGGGACCCTAAGCAAAATAATGCAAAGGGGCCCATATTTTTGGCCCACCATTTCGTCACAGTGTACTGTGAAACCTATACATGCAATCCAACCCATACGTCTATATTTTCTATATTAATCAGATTTTGTTGCACTGCATACTTCAAACTTCTCACCCCAAATGATTGTCAGTACTTACAGTAGATAGCGCCAAACCTTTTTCTAAAAGAGGAAAGTAACAGATTAAGGAAGAATTTTTATTTTTTTAAGCTTGTAATCAAGTATCAAAACTCACAAAATTCAAATAAAGAAAACTGTAGTAAACAAAATAGAATATAAATTAAACAATTGCCAGATTGGGGGGCCCCCTAGTGGTCAGGGGCCCTAAACAGGGGCCCTAAGCAGCTGCATAGTATGCGTATAGGCTGATTTCAAGTCTTCTGATCAGTAAAAAAAGCACCTACCCAGGTTGGAAGAGGCTCGACCTCGAGCCGCTGTGTCCTGGAGCTCCTCCGAAATTTCCAGTTGGCGTTGGTGATAGCGCAGCGCCCCCTCCAGGTCCTGGGCACCACGTAGATGTACGAGAACAACTGAGAACAGTGTCGTTGTCTCAATTCAAATGAGCATAGCCTGACCTGGACGTCCTGACGAAAATCTAAACAATAAAATTGTTCAAAGAACCTGGTTGCATCGCGCAGCGTGTCCCAGGCCAGCGAAGGCCCTCATCTCCACAGTGCGGTCTCCCAGTTCCTGAGCGAGCTTCAGAACTCGGCTGTGGCAGGACTCAGCTTTGCTGTAGTCTCGCTGAGAGTGATGAGCACTTCCCAGGTTGCTGTAGGCACGAGCCTCTTCACGGCGGTCCCCCAGAGTCTGGTAAAAGAGCCACGTGGACGTCTCATAAAGTTCTGTCAGCCATACTGAATGATGGAGTTCTGACAAGACATTCTAGCCACTCTCACAGCTGTAAGCTACAGACTAGAAACTTTCTCAGGCCTGTTAAATCAAGATTACAGAATCAAAGTCAAGGCAAGTTATTGTCATGTAGGTCCTTCACTGTATTCATCCATCTGTACTATATGGAGTAAACATTTTGAATACCGTAATTTTCGAACTATAAGCCGCTACTTTTGTCCCTCATTTTCAATCCTGCGGCTTAAAGTTCAGTGTGGCTTATTTGTTGATTTTTTGTTTTAATAGGTAACAATATATTTGACAGCGGAATCAGAAGACTGCAATAAGACTACTACTTATTTACTTATTCATTTATTTATTTCTACCACGGGCATATCATGGGCATTAATGAATGTTTTTGGCAGATGTCATCAAGTGTCATTCGGCAAATTAGGTCACTAAGTCCATCTATGTCCAGCTTGGACCTTTTGCATCCATTGAAAAGTGAGATAATTTGCCAGATGACAAAAAATGACACCTGTCATAAGCATTCATTAATGCTCATGGCAGTGTCATGTCATAATTATGATGGTCTTATGACAATTTTATAGGGCCACAGTCTAATGTGTTCCCAAAATACCATAACTAGAAGTAAATGAAACAACTGGAACAGTGACTGAAAAAATAATGAGCACAAAACATGAATTTAGATTGGTATTTACATCTGTAGTGCTGTATTGCATGCGAGGAGGCATGTTGGATGATAACAGTTTTGACAGCAGGTGGCAGCAGAGATTGACGGTCTTTGGATGACAATAGTGTTGACAGCCGGTGGCAGCAGAGATTGACTGTCTCTCACAAGGGAGCAGTGATGGCCAAATGAAGCTTGTTGAAGCAATAAAGCTTAGCAGCCAATTAGTTTAAAGCTTTTAGTTGGTTCAATTGGTCTTATGACATTCTTATGATGCCGCTGTCAAATAAAGTGTTCCTGGCTAACATCTTTTGGTGTAAATATCCAATAAAACAGTGAGAACAGCTGCGGCTAATAGTCCAGTGCGGCTTATCTGTGTACAAATGCCGTTTTCCTGTCAAATTTGATTGGATGCGGCTTATAATCAGGTGCGCCCAATAGCCCAGAAATTACGGTAATCCCATCTATGTGTATGCATGCATTGGCATGTGTATGTTTACAGGGCAGATGAAACACGATAGTTGTGACGGGCGGCACCTTGGCGATGTCCAAGTGTTGTTGGTGACACCGTAGCGCTCTGGCAGCATCTCCCATGGCGGCGTACACGGCGCCCAGGTCGCCAAGCTGGCGGGCCTCCGAGAGCCTGTGGCCATTTTGTCTGGCCAACGCCACGCACTGCTTGTGGCTGGCTAGCGCGTTAGGATAGTCACCGATGGCTGCGTAGATGTGGCCCAAGCCGCCGAGGGCCGCCGACGCCGCCTGAGGTCACCATTGACAATTAGTATGCTAGTTTTGCAAACTTAAAGCGGAAGTTCCAAATTTTTGACATTAGGCTTAAAGTGCCTACGACAGGATAAAAACGTGTTATATAGCATTATTATGTGAATTAGAATCATATTTTAAGACGATTAGACTGTATACAACAATTTGGCAAAGCGCAGTATTTTTCATGTATTTTTCCCCAATTGCTAAATAAATGGTACGGTCATGACAAATAACAGTCTTGTGCTAAATGGAATATGAAATATTAAAAATCCATTTATTCAGTACGACATGGCAAAATTACTTCATAATGGTCAAAACTGTCCACTTCTTGCACCTCCCAAACGATATTTTATGGCACTGTAGTTAGTCCGGCTTTTGTCATGTCCCTGCCCTGGCTTTGGAGAGCGTAAACAAACCAGGAGGCATGACAGCTAGCCGACTTGCTAACCCGAGCCGAGTGATGTTTCAAAGTTTTATTCTCGACTTTCAAAGCGAAAAATCACACAAAACTACCCACGATCATATCACACAGCAGCGGGGTTGTCAATTGTTTTCGCTGATTGGCAACCCGCCCGGCGTCGAGTAAGTTACAGCTTGTCGGACTCATTCCCCTGCAGCGAGCAGGAGAGGTCGTTTGCCGGGGAATCAGCTGCAGAATGACGGCCGGACAAACCGACCGATGTCGGAGGAGCGCATAACTGCCACATGGTCAACACGAATGTGGCGTAAATTAATGCTTTACTACATGGCGAAGACATAAACAGTGAGAGAGTGGCGTGCAGTTGTGTCTGAGAAGAACTTTTCTACATGTCCGTCCATCACCAAATGTAAATAAATAGTCCTTTATTTAAAGAAAGTTTATGTGTTTACTTTGTAATCGCTGTATTCGCGGCCATTTTTAACACAAGTTGTGATTTCTGATGGGGTTGAAAATTTGACAGAACACCGGGCACACGAAGAGGGCAATAAGCCGAGTATAGCGCTCTCCTGGCGGGCAAAGGACCGAGGGGGGTGTGCGCCAAGCAGCCGGTCGTTGGCCGAATGGCATTCTCGGTGGACAATCGGCCACAAAATGTAAGCCACCTTTGTATTAAAACGTGTGCCATGATCCCAGTATTCGACATAATACAGTGTTCACTCACTAAGTCCAATGGTCCCACAGGAGTAGGGCTTGTTTTGGCCAATATCCGCGGTGAATGGAAACCTTTTGAAACCCAAAAAGGCTCACACGCCTCTCCCTGGTGAAGCAACAATTTTCTGCAGCACATTTGGCTGGCGTGATGCTAAAAGTAAACGAACTCATCTGCAAAACCAATTGACTCCCCAGTCCATCTGCATGCTATAAAGGAATGCTGTATTGTGAGATGCTGACCATGGGGGACGTCACATTCGCATTCCTCCACAAAACAGGAAGTTATTCATTTTTATGGCTCAGGATTTTAAAAAATTGAAGAAACAAAACTATCGCTTCCACACATATCTAAGCGGTCCATTTCTTTCAGGAGCATATAATACTGCGTGAAATCTGAAATAAACATGCTTTTTGGTGTCATAGGCACGTTAATCTTCAATTTAGCAGGGGTTTAATTAGTCGGTGGGGTTGATTTCAACAAATTCCGTGCAGTTAGATATTTATTAGTTTCAGGGCTCTGGAGTGGCAAAGCTAGCGCGAGTCAATGGTTCCTTCCTAGCATGCCAATAAAAATATGATATAAACAGATCTGGAACCTCTCTTCGTGAATGACAGTGTGTGGATCGAAGGACCGGATTGTTGGGACAGAAAAGCTACTCAGTAAAATCAGTCCAAGATCTTTCATTGTTGAGACAGAGGATGGACACAAATTGCGAATCTTTATTGCCAAACCATTTTTGGATTTTGCAAAGAAGCAAATTGAGTTCTGCCTTAAACAAAATTTGGAGCGCTTTCAATTGGATCAAATCTTCTCATTTCAGAGTACAAGATTATTATGTTGTGCTTCGTGTAGCATGTAGAGATATTGGCATTGGAATTGTCCGTTTACGAATGTTCCCTGAAGCAGAAACATTGTAATCAAATGCATTAGCGGCTAACATTTAAAAGAGGAAAAGGTTCCGGTACCGTTGCCTTCGGTGTGAGCGCTCACCTCTTTGTGCTTGAGCTTCATGGCCAGAATCAATTGTTGCCTATAATTTGCTAGCGCCTCCCGGTATCTCCCTTTGGAGAAGTGGGCGGAGCCGAGGTTGCCGTGGCCGCGGCATTCGCCTGTTTGATCGCCTGAGGACAAGATGAGGAAGGGTCAGTCAAAGCAGATGAGCAGAATGTGACCCGACCCTGACTACGATCTGACTCTTTAGTGTTTTCGGCAGAATATGACCGGACGGTGTCATCACAATGACCTTAACCTAACGCTGACTGCTACGGACTAGGTTTGACTGTGTTGTGCTTCGACCCCCACCTAAAGTACGCGCCACATCCAGGTCCCGTTGCATGTAGGCCAGACTCTTTTCCGCGTCTCCCAGCGACCAGTAGGCTGCGCTCAGCGCCGAGAAGACGGAACCCCGCATTTTCAGCGAGCACGTCCCGATCTGTAGCGCCGACTCCAACACCTCCGCCGCCGCGCCGTGGAAGCCGTGCGTCAGTAGCTCCTGGCCGATCAACGACACTACTGTAAAGGGGCTACGCTCTAGTTTCATGGCGCGCAGCTGACGGTAGGTAGGTTCTAGAGAACCTGGAGATGAGGGAGCACCGACAATACAGAGTTGAGTTCAGGGAACAGGTTGTGGGGTTTGAGATGCGTTTACCTTTAAGTGGTGACTTCATGGCGGCCTCCACCATACCCGTCAGAAGCTGCAGACTTTTTGGGTCCTGAGCCACGCCCGACGCGAACGCTGCAAGGGCTTCTCCGTGGCGCCCGAGGTGCTGCAGTGCCACCGCTTGACGGAAGTAGGCCTGCAGGGAATGGAGATGTTCACACGCAGCACGTCAGATAGCAATGAAGACAATATGAAATGTGTCACAACGATTCCGATTTGTCATGTCATGTCATTTCCTGTTTTAATTTGAAGGTTTCACCCTCCTCGTGTCTGCGTACTGGCCCTTCCTCTGGTTACCTAATCACCTATTGTTTCCACCTGTTCCCCATTACCTCCAGTGTATATATTGCCTTAGTTTCTCTTGTCCAGTGCAGAAGTGTCTTTCTACTCAAGTAAGTCACAGCGGCCTTTTGTCATAGCTTTCATAGTAATCCTGTATATTTATCCTCCATTTGGAGCGCTTTGTGTTTGTAAATTTTGATCATACCTGACTTTGTCCTCTTTTTGGAGCATTTCATGTTGTTACCTTTCCTTCCTTTTGGAGTGCTTTGTGTTTGAACTTTTTTTGTTTCTAGTCATCCATCCTTCGTTGGAGCGCTTTCTATTTGTACTTTTCTCATCCCTGCAAGTCAGCGGAAGAACATCTGTTTTCAAAATAAAAGTTTTTTTGCCCAAAACTCCGCAACTGAGTCCACCTCGTCGTCTCGGTCCGACACCATTCCATTATCGATATTGCTTAACGATTCGATTCTTTATCGATTCTAATTTGGGGAAAAAGAAGAACAAACATTTTGATTGGCATCTAGTTTGTTTAATCAGAAGTCGTCCATGGCCATGACGTTGACTTGATGAGTCTTTCTCCAAGGAATGCTTTAACAGTTTTAGCTCTGTGGCATGATGCATTGTCATCTTGGAAAATGACAAACATATTTTCAATTGAAGGGATAAGAAAGCTGTCTAAAATTTCAACGTAAACTTATGAATTTATTGAAGATTTAACCACAGCCTTCTCCCCAGTGCCTTTGCCTGACATGCAGCCCCATATCATCAAGGACCGAGGGAATTTTGAGGTTTTCTTCAGGCAGTCATCTTTGTAAACCTCACTGGAACAGCACCAAAACAAAGTTCCAGCATCATCACCTTGTCCAATGCAGATTTTTGACTCTTGACACCTTGTCCAATGCAGATTCTTGACTCTTGACAAGGTGATGATGCTGGAACTTTGGTTTGGTGCTGTTCCAATGAGATTTACAAAGATTACAGTTAGTCGTAGCAACACAAAAATACCACCATCAGATGCGGAGGTATATACTTTTGTGTGAAAGCAGTAGTCAAATTGGCCCCATGACCAACCAAATTTAAATTATTCCGAAAAAAAACACTGATTGGTCTACCCACCGAAATAAGTATTTAAATTGTTAATAAAATTGTTCAGGATGATTTTTTCTTATAGAGTATTCGAAGAGGAATACGATAGACTCATTAATAGACTTTTTTGGAAAAATTACCATTTCTTTAAGTAGTCTCATGAATAATGACATGGCCTGTGAAACTCATTGCTAAAGCACTCGGCGACGACTCTCCAGATTACACTCAGTGAATGGTCCCTCTATGAATACTCACGTAGACTTACTTGCTGAATCGAACGTGCATAACATGCATAAATTAAGTGACGCAATTCGTGCTGGTTGGAATCTATAAGAGAATCATGAGATAAACTGCCAAACGATTCCATTGAATTGAAACGCACGGAACAGATTCTCTATAGGAACCGGTTCTCGATTCTCATCCCTAGTCGCAACAGAGCAGCTTGTGACTGTGGGAATTCCGCAAAACCACATGAAGCCATTCAAAATGAACAGAATAACCCAATATAGGCAGGAAGTGACCTAGAATGCCCCAAAATTAACTTGAAGTGACCCATGAATGCTTTCAAATGAACTCATTGATAATAAACTCATTGAAATTGACAGCAGAAGGATAATCGGACGCCACGCAATTGGACGTCTATAATGGTCGATGGTACTGAAAGAGTTAATGACCAGCACACGTGGACTCACCTTCCTGCGGGGCTGCCATTTCATCATGTTCGCCTAAGGTACGGGCGGTGATAACCCCGTATCTGAGCTTCCCGCGTCGGTCTCGAACGTTCGCTCGAGGAAAACGCTGAAACCTGATAGGCTGCAATGAATACCCAGACCCCTCCCCTCAGTGTCTCTCAAACACACTCGCAAGGGGTGAGTGGTCAAGTTACACAATTGTCAAACTGGAGCGGCTTCCATCCAGGACTACACCAACCAGAATATTTACAGTGGTATGAAAAAGTCAAATGTGATCTGATCTTTGTCAAAATCACACAGATGAAAAAACAGTGTCTGCTTTAACTAAAACCACCCAAACATTTATAGGTTTTCATATTTTAATGAGGATAGCATGCAAACAATGAACGGAGGGGGAAAAATAAGTGAGTGAACACTCTGCCTAAGGAGACTTAAAGAGCTATTGAAACCAATTTTTAATACACAACTTAATTTAGGTGTGTTTAAAGCTGCCCAGCCCACTATAAAAGACACACCTGGTAAGAATTGTCTTGGCGAGAAGAATTGTCTGATGTGCATCATGGCTCAGTCAAAAGAGCTGTCTGAGGAGCTGCGATCAAGGATTGTTGATTTGTATAAAGCTGGGAAAGGATACAAAACCATCTCTAAAAGTCTGAATGTTCATCCATCGACAGTTAGAGAAGTTGTCTACAAACGGAGAGAGTTTGGCACTGTTGCTTCTCTCCCAAGGAGCGGCCGTCCACCAAAGATGACACCAAGAGTTCAGCGCAGAATCCTCAGAGAGGTAAAAAAGAACCCTAGAGCGTCTACAAAAGACTTACACAAATCACTGGCACAGTCCAATATCTCTGTGCACACATCAACTATATGTAAAACTATGGTCAAGAATGGCAAGAGGACAAGAGGACTCTACTGAAGAAGCCACTGCTGTCTAAAAAAACATGTATGCTCGTTTAATGTTCGCAAAAAGGCACTTGGACACTCCACAGAAGTTTTGGCAAAATATTTTGTGGACTGATGAAACCAAAGTTGAATTGTTTGGGAGTAACACACAATGTCATATGTGGAGGAAAAATGGAACAGCTCACCAACATCAACACCTCATCCCACCGTGATTTGGGGCTGTTTTGCTGCCTCAGAGCCTGGACAACTTGCAATCATGAATGGAAGAAGGCATTCAGAAGCTTATCAGGAAGTTTTGCAGGAAAATTTCAGGCCATCTGCCAAACAGTTGAAGCTACAAAGAGGATGGATGCTGCAACAAGACAATGATCCAACTTCAGAATGGTTTCAGAAGAACAAAATACAGGAGTGGCGAAGTCAAAATCCAGACTTGCACCCCATTGAGATGCTGTGGCATGGCCTAAAGACAGCGATTCATGCCATACATCCCAGGAATCTGACTAAACTACAGCAGTTTTGTAGTGATGAATCGGCCAAGATTAGTCCTGATCGATGTGCCAGACTGATCTGCAGCTACAGGAAGTGTCTGGTCGAAGTTATTACTGCCAAAGGGGGGGGGGCACAAAACATTAAATGTGATGGTTCACTTACTTACTTATTTTCCCCCTTTCTGTCATTGTTTGCATGCTACTCTCATTCAAATATGAAAACGTATAAATGTTTGGGTGGTTTTAGTTAAAGCAGACACTGTTTTTTCATCTGTGTGATTTTGATAAAGATCGGATAAAATTTGATGGTGATTTTATGCAGAAATGTGAGAAATTCCAAAAGGTTCAGATACTTTTTCATACCACTGTACTTTGAGAAAAAGAGTGGGAAAAAAAGTAATATGTATCTATTTCCAATGCTAAATCTGAATAAATACATTGAACACACACACATTTTTTTTTCTTTTTTGGCGCCGGACGACCCACAACGCCATTCCACTAGCGTCCCTGCTCGGATGACACAATGTGGCGCTTTCAAAACAAACGCACGCGTTTCAAGACGAGCTGTATGTGAGCATACGTGAAGGGAAATAGAAATATAAACTGGGAAAATAAGCCAATTCTCACAAACTTGTTTGTATTTATACATCTTTCCCATCCCCACTGCCCCAACTCAAAAGGCCGACACAATGAGGAACGCGTCGGCTTCTGTTATTGTCTTTAAGAGTCAAGGCCAAAGCGGCCGGCAGTGGAGGAAAAATACACACTTCCGTCCATTCTCTTTCACAAAGGAAGGAAATCAAATCACACACACACAAGCTCTGACGCCATTTCGCCCGCTGAGTAATGCGACTTATGAATTTTACCAGGGGTGGAGATAGCACCCAAAAAATCTACTCAAGTATTGTTACGTTGATGACATTTTATGCAGGTAAAAGTACTGTACCCACTCAAAGTAAAATGACAAAAAAGGGACGTCTAGCATCATTAATGGCAGTGAATGAGTTGATAGTTTTTAACCAAATTTTATTAAAAAATTGAAAAGAGAAAATCAAATTGGGAAAATAAAAAAAAGAAATTCCAGTCAAAATGGATTGGATGGATGGATTTTTAAGTTGTATATGACGGAAAACACAGACAAGGCTGAAAAAGCAGTTTCTGCTCTTGCACTCCTCTTTAAAAGAAACTGCTGTATTTTAAGCCAAAACAACTGTTGTGTTTGATAGAACAATATGTCTATAGGTTGCCATAGCAGATTTATGGTGCATGAAGCCCCCGAACTATTTTTAATTTGTCCGTTTTACCCTGGAAGCCCCTGTTTACAGACGTCGCACAACCGCTTTTGTTTCAACCCGGCCAAAAAAACGAAGGTAATTAATTCTATTGATTATTAAAAATGTCTGTCAGTTTTAGCAAAGAATCATTAATTGGTGTCTAATACTTCGTTTTAAAAAAAAAAACAACTTTCAAAAATTCTTCACTTCCAAATTTAAACTTTTAAACAAATTACGTCACAATGAAAAAAAATGGTGTCTGTAAAAAAGTCACGGATATATGCCTCATAACTATCGCTTAATTGTATTTTTTTGTTACTGTCGCATTTTGTCCGATATGTTAGACGATAAATAATTGAGCCAAACAAAGAAAAATTGAAAAAAAAAACATTTGAAAGGGTAAATATATGAAAAAGAAAATCTCGACCACTTCTGCATTGCGACCCTTGTTATATTACCATGTTTCACCCATAAAATCCCCCAAAAATCCAGCTGTGGCCATAAATATATATATATATATATATATATATATATATATATATATATATATATATATATATGTGTGTGTGTATACACACATGTATGGCGGAAAACACTAAGGTGACTTGAAGTTCTGCTCTGAGACCCCCAAATCTGCCAACTTTCAAAATTGTCTGATATGCATGTGTGATACATCATTGGAAAGCTTAAAATCTCAATTTTCTGAGGGAAAAACATTTTTTAACAGTAAGGCATTTAAAAAAAGAAAAATCAAACAGCAAAACCCTATCTGGAGGTGAGAGCCTAAAAGAGCAGAATTAAGGACGCCATGACTTTAAGGAGACATTATCGCGTACTTACCTTGTTTCGATCCAAAGCATGTATCACTGAGTGTCAAGACACAGCTGTGAATGGCCACAGCTGGATTTTTGGGTGATTTTATGGGTGAAACATGGTAATATAACAAGGGTCACGGTGCAGAAATCACAGACATCAAGGAGTGGTCGAGATGTTCTTTTTCATATATTTACCCTTTTAACCTTTTTTTTTTTTTTTTTTAATTTTTCTTTGTTTGGATCGATTATTTATCATCTAACATTACGGAGAAAATGCAACAGTAACAAAAAAAGTACAATTAAGCGATAGTTATGAGGTAGATATCCGTAAATGTTTTACAGACATTTTTTTTATTGTGACGTAATTTGTTTAAAAATTTAAAATATGGGAGTGAATAATTTTTTTAAGTAGTTTTTTTTTTTTTTTTTTTTTACGAAATATTAGACATCAATTTATGATTCTAAGCTAAAAATGACAGACATTTTGAATAAGAAATATAATTAATTACCTTCGTTTTATGGCTGGGTTGTAACAAAAGCGGTTGCGCGACGTCTGTAAACGGGGTTTCCAGGGTAAAACGGACAAATTAAAAGTAGCGTCATAAAAATGCACCATTAAACTGCTATAGCAGCATATCAACATATTGTTCTATCAAACACAACAGTTCTTTTGGCTTAAATACAGCAGTTTATTTCAAAGAGGGGTGCAAGAGCAGAAACTGCTATTTCAGCCTTGTCTGTCAATTTGCATCTAGTTCTACTGTATATACATGTGATATCGAGCGTAGAATCATGTGGGCGCAGCTTGTAGGCTGTCAGCTACAGTCAGGTATTATCGGAGCCACCTCACGTCGCGTTTGCAACGGTGTCACAACTTCCTTCCCTCCTCCCCACTCTGCTCTTCTCTCTCTCCATGTTACTATAACGCCGTTATCAACAACACTGGCCATAGCACACTACAGCCAAGGCTTAACAAGTTAAACGAGTCGGCGCCTTTGAAAGGCAGTTGTCTGGCATGTTCAAAGTAGCTCCCTTGTCACTCATCGTTAACTTAGCTGAAGGTGCCTGGTGAGAAAGAAAAGCTTTAGGAGGGAGAGTGAGAGGTGATCTTGAGCCCATGAGGTCACACCACATTCCAGTACTTGTAACACACACCCATGCCTACAATGCACAAAAGTCTGTGGTTCCAGAATTGAAGTTTTCATCCACCAGAGGACCCACAAATCCCCCCCCCTCCCCAGGAGGACTATTATACTCTGTTTCGAGTGATCGCCGATAACGACTTCTATCGCTTTTAGTCCTCTGCTGTTAATGGCAGCCAAAGAGCTAAACACCTCAACTCATTTTAACATAGTTCTTTAGGACCAAGACACGACAACAAAGCGGTGAAGCACGACCTCAGACCAAATGAAACCCCTCAATTTACTTCAACACTGGGGGCGTGGCTTGCTAAACAGGGGTCTCTTCATAGTTAACCATCATTGCTAGCAATGATGGTTGAGGTTCAGGCGGGGCGTGACTTGTAAAATGAGGCCGTGGTTGAAGTCAGGGTTAGCTATTGTATGGGCAACGCCCCAATTGTGACATCACTCACGTGGGTTCTCACCGTGCCCCTGCAGACAG
Organism: Corythoichthys intestinalis; assembly: GCF_030265065.1. Classification (NCBI taxonomy): domain Eukaryota; kingdom Metazoa; phylum Chordata; class Actinopteri; order Syngnathiformes; family Syngnathidae; genus Corythoichthys; species Corythoichthys intestinalis. The sequence continues at coordinate 3,390,713 of NC_080411.1, forward strand.
ACCCTTCTCTGTAGAAGGGCACAATCCTTGACGACAAGGATTGCGGGTAAATGTGCCGTCGTACCTGGTTCCACTTGGGGTTGAGGTCTCGAGCCTTGTTGGCGTCACGCAGAGCCCGGCGGTAGCGACGCAGGCCGAGGTGGGCCGCCGAGCGAGTGCTGTACGCCACGCAGTTGAGCGGGTCCGCCCCCAGGGCCTCCGTGCACAGGCGCAACGCCAGGACATAGTCTCCCTGCCGGCACGCCCGCTCGCTCAGGCGGACGCCGTCCGACACGCCCCGATCCCACGGCCCCGCCCCTTCGGCCACGACTGAGGAGGAGGACAACGATGAGGAAGAGGGCGCTCTGGGCAGGTCCGAGGAAGAATAAGACAACTGGGAAATAGAGAAAAAAATGATTTCACAATAAAAGATTTTGTTGTTTACAGTCCCTGACAAAAGTCTTGTCGCTTATCCATTTTTTAGAAACAATTGCTAATAAGTATGGCTGTCAAACGATTAAAATTTTTAATCGAGTTAATTACAGCTTAAAAATTAATTAATCGTAATTAGTCCCAATTCAAACCATCTATAAAATATGCCATATTTTTCTGTAAATTATTGTTGGAATGGAAAGATAAGACACAAGATGGATATACTGTATACATTCAACATACGGCACAGAAGTACTGTATTTGTTTTTTTATAACAATAAATCAACAAGATGGCATTAACATTATTAACATTCTGTTAAAGCGATCCATTGATAGAAAGACTTGTAGTTCTTAAAAGATAAATGTTAGTACAAGTTATAGAAATTTTATATTAAAACCCCTCAATGTTTTCGCTTTAATAAAAGTTGTAAAATTTTCAATCAAAAAAAATAAACTAGTAGCCCGCCATTGTTGATGTCAATAATTACACAATGCTCATGGGAGCTTAAGCCCATAAAATCAGTCGCACCCAAGCGCCAGCAGAGGGCGACAAAACTCCAAAGAACACAAGTAACAAGTTGGCATTGCACTGTGCTATCATTTTAATCTGTTTGAGCGGGGCATGTGCGTTAATTGCGTCAAATATTTTAACGTGGATAATTTAAAAAAAATAATTACCGCCCGTTAACGCAATAATTTTGACAGCCCTACTAATAACCTGACTTTTAATGATTCAATTGGTTTCAGAAATGTCTCATATGAAAGCTAAGACCCTCCCAAATTATGTTGAATATACAAAAATATACTTGTTTCACCGAAAAAAGTTTTATCATTTAATGAAGACATAAAGGTCAAATTTTGCAAGACAGTTTTGTCGCCTACAGAAAGTAATGTGAAAATTGAACAAAAAATGTTCTTCAAATACAAACACATTTTACATAACATAGGCAAATTAAGTAGTGGTGTTGTCAGATCCAAATGTAATATTTTGTATGACTTCCATGGGGTTGAAGGGCTGCATCCATGCGGTTCGGTAAGGATTCATACAAGTCATCAGGAACATCAAATAAAGCAGTCTTGCATGCCTCCCAGAGTTCATCAACATTCTTGGGTTTCGTCTTCCATGCTTCCTCTTTCATCCTGTTCATGTCTGGTGACTGGGCTGGCCAGTCCTGGAGGATCTTGATCTTCTTTGCCTTGAGGAACTTTGAGGTAGTGATTGAAGTATGTGATGGAGCACCATCCTGCTGCAGAATGTGTCCCTTTTTATGGTTAGGAATGTAAGAGGCAGCTAAGATTTGTTGATATTTCAGACTATTTATCTTTCAGTGTGCAGACAACTAAAAAAAACGTGTGGCATTTGCCAAGGCCCACAGCCATTCAAAAGGATGGATGCTGGAAAAGTGGCAAAAGTTGGATTTTTCAGATGAATCTTCCATTGAATTACACCACAGTTGCCGCAAATATTGCAGGACACCTACGAGATCTGCAGGGTTGAAGGCAACATAAATTGTCTGAAATATCAACAAATCTTAGCTGCCTCTTACATTCCTAACCATAAAAAGGGACAAATTCCGCAGCAGGATGGTGCTCCATCGCGTACTTCAATCTCTACCTCAAAGTTCCTCAAGGCAAAGAAGATCAAGATCCTCCAGGACTGGCCAGCTCAGTCACCAGACATGAACAGGATGAAAGAGGAAACATGGAAGACGAAACCCAAGAATGTTGATGAACTCTGGGAGGCATGCAAGACTGCTTTCTTTGATGTTCCTGATGACTTGTATGAATCCTTACTGAACCGCATGGAAGTCATACAAAATATTACATTTGGATCTCACAGCAGCACTTCATTCGCTTATCTATGTAACATATTTTTGGATTTGAAGTCCATTTTTTGTTCAATTTTCACACTACTTTCTGTAGGCGACAAAACTTTTGTCTTGCCAAAATTTGACCTTTAGGTCTTCATTAAATGATAATCTTTTTTCAGTCTAACAAATATATTTTTGTACATCCCACATCATTTGTGAGGGTCTTAGCTTTCATAAGAGCCATTTCTGAAACCAATTGAATAATTAGCAGGTTATTAGTAGGGCTGTCAAAATTATCGCGTTAACGGGCGGTAATTAATTTTTTAAAATTAATCACGTTAAAATATTTGACGCAATTAACGCACATGCCCCGCTCAAACAGATTAAAATGACAATGTCATGTCCATTTGTTACTTGTGTTCTTTGGTGTTTTTTCGCCCTCTGCTGGCACTTGGGTGCGGCTGATTTTATGGGGTTGAGCACCATCCATGAGCATTGTGTAATTATTGACATCAACAATGGCGAGCTACTAGTTTACTTTTTGTTTGAAAATTTTACAAATTTTATTAAAACGAAAACATTAAGAGGGGTTTTAATATAAAATTTCTATAACTTGTACTAACATTTATCTTTTAAGAAGTCTTTCTATCCATGGATCGCTTTAACAGAATGTTAATAATGTTGATTTATTGTTATAATAAACAAATACAGTACTTATGTACAGTATGTTGAATGTATATATATCCATCTTGTGTCTTATCTTTCCATTCCAACAATAATTTACAGAAAAATATGGCATATTTTATAGGTGGTTTGAATTGCGATTAATTACGATTAATTAATTTTTAAGCTGTGATTAACTCGATTAAAAATTTTAATCGTTTGACAGCCCTAGTTGTTAGCAATTGTTTCTACAAAATGGTTAAGCGAAAATACTTTTGTACATGACTTCATAAAAATCCCCCCATGCCAGTTTTTTTTTTTTTTTTTTTTAATTGGAGAGCGTCATTAACTCATTGGCTGCCATTGACGGTGCTAGATGTCCAATCCATTTGAAGTGAGATACCTAACCTTGAGTGATGATGTCTCATTGCCATTGACGGCAATAGACATCCAATCCAATTTGAATCCCCGCCAAAATGGATTGGACGTCTAGTGTCGTCAATGGCAGCCAATGAGTTAAAAGAGTTAGCTATGGGCCACCCCACGCTCCTGTTCATTAATTCGCTGCCAACCCTTCCACTTCAAAAGGATTGGACGTCTAACGCCGTCGATGGCAGCCAATGAGACGTCCAAAACTGCATTTGAATGCAGTTATGGGGAGACACGTGCATTTACGGAACTTTCAAAAGCTGCAGCAAGAATTTTACTGGATTGTGACGTCACAAATCCGTCTTGAGTACACATAGTAGGAGACACAAACACTAATGAACGTGAAACAAAAGAGCAAAAATAAATAAAGGATAGTAATAAAACAGTTTTGACACACATTTAAATCATTTTAAAAATAGAGAGTAAAGTGTCACCATGACTTTTTTGGATCATCAGAACTTGGAACTTGAAAACGACGTCCTCTCCTCACATTGTTTTTCAGGAAAGTTTCCATGACCATGCCAACGAACCCCAAAAACAGTGGCCGCCATACGGGACCGACGTTTTGAGCCAATCCAAACGGAATCAGCGCGCCCACTTTACCGGAGCTCACTTACTGCGTGCGCGCGTGCGTGTTCCGCTCCCGTCCGCAATCTGGTTTTGCGATGACGTTATATACTGTATGTCGAACAATGGTTGGGGGGGGGGAAGTGAGTGTCACCTCTGCATTCCACGTCATGTCCAGCAGGTTGTGTTGTAGTGTCTCTCTGAAGAGGTTTTTATATATACAGTGGGGAGAACAAGTATTTGATACACTGCCAATATCAAATACTTGTTCTCCCCACTGTATATATAACCTCATAAACTGATTTTAAGGGGGGGGGGCTGCCCCCCGGTGGCCGAAAAGTGCCATTGAATGAAATTGACTTTCCTATATTTTAGGGCTGTCAAAATTATCGCGTTAACGGGCGTTAATTTTTTAAATTAATCCCGTTAAAAAATTTGACGCAATTAACGCACTTGGCCCAGCTCAGACAGATTTAAATGACAGAGGAGTGAAAGGCCCACTTGTTAATTGTGTTTTGCGGAGTTTCGCTGCTCTCTGCTGGCGCTTGGGTGCGACTGATTTTATAGTGTAAGTAATTATTGCCATCAACAATGGCGGGCTACAAGTTTATTTTTTGATTGAAAATTTTACAAATTTTATTAAAACGAAAACATTAAGAGGGGTTTTAATATAAAATTTCTATAACTTGGACTAACATTTTTCATAAAGAACTACAAGTCTTTCTATCCATGGATCACTTTAACAGAATGTTAATAATGTTAATGCAATCTTGTTGATTTATTGTTATAATAAACAAATACAGTCCTTAAGCTGAATATATATATATATCCATCTTGCGTCTTATCTTTCCATTCCAACAATAATTTACAGAAAAATATGGCATATTATATAAATGGTTTGAATTGCGATTAATTTCGATTAATTTTTAAGCTGTAATTAACTTGATTAAAAATTTTAATCGTTTGACAGCCCTACTATATTTATAAAAGTTGTAAAGCAATAAAACTGCAACAAAAATGAATGAAATGAACAAAACAATATATTTTTATAATGGGTCAAAATTATTTTTTGAACAGATCATGTGACTAGCACCTTAGACGGTCATTTCTCTGCATATAATTTTCACACACAAAAAAAAAAAATAGGGGAGGGCAATTTTATTTTTCAAATGATTTTTTTCTTTGATTGAAAATATTTTTTTGATTGAAGCAACTTTTTTGGGAATTGAATGATTTAGACACAAATGTCCTACCCATAATATGGCCCAAACACAAAGAGGATTGCTTCAATCAAATGAAACTTTTTCAATGAAAAATTAAGTGTTCAAATGCAAATTTTTCAATCTCAAATATTTTTTCGCATTCAAAAACGTTTTCAGTGATTGAAATCTTTCTTTTTTGATTGAAGTAATTTTTTTGGGGGGAAATATATATTTTTTGAAGCAACTTATTTTTTGATTGAATAATAAAGACCAAAACGTCCTAGCCAAAATGTGGCCCAAACAAAAATCAACATTACTTCGATCAAAAGGTTGGTTGAATCCCCCCCAAAATTAAAAGAAAAATAGCTTTCACATGCATTTTTTTTTACTTTCAAATTTATTTTTGCATTCTTTTTTTTTTTTTTTTTGATTGAATAGACTTTTTTATATTGAAAATATATATTTTGATTGAAGCAACTTTTTATGATTGAATAATAATAAAGACACAAATCTACCTCCATATGGCTCCGCCCAGGGGATACAATTGTTGACTGGGGTAACTACATTGGCACGACACCGGCGGGCGTACCATATTCAATGGTTGATGATCTTGGCGAAAAATATTGCCTAGGCAGCCTGATTTAGAATTCCCCTGAAGAATGATGGGAAACAAAAAACACTCATTGTCAACTTATTATAAATGTTCTTGTAAATTCATTTTATTGCTGACACTGCGTTTCGGGGTCATCAACATGTTGTGCCCCCCCCCCGCCCCAAAAGTCAAACTCCGCCTATGTATAACCTTAGCAAAAAGTATGGAATCACCAGTCTCGGACGACCACTCACTCAGACATTTTATTATGTAGAACAAACTCTGATAAAAAGCTTGAAAAAATAATGAATTAGTTCAAAAGTGCAACTCCTTAGCATTCAGAAACACTAAAAGAAATGAATAAAATACATTGTGGTGGCCAGTTAATGTTAATTTTATAGCGCAAGTGCAGTGAAATATATATGAAATCACTCCATTCTGAGGAAAAAAATGGAATCATGAGAAACAAACAAAGGAATAACAATCAAAACACATCTCGTGTTTAGTTGCACCACCTTTATGACAGCTTGCAGTCTCTGAGACAGTGTTTGCCACTCGTCAAGTCCATATTTTTCATCAATTTGGTGCCAACTTTCTTTGGTTGCAGTTGCCAGATCATCCTTGCAGGTCAGAACCTTGCTATGGACCATTTTTTTCCATTTCCACCACAGGTTTTCAAAAGGCTATTTGCAGCCCATGACATTGACTGGATGAGTCTTTCTCCAAGGAATGCTTTGACAGTTTTAGCTCTGTGGCATGATGCATTGTCATCTTGGAAAATGACAAACATTTTCAATTTAAGGAATAAGAAAGCCGTCTAAAATTTCAATGTAAACTTGTGCATTTATTGAAGATTTAACCCCAGTGCCTATGCCTGACATGCAGCCCCAGGTCATCAAGGACTGAAGGAATGTTGATGTTTTCTTCAGGCAGTCATCTTTGTAAATCTCACTGGAACGGCAGCAAACAAAAGTTCCACCATCGTCACCTTGTCCAATGCAGATTCTTGCCTCATCATTGAAAATAACCTTCATCCAGTCTTTCACAATCCATGATTGCCTCTCCTTAGCCCATTGCAGTCTTGTTCTTTTCTGTTTAAGTGCCAATGATGGTTTCCTTTTAGCTTTCCTGTATGAAAATCCCATTTCCTTTCGGCAATTTTGCACACTTCTGTCACGTACCTTGACTCCAGCTTCCTCCCATTTCTTCATTTGTCTTGTTGTACATCTTCTGTTTTCAAGACACATAGCCTTTAGTTGTTTGTCATGACGTTTGGATGTCTTCCTCGGTCTACCAGTACGCTTAACTTTAGCAACCTCGCCATGCTGTTTGTACTTGGTCCAGATTTTTGATACCGCTGACTGTGAACAGCCCACATCTTTGGCAACCATACGTCTAGCGTTACCTTCTTCAAGAAGTTTGATCATCCTCTCCTTGGCCTCAAGAGACAGCTCTCTTGTTGGAGCCATAATTCTTGTGAATCCATTTGGTCCAGCAGCCCTCCAAGGTGTGATAATTGCACTGTTTTTAACTGCTGACTAACGAGCAGATCTAATCTGAGGCAGGGGCCCAATTAAGGAAAGAAAATTGACTGGGTGTGTCTGTATTTTCTACTCAAAATGGCGGGATTCCATTTTTTTCCCCTTCAGAATGGAGTGATTCTATATTTCCCTGCACTTGCTCCCTGAAAATAATATTTACTGACCACCACAACGTTTTTGATTCATTTCTTTTAGTGTTTATGAATTCCAAGGAGTTGCACTTTTGAACTAATTCATTATTTTTTTCAAACATTTTATCTGAGTTTGCTCTACATAATAAAATGTCTGAGTGAGTGCTCGTCCGAGACTGGTGATTCCATACATTTTGCTTCGGGTTGTATATAACAATGGCAGGGTATATGGTGGTAAAGGATAGCTTGTTGAGGACAGGACAATGCCATTGTTAGTGGCGTAAGGCAATGCACACAAGAATAGGTGTCGATAAAAAGCTACCTCTGGATCAGGTCGGCTATAATAAATAATAATGGGAGATTTGCGTTATTTATTGTAATCTATGATTTGTTTTTTTAATGTTTTACAAGTTAGTATTGTTGAGAAACTAATTGCTGACTGTGTACTGTAAGTCCCACCTCTGGTTATGTGGGCAATTGCCCGTGCTGTGCAGAGTATAGCCTAAATAATTGTAAATTGTTGTCATAACATTGATACCATGGATATTAGCTGAAATTGAGGCTTGTAAGTCCCACAGCATGGCAAGTGGGCATTTGCGTGGTGTTTTCAGCACCATTTTCTGCGTATGTTCCGAAACCTGTGCCCGTCTCATCATCCCTGCGCTGTCATATGTACTTTGCGTTCCGACACCTTATGATATACAAATTAAGCACTGCCCTTCCCCCATTCATTATAAAGATGGAAGTCGATGCTAAAGCTTTCGCGCAAATTCTGCAAAGATGACAGAGCAACAGAGACAAAACGGGTTAAAAAAAACTTCAGACGAACGTTAGCAATGACTATGTGAACATACATAAATTACAGGCTACATATGCTGTAGTCTGTAACTTAAAAAATATTTTATAAATGTGTATACTACGTTATTATGCTGGTGAAAAAAAAAGGTGTAAAGTGACGATAAATCTTTCTTTAAAAAAATAAAAACAGCTTAGGTTTCTGACAAAATTTACGACACCACATGAAGGTAGCACCAATTTACGCATGTCAAAGTAAGTCCAACAGAAGGTCTGATCCATGAAAAGTCCTAACTGGATCAATATTTCTAGTGTCCATGAAAACAGTGCATCCGCTCATAATTTCAATCCGAAAATTGATCGAGAAGTTTAGTTCATTGTGAAAAATAATCAATGCAAAACACAGTGGTGAAATTAGGCAAGAGCTCGCCATTTATTCATAGTAAGGACGTTAACGTGGTTAACTGCATTTTTTTTTTCAACTTTTAATATTTATAATAAACTCTTGTATTGGTCGTGTCTCGTGTGTGTCAAGAGAGAACAATATGCATATACATACACTTGACCTTCATGGCAAGTAGATATGTTATCTTTCACTAAGTACAGTCTGCTCATGTACAATATACACCTTGAAAAATAGACTTGAGTTCTTTTTTTCGCCGACAAGAGTCCCGTATGAGTGTTAAAGAGCTGTGCAGTTGCGCAAAAGGCACGTCCGTGAGTTGACGCGTGGTTTCGCGGTGAAGGCGGAGCGAGGAAATTTTCAGGCCACGTTTGAAATGATCGGACGACGAGAAGCCCGATAATGTGCGTTAGCTTAGCCTCCATTTGGCTCGGTGGTCTGCTTATTATGTGGTAAAATTATTGCTTTTGGCGCATACTGTAGCGCGTTAGGGCCAAGGAATTATGTTGAGCTAAGTCGGGAAGCTTTGTCGAGACAAAAAGTAGAGCTTTGAAGTGATTTTTGTACTAAAGAACTATGTTGGAATGAGTTGAGGAACCTCATTGGCATACGAGTTGCGCTTCACCACCATCTCAATGAATCTGGAAGCTAAGGAACTTAGCTGAGGGAGCTCCAATTAGACAATAGTCGTAGTTTAGTTCAATTTTAGCCCCAAGGATCTATGTTGAAATAAATTGAGGAACTTGTGATTCAAGTCACGTTTTGCTATTATTTTTAATTCTGAAGCTGAAGTGAAAGTTCCAATTAGACAACAGTAGTGCATTACTAGCATTTAATTACCATAAATTTTGCACTATAGAGGCGCATCTGACTAAAAGCTACCACCTGCCAAACTTGACACGAAAACAACATTTGTTCATAGATAATCCGCACTGGACAATAAGCAGCAGCTGTCCTCACTGTATTAGATATGTCCTCACCAAAAGATATTAACCGGTCACACTTATTTTAACAGCGGCATCATATGACTGTCATAAGGCCCAATGAACGACCTTGAAGCTTTGAACCAATTGGCTGCAAAGCTTCATTGCTTCAAGAAGCTTGATTTGGCCATCAGTGCTCCCTTGGGGGCGGGGGGCAGTCAACCTCTGCTGCCTCCTGGTGTCAACACTGTTGTTGTCCAACATGCCTCCTAGCATGCATTGCAGCGCTACAGACGTAAATAACAATCAAAATTCATGTTCTGTACTAATTATTTCTTCAGTTACTCTTCCAGTTGTTTCATTAATTGCTAGTTATGGTATTTGGTAACACTATTTGACAGTGGCGCCATTAGACTGTCGTTAGACTATCATAATTATGACATGAGACTAGTGCTGCAACTATTAATCGATTAACTCGAGTATTTAATTAGGATAAAATTTTCACATTAAATTTTGTTGCTTCGAGTATTCGGTTAATTAAAGTGGCGATATAATGGTTTATTTTGAAAGTGTTTGCATTTAGTTTTATTCATTAGGGTGGATCCACTGCCCTCTGGTCTGCCTCATTTCACATGGCTGAATCCGACTGCACCCTGTTGAGACAAACATAAGCTAAGTTTTTGTTTGAGCTAATGTTTTTGAATTCATTCGTAATTCAGTTTATAAATATATTTAGCAGTTTTTTGTAGGAATATGTGTCTGAACTACTTGTTAAGAGCATTGTAAAAAAAAATAACATTTTATAGCATTGAAGCTAGAGGACTTTTTCTAAATAAGTTAGCCAATTGTTTTTTGTTGTACAGAGATCCTTATTTATTTTTACCGTTTGAGGCTCAGCTCAGGTATTTCAATTTTTCATCTTCCTTATCCGATTCTTCGATTATTCAAACTAACTAGTTCATCGATTAATCAACTACTAAAATAATTGATAGCTGCAGCCTTACATGAGACTGTCATGAGCATTAATGAATGCTTATAACAGATGTCATTTGGTGTTATCCGGCAAATTATCTCACTTTTAAATGGATTTCAAAGATCCGAGCTGGACATAAATGGAGTTAATGACATAATTTGCCGGATGACACTTATTGACATCTGTCATAAGCATTCAGTAATGCACATGATAGTGTCATGTCATAATTATGACGGTCTCATGAAGTCACTGTCAGATGAAGTGTTACCTATTACGCCAAATAAATCAACAAATAAGCCGCACTGGACGATCAGCCACAGGATTCAAAATTAAAAGTAGCGTCTTATAGTCCGAAAATTACGGTACAAGCAACTAAGCTGAAATAAACAGAGGAATTTTGAGATTAAAGCACCTTAATGGATTCTGAGTGCTGAGAAGCTAGGCTGAAGTGAGATGAAGTGCACCGATTACAAACAAGTGCCACTTCATCACCATTTTAGTGCGTTAAACGATAATTACACATCCTGTTGTCGAGGATGTCAAAACTGCACTCACTACATGTATTAGTTTTCTTCCGATAAGAATGTGATCTACTAGTGTAGACAAAAAGCATATTAGTTGACAGTCCCGGAACAGAATCTCATAAATGAGCTGGCAAATTAGCTTTGCATAACTTCTACGGCATTTTTGTTGGCAAGTGCTTTTCGCTGTTTTAGTGCGGTAGTCTTAAACTTGCGGGCCAAAGGATGATATTCTGCGCCTTTTCAGACCTTTTTTTTTTTTTTTTTTTTAAATGACTACAGAACAACCCTGCATAACTCAGATTAATTTCAGTTTTCAACGATCTTTGTCAATCTTACTGGTGCACGATAATTATTGGTCCGATAATAGGAATTATGACGTCATCCCGATAAATTCATTAACATAATAATAGGACCAATAATATGTACAATAATATGCATTGTGCTGGCACACTAGCATGGGAAAGCAGTTGACCATTTGTGGGGAATTGCTCCCACCTGCTGGTCAGAATAATTGGCTGCATCTATTTTTTGCTACAGTAGTTTGGTTCACATTACAAGCTCATTCACATACACATTGCGGTGTCTAGCAGTAGCATTGACAATTGTGAATGCTTTCTGTTACGTTTCCACCTCGGAAATATATGTAAGTATTTTATGTTTACTATAACATATTGATGTGCAACATATGTTTACTTCTGTGGTGAAGGGTCATATGTACAGAACTTCATAAGTTGTGTTATAGAAGCCAGCCAATGCTTTAGTAACTCAAGCTAGTGTGCTATGCTATACATATAATAGTTGTGTATATAAGTGTATTGTGCAGTTTGTTGTATATTGAGTATGTGTATTTTTCTGTTGTACTTTCACAATATTAAGACAAGGGTCTTCCCATAAAAGCAAGAAAGCCTTGTGGTTTATGGAAGTGCATTCATTTTTAGATGGCTGTCGGGCAGTGCAGAAGTGAAACGCACTGTTTTGTTCATGTCATTATGAAAAATCTGGTGAGATCAAAGGCAAATCTATGTTGAATCCACCACTAGTTTTTTGTTTTTTTTTTAAACCTCCAGGTGCTCAAAAACACAGGTTATACATTTAAAAAATTATATATTTATTAATCTGTTATTGATATCGGTATCGGCTTTGAGGAGCAGGAAGTTATCGATATCGGTATCGGTTCCAAAAAATGGATATTGTGCACCCCTAGTCAATCTGTTACAAATTAGGCCACAAATTTTTTTGTGATCCTCTGATTATCAAATATTTCATTTTACAATTTTTATTTTCTATTCAAGGAAAGGAAAACTGTCATATTTTTAATTTAAAGGGAATTTTTACATTCTAATTATTTTCACTTTACAGATTTTATTGAAATGTTACTGTAGTGAGAAACATGGTCAATGCACCTGATGTACTTTTGTACGACAGTGGGCCAGATCTGAACCCCGGGCTGCCAGTTTTACAGCCATGATTTGGAAGATTACTAGTCCATTTTTTATTTAAATATTTAATATAAGTTTTTTTTTATGTGGCCCATACTATTAAGCAGCCCCGCATTCTAGTGTTTTGACTCGTTTTAGCGCATTTTCCTTGCTGGGGTCTTAGTGTTGGCTTGCGGATAGAGGCTCGCTAAGCACTAAGCTAAGCAAAGAGCATATCGTGCTTCTCGTCACCTTTGGCGAACACATGGAGGCGGCGGCGGCAACGGTACGCGCAAGGCATTTAGTTGTCAAGTATGAGTATTGAAACCAGATGTTTACAGTCACTAAGGCTTGGACGTTCATACCGTCAATGGCAGCCAATGCTTCCAATCGGACTAAAGTTTTTTTTTTTTTTGGTCAATTAAGATGATCAAAATATATATTTTCTTGCTACCAGTGATGACTCCATGGTGTTAAATGCGGCACTCGGAAATTGCACCCAAGGATGAACCATAATGACATCCTGAACTAAGTAAATTCTAGTCACTCATTGTTCCAGCTTTGAACAGCTAGAATTATTTTAGTAATCCTAATTGTGCTAGAGGTCAAACATTTCGAGACCATTCCCCATTTAGTGGTATGAGAATGTGTCTTTGTACATTGCATGTAAACTTCTGGTTTCCATCGTATATTGGGAAAAAAAAAAAAAAAAAAAACATGAGTCATACACATAAAGTTTGTGATACTGCGTTTTGGGGTGAAATTTCAGGATGAGTCATGTGCAGGCAAATTAACTCATTCACGACCAGTTCGGACGACCTGGATGTTTACTGACCTCAACGCCGTCGCTTTAACAACTTCACTGAGTCAGTAGCATTGAAGGCATTAGAATTCATGGATTAATCGCAAAAAATTGACAGGTAATTCTATCCTTAACTGGTAACACTTTATATTAACTATCCGTTTACTAGTTATAGATCATTAGTAAACTGTTGATAAATGATTTATTTATGATTTGTGAAGTATTTGTTAACAGTTTGTTAAGCATTTACAGGGTGTTCTTAACCTGAAACACAGTTTGTGTAGAAACGTTTCAGGTTTTTTGGCATCTTTTCAGGTTAAGAAATGCCGTTCCGCCAAAAGAAAAGGCATTTTGATAAGGCATTTTGCAGGCAGCGCTCATGTTGCACATTTATGAATATCTGCAATAGAACCTTCTTTGTATATTTAACCAATAAAACTTATGACCTTCAACATAAACTGTATATAGTTTTATTAAGATCCATCAACTAGCATGGGCATTTAGAATGGGGTCAACCATATTGGAACACCCTGTAAACTGTTAACAAATACTTCACAAATCAACAATAAATCATTTATCAACAGTTTACTAATGATCTATTAACTAGTAAAACGGATAGTTATTATAAAGTGTTACCCATTAACTCTTTCAGCGTCATGGACGATGGACTCCAAGTCATTATGGTCTTTAAATGAGTGTCACCAGTAGACGTCCAATCCATTTGAAGTAGGAGGGTTGGCAGCGAATGAACATTTGTCCATTGGCTGCAGCCCCCCCTCCCCATTTCAAATGGATTGGAGGTTTACCGCCATTAATGGCAGCCAGTGAGTTAATTAAATTAAGAGTTTAACCAATTTAAACTGTGCACGTCTGGCTAATTATTGACTGATTGATCCTTCGAATAATTCTGAGATTAATCAGTGAATTTTACAGTTTACCCACCGCACAAAAAAATCTAAATATTGTGATTAATCTGAATCGTATAGCCATCAATAACACTTCAACATGCTAATTGACAGTGAAATCTGTTGAATAATTTTGCGGTTGATCGGCAAAGATGAAAGGTTATCATGAACTCTTTCAGTGCCATTGACGATAGATATCCAATCATGTGCTGTGAATTGAAATGAGCTTTTCACCATTACACGTCCACTCCATTTGAACTGGGGGGCTGGCACTGCAGCCCACCCAGTTCAAATGGCTGGACCTCTATGGCCACCCTTGTACTTTCATTTACTGCCAATGATCACGTTTCAGTTAAACAGACATCAGCTCCATTTGGATTGCCGTCTCTCAAACAATCAATGGCAGCTGATGAGTTAGTCGATACGTGACCTGCGATTGCCTGGCAAACACCGCCTGCCGGCGCTGTGAACACTCGCTGAAATTTCATTCCAAAAGTCAAGGTCCCAAAACCTTTGCGCGTAATGTACAATTTGCACTTGAGAACGAACGTTTGCGCTCGAACGGACGTTCGGCGGAGGCGATGTGAATGTAAAAGGACGCGGGTTTGTCTTCAAGGCAGTTGCGGCGAGGTCAGGAGTCCAATTGTCAAAGTTCAAGCAGAACTTTTTCTGGCACAATCAACAAGTTTTGCTTAAGGTCAAAAAGATGGTCAAAAAAAATATAGAAAATGGCTGTTGGCGTTGATGAAACACAAACTGGTTGGGTTTGCTCGGCGGGAATCGGGCGCCGCCGTGTGGTTCGGCGTTGAACTAGTTCTCGCCTTCTTCCTTTCTTGTTGTCTGCGGCACTGCGAGGCTGGCGAAGAAACGGTCAGGGGCCTGCAGGGGAAGCGTAAAAGCGTTAGGCATTTATCTCACTACTCATACTTCTGCACCTCTGATTGGGGTGAAAGTCTTGCTTTGACACCATTTTGTGGCATGTCAGTGCCTAAAAACAATGTTGAGCAAACGACTAATTTTTTCCCGATTAGTCAGCAAATTATTTTTTGCGAGTAGTCGACTAATCGAATAATCTATTTTTTATTTTTTTTATTTTTTACTAATTTAGCAATGAAATTTTTGTTGATGCTTATTAATTCACAAAAACATTTTGGAACACTTAAATTCTTTATTAAAGTACAAATAAACATAAATAACAATAATAAATCACAAATAAACAATAAAGTCAAATGCTGATAGCATTAACTAGTGCAAAAGAATGGAATGTAAACAGATTAAGAACATGATTCAAAGCAATTCTCAAAAAAAAAAAAAAAACTAGCATTAATATTATAGTATACAACTATATATAATAGTATTATAATAATTATTCATTGCCAATCAGATTTTTCATAAAGGGTGTCATTTTAAAGCTATTTTTAGTGTGGAATCTGAATTCTGAAGTATGTGGGATTAACTCCAGAAATCATTTCATTCAATCATTTATATGACAAACATGACGTGCATTTATTTTGAAATGTTCACTGCAAGTACTTTCGCTAAACCGCTAACCGTAAGCTTTACACTCCGCAAAAAACTAAACTAAACAAAACAATACATTTTGTCATTTAATGTGGTGTCAGTAAGAGATTGTTTTTTTTCTTAATTTTTTCGTTTACACATGCTGTTAACCAGCGATTTCTCATTTTTGAAGCATCACCTTTTAACCGCAAGTACACGTTTAGGAGAAGACTCAATGTTTTATAGCAGGCTAAAGTAGGTTGTCTTTTTTCCACATTAGCCTCAATGTAGCAATGCTAATGTTTACAGTGTTTAATATAGATGTGTTTTCTTATTTTCTATGGCTGAACTTTAATTCTACGGCGTGTTGATGATCAATAAACATTTGTGAAAGGAACTGGAGTCTCATATGCCATCACCATGCACGCAAGCATTAGGCGATAAAACGCAGCCGTGAAAATTACCACCCTCAGTTTTATTTACCGTGCAATAAATGGACTCACTGAGTATCGCGGCAGGCATAGCAACAATAGTTAGTTAGATGGACTTATAGTTAGTTAGATGGACTTATGATCTGCCAGCTTGTTGTCTCCTGTCGTCTTCCAAAATAACAACTGGGTGACGGCGCTTTAGGGTGTTCATTCACAGCCCACCTGCAGCCTGGTATGCAAGCATTGAAGAGACAGGACACAACAGTGTACCCTCGTTTCATTGAAATAAGTCAATGTTTTGGCCATTCTGGTGCGCTTTTTCTGGCTTTGTGCCACTTACCCTGCTTGCATACCGAGCATCTGACATGATCAACTTTCCACGCATATGTTTTTTTCAACCCTTCATTAACCGTCGACGGGATGTGGTCATCGACGCATATCTTCGACTAGTCGGGACAGCTCTACTTGCTAGCTAGCATAGCTATTCTCCTAGTCCAGTCCGACTGCGTCATCACCTCCAGCGTGCATTGCGTGCGTAAAACATGGTGCCCTCCGTAGGTTAAAACATGTACTACTTATTACAGATATTTAAATCAATGGCAATAATATATTTCTAATAACAATCTTCGTAAAATAGAACATTTGTGGCTTAGTAGAGCCCAATAGTCTTTTAAGTCAGAGGTTCCCTTTACCAAAAAGACTCACATGGTGTGGAGGCGGATCTCATCTGAAGCTCTTCTGCTGCTGCATCAGGCCGACGTTCTCGTAGACTCGGGAGTTGTCCTCACGCATGCTGGGCAGCAAGACGCACGCGCCAGGTGAGCCGACGGCTTAGGGGAGTGGGTTGAATGGAGCCAGGTCTTACTTACTCTGCGCAGGTGGGCGTGGGCAGCGGCGTGCATGGGGGAAGTGGACTCTGCTCGCCGCCCGTCAGGTCCGACAGAGAATACTTGATGTTGGTGTACTCGCGACCTTTGATCTTACTTTTCTGGGACACATAAAAAAACAAAAGAAACCGTAAACAATTGATTTAACCATTTCTCCCCGAAAAAAATAAAACAAAATCAAATTGCTATGATACTTACTGCAATTTTTTGAAAAGCTGTGGGACGTATTGTCCCAACAGGAGTGAAAGGGTTAAAAAGCAACTCCCAAAAATATTTCTCATCAATTTTTTAGAACAACTGTTTGCCAGAAAAATTCCCTAAATCATTTGTTGAGCCTCTTAAATGTTCCTTACCGTGTTAGAAGTATTTCAAAACCTGTTAGTCTTTGTTTAGTTTTCATCGACGTCCCAATCTGAATTGAAATTAGTTTATCACTATTGGACGTTCAATCCATTTAAAGAGGAATAGACTTCTATGGTCGTCAATGGCGGTAAATGAGTAAAAACTAAAATTGGCACGCCATTTCCAAAATGTTTTTCTAGCGTGTCAATATTTTCTCAGCAGCTTTAAAGATATTTGAATTTTTTTTCAAACAAGTACATATTTTAAAAATTTGAAGACCTGCTCCTCCACGATGCGCCTCTGAAGCGTCTCGATGTAGTGTTGCACGGCCATGTAAATAAAGCGGTATTGAGCCTCTGTCTGCACCATTCCGGAGCGCTGGGAACGGACCATCTGGATGCTCTTGGGAACGTCGATGTCGCAATCCACGCCTGAAACGAGCACGCAGACGTCACGCGCGCCCAACACGTGCGTGCTCCACACGCCAGCCGTCCTTCAGACCTTTTTCTCGGATGACGTCGATGAGAATGTCGATGACTATGAATGTTCCCGTGCGCCCGATCCCAGCGCTGCAGTGCACGGCGATGGGCCCGGCGTCCTGGATACTCTCCTGCTTGAGGTTGACCTCCTCTAAGAAGTCCAGGACGCCGCCGGGGTCAGCTGGGACGCCGTGGTCGGGCCACGCCCGAAAGTGGTACTGCCACACCGTGCGCTCCGTATTGCCCTGCGGTGAAGGCAGAGACTAGAAGACTCTGCGCCAACCGGCCAACATCCGTTCGTCTCCCGCGTACCTGACCCACTTTGGAGAGTTTGAGTTCTCTAAGGATGTAGTCGTGCGCCGAAGTTTCTCGGACGTTGCGGACGCGCATGGCGCCGTATTCCTTCAGAGCAGACATCTCAGGCCAGTACTTGACGCATTTACTCTGGTGATGAAAAAAAATATATATATGATCACATCATTTAAAATAGACATTCCTATCAAACGTAACAAATAAATTGAACACATTTCGCTGCCATTGAGGCTACTAGGGGTCCAATCAATTTTGACAAGGAGGGGCGAATGAATGTATGCTCTCAAAAATTTTTTAAAATATTTACTGTCCCCCCCTTTTTTTAAAAAACGAATTTAAAATATTTACTATTTATTCCCATGAAAAAATATGGAGCCCCTAAAGAGACATTGGCAGAAATAAATTTAAAGAATCTGGTGCGCACAGATTGTTTCTGGTGCGCACCAGAAACTAACTGGTAAACATTAGCATTATATAGCATTTAAGCTAGCGGACTTTTGCTATGCGAGTTAGCCAATCGTTGTAAACATTAGCATTATATAGCATTTAAGCTAGCTGACATTTGCTTTGCGAGTTAGCCAATCGTTGTAAACGTTAGCATTATATAGCATTTAAGCTAGTTGACATTTGATTTGCAAGTTAGCCAATTGTTGTAAACGGTAGCGATATATACTGTAGCATTTGAGCTAACAGACTTTTGCTATGCAAGTTAGCCAATTGCTGTAAACAATAGCATTCTATAGCAATTAAGCTAGGGGACTTTTGCTATGCAAGTTAGCCAATTGCTGTAAACAATAGCATTCTATAGCAATTAAGCTAGGGGACTTTTGCTATGCAAGTTAGCCAATTGCTGTAAACAATAGCATTCTATAGCATTTAAGCTAGGGGACTTTTGCTATGCAAGTTAGCCAATTGTAAACATTAGCAATATTTGGCATTTAAGCTAGCAGAGTTTTGCAATGCAAGTTAGCCAATTGCTGTAAACATTAGCATTATATAGCATTTAAGCTAGCGGACTTTTCCTATGCGAGTTAGCCAATCGTTGTAAACATTAGCATTATATAGCATTTAAGCTAGCTGACATTTGCTTTGCGAGTTAGCCAATCGTTGTAAACATTAGCATTATATAGCATTTAAGCTAGCTGACATTTGCTTTGCGAGTTAGCCAATCGTTGTAAACATTAGCATTATATAGCATTTGAGCTAACAGACTCTTGCTATGCAAGTTAGCCAATGGCTGTAAACAATAGCATTCTATAGCAATTAAGCTAGGGGACTTTTGCTATGCAAGTTAGCCAATTGCTGTAAACAATAGCATTCTATAGCATTTAAGCTAGGGGACTTTTGCTATGCAAGTTAGCCAATTGTTGTAAACATTAGCATTATTTGGCATTTAAGCTAGCAGAGTTTTGCCATGCAAGTTAGCCAATTGCTGTAAACATTAGCATTATATAGCATTTCAGCTAGGGGACTTTTGCTAGCAAGTTTGCCAATTGCTGAAAACATTAGCATTATATAGCATTTAAGCTAGGGGACTTTTGCTAGCAAGTAAGCCAATTGCTGAAAACATTAGCATTATATAGCATTTAAGCTAGGAGACTTTTGCTATGCAAGTTAGCCAATTGCTGTAATCATTACCATTATATAGCATTTAAGCTAGCCGACTTTTGCTAGCAAGTTAGTCAACTGCTGAAAACATTAGCATTATGTAGCATTTTAGCTTGGGGACCTTTGGTATGCAATTTAGCCAATTGTTGTAAACATTAGCATTATATAGTATTTAGGCTAGCGAACTTTTATTATGCAAGTTACCCAATTGCAACAATTCAACAATTGGCTAACTTGCATAGCAAAAGTCTGCTAGCTTAAATACTATATAATGCTAATATTTAACAGATAGTTTCTGGTGCATACATGAAACAATCTGGTGCGCACATGAAACAATCTGGTACGCACCTGATTGCTTAAAATTATATTTCTATTATTGTCCCTTTAGGGGCTCCGTAAAAAAAAGAGTAAAACAATATATTTTTTAAATGTTAATAACTTTTTAAAATTCAAAATAGGAAAAAAGAAACAGTAAGTACCTGTTCTGTTCATGTAATTAAACAAAAAAATACAATTAAAATGATCAGAAAGGGCATTTGGACAATTTTCATCGACAGATGAATTTATCAACATTGCTTGGTCGGAAAATTATTCTGCATACTAAAGCCACAGCAGAGTGTAGAGTGAAGGGAGCGTGTCGGGGAAGGGGAGGAGGTTCTGAAATACCCCTTTTTCCCTAAAAAAGGAGCTGGTGGCTGTTCCAGGCTAGTGCTTGGGTTAGCACCGCTTCTTTATATTTTAATCAAACAAGCACTGGCCAAAGGAGCTCAACAAGCACCAACTCATTGCTGGGCCAGACTAGGGCCAGCGAAGCAACATCTGAACTCGACAAACTATGACTGCGGCTGGTTAAGTCATAACTCAACGTCAAATGGTGGTTGCAAGTACGGTGGGGAACCAGTAGCTATTTCCGTGCTACTGCTAGACTTGACCTCTACCAGCTGACTACCGTTCGTTCACAGCTCCTTGTTGTCACGATAACCCCGCTCCCCGTCTGACGTAGTTGGTGCTTCGCTGTTCCTTGTCTGGCCCTGCAACAAGTTGGTGCCTGCCCTACGCACCAGTTTTCAATCGATTCAATCAATGAGTTTTTCAACAGTCGACGTCCAATTTGTTTGAATTGGAAGAGTGGCATCGAATGAATGTTCGCCGTGCCACTTCAAATGGATAGGACAACTAGCGCTGTCAAGGGCAAAGTAGCAATGAAAACATCCGAATTGTAGTAAAACAATCAAGAATGGAAGAAAGTTGAGTGTCTGACCTTGCCTCTCTCCACCTCCTTAGTGGTCATGACGATGACCCGCGAGTTCTCCTGGAACACCATCCTCCAGAAGTCGCTGATGGTGTTCTGCAGGCAGCCCTGTGTGGCGATGTACGACTTCCTGGGCTTGTTGTCCTGCTCGGGCTAAGCACGATAACACAAGTTAGCAAGCGGGAGCGACCGCGTGCGGATTTACCCTGACATTTACCGCGCTGGGCGACACCACCGCGATGATGTTGGCGTTGATGTAGTCAGAGCCAGGCTCATTGGGGTCGCCGTCCGTCAGGACCACCCGCGTGTGGTCGACTGGAAGCCAAAAACAGGGTAAACAATTGGTCAGCGCTCGCCACCACGCGCTGATCATGTCAGTGTAAATATCTTATAAAAAGGGAAACCTGGGCCATCAATTTTATCAACTTACAAGCATCTGGACCTTTTGGAATTTCTCACATTTCCGCATAAAATCACCATCAAATGTATCTGATCTTTGTCAAAATCACACAGATGAAAAAAACAGTCTGCTTTAACTAAGCCCACCCAAACATTTATAGGTTTTCATATTTTGATGAGGAGAGTATGCAAACAATGACAGAAGGTGGAAAAATAAGGTAACCATCTCATTTAATATTTTGTGCCACCACCTCCATCCTGATAAACTTTTAAATTTAGTCTTCCATTAATGATTGCAAGTTGTCCAGGCACTGAGGCAGCAAAACAGCCCCAAATCATGATGCTCCCGCCACCATGCTTCACGGTTGGGATGAGGTGGTGATGACGGTGAGCTGTTCCATTTTTCCTCCACATGTTGTGTGTTACACCCAAACCAACTTTGGTTTCATCAGTCCACGAAATATTTTGCCTAAACTTCTGTGGTGTGTCCAAGTGCCTTTTTGCGAACATAAAACTAGCAACAATGTTTTTTTTTTTTTTTTAGACAGCAGTGGCTTCCTCCGTGGAGTCCTCCCATGAACACCATTCTTGGCCATAATTTTTCATATAGTTGATGTGTGCACAGAGATATTGGACTGTGCCAGTGATTTCTGTAAGTCTTTAGCAGACACTCTAGGGGTTTTTTTTACCTCTCTGAGTATTTTGCGCTGAACGCTTGGCATCATCATTGGTGGACGGCCACTCGTTGGGAGAGAAGCAACAGTGCCAAACACTCTCCATTTGTAGACAACTTCTCTGACTGTCGATTGATGAACATCCAGACTTTTTGAGATGTTTTGTATCCTTTCCCAGGTTTGTACAAATCAACAATCCTTGACCGCAGGTCTTCAGGCAGCTCTTTTGACCGAGCCATGATGCACATCAGACAATGCTTCTCACCAAGACAATACTTACCAGGTGTGTTCTTTATAGTGGGCAGGGCAGCTTTAAACCACTCATCAGTGATTGGGCATACACCTGACTTAAATTGCTTGGTTAAAACAAGTTTCAATTGCTCTTTAAGTCTAAGGGTTCACTTATCCCCCCCGCCTTCTGTCATTGATTGCATGCTATCCTCATTATAATATGAAAACCTATAAATGTTTGGGTGGTTTTAGTTCAAGCACTGTTTTTTCATCTGGTGCTCTGAGAGAATATCTACACTATGCTTATGTCGACCACTCACAAGGCAGAATATTCTTGTATCGGTTCTTGTTCTTGTTCTCGGCCCTCTGACCCTCTTTGCGGCTGTAGAGCAGCTTGCACTCCTGCTGCTGTAAAGTCTGTGGAGAGGTGGTGAGGGGTCATTCAAAAAGCACACAAAATACAAAATAATTAATAAATAAATGAGCAGTGCATGAAGGCCACACCTCGAACTCCTCCCAAAAACCTTGCTTGACTTTATCTGTGGCCTCCGCCAGCTTGCTGAGTTCCCGCACTCGACTTTCGATCTCGGCCGCATTGATCCGAGTGGTGTTGAGGGGCTGTTTGGCAAGAGAAAGCGAACAAAGAGACCAAAAAAAAAAAAAAAAAAAAAAAAAGTTAAAAATTCCGAGTTTTTAGTTTGGATTTTTTTTGCCAGAAAAGTACCGACATTTCCGGACTATAAGCCGCTATTTTTTTTCCTTCATTTTGAATCTTGCGGCTTATAGTCCAGTGCGGCTTATTTGTTGATTTATTTGGGGTCATAGATAACACTTTATTTAATAATGGCAACATACGGCCACCATAAGACAGTCATAATTATAACGTGACACTATCGTGGGCATTAATAAGTGCTTATGACAGAAATCATGTCATGAACTCCAGCTCTGATATCTTAAATTCATTCAAAAGTGAGATAATTTGCCGGAACAACAACGAAACAACTAGAACAGTAACTGAAGAAATTAGCACAGAACATGAATTTTGATTGTTGGACGACAACAGTGTTGACAGCAGAGGTTGACTGTCTCCTCCGAGGGAGCAGCAATGACCAAATGAAGCTTCTTGAAGCAATGAAGCTTTGCAGCCAAAGCTTCATGGTGGTTCATTTGGTCTTATGATGCCACTGTCAAAGTGTTACCGGTTAAAATCTTTTGTTGTAAATCTCTCATAATACAGTGAGGACAGCTGTGGCTTATAGTCTAGTGCGGCTTATTTATGAACAAATACCGTTTTCGTGTCAAATTTGGTGGGTGGCAGCTTATAGTCAGGTGCGCCTTCTAGTGCGAAAATTACGGTAAATCTAGCGACCACTTATTCAATAAGTTATTACACGTTTGCTTCTTTGACAAGTTATGACTTTGTATTTGGTGGCTGACAGCACAAATGTGGGTGAGAAAATGATATTTAAAACACTGATTATCATATTATTTACTTTATTTTCACGTAACGTCACTTTTTTTTTTTTTTTTAGCTTTTATAGGGCAAGTGACTATTTTTAGTAATTTGGGAAAAAAATTAACCCTAAAAAGATCTGGCACCCACATCACATTTCATGTAAGCCAGAATATTAACATTTGTGATGCAAGTGAAGTGTTAGACAAGTTATACGATCAATTACTATTATTATTAATGAATAATAGCAATTATAAATAAATAAAATGTTGTTACAAACATTTAAAAGGAATAAAAACTGAAATACACTAGTTAAGGCCCCCTAATAACACTCTGAAGTTTTTTCATAGTATTTAACTTATTGCCTACCATTGAACAAGGATAGACAATATATCCAATTCATTTAAACTGGGAGGATTGACTCACTTTTGCGCCATTGACAGCATTAGATGTCCAATAAACTTTGAATGTCAGAATGGACTGGATGTCATTTGAAAAGATACCTCTTTTTCTGAAAATCTTGCTGTATCATTTTCTTCGATACAATAAAATCAGCGCAGCCATCAAAAGTAAATTCCCAACATTTAGACCCACCAGCTTTTCTAAACAAAATAGCAACAATCCTCCTACAACAAAAATACTTTCAAAAGTATAAAAATCTCATGAAATAAACTATGTGTTTATGAATCGAAAAATGGAGAAATTGCTTTTCATTACTTTATACAGTTTAGTGCTGCAACGATTAATCGATTAACCCGAGTAATTCGATAAGAAAAAAAGGGGAATTAAATTTTGATGCTTCGAGTATTCGTTTAATTAAAGTGACGTTGTAATGGTTTGTTTTCAAAGTGTTTGAATTTAGTTTTATTGATTTTGGGTGGATACACTGCCCTCTAGTGGCACCAGTGCATATGACATAACTCATTTCACATGGCTGAATCCAGCCGATCCCAGTTTTTGTTTGAGCTAATGTTTTTTGAATGCATTTGTAATTTAGTTTATAGGTATATTTAGCCATTTTTAGTAGGAATATGTATTTGAACCATTTGTTAAGAACATTGCAAAAAAATAATAAAAATAAATAATTTTGCATTTTAGCTAGCAAACTTTTGCTAATGTAAGTTAGTCACTTGTTCTTTTGTTGACTCCTCATTTATTAATTTTTAAAAAAGAAATTGTTTGAGGCTACGCTCAGGTATTTTAATTCATTTTTTAAATGCATTTATTGCCTTTTTTTAAATGAAAGTGCATTTTATAGCATTTTAGCAAGTGGACTTAAGCTATGTAAGTCGCAAAAGGTTTGGATGTATGATATTTGATGTGACAAAGACAGCTACCTGCTTGAGCTGCAGCACGGTGCCGAGGGTCTCCACCATGGGGTTCTTTTTGTAGTGCTCCACCAGGTCTGTGAGGGAGTCAAACTTCTCGCCGCCGCCAACGTCATACTTCAGGTCGTGCTGGATGGAGGAAGAGAAGCCGTTACGCTCGCATAAAATACAAGCACAATCATCACAAAACTGGGAAAAATATACAAGGCAAAAATTCCAAATATTAGTTATAAATTTACACAATTTAATGGCATAAACTTTTTGGCAGATTGACCTGTTAACTTTGACGGTAAATGCAAAATTATCCAAAATATCTATCATTAACTGCCAATTATAATTTGTCAATGGAGGATACAATGACCTTCCAATAAAGTGTTAATACTCTCAAAAATGTATTATTTTTTAGATTTTTTTTAAATGAAAGGGACAAAATATTAAATATTTTCTTAAATTTCAGTTGTGTTTTTTAAAGTAAAACAAAAAGGAAATATTGTCTTAATACATTTTATTTACATTTTGCTGTTATTCAGACAACAAAAAACAGATTCTTTTTATTTTCAAAAAAAAGGAAAAAAAAAAGAACATTCTATTGATTTTTAATGTACTTGTTTACGAGTTAAATTTTTTTAAAGGGGAAAAAGACAGGAAATGTTGTATTTATTGATCTTAAAACTGTTTTAGAATTTTAATTGATTATATGAAAAATAGTACATATTTTCTTTTTAAATAAAATTGTTTATTTATTTTTATCTTTTTCTAAAAAAAAATGGTAAAAAAAAAAAATCATCAGCAATTGGCAATGGCAGCCAATGAGCCATTTGAAAAGACGGCACTGAAAAAGGCGGACCTGGCATCGGATCATGACGTGCGTGACTTTGGGCTTGCTGTCGCTGCTGTCAGTCTTGTCGTCGCCCGTGCGCACTGACAGCACAAAGTCTCCAGGATGACTCTGACTCTCTCGCACCAGGAAGCTGCCGTTTTTGCCTTTCTCTGTGAGGAGCTTCTCAGCCTCGCGGCCCGACAGGTGCCCGTGGAACCACCTGGAACGCAAACGTGACCGTTACAATCAGAACGCGGGGGACGACTGACCCGCGTCAAACTCACCTCTCAGACGTCGGGTCGGCGCAGTTGAGGGGATACTTGAGCTCGATGACATCGCCGTTCTTCTCCTTCAGCTGCCCGTGGTGCTCCATGTAGTACTGCACCAGCTCGGCCAGAGTGGCGAACTTCTCGCCGCCGTACAGGTCATAGTAGTCGCCGGTGTTCTGGATCTTGATGTGGGTGACGGCGCCATTCCGCCTGCATTTTGTCAACAACGCAGACATCAAACTTGAGGGCTACTACAAACCCTTATTTTTATCATTGATTAATTGAGAAAAAAAATAATAATAATTTTTATTATTGTCTCGGCACATCACTTGTTTCATAATGCGAACCAAAAACGATGCGCTGAGAAAAGTAGAACTAGTTCATTAAGATTAGGGATGTCCCGATCCAGGTTTTTGCACTTCCGATCCGATACCGATATTGGTTTGCACTTCCGATCCGATACCGATACTGGCCGATACCGACCTATCTGAGCATGTGTTAAAGTTTAAAGTTATTTAGCCTCCTTACCTAGTTGTCAGACTCATGTTGAAAAAGGTTTTCGTACCCTTGATAACAACTAGCTAATAAGATAACAGGTGACATTTGTATCGATAAAGTCTCTCGGTAAATTGGGAGACGGTAATGTAAATGTAGTGTGTTGAAGGTGTGCCGTAAAATGCGGACTGGATTTTAGGGAAACCGAAGCAAAAACTGGAATGGATTATGTAAATCAGTGCGCTGGAAAACCCGGACCGGAGTTTTAAAAAACTGGATCGGAAGTCTGGATCGGAACTTTTCCCGTGTTCCGATCCGATACCGATGCGCATTTTTTTGCCCATATCGGCATCCGATCCGATCCAAATATCGGATCGGGACATCTCTAATTAAGGCGAATCATCAACTTTCATCCACGACTACAAAAATCACAATGCAATTCATACTCAAAAAATTAGCTCCTTTAAACAGGATTAAAAACGCTATTGTTTACTAGGGGTGTGCCATCTTAGGCACCCCACGATTTGATTCGATTACGATTCGATTATTGATCAATGATCACGGTATTGACGACGATCACGATTATCGGTGCATCATACATTACTAATAAAGCAGCCAAACAAATTTATGTCCTTTATTTAAAATATCCTAATGATTCAACAGGAACGATGGAAACATGCCCATACAACAAAAAGCTGCCGTTGCTGCTTTTTTTTTCTCCCTCTTTCAAACAAGAAAGTGCAAAAACATTAACCATCCTAAAGGCAGTACTTATTTCTAGAGCTGTTAAAATTATCACGTTAACGGGCGGTAATTAATTTTTTAAAATTAATCACGTTAAAATATTTGACGCAATTAACGCACAAGCCCCGCTCAAACAGATTAAAATGACAGCAGTGTAATGTCCGTTTGTCACTTGTTTTTTGGTGTTTGGCGCCCTCTGCTGGCGCTTGGGTTCAAATGATTTTATGGGTTTGGGGAGTGAGCATGGTGTAATTATTGACATCAACAATGGCGAGTTGCTAGTTTATTTTTTGATTGAAAATTTTACAAATTTTAATAAAACGAAAACATTAAGAGGGGTTTTAAAATAAAATTTCTATAACTTGTACTAATATTTATCTTTTAAGAACTACAAGTCTTTCTATCCATGGATCGCTTTCAGAGAATGTAATAATGTTCATGCCATCTTGTTGATTTATTGTTATAATAAACAAATACAGTACTTATATACCGTATGTTGAATGTATAGATCCGTCTTGTGTCTTATCTTTCCATTCCAACAATAATTTACAGAAAAATACGGCATATTTTATAGATGGTTTGAATTGCGATTAATTACGATCAATTAATTTTTAAGCAGTAATTAACTCGATTAAAAATTTTAATCGTTTGACAGCCATACTTATTTCTCAACATGCCTATATAAAACACAGCTGAACTTGAGATGCTCTTGTCACAATAAGGTGCGAAAACATTAGCTGTTTCAAAGGCAGTACTTATTTCTCTCAACAATACAAAAAATTGTACACTGGTGGAATGAATTCCACATTTTCTGGAAACAAAAACTCTTTAGAAATAAGAGTTCTTTTAACTAATATACTTTGATTTCACAGATTCCTGTACTATTTTGCATGTTTGTACTGTACCGCTGTACTTCATCCTGGTTTTAAACAATCTGCATCTGGAGTAACTTTTGTACACCACCAAACAACGCCCAAATTGACATGGAAATACATGTTAGCAAAGTTACTAATTAGCATAGCGCTCAGCGCTTACTAGTAACATCTCAAAAACAACAACAATAAAAGCGAAACAGTACAAGAGGGTTCGTGTACTCACCTCTGATAGACGGACACGGGACTTAGCAAAACACTAGGGACTTTTTCAATTAACACGACTTGAACTTACTGCTGGACAACTGAAAGACAAGGAGCAATGAAATATCTCTCTTCCCCTCTCGTTCTAAAAAATACCTTGCGCACAGAGGAGGACCCAAAGCGCGACCGCCGGGTCCTGCCTGTCTCATACACAAATTTCTTTCGATTCTTTTGAACAAGAATGCCGTATTTTTCGGACTATAAGTCGCATTTTTTTTTTTCATATTTTGGCTGGGGGTGCGACTTATACTCAGGAGCGACTTATGTATGAAATTATTAACACATTATGATATCATTTCACATGTTATTTAGGTGTTTTGGAGTGACACTGACGGTTTGGTAAACTTGTTAGCATGTTCTTTATCCAATACTTATCTAAATAACTCTTAATAGCTATGGCCACGTTCGCGTTCTGCCTTTGGCAATTTGTGTTCAATTGTACTATTTACTTTTTTATATTAAAATCCATGCTTTTAGTTTGTGGCGCTTTCACGCCCACGTGGGGGCCCACTCGCACTTGTTTACCCGAAGAAGAGCGCTCACACGGCAGAAGAAGACGGACAGCTACGTAGCTGTGAGTGAGTGGTCGAGTTAGCGAGAGAGAAACACTGCTGCGAACCGACGTTGATTGTTTATGCTTTTAAAATATCTCTACAGAGGCAACGCCTGTGTGTATCATCCTTTCTGTTGTTGTGCGTTTTCCACCCGCGATCGGACACTTAGAGCCAGTTGTGTGGTTGTTTTAACGATGTGCTAATGCTCGAGAACGCATGCTAACCGTTTATGTCCTTGCTGTAAAAGCACCTAATTATCATTTATTTACGTTGATGCGAACCTGTTTGGTATCGAGGACCAAATTGATTTAAAAATTATACGGACGACCAGCATCGTCATTTGGGAGTTCGCTGTTTAGCCAGGACCGAGCCGTAGCGTCCTGGTGAGGACAGTATATTCGCATTTCGTTGTTCATGCACTGTACATTTATTCAGCATGTTGTTCTCTATTGTATTTTTATATTAAATTGCCTTTCAAGATGACATATCTGTTCCATGTGTTGAAATTTAACAAGTAAATTTCCCCCCAAAATGCGACTTATACTCCGGTGCGACTTATATATGTTTTTTTTCTCTTTGTTGGGCATTTTATGGCTGGTGCGACTTATACACAGGTGCGACTTGTAGTCCGAAAAATACGGTAAATCTCTCGCTCAGTAACTTCAGCTGCATCCATCATAACGTTGTGCGTCCGTTAAAGGTGTTCGGGCGGCAGAAGTGTCCGTCTTGAAATTTGTGCCGCTACTAATGGCTGTCATAAAGTTATTAGGGAAAATCATCGTTTTTGAATATTTATGAATCGTAATCGAATCGTCTCGTGTCGAATCTCGATGCATTTAATAAACGATTTTTTGCACACCACTATTGTTTACTACAGCATATTCAGAACTGTCTCTATTGTTCAAACACCATATTGTATGACTTTTCGCTTTCTATCCGTTGATTGTTTTTATTTGTATTTATTGTTTTAATTGTTTTTATCACTTTTGTGTATCACTTCAGTTGATATTTCTTCATTTTGTCTTGCTTATTTCCATGTGATGTAAAGCACTTTCAATGACCTTGTGTTCAATATAGACTAGAGCTTTAAGAGAATTGACATTGAGGATTTGGACCACTTCGAGGTCAACTTTGTCTCTAAACAATTCATTGACTACCAAAATTGTTATTGAATCATTTAATTATTAATTAGTCGATTCATTATAGTGGCCCCACACCATAGAACATTTTTCAGAATAAAAAAAAATTGCGGTTTTATTTTCCTGACTGTGATAAACGGACTACCAATGCTGTCGACATTTCAGTTCTGTTCAGTAAACAAGTTAAATTGTGAGTTAAATGGAGGTTTTGGCAGCGAATTATGTTTTAACACCACTTTTGAAGCAACATTTGCAAACACTTTGTAGGTGTTCTAGCACCTCCCTCACCTCACTGACAAGGTGAAGTCTCCGGGGTTACTCTTGCTTGGTCTTGCTAAAAAGCTGCCGTCCACGCCGCGAGTCAGCAGGAGGTTCTCCGCCTCCACCCCAGTGATGTTGGGGTGAAACCACCTGGAGAAAAAAATAGACGGAAACAGAAGTGGAAAAGAAAATTACATTGGTCTATTTTACTGCTGCTAAAAGGACAATCTTTGTTGGCAGATTTTCTAACGTTGCACCAATAACAGTAGTATTGATACCGAAATGACAGTAAAATAATGTCATCGGTATCAGCGACTACTAAGAAATAACGTGCTTGTGTGCAATGCGTACTTTTCAAAATCTAGTTTCCAAATAGACGCCACCATGAAAAAAGGAATGCTTGTCGCCCTTCTCGTATGATGACATGGAACAGCACCAAACAAAAGTTCCAGCATCATCACCTTGTCCAATGCAGATTCTTGGCTCTTGACAAGGTGATGACGCTGGAACTTTGGTTTGGTGCTGTTCCAGTGAGAATTACAAGGACGACTGCCTGAAGAAGACATCAAAATCCCCTCAGTCCTTGATGATATGGGGCTGCATGTCAGGCAAAGGCACTGGGGAGATGGCTGTGGTTAAATCTTCAATAAATGCACAAGTTTATGCACAAGTTTACATTGAAATTTTAAACAGCTTTCTTATCCATTCAATTGAAAATATGTTTGTCATTTTCCAAGATGACAATGCATCATGCCACAGAGCTAAAACTGTAAAAGCATTCCTTGGAGAAAGACTTATCCAGTCAATGCCATGGCCTGCAAATAGCCCAGATCTCAACCCTAATGATAACCTGCTGTGGAAACTGAAAAAAATGGTCCACAGCAAGGCTCCGACCTGCAAGGATGATCTGGCAACTGCAATCAAAGAGAGTTGGCACCAAATTGACGAAGAATACTCATCAAGTCTATGCCTCAGAGACTGCAAGCTGTCATAAAAGCCAGAGGTGGTGCTACTAAATACTAGAGATCTGTTTTGATCGTTATTTCTTTGTTTGTTTCTCATGATTCCACATTTTTTTCCTCAGAATGGAGTGATTCCATACATACTGCACTTGCTCTACAAAATTAACATTTATGGACCACCACAATGTTTTTTATTCATTTCTTTTAGTGTTTCTGAATGCTAAACAGTTGCACTTTTGAACTCATTCATTACTTTTTCAAGCTTTTTATCTCAGTTTGTTCTACATGATAAAATGTCTGAGTGCTCGTCCGAGACTGGTGATTCCATACTTTTTGCTAGGGGTTATATTTGACGTCTATCAATGGCAGCCAATGAGTTAAGACTCAAAAACAACACCACAAAATAAAAGTATTTTGACATTTTTTCGTTAAACACCGTCTTTAAATAATTCCGCAGCAATCAAAATATCTGTAAAATAGATCAGCTGACTAACTATGACAGCCTCAGTTGGATAATATGTAATTAGTACTAATTGGGAGGCAAGAATTCCAATATTTGACGCTGTCATCCACACAGCTGTGCTCTTGTGACAAGCTAGCACTGTTGCAGTTTGCCTCGTTAAATGGCGCTTTTCTTCTCTAACATAAAGGCGCTCATGCTTGCCCCTTTTGCCACACAACACTGGCATCTTCATGAACCGACCATGAACGTTCCATAAGACAAAAGCTAGCAAGCTTTTTTAGAGCATTCCTACACACAAACAGAAAAACGTAGGAGACACTTGGAGGTTATTTAGCGAAACGTTGGCTTGTTAACTCCCTCCTAAGGCAGTCGGCCTTCGGCGGGCGTTGCTTGATAGACAAGCACTTACCTCCGAGATGTCATTTTTGTTCACTCCTCACTTCCTTTCTTACTTGGCAGCTAGCGGTAGCTTCCCAGCTAGGTAGCTAGCAGTAGCTTCCAAGCTTGGCGGCGAACCTCGGCGGCCGTTTTTCCCTCCTCCAGTAGCCGAGCAACGGCGTTCATCGGCTCATATCCGACCAATACGCGTGCCCGAATCACGGCATCGACAAAAAAAAAACCGGGGGCAAGACCTACGTGTAAAGTTTTTAGTAGGCCCGTCCCGGAGACTTGAGACCCGAGTTGATTGTTGGACGTCACCAAACCTGCGACAAACCAGAGGGGTGCTTCGTATTTGTCGCCCGGTGCGGCCGTCTAACAGTGTTGCTGGGAAACAAAATGGCTACGGAGGTTCCGGGCGACGGGGTGAGATAAATGAAAGACTACTCGAGTTTTCCCTCTCCGCATGTACCAAAGAAGTTATGTTTTCTATTTTGCAGGGCGGAAAAAACGTAATTTTATAAGTAGGGTGTTATTTTCAGGAATCTGACTTTTTTCTGAGAATCCTGATTTTCTAGAATTTTCAGAATAAAGTTTGAATTCTGACTTGAAACTGAGTAAATTCTGACTTTCTGTGACAAAAGTCAGAAAGTGAGAGTAAAATCAGAAATCTCACTTTTGAAAGTGACAATCCTGACAACTGTTTTTTTTTCCCCCGGAACCAAATCCCAGGGCCCCAGACTAACATTTTTTACTAGGCGCAAAGTGGCCCCTACCGTAATTTCCGGACTATAAGATGCTTCTTTTTTTCCTTCATTTTGAATCCAGCGGTTTATAGCCCAGTGCGGCTTATATATTAATTTATTTGGGTTTGTAGGAAAGGCTATATTTGACAGCCGCGTCATAAGAACGTCATAATTTTGACGTGGGACTATCATGGGCATTACTGAATGCTTATGACAGCCGTTATTAGCATAAGCGAATTTTAAGGGGGGGGGGCAGGCCCCCTCCTGGTGGACAAAAAGTGTCATTGCATGTAATTGACTTTCCTATATATATATATATACAGTGATACCTCAGCTGATGAACGTTTAAGCTCACGAACTTTTCGCCTCAAGAACATTAAATTCGCGAGCATATAGTCTTTGCTGACGAACTAGTTTTCAGCGGACGAACCAAACCACGCGGTTGAACAGCACCACGAGAAGCTGACGCACGCTCACGGCGTCCC
Source organism: Corythoichthys intestinalis (assembly GCF_030265065.1). Taxonomy (NCBI): domain Eukaryota; kingdom Metazoa; phylum Chordata; class Actinopteri; order Syngnathiformes; family Syngnathidae; genus Corythoichthys; species Corythoichthys intestinalis. The sequence continues at coordinate 3,424,151 of NC_080411.1, forward strand.
AGTTCGTCCCCTCCCTTTCGTTGAGTGCGGACGTGGTTTGTGTTTGATAGACATTTTGGACCATATTGAGTGTACTTTTGCTATTATGGGACCGAAAAAGACCCCACCACAGGCTAGTGTTAAGCCTAAGAAGACATTAAAGAAAATAAGGTATATTTTTGTGTAGTTTTAAGGCTTATTTAGTAGAAAATTATGTTTTATAGGGACCTGGGAGTGGATTATTCTCATTTTAATGGTTTCTTATGGGAAATAAATGTTCGGAAGACAAACTTTTCGCCTTACACACACTTTCTGGGAACCAATTATGTTCGTGAGCTGAGGTATCCCTGTATATATATATATATAAGTTGTAAAGCAATAAACCCGCAATAAAAATGAATAAAATGACCAAAAAAATATACTGTATTTTTATAATGGGTGAAAGTTATTTTTCAAACAGATCATGTGACTAGCAACTTAGACGATCATTTGCTTTGCATATAATTAAAAAAAAAAAAAATAAATAAAAAATAGGGGAGGGCAATTTTATTTTTCCAATGATTTTTTTCTTTTATTGAAAATATTTTTTGATTGAAGCAACTTTTTTTTGGGATTGAATGATTTAGACACAAATGTCCTTATTGTATGTATTATATGTACCACATTCAATGGATGACGATCTTGGCGAAAAGTATTGCCTAAGCAGCCTGATTTAGAATTCCCCCCAAGAATGATGGGAAACAAAACACACTCATTGTCAATTTATTATTATAAATATTCTTGCAAATTAATTTTATTGCTGTCAATGCGTTTTGGGGTCATCAACATGTTTTGCCCCCCCTGCCCTGAAAGTCAAACTCCGCCTACGGTTATTAGGTGTCATCCAGCAAATTATGTAACAAACTCTGTTTATGTTCAGCTTGGATCTTTTACATCCATTCAAAAGTGAATTAGTTGCCAGATTAGACAAGATGACATCTGTTACAGTATAAGCATTCATTATTGCTCATGACAGTGTCATGTCATAATTATGATTGTGTAATGACAGTCTTATGGCGCCACTGTCAAATAAAGTGTTACCAAATGCCATAACTAGCAATTAATGAAACAACTGGAACAGTAACTGAAGAAATAATTAGCACTGAACATGAATCTTGATTGTTGTTTACATCTGTAACGATGCAATGTGTGCTAGGAGGCATGTTTGACAACAACAGTGTTGACAGCAGTGAGCAGCAGAGGTTGACTGTCTCCCCCAAGGGAGAAGTGTTGGCTAATTGAAGCTTCTTGAAGCAATGAAGTTTTGCAGCCAATTGGTTCAAAGCTTCATGGTGGTTCATTTGGTCTTATGACAGTCGCATGATATCGCTATTAAATAAAGTGTTACCGGTTAATATAATTTAGTGTAAATACCCCAAAATACAGTGAGGACAGTTGCGGCTTATTGTCCAGTGCGGCTTATCTCTGAACAAATGTTGTTTTCGTGTCAAATTTGGTGGTTGGCGGCTGATAGTCAAGTGTGCCTTATAGTGCAAAAATTACGGTAATTTAAAATTTCAGGGGCGCAAGCAGATGATTCATTGGCGCACACTGTAAAGTTTTGCTATAATTTTCATTGTTTATCCGATCAATACTTTCATGATAAATGCATAAAATTACAGACTTATGAATATATATTTTATTCTCTATCAGTTTTGACACCAACCTGTACAGGTAGTCCCCGGGTTAATAACGAGTTCTGTTTCTACGGTGGCGACTTAACCCGAATTTCCACGGAAATTGGAATTAACCCTTTAAAATTTCACACTAACTATCCAAAAAGTCCAAAAGTAATGTATTTTGTTTAATGATGGAGGATACACTGCCCTCTGGTGGCAGCGTTGGGTCATGCAGGACCACTCAGACGTCTCACATGGATAAAGGATAGCTGCGCTCTGGTTTGGCCCCCATAAGGCTGTAAATTGCTTCAGCTAATATATGCTCGTGTATGCATTTGTAGTTAAGTTTAGAGCTACAATTTGTGGAGTTAGGTGCGAGCGATTTGCAATGATAATTGTAAATACGTTAGCATTCGTAGCATTTAAACTAGCGGACTTTTGTGCGGCAAAGCAAGTCTATGGGCAAATTAGGCTAATTTAATCTACTAAATTTACAAATTGATCAGACTAGATAGATGTTTGTACACCAGTCATTTTGTGTCGACTGTTTTACATATTTTTTGTAAGATTTGTCTTTAATACAGTGGGGTTTTTTTTTTACATGTTTTTTTGTAATATTTGTCTTTAATAGATTTTTTTCTTTGATTTTATGGCTTGATGTGTAATATGAAAATTCGCTACTTCAAATATTGATGCCATTCTTGAAACTTTTTGTCTTATTGTCTTGTTTTTCTTATGTAGCTATGTAAGTACATCATTTTTTTCCAAAGCAGAAGCAGATTTTTTTTGCCAATATTCTATTTTAAATAATTAGATAACCACATACTGTCATAGCGGATAACAGAAATCAGAACATTTACTTACCTGTCGGTTTTCCCGTTTTTGATGTCCTTTTTATGTTCATTTGGCACTTTGAATGGAATTAAATTTATTTTATTTCTTATTAAAATATTTCCCCTTTTTTTAAATTTAAAACATCTTTTCAATAGTGTTTGAAATAAAAATAATAATAAAAAAGACAGTTTGTTTGACTTCTTTTTATAAGAAAAAGGGGGGGGCGTTTTTAGGTCCACAATATCTGTAAAGGATTGATCGACTGATGTTTTATGATAAAAAGGTCTTAGAGTACTTCATTTTCTCTCGTTTCATAAGAATTTCCTAACCTGTTATTTGAACGGGAGACATGTACGTATCGCGTTTTGTCCTATTTGAGCCTCGCCATTTGCCGTTTAAGCCACACAGGCATCTAGAACTCGATGCGATAAATCGGAATCTGTGGTGTTCGTAACTGGCGGTCATCTTAAAGCAGTACACTTCTCAGGCGTGCTCTGTTGCAGCCACTTTAAGGTGAGTGATTTTCTCCACCAAAATTCTCTTAACTCAATGAAATCTTAAAGGATTTTAAAGATTTTTACTTTATAACAAACCAGTTTAACGCGGCTATAATTCAGACTTGATCTTGAAAAATACATATGTAATTATTTTATTGTATCCCGTTAATTTACGGAATCTCTGACATTCCTGAAAAACTAAGCTGTTTGAAATTAGGTTGAAATTTTTGAAATGTATAGTATTTTCAAAGTACACCTTCCGTTTACTATAATGTCATATTTAGCGAATGGCACTGCTACAAAATGGCAACGAGTGATAACGCCTGTCCCTGTTGCCTTACAGCGCGCATTTGCATCTAGTTCGACATACAAGTGATATCTATGGTTTAAGCCGTACGTGGCAATCCCACGGCCGACGCCACAGTTTGCTTTTACGCTCTCTGCAGTGCAGCAGAGAATTTAACGCAAAGAGGATACTTTTAAATTTGCTCCAAGTCGTCTTTCCGACCCGCTTTGGAGTCCACCAACAATGTTGACCACGTCGGAGCTTCTTGTTCTGCTATCCGTCCTGTCTGCCACTGCGTCCGGCTATTTCGTTAGCATCGACGCCCAGGCCGATGAGTGCTTCTACGAGCGCGTCAACTCCGGTACCAAAATGGGCCTTATGTTCGAGGTGGCCGAGGGAGGCTTTTTGGATATCGACGTGGAGGTAAGGCGTCCAAACCATGGGCCAAACCGACCGCAAAAGAGGCTAAAGGCCAGGCGGCGCTCTCGCTGTCAGCCGCCATCTCAAAGACTTTAGCATTAGCGTCTCATTTTTACTCGTAGCATTTAGCATTACCGGCGCCGCTAACGTCGAACTCACGTTTCGTCTTGCCGTCCGTAGTTTCCTACTCCTAAAGATTTTTTCCAATTAATTACGAATTGTCCAAACAATCTGAAAAATTGTCTATAAAGTGAACATCATGGTTATATGTACAAGGCATAACGAATCAACAGCACATTCGAAGAAAAATGGCAGCCAATGACCACTGACAGGTGCCATCATTTCTAGGTGTACACTGTATTTTTCAGCACTTGACACGGATTAAAACCAAAACCACACAGACACTAAATCGAGCCCCCGGCCCAAAATTGTTTCTCGGTTGCTTTAAAAAAAATTCAAAACTTTTCGAAACTGCAATCAAAAGTAGGGAACAGTCTAACTTGGTACACAAATATAGTTAAGATATGCTTCTTGCAGACAGCAATTGTCAAGGTTAATATTTGAAACATCAGACCCAAAATACAATCATTCGAAGTAAATAGTAGAATGAATACAGAAAATGAAATCCCCTCAATCTAAAAATAACTGGCTAACAAATAAGTATTATTATTATTTTTTTTTTAGGTATACAAGACTTTAAAAAAAAAACACACACACAAAAAACGGATCTTCTTAGTTGCAGATTTTCTTGATTTTTAATTAAAAAAGAATATTTCATTGCCATATTCTGATTTTTTTTTTTTATTAAGACTTTTAAATAAGCTATTGCAATAATACAATCAATGAATTTGAAGTTTGAATATTTTACCCAGTGTTATGGAAAAATAATCGATAATGACTTCCATATGAAGGAGACTGTACTATTTCTCTTAGGCACCGTCTAACTGTTTGCATTACTCTAGCACACTTAATATAATTAAGGAATTGTATCGTTTCTCGCATTTACTGTTTGACTGTTTGTATTACTCCTAACCAGTGTTGGGAACGGCGTTATTTTTTCAGTAACGGGGTAATCTAACTAATTATTTATTCCGCCATTACAACGCCGTTACCGACGGTCAAAAGTGGTGCGTTACTTACTTTGAATAAATCCAAGACTTGTGGTGTGTTCAGGTTCATGGCAATGTAAATAGTAAACACACATAGTCTACCTTTGCAAGAACGATGGAGATGCCGTTTCATACGGTCGTAATGTGCAGGTCCTGCACCCATCCGCAGCAAAACTGTTGGTAGCTTTGTAGCGATTTGTAATTTCGGAATCGCTGATGAGTTTAGTAACATACACCAAACAATAAATACAGCATAATGTCCATTTCGCGTAATTGTGGAAGCCCGACGACATCTTTACTCCATTTGTCTTCGGCTTGCTCGCAAGGGTCAACATTGTTCACATCCTTAAGTTTGATCACATATCTGTTCTTCGCCTTAGTAACGAGTTTGTCTCTTTATCGAGCTGGCAAGTTAAAGTTTAATGTCCCGCGAGCCAGACCTGCTTCCAATATGGCTGCGTTGTTGTCAAATCTCACCTGATCCCCCATTCTGTGATGTAAACGCTCGAGCCTAATAGCGCACGTACTTCAGAGCTGGTGTTTTCATACATAAACTGGAACAGTGCGTACGGCAAACACACACATGCAAAACAGATGCAGAGGGATATGATGGCAGAGCAATCAGAGCAAAATTTGTCCTTCACGAGGTGGAGATATAAACACTATTTCAAGATGGTTGAAATTAAAGGAAAGAACGCGCATGTAAAGTATAATTTATGTCCTGGGGCAAAGCTTTTGTCGACATCTGTGGTAAGCAATTTAAATCTGTTTATTTTTGTTGCACTTCAAGTGTAGGATAAATCTGTTGCTGGTGAGGTGCAATAAATATTACAAGGTTCTATAACACAACTACCTGTCTGTTCTTCTCTATTCAACTGACTCGAATACTGCTCAGAACATTTCAAATTCTTTGACATAAAACAACTTCTTTTTAAAATAACGGAAATGGTTACTTTCCCTGGTAACTAATTGCTTTTACTATAGAGTAATTCAGTTACTAACTCAGTTACTTTTTGGAAGAAGTAGTGATTAACTATAACTAATTTTTAAAGTAACGTGCCCATCACTGCTCCTAACACCCCCAATATAAAATAAATGGCACTTATACCATAGTTTAAGGAAAACAAGCAGAATATAGGGCATAAAAGATACACAACGCCTTCTTATCACAGAAGCCTAACGTTTGCGTCATGAGCAAAATTGACGCACCAACTCTCGCACTCACTTCTCCCGGACAGTCCAGAACAAATGGCGGGACGCTCTGTCCCAACACAAGAAGCACCAGAGAACACCCGATATCCAACTGATAACATGACTGACAAGACTTCAAGAGCCCCTTTAACACTGAGGTGGCAAAATCCACAACCCTTGTTACCCGGACAACAATAACTCCCGAATCCTCCTGTCCAATCCCCAAACAGACAATAATCTCAAACACACCTTTCTTCCTGCTCACAGCCCGCCCCACGAGAGCCTTCAAAAGACTGAATGTTTAAGCGTTGTCATTTTTTCTTGGGAAACCTTTTGTTGACTTCTGATATGTTGACCTTGGAACGAGCTTGCCTCCCCAAATTAGTGTTTCTATTTCGCCTTGCCGTTTTGGTTACTGTCGACCTGAATAAATTGTCAACTTGTTTTCGGTGAGCCTTTAAACCTTTCAAAATGGAGTCAGTACAAAGTAGGAGTGGGAACCTCTTGGTACCTCACGACACGATATGACTTGCGATACAAAGCTCACGATAGCGATGATCCGACGACACAACGATTATCGATACATTGGTCAGGAAATCATTCTAGGATATTCTACAAACAACTAATACACAGAAAAACAAGCTTCTGCTGTGAATTGGAATGAGTTTATCATTAGTAGACGTCCAGTCCATTTGAACTGGGAGGGTGGCAGCGAATGAACGTTCATTCATTCGCTGCCATCCCTCCCAGTTCAAACGGATTAAACTTCTATGGCCGTCAATGGCAGCCAACGAGTTAATTTTTGGCCGTTTAAGGTAATTTACCTGTTCATTTCCAGTTGATTCCTGTTGATTTTGGGGTATTTTATGGGTCTCTTCCTGTTTATTTTGAGTTACAGAACAGGAAATGACCTGGGAATCACCCAAATGAATAGGCAGTGACTCAAACTCAACAGAAAATGACCTGTAAATGCCCTAAAATGAACAGCAAGTGACCTGTAAATGCCCTGAAAATTGGACAGAATGAACGAACGTTCCCAGTCTAAATGGATTAGGCGTCGAGCATCGTCAATGCAGCCTTAGAGTTAACTGAGACACTATTATGGTGGAAGATTTTGGTAGCAACTTGTTGGTTCATTTTTATTTATTTTTAAACATTGACACCGCTTCAAAACGATATCTCGATTTTTGGCAGGAGCATATCGAAAACCTTTTGGGATACAATGTATCACAATATATCACCATTTCGATATTTTGTCACACCCCTAGTACAAAGGGTTAACACTAAGGTGAGCGTGCGGGGTTTGGCCTTCTGGTCGGATTTCTGGGGTCCCGCCGGCCCAGACCATTGGAGCTGCGCGAGTGCGGGTTCGGCGGTTCGGCTGGCGCCATTCTGCCGGTCTGGGTAGAAGGTCAGATTCCTTCACATATGAGCCTACGAGGCGACTAACTGCAAAATGTTGATGATCAAAATAATCTTTTGTGGCCGTCCTCCCTGAAACAACGCAGATGTTGCCGTGTTTTTAACGCCACACCTCATTTCAGATAACGGGCCCCGACGGCAAGCTGATATACAAGGGCGACCGCGAGTCGAGCGGCAAGTACTCTGTGGCGGCGCACATGGACGGCACGTACAAATTCTGCTTCAGCAACAAAATGTCCACCATGACGCCCAAGATCGTCATGTTCACCATCGACATTGGCGAGGCGCCCAAAGGCCAGGACATGGAGACGGAAGGTGACATGCCAAATTTTATCCTGCCGGCCCTCGTGCTTTCTCAAACTTTTCCTTATTGACTGTTTTTATCTATTTGTTGTTGTTGTTGTTTTTATGACGGTGTTCTGGACGCTCCCGTCCTGCCTGCAGGCGGTGGCACTTGGGATGGTAGGAGTTGAGAATGTGAACTTTTTTTGCACTCGCTAATCTGGGGATTCCCAACCGGTGTGCCGCAACGCCATGTCCAAATGCGCCAAAATCGTTGACTACTAATTAGTGCTGGGCGATATGACGATATACGGGCCATTCTACAGAATTTGTGCAAATGTCACAACAGCAACATAGATTAAGAACTATTAACAGACATTCAATATTAATAAAGATACTAATTAAGCCAAATATATACAGTAGAGCTGAAACGAATACTCGAGTAACTCGAGTTTAAAAACTGATCCGAGTAATTTTATTCACTTCGAGTAGTCGTTGATTTTGACAGCGCTAAGCATCACGTTTTGCTCAGACTACTTTTAATGCGGGACAACGCGCTGATGTCACCTGCGTAGAGAAAGAAGCAAAAAAAATATACTTACTTCAGCCGACGGCCGCCACAAACGACGCCGATGTTGCTAAATACTAGCCCGCACGATGCTACGTTGGTAGCAGGTAGCGTCTGATGCGTCTCATAGAGATCACATGCATGTTGAACTACATGCGAAATGACAGAGTCAGCGGCGTTAGTAAACAACCGCCAGCTTAAAGCAGTAGAGCGCTAAGCGCTAATAAAGAGCGCTAATAAATAAGATTAACGTTACTGTCGCTACTAGCTCACGTAACGTTAGCCCTGCGGAGGGCTAAGTTTCTATTAATTATGACCACTGTCGATGCGTGGCTAACGTGTCTTACATACAGGCTTTAACATAATATAGCATTGTGGAGTGATGAGGGTGTAAAATAAAAACTTAATAATGCTGATTATCAATTTTAGCTTAGTAGTCATTGCTGGATAAAACACCAAGTAGTACTGGTCCCTAATGTACTCCAATACAGCCTGTGTCATACATTTATTTTGAACACTGCAAAAACTCAAAAGTCCCATCAGGACTTACAGTTTAGACTAACTTAAAACTTAACTAGAACTTAAAAATGGCTTGACACAAAGAGAAATTCAATTGAAACACGTGGGGAAAAAATCCTAACTTTTAAGTGATGTGTGTTATCAAGCGTAACGGCATTTTTAGGTAAGAATATATATTTTTAATAAGATCTAAAAGTTTTTTGAGTGAAACTTTGAATTAGTCTTTTTTTTTTTTTTAATTCTAGTTACATCTGAGATGCAATTGTTGGCTGTTTTTAACAATATACATCGAAAATAAAGACATTGATTGACTGAAAATGGTTCAAGATTAGATGAAATGTCTTTTCTCATGTATATTTATAATTGCTCTTCACCTAAAAATATGTTTTATCCGATTAATCGATAGAATTTTCAGTCGATTACTCGATTACTAAAATATTCGATAGCTGCAGCCCTAATATACAGAATTTATGATTATATACAATTTTTTAAAAAAAGTAATGCTTCATTTTTTTCAAATTATTTACTTTTAATTGTTTGTTTATATAGACCCCTTGACTGTTGGTAAAGGTAAGATCAGGCTCAGACAGCATGACAGTCCACTTGTAAGTGTACAGATTCGCTGCGGCCAAGTATAAAAGATTGAGAATTACAACCCAAAAAAACAAATCAGAAGGAAATGGTCTTAGCAATCCATATAACTCGCAGTTCCATGGTCCATCGTTGTTCCTGAATAGGGGTGTGACAAAATATCGAAATAGTGATATATCGTGAGAGGTTATCGATATGCACCTGCCAGGAATCGAGATATAGTTTTAAAAATGTGTCAATGTCTAAAAGAAAAAAAGAAAAAGGAACGAACAAGTTGCCACCAAAATCTTCCACCATAATAGTGTCTCAGTTAACTCTAAGGCTGCATTGACGGTGCACGACGCCGAATCCATTTAGACTGGGAAAGTTTGTTCATCACTTCCTTTGAGTTTGAGTCACTGCCTATTCATTTGGGTGTTTCCCAGGTCTCTTCCTGTTCTGTAACTCAAAATAAACAGGAAGTGACCCATAAAATACCCCAAAATCAACAGGAAGTAACTGAAAATAAACAGGAAAATGACCTTAAATAGCACAAAATTACCTCATTGCCTGGCATGGGCTGCCACTGACAGCCATAGACGTTGCCATCCCTCCCACTTCAATTGGATTGGACGTCTACTATTGATAAACTCATTCCAATTCATAGCAGAAGATTGTTTTTTGTAGAATATCCTAGAATGATTTCCTGACCAATGTATCGATAATCATTGTATCGCCATATCGTCAGATCATCGTTATCGTGGGCTTTGTATCGCAAATCATATCGTATCGTGAGGTACCAAGAGGTTACCACTCCTATTCCTGAAAAGGCCTGTTTCCTCTTGGGATTGAGAAATTTTTTGAAAACCTTTCAGTAGGGCTGCAGCTATTGATTGTTTTAATGGTCGATTAATCTGTCAAATAGTTCGTTCGAGTAATCGGATTAGGAACATTTAGTACGTTGCAAAATGAATTTTAGGAAATGTAAAACAAAGGCTTGCTAAGATTGCACGTTCAAAAGAGCATTAATGCCATTACAAAATAAAATTCCCGAATGTTTCTTCAAGCTATGCAGAATTGGTTTTATTTCAAAATAAATTAAAATACTGGCGTTTAGCCACAAACAGTATAAAAAATAAATGAGAATCTAAATACGACAATTGGCTAACTTGCACAGCAAAAGTCCGCTAGCTTAAATGCTATAATATGCCAATTTTTTTACAATGCTTTTAACAAATGGTTCAAACACATATTCCCACAAAAAAAAACGGCTAAATATACCTATAGCTGAATTACGAATGCATAAAAAATCATATTAGCTTAAATTTTAAAAATGCCTTATGTTGGACCTAACAGGGAGCAGCTGGATTCAGCCATATCAAATGAGTTATGTCATATTGTTGCCATTTGAGGGCAGTGTATCCAACCAACCATTGCAACGCTACTCTCAACGAATACCCGAAGCAGCGAAATTTTATTTGGAGCTTTTTTTCTAATCGAATTACTTTTGTTAATCAATTAATCGTTGCTGCACTAGCATGGACAATAAAATTAAGTTTATTCCAGTTTATAAATGTATATTTTTTTATCTTTTAGTTTTTGAAGTATAATTCGTATTTTGAATATAAATTATTATTATCAACTAAAACGAAAGCTGGCTGATAATGTGCCTCAGTGGCGGCCATGTTGGTAGTGGCAGTGTTCCCATCAATGCAATGTGTGGACAATAAAGTCTTATTTCTCAGATTTTTTCCAAATTTTGTTTTTTGTCAAGGTATGCCAAATATCTGCAATTAGGTTTTTGGCTGCCATTGACGGCGATAGACGTCCAGTCCATTTTGACTGGTAGCCAAAGAGGTAAATTGATGCTAGTTCCTCATTTTTGTGACTCATTTCTTTAGTGCCTCATCATCCCCGCTATTCTCTGTTAAATCAGTGCTTTAGTGCCGCAAAGGTTGGGAAACGCAGTTTAACCAAAGTTGTTGTGCGTAGTTGGACGCCACTAATAGCGCACGCTGGCCTGTGTGAGGAACTGGAGTGGTCACATTGTGAAGAAGAAAAAAAACACCGCTAGAATTTCTCCCGACCCATTCGGGAAGCTTTAAGTCATTCTTTGATATATTTCTTTTGTTTGTTTATGACAGCTCATCAAAACAAGCTGGAGGAGATGATCAACGAGCTGGCCGTGGCCATGACGGCCGTCAAGCACGAGCAGGAGTACATGGAGGTCCGGGAGAGGATACACAGAGCCAGTGAGTGCAGATAAATCCAGCGCCATTGACTATGTTAGGTGTCCAATTGTGTGGCTTTTTAAAAAGTAAATTAAAACTATTTAAATGAGTTTGTCACGATTAGACGTTGAAGTGGGAGTTTGGTCCGACTTACACGATTCCGACTTTACAACGGCGAGTTTCGTCCGCCATTTTGTTTCTTTTTTTTTTTTTTTTTTTTTTTTTAAGTCGCGTAAACGGTACCTTGTTCCCGCTGGTGTTCTTCATGTCATGAACCCCTCGTCCCCCACCACAGTCCTCCAGTTCCCCCCGGGCAGGAGATCTGCCGTCAGGCCCCGTTTACTTGTTCACATGCTGATGCTGACATTTCTACCCCGGCACCTCCTACCCTTGTCCAATGCAGATTCTTGACCCTTGACAAGGTGATAACTGGAACTTTGGTTTGGTGCTGTTCCAGTGTGATTTACAAAGATGACCGCTTGAAGAAACCAAACATTTCCCCAGTCCTTGATGTTATAGGGCTGCATGTCAGGCAAAGGCACTGGGGAGATGGCTGTGGTTAAATCTTCAATAAATGAAATTTTAGACAGCTTTCTTATCCCTTCAGTTGAAAATATGTTTGTCATTTTCCAAGATGACAATGCATCATGCCACAGAGCTAAAACTGTTAAAGCATTCCTTGGAGAAAGACTAATCCAGCCAATGTCATGGCCTGCAAATAGCCCAGATCTCAACCCTATTGAGAACCTGTGGTGGAAATGGGGAAAAAAAAAATTGTCCCCAGCAAGGCTCCGACCTGCAAGGATGATCTGGCAACTGCAGTCAAAGAGCTGTGTGAAGGATGAATAGTAATAAGGTAATGAATCCAGTTGTGGCTAAACATTAGCATATGACAGTTAGCAACAGTGTGGCTAAGTGTAGCTAAACCCCCACCCAACCTGAACTTGAGTTTGGTTGGGGGTCAGAGTCACGCCAGTGAGTGAAAGCCAGGACAATGTTTATTCTTGAATATCATTTTATTCCTGGTTGCCCCCCTTCCCCCCTTTCAAATTTTTTGGTTTGTCGCTCTGCCACCTTAGCAGAATTTGCGCGAAAGCGTTCGCATCGACTTCCGTCATTATAATGAAAATGGGAAGTGACGTATGCCATAAAGCAGTTAGCACATTTGTAGTTTTTTTGTGGGGCACGGTTCCTGCCACCCTTCTCAAAATTAGTGCCGGTGAAAGCGAAAGACCCCCCTCAAGATATAAAAGAGGTGTCATTCAACTAGTTGTCAGATTTTCCTCAGAATGGAATGATTCCATATATAAATCCCTGCACTTGCTCTATAAAAGTAACATTTACTGACCACCACAATGTTTTTTATTCATTTTTTTGTGTGTTTCTCGATGCTAAAGAGTTGCACTTTTGAACTACGGTAATTCATTATTTTTTCAAGCTTTTTATCTGAGTTTGTTCTACATGATACAATGCCTGAGTGAATGCTCATCCGAGACTGGAGATTCCAAACTTTTTGCTAGGGGGTTGTAGATTTCAATTGGCGCTCCCAAAGTTATGTGGAATATATTTGTAGCGGATACGTAGAACAATCAATCCGGCGTGCCTGGTTGCGCAAGGTCTAGGTCAACACAAAACTAAAAGTTTAAAATGATGAGATTATAGTCATTATTATTTTTGTTATGTGAAATGGAAAAATGTTCAGGCTATGTGGGCAAAACTGCATTTGGTGACGGACGTAGCGCAGCAAAACGCGGCCGGTCTGAACGCAGCATAACAATTGATTATCAGAATGGTCGATTCATGGTGGCAGGCCAATGTTAGAAAAGAGTAAGTCTTTTAGTTAGGATTAGGGGTGCACGATATCCATTTTTTAAAAACCGATATCGATAATTTCCTGCTCCTCAAAGCCGATACCAATAACCGATAATAAATATATAATTTTTGAATGCATATTCACTAGAGCTGGGAATCTTTGGGCACCTAACGATTCGATTACGATTACGATTCAGAGGCTCCGATTCGATTATAAAACGATTATTGATGCACCCCCCCTCCTTTTTTATTTTTTATTTTTTTTTAAAATCTTTTGTACATTAGTTCCAAAATTGTTCAAAAATACTCTCAGGCTAAACCAAACTACTATTTCAGTATCAAGTTAACATATAGCAGTGAACAAATATACAAAAACAACAGTAAATAAAAAAACTCCAGTCCCCATTCTGTATCAGCAGCTTTAAACTACATGCGCTTAATTTAATGTTGTGAATCAACCGTTAAAGTTGTTAAAATTGCTCCCGTTATTCCATAATTTCCCTTTTGTCTACTTTCGACATGTGAAAGTTTTAAAACTATTTTAAAGATAGATTCAAGTCAATATTTTACCGATTTAGGAGTATTTTAGATAAAAAGTTAATTAGGTTTGCTTGGAAGGTTCGCTACAACAGCCTTGCAGGGAAGTGTACTGCTTTAAGATGGCGGCCGTTTACTAACGCCCGCATCTAGCTTTTTGTAGATGTGCTGCCAACGCTACCAAATCTCTAATGCATCTAGTCCTATATAAATGATATCTACCGTAACATTATGTGGATGACGTACTTTGTAGCAGCTTTTCGGCAGCAGTCAGGTATGTTGTTGTGTGTTTTTTATCTCGTGGCATGAGTTGAGCTAGAGCTGTGAGTTGAGCATTGGCATTACCCGAGGGGCTGGGTAATGAGAAGCATGATGTTTAGCTACTCTCGCTCCGTTCCCTATTGACCGCGCGGCGCGCTGAGTGTGTTGTACTTCCGCTTTACTTGGCATATTTCAATCATCGGAATTTGGATGTTTGTGAATTTTTCTCGAATCTTCCACGGCCGAATCGCGAATAATCTACGAATCGGAAATTTTGCACACCTCTAATATTCACCCAAGTTTTAGAACACCTGGAGGTTAAAAAAATAAAAAACTAGTGGTGGATTCAACATAGATTTTTAAATGCCTTTGACCTCACCAGATTTTTCATAATGACATGAACATTATTATGAACAAAACAAAGACAAGAATAGTCTTGCCTTCAAATAAAGTGCCAATATTTATTTTTTTCAAATAAATATAAGGTGATTCAATCACAATCAATTAGTCAATATAATTGAAGATGTGTTTCCTGAATAATGAGCACTAAACTAAAACATAAACCCAACAGGTATTGTGATTTGTCATCAAATAAAAATATTTGGTGGTACAGGAGTGGAGACTGTTGTGGTTTTGGTCCATGGAACAACTTTGTTAACCTGGGAGACAGGTTAGGACAGCAAGCCTATCAAGTACTTACTAATTTATAACACTGTAAAATGCAAACATCATATAGTAAGGTTCATCACTCATAACAAAAATATGGTAGAGCAAAAAGGATTAATGGCTTTCCTTATAATAATCAATATCAATCTTTAAAACACCATTGACACGATTGTCATCTTTTCAGTGGCTTATTAAGATGTGTTTCTCGCTAGCCGTGCGGCACACTTGAGCGTGACGTCACAGAAAGGGAGCGCTTGATTTACAAACGCACACATCCCAATCCACCGACACCGTGCCAAAAATATTACAGTACATGTACTGCCCAAAACGGTGCGTTTCACTTCTGCACTGCCCGACAGCCTTCTAAAAATGAATGCACTTCCATACACCAAAAGGCTTGGTCTTTTCTTGCTTTTTTGGGAAGACACTTTGTCTTAATATTGTGAAAGTACAACAGAAAAATGGACATATTCAATACGCAATATACAACAAACTGCACAATACATTTATATACACAACTATTATATGTAAAGCATAGCACACTAGCTTGAGCTACTAGCCTTAAGAATTGGCTGGCTTCTATAACACAACGTATGAAGTTCTGTACATATGACCCTTCACCACAGAAGTAAACATATATTGCACATCCATATGTTATAGTAAACATAAAATACTCACAGACATATATTTCTGAGGTGGAAAGCATTCACAATTGTCAATACTACCGCTAGACACCGCACTGTGTAAGTGAATGAGCTTGTGAGCAAAACAAAAAATAGATGCAGCGAATTATTCTGACCGGCAGGTGGCAGCATTGCCCCGCAAATGGTCAACTGATTTCCCATACTGGTGTGTAGCGCAGCACAGTACATACAGTGTTATCGGTCCTATTAATAATGTTATTGGATTTATTGGGATGACGTCATAATTCCTATTATCGGACCGATAATTATCGTGCACCAGTAGTTAGGATTGGACTGCTCTTGCCGTCAAAGACTTAATGACTTTTTTTTTTTTTTTTTTTTTGTGTCCAGTTAACGACAACACAAACAGCCGGGTGGTGCTGTGGTCCTTTTTTGAGGCTCTCGTCTTGGTGGCCATGACGCTGGGACAGATTTACTACCTGAAGCGGTTTTTCGAAGTGCGGCGGGTGGTGTAACGACGACGGCGACCGTTCTTTACACTCGGCAAAATGGACTGGCAGTTTTCACCACTTTCTCATTTCTTGAAGTTGTTCGCCACGGCTGCAAAATGATGGAAGACAAATATTTGTTTTGTTTGGGTTTTTTGACTTTAACCCCTTGATACCTGGATTTACATTTGAACAAATATATACCAATATATATCAAAAAGCATTGGGGGAATACATGAAAATAATTAGTGAAAAAAATTATATTTAAAAAAAGTCAATTGAAAAATTGATAATCCCAAAATAATCCAAGATTTAAAAAATTACTTTCCAATTTATTTTTAGCTGTATTTTTTGTTGTTGTTGTTGTTCTATACATTTTTAAAATATTTTTTTGCACTTGATTTATATTGGTTAAATGTAAATTCAGGTAGCAGGTTGTTAAAAAAATCAGGTTGTATTAATTTGCCAGTTCTGTTTTGATACAAGTGAGCATTTTAAATCCGAATGAAGGTGTTGGTCATTTTTTTGGGTCACTTTTAAGGGGATTGTAAAAGGTCAAAGGGTTCCATATGAGTTTTTTTTTCTTGCAATTTAAATTGTTGAATCTGAGGGGGGTGTACTGATCTACTGCTGTGTGCTTTTTGTGGCTGCTTATTTTTTTTTGTGGGGGGTGGTCAAAGGATGCCATTGTAGTTATTTTGGAAGACTTTCAATGAGACGCCACGTTTGGATTGCTCCTTTTTGTTTCTCTTGATTCTGCAAGTTTTCAGTCTCAGTTTAAACTGCTGCGTCTGTCGTACCGCGTCTCAACTGAAAGCTCCCCAGGTTTTTGTACCCCTCCTTCAATAAAAACCTTTTGGTGTTTGTTTTTCAGACTCCCACACTGATGCGTCCAACTGTAAAAAAAGAATGGTTGTTTAAAATAAGCTCCAGGTTTCATAATAAAGAAGTTCTATACAATGACTATGTTTAACTCAGTCTACCCCTGATAGTTTTAGTTTGTAAGAGACTCTATCATTGGCAATGACACTGACACGCATAAGCGGAGTTTAAGGGGGGGCCACGGGAGCCAGGCCCCCTCGGTGGCAGAAAAGTGTCATTGCATGTAATTGACTTTCCTATATATATATAAGTTGTAAAACAAGAAAAAAAAATGAATTAAATGAACAAAATATATACGATATATATGTATGTATATATATATATATATATATACATTATATATATATATATATATAATGTATATATTAGGGCTGTCAAACAATTAAATTTTTTTAATCGAATTAATTACAGCTTAAAAATTAATCGTAATTAATCGCAATTCAAACCATCTATAAAATATGCCATCTTTTTCTGTAAATTATTGTTGGAATGGAAAGATAAGACACAAGATGGATATATATATTCAACATGCTGTACATAAGGACTGTATTTGTTTATTATAACAATAAATCAAGATTAACATTCTGTTAAAGCGATCCACTTGTAGTTTTTAAAAGATAAATGTTAGTACAAGTTATAGAAATTTTATATTAAAACCCCTCTTAATGTTTTCGTTTTAATAAAATTTGTAAAATTTTCAATCAAAAAATAAACTAGTAGCCCGCCATTGTTGATGTCAATAATTACTTACACAATGCTCATGGGTGCTGAAGCCTATAAAATCAGTCGCACCCAAGCGCCACTAGAGGGCAGCAAAACTCCATAAAACACAACAAGTGGGCAGTTCACTGTACTGTCATTTAAATCTGAGCGGGGCATGTGCGTTAATTGCGTCAAATATTTTAACGTGATTAATCAAAAAAATTAATTACCGCCCGTTAACGCGATGATTTTGACAGCCCTAACATATATATATATACATACATATATATATATATATATATATATATATATATATATACATACATATATAAAATATATTTTTATAATGGGTCAAAATTATTTTTCGAACAGATCACGTGACTAGCACCTCAGAAGGTCATTTGCTTTGCAAATTATTTATAAAAAAACATTTTTTTAAAAATAGTATATGTTTTTCAAAGGATTTTTTCTTTGATTGAAAATTTTTTTTTTTTGATTGAAGCAACCTTTTGGGGGATTGAATAGACACAAATGTCCTACCCACAGGGGCGGACTGGTAATCTGTGGCTTCTGGAGGATCACAGAACGGCCGGTGCCCTGGACGGCCGGCGGCCGCCATTCATTATACATCACTGTTTTTATCCCCCCTATCCTCTGATCTACAGTTCGCATCCAATCCGACAGGTGGCAGGCTGGCAGCAATGCGCCTGGCTGTTAGAAGAACGAAGAAAGCACAGAGTTGCCTTCATTGTTTCCTTCAACTTCCTTGTGGAAGCAAAATAGCGACGAGCTTGAATGCACAATATGGATGGTGGTGGCAAAAAAAAGAAGAGAGATGGGTGGCGCGGAGAAGGTTAGGGAGATAAAAAGAATTAAAGAAACTGGAGAGCGAAGCATTTAAATGTCAAAAGTTGACAAATATTTTCACAAGCAGCAGTCTGGCTGCATCGGCCACGTCGGGTAACAACTGCCCAGCCCCTGGCGATGGTGAGAGTGGGAGCGGCAGCCGCTCTGACGTGCAGCCGGTGCAGGGAGAGAGAAAAGAAGAGGGAGGGGGTAATGATAAACTGGTGGAAGTTCCCCAGACAAGCGCAGAGCAAGTAAGTAGGGATGAAGAGGGTTACTTGCTCGGTATACTGGCAATTGTTATCCACCAGGTAGCTACATTTTAAGAAATATGACAATTAAAGGGTTAGTGCCAGCAAGTCCATGTGCCTGTTTGAAATCGTGTCAAGTTACAGTATATTAGTCCTACTATCCGTCTTCTAAGAAAAAATATTTTAGCTGGAAAACAACGTATGCACACACACTAGCAATATTAATTCAGAAGAAATATAAAATATTAATGAAATGAATGGTTTTACTTTAAAGTTTAGGTAGCTAAATTGATATTATATTTTTAATCATTTATATATCGTTTTGTTTTCAGCTTTGCAGTACTTTGAGCGCTCCAAGTCAGACAGTCACAGTCTAGACATTTTTTTACTTACCACCCTCAGAAAACACCTGACTGTACAAAGAGTATTCATACGCAAAGATGGCACAGATAGAAAATGGCTAACATACTACGAAGAAAATCATAAACTATATTGTATATGTATAATAATGCAATGTGTAGTTCTTCATAGCCACTTCATTTTTTTTCTCTCAAAGTGTTTACAATTTTACAATAAAATGTAAAAAAAAAAAAAAAAATTCTCCCAGGGGGGCATGCCCCCGGACCCCGCAAAATGCGCAAATGCAGCGATTCGAAAGTAAACACTACAAACTTTCTTGAAAGAAAGGAATATTAACTTACGTTTGATTATGGAATGACTTGTAGAAAAGTTCTCCTCAGATTCATCCTGCCATGTAAGCTGCACACAACAGCTGCACACCGCGCTCACCATTAACGACTTCGCCTTGTCGTTAAACATTAATTAAGAAGCCCGCTTCACAAAGATACGATGTTGGAAATTGTAGCAAGGTTTTCAATGCTCTTGTCGCGATGTCAGGATATTCCAGAACGACTTTAATCCAGAACCTCGGTAGCGTTTTTGTCTCAAATGTACGTTTAATAAGGTCGCCGTCATTTGCGATCTCTCATTTTATTCACAAACGGGTCCCGAATCCACTCCTTCGCAGTTCGTGGGTCTTCGAGGTTGTAGGCTTGTCAGGTACCCTTTTCGCCGTAAAAATATCTCCAAAGACGTCTGTTTTCCAGTTATCTTCGCTCATGTGGGGGCTAATTATTTCCGGGAACAAATGTGCTGCGCCCGCGGCCTAGTAATACGTTATTATCGAGGACAAGCTCACATAGCTATATTATATACACAAACAAGATGTACTGCTAGCAGTCCAATCAATGGACTTCTATGACAAAATTGTAATCTATCCCGTAGCATTATATCTAGAGTAGACAGAGATATTGGTGTGTTAAGCAGGGGCACAGGATTAATTCGGCCAGAATTCGGTCGTTATTAAATTATTATTTCTGTGTGGCCCGGTAGCAACTGCGCCACGGACCGGGGTCCGCGGCCCGGCAGATGGGGACCCCTACCCTAGAGGGTCTGTGTTTCCCATCGTACAGCGATTCTTGTGGGCTGGGCTGAGTCAAAGTCCAGGGCTGCTTTTTGGTCCCAGTCCGCCCCTGCCTACCCATGAAATGGCCCAAACACAAAAAAGATTGCTAAAATGAAAACTTTTTTAATGAAAAATTAAGTGTTCAAATGCAAATTTTTGAGTCTCATATTTTTTTCGCATTCACATTTTTTTTTCTATGATTGAAATTTTTTTTTGATTGAAGCGATTTTTCTTTTGTATGTATATATATATATATGTGTGTGTATATATATATTTTTTTTTTGATTGAAGCGATTTTTCTTTTGTATATATATATATGTGTATATATATATTTTTTTCTTGTATGAAGCAACTTAATTTTTAATTGAATAATAAAGACACAAATGTCCGAGCCAAAATGTAGCCCAAACACAAAACATTACTTCAATCAAAAAAATTGCTTCAATTAAAATAAATAAATAAAATAAAAAATAGCTTTCAAATGCATTTTTTTTTATTGAGGGGACTTTTTTTTAATTGAAAATATATATTTTGATTGAGGCAACTTTTTGTTTTGATTGAAGCATTTTTTTTTTTTGATCGAATAATGAAGACACAAATCTACCTCCGTATGGCTCCACCCAGGAGATACAATTTTTGACTGAGGTAACTACATTGGCACGACACCGGCAGGCGTACCATATTCAGTGGATGATGATCTTGGTGAAGAGTATAGCTGTCCTGCCAGCAGCATGATTTTGAATTCCCCTCAAGAATAATGGGAAACAAAAAAATGCTCATTTTCAACTTATTATAAATATTCTTGTAAGTTAATTTTATTGCTGACACTGCGTTTCGGGGTCATCAACATGTTGTGACCCCTTGCCCCAAAAGTCAAAGTACACCTATGCTGACACCCCTTCAAAACATTTTCTTTGAAGACGTTTCGACGCAACCTGTCACAGTGGGGTCTGCTTTGGCGTTGTACATTAACTTTCAAGACAAATTTTTGCTTAGTTTTCCAAACACCTTAAAAATATTTGATAGGATTACAAAAAAAAGTGCGCATCAAATATCAGTGCAAACCAGAAGCCGCTACTTCTAGCGAGGGGCTTAGCGCTAGCCTTGTTGTATGTGAACATAAAAAATGGCAAGACTGATATTACTGCCCACAAAGATGAACAAAATGGTCATCAAAACGTGCAAGGGATTTTAAAAAAGGGAGTAGTGGATAAAAACCTGGTGCTCAAAACTAAGAAAAGTTGGTGCCTACTTAGAGTAGTTTAGCCTAACCTAGCTTAGCTGCCAACAAAGTAAACTAGCAAAGTGTTTGCTATCCAAAGCCCAAAAAGCGCACGAGGTCACCAGCAGCCAAGTTCAAGGATGACCTTTGCTAAGTAAAGATGAGCCAGCACGTCCACTTGGATTCAACTTAGTTGTAGGCATGTGACAGAAAAAAAAATCTAAATGTTGAAAAATGTTTTGTATTACTGGATAGAGCTCAGAAAGAGTAAAATTTAATTTAAGGGTGGGCAGAAGGTGAGTATAGTAGCTAAAAATGTTCTCAAGTAAGAGTAGCGTTACTTCAAAACATCATTACTCATAAAGTAGTGTTGGAGGCAGTCTTTCAGGTTCTCCGCGTGTTTGTTTTCAATTCAGGTAAGACGGCTAGACTGGATTGTCAAATGAAGACTGGAGGCAAGAGATCAGTGCTGTGCAGTTTTAATTTCAGAAATTTCTGAGTGCATTTAGTTCCAGAACAAGCCGTGTAGAGAAATGCACACTAATCAGAGGGCTCAGCCTTCCATATATACAGATAAGGAAGTGTGTCTGGAACATTTGGTGATTACCTCTCCTTGCAGAGCTTGCAAAATAGGTCATGAGCCTTTAACCTTGCTGCTTTGGCAGTTAAAAGTCCATGATTTTCTGAGGCAAAACTAACTATCAGCAGTTTCTGTGAAAGAAAACTCTATTTACGTCAGTACTTCTCAAATAGTGGGGCGCACTGTTTTTTTTTTTTTTTTTGACCTGTACTAGAACAGTGTAGCAAGTGTACTTGCACATCCACTCAGTGGGTGGCAGTGGCGCTCTCTTTTTCAGAGTGCGCGCAGTATTTTTGAACTAAGCAAGAGCACACAGAAAAGAGATAAAAAGAGCTGTGCGCAGTTTTCAAAAGCCATTTTCTGGTCGGACTCACGCAGCGGCCCACTGTCTTCTCCGGTTCTCACGCGTCCGCCCGAGAAGGGCCATTTTCGGCTTGTGATCGTCACGACGACCGCTCTCACCTACGGTTCTCCCTCGGCCGCTGAGAATGCGCTTTTTTCGGGCCGTTTGCCTTTGACTTTTAATACAGTGGGAGATGAGGAAAGACCACTGTTTCCTGCGTCTAAAAATGATTATAGTAAAAGGCCGGAAGCCAAATCAATAAAGACGCCACTTAAAGACATTAGACCCCAATCTCATTGATAAGCTGCTTGATTGTTTTTCAGCGAGAAAGTGCCGAAAATTGCCAACAATCGTCCCGCTTTGTCAGTGTTATATTGGTAAACCAGTGAGCACTGTTAGCATACTCTGTGAAAAATAACCCCACACCATTGCAAAAGAGTTGATACTGTGAGCAGCGAAAATAAAAACTCCTTCTGTCCAAAGACGCTCTTTTTTTCCTTCTATTCAGTTTTGTTTTTTCGGTCAAATTTTTTGGCATATTGTCCTCATGAGTAAATGTTTCTAATCAATTTGAATTTGTAATTATTTACTGATTTTATTAAATTTTATTTTTCAGTATCAAATAGTCAAAAATGTACCTTGAGTGTATTTTTACAGTTTGGAAATTGGATGTGACTTTTTTTAAAAATTCAGGCAAATTGATGCGCATTAAGTCTTTTCTGTTACAAACTAAACAATAATAATAATTAATAATATTTAAATAATAGTAATAACAATCATAATTAAAGTTATACTCTATTATAGGTTGATCTGTTACTTTTTTTCTTTAATAGAAAAAAAGTACACAATGTTAGGCAAAGGCGTACTTCTTATAGTAATATCATAGACAAATGCAAAGCATATCAGAAGATTGCCTTAGGCAAGATGCATACTGACTTCAGTAGTCATCCCAAAAAAAAATTGGTAAAAAATATCTTATGAAATGGAATACTCAAGTAGCTACCGAGTAACTGTTCATAGTAGAAGTACAAAAGTAAAAATAAAAAACGACAAAAAATCTTAATTTTTATGACCTATGAACTTTATTAAATATTTTTAATTATGAACTGTTTTAACTGTTTTACATTTTAAAATTTTGTGAACTGCAATTTCAACATGTTCATGTAGAAAATGAACTTTCACAACACTGATAGAGATCAACTCGTTGAAATTCACAGCAGAAGGATAGATTGGGCACCACACGAGTCTATCATCACTGTTTAGGAAGTAAATTGCCGAATAAAAAAAACATGGCTCAAAACCTGCGGCGAAATCAGAATGTTTTGTCCAAATAAAAAGGCAAGCCAACCCCGTGTGATCTTTTTATCTGTTGACATCTGTAAGATAAGCTCATTTTTGTATGCCAAATATATTATGCCAGTTTGCTCTCCCACAGCTATTATACGCGCACTCCCAAGCTATTATGAAGAATACAGTTTTAGCCCATAATCATGTGCTTACATTTTTATTACTGGCAATTGCTCACATTCTGCTGATAAATAGATACACACACATATGTTGATTCATCACACAACATCTCAGTACTTTTCCACAAAGCTACAGTACTTTGAGTGCAAATGTGTGTTCCAAACAAAGATATCTTGCCCGCTCAAGAGTGTGACTGTTAATTTAATCAAGAGTGCGACTGTTATTTCAATGAAGACTGTGACTGTTAAATCAATGACTAGAATAAGGGACTTGCCCGATCGAAACTGCCACGTTGGACAACAGTGTTGTAACTATATTCTGCCCAGCAACAAGCCCTCAATAAAAGTTAGCAGCGCGGGGGAGCTCGAAGAGAGACGTCTCCTGGCTCTCCCAACCTGCAAATTGAAAAACGTCAACTCTCTGACTCTGCCTCACTTCGTGCCCTGCCTTTTGTCAGCTTGCCTTGGGTAAATAACTAAGTTAAAGAATGAGTTTTAGACCCAACAACATCACTGTCTCGAGCCGGGCTCCCCGGCGCCGCTCCTCCAGCCGACCAGGTAGACGAGGAACGGCACAAGGGCGACCGGCGCCAAGGTCAGGCCCACCGCCACCTCCCGCGGCGCGTCCCGCAGGTGGCGCTCCTCCTCCCCACCGTCGGCGCGGGGGCAGCGGGCGAAAAACGCAGAGTGGACGCGCAGGAAGGCGGCTTGCGTGGAGGGGTTGGGGTAGAAGCAGCCGCACCAGTGGGACAAGCTCTCCAGGCACACGGTCAGCTTGTCATACGCCCTGCAAACACGACGACATCATTAAGGACACGTCCTATGAGCGAAAAATCAACACGAGCAATTGTTTCTGGACATTTTTTAGGACTATTGAGCGTCGATTTGAAATGTGAGCACAGACAACAAGCGACGCTTCGGTCAGATTTGGGAGAGAGCGATTGTGGCTGATCCCAGCTGAGGTTGACCACCGCTCAAAAATCATGACATAATCCTGACTCAAAAACCATCACTTCAAAAACAGGAGTCAAAAATCACAGATGGAAAAATTGGGACTCAATAACAATCATGACAAAATCAGGAATAAAAAAAAAACACTTAAAGATCAGGAATAAAAATGCATGTATGAAAAATGTATCAAAATTGATGCCACTGATCCATTAAACGAATAATTATGATTAAAAAAAAAAAATCATAGACTTCATAATGATATTGACGGGTCAGATTCCACCTTCACGGCGCCACACCTTCAAGTAGGGGGCCATCTCACAATCCGCTTTAGTTATTGCAGCGATCCACCAGCCGGATTTAGGTTGAAAAAGTACGAAAGCTGTAGCGCATATAAACAGGAAGGATTGTCTAAGGAGTGATTTGTTCGAGGATTCAAGCTAATTATTATATTTTTCGTTTTTCCACAAGAATTTTGAACATAAAAAGCTCTTTGTTGTAAGGCTGCCGCAACATTGTCTAACAGACTAGCATCAAACTTTGACATATTTACGTAAAATAAATGCTAACTGCACTTTTTTTGTTGTTGCTTTTAACCAAGAATCGAGATGTCCGTATCTATAAAGAATTCAGGGATTTATTCACAAGAATTTTCACCAGAAAAGCTCTGTTTACATAAGGCGGCCGCCACATTGACTAACAGACTAGTATCGTACTTCGACATATTTACGTAAAATAAATGGTAACTGCACAGTTTTTTTGCTTATAACCAAGAATTGAGACTGTTTTGCGTCCATATCTGTAAAGAATTTTCACTTGAAAAAAACTCTTTGTCTGTGATTCCACTCGGTCAGCTTTGACGGCCACGCCAACAATGCCGGCCCCCTGTCCCGTCAATATAATAATGAAGTTTATGAAAAAATGTAAAAACTCAGAGACTCGCAATACAAAATAATGACTAATTAACTATCACTGCTTAAAAAACATTCAAAAATCAAAAATGGAAAAAAAAAACCTTGACTCAATAATTATATAAGCAGGAATTAAAAACCGGAATCAAAAATCACAAATGAAAAATGGGGGGACTAATCATTACAAAATCAGGAATCAATTACCATCACTTAAAAATCAGGAATCAAATACGAAAAATTGAGAAACAAAAACGGCAACCACTGAATCACTAATTTAAAAATTACAATTAAAAAACAAGCAAAAAAAAAAGGTTAGACTCTCAACTCAAAGATTACTGATCAATAATCCTGAATATAAAAACTATCACTACTTTAAAAAAAACATTATTACAAAAAAATCACACACACAAAAAAAAATCAATACACAATTGGGAATCAAAAAGCACCACTTAAAAACACAAATAAAAAAATCAAAAAGTGAAAAATTGGGATTCTATAATCTCGTCAAAATCAGGCATCAAAAATCAAATATGAAAAAAAAAAATCAAGAATGGAAAATACAAACCACAGATTAAAAATATTTTGAGATCAAAAATCACTCGTGAGTCTCAATCAAAAACTACGACTCAAAAATCATGACTCAATAACCTGCATAAAAAAATGGGAAAAAAAGAAATCTCATTATGGGGTCCGGCAACTGTTACCCAATAACGTTGCGGAGCAGGCAGCGCTCCTCCGCCGGCACCAGATCAACTTGCCGCTCGAATTCGGCGGCGCAAAGCACCACGCTGAACTCTGCCAACTCGGCCTCCCGACAACCCCCGCCTCCGGCCCCCACCACCGAGTCTTCCGCTTCCTGAAAACTCTCTACCGGAAACATAAAATAAACAAAAAAGACACTACAAATCACACAAATAAAGCAAACCAGATAGACAAAAACACACACGCTATGTATACACACACTACTATGAATGTTTTAAAGCAACACTTGGTAACTTTTCAACCTTTATGAAATATTTTCACAACATTTGTGATGATATGTCGACTGACAACTAGATGAATGACCTCTTTTATATCTTGAGGTGGTCAATATTGCTTTCACCGGCACAAATTTTGAGGAGGGTAGCAGGTCACACAAAAAAACTACAAATGTGCTCACTGCTTTATGGCATATGTCACTTCGCATTCTGCAAATGTGGCAGAGCGGCAAAAGAGACAAAAAAAATTTGTCCAAGGAGGAAAAAAAAGGGAGGCTACCACATAGGCGGAGTTTGACTTTTGGGGCAGGGGGGGCACAACATGTTGATGACCCCGAAATGCAGCGTAAGCAATAAAATTAACTTACAAGAATATTTATAATAATAAGTTGACAATGAGTGTTTTTTTGTTTCCCATAATTTGCGAGGGGAATTCTAAATCAGGCTGCTTAGGCAATACTTTTCACCAAGATCGTCATCCATTGAATATGGTACGCCCGCCGGTGTCGTGCCAATGTAGTTACCCCAGTTAAAAATTGTATCCCCTGGGCGGAGCCATATGGAGGTAGATTTGTGTCTTTATTATTCAATCCAAAAAAAAGTTGCTTCAAAAAAAAAAACAAAAAAAAAATTGGTTCAATCAATATATATTTTCAACCCAAAAAAATGTAGCTTCAATAAAAAAAAAAGTGCTTGAATGCAAAAATAAATTTGAAACTCAAAAAACTGTGAGAAACTCAAAATGCATGTGAAAGCTATTTTTCTTGAATTATTTTTTTTTTTTTTGGGGGGATCAATTGAAGTAATGATTTATTTTTGGCCCCCATTTTGGCTGGGACATTTTTGTCTTTATTATTCAATCAAAAAATATGTTTATTCAAAAAATTAGATTAGAAAAAAAATTTTTTAAAAAGAAAATCACTTCAATCAAAAAAAGAAAAATTTCAATCATAGAAAAAGTTTTTGAATGCGAAAAAAAATCTGAGATTGAAAAATTTGCATTTGAACACTTCATTTTTCATTAAAAATGTTTTATTTGATTGAAGCAATCCTTTTTTTGTATGGGCCATATTATGATTAGGACATTTGTGTCTAAATCATTCAATCCCCCAAAAAGTTGCTTCAATCACAAAAAATATTTTCGATCAAAGAAAACATTTTCTTAAATATTGTTTTTCTCATTTTTTTTAATTAAATGCAAAGCGAATGACCGTCTAAGGTTCTCGAAAAAAAAACTTTTTTTTGTTCATTTCATTCATTTTTGTTGCAGTTTTATTGCTTTACAACTTTTATATACGAATATAAGATATGTCAATTACATGCAATGACACTTTTCGGCCACTGGGGGGGTGCCTGGCCCCCTTGGCCCCCCTTTAAAATCCGCTTATGGGCTACCAGGGATAAAAAATTGGCCCGGCTGTCACTCGCGGGCGCTGACGAGTCCGGGTGGGGTGGGGGGTTTAGCCACACGGTTGTTAACCGTGATATGCTATTGTTGAGCCACAACTGGAGTCATTACCTGATTACTATTCATCCTTCACGCAACCGCTGGTCACAAAAATGTCGTTTAATCCATCTGCAGGCGACCGGGAGATCATTTTACAACACTGTGCGGTTGTGCACTGGTCCTCATGGGAAACACAGTCTTCCTTAAAGTGCGTACGACAGGATAAAAAAAGTCTTAAATAGCATTATTATGTGAATTACAATTATTTTTTGAGACGATTCGACTATATACAACAACTTGGCAAAGCGCAGATGACGAGAAATTAGTTTTTTAATCTGCTGTTTAGCCACACCTACCATTACACTGCTCTAGCGTCCCCAACAGGTGGATGACGTCAGCAGAGTCACGATATCATCTGATTTATTATGCAGCCCATTGAGGGGGAATTAACAGGACGAGGAAAATGCGACGAAGAGAGCCACAAAATGTCATTGTTTCAGTCTCTCTACTCAAATATTTTTACAGGATATTCTTTTTATTCAAGTACTTTTCCTTAATAGCTAAATAAATAGTATTGGCCATGACAAATAACAGTCTTGTGCTAAATGGAATATGAAATAATAAAAATCCATTTATTCAAGACGACATGTCAAAATTATTTCATAATAGTCAAAACTGTTGACTTCACCTTTACTATCGCACCTCCCGAACGATATTTTATGACACCTAAATCGGGCTTTTGTCATTTCCCTGCCGGCCTCGGACAATGTAAACAAACCAAAAGGCGTGATCGCTAGCTGACATGCTAACCCGAACTGAGTGATGTTTCAAAGTCTTTGAAGCGGAAAATCACACATAAATAGCCCGGATCATTTCACACTGCGGCGGGGTTGTCGATTGTCTTTGTCCATCGGCAACCCGCCCGGCGGCGAGCAAGTTAGAGCTCGTCGATCCCCTTCTGAGGGCAGAGGGCTCGTTTGCGGGGAAGCAGCTGGACAATGACCGCTGGACAAATCGGCCGACGTCGGAGGAGAGCGTAGCTGCCAAATGGTCAACACGAATATGGCAAAATAATGCTTTACTACACGGCGAAGGCCTAAACAGCGAGAGAGTCATAGGAGAGCGGCTGCAGTTGTTGTTGTGCAGCTAACATGACAAAATGTGGAGGTCAGGAGAGCTTTCTACATGCCCATCTATGATCAAACGTAAGTAAATAGTCCTTTATTTAAAGAAAGTTTGCATTGTTTACTTTGTAATCGCTGTATCCGCGGCCATTTTTAACACAAAGTTGCAATTTCTGAAGCGTGGAAAACTTGACAGAACACTGGGCACATGAAGGAGGCAATAAGCCGAGTATAGTGCTCTCCTGGCGGGGGGATGTGCGACAAGCTGTCGGCCGTCGGCCGAGTGGACAAGGAGCATGTCAGCCACAACATTCAAGCCACCTATGTATTAAAATGATCCCAGTAATTGACGAAATGCAAAACTAGGGCTGTCAAACGATTAAAATTTTTAATCGAGTTAATTACAGCTTAAAAATTAATTAATCGTAATTAATCGCAATTCAAACCATCTATTAAATATGCCATATTTTTCTGTAAATTATTGTTAGAATGGAAAGATAAGACACAAGACGGATATATACAGTACATTCAACATACGGTACATAAGTACTGTATTTTTTCATTATAACAATAAATCAACAAGATGGCATGAAGATTAATAACATTCTCTGAAAGCGATCCATGGATAGAAAGACTTGTAGTTCTTGAAAGATAAATGTTAGTACAAGTTATAGAAATTTGATATTAAAACCCCTCTTAATGTTTTCGTTTTATTAAAATTTGTAAAATCTTCAATCAAAAAATAAACTAGTAGCTTGCCATTGTTGATGTCAATAATTACACCATGCTCACTCATGGTACTAACCCATAAAATCAGTTGGACCCAAGCGCCGGCAGAGGGCGCCAAACACCACAAAACAAGTAACAAGCTGACATTACACTGTACTGTCATTTTATTCTGTTTGAGCGGGGCATGTGCGTTAATTGCGTCAAATATTTTAACGTGATTAATTTAAAAAATTACCGCCCGTCAACGCGATATTTTTGACAGCCCTATACAAAACACGATCTTTACTCACTTCCTCGTAAATCCAATGGTCCCACAGTAGTCGGGCTTGTTTTGGCCAATATCCACCGGTGAATGAGAACCTTTTGAAACCCCAAAAAGGCTCACACGCCTCTCCCAGGTACAGCGACATTTTTCTGCAGCCGTTTGGCTGGCGTGATGCGAAAAATAAACAAATTAATCTGCAAAACCAGTTGAATCCGCAGTCTGCATACTGTAGTATTGGCTGTATACTGAAGATGAATATCCCGCTGACGTCACATGAGCAATCCTTGTCAAAACAGGAAGTCGCTCATTTTCATGCCGCGGGATTAAAAAAACTAGATAAATAAATCGATGGCTTCCACACACATCCAAGCGGTCCATTTCATTCAGGAGCATAAAATACCGCGTGAAATATGAAATAACCAAGGCAAACACTACTGCTTTTGTCCACCGGCGTCGCCAAAATTGACCAAAACTGAAAAGTTACCTAGTGTTACGGCATCTGTTCTTTATTGAAATGAGCAAACGCGTGACAAACCGTCGTCTTCTGTGACAAAGTTTTCCTCGTCCAGTTGGTGGCGGAGTCCAAGCAGCTCATCTGCAGTGGTGTTCTGTCGCTCTGGAAGAAGCCTATCACTAGTGGTGTTCCCAAGCCACTCTCCGGACAATCTCTCACTTTCATTTATCGCGCCATGGGTACCTGCGGGCCAAAAAGTAGACAAGGGTCATTTCAAATGGATTGGTCGTCAGTTGCAGCCGACGAGTTCATTTCATTTTGTCTGCGCCGGTGTCCGCTCTCTACTCACCCAGGACGAGAAGCACGATGAGAAACATCGACACCATCGTGATGTGGCCGGACGGATGAAGTCGTCCTTAAAACTGAGTGGGTCTTCAAGCGTCCAAAAAACAGAGCGACAAGCTCTGCCCTCTTCGCTGCTGGGCAATGTGGATTGGTCCGTGTGGGAGGTATTATGTCTATGAATGTGTCTTTGACTGCTAAATTGATTTGTACAGCACATTTCGACACAATGTGCTTTACGTCACATTAAAATCAGCAAGGAGTAATTCAGACAAAAACAATCCAAATAGAAAACAGCACAAATCATGCAAATTGAACAGTAAAAGCAGTTAATTCTATGCTTGACTAAACAATAGTATTTTTTTTAGTGCTGCAACAATCAATCGATTAACCCAAATAATTCGATTAGAAAAAAGCTTCGAATAAAATTTGAATGCTTCGAGTATTCGTTTAACACTAGAAATAGCCAGTTGTTATTTTGTTGTATTTAGCCCCTTTAATTATTTTTTTTAATGCATATGTAATTTAATTTATGGGTAAATTTAGAAATATGTGTTTGAACGATTTATTAAGAGCACTGTAAAAAATAGTTAGCATTTTATAGCATTTAAGCTAGTGGACTTTTACTATGCAAGTAAGCTAATTGTTCTTTTGTTGTCTTTAGCTCCACATTAATTATTATTTTGAATGCATTCGTATTTAATTTATGGGTATATTTAGCTGTTTCTTTGTGGAAATATGTGTTTGAACGATTTATTAAGAGCATTGTAAAAAAAAAAGTTAGCATTTTATAGCATTTAAGCTAGTGGACTTTTACTATGCAAGTTAGCCAGCTTTTCTTTTGTTGTCTTTAGCGCCACATTAATTATAATTTTTAATGCATTCGTATTTAATTTATAGGTATATTTAGCTGTTTCTTTGTGAAAATTTGTGTTTGAAAAATTTGTTAAGAGCATTGTAAAAAAAAAAAAAGAATTTTATAGCATTTAAGCTAGTGGACTTGTACTATGCAAGTTAGCCAGTTGTTCTTTTGTTGTCTTTAGCTCCACATTTATTAGCATTTTTAATGCATACGTAATTTAATTTATAGGTATATTTAGCCGTTTTTGTGGACATTGTGTTTGAACAATTTGTTAAGAGCATCGTAAAAAAAAAAAGTTAGCATTTTATAGCATTTAAGCTAGTGGACTTTTACTATGCAAGTTAGCCAATTGTTCTTTTGTTGTCTTTAGCTCCACATTAATTATTATTTTTAATGCATTCGTATTTAATTTATAGGTATATTTAGCTGTTTCTTTGTGGAAATATGTGTTTGAACGATTTGTTAAGAGCATTGTAAAAAAAAAAGTTAGCATTTTATAACATTTAAGCTAGTGGACTTTTACTATGCAAGTTAGCCAATTGTTCTTTTGTTGTCTTTAGCTCCACATTAATATTTTTTTATACCACTTGAGGCTAAACTCAGGTATTTTAATTTATGTTCCTAATCCGATTACTTGATTATTCAAACTAAATGGTTCATATATTAATCAACTACTAAAATAATCGAGACCTGCAGCCGTAGTATTTTTAGCCCTGAATTAAAAGCACTAACTGATTGAGCACACCTTAAATGTTAAGGTCATTTGTTACAGAGGTGAGGAGCATAACAGAAAAAAGCCAGGAAATAAATAACACTATTGGGAAAAAAAAAAAATGCTGTCTGGTATAGTTCAGGGGGCCGTATCCGGCCCGCAGGCCGTAACTTGGGGACCCCTGGCCTAAAGTATCCGGATGCTTCATAGGTATCAAGCAAATCCAGTATTTGTGAGGACTCTGGCAGTGAATTCTGTATTAGCTTTAGCATCCCGATTGATTTTTTGTTAAAACACACCATTAAATACACCATTGCAATAGTCTAATCTGCTAAAAATGAATGCATGGATAATCTGAAGTTGAGATCCGAGTCCGGCAGTCCGCTCTTAAACTCAACACTTGTGTATGCGTTCATGTATGTTCTCACACATTGTGTCTCCACTTAATGAGGGAGGAAATCCTCCTCCCAGGTTGCCTCCAAGGGCCCACAGGAAGCGGAGGTGCCGCCCTGCACCCACCGAGGCCACCCTGCCTGACACGCACGCAGAAATCTACAGAAACACTCAGAAACACACACAAAAAAAAAACATACGAAAAATAAACAAACATTAGCGCTAACGGCAACAGGAAATGTCAAGATGGCATCGCACTGAAAGACAAATGACAGTTCGAAAGAAAGAAAAGAGGGCAAACTTCCTGCGTCAACTTTCAGAGTGGCAAAGTACACAAGAATTTGTTTTTGTGGTCAAACGTCGGTCGGGCGTGACGACCGCAACGCTTAGTCTTCGGGTCGAACGCGGGCTCAACTTTCACAAGCACCGCGGGTCAGAGGTCGGTCAAACTCGTCACCTGTCAGCTCACGAGATCATCGCGTGCTGATTGGCTGACGGATTCCAACAAGAGCAAAGATGATAGCGGTGTCCGCGGCACAACGCCACTGCCGCAAAGATGACAACAACCGAAAGGTTTGTAACAAAACTCACTTGATATTTGCTCAACAACTTTTTTGTTTTTACCATTTTGCCATCATTTTACTGATGAAATTGGGAAAAGAAAATTGGGGAATGATTTTTTTTTTTTTTTTTACAACAACTAGCTGAAAGTACATTTTGTGTTCAAAACCAAATAAAAATTTCGATCAGTTTGTCTGTGAAATTCAGATTCGTGCACAAACGTAATGACAAACAAACGCCAGCAGAGGGAGCTACGTCAACCAGGTTTGCAACAAATCTCTTGACTTTTGCTCAGCTACTTTGTGTTACCTCTAAAAAAAATAATAATAAAATAAAACCATTTTTAAACTGACTTAACCTACGTTTTACGTTTGCAAAACCAACTAAAAATTTTAATCACTTTGTGAACTTCAGATCCGTATATAAGTGTAATAACTAGCAAACGCTAGAAGATGGTGACACATAAAACAGGTGCGCAACAAAACTCTCGTAACTTTTGCTTAACTCTTCTTTTGGTTTTACGTCATTTTTTTACAAAAACTAGCTGAAAGTACATTTTGTGTTCAAAACCAAATAAAAATTTCGATCAGTTTATCTGTGAAATTCAGATTCGTACACAAACGTAATGACAAACAAACGCCAGCAGATGGAGCTACGTCAACCAGGTTTGCAACAAATCTCTTGACTTTTGCTCAGCTACTTTGTGTTACCTCTAAAAAATAATAATAATAAAATAAAAAATTTTTTTAAATGACTTAACCTACGTTTTATGTTTGCAAAACCAACTAAAAATTTTAATCACTTTGTGAACTTCAGATCCGTATATAAGTGTAATAACTAGCAAACGCCAGAAGATGGTGACACATAAAACAGGTGTGCAACAAAATTCTCGTAACATTTGCTTAACTCTTCTTTTGTTTTTACGTCATTTTTTAACAACAACTAGCTGAAAGTACATTTTGTGTTCAAAACAAAATAAAAATTTCGATCAGTTTATCTGTAAAATTCAGATTCGTACACAAACGTAATGACAAACAAACGCCAGCAGATGGCGCTACGTCAACCAGGTTTGCAACAAATCTCTTGACTTTTGCTCAGCTACTTTGTGTTACCTCTAAAAAAAAATAATAATAAAATAAAAAAAATTTTAAACTGACTTAACCTACGTTTGATGTTTGCAAAACCAACTAAAAATTTTATTCACTTTGTGAACTTCAGATCCGTATATAAGTGTAATAACTAACAAACGCCAGAAGATGGTGACACATAAAACAGGTGTGCAACAAAATTCTCGTAACATTTGCTTAACTCTTCTTTTGTTTTTACGTCATTTTTTTACAACAACTAGCTGAAAGTACATTTTGTGTTCAAAACCAAATAAAAATTTCGATCAGTTTATCTGTGAAATTCAGATTCGTACGCAAACGTAATGACAAACAAACGCCAGCAGATAGAGCTACGTCAACCAGGTTTGCAACAAATCTCTTGACTTTTGCTCAGCTACTTTGTTTTTAGATCGTTTTACCTCAAAAAATAAATAAAATAAAATATATATTTTTAAAAACTGACTAAACCTACGTTTTATGTTTGCAAAACCAACTAAAAATTTTAATCACTTTGTGAACTTCAGATCCGTATAAAAGTGTAATAAACGCCAGAAGATGGTGACACATAAAACAGGTGTGCAACAAAATTCTCGTAACATTTGCTTAACTCTTCTTTTGTTTTTACGTCATTTTTTTAAAGAAAATGTAAAACCATGGCAACTGTAAAATATAGTGGCCATGTAGGAGCAGGGTTGAGCAGGCATGAGTGAGGTTTGACTCAGTGGCGCCACCAGGGGGTGGCCACGGCCACCCCTATAAATTGGTTGGCCACCCCACTGGCCACCCCGCTTGCCGGTATATTGTTAGATTGTTGTAGCATCAGTTATGCATTTCATCCTAAATGAATGCATTTATTTTGTTTTGTTAAATGTAGCGCTGTCAAATTTATCGCGTTTACAGGTGGTAATTAATTTTTTTAAATTAATCACGTGAAAATATTTATCGCAATTAACGCATTTGCAGTACGACTCATTCACGCATTGCTGCAAACAGCCTACAATGGCGCCGTTTTACTTTTATACAGAGATAAGCGGCAGTGTCAAGTGAGTGGAGTAGATACAAGCATTCATTTGGGCCGTGCTTTTAATTGGCCAAAGCTTTGTCATCCCTCCCACAGCAACTATAAATATTGTGGGAAGCGACATGGGGAAGAATGGCAGGAGTTGCGCCGGGAAGATATAGCATTTGCAGCCACCACACACAGTCATGGTTGCACCACTTCTCATCATGCATTTGGCCAGTACAGTTAAGTTGCTACAGTATCATTTACTGAAAGCTCAACAAATACACTAGATGGCAATATTTAGTCACAATATACAAACTCACATTTATCTTTTAAGAATTACAAGTCTTTCTATCTGTGGATCCCTTTCACAGAAAGAATGTTAATAATGTTAATGCCATCTTGTGGATTTATTGTTATAATAAACAAATACAGTACTTATGTACAGTATGTTGAATGTGTATATCCGACTTGTCTTACCTTTCCATTCCAACAATAGAGAAAAATGAGGTATATTTCAGAGATGGTTTGAATTGCGATTAATTACGATTAATTCATTTGTAAGCTGTGATTAACTCCATTAAAAATTGTAGTCGTTTGACAGCCCTAGTTAAATGTACACCTTACGCCTAATATATACATAACACAATAAAACAAAATTGTTATGGAACTCAAAATGTTGACTGGACAGTTATGGACTATGCACATTAAATCATTAGTAACTTAAAATATTACACAAAGTATATCAGTAGCCGTGTCGTTAAGTATTTCTGATAGTTTTCCCCTGACCTTTTTACTGCAATAATATAATGAAAACCTGAACTTATGGCTTTTAGTTTTGGCCACCCCAAGAATTTAAGTGGCCCCATCTGGCCACCCCTATGAGCAATTTCTGGAGGCGCCACTGGTTTGACTTCGTCATTGACGTTTGCTTTTACGTCGTCAGGATGCCATCCGACCTCCAAGACGATCTGTCCGCCGAGTACGACTTCGCCGACTATGCCAACTGGTCACTGGAGAATTGGCGGGAGTCGTCAGGCTACGATGACCAAGGCAGTTCCGAGTGGTGCGAAGCGGGCGAGCAGGAAGCTGCCATCAAGGTTTTCCAGTCGTGTCTCTTCGCCGCTATCTTCCTGTTCGGCGTGGCGGGAAACGGTTTGGTGATGGCGACCTTTGCGGCGAACCGTTGCCGCGGCCCGCGCTCGGTGACGGACGTGTTCCTGTTCCAGTTGGCGCTGGCGGACTTCCTGCTGCTTCTCACCTTGCCCCTGCAGGCGGCTGACACTAACACCGGTTGGATTTTTTCCGCGCCTGTTTGTAAAGTCACGCGCGCCGTCTATGCTGTCAACACGTATGGCGGCCTTCTGCTGCTAGCATGCATCAGCGTGGACCGCTACCTGGCCGTGGTGTCGAGCAGGGCACGCCGCAAGTTTGCGCGGCTGGCGACGGCGGCGGTATGGTTGACGGCGCTTCTCCTCAGCCTGCCCGAGCTCCTCTTCTCTGGCGTTTCGGGTTCCGGGCGCGATGCCTACTGTGGCACGCTAGCCGGGGCCGCAGTCAAAACGGCCACGAACGCCGCCGCCGTCGCAGTCTTCGCTTTGTCCTTCCTGCTGATGGCTGCGTGCTACTTGGCGATCGCTCGCATCTTGCGGGCGGGGAGCGAGACGTGGCTCCGCCGCCGGCACACCTTAAAACTGATGATGGCGCTGGTTCTGCTCTTCTTGCTCTTTCAGCTGCCTCACAGCGTGGTCGTGTCCCTGAAGATGGCCAGGCCGCTTTGCGCCCCGGTGCCAGAGTACGTCACTTGCACCTTGGCGTTCGCCCGCTGCTGCCTCAATCCCGTCATGTACGCCCTGGTGGGCGGACGCTTCCGCAGTGAGGCACTGAAGCTCCTACGGGGGCACCGAACAGGCCTTCGGGCCTCGGTCTCTACACCCACAAAAGAAGCTGTCTGATTGAGAGTGGCCTGGGGGCGCGTCTGGTAATGGGGGCATCACTGATAATGCGTTACTAAAAGGTAGTCTACAGCCAATCTTTTGGTAAACCTAACATCAACCACACCCCAGTCATGGACGCATATAGTGGAAGCTAGCTAGTTGGCCAACGATTTCTAAGCACAAGAACTTTGCCGAAATTGGGAAACTCCAAATCTGGGTGAGGTTAAGGTATACGATTAGGTAACAACTAACAACCTATGTGCTTTATCGTTAGCACTTTATTGTGACGTATGGTCAGACACGCTGCCATTTCCAGACGCCTTTGAAATGTATTCCATATATGTCTTTCACAATCTTGGGGAGAAATTTTGAACAAACGTTCATTCGCGTCCCTGGGTGAACGATTCATCGTCGACTCAGCCATGGGCGGAGTTTGACTTTTGGGGCAGGGGGGCACAATATGTTGACGATCCCAAAACGCAGTGTCAGCAATAAAATTAACTTACAAGAATATTCAAAATAATAAGTTGACAATGAGTGTTTTTTTCCCCCCGTCATTCTTGAGAGGAATTCTAAATCAGGCTGCTTCTGCAATACTTTTGGCCAAGATCGTCATCCGTTGAATTTGGTACGCCCGTCGGTATCATGCCAATGTAGTTACTCCAGTCAAAAATTGTATCTGCTGGGCGGAGCCATATGACGGTAGATTTGGGTCTTTATTATTCAGTCAAAAAAAAGTTGTGTTTGCAAAAATAAATTTGAAACTCAAAAAACTAAAAAAAATGCCTGTGAAAGCTATTTTTCTTTGATTCATTTTTATTATTATTTTTTTTATTTTATTTTTTTTTTGGATCGAAGTCAAGGTTTTTTTTTTATTGAAGCAACATTTTGATTGAAGTAATGTTGATTTGTGTTTGGGCCACATTTTGGCTAGGACATTTGTGTCTTTTTTTATTCAATCAAAAATCAAGTTGCTTCATACAAAAAATATATATTTTCAAAAGAAAAATCCCTTCAATCAAAAAAAGAACAATTTCAATCATAGAAAAAAAATTTGTTGAATGCGAAAAAATATTTGAAATTGAAAAATTTGAACACTTAATTTTTCATTGAAAAAATTTTCTTTGATTTTAGCAATCCTTTTCGTGTTTGGGCCAACAGGTTATTTGTGTCTAAATCATTCAATCTCCAAAAATTTTGCTTCAATCCCCCAAAAATATTTTCAATCAAAGAAAAAGATCATTTGAAAAATAAAATTGCCCTTCCCTATCTTTTTAAAAATAATATGCAAAGCAAATGACCGTGTAAGGTGCAAGTCACATGATCTGTTTGATAAATAATATTGATCCAATATAAAAATCTCTTTTTGTTCATTTCATTCATTTTTTGTTGTTTGTTTTCTTGCTTTACAACTTTTATATATAGGAAAGTCAATTACATGCAATGACACTTTTCGGCCACCAAGGGGGGCTGCCCCCCCACCCTTAAACTCCGCTTATGCCTTAAACTGTGGGGACATACTAACCTGCAAATATACTGCGGTCAGGCCAGCCTCCACAAAAAAAAAAAAAAAGTCAAGCTAGCCGTCCCTCATTTGGATCTTTATTTGCATTATGTGCATTACAATAATGCAACGCAGTGGCTTCAGAGTGCAAGTCCCTTTATTAAAAGAATCAAACAAAAAACCGAGAGCTATCTAAGATTGGGTCCACTTCAAGGGGACACTGACATGAACATGAACTGACATGGGGAAAAAATCTGTGAAAGAAATCACATGTCAGAATTTCATGAGAGTACTTTGGTTCGGGGTAGTCTCGTATGCCTCAGATGTAGATCGGTCCTTGGATATTGTATCTCAGATTATCACCTGAATCAATACACATGAAAGTTACTATAAATCAATACAGATTTATTTTGCATTAATCATTTAGCGTATCCATTAATTAGGTTCATATTGGTGAGAAATGTAGCCCGGACCACTGTTCAGTAATCTATTTGGTCATACTAATGTCCCGTTTCAAGCAAAAAGTGTATGTGCAGGTTATGCTGTTATATACCCACCCTACCAATGTTGAGACCAAACCTACGCCCTTGGGTGCGGTGGTTAGGTGAAAAAATCACATCCTAAATTTATCGAATGAGTCTGACACAAGATGGCCGACAAGTGACGACGCTCATCCTTTTAAGTTTATAGCGCCCCTTTGCATCTACTTAACTTGACTGTACATGGAATAGCTGTCATTAATGACAATAGCTATGGGAAATTCAAAGTCTGGACGCAACGATACAGTGACGTCATCTACACTCGCCGTCGCCTCTGTTTACTTTGGAACTGCGGCGTCTTTATTTTTCTTTTCGTCACGCCCGTGACGTCAAACAACATAAAGTGGCAGAAATATTAGGACGTCTTAAAAATGTGCTTCAATCTCGACTCCGCTCCCCGCTGAGTCGTTTTGGTGGTCGTTGGAGCCACGCCGCCTACTTAGCTTAGCCTAGCCTAGCCTAGCCTAGGTTAGCCATTAATAAGGTGGACGAGCGAGGCGTTTGGGCTTGACGCATCCCCGAATGAGCAGCGTCGAAATGGCAGGTAAGTTGACTTTTGAGTTTTGACTCATTTGTCGAGGAAATGCACTGCTTGCATTTTTATGTACACGGGTGGGACTTAAAATATTTTTCTCATTCATTTCAGAATGTAAAAGCCCTGTTGTAGAAGACGATACTGAATCTCGCATTGTCGTAGATTTGTGAAACTGACATGAAACCGATCCGATCGATGTACATTGGTTGCGATTTGTTACAAAAACGATATCTTTTGATTCACTTTGGAAACTATACGAGTCATGACAATCAGCAAACAAAGCCTTGTATGTATATATTCGGGGTGTGAACCCCTTGATACCTCACAATACAAAGCTCACGATGATTTCACGATATGGCGATGCAACGTTTATCGATACACTGGTCAGGCTATCTTTGTAGGATATTATGCAAAACAATTTGTAAATTTAAAAAAAAGCAAGCTATCTTCATCCTTCTGTAAGTTTATATCTAGTAGACGTCCAATCCATTTGAACTAGGAGGGTGGCAGCGAATGAACCCCTCCCACTTCAAACGGGCCCCTCCAAATTCTATAGCCGTCGGTGGCATCCAATGCCGGGCGACGAGGTCATGTAATAGCAAAATAGCCACTCCACGCGAAAATGTCCCCCCTGACGGGAGCGCCCACACGTCCCTCGTACAAACAGCCTTTTCTTACCAATCGATGGACACGGAAACAACGTTCTTGTACCGTGAATATGTATCATTTTACTTAGCTTGAACTAATAAATATTTTACTGTGACCAACGCTCTGAAAATAGAGCAAGGCTTTATTTTCGGCCCCGCCTCTCCGCGCAAGTTCAATTAAAGTTTGCTTTCCGTCCAAGACGGCCGTCCACCGCTCACTTTCGCCGAAAAGTCCGATTCAAACTATTGTAATGCCCCGCATATGGGGAAGAAGGAGAGACGTCTGTATTTGCTTACCCACTTGATTGTGGTAACAATAATAAAGAAAAACAATAACAAAATAACAGCGGGCTGCTAAGACATGCGACCGCTATCTCTCGCTATCTCGCTCGTTCTCCCACTCTTCCTACTCGTTCCCCTTGCGTCTCTTAAATAAATAAATAAATAAAATACTACTCTAAAATGCTACTCTACTACCTGGTAGTAGAGTGGAGTGGGCTACAGCTGTGTAATAGGCTGACTGACGCATCTGATTATTATCTTTTTTTTCCTCTTTTTTTTTCTCGGCGGGAGGGGGGGGCAAACAAGACTGTGGCGGGCCGCCACAGTCTCGTTCATTTGTGGGAAACACTGCAGTCCCTTTGCAGAAAAACAGTCCCAAAGCATGATATTTTTCACCCCCATTCTTCACAGTGGGTATGGTGTTCTTTGGATGCAATTCAATCTTC
The DNA here is from genome assembly GCF_030265065.1 of Corythoichthys intestinalis. Taxonomy (NCBI): domain Eukaryota; kingdom Metazoa; phylum Chordata; class Actinopteri; order Syngnathiformes; family Syngnathidae; genus Corythoichthys; species Corythoichthys intestinalis. The sequence goes on from NC_080411.1 coordinate 3,465,606, forward strand.
TTTCCCCTCCAAATACGAGAACCTGTGTTTCTACCAAAAAGTTCTATTTTGGTTTCATCTGACCATACCACATTCTCCCGGTCCTCCTCTGGATCATCCAAATGCTCTCTAGCGAACCGCAGACGGGCCTGGACGTGTACTGGCTTCAGCAGGGGGACATGTCTGGCAGTGCAGGATTTGAGTCCCTGGCGGCGCATTGCGTTACTGATAGTATCCTTTGTTACTGTGGTCCCAGGTCTCGGTAGGTCATTCGCTAGGTCCCCCCGTTGGGTTCTGGGATTTTTGCTCACCGTTCTTGTTATCATTTTGACGCCATGGGGTGGGATCTTGCATTAAGCCCCAGATCGAGGGAGATTATCAGTGGTCTTGTATGTCTTCCATTTTCTAATAATTGCTCCCACAGTTGATTTCTTTACACCAAGCGTTGTACCTATTGCAGATTTAGTCTCCCCAGCCTGGTGCAGTTCTACAATTTTGTCTCTGGTGTCCTTCGACAGCTCTTTGGTCTTGGCCATATTGGAGTTTGGAGTGTGACTGACTGAGGTTGTGGACAAGTGTCTTTTATACCGATAATGAGTTAAAACAGGTGCCATTAATACAGGTAATGAGTGGAGCCTCATTAGACCTCGTTAGAAGAAGTTAGACCTGTTTGACAGCCAGAAATCTTGCTTGTTTGTAGGTGACCAAATACTTATTTTCCACTCTAATTTGGAAATAAATTCTTTAAAAATCAAACAATGTGAGTTTTTTTTTTTCCACATTCTGTCTCTCATGGTTGATGTTTACCCATGTTGACAATTACAGGCCTCTCTAATCTTTTCAAGTAGGAGAACTTGCACAATTGGTGGTTGACTAAACACTTATTTGCCCCACTGCATATTAATATATAAAATATCTAGTTTACTATTCTTATAAGCAGACAAAGGAGGAAAACATCCACAAATGTTAAATCGTTTTCAATTTACTAGTCGCGCAGCGTAGAGTACGCATCCTTCTATATAACGTACTGTGGCCCCATGGCATGTTGGGTAATGGAGTTCTGACTCTTAACACCACAACTATGTTTGACTATAAATGTAACCAAACAAAGTACAGTAATCCCTTGTTTTTCGCGGTTAATGGGGACCACATTACCTACAAAAGGTGAAAAACCGCAAATTAAGATTTGCTCTCCCCAACCCCCCCCAAAAATATTAAAAGATTGAATAAACAGTATTATTTTACATGTACAGTGGTACCTCTACATACGAAGTTAATTCATTCCAACTCCCCTGCCCACGTGTCTTTGTGATCTTCTGTCTTGCAGACATCAGCCAAGCAAATCGTCCCGAGTGGCACGAGTCCCCTCGCGTGAAAGAGGAGGAGGATGACGTGAGCGACTTGACGGGCGTCCCCTCGAAGCGTGAAGCTAAACATCCCAGCTCGACAGAAGACTCCCAATCAGGCGGCCTGATCTCACCGCTCTCAGATGCGGACGCCGCCATGCCACAGTTGCCTCACACCAATGATGAAGAGACTGAAGGTCGTAAGACAGACCACAGCGACAACAAACGCTGGAAATGTTTGGAAGATTGTGGGAAAACCTATGGAAGCAAGTCCGCTTTGAAAAGGCATCTGTGGAGCCACACCGGCGAGAGACCTTTCGCCTGCACGACCTGCGATAAAAGATTTTCTACCAAGTCGCATTTAACGTACCACGCAAAAACGCACAGCAACGACAAGCCTTACGCGTGCGCGTATTGTGGCAAAAAGTTCTCGGTGCGTGGAAGATTAGAACGACATGCGAGAGTGCACACCGGAGAGAAACCTTTCTCCTGTTCGGTTTGCGGTCAAACGTTCATTCACAAGACCTCCTTAAAAGTGCACGCAAGAAGCCACACCGGAGAGAAACCTTTCTGCTGTACGTATTGCGGTCAACGCTTCTCCGAGAAAGGGAACTTAAAGAGTCACACCCGGACGCACACCGGAGAGAAACCTTTCGTCTGCTCGGATTGCGGCCAAGCGTTTTCGATGAAGGCGCACTTGAAAAGTCACGCGAGCACCCACACCGGCGTGAAACCTTTTGCCTGCTCCGTTTGCGGCCAAACGTTCAGCCTGCGGGGAACTTTAAAAATGCACGCAAGGACCCACACGGGGGAGAAACCCTTCCCCTGCGCAGTATGTGGACAAAGGTTCTCTCATAAGGAAGCTGTGAAACGACACCTAAGGACGCATACTGGCGAGAAGCCCTTTCCCTGCGTCGTTTGTGGACAACGATTCGCTCGGAACAGTCATTTGATAAGACACACGAGAACGCACACCGGCGAGAAGCCTTTCTCCTGCTCGGATTGCGGCCAAAGGTTCTCTGAAAAGGGAAGTTTAACGAAACATGCGAGAACTCACACCGGGGAGAAACCTTTTACTTGCTCAGTTTGCGAGCAAAGATTCTCTCATAAGGAGCACTTGACGAGACACACGAGAACCCACACGGGAGAGAAACCTTTCCCCTGCTTCGTTTGCGGTCAAAGGTTCACTCGGAAGGATAAACTTAAGGAGCACAAGTGCATTTGTGCGAAAAGTGACAAATGACAGTTTTGACTCTCTGAAAGATGTTCAGAATTTTTGACTTTAGACTTAAACTTTGACTTAGCATGGGGTTTAATTAGTAGGTGGAGTTGATTTCAACAAATTCCGTGCAGTTACCGTAATTTTTGTACTATAAAGTCCACCTGACTATGAGTCGCCACCCACCAAAGTGACACGAAAACAGCATTTGTTTGTAGATAAGCCGCACTGGACTATAAGCTGCAGCTGTCCACACTGTATTATGGGATATTTACACCCAAAAAATTTAACTGGTAACGCTTTATTTGACAGCGGCCTCATAAGACTGTCATAAGACCAAATCAATCACTATGAACCAATTACACAGATCAGTCGTCCTGGTCCCTTTGGAGAGAAAAACAGCCCCAAAGCATGATGTTTCCACCCCCATGCTTCACAGTGGGTATGGTGTTCTTCGGATACAATTCAGTATTCTTTCTCCTCCAAACACGAGAACCTGTGTTTCTACCAAAAAGTTCTATTTTGGTTTCATCTGACCATAACACATTCTCCCAGTCCTCTTCTGGATCATCCAAATGCTCTCTAGAGAACCGTGGACGGGCGTAGACGTGTACTTTCTTCAGCAGGGGGACACGTCTGGCAGTGCAGGATTTGAGTCACTGGCGCCGCATTGTGTTACTGATAGTAGCCTTTGTTACTGTGGTCCCAGCTCTCTGTAGGTCATTCACTAGGTCCCCCCCGTGTGGTTCTGGGATTTTTGCTCACCGTTGTTATCATTTTGACGCCACGGAGTGAGATCTTGCATGGAGCTCCAGATCAAGGGAGATTATCAGTGGTCTTGTATGTCTTCCATTTTCTGATAATTGCTCCCACAGTGGATTTCTTTACACCAAGCGTTTTACCTATTGCAGATTCAGTCTTCCCGGCCTGGTGCAGGTCTAAAATTTTGTCTTTGGTGTCCTTCGACAGCTCTTTGGTCTTGGCCATATTGGAGTTTGGAGTGTGACTGACTGAGGTTGTGGACAAGTGTCTTTTATACCGATAATGAGTTAAAACAGGTGCCATTAATACAGGTAACGAGTGGAGCTTCATTAGACTTCGTTAGAAGAAGTTAAACCACTTTGACAGCCAGAAATCTTGCTTGTTTGTAGAGGACCAAATACTTATTTTCCACTCTAATTTGGAAATAAATTATTTAAAAATCAAACAATGTGATTTTCAGTTTTTTTTCCCACATTCTGGCCTTTATAATTGAGGTTTACCCATGTTGACAATTACAGTCCTCTCTAATCTTTTCAAGTAGGAGAACTTGCACAATTGGTGGTTGACTAAATACTTATTTGCCCCACTGTAAATGAATTACGGCAGTTTTTTGTGACATTGTTTTGCCTGCATGGGTATTTTGAACAATGATCTGCATTTTGAATTTATTTGATTATGTTAGATGTGTTAATATGTTTTTTATTGGCATGCTAGGACGGGACCATTGACTCGCGCTAGCTTAGCCACTCCGTAGCTCTGAGATGAATAACTAACTAACTAACAGCACAGAATTTGTTGAAATCAACTCCACAGACTAATCAAACCTCAGCTAACTCAAATATTAAGCCTAATGTCAAAAATTCGGAACATCCACTTTAAATTTGCGGCACCGGCGTGTTCTCCCAGGACCGTTTTTTTTTTTCTGTGGACTACAACTCGTCATTCAAGTCATGTACTATTGTCATGTTTTTGTGATGTGCTCATTCAATAAACCAGAGATAATTTGTGTTTTTGCAGTTTGTTGGCCAACGCGTTCATTCATTCCACACACCACCTCCTTTCCCCCCAGTCAAATTGGATGATATTGAGGCTTATCAAGGCCTTGACTTTAAGAAACTGCTCACTGGTGTGTCTGGTTACTGTTGGGATTCAATAAAATTAGCTCTATGCGCTTACTTTATATGGACTGTACATACAGTCCCTGGCAAAAGGCTTGTCGCTTATCCATTTTGTAGAAACAATTGCTAATAACCTGACTTTTAATGATTCAATTGGTTTCAGAAATAGCTCATATGAAAGCTAAACCCTTCCAAATGATGAGTGTACTAAATATATTTGTTTCACTGAAAAAGGATTCCTCATTTAATGAAGACATAAAGGTCAAATTTTGGCAAGACAAAAGTTTTGTCGCCAACAGAAAGCAGTGTGAAAACTGAACAAAAAATGTACTTCAAATACAAAAATATGTTACATAACATAAGCAAATTAAGTCGTGGTGCAGTGAGATCCAAATTTAATATTTTGTATGACTTCCATGCGGTTCGGCAAGGATTCATACAATTTATTGATGAAGTCATCAGGAACATCAAAGAAAGCAGTCTTGCATGCCTCCCCGAGTTCATCAACATTCTTGGGTTTCGTCTTCCATGCTTCCTCTTTCATCCTGTTCATGTCCGGTGACTGGGCTGGCCAGTCCTGGAGGATCTTGATCTTCTTTTCCTTGAGGAATTTTGCGGTAGAGATTGAAGTGTGCGATGGAGCACCGTCCTGTTGCAGAATCCGCCCCTTTTTATGGTTAGGAATGTAAGAGGCATATAAGATTTGTTGATATTTCAGATTAATTATGTTGCCTTCCACCCTGCAGATCTCTCGCACACCCCCATACTGGATGTAACCCCAGACCATGATTTTGCCACCACCAACCTTTACTGTTTTCTGAGTGAATCTCGGATCTATGCGGGCTCCAGTAGGTCTCCTGCAATGTTTGAGGCGACTGTGGTGTAATTCAATGGAAGATTCATCTGAAAAAGCCACCTTTTGCCACAAAACAGTGAAGTTCGGCGGTGGCACAACCATTCGCAGAAAACACAGGGTCACCGTCATTGGACAAACATTTGTAGCTGAGATGAGCGACAGCACCCTCGTGAGGAAGATGAATGAATCACATCACGTAACCCCTTGATGCCTGAATTTTACATTTCACAAATATTCATCAAAAAGCATCGGAGGAATACATAAGTACTACAAGTGTAAAGATGAACCATTTAGAATGGGTTATGGTTCTGTGTTGTGTCAGCTCCACATGCATCGGTCTGTGAAGACCCAGACAGCTCAATAACCACTGAATGGCGTACGGCACGCAACACGTCACTTTTGCTCATTAATATTCATGACGTCAGCAATTGTTGTTAGGCGGGTCAAGCTCGCGTTTGTCCCACATAGGAAATGAATGGAAATCGTGTATGAATGAGATGTTTACTGAGCTAAACCTACCAATTCTGTCCGAAAATGATGTTCCTGGTGCCAAATTCATTGGTAAAGATGTGGAAGAACATACAAATGTTCAGTTAAAGAAATGGCTTGAGTGTGGAGGGCTAATAAAGACGGAAAAAAGAACCAAGCCGACCAGAGATTAGCCTTAGCTTTTTCACCGAGACCTTTTTTTAACGCCACTGACAATGACATTCTCCTGTTTCAACAATCTATCCTTTACCACCATATGCCCTGTCTATGTTATGTATTGTATCCTCTGGTTGTCTTACGTCTCTGACCGTTCTTGGGGGTACATTACATTGCTATTTTTGTGTAGCGATCGCAAATGCTACTCAGTGACAGCCAACGAACACTTTTAATTTTTTCATTAAAAACAAATCTTTATTCTGTAATTTATTTTCACTTCGCCCTTACTAAAGTAAGTAACAACAGTGGCAGTCAGATACCATTTTAAATTTTTTCCAGGTCATTCATTGTAAGACAGAAGCAGCATGGCCAAATGCCACACTAAAAAATAAAAATATCAAAATGGCTTGCCTCTTCGTCCTCTGTAGGACCGTGGCCCCCAACAAAATGTTTACTGCATATGAAATTTGAATGTCTTCACCTTGCTGGTTTTAAACTGGAATTTTGGACATCCGTGCAAGTTGATCCATTCTTCAGATTTTTTCCTCCGAGTTTTGGGTCGGGAAACGTATGAAGAAAACATGCTTCATATACCGTGATGTCTGGAGTCGTTTCTACAAGTTCCATAGCAGCAGTGTTTACTCGGTGTGTTCTTTTTTGAAAGATTACCGTCAGAAAACAAGCCGTAATAACATGGATTATATGCAAGGGCGTGTCCATGTTGACCCACTTCCGGGTTACGATGGCGACGTCACGGTTTAAAAATAGCATTCGTGCGGTCCGCGACTGTCCGATGAGCCGATAATAGGTCGTTAACTCAAATGTCTTTCAGACTCATATGGAAACTAAAATTATCACCTAACAACAAACTAAATAGCATAACAAACAAGCAATTAAACAAATAGAACTGTAACCAAATAAATAATTAGCACAGAACATGAACTTTTATTGCAAGCACATGAGGCACTACTGGCAACGCTACAACATGGATGCATGGAAAGCTAGATAAAAACTTTTGTTTTGCCAAATCAAGATTCTTGAAGCAAAGAAGCTTTGGAGCCAATTGGTTCAAAGCTCTATGGTGGTTCGTTTGCTCTATAGCGCCATCAAGTGGTCTAGAAGCCCCAAAAAAGGTAGCTGCTTACATGGAGAGTTTTATTCGGATTAAAAATCTGAACAAAATAAAAATGCTTTGTATACACACCTCACCTCATCCTAACCCGGTCCAACCCATTGTGATCAAGATTTTATTCCGAATGAGAGGGGTGGTTTATGTTAAGTGATAATCCGATCAGTGCATGTGAAAACATTTTATACCAAAATTTGAGAACAAACCATCTTTCCGGAAGCCAGTAGAAGCAGAGCGAGCGAAACATAGCATAGGTGCAACTTGTGCAAGACTAAATTGGTCTGTTTTCGAAAATCTGTATTTTTTTTTTAAATATAAACTTGAAGAAAAATATAACTTACTAATAAATTGTTATTCTTGAAATTTATTATTAAATTTAAAATATGTTTAATGGTTATGGCATTAATTTTCTATTAGCTTTTAATCTTTATGATTTTTTGTGTAGGATTTTCACATTTTTAGCAATATTTTTCTCATTTGGTATTTTTTTGTATAAAGACTTTTTTATATACAGTAGGGCTGCAGCTATCGATTATTTTAGTAGTCGATGAATCAATGAACTGGTTAGTTCGAATAATCGAGTAATCGGATAAGAAACATGAACATTTTTTAAAATACCTGAGCTGAGCCTCAAACGCTATAAAAATTTTTAAAAACTTTTTAAAAAAACTTACATAGCAAAAATCCGCTAGCTTAGATGCTATAAAACGCTAACGCTTTTTTTTTTTTTTTTTTTTTTTACAAAGCTCTTAACAAATGGTTCAGACACATATCCCCCCCCCCCCCCCCCCCCAAAAAAAACCCTGCTAAATATACCAATAAACTAAATTACGAATGCATTAAAAAAACTAGCTCAAACAAAAACTTGGCTTATGTTGGTCTTAACATGGAGCAGCTGGATTTAGCCATGTGAAATGAGGCAGACTAGAGGGCAGTGTATCCACCCAAATCAATAAAACTAAATGCAAACACTTTAAAAATAAACCATTACAACGCCACTTTAATTAAACGAATACTCAAAGCAGCAAAATTTAATTCAAATCTTTTTTTCTAATCGAATACTCGAGTTAATCAATTAATCGTTGCAGCACTAATATACAGTGTATCACAAAAGTGAGTACACCCCTCGCATTTCTGCAGATATTCAAGTACATTTTTTCATGGGACAAAACTGACAAAATGACACTTTGACACAATGAAAGGTAGTCGGTGTGCAGCTTATATAGAGTCAATTTATTTTCCCCTTAAAATGAATCAAAATATAACCATTAATATCTAAACCCTGGGCAACAAAAGTGAGTACACCCTTTAGAAACTACGTACATTCCTAAATGTCCAAATGGCGTACCGCACGCAGGCTATTTTTAGACCGTGACGTCGCATCGTAAAGCGGAAGTATAGCCGAAGTGGGACATTATAGACCTGCCCTCGCATAGACCCAACGTAAAAAGTGCTACTTTTCTCCGGTAATCTTTCAAAAACAAACATGCCGATCATGCATTGCTTTTTTGGAACTTGTAGAAACGACTCTAGACATTACGACACATGAAGGATGTTTCTTCATACGTTTCCGGAAACCAAAACTCGGGAGGAAAAAATGTGAAGACCGAATCAACTTGCGCGGACTTTAACACCAGCTCGGCGAATCCATTCACGTTTCATATGCAGTAAACATTATGTTGGGTTGGCATGGTCTTTCAGAGGACAAGGAGGTAAGCCATTTTTATATTTTGAACTTATTTTTTTAGCGTAACGTTGTGCCGTACTGCTTCTGTCTGACAATGAATGACCTGAAAAGAATTACAATGGTATCTGACTGCCACTGTTACCGTTTCTGTTATATATATAAAGAAAACAACTTTAGTAAGGGGGAAGTGTAAATAAATGATAGAACTAAGATTTGTTATCAATGAAAAAGTTAAAAGTGTTCGTTGGCTGTCACTGAGTGGCATTTGCGATCGCTACACAAAGCAAACTAAATTACCCCCAAGAACGGTAAGAGACGTAGGACAACCAGAGGATATATAAGAAAGACAGGGCTGATGGTAAAGGATAGCTTGTTGAAACAGGAGAATGTCATTGTCAGTCGCGTCGATAAAAAAGCTAAAGCTATGCTAAGGTCAGTTCATTTTTTTCGTCTTTTTCAGCCTTCGACACTAAAGCCATCTCTTTAACTGAACATTTTTATGTTCTTCCACATCTTTGCCAGTCAATTTGGCACCAGGCACATCATTTTCGGAGAGAATTGGTAGGTTTAGCGCTGTAAACATCTCCTTCGTACATGATTTCCATTCATTTCCTATTACGGACAAACGCTGGCTTGTCCTTACTTCGCAACAGTAGCTAATGTCATGAATATTAATGAGCGGAAGTGACGTGTTGCTTGCGGTACGCCATTGAGTACTGCTTGTCATTTTCCCTTCAAAGTGTCATGTGACTCATTACAGGAGTGCTGTCAGCATTGCTGCAGAGATTGAAGAGGGAGGGGGCAAACAGTATGCTGAAGACATGTCAACAAAGCACATGGATTACTGGAACCATGTCTTATTGTCTGATGGGACAGGCGGGCTTTCTTGTGTACCGTCTTCAGAAGAGGCTTACTCCTGGGGTGACAGCCACGCACATCAATTTGATGTATGGTCTGAGCACTAACAGGCTGACCCCCCCCCCCCCCCCCCCCACCTCTTCAATCTCTGCAGCAATGCTGACAGCACTCCTATAACGAGTCACATGACATTTTGGAGGGAAAATGACAATCAGTACTTAATTTGGACATTTACAGATGCACGTAGTTTCTAAGGGGTGTACTCAGGTGTTTACTGTAGATATTAATGGCTATATTTTGAGTTATTTTGAGGGGAAAATAAATGAACTCTTATATAAGCTGCCCACAGACTACTTTTCATTGTGTCAAAGTGCCATTTTTTCAGTGTTGTCCCATGAAAAAAATATACTTAAATATCTGCAGAAATTCGAGGGGTGTACTCTTTTGTGATACACTGTATGCTTGTGTACTCCTCCTATACTTTATGTATACAGTATTTGTTGAATTTAAATTCAGGCATCGAGGGGTTAAACGCTAGACAATCCTGATTCATAGATGAGAGAATTCTGCCACAAGCCTTTATTTTCAACAACTGGAACCATGTAAGAAAACGCACGTTTTCAAAATTCAGCATCTTTATTTATTACACGTCAATTTTCTCAGCCTGAGCGTGTGTTCGGGCGTGACTTCGTAAGTGTCCCTTCTGAGAGAATCTTTTGTCACACACTGAGCAAACAAAAGGTTTCTCTCCAGTGTGGGTTCTTTCGTGTATTTTCAAGCTTCCCTTCTGAGTGAAGCTTTGACCGCAATCCGAGCAGGAAAAAGGTTTCTCGCCTGTGTGGGTCCTCGTGTGCTTTTTCAGGTTTCCCTTTTCAGAGAACTTTTGAGCGCAAATCAGGCAGGCGAAAGGTTTCTCGCCAGAGTGTGTTCTCATGTGTTTCCTTAAGCTTCCCTTATCCAAAAATTTTTGCCCGCAAACCGAGCAGACAAACGGTTTCTCGCCAGTGTGGACTCTTGTGTGTTTTCTCAGGTTTCCCTTCTCGGAGAATCTTTGTCCGCACACCGGGCAGGCAAAAGGTTTCTCACCCGTGTGCGTTCTCGTGTGGTTCCTCAAGCTTCCCTTTTCGGAGAAGCTTTGACCGCAATCTGAACAGGTGAAAGGTTTCTCTCCGGTGTGTGTTCTCGTGTGTGTGGTCAAATGACTTCTCTGAGAGAATCTTTGATCGCATTCTGAACAGGCAAACGGTTTCTCGCCGGTGTGTGTTCTTGTGTGCGTTGACAAATTGCTTCTGTTGGAGAATCTTTGACCGCAAGCCGGGCAAGCAAAAGGTTTCTCGCCGGTGTGGGTTCTCGTGTGTATTTGTAAGCTTAATTTGTGAGAGAATTTTTGATCGCAAACCGAGCAGGAAAATGGTTTCTCACCAGTGTGCGTTCGCGTGTGTTGTCTCAAGTTCCCCTTTTCGGTGAACCTTTGACCGCAAATTGAGCAGGCGAATGGTTTCTCGCCAGTGTGCGTTCTCGTGTGACTCTTTAAGCTGACTTTTTCAGAGAATTTCTGATCGCAAAATGAGCAGGCGAAAAGTTTAGCGCCTGCGTGGCTCCTCGCGTGCCTTTTGAAATGAGACTTGAGTCCAAAACTTTTCCCACACTGAGAGCATTTCCAGCGTCTCTTGCGACCTTCAAAGTCTTCATCGTCATCGGCGCGAGGCGAGAGCCACGTTGCGTCGTCGCTATCTGACATCGGAGCGATGAGGCCGCCCCCTCGGGACTCGTCCGCGGAGCTTCCGCTGCCGTCGGGAGACTCCGTTCCTCCGCCGGTCTCGCTCGGACCTTCGTCCTCGCCGCCGGATACGAACAACTTGTCGATGTCCTCATCCTCCTGTTCCTCTTTGATGCACCCGGGGCGCTTGTCGTCCTCTTTTTTAACGGAAGTCGAGAGCGGCTTCTTGAATCGTTGGTCCTCTGCTTCCTCTTTGATGACGGAGGGCTCCTGCCGCTCGCTCATTTCTGCAAGACACAAGAAGACGATAAACCTTTTAGACCGGAAATTAATATTGCTGTTAGATACATACAGCATGTGTTGCGTTCATTAAAAGGCTTTTAATTTTTTGCGGCTCCAGACATTTTAGGGGTTTTTTTTGTTTTTTTTTCGTCTATTATAGCCAGGGGTGAAAGTGGCTAGAAATTCTTGCCGGAACTCTCCGACATGAAGGTCGCCACGGAGCCAGAAATTTCATTTATTATTTTTTTTCTTTCATTTTTTTTTTTTTTTTTTTTGGGTTTGTTTTGTTTTTTTTGGGGGGGGGGGGGGGTCAAACTTCTTACACTGAAATGCAAAGAAAACTGTTTTAGCACAGTTATTTTTATAACACATACAAAAATCTGATTTTCATTCAAAATGTTTTCAATGATTTGCAAAATAAAATGTAACAAAAACAGCAATAACCCCAACCTCCATCTCCTACATTGCCTCATTTCCTCACATACTAAATGTCAAATCTCAATTTTAACTACTTAAGAACATGTATATTAAAATTGAAGTTAATATAAACATTTACTTTTTAAAATTAGATATAAGTAAGATACATTCAGAAAAATAAGTACAAATTACTTATATTATGCAGAGTGAAATGAAATATACTAGTACCGTATTGGCCCGAATATAAGACGGTGTTTTTTGCATTAAAGTAAGAATGAAAACCTGGGGGACGTCTTATAACTGCGGCCTAAAAAAAAAAACAAAAACAAAAAAAAACTGCGGCCTAGACATATACCCATTCACGACGCTGGATGGCGCCAGTCATCAATGAATCGAATGCTGAACTTCAGTTAGTTAGACTTCACTTTGATAATTAATGCAGTTATTGCAATTTTGTTTTATCACAATATTTTTTTCTTATTTATATTTCAAAAACCAGAAGCCATTCATTTATGAATTTGATTGCACTTTAGTTTACATATTTAAATGTTCAGATATTAAGTTTTGAATGCGAAATTAAATGCCTTTTCTCTCAAATATATTGTTATAATCATTTGTTTCAGATGTATTGTAATTATTTTCTGTATAAAAATTAATTTGGTGTTCAAAAAGTCTTTTTTTCAAACTTGAGTCTTGAAAAAGAGGGGGTCGTCTTATAATCGGGGTCGTCTTATATTCGGGCCAATACGGTATTTTGAATATCGGGCAAACATTGACTTTTTCTTTTTTTTTTAATCATAAGGAAATGGATAAGTAGCCTAACATAAATGAACAAATATAGGTCCAAAGTTCACATTGACAGCGAAGATGTTCTGAACCTCCCCATTAGAGCAAATAAAACTAAATACGATAAATAAGCCCACACAACTCTTTCATTGCTCTTAAAGATTTGATCCATTTTCTGTTACATTGCCCTTTTTTGTCGCATCAATTCAACAAACTTTTTTTTTTTCTGTTCCAGAAAACATGCACATTTGAACCAATCAGAACTACCTCTGCTGAGCACATGTCAGTATGTCAGCCAATTCAACGGATAAATGAGTTTTGCTTTGTTGCGTGCAGTCGCACATTGACGTGACTCATCACTGTCAAACTCAGATAACTGCAGCAGCCATGCCGTCCGTGGAATAAAATAAATAATAAATATTGGTGGAAACGGATTACGCTACACAAGCACTTTTCGTATGCTTGTTGTTAACACTTGTGTATGTAAATCTGATGTTGGTAGATTGTTTTCTTCTTGGAGATGAAATGCATGTGTGGCAGCTTGGCATTTTTTTTTTTTTTTTTACATAGCGTTTTGACAGTTGCCGTCAGATTTTCGGAATGAAAGCACCGTGTACCACAACAGCATTCCGGTGTTCGGCCATTCCTTACTACGCGGCGAAACGTCCTACACAATGCTCAGGGCGCTTGCGCATGCATTCACACGCATGCGCACATCGGTTAGAGGCGGCGATTACTCACTATTTTTGTTTTTATTTAGTTATTTAGAACCTTTTCACAGCCTCAAAGATACTGTTTGCATGTATTACCCTCTCATACTTGTAACCATTGTGTTTTTTTTGTGTTAGCTTTGAAGCAGTTGACCACATTAGTCACGTAGCGTGTTTAAACCGTCCTTATTTGATATAACTACATTAAAGTATTTTCTGCAGGCATTTTTTTAGTACCTTATTCCTGTATGCATCTAAACAAAACAAGTTTAGAGCGCACGGTAGTACTTTAGGTGTCAAATTCGACTAATGTAGACGTTTCGCCGATGTAGGATATTTTGGCAGAACACAGGCCCTCAATATAATACTACAACAGCATTCCGGCCCTCAATCTTATAACGGAACTGCGTTCTGGCCCTGAATCTTACACCGGAACTGCGTTCCTGACCGTTCTGGCCCACTTTCACCCCTGATTATAGCTCTTTCAACACTTTGGGGGTGGGGCTGGCGGAGAGTTTGATGTCAACTGTCATATGTAGGCCCGCTTAAACACTATTTGAGCACCCCCCGGCCAAAGCTCCGCCCCTGGGTAAGGGTGAGAGGGAGACGCGAGCAAACCTGCAAGTGGAGGCTGCAGATGTTGGAAGTTTGCCGCCGCATGTGTCCTTCGGGTGCACATTTTCCGTACTTGTTGGTTCTCTTTGTTAGCGAACGGAGCTAAAGTAGGCTATGCTAGGTAGGCCGGGAGCTTCAACGTGCAAGCAGACCCTCTTGGGATCGGCCTTTTGTCCCGGGAACGTCCTTTGCTCAAACCAGATGAGTCCCGAGGACGTTGGAATGGTCAAAACGCTTGACAAAGGAGCTGGACCGCAACCACGGAGCCGCACCCGACAAGCTGGACAAAAGAAAACGACCCACAATCCTTCACTGCACACGCTATTTCGTCATCACTACTCGCCGTCTCGTACGATTCCATCTCAGCGGCGCTGTCCTTTTACCAACTGTGTAGATAAATCCACTTTTCACCTTTGCCTGGCTCCGTGACGTCAGGTGTTCTGTCAAAATTTGCTCCCTTATAAAATTTTGCTCCCAAAGCTTTTATAAAATTTTGCTCCCAAAGCTTTTGTGGCGCTGAAAACCCCCTCTTTTACATTCAATTGGACTCTCAATGTTATCCAAAGTGCTAACTAAACTAGATACATCATAAACATACATGTGCAACACGAAAATGGCGTAAATTAAGACTTAACGACGCGGCAAAGTTATTAACAGTGAGAGCGCGGAGTGCAGTTACTGTGTGCAGCTAACATGGTAGGATGTGTCTGAGAACTTTTGTACATGTCTTTACATGATGAAAATTAATAAATATTCCTTTCTTTATGAAAGTTTGTAGTGTTTACTTTGGAATCGCCGCATTCGCGGCCATTTTTAATGTTACGCGCATGCGCAAAACCCGCAAGGTAGCAATTTTTGATGGGTTGCAAATTTTGTCAGAACACCAGTAGGTTATCAATATTCTCCCGCCAAGATGACCACTGTTTAATCAAGAATCCTACTACTAATAACATTTTCCACTGGACCAAAATTAAATAATAGCACTGAGTGAGCATTCACAGTCAGTACTCACCAGGGGCGGACTGGGACTAAAAAGCAGCCCTGGACTTTGACTCAGCCCAGCCCACAAGAATCGCTGTATGAAGGGGGATCCGGGGACATGCCCCCCTTAGAGAATTTATTTCTTTATTTTTTTTATTATTTTTTTTTTACATTTTATTGTAAAATGCATTAATTTCGTGCACTTTGAAGCGGCTATGAAGAACTACACATTGCATTATTTTTTTTATTTTTATTTATTCATTTGCATTATTTTAACTTGAATACTCTCTGAGAAATTAACAGCACAGTCCAGGTCTTAATGTAGAACCAGAAAAGGCAGGAGACTGCCTGAAGCACAAAGAAATGGTATGATTTATGATAAATCACAATGAAAAGAGGCTGTAATTATACATTTTAAGTTGAATACTCACTGAGAAATGAACAGAACACTCTCAGGATCTCCACGTAGAATCAGAAAAAGCAGGAGACTATATTTCTTATGAATTAATATTGCTGCTGCTTGTGCATTCGTTGTTTTACAGCCAAAATATTTTTTCTTAGGAGAGGGATAGTAAGACTAGCATACTGTAACTTGACACGGTTGCAAACGGGGACATGGATTAGCTGGCACTAACCCTTTAATTGCCATTTATTTCATTGAATATATAGATACCTGGTGGATAACAATTGCCAATATACCGAGCAAGTAACCCTCTTCATCCCTACTTACTTGCCCTGCGCTTGTCTGGAGAATTTCCAGTTAAAAGCCAGGCGCATTGCTGCCACCTGTCGGATTGAATGCGAACTCTAGATAATCATAGAGGATAGCGGGGATAAAAACAGTGAAGTATGTATGGCGGCCGCCGGCCGTCCAGAGCACCGGCCGTTCTGTGATCCTCCAGAAGCTACAGATTACCAGTCCGCCCCTGGTACTCACAGTTGAAATACAAAATTATAATAAAATTATAATTGAGATCTGGTGTTCACATATGTTGACATCACTTGTATAGACCCTACTCACCGACGTCACAGAATGACGTGACGCTGTATCCGGCCGCCATATTGTCAGTCTCTGTTTAGCCCTATTCTCAATGGTTTCAATTAGTCGTTCAGTTTATAGAGCAATTCATGGAAGCCCCAGTGCTTTCAGATGCGGTAAACTCATTGGATGCGTTGCATAAAAGGCGTTACGTGGAAAAGCTTCAGTCTATCCATTCGCCAGATCCATATTTGATGCCTAAATCGATATTTTTCAACCCGCTGTCTTCGCCCACTCTGCCTGACATCTGCTACCCTGATATCTACAACTATCTTTTCCACAGAAACTCGGCCTATTCTCACGAAACTTTGAAAAACATTAAGAACAGCACTCTAAGCAACATTACCCTGTGCGATTTCTAAAATGGCGACAATAAAAAAAAAAAAAAAAGTTGACTGCGATGGCCGACGCTTCAAGGATAGGTGGATTTTGGACTATTTCTTCAATAAAACATGCAACAACTGTGTCTGCCTCATTTGCAAAGAGACAGTCGCTGTTTTCAAAGAGTTCGATGTGACGCGATAATAACAAGACACGCTGACATGTACAAAATGAGGGGCGGCTAGCTTGACTTCGTTTTAACGAGTGGAGGGTGGCTTGACCGCAGTTTCGCAAGAGCCCGAGTGTCGAAAGAGAACGCCACAAAGACGAGACTTGAAATTATGAATTAAAAAAAATAATAAAGCAAATGTGACACACAGAAGGGCTTGCTAACATTTGTTTAAATATATTGTTCTATGTAAATCAGCCAAGGTAGCCCCCCGCATTTTTACCACACCAAATCTGGCCCCCTTTGCAAAAGGTTTGGACACACCTGTTTAACTGATGATCCGTAGACGAGGCCAGCTTCTTTCACTTGGTACCAGCTAAATATTATTCAAAATGTATTGATGGTGGAAGAAATAAGCATCTTGAATTTGAAACTATGTTGTCGGCAATTAGCCTCGCAATGATCTTAATTGTGGTTGTCAGCCCAAAACCCTCTAAATATATATTAAATGCATCTTACCAGATATAAAATGACTACTACATAATCCGTGGTAATCGTTTGGAGCCCAGTTTTCTCGTCGAATTGCAGCAGTCCATCTCGCTCTCCTCTCCGGGTCTCTCGGAATACGGTAGAAGTTCAAGTCTCTCCATCTATCTTCTCTGTTATTGCAACCAACCGCCACACACGCCTTCACCATTATGATTATTAATGTTAACGAGCAGAAAAACACGCCATAATAGGAGGAATTTACGTAGCGGTAATGCATATACACGACAAGTAGACGGACAACATGGCGCGGAGGCGTGGTTGTGACGTCATGTGAGTAGGGTCTATACCAAATGGTAATATTGTGGACTACATGAGCCAAAAAGAGATGTCCACATGTGTGGACGGCCGATTTTTTTATGTAGTTCTGGGCCGACCCAGGCCATTTTGGGGGGCCCTAAGCAAAATAATGCAAAGAGGCCCATATTTTTGGCCCAGCATTTCGTCACAGTGTATTGTGAAACCCATACATGCAATCCAACCCATACGTCCATATTTTGTACATTAATCAGATTTTGTTGCAGTGCATACTTCAAACTTCTCACCCCAAATGATTGTCAGTACTTACAGTAGATAGCGCCAAACCTTTTTCTAAAAGAGGTTAAGGAAGAATTTTTATTTTTTAAAGCTTGTAATCAAGTATCAAAACTCACAAAATTCAAATAAAGCAAACTGTAGTAAACAAAATAAATTATAAATTAAACAATTGCCAGATTGTGGCCCCCCCTAGTGGTCAGAGGCCCTAAGCAGTTGAATAGTCTGCATATAGGCTGGGCCGGCCCTGATGTAGTTACATCATTTCCTGTTAATTTTGGACATTTCTGGGTCACTTTCTGATGATTTGGGGGTATTTCATTTTAGCGTCACTTCTTGTTGATTTTGGAGTACAGGGATTCCTTGGGTTACAATGTCTCCGACCTACGAAGTTGAGGGTCTGGGGATTATGGCGGGAATGCTCAACTTCATTAGAATGTTCCACATATCATTCTTTAACACTTACTGTATGTTCAATGATTATGATGCCAAAATGTTAGGTGTTTCCCATTATTTTGTCCACCCTCTGTCCTCTGTAAGTTTCCTGGCCCATGTAAGGTCGTGGCCACGGCCCCCGCTATAAATTTGTTGGCCACCCCACGTGCAGTATATTAGATTGTTGTAGCATCAGTTATGCATTTCATCCCAAATGCACAGCCAGGCAAGCCGCTGCTCCTCACCTTCACAGTAGCCCCCCCGCCCCCGCTGCTGTTGCGCGCTCCGACAGCAACGGTTTAGTGCGCGCGACAAGGTAGCACAATTCGATGGGCAGCTTATTTCGGTGAACGCCACAAAAGTTAAGAGAGAAGACGGACAAGACTTCAAGTAAGTATATAGAATACCTTTGTAAAAGCAGAGGGGGAAGTATGCGCCATCGTAACTTCATCGTGCTTTTTAAGCGCTAAATTGTGTTGTTACACACCTGTCAATGACCCCGAAACGCAGTGTCAGCAATAAAATTGCTCGTTTTAACTAAAACCATCCAAACATTTATAGGTTTTCATATTTGAATGAGGATAGTATGGAAACAATGACAGAAGGGGGAAAATAAGTAAGTGAACCCACTGCCCAAAGAGACTTAAAGAGCAGTTGAAACCAATTTTTACCAAGCAATTTAATTCGGGTGTGTGCCCAATCACTGATTTAAAACTGCCCTGCCCACTATAAAACACACACCTGGTAAGAATTGTCATGATGAGAAGCAGTGTCTGATCTGCATCATGGCTCAGACAAAAGAGCTGTCTGAAGACCTGCGATCAAGGATTGTTGATTTGTATAAAGCTGGGAAAGGATACAAAACCATCTGTAAAAGTCTGGATGTTCATCCATCGACAGTCAGAGAAGTTGTCTACAAATTCAGGGAGTTTGGCTCTGTTGCTTCTCTCCCAAGGAGTGGCTGTCCACCAAAGATGATGCCAAGAATACTCAGAGAGGTAAAAAAATGAACCCTAAATTGTCTCCTAAAGACTTACAGAAATCACTGGCACAGTCCAATATCTCTGTGCAAACATCAACTCGATGGCCAAGAATGGTGGTCATGGGAGGACTCCACGGAGGAAGCCACTGCTGTCTAAAAAACATGGATGCTCATTTACTTTTCGCAAAAAGGCACTTGGACAAAATATTTTGTGGACTGATGAAACCAAAGTTGAATTGTTCGGGAGTAACACACAACGTAATGTGTGGAGGAAAAAATGGAACAGCTCACCAACATCAACACCTCATCCCCGCCGTGAAGCATGGAGAAGGGAGCATGATGATTTGGGGCTGTTTCGCTACCTCAGGGCCTGGACAACTTGCAATCTTTAATGAAGAATGAATTCAAAGTTTATCAGGAAAACCTGAGGCCGTCTGTCAGACAGTTGAAGCTAAAAAGAGGATGGATGCTGTAGCAAGACAATGATCCAAAACACAAAAGTAAATCAACTTCAGAATGGTTTCAGAACAACAAAATACACGTTCTGGATTGGCCAATCAAAGTCCAGACTTGAACCCCATTTAGATGCCGTAGCATGACCTAAAGAAAGTGATTCATGCCAGACATACCAGGAATCTGACTGAACTACAGCAGTTTTGTAGGCCAAGATTAGTCCTGATCGATGTGCCAGACTGATCTGCGGCTACAGAAAGCGTCTGGTTGAAGTTATTGCTGCCACAAAATGTTTATTGTGATGGTTCACTTACTTATTTCCCCCCCTTCTGTCATTGTTTGCCTACTATCCTCATTAAGATATGAAAATCTAACAATGTTTGGGTGATTTTAGTGAAAGCAGACACTGTTCTTTCACCTGTGTGATTTTGACAATGATCAGATCACATTTGATGGTGATTTTATGCGGAAATGTGAGAAATTCCAAAAGGATCAAAATACCTTTTCAAACCACTGTATTACTAAATCGCTATGTTTTCATATGCCTAGACGTCCCGTGCCAACTGAAGATGAAGGTCCGAGTGAAGCAAGCACAGGGGCGGAACCTCCCGAAAGCTCAACAGAAGAATCACACGCAGACTGCCCAATCGCTTCGCCGTCAGATGGCGACGACGCAAAGTCACACTCTCCATACACTGATGATGAAAAGACCAAAGTTGACAAGAAGCACTGGAAATGCGCTCAGTGTGGGAAGTTTAATTTGAAAAGGTACCTGAGGAGCCACACTGCTGAAAAACCTTTCTCGTCACGATTAACGGCTCACGCGAGAACCCATGCTGCTGAGAAACCTTTCCCCTGCTCAGATTACGGCCAAAGATTCACTCATAAGAGAAGAAATGTGCTATATACATAAATTTGCCTTGCCTTGCCTTTGAAGAACATTTTTTGTTCATTTTCACATTACTTTCTGTAGGCGACAAAACTTTTGTCTTGCCAATTTTTGACCTTTATGTTTTCATTAAATGATCAATCTTTTTTCAGTGAAACAAATATAGTTTTGTATATTCAACATCATTTGGGAGGGTCTTAGCTTTCATATGAGCCATTTCTGAAACCAATTGAAAAATTTAAAGTCAGGTTATTAGGGCCCGAGCACTAAGCGTGCGAAGGCCCTATTGTTTTGCAAAGGATTTTTTTTTTTCTTTTTCAGGGCAAATGAAAACGGCCAATTTGGAGGCCTGAACATGCACGAAAAGTCACCAAAATTTGCACATACGTGCGGAAAATTGTAAATTTTGATAATTTTACAACGTTGCAAAAAATGAAACAAAATGGCTCAGTGGCGCCCCCTTGAAATTTTAAAATTGGCCTATAACATTAGAGTCTGTCAGCGTAGAGCGATGAAATTTGGGGAGTCTATACCTTGTCCAAAACCACTCCAAAATAGCATTTACACCCATATTCCAAACCCAACAGGAAATCGGTTATTTTGGATCGAATATGAAATTTTTATCGATTTACAGGGTGCACATTTGAGACCTTTTCGCCGAGGGAGTTAGTTGGATCATCTTCAAAATTGGTGAGACTGTTCAGGAGACATATGAGATCTAAAATGTTCAAAATGGTGCGTTTTCATTCACGGGTCTGACCTGGGCGTGGTGCCAAAGTCGGCCATTTTTTCGGCAAAATGACAAATTCATTAACACAACGTTCAATCTTTTTCATATCTGGCATGTATGTGCGGGATCCCACCCTTAACACGAGTGCATTGAAACATTACCAATTAGGCCTAGCGCCCCCTAGTGGGAACAGGAAATGCCTTTTTTTACTATACAGGCTCCTCCTCCAAGGAAAAAAAATATATTCACCTGAAACCTGTATCAGGGGAGCCATAAGACATGTGTTCAGGTGTCTGATGAAAAATACTGAGGTTTGGTTGAAGCAGAAGAGTCCAACAGGAGAAGTGAAAATGACTGAAGCCATTTCGTCTCACCACAAGTTTTGAACAGGCATAACTTCTACAACATATCTGCGCCAAACATCTCGTGCTTGTTGAGTCATACTCTGAAGGGTCCTGTTGGGGTCATTTGCATCAACCCTACAGCGCCAACTAGTGGCAATAGAAAGTCACTCATTTTTCTCATATATGTCCAGTTCATTTCAGGTTGGTCATTGTTGTTTCAAGACCTTTTGAAATACTTATTTTACGGCCCATGTCCACATGTCTCTGTCTGTTGCAGTGACGACCCTTTATTCGCTCCTTTTTTGTAGTACTCTCTCTAATAGGGGTTTTATCTCTTAGGTGTGTGAATGTAAAGAGGCGACTTTCGAGCATGTTAGGTTCTAATGAGATGATTAGAGAGGACGATCTGCCACCACCCTGACCTGCACACTGTCCAAGTTGCATGACGTCCGAGTTGTGCTAGATTGCGAGGGCCCGTTCAGTCCTGCTTGCAGGCCTAGTTAGCAATTGTTTCTACAAAATGGATAAGCGACAAGACTTGTGTCAGGGACTGTATGTCGGTAGTGACTTGATATCGTGTAAACACTTTGTGATGGCACTGCCACATCATAAAAAAAAAAGCCCTTAAAGTGCCTTAATCAAAGCATGAAGAACTGCTTCTCCCACCCCATTCCTCAACCCATTTAAAGTGCCTGTTCACCCCAAGATTGGCCAAAACAAGTGTGCAACAACTGTGGGACCATTTGACTTACGAGGAAGTGAGTAAATATCGTGTTT
The DNA here is from genome assembly GCF_030265065.1 of Corythoichthys intestinalis. Taxonomy (NCBI): domain Eukaryota; kingdom Metazoa; phylum Chordata; class Actinopteri; order Syngnathiformes; family Syngnathidae; genus Corythoichthys; species Corythoichthys intestinalis. The sequence goes on from NC_080411.1 coordinate 3,487,935, forward strand.
TGTACAATGTCAAATTCTGGGATCATGGCACACGTTTCAAAGGGCAGCTGAAGAGCTTTTCGGATTTTGTTCTTGAGTGTTTTACTCGGTTGAATTGTATTAAATGCCTCATTTGCTGTCTGAAAAAGTTTTGAGTTTCAAATCTGAAACGCGTGGACATTGAAGATGCGTTAGTGTTTTTCAGCTGAATCAGAGTTTGTGAGCGACGCTGAAGCTAAAGCGAAGAAGCCTGCGGTCATCCGAGCATCATGAGGAAGAAGTACCTGTTCATCAAGCCAACATGCGTGAGCGTCTTGGTTATAATCATCTTGTGGTACGTCTAATCGTGGATTTTCCTTACCGTTCAAGGTAGTCCAATCAAAAGGCCTTGGATCTTAACATTTGCTAAGCTATTTACAGTGGGGCAAATAAGTATTTAGTCAACCACTAATTGTGCAAATTCTCCCACTTGAAAATATTTGAGAGAAACCTCAACCACGAGAGACAGAATGTGTAAAAACAAAAAACAAAATCGCATTTTTTGATTTTTAAAGAATTTATTTGCAAATGATGGTGGAAAATAAGTCTTTGGTCAATACCACAAGTTCATCTCAATACTTTTTTAGGTACCCTTTGTTGACAATAACGGATGCCAAACGTTTTCTGTAACTCTTCACAAGCTTCTCACACACTGTTGCTGGTATTTTGGCCCATTCCTCCATGCAGATCTCCTCTAGAATAGTAATCTTTTGGGGCTGTCGTTGGGCAACACGGACTGTCAACTCCCTCCACAGATTTTCTATGGGGTTGAGATCTGGAGACTGGCTACGCCACTCCAGGACCTTGAAATGCTTCTTACGAAGCCACTCCTTTGTTGCCCTGGCTGTTTGTTTGGGATCATTGTCAAGCTGAAAGACCCAGCCACGTCTCATCTTTAATGCCCTTGCTGATGAAAGGAGATTTTCACTCACAACCTCTCAATACATGGCCCCATTCATTCTTTCCTTTACACAAATCAGTCGTCCTGGTCCCTTTGCAGAAAAACAGTCCCAAAGCATGATGTTTCCACCCCCATGCTTAACAGTAGGTATGGTGCAATTCAGTATTCTTTTTCCTCCAAACACAAGAACCTGTCTTTCAACCAAAAAGTTGTTTTTTGGTTTCATCTGACCATAACACATTCTTCCCGTCCTCTTCTGGATCCAAATGCTCTATAGCGAACCGCAGATGGGCCTGGATGTGTACTTTCTTCAGCTGAGGGACACGTCTGGCAGTGCAGGATTTGAGTCCCTGGCGGCGCATTGTGTTACTGATAGTAGCCTTTGTTACTGTGGTCCCAGCTCTCTGTAGGTCATTCACTAGGTCCCCCCGTGTGGTTGTGGGATTTTTGCTCACCGTTCTTGTTATCGTTTTGACGCCACGGGGTGAGATCTTGCATGGAGCCCCAGATCGAGGGAGATTATCAGTAGTCTTGCATGTCTTCCATTTTCTAATAATTGCTCCCACAGTTGATTTCTTTACACCAAGCGTTTTACCTATTGCAGATTCAGTCTTCCCAGCCTGGTGCAGGTCTAAAATTTTGTCTCTGGTGTCCTTCGACAGCTCTTTGGTCTTGGCCATAGTGGAGTTTGGAGTGTGACTGACTGAGGTTGTGGACAGGTGTCTTTTACACAGATAATGAGTTAAAACAGGTGCCATTAATACAGGTATTGTAATTGTAATACAGGTTTGTATATCATGACTCACACCTTATTTGCATTAACCCTTTAACACCAAACGTGTCGGATGCGACACGTTTACGCATATCATCTTTGAAGCCTCGTAACGCTGTAATTACGTCACCCACGTGCCCCTGGTTGCTCTCGTTTGAAAGTACGGAAGTTGATGTCCACACCAGTTTTTATTTGAAGTCAATCGACCAAGAAAAACGGGAGATAATGTCATTTGAGTTTTATAGTTTTATTGCACTCACAAATATGCATTAAAACGCTGCATGGACCATGTATCTATCTCCATATTTCCATCATTTCGTGTCCTTTTTCAAAACCGAAAGACTGACTGTCTCAGGAAATTAGAATATTGTGTATTCTAATTTCCTGAGACAGTCCTGTATATATACACAGGACTGTCTCAAAAAATTAGAATATTGTGTATTCTAATTTCCTGAGACAGTCCAGTATATACCTTTGATAAGGTGATGGGTACAATACCTAACTTCACAAAGAGATATCCTCCAAACCATTTTTGTGTTGGATAATAGATATTTTTTTTAAATTCTCACTATTTTGCACTGTATATAACATGTTTTGACCATAGTATGTGTGAAGGCCAAAAACGCCCATGACCATAGCTGCTGTTTGTGTTGAATTGTCAAACATAAAAGTATTTTGAATTGTCAAACATAAAACTATTCAATCTAATTTTTTTCAACTCAATGTTTATCCTAGCAAGTTAAATAAATATGATCAAGCTTCAAAACGGTTGGTCGAGCATGTTTGGTTGTCAGTGGGACTTTAACATTACAAATTTTGAATAAAGATTTTGGGATTTTTTTGTCTTTTTGGGTCCAAAATGTGGATTAAAGTTGGTCAGTGAAAAAAACAACAGTTTGGACATGAAGTTCAAGGTATCCTGAAAAAAGGGACCCAACTTGGCCATTGTGAACAGTTTTTTCTTTGAAATATAAAGGCAACATCAAAGGCATGCAAATTCGGCCAAAATAGGCTTAGGTGTTAAAGGGGTAATCCACAACATTGCTTTCAATTGTTGGTGGTAAGTAAAACAAGTTACGATGGGGGAGTAGTTGAACCCTGGACGACCTAAAAAAGAATGTTTAATAACGGCAAAACGATGACGGCGTAAACAAAACTTTTACGGCACAAACAAGCACAAATGTAGCACAAACGATTGACAATATTTTGATATAAATTTGCGTCTGATGGGAGGCCAGTTTCACGGAGGTTTAATTTTAATGGATGAATATTGCAATTAGGGCTGTCAAACGATTCAAATTTTTAATCGAGTTAATCACAGCTTAAGAATTGATTAATCGTAATTAATCGCAATTCAAACCATCTCTAAAGTATGCCATATTTTCCTGTAAATTATTGTTGGAATGGAAAGATAAGACACAAGACGGATATATACATTCAACATACGTTACATAAGTACTGTATTTGTTTATTATAACAATAAATCAACAAGATTTTATATTAAAACCCCTCTTAATGTTTTCGTTTTAATAAAATTTGTAAATTTTTCAAACAAAAAAATAAACTAGTAGCTCGCCATTGTTCATGTCAATAATTACACAATGCTCATGGTGCTGAAACCCATAAAATCAGTCACACCCAAGCGCCAGCAGAGGGCAACAAAACACCAAAAAAACACAAGTAACAAATGGACATGACACTGTGCTGTCATTTTAATCTGTTTGAGCGGGGCACGTGCGTTAAATGTGTCAAATATTTTAACGTTATTAATTTTAAAAAATTAATTACCGCCCGTTAACGCGATAATTTTGACAGCCCTAATACATAACACTGTACATAAGCTGTATTGTATTATAACAATAAATTAACAAGATGGCATTAACATGATTAACATTCTCCTAAAGCGATCCATGGATAGCAAGACTTGTAGTTCTTAAAAGATAAATGTTACTACAAGTTATAGAAATTTTATATTAAAACCCCTCTCAATGTTTTCGTTTTAATAAAATTTGTAAAATTTTCAAACAAAAAATAAACTAGTAGCTCGCCGTTGTTCATGTCAATAATTACACAATGCTCATGGTGCTGAAACCCATAAAATCCGTCGCACCCAAGCGCCAGCAGAGGGCAACAAAACACAAGTAACAAATGGACATGACACTGTGCTGTCATTTTAATCTGTTTGAGCGGGGCATATGCGTTAAATGCGTCAAATATTTTGACGTGATTAATTTAAAAAATTAATTACCGCCCGTTAACGCGATAATTTTGACAGCCCTAATTACAATGAATGAATGATGTTCACGAAATGGCAGTACCTTAGAAGACGAGCTGTTTTGTGTTTTGACAGGTGGCGGCCCTTTGACAGACTCAAACTGTGTGAAGATAGCAGGTGAATGCAAACGAGCGGCCTCGTTTCCATTTTCCGGCTGCCGTTCATAAACCTTTGCGTTTATTACAGGGACAACCTGTTGAAGCGTTACAACAAAAACTGGACGAAGAATGACGACAACCACCAAAACTTTACGTAAGGCAAATTGTGCAGCGAACTAGGGGTGTAACGTTACACAAAAAAATCTCGGTTCGGTACGTACCTCGGTTTTAAGGTCATGGTTCGGTTCATTTTCGGTACAGTAAGAAAACAAAATGCAAAATATAAATTTGCTAGTTGTTTATTACACACTTTTGTGCTTTCAACAATAGGAACATTAGCCTATACAAAGCTGGAATTCTGCTCAAGAAGTAGCGGGTATTTAAAGATAATAATCCAACAACAATTTGCCTTTCAGACCCCGCGTATTGGTCAGCTCTCTTTCTGAAAAAAAGAAGAAAAAGAAGTCCTGTGCTAAAGGGAAAAGCAATCCCAATGACAAAGATTTTAACGTGTATTTTACAAATGAAATGCCTCAATGAATCTTTTTTTTTTTCTTATGAACGGTTTTCAAAAGCTTTATTGGTGGATTTTCTCAAGTTGAAGCGCCACAGAAATTAATACATTTAATTGTGTAAGCAGGATCTGTGTATTATTCTTATTATTTAATTACAGGTATTTTAGCTCATTTCAATTTATTTTATTTAAATGGGCTATTATTTATTTATTATTATTATTATTTATTTTATGCTGTATTACTTTAGTTTCTATGTGAATAGTAGTTCCTACTTGTTTTGTTGTGGTAGGAGGGTTTTGCATTGAACACGGGGCCGTGTTGGTGATTATTATAGCAGAGAAGACAGCAGTAAATCAAAAAAGACAAGTCAACTGTGCCCGGATCTACCACTCAAGAGATCTGATGGACTCAAAAAGTGGGTTACGATTTCATGTTAGTTTGAAAATCGACCGGATCCACCGTATTTTTACATGAGTGACTTCCGGTCTGCCCGATCCTAGCTAGTAGTATTGACACAGGAGGGCCGCGTCTCAGGTCAAATAATAAACTCTGCCGTTGTTTTTGCGTGCATCGCGTTGAGCCGCTTCTGGGACGCGTCTAACACGCGGCCGCACTGCGACTGGTGTGCATTGGCTGATTGACTTTAACGCCCGCGTTTCACTGCGTTCTCGCGGCGGCAACGTTGTCGCGCCGTTGACGTTTCTGGGTTATATACCGTCCTACCGTGTTGGTCCTCATTATACTAGAGAAGACGGAGTAAATATAATCTACACAAAGAAACTAACCCGATCGACTCACAGCCTCGGGTTACATTACGTCAGAAACTCGTTTGGTACGCCTCCGTTCCGAACCGAGCACCCCGTACCGAAACGGTTCAATACAAATACATGTACCGTTACACCCTTACAGCGAACGCAAACGAGCCCAGTGGCCCGACGTTTATAAAACTTTGTCCGTCCTGTCCGGCAGTTCCGAGCTGAGCGCCGCGTGTCATGGATTCGAGAAAGCCATCGTCACGCAGGCCAACACGCCCGTCGGAAGCAGATTTGAATACGATGGCGATAACAGCTCTCTGCGGGTGACTCCGAAGATGTTTAAAACCTTCATCAAAGTAAGTATTATAAAGTCATCCATGACGCTAGGTGGGGAAATGCTAAAATTCCATCATTTATCCATAAACGCATGCCTTTTGGATTCATTTCATGACACTTTGTGTAATTGCACACATCGCAACACCAAGAAAATGATAGAAATTTGGATCGATTGTCAAGCTAAAACGACCGGTGCCCGAGATCCCGGAAATCTAGCATATTGCGTGATATACTTTTGCAAGGCACTGTATTTCTGTCGGGCTGTGAATGGGTGTGTGTGTGGGGTGGTGGGGTCAAGTCATCAGCCAATCAAACGTGCATTTCAGGGGAAAAATGGACTGGCACATTCAACAAGTGAAAAGGGGTCAGTGTAAGTGAACATGATGAAAGTACTGTAATTCATTTAATAATGGTAGGATCCTTACAACATATAGGAAGACAATCTAAATGACCTATATAACTGAAGTCATTATATAATGCAAATAAGATTGCTTAAAAGGTCGTGGGGATAATTTGAGCATCCTGAAAAGTTGATAGTGTTATGTCCCAAAGGTCCCTATGCAAACCTACGCCCTTGATTGAAGGACACTTAAAATGTTGCGTTGCGGCTACTTCAAATTTAAAATTTGAAGAAGTTATCAGAATTTTGTTTTACAGTCTAGCTTTAAGTAGCGTTGCAAGCATATTCCCACGTGAGGAGGAGATACACCTTATAACCGACCGATAAGACAAGAAAAGGGATGAAAGGTCAGATTAGGGTACGGCGGCGCAGGGGCCGAGTGCGCTAGCAGCGCAATCCACGTGGTAGCGGAAAACACTGACCCCGATGCGTGTGTATTTTTTCAGGAGCATCCTTTCTCCAAAGAGAAGTTCGCTACATGCGCCGTGGTTGGCAGCGGCGGTATCCTGATACACAGCAAGTGCGGGAAAACCATCGACTCGGCGGACTTTGTGTTCAGGTGCAATCTGCCACCTCTGAACGACGAGTACGGCCCGGATGTGGGCGTCAGGACCGACCTTGTCACGGCCAATCCCAGTATCTTCGAGAAAAAGTAAGAACCTTTGAAACATTCCTACATTTATTTTAATCCGTATTAAATTCATTTAGTCAATGTAGTTGTGAACTCACCTAGAATTGCTGAGACTGCAATTTAAAAGTATTTCATCTCATCTGGTGACAATAATGTGACAGATGATAAAGAGAACAAAATCATGTACAAGCTAATTATACCATTTGCTTTGAGTCTAGTCAGTGATTGCCAATAAAATTCCACTTCAGGGTGTGAGTGAGTTGTTTTCCACCCTGGCAAAAATGTACATTTACACAATTAAAAAAAAAACACTAAATATGACTAAATAGTACATCCCAATTAAAGTGCTAAATTGACACCTCTAATCTATTCACTGTATCAATGTTTCACTTTGCATCAAGTTAGAGTGGCTTGTAATAAGATAATCCTTTATTGATACCCCCCCTTCCCCCCCCAAAATAAGGGATATTCAGGTATTGTTGCAGCAGTATGAAGACAGCATACAGTCAAAAAAATATTTTAAAAAAATTATGACTAAAATAATGTTATTAATGAACAGTGTTGTTAATCTTACTTTAAAAAAGTAATTAATTACAGTTACAAATTACTTCTCCCTAAAAGTAATTGCGTTAGTAACTCAGTTACCTGAATGTAAGAGTAATTAGTTACTTGGCAATGTAACTGGTGATAATTTTCATGTTTTTTTTGTTTGTTTTTTTTTTCAAAAAAAACAAAAACAAACAAACAAACAAAAAAAAACGGGTCACACAACGTGAAGTTTAAAGGGTTTTTTGGGACACCCTAAACTTAACTAGACACAGGGGTATTGCGATAACTAGATACTGTAACCTTTGCTATGTGTGTAGGTAATTTAATGTTGTGAATCAACCGTTAAAGTTGTTAAAATTGCTCCCGTTAATGCATTAGTTCCCGTCTACTTTTGATATGTGTAAGTTTTAAAGCTATTTAATCATTTAAAGATAGATTTAAGTCAAGATTTTGCCGATTTAGGGGCATTTTAGATAAAAAAGTGACTTAGGTTCGCTAGGAAGGTTCTCTACAACAGAGCCTTTCTGAGGAGTCTACTGCTTTAAGATGGTGGCTGTTTACTAACGCATCTAGTTCTTTATTATACATGTTGCTAATGCAGCCATGTCTGTCATTTGCATCTAGTTCTGGATATATGTGATGTCTCCCGAAGCATCATGTGGGCGTAGTTTGTAGGCTATCGGCTACAGTCAGGTATTGTTGGAGCCACCTAGCATACAGTTGTGGTCAAAAGTTTACATACACTTGTGAAGAACATAATGTCATGGCTCTCTTGAGTTTCCAGTTATTTCTACAACTCTGATTTTTCTCCGATAGAGTGATTGGAACAGATACTTCTTTGTCACAAAAAACATTCATGAAGTTTGGTTCTTTTATGACTTTATTATGGGTTAACAGAAAAAGTGATCAAATCTGCTGGGTCAAAAAAATACATACAGCAACACTAATTAGCAATTTCTTTTGAGTGATTGTTGACTTGAACAATCATTGACTTGAACAAGTCAGGAAAGTCACTTGGAGCCATTTCAAAGCAGCTGCAGGTCCCAAGAGCAACAGTGCAAACAATTGTTTGTAAGTATAAAGTGCATGGCACTGTTTTGTCACTGCCACGATCAGGAAGAAAACGCAAGCTATCGCCTGCTGCTGAGAGAAAATTGGTCAGGAGGGTGAAGATTCACCCAAGAATCACCAAAAAGCAGATCTGCCAAAAATTAGAAGCTGCTGGAACACAGGTGTCAGTGTCCACAGTCAAGCGTGTTTTGCATCTCCATGGACTGAGAGGCTGCCGTACAAGAAGGAAGCCCTTGCTCCAAAAGCGGCACCTTAAGGCTCGACTGAAGTTTGCTGCTGATCACATTGCCAAAGATAAGACCTTCTGGAGGAAAGTTCTGTGGTAAAAATCGAGCTGTTTTGCCGCAATGCCCAGCAATATGTTTGGAGGAGAAAAGGTGAGGCCTTCAACCCCAAGTACACCATGCCTACCGTCAAGCACGGTGGTGATAGTATTATGCTGTGGGGCTGTTTTGCTGCCAATGGAACTGGTGCTTTACAGAGAGTAAATGGGATAATGAAGAAGGAGGATTACCTTCAAATTCTTCAAGATAACCTAACGTCATCAGCCCGAAAATTGGGTCTTGGGCGCAGTTGGGTGTTCCAACAGGACAATGACACATCAAAAGTGGTAATGGGATGGCTAAATCAGGCTAGAATTAAAATTTTCGAATGGCCTTCCCAAAGTCCCATTGAGAACTTGTGGACAATGCTGAAGAAACAAGTCCATGTCAGAAAGCCATTAAATTTAACTGAACTGCACCAATTCTGTCAAGAGGAGTGGTCAAAGATTCAACCAGAAGCTTGCCAGAAGCTTGTGGATGGCTACCAAAAGCGCCTAACTGAAGTGAAAATGGCCAAGGGACATGTTACTAAATATTAGCGCTGCTGTATGTATATTTTTGACCCACCAGATTTGATCACTTTTTTGTTACTGAGGCGGGAAGGGCGTGCGTTACTATGTTGGTTGACTGACGCGACAAAAGTCTGAGAAAGACGGACTCACGGAGACGAGAGAGCAGAGCAGGCGTGGGGAGGAGGCAAGGGAGGGTGACGCCGTTGCAAACGCGATGCTACTACTGTATGTACAGTTGTGGTCAAAAGTTTACATACACTTGTGAAGAACATAATGTCATGGCTCTCTTGAGTTTCCAGTTATTTCTACAACTCTGATTTTTCTCTGATAGAGTGATTGGAACAGATACTTCTTTGTCACAAAAAAGTCATGAAGTTTGGTTCTTTTATGACTTTATTATGGGTGAACAGTAACGGCGTTGCCAAGATGAGAAAAGTAATTAATTAGATTACTCACTACTGAAAGTAAACGCCGTTCCTACGCTGGCAATGAACACAAATTTCTGCGTAAGTCAGAAAAGCGTACGGCACGCAACACGTCACCTTTGCTCATTAATATTCATGACGTTAGCAACCGTTGCTATTGGGTCAAACTCACGTTTGTGGAAGATTTTGGTAGCAACTTGTTGGTTCCTTTTTTATTTTTAATAACATTGACGCCTTTTTCAAACGATGTCTTGATTCTTGGCATGAGCGTATCGATAACTTTTTGGGGTCAGTTGAGCCAATTTTGCAAATTAGACGCTGATCTCGACCCCCCCACAGGTACGAGTTTTTGACGGCACAACGGGAGAACTTTGTGGAGGCACTCCAGAGTTATGGGAAGGCCTTGGTCTTCATGCCTGCCTTCTCCTACAGCCAGTACACGGCACTTTCCATGTGGGCCGTCAACACGATGGAGGAATTCGACAGCCCCACTCGCGCTGTCTTCTTCAATCCGGAGTACCTGCGCAACCTGATCCAGTTCTGGAGAGACAAGGGACTCAGGTCCATTCGTCCCTCCACGGGCTTCCTGGTGGTCAGCCTGGCTCTGGAGGTGTGCTCCGAAGTGCATCTTTACGGCTTTTGGCCGTACAGCACTCCCCCGTACGGACGCCACACGCTCACCAATCACTACTATGATGACGTGAAGGTCAACGCCACGGCTCACGCCATGCCTGTAGAGTTTGACCTACTGCTTGATAAGCACAGCCAGGGCGTGCTCAAGCTTCAACTCGAGGATTGTCCGGCTGACAGAAAATAACTCTTTAGCACTGCTATTGCTTCATGAAATGTATTAGCACACATGAATATAATTACACCTACATGCACACACATAGCCAGACAAGTTCAAGGGGTGTCGCCAGCTTGCTTCCCCTTTCCCTTTTAGGGCAAGACACCGTCTGTTGCTAGGGCCAACCCCCAAATAAAAAGAAAGGCCGCGGGAGGGGTAGGTTAGAGCAATTTTGGTGACTGCATTGTAAGCCTGAACGATATATCGTTTAAACATCGCCATTGCAATGCGCATGCGCAATAGTCCCATCGCGAGGACGTGCAATAGGGTTTTTTTTCTCTTCTTCATACCAGGCATGCAAACTGGTTAGGGGTGAAAAAGGTGACAAAGTAACATGGACACACCCCATGCGCAGAAAAGTGCATTTCATAGTGCAACCAGAGACATCTCGAGTTAAACACATACATACACATAAACATACACAGTACCAGAGGTTGCGCTAGACTTTTTCGTTGTTTGTCATTTTGACTGACAGTGTCATAAAAATCCGGTCATAATCTATTTTTACCCGTCACTTACATTTTTAAAATGATAATAATGACATATTCAATAGTATTTAGTTTTCATTCATTTTTAATTAATATTCTGTCCGAACAAGCTTAACAAGAGGCAAACAGACAGCGGAGTGCACCAATCAGCGACGGGCAGACGTGCCGTTAGCAAAGCGACGACGGCAGGACGAGGGACTGGCGCGCGGAAGTAAACATACGAGGAGAACGGAGTTTATTCAACATGGCTAGCGCGAGACAGACTGTTGTCGATGTCTCGTGTCGATGTGTTTTAGCTCATTTAAAACTGAATTTACCGCGGATTGGAACATATTCTGGGCTCTCCCGCCATCCGTGTTGTTGTAGAGACGACTTTTGGCGCGCAAGAGTGACGTTGCTCGTGAAGAACACGTCACGCAAATAAACAAGTCTGATTTGTCGATTGATTTTGTAGCTACTCGAGAGGCTGTGTCCTAGACTTTTCTCTCAGTGTTTGAAAAATACAGGGAGAACAGTCTGGCCGTGCCAGACAAACACTCAGTTGCCTTGACATTTTTCAGAGTAAGGCCAACGACGTCATGCATCAAGAGAGACAATAGCTAATTAATATGCTCACTCGCCACCCTGTGGTCTGGGATGTGAATTGCAACCTGTCAAAATGACGGATGGACTTCAGTTTTTTCCGTCACCGTTGTAAAAAACCGGTCAACGACAGAAAATATTCGGTTAACGCGACCCCTGCACAGTACATAATAATTTAACATATACAAGTCTAAATCTCTCATCCTGAAATCAGAACATATAAAACGCAGTAAGTAGCAAATTATACAAAATCTACAGGGTGACCCAAAAAAAAGTTTACACTCAGTTGACTGCTTGTTTAAAAGCCATTGAAACATATCTAAATAGGTTGTCATGCTTAAGTGATTCATTAAGGTCACTCAATGAAGCTGGTAATCTCTCGTCTCTACAATTCCTGTGCTTCTGCTGAAAATGAAGAAAACTTTAGCTGTACCTGAATTGCTGCGTGCCGGTCTGACACCTACTGAGATTGCAGCAAATCTGAGAATATCCAGATGTGCAGTCTACAAAGTTAAAAAGAAGCTGAAAGATACTGGAACAGCCTCACGAAAACCTGGGTCTGGATCTGTGCGGACCAAAAAGTTGATTGACAAGGTGATATGTGGCCACCCCAGAGTCCAGATCTCAATCCCCTGGATTATACCATATGGGCAACTGTGGAAGACAGTGCCTGTAAGAAGCCACAAACCTCTGTGGCAGCCTTGGAGAGGTCCATTGTTAGATCTTGGGAAAAGATGACAGCATCCTACATAAAGAAGACCTGTCAAGCGTTCCGCAGGCGCCTGGAGGCTGTTGTGACACTTAAGGGAGGACACATTGAAAAATAGAGTGTACTGTACATGTTCTTTACAATAATGTATAATTTGTGATTAAATTCTAATTCTAAGATGAATAAACATGGCATTTAAATTGTATTATGGCAGTGTAAACTTTTTTTTGGGTCACCCTGTAAATTATAAAATATACAGTATGTTAGGGTGACCAAACGTCCTCTTTTGCCCGGACATGTCCACCTTTCACGTCGTGTCCTCGTCATCCGGCCGGGTTTTATAAATTCATGAAAATGTCCGGTTTTTATGATTTTTCACGGGACCAATTTGAAGAGAATCCCTCCGGCCGCTGGGGGGCAGCGCTTGCCTGCGTCATCGTGGCTCCTACTAGTAGGGGCGGGAGAAGGAGTACAGTTTACACTTTACACACGGGACACTTTTGAAAAAAAATAATAATTGTCTGCCGCAAGACTGTGCAGCGCATCATGAGAGCAGCTGAGAAGGTCATCGGTGCCCCACTCACGCCCCTCCTGGATATCTACAACTCCCGCCTCATCCACAAAGCCACCAGGATTGACCCCACCCACCCATCCCACAGCCTCTTCAGCTTGCTGCTGCCAGGGAGAAGACTGTGGAGTCTCCGGGCCAGAACCAGCAGGCTCAAGGACAGCTTCTTCCACCAGGCTGTCAGGGCTCTGAACTTTCTCCCGTCACTACCCCTTCGTACCACTCTACCTTCTGCCAAATAAGGTAACCCCCCTTCCATCAACCCCTGCCGTCCAATGCACTAGCATACTTTAATATTCACTCAGGACTGTTATATTCAGCTGCTATTTCTTTCTCTCTTGAAAATGCACTACCTAACTTCAAGTCACTTTTGTACACATCTTTTGCACCATATTACATTTTTTAATTATTTTCATTTTGTTGTACATAGTCCAGTTGCTATCTTATTCATAATTATTTTTATCTGTTATTATTATTTCTTTATTTTTGTTATGCTCTGTTTTTATACGCATGTTTGCACGTGGGGAGAGAGGAAAGCAATTTCATCTGTGCTGTATGTTCTACGTGTATGCATATTTGACAATAAAGCTGAACTTGAACTTGTTCAGGGGGCCGGAAAAAATGTGGAGAAGAGCCGTATCCGGCCCGGGGGCCGTAGTTTGGGGACCACTGCAATAAAGACTTTCACACAGTTACAATATTACGATTTTAATGTCGTAAAATTACGACGTCAATCTCATAAATTTACGGCTTCGTTCTCCTAGTCCCCTTTTTTTGTGTATGTACAAATTTTGCTATATTTAGGCTTGAGGCAAGCATATTTGTGACAGGAACTTTGTACATTTGGACTTGCCGTACATCATCCGCCGCAGAAAGTGGCAAAACTGCTAGACAGTGGGCTTCACTGACTTTTTTTTTTTTTTTTTTTTTTAAATGCTCAGTTACCACCGAACAGGACGCATGACGACAGCGTCACCAAAACGCCTTTTTTCCCTCAACTTTACTGCCTGCTTCAAGTCCTTTCGGTGCACGTTGAAGCCTCGCGGCCTATCTTAGCTTAGCTAGCTAACAAAGACAAGCGTTGGGAATAATCGTCTCCATTTTGTGTGCAAAATGTGCGAAAGTGGGACAGCGGCGGCGGCAGTCAAACTGGACGAAGAACTTTGTGGATCAAAAGAGGAGCTGGCACGTCATCAACATACCACTTTTGACGAGAAGCGGCCTACAGTTGCAGTCTTCACAGCAGGTTTTGCTTACTTTTCCCACAATGTTTGAACTGAGTTTAATTGCTATTGTTTTTAAACAGTTGTCCAGTCAGTCAAGATAACTCGTTGGTTGGCGTTAAAGGTGATAGACGTCCAAATTAGTGCTGCAACGATTAATCGATTTATTCGAGTATTCGATTAGGGAAAAAATATTAAAATTAAATGTTGCTGCTTCGAGTATTTATAATATAATATTTATAATAGTTTGATTAAAGTGGCGTTGTAATCGTTTGTTTTTGAAAGTGTTTGCTTTTAGTTTCATTGATTTGGGTGGATACACTGCTCTCTAGTCTGCCTCATTTTACATGAAAGACCAACATAAACTGGGCTTTTGTTTAAGCTAATGTTTTTTAATGCAGTCGTAATTTAGTTTAAAGGTACATTTAGCCAATTTTTGTGGGAATATATGTCTGAACCATTTGTTAAGAACATTGTAAAAAAAAAAAACTAAAAAAACTGAGTATTTTATAGCATTTAAGCTAGTAGACTTTTGCTATGTAAGTTAGCCAATTGTTCTTTTGTTGTACATATGTAGATCCATATATATATTAGGGCTGTCAAAATTAACGCGTGAACGCGCGGTAATTAATTTTTTAAATTAATCACGTTAAAATATTTGACACAATTAACGCAGATGTCCCGCTCAGACATTATTCTGCCTTTTGGTAAGTTTCACAGCAAGGCTTTTTGTGCTGTCTAACAGCGAACTCTTGTGGTCGCTTTGCAACATGGTTTATTCTTTTCTTGCCAGTTCAATATGGCTGCACAACGTCTCTGTTGTGCTTATATGATCCTTGGACAAGATTTGTCCGTAAGTATGGTTGTTGTAAAGAATGTACATATTATGTTAATAAGCGAAATGTTATATTTTTTGTATGAGACACTTTTTGTTTATGTTTAGTGAACCTGTATAGCGTGCTAAGCTAACGTTGCTAATGCAATGCTTGTGTACTTTTTTTTGTTGTAGTTTTAGGACGGTCTAAAGAGGACAATGGTTTGAGGCCATTTTATTAATAAATCAGATGAAAAAGGAAGAAGTCTGATTATTAAGGCGTCGTTCACTAGCTGTCTAGCTTTGGAAAAAGTAGACGCGTCGGAGTGAGGACAGCATAGACAGATTTAAATGACAGTAGAGTGAAATGCCCACTACAGTCCTTATGTACCGTATGGTGAATGTATATATCCATCTTGTGTCTTATCTTTCCATTCCAACAATTTATTTTACAGAATATATATATATAATTCACAGAAAAATATGGCATATTTTATAGATGGTTTGAATTGCGATTAATTGCAATTAATTACGATTAATTACTTTTTAAGCTGTAATTAACTCGATTAAAAATTTTAATCGTTTGACAGCCCTAATATATATATATATATTTTTTTTTTTAAATACCGTTTGAGGCCCATCTCGGGTATTTTAATTTTTTCATGTTTATCTGATTACTCGATTATTCGAACTAGTTCATCGAATAACTATGTTAGTTAAGAATAAATTATTCTAGTTATTCGAATACTAGTTATTCGAACTAGTTCATCGAATAATCGACTACTAAAATAATCGATAGCTGCAGCCCTAGTATGTTATCAAGCGTATTGAAATTTTTAGGTAAGAATTTTTTTTTTTTTTTTTAAAGATCTAGAAGTTTTTGAGTGAAAGCAGTAAATTAGTTTTTTTTTCTAGTCACTTCTGAGATGCAATTGTTGGCTGTTTTCAGCAATGTACATTGAAAATAAAGACATTGATTGACTGAAAATGGTTCAATATTAGATGAAATGTCTTGTTTTCTCGTGTACATTTATAATTGCTCCTTACCCAAAAAAATGTTTTATCCGATTACTCGAGCAATCGATAGAATTTTAAGTCGAATACTCGATTGCTAAAATATTCGATAGCTGCAGCGCGAGTCCAAATACCTGTCAACCTGAGGCCGTTGGCAATCTTACAAATAGTGACGTATGCCCTTACAAATTGGTGACTAATCTTACAACGTCGTGTTTAGCGTGCAATATGAAACAAAAATAAAACTCAATTTTTTAAATAATATGAATATACTGGTAATATTTTAACATATAACATAGTGCAATCAAAGAACAATCAATATCTTCAGCTACACTATGATTACTAAAATTTAACTGACTTTTGTTATAATTGTATGGAGCACTTTTGGCAATTTCTAACATGTCATTTGATGGCTGCACTTCAGCTAGCAGTTCAGTTGACTTGAAGGTAGTTTGTTAGTGTGTCCAATTAAAAGGGTCAATTGATAAAATGAACTTACCGATGCAATCTCTGAGTCAGGGAACATTTCTTTGCTAATTCTGAGAAGTGATCAGCAATAGTTGCGGGCAAATTGTGTTCAGCAACAAATTGGCAGAATAAATTATCCGCTTTCGTCACTTTTCATTCCGCAGACTTCATCTTAATGACCAGTGTGGTTAATCTTACTTTTAAAAAGTAATTCATTACAGTTACAAATTACTTCTCCCAAAAAGTTATTGAGTTAGTAACTCAGTTACCTGAATGTAAGAGTAATTCGTTACTTGGCAAAATAACTGGTGTTAGCTTTCATGTTGTTTTTTTTTTTCTTCATTTAAAAAAGAAAACAAAAAACATAGTAACCTTTGCTACGTTTGGAAATCGTTTAATGTTGTGAATCAACTGTTAAATTTGTTAAAATTGCTACCGTTTTTGCATTAGTTCCCTTCTGTCTACTTTCGACATGTGAAAGTTTTAAAACTGTTTCATCATTTAAAGATGGATTCAAGTCAAGATTTTGCCGATTTAGGAGTATTTTAGATAAAAAGTTACTTAGGTTAGCTAGGAAGGTTCACGACAACAGAGCCTTTCTGAGAAGTCTACTGCTTTAACATGGCGGCTGTTTACTAACGCCGCTGATTCTGTCATTTCGCATGTAGTTCTATAGACCCTACTCACATGACGTCACAACCACGCCCCCGCGCCATATTGTCCGTCAACTCGTCACTGTTGATGCATTACCGCTACGTAAATTCCTCCTAATATGGCGTGTTTTTCTGCTCGTTAACATTAATAATCAAAATGGTGAAGGCGTGTGTGGCGGTCGGTTGCAATAACAGAGAAGATAGACGGAGAGACTTGAAGTTCTACCGGATTCCGAGAGACCCGGAGAGGAGAGAGCGAGATGGGCTGCTGCAATTCGACGAGAAAACTGGGCTCCAAACGATTACCACAGATTATGTAGTAGTCATTTTATATCTGGTAAGATGCATTTAATATATATTTAGATGGTTTTGGGCTGACAACCACAATTAAGATCATTGCTAGGCTAATCGCCGACAACATACACTCAGACGTTGTGAATGAAGTACCTGAAAATATATAATTATAAGGGGATAATAAGTCATACAATTAATTTACAATTTCAGTATTGAAGTCAAAAGCCAAAAAATAAATTCAACTAGGGACAATCTGGAGTAGTGCTATGCTATCGCACTTCATATTTATTACATATTATATATGTATATAGTGAGAGTGCTATCGCTAAACCATATAAACATTAAAAGCCCTAACTCCATTGACAAATGACATGAAATACATTAGACTTGACAGTGGATGTTAGCAAGAACAAAAGATTTTGAATTGAAAATTTCGTAACTCACCTTGCCGAGCACAAGATAGATTCCTGCCGAATTTTCGTGGACGAGGACCTGTTTCCCCCAACCAGCAACGAAGTATTTATAAGCCTCCAAGCTCTTAGTTTTTCAAACTTTCATGAGAATAGGCTGATTTTGTGTGGACAAGATAGTTGTAAATATCAGGGTAGCAGATGTCAGGCAAAGACGGCGAAGACAGCGGGTCGAAAAACATCGATTTAGGCATCAAATATGGATCTGGCGAATGGATAAACTGAAGCTTTTCCACATAACGCCTTTTATGCAACGCATCCAATGAGTTTACAGCGTCAGATAACACCGGGGCTTCCATGAATTGCTCTATAAATTGCATGACAAATTGAAACCATTGAGAATAGGGCTAAAAAATGATGGACAATATGGCGGCCCGATGCAGTGACACGTCATTTTGTGACGTAGGTGAGTAGGGTCTATATGCATGCGATATCTAGGAGTAGATTGTAGGCTGTCGGCTACAGTCAGGAAATATTGGAGCCACCTAGCCTAGCATCGGGTTTGCTACAGCGTCACAACAAACACTGTTCTCTCTCCGTGTCTCTGACTTTTCTTGCGTCATTCAACCAACGTAGTAAGGCATAGTAACGCACATTGTCTCGTTGCCAAAACGGTGACAAAATCCGAACGTAGTAAGGCATAGTAACGCACATTGTCTCGTTGCCAAAACGGTGACAAAATCCGAACGGAGAAAAAAAACCGCAATGCACGAAAAACATACAGATTTTGAATGTACGGCGTACACATTTATAAATCACTGCTCACTTGTACAAACCGTACAACTTGACAGGTATGTGATTGTAAACTTTTATAGCAAAGTTTGATTTTGCCTCAGCTCCCGGTACTCGCTAATATGGTTGCGAATAGCTATCAGTGAGCCAAGCCGCGCTAGGCATTATGGGAAATGTAGTTTTTAACTGCTGCGTTTGGAAACATGCTAGTTGAATAGTTTGTCCGTTTATTTCAGTTATTGTTTGCATGCAGTCTAGAATATTGAATGACAATAAAAATTGAGTGGGAATAACAATTTGTCAACGACAATTGTCATTAGAGTAATTTATAAAAATGTTTAGCTGGCACATAGCCCATTGTGCGTGTGTATTGACTGGACTACATTTCCATGGGTCTGCATTATATTAATTTTTTTTTTTTCAGAAGTTTACCTCCTCCAGCCATTGTGTACCACTGACTCAATGATACTGAGCAACAACCGGTGGGGGAGGGTTGAGCCTTGCAGCTGCGAGCGAGGGATTTCTCCCTGCATTTTTGGGACATAAAAACTAGCTACTGCCATACAGACAGTATGACGGAAAACTTGAGCGGTTTTGAAACCGTGACGTTTTCATACCACGGTATACCTTGAAACCGGTAATCGGCACATATGTAATTAAGACCTGCGGTCTGAACTAGGGGTGTGCCATCTTAGGCACCCCACGATTCGATTCGATTTAGATTCAGGGTGCTACGATCCGATTATTAAACGATGATTGCGGTATTGATGATGATCGCGGTTATCGCGATTAACGATGCATCCTACATTACTACTTAATACAGTAGCCAAACAAATTTATGTCCATTATTTATTTAAAATATCCTAATGATTCAACAAGAACGATGGAAAAATGCCCATACAACAAAAGCTGCCCTTACGCTGCTTTTTTATTTATTTATTTTTTACAAGAAAGTGCAAGTGTAGTCCATTTTAAAGGGAGTACTTATTTCTCTCGACAATACAATAAAATTTAAACAGGTGGAATGAATTCCACATTTTCTGGAAACAAAGTGTCTTTAAAAATAAGACTTCTTTTAACCAATATACTTTGTTTTCACAGAATTCTGAACTATTTCGCATGTTTGTAGTGTTACCGCTGTACTTAATCGTGGTTTTACACGTTCTGCATATGAAATACACGTTACCGAATTAGCTAATTAGCTTAGCCCTCGGCGCTAACTATTAACATCTCAAAAACGACAACAATAAAGGATAAACGGTACAAGAGGGTTCGTGTACTCACATCTTTTAGATGCAAACGGGTCTTAGCAACACACTCAGGACATGCATCAATTGAAATGCCTTAAAAGTACTGCTGGACATCTAAATGACAAGGAGCAACAAACTCTCTCTCTTCCCCTCTTGCTCTAAAAAAATAACTTGCGCACAAAAGCGCGACCACCAGGTTGCACGTCTGTACCTGCCTCACTCATACACACATTTATTTTCCAGTCTTTTAAAAAGGAGTAAATCTCTCTCTCGGTAACCAGCAGCATCCATCATAACGTGCGCGTGCCTGTTTATCGGTGCCCGGCGGCAGACGTGTCTTGAATTTTGTTCTGCTACGAGCGGCTGCCATAAAGTTATGAGGGAAAAACATCGTTTTTGAACCTTTATGAATCGTAATCGAATCGTCAGGTGTCGAATCGCGATGCATGTGATAATCGATTTTTTGGAATTATGCCAGTCTGAACCTAGCCTAATTGCCATGAATGTGGCCCGTGAAACAAAATGTTTGACACCCCTGAGATAAGGTATTTAAGGGCCCGCCCAAAATAGAGCCCATCGAATGCGCCTTACAAGTCATGAAAGGAATAGACTTCATGAAAACACGTGTTTTTCTTGTGTCTTGAAGGCATCGGTGAAGAAGAGGAGGAAGGGGCCTCACCAGACATCAAAGAGGAAGAAGAGCCGCAGCATGTCAAAGAGGAAGAGGAGGAGGAACAGATCACCAACACGCCTTCAATTGAAGTCTTTTTGAAGAGTGAAGATGAAGGTGAAGGTCCCAGCGGAGGGACGGCGCCCCCGAGCGGCAGCTCAAGAGAAGGTGATGGAGTATCGCAAGAGGAAGAGTCGTCGTCGAAAGACCCTAAAACACGTCCGGCTAGTAAACGGGCCAAATGTTCCGAGTGTGGGAAATCGTTTGCCGATAAGTGGGCTTTGAGGGTGCACATGAGAATTCACACCGGGGAGCAACCGTTTGCTTGCTCCCTTTGCGATCAGAAATTCTCGTACAAAAAACACTTGACGGCGCACACGAGGACGCACACCGGCGAGAAACCTTTCGCTTGCTCCGCCTGTAGTCAAACCTTTTCGGACAAAGGGCAGCTACGAGCGCACAAAAAGACGCACGAAGCGGAGAAACCTTTCGCCTGCTCGTTTTGCGGCCAAAGCTTCGCGCTGAAGGTCAATTTCATCACGCACACGAGAGTACACACGGGAGAGAAACCCTTCGCCTGCTCGGATTGCGGTCACCGGTTCTCTCATCGCAGCAAGTTGACGGTGCACATCCGGACGCACACTGGTGAGAAACCTTTCGCCTGCAAAGTTTGCGGCGAGAATTTCACCGACAGCAACGTGTTGAGAGAACACCTGAAGACGCACGTCGGGGAAAAACCTTACGTGTGCGCCATTTGCGGGAACAGTTTCTGCAATAAGGGAAATTTGACAACACACATGAGAATACACACCGGGGAGAAACCTTTTGCCTGCTCAATCTGCGGGCAAAACTTCACCAGAAGGGACGATTTGACAGCACATACCAAATTACACACTTGGTAGAGGTAGGCTAGGTGGTATGGCCTAAAAATAAAATTTTAAATAAAAATGTATGATGTTTTTTCCTTCTCGTTTTTCTTAAAAGCATTCGAAATACAATGCAAACAAGTTAAACCCTTTTTAGGGCACTCAATAACTTCATTGCATGCCATTGAGTCATTGACGGCGTTAGATGTCCAATCCATTTTGACCGGCAAGTGCAAATAAGTGTTCATTCATTTGGCACACCCAGTGAAGATGGATTGGACGTTTACGACGTCAATGGCATTGAAGCATGGGCCTGTCCTCCCAAACCGAATTGGACATCTAGCCTTGTCATAGGCGTAAATTGAGTTAGATATAATGAAAAATGAATTACGAGTGTTATTGGGGGCAAAATTATTTTTTTTTAATTAATTGTAATTAATTAATTAATTATTTTAATTATACTCGTGAAAATATTTAACGCATGCGCGGAACGACCCAAGTGAAACAACACTCAGCGACAAGCGAGTGTGGTGGACGTAGGCATACATTGGGGCCGAGCTACTTATTGTCATAAGCATTGGCATCTTTTCCACAACAATAACTATTGTGGCGAGCGACGTGGGGAAGACTGACAGGAGATGATCTTTTTCTTAACACCCTGTATTGAACGCAACGCAGAGAAGATATACCATTTGCAGCCACCACTAACAGTCATGGTTGCCCAACTTCCCATCATGCATTTGGGCGGAACAGTTAAAGTGCCCTCCATAATTATTGGATTTATAACAATTATATGATTTTTAGCTTCTAATATATTTTTTTTCTAAATAATATGGGACCTTAATGGAAAAAAAGACAAATCCAACCTTCAATACAAGTGCATTTATTCAGTGGGGGAAAAATCCCACTTAAATAATTATTTGACATCAAATAATGTGTGTCACAATTATTAGCACCCCTGGTGTTAATACTTTGTACAACCCCATTTTGCCAACAAAACAGCACCTAATCTTCTCCTATAATGTTTCACAAGATGGGAAAAGACAGAAAGAGGGATCTTCAGCCATTCCTCTTTGCAGAATCTCTTTAAATCATCCAGAGACCTGGGTCCTCTCCTCTGTACTCTCCTCTTCAGCTCACCCCACAGGTTTTCAATGGGGTTGAGGTATGGGGACTGAGATGGCCATGGGAGGAGCTTGATTTTGTGTCTGGTGAACCATTTCTGTGTAGATTTGGCCATATGTTCAATGTCATTGTCTTGCTGAAAGACCCAGTGACGACCCATCATCAGCTTTCGGGCAGAGGGCAACAGATTTTGATTTAAAATGTCCTGGTAATTCAAAGCATTCATGATGCCATGCACCCTAACAAGGTTCCCAGGGCCTTTGGAAGCAAAACAGCCCCACAGCATCACTGACCCACCCCCATACTTCACAGTGCGTATGAGATGCTTTTCAGCATGCGCATCTTTCGTGGCATGCCAGACCCACTTAGAGAGTGTTTGTTGCCAAAAAGCTCAATCTTGGTCTCATCTGACCAAAGCACACGGTCCCAGTTGAAGCCCCAATACCGCTTGGCGAACTCCAGACGTTTGTGTTTATGATTGTGAGTGAGGAAAGGTTTTCTCCGTGCATGCCTCCCAAACAGCTTGTTGGCGTGTAGACAGCACCTCATACCCACTGTGAAGTGTGGGGGTGGGTCAGTGATGCTGTGGGGCTGTTTCGCTTAGGCTATAGGCCCTACCCACTGACGTCACAAAACCACATGCTCGCTGTATGGTTCCGCCCACTTGTCCGTCATTTTGTCTCTGTATTAGCATTGTTTTCAATTGATCGAGGAATTTAAAATGCATTTCATGGAAGACCCGGTGCTTTCTGATGCCGTAAACTCACTGGATGTGTTGCATAAAAGGCGTTATGTGGAAAAGCTTCGTTCTATACAGTCGCCAGATCCATATTTGATGCCCAAATCGATGTTTTTCGACCCACTGTCTTCGCCCTGTCTGCCTGACATCTGCTACGCTGATATTTACAATTATCTTGTCCACACAAAATCAGCCTATTCTCACGAAAATTTGAAAAACTTCAAGAGCTTGGAGGCTTATAAATACTTCGTTGCTGGTTGGGTGAAACAGGTCCTCGTTCGGCAGGAATCTATCTTGTGCTTGGAAAGGTGAGTTACGAAATTTTCAATTCAAAATCTTTTGTTATTGCTAACATCCACTGTCAAGTCTAATGTATTTCATGTCGTTTGTCAATGGAGTTAAGGCTTTTAATGTTTATATGGTTTAGCGATAGCACTCTCACTACATACATACGTGTATGTTGTCGGTGATTAGCCTAGCAATGATCTTAATTGTGGTTATTTGTCAGCCCAAAACCCTCTAAGTATATCTTAAATGCATCTTACCGGATATAAAATGACTACTACATAGTCTGTGGTGATTTTTTTGGTGCCCAGTTTTCACGTCGAATTGCAGCCGTCCATTTCGCTCTCCTCTTTGGATCCCTCGGAATACGGTAAAACTTCAAGTCTCTCCTTCCATCTTCTCTGTTAGTGCAACCAACAGCCACACACGCCTTCACCATTTTGATTATTAATGTTAAGGAGCAGAAAAACACGCCGTAAATAGGAGGAATGTACGTAGCCGTAACAGGTTAACACTATGTTTTGACGGACAATTGGGCGGTACCATTCAGGAGAGCGGAGTTGTGACGTCACTTGGGTAGGGTCTATATACATATGGCGGAAAACACAGACAAGACTGAAAAAGCAGTTTCTGCTCTTGCACTCATCTTTAAAAGAAACTGCTGTATTTTAAACCAAAAGAACTGTTGTGTTTGACAGAACAATATCTCTATATGCTGACATAGCAGATTCATGGCACATTAACCCCCCGAACTATTTTTAATTTGTCCGTTTTACCCTGAAAACACCCGTTTACAGACATCGCGTAACCGATTTTGTTTCAACCCAGCTATAAAACGAAGGTAATTATTATTCAAAATGTCTGTCGTTTTTAGCTTAGAATCATTAATTGGTGTCTCATTTCATTAAAAAGAAAAAAAAACGACTTAAAAAAAAAATTCACATTTTTTAAACTTTTAAACAAATTATGAAACAATGAAAAAAATGGTGTCTGTAAAAAAGTCACGGATATCTACCTCATAACTATCGCTTAATTGTATTTTTTTGTTACTGTCGCATTTTCTCCGATATGTTAGATGACAAATAATCGATCCAAACAAAGAAAAATTGAGAGAAAAAAACGTTTAAAAGGGAATATATATTAAAAAGAAAATCGCGACCACTCCTTAATGTCTGCGATTTCTGCATCGTGACTTTGCATTGTTATATTACCATGTTTCACCCATAAAATCCCCAAAAACTCCGGCTGTGGTCATTCACATCTGTGTCTTGACACTCCATGATACATGGAGTTTTTGGATCGAAACAAGGTAAGTACGCGATAATAAGTCGTTAAAGCCACGGCGTCTGTATTTTGCTCTCGCGTGATCTCTCACCTCCAGATAGTTTTTTAAACAGCAAACCCCCTTTTTTTTTTTAAATGCCCTCCTGTTCAAATTTTTTCCTCCCCCAGAAAATTGAGATTTTAAGCTTTCCAATGATGTATCAAACATGCATATCGGACAATTTTGAAAGTTGGCTAAATTGGGGGTCTCAGAGCAGAACTTCAAGTCACCTGAGTGTTTTCCGCCATATATATATATGTGTGTGTGTATGTATGTACAGTGCTGGCCAAAAGTATTGGCACCCCTGCAGTTCTGTGAGACAATGCTCAATTTCTCCCAGAAAATGATTGCAATTACAAATGCTTTGGTAGTAATATCTTCATTTATTGTACTTGCAATGAACAAAAGACAATGAGTTTTTTAAAAAAAATCATTATAATTTCACACAAAACTCCAAAAATGGGCCCGACAAAAGTATTGGCACCCTCAGCCTAATACTTGGTAGCACAACCTTTAGACACTGCGCACGGTAGACAGAGGAACATTCAGGTCTTTGGAGATGGACTTGGAGCCTTGAGATTGCCCATGCTTCCTCACAATTTTGCTTCTCAAGTTCTCAGAAAGTTCATCTTTCTTTTCTCCATGCTCAATGTGGTACACACAAGGACACAGGACAGAGGTTGAGTCAACTTGAATCCATTTTAACTGGCTGCAAAGGTGATGTAATTTTTCCACCACCTGTTATCATAGGCGGAGTTTGGCTTGTGGGGCAGGGGGGCACAACATGTTGATGACCCTGAAACGCAGTGTCAGCAATAAAATTGACTTACAAGAATATTTACAATAATAAATTGACAATAAGCGTTTTTTGTTTCCCATCATTCTTGAGGGGAATTCTAAATCAGGCTGCTTAGGCATTACTTTTCGCCAAGATCGTCATCCATTGAATATGGTACGCCCGCAGGTGTCGTGCCAATGGAGTTACCCCAGTTAAAAATTGTATCCCCTGGGCGGAGCCATATGGAGGTAGATTTGTGTCTTTATTATTCAATCAAAAAAAGTTGCTTTAATTAAAAAAAAAAGTTGCTTCAATCAAAATATTTATTTTCGATCCAAAAAAAGTCGCTTCAATTAAAAAAAATATGTTGGAATGAAAAAAATAAATTTGAAACTCAAAAAATGCATGTGAAAGCTATTTTTCTGTGGGTTGTCTTTGATTTTTTTTTTTTTTTTTTGATTGAAGCAACTTTTTTGATTGAAGTAATGTTGATATGTGTGTGGGCCACATTTTGGCAAGGACGTTTTTTTCTTTATTTTTCAATCAAAAAAATTTAAAAAGTTGCTGCAAAAAATATATTTTCAAAAAGAAAAATCCCTTCAATCAAAAATGGAAAAAATTCAATCATAGAAAATGTTTTCGAATGCGAAAAAATATTTGAGATTGAAAAATTTGCACTTGAACACTTTGAAGCAATCCTTTTTGTGTTTGGGCCATAATATGGGTAGGAAATTTGTTTTTAAATCATTCAATCCCAAAAGATTTGCTTCGATCAAAAAAATATTTTCAATCAAAAAAAAAAAACTTTGAAAAATAAAATTTCCCTCCCCTTTTTTTTTTAATTTTATTATATGCAAAGCAAATGGCCATCTAAGGTGCTAGTCACATGATCTGTTCGAAAAAAATAATTTTGACCCATTATAAAACTATTATGTTTTTGTTCATTTCATTCATTTTTGCTGCTGCACGGGTACCAATACTATTGGCCTGCACTGAATAATTTATTTTAAAAAATTAAAAAAAAAAAACACACACACACACACACACACCTGACGATCTCTTACGGCACATTAGTGTACCGCAAAACTCCGGTTGAAAAATACTAGGCAACATGATTTATTTAGTACCACTGCAGCTGCCGTTGTTTTGACTTTTAGTTAAAGAGATGCGCATGCGCAGGATAGTTAGTGCGAGCGAGACATATAACTGACTTCCACTCCAACATGGCAGCCCTGCTCTGCAAAGTGGCCAAAGGTGAGCCTTTTACCGTGAAAATATTCTCGCCGTGAGCCACCAGGGTCCGTTGGGCTGCTTTTACCTCCGTCAGCCGAAATGCTACCTGCGCAGAGTGTTTTTGCTAATTACGCATCCTAGTTTGTTTGTCATGATGCATAGTAGTGCCATGATTTCGGCCATCAAAAAGTTTTCGAGTGAGATTTGCACGTCCCGGTAACGTCATCTACATAAAATATGACAAAACCAAATATCGGTGAGCCAGCGTCATCTTCAGGTGACCACGAATGGCCTTTCACCTAGTTAGCATCGTGCTGCTAGCTGGCTAGTTGGGGGAAATTTGCTGTAGCAGACTGCACATGCGATGGCTCAAGTCACCGTTTCAACTCTACTGGACAATCTATTGGAAGTTATTTTTAATTATATACTTACATATACAACATGGCATTGTACGTTGTTTTACAGAAAATATAACAGAAAAGCCTCAACAACAGGTGCATTCCTCATACCTGTCAAACCGAGGCCGTTGGCATTCTTACTAGGGCTGCAGCTATCGAATATTTTAGTAGTCGATTAATCGATGGACTAGTTAGTTCGAATAATCGAGTAATCGGATAAGGAACATGAAAAATTAAAATACCTGAGCTGAGCCTCAAACGGTATAATTATTTTTTTTTTTATGAGGGTCTATGTACAACAAAAGAACAATTGGCTAACTTACATAGAAAAAGTCTGCTAGCTTAAATGCTATAAAATGCTAAAGTTTTTTCACAATGCTCTTAACAAATGTTTCAGACACATATTCCTACAAAAAACGGCTAAATATACCAATAAACTGAATTATGAATGCATTAAAAAACATTAGCTCAAACAAAAACTTAGCTTACGTTGGTCTTAACAGGGAGCAGTTGGATTCAGCCATGTGAAAAGAGGCAGACCAGAGGGCAGTGTATCCACCCTAATCAATTAATCTAAATGCAAACACTTTCAAAATAAACCATTACAACGCCCCTTTAATTAAACGAATACTCGAAGCAACAAAATTTAATTCGAATATTTTTTTCTAATCGAATACTCGAGTTAATCGATTAATCGTTGCAGCACTAATTCTTACAAATAGGGACGTATGCCCTCTCAAATTGGTGAGTGATCTTACAACGTTGTATATAGCGTGCAATATGAAACAAAAATAAAACTCCGTTTTTAAAATAATAATGAATTTATTGGTAATATTCTAACATATAACCTGGCGCAATCAAAAAGCAATATCTACAGCTACATCATGATTACTAAAATTAAAAGCGACTTTTGTTATAATTGTATGTAGCACTTTTGGCAGTTTCTATCATGTCTTGCTGGCTGCACTTCAGATAGCAATTCAGTTCGACTTGAAGGTAGTTCGTTAGTGTGTCCAATTATAAATTAAAAAGGTCAATTGATCAAATTAACTGACAGATGCAATCTCTGAGTCAGGGAACATTTCTTTTGCTAATTCTGAGAAGTGATCAGCAATAGTTGTGGGCAAATTGTGTTCGGCAACAAATTGGCAGAATGAAATCTCCGCTTTCGTCACTTTTCATTCTGCAGACTTCATCTTAATGACCAGTGTTGTTAATCTTACTTTTAAAAAGTAATTAATTAAGGTTTAAAATTAGTTCTCCCAAAAGTAATTGAGTGAGTAACTCGGTTACCTGAATGTAAGAGTAATTAGTTACTTGGCAAAGTAACCGGTGTTACCTTTCATGTTTTTTTTGGTTTGTTTTTCGTAGGAACCTTTGCTATGTTTGGATGTCATTTAATAATGTGAATCAACCGTTGTTGAAATTGCTCCCGTTTTGCATTAGTTCCCTTCTGTCTACTTTCGACATGTGAACGTTTTAAAACAGTTTCATCATTTAAAGATAGATTCAAGTTAAGATTTTGCCGATTTTAGGAGTATTTTAGATATAAAGTAAATTGGGTTTGCTCGGAAGGTTCGTTACAACAACGTAGCATTCATTATGTGGGCGTAGTTTGTAGGGGCTGTCGGCCGCAGTCAGGTATTTTTTTTTTTTTATCTAGTGGCATGAGTTGAGCATGATGTTTACTCCCGATCCATCCTCATTGCGTTCCGAACACCGACTGTTTTCAGTTCCGCTTTACTTGGCATATTTCAATAATCGGAATTTGGATGTTTGTGAATTGTTCTGGAATTTTTCACGGCCGAATCCCTAATAATCTAAGAATCAGAAATTTCGCACACCCACTTACCTACAAAAAAAACTGCTAAATATACGTCTAAACTAAGTAACATATTAGCTCAAACAAAAACATACCTTATGTTGGTCTTAACAGGGAGCAGTTGGATTCGACCATGTTAGCCAAATTATGGCATATTCACTGTTGCCGCTAGAGGACGGTGTATCCACCCAAATTACAATGTCACTCTCAATAAATGCTCGAAACAGCACCATTTGAATCAAAGCTTTTTTCCTAATCGAATTACTTGAGTTATAATCGTTGCAGCACTAATATTTTCGTTATCGTCATTGTTGATGCTTACATCAACTGTGCTGTTTCGTATTGTTGTTTTCAACAATATTGTCGATTAGTCGCGGCAGCCTGCGTTTCGACGTCCAATCTGTTGACTGCTGCCAAAACGCCACCGCCTTAGTCCAAATGGTTTGGACCTCTAGCGTTCGATTTATATGGAGTTTCCTGCAGCCGTCGGCGTGCGGGGCTGTCGGCGCTTGTCCCAGTTGGCCGAGCTTCCGGAAACTCACCACATGCTGCGGCAGACGTGTCGGGACTTTGCCGAGCGCGAACTGATGCCCTTGGCTGCCCGGCTGGACAAAGAGCATACATACCCGGCGCAGCAGGTATGAGATGAAGCGGGCGCTAACGCCAGCCAGCTGATGCGTTCTTGTGCTCTTTAGATTTCGGAGCTGGGCGCACTGGGCGTGATGGCCATGGAGATTCCTGAAGAGCTGGGCGGCGCCGGCATGGACTACTTGGCGTACAGCGTGGCCGTGGAGGAAATCAGTCGCGGCTGCGCCAGCACCGGCGTGGTGGTATCCGTCAACAACGTGAGGGCGATTCATGACCTAAACACTTTGTCAAATTGCTACTTATACAGTGGGGCAAATAAGTATTTAGTCAACCACCAATTGTGCAAGTTGTCCTACTTGAAAAGGCCTGTAATGGTCAACATGGGTAAACCTCAACCATGAGAGACAGAATGTGGGGGGGAAAAAAATCACATTGTTTGATTTTTAAAGAATTTATTTCCAAATTAGAGTGGAAAATAAGTATTTGTTCACCTACAAACAGGCAAGATTTCTGGCTGCCAAAGGTCTAACTTCTTCTAACGAGGCTCCACTCGTTACCTTTATTAATGGCACCTGTTTGAACTCATTATCGGTATAAAAGACACCTGTCCACAATCTCAGTCAGTCACACTCCAAACTCCACTATGGCCAAGACCAAAGAGCTATCGAAGGACACCAGAGACAAAATTGTAGACCTGCACCAGGCTGGGAAGACTGAATCTTTCATTCATTCATTCATTTTCCATGCCGCTTATTCCTGCAATAGGTAAAACACTTGGTTGAAAGAAATCCACTGTGGGAGCAATTATTAGAAAATGGAAGACATACAAGACCACAGATAATTTCCCTCGATCTGGGGCTCCATGCAAGATCTCACCCCGTGGTATCAAAATGATAACAAGAACGGTGAGCAAAAATCCCAGAACCACACAGGGGGACCTAGTGAATGACCTACAGAGAGTTGGGACCACAGTAACAAAGGCTACAATCAGTAACACAATGCGTCGCCAGGGACTCAAATCCTGCACTGCCAGACGTGTCCCCCTGCTGAAGAAAGTACAAGTCCAGGCCCGTCTGCGGTTGGCTAGAGAGCATTTGGATGATCCAGAAGAGGACTGGGAGAATGTGTTATGGTCGGATGAAACCAAAATAGAACTTTTTGGTAGAAATGCAGGTTCTCATGTCTGTAGGAGAAAGAATACTGAATTGCACCATACCCACTGTGAAGCACGGGGGTGGAAACATCATGCTTTGGGGCTGTTTTTCTGCTAAGGGACCAGGATGACTGATCTGTGTAAAGGAAAGGATGAATGGGGCCATGTATCGAGAGATTTTGAGTGAAAATCTCCTTCCATCAACGAGGGCATTGAAGATGAGACGTGGCTGGGTCTTTCAGCATGAGAATGATCCCAAACACACAGCCAAGGCAACAATGGAGTGGCTTCATGAGAAGCATTTCAAGGTCCTGGAGTGGCCTAGCCAGTCTCCAGATCTCAACCCCATAGAAAATCTGTGGAGGGAGTTGAAAGTCTGTGTTGCTTCACGACAGCCCCAAAACATCACTGCTCTAGAGAAGATCTGCATGGAGGAATGGGCCAAAATATCAGCAACAGTGTGTGAAAAGCTTGTGAAGAGTTACAGAAAACGTTCGACCTCCGTTATTGCCAACAAAGGGTACATAACAAGATATTGAGCTGAACTTTTGGTATTGACCAAATACTTATTTTCCACCATGATTTGCAAATCTTTAAAAATCAAACAATGTGATTTTCTGTTGTTTTTTCTTTCTTTCCCACATTCTGTCTCTCATGGTTGAGGTTTACCCATGTTGACAATTACAAGCCTCTCTAATATTTTTAAGTGGGAGAACTTGCACAATTAGTGGTTGACTAAATACTTATTTGCTCCACTGTAACTAGGGATCACATGATCAGAAATCTGGCCTGGTCACATCATTTTTAGAAGGTTAGACTCCATTACTCTCAGTGTCACTAAATGAGTTACAGTGGCATGAAAAAGTATCTGAACCTTTTGGAATTTCTCACATTTCTGCATAAAACCCCCATCAAATGTGATGTCATTTTTGTCAAAATCACACAGATGAAAAAACAGTGCTTTAACTAAAACCACTCAAGCATTTATAGGTTTTCATATTTTAATAATTAGGATAGTATGCAAACAATGACAGAAGGGACAAAAATGAGTCATTTCATTTTATTTTAGTTTCATTCTGCAAGTGTTAATGACATGCGCAGCTGAATAAAGTCAGCAAACCACACGGCTGTCTGATATTGTCATTTCGGAGCTTAGCTCGCTGTCCAAGCTAGGATTTAGCTCTAACGTCTTAGCAAGGACAGTACAATGATGTATAATAATTTTTTTTTGATTTTTTTTTTTTTTTTTTTTTTTTTTAATTTAGAGAGTGTTTAGAGGTGTTCAAAGGGTTAATTCCAACTCCCGCGGAAATCTGGGTTACATCGCCAGCGCTTAAACGGAACTCGTTCGTAAACCAGAGACTACCAGTATCTTCAAAATCCCTCACCTTAGTTTTTACTAGGGCGGTCAAACGATTAAAGTTTTTAATCGAGTTAATAACAGCTTAAAAATTAATCGTAATTAATCGCAATTCGAACCGTCTATGAAATATACCATATTTTTTTGTAAATTATTGTTGGAATGGAAAGATAAGACTCAAGACGGATATATACATTCAACATACGGTACATAAGTACTGTATTTGTTTCTTATAACAATAAATCAACAAGATGGCATTAACATTATTAACATTCTTAAAGCGATCCATGGATAGAAAGACTTGAAGTTCTTAAAAGAGAAATGTTAGTACAAGTTATAGAAATTTTATATTAACACCCCTCGTAATGTTTTCGTTTCATTAAAATTTGTAACATTTTCAATCAAAAAATAAACTAGTAGCTCGCCATTGTTGATGTCAATAATTACACCATGCTCACTCATGGTACTAACCCATAAAATCAGCTGGACCTAAGCGCCAGCAGAGGGAGCCAAACACCAAAAAACAAGTAACAAGCAGACATTGCACTGTACTGTCATTTTAGTCTGTGTGAGCGGGGCATGTGCGTTAATTGCGTCAAATATTTTAACGTGATTAATTTTAAAAAATTAATCATCGCCTGTTAACGCGATAATTTTGACAGCCCTAGTTTTTACTACTGCTTTAAGAATGCCGTCACTTAGGCTACGTTCATACTACAGGTCTTAATGCACGAATCGATTTTTTGTCATATCTGTTTTTTTGGCGTGCCCGTTCAGACTGCCTTTGTCCATTGAGACCATTCAAGTATTACGCATGCGCACTAATTCGCAGTCCGACAAGCGCTGAGCAAGACGACCCGCATGTGCAGAAGCATCAAAATAAATGACCACACATGCTATCTCTCATCCGTCATTCCAGGGATATCATATTTTGCTTTTTAAAAAGAGGACACAAATAACAGACATAAATAATTCCAGTTTAGGCTTATATTCAAAGTATATGGATCAATAGCATGCACGCTCTGTCCGTGCATGTCACGCACACATACGCGCAGTTTGTTCTCACTCTCGGCCGTGAAAGCAATGTTGAAATGTTGCTTATATGGAGCAGACAGAAAACCGATCATTCTCAGGCTTATCCTCAACCCATTTTTAATTTTTTTCATGACTGTTGTCAAGTCCGACCCTTCCTAAAAATCCGTGTTCAAGGCAAGCTAGGTGCTAATAACGCACAGCTGCACTGCTAACGTAGCGTGTCTCTCGCTTTTTGATGACAGTCTGGAAAAATTTGGCCCAGATCGGATTTGAACCACATACGAAAGTGACCCTGATCGGATTTGAAATGGTCCAGTTCTATGCGACTTGTCACGTTCAGACCGTCAAGTTAATGCCTCACTCGAGTCGGAAAAACACGAAAAAATCGGATTCGTGCATTAAGATCTGTTGTATGAACGTAGCCTTAGTAACGCTGCCAACTATGGCTTTTGACACCTACCTCTCTTCATACGTGTGATCTCTGTTGGCTCATTAGCCGCTTGTCGCCTGACTCTTTACCACCTGTGTGTCAGTCTCTGTACTTGGGTCCGATCCTGAAGTTTGGTTCCGAGGATCAGAAGCAGAAGTGGATCCCGCCTTTCACCGACGGCCAACGTGTGGGCTGCTTCGCCCTCAGCGAACCAGGTAAGGCCGAATGCCGTCCCGTCGCTCGAGGCGGCTCCTGACATTTTGCCATTCCTGCGCCGGCCAGGCAACGGGAGCGATGCCGGCGCCGCGTCCACGACGGCGCATCAAGACGGCGACGACTGGGTCCTGAACGGCACCAAAGCCTGGATCACCAACAGTTGGGACGCCTCCGCCGTCGTGGTTTTCGCTACTACCGACAAAAAGCTCAAGCACAAGGCACGGCGCCGACGGCCCTCTGATTGTCGTCGGCCGCGGCGCTGACGCCCTCCCGTTTTCTCTCCCCACAGGGAATCAGCGCCTTCCTGGTGCCCATGCCCCACCCAGGGCTGTCGCTTGGCAAGAAGGAGGACAAGCTGGGCATCCGGGCGTCGTCCACCGCCAACATCATCCTGGAGGACTGCAGGATCCCGTCGGACAACATGCTGGGCCCCCGCGGGGCCGGATTCAAGATCGCCATGGTAAGCTGCGGCGAACGACCTAGCCGCCCCGCCGCGGCTCAGACGGCGTTTTGTGCCCTCAGCAAACTCTCGACAGCGGGCGCATCGGCATCGCGGCGCAGGCGCTAGGTATCGCCCAGGCGTCGCTGGACTGCGCCGCCGATTACGCTCATAAACGCTGCGCCTTCGGATCGCCCATCGGGAAACTCCAAGCCATCCAGGTTCGAGCCCTCCTCACCGCTTCCGATTAGCCAAAAAGCGCCGTCGCCTCCTTTCATCTCCGTTTGTTTGCGGCGCAGTTCAAGCTGGCCGACATGGCGCTGGCCATCGAGAGCGCTCGCCTGCTGACGTGGAAGGCGGCCATCCTGCGTGACGCTGCCAAACCTTTCACTAAGGTAAAAAGCCTGTCCTAGCCATGCCTGTCATTGATGCCGCATTTATACCGCTACATTGTTGTGAAAAAGTATCTGAATCTTTGGGAATTTCTCACATTTCTGCATAAAATCACCATCAAATGTGATCTGATCCTTGTCAAAATCACACAAATGAAAGAACAGTGTCCTGTTTTAAAGTGCCTGTGAAACGAAAAAACATGTTTATTTCATAATACACGTGGTATTTTAAGCTCCTGAATGATATGGACCACTTGGATGTGTGTGTAGGCGATCGCTATATTTATTTAGTTTTTTGAATCCCGCGCCAGGAAAATGAGTGACTTCCGGCTTCGGTCTTGCATTGAGGAGGAGGGCGCTGTGACGTGTACGGTAGAAGACGTCCTCTTCACTATACAGCGTACTGTTGTGTATGAGGACGAAGGATTCAGCTGATTTTGCGGATTAATACGTTTATTTTTCGCATCACGACAGCCAAACGGCTGCAGAAAAATCATTTTGTATGAGGGAGAGGCGTATGCGCCTTTTTGGAGTTTCAAAAGGTTCCCATTCACCGTGGATATTTACTGTGGGACCATTGGACCTAAGAGGAAGTGAGTAAACATCTTATTTTGTATTATGTCAAATACGAATACAGCGACTACAAAGTAAACACTACAAACTTTCTTTAAATAAAGGACTACTTACGTTTGATCATTGATAGGCATGTAAAAAGCTCTACTCACGCACATTAGCAGCACGTTAGCTGCACAACAACTGCAGCCACCCTCCTCCGGGGAACGAACTGTAAATTGCTCTCCGCCGGGCAGTTTGCCGATCCGCGAAGACAATCGACAACCCAGTCGTCATGTCAATAAATCCAGGCTCGTTATGTGTGGTTTTCCGCTTCGAAGACTTTGAAACATCACTCTGTTAGGGTTAGCATGTCTGCTAGCTGTCACGCCTTTTGGTTTGTTTACATTCTCCCAAGCCGGGGAAGGGAAATGACATATGTCTGATTTAAGTGTCATAAAATATCGCTCGGGAGGTGCGACAGTAAAGGTGAAGTCGACAGTTTTGACCATTATGGAGTAATTTTGCCATGTCGTCCTGAATAAATGCATTTTTATTAGTTCATATTCCATTTAGCACAAGACTGTTATTTGTCATGACCATGCCATTTATTTAGCAATTGGGGAAAATACTTGGATAAAAAGAATATCCTGTAAAAATATTGAAGTAAAGAGACGGAAACAATGACATTTTGCCGCTTTCTTCGTCGCCTTTTCCTCGTTGTGAATAGTTCCCCCTCGACGGGCTGACTGGTCCTTCTCAAGCCATTTATTTAGCTATTGGGGAAAAATACTTGGATAAAAAGAATATCCTGTAAAAATATTGGAGTAGAGAGACTGAAACAATGACATTTTGCGGCTCTCTTCGTCGCGTTTTCCTCGTTCTGAATAATTCCCCCTCAATGGGCTGAATAGTAAAACCGATGAGCACAGTCTACCGCTGACGTCATCCACCTGCTGGGTATAATGGTAGGCGTGGCTACCCGGCAGATTAAAAGACTAATTTCTCGTCATCTGCGCTTTGCTAAATTGTTGTATATAGTCGAATCGTCTCAAAATATGATTCTAATTCACATAATAATGCCATTTAAGACTTTTTTTTCTCCTGTCGTATGCTCTTTAACTAAAACCACCCAAACATTCATAGGTTTTCATATTTTAATGTAAGTTAGCCAATTGTTCTTTTGTTGTACATATATCCTCATTTATTTATTTTTATACCGATTGAGGGTCGGGTATATCAATTTTATATGTTCCTTATCCGATTACTCGATGATTCGAACTAGCGAGATCAACTTCTAAAATAATCGATAGCTGCAGCCCTAGTATCTACTAAAGTATATTAAAAAGTGTCCCCCCGCCAGGAAGCAGCCATGGCCAAACTCTCTGCCTCAGAGGCTGCCACCTTCTGCGCACACCAGGTGAGGGCGCTCAAACATGTCATTTGATATTTGGAGTGGCGAGGCATCCCCAGAAATGCTTTGATTTTGGTGTGCCCCGTCCCATCCCGTCAGGCCATCCAGGTGCTGGGAGGGATGGGCTACGTGAGCGACATGCCCGCCGAGCGCCACTACCGCGACGCTCGTATCACCGAGATCTACGAGGGCACCAGCGAGATTCAGAGACTGGTCATCGCCGGGCAGCTGCTCAAGGACTATGGAGCCTAGCCGTACGAGCTCACACGAAAACCGCCAAAACACCACCACGAGGTGGTAGCGCTGCTCTGTACAGTGAATTAACTTCAAATGGATTTGACGTCTAGCACCGTCAATGGCACCCAAATGAGTTAACTTGGGGTGGTGCCTGAAGAGGACTTTTTTTTTTGATTAATAAAGTTGAAAAACATTTGGTAACCCAGAATGTCAAAGTGCACAGATGTGGGATGTCATCCGCAGGGTGGAGTTCATAATAAGAATGAATGAACCCCCAGAGCTTAACAAAAAAATCCATCAGGATCCCTCAGCTAATCACTAAAAACGAGGGATCACTGTATTAGGTGTTGGGGCAAATGTTACATACAGTAGAGCAAATAGTATTTAGTCAACCACCAATTGTGCAAGTTCTCCTACTTGAAAATATTAGAGAGGCCTGTAATTGTCAACATGGGTAAACCTCAACCATGAGAGACAGAATGTGGGGGGGGGGGGAATCACGTTTGATTTTTAAAGAATTTATTTGCAAATCATGGCGGAAAATACGTATTTGGTCAATACAAAAAGTTCATCTCAATACATTGTTATGTACCCTTTGTTGGCAATAACCAAGGCCAAACGTTTTCTGTAACTCTTCACAAGCTTTTCACACACTGTTGCTGGTATTTTGGCCCATTCCTCCATGCAGATCTTCTCTAGAGCAGTGATGTTTTGGGGCTGTCGTCGAGCAACACGGACTTTCAACTCCCTCCACAGATTTTCTATGGGGTTGAGATCTGGAGACTGGCTAGGCCACTCCAGGACCTTGAAATGCTTCTTACGAAGCCACTCCTTTGTTGCCCTGGCTGTGTGTTTGGGATCATTGTCATGGTGAAAGACCCAGCCACGTCTCATCTTCAATGCCCTTGCTGATGGAAGGAGATTTTCACTCAAAATCTCTCGAAAAATGGCCCCATTCATTCTTTCCTTTACACAGATCAGTCGTCCTAGACCCTTTGAAGAAAAACAGCCCCAAAGCATGATGTTTCCACCCCCATGCTTCACAGTGGGTATGGTGTTCTTCGGATGCAATTCAGTAGTCTTGCTCCTCCAAACACGAGAACCTGCGTTTCTACCAAAAAGTTCTATTTTGGTTTCATCTGACCATAACACATTCTCGCAGTCCTCTTCTGGATCATCCAAATACTCTCTGGCGAACCGCAGAGGGGCCTGGATGTGTACTGGCTTCAGCAAGGGGAAACGTCTGGCATTGCAGGATTTGAGTCCCTGGCGGCGCATTGTGTTACTGATAGTAGCCTTTGTTACTGTGGTCTCAGGTCTCTGTAGGTCATGCACAAGGTCCCCCCATGTGGTTCTGGGATTTCTGCTCACCGTTGTTATCATTTTGACGCCACAGGGTGAGATCTTGCATGGAGCCCCAGATCGAGGGAGATTATCAGTGGTCTTGTATGTCTTCCATTTTCAAATAATTGCTCCCACAGTTGATTTCTTTACACCAAGCGTTTTACCTATTGCAGATTCAGTCTTCCCAGCCTGGCGCAGGTCTACAATTTTGTCTCTGGTGTCCTTTGACAGCTCTTTGGTCTTGGCCATAGTGGAGTTTGGAGTGTGACTGACGGAGGTTGTGGACAGGTGTCTTTTATACCGATATCGAGTTAAAACAGGTGCCATTAATACAGGTAACGAGCAGTGTTGTTAATAACGGCGTTAGAATATAACGGCGTTACTAACGGCGTTATTTGTTTCAGTAATGAGTAATCTAATTAATTACTTTTCTCATCTTGGCAACGCCGTTACCGTTACTGAGGCGGGAAAGGTGTGCGTTACTATGCGTTACTAAGTTGGTTGAATAAAAAAAGTCTGAGAGAAACGGACTCACGGAGACGAGAGAGCAGAGCAGGAGTGGGGAAGACGCCGTTGCAACCGCGATGCTAGGTGGCTCCAATAATACCTGACTGTAGCCATAGCCGACAAACTACGCCCACATGACACGGTAGATATCATATTATAGAACTAGATGCAAATGACAGACACAGCCGCATTGGCAACATGTTTTTAGGACGACATGCGTTAGTAAACAGCCGCCATCTTAAAGCAGTAGACCTCTCAGGAAGGCTCTGATGAAGAGATCCTTCCTAGCGAACCTAAGTAACTTTTTTTCTTTTTAATCTAAAATGCTCCTAAATCGGCAAAATCTTAACTTAAATCTATCCTTAAATGATGAAACAGTTTTAAAACTTAAACATGTTTAAAGTAGACAGAAGGGAACTAATGCAATAACGGGAGCAATTTTAACAACTTTAACGGTTGATTCCCAACTTTAAATGACTTCCACACATAGCAAGGGTTACTATCTAGTTATCGCAGTACCCTTGTTTCTAGTTAAGTGGAGGGTAAAGAATTGGGCTAGGGCCAATTGTCCCCCAAACCCTTTAAACTTCACATTGCGTATCCTGTTTTTTTTTTTTTTTTTTTTTTTTTTTTTTTGAGACAAAAAAGAAAATGATCACTAGTTACTTTTCCAAGTAACTAATTACTCTTACATTCAGGTAACTGAGTTACTAACGCAATTACTTTTTGGGAGAAGTAATTTGTAACTAATTAATTATTTTTAAAGTAAAATTAACAACACTGGTTACGAGTGCAGTTTCGTTTGAAGAAGTTAGACCTCTTTGACAGCCAGAAATCTTGCTTGTTTGTAGGTGACCAAATACTGATTTTCCACTCTAATTTGGAAATAAATTCTTTAAAAATCAAACAATGTGATTTTCTTTTTTTTCACACATTCTGTCTCTCATGGTTGAGGTTTACCCATGTTGACAGTTACAGGCCTCTAATATTTTCAAGTGGAGGAACTTGCACAATTAGTGGTTGACTAAATGCATATTTGCCCTACTGCATTTGAATAAGCAGAACTTCAAATATTAAGTTGTAAATGTTAAGTTGGCAGAATTCACCCCGGCCTCACTCATGATGCCTTTAAAAGAGCACTCTAGCAATGATTACTTAAATTCATCAGCTCTAGTTCTAATTACACACGGGTTGCCTTTATGTAAATATAGATGTGCTTTGAATTCTGTTAGTCTAACATTTTAAGTTCTGCATTTTGTGTGGCCTGCGAAAGTGAATCATGGGCATGTTTCTGGTAAAGTGAAATCAAATTTCTGTTGTCCACAAAGGCTACAGACAAACATCAGAGAATACACTTTTTTTTTTAATTTAAAATAAATACATGAATAAATTTTTTAAAGAAAATACTGTTTTTGGTTTTTTTTTTGTTTTAATGAAAAAAAAAATCACTAGCATATTTTAAACTTTTAAATGAATGATCAATGAAATCAATGAAAAAAATAGTGTCTGTAAATAGTTCAGGGATATCTACCTCATAACTATAAGCGGATTTTATGGGGGGCAGGAATTCCAGGGCCCCCCTGGTGGCCGAAGAGTGTCATTGCATGAAATTGACACATATACATATATATGAAAGTCAAAGTTGTAAAGCAATAAAACTGCAACAAAAATACAAAAAATTATATTTTTATAATGGGTCAAAATTATTTTCGAACAGATCATGTGCCAAGCACCTTAGACAGTCATTTGCTTTGCATAAAATTTTCAACAAAAAAAAAGAGGGGAGGGCAATTTCATTTTTCAAATGATTTTTTCTTTGATTGAAAATATTTTTTTTGATTGAAGCAACTTATTTTTGGGACATAATGATTTAGATACTAATGTCCCACCCGTAATATGGCCCAAACACAAAAAGGATTGCTTCAATCAAAACTTTTTCAATGAAAAATTAAGTGTTCAAATGCAAATTTTTCAATCTCAAATATTTTTTTCTGTGATTGAAAGTTTGTTTTTTTTATTAAAGTGACTTTTCTTTTTGAAAATACATTTTTTTGAAGCAACTTATTTTTTGATGGAATAATAAAGGCAAAAACGTCCTAGCCAAAATGTGGCCCAAATACAAATTGACATTGCTTCAGTCAAAAAAGTTGCTTAAATTAAAAAAAAAAAACAAAAAAAAACTTGACTTCAATCAAACAAAAAAAAAATCAAAAGAAAAATAGCTTTCACATGCATTTTTTTGAGTTTGACATTTATTTTTGCATTCAAACACATTTTTTTGATTGAAGCGTTTTTGGTTTTTTTTTTTGATAGAAAATATATTTTGATTGAAGCAACTTGTTTTTATTGAAGCAACTTTTTTTGATTAAATAATAAAGAGACAAATCTACCTACATATGGGATACAGTTTTTGACTGGGGTAACTACATTGGCACGACGCCGGCGGGCGTACCATATTCAATGGATGACGATCTTAGCGAAAAGTATTGCCTAAGCAGCCTGATTTAAAATTCCCCTCAAAAATGATGGGAAACAAAAAACACTCATTGTCAACTTATTATTATAAATATTCTTGTGAGCTAATTTTATTGCTGACACTGCGTTTCGGGGTCATCAACATGTTGTGCCCCCCCAAAAGTCAAACTCCACCTATGTAATGGCTTTATTTTGAGGGGAAAATGAATTAACTATTTTATAAGCTGCAAACAGACTACTTTTCTTTGTGTCAAAATGTCATTTTGTCAGTGTTGTCCCATGAAAAGATATACTTAAATATCTGCAGAAATGCGAAGGGTGTACTCACTTTTGTGATACATTGTAGTTATTGCCACAGGTAAATAACAGGTGCTGTCAATTACACAAATTAGAGAAGCATCACATGATTTTTCAAAAGGTGCCAATTAGAGATGCCGATCGATTGGGTCCGATCACGTCATTTTCAAAGTATCGGAATCGGCAAAAAAATATTGGACATGCCTTTTTTTAATATAAATATATTTTTTAATTAAATCGTTTTCTAATGTATTTAACGTTACAGACATAATGTGTTACAGTCTTCCAGGGTCTTTAGTTTCAGCTTAAGGTAGGGTTATCAAATTTATCGCGTTAATGGCGAGAATTAAAATTTTTTACATTTATCACGTTACAATATTTAACGCAATTAACGCATGCGCTGCACAACCCACTCACGCATTGTCGCGTTCAATATATAATGGCGCCATTTTACCCATACAGTATATAGAAAAGGCAGCGCAAGACGAGTAGAGTGAGTTTTGGCAGCCTTTGGAGCCTTTTTTTAAATGGCTAAAGCCTTTCAATCCCTCTCCCAACGATTAGAATAATCATGGTAAGCAATGTGGGGAAGAAAGGTAGTAATTGATCTTTTTCTTAACACCATATGTTATTTCCCAACGCAGAGAAGATATATCAATTGGTACCACGACGAGTCATGGTTGCACTTCCCATCATGCATTTGGGCAGAAGTTAAATGGCTACAGTAAAATTTACTGAAAGCTCAACAAATACACTAGATGGCAATATTTAGTCAGAATATACAAAGTCACATTTATCCTTTCAGAATTACAAG
The DNA here is from genome assembly GCF_030265065.1 of Corythoichthys intestinalis. NCBI lineage: Eukaryota > Metazoa > Chordata > Actinopteri > Syngnathiformes > Syngnathidae > Corythoichthys > Corythoichthys intestinalis. Next base: position 3,530,121 of record NC_080411.1, read on the forward strand.
TCTTTCTATCCGTGGATCCCTCTCACAGAAAGAATATTAATAATGTAAATGCCATCTTGAGGATTTATAATAAACAAATACTGGATGTTGAATGTATATATTCGTCCGAGTTTTATTCATTTTTTTCTTAATGTATTGCCAAAATGTATAAGATCGGGAAAAATTATCGGGAATGATTGGAATTGAATCGGGAGCAAAAAAAAAAAGCAATCGGATCGGGAAATATCGGGATCGGCAGATACTCAAACTACAACGATCGGGATCGGATCGGGAGCAAAAAAACATGATCGGAACAACCCTAGTGCCAGTACTTTTGTAAAAAATGATAATGATTTTTTCCCCTTTTTTCCCCATGTTTTTTCATTGCGAGCATAAAAAAATGAAGATATTACTACCAAAGGATTTGTAATTGCTATCATTTTCTGGGAGAAATTGGGCATTATCTTACAGAATTGCAGGGGTGCCGATCATAGGTGGAGTTTGACTTTTGGGGCAGGGGGGGCACAACATGTTGATGATCCCGAAACGCAGTGTCAACAATAAGATTAACTTACAAGAATATTTATAATAATAAGTTGATGATGAGGGTTTTTTTCCCCATTGTTCTTGAGGGGAATTTTAAATCAGGCTGCTTAGGACAGCTATACTTTTCGCCAAGCTCGTCATGCATTGAATATGGTATGCCCGCCGGTGTCTTGCCAATGTATACCCCAGTCAAAAATTGGATCCCCTGGACGTAGCCATATGGAGGTAGATTTGTGTCTTTATTATTCAACCAAAAAATGTCGCTTCAATTAAAAAAAAAGTTTGAATGCAAAAATAAATTTTAAAAAATGCACGTGAAAGCTTTTTTTCTTTGATTTTTTTTTTTTTTTTATGTCAAGTTTTTTTTTTTGATTGAAGTAATGTTGATTTGTGTTTGGGCCACATTTGGGTAGGACATTTTTATCTTTATAATTCAATCAAAACATAAGTTACTTAAAAAATATGAATTTTCAAAAGAAAATCACTTCAATCAAAAAAAGATTTATAGAATTATAGAAAAAGTTTTTGAATGCGAAAAAATATTTGAGATTGAAAAATTTGCATTTGAACACTTGATTTTTCATTGAAACAGTTTTCTTTGTTTGAAGAAATCCTTTTTTTTTGTATGGGCCATATTATGATTAGGACATTTGTGTCTAAATCATTCAATCCCCAAAAAAGTTGCTTAAATCAAAAAAAAAATATTATTGGTCAAAGGGAAAAAATCCTTTTTTCAAATATTTTTTTGTTTTTAATTATATGCAAAGCAAATTACCGTCTAAGTGCTTGAAAAATAATTTTGACCCATTAGAAGAATATATATTTTTTTGTTAATTTCATTCATTTTTGTTGCTGTCTTATTGCTTTACAACTTTTTATATGTATAGGGCGGAAAACTCCGGTGACTTGAAGTTCTGCTCTGAGACCCCCAATTTAGCCAACTTTCAAAATTGTCCGATATGCATGTGTGATACATCGTTGAAAAGCTTAAAATCTCAATTTTCTGGGGGAAGACAATTTTTTAGCAGGAGGGCTTTTTTTAAAAAAATATTTTTTAAACAGCAAAACGCTATCTGGAGGTGAGCGCACGCGAGAACAGAATTACAGACGCCATGACTTTAACGGGATATTATCGCGTACCTTCTTTGTTTCGATCTAAAAACTCCATGTAGCATGTATCACTGAGTGTCAAGACACAGCTGTGAATGGCCACAGCTGGATTTCTTGGGGATTTGATGAGTGAAACATGGTAATATAACAAGGGTCGCGATGCAGAAATCGCAGACAACAAGGAGTGCTCGAGATTTTCTTTTTCATATATTTACCCTTTTAAATGTTTTTTTCAACTTTTTTTTGGTTTGGATCCATTATTTATCATCTAACATATCGGAGAAAATGCGACAGTAACAAAAAAAATACAATTAAGCGATAGTTATGAGGTAGATATCCGTGATTTTTTTACAGACGCCATTTTTTTCATTGTGACATAATTTGTTTAAAAGTTTAAAATATGTGAGTAAATAATATTTTAAAGTCCTTTTTAAATAAAAAAAAAAAAAACGAAATATGAGACATCAATGAATGATTCTAAGCTAAAAACGACTGACATTTTGAATAATAAATATAATTAATTTGTTTTATGGGTGGGTTGAAAAAAAAGCGGTTGCGCGACGTCTGTAAACGGGGGTTTTCAGGGTGAAAGGGACAAATTAAAAATAGTTCGGGGGCTTAATGAGCCATGAATCTGCTCTGGCAGCATATAGACATAATGTTCTATCAAACACAACAGTTGTTTTGGCTTAAAATACAGCAATTTCTTTTAAAGAGGAGTGCAAGAGCAGAAACTGCTTTTTCAGTCTTGTCCCTGTTTTCTGCCATAGCTAAGTCAAATGACACTTTTCCCTTAAAACCCGCTTATGGTGCCAATACTTTTGGCAAGCGGTGTACGTTGTAAAACAATGACGAAAACGGGCTGAGTATCGAGTTTTAAATTTGGGAAAATCTCGGATTAAGCATTGAGAGCCGTTTTAGAAGTAAAACGCAAAAAAAATGTTTCCTTTATGTTTTTGGGAATATTAGGGCCATTTAATGAATAAAGTGCAAATAATGCTTTCATTTTAATTTAAGTTTCACTTTGTAGGTTTTACGTTCAAACAAAAGTTGAACTGGCCTGAAGCGGAACATTTTGTATTCGTCGTGTTCAAAGTCAAACCTAAGAAGGCTTTTTTAACGTTTTCACGTCATATGACGTTTCTAACGGTGAAACGTTTTCCTTCCAGAAACTTTGTTGATCTGCCACCAGGGGGTGCGCTTGACTTGCACCCGTTTGTGTTTTGGATGCCCGTGACGAAAAGGGCGTCGTCTTTGTGACGTCATAGGGCGATGACGGCCGCTCGTCATCAGAGGCGCCCGTGCCTTCTCCTTTCCTTGCGTGCGCCGCCTTTCAGAGGAGCCTGGCAGTACTCGGTCACAGTCGCCGAACCGAACAGAACCGAAGCCGAGCGGGGCGGGAGCCGAAACCCCCGATGAGCCTGCAGCAGCGAGGCCGGGCGGGCTCTGCGCGGGCCACCGGGAGCTAGGGCCGGGCGGGGGTGCATTGGCCGCGGCTCCGGCCGTCCGTCATCGCATCATGGTCGTGGGCAAAGTTCGGGCGCTGGCTGTCTGCTTCGACACGTTGAACGACAGCAACGCGCCGGTCTTCTCCGGCGGAGAGCTGGTGTCCGGCCGCGTTCTGGTGGACGTGGCCGGCGACGTGCGGGTCCGCAGCTTGGCCGTGACTGCGCGCGGGGTAGCCAAGGTCCGCTGGACCGAGTCCCGCAACGCCGCCGCCAGCACTGCCTACACGCAGAACTACACCGAGGAGGTGGAGTACCTGCACCACCGGGATGTCCTCATCGGGAGTGCCGAGGAGCGAGGTCAGTCCATATTGAAAAGTCTTTTTTTGACACTTTTGGGACCTTGCAGGCAACTCCCTTTTGTGTGCTAGAAGCGGTTCAAACCTGATCACACTGGAGTGAAAGGGATGGGGGGGGGGGGGGGGGGGGCAATCGCACGCGCACGCCACCCACCGATTGACACTCGAACTATTGGCTCCCATATGGCCTGGGATAGACGTCCAAGACATTCGGGTCCGTCAAACGGACTAGACGTGTATCCCAGTCCAAATGGTAGCCAACGATCTTCATCCTCGTCTTCCTCTCATCAGCACCGCACAAGCACACACTCCGATGCTGTCGTCATCGAGTCGCGCGCTGTCACTCGAGCTTCCAGTCCTGTCCGCTCGGGGTTCCTCCTCCATCTCTGAGTGGGCGGGGCTTGCAAGGGCCTCGCGCCAATCACGAGGGAGTTTCTGGGGCGGGCTGCGGGCTGCTTAGGCTGGTTCAAACTGGTCTGCTTCAGACTGGGCCGCTTCTTGTGTTGCTGCCGTTGCCCCTGCGCGTGACACGGCCACTTCCTTTTGCGCGTACCCGTCGATGGAATACATAAGTTTTGAGACCCTTAACCCATAAAATATTTACTGGTTTTATTTTTTTCTAAAAAGAGAAATGACAAAATAGACTTTTATTATCCTGGACAAATTTTAAGGTCATTCATGAAAGTTCATTTGTTCATCGATTAGTCGATAAATGGTGCATTGATGACGCCAGACCAGTATTTCTCAACCCTTTTTGAGCAGAAGCACGCTTTTTGCATTAAAAAAATCTCATCTTAAAATTTAAAGCTCTGTATAGCCTATAAGTCGTTCTCATCAAACACACACACACAATATTTCAATATCTAATTCTTGAAATTTACTCACTCAGTGCGAAACTTGAATGAACACAGCTCTGTGATCCTGGCAGGAAGAGAAGACAAACAAACACCAAGCTCAACAGAGCTCAGTCTCTTCAGTCAGTTCTATAAAGTTGTCCGCAGAGCCCCTGAACAACTTTCACTTCACCTAAAAATAAGTAATATAATGATTTTAAAGTTCCTATGACAGCAAAAAGCATGTTTATTTCCTATTTCACGCGGTATTTTGTGCTCATGAATGAAATGGACTGCTTGGATGTGTGTGGAAGCGATCGATTTATATATTCAATTTTTTGAATCCCGCGCCATGAAAATGAGTGACTTCCTGTATTGACGAAGAATGCGAATGTGACGTCAGCCCGGCCAGCATCTCACAATACAGTATTGCTTTATAGCCAGGGGTGAAAGTGGGCCAGAACGGTCAGGAACGCAGTTCCGGTATAAGATTCAGGGCCGGAATGCTGTTCCGTTACACGGTGCTTTGATTCCATAAATATCAACTGTCAAAACGTTATGTAAAAACATTTTTTTTAAATGCTGGGCTGCCACACATGCATTTCATCTCCAAGACAAAAACAACCTACCAACATCATATTTACATGCACAAGCATAATAAAGTGCTTAGGTAGCGTAATCCGTTTCCACCAATATTTATTATCTATTTTATTCCACGGACGGCATGGAGGCTTCCCCAGCTGCTGCAGTTATCCGAGTCTGACGATGATGAGTCACGTCAATATGCGAATGCACACAGCAAAGCAAAATGCCTGGACTCATTTATCTGTTCAATTGGCTGACATACTGACATGTGATCAGCAGAGTTAGTCAGCTAGCTAGCGCATGTTCTCTGGAACAGTAAAAACAACAACAAAAGTTTTTTTGAATTGATGCGACAAAAAAAGGGCGATGCAGCAGAAAATGGATCAAATCTTTAAGAGCAAGGAAAGAGTTGAGGAGGCTTATTTATCATATTTAGTTTTATTTGCTCTGATGGAGAGGTTCAGAAAATCTGTTAATGTGCACTTTGGACTTATATTTGTTCATTTATGTGAGGCTACTTATACATTTCCTTATGATTTAAAAAAGTCAATGTTTGTGCGATCTTCAAAATATATTCCATTTCACTCTGCACAATATAAGTCAATTGTATTTTTCTGAATGTATCTTACTTATATCTTTATTATTAAAAAAAAAAAAGAAAGCAAAAGTAAATGTTGACATTAACTTCCATTTTAATGTACATCATGTGTTCTTAAGTAGTTAAAATTTAGATTTGGCATTTAGTGTGTGAGGAAATGAGGGAAAATAAAAATTAGGAGATGGAGGTTGGAGTTATTGCTGTTTTTGTTAACTTTTATTTTGCAAATTATTGAAAAAATACAATTTTGAATGAAAATCAGTTTTTGTATGTGTTATAGAAACAACTGTGCCAAAACAGTTTTCTTTGCATTTCAGTAGTTTTAGGAGGTTTAGCCCCCCCCCCCCCCCCCAAAATAAAAAAAATAAATAAATAAACAAAATTTCTGGCTCCGTGGCAACCTTCACGTCGGGGAGTTCCTGCAAGAAATTCTAGCCACTTTCACCCGTTTTTAGCATGCAGTAGAGCAGGGCGGTAAACCGAAAATTTACTGTTACCGAAATTCTTCACGATGACCAACGTAATTTTGACCATGTCGGTTAATTCGGTAATTTAATAAAGCAAGAAAATAGTCTTTTCATCCCGCTTTGACTCTGTGTTGTTCGGCTATGTTCATTCCACTTTAAGAAAGCAGTCATTGTGCTTACGTATAACGCTAACGGCTAACGCTACAAGCAAACGTGATGGAGTGTGGCTTAAGGGAGGTCCGACAAACTTTCACCCGACATTAAGTAGAGTCATGGCGGCATTCAGCGGGCTATCACCCGTTGTCCTCCCTTGTTCTCACGATTTCCGGAGAGGGTGCTTTCAGTGCTTTCTACTGGTAGCCAGGCCACGGGCTAACGCTAGCGGCTAATGCTAGCGGTTAACGCTATAAATGAACGTGATAGAGTCAGATAGCGGCTCTAACCTTGTCAAAACGGCTGAACTTAATGAGTGGATTGGGCACGGACTGCATCTAGCAATTAGTATATCGTGTTATTTTGTATCTCTGTTTGTGTGTGATTTCTCTGATAGCTTTTGTGATGGTAAAGAATTCAGCACAAAGTACAATCCAACAGTGAAAATTATAATATGACCGTTTAATGGCCCCAGCTATTTTTCTGTATGTGCTTTAGAGCTGAAACGAATACTCGAGCAACTCGAGTAACTCGAATTTAGAAACTGATCCGAGTAATTTCATTCACCTCGAGTAATCGTTTATTTTGACAGTTCTAAGCATCACGTTTTGCTCGGACTACTTTCAATGCGGGACAATGCGCTGATGTCACGTGCATAGAGGGAAAAAAAACACAAAAAAAACGCTACAAACGACGCCGACGTTGTAAAATACTAGCCCGCACGATGCTACGTTGGTAGCAGGTAGCGTCTGATGAGTCTTATGGAGATCACATGTATGTTGAACTAGATGCGAAATGACAGACTCGGCTGCGTCTGGGCAGCGTTAGTAAACAGCCGCCATCTTAAAGCAGTAAAGCGCTAAGCGCTAATAAATAAGATTAACGTTACTGTCACTAGCTCACGTAACGTTAGCCCTGCGAAGGGCTAGGTTTCCATTAATTATGACCACTGTCGATACGTGGCTAACGTGTGTTTAACATAGCGTTGTGGAGTGATGAGGGTGTAAAATAAGAACTCGATAATGCTAACTATCAATTTTAGCTCAGTAGTCATTGCTGAATTAAACACCAAGTAGCACCGGTCCCTACTGTGCTCCAATACAGCCTGTATCATACATTTATTTTGAACACTGCAAAAACTCAAAATCCTATCAGGACTTACAGTTTAGACTAACTTAAAACTTAACTAGAACTTAAAAATGGCTTGACACAAATAGAAATTCAATTGAAACACGTGGGAAAAAAATCCTAACTTTTAAGTGATGTGTGTTATCAAGCGTAACGGCATTTTTAGGTATATATATATATATATATATATATATATATATATATATATATGGGTGGCTTGCATTTTTTGGGTGACAATACTCCTTGTCCATTGAAAAGGCCACTCGGCCGACGACCGGCGGCATGTCGCACACCCCCCTTGGTCCTCTTTGCGTGCCCGCTAGGAGAGAGCTATACTCTGCTTATGCTCGTGCAGTTCTCCATATCATCCAGACTTCCAGCCCCTTCTGCCCTCTTTGTGTGCCCAGCAATAGACCACTATCCTCGGGTTGGGCTTGGGCAGCTATGCGCTCCTCTGACATCTGCCGGTTTGTCCAGCGGTCATTCTCCAGCTACTTCACCGGCAAACGAGCTCTCCTGCCCGCAGCGGGGGAACGATGAGCTGTAACTTGCTCACCGCCGGGGGGGTTGCTGATCGGCGAAGACAATCGACAACCTCGCCGCTGTGTGACATGATCCGGGGTGGTTTTGTGTGATTTTTCGCTTCGAAAAGTGAGAATAAGACTTGGAAACACCGCTCGGTTCGGGTTAGCATGTCAGCTAGCTGTAACGCCTCCTGCTTTGTTTGTGCTCTCCGAATCCGGGGCAGAGAAATGACAAAAGCCGGACTAACTCCGGTGGCATAAAATATCGTCGAAGTCGACAATTTTGACCATAATGGAATAATTATGCCATGTCGGACTGAATAAATGCATTTTTACTATTTCAAGTGTGACTTATAGTCCGAAAAATTTGGTAATCAGGATTTTATTAGGGAACGACTTTGACTTTTTTTTTTTTTAAAGCCGCCACTCACGGAGACTCATATATGCCTAAGGGAGGTGCCCGATTTGGTTTTAGGTTGCTATCAGCTTTGATTTTGAAAATATTTGAATTACCCTAATTTTCAGACTATAAGCCGCTACTTTTTTCCCCTCATTTTGAATCCTGCAGCTTATATTCCAGTGCGGCTTATTTGTTGATTTATTTGGGTTAATCGGTAACACTTTATTTGACAGCGGCATCATAAGACTGTCATAAGAACATCATAATTATGACATGACACTATCATGGGCATTACTGAATGCTTATGACAGATGTCAATATGTGTCATGTGGCATATTATTTCACTAACTCCATTTATTGTCCAGCTCAGATCTTTTACGGCCATTCAAAAGTGAGATAATTTGCTGGATGACACGAACCGACATCTATTATAAGCATTCAATAATGCTTATGACAGTGTCATGTAATAATTATAACAGTATTATGGCACCACTATCCCAAAAATGTTACCAAATACAAAAGCTAGCAATTAATGAAACAACTGGAACAGTAACTGAGGAAATAATTAGCACAGAACATGATTGTTATTTACTTCTGTAGCACCGCAATGCATGCTAGGAGGAATGTTGGATGACAACGGTGTTGAAAGCAGGTGGCAGCAGAGGTTGACTGTCTCCCCCAAGGGAGCAGTGATGGCCAAATGAAGCTTTTAGAAACAATAAGGCTTTGCACCCAATTGGTTCAAAACTGGTGGTTAATTTGGTCTCATGACAATCTTATGATGCCATTGTCAAATGAAGTGTTACCAGTTAATAACGGTGTAAATACCCCATAATACAATGAGGACAACTGCGGCTTATAGTCCAGTGCGGCTTATCTATGAACAAATGCCGTTTTCATGTCAAATTTGGTGGGTGGCGGCTTATAGTCAGTTGCGCCTTATAGTCCAGAAATTACGGTATAAGTTTTTGAAAATAGGTCCCCTACGGAGCGGCCCCGTGCCCCGTTCCCCGTCAACTGACAGTCAAGTCAAAGGCCAGACAATATGACAAAACTCACAGCTATATATGTGCACGGAAAGATGGCGTTTGTTGTTTTTTTTGGCGGCAGATGAGGAGGACGCGGCGGCGGACGAAGGCGGCGTGACCATCCTGCACGCCGGCCTGCACGAGTTGGCCTTCAGCTTCCAGCTGCCGCAGATGTGAGCGCCGGCCGGCCGGGCGGGCACGTTTTGTCGGCTGAACGCGCTGCCGGTCCGAGCCTGACCGCCTTTCCCGTCAGGGCGCTGGCCACGTCGTTCGAGGGCAAACACGGCAGCGTGAGGTACTGGGTGAAGGCGGAGCTTCGCCGCCCGTGGATGCTCCCCGTCAAGGTCAAGAAGGAGTTTGTCGTCTTCGAGCACATCGACATCAACACGCCCCTGCTGCTGGTGAGTTCTTGGCCAGTAGACGTCTAATCCGTGGGAGAGCTGATAGCTAATGAACGTCAACTCAAATACGTCAAAGACGAGTATTCACAGTCAGCTCTCCCACTTTAAGTTGCATGTGCATGAGTAGAAGCGTCCTGACAAAATGGCTGCGCTTTGAATTTGTGCCCTTGTTGTGTTGGGAGGCTCCTCAAGCCGGCAGCAAAGAGAAGACCTTATGCTGCTGGTTGTGTGCGTCGGGTCCCATCTCGCTCAGCGCCAAGGTGGCCCGCAAAGGCTACACGCCAGGTAGCGCTCGCCGCCGCTCACCTCCCCAGCGACCACATTTCTCTGCCCTCTCACCCTGCACCTCTCGTCCCACAGGCGACTCCATCCAGATCTTCGCCGAGGTGGAGAACTGCTCCACCCGCGTGGTGGTACCCAAGGCGGCTCTGTACCAGACCCAGACCTTCTTCGCCAAAGGCAAGGGCAAAGAGATCCGGCAGCTGGTGTCCAACCTGAGGGGCGAGGCCCTGGCTCAGGGCAAGAGTCAGAGCTGGGAGGGCCGCGTGCTCAAAATCCCACCCGTGTCGCCGTCCATCCTCGACTGCCCCATCATACGCGTCGAGTACGCCCTCGTGGTGAGGACCCGCCCATCTTTCTCGCACCTTCGGATCGGGATTTGACGTCCACTGCTGTCAGTTAGCCATTTCTCGGCCACTTGACGTCCGATCTGTTTGGATTTGTTTTTGTTTTCATGCAATCAATAATTTCTATTTCTTGTTGCACCTACAGTGGGGCAAATAGGGATTTAGTCAACCACTAATTGTGCAAGTTCTCCCACTTGAAAATATTAGAGAGGCCTGTAATTGTCAACATGGTTAAACCTCAACCATGAGAGACAGAATGTGGAAAAAGAACCCAGAAAATCACATTGTTTGATTTTTAAAGAATTTATTTGCAAATCATGGTGGAAAATAAGTATTTGGTCAATACCAAAAGCTCATCTCAATACTTTTTTATGCACCCTTTGTTGGCAATAATGGATGCCAAACGTTTTCTGTAACTCTTCACAAGCTTTTCATACACTGTTGCTGGTATTTTGGCCCATTCCTTCATGCAGATCTCCTCTAGAGCAGTGATGTTTTGGGGCTGTCGTCGAGCAACACGGACTTTCAACTCCCTCCACAGATTTTCTATGGGGTTGAGATCTAGAGACTAGCTAGGCCACTCCAAGACCTTGAAATGCTTCTTACGAAGCCACTCCTTTGTTACCCCGGCTGAGTGTTTGGGATCATTGTCATGCTGAAAGATCCAGCCACGTCTAATCTTCAATGCCCTTGCTGACGGAAGGAGATTTTTACTCAAAATTTCTCGATACATAGCCCAACTCATTCTTTCCTTTACACAGATCAGTCGTCCTGGTCCCTTTACAGAAAAACAGCCCCAAAGCATGATGTTTCCACCCCTATGCTTCACAGTGGTAAGGTGTTCTTCGGATGCGATTCAGTATTCTTTCTCCTCCAAACACGAGAACCTGTGTTTCTACCAAAAAGTTCTATTTTGGTTTCATCTGACCATAACACATTCTCCCAGTCCTCTTCTGGATCATCCAAATGGTCTCTAGCGAACCGCAAACGGGCCTGGACGTGTACTGTCTTCAGCAGGGGGACACGTCTGGCAGTGTAGGATTTGAGTCCGTGGCGGCGCATTGTGTTACTGATAGTAGCCTTTGTTACTGTGGTCCCAGCTCTGTAGGTCATTCACTAGGTCCCCCCGTGTGGTTCTGGGATTTTTGCTCACCGTTCTTGTTATTTTGACGCCACGGGGTGAGCTCTTGCATGAAGCCCCAGATCGAGGGAGATTATCAGTGGTCTTGTATGTCTTCCATTTTCTAATAATTGATCCCACATTTGATTTCTTTACACCAAGCGTTTTACCGATTGCAGATTCAGTCTTCCCAGCCTGGTGCAGGTCTACTATTTTGTCTCTGGTGTCCTTCGACAGCTCTTTGGTCTTGGCCATAGTGGACTTTGTAGTGTGACTGACTGACTGACTGAGGTTGTGGACAGATGTCTTTTACACTGATTATGAGTTAAAACAGGTGCCATTAATACAGGTAACGAGTGGAGCCTCGTTAGACCTCGTTAGAAGTTAGACCTCTTTGACAGCCAGAAATCTTGCTTGTTTGTAGGTGACCAAATACTTATTTTCCACTCTAATTTGGAAATAAATTCTTTAAAAATTAAACAATGTGATTTTCTGTTCCCCATCCCCCCACACATTCTGGCTCTCATGGTTGAGGTTTACCCATGTTGACAATTACAGGCCTCTCTAATCTTTTCGAACAATGTTGGGGTGGTTTTAGTTAAATCAGACACAGTTTTTTTTCATCTGTGTGATTTTGATAAATATCATCACCTTTGATGGTGATTTTATGCAGAAATGTAAGAAATTCCAAAAGGTTCAGATACTTTTTCATACCATTGTATGCCATATAATACATGTTCTTGGACAGTTATTTTGAGGTTTAGGGGGTATTTCAGGATACTTAAAGTGTTAATTCCAAATTACGCGGAAATTCGGTTTACATCGCCAGCTTATTATTTTTTACAAAGTATTTCGACGTAAATTTCAATTATAATGGTGAAATCTGAATTTAGCGGACATTGGGGTTACGTCACCAGCGTAGGGATTTTTTAAATATCGGTTCAGTATCGGCATGGTCTTGATACCACACAGGAGACTGAATCTTTATTGGGAGCTTACAAATGGTTTCATTGCAACACTAGTGATTTTCAATGAGTCAGCTCGTGACAAAAATCATGGTCAACTATGAAAAGAATATTTTGTTGCAGTATATGTGATTTTTTTGCCCCCCGTTTTTGTTATTGCTCGTCGCAGGTGTACGTGGACGTTCCGGGCGGACTGAACTTGTCGCTGTCACTGCCGTTGGTAATTGGGACCATCCCCCTGCACAACGCCACTTCTCGTACTTCCAGCATCAGCATCAGCAGCAGCGGCAGCGCCTCCACCTGGGCGGGAGTGGCAGAGCGGCCCGAGGGTAAGCTCAGTTGGTTGTCTTGCTCGCATCTGCATTTTTTTTGGCACATGATTTTGGTATACAATCCTGATACTCTACTTATCGCACAGTTTAAAAATGATAGAATCGCTTTTTTCCTAGTTAGTATTAAATGACTTTGCTGAAGACTAAAGGCTTCTGTTACTATCCTCATCTGTAAGCCACTTTTGGCTCCTTACTGGGTTAGGTACTGTTCATTTCAGGAAACTTCCTTTTCATATCAGGTCACTTCCTGACTTGTTTGTTTAGAGGCATTTAAGGGTCGCTTACTGTAGATTCTGGTCATTCTGTGTAAAGATGCGATCGGGATGCCGATCGATCGGGTCCGATCACGTCATTTTCAAAGTATCGGAATCGGCAAAAAAATAACAGACATGCCTTTTTTTAATATATATTTTTTAATTAAATCGTTTTCTAATTGTATTTAACGTTACAGACAAAATGTCTTACTCTCATCCAGAGTCTTTAGTTTTGGCTTAAAGTAGGGCTATCAAATTTATCGCGTTAACAGCGGTAAATTATTTTTTTTTTTTTATAATTAACCACGTTAAAATATTTAACGCAATTAACGCATGCGCTGCATGACTCACTCACGCATTGTCGCGTTCAATCTATATTGGCGCCGATTTACCTATATATAGAGCTAAAAGGCAGTGTAATATGAGTAGAGTGAATTTTGGCAGTCTTTGGAGCCTTTTTTTAAATGGCTAAAGCCTTACAATCCCTCTCTCAACAATGAGAAATATCGTGGGAGGCAATGTGGGGAAGAAAGGTAATAGTTGATCTTTTTTTTTTAAAACCCTATGTTATTCCCCAACGCAGAGAAGATATATCAATTGGTGCCACTACGCACAGTCATGGTTGCACTTCCCATCATGCATTTGGGCATGGCTACAGTATCATTTACTGAAAGCTCAACAAATACACTAGATGGCAATATTTAGTCACAATATACAAAGTCACATTTATCCTATAAGAATTACAAGTCTTTCTATCCGTGGATCCCTCTCACAGAAAGAATGTTGTTAATATAAATGCCATTTTGAGGATTTATTGTCATACGTAATAAACAAATACAGTACTTATGTACTGTACGTTGAATGTATATATTCATCCGAGTTTTATTCATTTTTTTCTTAATGCATTGCCAAAGTGTATATGATCGGGAAAAATTAACGGGAATGATTGGAATTGAATCGGGAGCAAAAAAAAAGCAATCGGATCAGGAAATATCGGGATCGGCAGATACTCAAACTAAAACGATCGGGATCGGATCGGGAGCAAAAAAACATGATCGGAACAACCCTAATTCTGTGTGACTTTCTTTTGATTTAAGGTCATTTTTTTGGTGTCTTCTTGGTGATTTTAGGTCAAATACCCATAGGCGGAGTTTGACTTTTGTGCATGTTAATGATTCCGAAAGGCGGTGTCAGCGATGACTTACAAGATATATGCTCAGTTAGTAGCTTAGCCCATGCTTGTAAATACAGGCATCCCCAGCTATGTATGTGTGGGTGTGCATGCGTGGGCACGCGCGTTTTTCTGTGGAGAAGTAGACGCCGATTTTTGTGTTCTGCAGAGATATCCAATTTAATGCCAAGTTGTTCCAGTTACTCACACCCTTGCGAAATGAGTCCCCAAGGTTGTGAGTTTGAAAATGGCGGCAGGTAAAACAGGAGACGTATCCTTTTTGACTGAATATTCCAGTAAAACGGACAAATTAAAAATAGTCCGGTGGCTTAATGCGCCATGAATTTGCTCTGGCAGCATATAGACATATTGTTCCATCAAAAACAACAGTTGTTTTGGCTTAAAATACAGCAGTTTCTTTTAAAGAGGGGTGCAAGAGCAGAAACTGCTTTTTCAGCCTTGTCTGTGTTTTCCGCCTTATATATATATATATGTTATGTTTTGCGTCGGCAGCTCCGCCCAGCTACGACGAGCTGGCCATCCCGGAGTCGAGGCGTCGCCACTTCCTGCACGGCGTCCCCGAACAGGAACACGCCAGCGCGGCGCTGCTGGCATATGTCACAGAGTTCCGATACCTGCCGCCACCGCTCTACGCCGAGGTAAACGTGGACTTATTCATTCAACCCTCGTCTATCTATTGCAGGGGTGTCAAAGTGGCGGTCCGCGAAACTAAATCATGTGCGTCGACATTTTTCGCTAAAATAAAACTTATGTCAAATTTCAATAGTCCTGCAATCAGAATATTTACCGTATTTAACCAGAGGTGGGTAGAGTGGCCAAAATTTTACTCAAGTAAAAGTAGTCGTCCAAAAAATGTACTCAGGTACATTTGATGAAAAGAATACTCAAGTAATGAGTAACATTGTGAGTAACTGCTTATATTTTGTTTGTTTTTGCGCGTGTTAAACATGGCGCCATCCGTAGGTCAAAAGATGTACTAAATATAGATTTTTTTAAATCAAAGGCAATAATGTTTTTTTATAACATATTTTATTAAAAGAGAACAATTGTGGCTTATTCGAAACTTTAAGTCCGTTAATGACAGCCAAATGAGTTAAAAGTAGGGCTGTCAAACGATTAAAATTTTTAATCGAGTGAATTACAGCTTAAAAATTAATTAATTGTAATTAATCGCAATTAATCGCAATTCAAACCATCTATAAAATATGCCATATTTTTCTGTAAATTATTGTTGGAATGGAAAGATAAGACACAAGATACATACATTCAACATACGGTACGTAAGTACTGTATTTGTTTCGTATAACAATAAATCAACAAGATGGCATTAACATTATTAACATTCTGTTCAAGCGATCCATGGATAGAAAGACTTGTAGTTCTTAAAAGATAAATGTTAGTACAAGTTATAGAAATTTTATATTAAAACCCCTCTTAATGTTTTCGTTTTAATAAAATTTGTAAAATTTTCAATCAAAAAACAAACTAGTAGCATGCCATTGTTGATGTCAATAATTACACAATGCTCACGGGTGCTTAAGCCCATAAAATCAGTCGCACCCAAGCGCCAGCAGAGGGCAGCAAAACTCCCAAAAATACAAGTAACAAGTTGGCATTGCACTGTGTTGTCATTTTAATATGTTTGAGGGGGGCATGTGTGTTAATTGCGTCAAATATTTTAACTTGATTAATTAAAAAAATTAATTACTGCCCGTTAACGCAATAATTTTGACAGCCCTAGTTAAAAGTTAAACATTTCTATGCGTCGACCAACATAGTGACCCTCCAAAGGAAACCAAAACGTGAAAAAAAGTGACTTTGGCATCCTTGAATCATAGACTACATAATTTATTGACGGGACACAGGGCGCGGGGCTGATTCATAGGGGGCCTATCTCTGCCAAACCTGACCGAGTGGAAACACAGCAAAGAGCTTTCTACGTTGAAAATTCTTGTGAATAAATGCTTAAATCCCTGAATTCCTAATAGATATGGACATAAAACAGTCTCGATTCATGGTTAAAAGCAAAAAAAAAAAAACGGGCAGTTAGCATTTATTTTACGTAAATATGTCGAAGTACAATGCTAGTCTGTTAGTCAGTGTGGCGGCCGCCATATGAAAACAGCTTTTCCGGTGAAAATTATTGTGAATAAATGCTTAAATCCCTGAATTATTTTTAAATATGGATGTAAAATAGTCTCGATTCTTGGTTAACAGCAAAAAAAAACAAAACAAAAAAAACGGGCAGTTAGCATTTACTTTATGTAGTTGATGCTAGTCTGTCAGTCAATGTGGCGGCCCCCTGATGTAAACAGAGCTTTTTCCAGTGAAAATTCTTGTGAATAAATGCTTTACTCCCCGAATTCTTTATATATATGGACGTAAAACAGTCTCGATTCTTGGTCAAAAGCAAAAAACCGGGCAGTTAGCATTTATTATACGTAAATATGTCAAAAGTACGGTGGTAGTCTGTTAGTGAATGTTGCTAGTGGCCGCCTGACGTAAAGAGCTTTTCCGGTGAAAATTCTTCTCTATAAATGCTTAAATCCCTGAATTCTAAAACAGTCTTGATTCTTGGTTAAAAGCAAAAAAAAATTGCCGGTTAGCATTTATATTATGTAAATATGTCAAATTTGCTGCTAGTCTTTAAGCCACCGTGGCGCCGCCTTATCACTACAAAGAGCTTTTTACGTTAAAAATTCTTGTAAATAAATGCTTAAATCCCTTGAATTCTATAGAGATATGGACGTGAAACAGTCTCGATTCTTGGTTATAAGCAAAAAAACGGGCAGTTAGCATTTATTTGACGTAAATATGTCCAAGTACAATGCTAGTCTGTTAATGAATGTAGCTAGTGGCCGCCTTATGTAAACATAGCTTTTCCGGTGAACATTATTGTGAGTAAATGCGTCAATCCCTAAATTCTTCATACATATAGACGTAAAACAGTCTCGATTCTTGGTTGAAAGCAAAATAAACATGCAATTAGCATTTATTTTACGAAAATATGTCGAAGTACAATGCTAGTCTGTTAATGAATGTAGCTAGCGGCTGCCTCATGTAAACAGAGCTTTTCAGGTGAAAATTCGTGTGAATAAATGCTTAAATCCCTGAATTCTTTATAGATATCGACGTAAGACTGTCTCGAGACTTGGTTAAAAGCAAAAAAATGTGCAGTTAGCATTTACTTAAAATAAATATGTCGAAGTAAAATTTTAGTCTGGTCGTAAATGTAGCTAGCGGCTGCCTTTTGTAAACAGAGCTTTTCCGGTAAAAAAATCTTGTGAATAAATGCTTAAATCCCCAAATTCTTTATACATATGGACATAAAACAGTCTCGATTCTTGGTTAAAAGCCCAAAAAATGTGCAGTTAGCATTTATTTGTCGTAAATATGTCGAAGTACAATGCTAGTCTGTTAGTAAATGTAGCTAGCGGCTGACTTTTGTAAACAGAGCTTTTCCGGTGAAAATTGTCGTGAATAAATGCTGAAATCCCCAAATTCTTTATTAATATGGACGTAAAACAGTCTTGATTCTTGGTTAAAAGCAAAAAAAACCGTGCAGTTAGCATTTATTTGACGTAAATATGTCGAAGTAAAATGCTAGTCTTGTAGTAAATGTAGCTAGCGGCTGCCTTTTGTAAACAGAGCTTTTCCGGTAAAAAATCTTGTGAATAAATGCTTAAATCCCCAAATTCTTCATACATATGAACGTAAAACAGTCTCGATTCTTGGTTAAAAGCAAAAAAAATGTGCAGTTAGCATTTATTTGTCGTAAATATGTCGAAGTACAATGCTAGTCTGTTAGTAAATGTAGCTAGCGGCTGGCTTTTGTAAACAGAGCTTTTCCGGTGAAAATTGTCGTGAATAAATGCTGAAATCCCCAAATTCTTTATAGATATGGACGTAAAACAGTCTTGATTCTTGGTCAAAAGCAAAAAAAACCCGTGCAGTTAGCATTTATTTTACGTAAATATGTCAAAGTACAATACTAGTGTATTAATGAATGTAGCTAGTGGCCGCCTTATATAAACAGAGATTTTCCAGTTAAAATGTTTGTGAATAAATGCTTAAATCCCCGAATTCTTTACAGATATGGACGTAAAACTGTCTCTATTCTTGGTTATAAGCAAAAAACCGGGCAGTTAGCATTTATTATACGGAAATATTGTGAATTATAACGCCAATGCTGTAGCGGCTAATTTCTCCCATTGATTTTTTTCACAACATGCAGGCATGGTACGAAAAATATATAATTACCTTGAATCCTCGAACAAACCACTCCTGAGACAATCCTTCCTGTTTGTATGCGGTACAGCTTTCATACTTTTTCAGTCTAAATCCGGCGTTAGATCGCTCCGTGTGTGCGTTTGAGAATAAATCCTCTTGATGCTGGGTGTGGTTAGGCCCCCTACGAGAAGGCGTGGCGCAGTGTCTGTGGGAGTGACCCGTCAATATAATGATGAAGTCTATGCCCTAAGTATTCATAGTTGTGGTTGCTAGTGATATTTCAAAACAGCCATTAACAAAAGGTTTACTGCAGGCGGACCCTTATCCGGAGCCGGCAGCGTGTCCGTCACGCTGAAGAGAGGAAAAAGTCCGACGATTCATCGATGGATGAGGATTCCCGAGATGCTCTTTGCACATGAGAGCGAGCGAGCGAACATTTTTGGGGGGAAAAGACTGACACGGACGTCACTCGACGCACTTAAACATGAATGTGTGCACATGGGCGGAGCTAAAAGCACAAACGACCAATTTCAAAGAACCACAAGTCGCCTGTTTTGACGTTTGCTCCCAGCAAAATATTCTTCCTTACGATAAGAAGTAAACGACTTTTGGATGAGAGCGTATGACAAAAAGTTTTTAAAAAATTAAAAAAAAAGAATGAAAATGTTTACTGGGTAATTCCATCAAACGTCCTTTCAATGTTTGGGAGATGACAAAAGTGCAATATTTTTTTCATATTTTGAGCTGTCCTTTTTTATGCTGAACTTTTTCATATCTGTTGCTCTTTTTGATCTCTGTGCTTTAGTTACTGTTGTGATCTTGCTGTCATGATCAACTCTTGATTCCAAAAATAAAGTTTTATTTTATTTAAAAAAAAAAAAAAAAAAGGTTGATGAACTCATTGGTTGCCATTAATGACTAGACATGTGCCGACTACCAGTTTCAAGGTATACCGTGGTATGAAAACGCTAAGGTACAGTGGGGCAAATAAGTTTTTAGTCAACCACCAATTGTGCAAGTTCTCCGACTTGAAAAGATTAGAGAGGCCTGTAATTGTTGTCAACATGGGTAAACCTCAACCATGAGATGTGAAGAAAAGAAAATCACATTGTTTGATTTTTAAAGAATTTATTTCCAAATTAGAGTGGAAAATAAGTATTTGGTCACCTAGAAACAAGCAAGATTTCTGGCTGTCAGAGGTCTAACTTCTTCTAACGAGGCTCCACTCCGCTAAATTCAGATTTCACCATTATAATTGAAATTTATGTCAAAATACTTTGCATCTGATGTGGTTTGTTCTCAGATGAACAACAAGTTGAGGAAGTTTTGATATAGACTGAGTCACAGCCAGAAAGTGTTGATGACAGTGTTGATTACTATTCACTTTTCCTCCCTCCCAATTAAAGTCTGTCACAATCATAGCCAATTATACTGTAAAGCTGGTTAAAATGGAATTGATGTTGTTGTAAGGTGTATTAAATACTTGCTCATGTGCCCCTTTTGATCTATGAGCACCTGCCCCTCCATCGGTCTCTGCACGGCCCTGGTGTTAACCTTTAATTTTGTGTAAATGCAAAATCATATTGGAGGTATTGCCTCCTCGGCAGCCCCTCCGCAAACATGTTTTACATGTTGGTTGGGCCTTCAGCTCGAATACGCAGCCGTCTTGAACTTTTCTGCAGCATAAGTATTCCCATACCAGCGATCTCGTTTTCTTTGATGGGGGAAAATGTTCAGGAGCTTCCCCTCCTCCAGCCATTGTGTAGCACAGCTGAATCACTAACACTAAGCAACGACCAGTGGGGTAGGGTCGAGCCTTGCAGCTACAAGCGAGGGATTTCTGCATGCATTTTTGGGACATAAAAAAATCGCTAATACAGTGGGGCAAATAAGTATTTCGTCAACCACTAATTGTGCAAGTTCTCCCACTTGAAAATATTAGTGAGGCCTGTAATTGTCAACATGGGTAAACCTCAACCATGAGAGACAGGATGTGGGGAAAAAAAACAGAAATCACATTGTGGTCACTGAGCCACCATCAGCAGTTTTCTCAAAACTATTATTTCAATATTATCCATATTTGACAACTCTAGCACCTAATATTAAAGTTATGACAAAACATTATAGGACAATAACATTGTAATTAGAGTTGCCGATCGGGTCCGATCACGTCATTTTCAAAGTATCGGAATCGGCAAAAAAATATCGGCCATGCCTTTTTTTGATATATATATATATATATATATATATATATATTTTTTTTTTTTTAAATTAAATCTTTTTTTAATTGAATTTAACATTACAAACATAATATGTTACACTCATCCAGATTCTTTAGTTTAGGCTTAAGGTAGGGTTATCAAATTTATCCCGATGACGGCAGTAATTATATTTTTTGAAAATGTATCACGTTAAAATATTTAACACTATTAATGCATGCGCTGCACGACCCACCCACGCATTGTCGTACTCAATCTGTAATAGCGCCGTTTTACCTATATAGAGAGATAAAAGGCAGTGTAAAATGAGTAAAGTGAATTTTGGCAGCCATTGGAACCATTTTTTAATTGGCTAAAGCCTTACAATCCTTCTCACTATGATTAGCAATATCATGGGAAGCAATGTGGGGAAGCATGGTAGCAAATGATCTTTTCATAACACCTTATGTTATTTCCCAACGCAGAGAAGATATATCATTTGGTAGCAGTACGCACAGTCATGGTTCCACTTCCCATCATGCATTTGGGCAAGACTACAGTATCATTTACTGAAAGCTCAACAAATACACTAGATGGCAATATTTAGTCACAATACACAAAGTCACAAGTCTTTCTATCCGTGGATCCCTCTCACAGAAAGAATCTTAATAATGTAAATGCCATCTTGAGGATTTATTGTCATAATAAACAAATGCAGTACTTATGTACTGTAT
Organism: Corythoichthys intestinalis; assembly: GCF_030265065.1. Taxonomy (NCBI): domain Eukaryota; kingdom Metazoa; phylum Chordata; class Actinopteri; order Syngnathiformes; family Syngnathidae; genus Corythoichthys; species Corythoichthys intestinalis. Next base: position 3,551,328 of record NC_080411.1, read on the forward strand.
GTTGAATGTATGTATTCGTCCGGGTTTTATTCATTTTTTTCTTAATGCATTGCCAAAATGTATATGATCGGGGGAAATTATCGGGAATGATTGGAATTGAATCGGGAGCAAAAAAAAGCAATCGGATCGGGAAATATCGGGATCGGCAGATACTCAAACTAAAACGATAGGGATCGGATCGGGAGCAAAAAAAACATGATCGGAACAACCCTAATTGTAATTGTGTTTATAATTGTTGTATTTTATACCTGAATATCATTGCAAACTGTTGGTCTTACCAACACTAGAACACTAAAGTTGATTTGTATTTTTCTTTTAACTCAGTATTCAAATGAGCGGCCTATAACATGTCAAAATAACTTTTATAAGTCACTTCTAACCACATGATTAGACGTTTATCATCGCCAATTAGTTTAAAATGAGTTAAAGGGCTAAAGCGGCGCCTCCTGTCGTCTGATAGCGGCAACGCGTTCACCTCTGCGTGCATGCGAGGTCACATGCTTGTTTTGGCTTCTGCGTCTCAAGATAAAACAATCCGGTTTGAACTGGAAACGTTTGGCTAACCTTGATCGCTCCCCAACTGTTAGTCACAAATGACTTCTTCGCTCTTCATTGGCTTTTCAAGAGCGAGGAAGTCATTTGTTCTTAAAATTGTTACAGATTTGAAAAGTCCACCAAAGTGTTGATTAAATCATGGTTATGTAAAAGACGTCAGAAAAGGAAATGATCCCTTTCATGCACGATTTATCCCCTTGCCTTAGGACTGTGGTTTAGAACTTGTGGCCCAGGGGCCAATTTCAGCCCACGTGACAATATTTTTGCAGGCCCCATTTGACATCCAAATGTAATATTAGTATTGCCCCCGTGTATTTTGCGATGAGCAGTAAGAAATATATTAGGGTGACCAAACGTCCTCTTTTGCCCGGACAAGTCCTACTTTCACATAGTATCCTCGTGGTCCGGGCGGGTTTTATTAATTCATAAAAATGTCCGGTTCTTATGATTTTCCACGGGACCAATTTGAACAGAATCCCTCCGGCCACTGGGTGGCAGCGCCTGCCTGCAATGACATGGCTCCTAGTAGTAGGGAGGGAAGGAGTAGTTCTTGATTTTGTTGGCAGTTTACCCCTATCATGAGGCATTACCGCCATCTTCTGGGTTGACAATATGGCCACAACACCTGAAGTTTTTTACGATAAATACGTATATAATGGCAACTGCTGACTTCTGTCGGAGCTTTGACTGTAAAATCCCGTTTGGTGTCGCGTCGTTGCGCTGCCGATGATTGTAAACTTTTATAGCAAAGTTTGATTTTTGCCTCAGCTAGCTATCAGTAAGCTAAACCGCGCTAGGCATTATGGGAAACGTAGTTTTTAACTGCTACATTTGGAAACATGCTGGTTGAATAGTTTGTCAGTTTATTTCGGTTTTTGTTTATGTGCAATCTAGACCATTGAATGAGAATATCAATTGAATGGGAATAACAATTTGTCAAGGACAATTGTCGTGATAGTAATTCATAAAAATGTTTAGTCGGCACATAGCGTACTGTGTGTATGTGTATTAACTGGACTACATTTCTATGAGTCTGCATTATATATTATACGTATATATATATATATATATATATATATATATATATATATATATATATATATATATATATATATATATATATATATATATATATATATATATACTGTATATATTTTTCATTTTATTTTATTTTTTTAAGTCATTATTTATTTATTTTTTTTCAAACTGCATTTTTCCATCCAGAGTGAGGGGGCACACTTTAAATATATTAAAGTGATATAGGCATCTTTGAGTGAACTTCGAGTAAAATTCAAGTATCTTGAGGCCGGGCTGAGTGTCCTCTTTTTTGGAAATCAAAATATGGTCACCCTATAATATATGAATCATTTGAAATCAAATGAAGGATCCATTATGGAAAAAAATCATTCATTTTTTATAAATGAAAATATACAGTGTATGACAAAAGTGAGTACACCCCGCGCATTTCTGCAGAAAGTGAAGTATATCTTTTCATGGGACAACACTGACAAAATGACACTTTGACACAATGAAATGTAGTCTGTGTGCAGCTTATATAATACATTTAATTTATTTTCCCCTCAAAATAACTCAAACTATATCCATTAATATCTAAACCAGTCATGTCCAAAGTCTGGCCCGGGGGCCAAATGCGGCCCGTGGTCAAATTTCATCCGGCCCCCAGCTTCTGCCATAATAATCATTAACGTCTGGCCCGCACACAGACTTAACAAATTGGTCAGCAGTACTGCTACCAGCATATGAAGTAGCTTACACACTAAATGCTGCTCCTCATATACCAACGAAAATGCTGCTACACTCTAAGCAACATTACTCCGTGTGACCCTTTACTACCTTTAAGTTTCTAAAATGGCGACAATCAACAAAAAAAAAAAAAGGAAGTTGACTGCAATGGCTGACGCTTCAAGGACAGGCGGAAATTGGACTATTTCGTCACTAAAATATGCAACAACTGTGTCTGTCTCATTTGCAAAGAGACAGTCACTGTTTTTAAAAAGTTCAATGTGAGGCGATATTCCCAAACAAGACACGCTGACTTGTGCGAAAAGATTACAGGGAAGATACATAGCGAGAAATTGAAGCAATTTGAAGCTAGTTTAATTTTACAGCTGCAGTATTTCGCAAGAGCCCGAGAGTCGAAACAGAGCGCAACAAAGGTTAGTTGCGAGATTGTTGAAATTATTCATTTAAAAAAAATTAGGGCTGCAGCTATCTATTATTTTAGTAGTCGATTAATCGATGAATTAGTTGGTCGAGTAATCGGATAGGGAACATGAAAAATTAAAATACCTGAGCTGAGCCTTAAACGGTATTAAAAAAAAAAAATAAGGATCAACAAAAGAACAATGGCTAACTTACATAGCAAAAGTCTGCTAACTTATATGCTATAAAATGCTGACGCTTTATAGCATTTTTTTTTTTTTTACAATGCTCTTGACAAATTGTTCAGACACATATTCCCACAAAAAAAAGCAAAAACTGCTAAATATACCAATAAATTATGAATGCATTTTAAAAAAAAAACAAAAACAAAAAAAACCATTAACTCAAACAAAAACTTGGCTTATGTTGGTCTTAACATGGAGCAGCTGGATTCAGCCAGGTGAAATGAGGCAGACTAGAGGGCAGTGTATCACTTTAATTAAACGAATACTCGAAGCAGCAAAATTTTATTCGAATCTTTTTTCTTTAATCGAATACTTGAGTTAACCGATTAATCGTTTCAGCACAAAAAAAAAAATAAAGCAAATGTGACACACAGAATGGCTTGCTAAAATTTGCTTCTACGTAAAGGACGTCAGCCAAGGTCTGCCCCCCACATTTTTTACCACACCAAATCTGGCCCCTTTTGCAAAAAGTTTGGACACCCCTGATCTAAACCCTTGGCAACATAAGTGAGTACACCACTTAGAAGCTACATCCCTAAATGTCCAAATTGAGTACTGCTTGTCATTTTCCCTCCAAAATGTCATGTGACTCGTTAGTGTTACTAGGTCCAAGTGTGCATAGGGAGCAGGTGTGTTCATAGTTGGAGTGCAGCTCTCACACCCTCTCATACTGGTCTCTAAAAGTTCCAACATGGCCCCACATGGCAAAGAACTCTCTTCATGTAGCGCAACAATACATCTTTTAAGATCCTCAGGGAGTTCTTTGCCATGTGGTGCCATGTTGGAACTTTCAGTGAACAGTATGAGAGAGTGAGAGCTGCACTACAAATTTGAACACACCTGATCCCTGTGCACACCTGGACCTAGTAACACTAACGAGTCACATGATGTTTTGGAGGGAAAATGACAAGCAGTACTCAATTTGGACATTTAGGAATGTCGTTTCTAAGGGGTGTACTCACTTTTGTTGCCAGTTTAGTTATTAATGGCTATATTTTGAGTTATTTTGAGGGGAAAATAAATTAACTCTATTACATAAGCTGCACACAGACTGCTTTTCATTGTGTCATTGTTAGAGATGTCCCGATTGATCGGCATCCGATCACGTCATTTTCAAAGTATCGGAATCGGCAAAAAAATATCGGACATGCCTTTTTTAAATATATATATATTTTTTAATTAAATCGTTTTCTAATTGTATTTAACGTTACAGACATAATGTGTTACACTCTTCCAGAGTCTTTAGTTTAAGCTAAGGTTATCAAATTTATCGCGTTAACGGTGAGAATTAATATTTGTTACAATATTTAATGCAATTACCGCATGCGCTGCACGACCCACTCATGCATTGTTGTGTTCAATCTATAATAGAGCTGTTTTGCCCATACAGTATATAGAACTAAAAGGCAGCATATAATGAGTAGAGTGAATTTTGGCAGCCTTTGGAGCCTTTTATTAAATGGCTAAAGCCTTACAATCCCTCTCCCAACTATTACAATAATCGTGGGAAGCAATGTGGGGAAGTAAGGTAATAGTTGATCTTTTTCTTAACACCTTACGTTATTTCCCGACGCAGAGAAGATATATCAATTGGTACCACGACGCACAGTCACGGTTGCACTTCCCATCATGCATTTGGGCAGAAGTTAAATGGCTACAGTATCACTTACTGAAAGCTCAACAAATACACTAGATGGCAATATTTAGTCACAATATACAAAGTCATATTTATCCTTTAAGAATTACAAGTCTTTCTATCTGTGGACCCCTCTCACAGAAAGAATGTTAGTAATGTAAATGCCATATTGAGGATTTATTGTCATAATAAACAAATACAGTACTTATGTACTGTATGTTGAATGCATATATTCGTCCGAGTTTTATTCATTTTTTTCTTAATGCATTGCCAAAATGTATACGATCGGGAAAAATTATCGGGAATGATTGGAATTGAATCGGGAGCAAAAAAAAAAAAAAAAGCAATCGGATCGGGAAATATCGGGATCGGCAGATACTCAAACTAAAACGATCGGGATCGGATCGGGAGCAAAAAAACATGATCAGAACAACCCTAGTCATTGTTGTCCCATGAAAAGATATACTTACAGTATATTCTCCACACCCTTCTCAATAGCCCGCCCGTCTCATTAGACCATAGGAAATGGTTCCAGTAATCCATGTGCTCTGATGAAACGTCTTCAGCAAACTGTTTGCGGGCTTTCTTGTGTACCGTCTTCAGAAGAGGCTTCCTCCAGGGGTGACAGCCATGCACATAAATTTGATGTAGAGTGCGGCGTATGGTCTGAGCACTAACAGGCTGACCCTCTACTTCTTCAATCTCTGCAGCAATGCCGACAGCACTCCTGTAACGAGTCACATGACATTTTGGAGGGAAAATGACAAGCAGCACTCAATTTGGACATTTAGGGATGTAGTTTCTAAGGGGTCTATTCACTTTTGTTTCCAGGGGTTTAGATATTAATGGCTATATTTTGAGTTACGCAGTCACGCAGACTACTTTTGTGTCAAAATATCATTTTGTCAGTGTTGTCCCATGAAAGATATACTTAAATACCTGCAGAAATGCGAGGGGTGTACTCACTTTTGTGATACACTGTATATGGCGGAAAATACTCAGGTGACTCAGGGCCAGGCCATTTGTGGACCCTAAGCAAAATAATGCCAAGGGGCCCATATTTTTGGGCCACTATTTCGTCACAGTGTACTGTGAAACCCATACATGCAATCCAACCTATATGTCCATATTTTGTATATTAATCATATTTTGTTGCACTGCATTTTTCAAACTTTTCACCCCAAATGATTGATAGTACTTAGAGTAGATAACGCCAAATATTTTCCTAAAAGAGGAAAGAAGTTAAGGAAGAACTTTTATTTTTTTAAGCTTGTAATCAAGTATCAAAACTCACAAAATTCAAATAAAGCAATGTGTAGTAAAAAAAAAAAAAATATATAAATTAAACAATTGCCAGATTGCCCCCTATCTGGGCCCCCTAGTGGTCAGTAGCCCTAAGCAGCTGCATAGTCTGCGTATAGGCTTGGCCGGCCCTGAGGTGACTTGAAGTTAGCTCAGAGACCCCCAATTTGGCCAGATTTCAAAATTGTCCTATATGCATGTGCGATATATCATTGGAAAGCTTAAAATCTCAATTTTCTGGGTGAAGACAAATTTTGAACAGGAGGGCATTTGAAAAAAAAAATTAAACAGCAAAACCCTAACTGGAGGTGAGACCACGAAAGAGCATAAATAAATATGCCATGATTTTAACCGATTATTATTGTGTACTTACCTCTTTTTGATCCAAAAACTCCATGTCGCATGGTATCACCAAGTGTCAAGACACAGCTGTGAATGGACACAGCTGGATTTTTTGGGGAGTTTATGGGTGAAACATGGTAATAGAACAAGGGTCGCGATGGAGAAATAGCAGACATAGAGGAGTAATCGAGACTTTCATTTTCATATATTTCCCCTTAAAAAAAAAAATGTTCCCCATTTTTTCTTTGTTTGGATCAATTATCATCAAACAGACGCCATTTTTTTCATTGAGATGTAATTTGTTTAAAAGTTGAAAATATGCGAATGAATATTTTTTTCATTTTTTTTTTAAACAAAATATTAGACATCAATTAATGATTCTAAGCTAAAAATGACAGACATTTTGAATAATAAATATAAATCTGTGACCGGGGGTTGCCGGGGTAAACCGGACAAATTAAAAATTTGGGGGGGGGGGGCTTAGATATTAGCGCCACTTTCACCTTTCACCCCTGCTTGTAAATCGCCAAAATGTGTCTGACTTGTGTTGGACTTTACTGGCATCTAGTGGCCGATATTTGCAACTGCGTCGGCCAGGACAAAAACAACCAAGCAAACATTTGGAACACAGCTTATTTTATTCGTTTGTTTATTTATCTGGCGTGTATGAAATTCCAAAAAGACTTTTTATGCGGGCTCTGCCCTTAATCTCTCGGACGGTGAACCGGTTGGGTATCAATTACACAAGCTGAGGGTGGGGTCTCCAAATATACATTTTTTGAGCAGCAAAATATTCAAATGTGAATTACCCTCAGCTAAACTACTAAACACAAGAAAAAGCAAAGATTCTTATTTTCTGCCTTTACTGTCCTGCAGTCCTCTAATGCTAAGCTAAACGCTAACGCACAACAAGCTAACAGCTAGAAGCAAACACTGAATCATTGGCTTCGGCCTACTTTTTTCCTCTTTTTCTCAAACTTCTTCCGATCGCACGTCAATTTCCTCTTCCTGTCACCTCGCCTTCCTTCGCTGACTTCCTGTCTCCATCTGATTCCGTCTGGGCTAAGCATGTTCTCTTAACTTTTGTTTTTTGTCAAAGGTTTACCATGACAAACATTCGTTGACTCGTCAAAAGTTGGACCTCGTTTTCATACAGCTTTTTTCTTTAAAAACTAATTGGCTGCCATTTAAAGGTACTATGTCAATAAATGAAAATTATTTTATTTCCATTTTTAATGACATTTCAATTGCTAATCAACTAGTCAACTAATCGTGGCAGCCCGAGTTTACCTGCCATTGACGGCGCTTGACGTCCAATTCATTTTGACTGGGAGAGACGAATGACACAACGCTCATTTGGAGCAGATTGGGTTATTGCGAACAAAAAATGAATTATGATTAGGGTTGGGCATCGAGCATCGATGGGAACCGGTTTTAACGTTCCGATGCTCACGGAATCGTTCGAATTTTTAAATTTTGATTCTTTGTTTCGATGCCCTGACCACCGAGCGGGAAAAAAATGCTTGAGTTCAAAGCATGGTATTTATATACAAGTTAAAATGACCCCTGTGAGAAGTTCATTTACTTTAAAAATCGTCGAGAAGTCAAGACTTTAATATAGGGCTGTCAAAATTATCGCGTTAAAGGGCGGTAATTAATTTTTAAAATTAATCACGTTAAAATATTTGACACAAATGCACCGCTCAAACAGATTAAAATGACAGCACAGTGAAATGTGTACTTGTGTTTTTCGGCGTTTTGCCGCCCTCTGCTGGCGCTTGGGTGCGACTGATTTTATAGGCTTCAGCACCCATGAGCATTGTGTAAGTAATTATTGACATCAACAATGGCAGGCTACTAGTTTATTTTTTGATTGAAAATTTGACAAATTTTATTAAAACAAAAACATGAAGAGGGGTTTTAATATAAAATTTCTATAACTTGTACTAACATTTATCTTTTAAGAACTACAAGTCTTTCCATCCATGGATCGCTTTAACAATGTTAATAATGGGAATGCCATCTTGTTGATTTATTGTTATAATAAAGAAATACAGTACTTAAGTACCGTATGTTGAATGGATATATCCACCTTGTGTCTTATCTTTCCATTCCAACAATAATTTACAGAAAAATATGGCATATTTCATAGATGGTTTGAATTGCGAAATTTTTAAGCTGTAATTAACTCGATTAAAAATTTTAATCGTTTGACACCTCTACTTTAATATAAACTATGCAAATTTTTTTTTTACCCTGTCTCTTAAAAGAATTGGAATCGTTCGGAACCAGAATCGAAACGTGGAATCAGAATCGCTAAATTTTAAACGATGCCCAACCCTAATTATGATTGAGTGATTTGCCTTGCTGCTCATTGTCTCTGTTGCTTAACCCTTTTCGGGTCACGCACTTTATTCATGAACTGCCATTGACGGCACTAGACATCCAATCCAATTCAGTTTGACTGGGTGGGGCGAATGAACTGATGAAAATTTATATGGGTCAGCCGTGACCGTGGCGACAATGTGGCCCACGACCAAATGGGTTTGACACTCCTGCAATACTAGGTCATCACGCGGCCCAGCCCTCTGTCAGCCGCACGCGCTTGATGGATGGGCCGTCGCCTTCGGACGGCGGGCGCGGGACATAGTCCCCGGCGCGGCCCGGACAGACAGCGGAGGCCGCGCCGCGCTCCCGGATCGGCGAGGCCGGCTCAGACTTGATGCGGAGGTTCTGCTGGCCCGGTGGGAAGTTGAGGGTGGCGTTCACGTTCCTGCAAAAAGTAGCAGTAGCATTTACCATTGATTCACATTCACTTTTTCAAAGTTGCCCGACTTCTCTTTGAAAGGTGATGTAATTCCTATAATACTTTCCTGTACAATAAATTAGGAATTAGGAGGTGGGAACCTCTTGGTACCCCATGATACGATACGATTTGCGATACAAAGCTCACGATAACGATGATCTGGCGATACAACAATTATCGATACATTGGTCAGGAAATCATCCTAGGATATTCTGCCATCCCTCCCACTTCAAACGGATCGAACGTCTATGGCTGTCAGTGCCAGTCAATGGCAGGCAATTAGGTCATTTTGGGCCATTCTAGGTCTCACTGGAACAGCACCAAACAAAAGTTCCAGCATCATCACCCTGTCCAATACAGATTCTTGACTCTTGACACCTTGTCCAATGCAGATTCTTGACTCTTGACAAGGCGAGGATGCTGGAACTTTTGTTTAGAGCTGAAACGAATACTCGAGCAACTCTAGTAACTCGAGTTTAAATACTGATCAGAGTAGTTTTATTCACCTCGACTATTCGTTTATTTTGACAGCTCTAAGCATCACGTTTTGCTCGGACTACTTTTAATGCGGGACGCGCTGATGTCACGTATGTAGAGGAAGAAGAAGAGAAAAAAAACGTACTGCAGCCGACAGGCGCTTCAAACGACGCCGACGTTGCTAAATACTAGCCCGCACGATGCTAGCTGGTAGCAGGTAGTGTTTGATGAGTCTTACAGAGATCACATGTATGTTGAACTAGACGTGAAATAACAGACTCGGCCGCGTATGGGCAGCGTTGGTAAACAGCCGCCATCTTAAAGCAGTAGAGCGCTAAGCGCTAATAAAGAGCGCTAAGCGCTAATAAATAAGATTAACGTAACGTTAGCCCTGCGGAGGGCTAGGTTTCTATTAATTATGACCACTGTCGATGCTTGGCTAACGTGTCTTACATACAGGCTTTAACATAACATAGCGATGTGGAGTGATGAGGGTGTAAAATAAAAACTCAATAATGCTAACTATCAATTTTAGCTCAGTAGTCATTGCTGGATAAAACACCAAGTAGCACTGGTACCTAATGTGCTCCAATACAGCCTGTATCATACATTTATTTTGAACACTGCAAAAACTCAAAATCCTATCAGGACTTACAGTTTAGACTAACTTAAAACTTAACTAGAACTTAAAAATGGCTTGACACAAATAGAAATTCAATTGAAACACGTGGGGAAAAAAATCCTAACTTTTAAGTGATGTGTGTTATCAAGCATAACGGCATGTTTAGGTGTATATATCAGGCATGAAAATGGGTCAGGGGTTAAAAAGGTGAGAAATATGTTCCGGCGTTCTGCCAAAATGTCCTCTGTCGGCGAAACGTCCTACATGTGGCGAATTTGGCCATTTTAATTTTTCACATAAGGCTCAATATTCGAGCGGGGGTTTAATTAGTTGAAGGAGTTGATTTCAACCACCATTGACTCGCACTAGCTTAGCCACTCCGGACCCCTGAAACTAACAAATAACTGGCAAACTGCACAGAATTTGTTCAAATCAACTCCAACGACTAATTAAACCCCGGCTAACTCAAAGATTAAGCCTAATGTAAAAATTCTGAACTTCCCCTTTAAAATAAAGACCATTGAATATGGCCATTAAAATGTTGTCTATAAAAGTTTTAGAGCAATAAAATAAACAACAAAAATGAATGAAATGAACAAGAATCCTTCAAACTATTTCATAATGGGTCCAAATTATTTTTCGAACAGATCATGTGACTACAGCACCTTAGAGACAGCCGTTTGCATTGCTTAGCCAAAACTACAGCTGAGGAGGCAAGATGGATATTTAGAATTTCTTTAAACCTAAGCTTTCAAAACTTTCAACAACAACTGAGCTTGAACCGAGGATTGAGCACGAGCAGTATCAAAAAGTCCTGGCTTTCGTGTTACCTGTTGTGCTGTAATTCCAAGTGGTGCTTGAATTGAATGCTTATAGCGGTCGACAGTCTTTTTGAGCCAGCGCAAAGTTCGCAGCGCACGGAGATATTTTTGTCATCTTTACTGGACAAAAATGTGACGTAATGGCTGTGTTTCCAGTGTGCAAATGCAGCCGTTTGTAGTATATTTCCTGCCTATTTCATTGCATCCTGGAGGGGAAGCAAGGCTGTGTTGTTTTGGCCGCAAACTCCCAGCGCTCACGGCTCACGCATCATGGTAATACACGTGACCCTTTTTTTTCCATCCTTGATTAGAAAATGTGACATGTGATGTCACTCCCATGACTACAGTATTCTTCATTCTACATACATTATGGGGCAATAACAAAATAGTAACGCACAGGCATCAAGGAAAGTAATTTTACTCAGATTACTGATTTAGAAAAATGAACGCGTTAGATTGTTCTTTACTGAAAGAAAGTAATCAGATTACAGTTACGCATTATTCACATAACGCGTTACTGACAACACTGCTTTTATATTACCGTTAAATACACAAGCTTGACGCTACCTTAACGGGAGCTATTTTTTCACTGGACGCTCTGGCAGTGTTCAACGCAAGCTGCGACAAACGGCAGTAACTTTGTCATACCGCAAAATATGAAAACGATTAAAACCATTACTCACCAAATTCAATGTGCTGGCGAATGCATTCATCTTAAAAAAAAAAAAATTGGGAGTGAGACCTCACCTCTTCTAGCGAACGTGAATTTGTTCTTAGGACAAGATCATCTGTCGCAATTAGCGATCTTTGACGCTCTTTTTCTCCTCCCCACATACAAACTTGATTCTCTCTCAGCGGCTGTGATTAACCTCAATGAAGTTGCTCTCCTAACTAAGCCTTGCCTATCATTCGTCTTTGTAAGATTTTAGTAACTTTGTGTATTGAATTTGAAAGGAAAATGTGTGTTTTGTTTTTGGCGAACTTTTTCATGAAGCTAAACTGTTGAAGCGACTCACACGTGGAAAAATACGATTGTACAACGTTTTAAATGTATTCATTTGGTATATTTCAGTTACCACGATTTGAGAGATCAATAAATTGAAGAATTTACGCCTTGCGTTTGGAGTGTTTCTTTTTGGGTTTGCTGGAATAGCGTCACTGACACTCGCACCATCAAACAGAGGAAGGGGTAAGTGCTGCCGCGCCAAGCCACTTCTGGCTGCATTTTCGACACATGAAAAATAACGAATACGTACTACTGTATGACGGAAAATTTTAGTGGTTTTGTAACTGCCACGTTTTCATAGCATGGTAAACCGTGAAGGTAACCGGCACATGCCTACACCCGAACCCCCACCCCCCTTAAAAGTTTTCTCCTCGGATCTACACGATTCACGTAGATCATCCTTTTTGACTTCAAAACGGCGAATTTCGCCGAAAGGTGAGAGATTTTCATGCCTGATATATATATTTTTTAAATAAAATCTAAAGGTTTTTTGAGTGAAAGCAGTGAATTACTCTTTTTTTTAAATTTTAGTTACATCTGAGATGCAATTGTTGGCTGTTTTCAACAATATACATAGAAAATAAAGACATTGATTGACTGAAAATGGTTCAAGATTAGATGAAATGTCTTGTTTTCTCATGTATATTTATAATTGCTCTTCACCCAAAAATATATTTGTTTTATCCGATTACTCGATTAATCGATCGAATTTTCAGTCGATTTCTCGATTACTAAAATATTCGATAGCTGCAGCCCTACTTTTGTTTGGTGCCGTTCCAGTGAGATTTACAAAAATGACCGCCTGAAGAAGACATCAAAATTCCCTCAGTCCTTGATGATATGGGGCTGCATGTCAGGCAAAGGCACTGTAGTTAAATCTTCAATAAATGCACAAGTTTACATTGAAATTTTAGACAGCTTTCTTATCTCTTGAAAAGATGTTTGTCATTTTCCAAGATGACAATGATTCATGCCACAGAGCTAAAACTGTTAAAGCATTCCTTGGAGAAAGACTCATCCAGTCAATGTCATGGCCTGCAAATAGCCCTTGACACCTTTTTAAAACGATATCTTGATTCTTGGCGATAACCTTTTGGGATACAAAGTATCACGATATATCACCATTTCGATATTTTGTCACACCCCTATTAGGAATGTGAACAAAGTTGGCAAGTTTGTGTTAACGTTGTGTAGTATCCGTCTCTATTGACCAGGGTAAAGATAACACGTGCACATATGTTTGTGCGTAGTTGAAATGAATGGAAAAAACAAACAGAGCTCATAACTCGCCTCCTGTGGCTTTGCTATAGGAAGTCCATGCCATTGACGGCCATGGACGTCCAAATTTCCCTTTCATTTCCAATGGCATTTAATTTGTTTAGTGTCATTGACAGCCATGCGTGTCAATTCTATTGATGCCAAAGTACTTGGATTCCATTGACGGCTAATTTCCTATTTATTTATCAACTGTACTTGTCCCCATAATGTCCCCAAATCAACCTAGATGGGGCTAAGATCTGTATCTCCCCACAGCAAAGCTCCAAAGTAATTTCTCCAGAAATTGCAGTTTCTAGTTTTAAATGGGGTTTTGCATATAGTAACATTCATTAACATTTTCTTTTTTTGAATGGCGTCTCTTCAGCCCACCGCTTAAAATGTCGTTCAAATGTCAAACTGACCAGAATTATTCCGCGACGCAGGGAATTTTTCGAATGACCCCCCAAAATTTTATCTTTGCCCGTCAACGTGGATTTTTTTGAAAATACACAAATTTTTCAAAATGCTGCGTGTCCTACAATTTTTGACCAAATTGCATAATTTCCACATCAATAATTCCAGGACGGTAAGGGGCATTAAAGTTGTATACAGGATTTGGCAAAAATGTACGGTTCCCCCAAAATTCGCCAAAAAGTTTCCATTCATTTCCAATTGGATGTTTAAATTTCCCATTCATTTTCAATGGCAGGAAAACATAGGGTCTTGTGATTTTTCACCATTTACCATTACAGGCCATTGACATTTTGTCACCTGATAGCAACAGGACATGCCCCTGAAATGTCCCCAAATCAACAGGAAGTGACCTGATATCAACAGAACGTGTCCCCAAATTACCAGGAAGTGACCGAATGTCAACAGGACGTGTGCCCCAAATGAAAATCAACAGGACATGTCCCCCAAATGTCCCCAAATCAACAGGAAGTGCCTGATAGATCTATACCAATGCAAAGTCACATCGTAATTTCTCCAGAAATTTCAGTTTCTAGTTATACGGGGCTTTGCATTGCAAAGTAACCATTGACGGCCATGGATGTCCAATTTTCCCATTCACTTCCAATGGAATTTCCAGTGGAATTTACATTGCATTGATGCCATTGACAGCCATTTATGTCAAATCTATTGATGTCAATGTACTTGGATTCCAGTGACGCATAGTTAAGTCGATGCCATTGACGGCCATGGACGTCCAAATTTCCCATTCATATTCATTGGCAAAAAAAACAATGTCCCCCAAATTAACAGGAAATGACCAGCTATCAATAGGAAGTGTTCCCCGAATGTCCACAAATCAACAGAAAGTGACCTGATATGACCAGGACATGTCCCCGAAATGTCACCAAATCAACCTGGGCGGGGCTAAGCTCTGTATCTCCCCACAACAAAGCCCCATAGTAACTTTTCCAGAAATTGCAGTTTTTAGTTTTTTTAAGTTCTTCTCCTTTGTGGTAACCAACCTCGCGAAAAATGATTATTTATTCGTGCACCAAATTAAGCCCGGCGCAATTTGAAACCCTTACGTTTGAAGATTGTAGCATATAGCCATTTCATTTTTGCTGTGTAATATACAAAGGTTGTAGACAACACATGCTGTATGTTCGTTCACATGATCATTGCGAACGTTAATGTGTGTGTTTTGATTGAAATGCTACATTAGTATGATAACGCAGCATGATTCTACATGCTTAGCTGGCAACCTAAAGCGGAAAAAATGGGATGTTGCGTATTTTGATCTTGGTTGCAGTACCATTTTTGGCCACCAGGCTTACATATTGCTCCTTTAAAGTGCATGTGACACGAAAAAGCATGTTTATTTATTTTTAAACAGCCGTACTGTTGTGTAAGAGGACTAAGGATTCAGCTGATTTGGGGGATTAATACGTTTATTTTTCGCATCACACCAGCCAAACGGCTGCAGAAAAATCTTGCTTTATGAGGGGGAGGCGTGTGCGCCTTTTTGGAGTTTCAAAAGGTTCTCATTCACCGTGGATATTGGCCAAGCCCTACTTCTGTGGGACCATTGGACTTACGAGGAAGAGAGTAAACATCTTGTTTTGTATTATGTCAAATATTAATACAGCGATTACAAAGTAAACACTACAAACTTTCTTTAAATAAAGGACTACTTAGGTTTGATCATTGATAGGCATGTAAAAAGCTCTCCTCGTGCACATTAGCTGCACAACAACTGCAGCCGCCCTCCTCCGGGGAACGAACTGTAAATTGCTCTCCGCCGGGCGGTTTGCCGATCCGCAACGACAATCGACAACCCAGTCGTCATGTCAAATAATCCGGGCTAGTTAAGTGTGATTTTCCGCTTAGAAGAATTTGAAACATCACTCGGTTCGGGTTAGCATGTCGGCTAGCTGTCATGCCTCTTGGTTCGTTTACAGTCTCGGAAGCCGGGGAAGGGAAATGACATATGTCTGATTTAGGTGTCATAAAATATTGTTCGGGAGGTGCGACAGTAAAGGTGAAGTCGACAGTTTTGACCATTATGGAGTAATTTTGCCATGTCGTCCTGAATAAGTGTATTTTTATTATTTCATATTCCATTTAGCACAAGACTGTTTTTTGTCATGACCATGCCATTTATTTAGCAATTGGGGAAAATACTTGGATAAAAAGAATATCCTATAAAAATATTGAAGTAAAGAGACAGAAACAATGACATTTTGCAGCTCTCTTCGTCACGTTTTCCTCGTTGTGAATAGTTCCCCCTCGACGGGCTGACTGGTCCTTCTCAAAACATTATCCAGCTATTGGGGAAAAATACTTGGATAAAAAGAATATCCTGTAAAAATATTGGAGTAGAGAGACTGAAACAAGGACATTTTGCGGCTCTCTTCGTCTCGTTTTCCTCGTTCTGAATAATTCCCCCTCAATGGGCTGAATAGTAAAACCGATGAGCCCATTCTTACGCTGACGTCATCCACCTGTTGGGGACGCTAGAGCCCTATAATGGTAGGCGTGGCTAACCGGCAGATTAAAAGACTAATTTCTCGTCATCTGCGCTTTGCTAAATTGTTGTATATAGTCGAATCGTCTCAAAATATGATTCTAATTCAAATAATAATGCTATTTCAGACTTTTTTTCTCCTGTCGTATGCTCTTTAAGCATGAATTTCCAGAATCAAATGTAAGGCCAATTTTGGCGGGCAAATGTGTCCTTCATCTCACCCCATGTGACTGAGCGGAAGGTTCTGCAGGTCGTGGACATGCTCGTGCCGCTGCCAGCCGCCGACGGAGCCGAACGCCGTCAAGGAAGAGAGCTCGCCGCCCAGTGAGAAATCTGCGGCGCACACGTTATTCGCGCGTGGGTTTGCCTGCACGCAGTATCGGGTCGGACTCACCTGCGTCGTAAGAGGACAACGAGGACGGGAATCCGGACGGACTGGACAGGGTCTGCGCAGACTGAGAGCGGTTGAGCCGAGCGTTCTGCGGAAAGCACATCTCGGTCAGTCCCAGCGAGTTTCGGCAGACCGACAAGTTATACTAAAACTACTGCATTCGGTAGGGACGTGTGTCCGTGACTTACCGATAACAGATCAAAGTCCTCACACCAGAGGGCGTTAGTGAGTAAAACGCAGCCGGGGGTTAGCGGTTTGAAAAGCACTCGCATTCGGGCTGTTTTTTTATTCACACTCACAATGGTGGGCGGCATAAGTGGCCGGAGGTCAGGCTCGCGCCCGCTGCCGCCACTCACGGGTGGAATTTTGTCCCGGATGCTCCTCGATGGTGAGGCTGTGGCGGGGGAGGTGCAGCGATCGCCGTACGCGCCGTTCAGCGGCTCGGGCCCCAACTGGCCTGCCCCCCAAAAAAAGGCGGTATTGAAAAACCTTTGGCAAAGGCGCCCTCTGGGGGTGGCCAAGGGCTCACCTACTGCCTAGTATTCTACGGATTAGGGCTTTCGAACTGGTGGCCTAGACGGACACATCGAATTTTTGGTCCCCAAAAGTAAATCATGTGCATTAACTTCATGTTTTTTGCGAAAATTAAATTGGCATCAAATTTCTTTAGTCCAGAAATATTTACCCTTTTTTTAAACACATAAATCATAGACTAGGGTTGTTCCGATCATGTTTTTTGCTCCCGACCCGATCCCAATTGTTTTAGTTTGAGTATCTTCCGATCCCGATATTTTCCAATCCGATGGCTTTTTTTTGCTCCCGATTCAATTCCAATCATTTCCAATAATTTTTCCCGATCATATACATTTTGGCAATGCATTAAGAAAAAAATTAATAAAACTTGGACGAATATAAACATTCAACATACAGTACATAAGTACTGTATTTGTTTATTATGACAATAAATCCTCAAGATGGCATTTACATTATTAACATTCTTTCTGTGAGAGGGAACCACCGATAAAAAGACTTGTAATTCTTAAAGGATGAATGTGACTTTGTATATTGTGACTAAATATTGCCATCTAGTGTATTTGTTGAGCTTTCAGTAAATGATACTGTAGCCATTTAACTTTTGCCCAAATGCATGGTGGGAAGTGCAACCACGACTGTGCGTAGTGGTACCAATTGATATATCTTCTCTGCGTTGGGAAATAAGATAGGGTGTTAAAAAAAAGATCAATTGCTACCTTTCTTCCCCACATTGCTTCCTCAATATTTCTAATTGTTGAGAGAGGGATTGTAAGGCTTTAGCCAATTTTAACAAGGCTTTGAAGGCTGCCAAAATTCTCTCTACTCATTATATGTGCCTTTTAGCTCTATGTATACATAGGACGATGCCATTATAAATTGAACGCGACAATGCGTAAGTGGGTAGTATAAATATTATAATGTTATTACCGCCGTTAACGCGATAATTTTGATAGCCCTACTTTAAGCCAAATCTACAGACTCTGGATGAGTGTAAGACATTTTGTCTGTAACATTAAATACAATTAGAAAACAATTAAAAAATGTACATATATATATATTTAAAAAAAGGCATGTCCGATTCCGATACTTTGAAAATGACGCGATCGGACCCGATCGATCGGCGACTTAATAATGATACTGATGGGTCAGATTCGACCTTCAGTGCGTCATGCCTTCAAGTAGGTGGCCATCCCACAATCCGCTTCAGTTATTCGCAGTCTGTTGCAGCGACATATGTAGCGATCCAACGCCGGATTTAGGTTGTAAAAGTATGAAAGCTGTACCGCATACAAACAGAAAGTAAACAGTTTTTTTGCTGTTAACCAAGAATCGAGACTGTTTTATGTCCATATCTATACAGAATTCAGGGATTTAAGCATTTACTCTAGGGCTGTCAAACGAATAACATTTTTAATCGAGTTAATCACAGCTTAAAAATTAAAAATCGTAATTAATCGCAGTTCAAACCATCTCTAAAATATGCCATATTTTTCTGTAAATGATTGTTGGAATGGAAAGATAAGACAAGACAGATATATACATTCAACATACTGTACATAAGTACTGTATTTGTTTATTATAACAATAAATCCACAAGATGGCATTAACGTTATTAACATTCTTTCTGTGAAAGGGATCAACAGATAGAAAGACTCTAATTCTTAAAAGATATATGTGAGTTTGTATATTGTGACTAAATATTTCCATCTAGTGTATTTGTTGAGCTAAAAAAAATGTTTGACCAAAGTCTGAGTATTATTTTGCATGTCTATTTTGATTGGAAAATTGAGCGTTTTTCTTTTTGTGAACATTATTTTTTTGGGGATAGGAGAATATTTTTGTTGTTGTGCTTTCAGTAAATGACACTGTAGCGACTTAACTGTTCTGGCCAAATACATGATGGGAAGTTGTGCAACCATGACTGTCAGTGGTGCCTGCAAATGATATATCTTCTCTGTGTTTTGTTCAATACAGGGTGTTAAAAAAAGATCATCACCTGTCAATCTTCCCCACAATAGTTATAATTGTTGTGGAAGAGATGCCAAAGCTTTTGCCAATAAATAGCGTGGCCCCTATGAATGCCTATGTCCACTCCACTCGCTTGTCTCTGCCTCTTAGCTCACAATATACATAAATCGGCGCCATTGTAGTCTGTTTGCGGCAATGGGTAGGTCGTTCCGCGCATTAAATGCGTTAAACATTTTAAGGTGATAAATTTTAAAAATTAATTACCGTCCGTTAACACAATAAATTTGATTCACAAGAGTTTTCAACAAAAAAAGCTCCTTGTCTGTGACTCCACTCGGTCAGATTTGACCGCCACGCCAACAATGCAGGTCCGCTGTTAATCGGCCCCGCGCACCGTCAATATCATTATGAAGTCTATGCATAAATAAAGAAAATATTTACTGTTATGCCTTTTTTCTAAATCCAAAAATTAAAAGATTTTTTTTCCCCAATTACAAATTGTAAATAAATAAAAGAGAAACATTACAAAGGGATTAATGAATAAATACATAAAAATAGAATATTTACACACAAAAAAATAATTATTAATGCATTTTGTAATGTTATTTTTCATGAATATAAATAAACCAAAATGGATTGGATGTATACCGCCGTCAATTGTAGCCAATGAGTTTAAGGGTAAAAAATATTTTTTCAATATAATATAATAATTCGTGCATGAAAGGATTTTAAAGGAAATCTCGGGCTTAAAGACTTGTAGGCTCTGATAAGCCACAATTGTTCTCTTTTACTAAAATATGTTATTAAAAACACATAAAACATTGCCATTGATTTAAAAATCTATAATACTTATTACATGTTTTGACCAGCAGAGGGAACCATGTTTTACTGGCGCCATGGACGCTTGGGGTTGTGACGCGGTTGGACTGGACTGGGAGAATAGCAGTGCAAGCTAACATGCGAAGCTAGTATGACGACTGGCATTATTTTGTCACATTCTGCTGCTGGTCAGATTGTTTTGTTACAGAGATGTGGGATGATTTCCCAACGTCGTACATGCATCCAATTCCAGCTCATTAGCTTTAAACCAATCCTAGGCGGCTTGCCGAGATATTGACTTGCTGCCATTTGACAGATTGTATTTTTGATCCCTTGTTTTTCCGTTCGTCTGCCTCTCACCATGGTTTTCATTCGTTTTTTTTTTTTTTTTGATTGATTCCGACCGACTGTAAGGGACCCTTTTTGTGTCTCCCTTTTCGTGATCACGTGTTTTTTTTTTGTGTTATATAATTTATTAGCATTCTATTTATTTATAAATGTATAATTACTTTTATAAAATGGAAAAAAATACAATAATGATTTGTTATATATACAATAATTGTTAATACTGTAATTTTCGCACTATAAGGCGCACGTGCCTATAAGCCTCCACCCACCAAATCTGACACGAAAACGATATTTGTTCATAGATAAGCCGCACTGGGCTATAAGCCACAGCTGTCCTCACTGTATTATGGGATGTTTACACCAAAAGATATTAACCGGTAACACTTTATTTGACAGCGGCATCATACGACTGTCATAAGACCAAATGAACAACCATGAAACTTTGAACCAATTGGCTGCAAAGCTTCATTGCTTCAAGAAGCTTCATTTGGCCATCACTGCTCCCTTGGGGGAGACAGTCAATCTCTGCTGCCACCTGCTGTCAACTCTTGTTGTTGTCCAGCATGCCTCCTAGCATGCACTGGAGCGCTCCAAATGTAAATAACAATCAAAATTCATGTTCTGCGCTAATTATTTCTTCAGTTATTGTTACAGTTGTTTCATTCATTGCTACTTATGGTATTTGGAAACATTTTATTTAACAGTGCCGCCATAAGACTGTCATTAGACAATCATAATCATGACGTGACACTGTAATGAGCATTAATGAATGCTTATCATGTCATTTAGTGTTATCCGGCAACTAATCTCACTTTTGAATGGATGTAAAAGATCCGAGCTGGACATAAATGGAGTTAGTGACATAATTTGCAGGATGACACTTAATCACATCTGTCAAGTGATGCCCATGATAATGCCATGTCATAATTATGACAGTCTTATGCCGCCACTGTCAAATAAAGTGTTACCTATTAACCCAAATAAATCAACAAATAAGTCACACTGGACTATTAGCCACAGGATTCAAAATGAAGGAAAAAAGTAGCGGCCAATAGTCCGAAAATTACGGTAGTTATTTTTTTTTTAATGACCAAAAATAGTCACTTTCCCTATAAAGGGCTAAAGGTCTCAAGGGTAAACCTTTTAATAGCTCTCCAATTTATTGGCCAGGGTCCCTGAAAGAGTTAAAACATGAAATATAGTAAGATTAAAAAAAAAAAAAATCAGGAAAATGAGAATATGTACCGTTTTTCCATTTCAACACATGTAACAATTTATTATTGACTGTCACCCTCCCACCTCAAATGGATTAGGCATCGACTGGTGACAAAGTGATGGTGTGGCTCACCCGCGTCGGCGGGCCGCCGGGGCGACATCCTCTGCTGCACTGCCAGAAGGCCGCGGTCGCCGGCGTCGTGCGAGTACAGCAGCGGGGAGGCATCGACGCCCAGGTCGTAGGTGGGCAGAGCCTATGAGGTAGGGCAGGCGAAGCAGAGGGCGGAGTCAGAGCACGGGTCACGCGCCAGCCACCACAAAGAAGGCAAGACAAGATAAAATTGTTTGGCCTTTTTTGATATTGTTATTAGTTGTTATGTTTACATAAGCCCACTTCCCCACCATAAATGACCATTACCATAATGTGTATCTTTCAATACCGTAATGCATAAAGTAGCTCTCATGAAAATCGCCCTCATGTAAGCTCTCAAACTGGTTAGTCTTTGGTTTTTTTTGTTGCAGAATAAAACCAGTAAAAAATTTCAGACGAAAACCAAATAACCGATGACTAAAACGAGACAAAAAGGAAAGCATTTTCAAACAACTAAAATATGACTAAAACGAAGAATTATATTTGTCCACAAGACGAAGCTGAAAATTCAAAGAGCTGCTAAAAACAATGGTTTTAGTCATCCTTTTAAGTTAATGCTACAGCAACTCACGCAGAGGCGCTGCCTGTTGAGCATCAGGTCCACGTCATCGGCCATTTTGGGATACTTGTCATCCGTGTCGGGGCTCTGACCCGCAGAGTCGTCCGCCTCCATGTCGCTACCGCTTAGGCCCTTCTTGCGCAACGTCTGCACACACGCATCACAGATCCATCACAATCCATTACAAAATTTCAGATTTCACACAATTTGCTTTTTATTCATTTTTTTTCTTTTATTTATATTTCCAATTTCATTTAATTGTTCTTTTTTAATTGTATGATGATTTTTATGTATAATTTTATCCCGTTTCATTTTATTTATTTATTTATTTATTCTAAATTTCTTTAGATTTCATGTGATTTTTACAAATCCTTTTATCTCTGCTCGTGGATCTTCGTGTGATGTAAAGCACTTTGAATTGCTTTGTGTTGAATTGTGCTATACAAATAATTTTGCCTTGCCTTGCCTTGCCAATACACATGACCATAAAATACACACATTTTTCTCTCACCAATAAAGCACGGAGCATTTTTCGTCAAAAAAAAACAACAAAACTTTAAAAACACTAATATATAAACTGAACTCGTCAGTTAGGGTGGGAAGGTTAGCCACACTAAGCAACAATCATATGCTATTGCTTAGCCACAACTGGATTCATTACTTATTACTAAAGCTGTCCCGATCGATCGGCTCCGATCATGTCATTTTCAAAGTATCGAAATCGGCAAAAAAAATATCGGACATGCCTTTTTTAATAACTATATATTTTATTTAAATCGTTTTCTAACTGTATTTAACGTTACAAAATGTCTTACACTCATCCAAAGTAGTTTTGGCTTTAAGTAGGGTTATCAAATTTATTGCGTTAACAGCGGTAATTAATTGTTTTTAATTAATCATGTTAAATAATTAACGCATGCGCTGCACGACCCAAGACCCACATTGTCGCGTTCAATCTATAAAGACGCCGTTTTACCTATAGATAGCGCTAAAAGGCAGCGTATAATGAGTAGAGAGACTTTTGACAGCCTTTGGAGATATTTTTTATGTGGATAAAGCCTTACAATCGCTTTCTCAGCAATTAAAAATAACATGGGAGGCAATGTGGGGATGAAAGATCGTAGTTGATCATTTTCTTAACACCCTATGTTCTTTCCCAATGCAGAGAAGTTATATTAATTGGAGCCCCTACGCACAGTCATGGTTGCACTTCCCATCATGCATTTGGGCAGAAGTTAAATGGCTGCAGTATCATTTACTGAAAGCTCAACAAATACACTAGATGGCAATATTTAGTCACAATATACAAAGTCACAAGTCTTTCTATCCGTGGATCCTTCTCACAGAAAGAATTAATAATGTAAATGCCATCTTGAGGATTTATTGTCATAATAAACAAATACATTACTTATGTACTGTATGTTGAATGTATATATTCGTCCGAGTTTTATTCATTTTTTAATGCGTTGCCAAAATGTATATGATCGGGAAAAATTATCGGGAATGATTGGAATTGAATCGGGAGCAAAAAAAAAAGCAGTCGGATCGGGAAATATCGGGATCGGCAGATACTCAAACTAAAACCATCGGGATCGGATGGGGAGCAAAAAAAAACATGATCGGAACAACCCTACTTATTACTATTCATCCCTCACACAGCCACTGGAAACAGACATTTTGTTTAATCCATCTGCAGGTGACCGGGAGATCATGATTTTAGGACACTGTGCGGGTGTGCGCTGGTCCTCATGGGAAACGCAGTCTTCCTTAAGGCAAAACACGACCGCTTTTGTCCACCAGTGTCGCTAAAATCAACCAAAACTGAAAATTGTTGCTTTAGCAATCCGTCCGTCATTTTGCTAGTCCCATATTTACAAAAAGATAAAGATAGTAATAATGGGCCTGAATACTCTATCGTAACTTTGAGAATTTCGTGGTGTGGAAGCTAAAGTCCGATTTAACTCGGTGGCTGTAATTAAGACTTAATTTGGTGCTCCCCTTCTCTCCACTTTCAAATGGACTGGTCATCTACTCGCGCAAAACCCACTGAGGGATGACTGGACGCCACATGATTTATCTTTGTCAATGGCACTGAAAGGGTTAATGAAGTTCTAAGGTCTTCCTTTTCAAATATTTTGGAGCTGCACAGGCGCTGAGAACTAGTTTTTTTTGGGGGGGGGGGGGTGGATTTGACAATTTCGGGAACTCAGCAAGGAAGAGGAAGCAACTTTTTGGTTCATCTGCCAAAAAAAGCGGGACTTCATTCGTTCCTTCTCTCATTCTTTCCATTGGCGTCCACACTCACAGCCACCCTGGCTATTTTTAGCCACTTTTGTTCTATTTTTAGCGGCAGGGAGGGTGTGGGTTGTGTGCGCGGACACCAACCAGTTACAATCGCCCTGTTTTGTGTGTTTGATGGGAAACGGGAAACACAACACACCTTTTTCCCCGAGTGTTGCTTTACGGCGGTGATCGTTAATAACTCAAAACGAAACGTCGCAACGCAACATAAATAAAACACTAACAGACCCACACACGCACAATGCAACAAAAGACTGCAAAAGGAAAACAATGACGTGACAAGACACAATAACATTACAAAAAAGACTACAATAACAGCACACGAAAAGACAACTCGACAGAAAAACCTACAGTGGTACAAAAAAGTATCTGAACCTTTTGGAATTTCTCACATTTCTGCATAAAACCACCATCAAATGTGATCCAATCTTTGTCAAAATCACACAGATGAAAAAACAGTGTCTGCTTGAACTAAAACCACACAAACATTTATAGGTTTTAATATTTTAATAAAGATAGCATGCAATCAATGACAGAATAGGGAAAAATAAGTAAGTGAACCCTCTGCCTAAAGAGACTCAAAGAGCAATTGAAACCAATTTTTACCAAACAATTTAAGTCAGGTGTGAGCCCAATCACTGATGAGTGGTATAAAGCTACCCTGCCCAGTATACAGTGAAGCAATAAGTATTTAGTCAACCACCAATTGTGCAAGTTCTCCTACTTGAAAAGATTGAGGAGGCCTGTAATTGTCAACATGGGTAAACCTCAACCATGAGATACAGAACGTGAAAAAAAAAAACAACAGAAAATCACATTGTTTGATTTTTAAAGAATTTATTTCCAAATTAGAGTGGTAAAGTGGTAGAGTATTTGGTCACCTGGCTGTCAAAGAGGTCTAACTTCTTCTAACGAGGTCTAACGAGGCTCCACCCGTTACCTGTATTAATGGCACCTGTTTTAACTCATTATCGGTATAAAAGACCTGTCCACAACTTAGTCAGTCCCACTCCAAACTCCACTACGGCCAAGACCAAATAGCTGTTGAAGGACACCAGAGACAAAATTGTAGACCTGCACCAGGCTGGGAACACTGAATCTGCAATAGGTAAAACGCTTGGTGTAAAGAAATCAATCATTATTAGAAAATGGAACACATACAAGACCACCGATATTCTCCCTCGATCTGGGGCTTCATGCAAGATCTCACCCCGTGGCGTCAAAATGATAACAAGAACGGTAAGCAAAAATCCCAGAACCACACGGAGGGACCTAGTGAATGACCTACAGAGGGACCCCAGTAACAAAGGCTACTATCAGTAACACAATGCGTCGCCAGGGACTAAAATCCTGCACTGCCAGACGTGTCCCCCTGCTGAAGCCAGTACACGTCCAGGCCCATCTGCGGTTCGCTAGAGAGCATTTGGATGATCCAGAAGAGGACTGGGAGAATGCGTTATGGTCAGATGAAACCAAAATAGTTTCAGAAGAACAAAATACATGTTCTGGAGTGGCCACGTCAAAGTCCAAACTTGAACCCCATTGAGATGCTATGGCATTACTTAAAGACAGCGATTCATACCAGACATCCGAGGAATCTAAGTGAACTACAGCAGTTTTGTAAAGAAGAATGGGCCAAGAATGGTCCTGATCGATGTGCCAGACTGATCTGCAGTTACAGGACGCATCTGGTTAGTGTTATTGCTGCCAAAGAGGGGGGCAGAAAATATTATATGCGATACTTACCTATTAAAATGTGAGAACCTATAAATGTTGGGTGGTTTTAGTTAAAGCAGACACTGTATTTTCATCTGTGTGATTTTGACAAAGATCAGATCACATTTGATGGTGATTTTATGCAGAAATGTGAGAAATTCCAGAAGGTTCAGATGTTTTCATACCACTGTAGACTGCAACATAAAACAAAAAATGCCACAAAAGACTACAAGACAACACAAAGACTGTCATAACCAGTGTTGTCATTAACGCGTTACTAAGTAACGCATTATTGCAATCTGATTCTTTCTTTCAGTAACGAGGAATCTAACGCATTCATTTTTCCAAACCAGTAATCTAATTAATGTTCCATAACATTCATCTTTTGTTGATATGCCGACCTTAAATGTTTTAATAATAATAGAATAAAGGATAAAATAATAGGATATCTACTAGAGCTGGGAATCTTTGGGCATCTAACGATTCGATTACGATTCAGAGGCTCCGATTCGATTATAAAACGATTATTGACGTACCCCCCTCCTTTTTTCAAAAAAAATTTTTGTACATTAGTTCCAAAATTGTTCAAAAATCCTCTCAGACTAAACCAAACTACTATTTCAGTATCAAGTTAACATATAACAGTAAACAAATATATAAAAAAAACAGTAAATAAAATACTCCCCATTCTGTAGCAGCAGCTTTAAACTACATTCAATTAATTTAATGTTGTGAATCAACTGTTACAGTTGTTAAAATTGCTCCCGTTATTCCATAATTTCCCTTCTGTCTACTTTTGTCAAAGTTTTAAAACTATTTCATCAGTTAAAGATAGATTCAAGACAAGATTCTGCCGATTTAGGAGTATTTTAGATGAAAAGTTAATTAGGTTCGCTACAACAGAGCCTTTTCGAGAGATGTACTGCTTTAAGATGGCGGCTGTTTACTCACGCCGGAAAGTCTGTCATTTCGCATCTCTGTTCAATAATACATGTTGTAACACCGACGTCATCTGTCATTTTGCGTCTAGTTCTAGATATACAGGACACCTGCCTAAAACTTTTGCACAGTACTGTAGATATACATATACATACTGTATATACAGTGCCTTGCAAAAGTATTCGGCCCCCTTGAATCTTGCAACCTTTCGCCACATTTCAGGCTTCAAACATAAATATATGAAATTTAATTTTTTTGTCAAGAATCAACAACAAGTGGGACACAATCGTGAAGTGGAACAACATTTATTGGATAATTTAAACTTTTTTAACAAATAAAAAACTGAAAAGTGGGGCGTGCAATATTATACGGCCCCATTACTTTCAGTGCAGCAAACTCACTCCAGAAGTTCAGTGAGGATCTCTGAATGATCCAATGTTGTCCTAAATGACCGATGATGATAAATAGAATCCACCTGTGTGTAATCAAGTCTCCGTATAAATGCACCTGCTCTGTGATAGTCTCAGGGTTCTGTTTAAAGTGCAGAGAGCATTATGAAAACCAAGGAACACACCATGCAGGTCCGAGATACTGTTGTGGAGAAGTTTAAAGCCGGATTTGGATACAAAAAGATTTCCCAAGCTTTAAACATCTCAAGGAGCACTGTGCAAGCCATCATATTGAAATGGAAGGAGCATCAGACCACTGCAAATCTACCAAGACCCGACCGTCCTTCCAAACTTTCTTCTCAAACAAGGAGAAAACTGATCAGAGATGCAGCCAAGAGGCCCATGATCACTCTGGATGAACTGCAGAGATCTACAGCTGAGGTGGGAGAGTCTGTCCATAGGACAACAATCAGTCGTACACTGCACAAATCTGGCCTTTATGGAAGAGTGGCAAGAAGAAAGCCATTTCTCAAAGATATCCATAAAAAGTCTCATTTAAAGTTTGCCACAAGCCACCTGGGAGACACACCAAACATGTGGAAGAAGGTGCTCTGGTCAGATGACACCAAAATTGAACTTTTTGGCCACAATGCAAAACGATTTGTTTGGCGTAAAAGCAACACAGCTCATCACCCTGAACACACCATGCCCACTGTCAAACATGGTGGTGGCAGCATCATGGTTTGGGCCTGCTTTTCTTCAGCAGGGACAGGGAAGATGGTTAAAATTGACGGGAAGATGGATGCAGCCAAATACAGGAACATTCTGGAAGAAAAGCTGTTGGTATCTGCACAAGACCTGAGACTGGGACGGAGATTTATCTTCCAACAGGACAATGATCCAAAACATAAAGCCAAATCTACAATGGAATGGTTCAAAAATAAACGTATCCAGGTGTTAGAATGGCCAAGTCAAAGTCCAGACCTGAATCCAATGGGGAATCTGTGGAAAGAGCTGAAGACTGCTGTTCACAAACACTCTCCATCCAACCTCACTGAGCTCGAGCTGTTTTGCAAGGAAGAATGGGCAAGAATGTCAGTCTCTCGATGTGCAAAACAGATAGAAACATACCCCAAGCGATTTGCAGCTGTAATTGGAGCAAAAGGTGGCGCTACAAAGTATTAACGCAAGGGGGCCGAATAATATTGCACGCCCCACTTTTCAGTTTTTTATTTGTTAAAAAAGTTTAAATTATCCAATAAATGTTTTTCCACTTCACGATTGTGTCCCACTTGTTGTTGATTCTTGACAAAAAATTAAAATTTTATATCTTTATGTTTGAAGCCTGAAATGTGGCGAAAGGTTGCAAGGTTCAAGGGGGCCGAATACTTTTGCAAGGCACTGTATACTGTATCTATTCTTTTAAGGGCTAAAAAGTAACAAAATAATGTAGAAATAGAATGGTATTGCCAAAAGAAAAGAAAATATACAGTACTGTGCAAAAGTTTTAGGCCGGTGTCCTGCCTAAAACTTTTGCACAGTACTGTATATGATATCTACTGTAGCCGTATGTTTGTAGCAACTAGCAACTGGGCGTTGTTTGTAGCGGCTGTCAGCCGCAGTCAGGTATGATTGTATTTTTTTTATCTAGCGGCATGAGTTGAACATGATATTTACGCTCGGTCCATTCCTCATTGTGCCCCAAAGACAGCGCTGTGTTTTACTTCCGCTTTACCTGGTATAATTCAACACCATCGATAAAAATAAAAAAAAATCGCCGTATGTGAAACTGCTATCGACGTCACCGGATTCCGTTCAATCGCCGCGGATGGACCATTTCCGTTGAATGAATGAGCGCAATTGCGCGGGAACTCACGTCGACGATGTCGGCGTTGGTCCTGCTCTCGTGCGGTTCGTTGTACTCTGTGTACTTGAGCAGCACCTTGTCCATGTCAGTGCTGGCATACTGGAAGAGTTTGTTTCCGCCGTTGAAGATGATGAGCGCGATCTCACAGTCGCAGAGAACACTCAACTCGTACGCCTTCTTCATCAGGCCGAACTTGCGCTTGGTGAAGGTCACCTGGGGAGGGGGGCGGAGCTCTGAGTCAATTCAAATTTGGTTTTCTCATGTCAGTGAAAAATTCATTGACTTTTGGGACGGCGACACACGTGCCTGAATTTCTTTTCGTAACAGGAAGCATTTACACTGACTCAACTCATCTTTCTGTGAGGGCCCATGTGCACACACACATCAGCCTGTCACAATAAACATTGTATTTTTTCCCCCCAGGAAACTACAGCAACCTTTATTTATTGACTGCTATTGACGCGCAATACATTTGAACTATGGCGGCCGGTCATGGCCTTAACATATTATGGCTCATTGTATTGTGATGCCCTCTGGAAACTTAATCATGATAAATGTAACAACTTCCAGGTTTTCCAATAAACATTCCGTGAAAATAAGAGAACAACTTCAACTGAAGTTATGGAAAATGTGCCTGTATTGCACGACTAAATTTATTGTTGAAATCAAAATAGCGTAAACATGAGTTTGTTTGGTTTTTTTTTATCAAGTGCAAGTACAGTTCCAATGCATTGCCATATCACAACATTTAACAGGGTAAATATATGAAAAAGAAAATCTCGACAACTCCTTGACATCTGTGATTTCTGCACTGCAACTCTTGTTATATTACCATGTTTCATCAATAAAATCCCAAAAAAGTCTTCACATTCGGTGAGACATGCTACACGGAGTTTTTGGATTGAAAAAAGATAAGTACGCAGTAATATCTTGTTCAAGTCATGGTGTCTTTAATTATGCTCTCTCAGAGTTTAGAGTTTTCAATTAAAAAAAAAATTTTTTTTTTAATGCCCTCCTGTTCAAAATTTTTCTTTTCCCAGAAAATTGAGATTTTAGGCTTTCCAATGATGTATTACACATGCATATAGGACAATTTTGAAATTTGCCCAAATTGGGGGCCTCAGAGCGGAACTTCAAGTCACCTGAGTGTTTTCCGCCATATATATTTGTAAAAACAAACAAAATCAAAATAAAGAATACTTAAAAAGGCTTCCTTTTTGTTGTTGTTTTTTAATTAAAAACTGAAAACCAATAAAAACAAAAAATAATTCTATTTAAAACATTCTTTTTAAATAATAATGAATAAATGGGATACCTACTTTTGTTGCCTTTCATTACAGTAACCATACTGGTTTTAAAGCTGTTTTCATTGATTTTAAAGTGAATTTTCATTTGACAGTGATTGGTGAACGTTGCGTTTGGGCTTACGTGTCTGTTGCGCTCATCCACAATGCGAGCGATCTGAATCTTCTTCCTGCCCATTTTGGATGTTCCAATTCTCAGTTTCCTTTCCTTGAGGTCTCCGCTCACTGTTCACGTCTGAAAAGCAACAACACCGGCGCAACATTATGGGGAGAGATTTGTCTCAAAGAAAATATTCACACAAATTCATCCGCGATTCACACATTTTGTAGATCCACAATTATATCCAAAATTTTCAGTGGTGCCTCCAGAAATTTTTCATAGGGGTGGCCAGATGGGGCCACTTAAATTCTTGGGTTGGCCAAAACTAAAAGCCATAATTTCAGGTTTTCATTATATTATTGCAGTAAAAAGGTCAGGGGAAAACTATGATATACTTCGTTGTATTGTGTAATATTTGATGTTACAAATGATTTAATGTGCATAGTCTGTAACTGTCCAGTCAACATTTTGAGTTCCACAACAATTTTGTTTTATTGTGTTATGAATATATTAGGCATAAGGTGTACATTTAACTAGGGCTGTCAAACGACTAAGATTTTTATTGGAGTTAATCACAGCTTAAAAATTAATTAATCGTAATTAATCGCAATTCAAACCATCTGTAAAATATACCTTATTTTTCTGTAAATTATTGTTGGAATGGAAAGATGAGACAAGACGGATATATACATTCAACATACTGTACATAAGTACTGTATTTGTTTATTATAACAATAAATCCACAAGATGGCATTAACATTATTAACATTCTTTCTGTGAAAGGGATCCACGGATAGAAAGACTTGTAATTCTTAAAGGATAAATGTGACATCTAGTGTATTTGTTGAGCTTTCAGTAAATGATATGTAGCGACTTAACTCTTCTGCCCAAATGCATGATGAGAAGTGGTGCAACCATGACTGTGTGTGGTGGCTGCAAATGCTATATCTTCCCTGTGCAACTCCTGTCATTCTTCCCCACATCGCTTCCCACAATATTTATAGTTGCTGTGGGAGGGATGACAAAGCTTTGGCCAATTAAAAGCACGGCCCAAATGAATGCTTGTATCTACTCCCCTCACTTCAACTGCCGCTTATCTCTGTATAAAAGTAAAACGGCGCCATTGTAGGCTGTTTGCGGCAATGCGTGAATGAGTTGTACTGCGAATGCGTTAATTGCGATAAATATTTTCACGTGATTCATTTAAAAAAATTAATTATCACCCGTAAACGCGATAAATTTGACAGCCCTACATTTAACAAAACAAAATAAATGCATTCATTTAGGATGAAATGCATAACTGATGCTACAACAATCCAACAATATACTGGCAAGCGGGGTGGCCAGTGGGGTGGCCAACCAATTTATAGGGGTGGCGCCACTGAATATTTTCACATGTCGTTTCGAGAGCCACAAACATATCCATGATTTTCACGTGTTTTTGTAATCTACAAATATATCGTCGATGTCCACGTGTATTTTTTTTTATGTTGTGCGTGCAATTATCATGAATTATTGTATGCAAAAATTTGACTTGTATTGGTGAATCAGCGGCCACATGCATTTATTTTGGAGACAAACATAACAAGAAACGGTCAGATATTCACACACAAGCAAGAAACACCAAGAACCAGACAGAGCTAACAATCCATGCTGATCACATGTCATTATACCAGCCAATTGAACTGGTGACTGGGGTCCCGGCCAGAGAGGGTGGTTCGCTGAGTGCATGCACACATGGACACCACACACTGGGAGAACTCTTTGCTGTCCATGAAATAAATAAATAATAATTATCGGTGGAAATGTACTTTATTATGCTTGTTGGTACACATCTGTGTATGTAAATCTGACGTAAGTAGATGGTTTTCCTGTTGGAGATGGCTGTGTGGCAGCCAGGCAAGTCGTTTTTAGTATGGGGTCTCGACAGTTTCCCCACATATTTTCAGCCGTTCCGCGCCGAATTTCTTGCTGGAACGGAGTTCCGGCCCACTTTCACCCCTGCGTCTATCACCATTTATGGCAGCCAATGGGTTCATTTGGGGTGGTGATCAAGGACAATAACTTTTTAATTGAAAAAGTTGGGTGCAAAATAACCAGAAATTTAAAGTGCAGATGTGTGATGCATAAGCGGAGTTTAAGGGGGAGCCAGGTGACCGAAAGTGTTATTGCATGTAATTGACTTTCATATATATATATATATATATATATATATATATATATATGTTGTAAATCAATAAAATTAATGAACAAAAAACGATATTTTTATAATCGGTCAAAATGATTTTTTTGAACAGATCATGTGACGAGCACTTTAGACAGTCATTTGCTTTGCATATTATTTAAAAAAAAAATTAAAAAATACAGGGCAATTTTATTTTTGAAAATAATTTTTCTTTGTGTGAAATTTTTTTTTTTGACTGAAGCAACTTTTGGGGCGACTGAATAATTTAGACACAAATGTCACACAAAAATGATTACCAAAATCAAAGAAAACTTTTAAAAGAAAAATTAAGAGTTCAAATGCAAATATTTGAGTCTCAAATATTTTTTCGCATTCAAAATGTTTTTTTCTACAATTGAAATTTTTTTGATTGAAGTGATTTTTCTTTTGAAAATATAACTTATTTTTTGATTGAATAATAAAGACACAAATGTCCAAGCCAAAATAAAAAGTTGCTTCAACCAAAAAAAATTTACTTAAAAAATAAATTTAAAAAATAGCTATCAAATGCATTTTTTTGAGTTTCAAATTAAATTTTTTTTTTGATTGAAGTGACTTTTTAATTGAAAATATATATTTTGATTGAAGCAACTTTTTTTGTTTGATTGAAGCAACTTTTTTTGGGATCGAATAATGAAGACACAAATCTACCTCCATATGGCTCCGCCCAGGGGACACAATTTTGACTGGGGTAACTACATTGGCACGACACCGGCTGGTGTATCATATTCAATGGATGACGATCTAGGCGAAAAGTATAGCTGTCCTAAACAGCCTGATTTAGAATTCCCCTCAAGAATGATGGGAAACAAACAAACACTCATTTTCAACTTATTATAAATAGTCTTGTAAGTTAATTTTATTGCTGACACTGTTTTGGGGTCATCAACATGTTGTGGGCCCCCCTCCCCGCTCCAAAAGTCAAACTCCGCCTATGGTGTGATGCCATCTACATGCAGGTTGCTAAAGTGAATATCATATTTTTCTAAATGTGGAATTTCTTTGAATAGCGTTCACCCATTTCCCATGTAAAAGTCCAATCGCGCCCTTCAATGTAAGTACGCTGACAAATATTGAAAATAAAAAAAGTCCAAATCCCTTCCTCTCAACTCCTGAACATCATCGTGACTTTTGAGTCTTACCGAGTCCAATTTGATCCGGTCCGCATGTGTCAGAACACCGGCTGCAGGCCCGCCCGCACAAAGTTCGGCAAAAAATCCGAGGACGACACGATAGACGCGTCAACAGAAAGCGCAATGCATTCGCGCTCCCCCCGAATGCGAGCGAAGAGGGCGAATTAGGACACACGCGCACGTGCACTCACCTTAGAACAGCATCACTTTCCCGCCACAAGTCCGTGCTCGTTTCCGAGTGTCCGTCCAGCGGCACCTATACGCGCACACCCAAACATCCAGGGAAGGAGTAGAAAATACAGTATGTGGCATCAATCAAAAGGCGCGGGACAAAAAAATACTAGAACAAGTTCAATTTGGATTGGTGCATCAGCGCCGCCTTATGGACAATTCATTAGACACAGGCTATTTGAGATATTGATAATTATTCAGGGTGTCAAACTGGCGGCCTTCAGGGGCCAAATTTGGCCCCGCAGCATCATTGTATATGGCCCGCAAAAACACGCGTCGATGTCATGTTTTTTAATATACTCATGCAATTTATGTACATTTCTGTAGTGCAAAAACCTACAAATATTTACTGCATTTCCCCCCTTTTATTACGAAAATTAATTTAAAAAAAATAAAAAAATAAAATACTCTTTTATTTATTTAACTAAATGTTAAAAAAAAACGGATTTCCCCTTTTATTAAAAGACAAAAATGGAAAAATAATATATATGGCAGAAAACACTCAGGTGACTTGAAGATCCGCTCTGAGACCCCCAATTTAGGCAACTTTCAAAATTGTCCAATATGCATGTGTGATACATCATTGGAAAGCTTAAAATCTCAATTTTCTGGGGGAAGAAACATTTTGAGCAGGAGAGCTTTTTTTTTTTAATAAATATTTTTTAAACAGCAAAAACCTATCTGGAGGTGAGAGCACGCGATAACAGATTACAGACGCTATGACTTTAACGAGATATTATCGTGTACCTAGTTTGTTTCGATCTAAAAACTCCATGTAGCATGTATCACTCAGTGTCAAGACACAGCTGTGAATGGCCACAGCTGGATTTTGTGGATTTTATGGGTGAAACATGGTAACATAACAAGGGTCGCGATGCAGAAATCGATGACATCAAAGAGTCCTCGAGATTTTCTTTTTCATATATTTACCCTTTTAAACGTTTTTTTCACCTTTTTTTTTGTTTGGATCAATTATTTATCATCTAACATATCGGAGAAAATGCGACAGTAACAAAAAAAATACATTTAAGTGATAGTTATGAGGTAGATATCTGACTTTTTTACGGACGCCATTTTTTTCCATTGTGACATAATTTGTTTAAAAGTTTAAAATATGTGAGTGAATAATTTTTTAAAGTCTTTTTTTTTTTTAAACGAAATATGATACATCAAGGAATGATTCTAAGCTAAAAACGACAGACATTTTGAATAATAAATATAATTACCTTTGTTTTGTGGCTGGGTTGAAACAAAAGCGGCTGCGCGACGTCTGTAAACGGGGGTTTACAGGGTAAAATGGACAAATTAAAAATAGTTCGGGGGCTTAATGTGCCATGAATCTGCTATTGCAGCATATAGACATATTGTTCTATCAAACACAACAGTTGTTTTAGCTTAAAATACAGCAGTTTCTTTTAAAGAGGAGTGCAAGAGCAGAAACTGCTTTTTCAGTCTTGTCTGTTTTCTTCCATATTAATTTTTGAAAAATTAAAATATTTTTTGACTAAATCTAAAAAGGAAAAAGATTTTCCTTCCTTTATATTAAAAGATGAAAATGAAAAAATATACATTAAGAGAATATTTCACTTATTTACAAAAACCCACCACCCCCAAAAAAAAGATATATACCGTTTCCCAATTTAAAGCAACACTATGTAACTTTTAAATTTTAGTTGATTTTAGCAACGCTAGTTGACAAAAGTGTTTTGCCTAATGAAAGACTGCGGTTCCGTGAGGACGAGCGCTGCATTTCCCATGAGGACCAGCACACAAAAAAAATCGTAAAATCATCAATTTTGTAAAATCATCAATCAAAAATAAATCTCCCCGTCACCTGCAGATGGATTAAACATTTCTGTTTCCATCAGCTGTGTGAAGGATGAATAGTACAAGGTAATGAATCTAGTAGTATATGACCGTTAGCAACCTGTGGCTTAGTGTGGTTAACCCCTCGCACCCGGTTGAGAAGGAGTGGGGTGTCATGCCAGCGAGGGAAAGCCGGGCAAATATTTTTGAGATCGTTCTTGAAATTGGACATTTAGCACCATCAATGGCAACCATATTTATTTATTTAAACACAACAGCCCGGCTAAGAAATCAGTGTGATTTTAGTGATCAAGTTAAAACAATTTTGACGTCTCTCACTATTTATAGCACGTGAACCTTTACGATCTTGCTATATACCATAAATCTTATCAAGTTAAAAAGTACAAAGCAGTATTTACAGTAGCTTGCTTATTAAGCTGAGGGACATGATACAACAGGCAACAACGGAGGTTGTTTGTGTGACCCAAAATGGTGGATTAGCTGGGCATCCGGCTAAATGCTAAGCACTAGCGCCTGACTTGACAATTTTTTGGGGGGTCATACGCTGTCTAAAGGGCAAGTTTGTCAAGCGGACTTACCGTGGCGCGGTCTTGGCCCAAAAGCGGCTCCTGCGGGTTCCCTGTTCGATTCCTTAGCTCCAAAAAGCCGGCAAGCCAGACCAGCTGGCTTTAGGAGGCGCGACGCCCAAGTGGTCCTGATCCCGACAAGTCTGGACTGACAGGACACTCCCGTGGCCTCCAGTCACGTGGGCCCCGGTCACCTGTCACTTCCACTAAATATAGCTGAAGTGATACTCATGTGTGTATGACTGCGTGTTGGTGTGTGTGAGTGTAAATACATAATTCAACACGTGTTCTGCAAATGGTCTCCCAGTCCAAATGGATTGGACGGCTCTCACCGTCAATCTAACACGTCTCGATTAGGGATGTCTCAATCACATATTTTTGTATACAAGTCCAAGTCACCTGATTTAAGGATTGGTTCATAAAGAGTACCGATCCAATACCTCTGAAATCTATTGAGTGGTGGCATATTTCGTAGCATTAGCATAGCATTCGCATTAGCGCTTACATGGCGAGCATCCTCTTATATGTACTTTACAAAATTCTGTGTGTCAATTTAAAATACTTTTCGACTCCTGATGAGTGCACAAAGCCCTGACATTTCGGCTAAGACTGCCTAAAAAAGCTTTTTCTTCTCTTCAATACCGAGTGTTCTGGTCGAACGGCCAGGGCGAGCACACGCTTCACTCTGGCAAACTTCAGAGTGGCCTTCATGTTCTTCTTAGAGAGTAAAGATTTCCTCCTTGCACACCTCTCATGAAGGTTAAACTTGTCAAGTCCCTGATTGTAGAGGCATTTTCACATCAACAGCAGCAAGAGCCTGCTGTTGGCCCTGTGATGACATTTTAGGGTTTTTGGAGACTTCCTTTTAGCATCTTGCAATCTGCTCTCAGGGTGAACTTGCTTGGACGGCCAGACCTGGGCAAGTTGGCAGTTATTTTGAATGTCCTCCACTTGAAGACCATTTTCTGGACAGTGGAATGGCTGATTTTATATTCTTTTGAGAGCTTTTGAAATCCCTTACCAGACTCATACAGTAGGGCAAATGAGTATTTAGTCAACCACCAATTGTGCAATTGTTCTCCTACTTGAAAAGATTGAGGAGGCCTGTAATTGTCAACATGGGTAAACCTCAACCATGAGAGACAAACTGAAAAAAAAAAAAAAAAACAGAAAATCACATTGTTTGATTTTTAAAAATATATTTCCAAAGTAGAGTGGAAAATAAGTATTTGGTCACCTACAAACAAGCAAGATTTCTGGCTGTCAAAGAGGTCTAACCTCTTCTAACGAGGCTCCACTCGTTACCTGTATTAATGGCACCTGTTTTAACTCATTATCGGTATAAAAGACACCTGTCCACAACCTCAGTCAGTCACACTCCAAACTCCACTATGGCCAAGATCAAAGAGCTGTCGAAGGACATCAGACAAAATTGTAGACCTGCACCAGGCTGGGAAGACTGAATCTGCATCAGGTAAAACGCTTGGTGTAAAGATATCAACTGTGGGAGCAATTATTAGAAACTGGAAGACATACAAGACCACTGATAATCTCCCTCGATCTGGGGCTCCATGCAAGATCTCACCCCTTGGCGTCAAACTGATAACAAGAACAGTGAGCAAAAATCCCAGAACCACACGGGGGGAACTAGTGAATGACCTACAGAGAGCTGGGACCACAGTAACAAAGGCTACTATCAGGAACACAATGCACCCCCGGGGACTCAGTCATATCCTGCACTGCCAGACGTGTCCCCTTGCTGAAGAAAGTACACTTCCAGACCCGTTTGCGATTCGCTAGAGAGCATTTGGATGATCCAGAGGAGGACTAGGAGAATGTGTTTTGGTCAGGTAAAACCAAAATAGAACTTTTTGGTTGGAACACAGGTTCTCGTGTTTGGAGGAGAAAGAATACTGGATTGCATCCAAAGAACACCATACCCACTGTGAAGCACGGGGGTAGAAACCTCATGCTTCGGGGCCGGTTCTCTGCAAAGGGACCAGGACGACTGATCTGTGTAAAGGAAAGAATAAATGGGGGTATGTCTAGAGAGGTTTTGAGTGAAAATATCCTGGGCATTGCAAGGGCATTGAAGATGAGACGTGGCTGGGTCTTTCAGCATGACAATGATCCCAAAGACACAGCCAAAGCAACAAAGGAGTGGCTTTCGTGAGAAGCATTTCAAGGTCCTGGAGTGACCTAGCCAGTCTCCAGATCTCAACCCCATAGAAAATCTGTGGAGGGAGTTGAAAATCTGTGTTGCCCAACAACAGCCCCAAAACATCACTGCTCTAGAGGAGATCTGCATGGAGGAATGGGCCAAAATACCAGCAACATTGTGTGAAAAGCTTGTGAAGAGTTACAGGAAAAGTTTGGCCTCCGTTATTGCCAAAAAAGGTTACATAACAAAAGTATTGAGATGAACTTTGGGTATTGACCAAATACTTATTTTCCCACCATGATTTACAAATTCTTTAAAAATCAAACAATGTGATTTTCTACCCCCCCCCCCCCATTCTGTCTCTCATGGTTGAGGTTTACCCATGTTGACAATTCCAGGCCTCACTAATATTTCCAAGTGGGAGAACTTGCACAATTAGTGGTTGACTAAATCCCTTTTTGCCTCACTGTATCGATACATATTCTGGGATTTACGCATTTATTTTACAAGAATTTTCAACTTAAAAAGCTTTTTTTTTTTGTCAATAGCATAACTTTACATTCAAATAATCAAGTGATTTTCAGCCAACTGACTGTTTTTTTGGCAAAAAAAAACAAAAACAAAAAAAAAACAATTTTGACATTTCAGCAATCCATTTGAAGTTGGGAGGCCAAATGGATTGGAAGTTTATGTTGTCAATGGCAACCAGTGAGTTGACCGCAGTGGTGAAAATGTACGATGCAGAGACCATGTCGAATCTGTCATTTGTCCCCACTCCAACCCCAAACCTTAGTGACTGGGCCCGGCAGCCATGTTGCGGCGGTCGACACCTGCCCTCGCACATGCTCAGCTGTCGGGGGCGATCCAGAAATAAACCCGGCCTGCAGTTCTTCCCCGGCTACGACCTCCAAACCCCCCACTCCCCAAATACACACACTACACCCCATTACTCCACATTTCAATGCTCGAAAAGCACCTTTAATTGTACATTTTTATTCAAATGGCTTGGTATCAGTGTTTCGGGCAGTATTTGAATTATCATTTTAGCTATTTGGACGAAAATAATTATTAGGCTAGGTTCATACCGCAGGTCTCATTGCGGAAATCAGATTTTTTCGTGTTCTTCCAACTCAAGTGAGGATTAACTTGACTGTCTCAACGGGACAAATCACATAGAAGTGGACCATTTCAAATTCGATCTGGGTCAGTTTCGTTTGTGGTTTAAATCCGATCTGGGCCAAATTTTTCCAGAATGTGGCAGCGGTCTGAACTGTCAGGTCTCCCAAATCGGAATTCATGCAGCAATTACGTCAGCAAAGAGCCAGAGGCACGGAGGATGGCAGATATGGAGCTTTATATTAGCATTTGCGACTTGCTTGGCTTTTAGAGAAGAGGCGGTCTTGACAACAGTCATAAAAAAATAGAAGTGAAAAATGATAAGCCTGAGAACGCTCGGTTTTCTTTCTGTGCTCCAAATGAGCAATATTTCAAGATTGCTTACATGGCCGTGAGTCGGGGGAAACTGCCCGTATGTGTGTGCGTCATGCATGTGTTCTATCGAGCCATATAAACTTTGAATATGGGACTATAAAGGGATTATGTATGTTATTTGTGTCCTCTTCGGAAATCAAACGCCCAAAAAACTGATATGAAGAAAAATCGGATTTGTGCGTTAAGACCTGCAGTATGAACCTAGCCTTAGTCACATTTTAGTCATTTCAAAATGTGCCAGTTTTCGTCTAGTTTTAGTTGACAAAACTCAAAGGTATTAGTCAAAAATAAGTTTTCATCAATTTTCAATGAACATTGACAAATGAGCACATATTGTTCAACAGCAACTTTGTAAGTTTTTCCCAATGGTTTTATTTGCAACTCGAAGGAGTATGACTACTGTTAAATATACAGTGAGGCAAATAAGTATTTAGTCAACCACTAATTGTGCAAGTTCTCCCACTTGAAAATATTAGCGAGGCCTGTAATTGTCAACATGGGTAAACCTCAACAATGAGAGACAGAATGTGGGGGGGGGAGACAGAAAATCACATTGTTTGATTTTTAAAGAATTTATTTTCAAATCATGGTGGAAAATCAGTATTTGGTCAATACCAAAGGTTCATCTCAATACTTTGTTATGTACCCTTTGATGGCAATAATGGAGGCCAAACATTTTCTGTAACTCTTCACAAGCTTTTCACACACTGTTGGTGATATTTTGGCCCATTCCTCCATGCAGATCTCCTCTAAAGCAGTGATGTTTTGGGGCTGTCGTTGGGCAACACAGATTTTCAACTCCCTCCACAGATTTTCTATGGGGTTGAGATCTGGAGACTGGCTAGGACCTTGAAATGCTTCTTACGAAGCCACTCCTTTGTTGCCCTGGCTGTGTGTTTGGAATCATTGTCATGCTGAAAGACCCAGCGACGTCTCATCTTCAATGCCCTTGCTGATGGAAGGAGATTTTCACTTAAAATCTCTCGATACATGGCCCCATTCATTCTTTCCTTTACACAGATCAGTCGCCCTGGTCTCTTTGCAGAGAAACGGCCCCGAAGCATGATGTTTCCACCCCCGTGCTTCACAGAGCGCATGGTGTTCTTCGGATGCAATCCAGTATTCTTTCTCCTCCAAACACGAGAACCTGTGTTTCTACCAAAAAGTTCTATTTTGGTTTTATCTGACCATAACGTAAGTAGCGCATCCCAAATGCGCTACTGCCCTCCTGTGGCAAGTTTTATCTCTTTTGTTTTTTTGTGGCATGTCAGCCACAAAATGCAAGCCACCTCTGTATTAAAATGATTCCAGTATTTGACATAATACAAAACACGATGATTACTCACTTCCTCGTAAGTCCAATGTTCCAACAGTAGTAGGGCTTGTTTTGGCCATTATCCACGGTGAACGGAAACCTTTTGAAACCCCAATCCCTGGTGCAGCAACAATATTCTGCAGCACGTCTGGCTGGCGTGATGCGAAAAATAAATTAATCCGCAAAATCAGCTGAATCTGCAGTCCATCTGCATGCTATAAAGCAATGCTGTATTGAGAGATGATGACCCGGGTGACGTGACATTTGCATTCGTCCTAAAACCGAGACTGGAGCCAGAAATCACTCATTTTCATAGCGTGGGATTCATTCAGGAGCATAAAATACCACGTGAAATATGAAATAAACATGCTTTTTGGCGTCGCACTTACGCACTTTAACATGCCCTAATTTTGGCACTCCTGGTAATTAAAATAAAAACAAAAAAACTGATGATTACAGGGAGTGAGACATCTTAAGTTTTATTTTTTATTTGAATTGTTTTTAATAAATAAAACATTCCCCCATAGAAACAGGATCCCGCACTCACGTTTCCTGCTTCACGGGTGGGTGACGAGAGCTTCAGTCAGCCCCGTGCATGATGGACAGGAACTCCTCCTGGTTGACTGCGAAGGAGAAGCATACCGTCACTTTCTGGGAACTCCAGCGACAGGGTGCGGCGTCACTTACTTTCGCCGTCACCGTCTGTGTCGAAGGCGTGGATCATGCTGCGCAGTTCTTCATCGCTGCTGTTTACTCCAAGTTCCCTGGCCACGCGCTTGAGCTTCCTCAGGCCGATGGCGCCCGACTCATCGTCGTCGAAAAGGCGAAAGGCCTTCATGATCTCCTCCTTGGGGTCGCGATCCAGGATCAGCTCGCTCACTGTGCGGAAAGTAATCATTTACATTTACTCTTGTTGCTGTTATTAAGTCAGTTTTTTTGGATGCCTTAATTAATAAAAATATGCACAATAAAAAAAGTGTGGAATACATACAGTGCATCACAAAAGTGAGTACACCTCTCTCATTTTTGCAGATATTCAAGTACACCTTTTCATGGGACAACACCGACAAAATGACACAATGAAAAGTAGTCTGTGTGCAGCTTATATAATAAAGCTAATTTATTTTCCCCTCAAAATAATTCAAAATATAGCCATTAACATCTAAACCCCTGGCAACAAAAGTGGGTAAACCGCATGGGAACGACGTACATGTCTATTATTTTAATTTTTTTCTCATGTCCAAATAAAGCATTCATTCATACATCCCTAAATGTCCAAATTGAGTACTGCTTGTATTGTTATGACCGTAACTACGCGCCCCCCTTCGACGATCGGACTGGGGAGCTGTAACGTATAAGGAAGCGAGTAGGAAAAATGGGAGAACGGGCGAGATAGCGAGAGAGAGCGGTCGCATGTCGCGGCAGCCCGCTGTTATTTCTTTATTAATGTTGCCACAACGAAGGGGGTAAACCAATATCGACTCCTTACCCTAAAGTGAGCGGTGGACGGCCGTCTTGGACGGAACGGAAAGTTTTAATGAAT
Source organism: Corythoichthys intestinalis (assembly GCF_030265065.1). Classification (NCBI taxonomy): domain Eukaryota; kingdom Metazoa; phylum Chordata; class Actinopteri; order Syngnathiformes; family Syngnathidae; genus Corythoichthys; species Corythoichthys intestinalis. Next base: position 3,594,629 of record NC_080411.1, read on the forward strand.
TTGCGCCGAGATGCTGGGCCCAAAACGTCAACAGTGCATCCAATAGCAGAGGGCAGGCGTACTTATATCTGTGCTATCAGGCTGTTTCGGCAGACGGATATACGCAATCACGGCTAACGAAACCTTGATAAATGCGCTTTTTTTTCAAGCTTCGCAAGCTCTGGAACACTCGAAAAATGACTCTCGTACCTCTCTTTGCTAAGCTACAGTGTATTACAAAAGTGAGTACACCCCTGGCAGTTCTGCAGATATTTAAGTACATCTTTTCATGGGACAACACTGACAAAATGACACAATGAAAAGTAGTCTGTGAGCAGCTTATATAATAGAGTTAATTTATTTTCCCTTCAAAATACCTAAAAATATAGCCATTAATATCTAAAGCCCTGGCAACAAAAGTGAGTACACCCCTTAGAAACTACATCCCTAAATGTCCAAGTTGAGTACTGCTTGTCATTTTCCCTCCAAAATGTCATGTGACTCTTTACAGGAGTGTTGTCTGCATTGCTGCAGAGATTGAAGAGGTGGAGGGTCATTCCCAACACCATGCTTGATTGTAGGAGACCATTGGAACCAAACAAATTAATCTTCGTCTCATCAGACCATAGGACATGGTTCCAGTAATCCATGTGCTTCGTTGACATGTCTTCAGCAAACTGTTTGCAGGCTTTCTTGAGTACAGTCTTCAGAAAAGGCTTCCTCCTGGGGTGACAGCCATGCACACCAATTTGATGTAGAGTCCAGCGTATGGTCTGAGCACTAACAGGCTGACCCCCCACCTCTTCAATCTCTGCAGCAATGCTGACAGCACTCCTGTAACGAGCCACATGACATTTTGGAAGGAAAATGACAAGCAGTACTCAATTTGGACATTTAGGGATTTACGTAGTTCCCATGCGGTGTACTCACTTTTGTTCCCAGGGGTTTTAGATATTAATGGCTATATTTTGAGTTATTTTGAGGGGAAAATAAATGAATTGTATTGTATAAGCTGGACACAGACTACTTTTCATTGTGTCAAAGTGTCATTTTGTCAGTGTTGTCCCATGAAAAGACACTTAAATATCTGCAGAAATGAGAGGGGTGTACCCACTTTTGTGATACACTGTAAAATGTCATCAATGTAGCAGTACTTTTACTATATGAGACGTTTTTGCTAAGGGGTGTGTCAACTCACTAACATGGTTGAAGTCCTCAAAAGCGATTTTGCCAGTATCGTACGTGTCGTAGTCCTCCAGGATGTGCATGACTTCGGCCTTCTTCACCTCGAAGCCTAGCGCTCGCATCGCCATCTGCTGGCCAAATAAAACAACAACTTAGGAAGGGAAGGATGAGCAAGATTGCCATTTGTACTGAAGACCAAATCGTCAGATACATTGATGGAGACGGTGTACAGACCTCCGTGAATATGAATATATAATAAATATTAGATTTGTGTGATAAAATCAGGTGACCAATAATATCAGTTGATAAGAGCATTTTTAAAAGGATATTGGGTAATATCGATTATCATTATTCGTTTAGGGCCAATAAGTATGTTGCCTTCAAAGTGAATGTATAAACTAGGGCTGTCAAAATTATCGCGTTAACGCGCGATAATTAATTTTTTAAATTAATCACGTTAAAATATTTGACGCAATTAGCGCACATGTCCCGCTCAGAAAGTATTCTGCCTTTTGGTAAGTTTTACAGCAAGGCTTTTTATGCTGTCCAACAGCGAACTCTTGTGGCTGCTTTGCGACATGGTTTATTGTTTTCTTACCAGTTCATTATGGCTGCACGACGTCTCGGGCTGATAATGTTGTGCTTATATGATCCTTGGACAAGATTTGTCCGTAAGTATGGTTGTTGTAAAGAATGTACATATTATGTTAGTTCGCGAAATGTTATATTTTTTGTATGAGATGCTTTTTGTTTATGTTTAGTGAACCTGTATAGCGTGCGAAGCTAACGTTGTTGCTAATGCAATGCTTGTGTACTTTTATTTTGTAGTTTTACGACGGTCTAAAGAGGACAATGGTTTGAGGCCATTTTATTAATAAATCAGATGAAAAAGGAAGAAGAACTATTAAGGCGTCGTTCACTAGCTGTCTAGCCTTGGAAAAAGCAGACGCTTTGGAGTGAGGACAGCATAGAGATTTAAATGACAGTAGAGTGAAATGCCCACTACAGTCCTTGTATATATCCATCTTGTGTCTTATCTTTCCATTTCAACATTTTACAGAATATATATATAATTTACAGAAAAACTATGGCATATTTAATAGACAGTTTGAATTGCAATTAATTGCGATTAATTACGATTAATAAATTTTTAAGCTGTAATTAACGCGATTAAAAATTTTAATCGTTTGACAGCCCTAGTATAAACACTTTTGTGCAAGGACTGGTCACAGCAGACAGAAGTCTCCAAAGAAAAATGCTTGGGATTTGTTAAGTCAGCAGACCATTTCCATTCATGGTGCAAAAATTTAATGAGCAATAAATGTTTGACAAAATAATTAATTTTAAACTCATTACATGTAATTACTGTGTTACAAGAACGAAATAGCCACTAAGAAAAAATATATATAAAATACAAAATTCAGTACAAAGCCCAACAAAAGTCATCTTGGGACTTGTCATTGCATTGGCATGTCCTATGATTGCCTGCCTGTATTTGTAATGCTTTGGTCGCCCTCTAGTGGCTTTTTGGGGTAACTACTGCAAACGCAATTTAATTGTGAATGATTCCTTTTATTTATACATTTTGGCTCAATTCAATCTATTGTATTTATATGGGACAATAATTTTCTATCACTTAATTGTTGTTCTTTTTTTTTTTTTTTTCCAGAATATATTTGGAAAACTTGAAGTTGCTGTTATCATCAGGGGTTAATTTGTGCCGGAACATGCCGGAACATCCGGCACCTCTTGATTTTGGCCTCCCTGTGTTCCAGGACTTAATTGGCGAGATCCGTTACCTCTCGTGTTTAGGGCTCGGGCCTACGAATAAAACAAAATTTTGTTTTGTTTTTCAGGCTCGGGCCTGCAAATCAAGTTAATTGATCAGCCTTGGGCCGGTCGATCTTTAATACCCGCGTGCCGGGTCAGGCTGGATTTTTAGGCCCGATCTTACCTCTCCACACAACACAGAGTGTAGTGAGGGTCAAGATAAAAAAGGCTGCGTTCAGTGTTACCGGACCGGTAAATGTGGTTGTGGGCAATTGCCCGTGCTGTGCACAGAAAAACCAAAATAATTGTAAATTGTTGTCATAACATTTATACCATGGATATTATCTGAAATTGAGGCTTGTAAGTCCCGCAGTATGGCAAGTGGGCATTTGCGTGTGTGCGTGTCTGGTCATCCCTGCGCTGTCATATGTACTTTGTGTTCCAGCACCTTGTGATTTACAAATGAATAAGGGTGTAATGGTACATGTAATAGTATTGAACCGTTTCGGTACGTGGTGCTCAGTTCGGAACGGACGCTTAACGAACGAGTTTCTGATGTAATATATATAACCCTTACTTTTCGAGGCTGTGAGTCAATCGGGTTACAGTTTCTTTGTGTAGATTATATTTACTCCGCCTTCTCTACTATAATGAGGATCAACACGGTAGGACAGTATAAACCAGAAACGTCAACGGGCAACAACGTGGCCGCCGCGAGAACGCAGTGAAACGCGGGCATTAGAGTCAATCAGCCAATGCACACCAGTCGCAGTGCGGCCACGTGTTAGATGCGTCCCAGAAGCGGCTGAAGGCGACGCACGCGAAAAGAACGGCAGAGTTTATTAACTGACGCGAGACGCGACCCTCCTGTGTCAATACTACTACCGGTAGCTAGGATCGGGCAGACCGGAAGTCACTCGTGTAAAAATACAGTGGATCCGGTCGATTTTCAAACTAATGTGCAATCGTACGTTCGTAACCTACTTTTTGAGTTCATCAGACCTCTTGAGTGGTAGATCGGGGCACAGTTGACTTGTCTTTGTTGATTTACTGCAGTCTTCTCTGCTATAATAATAACCAACACGGCCCCGTGTTCAATACAAAACCCTCCTACCACAACAAAACAAGTAGGAACTAATATTCATATAGGAACTAAAGTTATACAACATAAAATATACAATATAAATGAATACTACATCACATTTGTAAAATATAAACACATAAGAAATAATAACTCATTTAAATAAATTGAACTGAGCTAAAACACCTATAATTAAATAACAAGAATAATACACAGATCCTGCTTACACAATTAAATTTATTCATTTCTGTGTGGCGCTTTAACTTGAGAAAATCCACCAATAAAGCTTTTGAAAACCGTTCATAAGAAAAAAAATGATTCATTGAGGCATTTCATTTGTAAAATACATGTTAAAATCTTTGTCATTGGGATTGCTTTTCTCTTTAGCACAGGACTTTTTTCTTCTTTCTTTCAGAAAGAAAGCTGACCAATAAACGGGGGCAAATTGTTGTTGGATTATCCTGAAATACCCGCTACTTTTTGAGCAGAATTCTAGCTTTGTATAGGCTAATGTTCCTATTGTTCAAAGCACAAAAGTGTAATAAACTAGCACATTTATATTTTGAATTTTGTTTTCTTACTTTACCGAAAATGAACCGAACCGTGACCTCAAAACAGAGGTACGTACCGAACCGAGATTTTTGTGTACCGTTACACCCCTACAAATTAAGCACTGGGCTTCTCCTTTCTACGCATGCGTAGTTTGCGTAAATGCGGACGTCCCGTACAGAAGTGGGGTGGCCTTAAACGCACCTTAAACGAAGTGTGGACAGGTATAAAAATAGTCTGGAAAATACCCTGGAGGAAAATTATCCGTCCTAATCTGGCGTTAGTAATTGTTTTCTTCTTCGTGTGTACGTGCGTGTGTGTGTGGCAGCCTGGCAAGTTACTTAACATGGAATTTTGTCAGTTGCCGTCATATTTTCGGGGCCGAAGCACCCGCTCTGCTCTCAAATATTTTCCCGGTATGGCATACCAGACTGTTCTGGCCCACTTTCACTCCTGGTCGTAGGCAATTTTTTATTACTATTGCAAAAAATTTTTTAAAAGTTTTAAAAATGCCTCACCTTCAACTCGTGGTAGTCTATTTGGTCGTCTTTGTCGCTGTCGAACAGCTCAAAGGCTTCTCGTATATCAACTTTCTCCTCGTCGTTCAGGTGCGTTCTCTTGATAGGTTGGCTCTTTTCGGCAAATGCTTCACTGGTGCTGCTGCAGCTGCTTCTGAACCGCAACGTAAAACACCACATACACTTTGTTACATGTGAAAGATGTAGAAGATATTTTTTTGTACAGTAATAAAAATGCAGCAATCATGATTTTTTTCCGGAGTGTTTATACAACTCAAATAATCACCTAATTAATTCAGGTTTGAACTACAGTACAGTCCCTGACAAGTCTTGTCGCTTATCCATTTTGTAGAAACAATTGCTAATAACTTGACTTTTAATAATTCAATTGCTTTCAGAAATGGCTCATTTGAAAGCTAAGACCCTCCCAAATGATTTTGAATGTAAAAAAATAATATTTGTTTCACTGAAAAAAGATTTATCATTTAATGAAGACATAAAGGTCCAATTTTGACAAGACAAAAGTCTTGTCACCTACAGAAAGTAGTGTGAAAACCTAACAAAAAATGTCCTTCAAATACAAAAATATGTTACATAACATAAGCGAATTAAGTATTGGTGCTGTGAGATCCATATTTAATATTTTGTATGACTTCCATGGGCTTGCAGGACCACATACATGCGGTTCGGCAATGATTCATACTATTTAATGATGAAGTCATCAGAAACATCAAAGAAAGCAGTCCTGCATGCCTCCCAGAGTTTATCAACATTCTTGGGTTTCGTCTTCCATGCTTCCTCTTTCATCCTGTTCATGTCTGGTGACTGGGCCGACAAGTCCTGGAGGATCTTTATCTTCTTGCCTTGAGGAACTTTGAGGTAGAGATTGAAGTATGCGATGGAGCACCATCCTGCTGCAGAATTTGTCCCTTTTTATGGTTGGAATGTAAGAGGCAGCAAAGATTTGTTGATATTTCAGACTATTTATGTTGCCTTCCACCCTGCAGATCTCTCGCACACCCCCATACTAGATGTAACCCCAGACCATGATTTGCCACCACCAAACGTCACTGTTCGTGAAACTTCACGAGGATTCTGCCCTAATACGTGGGGGGGGGGGGGGGGGGGGGGGGGGGGGGGGGTAGAATTGCGTCCACACCTGCACGTTTGTTTAAAAAAAAAAAAAAAAAAAAAACTTCCCAAGCCAATCGCTTTCATTCATTTTTAAGTACATTCATAACAATAAAATAATTATCCATAATACCAATCCTTCAATAAGAAACACATCAATAGTTTGTAAAAAAAAAAAAAAAAAAAAAAAAAAAATGGAAGCAAAAAAGCGCGTGTTTAATGTACTCCAAATTAGAGCTGGGCGGTAAACCGAAAATTTACCGTCACCGAAATTCTTCACGATGACCGACGTAATTTGGACCATGTCGGTAAATTCGGTAAATTAATAAAACAAGAAAATAGTCTTTTCATCCCGCTTTGACTCTGTGTTGTTCGTCTATGCTCATTCCCCTTTAAGAAAGCAGTGAATGTACTTACGTAGGGAGTCACGTGATCATCAGGAAGCCAATCAAACAGAAGCCCGGTAAGCTAACGCTAGCAGCTAATGCTACAAGCAAAACGTGATGGGAGTGTGGCTTAAGGGAGGTTTGCCAAACTTTCACCCGACATTTAATAGACTCTTGGTGGCATCCAGACGGGCTTTCACCAGCTGTCCTCCCTTGTTCTCACAATTTCCGGAGATGGTGCTTTCAGTGCTTTCTACCGGTAGCCAGGCCACAGGCTAACGCTAGCCGCTAACGCTAGCGGCTAACGCTACAAATGAACGTGATGGAGTCGGATAGCGGCTCTAACCTTGTCGAAACGGCTGAATTTAATGAGTGGATTGGGCATGGACTGCATCTAGCAATTACTATGTCGCGTTATTTTGTATCTGACTGTGTGTGATTTCTCTGATAGCTTATGTGATGGTAAAGCATTCAGCATAAAGCACAAATGGCCCCAGCTATTTTTCTGTATGTGTTTAATTCTGTGTCATTATTGCTATCATAAAATCTTAAGTGTTTAATTTGCAGAAGATCAATATAGCTTTAATGTGTGTCTGTCTGTTTGGGGGTTCATGTATGTGTGCATTTATTAAAAAATGCACTGGGGGGGGGGGGGGACCCTGAAACCATAAAGTAAACACTTGTATTGAATAATTATGTCACAGCAGCCATTAACAATAAATTGTCTTTTTGAAGTGTACTGTTCGAGCTGCAAGTCATTTGTGTTACAATGACATGTTTGCACAGGCATATCGATTTTGACAATGTACATTGTTCAAGCCATACACTCTGTTATAAATGCTCATACTTGAATTCTTATTGTTTACAATTCATTTGTATAAACCTAATGTCTAGACTGCATGTACATTTGTTAAATATATCAAATTGAATGCTGGTAACTAAATCAACAAGAAACTGTTAATCTGTATTTCATGCATTGATTCAGATTTTCAAATTATATAACAGTCCGCTTGGACGACTTTATCGTCATTTATCGTTATCGAGATAAATCTGCTCCATTTATCGTGATACATGTTTAAGGCCATATCGCCCACCCCTACTCCAAATGTAAAAATTGGTCTCATGTGTGACGTGAGGACAAGATTTGTCGCATTCAGTTACGTTTCCACAGTTAAATCTTCAGTCAACGGTGTCCACATGATGGCGCAACAAATGCAGAATTCACACTTTTTCACTTTCCCCGTCGTTCTTAACTCATTTGCTCCCAAAAACGTATAAATATGTTCTATTTTTAATTGTTTGAATGTCTCAAAGACGTATTTACGTTTTTTTTTTTCTTGTTTTTTTTTCTTTCAAAAAGACATCTCTGGGTCGTGATTCAATTTAGCTCCAAAGCACAAAGCTGAAAATCAATTTTAAAGCAATAAAACTAGTCACTGGAGGGCAGTAGCGCATTTGGTAATTACCGCAATCCGATTCAACGGCAACGAGAGGCCAAGCCACAAGGCAGAAGACGACCGAATGGATGCCAGGAGGCTGACGACCGAGCAGAACAACTGGTAGGACGCCCGGGATGCCAGGCGCTGGACGACCGAGCAGAACGACCGGGACCGCTAGATGCCGTTGAGACCGTGCTGCTCGCTCGCAGAGACTCAAAAAAATTTATCTTTATGAGAAAGACGGCGATGAGGGAAAAGTTTAACCGGCTGTCGCAGCCAGAACGTCATCTTTCAGTTAGTTATGTGTAAATAAATTATTGCTTTGCTATAAAGAGCTCTATTTTTGTTGTTGTTCATCTTATTTTGTAAAAGGAAAAGATTATGCAGATTTTTGATATGTAAAGCAAATAGCTGTGCATAAGTCAAAGTTATGTTTGAAATGTATGCTTTCACAAAAAGCTCAATTTCTGTTTTTTCATCAGAAATTGGAAAATTGCTCAAACTAAGCTATTTTCTAATGCTGATTTCTAAAGAATGGAAAAAGATATGAACTTTTTTTTCTGCTGAAAGAAGAGAGTATAATCTGTCTTTTGGTGGGTTCCATGTTTATATAGCAATAGAACAGAATTTTCTTGCAAAATCAGTTAAAAACCAGTAAAACGGCCGGGAGCGAAGGACCTTGCTCCGGTGAAAATGGCTGGGAGTGAATGAGTTAAGAACCCTGGTTCAAATGTGCGTGTGGATGATAGGCAAAACCGTAGGAAAACATTCTTTTTTGCCAAATACCCTGCTACGTGTGGACATGGCCTGACTCAAGCTTCCATCAAATGGAAATAGGCTAGACAATAACGCGTATTCCGAAGCTCTAAACTGGCCTGAATGGAACATGAAGCACGATCAAGCCGCCCTGTCTCACGTTTGCGCCTGCGTGTCGTCGTCAGTCTCCTCCACGCCAACGTCCAGCATTGTCACCCTCTAAAGTCAACTTGTTTGTTGCTTGCAGCAAACGGAACGCATAGCGGCCGCTACGGCGTGCTTCTCCCAAGGTGACGACATCTCATTGTGACAATCCCAGAACGTTGTAGTGTGACGTCACGGTCTGTCTGACGTCAGCCAGCCGTTGCGGCGAACTAGCTAGCGAGCTGGGCTAAGCTAGGCTAAAGTTAGCGGCCGACGTCAGAGGCGCACGCTTGGCTTCTCGTCAGCGCACAAAACATGGCGTCACGTCGACCTACCTGGACTCGTTCATGCCGACGGGTAGCTTGGGTGAGGCCCGCGAAGCCGGGGCCGCGTTCGCGTGGCGATTAATATTCAAACATTCTCATAAACAACAAGAGCGTCGCCACACAGCGGTCAGCCCCCAAACCATTTATCCGCGCTCCATTGAGGGCGTCCAATTGGCGTACGCCTCTAGTACCACGTGATTCAGCACAGACCTGGATATTGAGACGCGCTGTGAACCAGTGGGAACGAGCGTCGTCACTTGTCGGCCATTTTGCGTCGGGGACGCCTGCTAAATACATCGTTATACTCTTGGACCGTGTTCTTTGAAATAACAAAAGATTGCTCATTTTCAACCGATTTTCAAGCGGGTTTTTTTTTCATTAACGTTAGAGATAGGGATGCCTGGTGCCCCGAGAGTATCTGGTTCAATTTCATGACTCCTAAAATCAGGCCATCATATAATGAGAAAATGTGGGGGTTTATACAGTGATCTCTCGTTTTTCGCGGGGACCACAACCAGCCGCGATAAGTGAAAAACCGCGAAGTAGCCCCCACCCCAAAAATGTGTGTGTGTCCAATGTATTTAATTAGATTTAGCATCGGAAAAAGATACATATAAGACATGTTTTTCACTTTTTTCCCAAACTATATTTTTTTGAAAAGTACATTTGGGACTCTGGCAAGATCAAACGCATTCATCTGTCAGTCATCGTTAACTTTAATAAACAACTCCAGTGCACGTGCACTGCCTGCATGACGAACAAAGAGCAGGGAGAGGGCGGGAGCGAGAGTGAGACACGATCTGCTCGGGACAGCTCACCCGTTTTTTTTTTTTTTTTTTTTTTTTAATAATTTCATTGAAAAAAAAAAATAAAAACGCGATGGACTGAGGGCACGAAGTTTAAAGCGCGAAGTAGCGAGGGATCACTGTATTTTATGTGGGCCAGACCGGTTTATTTTTCGCCAGTTAACTCCAATCAAAATGGTCTGGACGTCTAGTGGCGTCAATTTCACTGGAATCTGAGCATTCACAGCCAGTCCTCCCAGTTTAAGTGATTCGGACATCTATAGCTGTCAATGGGAGAGGGTTAGCCAAACTAAGCCACACGGTTGCTTACTGTCTTATGCTATTGTTAAGCCACAACTGGATTTATTAACTGATTACTATTCATTCTTCATACAGCCACTGAAACAAGACATGTTGTTTAATCAATCTTCAGGCAACCGGGAGATTGATTTTTTTGATTGATTGATGATTTTACGACACTGCGGGTGTGCGCTAGTCCTCATGGGAAACGCAGTCTTCCTTAAGCCAAAACACTACCACTTTTGTCCACCGGCGTTGCTAAAATCGACCAAAACTGAAACGCTACCAAGTGTTTCTTTAAATCAGACATGTCCAAAGTCCGGCCCCGGGGCCAAATGCGGCCCGTGGTCAAATTTCATCCGGCCCCCAGCCTCTGTCATAAAAATCAATAACGTCTGGCCCACAAACAGACTTAATAAATTGGTCAGCAGTACTGCTACCAGCATATGAAGTATCTTATAGGAGTGGGAACCTCTTGTTACCTCACGGTACGATACGATTTGCAATACAAAGCTCACGATAACGATCTGACGATATGGCGATACAACGATTGTCGATACATTGGTCAGGAAATCATTCTAGGATATTCTACAAAAAACTAATAAACAGAAAAACAAGCTTCTGCTTCGAATTGCAATGAGTTTATCACTAGTAGACGTCCAATCCATTTGAACTGGGAGGGTGGCAGCGAATGAACATTCGTTCATTCGCTGCCATCCCTCCCACTTCAAACGGATTGAACGTCTATGGCCGTCATTGGCAGGTAATGCCAGACAATGAGGTCATTTTGGGCCATTTAAGGTCATTTACCTGTTGATTTTGAGTTGCTTACTGTTGATTTTGGGGTATTTTATGGGTCACTTCCTGTTTATTTTGAGTTAAAGAACAGGAATTGACCTGGAAATCACCCAAATGATTAGGCAGTGACTCAAACTCAACAAGAAATGACCTGTAAATGCCCCGAAAATCAGACAGAATTACTGCGAATGCTCTGGTTTCGAACGAACGAACGTTCCCAGTCTAAATGGATTGGGCGTCAAGGACCGTCAATGGCAGCCTTACAGTTACCTGAGACATCATCATGGTGGAAGATTTTGGTAGCAACTTGTTGGTTGCTTTTTTTTTTTCTTTTTTTAAACATTGACACCTTTTTAAAACGATATCTCGATTCTTGGCAGGAGCATATCGATAACCTTTTGGGATACAAAGTATCATGATATATCACCATTTCGATATTTTGTCACACCCCTAGTATCTTACACACTAAATGCTGCTCCTCATTTACCCACGAAAAGGTAGCAGCACGCTAAGCAACATTACCCCGTGTGACCTTTTACTCCCAATTTTCTAAAATGGCGACAATAAACAAAAAAAGAAAGTTGACTGTGACGGCTGGCGCTTCAAGGATAGGTGGAAATTGGACTTATTTCTGCACTAAAATACGCAACTCTTTGCCTTATTTGCAAAGAGACAGTCGCTGTTTTTAAAGAGTTCAATGTGAGGCGATATTACTAAACAAGACACGCTGACATGTACGACAAGATTACAGGCAAGATATGTAGCGAGAAATTGAAGCAACTTGAAGCTAGTTTATTTTAACAACAGCAGTATTTCGCAAAAGCCTGAGTCAAAAGAGAACGCCACAAAGGCTAGTTGCGAGATTGTTGAAATTATTAATATAAAAAAAAATAATAATGTAAATGTGACGCACAGAATGGCTTGCAAAAATTTGCTTAAATATATTGTTCTACATAAAAGACGTCAGCCAAGGTCGGCCCCCCACATTTTTACCACATCAAATCTGACCCCTTTGCAAAAAGTTTGGACACCCCTGCTTTAAATGCAAATAAATCTGCTTAAAGAAGCACTACGTAAGATTGGTGGCCAAAAATGGTACTGCACCCAGGATCAAAATATTGAAGCGCACACCATCTCTGTCCTTCCTCTTTGGGCTGCCAGATAAGAGCTACACAATGGGAAAATCAAGTTGCGTTATCATCCCAATGTTGCATTTTCAGTCAGAAAAGATAAGCTAAGAAACTGCGTCCGAAAGAAACTAAGTACAATGTGGCCTGTGGCAATAAAAAATAAGTTTGATTGCCCTGTTGTAAAAAACTAACAAAAAAAAAACACTTTGGAATGTTATAACTAAATATATTGGGGAGTGGTGATTAAATGTTGAGCAACGTTTGCATTAGGAAAACACGTGTGTGCAAAAAAGCGTCCCGCCTGGCCACTTTATCAGAGCAGCTCAGCCTTCGTGGAAATGTGTTTTGCATTAAGAAGGAAAAACAAAAGCCCTGAAATCATCTCTCCACTTTATCATCCGTAAGTTTGACTTTTATCAGCGCAGGAACAGGAAGCCAGTGACGAGCGGCCAGACTTGCAGGAGTCTTCCTGCGGGTCTATCTGCTCGCCCGCGAGAAGGCGATAGATAAGTCCCCGTGGGAAACGTGATTGGCAGGGGCCTAAAACTTTTGCAAGCCAATGTGGACCAGGAAATGATCGCTCAGTAAGCTTCGAAATAATATAATGTATAAAATATAATACAGGTAGTCCCTGACCTACGACCAAGTTCAGTTCCTGCACTGGCGGTATAACCCGGATTTTACCTAAATTGGAATTAACACTTTAAATACCTCATAATAACCTCTAAATTAAACACAAAAAGCAATCCAAAAACATCTAGTATACGTCATTGTACTGTCCTCGGCAAGACCTTTGAGCTACAGTCGTATGAAAAAGTATCTGAACCTTTTGGAATTTCACATTTCTGCATAAAATCCCCATCAAATGTAATCTGATCTTTGGCAAAATCACACAGATGAAAAAACAGTGTCTGCTTTAACTAAAACCACACGAACATTTATAGGTTTTCATATTTTAATGAGGATAGAATGCAAACAATAACAGAAGGAGGAAAATAAGTAAGTAAACAATCACATTTAATATTTTGTGGCCTCCCCTTTGGCACCAGTAACTTCAACCACACGCTTCCTGTAGCTGCCGATCAGTCTGGCGCATCGATCAGGACTAATCTTGGCCCATTCTTCTCGACAAAACTGCTGTAGTTCAGTCAGATTCCTAGGATGTCCGGCATAAATTGCTGTCTTTAGGTCATGCCACAATTTCTCAATGGGTTTCAAGTCTGGACTTTGACTTGGCCACTCCAGAACGCGTATTTTGTTCTTCTGAAACCATTCTGAAGTTGATTTACTTCTGTGTTTTGGATCATTGTCTTGTTGCAGCATCCATACTCTTTTTAGCTTCAACTCTCTGACAGACAGCCTCAGGTTTTCCTGCGGAACGTTTGAATTCATTCTTCCATTATGATTGCAAGTTGTCCAGACCCTGAGGCAGCAAAACAGCCCCAAATCATGATGCTCCCTCCATCATGCTTCACGGTGGGGATGAGGTGTTGATGTTAGTGAGTTGTTCCATTTTTCCTCTACACATGACATTGTGTGGTTCTCCCAAACAATTCAACTTTGGTTTCATCAGTCCACAAAATATTTTGCCAAAACTTCAGTGGCGTGTCCAAGTGCTTTATTGCGAACATTGAACGAGCGACAATGTTTTTTTTAGACAGCAGTGGCTTCCTCCGTGGAGTCCTTCGATGAACACCATTCTTAGCCATAGTTTGACATATAGTTGATGTGTGCACATAGATATTGGACTGTGCCAGTGATTTCTGTAAGTCTTTAGCAGACACTCTAGGGTTCTTTTTGACCTCTCTGAGTATTCTGTGCTGAACTATTGGCGTCATCTTTGGTGGATGGCCACTCCTTCGGAGGGAAGCAACAGTACCAAACTCTCCATTTGTAGACAACTTCTCTGACTGTCGATTGATGAACATCCAGACTTTTAGAGATGGTTTTGTATCCTTTCCCAACTCAAATCAACAATCCTTGATCGCAGCTGTTGATCAGACAGCTCTTTTGACCGAGCCATGATGCACATCAGACAATGCTTCTCATCAAGACAATTCTTACCAGGTGTGTGTTTTATAGTGGGCAGGGCAGCTATAAACCACTCACCAGTGATCAGGTACACACCTGACTTAAATTGTTTGGTAAAAAATGGTTTCAGTTGCTCTTTAAGTCTTAGGTAGAAGGTTCACTTACTCATTTTACCCCCTTCTGTCATTGTTTTCATACTATCCTCATTAAAATATGAAAACCTAAAAATGTTTGGGTGGTTTTGGTTAAAACAGACACTGTTTTATCACAGTGTGATTTTGACAAGAACTGGATCACATTTGATGGTGATTTTATGCAAACATGTGAGAAATTATAAAAGGCTCAGATACGTTTTCATACCACTGTATGTATGTAATGTAATGTAATGTATGATACCAAAGCTACCTTCCCTATTGAAAAACATTATTTTGGCAGCCCAATAAGGAAGGGTCTGTTGTGCACTTTGATATTTTGATCCTGATTGCAGTATCATTTTTGGTCTCCAATTTTCCATTTTGCTCTGTCAAGGAGCAGGCCAAAAAAGGTGGCGCATCAATGTAGCTAGATATTCTATGTACCGTAATTTTCGGACAGTAAGCCGCTACTTTTTTCCTTCATTTTGAATCTTGCGGCTTATAGTCCAATGCGGCTTTTTAAAAATTTTATTTATTTGGGTTAATAGGTAACACTTTATTTGACAGCAGCATCATAAGACTGTCATGAGACCGTCATAATTATGACATGACACCATCACGGGCATTACTGAATGCTTATGTCATTAAGTGTCATCCGGCAAATGATGTCACAAACTCCATTTATGTACAGCTTGGCGCTTTTTCATCCATTTAAAAGTGAGATAATTTGCTGGATAACACTAAATGACATCTGTTATAAGCATTCATTAATGCTCATGACAGTGTCATGTCATAATTATGATTGTGTAATGACAGTCTTATGGCGCCACTGTCAAATAAATTGTTACCAAATACCATGACTACCAATTAATGAAACAACTAGAACAGTAACCGAAGAAAAAATTAGCACAGAACACGAATTTTGATTGTTATTTATATCTGTAGCGCTGCTATGCATGCTAGGATGCATGTTGGACGACAACGGTGTTGACAGCAGGTGGCAGGCAGCAGAGGTTGACTATCCCCCCCAAAGGAGCAGTGATGACCAAATGAAGCTTCTCAAAGCAATGAAGCTTTGCAGGCAATGGCTTACCGTAAGCGACATGTCACTTTTGCTCATTAATATTCATGACATTAGCATTTGTCGCTTGGCGGGTCAACCCAATAGTAAACTAATGGAAATAGTGTACGAACGGGATGTTTACTGAGCTAAACCTACCAATTCTGTCCGAAAATGTCCCTGGTGCCAAATTCACTGGTAAAGATGTGGAAGAACATACAAATGCTCAGTTAAAGAAGTTTATTTGACAGCAGCGTCATAAGAGTGTCATAAGACTGTCAATACTATGATATGACACTATCACGGGCATTACTGAATGCTTATGTCATTAAGTGTCATCAAATTATGTCACTAACTCCATTTATGTCCAGCTTGGAGTTTTACATCCATTTAAAAGTGAGATAATTTGCTGGATAACACTAAATGACATCTGTTATAAGTAAAGATGCCGATCGATCGGGTCCGATCACGTCATTTTCAAAGTATCGGAATAGGCAAAAAAATATCAGACATGCCTTTTTATTTTATTTATTTTTCTTTTTTAATTAAATCGTTTTCTAATTGTATTTAACATTACAGACAAAATGTCTTACATTCATCCAGAGTCTTTAGTTTTGGCTTAAAGTAGGGCTATCAAATTTATCGCGTAAACGGCGGTAATTAATTTTTTAAAAATTAATCACGTTAAAATATTTAATGCAATTAATGCATGCGCTGCACGACCCACTCACGCATTGTCGCGTTCAATCTATAATGGCGCCGTTTTACCTATATATAGAGCTTAAAGGCAGCATAAAATGAGCAGAGAGAATTTTGTCAGTCTTTGGAGCCTCTTTTTAATTGGCTAAAGCCTTAAAATCCCTCTCTCAACAATTAGAAATATCGTGGGAGGCAATGTGGGGAAGAACAATAGTGGTTGATCTTTTCCTTAATATCCTATGTTATTTCCCAACGCAGAGAAGATATATCAATTGGTGCCACTACGCACAGTCATGGTTGCACTTCCCATCATGCATTTGGGCAGAACAGTTAAATGGCTACAGTATCATTTACTGAAAGCTCAACAAATACACTAGATGGCAATATTTAGTCACAATATACAATGTCACATTTATCCTTTAAGAATTACAAGTCTTTCTATCCGTGGATCCCTCTCACAGAAAGAATGTTAATAATGTAAATGCCATCTTGAGGATTTATTGTCATAATAAACAAATACAGTACTTATGTACTGTATGTTGAATGTATATATTCGTCCGAGTTTTATTCATTTTTTTCTTAATGCGTTGCCAAAATGTATATGATCGGGAAAAATTATCGGGAATGATTGGAATTTAATCGGGAGCACAAAAAAAAGCAATCGGATCGGGAAATATCGGAATCGGCAGACACTCAAACTAAAACGATGGATCGGGAGCAAAAAAACATGATCGGAATAACCCTAGTTATAAGCATTCATTAATGCTAATGACAGTGTCATGTCATAATTATGATTGTCTAATGAGTCGAATGGCGCCACTGTCAAAGGGTTACCAAATACCATAACTAGCAATAAATGAAACAACTGGAACAGTAACTGAAGAAATAATTAGCAGAGAACATGAATTTTGATTGTTATTTACATCTGTAGCGCTGCATTGCATGCTAGGAGATATTTTGGACAGCAACAGTGTTGAGAGAAGGTGGCAGCAGAGGTTAACTGTCTCCCCCAAGGGAGCAGTGATGGCCAAATGAAGCTTCTTGAAGCAATGAAGCTTTGAAGCCAATTGGTTCCAAGCTTCATGGTGGTTCATTTGGTCTTATTACAGTTGTATGATGCTGCTGTCAAATAAAATAAATATCCCATAACCCAGTGTGGCTTATATCTGAACAAATGCCGTTTCCGAGTTAAATTTGGTGGGTGGCGGCTTATAGACAGGTACACCTTATAATGCGAAAATTACGCTAGTTAAAAAAATGTTAGCAACATGTAACCTTTTTAAAAATGACAAAAAACTGGAAAGTTTGCTATTTTAGTATGAAATGTGAGATCGACGCAAATGATTTGCTTATAAAGGCCTCAAAATGATGCAGCAGCCAAGATCTGGGCCGGGAGTTTGACACCACTTTTTTCCAATGAAAGACTACAAAGAAGCAAATAGGTTAATACGGCAAAAGTATTGAAATCTTCACATGAAAAGTAAATGTTTGACTTGTTAGGAGCGGAGTCCTCATTTTTCACTTTGGGCGTGTGTCCGTATTTTGTGAACTCCACCCTCACGGTGCACAAAGACCCCGTGTCCCCACGCACACGCGCACGCAACAAAAACAAGTGAAGCGTGTTGAAAGGTGACAACGTGCTCTTTGTGCTTCAACAAAATTGCACTGTGCACCGTCGACAGCCATTTTGGCTCAGTGGTAACACGACTTCTCCCGTTCTCTCCTATATAATTGGACTTTACTTTCTTTTACTCTATAGTAAGCACGCGCGTGTATTAATGTGGCTCAATTTGTCCCTCACGTGACTCCAAGATCTTCAGCGTTTAGTCCAAGATGGCCTTGCGACAGCTGACCTTTTCCAAAGCTTTACTGCCGCGACCTTCTGCTCTAAAGGTCACCGAGCGAGCGACGCCTCGTTTGTCTGATAGCGGGGTTGTTTATTGTGTTCAAGCGAGACGGTTTCAGATCTTTGTCGCTTTTATTTGAGTGCTTGTCTCAATAATACGTGCCTGAGCAGACAGAGAAATTCTGCCATTTTAGTGTTTAGTAGCCATTTTCGACAATTTTTCACTGGTTTTGAAAATACTGCCGCGAAGAAAGTGTGACTTTTTTGAAAACAAATGGAAAATTGGAAACATTTTGTCTAAGAGAGACAAAGAAAAAAATCTCACACATCTTTACAAATGATTCCAGGAGGGCCGTACAGTTTGTGTGTAATATACTAGTATTGTGGTGCTTATAAGAATTCACCCAACTATGTAAAGTCACAGTGCGAGTGGCACCATGATTTTACATACAGTGGTATGAAAAAGTATCTAAACCGTTTAGAATTTCTCACATTTCTGCATAAAATCACCATCAAATGTGATATGATCTTTGTCAAAATCACACAGATGAAAAAACGGTGTCTGATTTAACTAAAACTACCCAAACATTTATAGGTTTTCATATTTTAATGAGGATAGTATGCAAACAATGACAGAAGGGGGAAAAATAAGTATTTTGAAAAGTCAGTCCATAAGAAAGTTTGACTGAGCAGCATGAAATACGGTCGATATGGCTATCGTGACGTTAATAGTAATAAGTATATTTGTCCAACAAACAACAATGAAGCAGCCACTTAGGGCAAATTTTGTCACTTTCAGCAGTCTTTCACCATTTTTGAAAATTCAGTCCCCGTAATAGTTTGACTTAGCAACAAGCAATTTGGTTGACATGTCCATCTTGAATAGATCCGTAGACTTCATAATGATATTGACGGGACACATTCCACAAACATTGTGCCAGTTATTCAACAGATGCAGCGATTCAACGCCGGATTTAGGTTGAAAAAGTACGAAAGCTGTACCGCACACAAACAGGAAGGATTGTCTCAGGAGTGATTTGTTCTAGGATTCAATGTCATTATTACATTTTTGGTACCCTGCATGCATTTTGAAACGTGAAAAAAAATCAATGGGAGAAATTTACCGCTACGGCATTGGCGCAATATTTACGTAAAATAAATGCAAACTGCCCGATTAACAAAGAGTCAAGACTGTTTCAGTTCCATATCTATAAAGAATTCAGGGATCTAAGCCTTTTTTCACAATAATTTTCAATGTAAAAAGCTCTTTGTGGTGAAAAGGCGGCACCAGAGTGGCTTAAAGACTAGAAGCACATTCGACATATTTACGTAAAATAAATGTTAACTGCCCAGTTTTGTTGCTTTCAACCAAGAATCGAGACTGTTTTATGTCCATATCAATGAAGAATTCGGGGATTTAAGCATTTTTTCCCAAAAATTTCAACGTAAAAAGCTCTTTCTTGTGATGAAGCTGCTCCACAGTGGCTTAAAGATTAGCAGCACATTCGACATATTTGCGTAAAATAAATGCTAACTGCCCAATTTTTTTGCTTTAAGAATCCAGACTGTTTTACGTCCATATCTATAAAGGATTCAGGGATTTAAACATTTATTCACAAGAATTTTCAACGTACAAAACTCTTTGTCTGTGTTTCCACTCGATCAGCTTTGACGCAGATAGGCCCCCTATTAATCAGCCTCGCGCCCTGTCGATATCATTATGAAGTCTATGATAGAGCTACTAAAAAGTCTGATCGAGTTATGCCCTGAAAGACACAGCAAGTCCGTAATTTAAAGTGGCGCTTTCGAGGTAATTCGGTTAATTCCAGGAGATTCTTCAAACACATACAGTACTTATCATTGTCACAATTGTGTTTTGCAGCTCCTCCTCCTCATCCTTCCTCTCCTACTTCCACCTCCCCCCTCCCATCTGTGCTCCATCGCCCCGTTACCTTGGTGTTTGCCTTCAGTCGTGTCTTTGCTACCAGAGGTGGAAGCTGAAGGTTCTCCAGGAACACAGCAGGTAAAAGATCTCTTTCTTTATTGTTGACTGAACACATCTGATCTGACCGCATGTCTGCAACTGAAGATTTGGGGGCCTCGGTTGACAATAATGTGACAAGTGAACCCGTTGGCTACCATGAGTGATCATTTGCTGCCAGCCTATCCCAGTCAAAATACAGCTAAAGTATTGTTATTCACAATTTAAACGTTTGCCGACAAGTTAAAGATGTCGTTTGAAATTTTCGGCGCTGACTTAGTTTTGAGGCATAATTAGTATTCAGAGAGATGGTCAGAACTTGAAGAGCTCATGGGTACTTTAGACTGTACTTTAAAGCAACACTAGGTAACTTTTTTTTTTTTTAAACCTTTATACAATATGAAGGCAGAGTTTGACTTTCGGAGCAGGGGGGGCACAACATGTTGATGACCCCAAAATGCAGTGTTAGCAATAAAACTGATTTACAAGAACATTTATAATAATAAGTTGACAATGAGCGTTTTTTGTTTCCCATCATTCTAAATCAGGCTGCTTAGACAATACTTTTCGCCAAGATCGTCATCCGTTGAATTTGGTACGCCCGCCGGTGTCGTGCCAATGTAGATACCTTGGTCAAAAATGGTATCCCCTGGGTGGAGCCATATGGAGGTAGATTTGTGTCTTTATTAGGGCTGTCAGAATTATCGTGTTAACTGGCGGTAATTAATTATTTAAATTAATCACGTTAAAATATTTGACGCAATTAACGCACATGCACCGCACAGATTAAAATGACAGCACAGTGCCATGGCTACTTGTTACTTGCGTTTTTTGGAGTTTCGTCGCCCTCTGCTGGCGCTTGGGTGCGACTGATTTTATGGGTTTAAGCACCATGAGCAAAACATCAACAATGGTGAGCTACTAGTTTATTTTTTGATTGAAAATTTTACAAATTTTATTAAAACGAAAACATTAAGAGGGGTTTTAATTTAAAATTTCTATAACTTGTACTAACATTTATCTTTTAAGGACTACAAGTGTCTCTATCCTTGGATCGCTTTAACAGAATGTTAATAATAATCCCATCTTGTTGATTTATTGTTATAATAAACAAATACAGTACTTATGTACAGTATGTTGAATGTATATATCCGTCTTGTGTATTATCTTTCCGTTCCAACAATAATTTAGCGAAAAATATGGCATATTTTATAGATGGTTTGAACTGCGTTTAACTACGATTAATTAATTTTTAAGCTGTAATTAACTCGATTAAAAATGTTAATCGTTTGACAGCCCTAGTCTTTATTATTCAATTTTTTTTAAAAATGCTTCAATGAAAATATATATTTTCAACCAAAAAAAGTCGCTTCAATCAAAAAAATGTGCTTGAATGCAAAAATAAAAATGAAACTCAAAAAACTCAAAAAATGCACGTGAAAGCTATTTTTCTTTGATTAATTTTTAATAGTTTTTTTTTTTTTTTTTGATCGAAGTTAAGTTTTGTTTTGTTTTTTAGCAACAAAACGTTCTCTGTATGCTGCCAAGAGTTGGTGGCTCCACCCGGAACGCCCCAAAACACACCACTTCAATTCATGTTGTGTAAATGCAACTGGCAGGAAACAACAGGTGAAAAGAATTTTCTTTTTTTCTTTGGAGAAACGTTTCAGTCACGTCATGAAAGAAGGCTTGTGTGACGTGTCGCAGAGCCGCCCATTTGACATGCTAGTCCTTCCAGTTGTTTCCACATGTGAGGGAGCAGAGGTTCATTTCGGCGCTTGTTTGGGTCCGCTTGTGCATCACCGCTAAGATTTGCAATTGTTTTCGTCTCGTCAAGTCTCATCTGCTCCACTCTGGACAGGATGAGTCCAGCCTGGTCCAGTCCCGAGTCAAGATCAGCTCAGTCCACTCTAGTCTTGTCTCATTCAGTTCACGCCAGACTAGTCTAGTTCAGTCCGGTCCAGAGTCAAGATCGGCTCAGTCTAGTCTAGTCAAATTAAAGAAACAATAGGTAACTTTTCAGTTCTAGTCAATTTTAGCGACGCCGGTGGACAAAAGTGGTAGTGTTTTGCCTTATGGAAGGCTACGTTTTCCATGAGGACCAGCCAGCTCGCATCTGCATAGTGTCGTAAAATCATGATGGTCGCCTGCAGATGGACTATACAACATTTCTTTTTCCAGTGGCTGTGTGAATGATGAAAAGTAATAAAGTCATGAATCCAGTTGTGGCCATTGCTTAATTTGTAAATCATAAGGTGCCGGAACGTAAAGTACATATGACAGCGCTGGGATGACGAGACGGGCACAGGTTCCGGAACATACGCAAAAAATGGTGCTGAAAACAACATGCAAGTGCCCACTTGCCATGCTGTGGGACTTACAATTCTCAATTTCAGATAATATCCATGGTATAAATGACAACAATTTAAAGTTATTTAACCTATACTCTGCACAGCACGGGCAATTGCCCACATAACCACAGGTGGGACTTACAGTACACAGTCAGCAATTAGTTTCTCAACAGGTCTAACTTGTAAAACACACACACACAAAAAAAATCTGAGATTACAATAAATACCACAAACCTTCTTTTGCGAGTTTCATCCACCCGTATTCTCTGGCCTCAAAGTTCCCAAGGCCATACAAATGGTACAGCCCAAACCTGAATTTCTTTCAAGGGTACTGGCCTGTAGCTCCGGCTGTTGGTGGTCCACCTGGCTGACTGCTGGCACTGTAGCTGGCCCCCACTCCGGGTGGCGCTAAACCTGACCAGCTGCTGCCACGGTAGCAGCCTCCTGCCCCGGCTTGGCTGGCTGTCCGTGAACCTGCCTATCTGCTGCGGCGCTAGCGTCCTGCTGCACCTGTTGCTGCCCGTCAGCATGATCGCTGCAGCTGCCCTCATCGCCGGTTGTTGCTTTTCTGACTCGTTTTCAACTATCATCCTTCTTTTTGAAAAAAGACTGTAAATGCAACCGTTTTGGCATGTTGAAATACCGTTTGATCCTGGCTGCTTGCTCCCCAGATGCCGCAAAATTTCAAAGTTTTTTTTTCTTTCTTTTTTTTAAATGTAGGGTTGGGCATCGACCATCGATGGGAACCGGTTCTATCACTCCGATGCTCCCGGAATCGTTCGAATTCTTGAATTTCTATTCCATGTTTCGTTGCCCTGAACGCCGAGCGGGAAAAAACTGCTCAAGTATAAAGACTAATATTTACATACAAGTTAAAATTAGCCCTGTGAGAAGTTCATATAATTTTTAAAAAATCATCGAGAAGACTTAATTTTAAACCAAGCAATTTTTTAAAACTCTGCCTTGTTTTTTTTTCCTGCCTCTTAAAAGAATCGGAATCGCGAATCGTTCGGAACCGGAATCGTTCCATTTCAAACGATGCTCAACTCTTTTTAAATGTCAGGGGCGTGATTTGTTGGTCCAGCTCTTCAGTGCATCAACAAATCTCTGACTCTTTCAAATTACGTTAAATTTTCATAAACAAAATGCAATTCTTGGGATTTGTTCTGTAAATGAGTTTATGCATTTTGTCATTTTATTTCATAATTTAAAAAAAAACGTTTTTATATTATTATTACTTTCTATACACGAGAGGTGCCGGATCTGCCCAAATAAGTCCCGGAACCCAGGGAGGCCAAAATCAAGAGGTGCCGGATCTTGACCCGGCACAAATTAACCCCTGGTTGTGGCGAAACAATAGAGTGAAAGCCGGGCAAATGTTTATTATGTATATCCTTGGAGGCTAAATAAGTCTAGTCCGAGTTACTCCAGTGTTAAGATCGACCCATTCTAGTCTAGTCAAGTTCATTCCAGACAGGATGAGTTTAGCCCAGTTCGGTCCAGTCTAGCCTTGGAGTTAAGTCCATTCGAGACGCTGACATGAAACCATTATCTAAGGGTTGTTCCGATCATGTTTTTTTGCTCCCGATCTGATCCCGATCGTTTTAGTTTGAGTATCTGCCGATCCCGATATTTCCCGATCCGATTGCTTTTTTTTTTTTTTGCTCCCGATTCAATTACAATCATTTCCAATAATTTTTCCCAATCACATTTTGGCAATGCATTAAGAAAAAAAAAGAATAAAACTCGGACGAATATATACTGTACATTCAACATACAGTACATAAGTACTGTATTTGTTTATTATGACAATAAATCCTCAAGATGGCATTTACATTATTAACATTCTTTCTGTGAGGGTTCCACGGATAGAAAGACTTGTAATTCTTAAAGGATAAATGTGACTTTGTATATTGTGACTAAATATTACCATCTAGTGTATTTGTTGAGCTTTCAGTAAATGATACTGTAGCCATGCCCAAATGCATGATGGGAAGTGCAACCATGACTGTGCGTAGTGCTACCAATTGATATATGGCGGAAAACACTCAGGTGACTTGAAGTTCCGCTCTAAAACCCCCAATTTGGCCAAATTTAAAAATTGTCGGATATGCGCGTGTGATACATCATTGGAAAGCTTAAAATCAAAATTTTCTGGGGGAAGAAAAATTTTGAGCAGGAGGGCATTTAAAAAAAAAAAAAAAAAAATTTAAACAGCAAAACCCTATCTGGAGGTGAGAGCACGCGAGAACAGAATTACAGACGCCATGACTTTAACGCGATATTATCGCGTACTTACTTTGTTACGATCCAAAAACTCCATTTAGCATGAGTGGCAAGACACAGCTGTGAATGGCCACAGCTGGATTTTTTGGGGATTTTATGGGTGAAACATGGTCATATAACAAGGGTCGCGATGTAGAAATCGCAGACATCAAGGAGTGGTCGAGATTTTCTTTTTCATATATTTACCCTTTTAAACGTTTTTTTTCCAATATTTTTTGTTTGAATCAATTATTTATCATCTAACATATCGAAGAAAATGCGACAGTAACAAAAAAAAATACAATTAAGCGATAGTTATGAGGTCGATATACATGACTTTTTTTACAGACGCCATTTTTTTCATTGTGACATAATTTGTTTAAAAGTTTAAAATATGTTAGTGAATATTTTTTTAAAGTTTTTTTTTTATTTTTTTTATAAACCGAAATATGAGACATCAATAAATTATTCTAAGCTAAAAACGAGAGACATTTTCAATAATAAATATAATTAATTACCTTCGTTTTATGGCTGGGTTGAAACAAAAGCGGTTGCGCGACGTCTGTAAATGGGTGTTTTCAGGATAAAACTGTCAAATTAAAAATAGTTTGGGGGCTTCATGTGCCATGAATCTGCTCTGGCAGCATATAGACACATTGTTCTATCAAACACAACAGTTGTTTTGTCTTAAAATACAGCAGTTTCTTTTAAAGAGGGGTGCAAGAGCAGAAACTGCTTTTTCAGTCTTGTCTGTGTTTTCCGTCATATCTTCTCTGTGTTGGGAAAGGGTGTAAAGAAAAATATCAATTACTACGTTGCTTCCCCACATTGTTTCCCACGTTATTTCTAATCGTAGGGAGAGGGATTGTAAGGCTTTAGCCAATTAAAAAAAGGCTCCAAAGTAGGGGTGTGACAAAATATCGAAATGGTGATATATCGTGATGCTTTGTATCCCAAAAGGTTATCGATATGCACCTGCCAAGAATCGAGATATCGTTTTAAAAAGGTGTCAGTGTTTTAAAAGAAAAAAAAAAGGAACCAACAAGTTGCTACCAAATTGTTCCACCATAATACAACCCCTTGCAAAAAGTATGGTCGGACCCTTGCTGTAAACCATTTTTTTTTTTCAATTTCCACCACAGGTTTTCAATAGGGTTGGGATCTCGGCTATTTGCAGGCCATGACATTGACTGGTTGAGTCTTTCTCCAAGGAATGCTTTAACAGTTTAACATCTCCTCAGTGCCTTTGCCTGACATGCAGCCCAATATCATCAAGGACTGAGGGAATTTTGATGTCTTCTTCAGGCAATCATCTTTGTAAATCTCACTGGAACGGCACCAAACAAAAGTTCCAGCATCATCACCTTGTCAAGAGTCAAGAATCTGCATTGAACAAGGTGTCAAGAGTCAAGAATCTGCATTGGACAAGGTCATGATGCTGGAACTTTTGTTTGGTGCTGTTCCAGTAAGACCCTAAATGGCCCAAAATTACCTAATCGCCTGGGATTGACTGCCACTGACCACCATAGACGTTCAATCCATTTGAAGTGGGAGGGATGGCAGCGAATTCATTCGCTGCCACCCTCCCAGTTCAAATGGATTGGATGTCTACTAGTGATAAACTCATTCCAATTCACAGCAGAAGCTTGTTTTTTTTGTTTATTAGTCGTTTGTAGAATTTCCTAGAATGATTTCCTGACCAATGTATCGATAATCGTTGTATCGCCATATCGTCAGATCGCCATCGTGAGCTTTGTATCGCAAATCGTATCGTATCGTGAGGTACCAAGAGGTTCCCACTCCTACTCCAAAGGCTGCCAAAATTCACTCTACTCATTTTACGCTGCCTTTTAGCTTGCTATATAGGTAAAACGGCGCCATTACAGAATGAGTGCGACAATACATGAGTGGGTCGTGCAGCGCATGCATTAAATGCGTTAAATATTTTAACGTGATACATTTTTTACTAAATTAATTACCGCCGTTATCGGGATAGATTTGATAACCCTACCTTAAGCCTAAACTAAAGACTTTGGATGAGTGTAACATATTATGTCTGTAACGTTAAATTCAATTAGAAAACAATTTAATTAAAAAAAATAAAAAAATAAAAAAAGGCATGTCCGATATTTTTTTGCCGATTCCGATACTTTGAAAATGACGTGATCGGACCTGATCGATTGGGATGTCGATCGATCTCTAATTATCATTGACCTCTTTGGCTAGATATGAAGATGTTCGATCCATTTGGATCTTGGGATTTGGATTGGATGTTAGCGGCACTGAAAGGTGTACAGTATGTGTACTGTTAATGCTCCTGTTCAAACGGATCGGACGTCTAATAAGGACACACAAGAGACCAGAGTGAGTCTGGAATGTTTATCAAGAGAGTTGACTTGTCTTCATTCTGAAAGTAAACGCGGAGAAGAAAAGCAACCAAATAAGGAGACGAAATATGTGCTTGTAAAGAAAAAAAAAAAAGACACTAGTGTGTTGCGTTACTACCTGAGTGTTGCGTTGGTGCACTTTGGATAACCAGATTATGGTAGTTGTGTTAGAACTAGAGCTGAAACGAATACTCACTCGAGTTGAAAAAGTGATCCGAGTAATTTTATTCACCTCGAGTAATCGTTTATTTTGACAGCTCTAAGCATTACGTTTTGCTCGGACTACTTTTAATGCGGGACAACGTGCTAATGTCACATGCGTAGAGGAAGAAGCAAAAAAAAAAGAAAAAAAAACAGCCGCTACAAACGCCGCCGACGTTGCTAAATGCTAGCCCGCACGATGCTACGTTGGTAGCAGGTGGCGTCTGATGCGTCTCATAGAGATCACATTTATGTTGAACTAGATGCGAAATGACAGACTCGGCCGCATCTGGGCAGCGTTAGTAAACAGTCGCCATCTTAAAGCAGTAGAGCTTACTGTCTGTTACTGTTACTGTCACTAGCTCACGTAACGTTAGCCCTGCCGAGGGCTAGGTTTCTATTAATTATGACCAGTGACGATGCGTGGCTAACGTGTCTTACATACAGGCTTTAACATAACATAGCGTTGTGGAGTAATCAGGGTGCAAAATAAAAACTTAACAATGCTAACTATCAATTTTAGCTCAGTAGTCATTGCTGGATAAAAGACCAAGTAGCACTGGTCCCTAATGTGCTCCAATACAGCCTGTATCATACATTTATTTTGAACACTGCAAAAACTCAAAATCCTATCAGGACTTACAGTTTAGACTAACTTAAAACTTAACTGGAACTTAAAAATGGCTTGACACAAATAGAAATTCAATTGAAACACGTGGGAAAAAAATCCTAACTTTTAAGTGATGTGTGTTATCAAGCGTAACGGCATTTTTAAGGTAAGGTATATATATATTTTTTAATAAGATCTAAAAGTTTTTTGAGTGAAAGCAGTGAATTAGTCTTTTTTTATTCTAGTTACATCTGAGATGCAATTGTTGGCTGTTTTCAACAATATACATCGAAAATAAAGACATTGATTGACTGAAAATGGTTCAAGATTAGATGAAATGTCTTGTTTTCTCATGTATATTTATAATTGCTCTTCACCTAAAATTATAGTTGTTTTATCCGATTACTCGATTAATCGATAGAATTTTCAGTCGATTACTTGATTACTAAAATATTCGATAGCTGCAGCCCTAGTTAGAACCTTCAACCTTTGCGTGCGCACACCTGGTTTGTAAAGTTGACCCCCTGCACGGGAGTAGAAAGGCAGCCTTTTTTCATACATTGCCACCTCTTCACTTGACGCTGCAAGTGTGTGTGCGCAGTGCAGCGTTAGTGCTGATGTGGCCGCATCCAGCTGGCAGCCGCAGTAGCAGCGCATCAGCAAAAAAGCAAGGAAAGACAAACCCTACCAGGGCAGTCCGCTGCTCTATGTCTTTCTTGCTGTGCCATTTCTCTTTTGATGTTTTGCTGTGCTTTTCTGTGTTTGTACCACAACCTCCAGTCTGTCAAAATAAAGTGTTTGAAAAGCCGTTGACTCCAAAAGACAGCAATTTACATTGAAAGTCTAAAGTAAAGTCTAATGTGCCTGATTTCACCATCAAAATAAACCTGTTTGAAGCAAATAGCTTAGCCTCGCTAGACTATGTTTATACTTGGGCTTTTATGGCTCACTTCCTGTTAGGGTTCCTTTGGTTCACTTTCTATGAGTTTTATTGCACTTACGACCATAGGCGGAGTTTGACTTTTGGGGCAGGAGGGCACAACATGTTGATGACCCCGAAAACACAGTGTCAGCAATAAAATTAACTTTAACAAGAATTAATTAGACGAATTAAGAATCAACAAGAATATTTTTAATGATAAGTTGACTATGAGTGTTTTTTTGTTTCCCATCATTCCTGAAGGGAATTCTAAATCAGGCTGCTTAGGCAATGTTTTTCGCCAAGATCGTCATCCAAATAATTATGGTACGCCCGCTGGTGTCGTGCCAATGTAGTTACCCCAGTCAAAATGTGTCTCCCCTGGGCGGAGCCATATGGAGGTAGATTTGTGTCTTTATTAGTCAATCCAAAAAAAAGTTTCAAGCTTCAATCAAAATATATACCCCCCCCCCCCAAAAAAAGTCGCTTCAATCAAAAAAAAAAAAAAAAAAAAGTGTTTGAATGCAAAAGTAAATTTGAAACTCAAAATGCATGTGAAAGCCATTTTTCTTTTATTTATTTATTTGATCGAAGTAACGCTGATTTGTGTTTTGGCCACATTTTAGCTGGGACATTTTTGTCTTTATTATTTATATATATTTTCAAAAAGAAAAATCACTTCAATCAAAAAAAGAAATATTTCAATCCTGGAAAAAGGTTTTTAATGCGAAAAAATAATTGAGATTGAAAAATTTGCATTTGAACACTTAATTTTTCATCAAAAAAGTTTTCTTTGATTGAAGCAATCCTTTTTGTGTTTGGGCCATATTATTCGTGTCTAAATCATTTAATCCCCCCAAAAAGTTGCTTGAATCAAAAAAAAATTTCAATCAAAGGAAAAAAATCATTTGAAAAATAAAATTACCCTCCCTTATTTATTTATTTTTTATTTTTTGAAAATTATATGCAAAGCAAATGACCATCTAAGTTGCTCATCACATGATCTGTTCGAAAAATAATTTTGACCCATTATAAAAAGATATTTTTTTGTTCATTTCATTCATTTTTGTTGCAGTTTTTAGTGCTTTATAACTTTTATATATACAGGTAAGTCAATTAAATGCAATGACACTTTCCGGCCACTGGGGGGCTGCCCCCCCCCCCCCCCCCCCGCTCCCCCCCAGAAAATCCACTTATGCTTACGACTCACTTCTTGTTCATTTTGGGACATTCCTTGGTCACTTCCTTTTGATTTAGGTTGAAAACTGAAGCAAATAGCTCAACCTAGCCAGATTACATTTATGCTTTGGCATTTGAGGGTTAGGGTTTAGCCCCTACAAGGGTTTAACACTAACCCATCCATCCATCTATCCATCCATCATCTACTGCATAATCCAGGGTCGGGTTGCAGGGGCAGCAGTTTTAGCAGGGTAGCCCAGACTTCCCTCTCTCCCCAGCCACTTCAACCAGCTCCTCTGGCGGGATCCCAAGGCGTTCGCAGACCACCCAAGAGACATAGTCTCTCTAGCGTGTCCTGGGTCGTTCCCGGGGCCTCCCACCAGTGGGATATACCCAGAATACCTCTCCAGGGAGACCTCTGGGAGGCATCTGAACCAGACAGACCATGACAGAGCTTCCTATCTCTAAGGGAGAGCCCAGAAAACCTGCAGAGGAAACTCATTTCAGCTGGGATCTTGTTCTTTTGGTCACGACTCACAGCTCGTGACCATAGGTGAGGGTAGGAACGTAGATCGACTGGTAAATCGAGAGCTTCGCCTTTTGGGACAGCTCCTTCTTCACCACTACGGACCTGTGCAGAGTGCGCATCACTGCAGACGCTGCACCGATCCGCCTGTCGATCTCCCGCTCCCTCCTACCCCTCACTCGTGAACAAGACCCCAAGACACTTTAAACTCATCCACTTGGGACAGGATCTCATCCCCAACCTGGAGAGGGCACAGCACCCTTATCTGACTGAGGACCACGATCTCTGATTTGGAGGTGCTGATCTTCATCCAGACTGCTTCACACTCAGCTGCGCACTGCTCCAATAATAGTTGGAGGTCACGGTTTGATGAAGTCAACAGCACCACATCATCTGCAAAAAACAGAGATACAATGCTGAGGCCACCAAACCGGACCCCCTCAACGATTCAGCTGCGCCTAGAATTTCTGCCCATAAAAGTTATGAACAGAATCGGTGCAACCTTGGCGGAGTCATACCCTCACTGGGAACTGATTCGAATGCGAACCAAACTTCGATCGTGCAGGGACTGAACAGCCTTACCAAGGGGCTCGGTACCCCGTACTCCCGAAGCACTCCCCCACAGAACTCCCCAAGGGACACGGTCGAATGCCTTCTCCAAATCCTCCTCCCCTGAATCGCGGATTCAGGAGGAGCAGTTTGGTTTTCGTCCTGGCCGTAGAACTGTGGACTAGCTCTAAACCCTTGGAGGGCCCTCGAGGATGCATGGGAGTTCGCCCAACCGGTCTACATGTGCTTTGTGGATTTGTGAGCCTTAACCTTTCCTGTTGATTTTGGTCACTTTCTGTTAATATTAGGACATTCCAACTGATTTTGGTGCACTTCCTTTTAATTTTGTCACACTTAAGACTCACTTGATGTTGATTTTGGGACTTTTCTGGATCACTTCCTGCTGATTTAAGTTGAAAGCTGTTTGAAGCCAATTCTGTAGCTTTGCCTTGCTAGACTACGTTTATGCTTGTGCATTTACGGGTCATTTCATTTTTAGGACTTTTAGGGATCCCTTCCTGTTGATTTTGGGGCATTTGCGGGTCACTTCCTATTGATTTTCCTGTCCACAAGAAATTTTCATGCTAAACTAAGGTTTGGTCTTCCGGACTTCTCAGCCATCACAATCGGTGAGCGAGGAAGATGATCGGGGCCATTCCCTCACTGATGCTGGCGCTGATGTCATTGAGTGTGGCCGGCGCCTTCCGATCCATTCGCACCGAGCCGGAGGTGTCCAGGAACATCCATTTAATGACAGGTGAGTCGTGTCAATGTTTGGGTCATTTCCTGTTGGATATTGGGGCATTTCCAGTATGTTTGCATAGGGACATAACACTAGCAACTTTTCAGGATGCTGAAATTGTCTTGCCTGGCACGGCCAGACTGTTCTCCCTGTATTTTTCAAACACTGAGAGAAAAAGTCTGGGACCTAGCCCATTAATGGCCTCTCGAGCAGGTACAAAATCAATCGACAAATCAGATTTGTTTATTTGCGTGACGTGTTCTTAACGAGCAACGTCACTCTTGAGCGGCGGAAGTCGTCTCCACAACAACACAGATGGCGTACAGGAGAGCCGAGAATATGTTCCAATCCACGGTAAAATCAGTTTTAAATGACCAAAAACACATCGACACGAGTCATTGACAACAGTCTGTCTCGCGCTAGCCATGTTGAATAAACTCCGCTCTCCTCGTATGTTTCCTTTCGCGCGCAAGTGCCTCGTCCTGCCCTCGTCGTTTTACTAACGTCACGTCTGCCCGTCGCTGATTGGTCCACTCCACTGTCTGTTTGCTGTGGCTTGCTCCGCCCTGGAAATTGTATCCGCTGAATGGTGGCCAGACTCAATAGCTGGAACAGCGGTGAGTCTGGTGTACCAGGCAAGAAATTATCCCCACCAACTTTTAAGCAACAGTTATCCCTTTTTACTTGGTGAATGTGCCAGTGCATTTTTTTCCCCTCGAACGCACGGATGATTACTTGAACCTCCCCCCCAACCACCACCACCACCACCCAGACACACACGCACACTCACACAGACCCGACAGATTCATGTCGACAACGTATTAGAAGTTTTTTTTCGGCCAGCAGCAGCCACGGTAAGTAATGTAAAAAGACGTCAATGTTGTGGAGATGGGGGAAACACCACTAATTTTGCAACAGAAAGTCTGACCTGCATTACATTTAGCATAATATTAAACTGTGTGAACTTGCTAACCTGCAAAACTACTGCGGTTAGGCCAGCCTCTACAAGGAACAACTAAAAGAAGCTAGCCATCCCTCAATGTGATCATTGTTTGCATTATGTGCATCACGGTAATGAAACGAGGTGGCTTCAGAGTACAAATCCCTTTAGTTTGAAAAAATGGGGGGGGGGGGGGGTCCAAGACTGGGTCCACTTAAGGGGGACAGTGACATGAACATGAACTGACACGAAGAAAAAAATCTGTGAAATGAAATCACACATCAAAATTTCAGTACTTTGGTCACTTTTGATTTTGAGACATTTTATGGATCACTTCCTATCAATATTGGGTCACTTCCTGTCAATTTTGGGACATCTATGAACCACATCCTGTTTATTTGGGGGCATTTCCAGGTCACTTCCTGTTTATTTGTTGAAATCAACACGAATAAAAAGATGTCGATTCTTGTTGTGGCTCCCAAAATACACTAAAGTTGACTTTTTCAAATATTATAGTACTTCGTTTTGGCGCACTAGATCAGAGTCCGTCACTGTCAGTGACGTCGGCGCCTTCCCGGGTGTTGACGCGGCGCGGCGGCAATGCCATCTTACCCTGCGCCATCCAAAGGGACCGATTGCTGGCACCCAATCCAAAGATGAGGATCAAGTGGACCAAGCTGACCTCCGACTTCCTAACTGAAGTGAGCCTTCCCGCGAGCCACCTGCTTTCTCTGTCCGTCCGTCCGTCCATCGAGAGATTTTGTCCGTCTGTGAGCGCAGGTGGATATTTTGGCCGCCGTGGCTGACCACAAGAGAAGTTACGGGAGTTTTCACGGCCGTGCGCGCTTGAGAGGCTCCTCCCCCTCAGACGCCTCACTGGTCATCGATAACATCACGCTGGAGGATTACGGGAGGTACAAATGCGAGGTCATCGACGGCCTGGAAGATGCCACGGCCATCGTGTCGCTCGACCTGGAAGGTGAGGCCATAAGAAGGCTAATGTCCTTAACCGATACATAATACTGTTTAGTCACCATTCGTGAATTTGAACGATGCCTGGAAATGACCAAAATGAGTTGGTTTCCTCATGACAGTCATGGCTACCAAATTCAGTGTTTCCAAATCCAACTGGTGCCCGGGAATCGGCCTACTGACATAATTCTGTGTTGCGACAGTGGTATGAAAAAGTATCTGAACCTCTAGGAATTTCTCACATTTCTGCATAAAATCCCCATCAAATGTTATCTAATCTTTGTCAAAATCACAAGGAATTTCTCACATTTCTGCAAAAAAATCACCATCAAATGTTATCTAATCTCTTTGTCAAAATCACACTGATGAAAAAACAGTGTCCGCTTTAACTAAAACCACCCAAACATTAATAGGTTTTCATATTTTAATGAGGATAGTATGCAAACAGTGACAGAAAGGGGAACATAAGTAAGTGAACAATCGCATTTAATATTTTGTGCCCCCCCCCCCCCCTTTTGACAGCAATAACTTCAACCAGAGCCTTCCTATAGCTGCAGATCACTCTGCCACATCGATCAGGACTAATCTTGGCCCATTCTTCTCTACAAAACTGCTGTAGTTCATTCAGATTCCTGGGATGTCTGGCATGAATCGCTGTCTTTAGGTCATCTCAATGGGGTTCTAGTCTGGACTTTGACTTGGCCACTCCAGAACGTGTATTTTGTTCTTTGGAAACCAATCTGAAGTTGATTTACTTCTGTGTTTTGGATCATTGTCTTATTGCAGCATCCATCCTCTTTTTAGTTTCCACTGTCTGACAGACTGCCTCAGGTTTTCCTGCAAAACAGCCTTTTGAATTCATTCTTTCATGAATGATTGCAAGTTGTCCAGGCCCTGAGGCAGCAAAACAGCCACAAATCACAATTGTCCTTCCACCATGCTTGGTGGTGGGGATGAGGTGTTGATGTTGGTGAACTGTTCCATTTTTCCTCCACACATGGTGTTGTGTGTTACTCCCAAACAATTCAACTTTGGTTTCATCATCCACAAAATATTTTGCCGAAACTTGTGTGTAGTTTCCAAGTGCGTTTTTGCGAACATTAAACGAGCAACAATGTTTTTTTAAGCAGCAGTAGCTTCCTCCGTGGAGTCCTCCCATGAACACTATTCTTGGCCATAGATTTACATATAGTTGATGTGTGCACAGAGATATTGGAGTGTGCCAGTGATTTCCGTAAGTCTTTAGCAGACACTCTCGGGTTCTTTTTTACCTTTCTGAGTATTCTGCACTGAACTATTGGCGTCATCTTGGGTGGACGGCCACTCCTTGGGAGAGAAGCAACAGTGCTAAACTCTTTCCATTGCTAGACAACTTCTCTGACCGTCGGTTGATGAACATCCAGACTTTTAGAGATGGTTTTGTATCCTTTCCCAGATTTATACAAATCAGCAATCCTTGATCGCAAGTCTTCAGACAGCTCTTTTGATCGAGCCATGATGCAAATCAGACAATAACTCTCAACAAGACAATTCTTACCTGGTGTGTGTTTTATAGTGGGCAGAGCAGCTTTAAGCCACTCATCAGTGATTGGGCACACACCTGACTTAAATTGTTTGGTAAAAATTGGTTTCAATTGCTTTTTAAGTCTTCTTAGGGAGATGGTTTACTTACTTATTTTTCCACCTTCTGTCATTGTTTGTATGCTATCCTCATTAAATTATGAGAACCTATAAATGTTTGGGTGGTTTTAGTTAAAGCAGACACTATTTTTTCATCTGTGCGATTTTGATAAAGATCAGATTACATTTGATTGTCATTTTATGCAGAAAAGTTTCAGATACTTTTTCATACCACTGTAAATAAATGTCCCTAAGATGATCGGAGCCTGCGCCTGTTGTGATTTCCAGGCGTGGTGTTCCCGTACTCCCCCCGCCTGGGCCGGTACCGTCTCAACTTCCGGGACGCCGAAAGGGCTTGCCGAGAGCAGGACGCCGTGTTGGCATCCCCGGAGCAGCTGCGCCAGGCCTGGCGAGGAGGCATGGACTGGTGTAACGCCGGCTGGCTGAGCGACGGCTCGGTGCGCTACCCCGTTAACTCCCCCAGGGAGCCCTGCGGCGGCCGTCGCACAGCACCGGGTGTTCGTAGCTACGGATTCCGGGACAAAGACAAGGACCGCTACGATGTCTTCTGCTTCACGTCCCACTTTAAAGGTGAGCGGCGGCTAGCTACAGTTGTGGTCCAAAGTTTACATACACTTGTGAAGAACATAATGTCATGGCTCTCTTGAGTTTCCAGTTATTTCTACAACTCTGATTTTTCTCTGATAGAGTGATTGGAACAGATACTTCTTTGTCACAAAAAACATTCATGAAGTTTGGTTCTTTTATGACTTTATTATGGGTGAACAGAAAAAGTGATCAAATCTGGTGGGTCAAAAATATACATACATGGATCTGAAAAAGCCAATCACTGACTTGAACAAGTCAGGAAAGTCACTTGGAGCCATTTCAAAGCAGTTGCAGGTCCCAAGAGCAACAGTGCAAACAATTGTTTGTAAGTGGCACTGTTTTGTCACTGCCACAATCAAGAAGAAAACGCAAGCTATCACCTGCTGCTGAGAGAAAATTGGTCAGGAGGGTGAAGATTCAACCGAGAATCACCAAAAAGCAGATCTGCCAAGAATTAGAAGCTGCTGGAACACAGGTGTCAGTGTCCACAGTCAAGCGTGTTTTGCATCTCCATGGACTGATAGGCTGCCGTGCAAGAAGGAAGCCCTTGCTCCAAAAGCGGCAACTTAAGGCTCGACTGAAGTTTGCTGCTGATCACATGGACAAAGATAAGACCTTCTGGAGGAAAGTTCTGTGGTAAAAATCGAGCTGCTTTGCCGCAATGCCCAGCAATATGTTTGGAGGAGAAAAGGTGAGGCCTTTAACCCCAAGTACACCATGCCTACCGTCAAGCACGGTGGTGGTAGTATTATGCTGTGGGGCTGTTTTGCTGCCAATGGAACTGGTGCTTTACAGAGAGTAAATGGGATAATGAAGAAGGAGGATTACCTTCAAATTCTTCAAGATAACCTAACGTCATCAGCCCGAAGATTGGGTCTTGGGCGCAGTTGGGTGTTCCAACAGGACAATGACCCCAAACACACATCAAAAGTGGTCATGGAATGGCTAAATCAGGCTAGAATTAAGGTTTTCGAATGGCCTGACTTAAACCCCATTGAGAACTTGTGGACAATGCTGAAGAAACAAGTCCATGTCAGAAAGCCATCAAATTTAACTCAACTGCACCAATTCTGTCAAGAGGAGTGGTCAAAGATTCAACCAGAAGCTTGCCAGAAGCTTGTGGATGGCTACCAAAAGCGCCTAATTGAAGTGAAAATGGCCAAGGGACATGTTACCAAATATTAGCGCTGCTGTATGTATATTTTTGACCCAGCAGATTTGATCACTTTTTTCTGTTCACCCATGATAAAGTCATAAAAGAACCAAACTTCATGAATGTTTTTTGTGACAAAGAAGTATCTGTTCCAATCACTCTATTGGAGAAAAATCAGAGTTGTAGAAATAACTGGAAACTCAAGAGAGCCATGACATTATGTTCTTCACAAGTGTATGTAAACCTTTGACCACAACTTGAGACCTCGCTACCCCAGAAAAAAAGTTTGTCCAAACACATTACCGCCTGGGTTGCCGCTCTTTTAGGTGAATTGTACTTCCTGCCGCCCGGCGCCAAGCTGACGTACGGGGAAGCGGTAGAGGCGTGCCGGCGGGATGGCGCCCGGCTGGCCAAGGTGGGCCACTTGTACGGTGCCTGGAAGCTGGCTAACTACGACCGCTGCGACGCCGGCTGGCTGGAGGACGGCAGCGTCCGCTACCCGGTGGCCAAGCCCCGCCCCCGATGTAGCCCTACCGCCCGCGCCGTCCGCTTTAACGGCTTCCCTGACAAGAAGCACAAACTCTACGGCGCCTACTGCTACAGGGAGCGAGCCTGAAAAACAATGACTACACAAAAAACAAACAGACACAAAATGTATACATGCAGAGTTACAAAATACCAACACTACAGAGGAAACACAAAAAGGCATCCACGTGACCAACACCCAAAGAAAGCCCACAAAGCTGGAAAAACTAGGGTGAAATGAAAAAATCATTGGTAATCTATACCCTCAGTTGACTAATCGGTGGGTACATGTTAATAAAGTGGAAACATATAACTAGACTGTACCTACAGAAAAGTAAACTGGGTGCAGATGACTAATTTGTGGGTACAGTTTGGTAATCTGTACCATAGGCGGAGTTTGACTTTTGGGGCAGGGGGGGCACAACATGTTGATGACCCCGAAACGCAGTGTCAGCAAAATAAAGTTAACTTACAATAATCTTTATAATAAGTTGACAATGAGCGTTTTTTTTTGTTTCCGATCATTCTTGAGGGGAATTCTAAATCAGGCTGCCTAGGCAATAATTTTTGCCAAGATTGTCATCCATTGAATATGGTACACCCACCGGTGTTTTGCCAATGTAGTTACACCAGTCAAAAATCGTATCCACTGGGCGGAACCATATGGAGGTAGATTTGTGTCTTTATTATTCAATGTTTTAAAAAAAGTTGCTTCAATTAAAAATATAAACAGTTTTTTCAATTAAAATCTATATTTTCAATAAAAAAAAGTCGCTTCAATCAAAAATAAAAGTGTTTGAAATAAAAAATAAATTTAAAACTTAAAAAAAAATGCATGTGAAAGCTATTTTTCCTCTTATTGAATTTTTTTTTGATTGATTGAAGCAATTTTTTTGACTTTTAGGACATTTTTGTCTTTATTATTCGATCAAAAAATAAGTTGCTTCAAAAAAAAATTTTTTTTTTTTTAAAGTTGATTCAATCAAAATATATATTTTCAATTAAAAAAAAGTCGCTTCAATCAAAACAAAAAAAGTTTGAAATCAAAAATTTTAAACTTAAAAAAATGCATGAGAAAGCTATTTGTCCTCTTATTTAATTTTTTTTTTTTTTTTGATTGATTGAAGCAACTTTTTGACGTTTAGGACATTTTTGTCTTTATTATCCAATCAAAAATAGGTTGCTTCAAAAAAATATATTAAAAAAAAAAAAAGTTGCTTCAATCAAAATATAAATTTTCAATAAAAAAAAAGTCGCTTCAATTAAAAAAAAAAGTTTGAAATCAAAAATAAATTTAAAACTTAAAAAAATGCATGTGAAAGCTGTTTTTCCTCTTATTGAATTTATTTTTTTTTAATTGATTGAAACAACTTTTTTGACGTTTAGGACATTTTTGTCTTTATTACTCAAAAAATAAGTTGCTTCAAAAAATATATATTTTCAAAAAGAAAAATCACTTCAATCAAAAAAAAAATGTCAATCATAGAAAATGTTTTTGAATGCGAAAAAAATATTTGAGATTGAAAAATTTGCATTTGAACACTTAATTTTTCATTGAAAAAGTTTTGTTTGAGTAAAGCAATCCTTTTTTTGTTTGGGCCATATTATGGTTGGGACATTTGTGTCTAAATCATTCAATCCCTCCAAAAAGTTGCTTAAAAAGATATATATATATATATATTCAATCAAAACACAATTGCCCCCCCCTAATTTTTTTTTTTTTTTTTTTTTGCTGAAAATTATATGCAAAGCAAATGACAGTCTCAGGTGCTAGTCGCATGATCTGTTCGAAAAATAATAATAAAAATATTTTTTTTGTTCATTTCATTCATTTTTGTTGCAGTTTTATTGCTTTACAACTTATATATATATATAGGAAAGTCAATTTCATGCAATGACACTCTTCGGCCAGCAGAGGGGGCCTGGGCCCCCCTAAAATCCTCTTATGATCTGTACCCAAAAATAACTAACTGCAGGTAGAGATTAAATATTTTTGTTTTTTTCCACCTTGGCACTAGGGGGGGGGGGGGGCTCCGTAACATAAAACGAGGGCTACGTTCACACCGGAGGTCAATTCTGATTTTTTTCCCCATGTGCTACATTTTCCATACAGTTAACAGTCCAATGGCGTACCGCAAGCAATACGTCACTTTTGTTCATTAATATTCATGACGTTAGCAATTGTTGCTCAGTGGGTCAACCTCCCGTTTGTCCCTAACATTAAATGAATGGAAACAGTGTGCGAAGGAGATGTTTACTGAGCTAAACCTACCAATTCTGTCCGAAATTAATATCCCTGGTGCCAAATTCACTGGTAAAGATGTGGAAGAACATAGAAATGTTCAGTTAAAGAGATGGCTAGAGCGTCGAGGACTGAAAAAGAGCTGACCTGATCCAGAGTTAGCTTTTTTAATCGACACTTTTTTCTTGTGTGCATTGCCTTACGTCACTGACAATGATGTTTCAACAATCTATCCTTTACTACCATATACCCGGTCTTTCATATATATTGTATCCTCTGGTTGTCTTACGTCTTTGACCGTTGACCGGGCAATTTACATTGCTATTTTTGTGTAGCGATTGCAAATGCTACTTAGTGACAGCCAACGAACACTTTTAATTTTTCCATTTATAACAAATCTTAATTCTATAATTTATTTACACTTACCCCTTACGAAAGTTTTTTTTTTACAACAGAAAAGGTACCAGTGGCAGTCAGATACCATTTGAATTTTTTTCATGTCATTCACTGTCAGACAGGAGCAGCACGGCAAAACACCACACTAAAAAATTTGTAAAAATATCAAAATGGCTTACCTCTGTAGCACCATGGTGCCCGACAAAATGTTTACTGCATATGAAATGTGAATGGCTTCACCTTGCTGGCGTTAAACTTGTCTTTTGGACGTCCGCGCAAGTTGATCACATTTTTTCCTCTGAGTCTTTGGTTTCGGGAAACGTATGAAAAAAAAATCATCCTTCATATGTCGTAATGTCTAGAGTAATTTCTATAAGTTCCATGGCAGCAGCAGTGTTTGATCGGCATGTTTTTTTTTTTTTTAAAGATTACCGTGGAAAACAAGCACAATTAACATGGGTTATATGCAAGGGCGTGTCTATAATATTCCACTTCCGCGTTACGATGGCGACGTCATGGTCTAAAAATAGCATTCGTGCTGTACGCTATTCCAATGTTTTCAAATTTGACCTGGGCCTCCTTCTCCAACATGTAAATACAGTGGGGCAAATAAGTATTTAGTCAACCACTAATTGTGCAAGTTCTCCCACTTGAAAATACTGTAATTGTCAACATGGAAAAACCTCAACCATGAGAGAAAGAATGTGGAAAAACAAACCTCAAAATCACATTGTTTGATTTTTAAAGAATTTATTTGCAAATCATGGTGGAAAATAAGTATTTGGTCAATCCCAAAAGTTTATCTCAATACTTTGTTATGTACCCTTTGTTGGCAATAACGGAGGCCAAACGTTTTCTGTAACTCTTCACAAGCTTTTCACACACTGTTGCTGGTATTTTGGCCCATTCCTCCAAACAGATCTCCTCTAGAGCAGTGATGTTTTGGGGCTGTCGTTGGGCAACACAGACTTTCAACTCCCTCCACAGATTTTCTATGGGGTTGAGATCTGGAGACTGGCTAGGCCACTTCACTCTCTTACGAAGCCACTCCTTTGTTGCCCAGGCTGTGTGTTTGGGATCATTGTCATGCTGAAAGACCCAGTCACGTCTTATCTTCAAAGCCCTTGCTGACCGAAGGAGATTTTCACTCAAAATCTCTCGATACATGGCCCCATTCATTCTTTCCTTTACACAGATCAGTCGTCCTGGTCCCTTTGCAGAGAAACAGCCCCGAGGCATGATGTTTCCACCCCCCGTGCTTCAAAGTGGGTATGGTGTTCTTCCGATGCAATTCAGTATTCTTTCTCCTTTCAAACGTGAGAACCTGTGTTTCTCCCAAAAAGTTCTATTTTGGTTTCATCTGACCATAACACCTTCACCCAGTCCTCTTCTGGATCATCCAAATGCTCTCTAGCGAAACGCAGACGGGCCTGGACGTGTACTTTCTTCTGTTGACTAAATACTTATTTGCCGCACTGTATCTGGTAATGTTTTCTTGTTGTAAATGCTACCACATCCCCAGATTTATGTTTTATACTTTGAATTTTTGTAATAAGTGAGAAAATCTCTCATCTTTTAGCCTGTGATAAACTTGTTTATGAATAAAGATGCCAAAAAAGTTCAATGGGAGAGGAGCCTAATTTGTGCATGAAAGGAGGGCTCCAGTGATAGATTATTTTCGTAGTCAATTAATCTATCAGCTAGTTAGTTCCAATAATTGAGTAATCGCACCAGGAACATTTAATGCGTTGCCAAAGGCTTGCTAAGATTGCAAGAGCATCACATTTGAATACAAAGTGTTTCTTCAAAATATGCAGAATTGCACTTCCATGAAAAAAATCAATTAAAATACCTGAACTTCGCTTCAAACTGTATCCAAAAAAAAAAGAGGATCTAAGTACTACAAAAGAACAATTAGCTGACTTGCATAGCAAAATTCCGCTAGCTTAAATGCTATAAAATGCAAACTTTTTTATTTTTTTTTTATTTTTACAATACTCTAAACAAATCATTCAAACACATATTCCGAGAGAAAAAAAACAGCTAAATATTCTTATAAATTACAAATGCAAAAAAAACAACCAACATATTAGCTAAAACAAAAACTTACCTTCTGTTGGTCTTAACAGGGAACAGCTGGAATCATCCATTTTAAATGAGTTATGTCACATTCACTTTTGCCACTGGAGGGCAGTGTAT
This sequence comes from Corythoichthys intestinalis, assembly GCF_030265065.1. Lineage (NCBI taxonomy): Eukaryota > Metazoa > Chordata > Actinopteri > Syngnathiformes > Syngnathidae > Corythoichthys > Corythoichthys intestinalis. Next base: position 3,637,042 of record NC_080411.1, read on the forward strand.
CCACCCAAGTAAAAACTAAATGCAAACGCTGTCAAAACAAACCATTACAACGCCACTCAAACGAATACACGAAGCAGCAAAATTTGATTGGAAGTTTTTTTTTCCCAATCGAATTACTCGAGTTAATCGATTAATCGTTGCAGCGCTAGTTAACAACAGTACGCTTCCGTGAGGAACACACAAACTTGAAAGCGAAAAGCAACACAGTCCAAGTACAACTTTATTGACTCACTGACTGCCATTGACGGCGACAGACGTCCAATCCGTTTGCCACCATCTCCCAGTCCAAACGAATTGGACGTCTATCTCCATCAACGAGACGTGATCATTCCCATAAATCACATTAGAATAAATTAAATTCTTATATTTTCATAGACAAAGTCAACATCAGTGAGAGTTCGCCAAAAGGTGTCAGCGTTGGCCGCGGTGGTTCTTGATGATGCGGTGGCGATGGCCTCCGAGTGCGTCGCCGGCCCTTTGTAGGGGAGGCCACAGGTGATAGGTCGCCGCTGTGAGGAAGTACAACACAGTGGGACTTGTGTTGTTGACTTGCTTTGTCTAATTTTTTTCATTTTCGTCTCCAAATTAGATTATGACAATGTATGACAAGGGTTCCCTGTAGGTTGGTTATGTAGATGCTAATGCTAAGTAGATGCTAACAATGAGCGCCCAAGTGGACGCTAATTGCTTATGGTATTTGCTAACATTAATTGCAAATGCTAACCGCTAACAATAATTGCCTTCTGCAAGTTTATTGTCGTTTTGTTAGTTTTTTAAACGTTGTTTTACTTGGTCTTGTACAGGCAGGCATCGCTGCACTAGTACGTGACCAATGAACGAATAATTCAACACACTTTGGACCGCCCCCTCTTTGAATAACATTTCCTTATGAATATTCACGCTGACATTGAAATAAATAAACACAAGACCGAAGCTCTTTTATTTAATGATTGATATTTAATTCAATTTACATATTTATTTTTATATTCATTTCCACAGATATTTATGCTTTAATTTTTAATTTTTGTACTTACATTCAAATTTTTACGTTGATTTATGTATTGCTTCCATGATCATTTTTAATCTTTGAATGTTATTGTATTTATAGTCATTTTAATTTTCACTTTTATTTATTTACAGTATTACAGTGGGGCAAATAAGTATTTAGTCAACCAACAAATGTGCAAGTTCTCCTACTTGAAAAGATTAGAGAGGCCTGTAATTGTCAACATGGGTAAACCTCAACCATGAGAGACAAAAACAGAAAATCACATTGTTTGATTTTTAAAGAATTTATTTCCAAATTAGAGTGGAAAATAAGTATTTGGTCACCTACAAACAAGCAAGATTTCTGGCTGTCAAAGAGGTCTAACTTTTAATAACGAGGTATAAAGAGGCTCCACTCGTTACCTGTATTAATGGCACCTGTTTTAACTCATTATCGGTACAAAAGACACCTGTCCCCAACCTCAGTCAGTCACACTCCAAACTCCACTCTGGCCAAGACCAAAGAGCTGTCAAAGGACACCAGAGACAAAATTGTAGACCTGCACCAGGCTGGGAAGACTGAATCTGCAATAAGGTAAGGTAAGAAATCAACTGTGGGAGCAATTATTAGAAAATGGAAGACATACAAGACCACTGATAATCTCCCTCGATCTGGGGCTCCATGCAAGATATCACCCCGTGGCGTCAAAATGATAACAAGAACGGTGAGCAAAATTCCCAGAACCACACGGGGAGATCCAGTGTGAATGACCTACAGAGAGCTGGGACCACAGTAACAAAGGCTACTATCAGTAACACAATGCACCGCCAGGGACTCAAATCCTGCACTGCCAGACGTGTCCCCCTGCTGAAGAAAGTACACGTCCAGGCCCGTCTGCGGTTGGCTAGAGAGCATTTGGATGATCCAGAAGAGGACTGGGAGAATGTGTTCTGGTCAGATGAAACCAAAATAAAACTTTTTGATAGAAACACAGGTTATTGTGTTTGGAGGAGAAAGAATACTGAATTGCATCGGAAGAACACCATACCCACTGTGAACTATGGCGGTGGAAACATCATGCTTTGGGGCTGTTTTTCTGCAAAGGGACCAGGACGACTGATCCGTGTAAAGGAAAGAATGAATGGGGCCATGAATGGAGAGATTTTGAGTGAAAATCTCCTTCCATCAGCAAGGGCATTGAAGATGAGACGTGGCAAAACAATGATCCCAAACACACAGCCAGGGCAACAAAGAAGTGGCTTCGTAAGAAGCATTTCAAGGTCCTGGAGTGGCCTAGCCAATCTCCAGATCTCAACCCCATAGAAAATCTGTGGAGGGAGTTGAAAGTCCGTGTTGCCCAACGACAGCCCCAAAACATCACTGCTCTAGAGGAGATCTGCACGGAGGAATGGGCCAAAATACCAGCAACAGCGTGTGAAAAGCTTGTGAAGAGTTGCAGAAAACGTTTGGCCTCCGTTATTGCCAACAAAGGGTACATAACAAAGTATTGAGATTAACTTTTGGTATTGACCAAATATTTATTTTCCACCATGATTTGCAAATAAATTCTTTAAAAATCAAACAATTTGATTTTCTGTTTTTTTTCCCACATTCTCTCTCTCATGGTTGAGGTTTACCCATGTTAACAATTACAGGCCTCTTAATATTTTCAAGTGGGAGAACTTGCACAATTAGTGGTTGACTAAATACTTATTTGCCCCACTGTATGTATTCATTATATCAATAGTACAGTACACAGTTCAGTACTCACGGCTGACACAGGTGATTTTGGGGACGTCCCATCGGCCGTCGGGGCGGCATCGTGCGGTAGGGTCACGCCTTTGGATATAGCCCGGCTCACAGCGGTAGCGCATCAGAGCGCCTGTCTCGTAACGGGCGCGCGGAACACCGAACATGTGGGCGTCCTTCACGGCGGGCGGCGGCCCACACCACACTGGCAGGGGAAGCGGTAAGACTTTGCATGATTAAAAAGGTGACTTTGGAAAGGCTTTTGCATGCTGTGTTTACCGGTCCCTTTCTTGCAGGTGAAGGAGAGGCGGTAGTTGCACGGGACATCGTTCCACTGACCGCCGTCGTGCCAGATGAGAACCACGCAGTCCTCGCCTGACTCGAAGAAGCTGTCGGGCTGGTTGGCGCGCCAGTTCTCGAATAGCTGCGCACACATTTTTGAAACGCCGTTACGTCACACGCTACCTAGCAACTAATGGCTCGTCCTAATACAGTGGTACCTCGACATACGAGCGCTTCGAAATACGATCCTTTCGACATCCGAAGTCAAATTTGACTGGTCAATTGTCTTGACATATGATGACATACGTTGGGTGCAATACGGCCGGAATATGCCTATGATCTCGAGGACAACTCTCATTATTATTATTATTGTAACATCGGCAAAGACGTAGCCAGCTTCGTCGGGTTTTTAATCATTTATTTCAGAACTTGTGCAACACAACACGGCTACTGTCCGCCGTAGCTGACACAAGCAACAATAGAACATGAAAGCTTCCCACTCTTCCGCATCTCACTCTCTCGTGTCAGTCACACGGTGCATTAAGAAACAGCATGCAAAACACAACTGCCACATTAGAACCCGATTCGTTCCTATTAAGTATTTATTAAGGATTTAGCAAAGGTTTTTGGGCTGTGGAACAAATTAATCGAATTATAATGATGGAAAATCCTGACATTTTTACTTTACAAACCAGGTCCATTTTGTGACAGTGCCATTCGATAACAAAACATTATGGTGGAGGCAGCATATACTTTGAAATAGCTAGTCCACATCTTTTGAGACAGTGGTCAGCTAGGGCCTTTATAGGGCAAGTGACTATCTTACGCAATTAGAAAAAAAAATTAAATATTATCATTTTTTTAAAAATTCATTGAGATAATTATTCATCATTGTTGTATTTTTTTAATTTACATTTTAAAAATAATTATAAGGAACAGTTAAACATTATTACAATGTTACTAGAAACTGAATGAATGAAATTATATAACACAAATCCCCCAAATGTCCCCAAATGACCTGATAAGACTAGGATATGTACCCCAAATGTCCCCAAATAACCTGATATGACCAGGACATGTCCCCCAAATGACCTGATATGGCCAGGACATGTCCCCTAAATTTCATGATATGACCAGCACAAATCCCCCAAATGTCCCCAATTGACCTGATAAGACTAGGACATGTTCCCCAAATGACCCCAAATGATCTGATATGACCAGGACATGTCCCCCAAATGACCTGATATGACCAGCACAAGTCCCCCAAATGTCCCTAAATGACTTGATATGGCCAGGACATGTCCCCTAAATTTAATGACCAGGACATGTCCCCCAAATGACCTGATATGACCAGGACATGTCCCCCAAATATCCCCAAATGACCTGATATGACCAGCACAAATCCCCCAAATGTCCCAAAGTGACCTGATAAGACTAGGACATGTCCCCCAAATGTCCCCAAATGACCTGATATGACCAGGACATGCGCCCAAATGACCTGATATGACCAGGACATGCCCCTCAAATGCCTCCAAATGACCTGATATGGCCAGGACATGTTCCCTAAATTTAATGACCAGGACATGTCCCCCATTGACCTGATATGACCAGGGCATGTCCCCCAAAAGTCCCCAAATGACCTGATATGACCAGGACATGTCCCCAAATAACCTGATATGACTAGGACATGTCACCCAAATGTCCCTAAATGACTTGATATGACCAGGACATGACCTGATATGACTAGGACATGACCTAATATGACCAGTACATGTCCCCCAAATATCCCTAAATGACCTGATATGACCAGGACAAGTCCCCCAAAATGTCCCCAAATGACCTGATATGACCAGGACATGTCCCCCAAATGACATGATACGACCAGGACATGTGCCCCAAATGACCTGATATGACCAGGACGTCCCCCAAATGTCCCCAAATAACCCGATATGACCAGGACATGTCCGCCAAATGTCCCCAAATGACCGGATATGACCAGGACATGTCCCCAAAATGTCCCCAAATGACCTGATCTGACCAGGACGTATCCCCCAAATCAACCTGGGCTGGGCCAAGATCTTCTTTCAGTACAGTCTTCGTTCATTCACACCTCCCAGTCATCAATGGCAGCCAATGAGTGCCCTGTAAGTTGTTTTTTAGAAAAAAAAAATCCAATTTCTTGCCAACTAAGACTTTTTTGGCATCTAGTTCACTATGCTGTATGTTAGGGCTGCAACTAACAATTATTTTCATAGTCGATTAATCGGGCGATTATTTAAACCATTAATTGATTAATCAGATTGAGTCACTTGTTTCAATTACCGCCACAATTTGGCTTGAAGTTGTTTTCGGCATGTTGTAAGTAGTTGTATGCAAAATGGATGACTGTTTCCTTCAACTATATCAATTATCAAATTTGTTGGCAACTCATTTATTAATCGATTCAATTGATTAGTTGTTGCAGCCTTATTAAAAAGCTAGTTTAGACAGGAAGATGTCCAAAAATTGGCAAAAATGTGAATTGTTGTTTTCCAAAGTAAAAGATGATTTTTCTTCATGTCCTACTTTGATTGGTCTGGTAATATTTACAACCGAGAAATTACAAATGTATGGTATCATTTATCAGCCCATGAAATTAGACAAGTTGAAGGAGGTCCTAAACGATGAATCGGTTATCAGTTGATTAATTTGCTAATTGATTAACTACTGCACCTCTACTGTATGTGATATCTATTAATAAACTCACCAAAGGATTGCCGTCGCTCCAGCGGAAGTCTCCCTCGAACATCTTGTCGTTGAGACCGATCCATTGGTAGTCGGCGCCCAGACCTGCAAACAGCCGGTTCAAGTTGCACAAGCCCCCCGCTAGAGATACTTCCGACGCGCAGACGTCACTCACGGTTGACGAAGACTTGCTCTTCTGGCGACAAGACGCTGGCCAGGCGAGCGCCGCGAAGGCGGCATTCCCGCTCGGCTGCGTCCCAAGTGCGCCGTTGGTGGAAACGTTTATAGCAGTGGGACTGGAACTTGTGCCAGCCAGGGCCGCACTGCGCCGTGTCTGTGGGGGAAGAACGGACGGACGCTCAGCCACTGTATGGAAACTCACATCTACTCTGCCGTTACCGGAGTAACTGCGGCGGAACACTTTTACGTTGGTCAGTTAACTCCCATGGATTTTGGGTAACTTACTGTTGATTCGGAGGGAAATTCCAGGTCACTTCCTTGTTGATTTTTTGGCAACCACCAATAGAGATTTTTTTTAGAGATTTTATTTTTGTGGGCTTGAGTTGAAAGTCAATTGGCGTAAATGGAGAATTTCTTGTGGGTGTTATCAGTGACTATGATGGACCCCCCCCTCCTCCCCAAAAAAGATCAAAAATAGGACATGGTGAATAGTTATAATTAGGGCTGTCAAAATTATCGCGTTAACGTGCGGTAATTATTTTTTTTAAATTAACTACGTTAAAATATTTGACGCAATTAACGCACATGCCCCGCTCAAGCAGATTAAAATGACAGTATAGTGCAATGTCCACCTGTTACTTGTGTTTTTTGGAGTTATGTCGTCCTCTGCTGGCGCTTGGGTGCGACTGATTTTATGTGCTTCAGCACCCGTGGGCATTGTGTAATTATTGACATCAACAATGACGGGCTACAAGTTTATTTTTTGATTGAAAATTTTAGAAATTTTATTAAAAAGAAAACATTAAGAGGGGTTTTATTATAAAATTTCTATAACTTGTACTAACATTTATCTTTTAAGAACTACAGGTCTTTCTATCCGTGGATCCCTTTCACAGAAAGAATGTTCATAAAGTTAACGCCATCTTGTGGATTTATTGTTATAATAAACAAATGCAGTACTTGTGTACAGTATGTTGAATGTATATATCCGTCTTGTGTCTTATCTTTCCATTCCAACAATAATTTAGGTAAAAATATGGCATATTTTATAGATGGTTTGAATTGCGATTAATTACGATTAATTCATTTTTAAGCTGTGATTAACTCGATTAAAAATTTTAATCGTTTGACAGCCCTAATAATTTTGCCTAATATTATGAGGAAAAAAGTTGGATTGTTATGTAGTTTTGTGTCAAATTACAAAAAAAACCAGGCATAATGTTCCATAATTTACACAATGTAACATTACTTTTTTTCTCGTTATATTAAATTAAAGGTACCCAACGTACCCGAAACATGTGACTTTACGACAGGGAAGTCTCGTCCGCCATTCTGTCTCCAGTCGTGTTTTTTTTTTTCCCTTTAAGTCGCGTTAACAGTACTTAGTTCTAGTCCCATGGAGGATGAGAAGTGCAAAAATGAAATAAATGAATACACAATTAAATAAATTATTAAATGTGCTTTTATTTCAATATTCATTTCAACATTAATTTATTAATGTCACTATTTATTTTGATTTGTATTTATTTTAATTCATATTTATTTTTTTCAATTTTTATTTATTTCAACATTTATTTTTTTCACTTTTTATTTATTTCAATTTTTATTTATTTCAACATTTATTTCACTTTTTATTTATTTATTTCAACATTTCTTTATGTATTTGAACATGTGTTTATTTCATAATTGAAACTCCAGCCTGGCTTTTTTTGTCTCTGGTTCAGAAGTGGGGTCTTCCTGGGTATCCTACCATAGAGTCGGTTTTCATTCAGACGCCGACGGAAAGTATGGGTTGACACTGTTGTACCCTTGGACTGCGGGACAGCTAGAACTTGTTTGGATGTTAGTCGAGGTTGTTTGTCACAATCTTTTGTTGAAATCTCATCAATTTTTCTTTTCCGTCCACATGTAGGGAGGTTAGCCACAGTGCCGTGGTCTTTACACTTCTTGATGACACTGCGCACGGTAGACACGGGAACATTCAGGTCTTTGGAGATGGACTTGTAGCCTTGAGATTGCCCATGCTTCCTCACAATTTTGCTTCTCAAGTCTTCAGACAGTTCGAAGGTCTTTCTTTTCTCCATGCTCAATGTGATACACACAAGGACAGACAGAGGTTGAGTCAACTTTAATCCATTTTAACTGGCTGCAAGTGTGATTTAGTTATTGCCACCACCTGTTATGTGCCACAGGTAAGTAACAGGTGCTGTTAATTACACAAATAAGAAGCATCACATGATTTTTCAAAGGTTGCCAATACTTTTGTCCGGCCCATTTATGGAGTTTTGTGTAAAAGATCCCCCCACCACCACCACCATTCTCTTTTGTGTTTTTTCATTGCAAGCAAAATCAGTTAATTATATTACTACCAAAGCTTTTGTAATTGCAATCATTTTTTGGGAGAAATTGAGCATTATCTGACAGAATTGCAGGAGTGCCAATACTTTTTGGCCAGGAGTGTATGAATTCCTTCCAGTTTTATTTCTTTCTTTGGGCCTAATAGTCTACCGAAAGTGACGATGGGAAATGAAAAAGCAATGTTTGGTCGAACGTGCCATTTGAAATGAATGAAGAAGTTTTTTTTTTTTTGCTCAAATGACATTGCTAAAGATCATGTGTATTGCAAGGAAGAGACGTAGTACATTCTTTTGTTGGGTGTGGTCACTTAGCGACAGATTTGGGAAAAAAGACTAAAGCAGATGTCCAAACTTAAGAGTTGACGGGCCTTGAAAAAGAAGGACTCCCAAGAGGCCGCCGTAGCCGAGCCAGGTTCTGAAAACGGAGGCCGTCTCCGCTGGCTGAGAAGAAAAGCACCCAGATACAAACCCCCAAATGCGGCGACCCACCTCACAAAAAAGAGATGCTTTAGCGAGTCGAAGTAACGCTGACCTCGTTCGCACAGGTCCCCGTCGTAGCTGGGCAGACACAGGCAGGAGAAGCCGGCCACGGCGTCCAGGCAGGTGGCGCCATTGAGACACGGGTTGGACTGGCACTCGTCCACATCTGCAAAAGTGTGTCCTTATTATTATTTTGGTAATTAATATCTGGGGTGATACGGCTCACCAGTTTGGCAGCGCTCCCCGGCGTATCCAGGCGCACACACGCACACCTTGTCCGAGCCACGTTTGTAGCAAGAGCCGCCATTTTCACACACGCTGATGGCGCACGGGCTATCATCTGTGCAGAGGTGGGAAGAGTACTCAACAATGTTACTCAAGTAAGCGTAATACTATTACAAAAGTACAGCGATCCCTCGCTACTTGGTGTTTCAAACTTCACACCCTCAGTCCATTGCGGATTTTTTTTTCCAATTAAAAAAATAAATACAGATGAGCTGTCCCGATCCAGACTTAGTCTCCTTCCTGCTGCTTTTCTTGGTCAGGCAGTGCACTGGAGTTGCTTATTAAAGTTAGCAATGATTGACAGACGTTAAGGTTCGATCTTGTCAGAGATGCTTGGAAGCCGAAACTTCAAAGCGTCGCATGTGTCACTCATCGTTTAGCTTGTTAAACATTTGCTGTGGGAATTCATTGTGTATAAGTAAGCAGGGTGAGAGGATTTGAATGGATTAATTCAGTGAAGCATTCAATAATGACAAGCATTTTTCTTCGTCATTGTTGTTTGTTGTTTAAAAACCATTCACTAAAATCTATATATACAAAAAAGTTTTTTTTTTGTTTTGCTGTTGTTTTATATATATATATATATATATATATATATATATATATATATGTATATACACGCACATATTTATTAGGGCTGTCAAAATTATCGCGTTAACGGGCGGTAATTATTTTTTAAAATTAATCACAATAAAATATTTGACGCAATTACCGCACATGCCCTGCTCCAACAGATTAAAATGACAGCAATGTAATGTTCGCTTGTTACTTGTTTTTTGGTGTTTGGCGCCCTCTGCTGGCGCTTGGCTCCAACTGATTTTATGGGTTAGTACCATGAGTGTGCATGGTGTAATTATTGACATCAACAATGGTGAGCTACTAGTTTATTTTTTGATTGAAAATTTTACAAATTTTAATAAAACGAAAACATTAAGAGGGGTTTTAATATAAAATTTCTATAACTTGTTCTAACATTTATCTTTTAAGAACTACAAGTCTCTCTATCCATGGATCGCTTTAAGAGAATGTTAATAATATTAATGCCATCTTGATTTATTGTTATAATAAACAAATACGGTACTTATGTACCGTATGTTGAATGTATATATCCATAGTGTGTCTTATCTTTCCATTCCAACAATAGTGTACAGAAAAATATGGCATATTTTAGAGATGGTTTGAATTGCGATTAATTACGATTAATTAATTTTTAAGCTATAATTAACTCGATTAAAAATTTTAATCGTTTGACAGCCCTAATGTGTATATATATATATATATTAGGGGGTGTCAAAATTATCGCGTTAACAAGCGGTAATTAATTTTTTAAATTAATCCCGTTAAAATATTTGACGCAATTAACGCACAAATGCCCCGTTCAAACAGAAAGGACAGCAAAAAGGACTGCAAAGTGAAAGGTGCACTTGTTGTGTTTTTCGGAGTTTTGCCGCCCTCTGCTGGCGCTTGGGTGCGACTGATTTTATAGGCTTCAGCACCCATAGCATTGTGTAAGTAATTATTGACATCAACAATGGCGGGCTATTAGTTTATTTTTTGATTGAAAATTTTACAAATTTTATTAAAACGAAAACATGAAGAGGGGTTTTAATATAAAAATTCTACAACTTGTACTAGTTATTATCTTTTATTTTCTATAATTTTTATAAATATTTATGTATTTTATTTATTTATATTTTTTATTTATTATTTTTATTTATCTTTTAAGAACTACAAGTCTTTCTATCCATGGATGGCTTTAACAGAATTATAATAATGGTAATGCCATCTTGTTGATTTATTTTTATAATAAACAAATAGTCCTTATGTACCGTATGTTGAATGTATATATCCATCTCGGTCTCATCTTTCCATTCCAACAATAATTTACAGAAAAATATGGCATATTTTATAGATGGTTTGAATTGCGATTAATTGCGATTAATTAATTTTTGCGCTGTAATTAACTCGATAAAAAAAATTTTAATCGTTTGACACCCCTAATATATATATATTTATATATATATACTTCAACTGGATTGAACGTCTATTGCTGCACTGTACCTGTGCCATTGATGAAAATGGCCTCCGCCGTCTCGCTGCCATAGTACGTGAAGTCTTCCCGCACGCTTGGGGCGGAGCCCTGGTCCGGTGCTTTTATTGTCACCGGATCCAGTGCTGTGGGTAAAATGACAGCGGCCCACTCTCCAGAAGCCCGCCTCTCTCCCGACGGCCACTCCTCTTCAGACTCCGCTCGCCTTCCGCCGGCCATCATGGGAGACAGCACAGGTGCCTCCTCTGTCTCAGCGTCACCTTCATCGGAAGCGGAACCCTCTGTGCCCCTGAATTTTGTCTCAATGGTCCTGTCGAGCGACGCGTCGGGGGCTGTTCTTAGTGGGGGAACATCTGTCGTGCGGGACTTTTCTCCTGATGACGTCACGCGCGCCTCTTCCACTGTCACCCGAATGGGGGCGGCGGTCTCAAACTGATCCCCTCGCGCCTCCTCGGGCAGCGTCAGGTCAAAAGTCACCTGATTGGACAAGAAGCGGGAAATCATGACTTTGATATAACCAGGGTTCCTAAAGCTGAAGGCAAGTTCAATTTAAGACTTTTGAACTCATTTGCTCCCAAAAACGTATGAATACGTTCTTTAGGGCCCGACCACCAACCGGTGCGAAGGCCCTATTGTTCTGCAAAGGATTATTATTAAAGATGTCCCGATCGATCGAGTCCGATCACGTCATTTTCAAAGTATCGGATTCGGCAAAAAAAATTCGGACATGCCTTTTTTAAATATATATATATTCTTTATTTAAATCGTTTTCAAATTGTATTTAACGTTACAGACAAAATGTCTTACACTCATCCAGAGTCTTTAGTTTTGGCTCAAAGTAGAGCTATCAAATTTATCGCGTTAACGGCGGTAATTAATTTTTTAAAATTAATCACGTTAAGATATTTAACGCAATTAACGCATGCGCTGCACGACCCACTCACGCATTGTCGCGTTCAATCTATAATGGCACCGATTTTACCTATATATAGAGCTAAAAGACAGCGTATAATGAGTAGAGTGAATTTTGGCAGTCTTTGGAGCCTTTTTTTAAATTGGCTAAAGCTTTAAAATCCCTCTCCCAACAATTAGATATATCGTGGGAAAAGCAATGTGGGAAAGAACAGTAGTAGTTGATCTTTTTCTTAACACCCTATGTTATTTCCCAATGCAGAGAAGCTATATCAATTGGTGCATAATTGCACTTCCCATCATGCATTTGGGCAGAACAGTTAAATGGCTACAGTATCATTTACTGAAAGCTAAACAAATACACTAGATGGCAATGTTTAGTCACAATATACAAAGTCACATTTATCCTTTAAGAATTACAAGTCTATCCGTGGATCCCTCTCACAGAAAGAATGTTAATAATGTAAATGCCATCTTGAGGATTTATTGTCATAATAAACAAATACAGTACTTATGTACTGTATGTTGAATGTATATATTCGGCCGAATTTTATTCATTTTTTTAATGCATTTCCAAAATGTATATGATCGGGAAAAATTATTGGGAATGATAGGAATTGAATCGGGAGCAAAAAAATCCTCAACTCAAACTCAAATGATCGGGATCGGATCGGGATTAAAAAAACATGATCGGAACAACCCCAGTTTACAACTTATATATATGTATAGGTAAGTCAATTACATGCAATGACACTTTTCAGACACCGGGGGGGGCTGGTCCCCCCCTTAAAATCCGCTTCTGGCTAAACACGGAGACTTACTTTGTGTTTGCTGTCCACAAAACCGACGGTCGGCAAGGGAGATTCTTCGGCGTCGCCGCTGCCGTGGACCAGTTCGCCGACCGACCGCGAGAGGTCGGTGAAGCGCGGGAAGTTGACGGAGCCGCCCGCAGGCTGTTTGAGTAGCTGCAGGATGCGATCGACTGAAAGGAAAGCGGGAAATGGGGCAAATGAGCCCGATTGGGATTCCTGGGGAAAATCAAGAGGTACCTGATTGATTTTTGTCCTGCACGTCGACGACAATGACGTGGACTGGCGACTCGCCACCGGGTGGTGCCAACGATCGATCGGTGCTTGAGAACGGAGCTTCCTCTTTGAAAACCGAGACCGTTTTACGCATGACACTCCGGTCCTCGACAGGTGGCGTTGGAGTGACGTCGGCCAACGCCGCTCGCGCCGTGACACGCTCTGCGACGATGTCATCTCGAGCGACGGCGGGTGTGGTTTGAGGCTTTGATGTTTCCTGGACGCTGGATGGACTTGTCGCCGTCACCTCTGGAAGCTTGGCTGTAAGAGATGAAAGAAGAAAGAAAGTGGAAAAAAATGGGCCAGAAGCCAAATGACAAGGCTCCAATTCAAGAGTGTTTATCAGCAGCCTTCACGCTGATAATGAAAAATAACAAAGATTGCGTCCAGCAGGCTGAGCGCAATCATGCCATGACGAGAGTCAACGCTAAATATTGTTGCCATTCAGCGCCTTGTTGCTACGTGACTAATGTGGTCAACAATCTGCTTTAACCCTAACCACAACACAATGCATTAAAGTATGAGAGGGAAACACATGCAAAAAGGTAATAAAAGACAAAAACATTAATAGTAAGTACTTGCCGCTTTTAACCGATGTGCGCAACACCAAGATAAGCAACGATGGGACCGAGAATACAAACTCTCAAATAGCAGCAAGTCAATATATCGGCAACCTGCCTAGGATCGGTTTCAAGACACTGCTGATGAGCTGGAATTGGATGCAGGTACGATTTTGGGAAGTCAACCTACAGCTCTGTAACAAAACAATCTAACTGTGACAAAATCATGCCAGTCATCATACTAGCTTCACTTGCTAGCTAGCACAGCTATTCTCCCAATCCAGGCCAACTACATCATCACACCAAGCGTCCATTACGCACATAAAACATGGCGCCCTCCGTAGGTTAAAATATGTACTGAATATTATAGTTTTTTTTTTTAGTAAAAGAGAACAATTGTGGCTTATTAGAGCGTACAACTCTTTAAGTCCGAGGTTTCCTTTAAACGGAAAGATTAGCATTGCTATCTGAGCAACGTTCACGCAGCCCGTAAAAGGACAAATAATGACCGGCCCGGCCCGGCCCGGAATGATGTCATGCCTTTAGCGTTTTGGCGCTCGGCCACCGGAACCAGAAGCGGCCGGCGACTGTTTGCAATTACGACGCCAGCGATTCATAGCCGGTCGGTGACGGCGGGCGGCCGTGTTCTGCTCCGCACGCGTCTTTGGGCCGGCTCCAGCTGGGAGCCATTACAGGCACACTGTGTTTGTCTTAGCAAAATTCATCGGGGTTTTCCCCTCCCAAACACAGCAGGCTATTTTTCCTCCACATTTTCATTTAGGATGCACACTTCCACTTTTGACTAGTGTTGCACCAATACAATTTTTGGCTCCTAACACCGATTCCGGCACCCGGTTATGTTGTATCATCTGATACAGACATTGCACTGATACGATTGGACATTTACTAGTAAGGTAGTGTGACCTGGCACAGTAGGCTCATTTCAATTCATGGCAGGAACATAAAAAGACTTTACATGGACCCTACCAAAATGGCCTCAGGGCGGCCATGTTGGTAGGGGCAAATTTCCAAACAAAGTCAATGCATTGACATTATCTACAGTGGGGCAAATAAATATTTAGTCAACCACCAATTGTGCAAGTTCTCCTACATGAAAATATTTGAGAGGCCTGTATTTGTCAACATGGGTAAACCTCAACCATGAGAGACAGAATGTTAAAAAAAAAAAAAAAAAAAAACAGAAAATCACATTGTTTGATTTTTAAAGAATTTATTTGCAAATCATGGTGGAAAACAAGTATTGGTCAATACCAAAAGTTCATCTCAATACTTTGTTATGTACCCTTTGTTGGCAATAACGGAGGCCAAACGTTTTCTGTAACTCTTCACTCTTCGCTTGGTGTAAAGAAATCAACTGTGGGAGCAATTATTAGAAAATGGAAGACATACAAGACCACTGATAATCTCCCTCGACCTGTGGCTCCATGCAAGTCCTCACCCCGTGGCGTCAAAATGATAACAAGAACGGTGAGCAAAAATCCCAGAACCACACGGGGAGATCCAATGTGAATGACCTACAGAGAGATGGGACCACAGTTACAAAGGCTACTATCAGTAACACAATGCGCTGCCAGGGACTCAAATCCTGCACTGCCAGATGTGTCCCCATGCTGAAGCCAGTACACGTCCAGGCCCGTCTGCGGTTTGCTAGAGAGCATTTGGATGATCCAGAAGAGGACTGGGAGAATGTGTTATGGTCAGATGAAACCAAAATAGAACTTTTTGGTAGAAACACAGGTTCTCATGTTTGGGGAGAAAGAATACTGAATTGCATCCGAAGAACACCATGCCCACTGTGAAGCATGGGGGTGGAAACATCATGCTTTGGGGCTGTTTTTCTGCAAAGGGACCAGGACGACTGATCTGTGTAAAGGAAAGAATGAATGGGGCCATGTATCGAGAGATTTTGAGTGAAAATCTCCTTCCATCAGCAAGGGCATTGAAGATGAGACGTCCCTGGGTCTTTCAGCATGACAATGATCCCAAACACACAGCCAGGGCAACAAAGGAGTGGCGTCGTAAGAAGCATTTCAAGGTCCTGGAGTGATCTAGCCAGTCTCCAGATCTCAACCCCATAGAAAATCTGTGGAGGGAGTTGAAAATCCGTGTTGCCCAACGACAGCCCCAAAACATCACTGCTCTAGAGGAGATCTGCATGGAGGAATGGGCCGAAATACCAGCAACAATGTGTGAAAAGCTTGTAAAGAGTTACAGAAAACGTTTGGCCTCTGTTATTGTCAACAAAGGGTACATAACAAAGTATTGAGATGAACTTTTGGTACTGACCAAATACTTATTTTCCACCATGATTTGCAAATAAATTCTTTAAAAATCAAACAATGTGATTTTCTGTTTTTTTCCCACATTCTGTCTCTCACGGTTGAGGTTTATCCATGTTGACAATTACAGGCCTCTCTAATATTTTCAAGTGGGAGAACTTGCACAATTAGTAGTTGACTAAATACTTATTTGCCCCACTGTAATTAATGGCTGCCATTGAAGCCGCTAGACGTTCAATCCATTTGAAGCAGGAGGATTGGCAGGGAATGAATGAACGTTCGCTGCCATCTTCCCACTTCAAATAAATTGGACATCATCAAGTGATAAACTTAATTTCAATTCACAGCAAGGATGATTGGACCTCACACAATTGGATGTCGATCATTATCTTGGGGGGCGGTCACAAGCACTCTTTTTTTTACAGCACCGTGTGTAGCGGCAGCCATCTTGCGTAGGGCGACCAGTGGTTGGAAACTAAACCTCGAAGAGTGCATATGTCGCAGCATCGGCACTTTACTTCTTAGTACCCCTCAATATCGATGACGTCATTTCGATATGGGTGCAACATTGGTTTAAAACAGGCAAATTTTTTTGCACAACGGTCACCTAGCAGTTGTGTGAGTTAACGCACAAAGCAAAACATTTGATCTGTACCTACCAACTTTGTTGCAGTGTTAAAAACAGAGGTAGCTAATAACATGTTACATTTACTCCATTACATTCACTTGAGTAAAATCCATCCATCCATCATTACCACTTAAACAGGGGTCGGGTAGGGGAGCAGGTTCAGAAGGGAAGCCCTGACTTTCCTCTCCCCAGCCACTTCAACCAGCTCCTCTGGCGGGCTCCCAAGGTGTTCCCAGGCCAGCCGAGAGACAGTCTCTCCAGGGTGTCCTGGGTCGTCCCGCCAGCGGCACATGCCCGGAACACCTCTCCATGGAGGCGTCCAGGAGGCATCCGAACCAGATGGAGGAGTAGCGGCCCTCCCGGATGAGCAAGCTTCTCAACCTATCTCTAAGGGAGAGCCCGGACACCCTGCGGAGGAAACTCATTTCGGCCGCTCGTATCAGAGATTTTGTTCTTTCGGTAACGACCCACAGTTCATGACCATAGGTGAGGGTAGGAACGTAGATCGACTGGTAAATCGAGAGCTTCGCCTTTGGGCTCAGCTCCTTCTTCACCACTACGGATCTACCGGTCAATCTCCCGCTCTCCTACCCTCACTCGTGAACAAGACCACTAGATACTTGAACTCCTCCACTTGAGGAAGGATCTCATCCCTGACTCTGCGAAAAATTCCACCTTTCCCCAACTGAGGACCAAGGTCTTGGATTTGGAGGTGCCAATTCTCATCCTGAATGCTTCACACTCAGCTGTGAACCTTTCCAGTGAGACTTGAAGGTCATGGCTTGATGAAGCCAACAACACTACATCAAAAGCAGAGATGCAATACTGAGGCCACCAAACTGGACCCCCTCAAGGCCTCGGCTGCACCTAGACATTCTGTCCATAAAAGTTATGAACAGAAACAGTGACATAGGGCAGCCTTGGCGGAGTCCAACCCTCACTGGAAATGGATCCGACTTAGAACCGGCTACACGGACCAAACTCTGACACTGGTCAAACAGTGACCGGATCTCCCGTATCAGGAATTCCGACACCCTATAGTCCCGGAACACCCCACAGGACTCCCTAGGGGACACGGTTGAACACCTTCTCCAAGTCCACAAAACACATGTAGACTGGTTGGGCGAACTTCAAGACCCCCCGACAACCCGGCTGAGGGTATAGAGCTGATCCACTGTTCCGCGGCCTGGATGAAAACCACATTGCTCCTCCCAAATCGGAGATTCGACTTCCCAACAGACCCTCCTCTCCAGTACCCCTGAGTAAATCTTCCCAGGGAGGCTGAGGAGTGTGATCCCCCTATAATTGGAACACACCCTCTGGTCCACCCCAGTCCGCCAATCCAGAGGCACTGTCCCATATGTCCACACAATGTTGCAGAGGCGTGTCAACCGACAACCGTACTTTTGTAATATTATTTTGAAGTAACGCTACTCTTACTTGAGTTAAATATTGGGCTACTTTACCCACTTTTGGTTGCAAAAGCAGTTAATCAAAACTCTGGCTGACCAGATGAGAAAAGGTGGCACCTTCGTAGCAGTATGCTCCGTGCTTGTCCCACGGGTCCGGGAAGCCCGTCTGGTCAGAGTACTTGTAGAGTGTGCGGACCCCCAGTTGGCCGCCCCCGCACTGGGGCAGAGGGACGTTGACGGGGTGGCGGACGCTGCCGTCCGACAGCCATCCGTAGTCGCAGCGGTCCAGCCCCGCCGCCCAGGCGGCGTACAGCTGCCCGGTCGAGGCCAGCGCCGCGCCACGCCGACCGCACTCGGCCGCCGCCTCCTGCAGGGTGAGCTTGTCGCTGCCCGCGGAGGATGAGTAGAAGACCTCGCCTGAATGCAAACGGCCACAATTTGCTAAGCTTACAGTCCGGGAAAATGTCCTCGCTGGGGCTGTCGGCCTGCCACAAACCATCCGATATTACGATAGTTGAATAATCATAGATTAGTATGGCTCAATCGTGATTTTCAAAGCATTTTTTTTTTTTTTTTTATAGCAAATATCTCATTTGGAATTATTCTATAAATCACCATCTGCTTCTTTACAGTACAGTTATATCATATCCACGTCTTCTTAACTCGTGGGTTGCCAAAGACTATGAGAGACATCCAATACATTTGAAGTGGGAGGGCTGAATGTTGATTCGCTGCCAGCCCTTGCACTTCCAAAGGATTTAGACATGTACTAGTGACAGACCCATTCAAAATGACAGCAGAAGGATGACTGGACGCAGCATGACTAGACGTCTAACGTCGTCAAACAGCACTAAAAAAGTTCAGATAATCGCTGGAGTTTTTTCAGATTTTTTGGTGAAACACAAAAAATTAGGGTTGTTCCGATCATGTTTTTTTGCTCCCGATCCGATCGTTTTAGTTTGAGTATCTGCCGATCCCGATATTTCCCGATCCGATTGTTTTTTTTGCTCCCGATTCAATTCCAATCATTCCCGATAATTTTTCCCGATCATATACATTTTGGCAATGCATTAAGAAAAAAATGAATAAAACTCGGACGAATATATACATTCAACATACAGTACATAAGTGCTGTATTTGTTTATTATGACAATAAATCCTCAAGATGGCATTTACATTATTAACATTCTTTCTATGAGAGGGATCCACGGATAGAAAGACTTGTGACTTTGTATATTGTGACCAAATATTGCCATCTTGTGTATTTGTTGAGCTTTCAGTAAATGATACTGCAGCCATGCCCCAATGCATGATGGGAAGTGGAACCATGATGGGAAGTGGAACCATGACTGTGCGTAGTGCTAGCAAATCATATATATTCTCTGCGTTGGGAAATAAAATAAGGTGTTAAGAAAAAGATCAAAGGCGACCTTGCTTCCCCACATTGCTTCCCATGATATTGCTAATCGTTGGGAGAGGGATTGTCAGGCTTTAACCAATTAAAATAAGCCTCCTAAGGCTGCCAAAATTCACTCTACTTATTTTATGCTGCCTTTTATCTCTCGATACAGGTAAAATGGCGCCATTACAGATTGCGCGCCACAATGCGTGAGTGGGTCGTGCAATGCATGCATTAATTGCGTTAAATTTTTTAACATGATACATTAAAAAAAAAAACTTATTACCGCCGTTATTGGGATAAATTTGATAACCCTACCTTAAGCCTAAACTAAAGACTCTGGATGAGTGTAACATATTATGGCTGTAATGTTAAATACAATTAGAAAACGATTTAATTTTTAAAAATATATATATATTAAAAAAAAGGCATGGCCGATATTTTTTTGCCGATTCCAATACTTTGAAAATGACGTGATCGGTCTCTACAAAAAATGAAACATTTTTCAAAAAATGAAACCTTTTTTATATTTGTGAACACATTTTGAAATTCTTTGTAAAAAATTTTTTTTTTTTTTTTAATTTTAAAAAAATCTTTTCAGTTTTTCTTATGAAATTTTCAAAATGTATGTAATAAAAAAAACAATAATTAGACAATTCTTTAATTATTTTGGTGTTTTTTTTTAATTGAGAAGATGACTTAAAGAAAAAAAAGTTGGTTTGTTAGAGTATTTATTTTAAAAAATCTTTTTAATCAATAAATCAAAGCAACACTTGGTAACTTTTCAGTTTTGGTCAATTTTAGTGACGCCGGTAGGCAAAAGCGGTAGTGTTTTGCCTTAAGGAAGACTGTGTTTCCCATGAAGACCAATTTTGCGTTTCACATGAGGGCAAGCGCACACCCACGTAGTGTCGTTAAATCATCAATTAATCAAAAATCCATCTCCCGGTCGCCTGAAGATGGATTAAACCACATTTCTGTTTCCAGCAGCTGTGTGAAAGATGAATAGTAATAAGGTAATGAATCCAGTTGTGGCTAAACAATGGCATATGGCGGTTAGCAACCGTGTGGCTTAGGGTGGCAGGAACCTCAAAGTTATAAGTGCTGGTGAAAGTGATACATACCCCCACAAGATTTTAAAGAAGTGTCATTCAATTAGTTGTCAGTCGACACATTATCACAAATCTTAAGAAAATTTTTTGTAAAGGTTGAAAAGTTACCTAGTGTTGTTTTAAAGTTAACCCATTTTTGACATTTTTCGCTTTTTTTTTAAAATAAAAAAATGGAATATCAAATTTTTTTCCTTTTGTTGTTTTAAATTTAACAAGCAAACCTTTTTTTGTTTTAACTTTATAACATTTTTTTTTTAAAATAGATACGGCAATATTTAGTTTTCATTTTGAAAAATCAATGAACTCTTTAGTGCCGTTGACGATGACAGCTGCCCAGTAATGTGGCTCTTAAAAATGTAATTAAAACTCTTTAAATGAGTTTACCACTAGTAGACGACCAATCCATTGGAAGTGGGAGGGCTGGCAGCGAATGAACTTTCGCGCTCACTGTCCTGCTTTAAATAGGTTGGACGTCGTCAATGGAAGCTAATGATGTAAGAGTCTGAGAAAAGAGGATTTGTAATATACGAATGGCTGCCGATTCATTTGCTGGACAATTAGCTGAGGATGAGTCGTGGCAGCCCTAATAGGTATATACATTACCATCAAGTTTGTCCACGTAACAAAAGACGTCGTATTTCTCAGTGGCTAAGCGCGCACCGTACGTGCGCACGCCCGCTCTATAGTTGAGGTTTCCTTGGCAACCCGAGCGAGGATGCACGATGGGATATCTGAAAGAACAAAAAAAAACATTTGATCACACTGTTCGTTGCAAAGGCGGAGCCTCGGTCACCTGACGGTCCCGTCAGCGAGCCAGCCCGCGTCGCAGTGGTCCAGGCCGTCGTGGAAGGCGGCCGTCAGCTGTTCGGGGGTGGCCACCACCGCGTCCACCGACAGACACGCCTCTGCTGCCGCTGCAAAGTCCAGCGAGTAGCGGATGCCCTTGGCACGGTAGGGGAATACCACACCTGAGGGCAAGGGCGTACCGTTTTCATTGACTCATTTAAAAAATTAACTTTTTTGTCAAAAGGAGAGAAAATCCTCTACGTTTGACAGTCAAAGCTAAATATTTTGAAGGTACAAATTACTTTAGATCAGGGCCGGCCCAGCCTATACGCAGACTATGCAGCTGCTTAGGGCCCCTGAGCACTAGGGGGCCCCCAATCTGGCAATTATTTAATTTATATTCTATTTTGTTTACTACAGTTTGCTTTATTTGACTTTTGTGTGTTTTGATACTTGATTACAAGCTTAAAAAAATGAAAGTTCTTAACTTCTTTCCTTCCTCTTTTAGAAAAAGGTTTGACGCTATCTACTGTAAGTACTGACAATCATTTGGGGTGAGAAGTTTGAAGTATGCAGTGCAACATAATCTGATTAATATACAAAATATGGACGTATGGGTCGGATTGCATGTATGGGTTTCACAGTACACTGTGACAAAATGGTGGGCCAAAACTATGAGCCCCCAAATGGCCTGGGCCGGCTCTGCTTTAGATGACAAAATACAAGTGTCATTAAAATACAAATTTAACAAACCAATCTGTAAATTTTGATGAGAAGTTTTGAAGGGCAAAGTTACTGGAGTTGACAAAACGCCGAATTAGGACAGTTTTAGTGTCATCAGGACAGGAATTTACCCAACTAATGTGTAACTTTTGACCAGGGGTGAAAGTGGGCCAGAACGGTCAGGAACGTAGTTCCGGTATAAGATTCAGGGCCAGGACACAGTTCCTGTATAAGATTCAGGGCCGGAATGCTGTTCCGGTACACGGTGCTTTGATACCAAAAATATGACAGCAACTGTCAAAACGCTATGTAAAAAAAAAAGCTAAGCTGCCACACATGCATTTGAGTTCCATGAAGAAAACAATCTACCAACATCAGATTTACATACACAAGTGTTAACAACAAGCATAATAAAGTGCTTGTCTAGCGTAATCTGTTTCCAACAATATTTATTATTGATTTTATTCCACGGACAGCAAGGAGATTTCCCCAGCTGCTGCTGTTACAGTGCCTTGCAAAAGTATTCGGCCCCCTTGAACCTTGCAACCTTTCGCCACATTTCAGCCTTCAAACATAAAGATATAACATTTTAATTTTTTGTCAAGAATCAACAACAAGTGGGACACAATCGTGAAGTGGAACAACATTTATTGGATAATTTAAACTTTTTTAACAAATAAAAAACTGAAAAGTGGGGCGTGCAATATTATTTGGCCCCCTTGCGTTAATACTTTGTAGCGCCACCTTTTGCTCCAACTACAGCTGCAAGTCGCTTGGGGTATGTTTCTATCAGTTTTGCACATCGAGAGACTGACATTCTTGCCCATTCTTCCTTGCAAAACAGCTCAAGCTCAGTCAGGTTGGATGGAGAGTGTTTGTGAACAGCAGTCTTCAGCTCTTTCCACAGATTCTCCATTGGATTCAGGTCTGGACTTTGACTTGGCCATTCTAACACCTGGATACGTTTATTTTTCAACCATTCCATTGTAGATTTGGCTTTATGTTTTGGATCATTGTCCTGTTGGAAGATAACTCTCCGTCCCAGTCTCAGGTCTTGTGCAGATACCAACAGGTTTTCTTCCAGAATGTTCCTGTATTTGGCTGCATCCATCTTCCCGTCAATTTTAACCATCTTCCCTGTCCCTGCTGAAGAAAAGCAGGCCCAAACCATGATGCTGCCACCACCATGTTTGACAGTGGGGATGGTGTGTTCAGAGTGATGAGCTGTGTTGCTTTTACGTCAAACATATTGTTTTGCATTGTGGCCAAAAAGTTCAATTTTGGTTTCATCTGACCAGAGCACCTTCTTCCACATGTTTGGTGTGTCTCCCAGGTGGCTTGCGGCAAACTTTAAACGAGACTTTTTATGGATATCTTTGAGAAATGGCTTTCTTCTTGCCACTCTTCCACAAAGGCCAGATTTGTGCAGTGTACGACTGATTGTTGTCCTATGGACAGACTCTCCCACCTCAGCTGTAGATCTCTGCAGTTCATCCAGAGTGATCATGGGCCTCTTGGCTGCATCTTTGATCAGTTTTCTCCTTGTTTGAGAAGAAAGTTTGGAAGGACGGCCGGGTCTTGGTAGATTTGCAGTGGTCTGATGCTCCTTCCATTTCAATATGATAGCTTGCACAGTGCTCCTTGAGATGTTTAAAGCTTGGGAAATCTTTTTGTATCCAAATCCGGCTTTAAACTTCTCCACAACAGTATCTCGGACCTGCCTGGTGTGTTCCTTGGTTTTCATAATGCTCTCTGCACTTTAAACAGAACCCTGAGACTATCACAGAGCAGGTGCATTTATACGGAGACTTGATTACACACAGGTGGATTCTATTTATCATCATCGGTCATTTAGGACAACATTGGATCATTCAGAGATCCTCACTGAACTTCTGGAGTGAGTTTGCTGCACTGAAAGTAAAGGGGCCGAATAATATTGCACGCCCCACTTTTCAGTTTTTGTATTTGTTAAAAAAGTTTAAATTGTCCAATACGGTACGGCACGGTGGCTTAGTGCAGGGGTTTTCAACCCAGTCCTCAAGGCACACTGTGGGTCCTGGTTTTTGTTCCAGCCGATCCAGCAGAGACAGTTGAACCAATGAGGCTTCTGCTAAAACAAGCCACACCTGACTGCAATCAACTGATTGCACTTGTAAAACACCAGATTGGGGAAAAAGTGTTGTCATCTTGTTTGGTAAGAATGAAATCCTGCACCCACAGTGTGCCTTAGTGGAATAGGTTGGGAACCCCTGGCTTAGTGGTTAGCACATCTGCCTGGTTAGCACATCTGCCTCACAGTTCTGAGATCAAGGGTTCAATTCCGGGCTTCGGCCTTCCTGTGTGGAGTTTGCATGTTCTCCCCGCAGGTTCTCCCCGTGCCTGCGTGGGTTTCCTCCGGGAACTCCCGTTTCCTCCCACATCCCAAAAACATGCATGGTAGGCTGATTGAACACTCTAAATTGTCCGTAGGTATGAGTTTGTGCGTGAATGGTTGTATGTCTCCTTGTGCCCTGCGATTGGCTGGCAACCAGTTCAGGGTGTCCCCTGCCTACTGCCCGTAGTTGGCTGGGATAGGCTCCAGCACCTCCGCGACCCTCGTGAGGAAAAGCGGCATGGAAAATGAATGAATGAATGAATGTCCAATAAATGTTGTTCCACTTCACGATTGTGTCCCACTTGTTGTTGATTCTTGACAAAAAAATTCAATTTCATATCTTTATGTTGAAGCCTGAAATGTGGCGAAAGGTTGCAAGATTCAAGGGGGCCGAATACTTTTGCAAGGCACTGTATATCCTATGTTCTTAAGTAGTTAAAATCTAGATTTGTATGTGAGGAAATGAGGGAAAATAAAAATTAGGCGATGGAGGTTGGGGTTATTGCTGTTTTTGTTAACTTTTATTCGGCAAATCATTGAAAAAATACCATTTTAAATGAAAAATAAATAAAATTTCTGGCTCCGTGGCGACCTTCACGTCGGGGAGTTCCGGCAAGAAATTCTTGCCACTTTCACCCCTGCTTTTGACAAGAAAACAACCTTTGACGGGGGAAACCACGACTTCAGTCACACAAAAATATGATCGTTGATGACCTAAAAATATTGACATGCAAAGCTACAACTTTTTTTTTTGGTAACCTGTCCTGTTCAGCTGCTTGACAAGGAGAATGGAAATATGAGTGTCCGATTGGTCAGGACAGTTTTAATGTACAGTGTATCACAAAAGTGAGTACACCCCTCGCATTTCTGCAGATATTAAGTATATCTTTTCATGGGACAACACTGACAAAATGACCGCTGACACAATGAAAAGTAGTCTGTGTGCAGCTTATATAGTAGAGTTAGTTTATTTTCCCCTCAAAATATAGCCATTAATATCTAAACCCCTGGCAACAAAAGTGAGTACACCCCTTAGAAACTACGTGCATCCCCAAATGTCCAAATTGAGTACTGCTTGTCATTTTCGCTCCAAAATGTCATGTGACTCGTTACAGGAGTGCTGTCAGCATTGCTGCAGAGATTGAAGAGGTGGGGGGTCGGCCTGTTAGACTTAGACTTAGTCACTGCAACGACTTGATCAGGGCTCGTTTTACTAGAAGAATTGAATCAACTCAAAGCGACTCTTTACTAATAGATGACCCACCGACTGATTGAGTCTAGTAAATTGCATTATGTATCTGTGTCATAATAATTATAGTCAAGTATTGACCATAACTTGAAACTTGTATGACTTGAAATTACAGTATCACAAAAGTGAGTACACCCTCGCATTTCTGCAGATATTGAAGTATATCTTTTATGTATATATTTATTTATTATATATATATATATATATTAGGGCTGTCAAAATTATCGCGTTAACGAACGATAATTTTTAAAATTAATCCCGTTAAAATATTTGACGCAATTAACGCACAAATGCCCTGCTCAAACAGATTAAAATGACAGCACAGTGAAAGCTGTACTTGTTGTGTTTTTCGGAGTTTTGCCACCCTCTGCTGGTGCTTGGGTGCGACTGATTTTATAGGATTCAGCACCCATGAGCACAGTGTAAGTAATTATTGACATCAACAATGGCGGGCTACTAGTTTATTTTTTGATTGAAAATTTTACAAATTTTATTAAAACGAAAACATGAAGAGGGGTTTTAATATAAAATTTCTATAACTTGTACTAAAATTTATCTTTTAAGAACTACAAATCTTTCTATCCATGGATCGCTTTAACAGAATGTTAATAATGGTAATGCCATCTTGTTCATTTATTGTTATAATGAAGAAATACATTACTTATGTACCGTATGTTGAATGTATATATCCATCTTGTGTCTTATCTTTCCATTCCAACAATAATTGGAAAATATATGAAAAATATGGCATATTTTATAGATGGTTTGAATTGCGATTAATTAAATTTTAAGCTGTAATTAACTCGATTAAAATTTTTCAATCGTTTGACACCCCTAATGTATATATAATCTTAGACCATACACCATACTCTACATCCAATTGGTGTGCATGGCTGTCACCCCAGGAGAAAGCCTTCGTCTGAAGACGGTACACAAGAAGGCCTGCCCGTCTCATCAGACCATAGGACATGGTTCCAGTAATCCATGTGCTTTGTTGACATGTCTTCAGCAAACTGTTTGCGGGCTTTTTTTCCACCAGGAAAATCAACTTTCTAATGTTGCCGTGTATGGTTGAAATGTTTACACGCAAAGGTTGCGATTGGCCGTTGAAAAAATGTCCTCCCTCACCTGTGACGCTGAGGGTGACGCCTTGGCGCCTGTCCTCCATCCCTCGCGTGACCTCGCAGCTGTAGCGTCCGGCATCTGCGGCCCTGAGCCCGACGAGGATGAGGCCTGCATCGCCCGCTGCGGACCCTTGACCCGACAAGGAGGCTCGGCCCACGAAGTCGGGGCCCACCTTGACCGCGGCCCCCCGGGCCACCAGGACCACCCTCTCCCCGTCGGCCTCCTCGCGGGTCCACTTGACCCTCAACTCGCCGTCGTCCTCGGGCGTAGCCGGGGCCGTGGAGAATTCGCACGGGAGAATAACGGAGCCCGCCAGCCGGCCTTCCGCAAGCCGCCGGGCCGCCATTTTCTCGTCCGCTGCACGCGGAATCAGGAGATCCGTGCAAAATGGCTCGTTTTGTCAAGATTTTACTCAAAACGACATGAACATTCACTCTATGTCTTTTTACAAAAAGAAATTTTGGATTTTGTTAAACTTTGACTTCAGTACATGAACTTTTCATCAAGATGAGAGTCACCTGGTTGCAAGCAAGCAGAACCTGCGCACAGCAGCAGCAGGACGCAAGCGCGTAGAAGCGCCTCCATCCGGCCTGAGATGTACAAGTTTTGTTCAAACGAAGCTCTCCCAGTCACCCCGACACAGTTAGTTCCTCGACAGCTAGAAGTGCTGCGGTAAAAATCAATGCAATGAATTAAAAAAGTATTTTTGAGCCTTCTGAATGACAATACGTACACTTCAAAATCTATTGACCTGACACTTCCTCATTCTCTGCATCACGTTTTCCCATAGGGGGCTGGACTAAAGTCCGCCTCATATAGTAGGAATCAGTCGCAGACAGCACATTTAGCGAGCACAAGCCGAATTTCAGCCAGGTTTGTGAAAAAGTACGAAAGCTGTAGCGCATACAAACAGGAAGGATTGTCTCAGGAGTGATTTGTTCGATATTTTTCGTACTATGCATGCATTTTGAAACTTTGTGAAAAAAACAATGGGAGAAATTAGCCGCTACTGCATTGGCATCTGAGTTTGCCATATTTACGTAAAATAAACGCTAACTGCAAGATTTTTTTGCTTTTAACCAAGAATTGGTATGGTGCTGCCCAGGTGTCCTGGGGCTGAAGTAAGTGGCCAGCATTATTCACTTTATAAAAAAGATGAATCAAAACACCTATCTTTCTGAAACAAACATGTTTTTTAGGAGGCTGAGAGGATGAGGACGGCTCGATTCAATGCGTGCCTTGAATATACTTAGCCACCAAATTTGATTGTCATCCGTCCACCAACAGCGTAATCGCTTAAAATGATAACTGAGAACATGAGTGACAACTTGATTGACTTCCAGCATGAAATAAAAAGTTTAAACATTGAACTATTATTGAAAATTGGCACGTGCCGGTATGAGAGTCTGACGGTATGATAACTTTAAGCCAAAATATCATGGTATTGCGATTGCACCTCTAAAATGTGTTATTTTGAGATGTCTTGTTTAAATAAATAAAAAACATTTTTTCCATTGAACAGGATTTTTTCTCAAAACAACATATTAGCAAATTGGAACATACTGTTAAGTATAATGTTCAGTTAAAAAAAAAAAAAAGTAAATAAAATGTAAAATGCAGTCCTTTAGGTGAGCTTAACCCTTTATTGCCAAATGTATCACATTTGATACACCTAAAATTTAATGATTTTGAGACCAGTTCAGAATTTTGACATTTCTCTGTGGAAAAAAAGAAATGATGGATGCAAGTCAACACATGCATCTGCAGGTTCCGTGAGAAAATTAAACAGTATTTAGCAAGGGTTATAGATATTAGAGCGCTTATTACACATTTTCATTTTGACTTTTCTTTTTACAAATTTGAAAAAAAAAAAGGTTTCATTAGGACCTTATTTTTCAAATTTTGGGATTCTCTGATAATTGCGTCATGTTGCAGATATTAAAGGGCTAAACCCACAGCCACAGCTCAACAATATTATCATCAGAACAAAGATAATAACATTATTTTCCATATAAAGCACGTGCGTATGACTTGTATCGTGTTTACATTCCCCCCCCCCCCACACACACACACACACTCTCTCTCTCTCTCTCTCTCTCTCAACAGTCAGCAAAACACCAAAGGCTGTATTATTAAAATTTTATTTTCAACTGATTTTTAAAATGGCGGAAGACTTAAACAAAAGTAGACTAATGTTAGAGAGGAAACGAGTTAGCCGTCTTGGTATGCTAATTAGCCGTGTTATCTGCCTCGTTGACAGGCTTACGTTATAGTATGTTTTACCACCGCTAGACACACTAAACACGCTGGAGTTAACTCTCGTAGCTGGTAGAAAACGTTCATGACAACTTTTACTCATCTTTAATTTTGTATAATGTGACAGGCGGTCACATACAGTGCCTTGCAAAAGTATTCGGCCCCCTTGAACCTTGCAACCTTTCGCCACATTTCAGGCTTCAAACATAAAGATATAAAATTTTAATTTTTTGTCAAGAATCAACAACAAGTGGGACACAATCGTGAAGTGGAACAAAATTTATTGGATAATTTAAACTTTTTTAACAAATAAAAAACTGAAAAGGGGCGTGCAATATTATTCGGCCCCCTTGCGTTAATACTTTGTAGCGCCACCTTTTGCTCCAATTACAGCTGCAAGTCGCTTGGGGTATGTTTCTATCAGTTTTGCACAGCGAGAGACTGACATTCTTGCCCATTCTTCCTTGCAAAACAGCTCGAGCTCAGTGAGGTTGGATGGAGAGTGTTTGTGAACAGCAGTCTTCAGCTCTTTCCACAGATTCTCGATTGGATTCAGGTCTGGACTTTCACTTGGCCATTCTAACACCTGGATACGCTTATTTTTGAACCATTCCATTGTAGATTTGGCTTTATGTTTTGGATCATTGTCCTGTTGGAAGATAAATCTCCGTCCCAGTCTCAGGTCTTGTGCAGATACCAACAGCTTTTCTTCCAGAATGTTCCTGTATTTGGCTGCATCCATCTTCCCGTCAATTTTAACCATCTTCCCTGTCCCTGCTGAAGAAAAGCAGGCCCAAATCCTGATGCTGCCACCACCATGTTTGACAGTGGGGATGGTGTGTTCAGGGTGATGAGCTGTGTTGCTTTTACGCCAAACATATCGTTTTGCATTGTGGCCAAAAAGTTCAATTTTGGTTTCATCTGACCAGAGCACCTTCTTCCACATGTTTGGTGTGTCTCTCAGGTGGCTTGTGGCAAACTTTAAACGAGACTTTTTATGGATATCTTTGAGAAAAGGCTTTCTTCTTGCCCCTCTTCCATAAAGGCCAGATTTGTGCAGTGTACGACTGATTGTTGTCCTATGGACAGACTCTCCCACCTCAGCTGTAGATCTCTGCAGTTTATCCAGAGTGATCATGGGCCTCTTGGCTGCATCTCTGATCAGTTTTCTCCTTGTTTGAGAAGAAAGCTTGGAAGGACGGCCGGGTCTTGGTAGATTTGCAGTGGTCTGATGCTCCTTCCATTTCAATATGATGGCTTGCACAGTGCTCCTTGACATGTTTAAAGCTTGGGAAATCTTTTTGTATCCAAATCCGGCTTTAAACTTCTCCACAACAGTATCTCGGACCTGCCTGGTGTGTTCCCTGGTTTTCAAAATGCTCTCTGCACTTTAAACAGAACCCTGAGACTATCACAGAGCAGGTGCATTTATAAGGAGACTTGATTACACACATTTGGACTCTGTTTATCATCATCGGTCATTTAGGACAACATTGGATCATTCAGAGATCCTCACTGAACTTCTGGAGTGAGTTTGCTGCACTGAAAGTAAAGGGGCCGAATAATATTGCACGCCCCACTTTTCAGTTTTTTATTTGTTAAAAAAGTTTAAATTGTCCAATAAATGTTGTTCCACTTCACGATTGTGTCCCACTTGTTGTTGATTCTTGGCAAAAAAATTACATTTCATATCTTTATGTTTGAAGCCTGAAATGTGGTGAAAGGTTGCAAGATTCAAGGGGGCCGAATACTTTTGCAAGGCACTGTAAATACGAAATCATATTGGAGGCATTGCTCCCTCTGACACCCACCCTCCGCAAACATGTTTTACATGTCGGTTGGTCTTCCTCCTCTAAGCCTCGGCCAGTGGCCACCCCGCTTGCCAGTATATCGTTAGATTGTTGTAGCATCAGCTATGCATTTCATCCCAAATGAATGCATTTATTTTGTTTTGTTAAATGTAGGGCTGTCAAATTTATCGCGTTAATGGGCGGTAATTAATTTTTAAAAATCATGTGAAAATATTTATCGCAATTAACGCATTCGCAGTACAACTCATTCACGCATTGCCGCAAACAGCCTACAATGGCGCCGTTTTACTTCTATACAGAGATAAGAGGCAGTGTCAAGTGAGTGGATCAGATAAAAGCATTCATTGGGGCAGTGCTTTTAATTGGCAAAAGCTTTGTCATCTCCCACAGCAACTATAAATATTGTGGGAAGCGACGTGGGGAAGAATGACAGGAGTTGATCTTTTTCTTAACACCATGTAGTGTACCCAACGCAGAGAAGATATAGCATTTGCAGCCACCACACACACAGTCATGGTTGCACAGCTTCCCATCATGCATTTGGAAAGAACAGTTAAGTCGCTACAGTATCATTTACTGAAAGCTCAACAAATACACTAGATGGCAGTATTTAGTCTAGGGCTGTCAAACTATTAACATTTTTAATCGAGTTAATTACAGCTTAAAAATTAATTAATCGTAATTTATCGCAATTATTCGCAATTCAAACCATCTATAAAATATGCCATATTTTTCTGTAAATTATTGTTGGAATGGAAAGATAAGACACAAGATGGATATATACATTAAACATATGGTACATAAGGACTGTATTTGTTTATTTTGACAATAAATCAAGAAGATGGCATTACCATTATTAATATTCTGTTAAAGCGATCCATGGATAGAAAGACTTGTAGTTCTTAAAAGATAAATGTTAGTACAAGTTATAGAAATTTTATATTAAAACCCCCTTAATGTTTTCGTTTTAATAAAATTTGTAAAAAATTCAATCAAAAAATAAACTAGTAGCCCGCCATTGTTGATGTCAATAATTACTTACACAATGCTCATGGGTGCTGAAGCCTATAAAATCAGTAGCACCCTAGCGCCAGCAGAGGGCGGCAAAACTCCATAAAACACAATTAACATGTAGGTATTTCACTGTACCGTCATTTAAATCTGTCTGAGCGGGGCGTGTGCGTTAATTGCGTCTAATATTTTAACGTGATTAATTTTAAAAATTAATGACCGCTCGTTAACGCGATAATTTTGACAGCCCTAATTTAGTCACAATATAGAAACTCACATTTATCCTTTAAGAATTACAAGTCTTTCTATCCGTGGATCCCTTTCACAGAAAGAATGTTAATAATGTTAATGCCATCTTGTGGATTGATTGCTATAATAAAAAGATACAGTACTTATGTACAGTATGTTGAATGTATATATCCGTCTTATCTTTCCATTCCAACAATAATTGTACAGAAAAATATGGCATATTTTAGAGATGGTTTGAATTGCGAATATTCCCGATTAATTCATTTTTAATCTGTGATTAACTCGATTAAAAATTGTAATCGTTTTACACCCCCAGTCAAATGTACACCTTATGCCTAATATATACATAACGCAATAAAACAGAATTGTTGTGGAACTCAAAATGTTGACTGGACAGTTATGGACTATGCACATTAAATCATTAGTAACATCAAATATTACACAATGCACCAAAGTATATCAGTAGCCGTGTCCTTAAGTCTTTCTGATAGTTTTCCCCTGACCTTTTTACTGCAATAATATAATGAAAACCTGAAATTATGGCTTTAGTTTTGGCCACCCCAAGATTTTAAGTGGCCCAATTTGGCCACCCCTATGAAAAATTTCTGGAGGTGCCACTGGCCTCGGCCGTCTGTAACTTTTCTGTAGACGAAGTACTACCATACCAGCGATTTTGTTTTCTTCCATGTGGGAAAAAGTTCAGGTGCTTGACCTCCTCCAGCCATTGTACAGCACAGCTGACTTACTAACTAAAGAGCAACAACCGGAGTTGGAGGGGTGAGCCTTGCAGCTGCAAGCGAGGGATTCCTCCCTGCATTTTTGGGACATAAAAAATACCTAATACCGTAGGAACGGCATGACGAGAAATTTTAGAGGTTTTGAAATCGTGACGTTTTCATACCACGGTACACTTTGAAATGGTAACTGGCACATATCAAATTGAAAAGAGCAAGTTTTAACCCCCCTCCATCATTTATCAAGCCCAAAAACAATCAGACAGTTGCATACTTACATCATGCTCCGTGCATGGTTTTTGGTCTCCAGCCCAGTGGAATAGAATAGTGATTTGTATACCACCCGATGATCAAAACTAGTTGCCAACAAGTCAATGATGAAAAAAAAAAAAAAAAAAAAAAAAGGTTGTGGCTCCCTAAAGTGAAAAAGCAAAAATGTGATCTCACCTTCAGGGGCTACACAAGCAATCCAGTCCAACTGTCCAAGTCTGCCTGAGGAAGTGCAGCAACTCCTAATGAACTTGAAGAAGACCAGTGAGGAGGGGGAACAACACACGCACACACAGCCCATAAAACAAGGGAGGAACCATTAAAGAGGGGAGGGGGCCAGAAGGTTAAAGGGCCAGTCGACTTTCTATATCATGATCAGGAAGATATCGATCACAAAGAACAAAATCAGGACTTTGGAGGGAGGTGCATCATGGCATACAATATGCTAAAAAGAAAATGATTGCAATTACAAATGCTTTGGTAGTAATATCTTCTTTTATTTTGCTGGCAATGATAAAAAAAACACTAAAGAGAATGACATTTTTTTTAAAATCATTTTACACAAAACTCCATAAATGGACCGGACAAAAGTATTGGCACCCTCAGCCTTATACTTGGTAGCACAACCTTTAGACAAAATAACTGCAAACAACCGCTTCCGGTATCCATCAGTGAGTTTCTTACAATGCTCTGCTGGAATTTTAGCCCATTCTTCTTCGGCCAACTGCTCCACGTCTCTGAGATTTGAAGGGTGCCATTTTCAGATCACTCCACAGGTGTTCTATGGGATTCAGGTCTGGTCTCGTTGCCTGCCACTTTAAAAGTCTTCAGTGCTTTCTCTCAAACCATTTTCTAGTGCTTTTTGAAGTGTGTTTTGGGTCATTGTCCTGCTGGAAGACCCATACTGAACCCTACATTATGCTGCAAAATTTGTTGGTAGTCTTCAGACTTCATAATGCCATGCACACTGTCAAGCAGTCCAGTGCCAGAGGCAGGAAAGCAACCCCAAAACACCAGGGAACCTCTGCCATGTTTGACTGTAGGGACCATGTTCTTTTCTTTAAAGGCCTCGTCTTTTTCTGTAAACTCTATGTTGATGCCTTTTTCCCAAAAAGCTCTAACATTCTTCCCAAAACATTTTTGGCTTTCTCTGGTAAGTTTCTGGCTTTTTTGTCTCTGGGTCAGAAGTGGGGTCTTCCTGGGTATCCTACCATAGACTCCCTTTTCATTTAGACGCCGACATGTAGTACAGGTTGACACTGGACTTTCAAGACCAGTTTTCCCAAAACAAAACACTATTTCAAAAAATGTTTTTTAAATTACTTAAATAAAAACAGGATATATAGTGGTACCTCTACTTACGAACGTCTCTACATACGAAATTTTCAAGTTAATATGTATTTACATTTACAACTTAAGAAAATTAATATTAAATATTCTTTTTTTTAATTTTAAAAAGACAAAACAGCGTATATTCTATTTATTTTTCGTTAATACTTTTTACATTTAAAAAAAAAAGCAAGTACAGTACTGGTATTTCTTTTTAATAAATATTCATTTATTCATGATAAATTTAAAAAAAAACTGCAAATATTCTGATTTCTGTACTTCTCAACATTTCATTTAGGATAACAGAAATTTGATGGCTTATTCATTTTAGCAAGAAACATGAAGTCCCTGCACGTGGGTGACTTTTGCGGGCCACAAAAATGAGGCAGTGGGGCGGATATGACCCCTGAACCACAAGTTTGACACCTCATGAGTCAAAGGCAGCCAAATGGCTAACTTTTGAGTGACAAAATGCCTTCTCTCGCTGTACGTTAGAAGTCCTCAAAGAGGTCCTCCTCTTCATCCGGGCGGCGCAGCGGCAGCGGATCGGTTGCCGCCAGTGGGGTGTTCCTGCAGTGCGCACACACAAACAGCTAATGAGGCTTGTTTAACAACAGCCACTTCCTGTTGAGACAGGAAGCGCATCATGTGGTCCACAAGTAGCAAAAGTGGAAACATATGGGTCGGCCCCGCCTCAAGCAATTACAAAATTGAGCGCATTTCTCCTTGACGGCGCTAGACATCCAATCCATTTAAAGCAGGAGAGTGACAAACTCATTTAAAGAAATTTTAATTAAACTACGGGTTGAAATGTTTAAGAGCCTTATGATTGGACGTCTATCATCGTCAATGGCACTGAAAGAGTTAGGCATCTCGGTGCCAAGGCACTATGGTCAAGTGCTTTTAGAAGTTTCCTTCAGAAAATAGTAGTGTTTAGGTACCATCATGCAAAATTTGGACTGTGAAGGGCCGGCTAATTTATTCCCAAGTAACCTAAAGTGCCTGTGACACCATAAAAAACTCTTAAAGAGCATTGTTATGTGAATTAAAATCATATTTTGAGACGATTCGACTTTATACAACAATTTGGCAAAGTGCAGATGATTAGAAATGAGTCTTTCGTCTGCCGTTTAGCTACTCCGGTCATTATAGCGTCCAGGGTGATGACATCGGCAGAGTAGCGATTTCAGCAGATTTAGAATTCGGCCCAATGGAGGAGGAAGATTCAGAACCAGAAAAAGGCAACAGAGAGCAGACTGCAAATTGCATTTGCTAAATAAATTGTATGGTCATGACAAATTAGTCCAGTGGCGCTACCAGGGGGTGGCCAGGGGTGGCCACTTTCACCCCTGTAAATTGGTTGGCCACCCCACTGGCCACCCCACTTGCCAGTATATCGTTAGATTGTTGTAGCATCAGTTATGCATTTCATCCCAAATGAATGCATTTATTTTGTTTTGTTAAATGTAGGGCTGTCAATTTTATCGCGTTAACGGGCAGTATATATATTTTTAAATTAATCACGTGAAAATATTTATCGCAATTAACGCATTCGCGTTACAACTCATTCACGCATTGCAGTAAAGAGCCTACAATGGCGCCGTTTTACTTATACTTATAAGAGGCAGTGTCAAGTGAGTGGAGTAGACAAGCATTCATTGGGGCCGTGCTTTTAATTGGCAAAAGCTTTGTCATCTCCCACAGCAACTATAAATATTGTGGGAAGCGACGTGGGGAAGAATGACAGGAGTTGATCTTTTTCTTAACACCATGTAGTGTACCCAACGCAGAGAAGATATAGCATTTGCAGCCACCACACACAGTCATGGTTGCACAGCTTCCCATCATGCATTTGGGAAGAACAGTTAAGTCACTACAGTATCATTTACTGAAAGCTCAACAAATACACTAGATGGCAATATTTAGTCACAATATACAAACTCACATTTATCCTTTAAGAATTACAAGTCTTTATCTGTTGATCCCTTTCACAGAAAGAATATTAATAATGTTAATGCCATCTTGTGGATTGATTGTTATAATAAACAAATACAGTACTTATGTACAGTATGTTGAATGCATATATCTGTCGTCTTATCTTTCCATTCCAACAATCATTTACAAAAAAATATGGCATACTTTAGAGATGGTTGGAATTGCGATTAATTACGATTAATTAATTTTTAAGCTGCGATTAACTCGATTGAAAAATTTTAATCGTTTGACAGCCCTAGTTAAATGTACAACTTATGCCTAATATATATACATAACACAATAAAACAGAATTGTTGTGGAACTCAAAATGTTGACTGGACAGTTATGGACTATGCACATTGAATCATGAGTAACATCAAATATTACACAATACACCAAAGTGTATCAGTAGCTGTGTTCTTATGTCTTTCTGATAGTTTTCCCTTGACCTTTTTACTGCAATAATATAATGAAAACCTGAAATTATGGCTTTTAGTTTTAGCCACCCCAAGATTTTAAGTGGCCCCATCTGGCCACCCCTATGAAAAATTTCTGGAGGCGCCACTGAATAAGTCTTGTGCTAAATGGAATATGAAATATTAAAAGGCATTTATTCAGTAAGACTGGCCTAAATTACTGCATAATCATACTGCAGCCAATGTTTTTTTGTGAAATAACATTAAAGCGGACCCTGTCAATAGCAGCCAATGATTCAACTTTGATTGTTGAACAAAAACACATTTTTTATGTTGATCCTTTGGCCACTACCTTGCATGCGGTCGCTTGACGGCCGTGTCCGCAGGGGCTCCCCGGTGGCGGAAACGCCGCTTCCGATTGGGCGCCACGTCCGTGATGTCGTCCAACGGGGTGGGGGAGCAGGGCCTCGCCTCTAAAATACATACAGCACACACAGTTGGCTACTTTAAAGATACTACAATACTGACTGTATTTTTTTTTTTTTTTTTTTTTTTTTTTGCTAAGTACACAATTCCACACATTTTCATTTATAATTTTATTATCTTCAGTGAGAATTTACAATGTAAATAGTAGGGCTGTCAAATTTATCGCGTTAACGGGCGGTAATTAATTTTTTTTGGATTAATCACGTTAAAATATTTGACGCAATTAACGCATGCATGGAATGACCTGTTCACGCGTTACCTCAAACAGTTTACAATGACGCCGTTTTAGCACATTGAGAGCGAAAAGGCAGAGAAATGCGAGTGGACACAGGCGCTCATTGGACCGCGCCTTTTATTGGCTTAAGCTTTGGCAGCCACTACTGACAGTCGTAGTTGCCCAACTTCCCATCATACATTACGGCGGAGCAAGAGACAATCTTTTTCTTAACAAGCTTAATTGAACACAACGCAGGACATACTGTATACCATTTGCAGCCACCACTGACGGTCATGGTTGCCCAACTTCCCATCATGCATTTGGGCGGAGAAGGAGACCTTTTTCTTAACACGCCTAATTGAACACAACGCAGAACATACTGTATACCATTTGCAGCCACCACTGACAGTCGTGGTTGCCCAACTTTCCATCATGCATTTGGGCGGAACAGTTAAGTCGCTACAGTATCATTTAGT
This sequence comes from Corythoichthys intestinalis, assembly GCF_030265065.1. NCBI lineage: Eukaryota > Metazoa > Chordata > Actinopteri > Syngnathiformes > Syngnathidae > Corythoichthys > Corythoichthys intestinalis. Next base: position 3,675,031 of record NC_080411.1, read on the forward strand.
GAAAGCACAACAAAAATATTATATAAATAATATTATATAAGATATATATCAAATAATAAGATAATACTATCTCTCGAAAAAATAATGTTAACAAAAAGAAAAGCGCTCAATGTAAAGCGAACTGGCATTCGCCATCAAAATAGCTGTGTAAAATACACATAAAACTTACTCAGACTTTGACACCTCGCCATTGACACCTTGTGGTGTATTTCACCTTACGTAGTTAATGACACTGGAAGAACGGCAGGGGGCCGTTTTAATATAAATTTACTATAACTTGCACGTAAATTTATCTTTTAAGAACTGCAAGTCTTTCTATCCGTGGATCTCTTTAACAAAAAGAACGTTAATAATCTTAACGCCATCTTGTGGATTTATTATTATAATAAACAAATACAGTAGTTATGTACAGTATGTTCAATGTTCATGTCCGTCTTGTGTCTCATCTTTCCATTCCAACAATAATTTACAGAAAAATATGGCATATTTTAGAGATGGTTTGAATTGCTATTAAATAATTTTTAAGCTGTGATTAACTCGGTTACAAATTCTAATCGTTTGACAGCCCTCGTAAATAGTCATAAAAGAAAACGCACAAATGAGAAAGTGTGACCAAACTTTTGGCCTGTACTGTATACTGTTTAAGGGCTAAAAAAGTAACAAAATAATAGAAATACAATGGGATTGCCAAAAGATACAAGAACATATACGTTCTATACTCCGCAACATTCCTGGAAAAAGTGGAAGAGGAAGTACTGTAAAACGTACAGTACTGTAACATGTTAAGAACTTTTATTCAAATAAAACTATGTAACTAAATGAAACTTTTTTTTTCGGTAACAGATCGGGACCTGGCAGAATCTCAAAATCAGGTGATTCGGACTCAGGTGTAAAAATATGTGATCGAGACATCCCTAGTTCAGACGCTGCCACCCTCCTCCTTCAAATGTCTACTCATGAGAAACTTATTTCAAGACTTGTAATGAATTGTTTATAAACCACACCATTGCATGTCTATCACCATCAACAGCAACGAAAGTGTCCATGTTGCGAGTGGAAAAAATGCGGAGTAGCCATGGCCCCCAATGGTGGCGCCGCCGTCCTATCTGTTGGTGCCGATGGCTTACAGAAACAAGACAAGCGACGTGGACCAAGTGTGACGGTAGAGTGGAAAAAGCATGCTGCGAGGAAGTTGTCAGCGTATACGTTAGCGCTGACATCATGGCTAAGATATGTCGAGCGCGTTACAACAACACACAAGCGAGCACATGTGCGCAGCTGATGCTAGCCTGGCGCTTATTATTTACCACCTCCGAGGGCCACAGACGTCAATCCAAAACTTTCCACCAGAGGCGCAGAAGAGAGCCAAAAGAAAATGATAAATGCATCATCAATAATTAAAAAGGTCATGTCATCATTTCAGCATTTATTTCAATATCTATTTATTGATTAAAAACAAATTATTTATTTTCAATTTTAATCTCTTTATTTGTTGAAATATTTTATTATGTCCATTTTAATTTATTTCAAAACATTTATTAATCTCAATTTTTAAATCAATTTAATGACATTTTTTTTAATTTCAAATTTTATTCATTTTATTCATTCACTTACTGGTTTAATGCCCTTTATTTTGCATTGATTTATTTCAAATTTTGACTTTACTTCTATTTTTAAATCTACTTACTGAAATATTTACTGACTTGTTAGTTGATACATCAAATTTATTCATTGATTTAAAAAATGGATAATGTCCATTTTACACCATGATTTCAATCAAATTTACCGTAATTTTCGGACTATCAACAGCCACCCACCAAATTTGCCACGAAAACATTTGTTCATAGATAAGCCGCACTGGACTGTAAGCCGCAGTTTATGGAGGTAGATTTGTGTCTTTATTATTCAATTAAAAAAAAAAAAAAAAAAGTTGCTTCAATCAAAATATTTATTTTCAATCGAAGAAAAAGTCACATCAAACAAAAAAAATGTGTTTGAATGCAAAAATAAATTTGACTCAAAACTCAAAAAAATGTATTTGGAACCTTTTTTTTTTTTTTTTTTTTTTTTTTAAATAATTGAAACAACTTTTTTGATTGGCGTAATGTAGTTCTGCGTTTGGACCACATTTTGGCTAGGACATTTGTGTCTTTATTATTCAATCAAAACATAAGTTGCTTCAAACAAAAAAATCGATCAAAAATAAAAGAAAAATTCAATCGTAGAAAAAAAGTTTTTGAATGTTAAAAATTATTTCAAACTTAGAAATTCACATTTGAACACTTAATTTTTCATTGAAACTGTTTTCTTTGATTGAAGGAATTCTTTTTCTGTTTGAGCCATATTATGGGTAGGACATTTGTGTCTAAATCATTCAATCCCAATAAAAGTTGCTTCAATCAAAAAAGCTATTTTAATCAAAGAAAAAAATCACTTGCAAAAATATATATTTTTTTGAATTTTTAAAAAAAATTCAAATATATATATATTTTTTTGAAGTGTCACTTTTTTGGAAAAGCAAAAAGTTTTAAACTATTTTTTTCTAAGTGGAAAAAGTTTTGAAGGCACTTTTTTTCGATTGAATCATTTTGACACAAAGATCCAACTTCAACGCTACTCCCGACATGTTTGAGTGGCAGGTGACTACGCCAATGGCATAAAAGCACGAAGCAAGAATAATGGCCACCAGGGCTCCATCCAGCCAACGGACTCTGCTCGAGTCCAAGCCGAAAATAGGGCACCGGTACGGCGGTGTGACATCGAGATCTCACGGAGAAAAATGACAATCCCTTTTATTTATTTATTTATTTTTGAAAGTTATGTTTTTTCTTTCCTAATACATTTTTTTTGAGTTTCAAATTTATTTTTGCATTCAAACACATTTTTTTTGATTGAAGAGACTTTTTCTTTGATTGAAAATATTATGATTGAAGCAACTTTTTTTTTTTTATTGAATAATAAAGACACAAATCTACCTCCATAGCAGCTGCGCTCACTGTGTTATGCGATATTTACACGAAAAAAGATATTAACCGGTAACAGTATATTTGACAGCAGAATCATACGACCAAACGAACCACCATGAAGCTTTGAACCAATTGGCTGAAAAGCTTCATTGCTTCAAGAAGCTTCAATTGGCCATCACTGCTCCCTTGGGGGAGACAGTCAATATCTGCTGCCAACACGGTTTTCATTCAACATGCCTCCTAGCATGCATTGCAGCGCTACAGATGTGAATACCAATCAAAATTCATGTTCTTTGCCAATTATGTCTTCAGTTACTGTTCCAGTTGTTTCATTAATTGCTAGTTATGGTGTTTGGTAACACTTGAATTGACAGTGGTGCTATAAGCCTGTCATAACACCATCATAATGATGACATGACACTGCAATGAGCATTAATGAATGCTTATGACAGATGTCATATTTTGTCATCCTGCAAATTATCTCACTTTTGAATGGATGTAAAGATCCGAGTTTGACATAGAGTTAGTGACATAAGTCATAACGTTAATAATGCCCATGATAGTGTAATGTCATAATAATGACAGTCTTATGGCAGGCTTACAATTAACTCCACTGGACTATAAGCCGCAGGATTCAAAATGAGGGGGAAAAAGTAGCAGCTTATTGTCCAAAAATTACGGTAGTCATTTATTTCAATTTTTGGTTATTCATTCATCCATACATTTTCTCCCGCTTATCCGAGATCGGGTCACTGCTTATTCATTTATTTTCAGTTTCGTATTTTAATTTCGACATTGATTTGTATATCTTATTGCTATTTATATTTCATAATAAATATTGAAATAACAAATTTAACTCTATATTGAATGATGTGTTGAATTTTTGGCACTCCTGTAAATGTATTTGAAAATGAATGAAAAAAATCCCCAATTGATTTTCGACACTTACCGTCAGAAGCCGCTGCCGCAGCGGCATCTGGCGCAGCTTCGGCGTCTTCATCGGTGCTGCCAGCGTACTCGTCGTTTTCCAGATCAGTCTTGTCGCTCCTGCCCGAAAAACCGACTTCGGTTCAGGTTGTCTGGCATGGGGTGGCGCGACGGCATACCTGACTTCCTGTAGCGCCTTGAGCTTTTCCTGCAGGCTGCGGATTTTCGCTTTCTTTTCATTGAGGACCACGACAAAGCGAGAGTAAAGTTCCGTCTCCAGCTCCTCTCTCCCGATTGCGTAGCGCTTTAGCCTGAAAAACAAAGCAACATTCTTCGCTATCGGATGTTTTGAGCAGAGATCGACGTTCGCCGTATTTACTCTGCGGCGATGCGGCCGTGTTCTCGTCCCAGCCGTCGGTTCTGCTCCCGGAGCTCCTGGTTATGGCGCTCCAGAGAGGTTCCTCTCTCCAGACTGTAAGTCAGCAAAGCTCTCACGGCCTCCCGCGGCTCCGGAACGGGGTTCAGCATCACCGAGCCCAACCTGAACTGAACCGCCGAAGCGGGAAGACGTTTTTAGGATTTCTACAGGTATCAGCAAATCTCATTTAATGCTTTTTAATGCCACTTTAAATTTATTTAATGCCCATGCCTGACTGCAGATAGTTTCACTCACACAAATTGTCAGTACAGTTGTCCGGTAATGACTTTTTAACCGATATCCCGATATTGTCCAACACCAAAAAGCTGATGCCGATATCAAACCGATACAGGGTTTCCCCTACATGTAAAAGATTGTGGCGCACCGCCACGCCTTGCAAAGGAGATGTTTTCTTGTTGTTGTTGTTTTGTTTTTGTTTTTTTAAGGCTGTTTCAGACTAGCGGCAGCCTAGTGTGAAGGGTTCGGTGGCTACCTACTGTAATTTTTGGACTATATGTCGCAGTTGTTTTTCATAGTTTGGCTGGGGGTGTGACTTATACTCTGGCGTGACTTATGTGTGAAATTATTAACAGATTATTATATCATTTCACATGTTATTTTGGTGTTTTGGAGTGACACTGATGGTTTGCTAAACTTGTTAGTACGGTCTTTATACTATAGTTATCTGAATAGCTTTTAATAGTGTAATAATGTTCAGTTAACATACCGGCCATTTTCTTCATGCATCATGTAACATTATCATACTGTACACTTATTCAGCATGTTGCTCTCTAATGTATTTTTATTTTAAATTGATTTTCAAGATGACATATCGGTTCTATGTGTTGGATTTTAGCAAGCAAATTTCCTGACTTTTACTTATACTACGGTTCGAATTATATGTTCTTTTCCTCTTCGTTGGGCATTTTATGGCTGGTGCGACCTACAGTGCCCTCCATAATTATTGGCACCCCTGGTTAAGATGTGTTTTTTAGCTTCTAATATATTTTTTTAATTCAAATAATATGGGACCTTAATGGTAAAAAAGAGAAAAATCCAACCTTCAATACAAGTGCATTCATTCAATGGGGAAAAAAATCCCACATAAAGAAATAATTATTTGACATGAAATGATGTGTGTCACAATTATGGAATATACAAAATGAACACATTATTTGATGTCAAATAATTTTTTCTTTATGTGGGATTTTTTTCCCCATTGAATGAATGCACTTGTATTGAAGGTTGGATTTTTCTCTTTTTTTCCATTAAGGTCCCATATTATTTGAATTAACAAAAAATTATTAGAAGCTTAGAAAACACATCTTAACCAGGGGTGCCAATATTTATGGAGGGCACTGTATAAACAGGTTATGACTTATTGTCCAAAAAATACGGCATTCACTGTGTATTTTAATGTCAGTAACTATGCGCAGCCCCCTTTGACGATCAGACCGGGGAGCTGTAACGTAGAAGGAAGCGAGTAGGAAAAATGGGAGAACGGGCGAGATAGCGGTCGCATGTCGCGGCAGCCCGCTGTTATTTTGTTTTTTGTTTTTCTTTATTAATGTTGCCTCAATAAAGTGGTAAGCCAATTTCGACTCCTCACCTTCTTCCCCCCTATCCGGGGCATTACAGTATTTTGGATCTGACTTTTTGACGAAAGTGAGCGGTGGACGGCTGTCTTGAACGGAACGGCAAATTTGAATGAATTTGCAAAATAGAGCCTTGTTCTATTTTCAGAGCCCCGCCGTGCTAACGTCAACAACGCATTCAATAGCAAAGGGCAGGCGTACTTATATCTGTGCTATCAGGCTGTTTCGGCAGACGGATATACGCAATCACGGCTGACGAAACATTGAAAAATGCGCTTTTTTTCCAAGCTTCGCAAGCTCTGGGACACTCGAAAAATGACTCTCGTACCTCTCTTTACTAAGCTACAGTGTATCACAAAAGTGAGTACACCCCTCGCATTTCTGCAGATATTTAAGTATATCTTTTCATGGGACAACACTGACAAAATGACACAATGAAAAGTAGTCTGTGTGCAGCTTATATAGTAGAGTTAATTTATTTTCCCCTCAAAATAACTCAAAATATAGCCATTAATATCCAAACCCCTGGCAACAAAAGTGAGTACACCCCTTGGAAACTACGTACATCCCTAAATGTCCAAATTGAGTACTGCTTGTCACTTTCCCTCCAAAATGTCATGTGACTCGTTACAGGAGTGCTGTCAGCATTGCTGCAGAGATTGAAGAAGTGGGGGGTCGGCCTGTTAGAGCTTAGACCATACGCCACACTCTACATCAAATTGGTGTGCATGGCTGTCACCCCAGGAGGAAGCCTCTTCTGAAGACGGTACACAAGAAAGCCCGCCTGTCTCATCAGACCATAAAACATGGTTCCAGTAATCCATGTGCTTTAGTTGACATGTCTTCAGCAAACTGTTTGCGAGCCGTTTGTCTGTGTTGTCCCATGAAATTATATTAGTGCCGCAACGATTAATCGATTAACTCGAGTATTCGATTAGAAAAAAAAAAGATTCAAATTAAAATTTGCTGCTTCGAGTATTCGTTTAATTAAAGTGTCGTTGTAGTGGTTCGTTTTTGAAAGTGTTTGCATTTAGGTTTTTTGATTTGGGTGGATACACTGCCCTCTAGTCTTCCTCATTTTACATGGCCAAATCCAGCTGCTCCCTGTTAAGACCAACATAAGCTAGGTTTTTGTTTAAGCTAATGTTTTTTAATGCGTTCGAAATTTAGTTTAAAGGTATACTTAGCCAATTTTTGTGGGAATATGTGTCAGAACTATTTGTTGAGAGCATTGTAATAAAAAAAATAAAAAAATAAAAAAATTGTATTTTATAGCATTTATAGCATTGGTAGTGGACTTTTTCTATGTAAGTTAGCCAATTGTTCTTTTGTTGAACATATGTTGATCCTTTATTTATTTATTTTTTTAATACCGTTTGAGGCCCAGCTCAGGTATTTTAATTTTTTTCATGTTTATCCAATTACTCGATTATTCGAACTAACTAGTTCATTGATTAATCAACTACTAAAATAATCGATAGCTGCAGCCCTAGTGTTTTATCAAGCGTAATGATTTTTTTTTCTCCATAAGATTTAGAAGTTTTTGAGCGAAAAGAGTAAAAAAAAATTTTTTTTCCCCCGAGTCACTTCTTAGATGCAATTGTTGGCTGTTTTCAACAATGTACATAAAAAATAAATACATTGATTGACTGAAAATGGTTCAGTATTAGAAATATTTATAATTGCTCCTTACATAAAGAAAATGTTTTATCCGATTACTCGATTAATTTATATAATTTTCAGTCGAATACTCGATTACTAAAATATTCGATAGCAGCAGCCCTAAATGATATACTTAAATATCTGCACAAATACGAGGGGTGTACTAACTTTTGTGATACACTGTATATTTATAATTGCTCGTTACCTAAAAAAAAAAAAAAAAAATGTTTTATCCGATTACTCGATCAATTGATAGAATTTTCAGTCAATTACTAAAATATTCGACAGCTGCAGCCCCAAATAAAAATAATGCAAACATCAGTTTTTTTAGATCAAGTGCAAATGCAAGGTGCCAATAAGGCTAGGTTCACACCGCAGGTCTTAATGCATAAATCCGATTTTTTCATGTTTTTCCGACACCAATGAAAAATTAACTTTCCGATTTGAATTGGGACAGGTTGCATAAAAGTGGAACATTTTAAAATCTGCTCTAGGACACTTTTGTATGTGGTTAAAATCAGATCTGGGACACATTTTTCCAGAATGTGGCTTCTGTCTGAACTGTCAAGTGCCCCAAATCGAAATTCATGCAGCAACTATGTCAGCAAAGAGCAAGAGGCACAGAGGACGGCAGCGATGGAGCTGTACATTAGCGTTAGCGCCGAACTTAAACTCTGCTTTTAGGGACGAGGCGGGCTTGACAACAGTCATAACGGAGTCGAACCGGGTGGGGGCCAAACTGACCGTACATGTGTGGAAGTGGAAACATTTTTTGGCTGATAAAAATAGTCATACAACGCTGAATTCGGTGCGGTTAAGCAATTTCGCATGTGACTTCTTGTAATGTCAATTTGTCAGCACATGCACCAGCGATGACTCACCGAGATGTCCTTCTGGACTTTGTGGTAGGTCAGCGTGAGCTCGGCGCCGCCGTCGGGTGGTGACGGCAACAATGTCAAGCGGTAAGAGGCCGGGCTACCCTCCCCTGTGAGCGCCTCCCGTAGGTCCTGAATGTACTTGTCTTCGGGCATCTCTAGTTCCGCCGCCTCCTGGCACACAGAGGCCTCGCTCGCTAGGAGAAATGTTGTTGTCATCGTCAGGGCTACACTAAGTACCGGACGACGGTCAAAGGTGATTCTTACCTTCACCTCTCCACGCGTGGCGTCCGTCGCTTAGCAGCAGCCGGAAGCCGGACGCAGTGTCCCAACCGCTCCCGTCCACGCGGAGGAAGTAGGGGGAGTCCGGCTCGGATGAGATGAGGATTTCTCGGACTGACGAGTGCATCGCTGTGGATGAAAAGGGATTTTTATTCACTCGTTGGCTGCCATTGACTGCGCTACACGTCCAATCCATTTGAAGATTCAAATGGATTGGTCGTCTACTAGTGATTAACTAGTGACAAACTCATTTCAATTCATAGCAGAAGGATGACTGGACGCCACATAACTGGACATGGATCATCGTCAATGGCACTAAAATAGTTAAAATGCCTATAATCCCCATTGGTTAGGCCAAATTGGGCAAAGAGTGACACGTTGAGGTTGATTGGCCAGTGCGTCAGTTTTAGCTTTCTCCTTTAATAAAACATACATTTCAAAAGTAGTCCACCTGAACAGTGCTAGTTTAGAAGGTTATACAGCATTATGTAATCAACTTTATATAAATTTCACCCACGTAGCAACTGTTGAACTCGCGGTGGAGCTTTGTTGGCTGAATGCTAAACTGCAGTTAGCTCGCAGACGTCAATGCTGACATTTCGACGCGACTTAACTTTAGCAAAAACATCATTGAACACCGTAAGCTTACACCAACTTACCCAAAAACTTTTCCTTTTACGGAAAGGCCAGAACCTGTCTTTTTATTTATTTTTCTTGCTCTATAAAGCCCAAACTGCACCTGGGCCATTCGTCTACGTCATCATCATGCGACGTTGCGTCATTAAAATGCTGCTTATGTGCAACTGCCAGATAGAGCAGCGTTCATGGAAAAAGACTATCCCTAACATGTTTCTGTTGACAATTAAGGTCAAAGGGTCTTTCAAAATTATCTATATCCTGCAAACAACTACATGAAAAAAAAATTCAAGCGGGACATTGTTACAAACTTTTCGTTGTGTGGAAATCATCCAGAGACAGTTCAGCACCCTTTTTGGACCTGCTGTTACTCAAATTTTGGAAAGAATTTTGCAAGTTCATCTTCAGGAACCTACACGTGGACTTCAAACTCTACTGGGAAAATGTCATTTTTTGTTTCTATAAAAACCTCAAGAATGTACGGAGCCCACCGGGTGCCAGGGTAGAAAAGGGTAGGGGGAAAAAATCATAGCTAATTTGTACCCACAGTTTATTAATCTGTGGGTACAATTTAGTAATATGTGGGTACAGATTAGTAATCTGTGGGTACAGATTAATAAATTTTGGGTACAGATTAGCTACGATTTTTTTTTCTACCCTGGCAAATAGCGTGACTGCAGCGAGAGAATATTAAAAACAATCTTTAAAAGCACGGATGGTGAAGAGCAACACTTAAGGCTACTTTTATCCGGTCGCTGCTAATGCAGCTACTAAAAATAGCTAACTGACAAATGAACACTTGTTAAATTAAGCAAGAACAAACACGACAGCAGCACAGAAAATGTGCAAACACAACATGCCATATTGATTGAGGACACCTGAAAGTGAAATTTTAGATGGCTACCAAAGAAAATGTGCAATAGTTACCTTTTAAAACCCCTTTGTTCGGGGGGCTCCGCAATACGGAGACCGGGTCATTGCTAAACTGGGGGTACAGATTAGTAAACTGTGGGTACAGTTTAGTAATCTTTGGGTACAGATTAGTAAACTGTGGGTACAGATTACAAAAATGTACCCACAGATTGCTAAACTGTTGATACAGTTTAGTAATCTGTGTACAGATTAGTAATCTGTGGGTACAGATTGCTAAACTGTGGGTACAGTTTAGTAATCTGTGGGTACAGATTGCTAAACTGTGGGTACAGATTAGGTATGATTTTTTTCCTACCCTGGCAACCGGGGGGCTCCGTAAGAATGAGAATGTTCCATGTCATTTTTTGTTTCTATAAAAACTCAAGAATGAGAACGTTCTTTTTATTAAAATACTCATTTTGTTATCGAAATTCTACCTCCAAATGTAAATTTAGCAAGCTGTTACCTTCATTTTCTCACTCTTATAACGAGACTGTCCTATAAAAATCGCTGGAAAAAAAAATCAAAAAATCTGAAAGCGGAAAAAACTCAGTATTTGTTAAAAAAAAACACACAAAAAAAACACACATTATTCATTGTTTTTCTTTTGATATTTAATGTTTTGAATATTTGTAATCCCTGGCATATTTGTGTTTTATTTTATTTATGGTATATATTGCTGATTTAAAAAAAAAATGTTCATGGAAAAGTACTTAAGTACATATTATGTGGATGGTGGAGTCACAATGGTAAATGGTGTTATACTTGTATATGCAAGCAAGAAGGGCTTCGTCTACATACACTGCTGGCCAAAAGTATTGGCATCCCTGCAATCCTGTCAGATAATGCTCAATTTCTCTCAGAAAATGATTGCAATTACAAATGCTTTGGTAGTAATATCTTAAGTTATTTTGCTTGCAATGAAAAAACACAAAAGAGAATGGGAAAAAAAACAATTAAATCATTATAATTTACACAGAACTCCAAAAATGGGCCGGACAAAAGTATTGACACTCTCAGCCTACTACTTGGTAGCATAACTACCTAAACAATGACCCAGTTCATACTGATGTACATGATGAGTCCAAGTAAAGTCTCTCGTAGAGCTTCCTGTCCTCCCCGAGAGGCAAAGGCAACAAGCTGCATGCTGCATGTGCTTGTCGAGGCAAAGGAAATGAAGGGGATTTGAGCCAGCTCAGGACTGGACTTGAGCAAACACGTGTTTTTGCGTTATTGCCGATATGTGGGCCACTCACAGGAGGTCTGGTGTTAACGATGGGAGCTCATTTTTCAGGGATTTTCCGAGGAGCTGACAGCAAATTCTCATGTTTACACCAACACACTGGGAGTGGAAGTGAAAGTCTGACAATGAGACTCTGGGGACACGTATTAAAAAAAATGTGTTAACTCTTTAAAGCAGAGGCAATCAAATGTGGTCCATGGGTAACTTGAATCTAGAGGCGACAGCTGTATATAACCCATTTTGTACAGTTTATTGTGCGTTTTCAATTGTGGTCGAATACTTGGGGCGAGTTGATGTGATTGTTTTTGATATGCAGGCGCAAACTGATACATCAAAGACTTCATAATATATTGACGTGGCGCTGGGCCGATTAATAGGAGGCCTATCTCCGTCAAAGCTGACCGAATGGAAACACGAAGAGCTTTTTACGTTAAAGATTCTTGTGAATAAATGTTTAAATCTGAATTCTTTATAGATATGGACGTAAAACAGTCTTGATTCTTGGTTAAAAGCAAAAAACCCGGCCAGTTAGCGTTTATTTTACGTAAATATGTCGAATGTGCTGCTAGTCTTTCAGCCACCGTGGCGCCGCCTTATCACCACAAAGAGCTTTTTACGTTGAAAATCCTTGTGAATAAATGCTTATATCCCTGAATTCTTTCGAGATATGAAGGTAAAACAGTCTAGATTTTTGGTTAAAAGCAAAAAAAAAAACGGGCAGTTAGCATTTTACGTAAATATTGCGAATTATGAAGCCGGTTATTTTCTCCCATTGATTTTTTTCACAATGTTTCAAAATGCATGCATGGCACGAAAAATATAATAATTACCTTGAATCCTCGAACAAATCACTCCTGCCTGAGACAGTTGTTCCTGTTTGTATGCAGTACAGCTTTTGTACTTTTTCAACCTAAATCCGGGGTTAGAAATGCTGCATGTGAATGACTGCTAATAAATTAAGCAGAGTGTGTGACGGCCCTCTTCGGGAAAGCATGACGCATTGAATGGCAAATGTGTCATGTCAATAAATTATGAAGTCTATGAGTAGACCCATTCTTGGATAACTTCCCGTTTTTTGTTTGTTTTTTTTAAAATTAAAATAAAGGGCCTTGCACTCTGAAGCCACTGCGTTGCATTACCATAATGCAAACAGTGATCCAAATGAGGGACGGCTTGCTTGACTTCGTTGTTCCTTGTGGAGGCTGGTCTGACTGCAGTAATTTTGCAGGTTAGCAAGTTCACACAGTTTAATGTTATGCTAACTCTGATACAGGTCAGAATTTCAATTGCAAAATTAGTGGTGTTTCCCCCACCTCCAAAAACATTGACATCTTTTTACATTACTTACAGTGGGTGCTGTTGGCCGAAAAAAAAAAAAATTCTAATATCTCTCTTTTTCAAAGGGGGTGCAGGAGGCGGCATGTTGTCGACATGGTGAGGGTGCGCACATGTGACTGTGCAGTGGGGGGGGGGGGTCAAAATCAGCCACTCATACATGCGCTTGGGTTGGTAACATTATGTCCTTACCACCCCTAAGCAAATCTACCCTAACCTTATCTACCCCCTTGATATATACAGTGGTACCTCAAGATACAAACTTATTTCGTTTTGGATGAGTGTCTTTGTTATCTTTTTTTTTTTTTTTTTTTTTGTAGAATGAATCGAGGTTTGCATGTAAATCGCATAATTCGTTCCAAGTTCTACTGAAACACATCAAATTTGCTGTCATGTGCTATAATTCCCGGTCAATATTTGTCATGCTTTGTTGCCCCATAGTTGCGGTTAATGTTATCACATGACTACTCAGCCTCATCACCAACATGGAGTGCTAAAAGATTAGCTATCTTTGGCAGCTATTGCTTGCAATTTCATGTTTGTGCTTTGATAAAGCATCACTAATAAGTTATATTCTTTTATTTCATTTAAGTGAGCATTGTGTACCACACTGTGGTGTGTAATTTCATTTGTTTACATTTATAGTTATATTATTGCATTGCTGCAAGCCTAATTATAAAGTAGGTGTTATGTTTCGTTTGATGAATAATTTTTTGTATTATGAATTGAAAAAAGCTTTGAAAAACTTTATAAAAATGAGTTTTTTCATGTACAGAAGCTTTCATATCTCAAGGTACTACTGTAAATGTATGTTTAGATATGTACATTACAGACATTCCTGCCCTTTTTTTTTATTCTTAGAATTTAAATGGATCCCTCAAGGTTAGTTTAGGGTTAAGGGTATTTGCCCCACAGAGAGTTTTGTTTTCCAGATGCTTCCAGATGTGTTAACGTTGAGAAACTTTTGTTGTTACATCACCGACGGTGATGATGCTCAGGCCTACTTTCACAAACATAATTTAGTACAGACGTCTGGCGGAGAACAATAAGAACTTTGTGGAGTGGAGGCAGGGCTGAAAAAAAAGCTCAAGACCCCCTGACAAGACCCCCCCTTTGCCTCCCGCTTGGAAATCAACAACGGCGTGCACAGAGGTTTCATTGACGGATTCCACCTGGTTGCACTTCAACATAAAAAAAAAGTCACCCCCAAAGATGAGCATATTTTTTCAATGATGCTATTGTCCCGTTCGGGAAAAATCCTAATCATAACACAACGTGTGAGGCGATGTGTCAGACATTCTTCCAAGCAGCAGCGCTGGTAAACAAAGGTCAGTGGAGCGAGGCGGAAGAAAGGCGGAAGGCTTGCTTGACCCTTTAAAACAACACCACACCTCCTTTACATTTCAACAGATGATCTACGTTGACTGAAAAATGGTGGAAATTCAGATGCAACTCATTGACATGATGAAAGAAAGACTCGGGGGGGAGGAACAGACTCCGTGACAACCAAGGATTCAGCTTTTTTTCTTTTTAACGTACGTTTTACTCAAGTTAACTCATTGGTTGCCATCGACAGTGCCAGAATAATAGAGTTTTTTTGGTTTTGGGGAACCTACGGGTCACTTTCTGATTGTTTTGGAGTATTCCCGAGCCATCCATCCATTATGTTCTGCTTGCTCTGGGATCGGGTCGCAGGGGCAGCAGCTTTAACAGGGAAGCCCAGATTTCACTCTCCCCGGCCACTTCAACCAGCTCCTCCGGCGGGATCCCAAGGCGTACCCAGGTCAGCTTAAAGAGACAAAGTCTCTCCAGCTTGTCCTGGGTCGTTCCTGGGATATCCTGCCGATGGGACATGACCGGAACACCTCTCCGGGGAGGCGTCCAGAAGGCATCTGAACTAGATGCCCGAGCCACCTCAGCTGGCACCTCTCAACAAGGAGTAGCAGTGGCTCGACACAGAGTGACTCCCGGAAGACCGAGCTTCTCACGCTATCTCTAGGGGAGAGCCCGGACACCCTGCAGAGGAAACTCATTTCGGCCGCTTGTATCCAGGATCTTGTTCTTTCGGTTACGACCCACAACTCGTGACCATAGGTGAGAGTAGGAACGTAGATCAACTGGTAAATCGAGAGCATCGCCTTTCAGCTCAGCTCCTTCTTCACCACAACGGACCGGTGCAGAGTCCACATTACTGCAGACGCTGCACCGATCCGCCTGTCAATCTCCCGCTCCCTCCTACCCTCACTCGTGAACAAGACCCCGAGATACTTAAACTCCTACACTTGGGACAGGATCTCAACCCCGACCCATAAAGGGTACTCCACCCTTTTCCGACTGAGGACCATGGTCTCAAATTTGGAGGTTTACTGATCTTCATACCAACCGCTTCACACTCGACTGCGAACCGCTCCAGTGAGAGTTGGAGGTCACGGCTTGATCATTATCTACAAAAAGCAGAGATCCGATGCTGAGGTCACCAAACCGGACGCCCTCATCACTTCGGCTGTGCCTAGAAATTCTGTGCATAAAAATTATGAACAGAATCAGTGACAAAGGGCAGCCTTGGCAAAGTCCAACCCTCACTGGGAACGAATTAGACTTACTGCCGGCAATACGGACCAAACTCTTGACACCGGTTATACAGGGACTGAACAGCCCTTACCGAGGGGCTCAGTATCCCGTACTCCCGGAGCACCCCCCACAAGACTCCCCGACGCACACGGTCGAACGCCTTCTCCAGATCCACAAAACACATATAGACTGGTTGGGCGAACTCCCATGCACCCTCGAGGACCCTTCCGAGGGTGTAGAGCTGGTCCACTGTTCCACGTCGAAAACCACACTGCTCCTCCTGAATCTGAGATTCGACTTCCCGACGGAGCCTACTCTACAGCACTCCTGAATAGACTTTACCGGGGAGGCTGAGGAGTGTGATCCCTCTATAATTGGAACACACCCTCCGGTCTGCCAATCCAGAGGCACTGTCCTCAATGTCCACGCGATGTTGTTGAGGCGTGTCAGCCACGACAGCACCACAACATCCAGAGCCTTTAAGAACTCCGGGCGGATCTCCATCGACCCCCGGGGCCTTGCCCCCGAGGAGCTTTCCAACCACCTCAGTGACTTCAACCCGAGATCGGAGAGCCCAGACTCCTTCCTCAAAGGAAGGCGTGTCGGTGGAATTGAGGTCTTCGAAGTATTCTCCCCACCGACTCACGACGTCCCGAGTCGAGGTCAGCAGTACCCCATCTTCACTATACACAGTGTTAATGGTATACTGCTTTCCTC
Organism: Corythoichthys intestinalis; assembly: GCF_030265065.1. Taxonomy (NCBI): domain Eukaryota; kingdom Metazoa; phylum Chordata; class Actinopteri; order Syngnathiformes; family Syngnathidae; genus Corythoichthys; species Corythoichthys intestinalis. Next base: position 3,691,170 of record NC_080411.1, read on the forward strand.
TCCTCAGAGGCCGGATGGTGGACCAGAATTTCCTCAAAGCCGTTCGGAAGTCTAGTCTATGGCCTCGCCAAACTCCTCTCATGACCAAGTTTTTGCCTCTGCTGCAGTCTGCTTGGCCAGCTGGTACCTGTCAGCTGCCTCCGGAGAATCACAGGCCAAAAAGGCCCGGTAGGCCTCTTTCTTCAGCTTGACGGCATCCCTTACCGCTGGTGTCCAACAGCGGCTTAAAACACAACCATAATATATTATATGTGAGTCGAAATGAATTGGGTGTCTAGCACAGTCAATGGCAGAGTCAGTCCTCCCATTTCAGACAAAACGGACGCCTTATCCTTGTCAATCACAGGCAATGAGTTCATGATGGTGTGGGAATGCAGTTTTATTTTAGCGGACAAAAGAAAGAAAAGAGTTGTTGAGCTTAGGATGGGATGCGTCCATCAGAAGAAGACCACTTTGCTGTGCTTGGCTTTGCTCTGTGTCACGGCAGGAACATGCACGTCCTGATGGTCCGCACTCATGTTGTTGGACAACCAGCCCAGCGTCAGCGTCATGCTCTCGGCTGAACGCAAACAGAAAAAGTTGTCATTCATCTCTCCCTGTCATCCAAATTTTTTCTCTCAGGCTTTGTCAAGTCGCCGTTCAGGTTCGTCTTGTGGAAACTAATTTTGAAGTTTGACTTTGAAGAACCTCTCTGTATTTCGTAAAGCTATATAACTGATACGTGCTAATCGTTTATGTGGATTGTTATTGCTGTATCAGCAGCTAGTTAAAAACGCAAATTTGAATTGCTGTTATTGATGATGAAACTGATTTCTAGGGGTGTGACAAAATATCAAAATGGTGATACTAGTATATCGTGATACGTACTTTGTATTCCAAAAGGTTATCGATGGAGCTTACAGGTCATTTTTTGTTCATTTTAGGGCCTTTACAGGTCACTTTATGTTGAGTTTGAGTCACTGGCTATTCATTTGGCGGAGATTCTTGGGTCACTTCTGGTTCTGTAACCAGAAATAAACCTGAAGTGACCCATAACTGCCTCAAACTCAACAGGAAATGACTAAAACTCAACAGCAAATGGCCTGAAATGCGCCCAAATTAAACTCATTGGTTACCATTGACCGTCATAAACGTCCAATCCGTTTGGAGCAGGAGGGATGGCAGCGAATTAACATTAATTCATTCGCTGCCACCATCCCAGCTCAAACGAATTAGACGTTTACTAGTGATAAACTCATTCCAATTCACAGCAGAATGATGAAAATAGCTTATTTTTCAGTTTTATTTGTTGTTTTGTATATCCTAAAATGAATTTCTGACCAATGTATTGATGGTCACCTTATCGCCGTATCGTGAGATCATCGTTATCGTAAGCTTTGCATTGCAAATCGTATCATATCGTGAGCTACCTAGAGGTTCCCACCCTCACTGATTTCATTTTTATTTTAGTTTCATTATGCAAGTGTTGATGTCATGAGCAGTTGAATAAAATCCGCAAACCATACGGACGTCCGACATAGTCATTTGGAGCTTAGCTCGCTGTCTAGCTAGGACGTCTTGGCGAGGACGGTAAAATGACGTATAATACATGTTTTTGGATAGTTATTTTGAACTTTTTGGGGGTGTTTAAGGGTACTTAAAGGGTTAACTCTGACTTATGCGGAAATTTGGGTTACATCACCAGCGTAGGATCAGAACTCGTTCGTAACCAGGAACTACCTGTACTACAGTGATCTCTCGTTTTTTGCAGCTAATGGGGATCATCACCCCCCCTCCCCTGCGATAATCAAAATCCGCTAAGTAGAGGCGGAGCTTATTTAAATAATATAAGACATGTTTTATTTCCCTTTTTTTCTCCAAAGTATAATTTAAAAAAAAAAAAGAAAAACAGTTTTAAACATGTTACTGTTCCTCCGAATTTTTTTTCAACAAGAATAACGTAACAAAATGCTTGTCTTTATTAAATGCTTCATTGAGTGTATCCACTCAAAAAATTCTGCTCACTTACACACACACAATGAGTTGCCACAGCACACTACTGCTAATATTTAACAAGCTCAACTAAGCTCATACATTTGGCGCCTTTAAAGCTTAAGAGCTGTCACTCACTCATCGTTAACTTTAACAAGCAGCTGCTTGATGAGCACGAAAAGCAGCAGGAGGGAGAGGTGAGAGGCTGTACGCGATTGGATCGGGACATCGCTATAAAATACTGTATTTTTAAATTGAAAAAAATCCACGATGGCCTGTGGGCGCAAAGTTTGAAGCGTGAAGTAGCGAGGGATCACTGTGTAACATATTGACTAATCCGAGTAGATTTGTGTATGTCACACTCTAGTGGATGGCCGCCACTACTGGGGTGTTCGCACACCTATAGACGGCCAGTGTCAGTCAACATAAACAGTAACGTTAGATGCTGTTGTCTGTGTGCTGCGAGCAGCACACATCAGCAATGGCGGATAGCGTACTTCCGGTCGTTTTGCTCGGAATAGTCTTTACATGACCATATTAGGGCAGAGAATACACAAAAAACATCCCATTCTGAGTCAGAAAATATACAAAAATGAAACATCAACCATCCAAAGAGCATGAGTGTCATTTAGTGGAGAAAACATATTTCCTCTAATTAAATTAAAAGTGAACACATATACAGTTTCCCTGGTCTATCAGTAACAAATAAAAACTAGGAGAGAGGTTGAAATCCGGCACTAAAATAAATTCAATATTTCGCTTTTGCACTGTTCATAACCAATATTTATTATTGAATGCTGCTATCACAGGTCACCTTACCTATATTGCAAGAGTATCACTAATACAAGTCTTTAATTTGTGTTTTATTGTGTACATACTTTTTAATCCATTCTTCGTGTAAGTGTGTGTGTGCACTCTATGGGGCAGCTTTGAATCTCATGACACTTTGTTTAATGACAATAAAGGTGTTCTGTTCTATTCTATTCCATTCTATTAAAACGCCATGAGATTATACAGGCCGGAGGGATCGTAGGATGTCTGACTGCAAACTTATGTATGCGGTGGTCATGTATTGTTATGTCTGATTGGTATAATGGACTCTTCTTTCACAATTCTATTTGAATAAAAGCAAAACGTATGGCATGGTAAAACTATGCTTAGAAGTAAATTTTTCTCCAAAAGTTATTCAAGTAAATGTAACTAAATACAGTGGTAGCTCTACATACGATCGCTTCGACACACGAACTTTTCGACATCAGACGTAAAATTTGACTCGCCATTTGTTTCTACATCCGACGACATGCTCGAAATACGACGACAATGGCAGCACCGCAGACGAATGCACGGCGGATTTTCTTGTGTGACAAATCAACACTGGTTTCAGAAAAGGTTGGTACAGGTGGTGAAACAAGGAAAAAGTTGACGCTTACCTTCTAAATGAAGATGCAAATGACAGAAAAATATGAGCGTGGGGTGAAATGGCTCAACAATACATCTCCACGGTCCTCCTCCGACCATCGTTCGCCAGTCTTTATAAGTTAAGCTGACAATTCTTATTGTGGTAACATCTCCAGAGAAATCGCCAACTTCGCCACGTTTTTATCATTTATTTCACAACTTATTCAAAACAAAAACACCTTCTGTCTGCCGCAATTGACGGTGTTCTCAAGAAAACATTCAAAGTGAAAGTGAAACTCAAGCTCACCGGTCTGTCTCTGGCACGTCAGCCCCGCGGTGCGTTCAGGGTCAGCAAAAAACGTCCGCCACATTAGAACCCGATTCGTTACATTAATACAGGAATTATTATTATTATTATTCCGATTTTGATTTATAATTTATTTGTTTTGCTATGTGTAATTGCCATTTGTAATAGTACCAGCAGTATTTTTTAAGGATTTAGTGAAGGTTTTTGGGCTGTGGAACGAATTAATGGAATTATAATGTATTCCCATGGGAAAATCCTGCTCGACATACGACCATTTCGACTTACAAACAAGGTCCTGGAACGGATTAACTTCGTATGTAGAGGTACCACTGTACATTGAACGTGTGTTCCCAGAGGCGTCGCGTCCCATTAGGCAAACCAGGCAATTGCCTAGGGCCCCAAGCCAGCAGGGGCCCCCAGAGGGTCAACAAATTTAGCACACGCAGCTTTACTGCACTGTCGCAGCGACAAGTGTAGGGAGTGTTTCAATACCATTGAATCATTTGGCAGATTATCTAACGATTCTGATATCAAAGTCCAATCAGCTATTAATACCACATGATTGTTTGAAGAGTGACTCACCAAGTACTCTCTGGAAAGTCCTTGCCGAGTTGTTTTACGTTGATTTTCACAGGCCACCTCATTATTCATGTGACTACTTAAATAAATGATTTTTCCAAAAAAGTCTATTAATGGGTCTATCGTATTCCTTGTCGAATACTCTATAAGAAAAATATAGCATATATGCATCTAAAATAATCCTAAACAATTTTATTAGCAAATTTAATACTCATTTCGGTCGGTAGTCCACCGATCAGTGGTTTTTACGGAATAATTTGAATTTGGTGGATCGTAGGGCAAATCTGACTACTGATTTCACACAAAGGTATATACCTCCGCATTCGATGGTGGTATTTTTGTGTTGCTACTCTTTCTTCTATTGCTCCAAGTCATACTGCCCCCCTTACTTGCACACGTTCGAAGGGTCCCATGTTGCTTGTTGCCTGGGGCCCCCAGGGACCCTTGCTACGCCTTTGCGTGTTCCTACATTTGAATCCAGTGTCTTTTACACAGCTTTTGACTCACCTGAGGCTTGACGTTGTGGACAGTCCTTCTGAAAATGTTCCACCGATCCGCACGTCCGACAGCTTCCACCTGGGTAACAAACATGCAGTCAAAATGTGCGGCGCCAGAGAAGAAGAAAACCAAATCGGCGAGGGAACCTTGGGCGTAGAGGCCTTTGGGGTTGTCCGGGCACGAGCGTGACAAATGTCCCGTCTGACCGCAGATGAAGCACTTGGCGTAAGGGTAGTCGCCTGCAATAGTCAGAGGGGGAGTTGACGACTCCAAGGTCATTTGCAAAAGGAGAAGCGGGAAAGGGTGTCCCGACCTACTGCGGGGTCCACTTTGGCCCGGCAACGCTGGATGTCGTGCTCCGCCGAGCCGCAGCGGTAGCAGATGCCAGCGCCCGTCTCCCGCTCCCGCTCGGCCTCGGGGCAGTCAGCAAGGCCGTGGCCGGGCTTTCTACAGTTGAAGCACAGCTGTCCGACGACAGTGACAGACAGCACTTACAGTATATGAAATAGAACATCTCGACCACTCCTTGATGTCTGCGATTTCTGCATCGCGACCCTTGTTATATTACCATGTTTCCACCATAAAATCCCCCAAATTTATCTTTTAAGAATTACAAGTCTTTCTATCCGTGGATCCCTCTCACAGAAAGAATGTTAATAATGTCAATGCCATCTTGAGGATTTATTGTCATAACAAAACAAATACAGTACTTATGTACTGTATGTTGAATGTATATATTCGTCCGAGTTTTTTTCATTTTTTTCTTAATGCATTGCCAAAATGTATATGATCGGGAAAAATTATCAGGAATGATTGGAATTGAATCGGGAGCAAAAAAAAAGCAATCGGATCGGGAAATATCGGGATCGGCAGATACTCAAACTAAAACGATCGGATCGGGAGCAGAAAAACATGATCGGAACAACCCTAGTTAAAATCATGGCGTCTTTAATTCTGCTCTCACGTGCTCTTGCCTCCAGTTAGGGTTTTGCTGTTTAAATTTTTTTTTTTTTAAATGCCCTCCTGTTCAAAATTTTTCTTCCCCCAAAGAATAGAGATTCTGAAATTTGGTCAAATTGGGGGTGTCAGAGCGTAACTTCAAGTCACCTGAGTGCTTTCCGCCATATGCCTCTATAAAAAATGTAAACAAAACATTTAAAAATATTTACAAATAAAAGATTTACTGTTATGTAGCTTTTTATCTAAATTTGAAAAGAATCTGTCTAAAATTGAAGGATTAAAAGGATTTTAAAGTCCACTCACCATTTGGCTCTTCTTGTCCGTCTGCCTCTTGATCCTTCTGTTTTCTCTCCTGTGGTCCTTCCTCAAGGCCACCTCCACCTCCCGCTTCAGTTCCTTCGGCTCTACCGTCGCAGAGGAATGGCCGTTCTGCTGCAGAAACTCCAGAAAGCCGTTGACGTCCTGATCCGCGTAGTCCTTCTTCTTCTTCTTTTTCCTCCCATCGGCGGCGAGTTGTACCGCCGGAGCCCGGCTCCCCTGGGCTCGACCTCCCGTCGCCTTCAGCCGACTCCACGGCGTGGCGTCGGCCGCCTTGTGCTTGTGGACGTTGTTGGCTCGCGCCCACCTGGTCATGGCGGCGTCCTCAAACTGGGACACAAGACATTATTTTGATATTTGATTCATCAGCGATTATTTAGATCATTCGTTCACTCCTACGACAAATCAACTAATTTACAGTTATATTACACTGGCCTTTCTAATTTCGCTGGAAGTCTTTGTTAGCACTCCGAATATTGCAATGATGAGGTTGGCAGTATTATTCACAAGTATAACATTAGCTTTCATTGTTATAATGATGATAGCCAACTATAATACACATGCCCTTAAAACTAAACAGCGCGTCATTTTACAGGTGTGTCTCCTTGAGATTAAACAATGAATCTCCGGTAAATTTTTGCTTCTGAATCCTAAAAATTGATTATTGAGCAGCCTAGACACAAGCTTGTGTTTAAAGGTAATATTCTGATAATAGTAGAACTATTACTCTAAAGTGTAATGTGACTTGACCTGACACCAAAACTATGATTAATACCATTATTTAATAGTACCATTGTGATTTTTTAAAAATTCTTTTTTCAATATCTCATTTTTATTCATTATATCATTTGCTTTCATCAAGGAACACACATATCAGAATATTTGCTGTTGTTCCCCCCCCCCCCGTTTTTTTTTTTTTTTTTTAAGGAAAATAATAAAACACACATACTTAAAATGTAAAGAACATTTTTTTCTTTTCAATTACTTTTTAATTTGTAATATTATTATAAATATAAATAAACAAAATACTGTAATATTAAAAAAGGACAGCAGGTACTATTTTCCCTTTTTTAAAACAAACAAAAAAAATTATTGTAAGTTATATATAGATTAGGGCTGTGAAACGATTAAAATTTTTAATCGAGTTAATTACAGCTTAAAAATTAATTAATCGTAATTAATCGCAATTAATCGCAATTCAAACCATCTATAAAATATGCCATATTTTTCTGTAAATTATATATATATTCTGTAAAATAATTTGTTGGAATGGAAAGATAAGACACAAGATGGATATATACATTCAACATACGGTACATAAGGACTGTAGTGGGCATTTCACTCTACTGTCATTTAAATCTGTCTATGCTGTCCTCACTCCGAAGCGTCTACTTTTTCCAAAGCTAGACAGCTAGTGAACGACACCTTAATAATCAGACTTCTTCCTTTTTCATCTGATTTATTAATAAAATGGCCTCAAACCACTGTCCTCTTTAGACCATAGTGAAACTACAAAAAAAAGTACACAAGCATTGCATTAGCAACAACGTTAGCTTAGCACGCTATACAGGTTCACTAAACAAAAAGCGTCTCATACAAAAAATATAACATTTCGCTTACTGACATAATATGTACATTCTTTACAACAACCATACTTACGGACAAATCTTCTCCAAGCAACATATAAGCACAACATTACAACGTAGGCGTCAGCCCGAGACGTCGTGCAGCCATATTGAACTGGCAAGAAAGCAATAAACTATGTCGCAAAGCGACCACAAGAGTTCGCTGTTAGACAGCACCAAAAAACTTGCTGTAAAACTTACCAAAAGGCAGAATACTGTCTGAGCGGGACATGTGCGTTAATTGCGTCAAATATTTTAACGTGATTAATTAAAAAAATTAATTACTGCGCGTTAACGCGATAATTTTGACAGCCCTAATATATATATATATATATATTCCCCACCAAAAAGCTCAATACGCTCAGTTGTTTTGTTAGTAATATTACAACATTCTATTTTTTTTTTATTTAGAGGTTTGAATTACAGCGAATTTGTTCTAGAACAAATTGAAATCCTTGATTAATTGCGCCACATTAAGCTCTCACTAACTTCAACTGGTATTGCACTCGAGGCCGAACGCAAATTAGTCATTCAAACAAATAAAATGACTAAATTAACATCAAATATGACAGAATAAGGAGAACTTGTTACCCCTATTAGCATGCTAACTAGCTATTATGCTGTTGAGTACTTATAAATAAAACTTAATATCTGCAGTCGACTACGACTAAATATTGAAGTCCAAACTCAACTTTTAAAGATTCAACCGCTTGATTAAATCTTAAAATAGGCGCAAAATTACCTCGAAAAGTTAAAGGTCCATGTGTTGATATTTTCCCGGAAGCTGTTTTGGCATGTGTCGATTGTAAAAGCAGTGGTACTCTATCGCCACCGTCTGCTTCGGAGGAATGCAAAATTTGACGAGTAAGATACTGTTCGGCGATAATTATAATAATTTAATTACTTCATGTATTAAATCTATATGAACACTATCCGTAAACAGCTTCGTATTTCAAAAATGTGAGACGAGGCGTTGAGAAAAGGAACGTGATTGACGTAAACACTGTGCGACGCGCAGTTCCATGACGTAAACCCTGCGACGCACATGTGCGGGCAAGGGAATCTGTAGCAATGGAGACCGACAGACTTCAATTCCACGAAATGGGTCTTGACGACCGTCTTTTGAAGGTAAGGAAGCTCCTTTTGTCGTCTTAGGGGCGAAATAAACGCAAATGTTAACGTTTTGCCGCCAAACGAAGCGATAAAATGCCCCCAAAGTCGCATGAATATAGAACTGTTTGGCTGTCGTCATTCGTAAACACGTTGCGAAAAGGAGCGCAAACTGTGACTGTTTGTACTTCTGGCATCTCTATCAGTGATGTTATGACGGTAACTCAAGGAGTATATTGACACATTACACAAATTGGATTGGCATTGTATTGACACTATGTTAAGTGTGGCCTCGGCAGTATTTCTAAAATAATTGCAGGTGAACAAAATGAGATGGAAACCTGTTACAACCCAAACATCTACATGTGAAATAATATTAAATCTTGCTTAATTTGCTAGTCTTTTAATGAAAATAGTATCTCATCTGTGTTTGATTTAATTTGCTCAATTTGTTTCAAGAGTTCATACCAACAAGGTGGTGTGCACTTATTTTCTTTTTCTGGGCAGTTGGATCCAGGATGATTGTTTTTTAAAGCGATGCTGCGTATGTACACGCCCTTACTGATGTAAGCTAAGCAGAGCCAACACTCAACCTTCTCCTACAATTAAATAAAAGTGAATACTGTGGTACCTCTACATACGAAGTTAATTCGTTCCAGGACCTTGTTTGTAAGTCGAAATGGTCCTATGTCAAGCAGGATTTTCCCATAGGAATACATTATAATTCCATTAATTTGTTCCACAACCCAAAAACCTACACTAAATCCTTAATAAATACTGCTGGTAGTATTGCAAATGACAATTACACAAAACAAAACAAATGAATTATAAATAAAAATCGGAATAATATAATTCTAATAATAATAATTCCTGTAATAATGTAACGAATCGGGTTCTAATGTGGCGTACGTTTTTTGGTGTACCTGAACGCACCGCGTGGCTGACATGACAGAGAGAGGTAGGGGTGAGCTTGAGTTTACTTTCGTTTTCAATGTTTTCTTGAGAACACCGTCAACTGAGGTAGGCGTTTTGTGTTGGATAAGTTAAATAAATGATAAAAACGTGACTAAGCCTGTGATATCTTGGGTGATGTTATCACAATAATAATTGTCACCTTGACTTATAAAGACTGGCGAACCGTGGTCGGAGGACGACCTTGGAGATGTACAGTATTGTTGAGCCAGTTCACGGATACGCACCCCACGCTCATATTTCTCTATAATTTGCATCTTCATTTAGAAGGTAAGCGTCACCTTTTTCCTTATTTCACCGCATGTACCAACCTTTTTGAAACCTGTGTTGATTTCTCACACAAGAAAATCCGGCGTGCGTTCGTCTGTGGTGCTGTCATGTCATCGTATTTTGAGCATGTCCCCAGATGTAGAAACAAATGGCGAGTCAAATTTTATGTCGGATGTCGAAAAGTTTTTGTGTGTCCAAGCGATCGTATGTCAAGGTACCTCTGTATATCTAAAAACAATTCAAACCGCGTACATGAAAATAGAAAGACGTTTCAAAATATAGGAAATGAACACTTAAATATTGTCGAAAGGAGAAAATGATTTACCATACAATACCTGTCTGTCATAAAGTGCCATTTGAAAGGGTGCTATTATTGTTTAGGCGGTGGCAGATCTAGGTTGGTCCCAGCCCACCTTGATCCAAGAGAAGGCCATTCCCCTGGCTTTGGAAGGCAAGGATCTCCTGGCTCGAGCCCGGACCGGTTCCGGAAAAACGGCGGCTTACGCCGTGCCGCTCATCCAACGCATCCTGGCCTCCAAGCAGGTAGTAAGCGCACACGTTCGCCGGTGCCAGACCGGCAGCTGTGACCGTTTGCCTCTGGTTTTCCTTGCCTTCAGAGTGTTCGGGAGCAGGATGTGCGTGCCCTGATCTTGGTGCCTACAAAAGAACTGGGCCAGCAGGTCCAGGCCATGATGAGACAGCTGACGGCGTACTGCTCCAGGGATGTGCGCGTGGCCGACATCTCCGGGAAAGCTGACGTGTCTGCGCAGAGGTGACTTTAGTCTTGTCAAATACATTTGCCCGTCCTGGACAGATGCGTGAGTTTCGCGTGGTGCTGTTGCAGGCCTGTCCTGATGGAGAAGCCTGACGTGGTGGTGGGTACTCCATCCCGTGTGCTGGCCCACCTCAACGCGCGCAACCTTCTCCTGAGCACGTCGCTTGAGACACTGGTTGTGGACGAGGCCGACCTGCTCTTCTCCTTTGGCTTCCAGGATGACCTCAAGAGCCTGCTGTGGTGTGTATGAATGAACAGTAATTCATAGTATTTAACTTATTGCCTGAGATTGACAACAATAAATGTCCTATTCATTTTACTATTCCCTGCAGCCACCTGCCAAAGATCTACCAATCTTTCCTCATGTCAGCCACCCTCAGTGAAGACGTCCTCGCCTTAAAGGAGCTTCTGCTGCACAATCCCGTAAAAGCCTCCTCATTCCGGTGAGCTGAGCGAGCGTAGTAGATGGCGAAGGCTCACGACCGGTCCCCCCTCAGGTGACTCTGAAGCTGCAAGGCTCCCAGCTGCCGGACACGGGCCAGCTGCAGCAGTTCAGCATTTGCTGCGAGGAGGAAGACAAGTTCCTACTGGTCTACACGTTGCTCAAGCTGCGGCTGGTGCGGGGCAAGACGCTCATCTTCGTAGGTGCTGTGGAGCGCAGCTACCGCCTCAAACTCTTCCTGGAGCAGTTCAGCATTCCCGCCTGCGTCCTCAACTCGGAGCTGCCCATACAGTCCAGGTAGGTCCCACAGACCCTGACAGAAACGCACAAGTGGAGACATTGTTTCTCCTGATAGCAAATACAGTGGGGCAAATAAGTATTTAGTCAACCACCAATTGTGCAAGTTCTCCTAGTACTTGAAGAGATTAGAGAGGCCTGTAATTGTCAACATGGGTAAACCTCAACCATGAAAGGCAGAATGTGGGGGGAAAAAAACAAAATCATATTGTTTGATTTTTAAAGAATTGATTACCAAATTAGAGTGGAAAATAACTATTTGGTCACCCACAAACAAGCAAGATTTCTGGCTGTCAAAGAGCCAACTCTTTCTATCTTCTTCTAATGAGGTCTAACTAGGCTCCACTTGTTACCTGTATTAAAGTGATCCTCTAACTTAAATACATGTAGGCTCTAATAAACCACAATTGTTCCCTTGTACTAAAATATGTTGTTAGAAACACATAAAATGTGAAATCAATGGCCATATTTTATAATATTTAGTCCATATTTTGACTGTTAGTTGGCGCCATGGTTTGCGGGCTCGCAGTGATGACGTCATTGGTATCTTGCGTGTTCAACAATTGCTTATTGCTGCCTAAACTCGCCAAGTAAAATGCCACGATGTGCTGCTTTTGGATGCAATCTCCAGTCAAATGGAAACAAGGGGAATGAAGTGAGTGGTCAAGGTGGAATTATTATTTTTAGTGAATAAATGCACATAAGTGGAAGCTTCTCCCCCTTTTTGGTCCCTGTATGCACGTATCCTACCCACCACGCGTTACAACTGGCACCTGAACATTTTTCCTGGATCTTCAGTCAAGTAAGGGATCCGTCTATTTTCTGGATCCGACGGTCCCACCACGTCTGCAATGTTGGTTTCAGATCTGAACATTTTTTTGATTCGTAGGTCGCACAGCGGCTTTTCGTATGGGTCTATTTTGTGGAATCGGCCGGCTGGTTGCGGCTGCGACTTTGCCATGGGATCGGTCTAATTCCTGGATCTTCGAGTGAATTAAAAAAACACGGATTTGGATTACTATTGCTATCTTTTTTGTTGACTATTCGTCGTGGGAGTTTTCCCTAAATCATACTAAATAATTAAAGCACTATGGCACGCGACAGTGACTCTGACGTGGACCTTACAACAATGTTGGAGTTCATCAGGGAACCCGTGTTTGCGTACTGTTGAGCTCCCGAGTGAAGAGAGTTCAAAGTGGAAATATTATTTTTTGTGAATAAATGTGATAAGTGGAAGCTTCTCCCCTTTTTGGTACTTTTATACACGTATCCTACCTACCACGCGTTACAATGTACAAGAAATGGATTACACAAGGTGTGCTCTTTGGCCTGTACTGTATGTAAAGCACACGACAGCTCTGCATCCTAACAATCTACATAATTATATTGGGATAAGTTTGAAAACGCAATATGCTTACCTTGAATATCTGCTAATAAAACCGTTCCCAACAATATACACTCTCGCTCGCAACCGGAGTTCCCAACAGCACTCTCTCGCTCTGTTCCCATTGAGACTCACTTGCAGCAGGGCATCACCAACTTTTGTCTTATCAGGTATTTGCTGCACACATTTTTCACTGAAGCTCGTCTTGTGAACGACCGACAGTACTGTCCTGCTCTTCACTTTTCAGATCTGGTTCAAATAGGATTGGTAGAACTGACGACATGTTGGGAAAGCTAATGAGTGACACGCTGGAATTTCGGCAACGGGCCCGGTGACGTCACGCACTGCGACGTAACAAGAATGGCGACCTATCACTTAAAATAATTTTACAAACTTTATTAAAACATAAACATTAAGAGGGGTTTTAATATCAAATTATTATAACTCATACTAACATTTATCTTTTAAGAATTACTTGTCTTAGAAATAGAGGATCCCTTTAATGGCACCTATTTTCGGTATAAAAGATACCTGTCCACAACTTCAGTCAGTCACACTCCAAACTCCACTATGACCAACAAAATTGGTAGACCTGCACCAGGCTGGGAAGACTGAATCTGCAATCGGTAAAACGCTTGGTGTAAAGAAATCAACTGTGGGAGCAATTATTCGACATTGGAAGACATACAAGACCACTGATAATCTCCCTCGATCTGGGGCTCCATGCAAGATCTCACACCGTGTCGTCAAAATGATAACAAGAACGGTGAGCAAAAATCCCAGAACCACACCGAGGGACCTAGTGAAGGACCTACAGAGAGCTGGGACCACAGTAACAAAGGCTACTATCAGTAACACAATGCGCCGCCAGGGACTCAAATCCTGGACTGCCCGACGTGTCCCCCTGCTGAAGAAAGTACACGTCCAGGACTGTCTGCGGTTCTCCAGAGAGCATTTGGATGATCCAGAAGAGGACTGGGAGAATGTGTTATGGTCAGATGAAACCAAAATAGAACTTTTTGGTAGAAACACAGGTTCTCGTGTTTGGAGGAGAAAGAATACTTAATTGCATCCGATGAACACCATACCCACTGTGAAGCATGGCGGTGGAAACATGCTTTGGGACCGTTTTTCTGCAAAGGGACCAGGACGACTGATCTGTGTAAAGGAAAGAATGAATGGGGCCATGTATCGAGAGATTTTGAGTGAAAATCTCCTTCCATCGGCAAGGGCATTGAAGATGAGACGTGGCTGGGTCTTTCACCATGACAAAAAACACACAGCCGGGGAAACAAAGAAGTGGTTTCGTAAGAAGCATTTCAAGGTTCTGGAGTGGCCTAGCCAGTCTCCAGATCTCAACCCCATAGAAAATCTGTGGATGGAGTTGAAAGTCCGTGTTGCCCAACGACAGCCCCAAAACATCCCTGCTCTAGAGGAGATCTGCATGGAGGAATGGGCCAAAATACCAGCAACAGTGTGTGAAACGCTTGTGAAGAGTTACAGAAAACGTTTGGCCTCCGTTATTGCCAACAAAGTGTACATAACAAAGTATTGAGATGAACTTTTGGTATTGACCAAATACTTATTTTCCACCATGATTTGCAAATAAATTCTTTAAAAATCAAACAATGTGATTTTCTGTTTTTTTCCCCACATTCTGTCTCTCATGGTTGAGGTTTGCCCATGTTGACAATTACAGGCCTCTCTAATATTTTCGAGTGGAAGAACTTGCACAATTAGTGGTTGAACTTTGAAATACTTATTTGCCCCACTGTATACAGTAGATGACATTGTCCTTTCCACTTCAGGTGTCACATCATAACGCAGTTCAATCAAGGTTTCTACGACTTCATCATTGCCTCGGATGAACGGGGTCTGGACGACCCCACCGCCGCCACAGCGCCACAGCCGGCAGGAAAAGGCAAGAAGAAGAAAGCGGGAAAGTGAGTCTTCTTTTCAAACGGGCGCTTTTTCTCTCCAAACCATGGCGCAGTGTCTTCAAGTGAAATTTGCACTTTATCGCTAGGACTAAAGAGAAGGAATACGGCGTCTCCAGAGGCGTGGACTTCCAAAATGTCGCCAACGTCATCAACTTTGATTTCCCTGCCACCGTCGAGTCCTACATCCATCGAGTTGGAAGGTAAACTGTTGCCGATCCCATCTTTTAAATGCTCAATCATCCTTCTGCTCTGAACTGAGATGAGTTTATCGCTCGTACCAGTGTTGTGTTTGGCAGCCTTTTGGACAAAAATACTTCTTCGTCATACAGGTAGTCCCCGGATTACGACGTACTCGACTCATGTGATTTCGACTTTACGACGGCGGAGTCTCGTCTACCATTTTGTCTCCAGTCGTTTTTTTTTTTTTTTTTTGTCGCATAAACAGTACCTTTCGTGTTGATGACCAATAAACATCTGTGAAAGGAACTGGAGTCTCATATGCCATTAGCACACACGCACAAATGTATGCAAGCATGTGGCGATAAAACGCAGCCGTGAAAATTACCGCCCCCATTTTTATTTACTGTGCCATAAATGGACTCATTGCATACAGGCTTAGCAAGTTCAATAAAACAAGTCGTTAGTTAGTTAGATGGACTTACGATCTGCCAGCTTCTTGTCTCCTGTTGTCTTCCAAAATTACAACTAGGTGACGGTGCAGCTAAGCTTGGCATTGAAGAGAGGACACAACAGTGTACCCTCCTTTGTTTCGTTGAAATAAGTCAATGTTTTGGCCACTCTGGTTCACTTTTTTGGCTTCGTGCCACTTTCCCCTATGGCATACCGAGCGTCTGGGATTCTCAACTTTCCACGCATATATTTTTTTAACCCTTCATTAACCGTCGACGCGTTTACGTCATCGATGACGTCAACTCGTCGGGACAGCTCTAGTAAATTGGTGCCGATTCCATCTTTTAAATGCTCAATCCTCCTTCTGCTGTGAACTGAGATGTGTTTATAGCTAGTAAAAGTGTTGTTTGGGGCAGCCCTTTTCATTTTTGTCTTCTAGTGTCAGTCGACGAAAATGTTTTCGTCTGTAAAATTCAAACGTTTAAGTCCAATAATTAATTGATAGATACAGGTTTCCAATAATTTCGGATGGAACATTGACAGACGAGCACATATTTTAGCATCTTGAAGGACACCGCCAACTTGGTGATGATGATGCACATTCAGCAAGAAAACAGTACATCATTTTCAATTAATTATACCAACCTAGACGCCACGAACTATGTAAAAAAAAAAAAAAAAAAAAAAAAAATTCTCCACTGTAGGGTACTCATGCTTTCTGGACAGGGGATGTTTCATTTCCGTACCTTACCTGCCATTGACATCGCTATACATTCAAGCAATTTGGACTGGGACGGTTAAAATAACACAACTCGGTACATTAAAATATTATGATCTTTAACTGACGTTTGAATGGCTGCTTTTGGTTTAGGACAGCGAGAGCTGACAGTCCGGGCACAGCCTTGTCCTTCGTCTCTCACACGGAAAGCGCTTTGCTCTCGGAGGTGGAGGAGACTCTGATGGGAGGTAAGCCGACGCGAGCGCAGGAACACGCCGGCTGGTCTTACCATTTCGCTGTCTGTTGCAGATAACGCGGAATCCTCCCTGAAGCCATACCAGTTCAAGATGGAGGCCATTGAGGGTTTCAGGTACCGATGCAGGGTGAGTCTTGTTAAAAATATACCGGGGAATGAGAACAGAACCGTTTGGTAAGGGCAAAAGCATCAGGGGAACTTTAGCAATGTCTTTACTAGGGATGTCCCGATCCAGGTTTTTGCACTTCCGATCCGATACCGATACTGGCCGATACCGGCCAATCTGAGCATGTGTTGAAGTTTAAAGTTATTTAGCCTCCTTACTTATTTGTCAGACTTATGTTGAAAAAGGTTTTAGTACTCTTGATAACAACTAGCCAGCTGAATTAGGTGAGTTTGAACAACACACAACGGTTGGTAACAAGAAACTGACCTGTTTATTCAGTGTCAAACACAAAACATTATAAATAACAAACAGAAATGGCATAGTCAGTCAGTAAAATGTGCAAATAATATTGTAAACTGTCTTAAAAAAGCAAAACATACCAACAACCTCAGTGGAAAATCCCCCTAGCTATTAGATGCTTTTAATGTTTATGCATTAGTTACAAAAATTGTATAAAAAGTCTTAAATAAACGACAATTTGAGTATCAAGTTAACATTTTAAAACAGTAACTAAAATACTAAGTCCCCATTCTGTATCAGCAGCTTTAAACTACATTCAATTCATTTAATTTTGCGAATCAACTGTTAAAGTTGTTAAAATTGCTTCCATTATTCCATAATTTCCCTTCTGTCTACTTTCGACATGTGAAAGTTTTAAAACTGTTTTGAAGACAGATTCAAGTCAAGATTTTGCCGATTTTGGAGTATTTTAGATAAAAAGTTAATTAGGTTCGCTTGGAAGGTTCACAACAGCCTACTAGGGAAGTCGTCTGCTTTAAGATGGCGGCTGTTTACTAACGCATCTGGTTTTCAATACTTCAATGTTGCTAACGCAGTCGAGTCTGTCGTGTAGCATCTTGTTCTATATACATATGATATCTATTATCTCCAGTAAAACAACGTTGACGTAGTTTGTAGCGGCTATCAGCAGCAGTCAGGTATTCTTGTGTTTTTTATCCAGCGGCATGAGTTGAGCTAAAGCCGTGAGTTGAGCATTGGCATTACCCGGGTCTAAGACAAGTTATGTTTACTTTCGGGACACAATGCGGTCAGTTTCTCATTGCGTCCCGCTTTACTTGACATATTTCAATAATCGGAATTTGGATGTTTGTGATTCGTTCTCGAATCTTCCACGGTCGAATCGCGTGTTGGATGGTGCGTCTTTAACGGCTTGTCATCCAGAATGAATTCTTCGGCAATGACTCCTGTTATTCCCTGGGCTTTGGGACTGTCGAGTGCCAGTTTGTCACGCATGGCAAAAGTTTCTGCCAGTGTTAGTTGCGTAGGACCTTTCTTTTTGTCTTCGGTTTTCTTAAAATACTCCTCATATTGTTTGTGGTGGTATTTCGCTAAGTGCTTGATTAGGTTGGTTGTATTAAAACTTCTTACAGCTTTACCACTACGCTTGCCTTTATTGTGGCATATGTTGGTCCCTGCCTCTTTGTCTTTGTCGTCCTTTAAGGTGAAATGATCCCACACAGCTGACATTTTTACCGATAAAGTCTCTCGGTAAATTGGGAGACGGTAATGTAAATGTAGTGTGTTGAAGGTGTGCCTTAAAATGCGGACCGGATTTTAGGGAAACCGAAGCAAAAACTGGAATGGATTATGTAAACCGGTGCGCTGGAAAACCCGGACCGGACTTTAAAAAAAAAAAACTGGATCGGAAGTCTGGATCAGAATTTTTCCCGTGTTCCGATACCGATGCGCATTTTTTTGCCCATATCGGCGTCCGATCCGATCCAAACATCAGATCGGGACATCTCTAGTCTTTACCCGCATCAGGGCTGAGCATCTCGCTGACAATGGCTTTGCTCATCAGGATGGCTCCAGTGTGTTGCAAGAGTTAATCTGCTGTAGTTACTGTGCGCTCAATATATCAATACAGTTGATTTTTAAAGCAACCTTGGTTTGTCTTACACCGTAAATGGCAGCTGATGAGGTAATTGCGGGTTTTTCCACCACGAAGGATGCAATGCGATCGGTCACCAAGCAGGCAGTGAGAGAAGCCCGACTGAAGGAGATCAAGCAGGAACTTCTCAACTCGGAGAAGCTAAAGGTGAGGCATCTATGAAAATGACGTTGCGAGAGGGCCGCTTCTGATTAATCGCCTGTTTTTGTCAACCAGACATACTTCGAGGACAACCCCAGAGACCTGCAGCTCCTCAGACACGACCAAGACCTTCACCCTGCCGTCATCAAGCCTCACCTGAAGAATGTCCCCGACTACCTCGGTGAGTCACATTTGCTTTTTAGCATGTAAACGCTGACATCTGTTGACACGGTGACCTCATGCAGTCCCCGAAGCGTTGAAGAACGTGATCGACCCTCTGTCGAATAAGAGAAAGAGGAGGAGGAGACTGGAAAAGCCCAAACCACACGGAGTCGTCAAAAGCAGCTTCAAGGTTAGACACCACTCACTGTCGTCCCCTCAGGAAGTATCAAGTATGACATCCCTAGATGATGTGGGTTTTGTCTTCTCTTTTCTGATGTTTTCTCTTCAGGGCAAGAACCCTCTGAGGAGTTTTCGCTACACAAAAAGAGAGAAGAACAGGAAGCCGAGACGTTCGTAATGAGTTTGAATGATGGGTGATTTCAAAGATTAGGTACCTCTTCCCCGAAAAAGGCAACAAAAAAATCTGTACATTTTCATTTGTAATAAAAAAAAATCCACGCTTGTATTTGGTCATTCAGTGCCACTGACAGTGACAAACATCTACGTGGGAGGGCAGGAAAGACTAGGGTATGACAGGGCAGGTTAGGTGAAACATTTTATCTCCGGGGCTGCCATTGACGGCGATAGATGTTGTTGGAATTTGACCTTTTAGCCAGATTGCCGGAATGAGGCCAGCCAAATCGTCAGAACCGCGCGAGCGCAATTCCAGTGACCAGGGCCAGCCAAATTGCCAGAACTGCACTGGCGCGATTCCAACAACCCGGGCCTGCACAACCCCGACAACCCGACCAAATGGAATAGAATAGCCCTTTATTGTCATCATCCAGTTGTAAAATAAAATTGTGGAGCATCTCCCTTTACAGTGCAGGACAAGTAAAAAAAATAGTATAAAATCTGAATAGATTTGAATGTGTATGAGGTAGTCTTTCAGGCAGTGCAAATAATCTCAGTTGAAGTAGCAACTAGAGATGTCCCGATCGATCGGCATCCCAATCGATCGGGTCCGATCACGTCATTTTCAAAGTATCGGAATTGGCAAAAAAATATCAGAAATGCCGTTTTTTAATATATATATATTTTTTAATTAAATCGTTTTCTAATTGTATTTAACGTTACAGACATAATGTGTTACACTCTTCCAGAGTCTTTAGTTTAAGCTTAAGGTAGGGTTATCAAATTTATCGCATTAACGGCGAGAATTAATATTTTTTACATTTATCACGTTACAATATTTAACGCGATTAACGCATGCGCTGCAGTGTGTTTTTATTTTTAATCATGCTTTTATTAACATTGCAATTATGTATAAATACATTCATAACTATATAAAGAATATGAAAAAAAAATACATTGATTCACACGAAAATGTTTTCTTTGGTGTTTTTATTAAAGAAAAATAGCAGTGTATTAAAAACATAATAAAAGAGGATGTAAGGAATGTTATCGCCACCTACTGGTGCATCTGCATTTTGAATGCGTGTCTTCAAAGCAGGTGTCTCCAAACCGGTCCTCGAGGACCGCTATGGGTTCTGGTTTTTGTTCATACCGATCAAGCACAGACCTTTTAACCAATGTGGTTTCTACTAAAACAAGCAGCACCTGACTGCAAGCAACTGATTACACATATAAAACACCTGATTGGTGAAAAGGTGTGGTCTTGTTTTATTGGAATGAAATCCTGCACCCACTGCGGCCCTATGTGGAATAGTTTGGAGACCACTGCTTTAAAGGGTGGAGTCACATAATCTGAGCGAGTGTCTGCACGTCAGTTGTTAGTCGTCTCCCATTTTTGTAACGTTGGTGGTGCATTTGGCAACTGCGGCTCTCCTTGCCCACATGCGAGGGCATCACAACACCTTGACCCATTCAGTGCCATTGATGAGTATGTCGTCGAGATGAAAGAAATGGATCAAGCAAAGAATGAGTGGTAAATTGGGAAAACGTATGTTTTGTGAGTCCTTCTGCTTGCGCTACAGAGTCCTAAATGGTCAGTCGATGGTGAATTGAAAGGGATAGTCCTCAGTGGGCACAGAGTCAAAGTTGATGCTGTCGAAGGGGTTCTCTGTGGACAGGTTGTCCACGGGGAACCAGGAGTCGTACCAGGAAGTTGTTGTTGTGGGTTTCCTTGTGGTGGTGGTGGTGGTGGCGACAGTCGTCGTCGGGGGGGCGGCAGTCACGGGCGTCGTCCTTTGTCCGGCACGTTGCTTCAGCAGCCGCAGCCGACGAAGTCGCAGGATCCGCAGCCGGCGCAGTCGCTCTGCCCGCTGGGCGGCAGCGTGCTCCTCTTCCGGGGAGACGGTGACAGCGCCGGCCGACGTGGGCTTGGCCCGCTCTGCCTTGGCCACCACTCGGATGGGCCGGTTGCCGTTGAGCGCTAGGATCTGCTTGATGCGGTCCCAGTTGGACTTCGCTAAGGTGAAGCTGCAGGACGTGGCACCCGAGTCGTAGCCCACCATGCACAGGCGTGTCTGCGGCGTGTAACCGTCGGCCTTGGCAGTCACACGGTACTCACCGGGATTCAGCAAGCGCCAGTAGTCTCCGCCCGAAGCTGCAGCCAGAGAACGTGACGGCATAAATACAGTGGGGAGAACAAGTATTTGATACACTGCCGATTTCGCTGGTTTTCCCACTTGCAAAGCATGTAGAGGTCTGTAATTTGTAGCATAAGTTCTCTTCAACTGTGAGGGACAGAATCTAATACAAAAAAACAGAAAATCACGGTGTATGATTTTTAAATAATAAATTTGCATTTAATTGCATGAAAAACGTATTTGATACATCACAAAAATCGAACTTAATATTTGGTACAGAAACCTTTGTTTGCTATTACAGATACCAAACGTTTCCTGTAGTCCTTGACAAGGTTTGCACACACTGCAGGAGGGATTTCGGCCCACTCCTCCATGCAGATCTTCTCCAGAGCCTTCAGGTTTCGGGGCTGCTGCCGGGCAACACGGACTTTCAGCTCCCTCCATAGATTTTCTATCGGGTTCAGATCTGGTGACTGGCTAGGCCACTCCAGGAACTTAAGATGCTTCTTACGGAGCCACTCTTTAGTTGCCTTGGCTGTGTGCTTTGGGTTGTTGTCATGCTGGAAGACCCAGCCACGACCCATCTTCAGGGCTCTCACTGAAGGAAGGAGGTTGTCAGCCAAGATCTGGCGATACATAGCCCCATCCATCCTCCCCTCAATACGGTGCAGTCGTCCTGTACCCTTGGCAGAGAAGCAGCCCCAAAAAATGTTTCCTCCTCCATGTTTCACAGTTGGGATGGTGTTCTTTGGGTTGTACTCATCCTTCTTTTTCCTCCAAACACGACGAGCCGAGTTAGACCATAAAGTTCAATTTTGGTCTCATCCGACCTTCTCCCATTGCTCCTCTGGATCATCCAGATGGTCAGTGGCAAACTTCAGACGTGTCTGGACATGCACTGGCTTCAGCAGCGGGACCTTGCATGCGCTGTAGGATTTTAATCCATGACGGCGTAATGTGTTTCCCATGGTTTTCTTCGAGACTGTGGTCCCAGGGATCTGGGCTGATCCCTCACCTTCCTCGTGATCAGTAATGCCCCACGAGGTGAGATCTTGCATGGAGCCCCAGAACGAGGCAGATTGACCGTCAACTTGAACTTCTTCCATTTTCTAATAATCGCTCTAACAGTTGTTACCTTCTCACCAAGGTGCTTGCTTATTTTCCTGTAGCCCATCCCAGCCTTGTGCAGGTCTATTATTTTATCCCTGATGTCCTTACACAGCTCTTTGGTCTTGGCCATTGTGGAGAGGTTGGAGTTTGTTTGTTTGAGCATGTGAACAGGTTTCTTTTATACAGGTAACACGTTTAAACAGGTGCAGTTACTTCCGGTAATGAGTGGAGAACAGGAGGGGTTCTTAAAAAAGAACTGAGAGCCGAAATATTTACTAGTTGGTAATGTATCAAATACTTATTTCATGCAGTTAAATACAAATTTATTATTTAAAAATTATACAATGTGATTTTCTGGATTTTTGTATTAGATTCCGTCCCTCACAGTTGAAGAGAACTTATGATACAATTTACAGCCTCTACATGGCTTGCAAGTGGGAAAACCAACAAAATCGGCAGTGTATCAAATACTTGTTCTCCCCACTGTACGTGTGGATTCAGTGAAACTCTGTACTTCACTACTTAAGAATTCCCCATGTAGCTAATTGACCTTTCGCAAAAGCACGTGTCCGATTTAGATAGTCCATAGGCACATCGCTTTAGCAGTTTGGATGTCCGCAACTTGTTGAGCCTTTTCTTCTTCTTCAGTTAAGATTTATGGTAGTTGGAGATTTCAAAACCACCATGTCAATCAGTTAGGCAATGCACCATTCAAGAGTTTGTCAGATCATGCTCCTTAACGACGTTCTCTAGTACATATGATTGGTTGACAGCCTTTATTTTGCAAAAGGTCAATTGTGCTGCTTATGTGTTCTTTGAAACACTCTAACATCATTCTTGGTATGATGGTGGGGTGTCAATTCCCTGCAGATTTTGGTTATTTTTTTATGGTGACAAAAGTACCGGTGATGACATCGTGGCGTATCCCCTCCACGGATATGGTGGCATTGGCCAGTGCGTTTCCCTCCGTGTCTTTGACCATACCTTTTATCCCACGGTGGACCTGCATGTACAAAAGACATGGACAACGGTTGTTGGCCAACCTATGTAAGGAACATGCAGACACAGCCAAGGTTCTCACCTGCTCGATGAAGGACAGCAGAGCCTCCCGGTTGTTCTCCCACTCCATAGGAAGTTCGCTCTCGTGCGGGAATTTGTCGCAGCCTAAGAACACTGAGATCTCCATGCAGTTGGTGTGCAGGTAGCTGAAGTCGTTCATGCCTGTGGAGACGAGGGCGCAATTTTACAGGTGTCTACCTACCGGGGCTAAAGCTGACTGGACGCCATTTATTTTTTTGAAGGCTTCGCAAACACTTACTGCCCACTACGGGCTTCCAGCCGGCACGGTTAGTGACGCCTTGGCCCAAGGTGACATCGTCACCATGGCAAGATCCGCGCTGGACCTCTGTCATGGATAAATGACTGTGGGCATACGACATGGCCAGCCAGCGGAACATGACCTCGTCGGGCGTCTCCCGCGAGGCACCCTGGTTCTGAAGCTGAATCCGAGCCCACGTGTCCTCGTTCATGTCACCGTTGGACCTCCAGCGTTGGTCGTCCATCAGCTTGGACACCACAAAGTCATCAGGACAAGTCGCAATCCCGAGAACAAGTCACACAACAAATGGCATGGTACTCTACTAAATTAAGATGTTCTAATTCAAGTAAAGTTTGAATCTCATGAATGCCAAGTCTTGAATTAGTTTAAGCCAAGCGGGTCTTGAAATGTTGCTTTCCTGCTTGTCGACCTTACTGAAATTTGCGGCCGCTGCATGTCGAAAGGGTATGTGACCAGTTTCTCGCCGCCTTGCAAGTTGGCGCCCAGCACGAAGGGAGTGCGCTCCATCCAAGAAATGACGGCTTTGGTTTCGACGGCCATCTAATGTTTGCACCAGAAGTTGGGTAAGTAAGTATTAGGTCTGATGAGGAAATCCCCTTTGAGGGGTAGAATGTCACAGTTATCGCTTTCAACTCACAGATCCGTTAAGGAAGTTCTCTGGCATGGCAATGTGATGGTTTGGTACGAAGCGAGGAACCCAGCCGCGGTCTTCCGCCCCCCACAAAATGCTGTTAAGATCCGGGAAATTTTGAAAAATGTCGTAACCCTCCTGAGTCCAATGACCCAGTACCCAGTTGCCCATCTCAGATCCCTGAAGGAATCGAAAAGACGAGCGCGTCAAGCCTCAAAATGCGACAGTCAAAGCTAAGCTTCTCTTGCTATTCCTACCGCCTCGAAGGCCAGCTCGTACGCATCGGGATTCAGGGATGGCACCAGGTGAATCCTCACTCCGTCCACCAGGCGGCGCACACGAGGGTTTTGGTCCTTGTACTCCTTGCATAGGAATTGCATCAGAAGGAGGAGAAGTTCTCGTCCCAGCACCTCATTACCATGGAGCCCTGCGGTGTATCGGAATTCTGGTTCGCCTGGACAATAAGAAACAACTCGATCAAGGCATTATGTTAACATTTTTTCCCTCTGACCAACAGCGGTTTATTTACCCAGCTCGTGTTCCCCTGGGTTGTCTGATATCTCCATGGCGTACATTTTGAGGCCCTGAGAGCTCTTACCGATGTTGTAGATTCTAGTGATGTTGGGACATTCCTCGTTTATGACCTTCATCATCTGGAGCAGACAGAAAAAAATGAGACCTAAACTAAAGCTATGTGACATTGTCCTTTGGGTTGACATGACACCATGAAGGGGTGAAATTGGAGATATTATTTTTCTTAGCCCAGGACATACAAGCGCAAGTGACCTGTCTCATGTCCTTGTAGTTATGATGTCGGAAGTCCAGCTCATCAGAAGACCTGACTTCATTCTCGCTGTGGTGGCTACCTGAAAGATCATCAAACATCTGACATAAATTGTGAGACGAGAATTCTGGAGCAGTGTCTATT
The DNA here is from genome assembly GCF_030265065.1 of Corythoichthys intestinalis. Classification (NCBI taxonomy): domain Eukaryota; kingdom Metazoa; phylum Chordata; class Actinopteri; order Syngnathiformes; family Syngnathidae; genus Corythoichthys; species Corythoichthys intestinalis. The sequence goes on from NC_080411.1 coordinate 3,716,501, forward strand.
TCAAGGAAATAAGGGGTAAGCGCCGGGACTGTTTCTCGTCACACCGACCTGGAAGTTGACAGGCCAGAATCTCAGCCCGCAGACACAAGCTGCCGTTCCAGCTCTGCGGCATGATCCGGATATAGCGCGCCACCACCGGCCATGAAAACTGGTTGAGAACCGGCGTGTCGCTATCGGCGTTGCCGTAAAACAACTGGAAGGGAATGACATGTCACTTTTCTGGATACAGTGAGGAAAATAAGTATCTGAACACCCTGCGATTATGCAAATTCTCCCACTTAGAAATTATAAGCAGGTTTGAAATTTTCATGGTAGATGCTTGTCTGCTGTGAGAGACAATCTAAAAAAAAAATCCAGAAATCACAATGTTTGATTTTTTTTTTTTTTTTTTAAACAATTTATTTGTATTATACTGCTGCAAACAAGTATTTGAACACCTGACAATATCAATATTTGGTACAGTACAGAGGTCGAACTTTTCACCAAGGTTTGCACAGACTGCAGCAGGGATTTTGCACCACTGCTCCACACAGATCTTCTCAAGGTCAATCAGGTTTCTGGACTGTCACTGAGAAACACGGAGTTTGAGCTTCCTTCAAAGATTTTCTATTGGGTTTAGGTCTGGAGACTGGCTTGGCCCCTCCAGAACCTTGATATGCTTTTTATGAAGCCACTCTTTGGTTATTTTAACTGTCTGCTTCGGGCCGTTGTCATGTTGTAGGACCCAGTCACAGCCCATTTTCAATGCTCTCACTGAGGAAGGAGGTTATTCCCCAAAATCTCGCAATACATGTCTCCTTAAGTCAGTGCAGTCATCCAGTTCCATGTGCAGAAAAACACCCCCAAAGCATGATGCCAATGCTTCACAGTAGGGATGGTGTTCTTGGGATGATACTCATCATTTTTCTTCCTCCAAATACTATGAGTGGAATTAAGACCTAAAAGTTCCATTTTGATCTCATATGACCTCATGAATTTCTCCCATGACTCCTATGGATTGTCATTGGCAAACTTCAAACGGGCCTGGACATGTGCTGGTTTAAGGAGGGGAACCTTCTGTGCCATGCATGATTTTAAACCATGACGTCTTAGTGTATAACTAACAGTAACCTTGGAAATGGTGGCCGCGGCCCCTGTTAGGTCATTGACCAGCTCCTCCTGTATAGTTCTTGGCTGATTCCTGACCATTCTCAGAATCATTGAGACCTTACGAGGTAAATCTTGCATGGAGCCTGAAGGGAAAAGGTACCGTTCTCTCACACACAATATAATTGTTTGCATTAGTCTAACACATTAATTTAACTATAGTTTAGGCAGACTTCTCTCAGTGGCCCTGACACAGTAAAGTTAATCACCGTATCGGGGCTCCTGAGGGGGAAATGGAAAAATGGTACCATTTCTCGTAGGCACCGTCTAACTGTTTGCATTACTCGAACACACGGAATACAATTAATCAGGGAATAGTATCATTTCTCATATTTATTGTGGGCCAGCCCGGATAACAAAGTTGATAGCAGGCGCTTGGGATGTCAAGACCAGCGTCGGTCGCTGTGGCAACCACATCCCATCCACGCACGAACCTAAACAGCCCGAAACCGGCCAGAGAGGGATGATCCCAAAGCAACGCCCGGACACACCTTCAGCCGGCCCACTACATCACGGACTTAAAAACATTGGACACTGAGATAACACAGATTTTGCTGCTTGGAAACATGTAGCCTTGGTTTGGATCCAGAATTGTCCCTCCGTCGTCTGTTTTTGCCTTGTTTTTGACCATTGTCGACGAATAAATTGTCAACCTGCTTTCGGCGAGTCTTTTTCAAACTTATGGAACATAGAGTCAGTACAAAGGGTTAACATCCGAGATGAACGCGCGAAATTCCGCCTTCCTGGTTGGCGCGCGCGGAGGCAGCGTCGGCAGAGCGGCACTTTGTTTGGCTGTCGCTGTTTCCATGCGGTTTGTCTGGGGAGGCGAATTTCAACAAGCCCCAGTCTGAGGAAGATTGACAGTCATGTTTAGCTTCTTCCATTTTTTTAATAATTACTCCAACGGTGGATCTTATATCATCAAGCTGCTTGGCAATTGCCCCGTAACTCTTTCCAGCCATGTAGTGGTCTACAATTCTGTCTCTTGTGTCTTTGGATAGCTCTTTAGGGTGTATGGAGTGGACAGGTGTTTATATGCCGCTAAAAGCCTCAAACAGGTTGAAAAGTCAGACTCAAAAAGTCCACCTTAACTCCACTTATTCCTTGGACTTTTTAAAGGCGACTAACAGGTCTTTGAGGTTCACAATTCTAGCTAATAGACAGGTGTTCAAATACTTATTTGAAGCAGTATAATACAAATACATTTTTAAAAAGTCATATCCTGTTATTTCTGGATATTTTTTGTTTAGATTGTCCCTCACAGTGCACAAGCACCTACTGTGAAAATTTCAAACCTGCCCATCATTTCTAAGTGGGAGAACTTGCAAAATCGCAGGGTGTTCAAATACTTTTTTTCCCTCACTGTAGTTCTGATAGGCGTCCCACTACTCACCCATTCGGCGTAGCCGTCGTGAAGAATCTCCCATTCGCGGCTGTCGTTGCTGAAGGCCACGAAATAGGATGACACAAAGTCCTCACTGTAAATGAAAATGGCTTATTAGAGCATGTCTGGAGCGTAGCTTCTTTGCTAAAGAACATGTTTCATTTGAAAAATCTTTTTCATGACTTCCATGGTGTTTGAGACACTCACATCTGCTCAGAGTTCCTTCCCTGCGTGATGACCCCAGAAAACTCCACCTCCCTTCTAGCGTCTACCTCAAACCAGCTATTCGTCTCCTCGGGCTCTGCGCACCACGCACCTCCGAAAAGATCTTGGTTGTTGGTGGAGCCCTAGACACAGAACAAGCTCATTTCTGTTCTGGTATGGTCATGTGTGAAGTCCAAAAGTCCAGTGTGGTCTGGCTGTCCAGTCTAGTGTTGTCGAGATGTACAGTCCCGTTCCGTGGGATCCGGTGACCCAGTCCTTCCACTGGGTTCCAGTAGTCTGCTGTAATCTAGTGCTTCAGATGTGACTGGTCTTGTGGTCCATTTTTGGTTTCGTGTAATCTAGTAGTACTTTCTTGTTCAGTCTATTTTACTCTGATGGTGACGTGTGGACTGGAGTTATGGTACTTTCATTTAGTTTCCTATGTGGTCTAATGGTACAGTGAAGTCTGGTGTATACTGCTGATCCGGTCCACTTGATTGTTGTGTGATTTGGTGGTTCAGTCCATTGTATGACTCGTGTTCCAGTCCATCCTTTGGGGTCTGATGGTCCAGTCCAGAGTCTAGGTTGTTTGATAGTGGATCACGCTTTTACCTGCATGTTCAGTCTTCCCCTCTGGGCGGCAAATCCGTGCGTGGACTGCGAGGAGGCCAGTAGCTGATCGTCTTCCACGCGGTGAGACTCCAAACCCAGAGGAGGACATTCTGGACACAAGACGCACTTGAAGACACTCACATGCAAGAAGACAGTGTTTGCATTTGGTTGACGTTGTTTTACTTTTGGGTTCCGGAGGATCTACCAGGTTTTTAAGTCTCTCCTCTTCCTCCTCCTCCCATTTCTTCCTCAGACGCTCGGCTTTAGCAGAACCACAAATCAAAGTCTTGTCAGTGTGACCGTTTGCACAAAGTCACTATGTGTTTGGGCGCACGCTCCCAAAAAAGTGTGATGTTTGAATTTAAAGTCATTTGAGGATGTTAACGCTTCTGTCGGAGCTGCTCATCACTGACCTTTTTCCGCCTTTTCAGCCTTTTCCCGACGTGCTTGCTCCTCCTCTTGCTCTTGCTTCTTCTTGGCGACTGCAGACAAAAAAGATGCGAACTGAAGATGACAACCGGTTCCCTGACGCTCCCATCCAGACGTTCAGACGTACGGTCGTCGTAGTCGTAGTCCTCGTACCAGGGGATTACCAAGGGCACGTCGGTGGTCTCCTCTGTAAGACCGGCAAACATTTTGCCATAAGGGTCACGACTCGAGGAAATCACATGAGCGCTGGATGTCGGGATATACCTGGGATGTACATGATCACCTCCGGAGTGGTCAGCGGATTTTTGTCTCTGCCTGAAATTCGCAAACAAGCCATATCAAAGTAGATGCCTTGAAAAACATGCACGAACTTTGTTTGTAGACATCTGTTAAGCAAAACAACATGCACTAGAAACCAAAAACCGACACCTACCTAAAAGCTCAATCTTGGTCAGTTGAAACCTGGAACCGTGCGCTATGGTCAGATGAGACCAATATTGAGCTTTTTGGCAACAAACACTCTAAGTGGGTCTGGCGTACCACTAAAGATGCGCATGCTGAAAAGCACCTCATACCCACTGTGAAGTATGGGGGTGGGTCAGTGATGCTGTTTCGCCTCCAAAGGCCCTGGGAACCTTGTTAAGGTGCATGGCATCATGAATGCTTTGAAATACCAGGACATTTGAAATCAAAATCTGTTGCACTCTGCCCGACAGCTGAAGATGAGTCGTCACTAGGTCTTTCAGCAAGACAATGACCCTAAACATATGGCCAAATCTACACAGAAATGGTTCACCAGACACAAAATCAAGCTCCTCCCATGGCCATCTCAGTCCCCAGACCTTGTTTTGTTGGCAAAAAGGGGGTTGTATAAAGTATGAACACTAGAGGTGCTAATAATTGTGACACACATTATTTGATGGCAAATATTTTTTTCTTTATGTGGGATTTTTTCCCCACTGAATGAATGCACTTGTATTGAAGGTTGGATTTTTCTCTTTTTTTCCCATTAAGGTCCTATATTATTTGAATTTTAAAAATATATTAAAAGCTAAAAAACACATCTTTTTCAGGGGTGCCAATAATTATGGCGGGCACTGTATATTTATAATTGCTGTTTACCTAAAAAAATGTTTTATCCGATTACTCAAGCGATAGAATTTTCAGTCGATTACTCGATTACTAAAATATTCGATAGCTGCAGCCCTAAAAAGAACAAAATGCACGTCCTGGAGTGGCCAAGGGAAAGTCCAGACTTCAACCCCAATGAGATGCTGTGGCATGATCTAAAGACAATGATTCATGCCAGACATCCCAGGAATCTGACTGAACCACAGCAGTTTTGTAGAGAAGAATGGGCCAATATTAATCCTGACCGATGTGCCAGACTGATCTGCAGCTACAGTAAACGTCTGGTTGAAGTTATTGCTGCCAAAGGGGGATGGGGGTGTCCACGAAATATTAAATGTGATGGTTCACTTACTTATTTTCACCCCTTCTTTCACTGTTTGCATACTATCCTCATTAAAATAGGAAAAACATATAAATGTTTGGGTGGTTTTAGTTAAAGCAGTTTTTTTCATGTGTGTGATTTTTACAAAGATCAGCTCACATTTGATGTTGATTTTATGCAGAAATGTGAGAATTCCAAAAGGTTCCGATACTTTTTCATACCACTGTAGTGAGCGAGCGGGAATGATATATTACAGTATTTAGTACGATGAATAATTTTTCTATGAAGCGAAAAAAGCTTTGAAAAGCTCTGCGTAAAACCACATTTTTTGTGTACTGAAGATTTCGTATCTCGAGGTACTGCTGTACATGTTATGAAAAATGTTAATGTTAAGAAATCAATTGGATTTGGCATTTCAACTACAAGTGAATAATATTACGAGTACCACCAAATTGCAGTTCCTGTCCTGGCCACACTGGGTCAGCGTGAAAAAGCTTGGGATGTTGAATATTAGTCTCAGGTCTCTCGACCTACTCACCTGGGATCCTCTTGACCAGGTCGGGTTCTTCTGGCTCCACCCACTGGGGTTGCACAGGGGGCACATATCTGCTAGCTACAGAGATGACAAGATTTCAATTTCTAGGTTTGGATTCTAGAACATTCAATGCCCGTTTTGACGTTTAGAAGAATGTACTTGGAACCGTGCTGGGTTTAGATAGCTGTTTGGTGTCTGGCGTCGCCTTGGTACTTGCGCTCGTTGTCGCTGCCGTCGTTGTGGTTGCTACCGTCGTTGTGGTTGCTTTGGGTTTTTTGGGGGCTTTGGGCTTCTTGGTGGCTTTTGGCTTCTTCGGCGCTTTGGGTTTCTTAGTGGGCTTGGGCGCCTTCTGCTTCTTGGCCTTGGCTTCCTTCTCCGCCGCCTTCCTGGCTTTAGCTTGACGGAAACAAGACGCGTCGTCAGTGGCACACTTTCGCAGTGGGAAAGTCTAGTCGAACACCACAAAGTTTGATTTGATGCCACGAGGAATCATACAAGTCACATAACTCAGAATCTTGCTGCCAACTTGAACAACTTCTTTTCAAACTTGTAGGTCGGGTATTGCATTAGGTTTTTCATACCTGTGTCAGGTTCTGTCTCGCTTTAGGCTCAACATTTAATGTCAAAAGTCTTAATTTAAAGTTTGAATTCAAGGTTGGAGTTTGAATTTGGATTTAATAAGACCTTAAAGATTGTTCTCTTTTACTAAAATATGTTATTAGAAACACATATATTATTGCCTTTGATTTAAAAATCTGTAAAATTTAGTCCATGTTTTGTCCTACGAAGGTCGCCATGTTTAATGCACGCTGGGGGTGATGACGTGGTTGGCCTGGAATTGGAGAAAAGCTGTGCTAGCTAGCAAGCGATGCTAATCACATTCTGCTGCTGGTCAGATTGTTTTGTCACTAAGATGTGGGATGGGTACCCGATGTCGGACCTGCATCCAATTCCAGCTCATCAGCAGTGTCTTTAAACCGATCCTAGGCGGCGTGCCAAGATATTGACTTGCTGCCATTTGACAGTTGATATAGCCTTTTGTTGTTAGTGGCATCATTGCATTTTTTTTTTTTTCGTTTGTCTACCTGACCTACTGTCACGGACCCTTTTTGTGTCTCCCTTATCGTGTGTTTTTTTGTATTCAATAAAGCCTTGGACGCAACCCCTCTGTTATTGTTGTCTGCTATTTGGGGTCCTAACTTGCTATCGCATTTCCAGACTGTAACAGATTTGTTGGTTTTTATCTGAGGATTTGACTTACCTATTGCAGCTAATAGATCGATAAACAGTTCACATAGTATCGATGTAGAAAAAAAAAAAAAGGTCCTTGTGGTGTTACTTATTGAGTTCCCAATGCCGTACCTGCATCCAATTCCAGCTCATCAGCAGTGTCTTTAAACTGATCCTAGGCGGCTTGCCAAGATATTGACGTGGTCCCATTTGACAGTTTGTATATTCCTTCGTTGATAGTTGTTCATTGCCCTGTTTTTTCCTTTTCGTTTGGCTGCCTCTCACCGTGGTTTTCCCTCTTTTTTAAAAAAATTTATTTATTTATTTATTTTCGATAATTGATCCCGACCAACTGTCACGGACCCTTTTTTTGTCTCCCTTTTCGCAATCTCGTGTTTTTTCTGTGTTCAATTAACCCTCGTATGCAACCCCACTGTTATTGCTGTCTGCTATTTGGGGTCCTACCTTGCTTCCGCATACCTGGACCATAACGGATTTGTTGGTCTCCATCTAGGATTTGAGTTACTGATTGCAGCTAATCGATCGATAAACAGTACACATACAATAGATGTAGAAAAAAAAAAATACACATACAATAGATGTAGAAAAAAAAAAAACATGGTCCTTTGTGGTTTTATTTACTGAGTTCCCAACGTCGGACCTGCATCCAATTCCAGCTCATCTGCAGTGTCTTTAAACCGATCCTAGGCGGCTTGCCGAGATATTGACGTGCTCCCATTTGACAGTTTGTATATCCCTTCATTGCCTTGTTTTTTTTTTTCATTTGTCTGCCTCTCAGCGCGGTATTCCCTCGTTTGTTTGTTTTTTCATGCCCATTTTTCATCAAATTAATCCCGACCTACTGTCACTGACCCTTTTCGTGTCTTACTCTTTTCGCAATCGCGTGCTTTTTTTGTGTGTTCAATAAACCCTTTTATCGCTTTCCCTATGTCAGTAGTTCTTAACTAGGGTTGTTCCAATCATGTTTTTTTGCTCCCGATCCGATCCTGATCGTTTTAGTTTGAGTATCTGCCGATCCCGATATTTCCCGAGCCGATTGCTTTTTTTTTTTTTTGCTCCCGATTCGATTCCAGTCATTCCCGATAATTTTTCCCGATCATATACATTTTGGCAATGCATTAGGGAAAAAAGGAATAAAACTCGGACGAATATATACATTCAACATACAGTACATAAGTACTGTATTTGTTTATTATGACAATAAATCCTCAAGATGGCATTTACATTATTAACATTCTTTCTGTGAGAGGGATCCACAGATAGAAAGACTTGTAATTCTTAAAGGATAAATGTGACTTTGTATATTGTGACTAAATGTTGCCATCTAGTGTATTTGTTGAGCTTTCAGTAAATGATACTGTAGCCATTTAACTTCTGCCCAAATGCATGATGGGAAGTGCAACCATTACTGTGCGTCGTGGTACCAATTGATATATCTTCTCTGTGTTGGGAAATAACATAGGGTGTTAAGAAAAAGATCAATTACTACCTTTCTTCCCCACATTGCTTCCCACGATGTTTCTAATCGTAGGGAGAGGGATTGTAAGGCTTTAGCCAATTTAAAAAAGGTTCCAAAGGCTGCCAAAATTCACTCTACTCATTTTACACTGCCTTTTAGCTCTATATATAGGTAAAACGGCGCCATTACAGATTGAACGCGACAATGCGTGAGTGGGTTGTGCAGCGTTAAATATTGTAACGTGATAAATGTAAAAAAATATTAATTCTCGCCGTTAACGCGATAAATTTAATAACCCTACCTTAAGCTTAAACTAAAGACTCTGGAAGAGTGTGCCTTTTAGCTCTATATATAGGTAAAACGGCGCCATTACAGATTGAATGCGACAATGCGTGAGTGGGTCGTGCAGCGTTAAATATTGTAACGAGATAAATGTAAAAAAATATTAATTCTCGCCGTTAACGCGATAAATTTAATAACCCTACCTTAAGCTTAAACTAAAGACTCTGGAAGAGTGTAACACATTATGTCTGTAACATTAAATACAATTAGAAAACGATTTAATTAAAAATATATATATATATTTATAAAAGGCATATCCGATATTTTTTTGCCAATTCCGATATTTTGAAAATGACGTGATCGGACCTGATCGATCGGCATCGCCATATCTATTCTTAACCTTGCTAAAGCTACCGAACCCCAAAAGTTTCACATGGGGATTCAGCGAACCCTTCGGAATTAGAAAATAAAGCAATTTTCATTTCAAATTCAAAAGCAAGCTAATAATTTAGCCAATTCCTGTTCAAAATTCTTCTCATTTTGACAGCATGTTTTATAAACAGGTCAAAATTAGAGACCACGCTGCCCATTGGTCTGTTGTATTCCCTCATACCAAGTGCGAGTCAACCTTCCACTGAGCAAACCAGTTCCTCCTCCCGTCAGATCAAGGACTAGCACTTAAAAGACGTGTTAATTGGGAGCAAACCAGTCCAAAACCTGGTCTAAAAAGCCACTTTGCCTAGATTTAATCAGCCTACAAAAATAGGACTTTGCCTTTCTTTACCTTTGCTGAACCCCTGGGGTCGGTATAGACATAGGTAAGTGTTGACTTTGTAGGGCCTACAAAGTAGGCAGCATTAACTTTTGCTATGGAACGGAAAGTTTTTTATCCCATCGAGCGCCATGAGACGTTAATCCCATTTGCTGGCTTGTGGAAAAAGTTTTTTTTTTTCCCCCCAGACGCCAATTTTATCTGCGTTTTGCTACCTGGCCAGCGCTCAACATCGCCACGCTTTTATTTAGCAACAACTTTGAGCGCTTTTTGACCGGAATAGGAAGTGATTCATGCAAAAAGTCAAAATATCTTTATCTGGAAAAGCCGGAAGTTGAAGTTTAAACATTTGTCTGGATCAAAGGTGTCAAACTCGAGGCCTGAGGGCCAGGCCAGGTGGTCTCGCAGCCCCCATTTGGAAGTGTCTCACCTGCCTCCACTTCCTGAGGCGTTTTCTTCCTCTTGGCCTTGGGCTGGTCTTTGTCCACCTCAGGCGCTGGCTGGTCCGACACGGACGCGGACACGACCTCCCGTCTTTCCCGCCTCTCTGCCAGTCCCCCGGCCTGAGCGCCCCCTCCCCCGTCCGCCGCCTCCAGCAGCATCAAGAGCAAGCAGGCCGCCAACATAAACCACCTCATGGCTACAAAGACAGAAAAAAAGGAGACGTGACGGCGTGTCCGTCAACCCCGAGAACACCGGCGTGACGTAAGCGAGGCCCTCGGAGGGGAAGCGACTGGTTCTTCTCCGTCTGAAGCGGCAACTGATTGTTTTCAAGTCTGTCCGCTCCCGCCTCCTCTGCGTCTTCACCCCTTTTTTTCTTCAGGGAGGAGCTTCTGAAGACACTTGAGACCCTTCAGAAGTGTAGAAATGAAGCCAAAAAATCTACTGAGTCATCTATAAAAGAGTGCTAGAAAAGTTAAGACTCCATTAAACCTGTTTCCTTGTCAATTTTGTTCTCCGTGACTCAACAGGACGAATGGATCGTTCACATTGTCTCGTCTTTTGGATCTTTTTTTGGCAGATTGCTCATCTCACTGGACATCACTGACCAATGTCTTTGCAACATGTCAAAACTACGACGCTTCTGCTCCCCCTCATTTGAGCTCGTCTTCTCTTTCTTCCTTGACCCTGGCTTCATCTGTTTCTGATTCCTGCCTTTGCTTTTATCACACCCAGTGAGGAAAGGGGAAAAAATGTGCTTCAAAATACACACATGCCCAAAAAATGCATGATTCGTCATTCGTGGCTGGGCAGGGGTGAAAGGGGCTAGAATTTCTTGCCCGAACTCCCTGATATGAAGGTTGCAAGTAAACAACAAAAATCAACATGGTTTTACTCATTAAACCAAATATATACAGTGGGGCAAATAAGTATTTAGTCAACCACTAATTGTGCAAGTTCTCCCTCTTGAAAATATGAGAGAGGCCTGTAATTGTCAACATGGGTAAACCTCAACCATGAGAGACAGAATGTGGGGGGAAAAAAACAGAAAATCACATAGTTTGATTTTTAAATAATTTATTTGCAAATCATGGTGGAAAGTATTTGGTCAATAACAAAAGTTCATCTCAATACTTTGTTATGTACCCTTTCTTCGCAATAACGGCAGCCAAACGTTTTCTGTAACTCTTCACAAGCTTTTCACACACTGTTGCTGGTATTTTGGCCCATTCCTCCATGCAGATCTCCTTTAGAGCAGTGATGTTTTGGGGCTTTCGTTGGGTCGTTGGGCAGATTTTCTATGGGGTTGAGATGTGGAGACTGGCTAGGCCACTCCAGGACCTTGAAATGCTTCTTACGAAGCCACTCTTTTGTTGCCCTGGCTGTGTGTTTAGGATCCTTGTCACGCTGAAAGACCCAGCCACATCTCATCTTCAATGCCCTTGCTGAAAGAAGGAGATTTTCACTCAAAATCTCTCGATACATGGCCCCATTCATGCTTTCCTTTACACAGATCAGTCGTCCTGGTCCCATTGCAGAAAAAAAGTTCCAAAGCATGATGTTTCCACCCCCATGCTTCACAGTGGGTATGGTGTTCTTCCGATGCAATTCAGTATTCTTTCTCCTCCAAACACGAGAACCTGTGTTTGTACCAAACAAGTTCTATTTTGGTTTCATCTGACCATAACACATTCTCCCAGTCCTCTTCTGGATCATCCAAATGCTCTCTAGCGAACCGCAGACGGGCCTGGATGTGTACTTTCTTCAGCATGGGGACACGTCTGGCAGTGCAGGATTTCAGTCCCTAGCAGCACATTGTGTTACTGATAGTAGCCTTTGTTACTGTGGTCCCAGCTCTCTGTAGGTCATTCACGAGGTCCCCCCGTGTGGTTCTGGGATTTTTGCTCACCGTTCTTGTTATCATTTTGACGCCACGGGGTGAAATCTTGCATGGAGCCTAGTGATGTGTCGGTCGCGAACAATGAAGTGAACGATGAGAGCCGGCACCCTCCCTCGAGAGCCGACTCGGTCATTTTCTCTCTCTCCCTCTCTCTCTAGGAAAGGACGACACACGAACACGGTTTGTAGGCCTTCAAGATGAGCAGAAAACGCAGTAACATTTGGAGACATTTTAATTGGTTAAAGTCACATTACAATAGGGCAGAATGCTGTGTCTGCAAATGTAACCCCTTATAGCCTAATTTATCCTATTTGATACACTTAGAATTTCATTAATTTGAGACTCTTGAATTTTGATTTATTTTTATTTTTTTTTAAATGAAGGATGCAAGTCAACACATGCATCTGTAGGTTCCATGAGAAAAAAAATCTGAATTTAGTTAAAATACTGGACAAATAATTACTGAGAGAAGGAGCTGGATCAGCCCGTCCAAGTTGAAGTATTTAGTTTTCTTGAATGCAAATTTTAAATAAAGCAAGGAGTAGCTTATGTTTGTTTTGTTCGCTGCTGCTGTTGCACTTACTGCTCACTATTTTTGTTCAAATGCAGCATGTTTGAATTTATGTTGGTTGAAGTTTAATTTTTTTGCTTTTTATTGTTTGGAGCCTTTTTAAAGTTCAATAAAATAAGTAAAAAAAACCCTTTCTTTGCTTGATAATTGTTGCTATTTGCAGTCAGTAGAGTGCAATATTTAGTTCACCAAGTCATTCATCAAAATATATGCTAAACTTGTCATAAATATTTAAAAGAAAAGCTAAAGTTAAAAGAGCCGTTTGAGAGCCAAAAATAGACGGCTCTTTTCACTGAGCCGATCCAAATGAACCGGATCACTGAAAAGAGCCGAAAATCCCATCACTAATGGAGCCCCAGATCGAGGGAGATTATCAGTGGTCTTTGTATGTCTTCCATTTTCTAATAATTGCTCCCAGAGTTGATTTCTTTACACTAAGCATTTTACCGATTGCAGATTCAGTCTTCCCAGCTTGGTGCAGGTCTACAATTTTGTCTCTGGTGTCCTTCGACAGCTCTTTGGTCTTGGCCATAGTGGAGTTTGGATTGTGACTGACTGAGATTGTGGACAGGTGTCTTTTATACCGATAATAAGTTAAAACTGGTGCCATTAATGCAGGTAATGAATGGAGCCTCGTTAGACCTCGTTAGAAGAAGTTAGACCTCTTTGACAGCCAGAAATCTTGCTTGTTTGTAGGTGACCAAATACTTATTTTCCACTCTAATTTGGAAATAAATTATTCAAAAATCAAACAACGTTGTTTTCTGTTCTTTTTTCCCACATTCTGTCTCTCACGGTTGAGGTTTACCCATGTTGACAGTTACAGGCCTCTTTAATCTTTTCAAGTAGGAGAACTTGCACAATTGGCGGTTGACTAAATACTTATTTGCCCCACTGTATTAAAAAAAAATGCATATTCTAACTGAGGAAAACGTTACGACACCCTACAACCCAGTAGCTAGTGTTACCCGCTTTAACACTCTTAACTTCAGTGAGACAGTTATTGTAGCCATCTGCCAGTCTTTGACATCGGTCTGAAGAAAGTTTGCCTCACTCCTCAACGCAGAATACTTTTAACAGTGACTAACTGTTGGAGTGAGAGAAACACCATGGTGAGATCAAAGGAGCTGTCTGAGGCCTTCAGAAAAAAGATAGTAGATGCTAATGAGTTTGGTAAGGGATTTCAAAAGCTCCTAATATAAAATCAGCCATTCCACCGTCCGGAAAATAGTCTACAACCCCTAGCAAAAAGTATGGAATCACCAGTCTCGGACGAGCACTCACTCAGACATTTTATCATGTAGAACAAACTCGGATAAAAAGCTTGAAAAAATAATGAGTTCAAAAGTGCAACTCTTTTGCATTCAGAAACACTAAAAGAAATGGATGAAAAAACATTGTGGTGGTCAGTGAATGTTAATTTTATAGAGCAAGTGCAGGGAAATATATATGGAATCACTCCATTCTGAGGAAGAAAATATGAAATCCTGAGAAACAAAGAAATAACAATCAAAACACATCTCTCGTATTTAGTAGCACCACCTCTGGCTTTTATGATAGCTTGCAGTCTCTGAGGCATGGACTTGATGAGTATTCTTCATCAATTTGGTGCCAACTCTCTTTGATTGCAGTTGCCAGATCATCCTTGCTGTGGACCATTTTTTTCAATTTCCACCACAGGTTTTCAATAGGGTTGAGATCTGGGCTATTTGCAATTGACTGGATGAGTCTTTCTCCACGGAATGCTTGAACAGTTTTAGCTCTGTGGCATGATGCATTTTCATCTTGGAAAATGACATATTTTAAATTGAAGGGATAAGAAAGCTGTCTAAAATTTCAATGTAAACTTGTGCCTTTATTGATGATTGAACCACAGCCATCTCCCCACTGCCTTTGCCTGACACGCAGCCCCATATCATCAAGGACTGAGGGAATTTAGATGTTTTCTTCAGGTAGTCATTTTTGTAAATCTCACAGGAACAGCACCAAACGAAAGTTCCAGCATCATCACCTTGTCAAGAGTCAAGAATCTGCATTGGACTGGAGACTGATGATTTCATACTTTTTGCTAGGTGTTGTAGATATGGACGTAAAACAGTCTTGGTTAAAGTTTCAGCATCATTACCTTGACCAATCCTAGAGGAAAGATCAGATCCCAGGATCTGCTCAATCCCAGATCAGATCCCAGGATCTGCAATAGGGACTTCGGGGGGGGGGGGGGGGGGGGGGGGTCATGAGCCACGCCCAGGCGGTCTCCCATCCAAGTACTAACCAGGCCCGACCAGGCTTAGTTTCCGAGATCGGACGAGATCGGGTGTTCTCAGGGTAGTATGGCCATAATCCATTTCAATGTGAGAAAAGCACATATTCAAATAAAAATTCACACTTATGAATGACTACTTTCGGTTAGTGAACGCATTTCGTTCAATGCGGATTCCGTCCCCTCCTGCGTACGCATAGGCGGATTGACTATTCAGGCAAAGTAGGCGATCGCCTTAGGCCCCGGACCAGTAGGGGGCACACAATCAATTGCCCTTGCCCCAACGGGTAAGGGCTTGGGCCACCGGAGCCAGCAGCACCCCCAACTATTCGTCATGTATAATTATGTCAGCATACCAAACAAACAAATAACAATACAAAAAAGAAAGCCATTTGAATGCTACATTTATATTATCTCTCCCCCACACACACGCACTACAATGGACTGTTCCACGACGACGAACTGAGTAATAGTCGCTTAGTTTCATTGAGCGCTGTTTAGCTTCGCTTTGCTCCGTTTACCATCGCTTAGCTCTGCTTAGCTGTTTGTTAGCTTCACTTAGCTTTCCCGCGTTTTTCACGCCACTAAGCTCACGATTTTTACAGCTCACTTGCTACTTTGCACGTCTGCTATCGTTTATTTCGAACACATGAGCGAACGTGCTCTCCATGAGAGCCAAAGTGCAGTGAGGGAGACATTGAGGACGGGTCGCTAATGCCTCTTTTAACTTTCTTCTTCTTCACACCGAACATAAAATACACGACAGCACACCCTGTGGCGAAACAATGCAGTACAGTTCCAATCAGTCATACAATAACACTCAACAGCTGGTAAACAGCATTTGCTCACGAAAAAAAACTTTAAATCTATTAGTGACCCCACAAGCAAGGACGAAGAATGTTTATTTTCACGGAGTGTAAAGCTTTCGATTAGCGGTTTAGCGAACGTACCTCCGGTGAACATTTCAAAATAAAAGCACATGTTCGTCATATAAATAACAATTTCTGGAGTTAATCTCACATACTTCAGAATTAATTTTATAATATGTAGAGTAAATACTACAGAATACAGATTCTACACTAAGAACAGCTTTCAAATGACACTCTTTATGACAAATATGATTGCTAATGAATAATTATTATAATTATTATACTACTGTTATACAGTATATAGTAGTATACTATAATGATAATGTCAGAATTTTTTAAAATCATGTTGGAAAGGCAAAGTCAGTGTTCTGAATCTGTTTACTTTCCATTCTTTTGCACTAGTAAACGCTATCAGAATTTAACCTAATTGTTTATTTGTGATTAGTTATTGTTATTTACATGATTATTTGTACTTTAATAAAGAATTTAAGTGTTCCAAAATTGTTTTGTGAATTAAGCGTCAACAAAAATTTCATTGCTAAATTAGTAAAAAAAAAAAAAAAAAAAGAAAATTATTTGATTAGTCGACTAATCGTAAAACTAGTCAGCTGACTAATCAGGAGAAAATTTGTCGTTTAGGACATCCCTAGTGTACCGGAACATATTTCCTCCACACCCTTCTGACCTTTTTAACCCCTGACCCATGAAGAGGGCCCCTAGATATGTTCGCCTTAGGTCCCAAAATTGCCAAGTCCGCCACTGTGCGTACGTTAATGCAGGGATGACATGACACGTACGCACACAATGGTGCTCGCTCGCCTTGATTTTTCCGCTAGGACTCCCCCCATCCCTTCCACTAGGCTCTAAGGGCCCCAAATCTGATTTATTCGACCTCGGGATTTAGTTGTTTGAATGGCTTGAAGTAAAATACTTGGCTCCGAGCAAAGTCGATGCAGCCCCCCTCCTTGTCAGAGGTGTCGCTGTGGCACCGAAGCAGTTCTTGTCTCGCCTTCGCGATATTTCCTCCAAAGTAAAGCAAATTCAAACATGGCGTCGGAGGGAGAGGCGGGTAACGTTGTTGTGACTGAAAGCGACGCAGCCAAGAGGTATGTTGTCTTCATTTACGAATAGAAAAGCTTGTAAAAGTGAAAAAGAGCGATATTTTCAACGGCGTTCTTAAGAAACGCAAGAAGACGCCGTTTGGCCTCTTAATTCGTCGGCGAGCAGACGTCGCTAGCGATGCACAATGAGACGACTGAAAGCCGGTGTCTACATATGTCAGTTTGTGGCGATTCATCTTGTTTTTCGTCGATAAGTTATCGTCCCTTTTTGAAGGAAAATGATATTTTCAGCACAACTCCCCATGTAGACATTGTCGCATCATACCACAATAAGGTTGCCAACTCCCTGATAAAAAACATAAATAAGGGACACTTCATTGGTAGAACCAACCAGTCGGCCCGATAGCCGTCACCCTGTAATTATTTTTTTTTTGTATGTGAAAAAGTTTTTTTTTTTTTTTTTTTAAATTAATAATTGTAATATAATAATTTTAAGCAAACCGGAATTAGGTACATAATTGAGTGATATAAGCACATGAAAAACAATAATTGGCAGCAATGTATTTTAGCACAAAAATACTAGACTAAAATGAACATCTGTAATGCAAAATTTTAAACCTACAATTTAACCCTGAAGGTCCTGAGCCTTTTGTGTGTGTGTGTATGGTTTTTATTTATTTTTTTTTACTTTTTAAAACGTGTAGACATTAACTCTGAGGTAAATTAATCTTATATAATCCCATTACAGTGTAATACAGGGGTCCCCAAACTACGGCCCGTGGGCCGAATACGGCCTGCCTCCACATTTGGTCCGGCCCCCTGAACAATACCAGAGAGTATTTTGATTATTTTTCTCCTTTCTTCAATAGTGTTATTTATTTCCTGGCTTTTTTTCTGTGAAGAACCCAGGGAGGGTTATTATCTATTTCATTAATAGTGTTATTATTATTTATGATCATTATATATATATATATATATATATATATATTATTTTTTTTTACTTCTTTTCTGTAAAGAATCCAAAAAGGGTTATTTGATTGTGGCTTTCTGAAACACAATACATTTTTACATTTAGGCACTCCTGCAATCGTCACACTTTTTCTGTTACAAATTAACCCCGGCCCTTCATCACAGAAGGGAAAAGTTATGTGGCCCTCACAGTAGGGCTGGGCGATATGGCCTTAAGTACGTATCACAATAAATTGAGCAGATTTACCTCGATAACGATAAATGACGATAAATTCGCCCAAGCAAACTGTTATATAATTTGAAAATTTGAATCAATGCATGGAATACAAATGAACAGTTTCTCGTTAAATTCATTTACCAGCTTTCATTTTAACAATTGCACATGCAGTCTAAACATTAAGTATTAAAAAAAAATCTTGTAAACAATAAGAATTCTTGTGTGAACATTTATAACCGCTTGTATGACTTGAAAAATATCATCACTTGAATTTCATTAAATTCATTCCGCATTGTTATACACTAGATAGTGGCATACGTTTAGATATTCAGAATAAATACAAATACGACACATCCACCCGCCCCCCAGAAATTATACTTAATAAAGGTTTGTGAAACATTTTATTTTTTTCTTTTATTCGGCTCAATTATTTACATCTTATGATTTTGGAAATCCTTACAGTATGCAATAAATAATATTCCTGTTCCCAAGCACTGTGCTTACTGTACTGTATTTTTTACAAAAAATAAACAATACAGTTACTCCCCATCAGCTAGGACGAGCCACTTACAAGACTAGCACTGTCGTGTATTACAAATACTGCTTTGAACACATCTTCACAGACAAAAGGAATGACACAGGCTTAAAGAGGTCAACTTTAATTGTGTAAATCACACTTAATGATGAGACGATCTCCTGGTTGAAATAGGCGACATCCACTTAATTCTATTGAAGATATGTAATGCTGAGGCAATTTGTCAACTTTACTTTAAAAAAGAAACGTGCACTGTTTATCCAGTAGATGGGGCTCTTGTAGTGTGTCAAACAGTGATTCAATTTAGGGCAATTGTCTTAAAAGTGGTTCATTGTTTCAGAAAGCCTCGGTTTTTCCATCCCTATCTGGAACCCGTCAAGAGTTTACTTAATGTCGGGTGAAAGTTTGGCTAAGCTAACTTAAGCCCGACTTCATCCCGTTTACTTGTAGCGTTAGCCGCTAGCGTTAGCAGCTAGCGTTAGCCTACCGGGCTTCTGTTTGATTGGCTTCCTGAAAACCATGTGACTCCAAACGTAAGCACACTGTCTGCTTTCTTAAAGGGGAATGAACATAGCCGAACAACACAGAGTCAAAGCAGGATGAAAAGACTATATTTTCTTCTTTTATTAAATTACCGAATTTACCGACATGGTCAAAATTACGTCGGTCATCGTGAAGAATTTCGGTAACGGTAAATTTTCGGTTTAACGCCCTGCTCTACCTCACAGGAAAAAGTTTAGGGACCCCTGATGTAATATATACAGTTGACTGTACACATTCATTGCACTGTAATCTAGTGTACTACACAAGTGAATACTGCAGTCATTGTATCCTCCAATAAACACCTGCTACCCTACAAAGGTCATTATAAACAACGAAAAAATGAAAAATCAAGTAAAAAACGTTTTCGTTAACCAAATAAATTGAATACCTGGCTGTTTAAAAAAAATCACTCAAATGATGCATTTGGTGTTAAAAACAAAAAACTAATAAAAACTGAACTATAATTCCAGGAAAAATGCTTTTGGTTTGAGTTTTTTTCAATAAATTTCAAACGTAATCTATTTCTTTCTGCGCGAGCATCTTATAACAGTTAAGGTCATGTCTGCGTGTGCGGTGCTGATCCGCCAAGATATAGCGGCGTAACCAACCCGTTTCCAATCTTTCATAATGTTCAAATTATACCGGCTGCATATGAGCTGCGGGTTGACTGCGGACAAGCTCTGAAATACCGGAGCCCACCGGATGGTTTGGGCTATTTTCTATTTTTGGGGCATCCGTCTAAGTGGGCGGAGCCAGGCCTGCAGTCTACAGGCCAGGTGCTTATTTACGGCTTAAACACCAGAGAACATGAACGATTCATTATGGAGGTGGAAAGTCGCAAAGTAATTTACGAGACAGATCCTTTTTTATAAGGACAGCTTTAAAAAGGAATGTGCATGGAACACCATTGCAGAAGCTAGGAGGATGGACGGTAAGTTATGCAAGTTATGTCGTGTAAGACAGTAATTAAATAGTAGGGAACGGGTTGTTGACGTGGTTGGGGTGTCACAAACCCATGGTAAAAGGAAAAAAATTGTTCAGTCAAATCAAGTCTACCTTTCTGTGTTTTTTTCTTTCAAACAAGTTTGTGCTCCTCTAGTGACACGGCGTTGAGTGAACTTCCTGTCAGCATGGACGCCGAGTCTTCCGGTGCCAAGGAGGGCCTGGCAAGTATCCGACGACGGAGGCGGTCACGTTCAAGGTTACGTGATGTGACTTTGTGACGGCAGGAGGCGGCGGGCGACGCCTCGGAGGCAGCCGACACGCTGACCGGATCGGGCGATGAGGACAACGGACGGCAACTTGGCGAGGTGGAGTTACAGTGCGCCTTGTGCACCAAGTGGTTTACCGCTGACACCTTCGCCATCAACACCGCGTACGTACAAAATGCTCACGTTTTAGTGCTGTTGACGGCGTTACACGTCCAATTCGTTTTGACCTTCATTTTATGGCAGTGCTGCTCGATACTTACCATCTTCTCCTTAGGACCTGTCTGCCCTTCATGACCAACTATGTGTTCCACTGCAACGTGTGCCACCACAGCGGCAACACCTACTTCCTCAGGAAACCTGCCAGTACGTTTGCTAGCTCTCTTGCCGGCTGGGGATGGAGCTCACCCAACGCCATGTTGTGCACTCACAGACCTGAAGGAGATGTGTTTGACGGCGCTGGCCAACCTGACCTGGAGATCCAGAAGCCAAGACGAACATCCCAAGACTATGTTCTCCAAAGACAAGGCGAGGGACGCAAATCGTACATCTCACTTTTAGCCGATCGGCCACACTTGACGGCCATTGACATCTGATCTGTTTGAAGTGGGCAAGTGGCAGCGAATGACAAACAATGAACAAACGTTTATTCACTGTCTCCCTCCCTTCAATTGGATTGGACGTCTACAAGTGATAAACTAATTGATGGGAAGGTGTATTTTGGGCAAGGGAAGAACAAATGTTATTTTTCTGAAGGGTTGAAGTTCTCTGTTTTAATGTTGAAAATCTGTCAGCAGGGGGCGGAAGAGGTCAGATAGAAATTTACAGCGATCAGTCGAAGAGTAGCACCCCTTTCACTATAGACAATAGTAGCTCTTGGCTTTAGTTAAATTAACCAATGACAGTATTTTGGTTCCTACCATTAACGCATTGGCTACCATTGATGGTGATGGACGTCCAAATGGAATTGGACGTGTCTTGTCAAAGGCACGGAAACATGGCCATTCAATGCAGCTATCTCAAGTCAAATCGATTTGATTGGTCCAGTTAATGGCAGTTAATCTGTTAATTTCAAACCCACACTCACATTTGTGCTGTGGGTTGGCTTGTGACCTACACAAACATGATTATCCCTATTCTTTGGGTATCCTTAGCAGCGAATGAGTGAAACAATTGGTGTTGAAATTGCCCCCCCCTCACCCCCGGTCCAGACGCACCCGCGGACAGCACCAACCAAAACAAGTGCCGCTCGGCTGACGCTGCCTCGCGTGCGCCCGCCGGGAAGGCCGAATCTTGCGCGTCCTATTATTTTAACCCTTTGTACTGACTCCATGTTTCAAAAGCTTGAAGAACACTCACCGAAAACAGGTTGACAATTTATTCGTCGACAATGGTAAAAACAAGGCAAAAACAGACGACGGAGGGACAATTCTGGATCCAAAACAAGGCTACATGTTTCCGAGCAGAAAAAATCTCTCTTATCTCAGTGTCGAAGGCGTTTCTGGGCGTTGCTTTTGGGTCATCCCCTCTGTGGCCGGTTTTGGGCGGCTTAGGTTCGTGCGCGGATTGGGACGCCCGCTATCAACTTTGCTGTCCGGGCTGGTTGTACTTGTTGTAGGACAAAGCGCTTTGTCCTTGGAGTTTGCTGGGAGAGCTGATTGCCAGAGTTGGTGCGTCAATCTTGTGATAAGACGGCATTGTGTATCTCTTCTATTTCTTAAACTATGGTGTGCTATTTATTTTATATTAGTAGTGTAGTCCTACCGTAAATATGAAAATGATATTATTTCCTGATTAATTATATTACGTGTGTTAGAGTAATGCAAACAGTTAGACGGTGCCTACGAAAACCTGTACAATATGTATGTGTTAGACTATATATGTATTAGACTAATGCAAACAATTATATGGTGTGTGCGATGACGATATCTTTTCTCCTTCATTGGATTTTCTACTTTTGGGATGCAGGACATCATCCCGTTCATCGATAAGTACTGGGAGTACATGACTACCCGCCAGAGACGCGGCAAGTTGACGCACAACAACATCGTCAAGACCATGGTAGCGTTCCACGCGGCATACGCGTGCGTACTTCCGTCCATCGCACGCATCTTACGCCTTCTGCTTCTTTTGTGTTCCAGAGCAAAGAACGAGACGTTTTCCTGGTCAAAGAGCACCCTGACCCCGGCAGCAAAGACCCCGAGGAAGATTACCCCAAGTTTGGACTCCTGGATCAGGTACAAATCACGAAAAAAAATGAAAAAAGTCTTATATATGTATCTCTTTTCAATGCTAAATCTGAATAAATACATTGAACACACACATTATTATTTTTTTTTTTCTGGGGTGTTCGCTACTTTGCTTTTTTCACTTATCACAGTGGGTTCTGGTCCCCATTGACCCCAAAAAACGAGGGATCACTGTAGACGTCTAAACGTCTGGATGTCAGTGGCAGCAGATTGTGATCATTGACTGAAGCGTTTATTTTGGTTTTGCTGCAGGACCTGGGTACTATCGGCCCCTCGTATGATGCCCAGAAGCAGTCGGGTGCAGCGCCGGCCGCCGGGGGCCTCAACGGTCGGTAAAACCAAACCAACAAACATTAAAACAAAAAAGTGTCCGTAAGCTCACGTGAGTGAGACGATGCACTTGACCGTGCTTGCCGTCTTCTGTTCCAGGTGGATCCTCGTACTCAGGTATTGTGGCGGCACATGCGCGTTCCTTTTGTCGTGTCGTTAAAGCCAACTTGGGCCGGGTGGCCGATTTTTTTGCTCTCGTCTCGCTAACAGTGGAGGAGTCTCATTTTATACGCTGGCTTTTCGCTTCAATGTGGAGGAACAGTAGTGCCAAATTTTAATCAAGAAAGATGTCATTGGCTGCCATTGACGGTAATAGACGTTCAATCCGTTTGAAGTGGGAGGCTGGGAGCGACTGTCAGCCTTCCACTTCAAATGAATTGGACGTCTTCAAGTGACACTCATTCCAATTGACAGCAGAAGCATGAAAAGACCTTTCATCATCCCTACCAAGATGGCTTCAGGGCGGCCATTTCAATTCAGAGCAGAAGGATGACTGTACGCCAGACATGTCCAAAGTCCGGCCCCGGGGCCAAATGCGGCCCGTGGTCAAATTTCATCCGGCCCCCAGCCTCTGTCATTAAATCAATAACATCTGGCCTGCACACAGACTTAATAAAATGGGCAGCAGTACTGCATCCAGCAGTAGCTTACACACGAAATGCTGCTCCTCATTTACCCACTAAAAGGCAGCAGCACTTTAACCCTTTATTGCCAAATGTATCGCATTTGATACACCTAAAATTTCATGATTTTCAGACTCATTTAGAATTTTGACATTTCTTTTTGAGAAAAAAAAAAATGATGGATGCAAGTCGACACATGCATCTGCAGGTTCCATGAGAAAAAAACATGTTAGCATTGGTTTTTAAGTATTAGAGCGCTTATTACACATATTCCTTTTGACTTTTCACAAATTTGAAAAAAAGGTTTCATTAGGACCTTATTTTTCAAATTTTGGGATTCTCTGATAATTGCTTCATGTTGCAGGTATTTATGGGCTAAGCAACATTAGTCCATGTGACCCTCTACTTCCAATTTTCTAAAATGGCGACAGTCAACAAAAAAAAGTTGACTGTGACGGCCGACGCTTCAAGGATAGGTGGAAATTGGACTATTTCTTCACTAAAGTACGCAACAACTGTGTCTTGCCTCATTTGCAAAGAGACAGTCGCTGTTTTTAAAGATTTCAATGTGAAGCGATATTACCAAACAAGACACGCTGAGATGTATGACAAGATTACAGGGTAGATACGCAGCGAGAAATTGAAGCAACTTGTTTAATTTCACTACAGTAGTATTTCGCAAGAGCCCGAGAGTGCTCTTGAAAGAGAATGCTGCAAAGGCTAGTTGCGAGATTGTTGAAATTATTCATTAAAAAAATAATAAAGCAAATGTGACAGACTGAATGGCTTGCAAAATTTTGCTTAAATATATTGTTCTACGTAAAGGACGTCAGCCAAGGTCGGCCCCCCCACATTTTTACCACGCCAAATCTGGCCCCCTTTGCAAAAAGTTTGGACACCCCTGCTGTACGCCATATGATCGGATGCCTATTGCTGTCAATGGAAGCCAATGAGTTCATGATATATTTTGGTACTCCTTGTCCTTACAAATCCCAAGTGTAGACAACTGCTCTTGCATGAATGCCCATCCTTGGCGCAAATTAAATGGCCATTCCTTAATGCGGCGTGTGTTTGTGCGTGCTATCCCGTGGCTCGCCCTCCCGCTTTTTCCCTCCAAGTGCCACGCTGCCCTGGCCTCTGCACGCACCTGTTCCTATTTGTTGACTAATTGCCGGGCGGTCTTTTTTTAAATGGCGGCTTAACGTGTGCGTGCGCGTCGTGACTTGCGCTTCTCCCCAAGGTGTTCTGGCTCCAGTGGCGGGCAAAGGAAGAGGCGCCAAGCGCAAGCAGCAGCAGCAGCAACAGCAAGAGGGCGCCACTGCCGGAGCCGCCAAGAGGACCCGCAGGTACTCATTAGCCATTAGTGTTAAAAGTAGCGTTCGCCGTCTTAACAGAATCGAAAATCCTCCTTTGAACTTGTTCGTAGCCCTTGACAGTGACAAATGTCAAATCCGTTTGAACTGGGATGGCTAGCATTGAATGATCAGCTTTCAGAAAAGATAAACACATGCTTTTGTTCATGAAGCAAAGTTAAAAAATTTCAAGAGTTGCGTTGCTTGAATTAAGTTTCATTAACACATAATCATCTGCTTTTACTAGAGACAGAATATTTTCTGTTTTTTTTTAAAGAGTACAAATTTTCATTTTTTTTTTAATTGAGAAAACTATGTAAGTGCTGCAACAATTAATTGATTAATTCGAGTAATTCAATTAGAAAAAAAGATTTGAATCAAATTTTTCTACTTCAAGTATTTGTTTCATTAGTGGCATTGTAATGGTTTGTTTTGAAAGTGTTTGCATTTAGTTTTATTGATTTGGGTGGATACAGTGCCCTCTAGTGGCAACACTGAATATGACATGTTAAAATGGTTGAATCCAGCTGCTCTGTTTTTGTTTGAGCTAATGTTTTTTAACGCATTTGTAATTTAACTCATAGGTATACAGTGGTACCTCTACATACGATCACTTCGACACACGATCTTTTCGACATCCGACGTAAAATTTGAGCCGCCATTTGTTTCTACATCCGACGAGTTGCTCGAAATACGACGACATGACAGCACTGCAAACGAACGCACGGTGGATTTTCTTGTGTGAGAAATCAACACAGTTTTCAAAAAAAGTTGATACAGTTGGAGAAACAAGGAAAAAAGTGATGCTTACCTTTGAAATGAAGATGCAAGTTATAGAAAAATATGAGCTTGGTGTGCGCGTCCCTGAACTGGCTCAACAATACAGCTCCATGGTCCTCTTCCGACCACCGTTCGCCACTATTTATAAGTTAAGGTGACAATTATTATTGTGGTAACATTGCCAAGGAAATCGCCAGCTTCGTCACGTTTTTATCATTTATTTAAGAACTTATCCAACACAAAACGCCCATTGTCTTAAGCAGTTGACTGCTCTCAAGAAAACGAAAGTATTATCTCTACCGCACCGACCTATCTCACCGTGACGTCAGCTTCGCGGTGCGTTCAGGGACAGTAAAAAGTGTCCGCCATATTAGAATCCAATTCGTTACATTATTTACAGGAATAATTATTAATTATTCTTCTTCTTATTATATTATTCTGACTTATTTATTTATAACTTATTTGTTTTTCTATGTTTAATTGCCATTTGTAACAGTGCCAGCAGTATTTATTAAGAATTTAGTGTATGTTTTTAGGCTTTGGAACGAATTAATGGAATTATAATGTATTCCTATGGGAAAATCCTGCTCGACATACGACCATTTCGACTTACAAACAAGGTCCTGGAACGAATTAAATTCGTATGTAGAGGTACCACTGTATTAAGCTTTTTTTGTGGGAATATGTGTTTGAACAATTTGTTAAGAACATCGTTGCAAAAAGTTATCATTTTATAGCATGTAAGCTAGCTGACTTTTGCTTAGCCAATTGTTCTTTTGTTGTACTCTCACCACTGTATTCTGCGTCCATTTTTGGCGGACATGCTTAATGTTCACTTGTAAGCACAAATGATTCGGATGCACTGCGATACAAAATTCTAACATTGGAGACGACGACAAGAAAGAGGGGAGCAGATGTTTGAGGCAAGATGCTCATATGCCCCCTAGTGGGACAGCTAGACACTTAATGGAGACAAAACGAAAAAGCTCGTATGCTACCTGGCAAATTGCCGAGGTATTCGGACACCTCAAGTCACGTGAGAGTGGCTTTTTCGGCACTTGTATCGTGAAAAAATGCTCGCATAATGAGGCGCACCCGACTATAAGCCGCCACCCACCAAATTTGACACGAAAATGCATTTGTTTGTAGATGAGCCGTACCGGACTGTAAGCCGCAGCTGTCCTCACCGTATTATGGGATATTTACACCAAAATATAGTGTCATAAGACTGTCTTAATTATGACATACAGCTAAACTATTGTACTGAGAGATCACGCTGTTGTGGCCGAGGCTGTCTCGGCAGATGGAGTAAACTTTTCCCTCATCACTGTCTGTCTCAAGATAGATTTTTTGGAATCTTTCTTTGACAATTGTGTCGTTTTCTTTCCAAAACACTCCTCCAGTGTCGTTTGCCTTTTGTTTTCCATCGTTCTCCACATTTTTCTCACGCTTCCTTTTTCACAAGGTCCCTCCAACTTCCGTTTCCTGACTATTTTCTTCATTTCCTTTTAGGCATGTGCCGGTTACCGGTTTCACGGTTTACCGTGGTGTGAAAACGTCGCGGTTTCAAAACCACTAAAATTTTCCGTCAGACCGTAGGACGGTATTCGCTATTTTTCTTGTGTCAAAAATGCAGCCAGAAGCGGCTTGGCGCAGCAGCGCTCACCCCCTCCCGTTTGTTGCTGTGTGTGAGAGTGACGCTATCGGCTACACAGCCAGCTAACCCAAAAACAATTACTCCAAACATGAGGCGTACTGTTCTTCAATTTATTGAGCTCTCAAATCGTGGTAAGTTTAATATACAAAATGAATACATTTAAAATGTTGTACAATTAGATTTTTCCATGTGAGTAGCTTCCACAGATTAGCACCATGGAAAAAGTTTGCCAAAAACAAAACACACATTTTCCTTTCAAATTCAATATACAAACTAAGTAAAAGCTTACAAAGATGAATGTTAGCCTAGGCTCAGCTGGGAGAGCAACTTCGTTGAGTGTTACAGCCGCAGAGTGAGAAAACAAGCTTGATTCGCTTGAATGAAGGGGACAAAGTGATAGCATTAATGATCGCTAATTGCGAACGATGATCTTGCCCTAAGCACAAATCCACATTCGCTGGATCAAGGTGAGGTCTCACTCCCAAAGTGTTTAAAAAAAATTTTTTTTTTTTAGATGAAACCTTTCCACAATAATATTGACATTTTAACTAACTTATACATTTTTACCTAACTTATGAATTCCTTATGTTCTTCTTAACACAAAGGCATGTGTAACATGGGTTAAGATTCCCTGATTTTAGCCAGTACTTGTTTTTCCCACACTCCCTGAATGCACCACAGCACATGACAAGTCACATTACACCAATTATCCAATCACCAGTCACCTAGGCACTATATAAGCTTCCTTGACTCCTCTCCCTTGAGTCGTGTGGGAGAGAAGCCAAGGAGCAACAGCTGCAGAACCAGACCTTTTAGTTGTGTTGGGGACCTGTTAGTGTGAGTTCTCAACTACATCCACGTGAACTGGCCAGGTGGTCCTACCCTGCCTTGGGACCACTCCAACAAACAGATGGCGAGCTAGAACTTGAGCCAGGAGCCTGACGGTTCTCTCTTTTTCCTTGTCTTCAAACCAAGTCAGGGTCTGGTAGGAGGCTTAGCAGCCTGTTTTTCCTCTCCCCACTACTCGGGTCAAGCATTCCAAATACCCATTCAACTTTTGACCAATAAAGCAGCGCTAATGGACACTCACCCTGTATTGCCATAAACTGAAGCCATGCATTTGTACTCTTGACTGTTTGTTACTTACAAACGTTGGGGTGGGGAAAATGAACTGGATTTTTGTCTAACTGTTGATCAACTGTAAATTGTGTACACACTGGTGTTTTGTAAATATTTATTTTTTGTGTCACTTTTTGTAAAATACATATTTCACTCAAACCAACTCTGTCTGTCTTTATTCATTGCCGCTGCCCTCTAGTAGCCGAACTAGATCTTCCTGATTTGCCCACTAATTTGTCACCTCAGTGGTGCCCTTAACACGGCTCATACTTGTTACACATGACATCATGTAGACTAGAGTTGACACAGTGGCTGAAAATGGCGAAACTTCACTTAAGCTTTTCCACCCTCAAAAAAAGTCACGCAGTATAAATTTTTTAAAATTTTATTCAGAAGTGTTTTTACTGTATAGAAATTATTTTGTTCTTGCTGTAATCTTGTGCAACTTGAGCTGTGGCTGTGAGTATAGTCTATAAGTTATATTTATTTTAATTTTATTTCAAATATTTTTTTATTGATTATTTATTTTAACAATATATTAATGTTCCAATTTGCAACTATGGTCTGAAAAAAAAAATCCTGTTCAATGGAAAAAAGTTGTTTTTTTTAACACATACATCTCAAAATTTTTGGGAGCTATAATTGCAATACCGTGAAACCGCGGTATTTTTGCTCACGGTTATCGTACCGTCAAAATCTCATACCGGCACATGCCTACTTCCTTTCTTGGTCTCAGATGAGTTCTTACCAAATGAGCTACTGCCCTCCAGTGACCAGTTTTATTGCTTTAAAATGGGTTTTGTGCATTGTAGCAAAGTTGCATCACAACCTAGAGATGCCTGTTGTCAAAAAAACACGTACAATACGTATAAATGTGTTTTTGGGACACTGAAACAATTAAAAAGAGAACGTATTCATACGTTTTTGGGAGCAAATGAGTTAAGTGGTTTTTAAATTGTAATGAGTTTGTCACTGGTAGACGTTCAATCCTTTCGAATTGGGAGGCCAGTGAGTGAACGAACATTTATTCGCACTTCAAACGGATTGGACGACTATTGCTGCCAATGGCAACCAATGAGGTAAAAAGTAAAGTTTTTTCATTCTCTGGCCAAGATGCACCCTCCACTGGTGAATGTCCAATCTATTTGAAGTGGGAGGGTGGGCACCTTTCCTACTTCAAACAGATTGGACTTCCAGTGTCGTGGATGGCAGCCAGTGAGTTGAAAGCGTTTCCATTCATTCCAGTGACCCGCTGTTCTCGGCTCAGCGTCTACCCCCACATGGCTACCCTCTGGAGCACCCGTTCAACAAAGATGGTTACCGCTACATCCTGGCCGAGCCGGACCCGCACGCCCCCGACCCAGAGAAGCTGGAGCTGGACTGCTGGGCTGGAAAGCCAATCCCGGGCGACCTCTACCGGGCCTGCCTATATGAGCGCGTTCTGCTGGCGCTGCACGACCGAGGTACCCTCCTCGATACTATTTGGTGAAAAAAAAAAAAATATATATATATATACACACACACACGCACACACACACAGAAACTTTTTTGATTGACATTCTGGAAATTTATCGTCGTCAATGGCACTCAGAGTTCATATCTTCTGAACACGCTATGGGCTTGTGTAGCTCTCTTACGTAGCCTTCCTGCTAATATGTGCTCTCAAAATCAATGTTGCATCAAAAGCCTGTGATGCTCCAAATTTCCAACAAATGCTTGTGGATAATTTTTCCGGTGTTTTTAAAAAAAAAAAAAAAAAAAAAAAAAAGGAAAGAAAGAAAGAAATTGGTTGACTATTTACAAGTGCCCATGTGTTTTCTTTGCCCCGACTTCTTGTAGCGCCCCAGCTGAAGATTTCAGACGACCGTCTGACGGTGACAGGCGAGAAGGGCTACTCCATGGTGCGTGCCTCCCATGGCGTCCGCAAGGGCTCCTGGTACTTTGAGGTCACGGTGGACGATATGCCTCCCGACACAGCCGCCCGGCTGGGCTGGTCTCAGCCTCTCGGTGAGTTCTGCCGCTGGACTAGGCTAGGCTAGGCTAGGCAAGGCTGAGCTAAGTGAAGTGCACCTTCTGTCAGGTAACTCATGGTGTGGCAGCCATCCAACACCTTTCCCATTACCTTTCCCTGAATTGCCCACAACCTGCATTCTCTTTTCTCGCTCTCCTTTCTTCTACGCTCAGTAATTCTGTAACGCCGGTCCTACTTAAAGGGGACCACTGATAGAAAGACGGTCCACAAATGTGGAAGCAAGCAGACAACAGCATAGTGCATTGCGGAAAAGGGTTTTTTTGAACACACAAAAAAAACAAGATCGTGAAAAAAGAGACACAAAAAGGGTCCGTGACAGTAGGTCGCGATCAACCAAAATAAAAAAAAAAAGGGGGGGGGGGGTGAGAGGCAAACGAACGGAAAACCAAGGCAGAAATGCAACTCACAACGAAGGAGTAAATATGACAAACTGTCAAATGGCAGCAAGTCAATAACTCGGCAAGCCGCCTAGGATCGGTTTAAACACGCTGCTGATGAGCTCCACTTTGATGCAGGTACGACGTCGGGAACTCATCCCACAGCTCTGTAACAAAACAATCTGACCAGCAGCAGAATGTGACAAAATCATGCCAGAAGTCATACTAGCTTCACTTGCTAGCCTGTTGCCACACTAACATGTCATTTGTGTCAATAATGTAGCTTAGTCTGAACAGGCTCACATCTGATTTAGACACTTGCTAAAAATCTGATTTGTGGAGGAATCCGATAAGCCTGCAGTAAATGCAGCCTTAGGAGCAGAGGAATGTGGGACAGCGGGAAAGACGGGTCAATTATGGTAGTTTCCTGACTTCACAGCTATGACCCCACATCTCCAGGTAACCTGCAAGCGCCACTGGGCTACGACAAGTTCAGCTACTCGTGGCGCAGCAAGAAGGGAACCCGCTTCCATCAGTCGCTGGGCAAGCACTACTCGGCGGGCTACGGCCAAGGAGACACACTGGGCTTCCTCATCGAGCTGCCCGAGCGCACAGACACGGCCCGAGCTCTGCCAGACACCTACAAGGATAAGGTGCTGTCCGACCCGTCCCTGGCCCGAGTCGCCATCCCACCGCTTTCGGTTTCTGCTCCGTAGGCGCTCATCAAGTTCAAGAGCTACTTGTACTTTGAGGAGAAGGACTACGTGGACAAAGCTGAGAAGAGCCTAAAGACGATGAGCCCCAGCAGGGTGAGGTTGACCGACGCGGACATCCGTCGTATACGGCGGCTCGTGAGTTCAAAGTTGGCTTTTTGGTGGCAGATGGTGTTCTACAAGAACGGCGTCAGCCAAGGCGTGGCCTTTGAGAACCTGTTTGAAGGAATCTACTTCCCGGCCATCTCCCTCTACAAGAGCTGCACGGTGACTCAGCGAAATGCTTCATCAAACATTTCTTCCAACTGCTAACCAATACTACCTGGATACGCTTAGGAAATGAAATTAATGACAATTAACATTAAATTTATAATTCATAGGTTCCAAGTCGTATCATTATGTTGATTAATATTAAATCAGAAACCACAATAAAACATGAAGTGTTTTTTTTTTTTTTTTTTTTTAAATAACCAAAGTAATATAATTCAAATTCTCAAAATAGAAAAATGAGGCATTTGTTATGTTCATCTAACTAATGTAATGAAACTGTTTTTGTTTGTTTTTTGAATTGAGAAAAAAAAAACAATTACTTTGCCGAATAATACTCTTACATTCAGGTAACTGAGTTACTAACTCAATTACTTTTTGGGAGAAGTAATTTGTATCTAATTAATTACTTTTGTCAAGTAAGATTAACAACACTGGTTAGCAGTATATCAAAATGGATTTTGAATGGCAGGAGCCTCCAGTTTCTGCCGTGAGGTGACCCCCGCTAATCTTTTCCAGCTGTCCGTCAACTTCGGGCCCCACTTCAAACACTCCCCCAAGGACGTCAGCTTCCAACCGGTAAGCACCACTTTGCATCTGTCCGGGTGGGCGTCCATCCATTTGGCCCACTTCCTGTTCTCGTTCTTTAGATGAGCGACATGGGTTGGGGCGCCGTTGTCGAGCACACACTGGCTGACACCTTGTACCATGTGGAGACGGAGGTGGACGGACGCCGCAGCCCCCCCTGGGAGGGATGAAACAACGGGACGTGCCGCCACTTTAATTCTGCTATCCAGACTCACTAATAATAGTTTTTCAAAAAAAAAAAAAAAAAAGTCCTTTGAGTATATAAGCGTTGCTCTCACGTTGGAATCCAGTGTGGCTCCAGTGCCTCCACCTGTACATTTTTGTTTTGTTTTGTTTTTTAAACTGAACTAAATAAAGAGATGACATTTGCTTCATCAGACTATGCATTGAAGAAAGATTTTTAATATTTAACAAATGGGAAGAAAATGTTAGGAAACTGTAAATGTAATTTATAGCAACACTTGGTAACTTTTCAGTTTTGGTCGATTTTAGCGACGCCGGTGGACAAAAGCGGTAGTGTTTTGCCTTAAGAAAGGCTGCGTTTCCCATGAGGAGAAGCGCACACCCGCACAGTGTCGTAAAATTGTCAATCAAAAATCAATCTCCCGGTCACTTTCAGATGGATTAAACAGCATTTCTGTTTCCAGGAAGTGTGTGAAAGGTGAATAGTAATAAGGTAATGAATCCAGCTGTGGCTAAACAATAGCATTAGACGGTCAGCAACCGTGTGGCTAAAACCCCAGCCCATGCAAACTCGTCAGAGTTCGGTTGAAGGGGGCAACATGCCAGCGAAAGCCAGGCCAATGTTTATTCTGTATATCATGGTATCCTCTAGAGGTGTGCAAAATTTCCGATTCTTAGTTTATTCGCGATTCGGCCGTGGAATATTCGAGAACGATTCACAAACATCCAAATTCCGATTATTGAAATATGCCAAGTAAAGCGGAAGTAAAACACACTCAGCGAGCCGGGCGCTCTTCGGGACGCAATGAGGAACGCAGCGAGAGTAGCTAAACATCATGATTCTCATTACCCGGCCCCTCGGGTAATGCCAATGCTCAACTCACGGCTCTATCTCAACTCATGCCACGAGATAAAAAAACACAACAACATACCTGACTGCTGCCGAAAAGCTGCTACAAAGTACATCCACATAATGTTACGGTAGATATCATTTATATAGGACTAGATGCAATATAGATTCGGTAGCGTGAGCAGCACATCTACAAAAAGCTAGATGCAAGCGTTAGTAAACGGCCGCCATCTTAAAGCAGTACACTTTCCTGCAAGGCTGTTGTAGCGAACCTTCCAAGCGAACCTAATTAACTTTTTATCTAAAATACTCCTAAATTGGTAAAATATTGACTTGAATCTATCTTTAAAATAGTTTTAAAACTTTCACATGTCGAAAGTAGACAAAAGGGAAATTATGGAATAACAGGAGCAATTTTAACAACTTTAACAGTTGATTCACAACATTAAATTAATTGAATGTAGTTTAAAGCTGCTGATACTGAATGGGGACTGGAGTTTTTTATTTACTGTTATTTTTGTATATTTGTTTACTACTATATGTTAACTTGATACGGAAATAGTAGTTTAGTTTAGCCTGAGAGTATTTTTGAACAATTTTGGAACTAATGTACAAAACATTAAAAAAAAAAAAAAAAAGGAGGAGGGGGGTGCATCAATAATCGTTTTATAATCGAATCGGAGCCTCTGAATCGTAATCGAATCGTTAGGTGCCCAAAGATTCCCAGCTCTAGTATCCTCCCTTTTTCCCCCTCCTCAGACAAAACTTTTTCTCTCTCTTGTTGCTCTGCCATCTTTGCAGAATTCGCCCAAAAGCATTCACATAGACCTCAGTCTTTATAATGAAAGAGGGAAGTGACGTATGCCAGCACATTTGTAGTTTTTTTTTTTTTTTTTTTAATGTGTCAGGGTTCCTGCCACCCTCCTCAAAGTTAATTAGTGCCGGTGAAAGCGATACAGACCCCCTCGAGATGAAAAAAAGGTGTCATTCAACAAGTTGTCAGTCAACTCATTATCACAAATGTTATGAAAATATTTGATAAAGGTTGAAAAGTTACCTAGTGTTGCTTTAAAATGGTTACTAGTAAGGCAGTAAAACAAACTTGACTGGAAACGTAGTGAAAGACATGAAACAATGGTAAATAAAATGACTATTAGTAGTGTAATAGGTAGCTAAAACTTTTTTAAAAGATTATGAAAAAAGACTTGAAAACCGTAAAAAAAAAAAAAAATTAGTACAGTACAGTCCCTGACAAAAGTCTTGTCGCTTATCCATTTTGTAGAAGCAATTGCCAATAACCTCACTTTTAATAATTCAATTGGATTCAGAAATGGCTCATATGAAAGCTAAGACCCTCCCAAATGTTGTTGAATGTGCAAAAATATATTTGTTTCACTGAAAAAAGATCATTTAATGAAGACATAAAGGTCAAATTTTGGCAAGAGAAAGTAGTGTGAAAATTGAGCAAAAAAATGTACTTCAAATACAAAAATATGTAACATAAGCGAATGAAGTCGTGGTGCTGTGAGATCCAAATGTAATATTTTGTTTGACTTTCATGGGCTTCGACAACGATTCATACAATTTATTGATGAAGTCATCAGGAACATCAAAGAATGTCTTGCATGCCTCCCAGAGTTCATCAACATTCTTGGGTTTCGTCTTCCATGCTTCCTCTTTCATCCTACGCCGGACATGCTCAATGATGTTCATGTCTGGTGACTGGGCTGGCCAGTCCTGGAGGATCTTGATTGAAGTATGTGATGGAGCACCATCCTGCTGCAGAATTTGTCCCTTTTTATGGTTAGGAATGTAAGAGGCAGCTAAGATGTGGTGATATTTAAGACTATTTATGTTGCCTTCCACCCCGCAGATCTCTCGCACACCCCCATACTGGATGTAACCCCAGACCATGATTTTGCCACCACCAAACTTTACTGTTTTCTGAGTGAATCTCAGATCCACGCAGGCTATATTTGCGGCGACTGTGGTGTAATTCAATGGAAGATTCATCTGAAAAATCCACCTTTTGCCACAAAACAGTGAAGTTTGGTGGTGGGCAAAATCATGGTCCGCGGTTATATCCAGTATGGGGGTGTGCGAGAGATCTGCAGGTTGGAAGGCAACATAAATAGTCTGAAATATCAACAAATCTTAGCTGCCTCTTACATTCCTAAGCATAAAAAGGGTCAGATTCTGCAGCAGGATGGTGCTCCATCGCATACTTTAATCTCTACTTCAAAGTTCCTCAAGGCAAAGAAGATCAAGATCCTCTAGGACTGGCCAGCCCAGTCACCAGACATGAACAGGATGAAAGAGGAAGCATGGAAGACGAAACCCAAGAATGTTGATGAACTCTGGGAGGCATGCAAGACTGCTTTCTTTGATGTTCCTGATGACTTGTATGAATCCTTGCTAAACCGCATGGATGCAGTCCTTCAAGACCATGGAAGTCATACAAAATATTAAATTTGGATCTCACAGCACCACTACTTAATTCGCCTATGTTATGTGAAATATTTTTGTATTTGAAGTACATTTTTTGTTCAATTTTCACACTACTTTCTGTATGCGACAAAAGTTTGTCCTGCCAAAATTTGACCTTTATGTCTCCATTAAATGAGAAATCTTTTTTCAGTGAAACAAATATATTTTTGTACATTCAACATCGTTTGGGAGGGTCTTAGCTTTCATATGAGCCATTTCTGAAACCAATTGAATAATTAAAAGTCAAGTTATTAGCCATTTTTTTCTACAAAATGGATAAACGACAAGACTTTTGTTAGGGACTGTATATGTTATTTGCTCTTTTGACTCCATCTTTGAGACAAGTGAAGAAATGACGCTTTCAGTCAGTGTACTCTAGTTGAGTAAATTTACTACTCCTTCAAAATGACTTGACACCAAACAAACCCGAGCAACTGTGTCAAAGTGTCCAAATTCAAGAGCTTTATTAGCAAGGTTCAAGGTCACGCGTCTATGTACAGTATTGCTCATAAATCACACAAATACCCAGGCATAATTTACAAAAAAAGAAAGGCTTTTTTTTAGCTCGAGTTTTGCGCTTTTCCAAAATGCAATTTCAATTGGGCGCCGAAAGAATTCCCGATGTGATGAAATTGTTTTGCAGGGGGCTCCGTTGTCCTTCCTCTATCACCTCCGAGGGGTACTGAGGGACGACAGGAGACGTTCAGCGTTAAAAGTGCTTCCGTAAGAACCACTTCAAATGTTTTTAAACTAAATATAGTCAAGGTATAGCAAGAAAATGGTTTACAGTGATCCTGTGCTACTTCGCGCCCTCGGGCTGTCGCTGAAATTTTTTCAATTAAAAAAATAAATGCAGATGAGCTGTCCCGATCCGATCACATAATCTCCCTCTTCCTCCTGCTGCTTTTCTTGGTCAGGCCGCGCACTGGAGTTGCTTATTAAAGTTAACGATGATTGACAGACGTTAAGGTGTGATCTTGCCAGAGACGCTTGTAAGCAGATACTCCAAAGCGCCGCTTACGGCAATCATTGTTTAACATGTTAAGCAGTTGCTGTGGCAACTCATTGTGTGTAAGTGAGCAGATTGAGAGGATTTGATTAGACTTACTCATTGAACCATTTGATAAACACAAGCATTTTTCGACTTTATTGTTGTTTAAAAATAATCTGGTGCGAGAGTAACATGTTTAGAATTCATCATAATTCATCGGCAGAGTTTGACTTTTGGGCCAGGGGGGGCACAACATGTTGATGACCCCAAAACGCGTTGTCACCAATACAATTAACTGACAAGAATATTTATAATAATAAGTTGAAAATGAACATTTTTTGTTTCCCATCATTCTTCAGGGGAATTCTAATTCAGGCTCCTTAGGACAGCTATAGACCCTACTCACATGACGTCACAACCACGCCTCCGCGCCATGTTGTCCGTCTACTCGTCATGTTAACGCATTACCGCTTCGTAAATTCCTCCTGTTATGGCGTATTTTTCTGCTCGTTAACATTAATAATCATAATGGTGAAGGCGTGTGTGGCGGTGGGTTGCAGTAACAGAGAAGATAGACGGAGAGACTTGAAGTTCTACCGTATTCCGAGAGACCCGGAGAGGAGAGCGAGATGGACTGCTGCAATTCGATGAGAAAACTGGGCTCCAAACGATTACCACAGATTATCTAGTAGTTATTTTATATCTGGTAAGATGCATTTAATATATATTTAGAGGGTTTTGGGCTGACAACCACAATTAAGATCATTGCTAGGCTAATTGCCGACAACATACCGTTTCAAATTCAAGATGCTTATTTCTTCCACCATCTTTTTTTTTTTAAATAATATTTAGCTGGTAACAAGTGAAAGAAGCTGGCCTCGTCTACGGATCATCAGTTAAACAGGTGTGTCCAAACCTTTTGCAAAGGGGGCCAGATTTGGTGTGGTGAAAATGCGGCTGATTCACATAGAACAATATATTTAAACAAATTTTAGCAAGCCCTTCTGTGTGTCACATTTACTTTATTTTTTTTTTTTGTCATTAAGTCATAATTTCAACAATCTCGCCTTTGTGGCGTTCTCTTTCGACACTCGGGCTCTTGCGAAATACTGCTGCTGTGAAATTAAACTAGCTTCTAGTTGCTATAATTTCTCACTGCGTATCTTCCCTGTAATGTTGTACATGTCAGCGTGTCTTGTTCGGTAATATTATCGCGTCACATCGAACTCTTTGAAAACAGCGACTGTCTCTTTGCAAATGAGGCAGACACAGTTGTTGCGTGTTTTATTGAAGAAATAGTCCAAAATCCACCTATCCTTGAAGCGTCGGCCATCACAGTCAACTTTTTTTTTAATTGATTGTCGCCATTTTAGAAAATTGGAAGGGTCACACGAGGTAATGTTGCTTAGAGTGCTGCTCTTAAAAGTTTTTCAAACTTTTGTGAGAAAAGGCTGATTTTGTGTGGACAAGATAGTTGTAGATATCAGGGTAGCGGATGTCAGGCAGAGAGGGCGAAGACAGCGGGTCGAAAAATATCGATTTAGGCATCAAATATGGATCTGGCGAATGGATAGACTGAAGCTTTTCCACATAACGCCTTTTATGCAACGCATCCAATGAGTTTACAGCATCTGAAAGCACCGGGGCTTCCAGGAATTGCTCTATAAACTGAAGGACTAATTGAAACCATTGAGAATAGGGCTAAAAAGAGACGGACAATATGGCGGCCGGATACAGCGACACGTCATTCTGTGACGTTGGTGAGTAGGGTTTTTACTTTTCGCCAAGATCGTCATCCATTGAATATGGTATGCCCTCCGGTGTCGTGCCAACGTAATTACCCCAGTCAAAAATTGTATACCCCGGGCAGAGCCATATGGAAGTAGATTTGTGTGTTCATTATTCGATCAAAAGATGTGTTTGAATGCAAAAATAAATTTGAAACGCCAAAAAATGCATTTGAAAGCTTTTTTTTTTTTTTTTTTTTCCATTAAAGCAACTTTTTTGAAGTAATTTGCCACATTTTGGCTAGGGCATTTGTGCCTCTATTATTCAATCAAAAATAAGTTGCTTCAAACAAAATATATATATTTTCAAATGAAAAAATAAAAAAAAAAAAAAGAAAAATTTTGATAATAGAAAAAACGTTTTTGAATACGAAAACATATTTGAGATGCAAATATTTGCATTTCAGCACTTGATTTTTAATTTCAATCGTTGTCTTTGATTTTAGCAATCTTTTTTGTGTTTTGGCCATATTATTGGTAGGACATTTGTGTCTAAATCATTCAATCCCTCCAAAAGTTGCTTCAATCAAAAAAATATATTTTTGAAAAATAAATTGCCCTCCTCTATTATTTTTTTAAATAATATGCAAAGCAAATGACCGTCGGTGCTAGTCACATGATCCGTTCGAAAAATAATTTTGACCCATTATAAAAATATCATTTTTTGTTCATTTCATTCATTTTTGTTGATTGCTTTATTGCTTTACAGCAGGGGTCCCCAAACTTTTTCCTGTGAGGGCCACAAAACTTTTTCCTTGTCTGATAATGGCTGGGGTCAGTTTGTAACAGAAATAGTGTGACGATTGCAGGAGTAATGTAAAATGTGAAAATTGATTGCTTTTCAGAAAGCCACAGTCAAATAACCCTTTCTGGATTCTTCACGGAACAAAAGTAAATAAAAATGATAATTATAATATAATATAATATATAGGGGTGCACATATTTTTTTTGCCCAGGTTCTCAGAGGAGGACCTGGAGATGTGACTTGGTCCTCATTGAGCTTGAGAGCCGACCCGCCTGATGCGACAAAATTATGACAAGCTTTACTTAGAGCCAATTACCTTTAATTAATTATATTAAGAATTAATGCTTGATTATCAACTGGCACAACAAAATTGCCATTACTTTGATGTGAAATGTAAAGAAATAAACATAAAAGCACTAATTCAAAATAAAGGGCATGATGCGGCTCCCACATTAACTCCAAGCCTCTGTAAAATTGGGATGTCCTCCTCATAAGAGCTCATTGAACATGCATGTTTAGCTTTGTGAAATGCGAGCAAAAACACGTTTGTCAGTGCATGGCGCTGTTCTTCATTAACTTTATTCCGCCTCTTGTCCATAGGGCGAGTGGGGTCCTGTCTGGCGTTGATAGTTTGTTTAATTGCCACATGCTGTTTTTTTGTGCTTTTTAAAGTTTGGATGGCTGAAATCCTTTGACCCTACATAAAATGCGCTGCTCTTATCAGCGACATTGGGATTCTCACGGCAAATTTTGTACCACATTTCCGTGCAAGCATCATTTGCTTCTAGCCACGGTACCTCCTGCAGCCACTTTTCAGCAAAAGTCCTTTTTTTCGGTAGCTCCGGTGATGTCTCTGTTGTCTGTCTTTCTTTTGACGAGGGTGGGGGAACACGGAAATAATTACTCAGTGGGGCCTGCCTCTTTGACATTTTGAGAAGTGATTTTCTCGTGTCTGCTGCAAATACAGTGGTCAGCCATCGGTACGCAAAAGCGTATGGAAGCCGTTGAGGGCCAGCGCGTTTGTCTACGTCCAGTGCGTATGCGCGCATGCGGACCAATTATGTGCACCCCTGATAATATAATAATAACACTATTAATTAAATAGATAATCACTAAATAACCCTCTCTGGGTTCTTCACAGAAAAAGCCAGGAAATAAATAACACAAGTTAAAAAAAAAAAAAAAATTGTTCAGGGGGCCGGACCAAATGTGGAGGTGGGCCGTATCCGGCCCGCGGGCCATAGTTTGGGGACCCCTGCTTTACAGCTTTCATATACATATGTATATATATATATATATATGTACATATTAGGGCTGTCAAACAATTAAAATTCTTAATCGAGTTAATTACATCTTAAAAATTAATTAATCGTAATTAATCGCAATTAATCGCAGTTCAAACCATCAATAAAATATGCCATATTTTTCTGTAAATTATTGTTGGAATGGAAAGATAAGACACAAGATGGATATATACATTCAACATACTGTACATAAGGACTATTTGTTTATTATAACAATAAATCAACAAGGTGGCATTAACATTATTAACATTCTGTTAAAGCGATGCATGGATAGAGAGACTTGTAGTTCTTAAACGAAAAATGTTAGTACAAGTTAGAGACATTTTATATTAAAACAACCCCTTAATGTTTTGGTTTTAATAAAATTTGTAAAATTTTCGATCAAAAAATAAACTAGTAGCCCGCCATTGTTGATGTCAATAATTACTTACACAATGCTCATCATGGGTGCTGAAGCCTATAAAATCAGTCGCACCCAAGCGCCAGCAGAGGGCGGCAAAACTCCATAAAACACAACAAGTGAGCGTTTCACTGTGTACTGTCATTTAAATCTCTCTGAGCGGGGCATCTGCGTTAATTGTGTCAAATATTTTAACGGGATTAATTTAAAAAATTAATTAACGCCCGTTAACGCGATAATTTTGACAGCTCTAATATATATATGTATATAGGAAAGTCAATTACGTGCGATGACACTTTTTGGCCACCGGGGGGGCCTGGCCCCCGCTTAAACTCCGCCTATGTCATAATTACCATATTGGCCCGAATATAAGACGGTGTTTTGTGCATTGAAATAACACTGTAAAAGAGGGGGTCGTCTTATATTTGCGGTCTAGACATTATACCCATTCACGACACTAGACGGCGCCAGATATTATTGAAGTGATGTTCTGTCATGACAAATCTCAGCAACTCTTTTTAGTTTAACCAGTTTGCATTATTTTATTGCAATGTTTTTCCTTATTAAGATTTGTTTCAAGACTACAGTTACAGTTAGACTTCACTTTGATGGTTAATTGTTGTTTTATCACAATAGATTGGTTTATTTACATTTCATTCAAAAACCAGAAGCCATTCATTTACGAATGTGATTGCACTTTAGTTTACATATTTAAATGTTCAGATATTAAAATTTGAATGAGGCAAAATAACATGCTTTTTCTCTCAAATATATTGTTATAATCATTTGTTTCAGATATACTGTAAATATTTTCTGTAAAAAAATTAATTTGGTGTTCAAAAAGTCTTTTTTTCAAACTTGAGTCTTGAAAAATAGGGGGTCGTCTTATAATCCGGGATGTCTTATATTCGGGCCAATACTGTATTACATTTGAAGGAGAATTATAAAAAGCTCAAACTCACAAAAGATTTTGTTGAACAGGCCACTCTTAGGACTTTCTGGAGCTTGCGCCAGTGGCTGCAGATCTTGAGGGCGAGAACCGTTGGGTCCGAAAACGTTGAGCTCGGCAAAACATCCCGTCTCGATGAGCTGCGCGAGAGGAAACTTGAGCCCGACTCCAGACCTGACCCCGCCAAGGGATGCGCACCCACCTCATTCTGCCAGGTGATGGGAACGTTTCCAGTGTTGAACTTGGTGTAGAATTCGTTGTCCGTCTGGTTGAGGGTGACGCCCCGCACGGCAGAGAACTCCTCGATATCTTGCACGTCGCTGCAGTAAACCAGCCTGGGCTGCACAGATGAAACGGTTCACAACGGCACGAGCCGGCTAGCGTGGAAAACGGGCACTTACGTCAGGTTTAAAGGTGGGCTCCAAGAGCCCCGCTTCTAACATTCG
The DNA here is from genome assembly GCF_030265065.1 of Corythoichthys intestinalis. Classification (NCBI taxonomy): domain Eukaryota; kingdom Metazoa; phylum Chordata; class Actinopteri; order Syngnathiformes; family Syngnathidae; genus Corythoichthys; species Corythoichthys intestinalis. The sequence goes on from NC_080411.1 coordinate 3,758,831, forward strand.
GAAGTTGATTTCCTGAAAGAAAGGGTGATCCTGTACGTCTCGTCCTCCCGACGCCTGGCAGCCAAGCCTGCCGTTGGGATCTTTGACCAGAAGCTTCGAACAGGAGACATCGGCGTCAATTTCAGGCTCGAAATTTTAAATAATTCTTATTCTTTAATGGGACACTCATTTACTGCCATTGACGGTGCTAGAGGTCCAATCCATTTTGATTCTTAGAGTTAAATTGGATTTGATGCTAATGAGTTAAGACATATCGCCGGATGGAACCGGAGTTTGTTTCTCATTGAAATGCCCAGAGTCCACAGGAAATCACTCAGAAATGCCCCCAAATCAATAGGAAGTGATAAAAAAGTTGCCCCAAAATCAGGCACAACTAACAATGAATAGGTAACCCGGTATTGACTCAAGATTGATAAGAAGTGACCCAAAAAATGCCCCACAATCAATGAAAATTAACTGAAAATGAACAATGGGTCAGCCTGAAATGCCACAAAATAAACAAAGTGACCCAAAACGAATAGTAGAATGGTATGAAAAGTATCTGAACCTTTTGGAATTCCTCACATTTCTGCATAAAATCACCATCAAATGTGATCTGATTTTTGACAAAATCACACAGATGAAAAAAGAGTGTCTGCTTTAACTGAAACCACCCAAACATTTATAAGTGTTCATATTTTAATGAGGATAGCATGCAAAAAATGACAGAAGGGGGAAAAATAAGTCAATGAACACTATAACCAAACAAGTTCAGTCAGGTGTGTGCCCAATCACTGATGAGTAGTTTAAAGCTGCCCTGCCCACTATAAAACACACACCTGGTAAGAATCCGCTTGATGAGAAGCATTGTCTGATGTGCATCACAGCTTAGTCAAAAGAGCTGTCTGAAGACCTGCGATTAAGGATTATTGATTTGTATGAAGTTGGGAAAGGATACAAAACCATCTCTAAAAGTCTGCATGTTCATAAATCAACAGTCAAAGAAGTTGTCTACAAATGGGGAGAGTTTGGCACTGCTGCTTCTCTCCCAAGAAGTGGCCGTCCACCAAAGATGAGGCCAAGACTTCAGCGCAGAACACTGAGAGAGGTAAAAGAGAACCCTAGAGTGTCTGCTAAAGACTTACAGAAATCACTGGCACAGTCCAATATCTCAGTGCACACATAAACTATATGTAAAACTATGGCCAAGAATGGTGTTCATGGGAGAACTTCACAGAGGAAGCCACTGCTGTCTAAAAAAACATTGTTGCCCGTTTAATGTTCTCAAAAAGGCACTTGGACACTCCACGGAAGTTCTGTGGCAAAATATTTTGGGGACTGATGAAACCAAGGCTGAATTGTTTGGCAGTAACGCACAATGTCATGTGTGAAGGAAAAATGGAACCGCTCACCAACATCAACACCTCATCCCCACTGTAAAGCATGGTGGAGGGAGCATCATGATTTGGGGCTGTTTTGCTACTTCAGGGCCTGGACAACTTGCAATCATTAATGGAAGACTAAATTTAAAAGGATGTTTTGCAGGAAAACCTGAGGCCGTCTGTCAGACAGTCGAAGCTAAAAAGAGGATGGATGCTGCAACAAGACAATGATCCAAAACACAGAAGTAAAAAAATTTCAGAATGGTTTCAGAAGACCATCATACACGTTCTGGAGTGGCCAAGTCAAAGTTCAGACTTGAACCCCATTGAGATGCAGTGGCATGACCTAAAGACAGCGATTCATGCCAGACATCCCAGGAATCTGACTGAGCTACAGCAGTTTTGTACAGAAGAATGAGCGAAGATTAATCCTGATCGATGTGCCAGACTGATCTGCAGCTACAGGAAGCATCTGGTTGAAGTTATTGCTGCCAAAAGAGGGGCCACAAAATAATAAATGTGATGGTTCACTTACTTATTTTTCCTCCTTCTGTCATTGTTTGCATGCTATCCTCATTATAATATGAAAACCTATAAGTATTTGGGTGGTCTTAGTTAAAGAGCATACGACAGGAGAAAAAAAGTCTTAAATAGCATTATTATGTGAATTAGAATCATATTTTGAGACGATTCGACGATATACAACAATTTAGCAAAGCGCAGATGACGAGAAATTTGTCTTTTAATCTGCCGGTTAGCCACGCCTACCATTATAGGGCTCTAGCGTCCCCAACAGGTGGATGACGTCAGCGGGTGACTGGGCTCATCGGTTTTACTATTCAGCCCACTGAGGGGGAATTATTCAGAACGAGGAAAACGCAACGAAGAGAGCCGCAAAATGTCATTGTTTCAGTCTCTCTACTCCAATATTTTTACTGGATATTCTTTTTATCCAAGCATTTTTCCCCAATAGCTAAATAAATGGCTTGAAAAGGACCAGTCAGCCCGTCGAGGGGGAACTATTCACAACGAGGAAAACGCGACGAAGAGAGCTGCAAAATGTCATTGTTTCTGTCTCTTTACATCAATATTTTTACAGGATATTCTTATTATCCAAGTATTTTCCCCAACTGCTGAATAAATGGCATGGTCATGACAAATAACAGTCTTGTGCTAAATGGAATATGAAATCATAAAAATGCACTTATTCAGGCAAAATTACTCCATAATGGTCAAAACTGTCCACTTCACCTTTACTGTCGCACCTCCTGAACGATATTTTATGACACCTAAATCGGACATTTGTCATTTCCCTTCCCTGGCTTCAGAGAATGTAAACAAACCAAGAGGCGTGACAGCTAGCCAAAATGCTAACCTGAACCGAGTGATGTTTCAAAGTCTTCGAAGCGGAAAATCACACATAACTAGCCCGGATTATTTGACATGACGACTGGGTTGTCGATTGTCTTTGCAGATCGGCAAACCGCCCGGCGGAGAGCAATTTACAGTTCGTTCCCCGGGGGAGGGCGGCTGCAGTTGTTGTGCAGCTAACGTGCAGCTAATGTGCACGAGGAGAGCTTTTTACATGCCTATCAATGATCAAACGTAAGTCGTCCTTTATTTAAAGAAAGTTTGTAGTGTTTACTTTGTAATCGCTGTATTAATATTTGACATAATACAAAACAAGATGTTTACTCACTTCCTCGTAAGTCCAATGGTCCCGCAGTAGTAGGGCTTGTTTTGGCCAATATCCACGGTGAATGGGAACGTTTTTTAAACTCCAAAAAGGCGCACATGCCTCTCCCTCATAAAGCAAGATTTTTCTGCAGCCGTTTGGCTGGCGTGATGCGAAAAATAAACGTATTAATCCGCAAAATCTGCTGAATCCTTAGTCCTCATACACAACAGTACGGCTGTTTAGTGAAGAGGACGCCTTCACCCGTACACGTCACAGCGCCCTCCTCCTCAATGCAAGACCGAAGTCGGAAGTCACTCATTTTCATGGCACGGGATTCAAAAAACTAAATAAATATAGCGATCGCTTCCACACACATCCAAGCGGTCCATATCATTCAGGAGCATAAAATACCGTGTGTATTATGAAATAAACATGCTTTTTCGTGTCACATGCACTTTAAAGCAGACACTGATTTTTTCATCTGTGAGATTTTGACAAAGATCAGATCACATTTGATGATTTTATGCAGAATTGTGAGAAATTCCAAAAGGTTCAGATACTTTTTCATACCACTGTAAGTGACCCGTAAAAGCTCTAAAATCAATTGTAAGTGACCCGAAATGAGCATCAAGTGAACCAAATATGCCCTGAAATCAATCGGGAGTGACCCAAAATGAACAAGAAATCCCCCTGAAACACCCTCAAATTAACTCAATGACCCAAAATCAAAATAAAGTGACCTGTAAATTTCACAAAATCAACAGGAATTGAACCATAAAAGCACCAAAATCATGAGCATGGGACCCAAAAATGCCCCCCAAATCAACAGTGAGTAGGGTTGGGCATCGAGCATTGATGGGAACCGGTTCTATCACTCCGATGCTCCCGGAATCGTTTGAATTTCAAAATTTCGATTCCATGTTTCGATGCCCTGACCGCCGAGCGGAAAATAATTGCTCAAGTTCAAAGACTGATATTTATATACTCGTTAAAATTAGCCCTGTAAGAAGTTCATATAATTTTTTAAAAATCATCGAGAAGTTAAGAATTTAACACAAACCATGCAAATTTTTTTTAACCCTACCTTTTTTTAATTGACCCTGCCTCCTAAAAGAAAAGGAATCGAGAATCGTTCGGAATCGAAATGTGGAATCGTAATCGGAACCGGAATAGTTCAATTTCAAACGATGCCCAACCCGAATAGTGAGTGACCAAAAGTCAACAGCAAGTTACCCGAAATCAACAGGAAGTAAGCAAAAGTCAACCAGAAGCAATCTGCAACTGCTACAAAATGAACAGGAAGTGACCCGTTTTCCGACCAGTGCAGCAAAACATCCCCGTCCAGTTTCTCCATCAATTTGGGTGGGCGATCAATTAATTGATCAGTCGGTGAGTTAGTCAAGCCATCCATTTTTAGCACACCTCAACTGCTTGGCGAGGCGCTTAGTCAGTTGATTCCGCCGCTAGCTGAATCGTGTCATTGGTTGCTTGATTGAAAAGAAAAGCCAAGAAGCCTTTGGAGGGAAAGACCGAGAACCCCAATGTCTCCCATGCAATTCTGCCGACCTTGGAGCAGATGTCTTTAGCGCGCGGTTCGAAGCGCTCGCCGTACTCCTCCCGCCGCGTCTGGATCCTTTCCTCCATGTCGTCCTTTTTGGGATGCTCGCCCTTGTGCCTGAAGACAGGCCGGCCCGCCGTCATCTCGTAGATGAGGCAGCCCAGACCCCACCAGTCGACGCTCACGCCATAATACTCGCGGGCTATCAACTCTGGAGCTGCCAGCGCCATTGAAACAAAGTATAAGACGAGACCAAGGGTGTCAAACTCGTAGTTGTGGTACAGTCCCTGACAAAAGTCTTGTCGCTTATCCATTTTGTAGAAACAATTGCTAATAACTAGGGCTGTCAAACAATTAAAATTTTTAATCCAGTTAATCACAGCTTAAAAATTAATTCATCTCAATTCAAACCATCTATAAAATATTTCTGTAAAATATTGTTGGAACGGAAAGACAAGACACAAGACGGATATATACATTCAACATACTGTACATAAGTACTGTATTTATTAGAGATGTCCCGATCGATCAGGAAATAGTCTGAAATATCAACAAACCTTAGCTGCCTCTTACATTCCTAACCATAAAAAGGGACAAATTTTGCAGCAGGATGGTGCTCCATCGCATACTTCAATCTCTACCTCAAAGTTCCTCAAGGCAAAGTAGATCAAGATCCTCCAGGACTGGCCAGCCCTGTCACCAGACAGGGACAGGATGAAAGCGGAAGCATGGAAGATGAAACCCAAGAATGTTGCTGAACTCTAGGAGGCATGCAAGACTGCTTTCTTTGATGTTCCTGATGACTTCCTCAATAAATTGTATGAATCCTTGCCCAAGCCCATGGAAGTCATACAAAATATTAAATTTGGATCTCACAGCACCACTACTTCATTTGCTTATGTTATGTAACATATTTTTGTATTTGAAGTACATTTTTTTGTTGAATTTTCACACTACTTTCTGTAGGCGACAAAATTTTTGTCTTGCCAAAATTTGACCTTTATGTCTTTTTTCGGTGAAACAAATATATTTTTGTACATTCAACATCATTTGGGAGGGTCCTAGCTTTCATATGAGCCACATCTGAAACCAATTGAATAATTAAAAGTCAGGTTATTAGCAATTGTTTCTACAAAATGGATAAGCGACAAGACTTTTGTCAGGGACTGTAGCTTTAAAGGGAACCTCGAACTTGTAGGCTCTAATAAGCCACAACTATTCTCTTTTACTATTAGAAACATATATTATTGCCATTGATTAAAAATCTATAAAATTTACTACATGTTTTGACCTACGGATGGCGCCATTTTTTTACGCAAACAAAGCATGCTGGGGACAATGACGCAGTTGGGCTAGACTGTGAGAATAGCTGTGCGAGCTAGCAAGCGAAGCTAGTATGACGTGACATGATTTTGTCACATTCTGCTACTGGTCAGATTGATTTTTTTAAAGCGATGTGGAATGAGTTCCCAACATCGTACCTGCATCAGCAGCTCATCAACAGTGTCTTTAAACCGATCCTAAGCGGCTTGCCGAGATATTGACTTGATTTGACAGTTTGTCAGCTCATCTGTCGCATGGGAACGTGGGTTCGAATCCTGGTGGAGACCTTCATTTAATTGCTTTTGCTGCACGTTTTGTGAAATATCAACACTGCTGTCCTGCTCATCACTTTTCCGCTTGAGTTCAAATTTAAGGGGCAGAACTGATGACATGTTTAGGTAGGTATAGAGTGACACTGTAGTAGCCCGGCAGCGCCGCCCAGTGACATCACCGCCCAGAGTGCATTGTGTCATCAACAACAATCGCGACCTACTACTTAATTTTACAAATCTTATTAAAACGAAAACATTAAGAGTGGTTTTAATTAGGGCTGTCAAAATTATCGCGTTAATGGGCGATAATTAATTTTTTAATTAATCACGTTAAAATATTTGACGCAATTAACGCACATGCCCCACTCAAACAGATTAAAATGACAGTACAGTGTCATGTGCACTTGTTACTTGTGTTTTTGGAGTTTTGTCGCCCTCTGCTGGCGCTTGGGTGCGACGGATTTTATGACCATGAGGATTGTGTAATTATTGACGTCAACAATGGTGACCTACTAGTTTATTTTTTTGATGGAAATTTTACAAATTTTATTAAAACGAAAACATTAAGAGGGGTTTTAATATAAAATTTCTATAACTTGTACTAACATTTATCTTTTAAGAACTACAAGCCTTTCTATCCATGGATCGCTTTAACAGAATGTTAATAATGTTAATGACATCTTGTTGATTTATTGTTATAATAAACAAATGCAGTATTTATGTACAGTGTGTTGAATGTATATATCCGTCTTGTGTCGTATCTTTCCATTCCAACAATAATTTACAGAAAAATATGGCATATTTTACAAATGGTCTAAATTGCCATTAATTACGATTAATTAATTTTTAAGCTGTGATTAACTCGATTAAAAATTTTAATTGTTTGACAGCCCTAGTTTTAATATAAAATCATTATAACTCATAATAACATTATTTTTTACAAATGACATGTTTTTCTATCAGTGGTACAGTGGTATGAAAAAGTATCTGAACCTGTTGGAATTTCTCACATTTCTGCATAAAATTGCCATTAAATGTGATTTTATTTTTGTCAAAATCACACAGACGGAAAAACAGTGTCTGCTTTAAGTAAAACCACCAAAACATTTATAGGTTTTCATATTTTAATCAGGATAGCATGCAAACAATGACAGAAGGGGGAAAAATAATTGAGTGAACCATCACATTCAATATTCTGTGCCCCCCACTTTGGCAGCAATAACTTCAACCAGACCTTTCCTGTAGCAGCAGATCAGTCTGGCACATCAATCAGGACTAATCTTGGCTCATTCTTCTGTACAAAACTGCTGTAGTTCAGTCAGATTCCTGGGCTGTCTGGCATGAATTGCTGTCTTTAGGCCATGCCACAGCATCTCAATGGGGTTCAAGTCTGAACTTTGACTTGGCCACTCCAGAACGTGTATTACTAGAATGTTCTTCTGAAACAAATCTGAAGCTGATTTACTTCTGCGTTTTGGATCATTGTCTTGTTGCAGCATCCATCCTCTTTTTAGCTTCAACTGTCTGACAGACAGCCTCAGGTTTTCCTGCAAAACCTTTGAATTCATTCTTCCATGAATGATTGCAAGTTCTCCAGGCCCTGAGGTAGCAAAACAGCCCAAATCATGATGCTCCTTCCACCATGCTTCACAGTGGGGATGAGGTGATGTTGGAGAGCTGTTCCATTTTTCCTCCACACATGACATTGTGTGTTACTTTGGTTTCATCAGTCCACAAGATATTTTGCCAAAACTTCTGTGGAGTGTCCAAGTGCCTTTTTGCGAACATTAAAGGATCAACAATGTTTTTTTTAGACAGCAGTGGCTTCCTCCCATGAACACCATTCTTGGCCATAGTTTTATATACAGTTGATGTGTGCACAGAGATGTTAGACTGTGCCAGTGATTTCTGTAAGTCTTTAGCAGTCACTCTAGGGGCTCTTTTTTTTACCTCTGTGAGTATTCTGCGCTGAACTCTTGGCGTCCTCATTGGTGGATGTCCACTCCTTGGGAGAGAAGCAATAGTACCAAACTCTCTGCATTTGTGGACAACTTCTCTGACTGTCGATTGATGAACATCCAGACTTCTAGACATGGTTTCGTGTCCTTTCCCAGCTTTATACAAATCAACAATCCTTGATCGCAGGTCTTCAGACAGCTCCTTTGACCGAGCCATGATGCACATCAGAAAACGCTTCTCATCAAGACATTTCTTACCAGGTATGTGATTCTAGTGAGCAGGGCAGCTTTAAACAACTCATCAGTGATTAGCCACACACCTGACTTCGATTGTTTGGTAAAAATTGGTTTTGTTTGCTCTTTAAGAATTCTTAGGCAGAGGGTTCAGACTTATTTTTCCCCCTTCTGTCATTGTTTGCATGCTATCCTCATTGAAATATGAAAACCTATAAATGTTTGGGTGGTTTTAGTTAAAGCAGAGTTTTTTCATCCGTGTGATTTTGACAAAGATCTGATCACATTTGATGGTGATTTTATGAGGAAATGTGAGAAATTCCAAAAGGTTCTAATACTTTTTCATACCACTGTATCTATAAACCTTTTTTGGGTCGTTTCCTGTTGATATCATGTGACTTTCTGTTGATTTAGGGCATTTCGGGGGTCACTTCTTATTGATATCGGGTCACTTCCTGTTGAGTATGGGGCATTTTGGGTTACTTCCTATTGAAATATATACTATATATTATATTTATATTTGATGGTGATTTTATGCAGAATTGTGAGAAATACCACAAGGTTCAGATACTTTTTCATACCACTGCATTATTTACAAATATAGAAAATAAATTAGTGGAAAAGAGAATTTTACTACGGAGTTTAATACATCTAAAGAAAAGGACTACAGGGTTCACATCATACTAAATACGACTAAATAAGTTTTCTTCAATATGAGGCACTCATGTGCTTTGGATAGGTGATGTTTCATTTCTGTAGATTTTTCTAGTCTGATTTCAACCATTTGTGCGTGGAACGAGTAGGGAGGCGAGAGAAGGAGGATATCATGGCCGCTCATGTCGCCAGCATCCCCTCTCTTAACGCGAGCCTGCTGTCCAAACTCAAAAAAACGGATCGAGATTGGTATTTGGTATTGGCATTTTAGCAAGATTCAGTCGGGCAATATTTGACCCCCCGTGCTGTGAGTTTGACACCTGCAAACTAGACTGATGAGCAAAAAAACTTGATGTCTGTGTGACGGCGGCGGCTGGACTACTGACCCATGTATCCTAGCGTTCCCACGCGACCTCGCACTACGCCGCTGGAGGACACCCTGATGGCGAGGCCCAGGTCGGAGATCCTGATGTGACCTGCGGACGATTCTTATCTTAATCAGCGTGTCAGTCATCAGCGGCGAATGCGAGACGAGGGCGTTGTCGTTTCAAATAGAAGCAGGCCGCCACGCCCCGAAGCGGCAGCCCCACTGAAGCCGAAAAAGGCAACGTGACCCGTCGCGGCTGAAAATAGCTGCCGTGCTCGTACCGTGTTCGTCCAACAGGATGTTTTCTGGCTTCAGATCCCTGAAAGATAAGACAGCGTTTGGCGTCAGAGGATCGCGTGCCAAAACAAAGTTGATTGCCAACATTGTTGCCCTTCTCAATTAATTCCAGTTTTTATTTTATTGCGTATGAATCAGAAGAGTAATTACAGTAGTTCGAGTTTTGTTGTTGTTACTTTGCCAACAAGGAAATTTAGCAACCAATTAATTGATAGATTTTATTATTCCTTTTGCTGTTGCCAAAACAAACAAAAATATATCTTGTTTTTACTACTCCTTGTACATCGAGAATATTTTGTTGATTTGTAGGCCTTAAGAATTGTAAAATAAAAATAAAGTTTTGAAAAAATAGTTTTTTTCCCACCCGGTTCCAACCCTCTGAAAATTTTGTGAGCCGCCCCGATTTCCAATCACATGATCGGATTGGGTACATCCCAAGTGGACAACAAATCTTAATTTTAGAGTATATTTGTTCGTTATTAATCATTTAGACACGATATATATGTATATGTATATATATGTATATATATATATGTATATATGTACAGTGGGGAGAACAAGTATTTGATACACTGTCAATGGGTTTTCCCATTGGCAGTGTATCAAATACTTGTTCTCCCCACTGTATATATATATGTATATATATATGTATATGTATATATATGTGTGTATATATGTATATATATGTATATATGTATATATATGTGTGAATATATGTATACATATGTATATATATATATACACACACATATGTATATATGTATATATATGTGTGTGTGTGTGTGTGTGTGTGTATATATATACATATGTATATATATGTATATATATATATATGTGTATATATATACACATATGTATACATATCTATATATATATGTATATATATGTATGTATATATATATGACGGTATTGGCACCCTTGCAATTCTGCCAGATAATGCTCACTTTCTCCCAGAAAATGATTGCAGTTACAAATGCTTTGGTGGTAATAGCTTCATTTATTTTGCTCGCAATGAAAAACACAAAAGAGAATGAAAAAAAGAAAAAAATCAAATCATTATCATTTTACACAAAACTCCCTTTGAAAACTCATGTGATGCTTCTCTAATTTGTGAAAACACCACCTGTTACTTACCTGCGGCACATAACAGGTGGTGGCAATAACTAAATCACACTTGCAGCCAGTTAAAATGGATTAAAGTTGACTCAAGCTCTGTCCTGTTTCCTTGTGTGTACAACATTGAGCATGGAGAAAACAAAGAAGAGAAGCAAAATTGTGAGGAAGCATGGGCAATCTCAAGGCTACAAGTTCATCTCCAAAGACCTGAATGCTCCTGTGTCTACCGTGCGCAGTGTCATCAATAAGTGTAAAGAGCCCATGGCACTGTGGCTAACCTCTCTAGATGTAGACGGAAAAGAAAAATCCACGAGCGATTTCACCGAAAGATTGTGCGGATGGCAGATAAAGAACCTTGACTAACATCCATACAAGTTCAAGCTGTCCTGGAGTTCGACAACAGTGTCAATCGGTACTATCCATTGGCGTCTGAATGAAAAGGGATATTATGGTAGGATACCCAGGAACACCCCAATTCTGACTCAGACACATAAAAAAGCCAGGCTGAAGTTTGCCAAAACTTACCTGAGAAAGTCAAAAACGAAAAATGGAAGAATGTTCAAATGAGACAAATGTAAAGCTATTTGGGACAAGGCATCAACATAGAGTTTACAGGGGAAAAAAACGAGGCCTATAAAGAAAAGAACACGGTCCCCACAGTCAAACATGGCGGAGGTTCCATGATGTTTTGGGGTTGCTTTGCTGCCTCTGGCACTGGTCTGCTTGACCGTGTGCATGGCATTATGAAGTCTGAAGATTACCAACAAATTTTGCAGCATAAGGTGGGGCCCATTGTGAGAAAGCTGGGTCTTCCAGCAGGACAATGACCCAAAATACACTTCGAAAAGCACTAGAAAATAGTTAGAGAGAAAGCACTGGAGACTTCTAAAGTGGCCAGCAATGAGTCCAGACCTGAATCCCATAGAACACCTGCGAAGGGATCTGAAAATGGCAATTTGGAGAAGGCACCCTTCAAATCTGAGACCTGGAGCAAGCAAAATGAACGAAAATATTATAATATATAAGCATTTGTAATTGCAAACATTTTCTGGGAGAAATTGAGCATTATTTGACAGAATTGCAGGGGTGCCAATACTTTTGGCCAGCAGTGTATATGAATATACAGTAAATGTACACATTTATATATATAGTGATCCCTTCTGAAAATTTGATCTTGCCAGAGACACAAACTATAAAAGCGCTTCATGGATCAATCATAGTTTAACTTGTTAAACAGTTGCTGTGGCAACTCATTGTGTGTACGTAAGCAGCGTGAGCGGATTTGAGTGGACTCACTCAATGAAGCATTTAATAAAGACAAGCATTTTTCTATGTTATTTTTGTTTAATAATAATTCAGTGGGACAGTAACATGTTTAAAGCTTATCATAATTATTAGGGCCTGAGCACCAACTGGCGCAGCGCCCTATAGTAATGCAAAGGATTATTTTTTTTTTTTTGTCATAGCAAATGAAAACAGCCAATTTAAAGGCCTGAACTTGCACGAAAACTCAGCAAAATTTGACCACACATTTTTTTGCTTTGCGTAAATTTTGATAATTTTGCAACGTTGCAAAAAAATGTAACAAAATGGCTCAGTGGCGCCACTTAAAATTTTCAAAAAGGCCTCTCCATGTAGTTTTTTTCAACATAGAGCGATGAAATTTGGGGAGTCGATACCTTATGCAAAACTGCTCCAGAAAGTTTCTGCACACATATTCTAAATCCAACAGAAAATCGGGTATTTTGTATCAAATGTAAATTTTTTGTCGATTTATAGGGTGCATATTTGAGACTGTGTACTAGGGAGTTGGTTAGATCCTCCTCAAAATTGGTGAGACTGTCCATGAGACATATGAGATCTTAAGTTATCAAAATTGTGACTTTTTATTCACGGGCCTGACCTGGGCGGGGTACCAAAGCAGGCCCTTTTTTGGCCAACACGCCAAATTAAACAGTAACATGTTTAAAGCTTATCATAATTATTAGGGCCTGAGCACCAACTGGCGCGAGAGCCCTATAGTAATGCAAAGGATTTTTTTTTTTTTGTCATAGCAAATGAAAACAGCCAATTTAGAGGCCTGAACATGCACGAAAACTCAACAAAATTTGCACACACATGCGGCTTTGCATAAATTTTGATAATTTTGCAACGTTGCAAAAAAATGTAACAAAATGGCTCAGTGGCGCCCCTTGAAATTTTCAAAAAGGCCTCTCCATATAGGTTTTTTCAACATAGAGTGCTGAAATTTAGGGAGTCGATACCTTATGCAAAACTGCTCCAGAAAGTTTCTGCACCCATATTCTAAATCCAACAGAAAATCGGGTATTTTGTATCAAATGTGAATTTTTTGTCGATTTATAGGGTGCACATTTGAGACTGTGGACTAGGGAGTTGGTTGGATCCTCCTCAAAATTGGTGAGACTGTCCATGAGACATATGAGATCTTAAGTTATCAAAATTGTGACTTTTTATTCACAGGCCTGACCTGGGCGGGGTGCCAAAGCAGGCCCTTTTTTGGCCAACACGCCAAATTCAGTAAATGACTAATAACTCCCTGATACAAGGTGAAGTCTTTGTCATATCTGGCATGGCATTTATGAGACATATCTCAGCCTGAACACGACTGCATTGAAATATTACCAATTAGGCCTGGCGCCCCCCAGTGGAAACTAGAAATGCCCTTTTTTACAAGACAGGCTCCTCCTTCAAGGGAAAAAAAAATCAGTTACTTCCGGTCTCCAGTCATGTGAATTTGCATATTAAGCTAAATATTTAGTTTCAACCGTTTCCAGATTTAGCATTTAGGATATAAAATATAAATTTAAGATTTAAATTATATATTTAGTTATGGATTTAAACATTCAGGTACAAAACTTCTTATTTAAAAATGAATATTGAAGATAATGTTGGACATGTGGAAAAAAAAAAAGTGACTAAAAATTTCACACCATTTTAAACACTGTGTGGCGCTAAATGTGAGAAAATGTCGTAATTTTCAGCATGTGCTGCTTTACAAACGGCGCCTCTTAGAAAAGGGGGTGGGGAATCGTAAATCAAAATTTAAATCTGAGATTTTATTTTTAGGACATATCGCCCAGCCCTTCGACAAAGTATGAGATCAGAAACGATTACAGTTGCTTGTGACAGTTGACTCCTCCCACTTGCGGCTCACCTGTAAATGATAGACTTGCAGTGCAGGTGCATGAGGCCGCAGCAGACTTCGGCGGCGTAGAACTGCACTCGGGGCGCGTCCAGTCCGGGCGCACCCATGTTGTAGATGTGAAACCTCAAGTCTCCGCCGCTCATCATGGTGAGGACTAAGCACAGGCTTTGCTTGGTCTCGTAGGCGCACGCCAGATTGACCTGCGGGAGCGGCAAAGTCATCCGTTGACCGTGACCCATCAGAAGACTTGTCGGCATCGCATCTTTTGACTATATTTAGCAACCTGTCCGACTGCTCCGGCGACCTATTTTTTTTCCCTCGAAGAAGGAAACAACAAAGGCTGTAACCAAGTTGCATAATCAAAGATGGCCATGATAGGAAAGGAAATGATACTGTAAATTTATAAAATGCAAATACAGTGGTGCAAATAAGTATTTAGTAAACCACCAATTGTGCAAGTTCTCCTACTTGAAAAAATTAGAGAGGCCTGTAATTATCAACATGGGTAAACCTCAAACATGAGAGACAGAATGAGGAAAAAAAAAACAGAAAATCACATTGTTTGATTTTTAAAGAATTTATTTCCAAATTAGAGTGGAAAATAAGTATTTGGTCACCTACAAACAAGCAAGGTTTCTGGCTGTCAAAGAGGTCTAACTTCTTCTAACGAGGTCTATGGAGGCTCCAATTGTAACCTGTGTTAATGGCACCTGTTTTAAATCATTATCTGTATAAAAGACACCTGTCCACAATCTCAGTCAGTCTCACTCCAAACTCCACTATGGCCAAGACCAAAGAGCTGTCAAAGGACACCAGAGACAAAATTATAGACCTGCACCAGGCTGGGAAGACTGATTCTGCAATAGGTAAAACACTTGCTGTGAAGAAATCAACTGTGGGAGCAATTATTAGAAAATGGAAGACATACAAGACCACTGATAATCTCCCTCGATCTGGGGCTCCATGCAAGATATCACCCCGTGGCGTCAAAATGATAACAGGAACGGTGAGCAAAAATCCCAGAACCACATGGGGGGACCTAGTGAATGACCTACAGAGAGCTGGGGCCAGAGTAACAAAGGCTACAATCAGTAACACAATGCGCCGCCAGGGACTCAAATCCTGCACTGCCAGACGTGTCCCCCTGCTCAAGCCAGTACACGTCCAGGCCCGTCTGCGGTTCGCTAGAGAGCATTTGGATGATCCAGAAGAGGACTGGGAGGAATGTGTTATGGTCAGATGAAACCAAAACAGAACTTTTTGGTAGAAACAAAGGTTCTCGTGTTTGGGGGAGAAAGAAGACTGAATTGCATCCGAAGAACACCATACCCACTGTGAAGCACGGGGGTGGAAACATCATGCTTTGGGGCTGTTTTTCTGCAAACGGACCAGGACAACTGATCAGTGTAAAGGAAAGAATGAATAGGGCCATGTATCGAGAGATTTTGAGTGAAAATCTTCCATCAGCAAGGGCATTGAAGATGAGACATGGCTGGGTCTTTCAGCATGACAATGATCCCAAACACACAGCCAGGGCAACAAACAAGTGGTTTCGTAAGAAGCATTTCAAGGTCCTGGAGTGGCCTTGCCAGTCTCCAAATCTCAACCCCATAGAAAATCTGTGAAGGGAGTTGAAAGTCAGTGTTGCCCAACGACAGCCCCAAAACATCACTGCTCTAGAGGAGATCTGCATGGAGGAATGGGCCAAAATACCAACAAACGTTTGGCCTCCGTTATTGCCAACAAAGTGTACATAACAAAGTATTGAGATGAACTTTTGGTATTGACCAAATACTTATTTTCCACCATGAATGGCAAATAAATTCTTTAAAAATCAAACAATGTGACTTTGTTTTTTTTTTCTCCACATTCTGTCTCTCATGGTTGAGGTTTACCCATGTTGACAATTTAAGGCCTTTCTAATATTTTCAAGTGGGAGAACTTGCACAATTAGTGGTTGACTAAATACTTATTTGCCCCACTGTATAAAAAAAAAAGACATTTCTGGAGAAATTGCATGGGAATGCATTGCTCCCAAGTGGGTTACTTCCTGGTGATTTTCAGTCACTTCCTATAAATTTGGAGACATTTTCAGGTCACTTCCTTATTCCCTAAACATCCAAAAGTGCGCAACCGTAGCCAAAGTGAAGCTAAGTACGCAAGGCCGGTTTCTCACCACGAAGCGACTGTCCACGCTCTCCAAGATCTCCTTTTCATTGAGCGCCATGTCTTCGCCTCGCCGTCTTTTCACGTGCGTCTTCTCCAGCTTCTTGCAGGCGTACATCATCCCCGTGGCCCGCACCTGACACGCCCACACCTGCGGGGGAAGCGCACCGTTGTCGGGTCAAGCTCTCCAAAAACGCCGACGATAATGACACGACCTCAAGGTTCTGCTCTTGATCCTTTTGCGTTTCTGCCCTAGCCCTGGATTCAAAGCTCGATTTGAAAAACTAAACAGGTTGGAAACTCCGAGCTAAATCCCTTAAAGGGGAAGTTCAGAATTTTTGACATAGGCAATATTTTTGAGTTAGCGGAGGTTTTAAACAGTCGGTGGAGTTGATTTCAACAAATTCCGTTCAGTTATTTAGATATTTGTTAGTTTCAGGGCTCCGGAGTGGCTAAGCTAGCACAAGTCAATGGGCCCGTCCTAGCATGCCAATAAACCCCCCCCCCCCCCCGATATTAACCGATCTAACATAATCAAATACATTCAAAATGCAGATTGTTGTTCAAAATACAAACGCTGCCAAAACAATGTCACACCAACTGCCGTAATTCATTAGGGTTAGCCACTCTGGAGCCCTGAAATTAATAGATAACTGCACAGAATTTGTTGAAATCAACTCCACCTACTAACTAGAAACTGCAATTTCTGGAGAAATTATTTTAGTTACTTTTTTATTACTTTACTTTAATTAGTCTTTCCTATGTTGCTATACAGATCTTATCCCCGCCCAGGGCTATCAATAGAATGGACAAACATGCTAGTCAATGTCAAATTAAACATTAAAATGCCATTGGAAATGATGCAGAAATTTGGACGTCCATGGCCGTCAATGGCAGCATCCTCCGTCAATGGAATTGGGGACGTTTGGAGGACACGTCCCATTGATTTCTGGTCATTTCCTGTTGATTTGGGGACATTTTTTTTTCCCATTGAAAATGAATGGGAAAAATTTTGGACGTCCATGGCCTTCATTGGCGTTGAGTTACATAGGTGTCAATGGAATCCAAGTACAATAGCATCAATAGATTCGACATACATGGCCGTCAAGGGCACCAATGCAATTTAAACTTCATTAGAAATTCCATTGGAAGTGAATGGGAAATTTCCCATTAAAAATGAATGGGAAAGTTTTTGGCAAATTTCCGGGGAACCGTAAATTTTTTCCAAATTCTGTATACAAATTTTATGCCCCTCACCATCCTGGAATTTTTGAAGCCTAAATTAGGTGATTTGGTCAAAAATTGTAGGACTAGATACATTTTGGAATTTTTCAAAAAATTGCCGTTTACGGACAAACGGAAAATTTTTCGGGTCCGTTTGGGAAAAAAAGCCATCGTCGTGTGAAAATTCCAAACCTTTCGATACTCCAACAGTGCCGATCGGTCAAATGGTTCAGGCTGCGCGGCGCGCCGAAGAAACGCGCAAAAAAAATATGCAGATAATTAAACCCCTGCTAACTCGAAGATTAAGCCAAATATCAAAAATTCGGAACTTCCGCTTAAGGTAAGTAAAGAAAAGAACGAGGACGTCACCTCTCCAAAGCCTCCTTTGCCCAAGAGTCGGTACTGTCGGAAGTCGTTCTTAGTGACGGGCCTCCTGAGGACAAATACGGATGAAGTGACACGAGCCGGTCGATGGTGGAGCAGGTCAATCACCTTTCCAAAAATTTCCACTGCAGGAAGCGCTCGAAGTACATGCTGCTCTGGTACTCCTGGAAAGGTTCTCCGCTGAGGAAGGTTTCCAAATCTCTGAGGGATAGAGAAGGCCGGTGTCAGTGTTAGCGCTGAACCCGGACCCAACCTTCCCCACCTACTCTTTGCAATTCCTGAAGACGTCGCTGGAGGGTTCTTTATCCAGGGCCCACATGCAGCCTCGCTTGTATTTGGACACCTCGGGGACAAACTGGGACTTCTGAACACAAGTGCAAAGCATAACAGGTCAGCACGCACAACGACTAAAGCGGCGGTCTCCAAACTCTTGGTCCACGGGACGGTACGGGTATTTTCGGGCCCTTCACTTGATACGTTGCAAAGGAGTATAGGGCCAAAGGAAGAAAGAAATACAGTGCCCTCCATAATTATTGGCACCCCTGAAAAAGATGTGTTTTTTATCTTCTAATATACAGGACTGTCTCAGATAATTAGAATATTGTGATAAAGTTCTTTACTTTCTGTAATGCAATTAAAAAAACAAAAATGTCATACATTCTGGATTCATTACACATCAACTGAACTATTTCAAGCCTTTTATTATTTTAATATTGCTGAATTTGGCTTACAGCTTAAGAAAACTCAAAAATCCTATCTCAAAATATTAGAATATCATGAAAAAGTATACAAGTAGGCTATTCAACTAATCACCTGAATCATCTAATTAACTCGAAACACCTGCGAGGGTTTCCTGAGCCTTAAAAACACTCAGCTTGGTTCAGTAAACTAAATCACAAGTATGGGGAAGACTGCTGATCTGACTGCTGTCCAGAGGACCATCATTGATACCCTCCATCAGGAGGGTAAGAGAAATTTCTCAAAGAGCAGGCTGTTCACAGAGTGCAGTTTCAAAGCATATCCACAAAAAGTCTGTTGGAAGGGAAAAATGTGGCCGGAAACGCTGCACAACCAAGAGAGATGACCGCAGCCTTAACAAAATTGTGAAGAAGAGCCGCTTCCAGAATTTGGGGGAGCTTCAAAGACAGTGGGCTGAAGCTGGAGTCCAGGTATCAAAAGCCACAGTTCACAGACGTGTCCGGGAAATGGGCTACAATAGCCGTATTCCCATGGTCAAGCCACTTCTGAACTCAAGACAACGGAAGAAGCGTCTGACTTGGGCTATGGAGAAGAAGCACTGGACAGTTGCAGAGTGGTCCAAAGTCCTCTTTTCAGACGAAAGCAAGTTTTGCATTTCATTTGGAAGTCAAGGCGCCAGAGTCTGGAGAAAGGCTGGAGAGGAGCAAAATCCAAGTTGCTTGAAATCCAGTGTGAAGTTCCCACAGTCAGCAATGGTTTGGGGAGCCATGTCAGCTGCTGGTGTTGGTCCACTGTGTTTCATCAAGTCCAGAGTAAATGCAACTGTGTACCAAGAGATTTTAGAGCACTACATGCTTCCATCTGCTGAAAAGCTCTATGGAGATGAGGATTTCATTTTCCAGCATGATCTGGCACCTGCCCACAGTGCCAAAACCACCAGTAACTGGAGCACTGACCATGGCATCACTGTCCTTGATTGGCCTGCTAATTCCCCTGACCTGAATCCCATCGAGAATTTGTGGGGTATAGTTAAGAAGAAGATGAAAGACACCAGACCTACAAATGCAAATGAGCTGAAGGCCGCTATCGAAGCATCCTGGGCATCAATAACACCTCAGCAATGCCACAGGCTGATTGCCTCCATGCCACGCCGGATTGATGCAGTAATCCGTGCAAAAGGATTCCCAACCAAGTACTGAGTGCATCAATGGACATTTTCAAATGTTTGATTTAGTTTTGCTGTTATAAAATTATTTTTTTACTTGGTCTGAGGAAGTATTCTAATTTTTTGATATAGGATTTTTGAGGTTTCTTAAGCTGTAAGCCAAAATCAGCAATATTCAAATAATAAAAGGCTTGAAATAGTTCAGTTGATGTGTAATGAATCCAGAATGTATGACATTTTTGTTTTTTTAATTGCATTACAGAGAGCAAAGAACTTTATCACAATATTCTAATTTCCTGAGACAGTCCTGTATATATATTTTTAATTCAAATAATATGGGACCTAAATGGAAAAAAAAGAGAAAAATCCAAACTTCAATACAAGTGCATTCATTCAGTGGGGAAAAAATCCCACATAAAGAAAAAATTATTTGGCATCAAATAATGTGTGTCACAATTATTAGCACCCCTGGTTTTAATACTTTGTACAACCCCCTTTTGCCAACGAAACAAGGTCTGGGAACTGATCTGGCCATGGGAGGAGCTTGATTTTGTGTCTGGTGAACCAGTTCTGTGTAGATTTGGCCATATGTTTAGGGTCATTGTCTTGCTGAAAGACCCAGTGACGACCCATCTTCAGCTTTCGGGCAGAGGGCAACAGATTTTGATTTAAAATGTCCTGGTATTTCAAAGCATTCATGATGCCATGCACCCTAACAAGGTTCCCAGGGCCTTTGGAAGCTTGGTCTCATTTGACCAAAGCACACGGTCCCAGTTGAAGCCTGGGACCGTGTGTACTTTTGTGTGAGACCAAGATTGAGCTTTTTGGCAACAAACACTCTAAGTGGGTCTGGCGTGCCACGAAAGATGCGCATGCTGAAAAGCACCTCATACCCACTGTGAAGTCTGGGGCTGGGTCAGTGATGCTGTGGGGCTGTTTCGCTTCCAAATGCCCTGGGAACCTTGTTAGGGTGCATGGCATCATGAATGCTTTGAAATACCAGGGCATTTTAAATCAAAATCTGTTGCCCGAAAGCTGAAGATGAGTCATCACTGGGTCTTTCAGCAAGACAATGACCCTAAACATATGGCCAAACAATGACAGAAGGGGGAACAATAAGTAAGTGAACCATCGCCTTCAATATTTTGTGGCCCCCGCTTTGGCAGCCATAACATCGACGGGATGCTTCCTGTGGCTGCAGATCAGTCTGGCACATTGATCAAGACTAATCTTGGCCCACAAAACTGCTCTAGTTCAGTGGAATGTCTGGCATGAATGGCTGTCTTTAGGTCATGCCACAGCATCTCAATGGGGTTCAAGTTTGGACTTTGACTTGGCCACTCCAGAACATGTATTTTGTTATTCTGAAACCATTTAGAAGTTGATTTACGTATGTGCTTTGGATCATTGTCTTGTTGCAGCATCTGTTGGAGGCAGGAATTTGAGCACTACTTGTTTGGGTGTGGAAAGGGTTAATGAGTGCGCATGTGTGGTGTGGGTGTGTCACTGTCCCGCTGTCACTTAATTAATACCACCTATGACTACCTGGGAAAGTTTGATTGAGGTCGGAAGAGAGGAGGCAGGGTGCCGATTTTCTCTTGACCGCCAACATTTTATCTAGTATTCCCTCCGATCGTATTAGATTCGCTCTCGTACTCTCATATTTGATACGTTTATGTCTGGTTCGCTCGGTTTTGTGTGTGTGTTTATGTTCTACACGAGCACACTTTTGCTATACAGTGTATATAGTAGACAAACGTCTCATCAGTTGAGCTCGAGCGGATGGGAAAGTGACAAAATTAAAGTAGGTCACATTAAGCAAAATTAGACAAATAAAGGCCATCGGATGACCGTCCCATGCTCACCCGAGTCTTCGTGGATGCAGCGTGTCTGACAGAGCCCCACTCTCCCCTCTATGTGAGAAATGGACACTCACAGCATCCATCCTGTTTTTAGCTTCAACTGTCTGACAAACGGCCCAGCAAAACATCCTGATAAAATCTTGAATTCATTCTTCCATTAATGATTGCAAGTTGTCCGGGCTCTGAGGAAGCAAAACAGCCCCAAATCATGATGCTTGCACCACCATGCTTCACAGTGGGAATGAGGTGTTGATGTTGGTGAGCTGTTCCATTTTTCCTCCACACATGACGTGTGTTACACCCAAACAATTCAACTTTCATCAGGTCACAAAATATTTTGCCAAAACTTCTGTGGAGTGTCCAAGTTCCTTTTTGCAAACATTAAATGAAAAACTTTTTTTTTTTTATTAGACAACAGTGGCTTCTTAAATTGAATCCTCCCATGAAAACCCATTCTTGGCCATAGTTTTACATATAGTTGATGTGTGCACAGAGATATTGGACTGTGCCAGTGATTTGTGTAAGTCTTCTAAGACTCTAGGGTTCTTTTTTGCCTCTCTGAGTATTTTGCGCTGAATCCCGCGTCATTTTTGCTGGACGGCCACTCCTTGGTAGAGAAGCAACAGTGCCAAACTCTCTCCATTTGTAGACAACTTCTCTGACTGTCGATTGATGAAAATCCAGACTTTTAGAGATGGTTTTGCACCCTTTCCCAGCTTTATACAAATCAACAATCCTTGATCGCAGGTCTTCAAACAGCTCTTTTGACAGAGCCATGCTTCACCTCAAGACATTTCTTTTCGGGTGTGTGTTTTATAGTGGGCAGGGCAGCTTTAAACCAGTCATCAGTGATTAGGTGCACACCTGACTTAAAAAGTTAAGTCTCCTTAGGCGGAGGATTGACTTACTTATTTTTCCCCCCTTCTGTCATTGTTTGCATGCTATCCTCATTAAAATATAAAAACCTATAAATGTTAGTGTGGTTTTAGTTAAAGCAGACACTTTATTTTCATCTGTGTGATTTTGACAAAGATCAGATCACATTTCATGATGATTTTATGCAGAAATGTGAGAAATTCCAAAAGCTTCAGATACTTTTGTACACAGACTCTTAAATGTCCCCTACCTGATAAATTGAGTTTGAGACCCCTGAACGAAAGCCTACAAACCTGAATGCAGAAGAATTTCTCGATGATGTGTCGTCCAAACGTCGGTCTGTCATTATCTAGCTGCCACTCAAATTGCGCCTGAAGACAAAACAAACTGGATCGTCGTTGTCTTTTGATGAAGAGCGAGCGGAACTGACAATTGGGGTGCCGAGTGTCAATATATATTTCCTTTTATTCATACAAATATAAACTGTATGAACTTGAAGATCAGGGCAAATTGATTCGGGAGCACCTCGTGTTGCTTTCAGGGACATTTGTCCTGGCCGGCCAGCTTTTAATTACTTTTTCTTAATAAATGTACATATCTTAGGTCAGAGGTCCCCAAACTACGGCCCGCCTCCACATTTTGTCCGGCCCCCTGAACAATACCAGAGAGCATTTTGATTTTTTTTTTTTTTTTTTTCAATAGTGTTATTTATTTCCTGTTTTTTTTCTGTGAAGAACTCAGAGAGGGTTATTATTTGGGTTATTATTTAATTAATAGCGTTTATATTATATTTTATTATATTATTAGGGCTGTCAAAATTACCGCGTTAACGGGCGGTAATTAATCTTTTTAATTTATAAAGTTAAAATATTTGCCGCAATTAACGCACATGCCCCGCTCAACCAGATTAAAATAACAGCAGTGTAATGTCCGCTTGTCACTTGTTTTTTGGTGTTTGGCGCCCTCTGCTGGCACTTGGGCCCAAATGTTTTTATGGATTTCAGCACATTGAGTGAGCATGGTGTAATAATTGACATCAACAATGGCTGGCTACCAGTTTTTTTTTTGATAGAAAATTTTACAAATTTTATTAAAACGAAAACATGAAGAGGGGTTTTAATATAAAATTTCTATAACTTGTACTAACAGTTATCTTTTAAGAACTACAAGTCTTTCTATCCACGGATCGCTTTAACAGAATATTAATAATGGTAATGCCATCTTGTTGATTTATTGTAATAATTAAGAAATACAGCACTTATGTACCGTATGTTGAATGGATGTATCCATCTTGTGTCTTATCTTTCCATTCCAACAATAATTTACAGAAAAATATGGCATATTTTATAGATGGTTTGAATTGCAATTAATTACGATTAATTAATTTTTAAGCTGTAATTAACTCGATTAAAAATGTTAATCGTTTGACACCCCTAGTTAAAATATTTGCCGCAATTAACGCACTGGCCCCGCTCAAACAGATTTAAATGACAGCAGTGTAATGTCCGCTTGTTACTTGTTTTTTGGTGTTTGGCGCCCTCTGCTGGTGCTTGGGCCCGAATGTTTTTATGGATTTCAGCACAATGAGTGAGCATGGTGTAATAATTGACATCAACAATGGCGAGCTACTAGTTTATTTTTTTTTGATCGAAAATTTTACAAATTTTAATGAAACGAAAACATTAAGAGGGGTTTTAATACAGAATTTCTATAACTTGTACTAACATTTATCTTTTAAGAACTACAAGTCTTTCTATCCATTGATCGCTTTAAAAGAATGTTAATAATGTTAATGCCATCTTGTTGATTTATTGTTATAATAAACAAATACAGTACTTATGTACCGTATGTTGAACGTAAACATCCGTCTTGTGTCTTATCTTTCCATTCCAACAATAATTTACAGAAAAATAAGCCATATTTTATAAATGGTTTGAATTGCAATTAATTACGATTAATTAATTTTTAAGCTGTAATTAACTCGATTAAAAATTTTAATCGTTTGACAGTCCTATATATTATATTATATTATATTATATTATATTATATTATATTATATTATATTATATTATATTATATTATATTATTATTTTATTTACTTTTCTTCCGTGAAGAATCCAGAAAGGGTTATTTGATTGTGGCTTTCTGAAAAACAATACATGTTTACATTTAGGCACTCCTGCAATCATCACACTTTTTCTGTTACAAACCTACCCCGGCCCCTCATCAGAGAAAGGAAGAGTTATGTGGCCCACACAGGAAAAAGTTTGGGGACCCCTGTCTTTGGTGATTAGTGCTTTCTTTTTGTTCCTGAGTTGTGTGTCTTTATCTCCTGTTCGTTAAGCGAATAAAAGAACCGAAGAGAAAATTATGGAGCCTCTAACGAGACATCAACAGAAATAAAATAAATTCAAGCAACCTGGTGCGGACCAGATTGTTTGTAGTGCGCACTAGAAATCATCTGGCAAACATTAGGATTATATAGCAATTGCTAGCGGACTTTTGCTATGCAGGTTAGCCAATTGTGGTAAACGTTAACATTATATAGCATTTAAGCTCGTGGACTTTTGCTATGCAAGTTAGCCAATGGCGTACCGCACACATGCTTTTAGACCGTGACGTCGCATCGTAAAGGGGAAGTAAAGCCGAAGTGGGACATTATAGACCCGCCCTCGCATAGAAACAACGTAATTTATGCTCATTTTCTCCGGTAATCTTTCAAAATCGAACATGCTGATCACACAATGCTTTTTTGGAACTTGTAGAAATGACTCTAGACGTTACAACACATGAAGGATGTTTTCTTCATACGTTTCCGGAAACCAAAAACTCGGGAGGAAAAAATGTGAAGACTGAATCGACTTGCGCGGACTTTTGAACACCAGCTCAGTGAATCCATTCACATTTCATACGCAGTAAACATTTTGTTAGGTTGGCATGGTCTTTCAGAGGACAAAGAGGTAAGCCATTTTTATATTGTTAAACTACGTACTGCTTCTGCCTGACAATGAATGACCTGAAAAGAATTACAATGGTATCTGACTGCAACTGTTACCGTTTCTGTTATATATATATGGCGGAAACACTCGGGTGACTTGAAGTTCCGCTCTGAGACCCCCAATTTAGCCAACTTTCAAAATTGTCCGGTATGCTCCTGTGATACATCATTGGAAAGGTGAAAATCTCAATTTTCTGGGGGAAGAAACATTTTGAACAGGAGGGCATTTTTACAAAAAAAAAAAAAAAAAAATTTAACGGCAAAACCCTAACTGGAAGTGAGAGCACGCGAGAGCAGAATTACAGACGCCATGACTTTAACGCGATATTATTGCGCACTTACCTTGTTTCGATCCAAAAACTGCATGTAGCATGTATCACTGAGTGTCAAGACACAGCTGTGAATGGCCACAGCTGGATGTTTGGGGAATTTTATGGGTGAAACATGGTTATATAACAAGGGTCGCGATGCAAAAATTGCAGACATCAAGGATTGGTCGAAATTTTCTTTTTCATATATTTACCTTTTAAACGTTTTTTTTCCCAATTTTTCTTTATTTTGATTGATTATTTATCATCTAACACACAGGCATCAAACCGATTCCAGAAAGGGCCTAGTGGGTGCAGGTTTGCTTTCCAACCAATGAAGAGGACACCTTTTCACCAACTAGAAACTGCAATTTCGGGAGAAATTACACCTGGGTCTTTCCTCTGTGGAGATACAGATCTTAGCCCCACTCAGGTCTATCAATTGAATGGACCATAATGCCAGTCAATGGCACTAAACAAAGTAAAAGCCATTAGAAATGATTGGGAGAATTGGACGTCCATGGACGTCAATGGCGGCACCCTTCATAAGCGTCAATGGAATTGGGGAAGTTTGGGGGACACGTCCTATTGATATCTAGTCATTTTCTGTTGATTTGGGTAAAAAAAAAAAAAAATTCCCATTGAAAATGAATGGGAAAAAATTTGGACGTCCATGGACGTCAACGGTATCAACTTACATAGGTGTCAATGGAATCCAAGTACATTGGCATCAATAGAATGAAAAACATAATTAAATGCCAATAGAAATGAATGGGAAATTTGGACGTCCATGGCCGTCAATGGTGGCACCCTTCATAAGCGTCAATGGAATTGGGGATGTTTGGGGGACACGTCCTATTGATATTTAGTCATTTTCTGTTGATTTGGGGGGGGGGGGGGGGGGGGGGGGGGATTTCCCATAGAAAATGAATGAGAAAAAATTTGGACGTCCATGGACGTCAATGGCATCACCCTCCATAAGCGTCAAAGGAATTGGGTAAGTTTGGGGGACATGTCCTATTGATATCTAGTCATTTTTATATCTTTTTACATGTGTAATCAGTTAAACTTTGTCAGGTGCTGTTTGTTTCAGCAGGAAGTTCATTGGTTAAACTCTGCACGTTATCGGTTGGAACAAAATCCAGCACCCACTAGGTCCTTTCTGGAATCAGTTTGACACCTGTGATCTAACATATCGTAAAAATTGGACAGAAACAAAAAACAAAAAAAATACAATTAAGCGATAGTTATGAGGTAAATATCCGTGACTTTTTTACAGACACCATTTTTTTCATTGTGATGTAATTTGTTTAAAAGTTTGAAAAATGCGAGTGAATAATTTTTTGAAGTAGTTTTTTTTTTAAGCGAGATATTAGACATTAATTAATGATTCTAAGCTTAAAATGACAAACATTTGGAATAATAAATAGAATGAATTAACTTTGTTTTATGGCTAGGTTGAAACAAAAGCGGTTGCGCGACGTCTGTAAACGGGGGTTTCCAGGGCAACACGGACAAATTAAAAATAGTTAATGCGCCATGAATCTGCTATGGTAGCTTATAGACATATTGTTCTATTGAACACAACAGTTGTTTTGGCTTGAAATACAGCAGTTTATTTTAAAGAGGAGTGCAAGAGCAGAAACTGCTTTTTCAGTCTTGTCTGTGTTTTCCGTCATATATACATTAAAAAAAACAACTTTAGTAAGGGGGAAGTGTAAATAAATTATAGAATTTAGATTTTTTATCAATGAAAAAATTAAAAATGTTCATTGGCTGTCACTGAGTAGCATTTGCGATCGCTACACAAAGCTAACTAAATTACCCCCAAGAACGGTCAGAGACGTAGGACAACCAGAGGATATATAAGAAAGACAGGGCTGATGGTAAAGGATAGCTTGTTGAAACAGGAGAATGGCATTGTCAGTTGCGACGATAAAAAAGCTAAGGCTATGCTTCGGTCGGCTCATTTTTTTTCGTCTTTTTTAGCCTTCGACACTCAAGCCATCTCTTTAACTGAACATTTTTATGTTCTTCCACATCTTTGCCAGTGAATTTGACACCAGGCACATCATTTTCGGAGAGAATTGGTAGGTTTAGCTCTGTAAACATCTCCTTTGTACATGATTTCCATTCATTTCCTATTAGGGACAAACGGTGGCTTGTCCCTACTTCGCAACAGTAGCTAATGTCCTGAATATTAATGAGCGGAAGTGACCTGTTGCTTGCGGTACGCCATTGTGGTAAACATTAGCATTATATAGCATTTAAGCTAGCGGACCTTTGCTATGCAAATTAGCCTAGGGTGACCAAATGCCCTCTTATGCCTGGACATGTCCACTTTTTACATTCTGTCCGGGGCATGTGGCAGGGCTTTATAAATTCATGAAAATATCCGGTTGCTTATCTTTGTAAAAGATTTAAATGAAGTATTGGTTAACCGAAACAATGCCAAAGTTCCATATTATTCCCAAAGGTTGCAAATGTTTTGCCCAGAGTAATGGATGATGAAAGTACGTGTGTGCTTGCGGTACCAGAGCCTGTCGCAGCTCACAGTACTTTCGGAGTCGGCCTTGGCTCTGGCAGAACTGGTCGAAGAGTTGGCGGCCTATAGGCTGCATCACGCACAAGTCCCAGTAGTCGCGCTCTGAACGCATACACACAGACATTGGGTCACATGACACGCAGCCACTCGGTCGCATGACAAGCACGCACCTATACTGTCGGCCAATTTGGCACATTGGCTGATGTGCGGCAAGCGAAGCATCTCCTGCCATTTCCAGCTTCGGCCTTTGGATCCGCCTCCTACGCAGATACAGGCATGTTTCAGTGCACATAAAATTGATCAAAAAATTGATAAAAATCATACATTGTAAGCAGTTATTCACAATGTTACTGATTACTTGAGTTTTTTAATGTATATACTAGGGCTGTCAAACGATTAAAATTTTTTAATTGAGTTAATTACAGCTTAAAAATTAATCGTAATTAATCGTAATTAATCGCAATTCAAACCATCTATAAAATATGCCGTATTTTTCTGTAAATTATTGTTGGAATGGAAAGATAAGACACAAGATGAATATATACATTCAACATACGTTAGATACGTACTGTATTTGTTTAGTATAACAGTAAATCAACAAGATGGCATTAACATTATTAACATTCTGTTAAAGCGATCCATGGATAGCAAGACTTGTAGTTCTTAAAAGATAAATGTTAGTACAAGTTATAGAAATGTTATATTAAAACCCCTCTTAATGTTTTTGTTTTAATAAAATCTGTAAAATTTTCTATCAAAAAATAAACCAGTAGCCCGCCATTGTTGATGTCAATAATTACACAATGTTCATGGGTGCTTAAGCCCATAAAATCAGTCGCCTCCAAGCACCAGCAGAGGGTGACAAAGCTCCAAAAAACACAAGTAACAAGTTGGCATTGCACTGTGCTGTCATTTTAATCTGTTTGAGCAGGGCATGTGCGTTAATTGTGTCAAATGTTGCAACGTGATTAATTTAAAAAATAATTACCGCCCGTTAACGCGATAATTTTGACAGCCCTAACTATGTACCTAAGTTTTTTTGTAATTATGCTTGTAAAAAGTGGGGGGGGGGGGATCATGTTTTATACAGTGGTATGAAAAAGAATCTGTACCTTTAGGAATTTCTCACATTTCTGAATAAAATCACTATGAAATGTGATCTTATTTTTGTCAAGATCACACAGATGTAAAAACAGTGTCTGCTTTAATTAAAACAACCCAAAAATTTATAGGTTTTCATATTTTCACAAGGATAGCATGCAAACAATGACAGAATGGGGAGAAATAAGTGAACCCTCTGCTTTTGGAGACTCAAAGTGCAATTGAAACCAATTTTTACCAAACAATTTAAGTCAGGTGTGTGCCCAATCACTGATGAGTGGTTTAAAGCTGCCCTACCCACTATAAAACACACGCCTGATAACAATTGTCTTGATGAGAAGATTGTCTGATGTGCATCATGGCTCTGTCAAAAGAGCTGTCTGAAGAATGCGATCAAGGATTGTTGGTTTGTATAAAGCTGGGAAAGGATTAAAAACCATCTCTAAAGTCTGAATGTTCATCAATCGACAGTCAAAGAAACTGTCTACAAATGAAGAGTTTGGCACTGTTGCTTCTCTCCCAAGGAGTGGCCGTCCACCAAAGATAACGCCAAGAGTTATCTTATATTAAGTTCAGCGCAGAATACTCACAGAGGTAGAAAAGAACCCTAGACTGTCTGCTAAACAGTCACAGAAATAACTAGCAGAGTTCCATATCTCTGTGCACACATAAATTATATGTAAAACAATGGAATGAATGGTGTTCATGGGAGGACACCATTGAGGACGCCACTGCTGTCTAAAAAAAACATTGTTTCTTGTTTAATGTTTGCAAAAAGGCGCTTGGACACTCCAGAAGTTTTGGCAAAATATTTAGTAGACTGATGAAAACAAAGTTGAATTGTTTGGGAGTAACACACAATGTCATGTGTGGAAGAAAAATATAGACAAAATATTAAATATGATGTTTAACTTACTTATCCCCCCCCCCCCCCCCCCCCCCTTCTGTCATAGTTTGCCTACTATCCTGATTAAAACATGAAAACCTATAAATGTTTGGGTGGTTTTAGTTGAAGCAGACACTGCTTTTTCATCCGTCTGATTTTGACAAAGATCAGATCACATTTGAAGGTGATTTTATGCAGAAATGTGAGAAATTCCAAAAAGGTTCAGATACCTTTTCATACCACTGTATGTATCTCTTTCCAATACTAAATTTGAATCACTACATTGAGTGCACCCAAAAACGAGATGAGTTCTTACAAAATGCGCTACTGCCCTCCAGTAGCCAGTTTTATTAATTTAAAATGAGTTTTGAGTATTGTGCATTGCAGTTTAGGTGCAACAGAACCTAGAGATGCCTCTTGTCAAAAAATACAAAAAATAAACCATAAAAGACGTATGAATACATTTTTGGGACACTGAAACAATTAAAAATAGAACGTATTTATACGTTTTTTGGGAGCAAATGAGTCAACAAGGGACCTCACTTCGGAGCTGTAGCCTTTAGTGGAGATCGCGAGTTTCCAGATGTGGCTAAGCCTACTCCATAATGAAATACTGTAATTGTTTGCTAGCTAGTGTTTGCTCCACTTTTAGTTTACATTTTAATCAGTACAGCAGGCAAACTCTTAGCAAGCTCTTCATGATAAAACAGTTGTCTCTGCCCTCATCTGACCAAAGCACACGGTCCCAGTTGAAGCCTGGGACCGTGCGTGGGCTTTGGTCAGATGAGACCAAGATTGAGCTTTTTGGCAACAAACACTCTAAGTGGGTCTGGCGTGCCACGAAAGATGCGCATGCTGAAAAGCACCTCATACCCACTGTGAAGTATGGGGGTGGGTCAGTGATGCTGTGGGGCTGTTTCGCTTCCAAAGGCCCTGGCAACCTTGTTAGGGTACATGGCATCATGAATGCTTTGAAATACAAGGACATTTTAAATCAAAGTCTGTTGCCCTCTGCCCGAAAGCTGAAGATGGGTCATCACTGGGTCTTTCAGTAAGACAATGACCCTAAACATATGGCCAAATCTACACAGAAATGGTTCACCAGACACAAAATCAAGCTCCTCCCATAGCCATCTCAGTCCACAGACCTTGTTTTGTTGGCAAAAGGGGAGTGTACAAAGTATTAACACCAGGGGTGCTAATAATAGTGACACACATTATTTGATTTAAAATAATTATTTCTTTATGTGGGATTTTCCCCCCACTGAATGAATGCACTTGTATTGAAGGTTGGATTTTTCTCTTTTTTTCCATTAAGGTCCCATATTATTTGAAAAAAAAAAAATATTAGAAGCTAAAAAACACATCTTTTTCAGGGGTGCCAATAATTATTGAGAGCGCTGAATACTGTAGAATAGTTAAAACACAACATTTATTCTAAGTCACTCATTATGATATTTGCTTTGAGAATATTTTAGGGCTGCAGCTATCAATTATTTTAGTAGTCGATTAATCGGTGAACTTCTTAGTTCGAATAATCGAGTAATCGGATAAGGAACACGAAAAATTAAAATACCTGAGCTGAGCCTCAAACAATATAAAAAAAAATAAGGATCTATGTACAGCAAAAGAACAATCGGCTATATTACATAGAAAAAATCCACTAGCTTAAATGCTATAAAACTTTTTTTTTACGATGCTCTTAAGAAATGGTTCAGACACATATTCCCACAAAAAACGGCTAAATATACCTATACCTATACCTAAATTACGAATGCATTTAAAAAAAAACATTAGTGCAAACAAAAAACTTGTCTTATGTTGGCCTTAACATGGAGCAGCTGGATTCAGCCATGTGAAATGAGACAGACTAGAGGGCAGTGTATCCACCCAAATCAATAAAACTGAGTGCAAACACTTTCAAAATAAACCATTACAACGTAACTTTAATTAAAATACTCGAATCAGCAAAATTTAATTTGAATCTTTTTTTCTAATCAAATACTCGAGTTAATTGATTAATCGTTGCAGCACTAGAATATTTCTAATAAATATATATTTAGATTGTAAAAGATGGCCTTCAGTACATTTCTTGTAGATGATATCGGTCTATTCATTATTGCTCTATATGCTGTATGTTCACATAAATATATTTTCATCTTAAATTAACGCAGAAAATGCAAAAGTTAATGTGTAAAGATTCACCAGAACGCAGGAAATTATTTTTTAAAATTTATTTATTTTCCCTTCAGGCATGACAAATCCGAACAAACATACAGCATTTATATGCGTTTACAATTAATTCAACCCGAAAAGAAAAGGGCAGACGGGAGAAGCCGAAGCTTATTGAAACCCGCCCCCAGTATACCATATAGGACTCAGAAAATATCGAATATCAATTTTTGACATTCAGATTTCGTAATGATTACAAGTTGTTTTTTTTTTTTTTTTATAATAACCATCCCCTCTGATTGTTCATTTTCCCAATAGTCCATTGTCAATCGTGGCAATGTGCTCGTTATGTTGATTAGTTTATATGTTTATAATTCAGTAATTAGTTTATTCAGTTGATTCGATCCAGAAGATAGGGAATAGCTGACGACCGATGGTAGGCCTTGTCAGCCACCCTCCTTTCGTTGACTTAATCCTCGTCGCAGTTTTCATTCCTTGCTGCCTCCCGACGAACATTCATCTCAAGGTTGCGCAGCTGCGTAGTAAGTTGCATCGCTATTCTGGTTTTGGACTCAGGGCCTGGGGTACTGGCGTCGCTAGGTCCTTCTGACCACCTCATAAGGACTGTACCACCTGGCACAATCTCCAATCCCCTGCAGAAGCCAGCAGCGCACCAAAAAGAAAACATCCTCGATATCTTTCCACTTCGAGTGTGGTCAGACACAGCGGCCGCCATCAACCCCAGCTATCCTCCACATATCCCGACTTTAAGGTGTTTTCCGGGCAGGTGCGTTGTCCAGGTTCTGACCGCATTGTAAAGATCTTGGCCAGGGCACACAGTGGCCAATCGACCAGTTCCGTGTCGTTACAGAATTTGAAGTCAGTTGTCTGTGCATTTACAGCCAACAGCTGATCTGTCCTTGTGAATTCTGTTCGCATTGGCTTTGAGTCACCTTTTTTTTGTTGTTGTTTTTTTCCCCCTCTTTTATTTTTGCCCTTCTTTGTTTTGGGTACACTTGGTTTTGTTTACAGGTTTGAGTTGCCACCCAGACATTATTTACCTTTTGCACAGTTCTTTTTATTTCCAAGAGTTAGCTTGAGTCAGCAACATAATTATTTAATAACATTTGTTGATACCGCCTCCTAAAAACAGCCAACTACCCTGAGCTGGTCACTGCAGAATCTAGTTTGTTCCAAATCTTTACACCAGAGTGAGGGACCGAAAATGATTTTAGTGCTGTTCTAGCATAGTTAAGTTTAAACACATTTTCTCCCCTCAAATCGTATTTCGATTCCCTAGCCTGGAAACGACTTTGCAGGTTATACGGAAGGCTATTAGTTGAGGCTTTGTACATCATCTGTCCCGTTTTGAAATGTATTAAATCATACAGCTTCAATAAATTGGATTTGATAAATAACTCGCGTGTATGTGCTGTGTATTTCGCCTTATGAATAATCCGTATTGCTTTTTTCTAGATGACCAACAAAGGGTGTAATCGAGATTTGTAGGTGTCGCCCCAAATTTTGGCGCAGTAAGTCAAATAGGGCACAAACAGTGCACTATAGACCCTACCCACCGACGTCACAAAATCACGGGCTCGCTGTATGGTTCCGCCCCCTTGTCCGTCATTTTGTGTCTGTATTATCAATGGTCGCAATTGATCGAGCAATTTATAATGCATTTCATGGAAGACCCGGTGCTTTCGGATGCCGTAAACTCACTTGATGCGTTGCATAAAAGGCGTTATGTGGAAAAGCTTCAGTTTATCCATTCGCCAGATCCATATTTGATGCCTAAATCGATGTTTTTCGACCCGCTGTCTCCGCCGTATTTGCCTGACATCTGCTAGCTACCCTGATATGTAAGACTATCTTGTCCACACAAAATCAGCCTATTCTCACGAAAGTTTGAACAACTTTTAAGAGCTTGGAGGCTTATAAATACTTCGTTGCTGGTTGGGTGAAACAGGTCCTCGTCCACGAAAATTCGGCAGGAATCTAGCTTGTGCTTGGAAAGGTGAGTTACGAAATTTTCAATTCAAAATCTTTTGTTATTGCTAACATCCACTGTCAAGTCTAATGTATTTCATGTCGTTTGTCAATGGAGTTAGGGCTTTTAATGTTTATATGGTTTAGCGATAGCACTCTCACTACATACATACGTGTTTGTTGTCGGCGATTAGCTTAGCAATGATCTTAATTGTGGTTGTCAGCCCAAAACCCTCTAAATATATATTAAATGCATCTTACCAGATATAAAATGACTACTACATAATCTGTGGTAATCGTTTGGAGCCCAGTTTTCTCGTCGAATTGCAGCAGCCCATCTCGCTCTCTTCTCTCCGGGTCTCTCGGAATCCGGTAGAACTTCAAGTCTCTCCGTCTTCTCCGTCTATCTTCTCTGTTATTGCAACCGACCGCCACACACGCCTTCACCATTTTGATTATTAATGTTAACGAGCAGAAAAACACGTCTTAAATAGGAGGAATGTACGTAGCCGTGACAGGTAAACATGATGTGTTGACGGACAATTGGGCGGCACCAATCAGGAGGAAGGAGTTGTGACGTCACGGGGGTAGGGTCTATAAATTATTTGGAGGGCCCTGTGATCTAGTACATTTTGTGCTCTGTAAATAATGGAGACGCTCCTAGCTAATTTATTTTCCAGTTGTCTTATATGTGCACTCCATGTTAATGAATCATCAAGTATTATACCTAATACCTTGTCTTCTCTAACACGTTCAATAGCCACCTGGTTTACTTGAATGTCTAGATGTTCTTTCCGTCCTTTGTTGCCAAATAGCATATATTTAGTTTTACTAAGGTTTAGTGACAGTTTATTGGCAATTAACCATTCCTGTAGCTTGCCTAATTCCTCATTCACTTGTTGGGCCAATCTGTTTAGGTCGCTACCTGAGAAAAAGATATTGGTGTCGTCAGCAAAAAGCACCATTTTTAATATGCTGGATACCTTGTATATACAATGCCCTCCATAATTATTGGCACCCCTAAAAAAGATGTGTTTTTTAGCTTCTAATATTTTTTTTTTTTCAAATAGTATGGGACCTTAATGGAAAAAAAGAGAAAAATCCAACCTTCAATACATGTGCATTCATTCAGTGGGGAAAAAAATCCCACATA
Organism: Corythoichthys intestinalis; assembly: GCF_030265065.1. Lineage (NCBI taxonomy): Eukaryota > Metazoa > Chordata > Actinopteri > Syngnathiformes > Syngnathidae > Corythoichthys > Corythoichthys intestinalis. Next base: position 3,794,343 of record NC_080411.1, read on the forward strand.
AAGAAAAAATTATTTGACATCAAATAATGTGTGTCACAATTATTAGCACCCCTGGTGTTAATACTTTGTACAACCCCCTTTTGCCAACAAAACAAGGTCTGGGGACTGAGATGGCCATGGGAGGAGCTTGATTTTGTGTCTGGTGAACCATTTCTGTGTAGATTTGGCCATATGTTTAGGGTCATTGTCTTGCTGAAAGACCCAGTGACAACCCATCATCAGCTTTCGGGCAGAGGGCAACAGATTTTGATTTAAAATGTCCTGGTATTTCAAAGCATTCATGTTGCCATGCACCCTAACAAGATTCCCAGGGCCTTTGGAAGCGAAACAGCCCCACAGCATCACTGACCCACCCCCATACTTCACAGTGGGTATGAGGTGCTTTTCAGTTTAATTCACACAGTTTAATGCTATGCTAACTCTGATGCAGGTCGGACTTTCAGTAGCAAAATTTGTGGCGTGTTCCAAACCTCAAAAACATTGACATCTTTTTACGTTACTTAGAGTGCTTGCTGCTACTGGCTGAAAAATGTTGGCCGGTATTTTGTTGACATGTTGTATTTTTGTTGGGGTTGTGAGTGCGTGTGCGTGTGTGTGGGAGGGGGGGTGTCAAATGTGTGTTTGAGGGGAAAAAATGGACTGGCACATTCAGCAAGTAAAAAGGGGTTAAATGTTGAGTCGGAACATAATGAAAATAATTCACTTAATCATGGTAAGGTAAATTTAATTCAATCCTTACAACATATGGGAAGAATCTAAATTACCTATACAACTGAACTCAATATATAATGCAAATAAGCTTGTTTAAAAGTTAGTGGGGATAATCTGGGCATCCTGAAAAGTTGATAGTGTCCCTATGCAAAACTACGCCTTGGTTGATTCCTTTATTAGACAATGGCATCTTTTGAAACAATATTTTGATTCTTGGCGGTAGGGCTTGCCTCATTATCTCATTATCTTATCTTTCACATGCAAACCAGTTGAAAAAGGAAACAAAGAGCATTTTGTCACGCTGATTCTTTACTCGCCTGCGCCCGTTCTATTTTTAACCCGGACTCAGGTCGAGCCTGCGTGACCACATTTTCGTACGCGCATTGACGCTCATCGCAGGCTTTGCTGAAACGGACAGTTGACGTCTGCATCGGAATCTAACCTTCTGACCCCCACCCACGTGCACGCCGACCAAAAACTGGCGCCGACTACCTCACCGAACGCAAAGGGCAAAACAACAAAAGATCTGGCAGCGTTCACATACTATACGTTGTGGTAGTTGATAAAATAACATTTCTAATGCAAACCGTGCAATCCGAACGGATTGGACGTCTAGAGCTGTCAATGGCAGGCAAAGAGCTGAGAGGATGAGTGTGTCACCACGTACCTTCTCTGGCCTTGACGAGAGCTCTGTTGGCCACCAGGCCGTCAATCTCCATCGAGTCATGTGTGAGTGAGAATACGAGCACGGACAGCGCTGTCAAATAGCTCCGAGAGGGGCGGCGTCGGTACCGCAGCTCGGCCACGCCCACGCCAAACCCTTGGAATGGTGCCCTCGCTCTTCCTTGCTCTCATCTCGCATCCAAAGCGCGAAGTCATTGAAGGTGTTGGTATGTCAAGATTTATTACCATTTGATTGAAGTATTTGAACTGTGTTTTTGTTCAAAAATGCTATTTCATTGAATTCACAACCTAACCTCTGAGGGGCCAGAAAATCATTCCTTCGATAATATAATCAGTGTTGTGACAGATTACTTAAAAAAGTAATTTGATTACTGATTATGCCTCAAAAAAGTAATCTAGTTACTAATAATTTCTAGTGTTGCACTGACACCATTTAACGATACCTGGCTGTGCAGTATCGGCCGATACCGATACCATACCAACATCACTCCGTATATATATATATATATATATATATATATATATATATATATATATATATATATATATATTAGGGCTGTCAAACGATTAAAATTTTTAATCGAGTTAATTACAGTTTAAAAATTCATTAATCGTAATTAATCGCAATTAATCGCAATTCAAACCATCTATAAAATATGCCATATTTTTCTGTAAATTATATATATATTCTGTAAAATAATTTGTTGGAATGGAAAGAAAAGACACGAGATGGATATATACATTCAACATACGGTACATAAGGACTGTAGTGGGCATTTCACTCTACTGTCATTTAAATCTGTCTATGCTGTCCTCACTCCGAAGCGTCTACTTTTTCCAAAGCTAGACAGCTAGTGAACGACGCCTTAATAATCAGACTTCTTCCTTTTTCATCTGATTTATTAATAAAATGGCCTCAAACCACTGTCCTCTTTAGACCGTAGTGAAACTACATAAAAAAGTACACAAGCATTGCATTAGCAACAATGTTAGCTTAGCACGCTATACAGGTTCACTAAACATAAACAAAAAGCGTCTCATACAAAAAATATAAAATTTCGCTTACTAACATAATATGTACATTCTTTACAACAACGATACTTACGGACAAATCTTGTCCAAGGATCATATAAGCACAACATTACAACGTAGGCGCCAGCCCGAGACGTCGTGCAGCCATATTGAACTGGCAAGAAAGCAATAAACCATGTCGCAAAGCGACCACAAGAGTTCGCTGTTAGACAGCACAAAAAACCTTGCTGTAAAACTTACCAAAAGGCAGAATACAGTCTGAGCAGGACATGTGCGTTAATTGCGTCAAATATTTTAACGTGATTAATTTAAAAATTAATTACCACGCGTTAACGCGATAATTTTGACAGCCCTAATATATATATATATTATATATATTATATATATATTATATATATTATATATATACTAGCGATAATTTTGACAGCCCATATATATATATATATTATATATATTATATATATATATATATATATATATTATATATATTATATATATATATATATATATATATATATATATATATATATATATATATATATATATATATATATATATTAGGGCTGTCAAAATTATCGCTAGTATATATATAATATACATAATATATATATAATATATATATATATTAGGGCTAATTAATTTTTAAATTAATCACGTTAAAATATTTGACGCAATTAACGCATGCACTGATTGACCCGCTCAAGCATTGCTTCAAACAGATTACATTGACGCCGTTTATGGACATTAAGAGTCTGCTTGGGGGCAGCGCCGTTCCATACAAATGTTATTCCCTCTACTATTGGGAGAATTAGTAGTTGTGAGATGTTTATGCTGTAACATTGTGCTATTTGTGCTCCACCCATATTTCTGTAAGTTTTCTTTCTTTTAGTGGCAATTATGTGTCTCTTGTTGTATTTTGGGTAAGGTATGTACAGAGATATATATGTTATAAAGGCGAGTGGACACAAGCGTTCTTTGGACCGCGCCGTTTATTGGCATAAGCTACGGCAACTTCTTCACAACAGACATAAGTATCATTTAGTGAAAGCACGACAAAAATAATATCCCTATCTCTCTCCAAAAAAAAAAAAAAAAATGTTCACTAAAAGAGAAGCACTTCAGTCTGTAGTAATGAGGACCTATTGTCACACAGTTAAACAACAATGCAAAGTGAACTGGCTTGAACCGGCAACTTACTCAGACTTTAGTCACTCTATTCTTATTATTTTCATTCTTATTATTATTATAGTAACTCTACTTTTGATTGAAAATTTTACACATTTTATTAAAACGAAAACATGAAGAGGGGTTTTAATATATAATGACTATAACTTGTAACTATAACATTTATCTTTTAAGAACTACAAGTATTTCTATCCGTGGATCACTGTAACAGAAAGAATGTTAATACTGTAATGCCATTTGTGGATTTATTGTTATAATAAACAAATACAGTACTTATGTACAGTATGTTGTATGTATAAATCCGTCTTGTGTCATATCTTTCCATTTCAACAATAATTTACAGAAAAATATGGCATATTTTAGAGATGGTTTGAATTGCGATTAATTAAGTTTTAAGCTGTGATTAACTCGATTAAAAATTTGAATCGTTTGACAGTCCTAATTATATACTTGGATGTGAAACCATTGCTATCATGGCTTTGTCAGGCTGCTACTCGGCCAATGACCGGCGGCTTGTCACACCCCCCCCTCGGTCCTCTTCGCATGCCGGGAGAGCGCTATACTCGGCTGATGCTCGTGGGCTTCTCCATATCGTCCAGACATCAAGCCCCCTCTGCCCTCTTTGTGTGCCCGGCAACAGACCACTATCCTCGGGTTGGGCTCGGGCAGCTACGTGCTCCTCCAACGTCGGCCGATTTGTCCGGCGGTCATTCTCCAGCTTCTTCCCCGGCAACGAGAACCCCTGCCCAAAGCAGGGGAACGATGAGCTGTAACTTGCCCGCCGCTGCGGGGTTGCCGATCAGTGAAGACAATCGACAACCCCGCCACCATGTGACATGACCGGGATAGTTTTTTAAAAAATTTTTATTTTCGAAAAACGAGAATAAGACTTGGAAACGCTGCTTGGTTCGGGTTATCATGTCAGCTAGCTGTTTTGTGTATGCTCTCTTTCCTCCGTCTTCGAAGCCGGGGCAGGGAAATGACAAAAGCCTGACTAATTCCGGTGGCATAAAATACCGTTGCTAGTTTTGACCATTATGCAGTCATTTTGCCCTGTCATACTGAATAAATGCATTTTTTTTCATATTCCGTTTCGCTCAAGACTTTTGTCACAACCATACAATTTATTTAGCAATTGGAGAAAAATACTTTGATAAAAAGAATATCCTGTAAAAATATTGAAGTAGAGGTATTGAAACAATGATATTTTGCTGCTCTCTTCATTGCATTTTCCTCTTTCTGAATCCTCCCCCTTAATGGGCTTAATTCTAAATCAGATGAAATCGTGACACTGTCGACGTCATCCTCCAACTGGGGACGCTGGAGCACTTTAATGACAGGCGGGGCTAAACGACAGATTAAAAGACTAATAACTTGTCATCTGCACTTTGCCAAATTGTTGTGTATAGCCAAATCGTCTCAAAATAAGATTGTAATACCCATAATAATGCTATTTAAGACTTTTATCCTGTCGTAGGCACTTTATGACTTTATTAAACCCTCGTAGGGGAAATTCAAGCATTGCAGCAGCTCAGTGTATAGTCAAACATATAGACAAACTATAAGAACTACATAAAAAAGGTATATACAAATTACATACAGATAAACACAAATGGACTCTAACATGGTTGCAGATCAGAAACATAAAAACAATTACCTGTCATTTTTATGCTTAATGTACATTTAATTGTGAGCACAGACCTCTGTTGTTATAAAGTCTGATGGCAGTTGGCACAAAGGAACGACTATAGCACTCGGTTGGTATAAAACGCTGACTGAAAGCGTCAGTTTGGGTTTTAAAGACACGTGCTTTCATGATGGATGCGCTGCACTTCAGGTGTTGATGATAGGTAGGAACCTAGGCATTAGTTGGAGGCACATCGTCATTTGGATATGCTTGGGACGCCATCTGCTGGTCAACCACGAAGACAGTCCAGACAGACATCTCCCCAACACAGGTTTTGAAAAACCGCTTTGGCCATTGATGGCTATTGGTGTCCAATCCATTTTCGAATAAAAACTTAGTCAAATAAAGAAAGAAATTCTCAGGTTTAACTATATTTTACAGCGTGACCGCCACTCCTCCCAAAAACAAACAGGCCCAAATTTGGATAGACGTCCATATTAGGGCTGCAGCTATGGAATATTTCAGTAATCGAGTATTCTACTAAAAATTCCATTGATTGAGTAATCGGATAAAACATTTTTTTTAGGGAAAGCGCAGTTACAATTATGAGAAAACATGACATTTCACCTAATATTGAACCATGTTGAGACGATGTCTTTATTTTAGCTGCACATTGTTAAAAACGGCCAACAATTGCATCTCAGATGTGACTAGAAAAAAAACAAAAACAATTTCATTGCTTTATTTCTTACCTAGTTATTAAACTTGATAAGTTTTAAGTTAGTCTAAATTGTAAGTCCTGATAGGCGTAGATTTCATAATGTATTGACAGGACATGGGGTCGATTCTTAGGGGGCTTAACTCCGTCAAAGCTGACCGAGTGGAAACACAGAGCTTTTTCCGTTGAAAATTCTTTTGAATAATTGCCTAAATCCCTGAATTCTTTATAGATTTGGATGGTTAACAGTCTCAATTCTTGGTTAAAAGCAACAACAACAAAAAAAACGTGCCGGTAGCATTCATTTTACATAAATATCAAGGGCGTAGTATTGATCTCATCATTGGTAAGGACAATATTACCATAATGTAAACAGTGATCCAAATAAGGGACGACTAGCTTGACTTCGTTATTCTTTGTGGAGGCTGGCCTGACTGCAGTAGGTTTGCCTGTTAGCAAGGTAAATTTTTTGCTAACTCTGTTGCAGGTCGGACTTTCAGTAGCAAAATTTGTGGAGTTTCCCCCACCTCCACAACATTGACGTCTTTTTACATAACTTCCAGTGGCTGCTGCTGGCCGAAAAAAATATCCCTCCTTTCCGAAGGGGGCGGCGTGTTGTCAACATGAATCTGTCAGGGTTGTGTGAGTATGTTTGTGTGTGTGTCTTTGTGGCTGGACAGGGGGCTTCAAGTCGTCAGCAAACCAAACGTTCATTTGGGGGGGCTGGGAATGGACCGGCACATTCAGCAAGTGAAAAGGAATAAATGTAAGTCTGAACATAATGAAAATAATTCGCTTAATAATGGTAAGGTCTATTCTATCCTTACAACAATCTAAATTATATATTTGAACTCTTGATGTAATGAAAAAAGGGTGGTAAAAAAGTTGGTGGGGACAAATTGGCCATCCTGAAAAGTTGCTAGTGTTATGTCCCTACCGTCCCTATCCAAACCTTGGTAAATATTGTGAAGTATAATGCCAATGCTGTAGTGGCTAATTTCTCCCATTGATTTTTTTCACGTTTTCAAAATGCATGCGTGGTACGAAATATATAATAATCATCATGAATCCTCGAACAAATCACTCCTGAGACAATCCTTCCTATTTGTATGCAGTACAGCTCTCGTACTTTTTCAACCTAAATCCGGCGTTAGATCGCTGCATGTGACCAACTGCTAATAAATGAAGCAGAGTGTTGGACAGCCCAATTTGGGAAGGCGTGACGCAGTGAATGGGGAATGTGTCATGTCAGTACATTATGAAGTCTGTGCTGATGGATTTTGAGTTTTAGTAGTGTTCAAAATAAATGTGTGGTACTTTACTACTTGTTGTATTGCAACACATTAGGCAACATTGCTACTTGGTGTTTTATCCATCAATGACTACCGAGCTAATATTGACAGCTTTATTATGTTTTTTTTACACCCTCATCACTCTACGGCGCTGTTTTTACAGATTAAATAAAGTCTTATGAAAGACACGTTAGCTACGCATCGACAGTAATCATAATTAATAGAAACCTAGCCTTCCGCAGGGCTAACGTTACATTAGCAAGGTATAGTAACGTAATTCTTATTTAATAGCACTACGTGAACTTAATTTTACCTCGTCCCGAGTATCGCTCCTCCGCTCTCGGAGTAAACTGGGTACCTTCGGTGGAGCTGCAGCACTGAAGACATGTTATTGAAGCACTGTCTTACAGTTAATACATCAAACAGTGTTCGCCTTGGTCTCCAGCTTGAAATGCTTCCACACTTGACATTTTCTGCTTTTTCTTGGTGCCATTATATTTGTTTTCATTGGCTTCTTTATTGTTACCTCTATATTCATGCGTGTTTGAAATCAAATATATCCGCCGCCTCTGACTTCTTCCTATACGCACGTGATTTTCAAATACGCATTGTGCCGCATTAAAAGTAGTCTGGGCAAAAAGTCATACTTCGAGCTGGCAAAATAAATGATTCCTCGAGCCGGAGAAAATTCCTCGATCAATTTTTTAAATTGGAAAAAAAGGCCTTGTCTGGTGGCGTATGGTAGTGCGTGGATCCCGTTGGGCGCGCGCTCGTCTCTCGGGCGGGTGGGCGCCGTGGCCCTTCCCCTGCCGGCCGGGGTGGGGGGGAGGGGGGTTTGGGTTGGGTGGTGTGTGCGGCAGCCATAGTTCCCTCCCGGGTCAGCCCGGCCAGAGCCGCGTCTCCTTGTACCGGATACCGAGGAGGTGTCTCCAGGTGTCATACTGCGCATCCCTCCTGGCCCGGGGGTGGGCTGAGGGTTGCGCCTCCGCCTCCTTAGTCTGTCTCCAGCCCTGTCCGCCTCCCTGGGCCGCGCCGGCTACCGCTACCCTCCTTCCGGCGGGGTCGCCGGCGGGGCCTCGTGGGGCCTGCGGGGCCCTGGGTGGGGCTTGCTGTTCCTTGCTGGTGAGGTGGACATCCCCTGGTCTCTGGCGTTTGGCGTAGCGCCTGCTCAGGGTGCGGGGTGGGTGCTCGGGCGGCGGGGGGAGGGGTGGGCAGTTGCGCCATGGGTGGTCTGGGGCGGGGGCTGATCGGGGCCCTGGCGCTTCTCCCGCCCTGCGGCCGGTTGCTCCGGTGGACGGGGCCACGCCCGCGGAAGCCTGCCTTTTAACTCACACACTCCTCACTTTAGCACTGTAAATATCTTTCACCCTGGCACTTACATACTCATTAATTTCTCTGGGGAGAGTTGGGTCGGGGCCATACAGTCCTGGCCTGGCTCCCCTTTACTGGGCTGCGGGAGGAGGGATGGGCTGCGCTGCATCCCCCGGGCCCTCCCTCCCTCCCCGGGGGCCGTGGCCCTGTGTCGGCGCCCGCGTGGCGTCTCCGCTCGTCTGCGTGGCTGTTGCGTGCCCGGCGGGGCTCGCGTGTGGCTGGATGTAATTGAACGCGCTCGGGCGGGGGGTCCCGGTGCCGGGATTGGCGATGGGGCGGCGTAGGGTCGGTCGCCAACGGGCTTACACTCACAAGGGATTCACACGATTACTGGGTTCTAGATCACAGAGATAATTTGTGTAAACTCTACCCCTTTCTATCACTTAGCTAATATACTCCCCCACCTTCTCCCCCTCTTTCCCTGGTCAAAAGTCCCCCCACATGGTGTCAAATGGAAATACATTTAGCTGACGATAGCACCAACATATTAGTAGTTAGTGTAGTTAGGCGTTCAATGTCTTTCTTGTTGTTGTGTTTCTTCTCTTTCTTCCCTTGTGTTTATTTTCTTCTGTTCCCCCATAACCCCTTCCTGTTCGCTGTTTTGTCATAATAAATGAGGTATGTTGAATGATCACAAAGGGAGTATGTCAGACTCTCAATGTGAAACATTAAAACTGTTCAGACTATCCGGGCACTTAGAATTCCATTCTCTGTGTCAAACAGCTGAACGGGACAGGTTAAAAAAAAAAAAAAAGAATAATTTTAAAAATCGAGTTAGACTGCAGTCATGACTAGTTTTTATTTTTTCAGAACGTTAAACATTATAAGTTTTAGCTGCAGGCACTTTTTACCATGAAAGAAAATCAAGAGATGACGCTTATCCAAAATTGGGGCCTGTTTTTTTTTTTTTAGGGGGGTTGGGGGGTCACCCTATATTCAGGGTCATATAAATATGGAAATGATTTTAATCACATTTCTCTATTGTGTGAGTTCTTACGTGTACTTTCAAATTTCCATTTCGAGAGAATCTTTGGCCACAAACAGAGCAGGAAAAAGGCTTCTCGCCCACGTGCGTTTTCTTGTGACTCGTCAAGTTTCCCTTTAGAGAAAATTTTTGCCCGCAAATCGAGCAGGCGAACGGTTTCTCTCCGGTGTGCGTTCTCACGTGCGCTTTCAAGTGTCCCTTTGTCGAGAATGTTTTCCAACAGTCCGAGCAAGCGAACGGTTTCTCTCCGGTGTGTATTCTCATATGGATTTTTAAATAGCCCTTCACGATGAATGTCTGGCCACAAACGCTGCAGCCGAAAGGTTTACCACCATCGTGGGTTTTTGCGTGTATTTTTAAATAGCCCTTGGTTGTAAACTTTTGCTCGCAAACCGTGCAGGTGAAAGCTTTCTCGCCGGTGTGGGTTCTCACGTGTGCTTTCAAATGGGCCTTGAGAGAGAATCTTTGACCGCATTCCGAGCAGGCGAAAGGTTTCTCGCCGGTGTGAATTCTCCTGTGAATCCCTAAATGTCCCTTCTGGGAAAATCTTTTACCGCAAACAGAACACAAAAAGGGTTCCTCGCCAGTATGAGTTCTCATGTGAACGCCTATCTGTCCCTTCTGAGAGAATCTTTTCCCGCAAACGGAGCAGGAAAAAGGTTTCTCTCCCGTGTGGCTTCTCGTGTGACTCGTCAAATTTCCCTTTTGGGAAAACCTTTGGCCGCAAACCGAGCAGGCGAACGGTTTCTCGCCAGTGTGTGTTTTTGCGTGTGCCGTCAAATGGCTCCTCCGGGCGAATCTCTGACCGCAAGCCGAGCAGACGAAAGGTTTCTCCCCGGTGTGCGTTGTTGCGTGCGTCGCTAAACTATACCTTTGAGCGAATCGCTGACCGCAAACCGAGCAGACAAACGGTTTCTCCCCGGTGTGCTTTCTCGCGTGTATTTTTAAATGTGCGTCTTGAGTGAATCGCTTGCCACAAACTGAGCAGGAAAAAGGTTTCTCGCCGGCGTGACTTCTCATGTGCCTTTTCAAAAAAGACTTGTAGAAAAAACTTTTCCCACATTGGGAACATTTCCAGCGTTCGTCCGTTTGAGGCGAGCGGGATGCGCTGTCGTCGCTGTCTGATAGAGGAGCCATGAGGCCATCTGCATGTGATCCTTCTGTTAAGCGGCTGCTGTAAGGTGCTGGCCCTCCACTCCCCTCACTCGGACCTCCATCTTCACTCTTCAAAGGGTCACCAGTCACTAACAACTTGGTAACATCCTCCTCCTTCTCTTCCTCTTTGATTCGGGGATGTTGTTCCTCCTCCGTTTTGATGTAAAGGCGCCCCGGACCAAGATTTGATTTCCTTATGGCTGCTGGACAAAAGGTAACAATCTCATTTTCATTTTTGCCAAAATATTGAATGAGCATGTTTTATTGAAACAATTCGACATCATTCAACAATTTTCTACTTCATACGACATTTTTCAATCTTCTGTTGGCATTCGCCATTCACACACAATTTCTACAGAAATTGTATTCTCCAGTTTTGTTTCAAGGTCGCACTATGTAAAGTACGTAGCAGCTAACTTAGCTAAATTAGCCACACTCCATCCATTTATATTGGGTAATGTAAAGACACTTAATATTACGACTTCAATCTCGTGATATTATGGCATTTTTCTCATAATATTGCGACTTTATTCACGTTATATTAGGTAAAGTTATGTAACACGACTACCTTTTCCTTATAGTACTACAGTTGCGTGAAAAAGTATCTGCACTTTTGGAATTCCTCACATTTCAGCATAAAATCACCAACAAATGTTATCTGATCTTTGCAAAATCACACAGATGTAAAAACAGTGTCTGCTTTAACTAAATCCACCCAAACATTTGTTTTCCGTATTTTAATGAGGATAGAGTGCAAACAGTGACAGAATGGGAAAAAATAAGTAAGTGACCCATCACATTTAATATTTTGTCACACACCCTTTCTCCGCTATAACTTCAACCAGTCGCTTCCTGTAGCTGCAGATCAGTCTGGCACATCGATCAAGACTAATCTAGGCCCATTCGTCTCGACAAAACTGCTGTCGTTCAGTCAGATTCCTGGAATGTCCGGCATGAATTGCTGTCTTTAGGTCATGCCACAGCATCTCAGTGGGGTTCAAGCCTGGACTTTGACTTGGCCACTCCAGAACGTGTATTTTGTTCTTCTGAAACCATTCTGAAGTTGATTTACTTCTATGTTTTGGATCATTGTCTTATTAAAGCATCAATCCTCTTTTTAGCTTCAACTGTTTGACAGACGGCCTCAGGTTTTCTTTCAAAACCTTTGAATTCATTCTTTCATTAATGATTGTAACTTGTCCAGGCTCTGAGTCAGCAAAACAGCCCCAAATCATGATAATCCGTCCACCATGCTTCACGGTTGGGATGAGGTGTTGATGTTGGTGAGCTGTTCAGTTTTTTTCTCCACACATGACGTTGTGTATTACTCCCAAACAATTCAACTTTGGTTTCATCAGTCCACAAAATATTTTGCCAAAACTTCTGTGGAGTGTGCCTTTTTGTGAAAATTAAACTAGCAACAATGTTTTTTTAGACAGCGGTGGCTTTCTCCGTGGAATCCTCCCATGAACACCATTCTTGGCCATATTTTTACATATAGTTGTGTGTGCACAGTGATATTGGACTGTGCCAGTGATTTCTGTAAGTCTTTAGCAGACACTTTTTTACCTCTCTGAGTATTCTGCGCTGAACTCTTGGCGTCATCTTTGGTGGACACCCACTCCTTGGGATAGTAGTAACAGTGCCAAACTCTCTCCATTTGTAGACAACTTCTCTGACTGTCGATTGATGAACATCTAGACTTTTAGGTTTTGTACCCTTCCCCAGCTTTATACAAATCAACAGTCCTCGATCGTAGGTCTTCAAACAGCTCTTTTGACCGAGCCATGATGCACATCAGACAATGCTCCTCATCAAGACAATTCTTACCAGGTGTGTGTTTTATAGCGGGCAGGGCAGCTTTAAACCACTCATCAGTGATTGGGCACACACCTGACCTAAATTGTTTGGTAAAAATTGGTTTCAATTGCTCTTTTAAGTCTCCTTAGGCAGAGGGTTCACTTCCTTATTCCCCCGCCCCCCTTCTGTCATTGTTTTCATGCTATCCTCATTAAAATATGAAAACCTATAAATGTTTGGGTGATTTTAGTTAAAGTAGATGCTGTTTTTACATCTGTGTGATTTTGACAAAGAACAGATCACATTTGATGGTGATTTTTTGGAGAAATGTGAGAAATTCCAAGAGGTTCACATACTTTTTTTTATACCACTGCATGTAAAATTATGTTGCATTACAATAATTATGACTTTAATCTCATATATAATATTACAGCGTATCACTTTATCGCTGAAAAATTACTTTTTCTAATGATATTGACATTTTTCCTCCTGTTATTGCAACGCAAATATTTTATTCTCATAATATTTTAATTATTCTTTGAGTCGAATTTTTTTTCCTTTTTTTTTTTTATTTCATTTTTTAAAATCTATTACTCCATTGTAGATTCCTTTATTAAACTGTGACATCTTTTAAAAACGATAGTTCGATTCTTGGCTGGAGCATATCAATAACTAATTGGGGGGGAAAGTATCGTGATATACTGCAATATATTTCATTTACGCTCCTGTATTTCAGTGATAATCAAGACAGAAATACCAGGACAAGAAATTATTCAATGAGGCGTTCAAAGACAACGCGAAAATTTGTTGGTGAATATAACTAAAGATGTAAATAAAGTAGGGCTGTCAAAATTATCGCGTTAACGGGCGGTAATTACTTTTTTTAATTAATCACTTCACGTTAAAATATTTGACGCAATTAATGCACATGCCCCGCTCAAACAGATTATGATGACAGCAGTGTAATGTCCGCTTGTTACTTGTTTTTTTTTGTGTTTGACGCCCTCTGCTGGCGCTTGGGTCCAAATGATTTTATGGGTTTGGGGAGTGAGCATGGTGTAATTATTGACATCAACAATGGCGAGCTACTAGTTTATTTTTTGATTGAAAATTTTACAAATTTTAATAAAACGAAAACATTGAGGGGTTTTAATATAAAATTTCTATAACTTTTACTAACATTTATCTTTTAAGAACTACAAGTCTATCCATGGATCGCTTTAACAGAATGTTAATAATGTTAATGCCATCTTGTTGATTTATTGTTATAATAAACAAATACAGTACTTATATACCGTATGTTGAATGTATATATCCGTCTTATGTCTTATCTTTTCATTCCAACAATAATTTACAGAAAAATATGGCATATTTTAGAGGTAGTTTGAATTGTGATTAATTACGATGAATGAATTTTTAAGCTGTAATTAACTCGATTAAAAATTGTAATCGTTTGACAGCCCTAAAATAAAGATGTGAACCAACCTGCTGTGTTGAAGATAACTTCCTTCTTGTCCTCCTCCTCTTCTGCTCCACAAAATAACTCCTCGGAATTAGTTGCTGCTGTCCATCTTGTGCACATTTTCCCACACTTTGTTACTTCAGGTTGTGTTTTAGTACACCGTTTTGTTAGTTAGGTTAAACTTCAACAGGACACGAAATGTATTTTTCCCCAAAAAGTCGTTCGAATTCGAAAAGGAGCGTCTTTGTCTTGCGCATCTCAGTCGCCGAGCTTTGACGTCACTTCCGGCGCGCTTGTCGCAACCTAAACCGTCATCTGTTGGTTTCCCTGCGTCCTGAAGCGTCGATGCAGGATGCACAGCACTACTTGACCGGACCAAAACCTCATATGATCAACCTCGGTGGTCGCTTCAAGTCGTCTCAGTGCACGTGGAAGCTTCTCGGTCTACTTTAGCCTTGCTTAGTCGCTAAGCTACCAGAGGGACGCGTTCGGGACTAAAATGTGCGCGAGAAGAACAGCGGTAATGTTAGAGAAAGACTTCTGGGGAGCAAAGGAAGAGCCACGACGTCCACTTGCCTTCAATTGGCCAGGTTTGTTAAATTTTTCATCGAATATTGTTCGCGCTAGTTATCAGAGCAACTGCATAGTCCCTGACGATGAGAGGGCGTAGTTGCGCATGCGCATACTGGCTTTTCTCAAGTCAAAAGCTGCTTTCACACTGACTCAAATTCTGGGGCTTGTTTGCCTAATTTCGTTTTATTTTGTTTTGCCTCTTGTATAGCTTTTTTTTACCCATTGGAGCCATTGAAGGCAATAGACGTCAAATCCCTTTGGATTGGGAAGGGCGAACGAGCGAATGTTTAATTTACTATCGCCCCTCCCAATCGAAATTTGTAGACCAGGGGTCCCCAAACTTTTTCCTGTGAGGGCCACATAACTTTTCCCTTCTCTGATGAGGGGCCGGTGTCAGTTTGTAACAGAAAAGGTGTGACGATTGCAGGAGTGCCTAAATGTAAAAATGTATTGTTTTTCAGAAAGCTACAATCAAATAACCCTTTCTGGATTCTTCACGAAACAAAAGTAAAAAAAATATATATATATATATATATATATATATATATATATAATATTATATAATATAATAATTTCACGATTAATTAAATAAATAATAACCAAATAACCCTCTCTGGTTTCTTCACAGAAAAAAGCCAGGAAATAAATAACACTAATATATATATATATATATAGTTCAGGGGGCCGGACCAAATGTGTAGACGGGCCGTATCCGGCCCGCGGGCTGTAGTTTGGGGACCACTGTTGTAGACCATTAATGGCAGCCAATGAATCAATAGTAAATCTCCTATTTTTATGTTATTTTCATACCTTTTTGAATTACAAAAAGAAAAATTATTTGATAAATTCAATACAAATCTTTTTCTATTCTTTCTTCAGTAGCTATTTATTTATTTAATATATTATTTGAAATACAAAAACAATTTTGATTATTTTTTAAATGTTATATATTTGTTATATAAAAACATTATGTTATGTATATAATTGTATATGGCGGAAAACACTCATGTGACTTGAAGTTCCGCTCTGAAACCCCCAATTCAGCCAACTTTCAAAATTGTCCGATATGCACGTGTGATACATCATTGGAAAGCTTAAAACCTCAATTTTCTGGAGGAAGAAAAAATTTGAACAGGAGGGCATTTGAGAATTTTTTTTTTTTTTTAAACAGCAAAACCCTATCTGGAGGTGAGAGCACACGAGAGCAGAATTACAGACGCCATGACTTTAACGAAATATTATCGCGTACTTACCTTGTTTCAATCCAAAAACTCCAGGTAGCATGTATCACTGAGTGTCAAGACACATCTGTGAATGGCCATAACTGAATTTTGGGGGGATTTTAGGGGTTAAACATGGTAATATAACAAGGGTTGCGATGCAGAATTCGCAGACATCAAAGAGTGGTCGAGATTTTCTATTTCATATATTTACCTTTTTAAACGTTTTTTTCCAATTTTTCTTTGTTTGGATCGATTATTTATCATCGAACATATCGGAAAAAATGCGACAGAACAAAAAAAAAATACAATTAAGCGATAGTTATGAGGTGAATATCCGTTACTTTTTTACAGACACCATTTTTTTTCATTGTGACATAATTTGTTTAAAAGTTTAAAATATGCGAGTGATTAATTTTTTAAAGTCTTTTTTATTTTTTAAACGAAATATTAGACATCAATTAATGATTCTAAGCTAAAAACAACTGACATTTTAAATAATAAATATAATTAATTACCTTCATTTTATGGCTGGGTTGAAACAAAAGGGGTTGCGCGATGTCTGTAAACTGGGGTTTTCAGGGTAAAACGGGCAAATTAAAAATCATTCGGGGGCTTCATGCGCCATGAATCTGCTATGGCAGCATATAGACACATTGTTCTATCCAACACAACAGTTGTTTTGGCTTAAAATACAGCAGTTTCTTTTAAAGAGGAGTGCAAGAGCAGAAACGGCTTTTTCAGTTTTTTTGTTTCAACCTAGCCATAAAAAAAGGGTAAGTAGTCGTATTTATTATTCGAAATGACTGTCATTTTTAGCTTAGAATCATTAATTGATGTCTAATATTTTGTTTAAAAAAAAAAAAAACTACTTGAAAAAATTATTCACTCGCATATTTTAAACTTTTAAACAAATTACACCAGAATGAAAAAATTAGCGTCAATAAAAAGTCACAGATATCTACCTCATAACTATCGCTTAATTGTATTTTTTTCGTTACTGTCGCATTTTCCCCAATATTTTAGATGATAAATAATCGATCCAAACAAAGACAAATTTTTAAAAAAAAAAAAGTTTTGAAAGGGTAAATATATGAAAATGAAAATCTCGACCACTTCTTGATGTCTGCAATTTCTGCATCGCGACCCTTGTTATATAACCATGTTTCAACCATAAAATCCCCCCAAAATCCGGCTGTGGCCATTCACAGCTGTGTCTTGACACTCAGTGATACATAGTCCATGGAGTTTTTGGATTGAAAAGAGGTAAGTACGCAATAATATCGCGTTAAAATCATGGCGTCTTTAATTATGCTCTCGCATGCTCTCACCTTTTAGTTTGGGTTTTGCTGTTTAAAAAACAAACAAAAAAAAAACAACAACAAATGCCCTCCTGTTGAAAATGTTTCTTTCCCCAGAAAACTGAGATTTGAAGCTTTCCAATTATGTATCACACATGCATATAGGACAGTTTTGAAATTTGGCCAAATTGGGGGTCTCAGAGCGGAACTTCAAGTCACCTGAGTGCATATGGCGGAAACACCCAGGTGACTTGAGTGTTTTCCGCCAAATACATATATAACTCTACCAACTGATGGCCAAACACTCTGCTTCATCATTAAGAGCAAGTGGTCCAGGTCCTAAAGGTGCAAAACGGCCCCAGACCATCACGCTAGCTTTTCTCATAGCCCCACTGTTGCTCTTTTCTTCTCCTAGGTGGAATTTTTGAGAGGATTCGCTAATATGTTAACGGAGGAGTAAATTAGGTTTGTCTTTTTGTGTTTTGCAGACATGAAAGAGGAAGCAGATGAGTTTGAATCCCCTGATTTTAAAGGGGAAGAGTGGCGCCACATTAAAAAGGAAGAGTCCGAGAGCCTTTTTATCAAAGAGGAAGAAGGGGACAAAAGTCCGAGTGAGGTGAACAGAGGGGCCGACCCTCCCGGCTCCCGCGCAGACGGCTTGATAGCGCCGCTACCAGAAAGCGACGCCGCCACATCGCACTCTCCTCACGCAGACGGCGAAGAGACCGAAGACGACGGTGACGAGAAACGCTGGAAATGCTCCGCGTGTGAAAAAAGCTACGGCTACGAGTCCGCTTTGAAAAGGCATTGGAGGAGCCACAGCGGAGAGAAACCTTTCCCCTGCCCAGTTTGCGGTCAAAGATTCTCCCAGCAGGGAAACTTAAAAAGACACACGAGAAGCCACTCCGGAGAGAAAAGTTTCGCCTGCCCGGATTGCGGTCGACGGTTCACCGGGAGGGGGAGCCTGCTAAGTCACGCCAGGACGCACACCGGAGAGAAACCTTTTGCCTGCTCGCTCTGCGCCCAGACATTCTCCAATAAGGAGAAACTGCTACGTCACGTCAGAACGCACACCGGAGAGAAACCTTTTGTCTGCTCAGATTGCGGGCAAAGATTCTTTGAAAGGGGAACTTTAAGAATACACGCACGGACTCACACCGGCGAGAAACCTTTCGCATGCTCGCTTTGCGGCCAAAGATTCTCTCAGAAGGGAAGCTTAGGGATTCACATGAGAACACACACAGGCGAGAAAACCTTCCAATGCCCCGTTTGTTTGAAAAGTTTCTCTGAAAAGGGAACTTTGATAAGACACGCGAGAACGCACACGGGCGAGAAACCTTTTTCCTGCTCCGTCTGCGGTCAAAGATTCGCTGAGAAAGGAACTTTAAAAAGGCACGCGAGGACGCACAGTGGAGAGAAACCATTCGTTTGCTCCGTTTGCGGCCAAAGCTTTTCTGATAAGGGAACTTTAAAAAGACACGTGAGAACGCACGACCGCGACAAACCTTAATTTTTTCAGTCCCGACGGAACATGTCCAATTATGTGGCGTCCAATCATCCTTCTGCTGTGAACTGAAATGACTTCATCAATAGTAGACGTCCAATCCATTTGAAGTGGTGCTTGAAATTCTTGAAAATGCTTGGATTTTAATGAGTGCTGCAATGATTAATTGATTAATTCGATTTGAGAAATTCGAGTATTTGTTTAGAGTGGCGTTGTAATGGTTTGTTTTGAAAGTCTTTGCAGTTTTATTGATATGCGCGGTTAAACTGTCCTCCAGAGCAGGGCCAGCCCAGCCTATACGCAGACTATGCAGCTGCTTAGGGCCCCTGAGCACTAGGGCCCCCCCAATCTGGCAATTGTTTAATTTATATTCTATTTTGTTTACTAGTTTGCTTTGTTTGACTTTTATGAGTTTTGATACTTGATTACAAGCTCAAAAAAAAAATAAAAGTTCTTCCTTAACTTCTTTCTTTCCCATTTTAGAAAAAGGTTTGCCGCTATCTACTGTAAGTACTGACAATCATTTGGGGTGAGAAGTTTGAAGTATGCAGTGCAACAAAATCTGATTAATATACAAAATATGGACGTGTGGGTTGGATTGCATGTATGGGTTTCACAGTACATTGTGAGGAAATGGTGGGCCAAAAATATGGGCCCCTTTGCATTATTTTGCTTAGGGCTCGCAAATGGCCTGGGCCAGCCCTGCTCCAGAGGCAAAGTGAATACAACAAAACTCATTTAACATGGCTGAGTCCAGCTGCTTCCAGTTAAGACAAACAGAAGTTTTTGTTTAAGCTAATATGTTTTTTTTTTTTTTTAATGCATTTGTAATTTAGTTTATAGGTGTATTTAGCCGTTTTTAGTACTGGTGCTTTTTGAGGTGTGTTTTGGGTCATTGTCCTGCTGGAAGACTATGACCTGTGAGAGAGACCCAGCTTCCTCACACCGGGCCCTACATTATGCTGCAAAATTTGTTGGTAGTCTTCAGACTTCATAATGCCATGCACACAGTCAAGCAGTCCAGTACCAGAGTTAGCAAAGTAACCCCAAAACATCAGGGAACCTCCTCCATGTTTGACTGTGGGGACCGTGTTCTTTTATTTGAAGGCCTCGTTTTTTCCCTGTAAACTCTATGTTGATGCCTTTTCCCTCTTTTGTCTCATCATCGTTTTTTGGCTTTCTCATGCAAGTTTGGCAAACTCCAGCCTAGCTTTTTTACATCTCTGGTTCAGAAATGGTGTCTCCCTGGGAATCCTACCATAGACACCCTTTTCATTCAGATGCAGATGGATAGTATGGGTTGACACTGTTGTACCTTCGGACTACAGGACAGCTTGATCTTGTTTGCTTCCTTCAGATGTTAGTCGGGGTGCTTCATCCACCATCCGCACAATCTTTCGTTGAAATCTGTCATCAATTTTTCTTTTCCGTTTACATCTAGGGAGGTTAGCCACAGTGCCATGGACTTAACACTTATTGATGACACTGCGCACATAAGACAGAGAAACATTCAGGTCTTTGAAGATGGACATGTAGCCTTGAGATTGCCCCTGATGCTTCCTGATAAATTTTGCTTCTCAAGTCCTCAGACAGTTCTTTGGTCTTCTTTATTTTCTCCATGCTCAATGTGGTACACACAAGGACACAGGACAGAGGTTGAGTCAACTTTAATCATTTTAACTGGCTGCAAGTGTGATTCAGTTATTGCCACCACTTGCTATGTGCCACAGGTAAGTAACAGATACTGTTAATTACACACATTATAGAAGCATCACATGATTTTTCAAAGGGTGCCAATACTTTTGTCCAATCCATTTTTTGGAGTTTTCTGTAAAAAAAATTTTTTTAAATTCCCATTCTCTTTTGTTTTTTCATTGCAAGCAAAATCAATGAAGATATTACTACCAAAGCATTTGTTATTACAATCATTTTCTGGAAGAAATTGAGCATTATCTGACAGAATTGCTGGAGTGCCAATACTTTTGGCCAGCACTGTATATTCATAAACATCTAAATCATTTATCATATCGATATGTAAATCTTCATTTGGGTGAAACTACATACTTACCTAACATGCAAATTCAAATATCTGGAAGTTAAAAAATGAAAGCTCAGAGTGCGTTTACGTTGTAAAATGATTACTAAAACTTACTCAATGACGGCACTTGGCTCTTGGACATGAATCAGTGTGATAATAATATCTATGTAAAAATACACATTTGAAGAAACTAGGTACATTTTAAGTTTGGACACTTGTTGCCTGTGTAGTAGTTACTATGACAAGCCAGGAGGGGGCTCAGTCGAACTGCTCTCCGTACGTACTGGTGATGCAAGCAGAATGTGCACAACATCCCTTCCCCTTTGGTTTGCCGGATCGCCAAGGAAAATCATACTGCGTTATCATACAAATGTTGGTTTTAGCATCTGTGTTTTCTGATTTAACAAACTACCCATCAGTGTTGTTAATCAATTAGTTACAAATTACTTCTCCGAAAAAGTAATTGCGTTACTAACTCAGTTACCTGAATGTAAGAGTAATTAGTTACACTCTACCTCTTTCAATCACTTCGCTTATAGACACCCCCACCCCCGTCCCCCTCTTTCACTGGCCAATAGGCCCCCACATGGTGTAAACCGGAAATACATCTCGCTGACGATGGCACCAGTATATTAATAATCAGTCTAGATGTTCTATGCATTTCTTGTTGTTGTTTGTGTATGTGTTTCTCTTCTTTCTTCTCTTGTGTTGCTTTTCTTCTGTCCCCCATAATCCCTTCCTGTTCACTGGTTTGTCATAATAAATAGGTATTTTGAATGATATCAGACTCTCAATGTGAAACATTAAAACTGTTCAGACAACCCGGGCACTTAGACTTCCATTCTCTGTGTCAAATAGCTGAACAGGAAAAGTTTAAAAAAAAAAAAAAAAAGTAAAATTAACAACACTTCTGGAGAGTATCAAAATGTTCAGAGCAGCAATGTAGGGCCTCGTGATAGAAAACAGAAAACTTTCACCCAAGAATATAAGTGGTAAAAAGCCAAAGTTACTTTGTGGCCAATATAAAAACAGCTTATTTTAAAAGCCGCCCTAGTTCGTGCATGACTGAAAACATCCCACGTGATGATGCATACATTCATGCGTCTTTATCAGAGTCCTCCTCATTCGTCTTTTCCCGATGAGGCTCAAGCTGTGGTTTCTCCTTGCCAGACTCAGTCGGGATTGCTTGAAGAGCTTCACTTCCTTGCAGCCTCTTTACCGTCTCTCCTTTGGCAGCCAGGATCTCCTCGATGTTCCTGAAAGACGGCATATCAAGTCCAATTTACTTCTATTTAGGATGTTAATAAACCAAAAAGTTTTTTTTATCATTGCCAGTGTCATTCCACTTGAAAAATAGGCCTTCACTTTTCTGATTTCCTGCAACACATCAAGTAGTAACTGTAATTTACTTTTTGAAAGAAACATCACGTGCTCAAAACTGCTGATCATTCAGCATATTCAGGTAGTCAACTGACTTGTACTGTAGCAAATAGGCATGATCACTTCACCCCCCCCCCCCCACAATAAAGGCATTTGAAAATAGGTGTGTGACAAAATATTGAATTGGTGATATATCGTGATACTTTGTATCCCAAAAGGTTATCAATATGCTCCTGCCAAGAATCGAGATATCGTTTTAAAAAGGTGTCAATGTTAAAAAAAAAAAAAAGGAACCAACAAGTTATCATCAAAATCCTCCACCATAATACAACACCTAGCAAAAAGTATGCGATCACCAGTCACGGACAAGCACTCACTCAGACATTTCATCGTGCAGAACGAAGTCAGATAAAAAGCTTGAAAAAATAATTAGTTCAAAAGTGCAACTCTTTTGCATTCAGAAACACTAAATGAATTTTTAAAAAAAACATTCTGGTGGTCAGTAAATGTTAATTTTATAGAGCAAGTGCAGGGAAATATATATGGAATCACTCCATTTTAAGCGGGAAAAAATGGAATCGTGAGAAACAAACAAAGAAATAACAATCAAAACACATCTCTAGTATTTAGGAGCACCACCTCTGGCTTTTATGACAGCTTGCAGTCTCCGAGGCATGGACTTGTGTATTCTTCAGCAAATTGGTGCCAACTCTCTTTGATTGTAGTTGCCAGATCATCCTTGCAGGTCGACCATTTTTTTTCTATTTCCACCACAGGTTTTCAATATGTTACGATCTGGGCTATTTGCAGGCCATGACATTGACTGGATGAGTCTTTCTCCAAGGAATGCTTTAACAGTTTTAGCTCTGTGGCATGATCCATTGTCATCTTGGAAAATGACAAACATATTTTCAATTGAAGGGATAAGAAATCTGTCTAAAATGTCAATGTAAACTTGTGCATTTATTGAAGATTTAACCAAAGCCATCTCCCCAGTGCCTTTGCCTGATATGCAGCCCCATATCATAGAGTATTGAGGGAATTTTGATGTCTTCTTCAGGCAATCATCTTTGTAAATCTCACTGGAACGGCACCAAACAAAAGTTCCAGCATCATCACCTTGTCAAGAGTCAAGAATCTGCATTGGAGAAGGTGATGATGCTGGAACTTGTGTTTGGTGCTGTTCCAGTGAGACCTTAAATGGCCCAAAATGACCTAATTGCCTGGCATTGACTGCCACTGACAGCCATAGAAGTTTGAAGTGGGAGGGATGGCACCCTCCCAGTTCAAATGGATTGGACGTCTACTAGTGATAAACTAATTCCAATTCACACTAGAAGCTTGTTTTTCTGTTAATTAGTGGTTTGTAGAATATCCTAGAATGATTTCCTGACCAATGTATCGATAATCGTTGTATCGGCATATCGTCAGATCGTCATTATCGTGAGCTTTGTATCGCAAATCGTATCGTATAGTGAGGTACCAAGAGGTACCCACTCCTATTTGAAAAGGTTTAAGAGTTGGGACACACTTTTTAAAAAAAAAAAGGATTGTAACTAACCTTTTCCCTTCCAGATCTGAAAACCAGCCCAAATTATCAGCAATCACATGGTGATTTTTGCATTCCGGACACGTCACGATCACCACACCATTGTGATAAGCTTGCTTGGAGATCTTCTGTGTGGATCTGGTGGAGCACACCTACAAGTAGATATTTCTAAATGTTTAAAAATGGTATTTTTAAGGTGACTGCACAGGACTTTGAAATAATAATACATTGAGAACAAGATTTTGAAAACTGGGTGATAAACAAAAGTACTGTGGGAATCGTATTCTTGTCTCTTTTGTTTATTGTTTCTCAATATTTTCAAGTAAAATTTTCGGGACAGCGAAAATATCTTGGCATATGAAAACAGAATTCTTAAAATGTCTTAGTTAATTACAGATTTAATTATTGCTAATTTGTTTTTCCAAATAAAAACCGATTTCAAAAGGGATGTAAAAATGAAATAACTTTGTTACTCAATATGTTTTTCAATTGCTTTCTTAATACAGTGAAATTATACTATCCCTATATTAAAAATAAATTTTAAAACACCTGAAAATATTGCAGTTTTAATTAATTGAGTTCATTCAAAAATGATGATTTATTTGAACTAGGGCTGCAGCTATCGATTATTTCCGACAAATTTTAATAAAACGAAAACATGAAGAGGGGTTTTAATATAAAATTTCTATAACTTGTACTAACATTTATATTTTAAGAACACCAAGTCTTTCTATCCGTGGATCACTTTAAGAGAATGTTAATAATGTTAATGCCATCTCGTTGATTTATTGTTATAATAAACAAATACAGTACTTATTAGAGGCGTGCAAAATTTCCGATTCTTAGATTATTCGCGATTCGACCGTGGAAGATTCGAGAACGATTCACAAACATCCAAATTCCGATTATTGAATTATACCAGGTAAAACGGAAGTAAAACACAGTCAGCGCGATCTTTGGGACGCAATGAGGAAGGGACCGAGAGTAAATATCATGTTCAACTCATGCCGCTAGATAAAAAAACAATCATACCTGACTGCGGCCGACAGCCACTACAAACAACGCCCAGTTGCTAGTTGCTACAAACATACAGCTACAGTAGATATCATATATATGTAGAACTAGATGCAAAATGACATACGACGGCGGTGTTACAACATGTATTATTGAACCGAGGTGCGAAATGACAGACTTTCCGGCGTTAGTAAACAGCCGCCATCTTAAAGCAGTACTAAAGCAGTGACTTCCCTAGAAGGCTCTGTTGTAGCGAACCTAATGAACTTTTTATCTAAAATACTCCTAAATCTGCAGAATCTTGTCTTGAATCTATCTTTAAATGATGAAATAGTTTTAAAACTTTGACAAAAGTAGACAGAAGGGAAATTATGGAATAACGGGAGCAATTTTAACAACTATAACAGTTGACAACATTAAATTAATTGAATGTAGTTTAAAGCTGCTGATACAGAATAGGGACTGGAGTATTTTATTTACTGTTATTTTGTGTATTTGTTTACTGTTATATGCCAACTTGATACTGAAATAGTAGTTTGGTTTAGCCTGAGAGGATTTTTGAACAATTTTGGAACTAATGTACAAAACATTAAAAAAAAAAAAAAAAAAGGAGGGGGGTGCCCAGATTCCCAGCTCTAGTACTTATGTACCGTATGTTGAATGTACAGTGGGGAGAACAAGTATTTGATACACTGCCAATGTGTCATTGGCAGTGTATCAAATACTTGTTCTCCCCGCTGTATAGTATATCCATCTTGTGTGATAGTGTCTTATCTTTCCATTCCAACAATAATTTACAGAAAAATATGGCATATTTTATAGATTGTTTGAATTGCGATTAATTACGATAAATTATTTTTTAAGCTGTAATTAACTCGATTAAAAATTGTAATCATTTGACAGCCCTAAATTTTTTTTGTTAATTTTATTACTGACACTGCATTTCGGGGTCTTCAACATGTCGTGCCCCCCCACCCCACCCCAAAAGTCAAACTACACCTATGAGCATAGACCCTACTCACCAACGCCACAAAATGACGTGTCGCTGTATCCGGCTGCCATATCGTCCGTCATTGTTTAGCCCTATTCTCAATGGTTTCAATTAGTCGTGCAATTTATAGTGCAATTCATGGAAGCCCCGGTGTTATCCGACGCTGTAAACTCATTGGATGCGTTGCATAAAAGGCGTTATGTGGAAAAGCTTCAGTTTATCCATTCGCCAGATACATATTTGATGCCTAAATCGATGTTTTTCGACCCGCTGTCTTTGCCGTCTCTGCCTGACATCTACTACCCCGATATCTACAACTATCTTGTCCACAGAAACTCAGCCAATTCTCAAGAAACTTTGAAAAACTTTAAGAGCAGCACTCTAAGCAACATTACCCCGTGTGACCCTTTACTTCCAATTTTCTAAAATGGCGACAATCAATAAAAAAAAAAAAGTTGACTCCGACGCGTCAAGGATAGGTGCATATTGGACTATTTCTTCAATAAAACACGCAACAACTGTGTCTGCCTCATTTGCAAAGAGACAGTCGCGGAAGATATGCAACGAGAAATTAAAGCAACTTGAAGCTAATTTAATTTCACAGCAGCAGTATTTCGCAAGAGCCTGATGGTCGAAAGAGAACGCCACAAAGGCGAGATTGTTGAAATTATGAATTAAAAATAATAATAATAAAGCAAATGTGACACACAGAAGGGCTTGCTAAAATTTCTTTAAATGTATTGTTCTACGTAAATCAGCCCAGGTAGCTCCCCACATTTTTACCACACCAAATCTGGCCCCCTTTGCAAAAAGTTTGGACACCCCTGTTTAACCGATGATCCGTCGACGAGGCCATCTTCTTTCACTTGTTACCAGCTAAATATTATTCAAAAAATAAAGATGGTGGAAGAAATAAGCATCCTGAATTTGAAACGGTATGTTGTCAGCGATTAGCCTCGCAATGATCTTAATTGTGGTTATCAGCCCAAAACCCTCTAAATATATATTAAATGCATCTTACCAGATATAAAATGACTACTACATAATCTGTGGTAATCGTTTGGAGCCCAGTTTTCTCGTCGAATTGCAGCAGTCCATCTCGCTCTCGGAATACGGTAGAACTTCAAGTCTCTCTGTCTATCTTCTCTGTTATTGCAACCGACCGCCACACACGCCTTCACCATTTTGATTATTGATGTTAACGAGCAGAAAAACACGCCATAACAGGAGGAATTTACGTAGCGGTAATGCATCAACACGACGAGTTGACGGACAATATGGCGCGGGGGCGTGGTTGTGACGTCACGTGAGTATGGTCTATTGGTCGAGTCGCATCAAGTGTGACAACTAACCCATTGGGACTAGCAACCTCCTTCTCCCTTACACTGGTCAGCATTTGACAAGGTTGTGTGGCCGCAACCTTTTTCTGTATTAAAATGAAAATGTATGGCGTCATATTACACATGGCATGCATCTATTACAATGACAGTAATCAAACGGTCATTAAAAAAACGATACAACGAACATACTATAAATGTGAATTATAAAAGACATTTGTACCTTGCATGTGTACACCAGGTGGTAATGAGTAGACTGTATCTTCCCTATAGCATCACTCGAGTAGAACCTCCAAGTGGGCTGGACTCTTTTAAAGTGTGGCTGAAGACGGCTCGTACAACGCTCCAAAGAAGGTCCGGAAAAACACGAAAGACGCCGCGAAAGCTGAGAGAAAAGCAGCATCGAGTGTGACATCTGTCGCGGATGTAATCGAGTGAAACAGCAGTGGAGCGCCATGACAGGGACGTCACGTGTTTACATTCTTGTTCTTCTTCTCGTGTTTTTTTTTATAGCGGTATGTGCTTTACCGCCACCTCTTGAACTGGAGTCTCAACTACGATCCGTTATCATTTTTCCACAAAAAAGACGACGGCGCTCGATTAGTGCTGCTACTCGTGCTTTGGTGGTTCTTTATCAGGTGCTTCTCAAACACCAATTGGTTTTCCATCTGCAACGAGCCAAATTGGAACCATGTCATACATTAGACTTTTTACCACACACATAATCTGGAACCAAGGGCATAGGTTTGATCTCAACATTGGTAGGGACGATATGGCATAATGTCAAGTTCAAAAATAGACCCTTAGGTAGACATTTGTAAAATTACCCAAAAATAAGGAGAGAAGACACTCAGTTTTCTTGGGCAAGGAGAGCAAGGAGTGACTACACAGTGAAATGCTAGATTACGCTGTATAGTCACCAAAATTGATCTAAGGATAAAAACCTCCTTGCTCTTTTTATTAGGGGTTTGTCCTAACACAGAAGGGTGCCGCCCTAAAGGGAGGGGGAAAGCAAGCTGGAGACACCCATGTGATTTTGGTTGGCTATGTGTGAGCATGTAGGTGGAACTAACTAAATACATGTGTGTAAGCAAGGGCACAGGTAAAGTGGTCAGAATGACCCAGACACTTCAGTTATGCAATGCTGCGGCCATCGAAGATGTCCTCGAATGGAAAATTGTCCTCGAAAGTCTAGACGAAAGTCTAGACGTAAGATGCTGAAGATGTCCTAGAAGGCCTAGTTACGCAATGTTGCGGCCATGAAGCAAGGCAGTTGTCACCTCGACCCTCTTTAACACTTTGTAACACTTAAACATTAACTTAAACAGCCTAGTATAGCAAGCAATAATCATTTACTGGTTATATCAAATAAGAAAAAATATGGCAATATGTATTATGTATGTATTAGGTATATATGAGCACAAGCAAATATTCAATCAATCAAGCAAATATTCAATCAACCCTCGATAATTAACTCAACACATAACCTGCATATACACTTTTTACTTTGGACGGGACATTCTTAATGATCAATGCGAAATAAATCTGTATTGACTTCTATTAACTGTTATATGTATTGGTTCAGCCTACACCGTTCAATTCAAACCTTTGTTTTCAAAAATTAGTAGAAGAAACATTTTGAAAACTAGGCAAAATTTCTGGATTTTATGAGCAAATTTAAATTGCATTATTTGAACATAAATTATTTTAACATACACAATAAATGCAAGCTTGTTAATCATCTCTTAACTATCCAGGTATGCAAAAAAATAAACATTAGTCTTAAGACAACTCCACATTGTCCGAATAAAGAAATTCAATATAACTGAAAAAACTTCCTTTGGCAGGGAATAACAAAAAAAAAAATTTTTTTTTAAAATGTAGCTGTCCTTCAGGTAAAGAAGTACTGCTTTTGTCCACAAGCACAGCCAAACTCAACAAAAAAATTAAATCTCCAGTGGGCTGACCACAGAAATAAAATAAAAAATAAAATGGGGGAGAAGGGCGTAAAACTCGGTTCACTGCGTTTCTCCCAGTTTAATTAACGTTAACAGTAGAAAACACATACAGGAGAACACTTCTCTCTAAGCAGCTACCTACTCAAGTTTTGCAGGTTAGCAAGTTCACACAGTTTAATGTTATGCTAACTCTGATGCAGGTTGGACTTTCAGTAGCAAAATTAGTGGTGTGTTCCCCACTTCCACAAAATTGACGTCTTTTTACATTTCTTACAGTGGCTGCTGCTGGCTGAAAAAAATAAAAAACTTCCAATATCCCTAATATCTAATGTCTGTGAGTGGGTGTTTGTGTGTGGGGGGTGAGGGTGCGGGGGGGTCAAGTCGTCAGCCAATCAAATGTGCATTTAAGAGAAAAAAAAATGGGCCGGCACATTTAGCAAGTGAAAAGAGGTACATTTAAGTCTGAACATAATAAAAATAATTCACCTAATAATGGTGGGGTCAGTTACAAAAATTAAAACATATAGAAAGACAATCTAATGACCTATATAAATGAAGTCATTATAAAACGCAAATAAAGTTGCTTAAAAGTTGGTGGGGACAGTTTGGGCATCCTGAAAAGTTGGTAGTGTTTTGTCCCTACCGTCCCTATGCATACCTACGCCCTTGTCTGGAACAATAAAACGTAAATATTCTTTACAAATAAATAAATAAACATATTTATTCTTGGACAATTGGATGCAGAAGAAAATAATTTTTGTGTCCCAACTTTTTAATGGCAACGGGCACCTTACGTCTTACTTGGAGTTGATGGATTATCTTCAGTTCCCAGTTTGACCTCAGCAATATACAATGATGCAATTCCTTCAGGTATCATTATGCTGTGCAGAAATGTAAACTTGCCATTACCTGGCCTTTATCTCCTCCAAATATACTAAATCCCAGTGATGCAATTCCTTTAGTTATCATTATGCTGTGCGGAAATGTAAACTTGCCATTACAAAGTTTATCTCCTCTGATTATAATAAATTCAAGTGTGGGGAAGTTATGTTTGCTACATAACAAAAATTTGAATAGATCTGTTCAATCTCTATTTCAGAATAAAATTAGATCCACACCGTATGTTAATTGCTGGAGATATCTTTTGGTCTAAGGTATGGACTATCCCCAACCTGTTTCTATTGACAAATAAGATCAAAGAAGTCTGTTTTAAAATTATCCATAGATACTATCCAACAAACAACTACACCACACTTAATAATTTTTTTTTTTTTAAATTAAAAAAAAAAAAAGCACCACACATATACTTATAAATAGATAGAAAGACTTGTAGTTCTTAAAACATAAATGTTAGTACAAGTTATAGAAATTTTATATTAAAACCCCTCTTAATGTTTTCGTTTTATTAAAATTTGTAAAATTTTCAATCAAAAAATAAACTAGAAGCTCGCCATTGTTGATGTCAATAATTACACCATGCTCACTCATGGTACTAACCCATAAAATCAGTTGGACCCAAACGCCAGCAGAGGGCACCAAACGCCAAAAAACAAGTAACAAGCGGACATTATTACACTGTACTGTCATTTTAGTCTGTTTGAGCGGGGCATGTGCGTTAATTGCGTCAAATATTTTCATGTGATTAATTTAAAAAATTAACTACCGCCTGTTAACGCAAAAATTTTGACAGCCCTAGTTTTTTTTACATCTTTAGCGGTGCAATGCATGCTAGGAGGCATGTTGGACGACAACAGTGTTGACAGCAGGCGGCAGCAGAGGTTGAAAAATAAGCCGCACTGGACTATAAACTGCATGATTCAAAATAAGGGGGAAAAAATTGCAGTTTATTGTCCGAAAATTATGGTACTCAAGTAATGAGTAACATTGTGAGTAAATGTTTATTTTTAAAAAATAAAAAATTCTCTCAGCACAAACTTATCTATATGAACTGTTGTTATAATAATACTATACAATAACCCATTACATAACCACATTAAGCCAAAGAACTGAAAAAAATAAATAAATCATTGATTATGGTGAGAGAAAATGCGAGAGAGAAAAAAAAGGCAGAAATGAAGCATTATTCGTGCAAAGAGCATGAGTTCCCTCTAGTGGAGCAAATACAGTGGTACCTCTACATACGATCGCTTCGACACACGAACTTTTCGACATCCGACGTAAAATTTGACTCGCCATTTGTTTCTACATCCGACGACATGCTCGAAATACGACGACAATGGCAGCACCGCAGACGAATGCACGGAGGATTTTCTTGTGTGACAAATCAACACAGGTTTCAGAAAAGGTTGGTACAGGTGGTGAAACAAGGAAAAAGTTGATGCTTACCTTCGAAATGAAGATGCAAATGACAGAAAAATATGAGCGTGGGGTGGGCATCCGTGAAATGGCTCAACAATACATCTCCACGGTCCTCCTCCGACCATCGTTCGCCAGTCTTTATAAATTAAGCTGACAATTCTTATTGTCTCCAAAGAAATCGCCAGCTTCGCCACGTTTTCATCATTTCTTTCACAACTTATTCATCACAAAACGCCTGCTGTCTGCCGCAATTGATGGTGTTCTCAAGAGAACATTCAAAGTGAAAGTGAAACTCAAGCTCACCTCTGGCACGTGAGCCCCGCGGTGCGTTCAGGTACACAAAAAAACGTCCGCCTTATTAGAACCCGATTCGTTACACTATTACAGGAATTATTATTATTCTTTTTATTACATTATTCCAATTTTGATTTATAATTTATTTGTTTTGCTACGTGTAATTGCCATTTGTAATAGCACCAGCAGTATTTTTTAAGGATTTAGTGCAGGTTTTTGGGCTGTGGAACGAATTAATGGAATTATAATGTATTCCTATGGGAAAATCCTGCTCGACATACGACCATTTCGACTTACAAACAAGGTCCTGGAACGGATTAACTTCGTATGTAGAGGTACCACTGTAGTTCCTAGTTTGAATAGTGACTAGCTCCTTCTTAGTTTAATTATGAAATTAAAAGGATCATATGTGCGGTTTTCTGTGGTCATTCGGTGCCAAATTAAAAATGGGAGAGTTTTAAATCCGGGCTTTGCGAGTCATGTTGTGGACAGCGCTCTATGTCAAATACTTCATTTGTCACGACGCTTTAAAGACGCCACGTGATTGAAGAGGCTGGAATTATCATAGGACGGCAAGCTTGCGTCAGATTTGTGTAAAGGAGTCATGTGATTATTACGATGTTACATCTCATTGATAAAAAACAGGTGTTCAAAAGGATCAGACGTCTATTGCCGTCAGTGGCAAACAATGACCAGTCTTCAATAAACACAATGTAGCGTGTGTCAGAGTCACATTTTTGTCCGGAAGCCACATGAACACACGCAGCAGCGGCGGCCTCCTCCCTACGAGCACGCCCACACCGCAAGTTCTGGAATGTTCCTGTGCACGCGACTGGCTTTATTTGGGCTCGGCGACCAATGCAGTCCAGTCATGTGTCATTTAGTCAATTGACCTTTTCTCGCTTTTTGCAAGCATTTTTCTTGATTTTTGCGAAACTTGACTCACGTTTCTGCACAAGACAGATGCAAGAATTTGTCATATTTGAGTCTTTTCATGAGCACAAAAGGCTTCTAAATGTGTTAGAGAGCATTTCAAAGCTCTGATCTCATGGCGGGGAAAACAGGAAAGTGTTGGTTAGACTTTGGCGGACAGGAATGTTCCGGTCAGGCCCGCCCCGGGGACTCTTCGGGGTGGGCGTCTGAAAATCCGGAATAAAAAGAATGATTCACAGACGTGAAGATACGAAATGTGTTTTTTTGTGTGGAGATTTTGAAAGGTCAAATGTGGCGTCGCCGTTTGATGATGTCACAATGGTCGCTGTGTCCTCTTCTCGGCAGCGTGCGCACAAACACAGATGTCAAACTGAATCTTTACAGACAGAAAGATTGTTCTGTGGCTGCCATCAACATTGATGTACGTTCTCATCCTAGTCAGTATGGACGTCGACCATCGTCAGTGGCGATTGGATTGCTCGGCTTAAATGACTTTAAAGGGCCTGTAAAGGAATAAAAAACGTCTTAAATAGCAATATTACGTGAATCAAAATCATATTTTCAGACGATTCGACTATATACAAACAATTTGGCAAAGCGCAGATGACGAGAAATTAGTTTTTTAATCTAATGTTTAGCCCTGCCAGTCATGATAGCGCTCCATAGCGCTAGCATGACGTCGTCAGGGTCAGAACAAGGAAAATGCGACAGAGAGCAGCAAAATATCATCACTGTTTTAATCCCTCTACTCCAGTGTTTTTTCCAGGATATTCTTTTTATCTAAGTATTTTCCTCCAATTGCTAAATAAATGGTATGGTCATGACCAGGGGTGAAAGTGGGCGGGAACGGTCAGGAACGCAGTTCCGGTATAAGATTCAGAGCCGGAACACAGTTCCGGTATAAATTTAAGGGCCGGAATGCTGTTCCAGTATACGTTGCTTTGATTCCGAAAATATGATGGTAACTGTCAAAACGCGATGTATAAAAAACTATATATATACAAAGCTGCCACACATGCATTTCATCTCAGAGAAGAAAACAATCTACCAACATCAGATTTACATACTCAAGTGTTAACAACAAGCATAATAAAGTGCTTGATTAGCGTAATCCGTTTCCACCGATATTTATTATTTATTTTATTCCATGGACGGCATGGAGGTTTCCCCAGCTGCTGCAGTTATATGAGTACTGACATGAGATCATCAGAGATAGTTAGCTCTGATTGGTTTAAATGTGCATGTTTTCTGAAACAGCAAAAATAAATAAATTTAAAGGGGGGGCAATGCAAAAGAAAATGGATCAAATCTTTAAGACCAAGGAAAGAGTTAAGGTGGCTTTTTCATCATATTTAGTTTTATTTGATCTGATGAGGAGGTTCAGAAGATCTTAGAAGTCAGTGTGCACTTTGGGCTTATATTTATTCATTTCCTTATGATTTCAAAAAGTCAATGCTTGCGCGATCTTCATAATATATTCCATTTCACTTTGCATAATATAATTCATTTGTACTTATTTCTCTGAATGTATGTTACTTATATCTTTATTATTAAAAACACAACAAAGAGTACATGTTTACATTATCTTCAATTTTAATATCCTACATCCTATGTTCTTAAGTAGTTAAAATTGAGAATTGGCATTTAGTATGTGAGGAAATGAGGGAAAACAAAAATTAGGATATAGAGGTTGGGGTTATAATCAGTTTGTGTATGTGTTATAGAAATAACTGAAAAAACAGTTTTCTTTGCATTTCAGTAGTTTTGACCCCCCCCCCCCACCCCCCCAAATAAACAAATAAATAACATTTCTGGCTCCGTGGCGACCTTCACGTTGGGGAGTTCCGGCAAGAAATTCTAACCACTTTCACCCCTGGTCATGACAAATAACAATATTGTGCTGAATGGAATATGAGACATTAAAAATACATTTATTCAGTACGACAGGGCAAAATTACTGCATAATGATCAAAACTGCCAACTCTTAAACCTCTTGAATGATATTTTATGCCACCGTAGTTAGTCCGGCTTTTGTCATTTCCCTGCCCCGGATTCAGAGATGGAGGAAAGAGGGTAAACAAAACAGGAGGCGTTACAGTTCATCAACATGGTAACCCAAACCGAGCGGCTTTTTCTTTTTTTCTCGCCTTTTGAAAACGAAAAATGACACAAAACTACCCAAATCATGTCACACACAGATTGATTGTCTTCACCGATTTGCCAGCCCCCCGGCGGTGAGCAAGTTATGGCTCGTCGTTTTGAGATCTTTTGGAAATCCAAAAAGCCTCACACCACTCTCCCTGGTGTAGCAACAAAAGCCTGCAGCACACTGGGCTGGCTTGATGCAAAAAACAAACGAATTAATCCGCAAAATCAGATGAATCATCAGTCCCTCTGCATACTATATAGTAATAGCTGTATTGTAAGCCACAGTTTGCTAACCGTCATTTGTTATTGTTTAGCCACAACTGGATTAATTACCTTATTACTATTAATCCTTCACACAGCCGCTGGAAACAGAAATGTTGTTAATCCATCTGAAGGCGACCGGGAGATTGATTTTT
Source organism: Corythoichthys intestinalis (assembly GCF_030265065.1). NCBI lineage: Eukaryota > Metazoa > Chordata > Actinopteri > Syngnathiformes > Syngnathidae > Corythoichthys > Corythoichthys intestinalis. The sequence goes on from NC_080411.1 coordinate 3,829,340, forward strand.
GATTGACTGATGATTTTACGACACTGTGCGGGTGTGCACTGGTCCTCATGGGAAGCGCAGTCTTCTTTAAGGCAAAACACGACCGCTTTTGTCCACTGGCGTTGCTAAAATCGACCAAAACTGAAAAGTAACATAGTGTTGCTTTAAATTTTGACATCAATTTTTGCACTTTTACTTTTTAAAATTTTTATTAGAAACACCTTACAAAACAAGAAAATAATTCAAATAAAACAATCAATGTTAAACATGATAAAAGGATAAACTATAAAGTGGAATTCAAACTTTTGTGGATCAAGTTTTCTTTTAAACTTTGCACACATTAAGTCGATGGGATAGGTTCCAGCACCCCCGTGACCCTCGTGAGGATCAGTGGTTCAGAAGATGAATGAATGAATATAATTAACAATTTGAAAAAAAAAAAATCAGCCAATTCATTTTTCATTTTTTACACATTAAGACTACAACATAAGATCAAAAAATGACATTCATACAGTTTTTTTTGGTAACCAGCAAGAAAACGGTTGTTTTTTCATCCCTCTGCTGTACATTGAAATGTGTTTGTCGTTAGTAGACGTCAAATCCCACCAGTGTTGTTTTTGGCAGCCATTTTAATTTTCGTTTTAGTCTTAGTGTTTTGGACGAAAATACTTATATTAGTCTTAATCATGTTTTAGTCATTTCAAAATGTGTTTGTCTTCGTCTAGTTTTAGTCCAGGAATATATATATAGAGTTATATATATATATATATATATATATATATATATATATATAGTTACTGAATATATAGTTTCAGTCTAGTTTTAGTTGACGAAAACTCAAAAGTTCTTGTTATTTTCAATTAATTATACCCACCTGCAGGCCACAAACTGAATGTAAAAAAGTTGTCCGAGAGTTTAAGACGGCGCTTGCCATTTTTGCATTTGCCTAATGCTAACGTGAGCATAGCATAGCGTTAAACGCAAGTACTATGCTAACGCTACAAGCTACATTTTGTGTGTAATGTAGGGTGACCATATTTTGATTTCTAAAAAAGAGGACACTCAGCCCGGCTATAAATAATGACTTAAAAAAAAAATATATATATATATATATATATATATTTATATATATATATATGCAGACCAATAGAAATGTAGTCCAGTCAATACACATACACACAGTAGGCTATGTGTCAACTAAACATTTCTATACATTTCTATCACGACAATTGTCCTTAACAAATTGTTATTCCCATTCAATTGATGTTCTCATTCAATGTTCTAGATTGCACACAAACAAAAACCGAAATAAACTGAGAAACCATTCAATCAGCATGTTTCCAAACGTAGCAGTTCAAAACTACGTTTCCCATAATGCCTAGCGCGGTTTACCTTACTGATAGCTAGCTGAGGCAAAAATCAAAACTTTGCTATGAAAGTTTACAATCATCGGCGGCGCGCCGATGCAACACCAAATGGGATTTTACAGACAAAGCTCCGACAGAAGTCAACAGTTGCCATTATATACGTATTTATCATTTTTTTTAAAATCAGGCATTGTGGCCCAATCGTCAACCCAGTAGATGGCGGTACTACCTCATGATAGGGGTAAACTGCCAACAAAAACAAGAAGAACTACTATTTCCCTCCATTCTAGTAGGAGCCATGTCAACTGCTGCCATCCAGCGGCCGGAGGGATTCTCTTCAAATTGGTCCCGTGAAAAATCATAAAAAACGGACATTTTTATGAATTTATAAAACCCGCACGGACCACGAGGACACTACGTGAAAGTAGGACTTGTCCGGGCAAAAGAGGACGTTTGGTCACCCCTAGTGTAATGATCACTCAACGTAGACCATTCAAGAGACAAGCAACATTGCATATTCTTTCTGGCAAAGAAAAAAAAGCGGCAGCACGACACATGAGTGACACAACCAGACACTGCTACGATGCAGCCTAACTAAACATAAAATGTCACACATTGTGAACATATGACGGAAACCATGGCGCATTTTCGTTTCGTTGTCGTCTCGTCAGACGAAAACTGGCATTAGTCTCGTTATGTTTTAGTCTCCCAAAACACCTTTTGAGCTCGTTATTGTCTCGTCATCGTCATGAAAAAATAGTTTGTTGACGAAATATTTTCGTTGTAGTCATCGTTGACGAAAACAGCACTGATATTCCCACCCAATGGATTGGACATCTATCGCTGTCAATGAGTTAAAAAAATTTTAATAAAAATCTTCCCCTGGCCAAGATGCACCCTCCCCCCAATAAATGTATCACTAGAGAAGATCTAATCCATTCGAAGTGGATTAGACTTTTTTTTTTTTTTTTAAGTATTTGGTCCAGATACAACATTTCAGTGTCAGTGCTGAGACACTTTTGACAACCCTACCTCCAAAATAACTGAATCTGAAATGATTGGACGTCTATTGCCGCTAATGGCAGCCATTTCACTGCCAGAGATAAATAGAGAGAGCGACGAGGAAACTCAAGTCAGAACGCATGAAAGAGAAAGAGTACAACAACAATTGCTGTGGCTGTAGCGGGCCACTGCGCATGCGCTCTTTCTCTCTCTCTCTCTGTCTCACTCTTTCTCACTTGCTCCTCCTCTGGTTGCAGACACCAGACAGCTGAACTGAGATGAGGACCATCTCCCACGTGTCCAAGTGAGAAGAAAAGTCAAGACGTGGACGTGTCAGCGTCTTAGCTCATTGGACGACCTCGTCCAGGTACGTCACGCATAGAACAATAAAGTGAGCCAGTTTGTCTTTTTTTGTCATTGGAGTTTGGCGACCTACAACAAGTATTGCCGATTGGTTTTGATGACGTCATAGGTGCAGCGTCCACGCCCACTAGTCCACGGATGTGGGCGCCCCCGGACGAGAGTTGTATCGTGACGTCAGCGCAATCGTCACCAGAGGTGAGTAGTAACGTTACATTTACTGCGTTACATTTACTTGAGTAACTTTTTGAGGAAAAATGTACTTCTAAGAGTAGTTTTACGAAGCTTTACTTTTACCTGAGTTAATTTGGGAAGAAGAAACGCTACTCTTACTCCAATACTTTGGGCTACACTAGTTACATTTTTCCTCTTTATTCTACATACACTGGTATGAAAAAATATCTGAACCTTTGGAATTTCTCACATTTCTGCATAAAATCACCATCAAATGTGATCTGATCTTTGTCAAAATCACACAGATGAAAAAAACAGCGTCTGCTTTAACTAAAACCACCCAAACATTTATAGTAGGGTTGTTCCGATCATGTTTTTTTGCTCCCGATCCGATCCCGATCGTTTTAGTTTGAGTATCTGCCGATCCCGATATTTCCCGATCCGATTGCTTTGTTTTGTTCTCGATTCAATTCCAATCATTCCCGATAATTTTTCCCGATCATATACATTTTGGCAATACATTAAGAAAAAAATGAATAAAACTAGGAGGAATATATACATTCAACATACAGTACATAAGTACATACACTTTGTTTCTTAAAGGATAAATGTGACCTTGTATATTGTGACTAAATATTGCCATCTAGTGTATTTGTTGAGCTTTCAGTAAATGATACTGTAGCCATGCCCAAATGCTTGATGGGAAGTGCAACCATGACTGTGCGTAGTGCTACCAATTGATATATCTTCTCTGCGTTGGGAAATAACATAGGGTGTTAAGAAAAAGATCAATTACTACCTTGCTTCCCCACATTGCTTCCCACGACATTTCTAATCGTAGGGAGAGGGATTGTAAGGCTTTAGCCAATTAATAAAAGGCTCCAAAGGCTGCCAAAATTCACTCTACTCATTTTACGCTGCCTTTTAGCTCACTATATAGGTAAAACGGTGCCACTGCAGATTGAGCGCGACAATGCGTGAGTGGGTTGTGCAGCGCATGCATTAATTGCGTTAAATATTTTAACGTGATACATTTTTTTAAAAAATTAATTACCGCCGTTATCGGGATAAATTTGATAACTCTACCTTAAGCCTAAACTAAAGACTCTGGATGAGTGTAACATACTATGTCTGTAACGTTAAGTACAATTAAAAAACGATTTAATTAAAAAATATATATGTATTAAAAAAAGGCTTGTCCGATATTTTTTTGCCGATTTCGATACTTTGAAAATGACGTGATCGGACCCGATCGATCGGGACATCTCTAATTTATAGGTTTTCATATTTTAATGATAGTATGTAAACAATGACCGAAAGGGGAAAAAATAAGTGAACCATCACATCTAATATTTTTGCCCCCCCCCTTCGGCAGCACTAATTTCAACCAGACGCTTCCTGTATTTGCAGCTCAGTCAGGCACATCAATCAGGAATACTCTTGGCCCATTCTTCTCTACAAAACTGCTGTAGTTCAATCAGATTCCTGGGATGTCTGGCATGAATCACAGTCTTTAGGTCATGCCACAGCATCTCGATGGGTTCAAGTCTGGACTTTGACTTGGCCACACCAGAACGTGTATTTTGTTCTTCTGAAACCATTCTGAAGTTGGTTTACTTCTGTGTTTTGGATCATTGTCTTGTTGCAGCATCCTTCCTCTTTTTAGCTTCACCTGGCCAACGGACGGCCTCATGTTTTCCTGCAAATATCCTGATAAACATTTCCATTCATTCTTCCATTAATGATTTCAAGTTTTCCACGCCCCTGGTAAGCAAAACAGCCCCAAATCATGATTCTCTCTCCACCTTGATTCACGGTGGGGATGAGGTGTTGATGTTGATGAGGTGTTCCATTTTTCCTCCACACATGACGTTATGTGTTACTCCCAAACAATTCAACTTTGGTTTCATCAGTCCACAAAATATTTTGCCAAAACTTCTGTGAAGTGTCCAAGTGCCTTTTTGTGAACATTAAACGAGCAACAATGTTTTTTTAGACAGCAGTGGCTTTCTCCGTGGAGTCCTCTCTTGAACACCATTCTTAACCATAGTTTTACATATAGTTGATGTGTGCACAGAGATATTGGACTGTGCCAGTGATTTCTGTAAGTCTTTATCAGACACTCGAGGGTTCTTTTTTACCTCTCTGCGTATTCTGCGCTGAACTCTTGCCGTCATTTTTGGTGGACGGCCACTCCTTGGGAGAGAAGCAACTCTGTCAATTTGTAGACAACTTCTCTGACTGTCGATTGATGAGCATCCAGACTTTTAGAGATGGTTTTGTATTCTTTCCCAGCTTGAAACAAAACAACAATCCTTGATCGCAGGCTCTTTAGACAGCTCTTTTGACCGAGCCATGATGCACATCAGACAATGCTTCTCATCAAGACAGTTCTTACCAGGTGTGTGTTTTATAGTGGGCAGGGCAGCTTTATACCACTCATCAGTGATTGGGCACACACCTGATTTAAATTGTTTGGTAAAAATTGGATTCAATTGCTATTTAAGTCTCCTCAGGCAGAGGGTTCACTTACTTATTTTCCCCCTTCTGTCAATGTTTGCATGCTATCCTAATATGAAAACCTATAAATGTTTGTTTTTAGTTAAAGCAGAGACTGTTTTTTCTTCTGTGTGATTTTGTCAAAGATCAGATCACATTTGATGGTGATTTTATGCAAAAATGTGAGAAATTCCAAAAGGTTCAGATACTTTTTCATACCACAGTATTAGATTTTCCTTTTTTTTCCGCCAGCGATGCCAACAGTAGCTCTACCAGATTCACCAATGAGATGTTGCAGCAATAGTCACGACTCTATCACACCAATTAGATACAAGCTTGTCACTCTATGATCACGCCGACCTGTTCAATCACGTGGCGTCTTTAAAGCACCGTAAAAAATGAAGTATTTGACATGGAGCGCTGACTTCAGCATTACTTGAAAGCGCAGACTTTTACCTCTCGCTGTTTTTATTTGGCACCGGTTGACCACGGAAAACCTGAAATTTAATCCTTTTAGTTTCATAATAGGAAATATGGGTAACACTTTATAATAACTATCCGTTTTACTAGTTAATAGATCATTAGTAAACTGTTGATGAATTATTTATTGTTGATTTGTGAAGTATTTGTTTACAGTTTGTTAAACATTTACAGGGTGTTCTTAACTTAAAACACAGTTGGTGTAGAAACTTTTCAAGTTTTTGTGTGTAACGTTTGGCATTTCTATCTTTTCAGGTTAAGAAATGCTGTTCACTTCAAAAGAAAAGGCATTTTGATAAGGCATTTTGCAGGCACCGCTCATGTTTCACATTTATGAAAATCTGCCATAGAGCCAACAAATATTTGTACTTTTCTTTGTATATTTAACCAATAAAAATTATGACCTTCAACATAAAGTGTATATAGTTTTATTAAGATCCATCAACTAGCACGGCCATTTAGAATGGGGTCAACCATATTGGAACACCCAGTAAATGCTTAACAAACTGTTAACAAATACTTCACAAATCAAGAATAAATCATTTATCTACAGTTTACTAATGATCTATTAACTAGTAAAACGGATAGTTATTATAAAGTGTTACCGAAATATGTTTTCTCCACTAGAGGGCACTCATGTTCTTTGGACGCATGATACTTCGTTTCTGTAATTTTTTTCTCTTGCTGTAATTTAATTCTTATTATTCATATTTTTATTTCTTTTGCTTAATATGTTTATGTAGTAGGTTATAGTCTTCTTCAAAGCATAATAACAACAATTCATATAAGTAACTTTGTACTGTGAAAAAAAATGTTTAAAAAAAAAAATCAAACATCGTAAGCATTTACTCACAATGTTAGTCATTACTTGAATATTTTTGTAAAAAAATACTTGACTTGTACTTGAGTACATTTTTTGGATGACTACTTTTACTTTTATTTGAATAATATTATTTTGAAGTAACACTACCCTGAGTAAAATTTTTGGCTACTCTATCCACCTCTGATCATCACACAGGAAGTAAGGCGCACTCTGACGGACCGGCAGCAAAATTGATTGAACGCAAAATGGTGCATAGCGGCCACCTGCTGCTGCTGCCATTGGTTCTCTTTTTTCTACTTCCTGTAATCAAGGCACACCCTTCCAACAGTGACGACCACTCAGATGCAGGTAAGACAAAACTATTTGTTTATAAATATGGCTACAAGTCACTTGTTTTATGTGTAGCTGTCCTGACATTAACTGGCGACCATTCATTTGTTTGGAAATTTATTGGGAGGAATTGGTGACCAGTCACTTGTTTGTATTTTCCTTGGAAGAAAACCTGGCACCCCATCACTTGTATGGATTTTGTCTGAAATAATAGCGACCCGTTACATCTTGGTAATTTCACTGGAGGAAAAAAAGGACGACCAGTAAGTTGTTTTTTTTCCTGAAAAAAAAAAAAATCTTGTCAACAAGTCAACTTGATTGTCTACAGCTGTACGGATTTTGCCTGAAAAAATTGGCGATGACAAGTCACTCAGTCATTTGTCTGTATTTTTCCTGAAAAATGGCGACCAAGCACTTCTTGGTAAATTCCTTGAAAAATAAACTGGCGACCAGTCCCTTGTTTGCATCTTTCTTAGAGGAAAAAAATGCAATTAGTCAGTGGAATTTTCCTGAAAAAAAAAAAAAATCGGTCAACAAGTCACTTGATTGTCTATAGCTGTCCTGACATGGACGGGCGACCAGTCACATGTAATGTATGTGTCTTGTTTAAAAAAAACTGGCAATCAGGCACTTATTTGTTGTTAAAAAATATTGTTTGTATTCTTCCTAAAAATGACTGGCGACGAGTACTCCCTTTTAAGATGAAGTCATCTACTGCAGCAGTGTCAAATGTAAGGAAGCGACCCGCGAGGGTGTACAATCTGGCCCTTGAGCTTGTTTTGCCTGACAGGCCTGTTGTAGCTATTTCATACTGTACATACAAAATCACATGCTTTAGATTTTTATCATAGGTCATTTGGGGACATTTGGGGGATATGTCCTATTGACATCTGGTCATTTCCTGTTGATTTGGGAACTTTAGGTTTTTTTTGCCATTGAAAATGAGTGGGAAATTTGGACGTCCATGGCCGTCAACGGCATCGACTTACATTTACATCAATGGAATCCAAGTACATTGGCATCAATAAAATCGACAAACATGGATGTCAATGGCATCAAACAAAGTAAATGCCATTGAAAATGAATGGAAATTTTGGACGTCCATGGCCGCCAATGGCATCGACATCCAGATGCGTCAATCGAATCCAAGTACATTGACATCAATAGAATTGACATACATGTCCGACAATGGCATCTGTCTAAATTGGCCTCAATGCAATGTTAATGCCATTGGAAATGAGTGGGAAATTTGGACGTCCATGGCTGTCAATGGCATCGACATCCATATGCGTCAGTTGATTTGGGGACAGTTGGTGGACACGTCCTATTGATATCTGGCCATTTCCTGTTGATTTGGGAACATTTGTTTTTTTACCATTGAAAATGAATGGGAAATTTGGACGCCCATGGCTGTCAATGGCATCGACTTACATTTACGTCAATGGAATCCAAGTACATTGGCATCAATAGAATCGACAAACATGGATGTCAATGGCATTAAACAAAGTAAATGCCATTGAAAATGAATGGAAAATTTGGACGTCCATGGCCCCCAATGGCATCGACATCCAGATGCGTCAATGGAATCCAAGTACATTGACATCAATAGAATTGACGTACATGTCCGACAATGGCATCTGTCTAAATTGGCCTCAATGCAATGTTAATGCCATTGGAAATGAGTGGGAAATTTGGACGTCCATGGCTGTCAATGGCATCGACATCCATATGCGTCAGTTGATTTGGGGACATTTGGTGGACACGTCCTATTGATATCTGGCCATTTCCTGTTGATTTGGGAACATTTGTTTTTTTACTATTGAAAATGAATGGGAAATTTGGACGCCCATGGCTGTCAATGGCATCGACTTACATTTACGTCAATGGAATCCAAGTATATTGGCATCAATAGAATCGACAAACATGGATGTCAATGGCATTTACTTTGTTTAATGCCATTGACAATGGCATTAAACAAAGTAAATGCCATTGAAAATGAATGGGAAATTTGGACGTCCATGGCCGCCAATGGCATCGACATCCATATGCATCAATGGAATCCAAGTACATTGGCATCAATAGAATTGACATACATGTCCGACAATGGCATCTGTCTAAATTGGGCTCAGTGCAATGTTAATGCCATTGGAAATGAATGGGAAATTTGGACGTCCATGGCCGTCAATGGCATCGACATCCATATGTATCAATGGATTTGGGGACATTCAATGGCATTAAAGTAAATGCCATTGAAAATGAATGGGAAATTTGGACGTCCATGGCCGTTAACGGCCTTGACTTACATATATGTCAATGGAATCCAAGTACATTGGCATCATAAAACCAGGACACGTCCCCCAAATGACCGATATGACCCGGACATGTCCTCGAAATGTCCCCAAATGGCCTGATATGACCTGAGCATGTTCCCAAATGACCTGGACATGTACCCGAAATGTCCCCAAATCAACAGGAAGTGACCTGATATTGTCCCCGAAATGTCCCCAAACCAACCTGGGCGGGGCTAAGATCTGTATCTCCACAGATATGCAAATATTGTAGCATCTACAAAGACAACACCGATTTGGTGATAATACATACTCAGCAGGAATTTTTTTAAAATAAATAATAAAATAATAAATAATAATGATAATTAATTAATAATAATATTTTTTTTTGTTTTTTTTTTTTAATTTAATTAATTATACCCACCCACCTGGATGCCACGAACAGTGTGTAAAAAAAAAATTAAAAAAGTTGTCCGAGAGTTGAAAAGGACGCTCGTTGTTAGCATTAGCCTAATGCTAAGCCTAATGCCTTTGACAACGATAGACATCCAATTCACTTATACTGGAAGGACTAGCTATGAATGCACATCCTTCAGTCACAATTGACGGCACTAAACATCCAATCCATATTGACTGGCCCTGAACCCCTCCACCTCTCCCAGTCAAAATTAATTGGACGTCGAGAGCCGTCAATGGCAGCCAGTGAGTTAACTTATTCGGCCAAAAATAAACCAGTCCGGCCTAGATCTGATCCAGTTGCCGTAAATGAAGCCCGCCAACCGAAACTCCCTTGATCTATTATATGACGTAAGAAGTTAGTGAATTCGGAGAAACACAGAAAATCTTTTTTGTCAAAGGGTGTCGGCTCGCTTTCGCTTCCTGTTGATGAGCAACGATTGGTCATCATAGCTAAATGAGGAAAACAGACCAGAAGTGTCTTGGGCCTCCAAGGCCAAAAGTAAAGTGACAAAAGAGTTATGAGGAAAAATTGGTGTTTTTCGTTCCAGTGGCTTTGGCCAGCATTTCGTTGGAGGACAGCGACGACGACGACGACGACAACGAAGAAGAGTCGTCATCGGAGGAAAAGAAAGACGGCGATGAAGTGACACAGGGCAACCTAAACGCGCTGCAAATACGTAGGCGCCCTTACGATTTCGCTTCGGTGCCATCGACGGTGACATACGTTCAATCTGCTGTCATTTAGCTTCCTCGTTAGCATCGGCTCCTCGCTGGTCGTCTCCGGACAAGCCGCTGCACTCCGTTCCCGTCGGCAGCACCATCAAGTTTCGTTGCCGGGTAATGGGAAGCCCCGCCCCTACGCTGGAATGGTACAAGAATGGGATTGATATCAAGCTACAGAACAGACTCGGTGGCTTCAAGGTGAGGATTGACGTATGGTCACGTGGCATCCAATTATCCTTCTGGTATCTTTATATGTAGTAGATGTCCAATCCATTTGAAGTGGGAGGTTGGCAGAGAATGAACCAAGGTTCGGCTAACCCTCTCACCTGAAATGGAATGGACATTTAGCGTTGTCAATGATTGACAGTTTTTGTCAAAAACTTACTGATCGGCTGAAGTTTGACACAAACCTCCCCATCCATTTATTTCTAACAACATCCACAAAAATGTCATTATTTCTGACAAAAATCGTCAAAATTGCCACCCAAAATTGACAGAAGTGACAGCATATGCATTAAAATCAACAGGAATCGACTCGTAAATGGCCAAAAGTCAACAGGAACTGCTGAACCGATATAAATGGCAAGTGACCAAGAAAGAAAATGCCCCATAACAGAAAATGGCTAAAAATGACAAGGAAGGAGGTGACCTAAAATCAATGGGAACTGACCCAGGAATGTACCAAATTCAGCAAGAAGTGACCCAAATTGAAGAGACAGTGACTCGGAATTTGCCCCCAAAATCAATAGGAAGTGACACAAAATCCACAGGTAGTGGCGTATAAATGCCCCAAAATAAACAGGTGACCCACTGGTGTTTACTGACCAGAAAAGCAATCATCCCAATCCCCTCTGGTTCGTCCAAAGTGGCAGCCAATGAGATATTGACTCATTTACATTTATATACACTGCTGGCCAAAAGTATTGGCATTTGGCACCCCTGCAATTCTGTCGGATAATGCTCAATTTTCCCCAGAAAATGATTGCAATTATAAATGCTTTGGTAGTAATATCTTCATTTATTTAGCTTGCGATGAAAAAACAAAAAAGAGAAAGAAAACAAAATTAAATCATTATCATTTTACACAAAACTCCAAAAATGGGCCGGACAAAAGTATCGGCACCCTCAGCCTAATACTTGGTAGCAAAATAACTGCAAACAACCGTTTCCGGTATCCATGAATGAGCTTCTTACAATGCTCTGCTGAAATTTTAGACCATTGTTCTTTGGCCAACTGCTCCAGGTCTCTGAGATTTAAAGGGTGCCTTCTCCAAACTGCCATTTTCAGATCTCTCCACAGTTGCTGGCCACGTTAGAAGTCTCCAGTGCTATCTCTCAAACCATTTTCTAGTGCTTTTTGAAGTGTGTTTTGGGTCATGGTCCTGCTGGAAGACCCATGACCTCTGAGGGAGAACCAGCTTTCTCACACTGGGCCCTACATTATGCTGCAAAATTTGTTGGTCGTATTTAGACTTCATAATGCCATGCACACGGTCAAGCAGTCCAGTGCCAGAGGCAGCAAAGCAACCCCAAAAAATCAGGGAACCTCTGCCATGTTTGAGTGTGGGGACCGTGTTCTTTTCTTTGAAGGCCTAGTTTATTTTCCTGTAAACTCTATGTTGATGCCTTTTCCCAAAAAACTCTACTTTTGTCTCATCTGACTAGAGAACATTCTTCCATTCTTCGTTTTGGCTTTCTCAGGTAAGTTTTGGCAAACTCCAGCCTGGCTTTTTTTTGGCTCTGGGTCAGAAGTGAGGTCTTCCTGGGTATCCTACCATAGAGTCCCTTTTCATTCAGACGCATACGGATAGTACTGGTTGACACTGTTGTACCCTTGGACTGCGGGACAGCTTGAACTTGTTTGGATGTTAGTCGAGTTTCTTTATCCATCATCCGCACAATCTTTGGTTGAAATCTCTCGTCAATTTTTCTTTTCCGTCCACATCTAGGGAGGTTAGCCACAGTGCCACGGGCTTTAAACTTATTAATGACACTGCACATGGTAGACACAGGAAAATTCAGGTCTTTGGAGATGGACTTGTAGCCTTGAGATTGCCCATGCTTCCTCGCAATTTTGCTTCTCAAGTCCTCAGACAGTTTTTTGGTCTTCTTTCTTTTCTCCACGCTCAATGTGGTACAAACAAGGACCCAGGACAGAGGTTGAGTCACCTTTAATCCATTTTAACTGGCTGTAAGTGTGATTTTGTTAATGCCACTACCTGTTATGTGCCACAGGTAAGTAACAGGTGCTGTTAATTACACAAATTAGAGAAGCATATGATTTTTCAAAGGGTGCCAATACTTTTGCAGAAGGCCAAGAATTAGAAGTGGTATTTGCCATGTGACAAAATTGATTTTGCCATATGGCAAAATGGATTTTGCCATGTGGCTTTTTTTTTTTTTGCCATGTGGCAAAATTGATTTTGCCCCGTGGCATTTGTTTTGCCATGTGGCAAAATGGATTTTGCCATGTGGCATTTTTTTGCCATGTGGCAAAATGGATTTTGCCATTGGGCATCGTGTGGCATTTTTTTTTTTTTGGTATGTGCATAGCTGTCAATGGCATAGCCTGACTTGGTTGCCAGTTGAATGTCAATGCGCTCTAATGTAAAGTGTGTGGTCAAAAATCACAGCTGTTTTTCTGCCATTTAAAATGAATAGAAAATTTGGACGTGCATAGCCGTCAATGGCATAGTCTGACTTGGGTGTCCGTTGAATGTCAATGTGCTGTAATGGTAAGTGGATGGCCAAAAATCACAGCTACACGTTTTTTTGCCATTTAAAATGAATGGAAAATTTGGACGTGCATGGCCGCCAATGGCATGGACGTGCATGGCCTGCAAAACTGCCATATACCCCCCCAAAATGCCATGCACCCCCCAAAAAATGCCACAAACCAAAGTCAAAAACATGCCACATGTCAAAATCCATTTTGCCACATGGCAAACAAAAATGCCACAAGGGAAAATCCATTTTGCCACATCGCAAAAAAATATAAAAAAAATATAAATATTTGATTGATAGTTATATCTTGTATGATGTTTTTTATGGATTGAATTTTTTGCCTTCAGAAAGGAGAAGCCGCTCTTACCTTGCGGGACGCGGTGCCTGCCGACTCCGGGAACTACTCTTGCGTGGCGCAAAATGCGCACGGACGCATCGAGCGCCACTTCAAGCTGGACGTTGTCGGTAAGATCGCGTCACGACGGCGTGAGCGGACCGACCGGAGCACCAAAGTAACGCGGACGCGGCTGTCCGCAGAGCGCTCTTCTCACAGGCCCATCCTCCAGGCCGGCCTTCCGGCCAATCAAACGGCGGTGGCGGGCGGCGACGTGCGCTTCTCCTGCCATGTGGACAGCGACCTGACCCCTTACGTGGAGTGGATCAAAGTGGATGAGGGTGGCCTTCTCGAACGACACGACGGGCGCCCGGCCGGCCTCGTCGTCAAGGTGCGACGGCCATCTGGCACCCACCCCCTGCTCGGGGCGCTTCTATTTTTTCATTTGCATTCAGGTGGCCGGCGTCAACTCCACCAAAGAAGATCTGGAGCTCCTCACTTTGAGCAACGTCAGCGCGGCCGACGTGGGCGAGTACGCCTGCGTCGCCAGCAACCACAATGGCGTTTCGTACCAGTCAGCCTGGCTCACCGTGCTGGAGGGTGAGCAGGGCTGCGTTAGCTCAGATTCTGAGCCGTCCTACTCTTTCTTCTTCTTCTCCTTCCTATTCTTCCTCATTTTTCTCTTCCTACCTTTCTTCCTCCTGTCTGGTGCAGTAAAAACAAGATGTCCTCCCCCGCTGTTATGTCTTGTCGCCAGGCCCGCCCCCTGAGCTGCAGCTTCCTCCGAGCTACGGGCAGATCTTCTTCTACTCCGTGGGCTTCTTCGTGGCCGTCACACTGACCTTCACCGCCATCATCTGTAAACTGTGCGCCGGTGCCAGGCCCGGGAAGTCCAGCGCCCCCGGGAACCAGCTGGCTGTCCACAAGCTCGCCAAGAGCGTCGTGCTGAAGAGACAGGTGACCTTCAATGCCTTGTGACAGTGTAGCTTCCCCTTCTTTGTAGCTTTTAACCCGCCTTATTATTCAATTTAATTTGATTAACTTTGTTGTTCTTTAGATTTTATTATTATCGATTATTATTTTATCTTCTGTACTGCTTATCCTCACGAGGGTCGCGGGTGGCGTGGCTGGAGGGCTAGCTACGACGGCTAAGTTTGTGGCAGTCAGCTCGCTAGTAAACATTTCCACGTAGCGCTAACGGTGGGTGTTACCCCCGCAGGTGTCTCTGGGGTCTTCCTTGTCCCGCCGTTCCGAGAAGTCCCGGGCATGTCCACCTACTCCCACCAGCGGGACGCCGCTCATGGCCGCCACGTCCCCTGAATACCAGCTGCCGTACGACCCTCAGTGGGAACTTCCTCGTGAGAGGTATAGTAACTGACCCTATGTCAAATTTGGCTTTTCTGCAATCGCCTGAAGTCAGTCAGGATGGCCGCAGAGCACTTTCAAAAGAACCCAAATGAAAAATCTCACTCGACGGTCAACCGGAATGCATTTGCAACGCTCTGCTTTGATCTTGTTTCACGGTAGAGTATCAGAGACAAGCCGCCACCTACCAAATTTACACAAAAATGGCATTAGTTCATAGATAAACTGTGCGGCTTATCTATGAAGAAATGCCTTTTTTTAGTACGGATTTTATTGTATGGACTATATGCCGCAGCTGTCCTCACTGTACACTGTGGGATGTTCACTCCAAAAGATATTAACCGGCAACACTTCATTTGACAGCGGCATCATAAGACCAAGTGAACCACCATGAATCTTTGAACCAATTGGCTGCAAAGCTTCAATGCTTCAAGCTTCATTTGGCCATCAACGCTCCCTTGGGGGAGACATTCAACCTCTGCTGCCACCTGCCTCAGTTACTGTTCCAGTTGTTTCATTAATAGCTAGTTATGGTATTTGGTAACACTTTGACAGTGGCCCCATAAGACATTAAACAATCATAATTATGTCTAGGGTTGTTGCGATCATGTTTTTTTGCTCCCGATCCGATCCTGATCGTTTTAGTTTGAGTATCTGCCGATCCCGATATTTCCCGATCCGATGGCTTTTTTTTTTGCTCCCGATTCAATTCCAATCATTCCCAATAATTTTTCCCAAACATATACATTTTGGCAATGCATTAAGAAAAAAATGAATAAAACTCGGACGAATATATACATTCAACATACAGCACATGAGTACTGTATTTGTTTATTATGACAATAAATCCTCAAGATGGCATTTACATTACTAACATTCTTTCTGTGAGAGGGATCCACGGATAGAAAGACTTGTAATTCTTAAAGGATAAATGTGACTTTGTATATTGTGACTAAATATTGCCATCTAGTGTATTTGTTGAGCTTTCAGTAAATGATACTGCAGCGACTTCTGTTCTGCCCAAATGCATAATGGGAAGGTCAACCATGACTGTGCGTAGGGGCACCAATTGATATATCTTCTCTGCGTTGGGAAAGAACACAGGGTGTTAAGAAAATGATTATCTACTACCTTTCTTCCCCACATTGCCTCCCACGTTATTTTTAATTGCTGAGAGAGGTATTTTAAGGCTTTAGCCACATATAAAATGGCTCCAAAGGCTGTCAAAATTATCTCTACTCTTTATACGCTGCCTTTTGGTAAAACGGCGTCTTTATAGATTGAACGCGACAATGCAGGAGTGGATCGTGCAGCGCATGCATTAATTATTTAACGTGATTAATTAAAAAATAATTAATTACCGCCGTTAACGCAATAAACTTGATAGCACTGCTTTAAGCCAAAACTACTCTGGATGAGTGTAAGACATTTTGTCTGTAACGTTAAATACAATTAGAAAACGAATTAAATAAAAAATAAATATATTTTAAAGAAAGGCATGTCCGATATTTTTTTTGCTGATTCCGATACTTTGAAAATGACGTGATCGATGCCGATCGATCGGGACATCTTTAATTATGACATAACACTGTCATAGCATGAATGAATGCTTAAAACAGATGTCATTTAACAGTATCCAGCAAATTATCTCCTTTTGAATGGATGTAAAAGATCCGAGCTGGACATAAATGGAGTTCGTGACATAATTTGCCAGATGACACTTAATGACATCTGTTATAAGCATTCAATAATGCTCATAACAGTGTGATGTCATAATTATGATTGTCTGTTGACAGTCCTATGGCGCCGCTGTCAAATAAAGTGTTACCCAATGCCATAACTAGCAATAAATGAAACTGGAACAGGAACTGAAGAAATAATTAGCACCGAACATGAATTTTGATTGCTATTTACATCTGTAGCACTGCAATGCATGCTAGGAGGCATGTTGGGCAACAACAACAATGTTGACAGCAGGTAGCAGCAGAGGTTGACTGTCTCCCCCAAGGGAGCAGTGATGGCCAAATGAAGCTTCTTGAAGCAATGGAGCTTTGCAGCCAATTGGTTCAAAGCTTCATAGTGGTCTATTTGGTCTTATGACAGTCTTATGACGCCACTGTCAAATAAAGTGTTACCTATTAACCCAAATAAATCAGCAAAGAAGCCGCACCTGACTATAAGCCGCAGGATTCACAATGAAGGAAAAAAGTAGCGGCTTATAGTCCGAAAATTACGGTTGTACAAGAAAAAACTCTTACTATTAGTACGGACAAAAATGTTTAAATATGAGTACGAGATTAAAGAATATAGTATTGGTACGAGAATAAAGCCGTAGTATTAGTACAAGAAAAAAGTGATACTATTAGTACGAGAAAAAAAGTATTATTATATAAGGCTAATGTAGCTGAACTAGCTGCTACATTCTTTACCAAACCCTACGAAAAAGTACGAGTATAAATCATTCTGCTAATTATTATTTGATGTAGATGAGCCAAAAGATGAAGGCTTTCCATATTTGTGAAAGCAATCCTAAAACGGCCTCACAATATGCTCTCAATATTGATTTTAACAGACACTGTGAAGTTCTACGTGATGTACGTACAGTGGGGCAAACAAGTATTTAGTCAACCACCAATTGTGCAAGTTCTCCTACGTGAAAAGATTAGAGAGGCCTGTAATTGTCAACATGGGTAAACCTCAACCATGAGAGACAGAATGTGGAGAAAAAAAAAACAGAAAATCACATTGTTTGATTTTTAAAGAATTTATTTCCAAAATTAGAGTGGAAAATAAGTATTTGGTCACCTACAAACAAGCAAGATTTCTGGCTGTCAAAGAGGTCTAACTTCTAACGAGGTCTAACAAGGTTTAACGAGGCTCCACTCGTTACCTGTATTAATGGCACCTGTTTTAACTCATCTGTATAAAAGACACCTGTCCACAACTTCAGTCAGTCACACTCCAAACTCCACTATGGTCGAAGGACGCCAGAGACAAAACTGTAGACCTGCACTGGGCTGGGAAGACTGAATATGCAATAGGTAAAACGCTTGGTGTAAAGAAATCAACTGTGGGAGCAATTATTAGAAAATGGAAGACATACAAGAACACTGATAATCTCCCTCGATCTGGGGCTCTATGCAAGATCTCACCCCGCGGCGTCAAAATGATAACAAGAACGGTGAGCAATAATCCCAGAACCACACGGGGGGACCTAGTGAATGACCTAGAGAGAGCTAGGACCACAGTAACAAAGGCTACTATCAGTAACACAAAGCGCCGCCAGGGACTCAAATCCTGCACTGCCAGACGTGTCCCCCTGCTGAAGCCAATACACGTCCAGGCCCATCTGTGGTTCGCTAGAGAGCTTTTGGATGATCCAGAAGAGGACTGGGAGAATGTGTTATGGTCAGATGAAACCAAAATAGAACTTTTTGGTAGAAATACAGGTTCTTGTGTTTTGGAGGAGAAAGAATACTGAATTGCATCCGAAGAACATCATACCGACTGTGAAGCATGGGGGTGGAAACATCATGCTTTGGGGCTATTTTACTGCAAAGGGACCAGGACGACTGATCTGTGTAAAGGAAAGAATGAATGTGATTTTCCGTTTTTTTCCACATACTGTCTCATGATTGAGGTTTACCCATGTTGACAATTACAAGCCTCTTTAATATTTTCAAATGGGAGAACTTGCACAATTAGTGGTTGACTAAATACTTATTTGCCCCACTGTAGCAGCTAATTTTGCTACATTAACCTTACAAAATAATACAACTTTAATCTTGTACTTATAGTACAACTTTTTTTTCTCGTACTAATAGTACAACTTCAACCTCGTAATCAATTTTTTCTTACTTTCTTTGGCCCCAATACTCCATCGTGCCGTTTAGCCGTGTGGCTCGATGTTACCTAGCTTGCTAGCTTTCCGGTGTCTGGTTCCTCAGGCTAACGCTGGGCAAACCGCTGGGCGAGGGGTGCTTCGGGCAGGTGGCCTTAGCGGAGGCGACGGGGTTGGACCAAGAGCATCCGTCGCGCGTCACCAAGGTGGCGGTCAAGATGCTGAAAGGTAAGCGCTCGCCATACGGCCCATGTCTTTCCGTTGTCTGAATCCAACGCGTGATGAGCAGCGGACGCCGGTGAAAAGGACCTGATGGACCTCATCTCAGAGATGGAGATGATGAAGATGATCGGTCGGCACAAGAACATCATCAACCTGATCGGCGCCTGCACGCTGGATGGTAGCCAGATAAAAAGTGCCTTTCTACCCTTTTCTACCCGATCCCAGCCATGTGTGTTCCGCAGGGCCACTTTACGTGGTGGTGGAGTACGCCGCCCGAGGGAACTTACGGGAGCACCTCCGTGCGCGCCGCCCTTCTGACGAGTACTGGCGCCGCTCGGCCGAGGCGCCACCCGCCGGTGTGGATCTCCTAGAGCTGGTGTCGGCGGCGTATCAGGTGGGCCGAGGAATGGCCTACCTGGCGTCGAAGAAGGTACTGGACGACCAAGTGTTTTCTAGAACCGGCGAGTGACGGCCGTCTACCTTGTCTCCATTCAGTGCATCCACCGAGATTTGGCGGCCCGGAACGTTCTGGTCACGCAAGAGCTGGTCATGAAGATAGCGGACTTTGGCCTGGCCAGAGATGTGCACCGGGTGGACTACTACAAGAAGACAACTAATGTAACAAGCACCGCGACAGAACATAGTAGACACTAGTCCAGTCCATAACCTAACTGAAATATTCTAGAACAGAGGTGTCAAACATACGTCTCGCCAGTTGCAGCGCATTCACATTGTATGTACAGAATCACATGCTTTTATTCTGACATTGGTGTCATGAAACCAGATATTTTTTATTTGTCTGATCGAGTGTGTGAACCATTGAGCTTGGGTCACTTTTGTGTCCATAGTCACATTGATTTGTCTCCTCCCAGTCAAAATAGATTGGATGTCTAGAACTGTCAATAACAGCCAATGAGTTAACAAGAAAGTGACCCAAAAATGCCCCAAAACCAACAGGGAGTGACCCGAAATCAACAGCAAGTAACCTGGAAATGCCCCAACACTTCGCCAGGGTTGCGCTTTATCAGCCAGCTTTGGACAGGATATCAAGGCGTAGTCATGGCGGAGAGAGTTTTCGGTGGGTTGAGGATTGCATCACTGCTTATTGCAGATGATGTGGTCCTGTTTGCATCATTAGCCTGTGACCTGCAGTACTCACTGGACTGGTTTGCAGCCTAGTGTAAAGCGGCGGGGATGAGGATCAGCACCTCCAAATCTGAGGCTATGGTTCTCTGCAGGAGACAGGTGGATTGCCTTGGCGAATGAGGTCTTGCATCAAGTGAAGGAGTGTCTCTGGGTCTTGGTCACGAGTGCGTAAGATTGGACAGAGTATTGGGTTCACAGGAGCGGTACTGCAGTCGCTTTATCGCACTGTTGCAACGAAAAGGGAGCTGAGCCCAGAGGCAAAGCTCTCATTCTGCCGTTCCTACCTTTACCTATGGTTATGAGTGATGGGTCATGACCGAAAGAACAAGATCACGGGTACAAGCGGCTTGCTCAGATGGATAGCTGGTGTCTCCCTTAGAGACAAGGTGAGAAACACGGCGGTTCGTGAGAGACTCAAGAGTCGAGTTGCTGCTCCTTTACGTAGAAAGGAGTCAGTTGAGGTGGTTCGAGAATCTGATGCGGATGCCACCTGGGCGCCTCCCTCGGGAGGTGCTCCTGACACGTCCAACTGGGAGAAGACCTCGGGACAGAACCAGGTGAAGGGATTATATCTTGATACTGGCTTGGGAGCGCTTTGGGATCCCCCAGTCAGAGCTAGTGAATTATTTTTCAAACACTGTGAGAAATAGTCTGGGACCCAGCCCATTAACGGCCTCTCGAGCGAGATACAAAATCAACCGTCCAATCAGACTCGTTTATTTGCGTGACGTGTTCTTAACGAGTAACGTCACTCTTGCGCGCCGAAAGTCGTCGCTACAACAACACAGATGGCGAACGGGAGAGCCGAGAATATGTTCCAATCCGTAGTAAAACCAGTTTTAAATTACCAAAAACACATTGAAACAAGTCAATGACAACAGTCAACATGGCTCACGCTAGCCATGTTGAATAAACTTCTCCATTCTCCGCTCACGCTAATTACTTGTCGCTTTAACAACGTCACGTCTGCCTGTTGCTGATTGGTCCACTCCGCTGTCTGTTTGCTGTGGCTTGCTCCGCCCTGGAAATTGTATCCGCTGAATGGTGGCCAGACTCAATGGCTGGAACAGCGGTGAGTCTGGTGTACCAGGCAAAGTAGTGAATGTGGCCAGGGAAAGGGAAGTTTGGGGCTCCCTGCAGAAACTGCTGTCCATGGGACCCGACTTCAGATAAGCGGTTGAAACTGGATGGATAGGTGGATGGTTCAGTACTGTGCTGTGCGCGGAAACCAGATTGGAAGAGTTCAAACAAATTTTTGTGGGTGAGGTGACTAATAATTTGTGAAGCGACAGCCTGTTCCAGGATATTTGCCAGGAAAGGGGATTAGACATCAAGGGCGAGACTTGAGAGCTGTTGCCTTTATGATCGGTGTGATGGCAGCTTTTAGAGAATTTGGCGGATGGAGTTGGTGATGAGTGGGGAAGATGACGGAGAGACAGTCCTTTAATCTGAATGGAGGGTATGGGAGCAGGGATGCAGGGGGCTTTTTTCATTACAAACATAATGAATGTTCATTCATTCGCCATTCCCTGTCAAAACAAGGGTTCGGTTTAGTGCTGCAACGATTAATCAATTAACTCGACTAATTCGATTTGAAAAAAGATTCAAATTAAATTTTGCTGCTTCCAGTATTCGTTTAATTAAGGTGGCGTTGTAATGGTTTGTTTTGAAAGTGTTTGCATTTAGTTTTATGGATTTGGGTTGTTACAAGAGTGAATATGACATAACTTATTACAAATGGCTTAATCCAGCTGCTCCCTGTTAAGACCAACATAAGCTAAGTTTTATTTGAGCTAATGTTTTTTAATGCATTCGTAATTTAGTTAATAGGTATATTTAGCCGTTTTTTGTGGGAATGTGTTTGAGCCATATGTTAAGAGCATTGTAAAAAAAAAAAAAGTTAGCATTTTATAGCATTTAAGCTAGCGGACTGATGTTATGTAAGTTAGCCAGTTTTTTTTTGTTGTTCTTAGATTCTCATGTATTTTTTTAAATGCCGTTTAAGGCTCAGTTCAAGTATATTTTTTCATATTCCATATTCGATTACTCGATTATTCGAACTAACTTGAACATTGAATAATGGACTACTAAAATAATCGATAGCTGCAGCCCGAGTTCGGTTCTTTTGAAAATATTGTTGGCAAAAGCATATTGATAACCTATAGGGCTACAAAGAATTGCGACGTATTATATCAATATATTGCCACACCCCTAGTGCCAATCAGAAAGTCCAACCTTGAAGAGTACAGACAAAAGATTCCAGGGCAGAAAGGAACAGAACAGACCAGCAATGACCGAATCAGTCCAAACTTGAACAGCGCAATCTAGAATAGAATAGTACAGAACAGTCCAGACAAGAGCTTAGAAGACACCTTAAAATCAACTCAAAAGTAGAAGTTCTGCAAATTGTTCTGCTTGCATTGTTCAGGGTCCTCTGCCGGTCAAGTGGATGGCACCCGAAGCTTTGTTCGACCGCATCTACACGCACCAAAGTGACGTGTGAGTCTTCTGGTCCGTTTGCTCTCGCTACGTTGCAGTTAGCATCGGAAATCCATCAGCTACTATTATTTTTCTTGTGGGCTCAGGTGGTCTTTCGGCATCCTGCTGTGGGAAATCTTCACATTGGGAGCGTCACCGTACCCCGGAGTCCCTGTGGAGGATCTCTTCAAACTTCTCAAAGAAGGCCACCGCATGGACAAACCTTTCGCCTGCACACAAGAGCTGTGAGTAAAATGGCGAATCCCGAATTAAAAGTGCCGCTAAATGCATCCTGTTGGTCAGCTACGAGATGATGCAAGACTGCTGGCACGCCGTCCCTTCTCGCCGGCCCACCTTCCCGACGCTTGTCCGGCGTTTGGACTTGATGCTAGCCGCGCTAGCCCAGCAGGTAACCGCTTCTAGTGTAGCCGGAAGTTAGCGCGATGCTTGAACTAATATTGTACTCCAACAGGACTATCTGGAGCTCGTCCAGAACGTCTCATCCTGCCCCTTGACCGCGTAGACGATTATTTCGTTGTCGTCGTCGTCAAGAAAGCCGAGCTCAAAAGCGTAAAGTTGAGGTGTCACTCTTTGTGCATTTGTGTTGTTGATAATGCGTGTAAATATTGTCAATAATTGGAAAAGTTTGGATGTGACGCTAACTGTGATGGCCACCGAGGCTAGCCAAGATGAATGTTAGCCCGATGCTAATGCTATGAGAAATGTCCGCTCTTTAAAGCAGGAAGTGCATGTAAATATTGTCAATAACTGTGATAAGAATTGCATAATTCTTTTAAAAGAAATCATCTGGACTTATATTTATACTATTTTTTATTCTTTGCATTGACTAAACATTGCCAATATATGCCCAGAATGGCAACCAACCCACTTGTTGAACATTGACTGGTGACCATTTCATTTGGCAGTAAAAGCTGATTGATGATGACCTACTAGTTCAACAAATTTTTCAAATTGTATAAAAACGAAAGCATTAAGAGGGGTTTGAATATCAAATTACAATAACTCATACCAACATTTATCTTTTAAGAACTACAAGCCAAATGAGTTAAAACGTCTTTGTGATGGAAGTTCTGATTCTGTGTACACAAGAAAAACAAGACAGAAATTTAAATGCATCAAAGTTTTTATTTGGTGGTCAAATGGGGACGCTTTGTGACCGGCACGAAAACGCATAAATTAAGGAAACGGATCAAAGGTGAGAGCGTAGTAGTCTAACGACGCGGGCCGGGCCCCGACTCCCCGTCGGCCAGCGAGCGCTTGCGGGCGAACAGGTGGGTGGGGTCGCGACCCCGGAAGCCGGGCTGAACGTTGAAGACGGGGACGCTCCTCCAGACGGAGGGGTCATCCAAGGGGGCGGCTGCCTGGCCCGCCCCCGCCTCGCACTCCCTGTTCTGGACCATCAACAGGAAGGTTTCCATGTCGGGACTCAGACGACCTAGCAGGCCAGAACGCACCGCCGCCACCGTCTGATCGTCGCAAGTCTGCAGCGTTTGCAGCAACGTGCTGTAGTACCTGCCACAGCCAGAATTAGTCACCTTTGCACTGCACTCAATGCTAAACACCAGATTTTCCACAGTCATCCCCTCAAAGATAGCTTTGATTCTGTGTTTTCAAGGGAAATGGTATTTTTGCTAACATGCTAATTAGGGCTGTCAAACGATTAAAATTTTTAATCGAGTTAATTACAGCTTAAAAATTAATTAATCGTAATTAATCACAATCGCAATTCAAACCATCTATAAAATATGCCATATTTTTCTGTAAATTATATATATATTCTGTAAAATAAATTGTTGGAATGGAAAGATAAGACACAAGATGGATATATACATTCAACATACGGTACATAAGGACTGTAGTGGGCATTTCACTCTACTGTCATTTAAATCTGTCTATGCTGTCCTCACTCCGACGCGTCTACTTTTTCCAAAGCTAGACAGCTAGTGAACGACGCCTTAATAATCAGACTTCTTCCTTTTTCATCTGATTTATTAATAAAATAGCCTCAAACCATTGTCCTCTTTAGACCGTCGTAAAACTACAAAAAAAAAGTACACAAGCATTGCATTAGCAACAACGTTAGCTTAGCACGCTATACAGGTTCACTAAACATAAACAAAAAGCGTCTCATACAAAAAATAGAACATTTCGCTTACTAACATAATATGTACATTCTTTACAACAACCATACTTACGGGCAAATCTTGTCCAAGGATCATATAAGCACAACATTACAACGCAGGCGTCAGCCCGAGACGTCGTGCAGCCATATTGAATAGGCAAGTAAAGAATAAACCATGTTGCAAAGCGACCACAAGAGTTCGCTGTTAGACAGCACAAAAAGCCTTGCTGTAAAACTTACCAAGAGGCAGAATACTGTCTGAGCGGGACATGTGCGTTAATTGCGTCAAATATTTTAACGTGATTAATTTAAAAAATTAATTACCGCGCGTTAACGCGATAATTTTGACAGCCCTAATGCTAATCAATAATGACAGGCACATTCCTGTTTCTATTGCCAATAGCAATTCAGGGCCGTGCAGAGACCGATGGAGGGGTAGGTGCTCATAGATCATACAACAATACTTCCGTTTTAGACAGACTTTAATTGGGAGGGGGGAATAGTGAATGGAAATCAACACTGTCATCAACACTTTCTGGCTGTGACTCAGTCTTTGCCTCTTTTCTTCCTTCAATCTCTACATCAAAACTTCCTCAACTTGTTGCTCATATGAGAACAAACAACATCAGACGGTGACTGAGCCACTATCAGCATAGTTTTTTTCAAAACTATTATTTTATTATTATCCATATTTGACAATTCTACCACCTAATAGTTAATAATTGACAAAAAGGTTATAGAACAATAGCATTGCAATTGTGTTTATAATTGTTGTATTTTATACCTGAATATCCTTGCACTGTGTTACTATTCACCCAGCTGATGAGGGATCCTCTGCCTTTAGTAGGATCATCCAGCTCCCCCTCCCCCTCTTTTTATCCCTCAACCTCCTTTCCTTATGAGGCATGTCTACATAATGAAATATAAATCATAAATTTAAAAAAATCAGATTCCCCGATAGCTTTTATTTTTAGAGCATTCTTAATTTCTCTCTCAATAACTATGAAGGTAGACTTGTGTCTTTATTCAAATATACATTTTCAATTAAAAAAAAAAAAGTCACCTCAATAAAAAATGTTTGAATGCAAAAATAAATTTGAGACTCAAAAAGGAACAACATCAAAAAATATATATTTTCAAAGAAAAAATTATGCCAAAATAAAATTACCCTACCCCCAAAAAAGTCAGTGCAAAGTTCAGTGCAAAAAGGTGGCTAACCCCCCTCCCCCGCTTTCCAAGTCAACTCTCATGTCACATTGCGGTCAGGTAATGTTTCCAAGTTACCTGTTTGGGAAGTGCGTGGGCACTTGCACCACGTCGGCGAAGGCCTGCGGGTTGTCGCGCGCCACCGAGCAGATGTCGTGCGTGACGAAACATTCTTCCTGCACCTCGGCGATCATCCTCTGGAAGATGTTGCAGCGGCGGATGGTCTGGAAAACTTTGCTGCCGATGCCCTGGGCTACGCAGTGCAGGCTCTTCTTCACAAACATCTTGCCCTGGTTTCCATCAAAATGTACATATGACCTTCAGTCCTTTCTTCACTGACTCGCTCAATGACTGCGCGTGACATCCCATCCTTTTGGACTGGGAGGGACTAATGAACCCCTCCCAGTCCAAATGGGTTGGACGTCTAGCACCATCAATTGTATCTAAAGAGTTCTATTTATATAATTAATATACAGTGGTATGAAAAAGTATCTGAACCTTTTGGAATTTCTCACATTTCTGCATAAAATCACCATCAAATGTGACTTGATCTTTGTCAAGATCACACAGATGAAAATACAGTGTCTGCTTTAACTAAAACCATCCAAACATTTATAGGTTTTCATATTTTAATGAGGATAGTATGCAAACAATGACGGAAGGGGGAAAATAAGTGAACCCTCTGCCTAAGGAGAATTAAAGAGCAATTGAAACCAATTTTTACCAACCATTTTAAGTCATGTGTGTGCCCAATAGAGGCGTGCGAAATTTCCAATTCTTAGATTATTCGCGATTCGGCCGTGGACGATTCGAGAACGATTCACAAATATCCGAATTCCGATTATTGAATTATACCAGGTAAAGCGGAAGTAAAACACAGTCAGCGCGGTCTTTGGGACGCAATGAGGAACGGACCGAGAGTAAATATCATGTTCAACTCATGCCGCTAGATAAAAAAAAAAAAAAACAATCATACCTGACTGCGGCTGACAGCCGCTACAAACAACGCCCAGTTGCTAGTTGCTACAAACATATGGCTACCATAGATATCATATATATGTAGAACTAGATGCAAAATGACAGACAACGTCGGTGTTAGAACATGTATTATTGAACAGAGATGCGAAGTGACAGACTTTCCGGCGTAAGTAAACAGCCGCCATCTTAAAGCAGTAGAGCTCTCTAGAAGGCTCTGTTGTAACGAACCTAATGAACTTTTTATCTAAAATACTCCTAAATCGGCAGAATCTGGTCTTGAACCTATCTTTAAATGATGAAATAGTTTTAAAACTTTCACAAAAGTAGACAGAAGGGAAATTATGGAATAACGAGAGAAATTTTAACAACTGTAATAGTTGATTCACAACATTAAATTAATTGAATGTAGTTTAAAGCTGCTGATAATGAATGGTGACTGGACTTTTTTATTTACTGTTATTTTTGTATATTTGTTTACTGTTATATGTTAACTAATACTGAAATAGTAGTTTGGTTTAGCCTGAGAGGATTTTTGAACAATTTTGGAACTAATGTACAAAACATTTAAAAAATAAAAATAAAAAGGAGGGAGGGTGCATCAATAATCGTTTCATAATCGAATCGGAGCCTCTGAATCGTAATCGAATCGTTAGGTGCCCAAAGATTCCCAGCTCTAGTGCCCAATCACTGATGAGTGGTTTAAAGCTGCCCTGCCCACTATAAAACACACACATGGTAAGGAATGTCTTGATGAGAAGCATTGTCTGATGTGACCCATGGCTCCGTCATAAGAGCTGTCTGAAGACCTGCGATTAAGGATTGTTGATTTTTATAAAGCTGGGAAAGGATACAAAACCATCTCTAAAATTCTAGATGCTCATCAATCGACAGTCAGAGAAGTTGTCTACAAATGGAGAGTTTGGCACTGTTGCTTCCCTCCCAAGGAGTGGCAGTCCACCAAAGATGACGCCAAGAGTTCAGCGCAGAATACTCAGAGAGATCAAAAATAACCCTAGAGTGTCTGCTAAAGACACAGAAATCACTGCACAGTCCAATATCTCTGTGCACACATCAACTATATGTAAAACTATGGCCAAGAATGGTGTTCATGGGAGGACACCACAGAGGAAGCCACTGCTGTCTAACAAAAAACATTGTTGCTCGTTTAATGTTCACAAAAAGGCCCTTGGACAATGACCCAAAATACAGAAGTGAATCAACTTCAGAATGGTTTCAGACGAACAAAACACATGTTCTGGAGTGGCCAAGTCAAAGTCCAGACTTTAACCGCATTGAGATGCTGTGGCATGACCTAATGACAGCGATTTATGCCAGACATACCAGGAATCTGACTGAACTTCGGCAGTTTTGTAGGGAAGAATGGGCCAAGATTAGTCCTGATCGATGGACCAGACTGATCTGCAGCTATAGGAAGCGTCTGGTTGAAGTTATTGCTGCCAAAGGGGGGGCTACAAAATATTAAATGTGATGGTTCACCTATTTTTTTCTACCTTCTGTCATTGTTTGAATTAAAATGTGAAAACCTATAAATGTTTGGGTGGTTTTAGTTAAAGCAGACACTGTATTTTCATCTGTGTGATTTTGGCCAAGATCAAATCAGATTTGATGATGATTTTATGTAGAAATGTGAGAAATTCCAAAAGGTTCAGATACTTTTTCATGCCACTATAGTACAGTATATACATGTTTAAAATAAAACAGCAATGGAAAAGGTCTTTTACTTGTGTTTTTTTAATTAAATGACAAAAACATTTTAAACTTCATAATTGGTTAGTCAAATCTGTCAATTCATTCATTTTCCGAGCTGCTTATCCTCACTGTTTAGAGTCTCCGATCAGGCTACCGTGCATGTTTTTGGGGTGTGGGGGGAAACTGGAGTCATTTTGCAATTAATTTGATCAACATGCAGAATAATCGTCTGATTAATCCTTTTTTTTTTTCATTAGTCTGTGAATTCTAATGCCATCAATGGCACTCAAACATGACCAGGGGTGAAAGTGGTCCGGAACACCGTTCAATGTGGACCCCAGCACGCCTACTGTACATCATTTGATTAGACTCGTCAAGTGTCGATATGTTCCATTTTATCCATGTGAGACGACCTTCAATCCTCCCCCTGCGTTTTATTCCAACACATTGTCATGGACAGCAAGGTGGCTGATGGATAGAAATCCGAGCAGTTCTTGAACGCCACACGAGCAATAACTCACTCGCCTGCACACGACCGAGAACCTTCCACCTAGTCCTTCCTTCCAAATGCAACTCCGCCTGACGACGTCCGCGTGCTGTTAACAAGGCTGAGTGTCCTTTAAATTACCGTGAGGGTCCGCCCTAACAATGTTATAAATTCTATTATATTTTTAATAGGGCTGTCAAAATTATCGCGTTAACTAATTTTTTTCAATTAATCACGTTAAAATATTTGACGCAATTAACGCACCCGCGCCGACAGTATTCTGCCTTTTGGTAAGTTTTACAGCAAGGTTTTTTGTGCTGTCTAACAGCGAACTCTTGTGGTCGCTTTGCGACATGGTTTATTGCTTTCTTGCCAGTTCAATATGGCTGCACGACGTCTCGGGCTGACGCCTACGTTGTAATGTTGTGCTTATATGATCCTTGGACAAGATTTGTCCGTAAGTATGGTTGTTGTAAAGAATGTACATATTATGTTAGTAAGCGAAATGTTCTATTTTTTGTATGAGACGCTTTTTGTTTATGTTTAGTGAACCTGTATAGCGTGCTAAGCTAACGTTGTTGCTAATGCAATGCTTGTGTACTTTTTTTTGTAGTTTCACTACGGTCTAATGAGGACAGTGGTTTGAGGCCATCTTATTAATAAATCAGATGAAAAAGGAAGAAGTCTGATTATTAAGGCGTCGTTCACTAGCTGTCTAGCTTTGGAAAAAGTAGACGCTTCGGAGTGAGGACAGCATAGACAGATTTAAATGACAGTAGAGTGAAATGCCCACTACAGTCCTTATGTACCGTATGTTGAATGTATATATCCATCTTGTGTCTTATCTTTCCATTCCAACAATTTATTTTACAGAATATATATATAATTTACAGAAAAATATGGCATATTTTATAAATGGTTTGAATTGCGATTAATTGCGATTAATTACGATTAATTAATTTTTAAGCTGTAATTAACTCGATTAAAAATTTTAATCGTTTGACAGCCCGAATTTTTAAAAAGTGATATTGGATCATTTCTCGAGGCACAACTGACGATCTCTCATGGCACACCGGTTGAAGAACACTGATAT
Source organism: Corythoichthys intestinalis (assembly GCF_030265065.1). Lineage (NCBI taxonomy): Eukaryota > Metazoa > Chordata > Actinopteri > Syngnathiformes > Syngnathidae > Corythoichthys > Corythoichthys intestinalis. The sequence continues at coordinate 3,859,551 of NC_080411.1, forward strand.
AGAGGACGTGGTGGTGAGTAAAAAAATATACTATTATTATAAAATATATATATATATATTTTTACATGTACTTGAGTATGTTTTTTTGGCTGATTACTTTTTCTTGAGTATCATTTTGAAGTGACGCTACTCTCACTTGAGAATTTTTGGCTTCTATACCCACTGCTGTGTAGGGCACGCAGAATGACATCAGCACAGAGTGGAAATCCACAAATTTTGCTTTTCATCTCATTTTTCTGATTAATTTATGATTATTTGATCAAATAGAATATGCATATTGGCATTCGATTCACCTGTCAACTAATTTTGCAACGAGTTTGCTAGATTAATTTATCAACGACTTTTGAGCATACGCGGAGATTGAGGGGGCTCCGGAGGCCGAAAATGTCATTGCATATTATTAGACTTTCCAAAATATGAATTTAAAATGAAGACTTTGCCGGTAAAAAAATTCAAAATTAATTTTCAAACAACAACCATGTGACTAGCACCTTAGAGACGGTCATTTGCTTTGCTTAGCCTAAACCACCTGAGGACAGAAGAAACAAGATGGATATACGTAATTTTTTGTTAAACCTAAGGTTTCAAAAGCGACAACAGCTACTGAGCGAAAACCAAGGATTGGAGATATGGACCATGAAACGCCGGCGAGCACCGCCAAAATGGTGAGCGGAGTTTCAGTTTTTTCCCTCTAAAGATGCTAATTGTACAACAGAGCCACATATTCAATGGACGACATCCCTGACCAAAAGCATAACTGTCCTAAGCAGCCTGATTTAGAATTCCCCTCAAAAATGATGGGAAACAAAAAAAAAGAACGCTCATTTTCAGTCTATGATCATAAATATTCCTGGCTGGAATATTCAGTCAAAAAGGATGCCGTCTTATGTCTTGCCTGCCGCCATTTTCAAACTCACCACGGTTAGGATTAGTTTCGCAAGGGTGTGAGTGACTGGAAAAACTGTAGAACGCAAAAATCGGCGTCTATGTCTCCACAGACCCACACACACGTACAGTAGCAGCGAGTCCTGTATTTACAATTACGAGCATGGGCTAAGCTACTAACTGAGCGTATATCTTGTAAGTTAATTTTATTGCTGACGACCCATTTCGGGGTCATCAACATGTTCTGCCACAAAAGTCTCAAACTCCGCCTATGCTTTTGCTATGAATTCTATCGCTGGCGATGGCATGGAGAGACTCACCTCTGTGTCGAAGGTGGCGGCGGCATGCAGAAAGAGCTCGCAGATCTCATGCAAGCCGTCCGTGTCGCAGGTGGAGTTTTCTAGGCAGGAGAAGAAACCGCAGCCCACCGCCACTGCGCCGTTTAGGCACCTCGCTACATCCGCTGCCGGCACAAAGACTCTGGATCAGTGACCACGCAACTCTGACGTCTTCCCCTAAAACTCTGATCGCTCACCAGGGCTGTTGGAGGAGAAGCGAGCGCGGCGTGGCGCCGCCTCCTCAGCCGGCTGTTCGAAGCAGGACGCCGCCGCCGCCATCAAGGTGAGCGCCATCAGCGCCTGAGACCAGCCAGATGAGCCCATGTTGAACCGAGAAGACCGTGGAGGAAGGTAAAGGTCCGGAGGCCACGCGCCGTTTCTTTATAGGCGCTTCATCGGCGACGTCACGGAACCGCGCCACGGAAGAATGTTCCGTGAGCCGCGTCCGGCCGGGCGCTTTGCATTCGGGTCACGTTCTTGGTGGGAGGGGGCGTGGCTCAGGGGTGCCAGAGTGGAACCGCTTCATTGCAAAAAGCCACAGAAGAACACGCACTAGCAAAAACACTTATTTGCCCGCCCACGATCGCGTACGATAAGGATTCTTTAAACCGAGATATTAACAAATTCGACACGATTTGATTTCGATTCAAGGGTCTTCAATCGATTGAACACGACACTGTGTACATGTTTTAACACAAGCAGGTAGATTTCACCTCAAGTGTTACAAAATTCCAAGCCATTTTGACCTGTTTGACAACTTTGAAACACCAAGGCGTATTGCAACCACACACCCAAAAAAACGTCAGTATCACGTTTTTACATGACAGTATCATGCAAAAACGTTATAACTGTCATGTAAAAACATGACTATCATGTAAAAATGTGCTAAACGTGTAAAAACATAACCATCATGTGAAACGTGATCACTGGTATGTAAAAACGTAATTATTGTCATGTAATAACGTAATTATTGTCATGTACAAACGAGGTTACTGTCATGCAAAAACATGATAATTATCATGTAAAAAGAATGAACAACACATATGACGTTGTGTTAAAATGTTCAAAACGTGTGAAACGTGATCATTATTGTGTAACTCGAAACTGCAATTTTTGGAGAAATTTCGATGGGGCTTTGGTGTAATAGATACAGATCTAAGACCCGCCCAGTTCATTTGGGGAAATTTCCGGGACACGTCCTGTTGATATCATGTCACCAGCTGTTGATTTGGGGAAATTTGGAGGACACATCGCGTTGATATTAGGTCACTTCCAGCTGATTTGGCAACATTTCGAGGAGACGTCATCTTGCATGGCTGTCAATTAGCCTGGTACACCACTCACCGCTGTTCCAGCAATTGAGTCTGGCCACCATTCACCGGATACAATTTCCAGGGCGGAGCAAGCCACAGCAAACAGACAGCGGAGTGGACCGATCAGCGACGGGCGGCCGTGACATTAGTAAAGCAACGAGGGCAGGACGAGGGACTTGAGCACGGAAGTAAACATACAAGGAGAGCAGAGTTTATTCAACATGGCTAGCGCGAGACGGACTGTTGTCGTGGGCTTGTGTCGATGAGTTTTTGGTAATATAAGACAGATTTTACCGTGGATTGGACCATATTCTCGGCTCTCCTGTTCGCCATCTGTGTTGTTGTGGAGACGACTTCCGACGCGGAAGAGTGACGTTGCTCGTTAAGAACACGTCACGCAAATAAACGAATCTGATTGGACGGTTGATTTTGTCCGTACTCAGGCCGGAAATGGGCTGGGTCCCAGAGTATTCTCACAGTGTTTGAAAAATACAGGGAGAACAGTCTGGCCGTGCCAGGCAAGCTGTCAATGGCATTGATTTACTTGGGCGCCGGTTGAATGTCAATGGGCTGTAATGGTAGGTTTTTGCTCAAAAATCACAACCACACAGGTTTTTCTGCCACTGAAAATGGGAAATTTGGACGTACATGGCTTTCAGTAGCATCCCATTGTAAGTGAATGGGACAGTTTTTGGCGAATTTTAGGGGGAACCGTAAGTTTTTGGCAACTTTTACGCCCCATACCGCCCTAGAATTTTCGATGTGTACATTATGCAATTTGGTAAAAAAAATTGCCGGACTACATACGTTTTGAAAAAAAAAAAAAAACACATTTATGGGCAAACAGAAAATTTTGTCATTTGAAAAATGCCCTGCATCGCGTGAAAATTCCGGTCATTTTGATGTTCGAATGGTGACGGTGGGTCAAAAGGTTTGGGCTGCGCGGTGTCCCAAAGAAACGCCATCAAAAAAATTTTTTGAAAGGAATTTTACTATCTGGGCCTTTGCCTTGCAAAGCCTTATCAAACTAGAAATTGCAATTTCTGGAGAAATAACAATGGGCTATTCCTGTTGATTTGGGGACATTTCGGGGACACGTCATCTTGCATGGCTGTTAACGGCATCGACTTACTTGGGCACCAGTTGAATGTCAATGGACTGTAATGAGAAGTTTTTGCTCAAAAATCACAACCACACAGGTTTTTATGCCATTGAAAATGAATGGGAAATTTGGACGTAAATGCCCGCCCATGGAATGGATGTGCATGACTGTCGATGGCATCGACTTATGTGGGTGCCAGTCGAATGTCAATGGGCTGTCATGGTAAATGGTCAAAAATCACAAAGACCTATGTTTTCCTGCCATTGAAAATGAATGTGAAATTTGGACGTACATGGCTTCCAATGGCATCTCATTAGAAATGAATGGGACAGTTTTTGGTGAGTTTTGGGAACCTTACGTTTATGCCAAATTCTGTATGAAACTTTTATGCTCCTTACTACCCTGTAATTTTTTATGTCTAAATTTTGTGATTCGGTCCAAAATTATTGGACAAGTAGCAAATTGTTTGGGTTTTTTTTTAAACCCAAGTCTACGGGCGAACGAAATATTTTGGGGGGGTCATTTGAAAAATTATCTGCGTCACGCGAAAATTCCGGTCATTTTGATATTCAAATGGTAACGGTCCATCCACCGTTTTGGGCTGTCATCATGTTTTGCACATTTCTTGTTTTAATTTTTCAGTTTTTCGCCAATTTGCAGTTTGCACTTCCTATAGATTTTAGGGCTTTTTCGTGGCATTTTCTGTACTTATCGGGTCATTTTTTTTCCCCATTGAAAATGAATTGGGCCATTGGAAATACTGTCAATGGGCAATTTGGATGGAACTGTACATTTTTAGCAAAAACTGTACACAACCTTTGTGCACCATGATGTCTTGATTTTTTTTTTCAAGGCGAAATCGAGAAAAGAGACCTTGTGTTGTGTGAATTTTTGGAACGTTCCGAAGTTGGACCGGTGAAAATTGGTCAAAGTGTGTGGCTGTGCGAAGCGACGAAAAAGGGGAAAATAGGAACATTTATCTCCACAACAATTTGTATAAAATGCACTCATTTGAACACAACAGCAATCTCAAAGTTGATGACATGGATCATGTGTTTCCATCCATTGGCGCAGCGTGGAAAAAGTAGCACGTCTTATCAGCTTGTCCAACAGGAAGCGACGACCCGGGGGTCAGTGCGGGTCGCCATAAACGTCCTACCCGCCCAGCACACACACAAACATACACATGCACGTGTGCGCGCATTAGTTGTCACAGCGTGTTTATTTTTGTAACTTGACAGCAGATTTTGAGGCGATTGGATGGAAAAGGACAAGGTGAAATCTATTGCTTGAAGTGGTTGTTTCCTACCCACACTCTATCAAAGCAGTCCTGCCTGTTGGCACATGAGATAGAAGTGCCCTTGTAGTTGGATGAGCTGAGCGGGGGCGTCCATCTCCACAATGGTGCCACGATCCATCACCATGATCCTGAAAAAAAACATTTCAATTAACTCAAGTTGTAAATCAGGAGGTTTCATTAACCGTGTACCATCCGTTTGGACCTTATGACGTCAATGGCAGCCAGTGAGTTAAATGAGTGCCCTTTAAAGTGCTTATGACAGCAAAAAGCATGTTTATTTCATATTTTACGTGGTATTTTAAGCTGAATAAAATGAAGCACTTGGATGTGTGTGGAAGCGATCGATTTATTTCTTCAATGTTTTGAATCCCGCGCCATGACAATGAGTGACTTCCTGGATTGAGGAAGAATGCGAATGTGACGTCAGATGGGTCACCATGTAACAATACAACCATTACTATATAGCATGCAGAAGGAAGACGGATTCAGCTGATTTTGCGGATTACTTCGTTTATTTTTTGCGTCACGTCAGCCCAATGTGTTGCAGGCTTTTGTTGCTGCACCAGAAGCGTGTGAGTCTTTTTGGGTTTCAAAAATTTCCCATTCATCTTGGAGAATGGCCAAAACAACTGTGGGAGCATTGGACCAACGAGGAAGTGAGTAAACTAAGTGTTTTGTATTATATTAAATATTGAGATCATAGCACACGTTTTGTTAGGTTTTGTGTTGGTTTTCTCCTAGTGTGACTTGTCCCTTTGATTGCCCATTGATTTCACCTGTTGTGCCTGCTCCTAGTGAGTCTTTCAACCTGCATCCTCATGTGTTGCCCAGCTGTTCCTCGTTGTCTCGTTACCCCTTGTCAGCTCCCATTTTCTTTTCACTCCTTGTTGCGTCATTGTCTATGTCAATGTCATTGTCGAAGTCCTGTCCAAGCCCTCGTGTCCCTCCGATAAAGTAGTTTTGTTTGAACCTTGCCTTTTTGATCCCCAGTACTTTTGGTTGTACTTTGTGTTTTTGTTAGTGATTATTAAAAACTTTTTTTGAGCTCACCGCCACCTGCCTGGCTGCTTTTCTTTCCCTGCATTTGGGTCCACACAACCTGCCTGCATGCGTTTCCCTGACACGTTTTAATAACGAGATGGCTTGCATTTTGTGGCTGACAATGCTCCTTTTTCACTGACAAGGCCAATCGGCCGACGACCGGCGGATTATCACACACCGTGATCACTTCCACCCCCTTAGTCCTCTTCGTGTTCCCGCCAATAGACTACACTTATCGTCTTGGTCTCAGGCAGCCACGCGCTCCTCCAACGTTGGCTAGTTTGTCCAGCAGTCATTCTCCAGCTGCGTCCCCGGCAATGAGCATTCCTGTCGGGGCCGCAGCAGGGGAAGGACGAGCGGAAACTTGCTCGCCGCCTGGGGCTGGCCGATCGGTAAAGGCTGTCGCCCTCGTCGCCTTTTGTGACATGAGTCGGGGTAGTTTTGTGTGATTTTTCATTTTCGAAAGGCGAAAAAAGATTGGAAGAGGCACTCGGCGGTCATTCTCCAGCTGCATCCCCGGCAACCAGCACTCGTGCCGGGCCGCAGCAGCAGAACAACGAGACCTAACTTGCTCGCTGCCAGGGGCAGGCCAATCGGTGAAGAAAATCAACCCCCCCCCCCCCCCCCCCCCGCTTTCGTGTGATTTGTCGTGTTCGAAAGGCGAGAAGGAGACTTTATACTAAGACGCAACCCGTGAAATGTCTGCGTAAGCTTTGTGTCAGTTGACCCGGGAAATTGCTTTCACATACATGGGCTGCCTGTTTAAATCCTTGGATTTTAACGCTGTTTCGGTGTACGTGAAAGGGGCTTAATTAGATTTACAGGTAATAACCAGGTAATGAACGAGTTCCGTTCCTATGCTGGCGATGTAACGTGAATTTCCGCGTAAATCGGAATTAACCCACTAAGTAAATCTCGAAATAATTATCCAATAAGTCCAAAAGTAATGTATTTTGTTTAATGATGGAGGACACACTGCATTCTGGTGAAAAATCAGACTCAGACGTCTGACATGGATAAAAGATAGCTGTGCTCTGGTTTGGCCCACATAAGGCTGTAAGTTGTTTCAGCTAATATATGTTTGTGTATGTATTTGTAATTAGGTTTACAACTACAGTTTGTGGAGTTAACGTGTGAGCGATTTGCTATGAGAATTGTATATAAGTTAGCATTTGTATCATTTAAGATAGCGGACTTCTGTTAGGCAAATTAGGGTAATTTAATCTAGTAAATTTACATATTGATCAGACTAAATGGACGTTTGAATACCAATTGTGTTGTGTCACATGTTTTATTGTTAAAATACTTGTAATTTTGAACATAAGTGTACATATGAGTGTTACAGTTTTACAAATTGTCAAAAGTGAAGGAAGTCAAAAGCTATTAAACGCACAATTGTCTTGTTTGCTATCTGTAAAGCTAAACAACTTAGTTTAGTGAGGACAGAACAGTCCAATCCGTTTGAAGTATTTTGAACCTAACCTGTCGCAGTCCATGACGGTGTTGAGTCTGTGGGCGATGGTGAGGACTGTGCAATGCTTGAAGTGCGTCCGGATGGTGGACTGGATCAGCTGGTCCATCTCCACGTCCACGGCAGCCGTGGCCTCGTCCAGGAGTAGGATTTTGCTTTTCCTCAGCAGAGCCCTTGCCAGGCACAGCAGCTGCCTCTGACCCACGCTACAAGCGCAGAGATATAAAGTTGACAGCCAATAGTTCTCATCTATTCACTGGCCACCCCACTGGCTAGTTCTGCAGATCAGGGGTGTCAGACGGAAAAAGTCGGTGGCATTAGAAATTGGCATCAGTCTGAGAGCAACGGACTGAATATGGACAAAGTACGGCGTCACTCCCAGCTAAATGTCTCCAAAATAAACAAGCATACCGGCGTGTTCTCTTAAGGTAAGTTGAAGCTAATGCTAGAGGCTAACTAGCGAGCTGTCTTGTCTAAATTGAAGACAACTCTAACTTCATGAACATTCATAAAATTGCATATTAAAGTCGTAGTTACTGTTGTCGAATATTATAAATTACTTGGATAACGTCTAAGTAGAGCTGTTTCATTAGCTAAGGATAGCTAACTAACTTCATGTCTTAGTTCGGAGTCCGTTCTACGAGTGCGGTAACATTAATGAGATTCTTTCGCTTTTTAAGTAAACAGAGAGTCCTATTAAGCGCCCTGAACGTGTATCGTTTTTTTTTTTTCGTGTAACATTTTGTGAACAGACACCTTTGTATCTCAGGCTTTGCTTTGCTGTAAATGTTAAACATGTATTCCTCGATAACTTGCCACACTTTTTTACATGTTCAATATAACTTTCAGCTCCCTCAATCTGGAAGATTTTTTACTTGTATTGCTATAAAAAAAAAAACTCCAAACACTCCAGCATACGTCTGCCTGCAATGGCTGTGCTGTCGGAGAGATGAAGCTTGGTTGAAGCTTTTGCAAATGTTCAGTTGAGACTACAAAATGGTCATGATCACATGTTAAAAAATTTGCAAACCGACACGAAGATCCTTCGTTTAGGTTCTGCGTTTCGGTGCGCTAGTTTCGCCATTGGACCACTCTTGGGGAAGTGGATGACAACGGTCCGGCGACCTACCTGAGGTTCTCACCCCCTTCGGAGCACTGGTGCTGCAGCTTGTCGGGCAGCGCTGACACAAAGCCGCCCAGGTGAGCCAACTCCAGAGCTCTCCAAAGCTCCTGGTCAGAACACTCGTCGAATGGGTCCAGATTCATCCTGAGCGAGCCCGAAAACAACACCGGATCCTGTTCGGGGGTCAAAGGTTAGCAGTCAAGCTAATGGAGAAATTTAGGATAAAGCACCTGGGGAATGATGGTGATTCTGGAGCGAAGGTCCCGAAGGCCCAGCTGAGCGATGTCCATTTTGTCGATGTAGATTCGCCCGCTAGCCGCTTCCAGAATGCGAAAAATGGCCAAAGCTAAGGACGACTTACCCGCTCCCGTCCTTCCCACGATCCCCACCTACAGAGAATTGGAATTAGCATTAGCCAGTATGTGGAATACACTACTGCGAGTAGAACGGCACACTCCACTGGTACACCAAACATTGATTCTTTGCAAAGCAAAAGTCCCTCACATAATAAATTCATCAACCAGAAATGAACCAGAATGGCCCCAAAATGAACGGGAGGTGACTCAATATTTATGGAAAGGGATCCGAGAATACCCTAAAATAAGCAGGAAATCACCACGAAAATGTATTACATTTTTATGTGTAGTTAGCTCGCATCTTCTTCCTGCCTTCGACGGGGGCGGACGTGTTTCACCTCATCTCCTGCGCTCTGTTATCTTTGTCAGTCTACTTTGTCAGCTTTTTTTGTATTTTTCCTCTGTGGACCAGCTGCTGCTGACTCTCAACTTGAAACATGGATTTCATTAGTTGGTCCCTCAGCACTATTGACAAGATTTTTTCAACAAAACACAGTGCTCCAGGAGAGCCGTTCTGCCCGTAGGGGACCTTTGCTGCGGGCTACGTGCGAGATTCATGGAAGCACTGGCAAGCCCGCCTGTCTCACAGTTCTCTCCATGGAAGACGTCGAGGATATCTGGCCGATTGGTATGACGGTCGCGGAGGTCCTCCTGTTTGGCTTGGGAGGTGTCCTACTGTACTGGAAAGTTTCCAAGACGACAGCTTTCATGGAAATTGGCAACTTGACCACTGATCTAACGTTGCTATTCAAGGCTTTGGAGGACCGGTTGGAGGCCCGTTTGAAGGCCTGGATCGTGACCTTATTCACGGTCTGACCCGGGGATAGATGGAGAGAGGAGGAGTCCATCGGGAACCAGCTTACGGAGCTGTCTTGTCGGACCGCTAACGTTGGTAGTGACCTAGGAGCCCTGCGATCCGGACTACGCCTTGATGATTTATTCAAGACTTTGGAGATCAGGCTTGAGGCCCGGATTGGAACATTAGACCGCCGTTGCATGGCTCAATCCGGGGAGGGATGGAGACAAATGGAGAACATCGCGCTCCAACTGGCGGAATTGTCGAGACAAACTGCGAATGTTAGGAGAGCCTTGCGGGAAATGAGATCTGCCCTTCGCCCTGATGTGCGCAACTGACTGAGGACAACTGCACTTTTTTGAACATTCGAAATTCTGATTCAGCTTAATATCTCCCTATCTGACTCCCCTCTGCCCCTTCCTTATTTTGTCTGCACGCACACACAAATACTGATATTCAAACACATTCCTTCTTCCCTCCAAATCTGCTCTTGTCTTTTCAAAGTATCACTGCCCCTCCTACACGTCATGACTGGGAAGTTTCTTATTGTCATATAAAAAATTCCTGCAGGTGACCTGTGCGTCGTGTCATACCCCTGCTATGTTGTATGATATGTGTGTTCACTGTAACTTGCCTGCCTGCAACTGCTCTATCATTTCTGAAGAAGAGACAGATAGCTGCAGGATGGTCGTCTATCACTGCCATTTAAGGCGATAGACGTCCAATCCATTCGGACTAAGCAACGTCAATGTCACCTTCTCTTTATCCCGGATGCTGACGGAGATCCCCTTCAAGGCCCAGTCCAGACCTTTCCGGTACTGCAAGCCGTAATCCTCGAACTGGACAGTTCCCTCGGCGGGCCAATCGGCCGCTAGGTGAGCGTCATCCCTCAGCCAAGCCGCCTGAGAAGACAAACGCCAGCCAGCTAGTGAAGACAGGAGAGACAGAGATTCTCCAGAGCAGGACCCCACCTCTTTGGGCGTGTCGGCGTACTCCTTGACTCTCTCCACCGACACAATGTTGTTCTCCACGTCGGTCCAGGATCGAACGATCCAGCTCAGGATTCCCGTCACCTGCGCGGCAAACGAGCAAATGTCAGTCCCGGAGAAAAAACAGCAATTGTCAAAACTAATACCCTAAAGCGGAAGTTCAAAATTTTTGACATTAGGCTTAATCTTCGAGTTATCGGGAGTTTAATTAGTCGGTGGAGTTGATTTCTACAAATTCAGTGTAGATTTTCGTTATTTATTCATATCAGGGCTCCAGAGTGGCTAAGCTAGCACGAGTCAATGGTCCCGTCCTAGCATGCCAATTAAAAAAACAATATTAACAGATCTAATATAGTCAAATAAATTCAAAACGTTGCTTAAAATACCCATGCAGCCAAAACAATGTCACACCAAACTCATTTTAAGAGCCATGTGATTGGACGTCTATCAAGAGTGATTGAGAGGGAGTGACCTGGAGCGAGTGTGAAAGCGCCAAACCGACGATGCCCGGACTGAGCTGGTCCCGACTTTGCACCGAGAAGATGGCGGCCGCCAGAACCAGAAGATTTCCCAGAAACTCCAGATTGACCGCCAACCATCTAACAGACGGAAGGACATCCGGTATAAGAAGGAAAATAATCCAACAGAATAAAGAAATTCGGAAGTGTTCGTCAGGATACTTGCAGATGGCACAGTCATTATTAACCACTTACATTTAATCTCGTTACTTGGGTTGTTCCGATCATGTTTTTTTGCTCCCGATCCGATCCCGATCGTTTTAGTTTGAGTATCTGCTGATCCCGATATTTCCCGAGCCGATTGTTTTTTTTTTGCTCCCGATTCATTTCCAGTCATTCCCGATAATTTTTCCCGATCATATACATTTTGGCAACGCATTAAGAAAAAAATGAATAAAACTCGGACGAATATATACATTCAACATACAGTACATAAGTACTGTATTTGTTTATTATGACAATAAATCCACAAGATGGCATTTACATTATTAACATTCTTTCTGTGAGAGGGATCCACAGATAGAAAGACTTGTAATTCTTAAAGGATTAAATGTGACTTTGTATATTGTGACTAAATATTGCCATCTAGTGTATTTGTTGAGCTTTCAGTAAATGATACTGTAGCCATTTAACTGTTCTGCCCAAATGCATGATGGGAAGTGCAACCATGACTGTGCGTCGTGGCACCAATTGATATATCTTCTCTGCGTTGGGAAGTAACATGGGGTGTTAAGGAAAAGATCAACCACTACCGATCTTCCTCACATTGTTTCCCACGACATTTCTAATTGTTGAGAGAGGGATTTTAAGGCTTTAGCCAATTAAAAAGAGGCTCCAAAGACTGGCAAAATTCTCTCCACTTATTTTACCCTGTCTGTTAGCTCTATATATAGGTAAAACGGCGCCATTATAGATTGAACGCAACAATGCGTGAGTGGATCGTGCAGCGCATGCGTTAATTGCATTAAATATTTTAACGTGATTAATTTTTTAAAATTAATTACCGCCATTAACGCGAAAAATTTGATAGCCCTACATTAAGCCAAAACTAAAGACTCTGGATGAATGTAAGACATTTTGTCTGTAACGTTAAATACAATTAGAAAACGATTTAATTAAAAAATATATATATATTTAAAAAAGGCATGTCCGATATTTTTTTGCTGATTCCGATACTTTGAAAATGACGTGATCGGACCCGATCGACATCTTTACTCGTTACTGTAACAAATGAACTTGTCACTTTTGTTCAATTAAATTTGTAAGTAGAGGTACCACTATATTTGACATAGAGTCGATACTACTGGAAAGTAGGGATTTCAAGCTCCCTTCCTAATACTTTTATAATGAATAATATTTTGTAGTAACTACTGTTGTACGATATACCGGTATCAGTATAGTATTGCGGTACTTGCTTTCAAAAAACGGTACTATATTACCTCATTTTAGTACCGACAAAAAAATGTCATGTGTTTCGAGCGTCGGAGAATGTTGTGTGTGTGCTGTGCAGCAGGCAGCAGCAGCGCTGCACTCACTCGCTCTGACTGTGCTCTGCTCCTGTGTGGGCGGACCGACTTCCCCCACCCCTCCCCTCGCCCCTCACAGCAAAGCAGCAGCTCATAGCAACAGTTCAGCTCGGGGAAAGATACGAGGAAAAATGACGGCAGCTCCTACAGAGGCGCAGCCTACAACTAGCGGGCTGCAAAACCAGCCAAGGCTCGTTGAGAAAGAAGACGCACGAAGCGAAATATGGAGGTACTTCGCTTACCGTGCCGACGAAGAAGGAAACGCGGCGGACACATCAAAGCCCGTGTGTAAAAGATGCCATAACGCCACACAAGCGAAAGGTTCCAACACATCCAACTTGGCGAAACATCTTGCGGACAACCATCCCGATTTGTACCAAGAATTCAAAGAACGACAGGTAGCGAATGTGAACGATAACAACACACAACATGCCTTCAAATAAGTCCCAACGAGTATTTGTCCCACAATAGCCTACTCGTGTATCAGTGAAACACGAGGCAATAAACGCAATGTGCTCACAGAACACGGAATCTCCACCAAGGAGCATATGAGTCAAGTAAAGTAGCCTATCAAAGATCAAAAAGTTTAGCCAACATCAGAATACTGCATGCCATGTAAAAGATTTATGGCCCTCATTTGCCATAGCGTTTGGTATGCAGTAGGCTACTCTGATGAACATCCTAATATTTTCAATAATCAAATTATATTAATGTTATACTAATTCATTGGCAAAAACGCCTAAATGTTTAGAAAAAAATACACACATCATAAACCACCACTATACTGCCAGTCCCAAGCCAGTCTACTTTAGTAGCCTAAACATTAACTGTAGTGTGTGTGTGTGTGTGTGTGTGTGTGTGTGTGTGCGTGCGCTCTCTGTCCCTCTCTCCCATCCTTTCTAATCTCTTGTGAACACTTTTTTTTTTTTTGTTGAACCTAAAGCTCAGGAGCTGCAGCCAAGTACAGTACTTTTATTTTTTGTTAAAAAAAAATAGCTGTGTGAAAATATTTTTTTATTTAAAACAAGTTTGTACAGTTCATTCTATTGATGTGTGAATTGTGAAGACATTTTTATTTATTTTTACATAAAGTTCAGGAGCTGCAAGTACAGAGAGTATTTTTATTTAAAAAAAACATAGCAGTTGTTGTTTATAACTTTGAACAGTTTACTTTGGAACACAGTTATTGTTACTTATATGAGGTGATCTAAGATTTGCCTATAGCATTTTCAGTACAACTAAAAAAGTAGGAACCAGGATAACAGCACCATTTAGCGGTCTGATGTCACACTGGAGATGTGACAGTTTAACATTGTTCAAAATAAAAATGTTACTACAAGAGTGAACTTCAATAAAAGAAGTTTTCAGTTCCAAGTTTTGTCCTCTCTATTCCAGTATTTTTTCCCTGATGTTTTAGGTTTTTTGCGTGGTATCGTTTAGTATCGGGTATCGAGGTATTTAGTCAGGTATCGGTATCGAACTCATAATTTTGGTATCGGGACATCCCTAGTAGTAATGCTAATCTTTTTGGGCTACTCTGCCCATCTCTCTCCAAACTAGAATGGGACATGTCGGAGGCACCTGGTAGCCACGAAGCGCGGGAAATAAGCTTCCTGGTTCTGGTCGATGCGGCGGCGGGCCCGTTCTTGGAAACGTTCTTGTTCGCCGAAGGCTCGGATGACGCAGACACCCTGCACCGTCTCGTTGAAGTGACTGTAGACGGGCGAGCGACTGACTGCCTCCAGTCGCCGCAGCTGACAGGAGGCCGCCACGTAGAAGCTCTGCGCAAGCGACAGCGGTGAAACAGACGTTGCGGCATCTGGGGCTACGGGAACGGCTCACCTGCACGCAGACGTAGAGGCAGGCAAGCGGAAGCAATACCAAGCCGCTATAGGGCGTGGCCACCGTGACGATGACGCAGACTTCCAGGAGCTTGAACAGGTAGCCCAGCATCATCTTTAAGCCTTCGGGAATCATGCAGTCGATGGCGTCGATCTCTTTGGAGAAGCGGTTCAGGAGGTTTCCGCTGGGGGTGGCCTCGAAGAAAGACATAGGCGAACGCAGGACGTCGAGGAGCAGATCGGCGTGTAGGCGGCGCGAGGCTACAATCCCGCCCAAGGCCACGGCCAGGCTCGTTCCGAACATGGCCAAACCTGAAATAACAATAGAGGGTCTCATCCATTGGAAACAGGAGATGGATAGAACGCCTAACGCCATCAATGGCGGCCAATAATTATACAGTGGGGCAAAAAAGTATTTCATTGTGCAAGGTCTCCCACTTAAAAAGATGAGAGAGGCCTGTAATTTTCATCAAAGATATACCTCAACTATGAGAGACAGAATAAAAAAATCCAGAAAATCAGTTTGTCAGATTTTTAAAGAATTTACTTGCCAGTTATGGCGGAAAATAAGTATTTGGTTAGGAACAAAAGTTCATCTCAATACTTTGTTATTGTCCCTTTTTTGGCAATGACAGAGGTCAAAAGTTTTTCTGTAAGTCTTCAAAGGTTTTGACACACTGTTGCAGGTATTTTGGCCCATTCCTCCATGCAGATCTCCTCAAAAGCAGTGATGTTTAAGGGCGCAACACGGACCTTACTTGCAGCTTGTCCTAAAAGTTCCCTAAAAGGTGTTCAGCTACGCAGCAGCAAGACTTTTAACAGGAACTAATAGAAGAAAGCACATCACCCCTGTGTGCCAAGCCCTTCACTGGCTTCAAGTCGAGTTTAAAATTAAATTTAAAATCCTCCATCTTACATTTAAAACCATTAATGGTTTGGGGCCATCTTATTTCACAGATGCTCTGGTTCCATACCGCCCTAACAGAACACTTCGTTCTCAGAATGCAGGTCTACTGGTAGCTCCTAGGGTCTCTAAAAGTACAGTAGGAGCTCGAGCCTTTAGTTACCAAGCTCCTGTCTTATGGAATCAGCTTCCAGCTAATATTAAAGAGGCCGACACAGTCTGCGCATTTAGGATTAGACTAAAAATGTTCCTATTTGACAAAGTTAACGGTCAGGCTAGTTGAAAAGAGACTGGACTCACAGTTCAGTCTAAGCTGCCCTAGGAGCTATAATGCTGAGGGTAGTACAGCCACTTAGTCCTATCCCGTTTTTCACTCTTTCTCTTTTCTAATTCAAATATCTAGTTGATTAGTCTCTTCATCAGTAGTTACCCGGTGTCCCCTTTCCCTCGAGGGGCTACTTTTTCAGCTGCAGCGCCTGACTATCCCGACCCCAGGCTGGATGGACATTCTCGTTGCCCCCCTGTCTCATCTGGCCAGATGGACCCCCTCATGTTCCCTCACCCCATTGCATCTCTACAAACTGGAACTCCCTCTGCTAATACCCATCATCAGTCCTGGTGCATCTATAGCCTGTCCTTCCTGGGAATGGATCTCTCCTAACTGTGGTTCTCCCCAAGGTTTCTCTTTTCCCACTGGGTTTTTTGGAGTTTTTCCTTGCCGCCATGGAGGGTCTAAGGATGAGGGATGCCGAGGACATGAACTCATCTCATTCATCTACTGTATCTGACTCAGTATCAAATTGACTTTGTAAAGCCCTCTGAGACAACCTTGTTGTGATATAGGGCTATGCAAATAAAATTGAATTGAATTGAACTTTCAACTCCCTCCAAAGATTTTCTACGGGTTTGAGATTTGGAGACCGGCGAGGCCACTCCAGGAATTGAAATGCTTCTTACGATGCCATTCTTTGTTTCTCAGGCAATGTGTTTGGGATGATTGTCATGCTGAAAGACCCATCCACGTTTCATCTTCAATGCCCTTGCTAATGGAAGGAGGTTTTCACGCAAAATCTCACGATACATAGCCTCATTAATCCTTTCCTTTACACCATGGGTGTCCAAACCTGTCCCCAAGGGCCGCTCTGGGTCCTGGTTTTTGTTCCTACCAATCGAGCACAGACAGTTTAACCAATGAAGTTTGTGCAAGCAGCACCTGACTGCAATCAAGTGATTACACTTGTGAGACACCAGATTGGTGAAAGGTTGTCCTCATGATGGGTTTGAACAAAAACCCGCACCCACTGCGGCCCTATGTGGAATAGTTTGGACACCACTGCTTTCCACGAATCAGGTGTCCTGATCCCTTTGCAGAAAAAATGTAAAGTTTCCATCCCCATGCTTCACAGTAGGTAAGGTGTTCTTTGGATATAATTCACTATTCTTTCTCCTTCAAACACGAGAAGATGTGATATGGCCCGAACACAAAAAGGATTGGTTCAATCAAAAAAAAAATTTCAATGAAAAATTAAGTGTTCAAATGCACATTTTTCAATCTTAAATATTTTTTCGCATTCAAAAATGTTTTCCATGATTGATTTTTTTTTTTTTTTTGGAAGTGATTTTTCTTTTTGAAAAAAAATATTTTTTTAAGCAACTTATTTTTTGATTGAATAATAAAGACAAAAACATACATAGATCAACATTACTTCAATCAAAAAAGTTGCTTCAATTGAAAAAAAAAAAAAAACGACTCCAATCAAAAAACAAAACAAAAAAAAATCAAATATAGAAAAATAGCTGTCACATGCATTTTTTTGAGTTTCAAATTTATTTTTGAATTTTTTTAATTTAAGCGACTTTATTTTAATTGAAAATATATATTTTGATTGTCGCAACTATTTTTTATATTGAAGCAACTTTTTTTGATTGAATAATAAAGACACAAGTCTACCTCCATATGGCGCCACCCAGGGGATACGATTTTTGACTGGGGTAACTACATTGGCACGACACCGGCGGGCGTACCATATTAAATGGATGACAATCTTGGCTAAAAGTATTGCCTAAGCAGCCCGATTTAGAATTCCCCTCAAGAATGATGGGAAACAAAAAATGCTCATTGTCAACTTATTATTATAAATATTCTTGGAAGTGAATTTTACTGCTTACACTGCGTTTCGGGGTCATCAACATGTGCCCCCCCCCCCCCCCCCCCCCGCTCCAAAAGTCAAACTCCGCTTATGAAATCCATCCAAAAAAGTTACATAATACTGAAATGAAATTAGATCCTAATTAGTATTTCTTTTTCAGCTGCCTTGGCCTCGCCCACAAAAAAAATCTCCAAATATAAGACAATGTCACATCCAGAATGGGCTGCAGATTTGTGCTAGCATGCTATCCACAGGTGCGCTATTCTCTTGTTGAGTGTGACCATTCTGTCAACATGTGCTAGCTAGCTAGAGCAGCCGCTAGGGAGCTAGACATGCTTGACAATTCTGGTTGTGATGCCACAAATAGCATTGCTGAAAAAAAGTGCATTCTTTTGGGTAGAATAATATGAAATGGTTAAAAAAAAAAAATTAAAAAAAAAGCCACATTTGAGTGCTGAATTTGTCTTCGACACGTAAAATGTCATAAATAAGTGCAGTCATTTTGATTTTTTTGTAGGGCTCTCAAAATTATCGTGTTAACGGGCGGGAATTAATTTTTTAAATTAATCACATTAAAATATTTGACACAATTAACGTACATGCCCCACTCAGACAGATTTAAATGACAGTACAGTGAAATGCCCACATGTTGTGTTTTGTGGAGTTTTGCCGCCCTCTGCTGGCGCTTGGGTATGACTGATTTTATAGGTTTCAGCACCCATGAGCATTGTGTAAGTAATTATTGACATCAACAATGGCGGGGTACTAGCTTATTTTTTGATTGAAAATTTTACAAATTTTATTGACGCGAAAACATTAAGAGGGGTTTTAATATATAATTTCTATAACTTGTACTAACATTTATCTTTTAAGAACTACAAGTCTTTCTATCCATGGATCCCATTAACAGAATGTTAATAAATTTAATGCCATATTGTTGATTTTTTGTTATAATAAACAAATACAGTCCTTATGTACCGTATGTTGAATGTATATATCCATCTTGTGTCTTATCTTTCCATTCCAAGAATAATTTACAGGAAAAATATGGCATATTTTATAGATGGTTTAAATTGCGATTAATTACAATTAATTAATTTTTAAGCTGTAATTAACTCGATTAAAATTTTTAATCGTTTGACAGCCCTAATTTTTTTACATGCCCACCATTTCATAGCACCTTAAAGTAATAGCAAGTTTAATTTAGGAGAGCGTTGGGGAAGAACCTTGAGTCAAGCCCAGAGCTCCAAACACACTGAGCCTGAGCTCGTGGTCCATCTGGGTGCCGTTGACGGGCCGGTCGTCGGCCCAGAGGCTCAGCCAGTAGCTGTACGCTAAGGAGGCGGCCTGCTGGAAGGCGCACAGGAAGACGATGGTCATGATGAAGGTCAGGCCCACTGTTCGGAAGTACTCGCCGTAGACTCGCAGCTTCACCTGAACACACGCAGTTTTTGATACGCTCGTCAACTGTTTTGACTTTGGCTCGAGTCAAGTTGAGAAGTACTCACTCTTCCCACGCGGGCCTCGTCGGCCTGAGTGAGTTTGCCCAGACAATCCGAAGGCAGGTCTTCTTCGTGGAGTCCCACCACCTGAACACTCGCGCCGCTCATGTCACAGCTGAAACCGGAACAGGAACAAATCGCCGTGTTTAATTTTCATACAGAAAATAATTACAGTACATCTGAAACAAATGATTATAACAACATATTTGAGAGAAAAAGCATGTTATTTTGCCTCATTCACATCTTAATGTCCGAACATTTAAATATGTAAACTAAAGTGCAATCACATTCGTCAATGAATGGCTTCTGGTTTTTGAAATGTAAATAAACCAATCTATTGTGATAAAACAACAAAATTGCAATAACTGCATTAACCATCAAAGTGAAGTCTAACTAACTGTAGTCTTGAAACAAATATGAATAAGGAAAAACATTGCAATAAAATAATGCAAACTGGTTAAACTTGAAAGTAGCTGGGATCTGTCATGACGGAACATTGCGTCAATGATATCTGGCGCCATCTAGCGTCGTGAATGGGTATAATGTCTAGACCGCGAATATAAGACGACCCCCACTTTTTCAGTCTTATATCAATGCAAAAAACATCATCTTATATTCGGGCCAATACGGTAATAATATTATGTGAAAAAAAGTCATAATATTACAAGATTAAAATCATAATTTACAAGATTTAAGTTGTAACGTTGTGATAATAAAGTCATATTATAGTAACCTAATATGCGAAAAAAAGTCATAATATTACGATATTAAAGTTGTCATATAAGCTTTCAATCGTAATATTATGACATTCAAAGGAAAACTTTTCAGTTTTGGTCGATTTTAGCGACACTGGTGGACAAAAACGGTAGTGTTTTGCCTTAAGGAAGACTGCGTTTCCCATGAGGACCAGCGCACACCGGCTCAGTGTCGTAAAATCCTCAATCAATCAAAAAAACAATCGCCCGGTCGCTTGCAGATGGATTAAACAACATTTCTGTTTCCAGCGGCTGTGTGAAGGATAAATAGTGATAAGGTAATTAATCCAGTTGTGGCTAAACAATAGCATATGATGATAACATCAAAGAAAGCAGGCTTGCATGCCTCCCAGAGTTCATCAACATTCTTGGGTTTCGTCTTGCATGCTTCCTCTTTCATCCTACCCCAGACATGCTCAATGATGTTCATGTCTGGTGACTGGGCTGGCCAGTCCTGGAGGATCTTGATTGAAGTATGCGATGGACCACCATCCTGCTGCAGAATTTGTACCTTTTCATGGCTAGGAATGTAAGAGGCAGCTAAGATTTGTTGATATTTCAGACTATTTATGTTGCCTTCCACCCTGCAGATCTCTCGCACACCCCCATACTGGATGTAACCCCAGACCATGATTTTGCCACCACCAAACTTCACTGTTTTGTGGCAAAAGGTGGATTTTTCAGATGAATCTTCCTCTGAATTACACCACAGTCGGCGCAAATATTGCAGGAGACCTACTGGAGCCCGCATGGATCCGAGATTCACTCAGAAAACAATCTCTACTTCAAAGTTCCTCAAGGCAAAGAAGATCAAGATCCTCCAGGACTGGCCAGCCCAGTCATCAGACATGAACAGGATGAAAGAGGAAGCATGGAAGACGAAACCCAAGAATGTTGATGAACTCTGGGAGGCATGCAAGACTGCTTTCTTTGATGTTCCTGATGACTTCATCAATAAATTGTGTGAATCCTTGCCGAAGCCCATGGAAGTCATACAAAATATTAAATTTGGATCTCACAGCATCCCTACTTAATTCGCTTATGTTATGTAACATATTTTTGTATTTGAAGTACATTTTTTGTTCAATTTTCACACTACTTTATGTAGACGACAAGACTTTTGTCTTGCCAAAATTGGACCTTTCTGTCTTCATTAAATGATAAATATTTTTTCAGTGAAACAAATATTTTTTTGTACATTCAACATCATTTGGGAGGGTTTTAGCTTTCATTTGAGCCATTTCTGAAACCAACTGAATAATTAAAAGTCAGGTTATTAGCAATTGTTTCTATAAAATGGATAAGCGACAACATTTTTGTCAGGGACTGTATTACTTGAATTTCTTAAGATTGTTAAAATTGATATTAAATATCCATATGACCAAATATGTTAGGAAACACATAGGCTTTCATAGGGTGTCCTAATTTTTTCACATGACTTTAGATTTCCTTTATTGTAATTGTAAAAAAGAGAATAAACACAGCAGCCTAAAATGACCTCATTGGCTACCTTGAAAACAACAGACGTCCATTCCATTTCAACAGGGAAGACTGACATATTTCCGTGCCATTGACGTCACGAGACGTCCAACCCATTTTGCTCATACCGGTCTAAATGGATGGGGCGCCTATCGCCGTCAGTGGCAGTCGACGAGTTAAATGAGTGCGCTATAAAAGGTTAAGATCAGCTGAGGTCATCATTACCTGATGAGCTGCTCCTGAGAAAGATCAATGGAAAAATCGGTGAAACTCAGGCGGGACAAGGACTTCCTGCTGACTGCGGACACAGGAGAGGAAGAAAAAATGTCCATTACCGCAGTCGTCATCTCCGCCGTTTTGTCGCGATGGTGCGCTACCGCGTTTGTAGACGGAGCTTTCTCTGGGTGGTTTTCCACTGAAGTTGTGGATCAATTTGGCAAAATCTCCTTTGCGTTCCAACAGTTGGGAGTAGGAGCCCATCTCGGAAACGCGACCGTCATCCATCATCAGCACCAGGTCGGCCCTGGACAGCAGGCTGAGGCTGTGAGTGACCAGCACTCGCGTCTAAACAAGATCAAGTCAAAACAACAATTATTCCTATTTTGAAATATCCTCAAGTGCCACTTTGACACCTTCTCCACCTTGTTTTTCAGAAGTCCTTTGGGTCCGATGACCTGGTCGAAGATGTGTTGGCCCACGTGCGCATCCACGGCCGACAGCGGGTCATCCAGCAGGTAAACGTCACTCTTCCTGTACACGGCTCGCGCCAAGCTTATCCTCTGCTTCTGACCCCCGGACAGGTTCAAACCCTGCGGGCGGACGGACACTTGGCCTGTCAGCTACAGCTCAGGAAAATTTGGCGTCGTATTTGGCGTATCTCCATTGCATACGTATTACCTTTTCCCCGATCTCGGTGGCGTCCCCGGCCGGAAGGACTTCCAGATCGGGTGACATGGCGCAGGCATCCAACACGCGATGATACCAGCTCTCCTTCCTCTCCTGGCCGAACAAAATGTTCTCCTCCAGGGTGGCGTTCTGGATCCAGGCTTGCTGAGGAACGTAGGCCAAGGAACCCTGCGCACAGACGGACCGGAGCCGCAAAATCGTCCGGACGGGACGGGAGACTTTCTTATCCTCACCCTGACCACGACGGAGCCGCTCCTTCTCGTCATCTCTCCTAAAATGGCCGACAGCAAGGAAGACTTTCCCGATCCCACCTGGCCCACCACTGCCACCAGCGTGCCACTCTTCACCTTTGGCAAACGTTGGACTTTTCAGTCATACGTTCTGTGATCCTGTATCCCGTTTCACTCATCGGCCGCCATTGACGCCACTATCTATCTCGCGCCATCTATCCATTATCTGCTGCTTAACCCGAGGTCAGGTCGCGGGGGCAGCAGCTTTAGCGGGAAAACCCAGACTTCCTTCTCCCCGGCTACTTCAACCAACTCCTTTGGCGGGATCCCAAGGCGTTCCCAGGCCAGCCAAGAGACATAGTCTCTCAAGCGTGACGTAGGTTGTCCGAGGGGCTTCCCGCCGGTGGGACATGCCCGGAACACCTCTCCAGGAAGGCACCCAGGAGGCATCCGAACTAGATGCCCGAGTCACCTCATATGGCTCCTCTCAACACTGAGAAGTAGCGGCTCGACCATCACTCCCCCCTGGATGACAAATCTTCTTACCCCATCTTTATGGGGGAGAACCCTTGCAGAGACACCTTGCGGAGTAAACTCATTTTGGCTGCTTGTATCCAGGATCTTGTTCTCAGCTCGTAACCATGGGTGAGGCTAGGAAAATAGATCGACTGGTAAATTGAGAGCTTCGCCTTTTGGCTTAGCTCCTTCTTCACCACAACGGACCAGTGCAGAGTCCACATCACTGCACCGATCCGCCTGTCGCTCTCCTGTTCCCTCCTACCCTCACTCGTGAACAAGAACCCAAGATACTCCTCCACTTGGGGCAGGATCTCATTCCCGACTCGGATAAGGCAGGCCAACTTTTTCCGACTGAAGACCACGGTCTCAGATTTGGTGGTGCTGATCTTCATCCCGACCGCTTCACACTCAGTTGCCAACCACTCCAATGAGAGTTGGAGATCTCCAACAGCACCACATCATCTGCAAAAAGCAGAGATGCAATGCTGATTCCACCAAACCGGACCCCCTCAACACTTTGGCTGCGCCTAGAAATTCTGTCCATAAAAGTTATGAACAGAATCAGTGACAAAGGGTAGCCTTGGCGGAGTCCGATCCTAACTGGGAACGAATTTGACTTACTGCTGGCAATGCGAACCAAACTCTGACATCGGTCATACAGGGACCGAACAGCCCTTCCCAAGAGGGAACCCTGTACAACTGAAGCACCCCCTACAGGACTCCCCAAGGGAGACAGTCAAACGCCTTCTTTAAATCCACAAAACACATGTAGAGCCGGTGGCCGAACTCCCATGCACCCTTGACGAGCCTGCCGAGGGTGTAGAGCTGGTCCACTGTTCCACGGCCGGGACAAAAACCACACTGCTCCTTCTGAATCAAGAGATTCTACTTCCCAATGGACCCTCCTCTCCAGAACCCTTAAATAGACTTTACCAAGGAGTCTAAGGAGTGAGATCCCTCTATAGTTGGAACACACCCTTCAATTCCCCTTCTTAAAAATCCCTGATGTCCAACACGATGTTGTAGAGGCGTGTCAGACAATACAACACTTTGAATCGAAAACACATCGAATTTGGATCCACCTTCAAGTTGATCGCCTGCAAGCACGCCACCCCATCACTGGACCAGTCAAAGTAGCCGTCCCGTATCACCACTCCATCGCCGTCTGGAGTGGAAAAAAGTGCAATTAGCCTATGTGTCGATGAAAAGCCATGTTGTTCCATATTGGCTTAGCATCGGGTTCTTACATGCTCGTACACCAACCGAAAGCTAGATTTGCCATGATATCGCAATTGTAGTATGTAGAGGACGGTAGGCATGTGCCGGTATGAGATTCTGATGAGACGATAACCTTAAGCAAAAATCAGTCAGTCCGACTCTTCCTAAAAAGCCGTGTTCATGGGAAGCTAGGCGCTAATAACGCACAGCTGCACCGCTACCGTGGCGTCTCTCTCGCTTTTTGATGACATAATTGCTGCATGAATTCCGATTTGAGAGACTGGACAGTACAGACCGTCGCGACAGTCTGGAAAAATGTGGCCCAGATCGGATTTGAACCACATACGAAAGTGACCCAGATCGGATTTGAAATGGTCCAGTTCTATGCGACTTGTCCCGTTCAGACCGTCAAGTTAATGCCTCACTCGAGCCGGAAAAACACGAAAAAATCGGATTCGTGCATTAAGACCTGTAGTATGAACGTAGCCATAGTCTCGATACCCCATGTCTGTATTTTAGCTCCCCATGTGCTGTCTGTCCGGTCATCGGCTAGCCAAGTGCCTCTCCAAGCGTCCGTTCTCTGTTCATGTCTGTGTCCCACAGTTAAGTTTCATACCCAGTCTTTTGTTTGAATTTGTTTGGTACTTTGCCTTTTTGGGCCTTTGTTTGTACTTTGTTTTGTCACCTAAATTAAAACATTTTTTAGTTGATCACCTCTCTGCCTTGCTGCCTTTGCGTTTTTGCCGCCTTTTGTTTCCCTGCATTTGGGTCCTCCATGCCGCCCCCACGTGACAATTAGCAAATTGGAACATAAGAATAATGAAATTTTCAAAATAAAATTCAAATAAATGCAGTTGTTCAAGTGAGCCTAAACCAGGGGTGTCAAACCAATTCCACAAAGGGCCAAGAGGGTCCTGGATTTTGTTCCAACCAATGAAGAGGTCATCTTTTCCCCAATCTGATCTCCTACAAGTGTAATCACTTAATTGCAGTCAGGTACTGCTTGTTTTAGCAGAAAATTCATTGGTTAATCTTTTTGCACAGTCTTGGTTGAAATGAAATCCAGGACCCTCTTGGCCCTTTGTGGAATTGGTATGACACCCCTGGCCTAAACCCTCCACCATAGCTCAACATTGTTATCGTTAGAACAAAAATAATTGAATTATCCTCCAATTTCCGTATTTGTTTTACAATCGCTAAACACACTAAACACACTGGAGTTAACGCTCGTAGCTGGTCAGAAACGTTTATAACAGCGTTTACTAACCTTTAATTTCGTATAAAGCGACGGGTGGTCACGTAAATGCAAAATCATATTGGAGGTATTGCCTCCTCTGGCAGCCACCCTCCGGAAACATGTTTAACATGTCGGTTGGCCCTCTTCCTCTCAGTCACAGCTGTCAACTTCTCTGTAGCCGAAATATTCCCATACTTACTCATTGGTTTTCTTCGATGAGGGGAAAAGTTCAGGTGTTTGAGCTCCTTCAGCCAACGTGTAGCACAGCTCTCTGACTCACTGAGCAACAACCGGAGGGGGAGAGGTAAGCCCTACAGCTGCAAGTGATTGATTTTTCTGCCTTCGGGATATAAAAAAAATAGTTAATACCATGGGAACTGTATAATGGAAAATTTTAGTGGTTTAGGAACCATGACGTTTTCATACCACCGTATACCTTGAAAGCGGTAACCGGCACATGTCTAGAGGACGGTGACGGAAACTGTCCATCAAAAGACTGCGCCTCAATTTGTTGTCTTGACAACATTTGCTATTAGAAAATGCAAGAAAATTTTGGCAGGAGACTTTCTTTCCAATCCAGCAACAAGCCCAATCTGGTCCCCGGGCCGCCAGTTTGACACCCCTGGTGTAAGAAGTAAATGCCAAGCCAATATGAAAAGATTGATACTCTTTTCTACCAAGGGAAGGGGCCAGTTTTTCCACATTTTCCGAAGTCAGCTCAGCTTGGCACAAGAAGTTTCCTAGGCGTCTGAGCGAAACAAAAGCCTGATTGCCCCGCAGACGGTCGGTCGGTCGGCGAAGAATTTCATTTCATTTTATTTTGGGAGCAAAACGAGGCTATGCCAGCGTGGTTTGTGGCGCAACTTGCCTGCAATGTGGTACTCATGGCAAAGGGAAGCTGACTTAAAGGAGTTTTCAAGATGTTGATGAGAGCGACGGATACAAAGATCTTCTGCGCATCCAGGACGTTCTGCTCATCCACCAGCACGTAAACGGCAAACACGGCGAAGGCGATCTGAAACCAATGACATTTCATTGTGAGGATGCAAAGCAAAGAGAGCAAAGTCACTCAACAAAGAAAGTTATTTTTTTCTGTCTGCTTTTTGGGTACAGCCCGCGCACTTGGACTCATTCCTAAAGTTCCAACTTGAAAACGTTTCAAAATATATAACATCTTTGATGATAATAATGCCTTGGATTTATACAGCGCTTTGTTTTCAGACACTCAAACTTTTTTTTTTTTTTTTTTTTTTTTTTAAATGGCATTATTCTTTCACTCAGCACACTTAAAGGTGGTAAGCCACAACTGTAGCCACAACTGCCCTGGGGCAGTCTGACAGAAGCGAGGCAGCCAATCGACGCCATCGACCCTTCCGACCACTTGATCTCACAGGCAAGTAGGGTGAAGTATCTTGACCAAGGATACAATGACGACGGGCACAGGAATCGAACCCCTGATCCTTCAATAAATGGACCAGTGTCTGAACCACCTGTGCCACTGTCGCCCTCGTTGTTTGGCTCTAATACTCTGTTTGAAGGGAATTGTATCCTTTTCCATACTTACTGTTTGACTGTTTGTGTTACTCTAACACACCCAATAAAAAATAGATAGCATTTAAATCATAGTTTAAGAAAAGAAGTAGAATATATTTGAAGTATGAGGAGTTGGACTTGGAGTGATTGGAATTTGCAGCTCCAAGATAATGGGTAGATAAGGGCGTAATAACTACAGGATGCCTGCTGACTACGCTGATGGAGCGAGACAAGTAGGTGACGGCCAAGACATCTACAAGCCCACACCTGGACCCCCAAATCCCACCATCAGCTCTTCTGGGAGCCAACAATGGATGGTCCAGAACAATGGCGGGACATCCTTTCTTGCTACAAGGAACGCCTGATAACAAGAAGACTCAACGGCCGAGAATCTGAACACTCAGCGCTCCTTTTGCGCTACGGCTGACAAAATCTCCAATTCTGGTTGTCTTGGCGTGACGGCCCTGGCCGTTTAACGGTTGTCTCATTTTGAGAAACCTCCAGTCAGCTGATTGACACCGACAAGGCAGACGTCGTGGCTGAACGCTCTGGGAGGTAACATCTGCCAGCATTTGTGTCACGTACCTCCTCGCAAGCTGTTTGCTCGCCATCCATTCGCCTTTGCATTAGAAGAGTTCCAAAAAATCGATTATTATATGCATCGCGATTCGACACGTGACGGTTCGATTACGATTCATAAAGGTTCAAAAACGATGATTTTCACTCATGACTTTATGACAGGAGCTCGTAGCGGAACGAAATTCAAGACACGTCTGCCGCCCGGACACCGTTAACGGACACTCGCACAACGTTATTATGGATGCTCCCAGTTACTGGGAGAGAGATTTACTCCTTTTTAAAAGACGGGAAAATAAATTTGTGTATGAGACAGGCAGACAAATGTGCGCAAGTTATTTTTTACAGCAAGAGGGGAAGAGAGCTAGTTCGTTGCTCCTTGTCTTTCAGATGTCAAGCAGTAGTTTTAAGGCATTTCAATTGAAATATGTGCTGAGTGTGTTGCTAAGACTTGTGTGCGTCTATAAGAGGTGAGTACACGCCTTGTTTAGCCTTTATTGTCGTTGTGTTTGCGATGTTAATAGTGAGCGCCGAGCGCTAAGCTAATTAGCTAATTCGCTTACGTGTATTTCATACGCAGAACGTGTAAAACCGTGACTAAGTACAGCGGTAACAATACAAACATGCAAAATAGTACAGAAATCTGTTGTTGCAAGTGCTGCCTAAGGGCCGACAGGCGCGTGTGCGCGTGGGCGGGCAGGGAGAGAAGAAAGTGCGCGCACTGTAATTAGTGTGTGTGGGGGAC
Organism: Corythoichthys intestinalis; assembly: GCF_030265065.1. Classification (NCBI taxonomy): domain Eukaryota; kingdom Metazoa; phylum Chordata; class Actinopteri; order Syngnathiformes; family Syngnathidae; genus Corythoichthys; species Corythoichthys intestinalis. The sequence goes on from NC_080411.1 coordinate 3,887,904, forward strand.
GATGTTGGAGGCTGCCGGACTTTTTTATGTGCTCGGCAATAAACACCACAACTTAAAAGTGATCAAGAGCAGTTGCGATTTCCACCTGTCACTCCATGAGTTACACATGGGAGGTAACACTGTGAAAACAAAGTATATTGGTTAAAAGAAGTCTTACTTCTAAAGACACTTCGTTTGTGTCCAGAAAATGTGGAATTCATTCCACCAGTGTAAATTTTATTGCATTGTTGGGAGAGAAATAAGTATTCCCTTTAAAATGGTCGATGTTTTTTCACTTTCTTGTAAAAAACAAATAAATAAAAAAGCAGCTTAAGGGCAGCTTTTTGTTGTATGGGCATGTTTCAATCGTTCCTGTTGAATCATAGGGATTTTTAAAAATAAATAATGGAAATAAATTTGTTTGGCTACTTTATTAATCAGTAATGTACGATGAATCTATAATCGTGATAATCGCGATCATCGTTAATACCGTGATCATTGTTCAAAAAACTAGTCGTAGCACCCTGATTCGTAATCGAATCATATCGTGGGGTGCCTAAGATGGCACACCCCTACTTTGCATTCGATCGCTAGTTTGTTACACTCCCGCTTTTCCGGTGAGGTCTTTTGTGTTTTACTATTATTGGATCGTTTTTGTTCACCACTGTAAATAAGAGCACCAAAGCAGCCATTAAGCTGCCATTTTTGTTCAACCCGTTTTCTCCTGTTTTGTTTAGTGTAGGAAGCCAGGGTAGTGGCTGTCTGTTCTTTTTTTTCGATCAGGGTTTAGTTAGCGGTGGGGGTTTAGGAGTAGATTCCTTTTGTTTGTTGTTTTGGCCAGCTTCTTGTGTATTTTGTATCCATTGTTATTTGGCTTGTGTTACTAAATTGTTGATTTGTGTCCACTTGGAAATGTTCGGCTCGTTTTATGTGGCATCCTTAGCGAGGCGTCAGACTTGGCAACCTTCCTCTGCCCAATCTGCAACCGACAATTACCCTAAACACCCAAACGCATCCTTTTTCCGGACCACAGCCCGCATCACCAGAGCCTTTAAAAGACTGAATTCTTTAGCCAGCGCTGTCTTTTCTCATTTGGTGACCCTGGATCCAGCCTTCCTCTTCGTCTGGGTCTTTGTGGTGTTTTTGCCTTGCTGTCTGATTGCTGTCGACTTGGAATAAATTGTCAACTTGTGTTTCGAAGCCTTGTTCCAGCTTTTAAATTGGAGTCAGTACAAGGGGTTAAAAACACTTGTATTCTGGCCAGGTTGTTGGGGTCGCGCCGGCCCGGGTCGTTGGAATTGCGCTAGCGCAGTTCCGGCGGTTTGGCTGGTGGGATTCCTGTAATCTGGCTAAAAGGTCAAATTCCAACAGTATTTATATGTTGACCCTGCGGAGGAAGAGCCTGGACCATAAAGACAACGGAGCTTGGAATTAAAAGGTCTCACCAAGAAGGAAGACGAGTTGAAGGAGGCCAGCGAGACCGAGTAGAGGACCTGAGACTTCTTCAGGGCGTCCAGTTCGCCGTCTCTCAGAACGCCCACGCGGCGCAGGAAGGCTTCCTCCCAGGCGTAGAACTTGAGGATCTTTACTCCGCTCACGATCTCGTTCATCAGCTTGATGCGACCGTCCATGAAGTCCATCTGCACCTCCTGGGGAAAAAAGCATTTTCGCAATCAAACGCAGGACCAGCGGAGTGAGCGAGCTTACCTGCAGCTTGCTCCTCAGCTTTGCGATGAGCGCGTTGAGGGGGAAGATCAGGACCACGGCGACCGTCCCGGCCAATGCCGACAGACCCAACAGCTGCCGATGGTCACGCAAATCAATATTCGGACGATGACTCTGAGATATAGGGCTTTTTCTTACATGGGAAAGGAAGTAGAAGCACAAGGCGATTTCAATGGGCGCCGCCCACAGGCTGTTGACATACACCGCAAAATCCATCATCTTCTGGGTGTCCACCGAAATCAGGTTGACGATTTCTCCCACCGTGCACTGGCGGCGAGCGGCGCTGCTCATCACCAGACACTGACACAAACGCAAAGGCCCTCCACATTACCACCACTGGCCGACCTTGTTTATACCAAACAAAAACAAGGTTGTATGTCTTAAGGCAGATTCGGCACCGTAACTGACTGGTGGCCATCTTGCGACAGAAGACTTCTCTGTACATCCTTTCATACATGAATTATATATGTATATCATATTAGGGCTGTCAAACGATTAAAATTTTTAATCGAGTTAATCATAACTTAAAAATGAATTAATCGCAATTCAAACCATCTCTAAAATATGCCATATTTTTCTGTAAATTTTTGAAATGGAAAGACACAAGATGGATATATACATTCAACATACTGTACATACAGTAAGTACTGTATTTGTTTATTAAATCAATAATCCCCATGATGTCATTAATATTCCGTTAAAAGGATCCACAGATAGAAAGACTTGTAGTTCTTGAAAGATAAAGGTTAGTACAAGTTATAGTAATGTTATACTAAAACTAGGGCTGTCAAACGATTAAAATTTTTAATCGAGTTAATTACAGCTTAAAAATTAATTAATCGTAAATAATCGCAATTCAAACCATCTGTAAGATATGCCATATTTTTCTGTAAATTATTGTGGGAATGGAAATACAAACAATATACTGTACATAAGTACTGTATTTGTTTATTATAACAATAAATCAACAAGATGGCATTAACATTAGCATTCTCTTAAAGCGATCCATGGATAGAAAGACTTGTAGTTCTTAAAAGATAAATGTTAGTGCAAGTTATTGAAATTTTATATTAAAAACTAGGGCTGTCAAAATTATCGCGTTAACGAGCGGTAATTAATTTTTTAAATTAATCCCGTTAAAATATTTGACGCAATTAACGCACAAATGCCCCGCTCAAACATATTAAAAGGACAGCAAAGTGAAAGGTGCACTTGTTGTGTTTTTCGGAGTTTTGCTGCCCTCTGCTGGCGCTTGGGTGCGACCGATTTTATAGACCCTACCCACGTGACGTCACAACTCCTTCCTCCTGACTGGTGCCGCCCATTTGTCCGTCAACACATCATGTTTACCTGTTACGGCTACGTACATTCCTCCTTTTTACGACGTGTTTTTCTGCTCGTTAACATTAATAATCAAAATGGTGAAGGCGTGTGTGGCGGTCGGTTGCAATAACAGAGAAGATAGACGGAGAGACTTGAAGTTCTACCGGATTCTGAGAGACCCGGAGAGAAGAGAGTGAGATGGGCTGCTGCAATTCGACGAGAAAACTGGGCTCCAAACGATTACCACAGATTATGTAGTAGTCATTTTATATCTGGTAAGATGCATTTAATATATATTTAGAGGGTTTGGGGCTGACAACCACAATTAAGATCATTGCTAGGCTAATCGCCGACAACATACACGTATGTATGTAGTGAGAGTGCTATCGCTAAACCATATAAACATTAAAAGCCCTAACTCCATTGACAAACGACATGAAATACATTAGACTTGACAGTGGATGTTAGCAATAACAAAAGATTTTGAATTGAAAATTTCGTAACTCACCTTTCCAAGCACAAGATAGATTCCTGCCGAATTTTCGTGGACGAGGACCTGTTTCACCCAACCAGCAACGAAGTATTTATAAGCCTCCAAGCTCTTAAAGTTTTTCAAACTTTCGTGAGAATAGGCTGATTTTGTGTGGACAAGATAGTTGTACGTATCGGGGTAGCTAGCAGATGTCAGGCAAATACGGCGGAGACAGCGGGTCGAAAAACATCGATTTAGGCATCAAATATGGATCTGGCGAATGGATAAACTGAAGCTTTTCCACATAACGCCTTTTATGCAACACATCAAGTGAGTTTACGGCATCCGAAAGCACCGGGTCTTCCATGAAATGCATTATAAATTGCTCGATCAATTGAGACCATTGATAATACAGACACAAAATGACAGACAAGTGGGCGGAACCATACAGCGAGCACGTGATTTTGTGACGTCGGTGGGTAGGGTCTATAGGCTTGTGTAAGTAATTATTGACATCAACAATGGCGGGCTACTAGTTTATTTTTTGATGGAAAATTTTAACAAATTTTATTCAAACGAAAACATGAAGAGGGGTTTTAATATAAAATTTCTATTAACTAGTTATTATCTTTTAATAATTTTCTATACATTTTTATACATATTTATATATTTCATTTATTTATTTATATATTTATTATTTTTGTTTATCTTTTAAGAACTACAAGTCTTTCTATCCATGGATCGCTTTAACAGAATGTTAATAATGGTAATGCCATCTTGTTGATTTATTGTTATAATAAACAAATACAGCACTTATGTACCGTATGTTGAATGTATATATCCATCTCTGTCTTATCTTTCCATTCCAACAATAGGTGGTGGTTTGAATTGCGATTAATTACGATTAATTAATTTTTGAGCTGTAATTAACTCCATTAAAAATTTTAATCGTTTGACACCCCTAATTAAAACCCCTCTTAATGTTTTCGTTTTATTAACATTTGTAAAATTTTCAATCAAAAAATAAACTAGTAGCTCGCCATTGTTAATGTCAATAATTACACCATGCTCACTCATTGTGCTGAAGCCCATAAAATCATTTGGGCCCAAACGCCAGCAGTAACAAGTAACAAGTGGACATTACACTGCTGTCATTTTAATCTGTTTGAGCGGGGCATGTGCGTTAATTGCGTCAAATATTTTTAACGTGATGAATTTTAAAAATTAATTACCGCCCGTTAACGCGGTAATTTTGACAGCACTAATTAAAACCCCTCTTAATGTTTTCGTTTTAATAAAATTTGTAAAATTTTCAATCAAAAAATAAACTAGTAGCTCGTCGTTGTTGACGTTGCTGAGCGGTGACGTCACATGGGCTCCCTGCCGTTCTTCCACAGTGTCTTTACCTACATAAGGTAGTGATTGAAATACACCGAAAGGTGTCAATGGAGAGTTTTAAATTATTAAAAATCAAGCCAATGAGTGTTTTTTGTCCCTCGACTGATGCCGTAGTTCCCGGTTCACTGGTCATATGAGTGCTGGCTTCACGACGTACCAGACCTCTGATAGTTTGTATATTATGACTAAATATTGTCATCCAGTGTATTTGTTGAGCTAAATGAAATATTTGAATAGAGTTTGACCAAAGTCTGAGTAAGTTTGATGCGTATTTTGCATAGGTATTTTGATTGGGAATGCCAGTTCTTTGCATTGTTGTTTAACTGTGTGAGAATAGGGCCTCATTAATACAGATTGAAGCGCTTTTCTTTTTGTGAACATTCTTTTTTTTTGAGAAATAGGAATATTATTTTTGTTGTGCTTTCACTAAATGATACTTATGTTTGTTGTGAAGGAAAAATCCGTATACGTTGGTCGATCGCGATCCCAACTTTGACTGCCGTCGGTGTTGCCACTTACCTTGCGATAGACGAGGGCCGCCACGGCGCTCTTGAGCCTCATGCCGAGCGTGAAGCAGCGGTACATGTACTGATGGTTGAGGAGCGACTGCAGGCAAGACAGTAGAAAGAGCAGGCCGGCGAACAGGAAGCCCTTCCACGCCGGTGCGTCCCGGTCTCGCATGAAGCCCAGCAGCAAGCTGTCAGCGTACAGCGTCAGGGTTAGTCACCGCTAAGCCTCGTGCCGTTCACACAGACTTGCCTCAACAGTAGACACCTGCGTCATTGTCATTAACCCTCATTCAAACACTATGGGGGGAAAAAAACATTTTAGATGGTTATTTCGGGTCACAACCAAAGTTTTATGTCAGATGGAAAAACCATCAGGAAATGACCCAGAAATGGCCAAAATGAAAAGAAAGTGATCCCCGAGAGATCCAAAATCTTTAGGAAATTACCAAAAAATAAACAGGAAGTGACTCAGAAACGACCTAAATTAATAGGAAGTGACTCAAAATGAACAGGAAGCAACATGTCAGAGTTTATTGACCAGTAGAGCAATGCATGCCCATGCAATTACCCTGAAATTGCATTTTTCAGTTAATATGGTTTGGGCAAAATTGTATTATGTCACGTATTAATGTTTCAGCTAGTAATGTTTCATCATATTGCTTCACAAAGCCCTTTATTATGTCATAAAGAATAATTGAGAACACTATATAAGCCTCGAGCAGACAACATCCAGTGTCAGGTCGTCAGCGATTCAACATATGCTTGCATGTCAACTCACCATTGCCGCTTGACCTGATAGTTTTCCCTTGCCTGTCAACATCAATAAAATCCTGTGTCTGCGATACGCAACTGGGTCCTCCGTCTCGTACATGACAGTATTCATTGAAATCATATTTGAAAATGAATAATTATAGTGAATAATATTAGAGATATTTTTTAATATTACCAAAAATACTCACAGAGGGTTAAGGGAATACATTTCAGTATTACCGTGGGCATTCAACTACCGGTATTCAATTGACCCTCCCGGTTCAACTGGGTTGGACGTCGAGTGCCATAAATGGCGCAATCAACACTGATAAATAAAAGTGCTGTGAAGGTTGGGGGGCTGCGGCTGTGGCTCGTGGGCGGGGTGGGCAGACGGGGATGGGGGCGGGCGTGGGGTTGGTTGTGCGTCCCCTCTTCACATCCCTGAGGGCCAGTTGATGGGAGTGCGGATGGCCTGGGGGACCACCCTAGCTCCCGGGGGGTTGACGATGGCTCTTTTGCTGGGCTGCGGGAGGAGGGATGGGCTGCGCTGCGCTGCCCCCCCCTTCCTCAGGCTGCCTGGGTGGGGGCCGTGGCCCTGGGTTGGTGCTTGCGCGGTGTCTCCGCTCGTCTGCCGCATGTTTGGTGGGGCTCGCGTGCGGCTGGATGTGATTGGGCGTGCTCGGGTGGGTGGTCCCAGTGCCGGGACTGCCGGTGGGGCGGCGTAGGGTCGGTTGCCAACACAAGGGATTCACACGATTACTGTGTTCTAGATCACAGAGCTGATTTGTGTATACTCTACCCCTCCCAATCACTTGGCTTTATAGCCCCCCCCCTTTCTTTCCCTGGTTAACAGGCCCCCCACATGGTGTCAACCGGAAATACATCTAGCTGACGATAGCACCAACATATTAATAGTTAGTGTAGGCGTTCAATGTATTTCTTGTTGTTGTGTTTCTTCTCTTCTGTTCCCCCATAACCGCTTCCTGTTCGCTGCTTTGTCACAATAAACGAGATATGCTGAATGATCACAATGGGAGTATGTCATACTCTCAATGTGAAACATTAAAACTGTTCAGATCAACCACACTCTTAGACTTCCATTCTACGTGTCAAACAGCTGAACATGACAGGTTTAAAAAAAAACAAAAACTGATAAACTCATTTTTGGCTGCGGTGGGACAAACCTGAGCACCTGCGGGACTGCGAACATGAAGGCATCGTGGACGATCAGGTACAAGATTCCCATCAGGAAGTAGGGCCCAAAGGTCCGCCCGAGCGCGCGCAGCAGGAGGTAAATGTAGCGCCGCCTTTTGGGCGGGAGGTCTTCAAGGGACTCGCTCAGCAGCGGTGTTTTTTCCTCAGAGTGGCTCTCGGATGACATCCTGCGCAAACGCAAACCAGATCTCAGCATTTACTTTGAACATTAAAATGTGATAAGTTCATGTTTTAGTCATAAGTTTAATGTTTTATTGTGAAATGTTTCCCATTGGAACAGGATCCCTTTAAATGTTCTTACATTAAAACCAAGGGCAAAAGAGGGCCGGTATACAGTGATTTGATCCCGAAAATATGAAGGCAACTGTCAAAACGCAGTGACAGAAAAAACAAACAAACAGGTGAGTAGTAATGCGTCACATGCAAGGCCAGCCCAGCCTATACGCAAACTATGCAGCTGCTTAGGGCCCCTGACCACTAAGAGCCCCCAATCTGGCAACCTCACTTTATACGCTGTTAATAGAGCATCGTGAATAATGTGTCGCGCATTGCCATTTATCGGTGCAAACATCCATTTTCTTGACATTACAATCTGGCAACCTGGGGAGTGACGTTGAACCTGCTTTGCAATGATTGGTGCTCAAACTTGCTTGGAAAATAGATGCATGAATATGTCGAAGAGAATTTATCCTTCTGGAGCAGAGAAACGAAAAATCTGATTAATATACAAAATATATGGGTTGGATTGCATGTATGGGTTTCACAGTACACTGTGACAAAAAATATGGGCCCCTTGGCATTATTCTGCTTAGGGCCCCCAAATGGCCTGGGCCGGCCCTGGTCACATGTACTCTTTTTGAGAAAAATGTACTTTTTTTCTCCTCACAATATTTTTATTGATTATACACACTTTAACTCATTTCCTCCCAAAAACGTATAAATACGTTCTATTTTTAATTGTTTCAGTGTCCCAAAAATGTATTTATATGTCTTTTACGTTTTTTTTTCCACAAGAAACATCTCTAGGTTCTGATGCTCCAAAGCACAATGCTCAAATTCCATTTTTAAGGAATAAAACTAGCCACTGGATGGCAATAGCGCAATTGGTAAGAACTCATATCAGACAATGAAAGGAAATGAATGAAGAGAAATAGTCAGGAAACGGAAGTTGGTAGAAGTAAGAAGGGTGAGAAAAAGGTAGAGAACGATGAAAAATACAAGGCACATGCCCCACACAAGTTCCCTAGGTGAATTCTGTTATGAGGTAGTGGTCACTAGGAAAGAAAGATTCAAAAAATCTATCTTGATGAGTGACACAGGTGGTGATGGGGAAAATAAATTTACCCCGTCTGCCGATACAGCCACGGCCACAACAGCGTCATCTCTCAGTTCATTAGTTTAGTTATGTGTAAATAAATTGTTACTTTGCTATCAAAAGCTCTATTTTTCTTGTTTATGTTATTTTGTAGAAGGAAAACATTATTCAGATTTTTGGGATGTCACAAAAGCAAAAAATAGCTGTGTTAAAGTCAAAGTTATGTTTGAAATGTATGCTTTTGCAAAAAGCTCAATTTCTGTTTTTTCATCAGAAATTGCTCAAACTAAGCTATTTTCTAATGCTGATTTCTAAAGAATGGAAAAAGATATGAACTAACTTTTTTTTCCTGCTGAAAGAAGAGAGTTGGTGGGTTCCATGTTTATATAGCAATAGAACAGAATTTTCTTTGGGCCTTGCAAAATCAGTCAAAATCCAGTAAAACGGCCGAGAGCGAAGGGCCTTGCTCCGGTGAAATTGGCTGGGAGTTAAGTGTAGTTTTACTAAGCCATACTTTTGACTTTTGTTTGAGTAGATTTGTGAGAAAAAAAACACAACTCTTACTCTGCTACTTTGGGCTACACAAGGGTCATTACATTTTTCCTGTTTATTCTTCATATTACATTTATGTCACAACAATAATCACATGACTCCATTACACCAATCTGACACAAGCTTGCCATACCATGATTACGCCAGCCTGTTCAATCATGTGGCGTCTTTAAAGCAAAGTGAAAAAATGAAGTATATGACATGGAGCACTGCCCTCAACATCACTCGAAAGAACGGATTTTAACCTCTTTCTCTCAGCCTATATTTGGCATTGATTGACCACGGAAAAGCGGAGTTATGATCCTTTTAATTTCATAACAGTAAGTGGCGGAATCTGACCTTCTAGCCAGACTGCCGGAATGGCGACAGCCGAACCGCCGGACCCGCACTGGTGAAGCTCCAACGACCCAGGCCGGCAAGACCCTGACAATCCGGCCAGAAGGCCAAACTCCACACGCTCACCTTAATCTTAACCCTTTGTACTGACTCAATTTTGAAAGGTTTAAAGAAGGCTCACTGAAAACAAGTTGACAATTTATTCAGGTGGACATCGATCAAAACGGCAAAGCGATACAGAAACACTCAGGCGGGGAGGCAAGGTCACCCTATCACACGTCAACAAACAGTTCCGAGAAAAAAGACAACGCTTAGTTACACATTCAGTCTTTTGAAAGCTCTCGCGGAGTGGGCCATGGGCAGGAAGAAGGGTGTGTTTGGGAGTATTGTCTGTTTGTGGATTGGACAGGAGGATTCGAGAGTTACTGTTGTCCGGGCAACGAGGGTTGTGGATTTTGCCACCTCAGCGTCAAAGGGGCTCTGAGCATGCACCGCACACAGCAAAACAAATCGATCTGCACTCTATGGAACCCCAAAAGGGTCCAAATTAAATAAGTAAATACCCTTTGATAGTTAACAGACAAATTGTGTAATATGGCTTTTAAATTGTAAAATAAGGTATAATTATTATGAAAAACATTTTACGAGATAAAAAGCGTTTTTCACAAAGTATATTTATTTTGTAATGCCTTTTTATTTCATAATGTCGTTTTCCAGCACAATGAAGCGTGTGCTGTCAATCAAATGCATAGGGGCGGAGTCAAGTAAGTGATTGACTGGATGGATTGTGGAGTCTCTAAGAACAAATGCCATTTTTGTGTCAGATTTGATGGGTGGCAGCCTATATAGTACAAAAAATACAGTAAAGTTTTTTTTTTTCTTGGAGATGCGCGTGTGGAAGCCTGGCTGTTGTTGTTTGTTTTTTTTAACATGAGGTTTTGACATGTGCCGTCATATTTTCGGGACCAAAACACCGTTCCGCCCCAAAATATTTCATTGTGGCAGCGTACCGGACCGTTCCAACCCACTTTCCCCCCTGCTAATAACATTAATCTATCTATCTATGTCAACGATGTATCGTGAACGACAGGACAATTCAGTACTCTTCCAGATGATGGCAGAAAGGACAACTAACCTGTCTAGGATAGCAGCCTAACAATCATTTTCAGCTTTTAACGTGATCATTTTCATATTTGAAGGTGATCAATGGTGAAAAGGATCACCTTGTAACATTGAATTTTTGTTCCCAACCAACCGCTTTTCCGCAGACTTTGTCGTCCATGCGGCTTCCAGCTCCCGCGTGATCCGCAGGGACGAGTCCTGGTCACGCAGGGTCCACAAGTCAGCTGCCAGAAGAGGGCGCCGAAAGCCTCGAATCACAAGCCTTATTGGCACAAAATTCCAATAAATAAATGTTAAAATGTATATTCTATTTTTTAATAAACCACAATGGAAACAAATACATTAAAATCCAAATAAATTTTGAAATAAATCAATAAAAAATTACATAAAAACTGAACAAAATACATAGAGAAATAACATTTATTTTACCCTTTCAGGGACAGCAGTCACTACAGTGGACAGATATTCAAAAGTTAGACTTTTAACCCTTTCTGGGGAAAGTGACTATTTTTGGCAATTAATTCTTTTTTTTTCTTCTTAATAATATTTTAAAATATTTAAAGGGTACCACAGATAGAAAGACATGTAGTTCTTAAAAGATAAATGGTAGTACGAGTTATAATAATTGATATTAAAACCCCTCTTAGTGTTTTCGTTTTAATAAAATTTGTGAAATTATTTTAACTAGTAGGTCGCCATTGTTGCTGACGTCGGAGGGCGGTGAGGTCACATGACCACACTGCCGGACTTCCACAGTGTCACTCTTTAACTACATTAACATGTCATCGGTTCTGCCCTTCCACTTTGAACCCGAGTGGAACATTAATGAGAAGGACAGAAAAAGCAAAATGACCAGGAAAGACGGGATGAGTTGAGTAGCGTTCATGTGTCAACTTCGCTAGTGACAGCACTCCCCTGCTCTAGTGATGAGAGCAGGAGAGCGTTTGATGTCAAAAACTGTTTGCAGATCGTCACGGTAAACTATTGTGTGATCCAAATTATTCAAATATTATTATGGAGATAGTTAGCATCCAGAGCTGTCGTGTGTTTTCCATATGATTCGGGTATACAGTGAAACACAGCAGTTTATTTTTCTGATAGCCCGTGCATAACAGCACACGAAAACATTGACGCAGCTTGCTTCTACCGAGACGTTTAAGGGGCTCCATGACCGGGAGAATGCTGCCTTACCTTATTTTTGTCACTTAAAAGCACATGTCCAGATTGTTGATCATCCTGCCAGTGTTCTCAGATTTATCATACTTATTGCCCCCGAAGCTTGCTACTCAATGAATAAGAGACACGGAAAACGATAAATGCAATAAACTTAGTTTGAATGCTGCTTTGAGAGCTAAGAGGCAGGGAAAGGTGAGTGGATTCGTTGCTCGGACTGTGCCGTTTATTGGCAAAAGCTTCAGCAACTACTCCTTCACAACATAACATAAGTATCATATTGTGAAAATACAACAAAAATAATATTCATATCCCTCAAAAAATATTGTTCGCAAAAAGAAAAGTGCTTCAATCTATTAATGAGGCCCTATTCTCAAACAGTTAACAATGCAAAGAGTTCACAAATTCACAATCAAAATAGCTCTGCAAAATACACATGAAACTTACTCAGACTTTGGTCAAACTTTAAACATTTTAGCAACTCGTTTAGCTCAACAAATAACACCGAATGGCAATATTTAGTCACAATATACAAACTATGATGCTGGGAGCAATTATCGGGAGTACTGTATGTTGTGAAGACAACACAAGGCAGAATGGACCCATACTAAAAAGGAAACTACGGCGTCAGTCAGGGACAAAACACACTCTTTGGCTTGATCTCTAATTAATTTAACACTTGCCATTGACACCTTGTAGTGTATTTAAATCACTACCTTACATAGTTTAAGAGTAACACTGTGAGGCCATGTGACGTCACCGCCCTGCGACGTCAACAACAATGGCGAGCTCCTAGTTTATTTTTTTAATTTAAAAATTTACAAATTTTATTCAAACAAAAACATTAAGAAAAATTTACACATTTTATTAAAACAAAAACATTAAGAGGGGTTTTAATATCAAATTATTATAGCTCGTTCTAACACTTATCTTTTAAGAACTACCTGTGTTTCTATCCATGGTACCCTTTAACATAACTATAAATACATTTCTAAATTAATACAATGTTAATAAAAGCTAAATAAATGAAAATAAAATGAATTAAAAAAAAACAACACTTATTATGGCCAACAATAACACTCTGAAGTAGATTTTTAAAAAAAAAACAATATCTGACTCATTGCATGTTCAATTTATTTAAACTGGGAGGACTGACCATTATCTTTCAGTGACATTAGCAGCGCAAGACGATCAATCCATTTTGAATGGAAGGGGCGGAAGAACGTCACCCCTCCCATTCAAAATGGATTGGACGTCTCGCTTCATCAATGGGAGTCAATGAGGTAAATGAAGGCCCTGTAAGATTGCTCAAGAAGTGCCGATGAGGTAAATACAAACTGGCGCGCCGATATTTGGGTCTTTATAGTAGGAGTGTGACAAAATATCGAAATGGTGATATATCGTGATTCTTTGTATCCCAAAAGGTTATCGATATGCTCCTGCCAAGAATCGAGATATCGTTTTAAAAAGGTGTCAAGGGCTATTTGCTAGTGGCGCCACCAGGGGGTGGCCAGGGGTGGCCGCGGCCACCCCTATAAATTGGTTGGCCACCCCATTGGCCACCCTGCTTGCCAGTATATCATTAGATTGTTGTAGCATCAGTTATGCATTTCTTCCCAAATGAATGCATTGATTTTGTTTTGTTAAATGTAGGGCTGTCAAATTTATCACATTAACGGGCGGTGATGGATTTTTTTCAATTAATCACGTGAAAATATCGCAATTAACGCATTTGCAGTACGACTCATTTACCCGTTGCCGCAAACAGCCTACAATGGCGCCGTTTTACTTATATACAAAGATAGGTCAGATAGGCAGAGTGGAGTAGATACAAGCATTCATTGGGGCCGTGCTTTAATTGGCAAAAGCTTTGTGATCTCTCCCACAGCAACTCTAAATATTGAGGGAAGCGTGGGGAAGAATGACAGGAGTCGATCTTTTTCTTAACACCCTATAGTGTACCCAACGCAGAGAAGATATAGCATTTGCAGCCACAACACACACACTCATGGTGGCACCACTTCCCATCATGCATTTGGGCAGAACAGTTAAGTCGCTACAGTATCATTTACTGAAAGCTCAACAAATACACTAGATGGCAATATTTAGTCACGATATACAAACTCACATTTATCCTTTAAGAATTACAAGTCTTTCTATCCGTAGATCCCTTTCACAGAAAGAATAATGTTAATGCCATCTTGTGGATTTATTGTTATAATAAACAAATACAGTACTTATGTACCGTATGTTCAATGTATATCCGTCTTGTGTCTTATCTTTCCATTCTAAAAATAATTTACAGAAAAATATGGCATATTTTATAGATGGTTAGAATTGCGATTAATTACGATTAATTAATTTTTAAGCTGTGATTAACTCGATTAAAAATTTTAATCGTTTGACAGCCCTAGTTAAATGTACACCTTATGCCTAATGTATACATAACACAATAAAACAGAATTGTTGTGGAACTCAAAATGTTGACTGGACAGTTATGGACGATGGGCATTAAATCATTAGTAACATCAAATATTCCACAATACACCAAAGTATATCAGTAGCCGTGTCCTTAAGTCTTTCTGATAGTTTTCCCCTGACCTTTTTACTGCAATAATATAATGAAAACCTGAAATTATGGCTTTTAGTTTTGGCCCAAAGATTTTAAGTGGCCCCATCTGGCCACCCCTATGAAAAATTTCTGGAGGCGCCACTGCTATTTGCAGGCCATGACATTGACTAGATGAGTCTTTCTCCAAGGAATGCTTTAACAGTTTTAGGTCTGTGGCATGATGCATTGTCATCTTGGAAAATGACAAACATCTTTTCAAGGGATAAGAAAAGCTGTCTAAAATTTAAACGTAAACTTGTGGATTTATTGAAGATTTAACCACAGCCACCACAGCCATCTCTCCAGTGCCTTTGCCTGACATGCAGCCCCATATCATGAAGGACTGAGGGAATTTTGATGTCTTCTTCAGGCGGTCATCTTTGTACATCTCACTGGAACGGCACCAAACAAAACTTACAGCATCCTCACCTTGTCAAGAGTCAAGAATCTGCATTGGACAAGGTGTCAAGAGTCAAGAATCTGTATTGGACAAGGTGATGATGCTGGAACTTTTGTTTGGTGCTGTTCCAGTGAGACCTTAAATGGCCCATAATGACCTAATTGCCTGCCATTGAGTGCCACTGACAGCCATAGACGTTCAATCCGTTTGAAGTGGGAGGGTTGGCAGCGAATGAACATTCGTTCATTCGCTGCCACCCTCCCAGTTCAAATGGATTGGACGTCTACTAGTGATAAACTCATTCCAATTCACATTAGAAGCTTGTTTTTCTGTTAATTCGTTGTTTGTAGAATATCCTAGAATGATTTCCTGACCAATGTATCGAAAATTGTTGTATCGCCAGGTCATCGTTATCGTGAGCTTTGTATCGCAAATCGTATCGTATCGTGAGGTACCAAGAGGTTCCCACTCCTACTTTATAGTATATATAAAAGTGTGAAGCGCAACCAGTTGACTTACCCGCTAAACCAAAAGAAGAAAAACTTGGAAAGGAAGGAGGCGTCTTCTTCAGGACACGCATTCTGAAATGGAAAAAAAATGATGGGAAGCTGCATCCGCAACACAAAAAACAGGGGTCGGTTGCATCCGGGCCACCTCAGCTCGTTGCTGACCGAGCGGTCGCCGGTCCGAGAAGGCGCTCAACACCACTTGTGCCGCTTGAAGGGAGAAAGTAATGAAAAACGCCACGAAAGCCACGGCATCCGAAGAGAAGCCCTGAAATGGAAAGAGCGTTTCAAAATAAAAGCAAGAAAAACTAGCAGTGATTGATCATGCCTCTGCGCCATTGACGTGGCAGCCAATCGGTTCTTGAAAATGAACAGAAAGCGACGTAGGGATGACACAAAAGCAAATGGAAGTGGCCCACAATGAACTGAAAGGAACCGGATATGCCCCCAAAATCAACAGGATGTGACCCGCAAATGCCCCAAATCAATAGGAAGTGACCCGAAATGACCAGAAAGTGACTCTGAAATGGTCCAAATTAATAGGTGGTGTCTCAAAATGACCAGAAAGGAACGTAAATGAACTACAATCAACAGGAAGTGACCCAAAATGAACATAAATTGATCTAAAATGCCCCAAAATCCCACAAGGACGGACCTAAAGATGACCCAAAAGCAGCAGAAAGTGACCCAGGAATGACTTACATTGGTATGAAAAAGTCCCTGAACCTTTTGTAATTTCTCACAGTTCTGCATAAAATCACCATCAAATGTGATCTAATCTTTGTCAAAATCACACAGATGAAAAAAACAGCCAAACATTTATAGGTTTTCATATTTTAATGAGGATAGTATGCAAACAATGACAGAAGGGGGAAAAATAAGTAAGTGAATCATCACATTTAATATTTTGTGGCCGCTCCCTTTTGCAGCAATAACTTCAACCAGACGCTTCCTGTAGCTGCAGATCAGTCTGGCACATCGATCAGGAGAAATCTTGGCCCATTCTTCTCTACAAAACTGCTGTAGTTCGGTCAGATTCCTGGGATGTCTGGCATGAATCGCTGTCTTTAGGTCATGCCACAGCATCTCAATGGGGTTCAAGTCTGGACTTTGACTTGGCCACGCCAGAATGTGTATTTTGTTCTTCTGAAACCATTCTGAAGTTGATTTACTTCTGTGTTTTGGATCATCATCTTGTTGCAGCATCCATCCTCTTTTTTGCTTCAACTGTCTGACAGGTTTTCCCGCAAAACATCCTGATAAACTTTTGAATTCATTCTTCCATTAATGATTGCAAGTTGTCCAGGCCCTGAGGTAGCAAAACAGCCCCAAATCGTGGTGCTCCCTCCAACATGCTTCACGGCGGGAATGAGGTGTTGATGTTGGTGAGCCATTTCATTTTTCCTCCACACATAATGTGGTTTCTCCCAAACAATTCAACTTTGGTTTCATCAGTTCACTATATTTTGCCAAAACTTCTGTTGAGTGTCCAAGTGCTTTTCTGTGAACGTTAAACGAGCAATAATGTTTTTTTTGTTGTTGTTTTTTTTAGAAAGCAGTGGATTCCTCCGAGGAGTCCTCCTATGAACACCATTCTTGGCCATAGTTTTACATATAGTTAATGTGTGCACAGAGATATTAGACTGTGCCACTGATTTCTGTAAGTCTTTAGCAGACTTGCCTGGCACGGCCAGAATGTTCTCCCTGTATTTTTCAAACACAGTGAGAAGAGTCTGGGACCCAGCCCCTTATTGCCCTCTCGAGCCAGAACGAAATCATCCGTGCAATCACATTTATTTGTGTGACGTGCTCTTACCTAGCAACGTCAGTCTTGCGCGTCGGAAGTCGTCTCCACAACAACACAGATGGCGAACGGGAGAGTTCCAATCTGCGGTAAATTCAGTTTTAAATGACCAAAAACACATTGCGTCGCTGTCTAGCCATGCTGAATAAACTTCTTTGTTCTCTGCTCTCCTCGTATGTTTATCTCGACGCGTTAGAGTTGCTTGTTGCTTTACCAACGTCACGTCTGCCCGTCGCTGAATGGTCCACTCCACTGTTTGTTTGCTGTGGCTTGAGCAGCCCTAGAAACTAGATCCGCGGAACGGTCGCCAGACGCTATCGCTGGAACAGCGATGAGTCTGGAGTTCCAGGCAATTAACAAACACTCTAGGGTTCTTTTTTACCTCTCTGAGTATTCTGCACTGAACTCTCGGCGTCATCCTTGGTGGATGGCCACTCTTTGGGAGAGAAGCAACAGTGCCAAACTCTCTCCACAACTTCTCTGACTGTCGATTGATGAACATCCAGACTTTTAGAGATGGTTTTGTATCCTTGCCAGCTTGATACAAATCAACAATCCTTGATCGCAGGTCTTCAGACAGCTCTTTTGCTCGAGCCATGATGCACATCAGATGATTCTCATCAAGACTATTCTTACCTGGTGTGTGTTTTATAGTGGGCTGGGCAGCTGTAGACCGCTCATCAGTGATTGGGCACAGACCTGACTTTAATTAGGGCCCGAGCACTAAGCGTGCGAAGGCCCTATTGTTTTGCAAAGGATTATTATTTTTTTTTTTTATTTTTTTTTTTTTTCAGGGCAAATGAAAACGGCCAATTTGGAGGCCTGAACATGCACGAAAAGTCACCAAAATTTGCACATACGTCCGGAAAATTGTAAATTTCGATAATTTTGCAACGTTGCAAAAAAATATAACAAAATGGCTCAGTGGCGCCCCCTTGAAATTTTAAAATTGGCCTATAACATTAGGGTCTGTCAGCGTAGAGCAATGAAATTTGGGGGGTCTATACCTTGTCCAAAACCGCTCCAAAAAAGCATTTACACGCATATTCCAAACCCAACAGGAAATCGGTTATTTTGGATCAAATATGAAATTTTTTATCGATTTACAGGGTGCACATTTGAGACCTTTTCGCCGAGGGAGTTAGTTGGATCATCTTCAAAATTGGTGAGAATGTTCAGGAGACATATGAAATCTTAAGTTTTGAAAATGGTGCGTTTTCATTCACGGGTCTGACCTGGGCGTGGTGCCAAAGTCGACCATTTTTTCGGCAAAATGACAAATTCAGTAAATGACTTATAGTTCCTTGACACAACGTTCAATCTTTTTCATATTTGGCATGTATGTGTGGTATCCCACCCTTAACACGAGTGCATTGAAATATTACCCATTAGGTCTAGCGCCCCCTAGTGAGAACAGGAAATGCCTTTTTTTACGAGACAGGTTCCTCCTCCAAGGGAAAAAAATCTGTTGACCTCAAACCTGCATCAGGGGAGCCTTAAGACCTGTGTTCAGGTGCCTGATGAAAAATATTGAGGTTTCGTTGAGGCGGAGGGGTCCAAACAGGAAAGTGAAAATGAACGCCAACAATTTGTCACGCAAAAAACTTTGAACAGTCATAACTCGGCAGATATACAACATATCTGCGCCAAACTTCCCGTGTTTGTTGAGAGTCATACCCTGAAGGTTCTTGTAGGGGTCATTTGCATCAACTCTACAGTGCCAACTAGTGGCGACAGAAAGAAGTTTTAAAAAAGGCCTTTCCTATTGGGTTTTTTCAACATAGAGCAAGGAAATTTGGGGAGTAGATACCTTATGCAAAACTGCTCCAAAAAGTCTCTTGCACCCATATTCCAAATCCAACAGGAAATCGGGTATTTTGGATCGAATGTGAAATTTTCATGGGTTCACAGTAGGAGTTTACATTTGGAGGCTTGAATATGCACAAAAACTCGTAAAAATTTGCACATACATACGGCCTTGGATAACGTTCGATAATCTTGCAATGTTACGAAAAAATGTAACAAAATGCCTCAGTGGCGCCCCCTTGAATTTTTCAAAAAGGTGTTTCCTATTAGGTTTTTTTAACATAGAGTGATGAAATTTGGGGAGTCGATACCTTATGCAAAACTGCTCCAAAAAGTCTCTTGCACCCATATTCCAAATCCAACAGGAAATCGGGTATTTTGGATCGAATGTGAAATTTTCATGGGTTCACAGTAAGAGTTTACATTTTGAGGCTTGAATATGCATAAAAACTCACCAAAATTTGCACATACATGCGGCTTTGCATAACGTTCAATAATCTTGCAACGTTACGAAAACATGTAACAAAATGGCTCAGTGGCGCCCCCTTGAAATTTTCAAAAAGGCCTCTCCATTTAGGTTTTTTCAACGTAGAGGGATGAAATTCGGAGAGTCGATACCTTGTACAAAACTGCTCAAAAAAGTCTCTTGCATGCGTATTCCAAACCCAACAGGAAATCGGGTATTTTGGATTGAATGTGAAATTTTTATCGATT
Organism: Corythoichthys intestinalis; assembly: GCF_030265065.1. Taxonomy (NCBI): domain Eukaryota; kingdom Metazoa; phylum Chordata; class Actinopteri; order Syngnathiformes; family Syngnathidae; genus Corythoichthys; species Corythoichthys intestinalis. The sequence continues at coordinate 3,907,614 of NC_080411.1, forward strand.
TACAGTGTGCACATTTTACACCTTGGCACCTAGGGAATTAGTTTGATCATTCTCAAAATTGGCGAGACTGTTCATGAGGCATATGAAATCTTAAGTTATCAAAATGGTGTGTTTTCATTCACTGGCCTGACCTGGGCGGGGTGCCAAAGTCGGCCATTTTTTCGCCAAAACACCAAATTCGGAAAATGACTGATAACTCCCTCATACAACGTTCAATCTATTTTAAATCTGGCATGTGTGTGAGGTATACCAGCCTGAGCAGGACTGGATTGAACATTTACCATTTGTGCCTGGCGCCTCCTAGTGGGAACAGGAAATGCCCTTTTTTACGGGACACACTCCTCCTCTAAAAGGAAAAAATCAATCTACCTCAAACCTGCATAAGGGAAGCCTTAAGACCTGTCTTCAGGTGCCTGATGAAAAATATTGAAGTTTCGTTGAAGCGGAAGGGTCCAAACAGGTAAGTGAAAATGACTGTTAACAATTTTTCTCTCCAAAAACTTTGAACAGTCATAACTCGGCAGATATACAACATATCTGCGCCAAACTTCCCGTGCTTGTTGAGAGTCATACCCTGAAGGGCCTTGTAGGGGTCATTTGCATCAACCCTACAGCGCCAACTAGTGGCAATAGAAAGTCACTCGTTTTTCCAATACATGTCCAGCTCTTTTCAGGTTGGTCATTGTAGTTTCAAGACCTATTAAAATACTTATTTACGGCCAATGTCCACGTGTCTCTGTCTGTTGCCGTGACGACCCTTTGTTCGCCATTTAAAGGAAATATTTTTTTTCAGAGACTCAGGCAGCTTATAGAGCCACAATATTTGGCACACTTGGACGAATTGGCCCAGTTAGAAGATTAATTTTGGTTTTGAATAAGGGCTTGGCTGCACAGCTCAGTAGTGGCTCCTTTTTTGTAGTACTCTCTCCAATAGGAGTTTTTATCTCTTGGGTGTGGGAATGTAAATAGGCGACTTTCGAGCATGTTAGGTTCTAATGAGATGATTAGAGAGGAGGATCTGCCACCACCCTGACCTGCACACAGTCCGAGTTGCGTGACGTCCGAGTTGCGCTAGATTGCGAGGGCCCGTTCAGTCCTGCTTGCAGGCCTAGTTGTTTGTTGAAATCTCATTTCAATTGCTCTTTAAGTCTCCTTAGGCAGAGGGTTCACTTACTTATTTTTCCTCCTTCTGTCATTGTTTGCATGCTATCCTCATTAGAATCTGAAAACCTATAAATATTTGGGCGGTCTTAGTTAAAGCAGACAGTTTTTTCATCTGTGTGATTTTGACAAAGATCAGCTCACATTTGATGGTGATTTTATGCAGAAATGTGAGAAATTACAAAAGGTTTACATACTTTTTCATACCACTGTAATATCAACAAGAAGTGCCCTTGAAATGCATCAAAAATCAACAGGAAATGACCCGGAATTGCCCCAATTGAAGAGGAAGTGAAGAAAATTCAACAGGGAGCGACCAAAAATTGACCCTAAATCAACAGGAAAGGGCAAAAAATCTACAGCAAGTGACCTACAATTGCTCTAAATTCACCAGAAAGTGACGTACGAATAGAGTGTCGCACATTTATGGATGTGACGCTTCTTTTGGATGACCACATTTAGAATTATATTTAAAAGTTAACAAACTAAAATGAAATAAAATACGATAGATATGTACTCAATATTTTCCTAAGACTCAGCGAGCTGCAACAGAAGGATGAAAGCACTACGTGTGGCCCCAGGGCCATGGGTTTCCAACCCCTGGACCAAAAAACACAAAACAATAGTAAAGGATTCTTTTTTTGTCATTCCTAACTTGATGGTTAGTATGCGTTAAGACATTCATAAAAAGAAGTAGTTGTTTTTGCATGCCGACACGACACCTGCCGACTTGGCGTGGACGTGTCGACCAACTGGCCGGCGCCCAGAAAGCTTTGGGAGCTCGGTGCCAATTGAAAATGCAAAACGGGCACTTGTGACTTTTGGCAGCTGACTGAAAAGGAACGCGCCGTACTTTTCAAAGCAAGCTGTTCACTTGGCCTTAGAATGGCAGCTTGACAAATACAAAAACACTTTCAATCACTTCAACCATATCTAGTCGGAACTTCTCTGCCTCACACACCAGCTCGGGCTCCTTCCCTGCCAGAGAGGTGACATTCCAAGTCCCAAGAGTTAGCTTCCGTAGCTGGGGGTCAGACCGCCAAGGCCCTAACCCTGCGCACCTAAACTCTTCGGCCCCTCCCACAGGTAATGAGCCCATGGGAAGGGGTTCCTGCCACCCTCCTCAAAGTTAATTAGTGCCATTGAAAGCGATACAGACCACCTCAAGACATAAAAGAGGTGACATTCAACAATTTCTCAGTCGACATATGATCACAAATGTTATGAAAATATTTTATAAAGGTTGAAAAGTTACTTAGTGTTGCTTTAAGACGAGATCAAGACTGAGGTTGTAAGTCGGGTTGTTCCGATCATGTTTTTTTGCTCCCGATCTGATCCCGATCGTTTTAGTTTGAGGATCTGCCGATCCCGATATTTCCCGATCCGATTGCTTTTTTTTTTTGCTCTCGATTCAATTCCAATCATTCTCGATAATTTTTCCCGATCATATACATTTTGGCAATGCATTAAGAAAAAAATGAATAAAACCCGGACAAATATATACATTCAACATACAGTACATAAGTACTGTATTTGTTTATTATGACAATAAATCCTCAAGATGGCATTTACATTATTAAAATTCTTTTTGTGAGAGGGATCCACCGATAGAAAGACTTGTGACTTTGTATATTGTGACTAAATATTGCCATCTAGTGTATTTGTTGAGCTTTCAGTAAATGATACTGTAGCCATGCCCAAATGCATGATGGGAAGTGGAACCATGACTGTGCGTAGTGCTACCAATTGATATATCTTCTCTGCGTTGGGAAATAACATAAGGTGTTAAAAAAAAAGATCAATTGCAACCTTGCTTCCCCACAAGGTGCTTCCCATGATATTTCTAATCGTAGGGAGAGGGATTGTAAGGATTTAGCCAATTAAAAAAAGGCTCCAAAGGCTGCCAAAATTCACTCTACTCATTTTACGCTGCCTTTTATCTCTCCATATAGGTAAAACGGCGCCATTACAGATTGAGCGCGACGAAGCGTGAGTGGGTCGTGCAGCGCATGCATTAATTGCGTTAAATATTTTAATGTGATACATTTTTTTTTAAATTAATTACTGCCGTTATTGGGATAAATTTGATAACCCTACCTTAAGCCTAAACTAAAGACTCTGGGTGAGTGTAACATATTATGTCTGTAACGTTAAATATAATTAGAAAACGATTTAATTAAAAAATACATATTTATATATTAAAAAAAGGCATGGCCGATATTTTTTTGCCGATTCCGACACTTTAAAAAGGACGTGGTCGGACCCGATCGATCGGCATCTCTAGTTGTGAGTCTTTTCAGAGTCTAAAACCTTTCAAAAGCGTGCAGATGTGATTGGGTGCGCTCAGGTGGGGGTTCCCGGTGCCGGGAGTGGCGATGGGGCAGCATAGGGTCGGTTGCCAACGGGCTTACACTCATAAAAGATTAGCACGGTTACTGGGTTCTAGATAACAGAGCTGATTTGTGTACACTTTACCCCTTTCAGTCACTTAGCTTAAAGACTCCCCCACCCCCGTCCCCTTCCCTCCCTGGTCAACAGGCCCCCCACATGGTGTCAACCGGAAATACATCTAGCTGACGATAGCACCAACATATTAATAGTTAGTGTAGTCAATGCATTTCTTGTTGTTGTTTGTGTTTCTTTTCTTCTGTTCCTCTATTACCCCTTCTTGTTCGCTGCTTTGTCATAATAAACGAGGTATGTTGAATGATAACAATATGAGTACCGTAATTTTCGCACTATAAGGCGCACCTGACTATAAGCCGCCACCCACCAAATGTGACACGAAAACGACATTTGTTCACAGATAAGCCGCACCGCACTATAAGCCGCAGCTGTCCGCACTGTATTATGGGATATTTAAACCATAAGATATTAACCGGTAACACTTTAATAGACAGCAGCATCATACGACTGTCGGAAGACCAAATGAACCACCATGAAGCTTTGCAGCCAATTAGTTCAAAGCTTCATTGCTTTAAGAGGCTTCATTCGGCCATCACTGCTCCCTTGGGGGGACATTCAACCTCTTCTGCCACCTACTGTCGACACTGTCGTTGTCCAACATGCCTCCTAGCATGCATTGCAGCGTTACAGATGGAAATAAAATCTAAATTCATGTTCTGTGCTAATTATGTATTCAGTCTGTTTCAGTTGTTTCACTAATTGCTAGTGATGGTATTTGGTAATACTTTATTTGACAGTGGTGTAGGGCTGCAGCTATCGAATATTTTAGTAATCGAGTAATCGACTGAAAATTTTATTGATTAATCGAGTAATCGGATAAAACAAATATATTTTTGGGTGAAGAGCAATTATAAATATACATGAAAAACCAAGACATTTCATCTAATCTTGACCCATTTCCAGTCAATCAATGTCTTTATTTTCGATGTATGTTGTTGAAAACAGCCAACAATTGCATCTCAGATGTAACTAGAATAAAAAAAAAAGACTAATTCACTGCTTTCACTCAAAAAAACCTTTAGATCTTATTTAAAATAAATATATATATATACCGTAATTTCCCGAATATAACGCGCACTTTTTTTCCCCAAAATCAACTTGTAAAGTCATGGTGCGCATTATAAACGGGTACATGGATGGAGACAGAAATATATATGTATGACATATATATATAAACCGATTTTTTTTTCATTGACACGGCCACGTTATGTTGAAGAAACGTATGCGGCGACCCGTTGCCGACCATTACGGTACGTGACGTCACCGTTTTGTTTCGGTAATACTTCACTCTAATCGGCCGAATGATTTCGTCTGTGTTAAATTCTGCTTTTTTCACTCTTCATAAAGCACAGAATTTAGTTTCTTAAACTCATTTGAGTCGACGTTTATTGCAGCTCCGCGGTCCTTCGGGAAACTCAAACCCAAATAACAATAGTTCCTTTTGTTACTGTCGAGTTGACAGCTATGAGCTCTCACGGATTTCCGACTTACGTTCTCACGTTCATTTTACCGTATCAATCCATGGAAGAAACATTTATTCATCATGAGGAAACGAGCAAGTTATACAGCAGCCTTTAAAAGAAAAGTCACATCTGTTTTGTTTTCTCCTAGATTCTGGTAAGTTGGAGAAGTTGTCAAATCATATTATTAACGTAAATATTGTCAGTTTACGGTAATGTTTTGAACTACCAATGTGCTATGCTTGTGCTGTGTTTCACCAGTCAGTAAAATGACATCTCTGTATCTGTACACAAGCTCTGTTTTCTTCTAAAATTAGGGTGCGCGTTATAAACGGGTACAATAATTTTCCCTAGATTTTACAAGTAAATTTGGGGTGCGCATTATACACGGGTGCGCCTTATATTCGGGAAATTACGGTATATATATATATACCTAAAAATGCCGTTACGCTTGATAACACACATCACTTAAAAGTTAGGATTTTTTTCCCACGTGTTTCCATTGAATTTCTATTTGTGTCAAGCCATTTTTAAGTTCTAGTTAAGTTTTAAGTTAGTCTAAATTGTAAGTCCTGATAGGATTTTGAGTTTTTGCAGTGTTCAAAATAAATGTATGATTACAGGCTGTATTGGAGCACATTAGGGACCAGTGCTACTTGGTGTTTTATCCAGCAATGACTACTGAGCTAAAATTGATAGTTAGCATTATTGAGTTTTAATTTTACACCCTCATCACTCCACATCGCTATGTTATGTTAAAGCCTGTATGTAAGACATGTTAGCCAAGCATTGACAATGGTCATAATTAATAGAAACCTAGCCCTCCGCAGGGCTAACGTTACGTTAATCTTATTTATTAGCGCTTAGCGCTCTACTGCTTTAAGATGGCGGCTGTTTACTAACGCTGCCCAGACGCAGCCGAGTCTGTCATTTTGCATCTAGTTCAACATACATGTGATCTCTATGAGACTCATCAGACACTACCTGCTACCAACTAGCATCGTGCGGGCTAGTATTTAGCGGCTGTCGGCTGCAGTAAGTTTTTTTTCTCTTCTTGTTCTTCCTCTACGTACGTGACATCAGCGCGTCCCGCATTAAAAGTAGTCCAAGCAAAACGTGATGCTTAAAGCTGTCAAAATAAACGATTACTTGAGGTGAATAAAACTACTCGGATCAGTTTTTAAACTCGAGTTACTCGAGTTGCTCGAGTATTCGTTTCAGCTCTACAGTGGTGCCATAAGACTGTCAGTAGACAATCATAATTATAACATGACACTGTAATGAGCATTAATGAAGGCTTATAACAGATGTCCTTTAGTGTTATCCAGTAAATTATCTCAATTTTGAATGCATGTAAAAGATCCAAGCTGGACAAATGGAGTTAGTTACATAATTTGCCAGATGACACTTAATGACATCTGTCATAACCAGTCGGTAATGCCCATGGTAGTGTCATATCATAATTATGACGGTCTTATGACAGTCTTATGACGCCACTGTCAAATAAAGTGTTACCAAATACCATAACAAGCAATTAATGAAAGAACTGGAACAGTAACTGAATAAATAATTAGCACAGAACATGAATTTTGGTAGCTTTTTACATCTGTAGCGCTGCAATGCATGCTATGAGGCATGTGTTGCCTATTAACAAAAATAATTCAACAGATAAGCCTTACTGGACTATAAGCCGCAGGATTCAAAATGGAGGAAAATTGTAGTGGCTTATAGTCCGAAAATTACGGTATGTCATACTCACAATGTGAAATATTAAAACTAGGGCTGTCAAAATTATCGCGTTAACAAGCGGTAATTAATTTTTTTAATTAATCTCGTTAAAATATTTGACGCAATTAACGCACAAATGCCCAGCTCAAACAGATTAAAATGAGAGCACAGTGAAAGGTGTGCTTGTTGTGTTTTTCAGAGTTTTGCCGCCCTCTGCTGGCGCTTGGGTGCGACTGATTTTATAGGCTTCAGCACCCATGAGCATTGTGTAAGTAATTATTGACATCAACAATGGCAGGCTACTAGTTTATTTTTTGATTGAAAATTTTAACAAATTTTATTAAAACGAAATAATATAATTTTAATATAAAATTTCTATAACTTGTACTAACATTTATCTTTTAAGAACTACAAGTCTTTCTATCCATGGATTGCTTTAACAGAATGTTAATAATATTAATGCCATATTGTTGATTTATTGTTATAATAAATACAATACTTATGTACTGTATGTTGAATGTATATATCCATCTTGTGTCTTATCTTTCCATTCCAACAATAATTTACAGAAAAATATGGCATATTTTAGAGATGGTTTGAATTGCGATTAATTACGATTAATTAATTTTAAGCTGTAATTAACTCGATTAAAAATTTTAATCGTTTGACACCCCTAATTAAAACTGTTCAGACCAACCGGACACTTAGACTTCCATTCTCCGTGTCAAACAGCTGAACAGGACAGGTTTATAATATTAAAAAAAAAATAAAAATTTTTTTTTTAATTGTCAAGAACTGAGAACGACCGGTTCTTATGTCTCTGTACCTGTTGGCCGATACGCCGGACGACGGCCTTGAAGGGAACGACGTCACAAAAGAGCAAGAGGGTCCAGAAGAGGAAGAGAAGCACGGACGAGCGCACGCCTTTTCGCCTCTCGACGTGAAGGGCCAACACAGACGCCACCTGAGGGAGGAAAAAGACGTCCGAGTCGGCGTGGCGAGAGGGCGGCGTTTCGGACCTACAAAAGTGAGGGATCGAAGCAGCGGGCCGAGCAGGAAGACTGCATGACTGTGGAGTTGGTCGTTCTTCTTGGCCAGTATGTAGAAAATCTCCAACAGGCTGAACGACGACAGGCTCAAACTCAGCAGCTGCAAAAGAAATAGAAAGGTCAAATTCAAAAACAACTGAATGCAGAGCATTGAAGACCTTCAATGTCTTTTTAACCATTTATTAGAGCAATCTTTAGATGCCATTGGGACAGGGAGGGACAAATAAATGTGTTGTTTTCGTCAATGATGACTATAACGAAAATATTTCATCAACTAACAATTTTTTCATGAAGGTGACGAGACGATAGCGAGCTAAAAACTTGTTTTGCGAGACTAAAACGTAATGAGACTAATGCCAGTTTTCATCTGACGAGACGAAAATGCACAATAATTTCCTTCACATGTTCACGATGTGTAAAATTGTATGTGTCCTTAGCCTGCATCGTAGCAGCGTCCTTTTGTGTCACTCACGTGACGTGCCGCTGCTTTCCAGTCTCCAGGCTTGCACACACGGTAAGATTTGTTTTCTGGGTCAGAAAGAATATGCAATCTTGCACACACTAAATGGAACTCGTAGCATTAACATAGCATATACAGCAGGGGTGTCCAAACTTTTTGCACAGGGGGCCAGATTTGGTGTCGTAAAAATTTGGGGGGGGCTGACCTTGGCTGACGCTTTTTACGTAGAACAATTAGGGTAGTCAAAATCATCGCGTTAACGGGCGTTAATTAATTTTTTAAAATTAATCACGTTAAAATATTTGACGCATTTAACGCACATGCCCGGCTCGAACAGATTAAAATGACAGCGTAAAGCACTTTGAGCGCCTTGAAAGGTGGAAAAGCGCTATATAAGTATAACACCATTTGCCATTTACTTGTGTTTTTTGGTGTTTTTCTGCCCTCTGCTGGCACTTGGGTGCAACTGATTTTATGGGTTTCAGGCTTCAGCACCATAATTATTATTGACATCAACAATGGCGAGCTACTAGTTTATTTTTTGATTGAAAATGTTACAAATTTTATTAAAACAAAAACATTAAGAGGGGCTTTAATATAAAATTTCCATAACTTGTACTAACATTTATCTTTTAAGAACTACAAGTCTTTCTATCCATGGATCGTTTTAACAGAATGTTAATGTTAATGCCATCTTGTTGATTTATTGTTATAATAAACAAATACACTACTTACGTACAGTAGGTTGAATGTATATATCCGTCTCGTGTCTTATCTTTCCATTCCAACAATAATTTACAGAAAAATGTCATATTTTATAGATGGTTTGAATTGCGATTAATTAATTTTTAAGCGGTGATTAACTCGATTAAAAATGTTAATCATTTGACAGCCCTAAGAACAACATATTTGAGCAAATTTTAGCAAGCCATTCTGTGCATCACATTTGCTTATTATTTTTAATTATTCAATTGATAATTTCAACATTCTCACAACTAGCCTTAGAGGCGTTTTCTTTCGACTCTCGGGCTCTTGCGAAATACTATTGTGAAATAAACTAGCTTCAAGTTGCTTCAATTTCTCACAACGTATCTTCCCTGTAATCTTGTCGTACATGTCAGCGTGTCTTGTTTGGTAATATCGCCTATCATTGAACTCTCTAAAAACAGTGACTGTCTCTTTTCAAATGAGGCGGACACAGTTGTTGCGTATTTTAGTGAAGAAATAGTCCAATTTCCACCTATCCTTGAAGCGTCGGCCGTCACGGTCCACTTTTTTTTGGTTGACTGTCATTTTAAATTGGGAGTAAAAGGTCACATGGGGTAATGTTGCTTGGAGTGCTGCTGCCTCTTAGTGGGTAAATGAGGAGTAACATTTAGTGTGTAAGCTACTTCATAATATGCTGGTAGCAATTTATTAGGTCTGTGTGTGGGCCAGACGTTATTGATTTTAGGACAAGAGACTGGGGGCTGGATGAAATTTGACCACGGGCCGCATTTGGCCCCCGGGCCGGACTTTGGACATGTCTGATATACAGTATATGGATCAATAGTAGTTCATAATGGACCGACATTCCGTTTAGCTCAGCTCCATCTTGTGGATGCATAACGCAACAGTATCCACTACTACTACTACTACTACTACTACTACGCCTTATCATGCAGTGCGCCCTATACATGAAAACGGTTTTAAAATAGGCCATTACGCACCACGACTACTCTGTTGTATGATGCATCGCCGCCTCAAGTTCAACTTCATTCCAGTGTTAATGAATTAGAAGAATATGTCATGTTTTTCCTCCTGCAGAAACCCTCTTAACACTAGAAAACACAGCAGAGGCAGACTTGGCCTTTCCAAGACAAACACTCTTAATATTCCCTAGCAATGGCCGATTTGGCCTTTCCTCCGTGACTCATGTGATAGTTTGTGTCACTTAAAGTCAAGCTACATTTATTTAATTACATTTATTTATGAAGTTTGACACTTTTTACACATTTATTAATTCACTTCTCCTATACTCCACACATAACGACAGAAAGAATGGCCCAAATGTGTACATTGTTTTGAAGGAGAAGAAAAAAACATTTAAGAACTGCAATTTGAGTGTAAAGTAGGAATTGTGTCTATAGTTTAGAAGGACTGAATCAGGGGCATGGAGTATGGATTGTGGTCATTGTTTCTGAAGTTAATGTATGTCTAGTGGTTGCTTTTCCATATGAACGGCTGTTGTCTGTCCGACAACGATTTGCCAATTCAAAAGCACTTGGGTCGTTTTTGCCACCTCTGGGTTTTCCTGGGGAGATGCCATATCGGCCATTGTTTGGGACTAGTAGGAGTACCAGAATTCTCTGGGACTTCTAGTGTTAAAACAAAAAATATATCTTAAAAAATATATTTCCCTCCCCCATCTTTTTCCATTTTCAAACATTTTTGAAAAAGCTCCAGGGAGCCACTAGGGCAGCGCTATGCGGCTCTAGAGCCGCAGGTTGCTGACCCCCGATGTAGGCTATCCGGGGTCCACTCTCACCGTCTTGGTACAGCAGAGCAAAGATAGCGGCAGAGGCGGTCGCGGGGGACGCAGGTGCAGGTAAAGCAGGTACGGGGGTGCGCACGTCCAAAGGAAGACGCAAGGCAAGCACACGAGGACGGTGCGCTGGAAGCACGCCGTCAGATCCGGCTCGTCCGTGTACCAGGTCACGTTCCAGTCCTCCCAAAAAAAAAAAAAAAACAGATGTACATCCACGATGGAATATGAGTGTCAAACAAAGAATAAGACAAGAAAAAATGATAACATTACGAGATTAAAGTCGTCAAATTATTAGAATAAAGATATAATACAAGAAAAGTCAATTTTATAACAACAAAAGAGTCATACGTCAAGGGTCCCCAAACTACGGCCCGCCTCCACATTTGGTCCGACCCATTGAACAATTTTTTTTTTTTCCCCCAATAGTGTTATTTATTTCCTGGCTTTTTTATGTGAAGAACCCAGAGAGGGTTATTTGGTTATTATCTATTTAATTAATAGTGTTATTATATTTTGGCCTGTCAAACGATTACATTTTTTAATCGAGTTAATCACAGCTTAAAGATTAATTAATCGTAATTAATCGCAATTCAAACCATCTATAAAATATGCCATATTTTTCTGTAGATCATTGTTGGAATGGAAAGACAAGACGGATATATACATTCAACATACTGTACATAAGTAATGTATTTATTATAACAATAAATCAACAAGATGGCATTAACATGATTAACATTCTGTTAAAGCGATCCATGGATAGAAAGACTTGTAGTTCTTAAAAGATAAATGTTAGTACAAGTTATGGAAATTTTATACTAAAACCCATCTTAACGTTTTCCTTTTAATATAACTTGTATAATTTTGAAACAAAAAATAAACTAGTAGCTCGCCATTGTTTATGTCAACAATTACACACTGCTCCTGGTGCTGAAACCCATAAAATCAGTTGCACCCAAGCACCAGCAGAGGGTGACAAAACACCAAAAATCACAAGTAACAAATGGACATGACACTGTGCTGTCATTTTAATCTGTTTGAGCGGGGCATGTGCGTTAAATGCCTCAAATATTTTAACGTGATTAATAAAAAAATTAATTACCGCCCGCCCTGCGATTGGCTGGCAACCAGTTCAGGATGTCCCCTGCCTACTGCCCGAAGTTAGCTGGGATAGACTCCAGCACCTCCACGACCCTTGTGAGGATAAAGCGGCATGGGAAATGAATGAATAATTACCGCCCGTTAACTCGATAATTTTGACAGCCCTATATATTATTTTTATTTTATTCACTTTTGTTCCGTGAAGTTATTTGATTGTGGCTTTCTGAAAAACAATAAATTTGTACATTTTGGCACTCCTGCAATCGTAACACTTTTTCTGTTACAAACTGACCCGGCCCCTCATCAAAGAAGGAAAAACTTATGTGGCCCTCACAGGAAAAATTTTGGGGACCCCTGTCATATGTTGCAATATTACGAGAAAAAAGTTACGTTGCTTTACATTTGCCACCTCCGTTAGAATGAACAGTATTGAGAGTGTAACTATACAGTCCCTGACAAGTCTTGTCGCTTATCCATTTTGTAGAAAAAATTGCTAATAGCCTGACTTAATTATTCGATTGGTTTCAGAAATGGCTCATATGAAAGCTAAGACCCTCCCAAATCATGTTGAATGTACAAAAATTTGTTTCACTGAAAAAAGATTGATCCATGAATGAAGACATAAAAGTCAAATTTTGGCAAGACAAAAGTTTTGTCGCCTACAGAAAGTTGCGTGAAAATTGAGCAAAAAATGTACTTCAAATACAAAAACATGTTACATAACGTCAGCGAATTAAGTAGTGGTGCTGTGAGATCCAAATTTAATATTGTTTTGCACCTCTTAAAATTGATTCTGCAACAATACATGTTCTTAAGCCAAATACTTTATTCCAACATAATAGATTCGACTACTAAAATAATTGATAGCTGCAGCCCTGGAGTTTTTTTTTTCCCAATCAAATGTATTTCATTTTTTCACTACTACAACCAGCCACAATAGTTTTTTTTCCCCACAGAGGATAGAGAAAATGGCTAAATGCGACTCACCCACAAAGGATCCAAACCTCCGAGGCGACACAATTCCTCCATGTCCGAGCGGCATTTGTCGCCGGACGCCGCCCGGCCCGGGTTTTTGAGCACTTTCTGCCGCTAGCGCACAAGTGACACATTTTGTGAGGTGTGACACTTAGGTGACACGCACGCATGTACACAAGTGTAAATCAACAATTCTTTGCAAAGCATCAGTCTCCCTAATTTTTCCAAATGACATATGTACAAACACGTAAGCACGCGTTGGAAAACAAGGAAGAAAAAACATTTTATTGGTTTGTCTGGAGAAGCATTTCACAATAAAAGACTCGGACAAACGCATTTCCCGGTGGCCTGAAATACTGACAAACATGTTTCCCGCGCGGAGCGGCTGAGGGGATTGCGGGATGTCGACACTTTTTTTTTTTTCCTTTGGTGATGTCACTTCCTCTACGACGGAATGTCATATTTCACGGTAAAAGGCGGGCGGGTGAGCAGGAAACTCATCTGCGGTAGCGCCCCCTCTCTTTGTCCCGCTCTCTGTCCCTGGGCCGCTCCCGCTCCCGTCTGGGCCCGGTTCGCTCGCGCTCTCGCTGCCGCTCGCGTTCTCGCCGGCTGCTCACCACCGCCTGCGTCCGCCGTAGGAAGTCGTCCACGCGCATATCGTAGTCGTGCTGCTGAAACCGGGGCACGACCATCAGACCCGGCCGACGGCGCGCCGCCCGACGACAAAGGCGGGAGGACTCACCGGACTGGACGCGAAAGCGCGGTGCGACGGCGGCGCCGCACGCTGTTTGTCTCGGAAGCGAGGGGGCGGAGCCTCGTGCGGCGCCATCGGGTGGTGGTGGTAGGCCTGATGCGGTGGCGGCGGGTGGTTATGGTGGTGGTAATAGGGCGGGTGGTGGGGGGCCGGCTGCTCCACGCCGGGGTACGTCGCCTGCTCGTGCATGCAAATGTGCAGATATAAGCCTACGTTTTCCATTCGGCGGCCATCTTGCGACAGAAGATTCCTCTAACATAGCTGACGCGAGGTTAACCGTTTAACAACTCTAATGATGTTGACAATAGGGTTGTTCCGATCGTTTTTTTTTTGTTTTTTTTTTGAGTTTCTGCCGATCCTGATATTTCCCGATCAGATTGTTTTTTTTTGCTCCCGATTCAATTCCAATCATTCCCGATAATTTTTCCCGATCAAATACATTTTGGCAATGCATTAAGAAAAAAATGAATAAAACTCGGACGAATATATACATTCAACATACAGTATTTGTTTATTATGACAATAAATCCTCAAGATGGCATTTACATTATTAACATTCTTTCTGTGAGAGGCATCCACAGATAGAAAGACTTGTAATTCTTAAAGGATAAATGTGACTTTGTATATTGTGACTAAATATTGCCATCTAGTGTATTTGTTGAGCTTTCAGTACATGATACTGTAGCCATGCCCCAATGCATGATGGGAAGTGGTATCTTCTCTGCGTTGGGAAATAACATAGGGTGCTAAGAAAAAGATCAACTACTACCTTTCTTCCCCACATTGCTTCCCATGATATTTCTAATCGTAGGTAGAGGGATTGTAAGGCTTTAGGCAATTAAAAAAAAGGCTCCAAAGGCTGCCAAAATTCGCTCTACTCATTTTACGCTGCCTTTTATCTCTCTATATTAGGTAAAACGGCACCATTACAGATTGAGCGCGACAATGCGCGAGTGGGTCGTGCAGCGCATGCATTAATTGCGTTAAATATTTTAACGTGATACATTTTTGAAAAAATTAATTAATAACCGCCGTTATTGGGATAAATTTGATAACCCTACCTTAAGCCTAAATTAAAGACTCTGGATGAGTGTAACATATTATGCAACGTTAAATACAATTAGAAAACGATTTAATTAAAAAATATACTGTACATATATTAAAAAAAGGCCGATATTTTTTTGCCGATTCCGATACTTTGAAAATGACGTGATCAGATCTCATCTCTAGTTGACGTCATTGTAGACTCTACAGTGATGTGCTCATATGTCAGTGTTCATTCGAAATTGTTGGAAACCTTTTATCTATTCATGGACTAAAACTTTTAAAGTTTATAGAGGAAAACAATCTGAAACTTAAGTTTTCGTTGACTAAAACTAGATGAGGACATACACATTTTGAAATAACTAAAATATCACTAAGACTAACAAGTATTTTCATCCGTAAGACTAAGATAAATATTAAAAGGGTTGCGAAAAAACACTGCATAAAATGTTAATAAAACCAAATACATAAAATTTAAGGCGTCCAAACCATTTAAACTGGGACACCGGTCTCATGTTTCAACACCATTTCAACAGCGCTAGACGTCCAGTCCATTTTGCCCGGAAGGGGGCGAATGAACAAAACAGATTGGACATTTAGCGCTGGCAGCCAATGAGGTTCCTATAAAGGGCCAAATTCATTTACGCATACAGAATAACGTATATAAGAATATAAGACTGTGTTTTGCATTGAAATAAGACTGAAAAAGAGGGGTTGTCTTATATTCGCGGTCTAGACATTATACGCATTCACGACGCTAGATGGCACCGGATATCATTGAAGCTATGCTCTGTCATGACAGATCTCAGCTACTCAAGTTTAACCAGTTTGCATTAGTTTATTGCAATGTTTTTCCTTATTCAGATTTGTTTCAAGACTACAGTTAGACTTCACTTTGATGGTTACTGGAATTTTGTTGTTTTATCACAATAGATTGGTTTATTTACATTTCAAAAACCAGAAGGCATTCATTTACGAATGTGATTGCACTTTAGATTACATATTTAAATGTTCAGATATTAAGATTTGAATGAGGCAAAATGACATACTTTTGCTCTCAAATGTATTGTTATAATTAGAGATGTCCCGATCGATTGGATGGTCCGATCACGTCATTTTCAAAGTATCGGAATCGGCAAAAAAATATCGGCCATGCCTTTTCGTAATAAATATATATATATATATATATATATATTTTTTTTTTTTTTAATTTATTGATTTATTTTTTCATTAAATCATTTTCTAATTGTATTTAACGTTACAGACATAATATGCTACACTCATCCAGAGTCTTTAGTTTAGGCTTAAGGTAGGGTTATCAAATTTATACCGACAACGGCGGTAATTAATTTTTTAGAAAATGTATCACGTTAAAATATTTAACGCAATTAATGCACGCGCTGCACGACCCACTCACTGCATTGTCGCGCTCAGTCTGTAATGGTGCCGTTTTGCCTATATATAGAGATAAAAGGCAGCGTACAATGAGTAGAGTGAATTTTGGCAGCCTTTGGAGCCTTTTTTTTTAATTGGCTAAAGCCTTACAATCCCTCTACCTACGATTAGAAATATCATGGGAAGCAATGTGGGGAAGCATGGTAGCAATTGATCTTTCTCTCAACACCTTATGTTATTTCCCAACGCAGAGAAGATATATCAATTGGTAGCACTACGCACAGTCATGGTTCCACTTCCCATCATGCATTTGGGCATGCCTACAGTATCATTTACTGAAAGCTCAACAAATACACTAGATGGCAATATTTAGTCACAATATACAAAGTCACAAGTCTTTCTATCCGTGGATCCCTCTCACAGAAAGAATGTTAATAATGTAAAATTTATCGGGAATGATCGGAATTGAATCGGGAGCAAAAAAAAAAAAAGCAATCGGATCAGGAAACATCGGGATCGGCAGATACTCGAACTAAAATGATCCGGATCGGATCGGGAGCAAAAAAACATGATCGGAACAACCCTAGTAGTAATATTTACTTAAAGTAAGTGGAAGAATGACATATTAATCTGTTAACTAGCCTTTAACACTCAAAACAAGTTGGGAGAAAATTATTTGACTAAATCTAATAAAAAATATCAGATTAAGACGTATAAATTTGCAGTGTCAAAGTTAATAGAGGTCAATACAGATTTATTTTGCATTAATCATTTAGCCTATCAAACATGGCCGGAACAACCCTAGTTATAACCATTCGTTTCGGCTGTACTGTAATTATTTTCTGTATAAAAATTTGGTGTTCAAAAAGTCTTTTTTCAAACTTGAGTCTTGAAAAAGACGGGGTCGTCTTATAATCAGGGCCCTCTTATATTCAGGCCAATACAGTAAATAAGGTCTACAAAGTGGACAGTGTGTGTACACACACACTCATTGACTTGAAAGTTATGTGGCATCAATGTCCTGTCGCAAAATGGCCAACAAGTGAGGTCGCCTGGTTGGATTGACTCATGCGCATCAGATATCTAGCATTGCATGCATATATATACACGGCGGACATACCAAAGTCTGCCAGGGTGGTGGCGGTCCTACGTTGTGGTGGTAGTCGCGCATGTAGTCGTATGACTGGCGAAAGAACAGGAAGGCACGGTTAGGTATCAAGTATACTGTACTACTAAAGTAGAATATCATCAAGCACAGTCTAATGAAGGGGCCCCAAACATTTGCGCGGAGGATTAGTTTTTTTGTTTGTTTTTTTAATCATTGCAGAAGCTAGCATAGCTCAAGCCATGTCAGTTTTCATCAGTTAGTTTTCATCAGTTAGCAGATTTGTGAACCGAATGGTTTAGAATAGAATAGAACGCCTTTATTGTCATTACACAAAGTGTCATGAGATTCAAAGCTGCCCCATAGTGCGCACACACACACAAAAAAAAAATCACAAAACATTTTGGAACACTGAAATTCTTTATTAAAGTTCAAATAAAATTTTCAATCGAAAAAAACTAGTAGGTTGCCATTGTTGATGTCAATAATTATACAATTCTCATGGTCATAAAATCAGTCGCACCCAAGCGCCAGCAGATGGCGACAAAAAAGTAACAATTGCACATGACCCTGTTCTGTCATTTTAATCTGTTTGAGCGGGGCATGTGCGTTAATTGCATCAAATATTTTAACGTAATTAATTTAAAAAATTAATTACCGCCCGTTAACGCAGTCATTTTGACAGCCCTAAATTTAATACAGTAAATACCTCAAGAGACGAAAGCACACTCACCCCGTTGAGGAAAACATCTCGTCTGACATTGGAGAAGCGCCTAGAAAACATGCACAAGCTATTAGCGACAGGCGACGCGGGCCGATTTCTGGGAGTCTCACCTGTCCAGCGGCTGATTGCGCAGATCCTGGATGAAGCCTGAAAAGCAAAAAAAAAAATTAGATTGTCGCCACGAGCGGCAAGAAAGCCGGATTTCGCGAAAGACAATATTCGGGGCTCCCTCTCTCGGACTCCGGTCTCACAACCTGATCGCTGGTTGAAGTCCGGACAATCGGCCCGAGGTCGCTTCCTGCCGTGGAGGTCGTACTCTTCGAGACGACGCCTACGTGAACAAGTTGACACAAGTTGAGTCGGAAGCGCAGTCGCCGGCAGGTTGTACAAGAGTCAGACCAAAAAAAAAAAAACAAAAAAAAAAAAAAACAAACATACTCAACCTTCAAAGCACCTCGACGAGACTCTGCAAACCTGTCTCAGAGTCTCGCCCGTCTGTCGCACCGATGCTTACTTTTACTCGCTCAGTCCCTTAGTGAGTGGTACAAGCAAATAAATCTGTCTGCATTTTGTGCAACTGACTTGGGAGATCTTCCCCATGGTGAGCTTGATGGTACAGTGCGGGATAATGACGTCAAGTGATACATATTTTAGCTTGCAAATGACATGACTCCAAAATAGAATTTCTACAGAAATTGCGCAGGGATGCTTTACTCTGCTTGTTGCCAACTTTTTCCCCACTTTCCAACGGAACTGACAGATGGTCATTTTTTTCGTTCGCACTGGCCGTGTTCCACCAAAAATCTAACTGAAAACCAATTTGCTGAAAAAAAAAAAAAAAAAAAACTGCTAAAACCATGCAAAACATAAGCATCTCCAAAAATGTGAAACACCAAAAAACCGTAGAAACTGCGAAAAAGCAAAAACGAGTGTGAAAAATAAACTGTGGAAAATTGAACCACCACAGAAAACCTCTCAGACCTTTCAAAACTGGAAAAACTATGAAAAGCTTAAATCGTGAAGACTAATGAACACTAAAAATGCACAATGTAAACGACCGACTGACAAAACACTGCAAAACTAATGCAGTTATCACATAAATATGTGATTGAAAAACCTAACTGCAGAAAATGGTCAAATAAAATCTAAAACTCTTTAAAAATTGTAAAAACTATAAAAAAACCGCAAAAGTTGAGGACCACAAAAAAGTGCAAAAACACAAAAGTGCAAAGAACCGCAACAAAAAAAACATTGGCCAGTGTAAAAGCATCCCCGCATCTCTTTTTAAAGAAGTTGATGTTAAAATATCAATTATGTTGCCACGATAGATTTCAATCAAATAAATTGTTAACTCTTTCGATGTCAAAGGCAACATCATGTGGTGTCAAGTCATCCTTCAGTTGTGAATTTTAACGACCTCACCACTAGCAAACGTCTAATCCATATGAAGTGTGAGTAGTATTGGATGTCTGTCGCCGTCAGTGTTTTTTTGTTTTGTTTTTCAACCAACGCCAAAGGAGGCGGAGCCACAGGTTGCCTGACCTCGTCGGTCTATGAGTCATCTGGTCCTGAAGTTGTCTTAGTCTTTGTGGTTTGTCCCATGGGTGCTTGTATTCAACTAGTCAGTCCCTAGTAACCATTTGTAGCTTATCTAATGTTAACACTTTATATGGCAAATGTCTCTTTAGGGTCATTATTTAAAAAAAAAAAAAAAAAAAAAAAATCAGCATCCACCTACATGGACATCATGACTCATGTAAACCAGCAGTGGTAATGGGGGAGAGGGGGGAAAAAAACAAAAAAAAAACTTTCGGGCTAAAATAATGATTGGAAATTATATACATTATTCCTTCTGCGTGGCCTGATGAAAATGCCAGTGGTTGGGGATCACCGATGTAGACCACAGGCCCGCAATGGCCAAAATCAAGAGCGTAGGTTTGCATAGGAACGGTAGGGACAAAACACTACCAATATTTCAAGATGGTCAAATTTTTCCCAACTTTTAAGCAACCTTATTTGCATTATATAACGTGTTCAGTTATATAGATCATGTAGATTGTCTACCCATATGTTGTAACGATAGAATTGAACAAATACAGTACTTACAGTGGGGAGAACAAGTATTGGATACACTGCCAATGGGTTTTCCCATTGACAGTGTATCCAATACTTGTTCTCCCCACTAGGAGTGGGAACCTCTTGGTACCTCACGATACGATTAGCAATACAAAGCTCACGATAACGATGATCTGAGGATATAGCGATACAACGATTATCGATACATTGGTCAGGAAATCATTCTCTGATATTCAACAAAAAACAAGCTTCTGCTGTGAATTGGAATGAGTTTATCACTAGTAGACGTCCAATCCATTTGAACTGGGAGGGTGGCAGCGAATGAACATTCGTTCGGATTGAACGTCTATGGCCGTCAGTGGCAGCCAATGCCAGGCAATGGAGTAATTTTGGGCCATTTAAGTTCATTTACCTGTTGATTTTCAGTTACTTCCTGTTTATTTTGGGGTATTTTACGGGTCACTTGCTGTTTATTTTGCGTTACAGAACAGGAAGTGACCTGAGAATCGCCCAAATGAATAGGCATTGACTCAAACTCAACAGGAAATGACCTGTAAATGCCCTAAAATTAACAGAAAGTTACCTGAAAATGCCCCGAAAATCGGACCGAATGACTGAATGCTCTGGTTTTGAATGAATGAATATTTTATATATATATATATATATATACATATATTAAAATATATATTTTTACATATATATCAGAGGTTGCGCTAGACTTTTTCGTTGTCATTTTGACTGACGGTCATAAAAATCCGGTCATAATCTATTTTTACCCGTCACTTAAATTTTTAAAATGCTGATAATGACATTGTGGTGACCCTTTGTTTGGCATTTGTCCGAGCGCGTTATCGGCTACGACACAGTCACGTGACAGAGACACTTAAGAGCCGCGCGCGTTCCGGCTTGAATAGAGAGTTCACAGAGAGCAGCAGAGCTACAGCGGCTGGACACAGCAATTCGAGCTAACAAGACTCTTAACATTGCATACCGCTTCAACATATTCAATAGTATTTAGTTTTAATTCATTTTAAATTAATATTCTGTCCGAACAAGTTTAACAGAGAATCCACACCGTGCCACCAAACATCAAGCAGAAGAATATGTAACTTTTTCTCCGCAGTGACAAAAACAGCTGACTGTGGCCCCAGTAGGTTGGCTACATATGGAACAATGAAATTAACAGTTCACCTGCTGTGGCCTGAACGGAGTCTTACACCTTCCTCCTGGTGCGCATGGACTTGAATTGCGTGCCCGCTTGTGCAGTCCCACTTTTTTCACCTCTTTTATCAACACCATCGTCGTTTTGGGGCTTTTTGAAGAAACTTTGGACACTCGGTTGCCTTGACATTTTTCAGAATAAGGCCAACGACGTCATGCATCAAGACAAACAATAGCTAATATGCTCACTCGCCACCCTGTGGTCTGGGGTGTGAATTGCAACCTGTCAAAATGACAGATGGACTTGTTTTTTTCGTCACCGTTTTAAAAAATCGGTCAACGACGGAAAATATTCGGTTAACGCCACCCCTGATATATATATATATATATATATATTTATATATAGAGCTGAAACGAGTACTCGAGAAACTCGAGTAACTCGAGTTTAAAAACTGATCCGAGTAATTTTATTCACCTCGAGTAATCGTTTATTTTGACAGCTCTAAGCATCACGTTTTGCTCGGACGACTTTTAATGCGGGACAACGCGCTGTCACGTGCGGAGAGGAAGAAGGGGAAGAAAAAAAAAAAAAAAAAAAAAAACTTACTGCAGCCGACAGCCGCCACATACGACGCCGACGTTGCTAAATACTAGCCCGCACGATGCTACGTTGGTACAGGTAGCGTTTGATAAGTCTCAGAGATCACATGTATGTTGAGCTAGATGCTTAATGAGACTCGGCCGCGTCTGGGCAGCATTAGTAAACAGTCGCCATCTTAAAGCAGTAGAGCGCTAAGCGCTAATAAAGAGCGCTAAGCGCTAATAAATAAGATTAACGTTACTGTCGCTACTAGCTCACGTAACGTTAGCCCTGGGGAGGGCTTGGTTTCAATTAATTATGACCACTGTCGATGCGTGGCTAACGTGTCTTACATACAGGCTTTAACATAACATTGTGGAGTGATGAGGGTGTAAAATAAAAACTTAATCATGCTAACTATCAATTTTAGCTCAGTAGTCATTGCTGGATAAAACACCAAGTAGCACTGGTCCCTAATGTGCTCCAATACAGCCTGTATCATACATTTATTTTGAACACTGCAAAAACTCAAAATCCTATCAGGACTTACAGTTTAGACTAACTTAAAACTTAACTAGAACTTAAAAATTGCTTGACACAAAGAGAAATTCAATTGAAACACGTGGGAAAAAAATCCTAACTTTTAAGTGATGTGTGTTATCAAGCGTAACGGCATTTTTAGGTAAGATATATATATATATATATATATTTTTTTTTAAATAAGATCAAAGATTTTTGAGTGTAAGCAGTGAATTAGTCTTTTTTTAAATTCTAGTTACATCTGCGATGCAATTGTTGGCTGTTTTCAACAATATACATCGAAAATAAAGACATTGACTGAAAATGGTTCAAGATTAGATGAAATGTCTTGTTTTCTCATGTAAATTTATAGTTGCTCTTCACCTTAAAATATATTTATTTTATCCGATTACTCGATTAATCGATAGAATTTTCAGTCGATTACACGATTACTAAAATATTCGATCGCTGCAGCCCTAATATATATATATTTTTAAATTGACACCTTTTTAAAACTATATCTCGATTCTTGACAGGAGCATATCGATAACCTTTTGGGATACAAAGTATCACGATATATCACCATTTCAATATTTTGTCACACCCCTACTCCCCACTGTATGTTGAATGTATATATCCGTCTTGTGTCTTCTTTCCATTCCAACAATAATTTACAGAAAAATATGGCATATTTTATAGATGGTTTGAATTGTGATTAATTACGATTAATTTTTAAGCTGTGATTAACTCGATTAAAAATTTTAATCGTTTGACCGCCCTACTTTATATTCTACTTTTCATTCATTAAAAAAAAAAAAAAAAAAAATACAATTGAGACCTGGCATCTACATATATGGACATGACATGTATAGCAAATGTTGATGTGATGTTCACGTTTGTGGGCCCCAGGTCTTTATGGGGTTAAAAATAGTCACTTGCCCAATAAAGGCTGGGGGGGGGGAGGAAAAAAAATATAAAATGAGGTCCAAAACTTCTCAAATCTTTTTCTCTCCCCTCTATTTGTGCTGTCTGGCCTGCAAAACAAAGCAACTACATAAAGAAACTATTTCATTGAATGATCTAATAACTTTTTTTTTTTTTTAACTCAAATAATTCCTAAAATTGATTTATAACTCAGGCCTCATTCCTGTCAGTCCACTGGCCACAAAGCCTGCTTAGTTGGCCCCAGAGTCCACCCAGCCACACCCCTAAAATCTTTCCGCTTCCGACATTTAGTTTGGTCTCACGGGTCAGTCCAAATCTAAGTCGTAATGAAAGGTGTCATATTAGTAGTAATAATACTGTGACTTACACACTTTGAAAGAAATCAAAGGTTAGGGGTCAACATACCGCTTGTGATGTAAAAGTGGACTTTGGATTCTACAAAGTTTGTTTCCACATCTGTGTCCTTTTTAAAAGGAACCCTCTTACTCTGAAAGGGTCGTGATGGAGTTGGCGCTGCAGTCCTGTCAGTCGCCACACAAAAGCCCCACCCGTAGCCAAGTAAACCTGCCTTGGCAGACTTTTTTTTTTTCTCTCTTTTTTTTTTTTAAGTCCATCAAACAAACACTAGAGTTCATTAGAGCACGCGCACGCACGCACGGCAACTAAAGGTCCCGATTGGGTGCGTGCGTGCGGGGCTCTGGCTTTTTTAAAATGTTCTCTCTCTCGGTCGCTTTTATCAGTTCCATCTTTTACCTGATTGGACAAGTGGATCATCCGGTGAGCCCGCCCACTTACTTGCCCTTTGAAAAAGCAAAAGAGTCCAGGCGGAGGCGACAGTCCCTCTCTTTTCCCTTCGCCCCTTCCGTTAGTCCAGCCCAGTCCATCTAGATTAGGCTAGCTTCAACTCGCTACCCGCAAAGAGATCGAGTCATACAAACGGCAAAAAGACTCTCCGGGAAAACTCCAGAGCCAGCGACGTCCGGCGGCGGCAGGTGGCCTGAGCGCGACGGGAAGCGGGAGGAGGAGCTCGAGGATTGGCTAACCTTCCCGGCTCGCGCAGCGGCGGGCGGCCGCGGGGTCGCGTTTCCGAAGGGGTCTCGCGCTTGTGGCGGACGCGCCGCGCCACCTGCTGGATGTCCACGCTCTCGTCCAGGGGGAACAATGCGCACAGTTGAGCGCCCACGTCCGGCTGGATTTCCTGAAAACCGTTCAACAATATATTAAGAGTTGTCGCGATCACATATTTCTGCTCCCGAGTCACCCGATTGTGAGGATCTTTGGATACAGAGTACCGATCAGATACCTCAACAATTAAATTAAAAAACTTTCTTTTGAAAATACCATTGTCCTTCTCATTTTTTTGCATAGACTTCACTATTAATTACTCCACTACTGCTGCATGTTTTGTTGCACCCCGGGAGATGATAAAAGAGTGGAAAACCGTTCACAGATGGTGAGTACATGAAGGAGACATTCATCAAGTTATCAGAACACCTATAGACCCTACTCACGTGACATCACAGCCACGCCCCCGCGCCATGTTGTCCGTATACTCGTCATGTTAATGCATTAGCGCTTCGTAAATTCCTCCTATTATGGCGTGTTTTTCTGCACGTTAACATTAATAATCAAAATGGTGAAGTCGTGCGTGGCGGTCGGTTGCAAAAACAGAGTAGACGGAGAGACTTGAAGTTTTACCGTATTCCGAGAGACCCGAAGAGGAGACCGAGATTGACTGCTGCAATTCGACGAGAAAACTGGGCTCCAAACGACTACCACAGATTATGTAGTAGTCATTTTATATCTGGTAAGATGCATTTAATATATATTTAGAGGGTTTTGGGCTGACAACCACAATTAAGATCATTACTAGGCTAATCGCCGACAACATACACTCAGACGTTGTAAATGAACTACCTGAAAATATATAATTATAAGGGGATAATCAGACAGTTGTCATACAATTAATTTACAATTTCACTATTGAGGTCAAAAGCCAAAAAATAAATTCAACTAGGGACAATCTGGAGTAGTGCTATCGCACTTCATATTTATTACATATTATATATGTATGTAGTGAGAGTGCCATCGCTAAACCATATAAACATTAAAAGCCCTAGCTCCATTGACAAATGACATGAAATACATTAGACTTGACAGTAGATGCTAGCAAGAACAAAAGATTTTGAATTGAAAATTTCGTAACTCACCTTCCGAGCACAAGATTCCTGCCGAATTTTCGTGTACGAGGACCTGTTTCACCCAACCAGCAACGTAGCATTTATAAGCCTCCAAGCTCTTAAAGTTTTTCAAACTTTCGTGAGAATAGGCTGATTTTGTGTGGACAAGATAGTTGTAAATATCAGGATAGCAGATGTCAGGCAAAGACGGCGAAGCCAGCGGGTCAAAAAACATCGATTTAGGCATCAAATACGGATCTGGCGAATGGATAAACTGAAGCTTTTCCACGTAACGCCTTTTATGCAACGCATCCAATGAGTTTACAGCGTCAGATAACACCGGGGCTTCCATGAATTGCTCTATAACTTGCGCGACTAATTGAAAACAATGAGAATAGGTCTAAAAAATAGGTACAATATGGCGGCCGGAAACAGCGACACGCCCATTTTGTGACGTAGGTGAGTAGGGTCTATTTGCAGACTTCAAAAACAAAACAGATAAGGAAATTAAAGAGGTAAGAAAATCAAAGACATGCCCAGATAAGGGGCATGTTATGCACGTTCCATTTTGTTGTTTCAAAAACCTCAAAAATGAAATCAAAAATCAGATTTCTTTATTGCATTTCTATAATTTCATAAAAGCAATGAAACAAGTCATTAATATTGTAATGAAGGTAAACTTGAGGTGGCTTCGTACAACAGAGTAGTCACGTGGTGCGTTGGATGCACAGCAGAGAAAATATTAAATCATGAACGCTCATTATGTATTTTTAGCCGACAGTCATTTTGATAGTAGGCTAATATACCTAATAAAGATACATACAGCATGTGTTGCCTTCATTAAAGGCTTTTAATTTTTTGTGGCTCCAGACATATTTGTTTTTTGTTCCAATATGGCTCTCAACATTTTGGTTTGCCAACCTCTGGATTAGGTCAAGCACTGTCACGATCGTGACAGGCTACCGGATTGCTACTGCGCACGCGTGCACAGACAATCAGCCCGATTTCCGATCACATGATCAGGACATCCCTAGTTGAAAATGATCATTTATCTTCTTCTACGTGTACTTTATTTTCACTATTTGTATTGTGATTTCCGTTTGCATTTCTTCATGATATTGCGAGTGATCATTTGCGAAACATTGATGAGGGGACTTTGAACGCAACCCAGTTTATGTTTGCACTTCTAAAAACATTGTTTTTCAATGTACTTGTATCACTCAAATGCTGGTTTGAGTTGAATTATTACAATTATTAATTTTTTTTTTGGGGGGGGGGGGGGGGGGGGAACTTCACGTACAAGAAAAAAAGGACATTTATCAGGCCAGCCGGCTCTACCAATGAGATATCCCTTATCTTTATTTTAAGGGAGTTGGCAACCCTAACAGCAGCTAACGTTACTGTTTACATTGACCAACGCTGGACTGCTCCAGCAATGGCGGCCACCACTAGAGGGCGACTGCCACAAATCTCCAATTAGTCAATAAAGGGCTATTTTGACGAGAGAATAAGCGCCTAAAAAGCAAACACTTATTTGGGCTTCGTTCGTTTTGTAGGTTCTATTAGGAGTGGGAACCTCTTGGTACCTCACGATACGATACGCGAAACAAAGCTCACGATAACGATGATCTGGCGATACAATGATTATCGATACATTGGTCAGGAAATCATTCTAGGATATTCTACACACAACGAATTAACAGAAAAACAAGCTTCTAGTGTGGATTGGAATGAGTTTATCACGAGTAGACGTCCAATCCATTTCAGTGGCAGTCAACGATTAGGTCATTTAAGGTCTCACTGGAATGGCACCAAACAAAAGTTCCAGCATCATCACCTTGTCCAAAGCAGATTCTTGGACAAGGTGATGATGCTGGAACTTTTGTTTGGTGCCGTTCCAGTGAGATTTACAAAGATGACCGCCTGAAGAAGACATCAAAATTCCCTCAGTCCTTGATGATATGGGGCTGCATGTCAGGCAAAGGCACTGTAGTTAAATCTTCAATAAATGCACAAGTTTACATTGAAATTTTAGACAGCTTTCTTATCCCTTCAATTGAAAAGACGTTTGTCATTTTCCAAGATGACAATGCATCATGCCACAATCCCAAAACTGTTAAAGCATTCCTTGCAGAAAGACAGTTAGGGCTGCAGCTATCGAATATTTTAGTAATCGAGTAATCGACTGAAATTCTATCGATTAATCGAGTAATCGGATAAAACTTATTTTTTTAGGTAAAGAGCAATTATAAATATACATAAGAGAAAAAAAAAAGACATTTAATCCAATATTGAACCATTTTCAGTCAATCAATGTCTTTATTTTCAATGTACATTGATGAAAACAGCCAACAATTGCATCTAAGATGTGACTAAAAAAAAAAAAAAAAAAATCACTGCTTTCACTCAAAAAACTTCTAGATCTTATTAAAAAAAAACATTCCAAAAATGTAATTACACTTGATAACACACATCACTTGACACCTACGTGTTTTTCCCCACGTGCTTCAATTTAATTTCCATTTGTGTCAAGCTATTTTAAAGTTTTAATTAAGTTTTAAAGTAATCTAAACTGTAAGTACTGGTAGGATTTTTGAGTTTTTGCAGTGTTCAAAATAAATGTATGATACCGGCTGTATTTGTTAAGATAATTATCGGGGTTTGATTCATTAAATGTTTCCTTGGTTGGTTGATTGAATATTTGCTTATGCTCATATATACCATAAATAGTACATACTGCCATATTCTTCTTACTTCTAGTTATGCTTATGCTCATATATACCATAAATAATACATACTGCCATATTCGTCTTACTTCTAGTTATGCTTATGCTCATATATACCATAAATAATACATATTGCCATATTTTTCTTACATATATAACCAGTAAATGATCATTGCTTGCCATACCAGATTGTAGTATAATGCTTAAGTGTTACAAAGTGTAGAAAGAGGGTCGGAGTGGCTTCATGGCCGCGCCGTTGCGTAACTGGACCTTCCAGACAACCCCAGCACCTGGGGTTTGGACTTTCGCCTAGCCCTTCGAGGACGATTTTCCATCCGAGGACATCTTCCGGGGCCACAGCGGTGCACAACTGGAAGTGTTTGGACTATTCTGCTGATTGTTTAACGTTGCATAACTAAAAGTGTCTGCATTATTTTGACTGCTTATATATTATTTTGACTGTTTATATGATTGTTTACATAAGCTCTTGCTCCACACACGTGTATCACTTAAATTCCACCTACATGCACACACATAGCCAATAAAAAAACCACATGGGTGTCGCCAGCTTGCTTTCCCCTCCCTCAGGGCGACGCCCATTTTGTTCAGGGAAAACCCCTAAATAAAATACCAAGGAGGGTTTTTTTCCTTTAGATCAATCTTGGTGGCTACTGAGTCACATGTTTGACCTCCTTGGCCAAGAAAACTGAGTGTCTTCTCTCCTTATTTTTGGGCAATTTTACAATGTCTACCTAAGGATCTAATTTTGAACTTGACAGTATTGGAGCACATTTATTCAGTAATGACTACTGAGCTAAAACTGACAGTTAGCTTTATTATGTTTTAATTTTACACCCTCATCACTAGTCTACAGCGCTGTGTTTTTACAGATTAAATAAAGCCTGTATGTAAGACAAGTTAGCCACGCATCGACAGTGGTCATAATCAATAGAAACCTAGCCCTCCGAAGGGCTAACGTTACGTTAGCGAGTGACAGCAACGTTATATTTATTAGCGATGAGAAGTCTACTGCTCAAAGATGGCGGCCGTTTACTAACGCTGCCCAGACGCGGCCGAGTCTGGCATTTCGCATCCAGTCTTGAATGCATGCAATATCTATGAGACGCATCGGACACTACCTGCTACCAAACTAGCATCATGCGGCCGTAGTTTTTAGCAACGTCGGCGTAGTTTGTAGCGGCTGTCGGCTGCGGTAAGTTTTTTTTTTTTTTTGCTTCCTCCTCTACGCACGTGATGTCAGCGCGTTGTCCCGCATTAAAAGTACTCCAGGCAAAACGTGAGGCTTAGAGCATTCCTCGAGGTGAATAAAATTACTCGGATCAGTTTTTAAACTCGAGTTGCTCGAGTATTTGTTTCAGCTCTACATCCAGTCAATGTCATGGCCTGCAAATAGCCCTTTACACCTTTTTAAAAACGTTATCTCGATTCTTGGCAGGAGCATATTGATAACCTTTTGGGATACAAAGTATCACGATACATCACCATTTCGATATTTTGTCACACCCCTATTCTATACCAAGGGTGAGCAAAACGGTTCTCAAGGGCCGTAGTGGGTCCTGGTCTTTGTGTAAACTGTTTCAGCAGACAGTTTAACCAATGAGGTTTCTGCTGAAACAAGAAGCACCTGACTGTGCTCAACTGATTGCACTTGCAAGACACCAGATTGGAGAAAAGGTTTCCTCTTGATGGGTTGGAACGGAAAAAAATTTGCCCACCCTACCCACCGACGTCACAAAATCACGTGATCGCTGTATGGTTCCGCCCCCTTGTCCGTCATTTTGTGTCTGTGTTATCAATGGTCTCAATTGATCGAGCAATTTATAATGCATTTCATGGAAGACCCGGTGCTTTCGGATGCCGTAAACTCACTTGATGCGTTGCATAAAAGGCGTTATGTGGAAAAGCTTCAGTTTATCCATTCGCCAGATCCATATTTGATGCCAAAATCGATGTTTTTTGACCCGCTGTCTCCGTTAGCTACCCTGATATTTACAACTATCTTGTCCACACAAAATCAGCCTATTCTCACGAAAGTTTGAAAAACTTTAAGAGCTTGGAGGCTTATAAATACTTCGTTGCTGTTTGGGTGAAACAGGTCCTCCTCCACGAAAATTCGGCAGGAATCTATCTTGTGCTTGGAAAGGTGAGTTACGAAATTTTCAATTCAAAATCTTTTGTTATTGCTAACATCCACTGTCAAGTCTAATGTATTTCATGTCGTTTGTCAATGGAGTTAGGGCTTTTAATGTTTATATGGTTTAGCGATAGCACTCTCGCTACATACGTACGTGTATGTTGTCGGCGATTAGCCTAGCAAAGATCTTAATTGTGGTTGTCAGCCCAAAACCCTCTAAATATATATTAAATGCATCTTACCAGATATAAAATGACGACTACATAATCTGTGGTAATCGTTTGGAGCCCACTTTTCTCGTCGAATTGCAGCAGCCCATCTCGCTCTCTTCTCTCCGGGTCTCTCGGAATCCGGTAGAACTTCAAGTCTCTCCGTCTTCTCCGTCTATCTTCTCTGTTATTGCAACCGACCGCCACACACGCCTTCACCATTTTGATTATTAATGTTAACGAGCAGAAAAACACGTCGTAAATAGGAGGAATGTACGTAGCCGTAACAGTTAAACATGATGTGTTGACGGACAATTGGGCGGCACCAGTCAGGAGGAAGGAGTTGGGACGTCACGTGGGTAGGGTCTATACCATTTTTTTTTGTCCGAAATTTCCCTCCGGCCATAGCGGTCTTACTTGTCCGTCGCGTCCGATCTTGACGGGCTTATGCTCGTTCCAGGGGTTGGAAAGGTGCGCCGTCTTGGTGAAGGGAAGCTCCCGCCTGCGGATCCGGGCAAAGACGTGAGGTCTCCGCGCGTCGAGAAACCCGTGCGCATCGGCGGCTCACCTGCACAGCCAGTCAATCTTGAAAACGCCGCCCAGCATCTTCGCGTTCATGCCGGCGGGAAGCACCCAGTGGATGGGAGAGCCGCCGTGGAGCGATTCCGAAGCCAGGCGTGCGAAACCTAGCGACGCGCTCGGATTACTATTTCGCTTTCGGGCAAGCGGGCGGGCGAGCGAACTCACCTTGGAATTTCCCGCTCTCCCGTACGGAGAAGACCAGAATGACGCTGCGAGCCGAGCGGAAAGCCGCGTTCAGCTTCTTCTCGTTGACGGGCAGCGTCGACCAGACGCCCTGTCGGAAGACGTGTAAGGAATCGAGGACAAAAAGGACTGAAAAGCCAAGCGTCTCCTTACTTTGGCTTTGGCGAGCGAGACATTCTCGTGGTTGTTGCTTTTGATGACAAAGTAGCGCGACTCGCGCAGGATGTAACGAAGGTGGCCGCCCGGATCTGCGGAGAAACGGCAAGTGAGGTGAGCGAGCGTTCGTTCGTTCGGCCTCCCGGTTCCGACGGGGGACTTACGAACGGCTCGCACCGACGAGGAAAGCTTCTCGCGTTTCTCCTCGGAACCTTGACGACAAGGAGCGGTTACACGAGAGTCCCGTCACCCCGACCCCACCCGGGGGAGCCCCGCCTACCTGAAGCGTCGGAGGCCGAGTGAGCCGATTCGCCGTCATCGGAAAAAGTGACGGAGGATGCCGAGCGCGAGTCCCCCGCCTCGCTGCGCGTGTCGTAGTCGTTACCCTCGCCGCGCCGCTCGTATTCCTCCTCGTCTTCCTCTTCCTTCTCGCCTTCCTCCTCCTCTTCGCCTTCTTCCTCCTCTTCTTCCTCCTCGCCTTCCTCTTCCTCCTCCTCTCCCTCTTCTTCTTCCTCCTCCTCTTCCTCATCCTCTACTTCTTGCTCTTCCTCGCCCTCCTCGTCGGGGGAGGAGCTTCCAGAACGACGTTCCGGCGCGTACTCCGGCGCCTCGTCCTCCTCTGATTGGTTGTTGTCCCGGTGACGTGAGGAACTGCTCTGCCGCTTCTGTACGCGCAGCAAATAAATAAATAAATAAAATCGTGAAAAGACAAAAATATCACAATACGCCGGCGATACAATAGGTGGCGACAACACTACCTGCTTGTCAGAGTCCCCAGGCGAGCGCCTGCGTCGGGCCCGTTCACTTCCGCGGCCGGCGTCTCGCCGTCTCTTTCGCTCGGCATAGTCGCCTCCCCCGCGATAGCCGCTCACGCGGTGGCGTCGGCGAGGACTGCTCGCCGACCTCTTGGAAGACGTCGACGAAAGGGCGGCTCTCTTATTAGCCGGAGACGAGCGGGAGGGGGCACGGCCGGAGCGCGGGCGCTTCCGATCGTGACATTCCGAACGCTCGCTTTTACGTTTGCTCCCTAGCGGACGGAAAAAAATATGAGGAAAAAGACGCGAAAACAGAAGGTCGCGCTACCTTTCTTGTCCGTGACGTGTCGCTCCGTTTGCGGGTTGTACAGCTCGTCGTCCTGATCCGGGGCTTCCGTCAAAATGTCTTCCAGGACATTGAGTTCACCATCTGCCGGAGTCAAAAATAGAGCTGAAACGAGTACTCGAGCAACTCGAGTTTAAAAACTGATCCGAGTAATTTTATTCACCTCGAGTAATCGTTTATTTTGACAGGTCTAAGCATCACGTTTTGCTCGGACTACTTTTAATGCGGGACAACGCGCTGTCACGTGCGGAGAGAAAGAAGGAAAAAAAAAAAAAACTTACTGCAGCTGACAGCCGCCACAAACGACGCCGACGTTGCTAAATACTAGCCCGCACGATGCTACGTTGGTACAGGTAGCGTCTGATGCGTCTCATAGAGATCACATGTATGTTGAACGAGATGCGAAATGACAGACTCGGCCGCGTCTGGGCAGCGTGAGTAAACAGCCGCCATCTTAAAGCAGTAGAGCGCTAAGCGCTAATAAATAAGATTAACGTTACTGTCGCTACTAGCTCACGTAACGTTAGCCCTGCGGAGGGCTTGGTTTCAATTAATTATGACCACTGTCGATGCGTGGCTAACGTGTCTCACATACAGGCTTTAACATAACATAGCATTGTGGAGTGATGAGGGTGTAAAATAAAAACTTAATCATGCTAACTATCAATTTTAGCTCAGTAGTCATTGCTGGATAAAACACCAAGTAGCACTGGTCCCTAATGTGCTCCAATACAGCCTGTATCATACATTTATTTTGAACACTGCAAAAACTCAAAATCCTATCAGGACTTACAGTTTAGACTAACTTAAAACTTAACTAGAACTTAAAAATGGCTTGACACAAAGAGAAATTCAATAGAAACACGTGGGAAAAAATCCTAACTTTTAAGTGATGTGTGTTATCAAGCGTAACGGCATTTTTAGGTAAGATATATATATATATACAGTGGTACCTCTACATACGAAGTTAATCCGTTCCAGGACCTTGTTTGTAAGTCGAAATGGTCGTATGTCGAGCAGGATTTTCCCATAGGAATACATTATAATTCCATTAATTCGTTCCACAGCCCAAAAACCTTCACTAAATCCTTAAAAAATACTGCTGGTACTATTACAAATGGCAATTACACATAGCAAAACAAATAAATTATAAATCAAAATCGGAATAATAATAATAATAATTCCTGTATTAATGTAACGAATCGGGTCCTAATGTGGCGGACGTTTTTTGCTGACCCTGAACGCACCGTGGGGCTGACGTGCCAGAGACAGACCGGTGAGCTTGAGTTTCACTTTCACTTTGAATGTTTTCTTGAGAACACCGTCAATTGCGGCAGACAGAAGGTGTTTTTGTTTTGAATAAGTTGTGAAATAAATGATAAAAACGTGGCGAAGTTGGCGATTTCTCTGGAGATGTTACCACAATAAGAATTGTCAGCTTAACTTATAAAGACTGGCGAACGATGGTCGGAGGAGGACCGTGGAGATGTATTGTTGAGCCATTTCACCCCACGCTCATATTTTTCTGTCATTTGCATCTTCATTTAGAAGGTAAGCGTCAACTTTTTCCTTGTTTCACCACCTGTACCAACCTTTTCTGAAACCTGTGTTGATTTGTCACACAAGAAAATCCGCCGTGCATTTGTCTGCGGTGCTGCCATTGTCGTCGTATTTCGAGCATGTCGTCGGATGTAGAAACAAATGGCCAGTCAAATTTTACGTCGGATGTCGAAAAGTTCGTGTGTCGAAGCGATCGTATGTAGAGGTACCACTGTATATATATATATATATATATATAATTTTTTTTAATAAGATCTAAAAGTTTTTTGAGTGAAAGCAGTGAATTA
This sequence comes from Corythoichthys intestinalis, assembly GCF_030265065.1. NCBI lineage: Eukaryota > Metazoa > Chordata > Actinopteri > Syngnathiformes > Syngnathidae > Corythoichthys > Corythoichthys intestinalis. The sequence goes on from NC_080411.1 coordinate 3,941,983, forward strand.
GTCTTTTTTTTTAATTCTAGTTACATCTGAGATGCAATTGCTGGCTGTTTTCAACAATATACTTCGAAAATACAGACATTGATTGACTGAAAATGGTTCAAGATTAGATGAAATGTCTTTTTTTCTCATGTATAATTACTCTTTACCTAAAAAAAAAAAAAAAATGTTTTATCCGATTACTCGATTAATCGATAGAATTTTCAGTCGATTACTCGATTACTAAAATATTCGATAGCTGCAGCCCTAGTCAAAAACATGAGTGGACATGAGCAGGACATGCATGGAAGTGCATAACAATTCCTTGGAATCACACGGGAATGTAGGTCTTGCCTCGGGGTATTTGTCTACCGGTCTTCTCTGCTAAAACATTAACTCATTTGCTCCCAAAACGTATAATAAACACTACTGGTGCACGATAATTATTGTTCCAATAATAGGAATTATGACGTCATCCCGATAAATCCAATAACATTTACAATAGGACCGATAATATGTACTGTTCTGGCTTTGCAGTTTACTCAATGGTATGGAAAATCAGTTGACCATTTGCGGGGCATTGCTCCCACCTGCTGGTCAGAATAATTCAATGCACCTATTTTTTGTTACAGTAGTATGGTTCAATCACTTACATATTGCGGTGTCTAGCGGTAGCATTGACAGTCGTGAATGCTTTCTGCTACGTTTCTGCCTCGGAAATATATGTAAGTATTTTATGTTTACTATTACATATGGATGTGCAAAATATGTTTACTTCTGTGGTGAAGGGTCATATGTACAGAACTTCATAAGTTGTGTTATAGAAGCCAGCCAATGATTTAGTAGCTCAAGCTAGTGTGCTATGCTATACATATTATAGTTGTGTATATAAGTGTATTGTGCAGTTTGTTGTATATCGAGTATTGACTATGTGTATTTTTCTGTTGTACTTTCACAATATTAAGACGAGTGTCTTCCCATAAAAGCAAGAAAAGACCAAGCCTTGTGGTTTATGGAAGTGCATTCATTCTTAGCTGGCTGTCGGGCAGTGCAGAAGTGAAACGCACCGTTTTTTTCATGTCATTATGAAAAATCTGATGACATCAAAGTCAAATCTATGTTGAATCCACCACTATTTTTTTTTAACCTCCAGGTGTTCAAAAACTCAGGTTATACATTTTAAAAATTATATATTGCCGATCGATCGGGTCCGATCACATCATTTTCAAAGTATCGGAATCGGCAAAAAAATATCGGACATGCCTTTTTTTAATATATATATATATATATATATATATATTTTAATTAAGTCGTTTTCTAATTGTATTTAACGATAGAGACAAAACGTCTTACACTCATCCAGAGTCTTTAGTTTTGGCTTAAAGTAAGACTATCAAGTTTATCGCGTTAACGGTGGTAATTAATATTTTTTAATATGATCGTGTCAAAATATTTAACGCAATTAACACATGCGCTGCCCGACCCACTCACGTGTTATCGCGTTCAATCTATAATGGCACCGTTTCACCTATATATAGAGCTGAAACGCTGCATAGAGTGAGTTTTGGCAGTCTTTGGAACCATTTTTAAATTGGCTAAAGCCTTATAATCCCCCTTTCAAAAATTAGGACTATCGTGGGAAGCAATGTGGGGAAGTAAGATAATAGTTCATCTTTTTCTTAACACCATGTGTTTATAGTCCAACGCAGAGAAGATATCAATTGGTGCCACGATGCACAGTCATGGGTGCACTTCCCATCATGCATTTGGGCAACCGTTAAATGGCTACAGTATCATTTACTGAAAGCTCAACGAATACACAAGATGGCAATATTTAGTCACAATATACAAAGTCACATTTATCCTTTGACAATTACAAGTCTTTCTATCCGTGGATCCCTCTCACAGAAAGAATGTTAATAATGTTAATGCCATCTTGTGGATTGATCGTTATAATAAACAAATACAGTACTTATGTACTGTATGTTGAATGTATATATTCGTCAGTTTTATTCATTTTTTTCTTAATGCATTGCCATAATGTATATGATCGGGAAAAATTATCAGGAATGATTGGAATTGAAGCGGGAGCAAAAAAAAAAAAAAAAAAAAAAAAAAGCAATCGGATCGGCAGATACTCAAACTAAAACGATAGGGATCGGATCGGGAGCAAAAAAACATGATCGGAACAACCCTAATTATTGGTTATTTATATCGGCTTTGAGGAGCAGGAAGTTATCGATATCGGTTTCAAAAAATGGACATCGTGCACCCCTAATAAATACGTTCGATTTTAATTGTTTCAGTGTCTCAAAGACGAATTTATACGTCTTTTACGGGTTTTTTTTTTTTTTATAAGAGACATCTCTGGGTTCTGATTCAACTGAGCTCCAAAGCACAAAGCTGAAAATCCATTTTAAAGCATTAAAACTGGCCACTGGAGGGCAGTAGCACATTTGTTAATACCTGCAACCCGATTCAACGGCAACGAACTGCCAGGCAGCACTTCATTTTTTTCCAAGCTTTTTATCTGAGTTTGTTCTACATGATAAAAGGTCTTGAGTAAGTGCTCGTCCGAGACTGGTGATTCCATACTTTTTGCTAGGTGTTGTCCTATGAAAAAGAAGTGAAACTTATTACAGCCCAACCTGGGGATTTTCCACAAAAAAACATCTTGATTTAAGACCTTGAGCGCTGGTCCTATCTGGTACGAGTGCAAGTCTTTATCTGATAAGGTGGTCGACAGACACCCATTGTGACTATTCAAAGGAATTTTTGGAGCACACGAACATTGCCATATATTATACTATGATACAGTCTCACAAGCAAGCATAACAAACTCATAGTTTCACAGCAGTTAATAATTGTGTTTTTATAAGCATGAATAAAATATTCTTTCACAGTAGCAATAGTACGACTTTAATAGTCCTTTTTAAAATTTGGCTCCAATACTGCGTCGTAGCGTTGTATCAACATGCATCATTACTTTTTTTTTCAACGTACATCACTCTAGTGATACATGATATTTATTCATCTACTCTGCTAGTGCTCACTCAAATGCTGAGAACAATATTGACATACCACAAAAAGATAAATTGTTTTGAATCCTGTTGGAAAAGTCAGTGTTCCGATTCTGTTTACTTTCCATTCTTCTGCACTAGTTAATGCCGTCAGCATTTTACCTCGTTTGTGATTTATTATTGTTATCCATGTGTTTATTTGTACTTCAGTAAAGAATTTAAGTGTTCCAAGTTGTTTTTGTGAATTAATAATTGTCAGCATAAAATTACTAGTGAAAAAAAAATAAAAAATAGACAAGACGGAAAAAGCCGTTTCTGCTCTTGCACTCCTTTTTAAAAGAAACTGCTGTATTTTAAGCCAAAACAACTGCTGTGTTTGATAGAACAATATGTCTATATGCCGCCATAGGAGATTCATGGCGCATGAAGCCCCCGAACTATTTTTAATTTGTCCGTTTTACCCTCAAAATCCGTTTACAGACGTCGCGTAACCGCTTTTGTTTCAACCCAGCCATAAAAGGAAATAATTATTTTTATTATTCAAAATGTGTCGTTTTTAGCTTAGAATCATTAATTGACGTCTCATATTTTGTTTAAAAAATATATATATATTCAATCACATATTTTAAACTTTTAAACAAATTATGTCACAATGGGGAAAAAATGGCGTCTGTAAAAAAAGTCACGGATATCTACCTCATAACTATCGCTTAATTGTATTTTTTTTGTTAGTGTCGCATTTTCTCCGATATGTTAGATGATAATCGATCCCCCCCAAAAAATATTTTTTTTAATGTTTAAAAGGGTAAATATATGAAAAAGAAAATCTCTACCACTCCTTGATGTCTGCGATTTCTGCATCGCGACTCTTTGTTATATGACCATGTTTCACCCATAAAATCCCCCCCAAAAATCCAGCTATGGCCATTCACAGCTGTGTCTTGACACACAGTGATACATGCTACATGGAGTTTTTGGATCGAAACAAGGTAAGTACGCGATAAAATCTCGTTAAAGTCATGGCGTCTGTAATCCTGCTCTCTCATTAGGGTTTTGCTTTTTAAAAAAACTTTTTTTTTTTTTTTTAAATGCCCTCCTGTTCAAAATTTTTCCCCCAGAAAATTGAGATTTTAAGCTTTCCAATGATGTATCACACGTGCATATCGGAAATTTTGAAAGTTGGCTAAATTGGGGGTCTCAGAGCGGAACTTTAAGGGCCCAAGTACACCGCATGCGTGATCGTTGCGTTTCCGGTCCGACTCCGGTAAAAAATAGCGCCAATCCGTTCCCATTATATCCTATTGTTCAACGTATACCGGCCGCGTCAGGGATCCGGCTTGACTGCGAACCACCTCCGGCGTGCCGCATGCCCGCCGGATGGTGTAGGCTATTTTCTATTTTTGCCGGACACGCATCCGGCAAAATGGGCGGAGCTGGGCCTGGACGTAACAGCCCAGGTGCCTAATCACGGTTTAAACACGAGCGAAGATGGATGATGAACGCTTCATCATGGAGGTGGAAACCCACAAAATCATTTATGATGCAGCAGATCCTTTCTATAAGGACAATATAAAAAAGGAAGCTGCAAGGTGTCATATTGTGTTTTTCTGTCCTGATCTCATCATGATGCAATCATGTCTGTCTCTTAATTGTAGATTACCTAAAATATCAATATGCAAAGAAAATATGTGCTCTCTCTCTGCTTCTCTGATGAGTATAGACTCTGTGTGTTTTTCGTCGTTTTTTCGACGAGGTTGGCGGACCGCAGCCGTGCAGCAGCCGGTATGATTTGCCTGTTTTTTGACGGACTGCGTGGCAAGCAGGCAACACTGAACCGGACCGGAACCGCAATGATCACGCATGCAGTGTACTTGGGCCTTAAGTCACCTGAGTGTTTTCCTCCATATATACACTCACCGACCACTTTACTAGGTACACCTGTCCAACTGCTCGTTAACACTTAATTTCTAATCAGCGAATCACATGGCGGCAACTCAGTGCATTTAGGCATGTAGACATGGTTTAAGACAATCTCCTGCATTTCAAACCGAGCCTCAGTATGGGGAAGAAAGGTGATTTGAGTGACTTTGAATGTGGCATGGTTGTTGGTGCCAGAAGGGCCGGTCAACTTAGCTGTATGAGCTGGATGGATGCTCCAAACAAAGTTTTGTTGTGCTTTTTTTGTTGCAATGACAATAAATATTCTGAATCTGAGTATTTCAGAAACTGCTAATCTACGGGGATTTTCACGCACAACCATCTCTAGGGTTTACAGAGAACGGTCCGAAAAAGAAAAAATATCCAGTGAGGGCAGTTCTGTGGGCGGAAATGCCTTGTTGATGCCAGAGGTCAGAGGAGAATGGCCAGACTGGTTCGAGCTGATAGAAAGGCAACAGTGACTCAAATAACCACCCGTTACAACCAAGGTAGGCAGAAGAGCATCTCTGAACGCACAGGACGTCGAACTTTGAGGCAGATGGGCTACAGCAGCAGAAGACCACGGCGGGTGCCACTCCTTTCAGCTAAGAACAGGAAACTGAGGCTACAATTTGCACAAGCTCAGCGAAATTGGACAATAGAAGATTGGAAAAACGTTGCCTGGTCTGATGAGTCTTGATTTCTGCTGCGACATTCGGATGCTAGGGTCAGAATTTGGCGTCAACAACATGAAAGCATGGCTCCATCCTGACTTGTATCAACGGTTCAGGCTGGTGGTGGTGGTGTAATGGTGTGGGGAATATTTTCTTGGCACCCTTTGGGCCCCTTGGTATCAACTGAGCATCGTTGGAACGCCACAGCCAACCTGAGTATTGTTGCCAACCATGTCCATCCCTTTATGACCACAATGTACCCAACTTCTGATGGCTTCTTTCAGCAGGATAATGCGCCATGTCATAAAGCTGGAATCATCTCAGACTGGTTTCTTGAACATGACAATGAGTTCACGGTACTCAAATGCCCTCCACAGTCACCAGATCTCAATCCAATGGAGCATCTTTGGGATGTGGTGGAACGGGAGATTCGTATCATGGATGCGCAGCCGAGAAATCTGCACCAACTGTGTGATGCCATCATGTCAATATGGACCAAACTCTCTGAGGAATGCTTCTAGCACCTTGTTGAATCTATGCCACGAAGAATTGAGGCAGTTCTGAAGGCAAAAGGGGGTCCAACCCGTTACTAGCATAGTGTACCTAATAAAGTGGTCGATGAGTATATTTTAGACTAGATGACTAATCGTTAAGACTAGTTGACTAATCGTTAAAGGCTGCAAACTAATCGGGAGAAAAATAATCGTTTGAGACAGCCCCATGTTGAATTATCAAACATAAAACTATGCAGTCTCATTTTTTGCTATTGAATGTTCATATTTACAAGATGAATATAATCAAGCTTCAAAACGGTTGAGCATCTTTGGCTTCCAATAGTACATCACTATTACAAAATTTGACAAGCAAATTTAGGATGTCTTTACGGGCCGAAAATATTAATATAATTGGTCAAAATGAAGAAAACAAGAGCTTGGACCTAGAGGTGATGTCTTAAAGAAAGGGGAAAAAAATTCTATACTATAAAACTAACTATAAAATGCAAAAACGCCAAAGGCATGCTAAGTCGGACAAAATAGGCTCCAACCTTTAAAGGTTAAAAATGAGGCATTTTTATTTTGACCACCTCGCAACTTCGGCATATTTACATGACAGTCACAACACTGAAATTCACAAAACATGTCAACAATCTTCCTCCTGTTCAAACGGCTTCAAGGATATGTCATAAAATTACTCATCATTAACTCTTATTAGACCCGGGCGGTATACCGAAAATTTACCGTTACCGAAATTCTTCACGATGACCGACGTAATTTTGACCATGTCGGTAAATTCGGTAATTTAATAAAACAATAGTCTTTTCATCCTGCTTTGACTGTGTTGTTCGACTATGTTCATTCCCCTTTAAGAAAGCAGTCAGTGTGCTTACGTATGAAGTCACGTGGTTTTCAAACAAACAGAAGCCCGGTAGGCTAACGCTAGCTGCTATTGCTACAAGCAAACGTGATGGGAGTTGGGCTTAAAGGAGCTTCGCCAAACTTTCACACGACTTTAAGTAGCCACTTGGCGGCCTCCAGACGGGCTTTCACCCGCTTTCCTTCCTGGTTCTCACGATTTCAGGAGAGGGTGCTTTCTACTGGTAGCCAGGAAACAGGCTAACGCTATAAAATGAACATGATGGGAGTCGGAGAGCGGCTCTAGCCTTGTCAAAACTGAACTTAATGAGTGGATTGGGCACGGACTGCATCTAGCAATTTGTATGTCGCGTTATTTTGTATCTGTGTGCGATTTCTTTGATATCTTTTATGAGGGTAAAGCATCCAGCATAAATTATACTGCAACAGTGAAGCCAATAATATGACCGTTTAATGGCCACAGCCATTTTTCTGTATGTGCTTGCTTCATTCTGTGTCATTTAGAGCTGAAACGAATACTCGAGCAACTCGAGTAACTCGAGTTTAAAAACTGATCCAAGTAGTTTTATTCACCTCGAGTAATCGTTTATTTTGACAGCTCTAAGCATCACGTTTTGCTCGGACTACTTTTAATGCGGCACAACGCGCTGATGTCGCGTGCGTAGAGGAAGAAGCACAAAAAAAAAAAAAAAAAAAAAAAAAAACACTGCAACCGACAGCCACTACAAACGACGCCGACGTTGCTAAATACTAGCCCGCATGATGCTACGTTGGCAGCAGATAGCGTCTGATGCGTCTCATAGAGATCACATGTATGTTGAACTAGATGCTAAATGACAGACTCGGCGGCGTTTGGGCAACGTTAGTAAAAGCCGCCATCTTAAAGCAGTAGAGCGCTAAGCGCTAATAAATAAGATTAGGGCAAGGTTTCTATTAATTATGACTACTGTCGATGCGTGGCTAACGTGTCTTACATACAGGCTTTCAGATAACATAGCGTTGTGGAGTGATGAGGGTGTAAAATCGTAATTATGCTATCAATTTTAGCTCAGTAGTCATTGCTGGATAAAACACCAAGTAGCACTGGTCCCTAATGTGCCCCAATAGAGCCTGTATCATACATTTATTTTGAACACTGCAAAAACTCAAAATCCTATCAGGACTTTCAGTTTAGACTAACTTAAAACTGAACTACAACTTAAAAATGGCTTGACACAAATAGAAATTCAATTGAAACGCGTGGGAAAAAATCCTTACTTTTAAATGATGTGTGTTATCAAGCGTAACGGGATTTTTAGGTTATATATATATATATATATATAATTTTGTTGTTGTTGTTTTTTTTTTTTTAATATCAAAGTTTTTTGAGTGAAAGCAGTGAATTAGTCTTTTTTTTTAATTTATTATTCTAGTTACATCTGAGATGCAATTGTTGGCTGTTTTCAACAATATACATCGAAAATAAAGACATTGATTGACTGAGAATGGTTCAAGATTAGATGAAATGTCTTGTTTTCTCATGTATATTTATAATTGCTCTTCACCTAAAATTATATTTGTTTTATCCGATTACTCGATTAATCGATAGAATTTTAAGTCGATTACTCGATTACTAAAATATTCGATAGCTGCAGCCCTAGTGTCATTACTACCATGATAAAATCTTAAATGTTTCACTGGCAAAAGAGCAATATAGCTTTAATGTGCGTGTGCGTGCATGTATTAAAAAATACTCTGGCGAAAAAAAAACATTAAACGTTGAAGTCAACATGTGTTGAGTAATTATGTCACAGCAGCCATTAACAATAAGTTGTCTGTTTAAAGTGTTTAGTTCAAACTAAGTTATTTGTGTTACAATGACGTTTTCACAGTTGTCGTATTGATTTTTACAATGTAGTACATTGTTCAAGTCATACCAGCTGTTATGAATGTTCATACTTGAATTCTTATGGTTTACAAGAAATTTCTATATACTTAATGTTTAGACTGCATGTGCAATTGTTTAACCCTTTAACACCGAACGTGTCGGGAGCGACGCGTTTACGCATGTCGTCTTTGAAGCTTCGTCACGCTATAATTACGTCACCCACGTGCCGCTGGTTGGTCTCATTTGAAAGTGCGGAAGTTGATGTCCACACCAGTTTTTATTTGAAGTCAATCGACCAAGAAAAACGGGAGATAATGTCATTTGAGTTTTATAGTTTTATTGTACTCATAAATATGCATTAAAACGCTGCATGTACCATGTATCTATCTCCATATTTCCATCATTTCTTGTCCTTTTTCAAAACCGAAAGCAGCACAAAAGACTACATATCCCAAGATCCGTTGTGATGTCAAGAAGGACGAACCGAATGTTAGGACGAACCGAATGTGAACATTTTTAATAAATTGCCGAGCTAGGCGCCAACTAAGGAAAAGAAGGCATGAACACCGGTTGGATTGCGCGAGCGACTTTGAAACGTGCAGAATGAATCGAAAACTAAATTTAGCGCAAGCTAAAGCATTTTTTCATCAACTCAAGGAATAGGATGAGCTGTGTTTGTCATTTTCCTCGGAGTAGTCGGCGTCTCGGCAAGTAGAAGTGACAGCAGCGCTCAAACGGCAGAAGAGTAGCCTGTGACGTTCTATGTGACGCAGCTCAGTGACCTGTTCAAAAACTTTATTGAGTGCGAAAAAAAAAAACTTTATCGAGTCGCATGCTTGAAAAAATTGAATTGAACTGAACTACTTGTCAATATTTTTGAAAATACTTTTTTCCCAACGTTATATATATATTTTTTCTTCACTATGAATCTTTTCCATTTTTATATAGATGTGTGTTCGAGAAGCTTGATTGCATGTACGTATACTTTAGATAGGTATTATACCCATCACCTTAACTTCACAAAGAGATATAATCCAAACCCTTTTTGTGTTAGATGATATATATAATTTTTTTTCTCACTATTTTGCACTGTATATAACCTGTTTTGACCATAGTATGTGTAAAGGCTAAAAACGCCTATGACCATACCCGCTGTTTGTGTTGAATAGTCAAACATTAAACTATTCAATTTAATTTTTTTCTATTAAATGTTTATCATAACAAGTTGAATAAATATTATCAAGCTTCAAAACGGTTGGTCGAGCATGTTTGCTTGTCAATGGGACACCAACATTACAAATTTTGAAAAAATATTTTCGGATTCTTTGTCTTTTTGGGTCTGAAATGTGGATTATAATTGGTCAGTGAAGAAAACAACAGTTGGGACATGAAGTTCAAGGTGTCCTGAAAAAAGGGACCCAACTTGGCCATTGTGAACAATTTTTTCTTTGAAATATAAACGCAACATCAAATGCATGCAAATTCGGCCGAAATAGGCTTAGGTGTTAAAGGGTTAAATATGTTAAATTGAAATCTGGTAAATAAATCAACGAGAAACAGTTCATTTGTATTCCACGCGTTGATTTAGATTTTCAAATTATGTAACAGACCACTTGGGTGAAATTTATATTTATTATCAAGGCAAATGCGCTCAATTTACCTTGATACGTACTTTAGGCCATATCCCTCAGCCCCAACTCTTATTTACATCTTAAATTGGCTTATTTCCCAATGAAATCTGCTCAAGCTGCATAGTTTTTTCACCATGTGTTATTTTCGACTCGTTGGCTGCCATTAACGGTCGTCCAATTCACTTGGCTTCTGAAGTCGTTTACAAGTGGAGAAATTTACAGTTAACACTCAATTGACTTCTATTTATCGGACAGCCCCCGACGCAAAATGGCCGACAAGTGCCCACTGGCTCAAAGTGCGCATAGACATCTACCTTTTATGTACATTATATCAATGATTACAACTAGCCAAACATTACACAAGCTTCTCGGTACGAGTATTTGCCAACTTTGAAACTAATGTACATTCAAACAATGCTTGGTAGGACGAGTCGTTTCGTTGTCATTCACGCTATTATACCTACCGGAATATTTACATAAACTTGGCAGTAGGAAATGTTTACTTACTTTTTAACAAATTTTCAAGCAAGCTAACAACAAATGGGTTAGAAGCCATGTCGCGTCTTCTTTGTTGTAACAAGTCCGTCCGTCCGTCCGGGAGCAGTCAAACGCACACGTGCACGTACAGACAAATGACGCCAAATACAAATTACATAGTCAGCTGGCGCCTATCGACTGCACACGTGACAACACGGGACCAATTGGAGCCCAATTACCTGACTAGCGAGGTGGGCAAGCCGAATGCTTTCCCACACAAAGACGAGCTAACCGAGCTAACGGCTAACGCCTACCTTTGTCTTCGCGGCGGTCGCCCGCCATTTTGTTTCGGCGGCGAGGCGTCTGGGATTCCAACGCCACAAGCTCGCACTCGGGCACGAAAAAAAGGAGCTGTTAGTAAAGCAAAAATAAAAAGGAGACCGAGGCACAAACAAACGAAATCAACGACGAGAGGGACGAGATGCGAAGATGGCTGACTAGACCGGAAGTCGTTTTATTCGACTTCCTTTTTCTTAATTGTATTTTTTAACAAATAATTTGTAATATAATTACCATTTTTCAAAGACGGTGTCGGTGATAATAACTTTTAAAAGACGTTAAAGAAAGAAATGGGCGGTGACGTCATCAAGTTTCGCACATAGCTCGGCCTGAATACTGTAGTTCCAACTTCCAACCACAAGTAGCGCTGTCATGTTTTTCTATGGGACTGACGTTTCACGGTAATGGATAAAATCATATCTCCAAGCCATTGTTTGCTTATCATTGCATTATAATATGTCTGTAATTGTTACTTTTGCATTCGGAGGGGTAAAGGTGATGAAAAAAAAAAAAACATTATCAATAGATGTATGTGGCGACCAGCACACAACCAGTTCTGGTACGAAAAATAAAATGAAATATTATAGCTCAATATTTAGTAATGTCTTTGCATATTTAGTACGAGTACTGCTACTTCGGGTTGCTGCTGAACAAAAACTAATAATAATAAAATTAAACGGACACAAAAAATATATATTTGAAACACACAAGTGAAACTGAGTATTTGAAGTAGAATGTGAATAAGCTCCAAAATATATATTCTCCCTCGTTTGCACACAGATACACTGTTGTTACAACAATGCAGGTTTAAAGCAACACTTGGTAACTTTTCAGTTTTAGTCGATTTTAGCGACGCCGGTAGACAAAAGCGGTAGTGTTTTGCCTTAAAGAAGACTGCATTTCCCAAGAGGACCAGCGCACACCCGCAGATTGTCGTAAAATAATGATATCCCTGTTCCTTTCCCCTTTAAAGGGGAACTAAAATAACAATACATGGGTTCGGAGATATGTGCCGGGGGGACGGGGGGTGGTTTTCGTCTTGGTTTATTTTCTTTTTTTTTTTTTCCCCCTCAGTTTTCTTTTTGGGTTGGTTGTTCTGTTTGGTTTGGTTTGATGTATTAAAATAAAAGTTAAAGGGGATTTGATGAACTGATGATGGGCACATCTACTGCCGATTGCCTCTTTTATGTGGATTGTCCCACTTGCTTCTGATCCACCAAAAAAATTTTAAAAATAATGATATCCCGGTCGTCTGCAGATGGATTAAACGACATTTCGGTTTTCAGTAGCAGTGTGAAGGATGAATAGAAACAAGGTGATGAATCCAGTTGTGGCTAAACAATAGCATATGACGGTTAGCAACCGTGTGGTGAACACCTCCATCACAACCAAATTCGTCAGGGCGGGGGAATCTTGTCAGCGAGTGAAAGCCGGGCCAATGTTTATTCTGTATATCCTGTTCGCTTTTTTCCCCTCCTCAGACAAAACTTGTTGTCTCTTTTGTTGCTCTGCCATCTTTGCAGAATTCACACAAAGGATTCAGCACATTTGTATTTTTGTGTGTGTGTTTTTGGCAGGGTTCCTGCAACCCTCCTCAAAGATGCCGGTGAAAGAGATACAAACCCCCTCAAGATATAAAATGTGTCATTCAACTCGTTGTCAGTTCACGTATTATCACAAATGTTATGAAAATCTTTTCTAAAGGTTGAAAAGTTACCTAGTGTTGCTTTAAAAATGGATCTATATATTAAATTGATATCAAAATAATTTTTAAAAACTATAGGCTTTAAAAAGATTGTATTTGTGCTCCAGATTTACTATGTTTATATTTTTTAAACCCATGGCATGGGGTTACTTTGTAGACTGGGAGGGGCTGGTAAACCAGCGACGGAACGACTTGGACGTTTCCTCCTCCGGCCGATAGGTAGCGGCAGTGCACCAGCATGTCAAGAAAATGAAGAGGAAGCCCAAGTGTTGACTCGGTGCGTCCACGTCAGCGACAGCGAGCCGGTGCGCCAGCTGAGCTTTCATTCCTTCCCTCGGCAAGTTTCTGGCCGGCCGGCGATGGCGGACGAAAGCACCCGCAAGACGGTGTCCCAGATCCCGCTGCTGAAGACGCACGCCGGGCCGCGGGACCACGCGCTGTGGCCGCAGCGCCTCAAGGAGGAGTACCAGGCCCTCATCCGCTTCGTGGAGAACAACAAGGCGGCCGACAACGACTGGTTCCGCCTGGAATCCAACGCGGACGGCACGCGCTGGAGCGGCACTTGCTGGTTCGTGCACGAACTGCTGCGTTACGACTTCCGCCTGGAGTTCGACATCCCCGTCACCTACCCGGACACTGCGCCGGAAGTGGCGCTGCCGGAGCTGGACGGCAAGACGGCCAAGATGTACCGCGGAGGCAAGATCTGCCTGACGGACCACTTCGCGCCTCTGTGGGGCCGCAACGCGCCGCGTTTCGGCCTGGCTCACCTCATGGCCCTCGGACTCGGCCCTTGGCTCGCCGTTGAAGTGCCGGACCTCATCGCTAGGGGGCTCGTCGTGCACCGGGAGAAGCCCGGCCACTGACGGCGTCGCGTCGTGAAAAGAAAAAACAATCTGTCCTATTGCCAACTCATTGTATAAACCGGTTTCTGTAAAATCAACAAATACCACCATTTTTTTGGCTCCTCACACAAAGACCGACACTAGGTTTTGTGGTACCGGCCGACGACGATATCACGTTTGTTGGAGAAAAAAAATATTTTCTTTCAATATTAAATTACTGCATATTCACTTGACTACCATGACTTGGTCAGACACTAAACTGCTATTGACGGCGCTCTCTCATTGATGGGAGATATAAGTGGATTTTAAGGGGGGCCAGGCCCCCTCTGGTGGCCGAAAAGTGTCATTGCATGAAATTGACCCCTCTCTCTCTATATATTATATTAGGGCTGTCAAACGATTACAATTTTTAATCGAGTTAATTACAGCTTAAAAATTAATTAATCGCAATTCAAACCATCTATAAAATATGCCATATTTTTCTGTAAATTATATATACATTCTGTAAACTAAATTGTTGGAATGGAAAGATAAGACCCAAGATGGATATATACATTCAACATACGGTACATAAGGACTGTAGTGGGCATTTCACTCTACTGTCATTTAAATCCGTCTATGCTGTCCTCACGCCGAAGGGTCTACTTTTTCCAAAGCTAGACAGCTAGTGAACGACGCCATAATAATCAGACTTCTTCCTTTTTCATCTGATTTATTAATAAAATGGCCTCAAATCATTGTCCTCTTTAGACCGTCGTAAAGCTACAAAAAAAAGTACACAAGCATTGCATTAGCAACAATGTTAGCTTAGCACGCTATACAGGTTAAGTAAACATACACAAAAAGCGGCTCATACAAAAAATATACCATTTCGGTTATTAACATAATATGTACATTCTTTACAACAACCATACTTACGGACAAATCTTGTCCAAGGATCATATAAGCACGACAGAGACGTCGTGCAGCCATGTAGAACTGGCAAGACAAAATTAAACCATGTCGCAAAGCGACCACAAGAGTTCGCTGTTAGACAGCATAAAAAGCCTTGCTGTAAATCTTACCAAAAGGCAGAATACTGTCTGAATGGGACATGTGCGTTAATTGCGTCAAATAATTTGACGTGATTAATTTAAAAAATTACCGCGCGTTAACGCGTTAATTTTGACAGCCCAAGTTCAAATGCAAATTTTTCAATCTCAAATATTTTTTCGTATTATAAAACATTTTCTATGATTGACATTTTTCTTTTATTGATGTTTCTTTTTGAAAATATTTTTTTGATTTAAAAATAAAGACAAAAACGTCCTAGCCAAAATGTGGCCCAAACACAAATCAACATTGCTTCAATTAAAAAAAATAATCAAAGAAAAATAGCTTTCACATGCATTTTTTTTTGCATTCACTTTTTTTTTTTTTTTTTATTAAAGCGACTTTTTTGGGTTGAAAATATACATTTTGATTGAAGCAACTTTTTTTTTGGATTGAATAATTAAGACACAAATCGACCTCCATATGGCTCCACCCAGGGGATACAATTTTTGACTGGGGTAACTACATTGGCACGACACCAACGGGTGTGCCATATTCAATGGATGGCGATCTTGGTGAAAAGTATTGCCTTCGCAGCCTTGATGGGAAACAAAAAACGCTCATTGTCAACTTATTATTATGAATATTCTTGTAAGTTAATTTTATTGCTGACACTGCGTTTCGAGGTCTTCAACATGTCGTGCCCCCCCCCAAAAGTCAAACTCAGTCTATGATGGGAGGGCATACTGTGTTTAGACCAGGAAAAGAACAAATAACATTTTTTCCCTCATTTACTTTTGACGATGTCAGACGTCCAGTCAATTTGAAGAAGGTGGGTCAGCAGTTCCCCCACTTCAAATGGATTGGACGTCTACTTGTGATAAACTAATTGGTAGGAGGGTGCGTCTTGGCTGGAGGAAGGATGTTTTTACCTCATTGGGTGCCATTAAAGGACCTGGACGAATGAAAGTGCGACAAGTGCAGTACCGCTGGAAGGTGGGTGCTCAAGCACCCCCTGGTGTGTGTGTGTGGGGGGGGAGATGAACTAGGGCTGCAGCTATCGAATATTTAGGTAATCAATTATAACACTTTTTAAGATGAAGAGCAATTACCGTAATGGCTCGAATATAAGACTTGTTTTTTCTCATTGAAATATCACTGAAAAAGAGGGGGTCGTCATATTCGCAGTCTAGACATTATACCCATTCACGACGAAAGATGGCGCCAGATATCCTTGAAGCGATGTTCTGTCATAATAGATCTCAGCTACTCTCCTCATTCACGACGCTAGATGGCGCCAGATATTGAGGCGATGTTCGGTCATCACAGATCTCAGCTACTCTTTTTAGTTTAACCAGTTTGCATTATTCTATTGCAATGTTTTTCCTTATTCAGATTTGTTTCAAGACTACAGTTAGACTTCACTTTGATGGTTAATGCAGGTATTGCAATTTTGTTGTTTTATCACAACAGATTGGTTTATTTACATTTAAAAAACCAGAGGCCATTCATTTACGAATGTGATTGCGCTTTAGTTTACATAATTAAATGTTCAGATATTAAGATTTGAATAAGGCAAAATAACATGCTTCTACTCTTTAACATTGTTATAATCATTTGTTTCGGATGTACTGTAATTATTTTCTGTATAAAAATAATTTGGTGTTCAAAAAGTATTTTTTTCCAAATTTGAGTCTTGAAAAAGAGGGGGTCGTCTTATAATCAGGGCCGTATTATATTCGGGCCAATACGGTACAACACGACATTTCAGCTAATATTAAACCATTTTTAGACAATCTCTTTCAGATGTACACTGTTGAAAACAGCCAACAATTGCATCTCAGATGTGAAAATTCCTTGATCAATTTTCAAAATCGTTTACTCGAATTATTCGAGTAATCGTTACAGCTATACCAGTTAATATAAATGTGATACACAAAGTATGAGAAAGCCAGTTTAATTCAGTACAAAAAAAGAAACTTGAGGGGGTGCTGCCCGTTATTCGGACACCCAAAGCTTAAAGGTTCTGTCGTAGGAGCACGTGGCGATGAGTTTGGCGTCGGGCGACACGTCCACGCCCATCACCTGAGAAGCAAACGCGCATCCATCAATACGTGCGCACGCGTCGCAACAAAAAATGGGTGGGTACCTTCCCCTCGTGGCCAGCCAGCGTCTTGAGCGGCATCCAGCCGGGGTGACTCCAAACCTTGGCCATGTTGTCGTACGCGCCCGTCAACAGGAATTGGCCGTCTGTGGCTGGGGGAGGAAACGCGGACAAAAGCGCTTTAGGCTAATGGATTAACTCTTTTTGACGCTAAGGTTTCAACAAAAGAAATGTACGACTTTGGTTTCAATGCTGTAAGCAGTTTCTGCTGCTGATGAAGTTCATAAATAAAAGCGTTGGGCGAAAATTTGTTAAAAATGGTCATTTTACAACAAAAGACTCATACCATGAAATTCAAATGTTCTCATAGCAACAAAAATCTTTTTTTTTTTTTTTTACATCTTAGCTTTCAAAATTAAAGAAATTCTCAAAAATAATTTTATGACCTAAGACTAATAATTAAAAAATTAAAAAAATTGTTAAACTAATTCATCAAATCGGATATTTTTTTTGTCCAAGCAATGTAAAACTGACATGAAACGAATCTTGTAAAAACGCAAATCACTCAATTTTTCTTTTACATTTGTACCTTTCAAAATAAATGACAAAACCAAAATGTTCATTAAAAAAAAAAAAAAAAAATCAACAGGAATTTTAAAAAATATAGGGGGGGGGGGGGGGGGAATCGGACAATATTTCATTTTTCTAACAATACCTTTTATATTATTTTCTTTCATATTAGTAGGATTCTTGTTCATTTCATTCATTTTTGTTGTTTATTTTATTGCTTTACAACTTTCATAGAAAACATTTTACCGGCAAAGTCTTTATTTTTAATTCGTATTCAGGTAGTCCCCAGGTTACTATGTACTCGACTTACGCGATTTCAACTTCACGACGCCGGAGTCTGGTCCGCCATTTTGTCTCCAGTCGTTTTTTTTTTTTTTTTAAATAAGCATAAACAGTACCTCATTGTGCCTCACATTATTTTTTTATTTTTTTTTTACATTACTTTATTAATATGACGTGTTCTGTCCTCACTTAACACAAAGGTGTTCAGCTTTACAGACAAAATAAGGCAATTATGCTTTTTGAAGCTTTTGACTTCCTTCACCTTTGACAATTTGTAAAGCTGTAAGACAGATATGTACACTTATGTTCAAAATGACACGCATTTTACCATAAAACACTTGATACGAAACAACTGGTGTTCAAACGTCCATTTAGTCTAATCGATATGTAAATTTAGTAACCAGCCTAATTATCCCAACAAACGTCCGCTCGCATAAATGCTACAAATGCTAACGTATTTACATTTACAATTCTCATAGCGAATCACTCACACTTAACCAGGGCTGTCAACAGACTTGCAAGGGCCCGGGGACAACGGACCATTATAGGCCCCCCCTCCCCTCCCTTGCCACCGGCTTGTTACGACAACATACGCAGTACTTTTAAAACTTTGCAAGCAATGACAGTGTAAATTTTCGAATTATTCAATTTGAGATGGACAGTTAAATTTAACAGAACGTAATATGATGTGACAATATGAACAATGTCCATCTATTGTCCCATGTAGGCTACAATACAATACAACTGAGAGTGCTATGCCTGCCTGCTAAGCTCTGACTGTGGGCTGCCTGAAAGCTCCCTGTGCTTCTGAATTTTAAGTGAAAAGAACTTGTGTTTGATAGAACAATATGTCTATATGCTGTCATAGCAGATTCATGGCGCATTAAGCCCCAAACAATTTTCAATTTGCCTGTTTTACCCTGGAAACCCCCGTTTACAAACTTCGCGCAACCACTTTTGTTTCAACCTAGCCATAAATAGGTAAGTGATCGTATTTATTATTCAAAATGTCTCATTTTTAGCTTAGAATCATTAATTGCCGTCTAATATTTAGTTAAAAAAAAAAAAATTCACTCGAATATTTGAAACTTTTAAACAAATTACGTCACAATGAAAAAATTTGCATCGGTAAAAAAGTCACAGATATCTACCTCATAACTATCGCTTGTGTTTTTTTTTGTTACTGTCGCATTTTCCCCAATATGTTAGATGATAAATAATCGATCCAAACAAAGAAAAATTTGGAAAAAAACGTTTAAAAAGGTAAAGAAGAAGAAAATCTCGACCACTCCTTGATGTCTGCGATTTCTGTATCGCGCCCCTTGTTATATTACCATGTTTCACCCATAAAATCCCCCAAAAATCAGGCTGTGGCTATTCACAGCTGTGCCTTGACACTCTGTGATACATGCTTTTTGGACCGAAAAGAGGTAAGTAAGCGATAATATCTCGTTAAAATCATGGCGTCTTTCATTATGCTCTCGCGTGCTCTCACCTCCAGTTAGGGTTTTGCCGTTTAAAAATTTTGTTTTTTAAAAATCCCCTCCTGTTCAAAATTTTTCTTCCCCCAGATTTTAAGCTTTCCAATGATGCATCACACATGCATGTAGGACAATTTTGAAATTTGGCCAAATTGGGGGTCTCAGAGCAGAACTTCAAGTCACCTGAGTGTTCTCCGCCATATACCCGTATTGGCCCGAATATCAGACTGTTTTTTGAATTGAAATAAGACTAAAAAAGTGTGGGTCGGCTTACATTCAGGGTCTAGACATTATACCCATTGAGGACGCTAGATGGCGCCAGATATCATTGAAGCGATGTTCTGTCATGACAGATCTCAACTACTCTCAAGTTTAACCAGTTTGCATTATTTTATTGCAATGTTTTTCCTTATTCAGATTTGTTTCAAGACTACAGTTAGACTTCATTTTGATGGTTAATGCAGTTATTGCAATTTTGTTTTATCATCACAATAGATTCGTTAATTTACATTTCAAAAACCAGAAGCCATTCACTTACGAATGTAATTGCACGTTAGTTTACATATTCAGATATTAGGATTGGAATGAGGCAAAACAACTTGCTTTTTCTCTCAAATATACTGTTATAATCATTTGTTTCAGATGTACTGTAATTATTTTCTGTATAAAAATTAATTTGATGTTCAAAAAGTCTTTTTTCAAACTTGAGTCTTAAAAAAAGAGGGGGGGTCGTCTTATAATCAGGGCTGTCTTATATTCGGGCCATTACGGTATATTTAAAAAAAAAAAAAAAATTCTCTGTGGGCCACACTCACCTATTGTGATGCAACCGACGCAAAGTTACCAAATGATCCGAGGAATTGGTGAGTGAATTTCACTGGGTGAAATATTGGTATCCGTTTTTTCGGCAGGCGTTAAATACCTGCGTATTTTTCCGAAAGCGAGTGACAAAATCTCAATTTGATTGAAAAAAAAAAAAAAAAAAAAAAAACTGGACTTACGTTGGAACCTGACGCCCGAACACAGGTTATGGTGGGCGGGGATTGTGTAGAGGCACTTCCTGTTTCTCAGCTCCCAAACTTTGCAGGTGTTGTCTCCACTTCCTGTCGCCAGGTGGTAGCTGAGCAACAATTTATTTTTAATTTTCCAAGACATCAAGTGAAATTCCCAATGCTTTTTCTGTACTGACCCGTTTGGAGAGAAGTGGACGCTGTAGATTTCCTTCAAGTGACCTTCCAGGAAGACCACGCAACGTCCTGTGCGCAGATCCCAAACTCGTCCAAAAGCATCTAATCCGCTGACGGCCCACATCGGAAGACAGTTAAACTCATTGGTCGCCATTGACAGCGTCCGTTCCGATTGGACGTGCCATCAATGGCACTCAAACATCACGCGTTACCGCCAACATCACGCGTTACCGCCGACTCAGTGAACGCCGTTAATTTGACATTTTGAACACATAAAAATTCACATTTATTTACGAGTGATGTTGCGTTTGATAACGTTATGCAGGCATGAAAATGGGTCAGGGGTTAAAAAGGTGAGAAAGGTGTGGAGGAAATATGTTCCGGCGTTCTGCCAAAATGTCCGCCGTCGGCAAAACGTCCTACATGTGGCGAATTTGACCATTTTAATTTTTCACATAAGGCTTAATATTCGAGTTAACGGGGGTTTAATTAGTTGAAGGAGTTGATTTCAACCACCATTGACTCGCGCTAGCTTAGCCACTCCAGAGCCCTGAAACTAACAAATAACTGTCAAACTGCACAGAATTTGTTCAAATCATTTCCAACGACTAATTAAACCCCGGCTAACTCAAAGATTAAGCCTAATGTAAAAAATTCTGAACTTCCCCTTTAAAATAAAGACCATTGAATATGGCCCTTAAAATGTTGTCTATAAAAGTTTTAGAGCAATAAAACAAACAACACAAATGAATAAAATGAACAGGAATCCTTCAAAGTATTTCATAATGGGTCCAAATTATTTTTCGAACAGATCATGGGACTATAGAACCTTAGAGACAGCCGTTTGCATTGCTTAGCCAAAACTACAGCTGAGGAGGCAAGATGGATATTTAGAATTTCTTTAAACCTAAGCTTTCAAAACCCTCAACAACAACTGAGCTTGAACCGAGGATTGAGCACGAGCAGTATCAAAAAGTCCTGGCTGTCGTGTTACCTGTTGTGGTGCTTGAATTGGATGCTTATAGCGGTGGACAGTCTTTTTCAGCCAGCGCAAAGTTTGCAGCGCACGGAGATATTTTTGTTATCTTTACTGGACAAAAATGTGAAGTAATGGCTGTGTTTCCAGTGTGCAAATGCAGCCGTTTGCAGTATATCTCCTGCCTATTTCATTGCATCCTGGCGAGGTAGCAAGGCTATGTTGTTTTGGCCGCAAACTCCCAGCGCTCACGCATCATGGTAATACACGTGACCCTTTTTGTTCCATCCCCGATTAAAAAATGTGACATGTGATGTCACTCCCATGACTACAGTATTCTTCATTCTACACACATTATGGGGCAATAACAAAATAGTAACGCACAGGCATCAAGGAAAGGAATTTTACTCAGATTACTGATTTAGAAAAATGAACGCGTTAGATTGTTCTTTACTGAAAGAAAGTAATCAGATTAGTTACGCATTACGATACCGCGTTATTGACAACACTGCTTTTATATTACCATTAAATACACAAGCTTGACGCTACCTTAACGGGAGCTATTTTTTCACCGGACGCTCCGGCAGTGTTCGACACAAGCTGCAACGAACGGCAGTAACTTTGTCATACCACAAAATATGAAAACGAAAACCATTACTCACTAAATTCAATATGCTGGCAAATGCATTCATCTAAAAACAATTGGGAGTGATACTTTACTTCCTCCAGCGAATGTGAATTTGTGCTTAGTACGAGATCATCTGTCGCAATTAGCGATCTTTGACGCTCTTTTTTTTCCCTTCCCGCATACAAACTTGTTTCGCTCTCAGCGGCTGTGATTAACCTCAATGAAGTATCTGTCCTAGCTAAGCCTTGCCTATCATTCGTCTTTGTAAGTTTTTAGTAACTTTGTGTATTGAATTTGAAAGGAAAATGTGTGTTTTGTTTTTGACGAACTTTTTCATGAAGCTAAACTGTTGAAGCTACTCACATGTGGAAAAATACGAGTGTACAACGTTTTAAATGTATTCATTTGGTATATTTCAGTTACCACGATTTGAGAGATCAATAAATTGAAGAATTTACGCCTTGCGTTTGGAGTGCTTGTTTTTGGGTTTGCTGGAATAGCTTCACTGACACACGCAGCATCAAACAGGGGAAGGGGTAAGCGCTGCCGCGCCAAGCTAATTCTGGCTGCATTTTCTACACATGAAAAAGAACGAATACGTACTACTGTATGACGGAAAATTTTAGTGGTTTTGTAACCGCGACGTTTTCATAGCATGGTAATCCGTGAAGGTAACTGGCACATGCCTACAAACGACCCCCCCCCCCTCTTAAAAATTTTTCTCCTCGGATCTACACGATTCACGTAGGTCATCCTTTTTGACTTCAAAACGGCGAATTTCGCCGAAAGGTGAGAGATTTTCATGCCTGGTTATGAAATGATCAATTTCACGACTTCACAAAAATATCTTTGAATGCTCTTACAGTGGGGCAAATAAGTATTTTGTCAACCACTAATTGTGCAAGTACTCCCACTTGACGATATTAGAGAGGCCTGAAATTGTCAACATGGGTAAACCTCAACCATGAGAGTCAGAATGTGGAAAAAAAACACAGGAAATCACATTGTTTGATTTTTAAGTATTTCCAAATTAGAGTGGAAAATAAGTATTTGGTCAATACCAAAAGTTCATCTCAATACTTTGTTATTTACCCTTTGTTGGCAATAACGGAGGCCAAACGTTTTCTGTAACTCTTCACAAGCTTTTCACACACTGTTGCTGGTATTTTTGCCCATTCCTCCATGCAAATCTCCTCTGGAGCAGTGATGTTTTGGGGCTGTCGTTGGGCAACACGAACTTCCAACTCCCTCCACAGATTTTCTATGGGGTTGAGATCTGGAGACTGGCTAGGCCACTCCAGGACCTTGAAATGCTTCTGACGAAGCCACTCCTGTGGCTGTGTGTTTGGGATCATTGTCATCCTGAAAGACCCAGCCACGTCTCATCTTCAATGCCCTTGCTGATGGAAGGAGATTTTCACTCAAAATCTCTCGATACATGGCCTCATTCATTCTTTCCTTTACACAGATCAGTGGTCCTGGTCCCTTTGCAGAAAAACAGCCCCAAAGCATGATGTTTCCACCCCCATGCTTCACAGTTGGTATGGTGTTCTTCGGATGCAATTCAGTATTCTCTCCTCCAAACACGAGAACCTGTGTTTCTACCAAAGAGTTCTATTTTGGTTTCATTTGACCATAACACATTCTCCCAGTACTCTTCTGGAACACCCAAATGCTCTCTAGCGAACCGCAGACGGGCCTGGACGTGTACTTTCTTCAGCAGGGGGACACGTGTAGTGCAGTGCAGGATTTGAGTCCCTGGCGGCGCATTGTGTTACTGATAGTAGCCTTTGTTACTGTGGTCCCACCTATCTGTAGGTCATTCACTAGGTCCTCCCATGTGGTTCTGGGATTTTCACTCAGATCAAGGAGATTATCAGTGGTCTTGTATGTTTTCCATTTTCTAATAATTGCTCCCACAGTTGATTTCTTTACACCAAGCGTTTACCTATTGCAGATTCAGTCTTCCCAGCCTATTGCAGGTCTACAATTTTGTCTCTGGTGTCCTTCGACAGCTCTTTGGTCTTGGCCATCGTGGAGTTTGGAGTGGGACTGACTGAGTGACTTGTGGACAGGTGTCTTTTATACCGATAATGAGTTAAAACATGTGCCATTAATACAGGTAACGAGTGGAGCCTCGTTAGACCTCGTTAGAAGTTAGACCTCTTTGACAGCCAGAAATCTTGCTTGTTTGTAGGTGACCAAATACTTATTTTCCACTCTAATTTGGAGATAAATTATTTAAAAATCAAACAATGTGATTTTCAGTTTTTTTTCCACATTCTGTCTCTCATGGTTGAGGTTTACCCATGTTGACAATTACAGGCCTCTCTAATCTTTTCAAGTAGGAGAACTTGCACAATTGGTGGTTGACTAAATACTTATTTGCCCCACTGTACATGATGTTTTTGAGTTGAACAGTTTATATTTCATCCAATATTGACAGGAAGTGACCGGAAATTATCCAGAATTAAGAAGTGACCCAGAAACCCCCCAAAATGAACAGGAAACGATCTGGGAAGGGAATGCCTCAAAATCAGCAGCAAAATCTTTTTTTTGCCGCACTAAACTATTGACATCATTTTTATATAAATTTGCGTCTGGCGGGGAGGTGTGTGTGTGTGTGGGGGGGGGGGCAACTTCACAGAGGTTCAATGAATTTAATGAGTTAAAGTTCTACATGCCATTTATTAACCCTTTAACACCTAAGCCTATTTTGGCCGAATTTGCATGCATTTGATGTTGCCTTTATATTTCAAAGAAAAAATTGTTTACAATGGCCAAATTGGGTCCCTTTTTTCAGGACACCTTGAACTTCATGTCTAAACTGTTGTTTTTTTCACTGACCAATTATAATCCACATTTTGGACCCAAAAAGACAAAAAAATCCCAAAATCTTTTTTCAAAATTTGTAATGTTGACGTCCCATTGACAACCAAACATGCTCGACCAACCGTTTTGAAGCTTGATAATATTTATTCAACTTGTTAGGATAAACATTCAATAGAAAAAAATAAGATTGAATAGTTTTATGTTTGATAATTCACCACAACCAGCAGGTATGGTCATAGGCGTTTTTGGCCTTTACACATACTATGTTCAAAACAGGTTATATAGTGTGCAAAATAGTGAGAATTTTTTTTTTTATATATATCATCTAACACAAAAAGGGTTTGGAAGATATCTCTTTGTGAAGTTAGGTGTTGTACCCATCACCTTATCAAAAGTTTATACGTACATGCAATCAAGCTTCTCGAACACACATCTACATAAAAATTGAAAAGATTATAGTAAAGAAAATATATATAATGTTGAAAAAAAGTATTTTAAAAAATATTGACAAGTACAGGCATGCGTCCCAATAAAGTTTTTTTTTTTTTTCTTTTGCGCACTCAATAAAGCTTCTTCTTCAACTGGTCACGGAGGGAGCTGCGTCACACACAACGTCACACAGCCTACTCTTTCGCCGTTTGCGCTCTACTGTCAATTCTACTCGCCGAGACGCCGATTCATCAGAGGAAAACAACGACAAACACGACTCATCTTCTTCCTTGAGTTAATGAAATAATGCATTAGCTTGTGCCAAATGTAGTTTTAGATTCATTCTGCACGTTTCAAAGTCGCTCGCTCAAACAAACCGCTGTCGTGCATTTTTCGGCACAACACCGGCCGTTGCTTGCTTCGCATGCCTCCCTTTCAATAGTTGGCGCCTCGCTGGGAAATTTATTAAAATGATCATATTCGGTTCGTCCTTCCTGACATCACAACGACACTTGGGATAAGTAGTCTCTTGTGCTGCTTTCGGTTTTGAAAAAGGACAAGAAATGATGGAAATATGGAGATGGATACATGGTCCGTGCAGCATTTCATTGCATATTTATAAGTGCAATAAAACTATAAAACTCAAATGACATTATCTCCCGTTTTTCTTGGCTGATTGACTTCAAATAAAAACTGGTGTGGACATCAACTTCCGCACTTTCAAACGAGACCAACCAGCAGCACGTGGGTAATGTAATTACAGCGTGACGAAGCTTCAAAGACGATATGCGTAAACGCGTCGCTGCCGACACGTTCGGTGTTAAAGGGTTAAGCCAAGGCGTCACATTTTAATGAAATAACTTCAGTATTAGTTGTGTAAAGCAAAAGTGCGGTATGGCTCGACTCACCCTGTGGCGGCCAGCGAGCCGTCCGGATGAAAATGGAGGTCGTGAACACCTTTACTGTGCCCTTCTTGATGGAGGATTTCCTCCTGGACCTCCATGTCCCATAGGCGCCACGAATGATCGTAGCTACGCGGACCGAGAGGCGGGTTAGTGTCGGTGCGTGCGCTAGCGGAGGGCGGCGCTTGTCACTTTACCAGGTGGATCCCAGAAACCTTCCGGACGGATGCCAGCAGACTCGAGAAACCCGCTCGCTGTGATCATCGATGCTCGCTACCGGTTCGTCGCTGCGGTGAGTCCGGAGTTACTTTAGTCTTTTTCTTCTTTTTACAAGTCGGCTTTACCTCAGCAGGTTCCACAGTTTGACCGAGCCGTCGGCGGCGCACGAGGCCAGACTGACGTCCGAGGGGTCGAGGGACACACCGGCCCGTGGGCGAAAGACCACCGCTCCCACATTGGTGTTGTGACCTGCGGAAAAGAACAAGCAAGTTTAGGGTTTTGTTTCAATTCGCTTGGATTTCCAGCCATGACTTTTCCAACTTTGGACGAGGGCAGCCACCAGTCATTGATTACTAATCGACTATTTGGATCACTAATGGACGTCCAATCCATTTCAAGTGGGAGGATGGCTGCCATCCATCCCACTCAGAACAGATTGGACGTTTACAGTGGTATGAAAAAGTATCTGAACCTTTTGGAATTTCTCACATTTCTGCATAAAATCACCATCCAATGTGATCTGATCTTTGTCAAAATCACACTGATGAAAAAACTGCTTTAACTAAAACCAGCCGAACATTTATAGGTCTTCATATTTTAATGATGATGATATGCAAACAATGACAGAAGGGGGAAAAAATAAGTGAACCATCATATTTAATATTTTTTGCCTCCCCTCTTTGGCAGCAACAACTTCAACCAGACGCCTCCTGTAGCTGCAGATCAGTGTGGCACATCGTAATCTTCGCCTATTCCCCTCTACAAAACTGCTGTTGTTCCGTCAGACTCCTGGCATGTCTGGCATGAATCACTGTCTTTAGGTCACGCAACAGCATTTCAATGGGGTTCAAGTCTGGACTTTGACTTGGCCACTCCAGAACATGTATTTTGTTCTTCTGAAACCATTCTGAAGTATATTTACTTCTGTGTTTTGGATCATTGTCTCGTTGCAGCATCCATCCTCTTTTTAGCTTCAATGTTCTTGACTGACAGCCTCAGCTTTTCCTGCAAAACATCCTGATAAACTTTGGAATTCATTTTTCTATTAATGATTGCAAGTTGTCAAGGCCCTGAGTTAGCAAAACACCCCCAAATCATGATGCTCCCTCCTCTATGCTTCACGGTGGGGATGACGTGTTGATGTTGGTGAACTGTTCCATTTTAATTCCACACATGAAGTTGTGTGTTACTCCCAAACAATTCAACTTTGGTTTCATCAGTCCACAAAATATTTTGCCAAAACTTCCGTGGAGTGTCCAAGTGCCTTTTGCAAACATTAAACAAGCAATAATGTTTTTTTCCCGAAAGCAGTGGCTTCCTCCGTGGAGGCTTCCCACTCCCACCACACCACTCCATAGTTTTACGTATAGTTGATGTGTGCACAGTGATATTGGACTGTGCCAGTAATTTTCTGTAAGTCTTTAGCAGACACTCTACGGTTCTTTTGTAACTCTGAGTATTCTGCGCTGAACTCTTGGCGTCATCTTTGGTGGACAGCCACTCCTTGGGAGAGAAGCAGCATTTGTAGACTTTTTCTCTGAACATCCAAACTTTCAGAAATGGTTTTGTATCCTTTCCCAGCTTTATATAAATCAACAATCCATGATCGCTGGTCTTCAGACAGCGCACTTAAGTTGCGCACTTTAAGTTGGAGAAAGCGTATCGGTGCCGCCCACCTCTCAATGTGCGAATCAGGTTGCAGTCGGGAACGGACCAGAGCTTGCACAAACCGCTCCTGAAAGGGGC
Source organism: Corythoichthys intestinalis (assembly GCF_030265065.1). Taxonomy (NCBI): domain Eukaryota; kingdom Metazoa; phylum Chordata; class Actinopteri; order Syngnathiformes; family Syngnathidae; genus Corythoichthys; species Corythoichthys intestinalis. The sequence goes on from NC_080411.1 coordinate 3,970,192, forward strand.
AGGTGTCCCGTTAGCTTGGCGTCAACTGCCGGCATTTGCACGTGCGAGCTAGCATTACCAGGAGGCGGTCGCCAGCATTTTGGAGTCGGGGCTGAAGTGGCAGAAGCTGATGGGCCGGTCGTCGCCGATCTGACTGCAGAAGTTGTTCAAGTTCTACGACGACAGAGGAGGATCGAGAAACATTAGCGAGCACGACGATCGCAACGGCGTATAAGCGGATGCGCTGACCCTCAGGCTTTTGTTTAGCTCCTGCTGGCGGATGGTCCTGGTGGCTTCGCAGATTTCCTTTTGAGCCCGCGCCGCCTCCAGACGCTTCATGGACCTGAAGGCTCGATGTCAGACTTCCCGTTAAGCGACTAACCGCCGCGACGCTCGTTTACCTGGGCAGAGAGTAACGGGCTAACCAGAGACGGGCATCCTTGAGAGAGGCGGGGCCTTCGTGGTACCAGGTCTGATTACACTGCATCAGTGGAAAAGCAAATCAGACAAGAGTTCAGACATGATATAGCCTAGCATTAAAGGTGGGAATCTTTGGGCACCTAACAATTCGATTACGATTCAGCAGCTCCTTTTCGATTATAAATCGCTTATTGACACCAACTGCGAAGGAGTGGATTCGTGACCCGTTTGTGAATAAACCGAGTGATTCGAGCATGTCTGTGCAACCGGAAGATCAACTTGTAGAGATCGCAAATGACAGCGACCTTATTAAACGTACATTTGAGACAACAACTCTACCGAGGTTCTGGATTAAAGTCATTCTGGAATATCCTGACATCGCGACAAGAGCATTGAAAACCTTGCTACAATTTCAAACACTGTATCTTTGTGAAGCGGGCTTCTTAATTAATGTTTAACGACAAGGCGAAGTCGTTAATGGTGAGAGCAGTGTGCAGTTGTTGGGTGCAGTTTACATGGCAGGATGTATCTGAGGACAACTTTTCTACAAGTCCTTCCATGATCAAACATAAGTTAATATTCCTTTCTTTCAAGAAAGTTTGTAGTGTTTATTTTGGAATCGCATTTGCGCATTTTGTGGCTATGGTTAACTCTACGCGCATACGCAGAACCGCATCGTTGCAATTTTTGATGGGTTGCAAAATTTGTCAGAACACCGGTCCGTGAAAAAAAGACCCAAATAACACCGGTCCGTGGTGCAAAAAAGGTTGGGGACCCCTGTTCTGGAGAAGTGTACAGCTTTAAGATGGCGACTGTTCACTAACACCGGCCGAGTCCGTCATTTCACATCTAGTTCTCTAATACCTTTTCTAACACCGCCATCGTCTGTCATTTTGCATCTAGTTCCACATATATGTGATATCTACTGTAGCCGTATGTTTGTAGCAACTGGCCGTTGTTTGTAGCGGCTGTCGGCCGCAGTCAAGTAGGATTGTTTTTTTTATCTAGCGGCATGAGATGAACATGATATTTCCTCTCGGTCCGTTCCTCATTGCCTCCCGAAGACGGCGCTGAATGTGTTTTAGGTCCGCTTACCTGGTATAATTCAATAATCGGAATTTGGAGGTTTGTGAATCTTTCTCGAATCTTCCACGGCCGAATCGCGAATAACCTAAGAATCGGAAATTTCGCACGCAACATGTTAGCATGAAGGCTTACTTACATCTTCTTGGGATCGCTTGACTCTTTCTTCATCTCTCCTAGACTTCTTCAGCGCATCTGGACCCACCACCGACAGAACGCCACGCAGCCTGAAAAGTTCACAAGATGGTGTTCCAGCATTTACAGACTATAGCCCCTTTCACACACTCTAAAACACCGGGAATATCACAGGATTTAACCATGCAGCAGTTGTATGTGAAACCAATTACAGGCCTCTCTAATCTTTTTAAATAGGAGAACTTGCACAATTGGTGGTTGCCTAATACTTATTTGCTCCACTGTAATAATGCTATTTAAGACTTTGATCCTGTCATACACACTATAAAGTCTTGATGAGCTTGAATTGGCTTTAGTTACAATGTCAGGAACGCTCCCTCCGGAACAAAACACGGTTTGACCAACATTGTGACAGCCGATGCCGACCAAAAATTTATTAATGTCCGGGTAATAAAATCGCACCAGCAGCCCTCTACAGAGAGCGCCAGTGGACAACACGGGACAAGTCTGTGGAAGTGTCCAACCCGCGCCAATGTCAGGACATCTCTACATTAGGGCTGCAGCTATCGAATATTTTAGTAATCGAGTAATCAACTGAAAATTCTATCGATTAATCGAGTAATCGGATAAAACAAATATATTTTTAGGTGAAGAGCAATTATAAATATACATGAGAAAACAAGATATTTCATCAAATGTTGAACCATTTCAACCAATGTCTTTATTATCGATATATATTGTTGAAAAAAGCCAACAATTGCATCTCAGATGTAACTAGAATAAAAAAAAAGGCTAATTCACTGCTTTCACTCAAAAAACCTTTAGATCTTTTTTTAAAAAAAAATATATATATATACACACATATATATATATATATATATATATACACCTAAAAATGCCTTTACGCTTGAAAACACTTAAAAGTTAGGATTTTTTACCCACGTGTTTAATTGAATTTCTATTTGTGTCAAGCCATTTTTAAGTTCTAGTTAAGTTTTAAGTTAGACTAAACTGTAAGTCCTGATAGGATTTTAAGTTTTTGCAGTGTTCAAAATAAATGTATGACACAGGCTTTTTCGGAGCACATTAGGGACTAGTGCTACTTGGTGTTTTATAAAGCAATGACTACTGAGCTAAAATTGATAGTTAGCATTATTGAGTTTTTATTTTACACCCTCATCACTCCACAACGCTATGTTATGTTAAAGCCTGTATGTTAGCCACGCATCGAAAGTGGTCATAATTAATAGAAACCTAGCCCTCCGCAGGGCTAACGTTACGTGAGCTAGTCACAGTAACGTTAATCTTATATATTAGCGCTTAGCGCTGTACTGCTTTAAGATGGCAGCTGTTTACTAACACTGCCCAAACGCAGCCGAGTCTGTCGTTTTGCATCTAATTCAACATACATGTCATCTCTATGAGACTCACCAGACGCTACCTGCTACCAAAGTAGCATCGTGCAGGCTAGTATTTAGCAACATCGGCGTCGTTTGCAGCGGCTGTCGGCTGCACTAAGTTTTTTTTTTTTTTTTGCTTCTTCCTCTACGCACGTGACATCAGCGCGTTGTCCCGCATTAAAAGTAGTCCGCTCAAAATGTGATGCTTAGAGCTGTCAAAATAAACGATTACTTGAGGTGAATAAAATTACTCGGATCAGTTTTTAAACTCGAGTTACTCGAGTATTGATTTCAGCTCTACTCTACATGCGTAAAAACAATGACGCGACTAAATCCCTGGATGTGTGTGTGAACGTAGTGTCCTTCTAAAAATTGGCAGCACACTATTTGGCGTAAGTGCGGTGAGGTCACGTGAAAAATCTCTATTGCTCCAGGATAAATAACTTCAAGCTGTCGCAAAAATCTCGCCATACCTCTCCCGCCGATCCGCCGGCCCCTCCCCAAACAAAGTGATGGGCTCCCCAAGCGCTCGCAGCCCGGCCTTGACTTCAGTGTCGTCTGTGGAAACTGTGATCTGCCGCGCTCGCTTCCTCCTCTCGAACTCAGCCAGCGCTTCCTGTTGCCTCCGGTTGATGTGCTCCTCTAGCTCCAGCGTGGCGCCTGCAAAGAGACACGTTAGACACACATCACGGCGGTCTTCGGAAACAGCGTTCGCTCACTCACCGGACGAGACGTTGATGTTTCCTGCCTCGATTCCCGCCTTGACGCCATCGTTTGTTGTGGCGGGGTCGGCATTCAGACGCTCGCGTTCTTTTTCTTCCAGGCTCCCATAGAAGACCCGACTTTTCTTCGGGACCGGTGCCGAGTCTTCGTCGTCCGACATCCTGCCGTCTGGAACTTGCGTTATTTTCAAAGACTGTCCTAAAAATAAATGTGATTTTTTTTAAAAATTACTATTTCATAGCTATTGACAATGCCAATGAAACGTCTAATCTTCCCTCTGCTACGAATTGAAATGTATTTATCACTACTTGACGTCCAATCCATTTGAAGTGATAGGGTGGCAGCAAATGAACGTTCGTTCATTCGCTGCCACCCTATCACTTCAAATAGATTGGACGTCAAGTACCATCAATGGCAGACAATGAGTTAAGCGTATTTGACCACACCATGATAGCAATTACTTTACATTCAAGTGCGTATGCAATAATTTAGTATTGAAAGAAACAATGTGTATAAAATTTGAACACCATTGCTGTCATTAGTGGCATTTGTTTTAGTTTTTTTTGTTTTTACCCTATATAAACGAATTTTAGAAATCCATTCTATTATATTTGGACTGGGAGGGTAGGCAGCAGATATTCATTGATATATGAATATTGACAATACTTGCCAAGATCCGCGCAAGGAAGCGCGCCACCACCGTCGATAGCCGCTCGCGTTAGCATTCACTACTTTACGCCACGAACAAATGTTAAAATTACGATTAAACTTTGTCGTTACAAAGCCTAACCCTAATTTGAATCAGTAGATATTAAACGAAGGGGAAAAAAATCGCTAAAATGCGGATTCATTTGAAGAAACTCACCTTTTTTTAATGACTCAAATAGACATATCTTCGGCGAACCCTTCGTGACCCGGATGCAGATGCGTCGTGACCTCATTTATTTCCGGGTTCAAAGTTTGCACTTCCTGTAACCGCCGCGGGATTCCAAAATCTGAAATAACACTGCATTTCAAAGCGTAAAACGACAATTAACGACAGTATTAGATACAACTTGAAGACAATTGTCAGGTAAAGCATGTCTGTTGGTCTTAAAGGCGGAAACGCCTTCGCCAACTTTAGCCGTTTAGCTTAGCATTGTCTTCTTGAACGCACTAATGCATGACAAACGCCTTGAAAATGGGAACTTCCAGCTCTGAGTATTGTACAAAAAGGGATTAATTTATCTACATTCAAGACGATTATCGTCTTGAATGTAGATAGAAACATTAATGCCACTACAATGTCGTTAGAAGTATCATTTACAAGTATCATTTTCCTATGATAAATATCAAGTTGATTGAGTTGCTCTAAAAAGAACTAAACAACGCAGTAACGTCGGCATATTACAACACTCAAACTAAGGAAAACGACTAACAACTTTACTTTTTGAACAGCTTTATATTTCATCAATCAACATTTGCTGCCATTATTACCAAATATGGGTAGAGTAGCCAATAATTTTACTCGAGTAGCGTTACTTCTAAATATTACTCAAGTAAAAGTAGTCATCCAAATTTTTACTGAAGTACAAGTGAAAAAGTATTCGTAGAAAAGCACACTCAAGTAATGAGTAACATTGTGACTAACTACTTACAGTGTGTGTTTTTTTTTTTTTAACTGTCATTTTTTCCCCCAGCATAACTTTATCTGTATAAATCGTTATCATTATACTATAGCCTATTACACAAGGGCGTAGGTTTGCATAGGGATGGTAGGGACACAACACTGCCAACTTTTCAGGATGCTCAAATTGTCAAGACCAACTTTTAATCAACCTTATTTGCATTATTTAATGAATCATAGACTTCATTATATATAAATATTGTGAATATACTGTGACTTCATAATACATATGGATTATGAAGTCTATGAATGACTTCAGTTATATAATTGAAATTGTCTCCCCATATGTTGTTAGAATTGACCCTCCCATTATTAAGTAAATTATTTTCATTATGTTCAGACTTACATTTACCCCTTTTCACTGCTGAGTGTGCCAGTCCATTTTTTCCCTCAACTGCAGCCACTGTATTTAATGTAAAAAGACAATGTTGTGGTGGGGAACACACCACTAATTTTGCTACTGAAAGTCCAACCTGTATCAGGGTTAGCATAACATTAAACTGTGTGAATTTGCTGTCCTGCAAAAGTTGCTTAGAGAGAAGTGTCCTCCGGTATGTTTTTTCTACTGTTAACAAACTGTGAGAAATGTAGTGACCGAGGTTTATCCCCTTCTCCCCAATTTTCATTTTATGTGGCTTCAAAGGAGCTTTTGGGGAGTCGATACCTTGTGCAAAACTGTTCCAAAAAGTCACCCATATTCTAAACCCAACAGGAAATTGGGTATTTTGGTTTGAATGTGAAAATGTTATCAATTTATAGGGTGCACATTTGAGACCTTGCCGCCTAGGGAGTTAGTTGGATCCTCAAAATTGGTGAGACTGTTCATGAGACATATGAGATCTCAAGTCATTAAAATTGTTTCTATTAACGGGCCTGGCTTGGGCAGGGTGCCAAAGTTGGCCTTTTTTTTTTTTTTTTTTGCAAAACGCCACATTCAGTAAATGACTAATAACTCCCTGATACAAGGTTGTCTTTTTCTTATATGGCATGTATGCGAGGTATCCCAGCTGCACAACTGCATTGAACTACTACCCATTAGGCCTGGCGCGCTCTGTTGGGAACAGGAAATGCTTATTTAAAAAAAATTTTTTTTTTTTTTTTCCCACTCGACCGGCTGCTCCTGCATGGGTAAAAAAAAGGGGAGCCTTAAGACGTGTTCAGGTGCCTGATGAAAAAAATTCAGGTTTCATTGAAGCAGAGGGGTCCAATCAGGAAAGTAAAAACAGTCGCCATTTTGTCTCACCACAAATTTTAATAGTCATAACTTGGCAGATATACAACATATGTGCCAAACTTCCTGTGCTTGTTGAGAGTCGTACCCTGAAGGGTCCTCTTGGGTCATTTGCATCAACCCGACAGCGCCAACTTGTGGCAACAGAAAGTTACTCATGTTACTTATACGTGTCCAGTTCTTTTCAGGTTGGTCACTGTAGTTAAAACACCTTTTGTAATACTACATTTTAAGGCCCATGTCACATGTCTGTGTTGCCGTGACGAGCCTTTGTTCACATTAAAAGGAAGTAAATTTCTTCAGGGACTTTGGCAACTAATAATTGGGACACTTGGTCAAATTGTCCCAATGGCGTACCGCACGCAGGCTATTTTTAGACCGTGACGTCGCATCGTAAACCGGAAGTAAAGCTGAAGTGGGACATTATAGACCCGCCCTCGCATAGACACAACGCAATTAGTGCTACTTTTCGCCGGTAATCTTTCAAAAACGAACATGCCGATCACGCATTGCTTTTTTGGAACTTGTAGAAACGACTCTAGACATTACGACACATGAAGGATGTTTTCTTCATACGTTCCCGGAAACCAAAAACTCGGAAGGAAAAAATGTGAAGACCGAATCAACTTGCGCGGACTTTAACACCAGCTCGGTGAATCCATTCACATTTCATATGCAGTAAACATTATGTTGGGCTGGTATGGTCTTTCAGAGGACAAAGAGGTAAGCCATTTTTATATTTTTAACTTATTTTTTTAGCGTAACGTTGTGCCGTACTGCTTCTGTCTGACAATGAATGACCTGAAGAGAATTACAATGGTATCTGACTGCCACCTGTTACCGTTTCTGTTATATATGTATAAAAAAACAACTTTAGTAAGGGGGAAGTGTAAATATATTATAGGATTAAGACGTGTTATCGATGAAAAAATTAAGTGCTCGTTGGCTGTCACTGCATAGCATTTGCGATCGCTACACCAAGCTAACTAAATTACCTCCAAAAACGGTAAGAGACGTAGGACAACCAGAGGATATATAAGAAAGACAGGGCTGATGGTAAAGGATAGCGGTAACACTTTATAATAACTATCCGTTTTACTAGTTAATAGATCATTAGTAAACTATTGATAAATGATTTATTGTTGATTTGTGAAGTATTTGTTAACAGTTTAAGCATTTACAGGGTGTTCCAATATGGTTGACCCATTCTAAATGGCCATGCTAGTTGATGGATCTTAATAAAACTATATACACTTTATGTTGAAGGTCATAAGTTTTATTGGTTAAATATACAAAGAAAAGTACAAATATTTGTTGGTTTTATGGCAGATTTTCATAAATGTGCAACATGAGCGCTGCCGCAAAATGATTTATCAAAATGCCTTTTCTTTTGAAGTGAACGGCATTTCTTAACCTGAAAAGATAGAAATGCCAAATGTACACACAAAAACTTGAAACGTTTCTACACAAACTGTGTTTCAGGTTAACAACACCCTGTAAATGCTTAACAAACTGTTAACAAATACTTCACAAATCAACAATAAATCATTTATCAAGAGTTTACTAATGATCTATTAACTAGTACAACGGATAGTTATTATAAAGTGTTACCAGGATAGCTTGTTGAAACAGGAGAATGTCGTTGTCAGTCGCGTCGATAAAAAAGCTAAAGTTATGCTTAAGTCGGCTCGTTTTTTTCGTCTTTTTCAGCCTTCGACACTTAAGCCATCTCTTTAACTGAACATTTTTATGTTCTTCCACATCTTTGCCAGTCAATTTGGCACCAGGCACATTATTTCGGAGAGAAATGGTAGGTTTAGCTCTGTGAACATCTCCTTCGTACACAATTTCAATTCATTTCCAATTAGGGACAAACGGTGGCTTGTCCCTACTTAGCAATAGTAGCTAATGTCATGAATATTAATGAGCGGAAGTGACTTGTTGCTTGCGGTACGCCATTAGAAGATTCATTTTGGTTTTCAATATGAGTGTGGCTGCATAGCTCGGTAGCGCCTTTTTTTGTAGGACTCTCTTCAGTAGGGGTTTTTCCTCCTTGGTGTGTGTGAGTGCATTTCTAATCCCGCCAAAAGTAGGCAAGTTTCGAGCATGTTAGATTCTTATGAAATGATAAGGGGCCGATCTGCTACTACCCTGACCTACGCCAAACTGCGAGGACCCGTTCAGGCTTAGTTTTTAATGCAGCGATCAACCCACACTGACGTTGCGATCGACGTAATGAGCACCCCTGATATGAAAGGTTGATTTCAACAAAGGGGAAAAAAAAAAACCTTTTTTAAAAATCAGTTGTGCATAACAAAGTTGGGTTCCAAATTGTTATTAAAGATATTTTACATGAACTTACATAGAGAATAAAGTTGCTCACCCAATGTGCATCTTGGCCAAAGGAAGAATTTATTTTTTAACTCACTGGTTGAAATTGACGGTGCTAGGACGTCCGATACATTGAACTGAACAAATGGCTCAGACGTCTGGCGCCGTCAACAGCAGACAATGAGTTGACAAATACAAAAAAAAAAAAAAAAAAAATCCTATGAAGAGTAGTGCAAAATTTACCACATGAAAACAAATGTATATTCATTTTTATGCTGATTGTTTTCAGCTGGTCCCGGTGAAGATGTTGAGGAGGAAACCGACTCGTCTGGAGCTGAAAATCGACGACACGGATGAGTTTGAGAGCATCAAGAAAGAGCTGGAGGTCAGTTTCCTCTTGGCTTTCGAAACGGCGAGTCGCTCTACGAAAACCTTTTCCCTCAGGCGCGGAAACGTCAGCGAGAAGAGGCCGAGTCGGCAGGCGGAGTCGGCGGTGGGGACGGGGCGCTCGGCGCCGACGGGGCCCGAGCGGCGCTCTCGTCAACGGCGGCGAGGGCGGACCTCATCAACGAGAGGATCGGCTTCAAGCCGCACCCCAAAGCAACCGTGCTGCCCGCGCTCTTCGGGAGTTTGCAGTTCTGAGCTCAGTCATCGAAACGCAAAGAAATTTTTATTTTCTTTACAAAAGCACCTGTTCTTTTAGAAAAACGCGCCATTCATGCTAGTATTCTGTACAGAGGGAAGCCAGCTGGTGGTGCTCAAAGAATAGCTGATGTCATCTTTGAACAAATAAATAACATTGCTACTGATTGTCCCTCCCCCCACCCCAAAAAAAGGGCTGGATTTGCTGAGAAATATAAAGTATAAATATTAACCCTTTATAGGGCAAGTAACTATTTTTGGTCATTACAACAACAACAAAAAAACAAGCCCATCAAGACATGGCGTCCACAACCATATAACGCCAGGTCTAATTTATAATTTTTTCCCCCCATGATTCATCATTACTTCTTTTTGTACATTTATTTTTTAAATGAATAAATACAATTAAAAATGAATAAAGTGTTAATAAAAAATGAAAAAAATAAATTGTGACCCTCAATTTGTTGATTTAAGTCATTGCCTGCCATTGATAGCGATAGATGTCCAATTTAAACTGAGAGGATGGAAGTTTAGAATTTTAAGTCACTCCATGGCTACCATTGACAATGATAGACGTCCAATTCATTTTGACAGGATTTTTTTTTTCTTTCCAATCAACTGATTGGCTGCCGATGATGGCGCTAGAAAATGAAGTTGATGCCTAGCGCTGTCAATGGTGCTGAAAAATGCACATTCACAGCCATTCCTCTCAGTTTAAATTCTTAAACCCCCCATTTTTTGGATAAAATTTAATTTAAACAAAAAATGAAGTATGATGTCCAATCCGTTCGGACGGGGAGGACTGACGTCTAATGCCGTCAACGGCGGCCAATGACTGCCCTATAAAGGGTTAAAAAGTCAAGATACCACGTACACGTATAAAGATGTTAGTCTCGTTGCTACAGTTACGGGATTAGCCGGGAAATCGGTTCACTGCCGGCACAAACTGCGCCATTTGAATGCGAGCGTACAGGTTAGAAAACGGGCAGTGACGTCATCTCCCGTCGGCAGAGTCCATGAACATTTTTTTTAGTGTTCCGCTGCTGGGGCGTATACTTAACGCGCTCACTTCTTTTTGATCGCGGCGAGATCTCGCTGCAGTTCTGAGAACTTCGGTCGCTCTTCCGGGCTGTAGAGCCAACAGCGCTGCATCACCTTGTACACGTCGTCCGGGCAACGCTGAGGGCACGCCATCCGGTAACCTGTCGGGAGAGCGGGATGAAGAGCGTCGGCTACCTGACGGACGAACCGGCCGCGGCGCCTACCTTTCTCCACCTGCTCCCGAGCCTGCTGGTTGGTCATGCCCGGGTAAGGACACACTCCCAGACTGAAGGTTTCCCACAAGAGGATGCCGTAACTCCACACGTCGCTCTCGGAAGTGTAACGACCTGCCGTGCACAGAGAAGGCCGTTTTTCGTGACGTAACCCTTTAACACCGTACGTGTCGGCAGCGACGCGTTTGCGGATTTCGTCTTTGAAGCTTCATCACGCTGTAATTATGTCACCCACGTGTCGCTGGTTGGTCTCATTTGAAAGTGCAGAAGTTGATGTCCACACCAGTTTTTATTTGAAGTCAATCGACCAAGAAACACGGGAGGTAATGTCGTTTGAGTTTTATAGTTTTATTGCACTCATAAATATGCATTAAAACGCTGCATGTACTATGTATCCATCTCCATATTTCCATCATTTGTCCTTTTTCAAAACCGAAAGCAGCACAAAAGACTACATATCCCAAGATCCGTTGTGATGTCAAGAAGGACGAACCGAATGTGAACATTTTTAATAAATTGCCGAGCTAGGCGCCAGCTAAGGAAAAGGAGGCATGAACACCGGTTGGATTGCGCGAGCGACTTTGAAACGTGCAGAATGAATCGCAAACTAAATTTAGCGCAAGCTAATGCATTTTTTTCCCCATCAACTCAAGGAATAGGATGGTGTATTTGTCGTTTTCCTCGGATTAGTCGGCGTCTCGGCAAGAATTGACAGCAGCGCTCAAACGGCAGAAGAGTAGGCTGTGTGACGTTATATGTGACGCAGCTCAGTGACCTGTTCACAAACAAGCTTTATTGAGTGCGCAAAAAAAAAAAAAAAAAAAAAAACTATCGGGTCGCATGCTTGAAAATATTGAACTGAACTACTTGTCAATATTTTTGAAAATACTTTTTTTCAATGTTATATATATATATTTTTTTCTTCACTATGAATCTTTTCAATTTCTATATAGATGTGTGTTCGAGAAGCTTGATTGCATGTACGTATACTTTAGATAGGTATTATAACCATCACCTTAACTTCACAAAGAGATATAATCCAAACCCTTTTTGTGTTAGATGATATATATAATTTTTTTTCTCACTATTTTGCACTGTATATAACCTGTTTTGACCATAGTATGTGTAAAGGCCAAAAACACCTATGACCATACCCGCTGTTTGTGTTGAACAGTCAAACATAAAACTATTCAATCCTATTTTTTTGTATTGAATGTTTATCCTAACAAGTTGAATACATATTATCAAGCTTCAAAACGGTTGGTCGAGCATGTTTGGTTGTCAATGGGACACCAGCATTACAAATTTTGAAAAAATATTTTCGGATTTTTTTGTCTTTTTGGGTCCAAAATGTGGATTATAATTGGTCAGTGAAGAAAACAACAGTTTGGACATGAAGTTCAAGGTTTCCTGAAAAAAGGGACCCAACTTGGCCATTGTGAACAATTTTTTCTTTGAAATATAAAGGCAACATCAAATGCATGCAAATTCGGCCAAAATAGGCTTAGGTGTTAAAGGCTTAACAGAATGTTCTGTTAACTAATAGATAAAACAATGAGCTCGACGTGATCAGCCAACAATGTTTACGACGACAACATCAAAAAAAGTGAAATTATTGCTTTTAGTTTTAGTGTAGCACACCTACATAAAACTTTTGGAGGCACCACTGGCTGCCTCCGTTAAAATGAACAATACTGAGAGGCTCTCTCAGTATTATACAGCCTTACAGGCTGTATTTTAGAATCATCAAATTACAGTATAATTAGGGTGACTATGTTTTGATTTCCAAAAAAAAGGACACTTGGCCTGGCCTCAATATACTTGAATTTTACTTGAAGTTCACTCAAAGGTGCCTATATCACTTTAATATAATTAAAGTGTGCCTCCTCCATCTGGATAGAAAAATTCAGTTTTATTAGTGTATATTAGGACTGTCTGTTAGGATTAAAAAAAATTTAATCGAGTTAATCACAGCTTAAAAATTAATTAATCGTAATTAATTGCAATTCAAACCATCTCTAAAATATGCCATATTTTTCTGTAAATGATTGTTGGAATGGAAAGATAAGACACAAGACGGATATATACATAGAACATACTGTACATAAGTACTGTATTTGTTGTTTATTGTAACAATAAATCCAAATGGCATTATTAACATTCTTTCTGTTAAAGTGATCCACGGATAGAAAGACTTGTGGTTCCTAAAAGATAAATGTTATAGTAAAGTTATAGTAATTTTATATTGAAAACCCTCTTCATGTTTTCGTTTTAATAAAATTTGTACAATTTTCAATCAAAAGTAGAGTTAATATAATAAAAATAAGTAGTGATGCACGATAATGAATTTTTCAGCCGATACCGATAACCGATAATTTCCTCCTCGTTCCAACCGATAACCGACAATGTCAAGCCGATAATTTTATTAAAGATTTATGTAAAATTTTAAAGTATACACAAGAGAAAATATTGCTGTGCAAAAATAATATTGCTCTTTTTTTTCAACATCAAATGTGAACAAGTAGTAGTAGTAGTAAATTCCAACATCTAAATAAAGACAGATTGTCTGACATTGTGTAATGGTAAACTTTTGGCAACAATTACTTACAGAGTAAATACATAAGTTGCACAAAAATGGCTTTAAAAGTATGCCATTCCTAAAGTATAACATTACTACACAGCAAAAACACAGCTCCTTAAGACTAGTTAAAGTCCCTTGTTTTCAGTGTAAATCTATTGGAAATAAGTTAAATTAACTGCCAGCACTTCAAGTATATTTCACTCAGATTTCTTGAAGAAAAATGGCCAGCTGAAAATAAGATTAACAGCCTTATTTTAAGCAATAAATTATTATACATAATCCTAAAAAAAAAAAAAAAAAACCTTGTCAGAAATGTTCTTTATTCAAGAATATGTATGGTTCAAAACATTATTTGAAAGCAATTTTTTCTTGATTTAGGTGAAAAATGACCTTATTTTTTTAGATGTTTGGGCTTAATAAGAACAAATTGGAATATTTAGTTCAAGTAAGTGGAATAATCTGGCGCATTCAACTAGTCTTCAACACTCAAACAAGATGGGGAAAATTATTTGACTAGATTTTAAGAAGAATGATCTGATTAAGACGTCATAAATTTAAAGCGTACTGAATGCATTACTGACTGGATGACTTCTTTGTGTCGTTTGGTGCATGTTACAATTATCAACTAACCACTGTGCCGTCATGATAAACATGGTTTGTTGACATCACCTGTGTAAATGTCCGTGGCAAAACTGATGTGATCGGCATGTCTTTCACGAAGAATCGTGGTCGTATAAACTGCATAATTTTTTCATCCAGGGGTTTGGCTATCGGGTCATTTCTGGAATTTCCTCCCGCCTGTGCCCTTCAGTCCGCCCGGCTGCCAAATTAGCACCTCTGTTTCGAACCGGAGTGGCGGCGGCAGCTAAGTTCGTACCGGATATCCGCCCGCCCCGGCCGGCTCGCTGCGGCGCATTCGGTGCATGGCTCTGCTCTGATGCTCTACCCGCCTAGGGCGAGGCGGCGGCCTGCCGGACCAGCGGGCTCCGTCGGAAGACAGCTACTTGTCATCTATCGATCTCGTGAGGTGTTTAGCCATAGATGGGAGTTTACCACTCGCTTTGGGCTGCATTCCCAAACACCCCGACTCCGGGAGGACCGCAGCGTCTCTGTATTGTCACAAGCCCCGTAGCTTCCTTTATAGTTTATTTGTTAACAATAGCTTTAGCATTCGTGCTAGCAGCAGCCTCATATTCGTTCCAAAAATCATTGTGATGCAGTTTTAAATGGCTGCTGGGTTAGTGCTAGTGGTGTTCAATGAGGACGCTTACTTTAGGCCTTGAGGAACTGTTTTTGTAGATGGCGAGAGCCACACTGGAAAAGCAACGCACGCGAGTGAGAGCGCCTCAACACTAATGTGTAACACCGCCTCCTCTATGACGCCGTACTCCTAAACCCCTCCTCCCACAGGGGCTTCAGAGAGGGGAGGGGTTGAGCAGGCGGCAGTGAAGAAGTGGAGAAAACTGCTTGGTTGCGCACATTTGGAGGCTAAATCAAGTATATAATTATCGGATTGCAATATCGGTTGATTTTTTTATTATCTGTATTATCTGTGTGACGTCATAATTGCCATTATTGGCCGATAATTATCGGTAGCCGATATTATCGTGTATCTTTAATAATAAGAATAAAAATAAGAAGAATAGAGTGACCAAAGTCTGAGTAAGTTTTACGTGTATTTTGCATAGCTATTTTGATATGGAATGCCAGTTCATTTTTCATTGTTGTTTAACTGTGTGTCAGAATAGGGCCTCATTACTATAGACTGAAGTGCTTTTCTTTTTGTGAACATTATTTTTTTTTGAGAGATAGGAATATTATTTTTGTTGTGCTTTCACTAAACGATACTTATGTTTGTTGTGAAGGAGTTGCCGAAGCTTATGCCAATAAACGGCGCGGTCCAAAGAACGCCTGTGTCCACTCGCCTTTATAAAATATATATCTCTGTACATATCTTACCCAAAATACAACAAGAGACACATGATTGCCACTAAAAGAAAGAAAACTTATCGAAATATGTATGGAGCACAAATAGCAATTTGCATTGCATTGTGCATACAGCATTAACATCTCACAACTACTAATTCTCCCACGTTTAGAAGAAATAACATTAGAATGGAGCGGCGCTGCCCCCAAGCGGCCGGTGGCATTCTCTTCATTTAATGTCCATAAACGGCCTCATTGTAATCTGTTTGAGGCAATGTGCTAGCGGGTTATTCAGTGCATGCGTTAATTGCGTCAAATATTTTAACGTGATTAATTTTAAAAATTAATTAACGCCCGTTAACGCGATAATTTTGACAGCCCTAATATACACATATATACATATACATACATACACATACAGTGGGGAGAACAAGTATATATAGTGGGGAGAACAAGTATTTGATACACTCACAACGGGAAAACCCATTGGCAGTGTATCAAATACTTGTTCTCCCCACTGTACATTATATATATATATATATATATATATACACATATACATATATATATATACATATATATACATATATACACATATACATATATATATATACATATATATACATATATACATATACATATATATAGATATTTACACACACTGGGGCTGTGTTTTTGGGAGTTTTGCCGCCCTCTGCTGGCGCTTGGGTGCGACTGATTTTATAGGCTTCAGCATCCATGAGCATTGTGTAGGTAATTATTGACATCAAGAATGGCGGGCTACTAGTTTATTTTTTGATTGAAAATTTTACAAATTTTATTAAAAGGAAAACATGAAGAGGGGTTTTAATATAAAATTTCTATAACTTGTACTAGTTATTATCTTTTATTTTCTATAAATTTTTATAAATATTTATATATTTTATTAATTTATATATTTATATATTTTATTTATTTTTATTTATCTTTTAAGACCTAAAAGTCTTTCTATCCATGGATCGCTTTAACAGAATGTTAATAATGTTAATGCCATCTTGTTGATTTATTGTTATAATAAACAAATACAGTACTTATGTACCGTATGCTGAATGTATATATCCATCTTGTCTTATCTTCCCATTCCAACAATAATTTACAGAAAAATGGCATATTTTATAGATGGTTTGAATTGCGATTAATTACGATTAATTAATTTTTAAGCTGTAATTAACTCAATTAAAATTTTTAATCGTTTGAAAGCCCTAATATATAATGTTATTGGATTTATTGGGATGACATAATCATTTGTACATCATAGATATCACGTTTTTACATGATGGCAATCATGTTTTCCCGTTATTACATGATAGTTAACCTGTTTTTACATGATATTTATAACATTTTTAGATGATAATAATCACGTAACTCCTGTTCATGTCATCATGAAAATTCTAGTTAGGTCGAAGGCAAATCTATGCTGAATCCACCACTAGTATTTTTGACCGACGAGAGCGGTGACCTACCGTAGTTGAGCGCTTCGGGCGCAGTCCACTTAATGGGAATCTGCTTGAGTCCGGAGGAGGAATAAACGCCATCGTCTTCCTGCCGGCTCATTCCGAAATCGCTAATCTTCAAGAGGCTGCCTTCACCCACCAGACAGTTCCTGGCCGCCAGGTCCCTGAGCAAGCAAGCGGGCAAGTGAGGACGCCGGCGTCAGCGGAAGAGGTGAGGACGTCAATGAGCATGGAGGCGGCCACTCACCTATGGATGCAGTTCTTGCTCTCCAAGTACGCCATGCCCGCCGCCGCATCCCCCGCCAAACGTAGTAGCTGTTTGGTCTTCAACTCGTCCTTTTTCTTCCTCAGGTAGGACAGGAAGTCGCCGCCTGCCAAAGAAGCGGCGTTAGGCCTTTTAGCGGGCGATCATTAAATAATTACAGTGCTGGCCAAAAGTATTGGCACCGCTGCAATTCTGTCAGATAATACTCAAATTCTCCCAGAAAATGATTGCAGTTAATGCTTTGGTAGTAATATCTTCAATTATTTTTAGGGCTGTCAAAATTATCGCGTTAACGGGCGTTAATTAATTTTTTTAATTGATCACGTTAAAATATTTGACGCAATTAACGCAGATGTCCCGCTCAGACAGATTTAAATGACAGTACAGTGAAACACTCACTTGTGTTTTATGGAGTTTTGCTGCCCTCTGCTGCGATTTTATTGGCTTTAGCACCCATTACATTGTGTAAGTAATTATTGACATCAACAATGGCGGGCTACTAGTTTATTTTTTGATTGAAAATTTGACTAATTTTATTCAAACGAAAACATTAAGAGTGGTTTTAATATAAAATTTCTATAACTTGTACTAACATTTTTCTTTTAAGAACTACAAGTCCCTCTATCCATGGATCGCTTTAACAGAATGTTAATAATGTTAATGCCATCTTGTTGATTTATTGTTATAATAAACAAATACAGTCCTTATGTACCGTATGTTGAATGTATATATCCATCTTGTGTCTTATCTTTCCATTCCAACAATAATTTACAGAAATATATGGCATATGTTATAGATGGTTTGAATTGCGATTAATTGCGATTAATTACGATTAATTAATTTTTAAGCTGTAAAAACTCGATTAAAAATTTTAATCGTTTGACAGCCCTAATTATTTTGCTTGCAATGAAAAACCACAAAAGAGAACGGGAAAAAAAAAAAAAAAAATCATTATCATTTTACACAAAACTCTAAAAATGGGCCAGAAAAAAGTATCAGCCCCCTCAGCCTAATACTTTGTAGCAAGACCTTTAGACAAAATATCTGCAAACAACCGCTTCCGGTATCTATCAGTGACTTTCTTACGATGCTCTGCTGGAATTTTAGACCGTTCTTCTTTGGCCAACTGCTCCAGGTCTCTGAGATTTGAAGGGTGCCACTTTCAGATCCCTCCACAGGTGTTCTATGGAATTCAGGTCTGGACTCGCTGCTGGCCAATTTAGAAGTCTCCAGTGCTTTCTCTCAAACCATTTTCTAGTGTTATTGGGTCATCGTCCTGCTGGAAGACCCATGACCTCTGAGGGAGACCCAGCTTTCAACATTATGCTGCAAAATTTGTTGGTAGTCTTCAGACTTCATAATGCCATGCACACGGTCAAGCAATCCAGTGCCAGAGGCAGCAA
Source organism: Corythoichthys intestinalis (assembly GCF_030265065.1). Classification (NCBI taxonomy): domain Eukaryota; kingdom Metazoa; phylum Chordata; class Actinopteri; order Syngnathiformes; family Syngnathidae; genus Corythoichthys; species Corythoichthys intestinalis. The sequence goes on from NC_080411.1 coordinate 3,988,744, forward strand.
AGCAACCCCAAAACATCAGGGAATCTCTACCATGTTTCTGGCATATTTCTTTAAAGGCATCGTTTTTTCCCCCCAAAACGTTTTTGGCTTTCTCAAGTAACCTTTGGCAAACTCCAGCCTGGCTTTTTCATGTCTCTGGGTCAGAAATGGGGTCTTCCTGGGTGTCCTACAATAGAGTCACTTTTCATTCAGACACCGACGGATAGTACGGGTTGACACAGTTGTACCCTCGGACGGCAGGACAGCTTGAACTTGTTTGGATGTTAGTCGAGGTTCTTCATCCACCATCCACAAAAACTTTCAATTTTTCTTTCAGTCCACATCTAGGCAGGTTAGCCACAGTGCCATGGGCTTTACACTTATTGACAACACTGCGCACAGTAGACACAGGAACATTCAGGTCTTTGGAGATGGACTTGTAGCCTTGAGATTGCCCATGCTTCTTCACAATTTTTCTTCTCAAGTCCTCAGACAGTTCTTTGATCTTTTTTCTTTGCTCCATGCTCAATGTGGTACACTCAAGGACACAGGACAGAGGTTGAGTCAACTTTAATCCATTTTAACTGACTGCAAGTGTGATTTAGGTATTGCCACCACCTGTTATGGGCCCCAAGTTACAGGTGCTGTTAATTACACAAATTAGAGAAGCGTCACATGATTTTTCAAAGGGTGCCAATACTTTTGTCAGGCCCATTTTTGGAGTTTTGTGTAAAATGATAATGATTTAATTTTTTTTTCATTCTCTTTTGTTTTTTGTTTTTTTAATTTTAGGCAAAATAAAAAAAGATATTACTACCAAAGCATTTGTAATTGCAATCATTTACCGGGGGAAATTGAGCATTATCTGAAAGAATTGCAGGGGTGCCAATACTTTTGGCCAGTACTGTATTAATTAAATTATTGCCGATATGCGATATTATTGTCTGGGGGAAAAAAAGTGTTAAAATCATATTGGACATCACGAGTGTGCTGCTGGAATCAAGGAAGCCGGCACATGCGCCGAGTGCAGCAGCATGCACAAATGTAGGCACACGGTGATATATCGTAGCCGGGAAAACCCGACCTCATTTCCCTTTACCGTGCAATTAATAGACTTATTGTGTATTGTGACAGGCTAAAGAGGCGTCAAAGGACGGCGAGAAAGGTGCCTACCGGGAACCAGCTCCATGACGATGTAGATAGGCTGCCTCTGAGTGCACACGCCAATCAGCTTGACGATGTTGGGATGGTCGTATTGTTTGAGGATCCTGAGCAGACGTCGGGCGCCCGTCAGTCGAAACGCATCGGAGGACAACGGCGGCAACGACATCGCCTACCTGGCCTCGGACAGGAAGCGGATCTTCAGCTCCGGGGGCAAATCTTCTTTGCAGGTTTTGACGGCTACCGCCGTTTTGTCCCGCAGCAAGGTCCCCTTGAACACCTCGCCAAAGTTCCCCTGTTGGCGGAGTCGCAAAATTCTATCAGTTAATACTAAAGATGTCCCGATCAATCGGCATGATCACGTCATTTTCAAAGTATCGGAATCAGCAAAAAAATATCGGACATGCCTTTTTTTAATATATATATATATTTTTTCATTAAATCTTTTCTAATTGTATTTAACGTGACAAACATAATGTGTTACACTCTTCCAGAGTCTTTAGTTTAAGCTTAAGGTAGGGTTATCAAATTTATCGCGTTAACGGTGAGAATTAATATTTTATACATTTATCACGTTGCAATATTTAACGCAATTAACGCATGCGCTGCACGACCCACTCACGCATTGTCGCGTTCAATCTATAATGGCGCCGTTTAACCCATACAGTATATTAGAGCTGAAACGAATACTCGAGCAACTCGAGTAACTCGAGTTTAAAAACTGATCCGAGTAATTTTATTCACCTCGAGTAATCGTTTATTTTGACAGCTCTAAGCAGCACGTTTCGCTCGGACTACTTTTAATGCGGGACAACGTGCTGACGTCACGTGCGTAGAGGAAGAAGCAATAAAACAATATAAAAAACATTTCCGCAGCCGACAGCCGCTCCAAACTACGCCGACGTTGCTAAAAACTAGCCCGCATGATGTTAAGTTGGTAGCAAGTAGCATCTGATGAGTCTCATAGAGATCCCATCTATGTTGAACTACATGCTAAATGACAGACTCGGCCGCGTCTGGGCAGCGTTAATAAACAGCCGCCATTTTAAAGCAGTAGAGCGCTAAACGCTAATAAAAAGCGCTAAACACTAATAAATAAGATTAACGTTACTGTCTGAGTCACTAGCTCACGTAACGTTAGGCCTGCGGAGGGCTAGGTTTCTATTAATTATGACCACTTTCGATGCGTGGCTAACGTGTCTTACATACAGGCTTTAACATAACATAGCTTTGTGGAGTGATGAGGGTGTAAAATAAAAACTCAATAATGCTAACTATCAATTTTAGCTCAGTAGTCATTGCTGGATAAAACACCAAGTAGCACTGGTCCCTAATGTGCTCCAATACAGCCTGTATCATACATTTATTTTGAACACTGCAAAAACTCAAAATCCTATCAGGACTTACAGTTTAGAGTAGCGTAAAACTTAACTAGAACTTAAAAATGGCTTGACACAAATAGAAATTCAATTGAAACACGTGGGAAAAAAATCCTAACTTTTAAGTGATGTGTGTTATCAAGCGTAATGGCATTTTTAGGTATATATATATATATATATATATATATATATATATATATATATATATATATATATATATATATATATTATCAAATAAGATCTAAAGGTTTTTTTGAGTGAAAGCAGTGAATTGGTCTTTTTTTTAAATTCTAGTTAATCTGAGATGCAATTGTTGGCTGTTTTCAACAATATACATCGAAAATAAAGACATTGATTGACTGAAAATGGTTCAAGATTAAATGAAATGTCTTGTTTTCTCATGTATATTTATAATTGCTCTTCACCTAAAAATATATTTGTTTTATCCGATTACTCAATTAGTCGATAGAATTTTCAGTCGATTACTAAAATATTCAATAGCTGCAGCCCTACAGTATATAGAGCTAAAAGGCAGCATAAAATGAGTAGAGAGAATTTTGGCAGCCTTTGGAGCCTTATTTTAAATGGCTTAAGTCATTCAATCCCTCTCCCAACGATTAGAATAATCGTGGGAAGCAATGTGAGGAAAAAAGGTAGTAGTTCATCTTTTTCTGAACACCATATGTTATTTCCCAACACAGAGAAGATATATCAATTGGTACGACGACGCACAGTCATGGGTGCACTTCCCATCATGCATTTTGGCAGAAGTTAAATGGCTACAGTACCATTTACTGAAAGCTCAACAAATACAATAGATGACAATATTTAGTCACAATATACAAAGTCACATTTATCCTTTAAGAATTACAAGTCTTTCTATCCGTGGATCCCTCTCACAGAAAGAATGTTAATAATGTAAATGCCATCTTGAGGATTTATTGTCATAATAAACAAATACAGGACTTATGTACTGTATGTTGAATATATATATTCGTCCGAGTTTTATTCATTTTTTTCTTAATGCATTGCCAAAATGTATATGATCGGGAAAAATTATCGGGAATGATTGGAATTGAATCGGGAGCAAAAAAAACAAAAAACAATCGGATCGGGAAATACTCAAACGAAAACGATCGGGAGCAAAAAAACATGATCGGAACAACCCTAGTTAATACACCGTTGTCACATTTGGAAATTTCCATTTTTACATTTCAGTTTTATTTATTTCAACACTATAAATTCATTTTTGGTAGTAAAAATCAAAGTAAGAAATTGCTACATTTCCTTAATTTTGTATTTATTTCAATTTTTATTGATTATGATTGTATTTAAACCTTTCATGCATGAATTGTGACTTTTATTTGCCCTTTCAGGGCACTCATTTAAAGCAACACTTAGTAATTTTACAACCTCTATAAAATACTTTCATAACATTTGTGTTAGTATGTAGACTGGCAACTAGTTGAATGACACCTCTTAAATCTTGAGGGCGTCTGTATCGCTTTCACCGGCACTAATTAACTTTGAGGAGGGTGGCAGCAACCCTGCCACACACACCAAAAAAAAAAACTACAAATGACATTTTTTGGTAAAAAAAAAAAATTTTTTTTTTTTTTTTTTTTTATAAGATCTTGGTTTTTTGAGTGAAAGCCGGGTTTTTCTTGTTTGTTTTGTTTTCCTAGTCACATCTGACATGCAATTGTTGGCTGTTTTCAACAATGTGCATCAACAATAAAGACAATAAAGAATTGATTGAAAATTTTAAAAAAAAGATTGTCTGAAAATGCTTCATTATTTGGTGAAATGTGTTGTTTTCTCATGTACAGTTGTGCAAAAGGGTATTTAGTCAACCACTAATTGTGCAAGTTCTCCCACTTGAAAATATGAGAGAGGCCTGTTAATTGTCAACATGGGTAAACCTCAACCATGAGAGACAGAATGTGGGGGGGAAAAAACAGAAAATCATATTGTTTGATTTTTAAAAATGTATTTGCAAATCATGGTGGAAAATAAGTATTTGGTCAATACCAAAAGTTCATCTAAATACTTTGTTATGTACCCTTTGTTGGATAATAATGGAGGCCAAACGTTTTCTGTACCTCTTCACAAGCTTTTCACACACTGTTGCTGGTATTTTGGCCCATTCCTCCATGCAGGTCTCCTCTTGGGCAGTCATGTTTTGGGGATGTCTTTCGGCAACACGGACTTTCAACTCCCTCCACAGATTTTCTATGGGGTTGAGATCTGGAGACTGGCTAGGCCACTCCAGGACCTTGAAATGCTTCTTACGAAGCCACTCCTTTCTTGCTCTGGCTGTGTGTTTGGGATCATTGTCATGCTGAAAGACCCAGCCACGTCTCATCTTCAATGCCCTTGCTGATGGAAGGAGATTTTTACTCAAAATCTCTCGATACATGGCCCCATTCATTCTTTCCTTTACAAAAATCAGTCGTCCTGGTCTCTCTGCAGAAAAACAGCCCCAAAGCATGATGTTTCCACCCCCATGCTTCACAGTGGGTATGGTGTTCTTCGGATGCAATTCAGTATTCTTTCTCCTCAAAACACGAGAACCTGTGTTTCTACCAAAAACTTCTCTTTTGGTTTCATCTGACCATAACACATTCTCCCAGTCCTCTTCTGGATCATCCAAATGCTCTCTAGCGAACCGCAGAGGGCCTGACGTGTACTTTCTTCAGCAGGGGGACACGTCCGGCAGTGCGGGATTTGAGTCCCTGGCGGTGCATTGTGTTACTGATAGTAGCCTTTGTTACTATGGTCCCAGCTCTCTGTAGGTCATTCACTAGGTCCCCCCCCGTGCGGTTCTGGGATTTTTGCCCACCGTTCTTGTTATCATTTTGACGCCACGGGGTGAGATCTCGCATGGAGCCCCAGATCGAGGGAGATTATCAGTGGTTTTGTAGGTCTTCCATTTTGTAATATTTGCTCCCAGAGTTGATTTCTTTACACCACAGACAAACTACAATTTTGTTTCTGGTGTCCTTCGACAGCTCTTTGGTCTTGGCCATAGTAGAGTTTGGAGTGTGACTGACTGAAGTTGTGGCCAGGTGTCTTTTATACTGATAATGAGTTAAAACAGGTGCCATTAATATAGGTAACTAGTGGAGCCTCGTTAGACCTCGTTAGAAGAAGTTAGACCTCTTTGACAGCTTGAAATCTTGCTTGTTTGTAGGTGACCAAATACTTTTTTCCACTCTAATTTGGAAAAAAATTCTTTAAAAATCAAACAATGATTTTTTTCCCCCCACATTCTGTCTCTCATGGTTGAGGTTTACCCATGTTGACAATTACAGGCCTCTCTAATCTTTTCAAGTAGGAGAGCTTGCACAATTGGTGGTTGACTAAATACTTATTTGCCCCACTGTAGTAGTTTGGTTTTTTTTTTTGAACAATTTTGGAACTAATGTACCAAACATTAAAACCGGGAGGTGCATCAATAATCTATTTATAATCGAATCGGAACCTCTGGAACGTAATCGAATCGTTAGGTGCCCAAAGATTCCCACCTCTTGGTGCAGCCCTACTCAAGTAAATGTAACTGAGGAAATGTAACGCCTTACTATTATACGAGGCGGTATATACTAGATTAGCAAGCTGCAGCAAGAGACACCCGTAGGAATCAAAGACTCAAAACAATAACTTGTACAGGCTGACAATGGACTTACAAAATGGGAAAAGCTAAGTTATACTGTTGAGAACCGTGTTAGAAGTATTTACAAAACAAAAAACATGTTTAATGTCTATTGAAATATTAGGGTCATTTGGTGACTAATTCAAGTGCATTTCTTACATATAGGTCATTTATTGACACATTTTTGGGGGGACTCGGGGCACACTGACCTTGCCCAGCAGCTCGCCCAACGCTACGTCTTCGTGGTTGAGGATCCACTTTTTGTCCTGCCGCAAAAGAGAAGAAGACTCAGGCTTCGGGTTCAGCTCGGGCGCAGATTAGCTGCAGTTTTGCTTGCCTTGACCACAGGGTTGAGGAGCACCACGCCGGACTTTTTAGTGATTAACTGCTTAGTGGAGAAGTGGTGCTCGATGAGCTGAGGGATGGTGGCGAAACCTGTCCCCTCAAAGCGGTACTGACTCTACAGAGAAAGACGTTTGGTGTCACGCCAGGGGGCAGAGCCAATCAAAGCGGCGGCGGAGACAAAGCAGTGCGTACGTCGGCAAACTGAATGATGAAGTGTCGCCTCTGCTCGTCCGAGAAGACGGACAAGACGTACTCGCCCGGTTTGCCGTGGCTCTCCCTCACCAGGAAGTCGCCCTGCTGCCGGAGCAGCTCTTGGGCTTCCGTGCGAGGGATGGCGCCGTGGTACCACTCCTGATCTGCCAGGGGGCGCTCGCACGAAGGGATGGTGTCAAAGAAGTGCTGGGGGCAGAAGAAGAAAAAAATGACTTTTTACATTCACTCTTCCAGTGCCATTGAAGATGATCAACATCCTGCTGCGAATTAAAATCAGTTCATGACGACTTGTACAAATTCAATCTAGGGCTGCAGCTATCGATTATTTTACTCATCGATTAATCAATGAACGACCGTAATTTTCTGACTAAAAGCCACTACTTTTTCCCCTCATTTTGAATCCTGTGGCTTATAGTCCAGTGCGGCTTTTTTGTTGATTTATTTGGGTAAACAGGTAACACTTTTAGGACTGCAGCTATCGATTATTTTAGGAATAGATGAATCGATGAACTATTTAGTTCGAATAACGAGTAATCGGATAGGGGACATAAAAATTTAAAATACCTGAGCTAAGCCTCAAACGGTATTAAAAAATGAATGATGATCGATGTACAAAAAAAGAACAGCTTCCTAACTTACAAAGCAAAAGTCCGCTAGCTTAAATGCTATAAAATGCTAACTTTTTTTCAATGCTCTTAACAAATGGTTCAGACACATATTCCCACAAAAAATGGCTGAATATACCGATAAACTAAATTACGAATGCATTAAAAAAAAAAAAAAAATTAGCTCAAACAAAAGCTTATGTTGGTCTTAACAGGGAGCGACCAGATTCAGCCATGTGAAATGATGTAGACTTGAGGGCCATGTATCCACCCAAATCAATAAAACTAAATGCAAACACTTTCAAAACAAACCATTACAACGCCACTTTAAAAGAATAGTTGAAGCAGCAAAATTTAATTTGAATCTTTTTTTCCAAATCGAATACTCGAGTTCACCGATTAATCATTGCAGCACTAAACACTTTATTTGACAGCGGCGTCATATGATAGCCACAAGACCGTCATAATTATGAGATAACATTATCATGGGCATTCATGAATGCTTATGACTAAAGATGTGCCGATCGGGTCCGATCACGTCATTTTCAAAGTATCGGAATCGGCAAAAAAATATCGGACATGCCTTTTTTTTTTTTAATTATATATATATTTTTTTAATTAAATCGTTTTCTAATTGTATTTAACGTTACAGACAAAATGTCTTACATTCATCCAGAGTCTTTAGTTTTGGCTTAAAGTAGGGCTATCAAATTTTTTGCGTAAACGGCGGTACTTAATTTTTAAAAAAATTAATCACATTAAAATATTTAATGCAATTAACGCATGCGCTGCACGACCCACTCACGCGTTGTCGCGTTCAATCTATAATGGCGCCGTTTTACCTATATATAGAGCTAACAGGCAACATAAAATGAGTAGAGAGAATTCTGGCAGTCTATGGAGCCTCTTTTTAATTGGCTAAAGCCTCAAAATCCCTCTCTCAACAATTAGATCGTGGGAAGCAATGTGGGGAAGAACAGTAGTGGTTGATCTTTTCCTTAACACCCTGTTATTTCCCAACGTAGAGAAGATATATCAATTGGTGCCACTACGCACAGTCATGGTTGCACTTCCCATCATGCAATTGGGCAGAACAGTTAAATGGCTACAGTATCATTTACTGAAAGCTCAACAAATACACGAGATGGCAATATTTAGTCACAATATACAAGTCTTTCTATCCGTGGATCCCTCTCACAGAATGTTAATAATGTAAATGCCATCTTGAGGATTTATTGTCATAATAAACAAATACAGTACTTATGTACTGTATGTTGAATGTATATATTCGTCCGAGTTTTATTCATTTTTTTCTTAATGCATTGCCAAAATATATATGATCGGGAAAAATTATCGGGAATGATTGGAATTGAATCGGGAGCAACAAAAAAAAAGCAATCGGATCGGGAAATATCGGGATCGGCAGATACTCAAACTAAAACGATCGGGAGCAAAAAAACATGATCGGAACAACCCTACTTATGGCATATATCATTAAGTGTCATCTGGCGACTTATGTCATTTATATCCAACTCGGATCTTTTACATTCATTCAAAATGGAGATAATTTGCCGGATGACACAAAATGACAGCTGTCATAAGCATTCATTAATGCTTATGGGAGTGTCATGTCATAATTATGATGGTCTTATGACATTCTTATTGCGCCACTGTCAAAGTGTTACCAAATACCTTAACTAGCAACTAATGAAAAAACTAGAACAGTAACTGAAGAATTAGCGCAGAACATGTATTTTGATTTTTATTTACATCCGTAGCGCTGCAATGCATGCTAGGAGGCATGCTGGATGACAACAGGTGGCAGCACAGGTTGACGGTCTCCCCCAAGGGAGCAGTGATGGCCATATGAAGTGTCTTGAAGCAATTAAGCTTTGCAGCCAATTGGTTCAAAGCTTCATGGTGGTTCATTTGGTCTTATGACAGTCTTATGATGCCGCTGTCAAATAAAATGTTAACGGTTTTGGTGTATATAACGCCATCAATTTTAATACAGTGAGGACAGCAGCGGCTTATAGTCATGTGCGGCTCATCTATGAACAAATGCCGTTTTCACGTCAAACTTGGTGGATGGCAGCTTATAGTCAGGTGCACCTTACAGTTAATGCAATGCTCACCGAGGACGATGAGCCCAACATGGCTTTGGGCGAACGGATCATTCCGGCCAGCGAGTGTCGCAGGGTCTCCAAGCGCGAGCTCTTCTCCTTGCCTTTATCCTGAATAGACCAAAGCGCATGCTTTTATTGAGAAAAGCTCCGGTGAGTGCCGGCGGCGTGTTTTTTTGTTTTGTTTTGTTTTGTTTTACAGCAGAGCTGACGGAGCGGGTGTCATCTTCGTAGGGCAGAACAAGCGAAGGCGGCGGTGGTGGCGGGGAGGCGGCGGCCGCCATCTTGGCGTCCAGCAAGGCCTTCTGGGAAGAGAGGCGGGCTTCGGCACTGCGCAAGGTTTGGACGTTTTGACGCAGCTCCAGCAACGATAGTTTCTGACTCAGCAGCAGCACGCAGCTAAGGACAGACGGACAAACGCGCTCGGATCATAGGGACGCTTCGGCAGCTTAACCCGCACGTTTCGGTGGCACGAACTCGGACTTCCGGTCGGCGTTCTGCTGACTGCTATTGATCTTGGCGTCTAGGTCGTCCACTAGGGCCTCTTTGGTCCTCAGGTTCTGCTGAGTCAGCGCCAACTCCTCCGTGGCCGACGACAACCTGGACACGACAAAAGCCCACCCCCAATTACACTTGAAGTTAATGAGTAAAACAGCATTAATAACAATTAGCGTAATTTTTTGATTATAAGGCATACCAAATTTGACACGAAAACGGCATTTGTTCATCGATAAGCCGCACTGGACTAAGAGCACACGTGTGCATCTGGAACTCACGTGGCCTGAAGACTATCAGCCGTCAGCGTGTTCCAGAGGATCTCGTTGGCCGACACGTTGTCCGTCTCGTCTAGCAAGGACGTGTCGAACTCCACGCTGGCTTCGGGCGTCTCCGGAGACCTGTCGGGCAAAGGAAAGAAAAGGAAGTGAGCCCGCCATGACGAAGCGTGAGCGAGCTAGCCAAGAAGTCCGACCTGTAGGCGTCGATGAAATGCTGGTACTCCACCAGCGGGTCGATTTGCTGAACCGCCGCCGAAATCTCTCGATGGACTTTGACCACCTCCTCACTCAATAGACTGCTGATCTCGCAGTACTCTTCCAAAATGTTTTTCCTGCAAGCCCATCCGCAAGAATACTTTGTTGAATGTTACTTCATTTATTTCAAGATATATATATATATATATGGCGGAAAACACTCAGGTGATTTGAAGTTCCACTCTGAGAGCCCCAATTTGGCTAACTTTCAAAATTGTCTGATATGCATGTGTGATACATCATTGGGAAGCTTAAAATCTCAATTTTCTGGGGAAGAAAAATTTTGAACAGGAGGGCATTTTTTCAAATTTAAGTGAGCGGGAGGGGTGGAGTGTACACAAATCAGCTATGATCTAGAAACCTGTAATCGTGTGAATCCCTTGTGAGTGTAAGCCCGTTGGCGACCCACCCTACGCTACCCCATCGCCAGTCCCAGCACCGAGGCCCCCCACCCAAGCACGCACAATCACATCCACCTAAGCCTGTCGCAATATGCAATAATTCCATTTATCGCGCGGTATACAAAAACGAAGACGGTAATTTTCCTGCTGCGATTTATCGCCTCGCGTGCACGTGCGCGCGCTTGCGTTTGTCACGTGCGTGCGCGCGTGACGCACGCGCTTGCGGCAGATGTGTGGCAGACGTGCTCGGCAGCGCTGTTTAAAGTTCAGCTTCCTTGTGCCACTCTGTTTTATTGACTTCTGGGTATGTTCGTTTTATACATTTGAGTTTGAATGACCGTCATTTAATGGATGGAGGCAGGGCCGAGTCCACTCTCGGCGCACAGCAATGAGCGAGCGGAATGAGGAAGAGGACGAACCAGTCTGCAAAATGTTTCTGGAGGTTGTTTCAACAAAGATGGCCAACAGAATAAATCTACATGCTCATTTGAAACACTGTCATCCTCTCCAGTTTTCACTGCTTAGTAAGAAAACTGCATCGCAACAAACTGAGCTTCCTCGTCACGTTAATTGACAATTAAAGGTATTCGCTTGATGTGAGAAATACAGACGACACCGCGCAAAATAGCGTTCCCTCACGGAAAGTGAAGTCCGCTACATTGTTGAAGAAATGAGACCGTTTTGCCTCTGTTAAATGATATTTGATATCTTTGAGAGCCAAATTTTTCTTACTGCTACTTAATTAGTCTATTTTTCTCTGTTGTTGTTGAAGTGCAATTACTGTTACTGCAACTTTATACCTATGTGCCTAAATGCTTCAGTTATTAAGAGCAATTTTATTTTTTCTTGAAAAAAGACATTTATTATGTGTTTCTGTGCGGTATTAATATTGTAGTCTTTTACTTGAAAGAGGCATGGTCTATTGTTTTTAGTTGCGATTTCTTAAAAGGTATTTTTTAATTTAAAAGTAAACATTAATTGCCTTTAAATGGGTGTACTTGATCTATTAATATATACTGTATTCTCACTGTGTTATTGTAAAGCGGTTAAAAGGGGACGGGACTTGATAAGCATATGCTTATCTCATCAGCCCGCTCGTCTTTTCTTCGGTTTTTTCGGGTTGCTCATATCACATCTTGCAACTGTCAATGATACCGATGATGATGACAATAAATAAATAAATACTCAAAAAAAAAAAAATTGGGGGGGGCCGGGGGGCGCAATAATATCGCATATCGCAATACTTTATGAGATAATTTATCGCCCACTAAAATTTGTTATCGCGACAGGCCTACATCCACCTGTGCGCGAGCCCCATCACACATGCGACAGCCACACAAACGAGCGCCGGGGGGGGGGTAGCGCAGTCCATTCCTCCTCCCACAGCCCAGCAAAGGGGTCACGTCACACCCCAGGGATCCAGGGTGGTCCACCGGGCCACCCTGGATCCCTTGTAGGCATGTGCCGGTATGAGATTTTGACGGTACGATAACCGTGAGCAAAAATACCGCGGTTTCACGGTATCACTTTATTGCAATTATAGCTCCCAAAAAATTTGAGATATGGGTTAAAAAATAAATAAATAAAAATTTCCATTGAACAGGATTTTTTTTTTCAGACCATAGTTGCAAATTGGAACATGAATATATTGTTAAATTATCAATAAAAAAATATTTGAAATAAAATTAAAATAAATATAACTTATAGACTATACTCACAGCCACAGCTCAATTTGCACAAGATTACAGCAAGAACAAAATAATTTATATAAAGCAAAAACACTTCTGAATAAAATTTTTAAAAATTTATACTGCATGACTTTTTTTTGAGGGTAGAAAAGCTTAAGTGAAGTTTCGCCATTTTCAGCCACTGTGTCAACTCTAGTCTACATGTCATGCCTTTGTGTTAAAAAGAACATAAGGAATTCATAAGTTAGGTAAAAATGTATAAATTAGTTAAAATGTCAATATTGTTGTGGAAAGGTTTCATCTAAAAAAAAAAAAACATTGCAAGTGAGACCTCACCTTGATCCAGCGAACGTGGATTTGTGCTTAGGGCAAGATCATAGTTCACAATTAGCGATCTTTGACGCCATCACTTTTTCCCTTCATTTAAGCGAATCAAGCTTGTTTTCTCACTCTGCGGCTGTAACACTCAACGAAGTTGCTCTCCCAGCTGAGGCTAGGCCAGTACTTCTCAAATAGTGGGGCGCGCCCCCCTGGGGGGGCGCAGAGCGATGCCAGGGGGGGCGCATGTGACCTCGGGGAACATGCTTTTTTTTTTTTTTTTTTTTTTACTACTGGTACTGGAATAAAGTGTACTTGCACATCCACTCAGTGGGTGGCAGTGGCGCTCTCATTTTCAGAGTGCGCGCAGTATTTTTGAACTAAGGAAGAGCACTCAGAACGCACAGAAAACAGATATGAAGAGCAGTGCGCCGCCGCCGTTCTCGAAAGCCGTTTTCCGACCGGACTCACGCAGCGACCCACTGTCTTGTCCGGCCGGTTCTCACGTCGCCGCCCGAGAAGTGCCATTTTTGGCTTGGCGGTTCTACCTCGGCCGCCGGGAATGCCCTTTTTTCGTGCCGTTTGACTTTTAGCTTTGACTTTTAATACAGTGGGTAATGAGGAAAGACCACTGTTTACTGTGTCTAAAAATAATTATAGCGGACAGCCAGACGCCAAAACAATTAAGACGCCACTTAAAGACATTAGACCCCAATCTCATTGATAAGCTTGATTGTTTTTCAGCGAAAACGCCCGAATATTTCCAACAATCGTCCTGTTTTGTCAGTGTAATATCAGTAAACCAATTAGCATTGTTAGCATGCTCATTGCAAGATAACTCCACACCATTGCAAAGGAGGTACAAAAATAAAAACTGTCCTTCTGTCCAAGGACACTTTTTTTTCTTTTTCTTTTATTCAGTTTTGTTTTTCCGATCAAATTTTTTGGCATATTGTCCTCATGAGTGAATGTTTCTAATCAATTTTAATTTGTTATTATTTGCTGATTTTATTACATTTTATTTTTCTTTATCAAATGGTCAAAAATGTAACTTGAGTGTATTTTTTAGTTTGGATGGGACTTTTTTTTTTTTTTTAATTCAGGCAAATTGATGCGTCTTCTGTTACAAACAAAACAATGTTAATAAAGTTCTACTTTATTATAAGTTGATCTGTTACTTTTTTTCGTTATTAGGAAAAAAAAGGACACAATGTTAGGCAGATGCGTATTTATAATAGTAATTTTATAGACAAATGATACTATTTACAGTGGTGGCAGAGAGTTTGGGGGGGCGCGAAACATTTACGTCTTCCTTGGGGGGGGCGTAACAGAAAATAATTGAGAAGCACTGGCCTAGGCTAACATTCATCTTTGTAAGCTTTTACTTAGTTTGTATATTGAATTTGAAAGGAAAATGTGTTTTGTTTTTGGCGAACTTTTCCCATGGTGCTAATCTGTGGAAGCTACTCACATGGAAAAATCTAATTGTACAACATTTTAAATGTATTCATTTTGTATATTAAACTTACCACGATTTGAGAGCTCAATAAATTGAAGAACAGTACGCCTTATGTTTGGAGTAATTTTTTTATGGGTTAGCTGGCTGTGTAGCCGATAGAGTCACTCTCACACACAGCAAAAAACGGGAGGGGGTGAGCGCTGCTGCGCCAAGCCGCTTCTGGCTGCATTTTTGACACAAGAAAAATAGCGAATACCGTCCTACGGTCTGACGGAAAATTTTAGTGGTTTTGAAACCGCGACGTTTTCACACCACGGCAAACCGTGAAACCGGTAACCGGCACATGCCTAATCCCTGGTGCTGTCAATGTCAGCTGAACAACTCACAGAGCGAGCGTCATGTCCTCCTGCATTCTCTGGAGGGCGTCGAGGAGCGCAGGGGCGGCGCGACGCCGATGCTCTTCTTGTTGCGTCTGCGCTCCGCACACGGCCAGCACGTACTGGTTGTGCAGGTTGTGCAGCTTGGCCGTGGCTTTGTCGTAGCGCTCGTGAGCGCGTTCGGCCTCGCGACCTGTAAGCCCAAACGTTCAGTAGCGTTGATGGACGGCGCCCAAAAAATATAAGAACGTGGCGACCCTTAGCCAAACCTTTACTGAGGGCGTCTCGGTATTTGTCTTTGGCGTTGTTGGCGTCTCGGCTGAGCTGCCGGTAGGTGGACTTCAGCTTGTCCAGGTCGCTACGGGTCACCTGCGTGCCCCCGCCATCAAAAAAACAAAACAAACAAACCAGACTGTGAAGACCAATCGTCAAAAGACGCACAATATTTATTTAGTCGACACACTGTTGACCTCAAAATTGGCAATTTTTTTTTTTTTTTCCTCCAGCCTCTTGGCTTCATCTAATTTCATCAAAAATCGGGAAACAAGCGCGACCTCGTTGACGGCTTAGCGAGTGCTCTGACCTTGTGCTTGTGACTCTCCAGCTGCTGGTGTAAACTCTGGTAGCTCTTCTTGACCTGCTGCTTGTCTCTGATGAGCGTGGCTAAGCGGTGTAGCGGCCCCGAGTTGAGGTCGTCGGCGTGACCCCTCATCACGCGGCCCAGCGCCTCCGTCTGACGCACCACCTGCGACCACGACTGACACGAGCACCGCCGCGCTCAAAGACTGCCTGTGGCGGGGATGGCCAACGGCGGCGCTTACCTTGCTGACAGTGCTGACGTAGTCGGCCGCTTCCTGCTTCTCCATCTGCTGGGTCATGCTGAGCAGCAGGGCGGCGTACTCCTTGTCGCTCTTCACCCTCAGCGTCATGAAACGCTTCACAGTCTCCAGAAGCTGCCACGTGCAAAAACAGGATTCTTCTCTATTTAGCAGTGCCGAGTTATTTGAGTTTTCCAAATGACGTGCACAATACCTTTAATTCCCAATCCTGCAATTTGAGTAATCCCTCGTGGGAATTCCTCAGATCCCGACCGAAGCCCATCGTGCGTCAGGCGGCGTAACAGCACAGTCAAGGCACCAAATTTTGCATCATTTACTGGGGAGGAAGCACAAAAATGCGATTCACTGATCAATAAGTTTCATTCAGTTTATAAGTGGGAGAAAGGATCATCAAATGCAGGGTTGTCCTAACTTTTTTCTCTGAGGGCCACTTTTAGAAAAATCAAATGATGCTAGGGTCAACCACAAGTAATTTTGTAGGTTTTTTTTTTAAAGGTTTTTCAAAAAAAACATGTTATATCGGTACAGTATCGGTCGATACCACTCAGCTGGGTGTTGACATCAGTATCCGTTGGCAAATAAAGAACTTAAGAGCATCCAAACAGTGCTCCGTAGTTGCAACTTGATGTATATCAGAGCTATGCTAACGTAAAACTAGCCGTAGCCCATTCAAGTGAACGGCAAATCCAGGTTAGGATGCTAATAGGACTTCCAGCGGTGACAAACACATCCGACTGTGGCTTCCAAATTTGAGTTAAATCCTAAAAAGAAAGCGCCGGCAGTTTTTCTCCGCGTGTCCGGCCTGTTTTTCGGTGGGAAACGAAGACGAGCGAGAAGGCGGCGACAGGGCAGGGGATTCCGACTCGAGTGAGGGAGTTCCGAGCGGAGGGGTTTCGAGGATTACCGCGGCGTTTAAGTACCTAAGAAGCGGCGAGAGGAAGCGACACTCTCGGTGTCCGGTCACCGCGGTCCTCTATCCCCGTCCGCACTCATTTCGTCTTTTCACCAACTTTTCTTCGCCGTTTTGAACTTTCTCCCTATCCCGTCTTCCGTAGAGTTAGCAGCTAAGGCTAAGCAGGGAGGGGCTTCCGCCGGAAACGGAAATTCATACGATGGGAACATTTATTGATGTATTTTAAAGATTACTTTCGTTGTTTTTGGACTACTTTTGAATTTGAAATTGGACCGAGCGAGTGGCAGCAATGGCATGTATAAAAATAGACACAAAAATATATCTTTTTTCAAATTAAAAAAAACGTAGACACGTACGCGTCGCTTAGATGCGGAAATGTCACCGCCATATTGGATTTGTTTCAGTGCGGCGAGCGATCGGAGAAGCTGAAAAAGATACGATTCGATGCCTATTTTGACACTCAGCAGAAACGTGCAGAGGGAGGGTGCTTGAGCACCTGCCCCTTTGCCCCTATATGCTCAAAGTGCCCCTTTTGACTGGGCTTTTTTTGTGTGCGTATGTGTGTTTTGGCCAACTGTGCAGGCACGCCACTGAGTACTTTACTTGAATACCGAAAACACATAAAAAACAAACAATTTTTTAAAGCCATCTGTGTGCCGCCAAGCCAGCGCATAACCCCCCTCACCCCTGCACGCTGTTCCTCTGTGACCTGGGTGCGTGGTGAGGAGTCAGAGGACATCTGGTGGTTGAAAACAAACAGTGTTACCTGATTAAACCCTGTTCGAGCAAATACTATAGACCCTACCCACGTGACGTCACAACTCCGCCCTCCTGACTGGTACCGCCCAATTGTCCGTCAACACATCGTGTTGACCTGTTACGGCTACGTACATTCCTCCTATTTACGGAGTTTTTTTCTGCTCGTTAACATTAATAATCAAAAGGGTGAAGGCGTGTGTGGCGGTCTGTTGCAATAACAGAGAAGATAGACGGAGAGACTTGAAGTTCTACCGGATTCCGAGAGACCCGGAGAGGAGAGAGCGAGATGGGCTGCTGCAATTCGACGAGAAAACTGGGCTCCAAACGATTACCACAGATTATGTAGTAGTCATTTTATATCTGGTAAGATGCATTTAATATATATTTAGAGGGTTTTGGGCTGACAACCACAATTAAGATCATTGCTAGGCTAATCGCCGACAACATACACGTATGTATGTAGTGAGAGTGCTATCGCTAAACCATATAAACATTAAAAGCCCTAACTCCATTGACAAATGACATGAAATACATTAGACTTGACAGTGGATGTTAGCAAGAACAAAAGATTTTGAATTGAAAATTTTGTAACTCACCTTTCCAAGCACAAGATAGAGTCCTGCCGAATTTTCGTGGACGAGGACCTGTTTCACCCAATCAGCAACAAAGTATTTATAAGCCTCCAAGCTCTTAAAGTTTTTCAAACTTTCGTGAGAATAGGCTGATTTTGTGTGGACAAGATAGTTGTACATATCAGGGTAGCTAGCAGATGTCAGGCAAATACGGCGAAGACAGCGGGTCGAAAAACATCGATTTAGGCATCAAATATGGATCTGGCGAATGGATAAACTGAAGCTTTTCCACATAACATCTTTTATGCAACGCATCAAGTGAGTTTACGGCATCCGAAAGCACCGGGTCTTCCATGAAATGCATTATAAATTGCTCGATCAATTGAGACCATTGATAATACAGACACAAAATGACAGACAAGGGGGCGGAACAATACAGCGATCACGTGATTTTGTGACGTCGGTGGGTAGGGTCTATAGTGAACATTCTTACACCAGGTTTATTGTGGGGAGTTTTAAAAAATAATAATATGTAATTTTCTCTTCTATACTTTTCTACTTTAATAATGAATTAATTACACCCCACCCCCACGCAGCATAAACGAATGGCACCATTTTGGGTCCATTTTGCAATAAATGGGGCGCTGTGTGATGTCATCAATCAAAATAAATTTCGCAATATCTCAAAAACAATAATAGCACAAACGAAACCTCTTACAGCACAAGGGAAGCAGAAACGATTGAAACATTTTTGAGCCATTTTCACCAAAATGGGCTGCTGGTTGACCGCAGATTGACCTATAAAAGTAGCAAAATTAGTGGTGTGTTCCCCACTTCCACAACATTGACGTCTTTTTAAGTTTTCTACAGTGGCTGCTGCTGGCTGTGGAAAAAAAGTCTGATATCCCTAATATCTAATATCTGTGTGTGTGTGTGGGGGGGGGGGGGCAAGTCATCAGCCAATTAAATGTGCATTTTGGAGGAAAAGTCTGAACATAATGAAAATAATTCAATTAATAATGGTGAGGTCAATTACAACAATTAAAACATATGGGAAGACAATCTAAATGACCCATATACAGTGGTATGAAAAAGTATCTGAACCTTTTGGAATTTCTCACATTTCTGCATAAAATCACCATCAAATGAGATCTGATCTTTGTCAAAATCACACAGATGTAAAAACTGTCTGCTTTCACTAAAACAACCCAAACATTTATAGGTTTTCATATTTTAATGAGGATCGCATGAAAACAATGACGGAAGGGGCAAAAATAAGTAAGTGAACCCGCTGCCTAAGGAGACTTCAACTATTTGGTAAAAATTGGTTTCAATTGCTCTTTAAGTCAGGTGTGTGCCAATCAGTGATGAGTGGTTTAACGCTGCCCTGCCCACTGTAAAACACACACCTGGTAAGAATTGTCGGAATGAAGCATTGTCTGATGTGCATCATGGCTCAGTCAAAAGAGCTGTCTGAAGATCTCCAACCAAGGATTGTTGATTTGTATAATGGATACAAAACCATCTCTAAAAGTCTGGATGTTAATCAATCGACAGTCAAGAGAAGTTGTCTACAAATGGAGAGAGTTTGGCACTGCTGCTTCTCTCCCAAAGAGTGGCCGTCCACCAAAGATGAAGCCAAGAGTTCAGCGCAGAATACCCAGAGAGGTAGAAAAGAACCCTAGAGTGTCTGCTAAAGACTTACAGAAATCACTGGCACAGTCCAATATCTCTGTGCATATATCAACTATAAAACTATGACCAAAAATGGTGTTCATGGGAGGACTCCACGGAGAAAGCCACTGCTGTCTAAAAAAACATTGTTGCTCGTATAATGTTCGCAAAGAGACACTTGGACACTCCACAGAATTTTTGGCCAAAGATTTTGTGGACTGATGAAACCAAAGTTGAATTGTTTGGGAGTAACACACAACGTCATTTGTGGAGGTAAAAACACATCATCCCCACCGTGAAGCATGGTGGAGGGATCATCATGATTTGGGGCTGTTTTGCTCCGTCAGGCCCTGGACAAATTGCAATCATTAATGGAAGAATAAATTCAAAAGTTTTGCAGGTAAGCCTGAGGCCATCTGCCAGAAAGTTGAAGCTTAAAAGAGGATGGATGCGGCAACAACACAATGATCCAAAACACAGACATAAATTAACTAGGGCTGTCAAACAATTAAAATTTTTAATCGAGTTAATCACTGCTTAAAAATTAATTAATCATAATTAATCGCAATTCATACCATCTCTAAAATATGCCATATTTTTCTGTAAATTATTGATGGAATGGAAAGACACAAGACGGACGTATACATTCAAATTACTGTACATAAGTACTATATTTGTTTATCATAACAATAAATCCACAAGATGGCATTAACATCATTAACATTCTGTTAAAGCGATCCATGGATAGAAAGACTTGTAGTTCTTAAAAGATAAATTTGAGTACGAGTTATAGTAATTTTATTTTTTTTTTGAGAGATAGGAATATTATTTTTGTTGTGCTTTCACTAAATGATACTGTAGCGACTTAACTGTTCCGCCCAAATGCATGATGGGAAGTTGGGCAACCATGACTGTTAGGGTGGCTGCAAATGGTATACAGTATGTTCTGCGTTGTGTTCAATTAGGCGTGTTAAGAAAATGATGGTCTCCTCCGCACAAATGCATGATGGGAAGTTGGGCAACCTTGACTGTCAGTAGTGGCTGCAAATGGTATACAATATGTTTTGCGCTGTGTTCAATAAAGCGTATTAAGAAAAAGATTGGTTTCTTGCTTTGCACAAATGCATGATGGGAAGTTGGGCAACCATGACTGTTAGTAGTGGCTGCCAAAGATTAAGCCAATATAGAGTGCGGTCCAATGAATCCCTGTGTCCACTCGCATTTCTCTGCCTTTTCGCTCTCAATGTGCTGAAACGGCGTCATTGTAAACTGTTTGAGGCAACGCATGAATGGGTCATTCCGTGCATGTGTTAATTGCGTGAAATATTTTAACGCGATTAATTTTAAAAAATTAATCACCGCTCGTTGACGCGATAAATTTGATAGCCCTAAAATTAACTTCCGAATGGTTTCAGAAGAACAAAATACATATTCTGGAGTGGCCAAGTCAAAGTCCAGACTTGAACCCTATTGAGATGCTGTGGCACAACCTAAATACAGCGATTCATCCCAGACATCCCAGGAATCTGACTGAACTACAGCAGTTTTGTTGAGAAGAATGGGCCAAGATTAGTCCTGATCGATGTGCCAGACTGATCTGCAGCTACAGGAAGCGTCTGGTTGAAGTTATTGCTGCCAAAGGCGGGGGCCACACAATATTAAATGTGATGGTTCACTTACTTATTCCCCCCCTATTGTCATTGTTTGCATACCATCCTCATTAAAATATGAAAACCTGTAAATGTTTGGGTGGTTTTAGTTAAAGCAGACATTGTTTTTTCATCTGTGTGATTTTGACAAAGATCAGATTACATTTGATGGGGATTTTATGCAGAAATGTGAGGAATTCCAAAAGGTTCAGATACTTTTTGCATACCACTATATACACTAAAAAATATGTTATAAATGGGTGGGATGCATGACCCTATTTTGCAGTTTTTCCACTTTACGCGGTCGGTTCCGGTCCCCATTAAAAGTAATAAGTGAGGGATCACTGTATATACATATGTGATAATCTATGTAGATAGATGATTTGGTAAAACAGTATTTTGTAAATTAATTTCTTCCTAACAGACACACACACACAAACAAAATCAATGAATCACTCATGTGTTTGTCAGACAACTGACTGTGATTATACACTTAACCAGTGTAAGGTACCGTGCTAACACGAATCTTCAAGAAATGAACCCTTTCTCGAACCAATTGGATCAAGTGGTTCAATGCCTCACGAGGCTTCATCTCACCATCTATTTATTATTTGTTAATTCCACAGACTGCACGGAGGTTTCCTCTGCTGCTGCAGTTATCCGAGTCTGACAATGACGAGTCAATGTAATTTGCGCATGCATTGCACGAAGCAAACAAAACCGATCTGGACTCTATGGAACCCCAAGAGTCAAAATTAAATCATTAAAATGAGAAAACATCTAAATGTTTGGGTGGTTTTAGTTAAAGCAGACGCTGTTTTTTCATCGGTGTGATTTTGACAAAGATCAGATCACATTTGATGGGGATTTTTTTTTTTAGAAATGTGAGAAATTCCAAAAGGTTAAGATACTTTTTCATACCACTATATATACAGTGTGGCAAATAAGTATTTAGTCAACCACTAATTGTGCAAGTTCTCCCACTTGAAAATATTGGCGAGGCCTGTAATTGTCAACATGGGTAAACCTCAACCATGAGACACAGAATGTGGAAAAAAAAACACAAAATTACATTTTTTGATTTTTAAAGAATTTATTTGCAAATCATGGTGGAAAATAAGTATTTGGTCAATACCAAAAATTCATCTCAATACTTTGTTATGTACCCTTTGTTGGCAATAACGGAGGCCAAACGTTTTCTGTAACTCTTCACAGGCTTTTCCACACACTGTTGCTGGTATTTTGGCCCATTCCTCCATGCAGATCTCCTCTAGAGCAATGATGTTTTGGGGCTGTCGTTGGGCAACGCGGACTTTCAACTCCCTCCACAGATTTTCTACAGGGTTGAGATCTGGAGACTGGCTAGGACACTCCAGGACCTTCAAATGCTTCTTACAAAGCCACTCCTTTGTTGCCCTGGCTGTGTGTTTGGGATCATCGTCATGCTGAAAGACCCAGCCACGTCTCATCTTCAATGCCCTTGCTGAAGGAAGGAGATTTTCACTCAAAATCTCTCGATACATGGACCCACTCATTCTTTCCTTTACAAAGATCAGTCGTCCTGATCTCTTTGCAGAAAAACAGCCCCAAAGCATATTTCCACCCCCATGCTTCACAGTGGGTACGGTGTTCTTCGGATGCAATTCAGTATTCTTTCTCCTCCAAACAGGAGAACCTGTGTTTCTACCAAAAAGTTCTATTTTGGTTTCATCTGACCATAACACATTCTCCCAGTCCTCTTCTGGATCATCCAAATGCTCTTTAGTGAATCGCAAACGGGCCTGGACGTGTACGTTCTTCAGCAGGGGGACACGTCTGGCAGTGCAGGATTTGAGTCCCTGGTGACATATTGTGTTACTGATAGTAGCCTTTGTTACTGTGGTCCCAGCTCTCTGTAGGTCATTCACTAGATCCCCCCGTGCGGTTCTGGGATTTTTGCTCACCATTCTTGTTTCCATTTTGACACCACAGGGTGAGATCTTGCATGGAGCCCCAGATCGAGGGAGATTATCAGTGGTCGTGTATGTCTTCCATTTTGTAATAATTGCTCCCACCAAGCGTTATACCTATTGCAGATTCAGTCTTCCCGGCCTGATGCAGGTCTACAATTTTGTCCCTGGCAGGGGTCGGGTTAACCGAATATTTTCCGTCTTTGACCGGTTTTTTAAAACGGTGACGGAAAAAACTGAAGTCCATCAGTCATTTTGGCAGGCTGCAATTCACACCCCAGACGACAGGGTGGCGAGTGAGCATATTAATTAGCTATTTTCTCTTGATGCTTGACGTCATTGGCCTTACTTGGAAAAATGTCAAGGCAACTGAGTGTCCAAAGTTTCTTCAAAAAGCCCCAAAACGACGATGGTGTTGATAAATGAGGTGAAAAAAGAGGGACTGCACAAGCGGGCACGCAATTCAAGTCCATGCGCACCAGGAGGAAGGTGTGAGACTGCAGTCAGGCCACAGCAGGTGAACTGTTAATTTCATTGTTCCATATGTAGCCTACCTACTGGGGCCACAGTCAGCTGTTTTTGTCATGCAGAGAAAAAGTTACATATTCATCTGCTTGATGTGTGATGGCACGGTGTCGATTCTCTGTTAAGCTTGTTCGGACAGAATATTCATTAAAAATGAATGAAAACTAAATACAATTGAAAATGTGATTATTATCATTTTAAAAATTTAAGTGACGGGTAAAAATAGATTATGACCGGATTTTTATGACCCTGTCAGTCAAAATGACAGACAACGAAAAAGTCTAGCGCAACCTCTGGTCTCAGGTGTCCTTCGACAGCTCTTTGGTCTTGGCCATAGTGGAGTTTGGAGTGTGACTGACTGATGTTGTGGACAGGTGTCGAGTTAAAACAGGTGGCATTAATACAGGTAACAAGTGGAGCCTCGTTAGACCTCTTTAGAAGAAGTTAGACCTCTTTGACAGCCAGAAATCTTGTTTGTAGGTGACCAAATACTAATTTTCCACTCTAATTTGGAAATAAATTATTTAAAAATCAAACAATGTGACTTTGTTTTTTTTTTCCACATTCTCTCTCTCCTGGTTGAGGTTTACCCATGTTGACAATTACAGGCCTCTCTAATATTTTCAAGTTGGAGAACAATTGGTGGTTGGCTAAATACTTATTTGCCCCACTGTAACTGAAGTCATTATATAACGGAAATAATTTGAGCGTCCTGAAAAGTTGCTAGTGTTTTGTACCTACCGTCCCCATGCAAACCTACGCCCTTGGTCTGATGGGGGGCCAACTTCACAAGAGGTTTCGAATGTGAATATTCTGAGACATTCCAACGTGATTTTGAAGGAATTTATTGTGTCAAACGGAAGCACATTTTTTTGTTTGTCCATTTTCAGAGGTGTTGAGCGACAGAAGGCGGGACTTTCGGCCCGAGAGGGCGTGTGGTCCAGTCAAACAGGTTTAGGCGGTCCGGCGAGTCAACTCAAAAGAGGTAAAAAGCAAGGCCACTTCAGCAAATTTGCTCTCCGAGAGGCGTCAGCTCAAAAGGCAAGTTTTCTGTCATTTTCTCCTCTAACAAAGCTTGTCGGTCATTTGGAATCGATTTTTTTCAGTACCGTTGACGTCTCATCCATTTGAAACGGGGAGCGATACCAGCTCAAATGGATCGGACGTCTGTCGTCGTCAATGGCAAGCTGTGATTTAAATGAGTCAGTAGAAGTCACGAGAATATGAGTTTCTGAGGTGTTTTTTTTTTAAATGCGTGTCTTTCTCTGTGTCTTTTATTCGATATTTTGTGGGTACTTTTGTGTATTTTTTTTTTAACCCTTTATAAGGATAATGAATATTTATACTCATTAAATAACACAAAAACGTATATCTCTGTAAAGACCTGGTAGACGTGACATTTTGGCTCACGTAGGTCACAATATTGACTCTCTGGCTGCCATTTATGACGATAGACAACTGATTGTTTTGCAACAAGGGGGTGACAATACTGTATATCGATGAGGAGTGGGAACCTCTTTGTACCTCACGATACGATACGCGATACAAAGCTTACGATAACGATGATCTGACGATATGGCGATACAACGATTATCGATACATTGGTCAGGAAATCATTCTAAGATATTCTACAAAGTTCTAGTGTGAATTGGAATTAGGTTATCACTAGTAGACGTTCAATCCGTTTGAAGTGGGAGGGATGGCAGCGAATGACCTCCCACTTCAAACGGATTGAACGTCTATGGCTGTCAGTGGCAGTCAATGCCAGGCAATTTGGTCATTTTGGGACATTTAAGGTCTCACTGGAACGGCACCAAACAAAAGTTCCAGCATCATCACCTTGTCCAATGCAGATTCTTGACTCTTGACAAGGTGATGATGCTGGAACTTTTGTTTAGTGCCGTTCCAGTGAGACCTTAAATGGCCCAAAATGACCTAATTGCCTGGTATTGGCTGCCACTGACAGCCATAGACGTTCAATCCATTTGAAGTGGGAGGGATGGCAGCGAATGAACGAATGTTCATTCGCTGCCACCCTCCCAGTTCAAACGGATTGGACATCTACTAGTGATAACCTAATTCCAATTCACACTAGAACGTTGTTTGTAGAATATCCTAGAATGATTGGAACGGCACTAAACAAAAGTTCCAGCATCATCACCTTGTCCAATGCAGATTCTTGACTCTTGACAAGGTGATGATGCTGGAACTTTTGTTTAGTGCCGTTCCAGTGAGATTTACAAAGATGATTGCCTGAAGACTTCAAAATTCCCTCAGTCCTTGATGATATGGGGCCGCATGTCAGGCAAAGGCACTGTGGTTAAATCTTCAATAAATGCACAAGTTTACATTGAAATTTTAGACAGCTCTCTTATCCCCTTCAATTGAAAATATGTCATTTTCCAAGATGACAATGCATCATGCCACAGAGCTAAAACTGTTAAAGCATTCCTTGGAGAAAGACTCATCCAGTCAATGTCATGGCTTGCAAATAGCCCAGATCCCAGCCCTATTGATAACCTGTGGTGGAAATTGAAAAAAAAAAAAAGGTCCACACCAAGGCTCCGACCTGCATGGATGATCTGGCAACTGCAATCAAAGAGAGTTGGCACTACTAAATACTAGAGATGTGTTTTGATTGTTATTTCTTTGTTTGTTTCTCATGATTCCATATTTTTTTTCCTCAGAATGGAGTGATTGCCTAAATATTTCCTTGCACTTGCTCTATAAAATTAACATTTACTGACCACCACAATGTTTTTTCATTCATTTTTTCTTTGAGAGTTTCTGAGTGCCAAAGAGTTCCACTTTTGAACTCATTCATTATTTTTTTTCAAGCTTTTTATCCGAGTTTGCTCTACATGATAAAATGTCTGAGTGAGTGCTCGTCCGAGACTGGTGTTTCCATACTTTTTGCCAGGAGTTGTATTATGGTGGAATATTTTGATAACAACTTGTTGGTTCATTTTTTTTTTTTAAACACTGACACATTTTTAAAACGATATCTCGATTCTTGGCAGGAGCATATCGATAACCTTTTGGGATACAAAGTATCAAGATATATCACCATTTCGATATTTTGTCACACCCCTAATATCGATGTTGCCACACTTTGTATCAGAGGTGGGAACTTCTTGGTACCTCACGATACAATATGGAAAAACAAGCTATTTTCAACCGTGTGCTGTGAATTGGAATGAGTTTATCACTAGTAGACGTCTAACCCGTTTGTGTTGGCAGCGTGGCAATAACGAACATTTGTTCATTCACCCTTCCCGGTCTTAATAGATTGGGTGTCGAGTGACATCAATGGCAGCCATAGGGTCAACTGAGACACTATTGTTGGTGGAAGATTTTGATAACAATTTGTTGGTTCCTTTTTTTTTCTCAACATTGACACCTTTTTAAAAGAATATCTGTTCACAAATTCTTATCATGAGCATATCGATGACCTTTTGGGATGCAAAGTATCACAGTGGGGGAAAAAGGTATTTAGTCAGCCACGAATTGTGCAAGGTCTCCCCCTTAAAAAAATGAGAAGACTGTAATTTTCATCATAGGTAGAGTGTATCACAAAAGTGAATACACCCCTCGCATTTCTGCAGATATTTAAGTACCGTAATTTTCACACTATAAGGCGCACCTGATAATAAGCCGCCACCCACCAAATGTGACAGGAAAACGGCATTTGTTCACAGATAAGCCGCAGCTGTCCTCACTGTATTATGGGAGATTTACACCAAAAGATAATAACCGGTAACACTTCATTAGATAGCGGCATCATACGATGGTCAGAAGACCAAATGAACCACCATGAAGCTTTGAACCAATTGTTTGGAAAGCTTCATTGCTTCAAGAAGCTTCATTTGACAATTACTGCTCCCTTGGGGGAGACAGTCAATCATTTATGCCACCTGCTGTCAACACTGTTTTTGTCCAACATGCCTCCTAGCATGCATTGCAGCGCAACAGATGTAAATAACAATCAAATTACGTTCTTAAATGTTCTCTACAAATTATTTTTCAATTACTGTTTTTTAATTAATTAATTAATTAATAATTGTATTAATTAATAATTTATTTGTTTATTTAATTGATTAATTAATTTAATAGTTACAGTATTTGGTAACACTTTATTTGACAGTGGCGCCATAAGACTGTCATTACACAATTAGACATAATTATGACATGACACTGTCATGAGCATTAACAAATGCTTATAACAGTTATCTTTTAGTTTTATTCGCCAAATTATCTCACTTTGAATGGATTTAAAAGATCCAAGCTGGACATTAATGGAGTTGGAAACATAATTTGCTGGATGACACTTAATGACATCTGTCATAAGCATTCAGTAATGCCCATGACAGTCTTATGTCATAACTATGACAGTGTTATGACAGTCTTATGACGCCGCTGTCAAATAAAGTGTTATCAAATACCATAACAAGCAATTAATGAAACTGGAACAGTAAATGCACAGATAATTAGCACAGAACATGAATTTTGATTGTTACTTAGATCTGTAGTGCTGCAATGCATGCTAGGATGCATGTGTTGCCAATTAACCCAAATAGCCGCAGGATTCAAAATGAACGAAAAAAGTAGCGGCCTATAGTCCGGAAATTACGTTATATCTTTTCATGGAACAACACTGACAAAATTACACTTTGACACAATGAAAAGTAGTCTGTGCAGCTTATATAATAGAGTTCATTTATTTTCCCCTCAAAATAACTCAAAAGATAGCCATTAATATCAAAACCCCTGGCAAAAAAAGTGAGTACACCCCTTAGAAATGACACCCCTAAATATCCAAATTGAGTACTGCTTGTCATTTTCCCTCCAAAATGTCATGTGACTCGTTAATGTTACTAGGTCCAGGTGTGCATAGGGATCAGGTGTGTTCAAAATTGTAGTGCAGCTCTCACACTCTCTCATACTGGTCAGTGAAAGTTCCAACATGGCACCACATGGCAAAGAACTCTCTGAGGATCTTAAAAGACGTATAGTTGCGCTACATGAAGATGGCCAAGGCTACAAGAAGATTGCCTTCACCCTGAAACTGAGCTGCAGCACAGTGGCTAAGATCATCCAGCGTTTGAAAAGAGCGGGGTCCACTCGGAACAGGCCTCGGGTTGGTCGTCCAAAGAAGCTGAGCGTCAATACCAAACGTTCATCTCAATACTTTGTTATGTACCCTTTGTTGGATAATAATGGAGGCCAAACGTTTTTTGTACCTCTTCACAAGCTTTTCACACACTGTTGCTGGTATTTTGGCCCATTCCTCCATGCAGATCTCCTCTAGAGCAGTGATGTTTTGGGGCTGTTGTCGGATAACACGGACTTTCAACTCCATCTGCAGATTTTCCTATGGGGTTGAGATCTGGAGACGGGCTAGGCCACTCCAGGACCTTGAAATGCTTCTTATGAAGCCACTCCTTTGTTGCCCTGGCTGTGTGTTTGGGATCATTGTCATGCTGAAAAACCCAGCCACGTCCCATCTTCAATGCCCTTGCTGATGGAAGGAGATTTTCACTCAAAATCTCTCGATACATGGCCCCATTCGTTTTTTCCTTTACACAGATCAATCTTTCTGGTCCCTTCGCAGGAAAACAGCCCCAAAGCATGATGTTTCCACCCCCATGCTTCACAGTGGGTATGGTGTTATTCAGAAGCAATTCAGTATTCTTTCTCCTCCAAACACGACAACCTGTGTTTCTACTAGGCATGTGCCGGTATGAGAAGTGACGGTACGATAACCGTGAGCAAAAATACCGCGGTTTCACGGTATCACGGTATTGCAATTATAGCTACAAAATGTGTTACTTTGAGATGTATGGGTTAAAAAAATTTTTTTTTTCCTATTGAACAGCATTTTTTTTTCAGAACATAGTTGCAAATTGGAACATGATTATATTGTAAAAATAAATAATCAATAAAAAAAAACTAATATTTTAAATAAAATCAAAATATAACTTATAGACTATACCCACAGCCACAGCTCAAGATTAGAGCAAGAACAAAATAATTTCTATCAAAAAGTAAAAAAAACACTTCTGAATAAAATTTTTAAAAATTTATACTGCATCACTTTTTTTTTGGAGGGTGGAAAAGCTCAAGTGAAGTTTTGCCAATTTCAGCCACTGTGTCAAATCTAGTCAACATGATGTCATGCCTTTGTGTTAAAAAGAATTCATAAGTTAGTTAAAAATGTACAAGTTAGTATAAGTTGGTTAAAAATTTAAAAGTTAGTTAAAATGTAAATATTGTTGTGGAAAGGTTTCCTAAAAAAAAAAAAAAAAAAAAAAAAAAAAAACATTGGGAGTGAGACCTCTCTTTGAGCTAAGGAACGTGGATTTGTGCTTAGGGCAAGATCATCTTTCTCAATTAACGATCTATGATGCTATCCCTTTTCCCCTTTATTCAAGCGAATCAAGCTTGTTTTCTCACTGCCGCTGTAACACTCGACGAAGTTGCTCTCCCAGCTAAGCCTAGGCTAACATTCATCTTTGTAAGCTTTTAGTCAGTGTGTATATCGAATTTGAAAGGAAAATGTGTGTTTTGTTTTTGGCGAACTTTTCCATGGTGCTAATCTGTTGAAACTACTTGCACATGGAAAAATACAATTGTACAACGTTTTAAACGTATTCATTTTGTATATTACACTTACCACGATTTGAGAGCTCAATAAATTGAGAAAAGAACGCCTTATGTTTGGAGTATTTGTTTTTGGGTTCGCTGGCTGTCTAGCCGATGGTGTCACGTTCACACACAGAAACAAACGGGAGGGGGTGAGCGCTGCCGCGCCACATCTGGCTGCATTTTTGACACATGAAAAATGGCGAATACCGTACTACAGTCTGACGGAAAATTTTAGTGGTTTTGAAACCGCGACGTTTTCACACCACGGTAAACCGTGAAACCGGTAACCGGCACATGCCTAGTTTCTACCATAAAGTTCTATTTTAGTTTCATCTGACTATAACACAGTCTCCCAGTCCTCTTCTGGATCATCCAAATGCTCTCTAGCGAACCGCAGACGGGCCTGGACGTGTACTGGCTTCAGCAGGGGAACACGTCTGGCAGTGCAGGATTTGAGTCCCTGGCGGCGCATTGTGTTACTGATAGTAGCCTTTGTTACTGTGGTCCCAGCTCTCCGTAGGTCATTCACTAGGTCCCCCGGTGTGATTCTGGGATTTTTGCTCATCGTTCTTGTTATCATGAAAAGAAATACTAAAATATCTGCAGAAATGCAAGGTGTGTACTCACTTTTGTGATACACTGTATTTCTTAGTACTGTACTCCCCCCGATATACCGTTTACGTCATTTTAGTGCCGTATCGGTGCCGATGATAGCATTGGTGCAATGCTAGTTTTCTGGGAGTTTTGTTCAGTCTGTAGCGTTTTTTTGCATTTTTGTCTCACGTGCGTTTCTTTGGAAAGGTAGAAAACCGTTTCCTCTATCCTTTGCAGCTGTTCTGGCTGCCGCGGCGGCCATGTCATCCAATATCCGAGTGTCGCTGGACAACCCGTACGGCCAGGTGAGCATCCCGCGGGCCAAACTGCGCGGGGCGGGCGACGACGCCACCGTCATCGCTAACCCGGGGGCGCTCAACGGAAACCAAATCCACTCGTTCCAGCCGCCGCCGTATCTGGTCAAGGAAGCAGAGGACGAGGTCGAAAGCGGCGGCGGCCGTTGCGCCTGCTGCTACCGATGCAGGAGGAAGTGATGTCGACTGAAGTCAAGTGAAATGGAAGACTGAACCAATCGACCGTTAGAACAAGGACAAAAAGAGCTTCACATTGGCTGCCACTGACGCCGATAGACGACTAGAGCTGTCAATGGCACTGAATGAGATGTTAGTCAAATGTGATTTTTTTTCTGTTGTGGAGCAGGAGTCCACACTTCTCTGACATCGTCACGTCAACAAGAACAAGTAACGATAATAACGATACATTCTTTGTGAAGTCATATTAGTTTTTTTTTCAAATGTAAAGCCATTGTATTTCTTTTCAGACCTATAGCCACATTTTCTATGATAACCACTAGGACCTTAATGAAGATTACATTAAAATGTCTTTTTTTCAGCTGTTGAATCCCATAATTTTTTTATATTTCAAACCATGTTATTGTTCCATTCATTTTAATTCCCATTTTTCAAATGCAAATTGAAAAACAAAAATGGGTTCATTTTTATTATTTCATACAGTGGGACAAATAAGTATTTAGTCAACCACTAATTGTGCAAGTTTTTCCACTTGAAAATATTAGAGAGGCCTGTAATTGTCAACATGGGTAAACCTCAACCATGAGAGACAGAATGTTGGGAAAAAAAAAACAGAAAATCACTGTTTGATTTTTTTAAAAATTTTTTAATAAGTATTTGGTCAATACCAAAAGTTCATTTCAATACTTTGTTATGTACCCTTTGTTGGCAAAAACAGACGTCTGTAACTCTTCACAAGCTTTTCACACACTGTTGCTGGTATTTTGGCCCATTCCTCCATGCAGATCTCCTCTAGAGCAGTGATGTTTTGGGGCTGTCGCTGGGTAACACGGACTTTCAACTCCCTCCATAGATTTTCTATGGGGTTGAGATCTGGAGACTGGCTAGGCCTCTCCAGGACCTTGAAATGCTTCTTACGAAGCCACTCCTTTGTTGCTCTGGCTGTGTGTTTAGGATCATTGTCATGCTGAAAGACCCAGCCACGTCTCATCTTCAATGCCCTTGCTGATGGAAGGAGATTTTCACTCAAATCTCTCGATACATGGCCTCATTCATGCTTTCCTTTACACAGATCAGTCGTCCTGGTCCCTTTGCAGAAAAACAGCCCCAAAGCATAATGTTTCCACCCCCATGCTTCACAGTGGGTATGGTGTTCTTTGGATACAATTGAGTTTTCTTTCTCCTCCAAACACGGGAACCTGTGTTTCTACCAAAAAGTTCTATTTTGGTTTCATCTGACCATAACACATTCTCCCAGTCCTCTTCTGGATCATCCAAATGCTCTCTAGCGAACCGCAGATGGGCCTGGACGTGTACTTTCTTCAGCAGGGGGACACGTCTGGCAGTGCAGGATTTGAGTCCCTGGCGGCGCATTGTGTTACTGATAGTAGCCTTTGTTACTGTGGTCCCAGCTCTCTGTAGGTCATTCACTAGGTCCCCCCGTGTGGTTCTGGGATTTTTGCTCACCGTTCTTATCGTTTTGACACACGGGGTGAGGTCTTTCATGGCGCCCCAGATCGAGGTAGATTATCAGTGGTCTTGTATGTCTTCCATTTTCTAATAATTGCTCCCTCAGTTGATTTCTTTACTCAAAGCGTTTTACCTATTGCAGATTCAGTCTTCCCAGCCTGGTGCAGGTCTACAATTTTGTCTCTGGTGTCCTTTGACAGCTCTTTGGTGTTGGCAATAGTGGAGTTTGGAGTGTGACTGACTGAGGTTACGGACAGGTGCCTTTTCCCGATAATGAGTTAAAACAGGTGCCATAATACAGGTAACGAGTGGAGCCTCGTTAGACCTCGTTAGAAGAAGTTCGACCTCTTTGACAGCCAGAAATCTTGCTTGTGTGTAGGTGACCAAATACTTATTTTCCACTCTAATTTGGAAATAAATTCTTTAAAAATCAAACAATGTGATTTTCTGTTTTTTTCCCCCCACATTGTGTCCCTCTTGGTTGAGGTTTACCCATGTTGACAATTACAGGCCTCTCTAATGTTTTCAAGTAGAACTTGCACAATTTGGCGTTGACTAAATACTTATTTGCCCCACTGTATATATACACACAATGCCAAATTGTTTGTATAGGCGACATACTTCCATTGTGATGATTCAAAATGCCTCGTTTATTAGGAGAAAGCAGTCAACAGGAATGGGTTATGGGGGGACAGAAAAGGAGAGAGAAGAAGCACAAATAACAAGATATATTGAACGCCAACACTAACTATGAATATGCTGGCGCTATTGTTAGCTAGTTGTATTTCTGGTTGACACCATGTGGGGTGTCTGATGACCAAGGAAAAAAGAAGAGTGGGGGGGGAGTCAGAAAGATCAGTGATTGGGAGGGGTGAAGTTGGTTGTGCGTGAAAATCCCAGTAGATCAGCAGTTTCTGAAATACTCAGACCAGCCCTTCTGGCACCAACAACCACGCCACGTTCAAAGTCACTCAAATCATCTTTCTTCCCCATACTGATGCTCGGTTTGAGTCACTGAGTCGGTCACTGAGTTGCCGCCATGTGATTGGCTGAGTAAAATAAAGTGTTAACGAGCAGTTGTACAGGTGTACCTAATAAAGTGGCCGGGGCGTGTATGTATATATATTTATTAGGGCTGTCAAAATTATCGCGTTAACGCGCGGTAATTAATTTTTAAAATTAATCACGTTAAAATATTTAACGCAATTAACGCACATGTCCCGCTCAGACAGTATTCTGCCTTTTGGTAAGTTTTACAGCAAGGCCTTTTGTGCTGTCTAACAGCGAACTCTTGTGGTCGCTTTGCGACATGGTTTATTGTTTTCTTGCCAATTCAATATGGCTGCACGACGTCTCGGGCTGACGCCTATGTTGTAATGTTGTGCTTATATGATCCTTGGACAAGATTTGTCCGTAAGTATGGTTGTTGTAAAGAATGTACATATTATGTTAGTAAGCGAAATGTTATATTTTTTGTATGAGACGCTTTTTATGTTTAGTGAACCTGTATAGCGTGCTAAGCTAACGTTGTTGCTAATGCAATGCTTGTGTACTTTTTGTTGTTGTAGTTTTACGACGGTCTAAAGAGGACAATGGTTTGAGGCTATTTTATTAATAAATCAGATGAAAAAGGGAGAAGTCTGATTATTAAGGCGTCGTTCACTAGCTGTCTAGCTTTGGAAAAACTAGACGCTTTGGAGTGAGGACAGCATAGACAGATTTAAATGACAGTAGAGTGAAATGCCCACTACAGTCCTTATGTACCGTATGTTGAATGTACAGTATATATCCATCTTGTGTCTTATCTTTCCATTCCAACAATTTATTTTACAGAATATATATATAATTTACAGAAAAATATGGCATATTTTATAGATGGTTTGAATTGCGATGAATTACGATTATTTTTAAGCTGTAATTAACTCGAATAAAAATTTTAATCGTTTGACAGCCCTAATATTTATATATAAGTAAAAGTTGAGCAATTTGAGCACCCTGAAAAATTGGTATTGTTTTGTCCCTACCGTCCCATTGCAACATGACACTACGCCCTTGGATTGGACGTCAATAGCCGTCACTAGCTCATTTCAATATCATTTTCCCTCTTTTACTAACTACCACAACTGGGCTGGCACTGAATGATCTAAGTTGATGATAACTTTTGAAAAGATGTCCATTGTCTCTGGTTAAAGTAGTTACGCGTAATCTCAAGTGACATAAGTGTCCTGTTGCTGGGCAACGTGTCGTAACCCGATAGGCCGCGGCGGCGGCCAATAGGTGGAAGAAAGGCCTGGTTAATATTTCATCACAATTAAAAAAAAACAAAACTGTCAGAAGGGACAAGCAGGAAGCCGGCGAGGTGACTGCGACCACAGAGGAAAAGGAGAAGCCCTCAGAGAAAAAAAAATCCAAAAAAGACAGGATGTGACATCATCGGGTAAGTTTCGCGCCACGTCCCGAGGCCCTGCCCGCCTGGGTCCTGCCCCTTCAGCAGTAGGCGATCACGCTTCGGCGCCGTCGATAGAGGTCCGACACGGTTCCGACGGATCGGACATCGACCGACGAGTTAACGTTGTACGTGCGTGCTTTTAGAGGACCATGTGGCAGGAAGCAAAGGAAGCTGGCACGGAGGTAGCCGGCGGGGCGAAAGCGGCGACGCCGTCTCTCCGTTGCATCGTTTGCTTCGGCCGCTACGATCTGGGCGCGCGGTTGCCGCGGCGACTGCACTGCGGCCACGCCTTCTGCCAGGCCTGCGTCAAGCGACTGGACACCGTCGTCAACCAGCAGGTCCGCCCCTCCGTCCTTTAGGCTCCTCCTACCAGGACCTTTGCTCCACCCAAATATTCACAAGGCACTCGTACGGATCTCCAATTCGGCTCGTGTTCCAAGACCAACAATATTTCTCCAGCTTGTATTTTGAAAATTCACATCAGGGCACTCGTACGTCAAGACGAGAAACATTTCCACACCTCGTATTCCGAAAAGTAACACGCCAAGGCGTATGGGGCGCCGTTTGTAAAGCAGTACATGCTAAAATGACATCATTTTCTCACATTTAGCGCCACACAGTGTTTGAAATGGTGTGAAATTTTTAGAGTCACTTTTTTTATGTAGCAACTTGAATATTTGTTTTTTAATAAAAAGTTTTAGACCTGTTTAAATCCAGAGCTAAATATTTAATTTAAATTAGGGCTGTCAAAATGATCGTGTTAACGGACGATAATTAATTTTTCTTAATTAATCACGTTAAAATATTTGACGCAATTAACACACATGCCCTGCTCAAACAGATTAAAAATGACAGCACAGTGTGACGGTCACTTGTGTTTTTTGTCTCCCTCTGTTGGCGCTTTGGTGCGACTGATTTTATAGGTTTAAGCACAATAAGCATTGTGTAATTATTGACATCAACAATGGCGAGCTACTAGTTTATTTTTTTGATTGAAAATGTTACAAATTTTATTAAAACAAAAACATTAAGAGGAGTTTTAATATAAAACTTCTAGGACTTGTACTAACATTTATCTTTTAAGAACTACAAGTCTTTCTTTCCATGGATCACTTTAACAGAATGTTAATGCCATCTTGTTGATTTATTGTTATAATAAACAAATACAGTACTTATGTACAGCATGCTGAATGTATATATCCGTCTTTTGTCTTATCTTTCCATTCCAACAATAATTTACAGAAAAATATGGACTATTTTATAGATGGATTGAATCGTGATTAATTGCGATTGATTAATTATTAAGCTGTGATTAACTCGATTAAAAATGTTAATTGTTTGACAGCCCTAATTTAAATCATAAATTTATATCCTATATTCTAAATGTTACATCTGGAAATGGTTGGAACTAAATATTTAGCTTAATATGCAAATTCACATGACTGGAGACCGGAAGTAACAAAATAAAAACTGGAGCATCTCAGATTGTCTGTTTTCGTTGATCAAAAATGAATAAAACCTACTCAACGGTGGCAGTCAGTCGGCTCTTGGACATGACTCATTGTGATTATAACGATATATAGCTAAAATACACATTGTTGTTAATAACGGCGTTACAATATAACGGCGTTACTAACGGCGTTTTTTTTTTCAGTAGTGGGTAATCTAATTAATTACTTTTCTCATCTTGGCAACGCTGTTACCGTTACTGAGGACGGAAAGGCATGCGTTACAATGCGTTACTTTATTGGTCGAAAAGTCTGAGGGAAACGGACTCACCGAGACGACAGAGCAGAGCAGGAGTAGGGAGGAGGCAAGAAAGTTGTGACGACGAGCAAACGCGATGCTAGGTAGCTCCAATAATACATGTTGTAGCCGATAGCCTACCAACTACGCCCGCATGTTATGGTAGATATGGTAGTATGGTAGATATCACATGTACTGTACATAGATATAACTAGATGCAAAACGACAGACATGGCACTAAATGAGTTAGTAGACAGCCGCCATCTTAAAGCAGTAGACTTTTTAGGACAGCTCTGTTGTAGAGAACCTTCCTAGTGAACCTAAGTAACCTTTAATCTAAAATACTTCTAAATCGGCAAAATCTTGACTTGAATCTATCTTTAAATGATGAAACAGTTTTAAAACTTTCATATGTCGAAAGTAGAGAGAAGGGAACTAATGCAATAATGGGAGCAATTTAAACAACTTTTAACAGTTGATTCAGGGTTAAGGGTAAATTAAGGTAAAGAATTGGGCTCGGGCCAATTGTACCAAAAACTTTCACAAAAAACTTCCCATCGTGTGGCCAATGTTTTTTTTTTTGTTTTTGTTTTTTTTTTTTTTTGAGGAAAAAAAAAAAGTAATTATCACCAATTACTTTGCCAAGTAACTAATTACTCTTACATTCAGGTAATTGAGTTACTAACGCAATTACTTTTTGGGAGAAGTAATTTGTAACTATAATTAATTACTTTTTTTCAGTAAGAATAACAACACTGTTTAGGAGAAACTATTTAAAGAGTATTTTGTGCGCTCCAGCTTTTATTTCGTTACTTCTGGTCTCCAGTCATGTGAATTTGCATATTAAGCTAAATATTTAGTTAATTTCAAATAATGTCGAGAAGTTAAGACTTTTATGTAAACTATGCAATTTTTTTGGACCCAGCATTTTTTTTTTTTTTACCCTGCCTCTTAAAAGAATTGTAATGGGGAATCGTTCGGAACCGGAATCGAAACGCGAAATTGGAATCGTTCATTTTCAGACGATGCCCAACCCTAGCGCCACTCATACATCCAATTTGGCTTGTATCTCAGACGGACAGAAGACGCGGCTTGTATCTAAAGAGCATAGGCGGATCTACTATTCAGGCGAAGTAAACGATCGCCTTAGGCCCCCCCAACCTGTAGGGGGCCCCCAACCAGCTTGCCCCAAAGAGCAAGAGCTTGGGCCACCGGAGCCAGCAGCACCCCCAACTATTTGTCATGTATAATTATGTCAGCATACCAAACAAACAAGTAACAAAACAAAAGATAAAGCCAATTGAATGCTGCATTTATATTATCTCTCCCCCACACACACGCACTACAATGGACTGTTCCACGACAACGGACTGAGTATCAGTCGCTGAGCTTCATTTAGCACCGCTTATCTCCGTTTAGCATCGCTTAGCTGTTCATTAGCTTCACTTAGCTCTCTCGCGTTTTTTACGCCACTAAGCTCGCTATTTTTACAGCTCACTTGCTACTTTGCACGTTGGCTATCGTATTATTATTATATAATTATCGTAATATTATTATTTCGAACGTGCTCTCCATGAGAGCCAAAATGCAGTGAGGGAGAAGTTGAGAACAGGCCGCTCGCCTCACGCCTCTTTTAACTTTCTTCTTCTTTGTCACACCGAACATAAAATACACCACAGCACACCCTGTGGGGAAACAATGCAGTACAGTTCCAATCAGTCATACAATAACACTCAACAGCTGGTTAACAGCATTTGCTAACGAAAAAAAAAAAAAAAATCTATTAGTGACATGACAAGCAATGACGAAGAATGTTTTTTTACTTAGTGTAAAGCTTTCGGTTAGCGGTTTAGCGAACATTTCAAAATAAAACCACGCTCTCCGGCGTTTCATGGTCCACGTCTTGAATTCTTGGTTCTCACTCAGCATTTGTTGTCGCTTTTGAAAGCTTAGGTTAGAAAAAAACTATATCTTGTTTTATCTGTCCTCGGATGGTTTTGCAAATAATAGCAAATAACCGTCCCTAATAGGAGTGTGAACCTCTTGGTACGATTTGCGATACAAAGCTCACGATAACGATGATCTGACGATATAGCGATACAACGATTATCGATAACATTGGTCAGGAAATCATTCTAGGATATTCTACAAAAAACAAGCTTCTGCTGTGAATTGGAATGAGTATCACTAGTAGACGTCCAATCCATTTGATTGAACGTCTATGGCTGTCAGTGGCAGCCAATGCCAGGCAATGGAGTAATTTTGGGCCATTTAAGGTCATTTACCTGTTGATTTTCAGTTACTTCCTGTTGATTTTGGGGTATTTTATGGGTCACTTGCTGTTTATTTTGCGTTACAGAACAGGAAGTGACCTGAGAATCGCCCAAATGAATAGGCACGGACTCAAACTCAACAGGAAACGACCTGTAAATGCCCTAAAATGAACAGTAAGTGACCTGTAAATGCCCTGAAAATCAGACCGAATGACTGTGAATGCTCTGGTTTTGAATGAATGAATGTTCTCAAACTTCCCAGTCTAAATGGATTGGGCGTCGAGCACCGTCAATGGCAGCCTTTTTTTTTTTTTTTTTAATTGACACCTTTTTAAAACGATATCTCTATTCTTGACAGGAGCATATCGATAACCTTTTGGGATACAAAGTATCACGATATATCACCATTTCGATATTTTGTCACACCCCTAGTCCCTAAGGTGCTAGTCACATGATCTGTTTGAAAATTAATTTTGAACTATTATAAAATTTTTGTTAATTTCATTCATTTTTGTTGTTTGTTTTATTGCTTTACAACTTTTATAAACAATATTTTACCGACAGTCTTAATTTTAAATTCATGTATTGGAACTTCAATTACATGCAATGACAATTTCGGCCGCCAGGGGGCCCAACAATTGCAATGATAGTTTTTTCCAATATTGTTCAGGCCTAAAAATGATTAGCGTATATATTAGAGCTGTCAAACGATTAAAATTTTTAATCGAGTTAATTACAGTTTAAAAATTAATTAATTGTAATTAATCGCAATACAAACCATCTCTTAGATATGCCATATTTTTCTGTAAATTATTGTTGGAATGGAAAGATAAGACACAAGACGGATATATACATTCAACATACGGTACATAAGTACTGTATTTATTATAACAATAAATCAACAAGATGGCATTAACATTATTAACATTCTCTTAAAGCGATCCATGGATAGAAAGACTTGTAGTTCTTAAAAGATAAATGTTAGTATAAGTTATAGAAATTTTATATTAAAACTCCTCTTAATGTTTTCGTTTTATTAAAATTTGTAAAATTTTCAATCAAAAAATAAACTAGTAGCTCGCCATTGTAGATGGCAATAATTACACCATGCTCACTCATGGTGTAACACATAAAATCAGTTGGACCCAAGTGCCAGCAGAGGGCGCCAAACACCAAAAAACAAGCAACAAGCGAACATTAAACTGTACTTTCATTTAAATCTTTGAGTGGGTCATGTGCGTTAATTGAGTCAAATATTTTAACGTGATTAATTTAAAAAATTAATTACAGCCCGTTAACGCGATAAATTTGACAGCCCTAATATATATATATATATATATAGGAGATGTAAAGACTTGCCACTGTGTGAAGGCTGCGTTTTGTCCGTCCCGGTCAGGTTTGGATACCGTGCCCCCAGTGCCGGCAGAACACGCCCCGCCCCCGGGGTGGCGCTGCTGCGCTGGACCTCGACTTGCAGTCTTTCCTGGCCCTCAAGACGCAGGCAAGCTCAGCTACTGGGGCGGACGGTGGCGAGATGACGTCAGCGGCGGGGAGCGGCATCAGCCAAAAAACGACTTGGGCACCCAAGGACATGGGCGGTGCCGAGGCGTGGTCTCACGGGGGGCTCGCCGAGCCGCGCTTTCATCGACGCGGCGGCTGCTGCGAGCCGCTCTCCTATTGGCTGTGTTGCTGCTGCTGCCGGATGGGACGGGGCTGAAAAAAGGGGTGGGGTCTGAACATTTTCCAGATGAGGGCTGGGCATCCTTTCCATTTGGACCTACCTAAATATTCTGAATTTGGATTCTTTAAAAAGAGCAAGGTAGTATACGTTAGGGGTGGGAACCTCTTAGTACCTAACAATACGATACAATTTGCGATACAAAACTCAGTATAACGATGATCTGACGATATGGTGATACAACGATTATCGATACATTGGTCAGAAATCATTCTAGGATATTTTGCAAACAACTAATTAACAGAAAAACAAGCTTCAAGTGTGAATTGGAATTAGTTTATCACTAATAGACGTCCAGTCCATTTCAAACGGATTGACCGTCTACGGCTGTCAGTGGCAGTCAATGCCAGGTTATTAGGTAATTTTGAGCCATTTAAGATCTCACTGGAACAGCACCAAACAAAAGTTCCAGCATCATCACCTTGTCCAATGCAGATTCTTGACCCTTGAGAAGGTGATGATGCTGGAACTTTTGTATGGTGCCGTTCCAGTGAGATTTACAAAGATGATTGCCTGAAGAAGACATCAAAATTCCCTCAGTCCTTGATGATATGGGGCTGCATGTCAGGCAAAGGCACTGTGGTTAAATCTTCAATAATTGCAGAAGTTTACATTGACATTTTAGACAGATTTCTTATCCCTTCAATTGAAAATGTTTGTCATTTTCCAAGATGACAATGCATCATGCCACAGAGCAAAAACTGTTAAAGCATTCCTTGGAGAAAGACTCATTCAATCAATGCCATGGCCTACAAATAGCCCAGATCTCAACCCTATTGAAAACCTGTGGTGGAAATTGAAAAAAATGGTCGTCCTGCAGGGATGATCTGGCAACTACAATCAAAGAGAGTTGTCACCAAATTGATGAAGAATACTCATCAAGTCCATGCCTCAGAGACTGCAAGCTGTCATAAAAGCCAGAGGTGGTGCTACTAAATACTACAGATGAGTTTTGATGGTTATTTCTTTGTTTGTTTCTCATGATTCCATATTTTTTTCCTCAGAATGGAGTGATTCTATATATATTTCCCTGCACTTGCTCTATAAAATAACATGTTTTTGTTTCTTTTAATGTTTCTGAATGCTTAAGAGTTGCACTTTTGAACTAATTCATTATTTTTTCTGAGTTTGTTCTACATGATAAAATGTCTGAGTGAGTGCTTGTCCGAGACTGGTGATTGCATACTTTTTGTTAGGGGTTATATTATGGTGGAATATTTTGATAACTTGGTTCCTTTTTTTGTTTTTTTTTTTAAATCTTGATTCTTGGCAGGAGCATATCGATAACCTTTTGGGATACAAAGTATCACAATATATCACCATTTGGATATTTTGTCACACCCTTAGTATGCGTGCATGTGTTGCAGTAGTTAGTAAAAGAAGAAGAATATTAAAACCACCGATTAATGACGACATACATCCAATCTGGAATTGGGACCCGTGCCAGTTCAAATATAGTTTATTGGACATCTATTGCGTCAATGGCAACCAAAGAGATCAAATATCAGCGCCGCACACTCAACTCTTTCGATACTGCCCAATGTTTATACTTCCAGATGCTCTTGTTACGACATTACAGCGTGCTGTTACTTGACTTGATCACTAAAATAAAACAATAATAGTAAAATAAATGTGCTAAATCTGTAATTCATTAAAAACACATTTTTTCTTTGTTTTTCAAAACATTTTTTAATTTAGTTCATTTGACATTTAATTGATAACATTTCATTAAATGCTTTTTTCTTTATTATTTTTCAAAGTGAATTTTGAACCTCAATGAAATCAAATTTAGCACCAATGATTCCAGGAGAATCCCAATGTTCCACTCGGTTCTCTGTGGACGGAGCCAAACCCTTGACTTACGAGTAGGGTTGGGCATCGAGCAGTCATCGCATCCGGGACTAACACTCTGGTTCCCCTGGAACCAGGGGTGAAAGTGGGCGGGAACGGTCAGGAACGCAGTTCCGGTATAAGATTCAAGGCCGGAATGCTGTTCTGGTATACGGTGCTTTGATTCCGAAAAAATGACGGCAACTGTCAAAATGCTATGTAAAAAAATAAATAAATACAAAGCTCCCAAACATGCATTTAATCTCCAAGAAGAAAACAAACTACCAACATCAGATTTACATACACAAGTGTGAACAACAAGCATAACAAAGTGCTTGTGTAGCGAAATCCACTGATATTTATTATTTATTTTATTCCGATATTTATTATTTATTTTATTCCACGGACGGTATGGAGGTTTCCCCAGCTGCTACAGTTATCTGAGTCTGACGTTGACGAGTCACGTCAATGTGCGAATGCACGCCGCAAAGCAAAACGCCTGGACTCATTTATCCGTTCAATTGGCTGTCATACTGACATGTGATCACCAGATAGTTAGCTCTGATTGGTTCAAATGTTTTCTGAAACAGCAAAACAAAACAAAAATCACATTTCGATCATAATCATATTTATCATATTTAGATTTATTTGCTCTGATGGGGAGGTTCAGAACATCTGTCAATGTGCACTTTGGACTAATATTTGTTCATTTATGTTAGGCTACTTATTCATTTCCTATGATTTAAAAAAGAATGTTTGCGTGATCTTCAAACTATATTCAATTTTATTCTGCAAAATATAAGTCATTTGTACTTATTTTTCTGAATGAATGTTACTTACGTATATCTTTATTATTAAAAAACTAAGTAAAAGTTTACATTAACTTCAATTTTAATA
Organism: Corythoichthys intestinalis; assembly: GCF_030265065.1. Classification (NCBI taxonomy): domain Eukaryota; kingdom Metazoa; phylum Chordata; class Actinopteri; order Syngnathiformes; family Syngnathidae; genus Corythoichthys; species Corythoichthys intestinalis. The sequence continues at coordinate 4,032,488 of NC_080411.1, forward strand.
CACATCCTATGTTCTTAAGTCGTTCAAATTGAGATTTGGCATTTAGTATGTGAGGAAATGAGGGAAAATAAAAATTAGGAGATGGAGGTTGGGGTTATAGCTGTTTTTGTTAACTTTTATTTTGGAAAAATTTTGAATGAAAATCAGTTTTTGTATGTGTTATAGAAACAACTGACCAAAACAGTTTTCTTTGCATTCCAGTGCCCCCCCCCCCCACACACACACACACAATAAAAAAATAAAAATAAAAAAATAAAATTTCTGGCTCCGTGGCGACCTTCACGTCAGGGAGTTCCGGCAAGAAATCCTAACCACTTTCACCCCTGCCCGGAACCGTTGAAATTTTTTCGATGCCCTGACCGCCAGCGTTGTTAACCCTTTAACACCGAACGTGTCGGCAGCGACGCGTTTACGCATATCGTCTTTGAAGCTTCGTCACGCTGTAATTACATCACCCACGTGCTGCTGGTTGGTCTCGTTTGAAAGTGCGGAAGTTGATGTCCACACCAGTTTTCATTTGAAGTCAATCGGCCAAGAAAAACGGGATATAATGTCATTTGAGTTTTATAGTTTTATTGCACTCATAAATATGCATTAAAACGCTGCACGGACCATGTATCCATCTCCATATTTCCATCATTTCTTGTCCTTTTTCAAAACCGAACGCAGCACAAAAGACTACTTATCCCAAGAGTCGTTGTGATGTCAGGAAGGACGAACCGAATGTGATCATTTTTAATAAATTTCCGAGCGAGGCGCCAACTATTGAGAGGCAGGCATGCGAAGCAAGCAGCGGCCGTTGTTGTGCCGAAAAATAGCCGTCCCGCACGAGCGACTTTGAAACGTGCAGAATGAATCTAAAACTACATTTAGCACAAGCTAATGCATTATTTCATTAACTTAAGGAAGAAGGTGAGTCGTATTTGTCGTTGTTTTCCTCTGATGAATCGACGTCTCGGCGAGTAGAAGTGACAGTAGAGCGCAAACGGCGAAATAGTAGGCTGTGTGACGTGTGTGACGCAGCTCCGTGACCTGTTCAAGAAGAAGCTTTATTGAGTGCGCAAAAAAAAAAAAAACTTTATTGGGTCGCATGCCTGAAAAATTTGAATTGAATTACTTGTCAATATTTTTTTTAAATACTTTTTTTCAATGTTATATATTTTTTCTTCACTATACTCTTTTCAATTTTTATGTAGATGTGTGTTCGAGAAGCTTGATTGCATGTAGGTATATACTTTTGATAAGGTGATGGGTACAACACCTAACTTCACAAAGAGATATCTTCCAAACCCTTTTTGTGTTAGATGATGTATATTAAAAAAATGAATTCACTATTTTGCACACTATAAAACCTGTTTTGACCATAGTATGTGTAAAGGCCAAAAACGCCTATGACCATACCTGCTGTTTGTGTTGAATTGTCAAACATAAAACTATTCAATCTTATTTTTTTCTATTGAATGTTTATCCTAACAAGTTGAATAAATATTATCAAGCTTCAAAACGGTTGGTCGAGCATGTTTGGTTGTCAGTGGGACGTCAACATTACAAATTTTGAAAAAAGATTTTGGGATTTTCTTTGTCTTTTGGGGTCCAAAATGTGGTTTAAAATTGGTCAGTGAAGAAAACAACAGTTTGGACATGAAGTTCAATGTGTCCTGAAAAAAGGGACCCAATTTGGCCATTGTAAACAATTTTTTCTTTGAAATATAAAGGCAACATCAAATGCATGCAAATTCAGCCAAAATAGGCTTAGGTGTTAAAGGGTTAATAATGGCGTTAGAATATAACGGCGTTACTAACGGCGTTAGTTACCACTCACGGAGAAGAGAGAGCAGAGCAGGAGCGGGGAGGAGGCAAGGGAGGGTGACGCCGTTGCAAACGCGATGCTACTATGCTAGGTAGCTCCAATAATACCTGACTGTAGCCGATAGCCTACAAACTACGCCCACATGATGCTCCGGTAGATATCACATATACACAGAACTAAATGCAAATGACAGACACGGCGGCATTAGCAACATGTATAATAAAGAATTAGATGCATTAGTAAACAGCCGCCATCTTAAGCAGTAGACTTCTCAGGAAGGCTCTGTTGTAGAGAACCTTCCTAGCGAACCTAAGTACCTTTTTTTTATCTAAAATGCTCCTAAATCGGCAAAATCTTGACTTAAATCTATCTTTAAATGATGAAGTAGTTTTTAAACTTACACATTTTAAAAGTAGACAGAGAACTCATGCAATAATGGGAGCAATTTTAACTTTAACGGTTGATCCACAACATTAAATGAGTTCCACACATAGCAAAGTTATTATGTAGTTATCGTAATATCCGCAATACCCGTGTCTAGTTAAGTTTAGGGTAAAGAATTGGGCGAGGGCAAATTCTCCCAAAAACCCTTTAAACTTCAGATTGTGTGACCAGTTTTTTTTTTTTTTTTTTGGAGGGGGGCCATGAAAATGATCACCAGTTACTTTGTCAAGTAACTAATTACTTTTACATTCAGGTAACTGAGTTACTACCGCAATTACTTTTTGGGAGAAGTAATTTGTAACTGTAACTAATAACTTTTTTTAAACTAACATTAACAACGCTGCTGACCGCCGACCGGAAAAAATAGCTGCCAAACAACACGAAGAAGAAGCCACATGAAATGTTTGTGCACTGCAACTTGATTTCAATCGTAGTCACTGTGCGGCGGCGCGCAAAACTCAAAAAAGCTCAAAAAAGAAAAATGACCAGTCAGCTCAGTGCAACATTTGCAACACAGCTACAGTGTATCACAAAAGTGAGTACAGTCCTCGCATTTCTGAGGATATTTATATCTTTTCAAAATACAGCAACTAATATCTAAACCCCTGGCAACAAAAAAAGAGTGCACTCCATTAGGGCTGCAGCTATCGAATATTTTAGTAATCGAGTAATCGACTGAAAATTCTATTGATTAATCGAGTAATCGGATAAAACAAATATATTTTTTGGTGAAGAGCAATTATAGATATACATGAGGAAACAAGACATTTTATCATTTTCAGTCAATCAATGTCTTTATTTTTGATGTATATTGTTGAAAACAGCCAACAATTGCATCTCAGATGTAACTAGAATTTATTTAAAAAAAAAAGACTAATTCACTGCTTTCACTCAAAAAACCTTTAGATCTTATTTTTAAAAAGTATATACATATATATATATATATATATAAACACACCTAAAAATGCCTTTACGCTTGATAACACACATCACTTAAAAGTTAGAATTTTTTCCCACGTTTTTCAATTGTATTTCTATTTGTGTCAAGCCATTTTTAAGTTCTGGTTAAGTTTTAAGTTAGTCTAAACTGTAAGTCCTGATAGGATTTTGAGTTTTTGCAGTGTTCAAAATAAATGTATGATACAGGCTGTATTGGAGCACATTAGGGACTAGTGCTACTTGGTGTTTTATCCAGCAATGATTACTGAGCTAAAATTGATAGTTAGCATTATTGAGTTTTTATTTGACACCCTCATCACTCCACAACGCTATGTTATGTTAAACCCTGTATGTAAGACACGTTAGCCACGCATCGAAAGTAGTCTTAATTAATTGAAACCTAGCCCTCCGCAGTGCTAACGTAAGGTGAGCTAGTAGTGACAGTAACGTTAATCTTATATATTAGCGTTTAGCACTCTTTATTAGCGCTTAACGGTCTACTGCTTTAAGATGGCGGCTGTTTGCTAACGCTGCCCAGATGCGGCCTAGTCTGTCATTGTGCATCTAGTTCAACATACATGTGATCTCTTATGAGACTCATTGGACGCTACCTGCAACAAACGTAGCATGTGCGGGCTAGTATTTAGCAACGCCGGCGTCGTTTGTAGCGGTTGTCGGCTGCAGTAAGTTTTTTTTTTTTTTTGCTTCTTCCTCTACGCACGTGACATGAGCGCGTTGTCCCGCATTAAAAGTAGTCCGAGCAAAACGTGATGCTTAGAGCTGTCAAAATAAACGATTACTCGAGGAGAATAAAATTACTCGGATCAGTTTTTAAACTCGAGTTACTCGGGTTGCTCGAGTATTCGTTTCAGCTCCACACTCCATTGAAACTAAGTGAATCCCTAAATGTCCAAATTGAGTACTGCTTGTCATTTGCCCTCCAAAATGTCATGTGACTCGTTACAGGAGTGCTGTCAGCATTGCTGCAGAGATTGAAGAGATGGGGGGGGTCAGCCTGTTAGTGCTCAGACCATACTCCACATAAAAATTTGCTGTGCATGGGTGTCACCCCAGGAGGAAGCCTCTTCTGAAGACTGCACACAAGAAAGCCCGCCCGTCTCGTAATTTAAAAAATAATCGAGAAGTTCAGAAATTAATATAGACTATGCAATTTTTTTACCCTGCCTATTAAAAGAATCGGAATCGAGGATCATTTGGAACCGAAATCGAAACGTGGAATCGGAATCGCTCAAATTCAAACGATGCCCAACCCTACTTACGAGTTGAATCGTTCTGTGACCAAGCAAAATCGCAGGGTTCAATCGTTCATTCATCTTCTAAACCACTTATCCTCACAAGGTTGCTGGAGCCTATCCCAGCTAACAAGGAATAGGAGGCAGGGTACACCCTGGACTGGTTGCCAGCCAGTCGCAGGGAACATACAGACAACTATTCATGCACACACACCTACAAACAATTTGGAGTGTTCAATCAGCCAACCGTGCATGTTTTTGGAAGCTGGAGTACCCGCAAACTCCACACAGGGAGGCTGGAGCCGGGATTGAACCATGCTAACCACTCTTGAAATTAACGCGGGGTTCAGGAGAAAAATAAAATAAACTCAATAAATGACAATCATGATTCACAACAAACGTGAAGCCATTAGAACTCCAGTTAATAGAAGCCACGGGTTATAAGGCAGTGGTCCCAAACCACCGGGCCGCGGACCGGTACTGGCCTGTGGCGCATTTGCTACTGGGCCGCAAAGAAATAATTTGTTAAGAACTGCAATCCAGCCTGTGGATCTTGACACATTTATATCCCTGTCTACTCTATAGACTCATCCAATTAAAGATTTGTATAAGTCGCCATCTAGTGGTTGGCCGCAATTACTAGGTTGTTTGCACACCCATAGCAGCCCGGCGCCAGTCAATGTAAACAGTAACTTTAGCTGCTGTTGGTTGTGTGCTGTGGGCGGCGACGTCTTTGGACAGCTTTTATACGGGGAAAAGGCCACCTGCTGAGCTAGAAGAGGTAGAGATGTCCCGATCCGATATCTGGATCGGACGCCGATATGGGCAAAAAAATGCGTATCGGTATCGGATCAGCCGACACGGAAAAATTCCGATCCAGACTTCCGATCGTTTTTTTTTTTTTGAAAGTCGGGTCCAGGTTTTCCAGTGCACCGACTTACATAATCCATTCTAGTTTTTGCTTCGGTTTCCCTAAAATCCGGTCCGCATTTTACGCACACCTTCAACACACTACATTACCGTCTCCCAATTGACTGAGAGACTATCGGTAAAAATGTCAGCTGTGTGGGATTATTTCACTTTAAAGGACGACAAAGACGAAGAGGCATAGTGCAACATATGCCACAATAAAGTCAAGCGTGGTGGTAAAGCTGTAAGAAGTGTTAATACAACCAAACTAATCAAGCATTTATCGAAATACACAAACAATACTAGGAGTATGAGGAGTATAAGGAGAAAACCGAAGACAGAAAGAAGGGTCATACGCAACGAACACTGGCAGAAACTTGCTATGCGTGACAAACTGGCACTTGACAGTCCCAAAGCCCAGGGAAGAATCATTGCCGAAGGAATCATTCTGGACGACGAGCCATTATCTCTCGTGAGTAAAGTGGGATTTAGACGCATCGGGCAGACTTTTTTTCAAAAAATATATATTCATATATTTATACTAAAACGATGTATGTATGTATGTATGTACTTTTCCAGCGTTATTTCGCTGTGTAAATGCATTTATAATGATAAAAATATGTAGAGTATTTCAACATTGAAAAAAAACTTGCGGTTTTTTTCTGCCTACTCGAGGAGATTAAAATAAATGTCAAATCCACTTTCCACCTGTTAGAACACACATGCAAATATAAAATATATAAATGTGTATTGAATATCCATCTTACAGTCTTGTTTAACTGGGAGAATTTGTTACAAAAGACAGGCTGTAATTTGTTATCATTATGCATATATGCACTGGCGTCACCAAACGTGATCACACAAAACGTAACCACGCATCGCTCCTGAGTCTTCACAAATAAAGCCAAAATTTTGTTTTTTTTCGGGCTCGTGCCTACAAATAAAACATAAAATTTTAGGTTTTTTCGGGCTGGGCAAGTAAATCAAAGGGAGTGTGTAATAGTTAATAGTTTGAGGTTGTTTGTGTGTTTTGCTTTTTTAAGACAGTTTACAATATTATTAGCATGTTTTACTGTTTGAATATGTCATTTCTGTTTGTTATTTATAATGTTTTGTGTTTATCATTTAATAAACAGGTCAGTTTCTTGTTACCAACCATTATGTGTTATTCCAACTCACCTAATTCAGCTGGCAAGTTGTTATCAAGACGACTAAAACCCTTTTCAACACGAGTCTGACAACTAAGTAAGGAGGCTAAATAACTTTAAACTTTAATACATGCTCAGAGAGGCCGGTATCGGTATCGGCCAGTATCGGTATCGGATCGGAAGTGCAAAACAATATCGGTATCGGATCGGAAGTGCAAAAACCTGGATCGGGACATCCCTAAGAAGAGGAGCCTACAACCAAGTCTATTCTGCATATTATGTGGCTAAAAGCTAGCAAACGAGGCAATAAAAGCAAATGCACTGAGAGCATCATACCTCATGGCGAACAATATTGCTAAAGCTAAGAAACTTTTCACGATTGGAGAAGAACTCATTATGCTTGTGACCACGGATATTTGGAGAGGCCACTGTTAAAAAAGGTTGATTCAGTGTATGGTGAATGACATTTTCCCTGCACTTAATATTCTTTTTTAGCCTCGACGTGATATATTTACTGTCATCTTCTGCCACACCTTGAAAAAAAAAAGGCCCACGTTACGCTGGTCCATGGTGCAAAAAAGATTGAGGACCACTGTTATAAGGCATGCTAGTTAGTGTCCCTCCCCTAACTCCAGTCAAATGGGGTGGACATCTCCCACCTTCAATTGCAGCCAAGTGTTACAAGTCGGGACACTCGCGAGTTGAAGCAGACTAAGGTTTGAAAAAACTCCTTCCATTTCTTCTTTGAAATAAAAAAATCATTTTTAATTTTAACGTAAAGGATTTACTGTTCTTAATGTGGCACGCGGGCCGGCCGGCCGCAAAGCATCATGGGATTTGCGGCACCGGTCAAAGGCCGCCCAGACCCTCGCCCACCCTCACAGTCTGTCCCGGCTTGACGGTGAAGGCGAAATCTTTGGGGGCTTCGAAGAGGACCACTACGGTGGAGCCCAAATTGAACTCTCCCACCGCCTCCCCGCGCCGCAAAGCCACGCCCCCTCCGGCAAAATCCCCCTCGCCTGTGGCGGCGTAATGCAGGTCACGGAAAGCGCCTTCCTTGTCGCGGGGCACGTTTGTCTGCAGTTCCTGAAAGCGACACAAACACGCGTTGCGTGTTAGGGAATCACGCACCGGCTCTCCTCGCCTAGCGGCACCGCTTTAATTACTTTTTGAGTCACTAGCGGTCATTTCACAAATCACTACGACAGTGGCGACGAATGCCAATTTATGCTTTGGTTTGAGAGCCATTCAGGAGTTGCTGGCAAAGCCACTTATTCAACTGAAATTGCGAGTCATTTCAGGAGCCACTATTTGGTTGACTATTGAAGTCACTTAAAGGGTATGAAAACGCAAAGGGGGTGTGAGACATCAATAGAACAGTTATGTTCCAAGATAACAAATCTTGATAAAGTTAACAAAAAAATCAATCACATTAATGAGCAATTATCGAAAATAGATCGAAAATGACGAACATTTCCGAAAGTGTTCCGGAAACAGCCTAATGGGGCGGAGACGTCATAACAAGGAAACAAAAGGTCGAGACAGGTGCCATCGTTTTTTATCGACGTTCGTGTTTTGTCAAAAAATCGCTAAAATGCTTCAAACCTGTCATGCTATGTGGTTTACAAATAGCCATTTGTCGCAATGTAGTACCCATGAGTTCCCGAACGCGAGAAAAAGAGCTGGACTACGCAGACAATGAGTAAAGTTCATCAGTGCTAAGAGGGCTAATTTTGCAATTTTACAGGGAAACGGGAACCTGACGAGTCAGAAGATGTGCCTACAACCTCAAAGAAAACAAAATTTATGCTACTTCCCAATCACTAAAGACCCACGAACTGCGAAGGAGTGAATTCGTGACCCGTACGTGAATAAATCGAGTGATTCGAGCATGTCTGTGGAACAGGAATATCAGCTTGTAGAGATCGCAAATCACGGCGACTTAAACGTACATTTGAGACAACAACTCTACCGAAGTTCTGGATTAAAGTCATTTCGGAATATCCCGACATCGCTTGGAGCGCGCTGAAAACTGTGCTACAATTTCCAACATCGCTAGCTTGATGCTAGCTTCTCTCACTCTCCCATCTCGTCTCAACGAAACAAACTCAGCCCTCCCACTGATTCAGCGGGTGAGTTGTATTTTTTCCCTGCACTTAACACGACGGGGCTAAAAACAAATGCTATTTTATATTTGCTCTATTTTTCTGCCGCACATTGCCGGTGTTCTGACAACGTTGGCATGCGCGTAACGTTAAAAAGGACCGCGAATGCAGCGATTCCTAAGTACACACTACAAACTTTCTTTAAAGAAAGGAATATTAACTTACGTTTGCCATGTTTGGCGCACACAACAACTGCACGTAGCCCTCTCACTTAACGACTTCGCCGTGTCGTTAAGCGTTAATTTACGCCATTTCCGTGTTGCACATGTACCGTATTTTTCGGACTATAAGTCGCACCTGAGTATAAGTCGCACCAGCCATAAAATGCCCAATGAAGAGGAAAAAAACATATATAAGTCGCACTGGAGTATAAGTCGCATGTTTGGGGGAAATATACTTGATAAAATCCAGCACATAGAACAGATATTTCATCTTTAAAGGCAATTTAAAATAAAAAATACAATATAGAACAATATGCTGAATAAGTGTACAGTATGATAATGTTACATGATGCATGAACAACAAAATGCGAACGTGGCCAGTATGTTAACGTAACATAGCTATTAAGAGTTATTCAGATAACTATAGCATAAAGAACATTTAAACAAGTTTAGCAAACCATCAGTTTCACTCCAAAACACCAAAATAACATGTGAAATGATATAAAAATGTGTTAATAATTTCACACATAAGTCGCTCCTGAGTATAAGTCGCACCCCCAGCCAAAGTATGAAAAAAAACTGCGACTTAAAGTCCGAAAAATACGGTATGTTTGTGATGTAAATAGTTTTTTAGCACCATTGGATAACATTGAGAGTCCAACTGAATATAAAAGAGGGACACCGGTCCGTGAAAAAAACACCCAAATCACACCGGTCCGTGTTGCAAAAAAGGTTGGGGACCCCTGCTCTAATCCCATTCATATTTGTGTCGGTTGGCAGAGCGAAACCGATGATAGCATATTAAATGATAATTATTCTATACATTACTTTATTTTGCGGTCACGGTGTATCAGCTTCACAAAAAGAAATGCAAAACATACCATTTGGTGTTTCCCACACGAACTGTTGTCGGGGTTTCATCAGTGTGATTGCTCCCCTCAATGATCCTTTCATTAGGCTGCATTGGCTTTCGTTTGGGCTCAAATTGATAACCCAAAACACCAAAGAAAGGTTCATAACTCTCCTCGTCACCATTAGAAGAATGTTCGTTACGTCGGATTCGTCGCTGCAACTAGAAACGTAATTGTCCGCCATCATCGCCGCCATTCAGTACTAAAGGACTGAGCCGGTTGTTTCCTTGTTTTGATGTCACGCACACAATCTGCCAGATTTCCGGGATCTCAGGGGCGGGTCTTTTTAGCTTGAAATTGACCCAAATTTCTCTCATTTTCTTGGTGTTGCGATGTGTGTAATTACACGAAGTGACATGATATGAATCCAAAAGGCATTCGTTTATGGATAAATGGTGGAATATTAGCATTTCCCCAGGTGTTGACTTACACTTTAAGGAGGTATTTATCAAGTCACTTAAGGAGTCATTGCAAAAGGCATCAGGCATCTTGACAAGTTTCAGTCATTCAAGGAGTCACTTTGTGTTTTACTTTCGGAGTTACTCATTGAGTAATTCCCAAAGTGAGTTACTAGAGTCACAATGGGAGTCACATTTTGTGTCACTTTCTTTGGAGTCACTATTTGTTACATCAGGATTCCCTTCTTGAGTCTTTTTGCGAGTCATAAATTGAGCGATTCATATAAAATGGTAACGGCGGGCGAGTTACTGACTTGATCAAAGTAGACGCGTATGGATCCCACGTTGGTGGCGCCCACGGCCGTAAAGGAGAAGAAGCCGTGCCGCCATCGGCCGCTCAAAGCCACGCGCTCGTTCAGGCAGAACAACTCCTTGACCCGGCCCGCCACACCCGGGCTCACCGACATCAGAGAACCTGAACGCAAAAAACGCCCACGGGCGTTACAATCGCCGTCGTGACGCACACACGAGGCCCCATACGGTACAACCGAATCGGACGTCCGTCACCGTCAGACCTGTGAAGTGTCGCCTGAGCTCCACCGTCCAGTCGGCGGGAGAGTGGAAGCGGTGATAGTCCCCGGGAGCCAAGTACACCACTACGTGGAACAGCTCGTTGTCGGGGCTGGACAGGAGGCCGTCCCGGAAGGATGGACGTGATGACGTCGCCTCTGATGACCCTGCGCATGCGGCCGCAGTCACTGAGGAAGTCGCTTCCAGACTCACTTCAGGAATCACACCTGAAGTCACAAGAGTCATTTAGGGATGGAACACATACTGACTACTCTGTTCACTTTATCCTTGGACTAAATCTAGTGGTCCAGGTTTAGATTTACACTGGGATCCAACAAAGGAATCTCATCAAGAGTCATCCCAGAGTTATTATGGGAGTCAGTCCGGTGTCACCACAGGAGTCCCTTCAGAATTAATTTGAAGAATCATTCTGGAGTTAACTTGAGAGTCAGTCTAAAGTTATTCCTTAGTGACTTTGGATGTCACCACTGAGGTATTGACAGGATCGTTTGAGGAGTCACGTCAATAATCATTCCAGAGTTATCTTGGGAGTCAGTTCAGAGTCCCGTTTGGAGTCACGACTGGAGTCACTTCTGAGGTCACTCCATATCATTAGCCGAGTCACCAAGAAGTCATGAGTGTCATGAGTTTGGTCACTTTACCAGTCAATACTGGAGGCACTATGAGATTCACACTGGGACTCAAAACCGGAATCACTTCAAGAACCATCGCAGTTACTTTGGGAGTCATTCCTTCTCAGTCACTTCTGGAGTCATTAGGGGAGTTACTTCAAGAATAATTCTGGCGTTACCTTGGGAGTCGGCCGAGAGCCAATTCTAAAATCGCTACTGGAATCACTTCTGAAGTCAGCAAGGTGTCATGAGTTAGGTCACTTTACCAGTCAGTGCTTGAGTCACTGAGATTCACACTGCGATTCAACACCGGAGTCACTTCAAGAACCATCACAGTTACTTTGGGAGTCATTTTTTCTCAGTCACTTCAGGAGTCACTACTGTAGTTGTTAGTGGAGTTACTTCAAGAATCATTCCAGCGTTACCTTGAGAGTCAGCTAAGAGCCAATTCTAGAATCGTGGCTGGAATCACTTCTGAAGTCAGCAAAGTGCCATGAGTTGGGTCACTTTACCAGTCAGTACTGGAGTCTCTTTGAGATTCGCACTGGGACTCAACACTGGAGTCACTTCAAAAACCATCACAGTTACTTTGGGAGTCATTTCAGGAGTCACTACTGGAGTTGTTAGTGGAGTTACTTCAAGAACCATTCCTTTGGAGTGAGCCGAGAGCCAATTCTAGAATCGCGACTGGAATCACTTCTGAAGTCAGCAAAATGTCATGAGTTGGGTCATTTACCAGTCAGTTCTGGAGTCACTTTGAGATTCACACTGGGACTCAACACCGGAGTCACTTCAAGAACCATCACAGTTACTTTGGGAGTCATACCTTCTGAGTCACTTCAGGAGTCACTACTGAAGTCTTTAGTAGAGTTAATTCAAGAATCGTTCTAGTGTTACCTTGGGAGTCAGCCGAGAGCCAATTCTAGAATCGTGAATGGAATCCCTTCTGAAGTCATCAAAGTGTCATAAGTAATTTTAAGAGTCAGTACTGGAGTCACTTTGAGATTCACACTGGGACTCAAAAACGGAGTCACTTCAAGAACCATCACAGTTACTTTGGGAGTCATTTCTCCTCAGTCACTTTGGGAGTCACTACTGGAGTCATTAGTGGAGTTACTTCAAGAATCAATCCAGCGTTACCTCAGGAGTCAGCCGATAGCCAGTTCTATAATCGCTACTGCAATCACTTCTGAAGTCACTCTAGTGAAGTCACTTCAGGAGTCACTTGGAGATTGACAGTGTGACTCAACACATGCGCCACTCCAAGAATCATTCCAGAGTTCCTTTGGGAGTCAACTCAGCGTCAATTCTAGATTCACTACTGGAGTCACTTGTGAAGTCATCAAAGTGTGATGAGTTGGGTCACTTTATCAGTCAGTTCTGGAGTCACTTTTAGATTCACACTGGGACAACACTGAAGTCACTTCAAGAACCATCAAACCTGGGGAGTCATTTCTTCTAAGTCACTTCAGGAGCCTCTCCTGGAGTTATTCGTGGAGTTACTTTAAGAATCATTCCAGCGTTACCGTGAGAGTCAGTCGAGAGCAAATTCTAGAATCGCTACTGAAATCACTTCTAAAGTCAATTTAATGAAGTCACTTCAGGAGTCACTTGGAGATTCACATTGGGACTCAACACACGCGTCACTCCAAGACTCATTCCAGAGTTTCTTTGGGAGTCAGCCTAGAATAAATTCTAGAGTCACTACTGGAGTCACTTGTGAATTCACCCTAGGTCACCAGTTGAGTCACGACTGAAGCTACTTCAGAGGTCAGTATTGAAGTCACAGTGGGACTCAATTTAGGTGTCACTTCAGCAATCATTCCACAGTTACTTTGGGAGTCACTTTAGCCGTCAACGACGGCACTGACAGAATGAAGCGGCGTCCAGGCTCACCGTGGCTGCATCCGTCACGTGGGCCCAGGAAGTGCTCCAGGCTGTACGTGACCCCCTTGACTTGCTCCACCTCCGAAGCGAGCACACGACCCAGGTGTACAATCTTACCGTCCGCCGGGCATACCTGGCGTGACACGGCACGACATTGGTTCGGCGGCCGCCACGGCATTGTCAACCGGGAAGTCTTACCAAGCAGGAGGCGGAGCAGAGCGGCCGCGCCGACTCCTTCAGACGGCGACGGAAAAACTCCCCGAGATTCCGGTAGTGACTCAAGTCCTCCACCGCGGCTTCCTATCAAAAGACCAAGCTATATAGTGAGATAGTCCTGCGTAATGTGACGTCCGATAGACGTCCAATCATCCTTCTGCTATGAATTAGTGTTGCACTAATAGGCATCCAATCCATTTGAAGCAGCAGTGCTGACAGCTAGACCATCCCACTTTAAATAGATTGGATGTCTAGAGCCTTCAATGGCAGCCAATGAGTTGAAATTAGGGCTGCAGCTATCAAATATTTTAGTAATCGAGACTTTTTTTTTTAAGCTAAAGAGCAACTATACATATACATGAGAAAAAAAGACATTTAATCCAATATTGAACCATTTTCAGTCAATCAGTGTCTTTATTTTCTATGTACATTGTTGAAAACAGCCAACAATTGCATCTAAGATGTGACTAGAAAAAAAAATTCACTGCTTTCACTCAAAAAACTTCTAGACCTTATATAAAAAAACATTTCTTACCTATTACGCTTGATAACACACATCACTTGAAAGCTACGTGTTTTTCCCACGTGTTTCAATTTAGTTTCCATTTGTGTCAAGCTATTTTTAAGTTTTAAGTTAGTCTAAACTGTAAGTATTGGTAGGATTTTGAGTTTTTGCAGTGTTCAAAATAAATCTATGATACCTGCTGTATTGGAGCACATTTATTCAGCAACGACTACTGAGCTAAAACTGACAGTTAGCTTTATTATGTTTTAATTTTACACCCTCATCACTCTACAGCGCTGTGTATTTACAGATTAAATAAAGCCTGTATATAAGACACGTTAGCCATGCATCGACAGTGGTCATAATCAATAGAAACCTAGCCCTCCGAAGGGCTAATGTTACGTGAGCATGTGACAGTAACATTATATTTATTAGCGATGAGAAGTCTACTGCTTAAAGATGGCGGCCGTTTACTAACGCTGCCCAGACGCGGCCGAGTCTGTCATTTCGCATCTAGTCCTAAATGCATGCGATATCTATGAGACGCATCGGACACTACCTGCTACCAAACTAGCATCATGCGGGTGTAGTTTTTAGCAACGTCGGCGTAGTTTGTAGCGGCTGTCGGCTGCGGTAAGTTTTTTCTTTTTATTGCTTCTTCCTCTACGCACGTGACGTCAGCGCGTTGTCCCGCATTAAAAGTAGTCCGGGCAAAACGGGATGCTTAGAGCTGGCAAAATTAAACGATTCCTCGAGATGAATAAAATTACTCGGATCAGTTTTTAAACTCGAGTTTCTGGAGTTGCTCGAGTATTCGTTTCAGCTCTAGTCGAAATACCAAATTTCTTCTTCCTCTGACCAAGATGCCTTCGTCCCTCCAAACAATGAGTTTATCACAATTAGACGTCAGAGGCAGCCATTGAGTTCATGTTAAGAAATATAGATTTTCACTGAGAAGATGAAATTTCTTAGTAAAAAACATGAGATTTTATATTTTCAAATGAGTCATTTGACTGAAAAAATGCAGCATACAGGAAAATATGGAATTTCACTGTAATACCGTATTGGGCCGAATATAAGACGGCCCTGATTATAAGACGACCCCCTCTTTTTCAAGACTCAAGTTTGAAGACTTTTTGAACACCAAATTAATTTTTATACAGAAAATAATTACAGTACATCCGAAACAAATGATTATTAGGGCTGCAGCTATCAATTATTTTAGTAGTCAATTAATCGATGAACTAGTTAGTTCGAATAATCGAGTAATCGGATGAGGAACATGAAAAATTAAAATACCTGAGCTGAGCCACAAACGGTAAAAAAAAAAAAAAAAAAAAAAAAAATGAGGATCTACGTACAACAAAAAAAACAATTGGCTTAAACGCTATAAAAAGCTAACGTTTTTGTTTTACAATGCTCTTAACAAATGGTTCGGACACATTCCCACAAAAAAACGGCTAAATATATTTATAAACTGAATTACGAATGAATTAAAAAACATTAGTTCAAACAAAAATTTAGCTTATGTTGTTCTTAACAGGGAGCAGTTGGATTCAGCCATGTGAAATGAGGCAGACAAGAGGGCAGTGTATCCACCCTAATCAATAAAATTAAATGCAAACACTTTCAAAATAAACCATTACAACGCCATTTAACCGAATACTCGAAGCAACAAAATTTAATTTGAATATTTTATTCTAATCGAATACTCGAGTTAATCGATTAATCGTTGCAGCACTAATGATTATAATAATATATTTGAGAGAAAAAGCAAGTTATTTTGCCTCATTCAAATCTTAATATCTGAACATTTAAATATGTAAACTAAAGTGCAATCACATTCGAAAATGAATGGCTTCTGGTTTTTGAAATGTAAATAAACCAATCTATTGTGATAAAACAACAAAATTGCAATAACTGCATTAAACATCAAATTGAAGTCTAACTGTAACTGCAGTCTTGAAACAAATCTGAATAAGGAAAAACATTGTAATAAAATAATGTAAACTGGTAAACTTGAGAGTAGCTGAGATCTGCCATGACAGAACATCGCTTCAATGATATCTGGCGCCATCTAGCGTCGTGAATTGGGAGAGTAGCTGAGATCTTCCATGACAGAACATCGCTTCAATGATATCTGGCTCCACCTAGCATCGTGAATGGGTATAATGTCTAGACCGCGAATATAAGACGACCCCCTCTTTTTCAGTCTTATTTCAATGCAAAAAACACCTTCTTATATTCGGGCCATTACGGTAATTGGAAATTTGACTTAAAGCAACACTCGGTAACTTTACAACCTTTATAAAATACCTGCATGTTGACTCCAAATGTCCATATGTAGAGCGAATAGACGGGTTTGCGGAGCCAGGTGGGAAGCTCCACCTGGTTGACGCGCCCCCACGCCCGGGACAGCAGGCGGGTAGGGAAGGAGCGATAGAGCGCCACCTAAGGGAGGAAACAGTGTCAAACGGGACGGAGCGGGCGTTCCTCTCACCGCTTACCTGAGCAGGCGTGGCCAGAGCGGGCGGTGCACTGTCCTCTCGCTTCTTGTAATGTTGATAACCATAGTAACCGCCGCCCGTCACCAGCAGGAATGGCAGCGGCCTCGGCCGGAATGGGAAGCCACCACCTGGGGAGACACGACGACCCGTTGGTCGACCGCGGCTTTGCCGAGCCCCGCCCCGCGTTTCCCCACTTGCTTTTGCCGTTTTGGAGCTTTACCCGAAGATGTGACCAAGTGGCGTCGCTGGCCGCCGATCGCGCCTCTCGCTCTGAAACATTTTCACACAACACAACAATGACTGGATTCAATTTTTTCAATCTTTACAAGTGAGAATGGCCCAACTCTTGTCTATAAAAAGCCTTAAATTTGAATAACGTAAGGTAAGCACATTGGTCAACTCCTGTGCTTATGGGTGTATTTAAAAATAACTTCTGCATTTAAAGCAACACTAGGTAACTTTTTGTTGAGGTAATTATCGAGGATTGATTGAATATTTGCTTGTGCTCATATATACCATAAATAATACATATTGCCATATTTGTCTCTTATTACCAGTAAATGATTATTGCTTGCTATACTAGGTTGTAGTATAATGCTTAAGTGTTACAAAGAGTAAAGAGGGTCGGGATGACAACTTCCTTGCTTCATGGCCGCAACATTGTGTAACTAGACCTTCTAGGACATCTTCAGCGTCTTTCGACTAGACTTTCGTCTAGATCTTCGAGGACAATTTTCCATCCAAGGACATCTTCTATGGCCGCAGCGTTGCATAACTGAAGTGTCTGGTCATTTTGACCGTCCTTTACATGTGCCCTTGCTTACATACGTGTACTTATTTAGTTCCACCTACATGCTCAAACATAGCCAACCAAAATCACACAGGTGTCTCCAGCTTGCTCCCCCCTCCCTTCAGGGCGACACCCTTTCTGTGTTAGGACAAACCCCTAATAAAAAAGAGCAAAGGAGGGTTTTTTTCCTTAGATCAATTTTGGTAACTATACAGCGTAATCTAGCATTCCTTTGTCTAGTCCCTCCTTTGCTCTCCTTGGCCAAGAAAACTGAGTGTCTTCTCTCCTTATTTTTGGGTAATATTACAATGTCTACCTAAGGATCTATTTTTGAACTTGACACTTTTCAACCTTAATAAAATATTTTCATAACGTTTGCGATGATACGTCGACTGACAACTAGTTGAATGACACCTCTTTTATACCTCGTGGGTGTATCACTTTCACCGGTACTAATTAATTCGAAGAGGATGGCAGGAACCCTGCCACCTATAAATACTATTATTACTATTATTCGTCCAAAGAGAATGAGTGTCCTGCCCTCTAGTGGAGAAAATAGATCCTAGTTTGAATAGTGAATACTGTACATCCTTCATAATTACAATTATGAAAGTTGCGACGTCTCATTGGTTCCGTTAGTAGCGCTACTCTTGGCAATAGCATCGCTAGCAAAAAAATAATAAATCTATTATGTTGAATAAAGAGGAAAAATGTAACGACTTGTGTAGCCTAAAATAGCGGTGTAAGAGTAGCATTTTTTATTCACAAATCTACTCTAGTAAAAAGTATGGCTTAGTAAAACTACTGTTTGTACATTTTTCTCAAAAAGTTACTCAAGTAAATGCAACGCGTTTACCCACCTCTGACCCGAATATCATGATTTAACGACACTGTACGGGTGTGCGCTGGTCCTCATGGGATGCGCAGTCTTCCTTAAGGCAAAACACTACCAATTTTGTCCGCCGGCGTCGCTAAAATCGACCAAAACTGAAAAGTTACCTAGTGTTGCTTTCACAAAACGCCACTAATCGCAAGTTTACTACTGAGAGCATGCGATTTTATTCGCTTGACAGCACAATAATTAATATTTCAATACGGTAGGTCATGATATAAATTGGGCCAGTCTGTGACATGCAACTCCTAGGCTGAAAACGAGTCCCACTCCGGCCCTGGTGTACATACAACAAATATTCAATCTATTAAAGTTGAAAATAACGAATGAAAACAGAATAACATTTATCGACCAATTTAATAATGTATTCAACTCAGTAGTGTTCTAGACTATTTGGCTAGCACACAAAAATGCTAGTTTTTATTACGTCACCAGTCACATGACTGACAGACAGCAAATTAGTACACAACTAGTAAATGAACTGTGAAACATATGTTCCAACCATATGATAAAGAACGCAAAGAAAAAAAGCATCCATAATAATCTTTACCAGTAATATCGATTGATAACTTGACAGACGTGACACAATGGCACGAGCGACTTGAGAAAATCAAAGGGGGAAAAAAATGCGACAATGCCGATGGCGGGAAACGAGCTATAAAATTAAGACGTGTATATCTCCCACGTCACGAGTTCAGTTGCTTAGTTGTGTATGTTTGTAACGCAGCAAAAGATTGAAAAGTGGGAAAATATTCCGCAAATACCTGCAAATCAACCTGCCGCACTTAGCTCGTATGGAGGCCGCCATCTTGTGTGTACAGAAGTGACGCAGCATGACAAGTTAAAAGTCCTTATTAAAAAAATCAAACCAAACAAACGAAACTTTTGTTTTAAAGGAACATCAAGTTCTGGAGAGCATTATTCACCAAATTATGAATTATTTGGATTATAAAAAAAAAAAAAAAATTGTAGCTTTCGATAAAATCCAGAAAAAAAGACAGGAAACACGAACGGGTTCACCACTTGAATCTATTAAAAAAGCTCAATTATTAAATTAGGGGAATCATCATCAGGAAGTTGAACTTCAAACTCTGATAGGAAAATTATTTTTTCTAAAAAATCTTTTTTGGGAAACAAATATGTGAATGCTTTCTTTATAGTCAACCTCATTTTGTCTAAATTTTACCTTCACAAATGTAAAGTTAGCACAACTTCTGCTTCCTTATTATTTTAGTTTATGTAAAAAAAAAAAACTTTTTTGTGACTAAAATATAGAATATGTGTACAGAAATGCACCCCCTTCTGTTGTAAATTTGTACCACCTGGCATGTTTTTACACTAGGGTGACCATATTTTGATTTCCAGAAAAAGAGGACACTCGGCCTGGCCTCGAGATACTCTTTACTCGAGGATCACTCAAAGTTGCCTATATCGCCCACTTTTTTTTTTTTTAAACTCAACAGGCTTTATTCTTCCTAAAAAAAAAATTAAAAGTGATTAAAAAACATAATATAATGGAGACCCATGGAAATGTAGTCCAGTCAATACACACACACACAGTAGGATATATGTCAACTGAACATTTTTTAAAATTACCATCACACAACTGTCGTTGACAAATTGTTATTCCCACTCAATTGATTTACGCAATTACCGAAATAAACTGACAAGCTATTCAACCAGCATGTTTCCAAACGCAGCAGTTCAAAACTACATTGCCCATAATGCTGAGTTCCCTGATTGCTACCCTATTAGTGAGTACGAGCGCCGAGGCAAAATCAGACTTTGCTATAAAAGTTTACAATCATCGGCAGCGCAGATGCGACACCAAACGGGACTTTACAGATTACACCAGTACAAATCTCCAACAGAAGTCAACAGTTGCCATTATATACGTATTTATCATTAAAAAAACTCACACACACCTATTTAGAATACTAGCATTCAACCAAATAAACTAACAGAACAATAACAAGACTCATATAATATACTGCATCTCTGTGTGCACACATAACCCAATATACAACAGAAGACACTTGATCAACAGGAGATAAACTTACAGAAAGGTGTACGGAGCCACGTCTTTTAGAACTCCTTATTGAACCTCTTACTGTAGTCTGATCTCTCGCCAAACTGTCAGTAGATGGTGGTAATGCTCCATGAAACAAATGGTAAACTGCCAAATAAAAAAGATCTACTCCTTCTCCCGCCCCTACTAGTACGAGCCGTATCAACCCAGGCAGGCGCTGCCCCCTAGCGGCCGGAAGAATTCTCTTCAAATTGGTCCCGTGAAAAAAAATCATAAAAACCGGACATTTTCATGAATTTATGAAACCCAGCCGGACGCTCCAGAGGGCGCATAATAAGAGGACTTGTCCGGGCAAAAGAGGACGTTTGGTCACCCTATTTTATACACTTTCCTACTTTGTTGCAGTCTTTTATGTGTGAAAAAAACAAACCAAAATACAAACAATGATAAACATTTCACTTGATTTCTTAGTTAACTGATAAGAAATCTACTTGACCTTATGACAGACGTCTATCGGCATCAATCGCACGGAAACATGATCATTCAAAGTTCAAATACATAAAAGCTTTATTTGGAAAATTTTGCATTACAAACAGTTTTAATCTCACAGAAGCGCACTCTTGGCGTATGTCAATAAACAGAGCGATTGATTGAAGGAGGCCCGGAGCTCCGCCCACTTGGCCTCCAGCCGCGTGGAGAGGCGGAGCAACGCTTCAATGGCGACGGTGTCCTCTGTCAGAGAGCGGAGATGAAGCTGTCGATGGGATACAGAGGCAAAATGAAAACGGGGACAGGGGATATCGGATTAACAATTTGGCTGCCGCTGACGGTGTTAGACGTCGTATGACGTACTAGCTACTAGTTTATTACTAGTAGACATCCAATCCATTTGAAGTGGGAGGGCGGCAGCGCATTTGTTCATCCACTGACAGCAGTCACACTTCAAATGGATTGGATGTCTATTCTTGTCAATGGCAGCCAATGAGTTACCAAAAAAAAAAAAAAAAAAATCTTCCTCTGGCCAAAACGCACCCTCCCACCAATTCGTTCATCACTAGTACAGTAATTTTCGCAATATAAGGCGCGCCTGATTATAAGCCGCCAATCACCAAATTTGGCACGAAAATGGCATTTGTTCATAGATAAGCTGCACTGGACTGTAAGCCCCAGCTGTCCTCATTGTGTTATGGGATATAGCACTTTGTTTGACAGCGGCATCATACGACTGTCATAAGACCAAATGAACCACCACCATAAAGCTTTACAGACAATTGGTTCATTGCTTCAAGAAGCTTCATTTGGTCATCACTGCTCCCTTGGGGGAGACAGTCCACCTCTGCTGCCACCTGCTGTTAACACTGTTGTTGTCCAACATTCCTCTTAGCATGCACTGCAGCGCTACAGATGTACATAACCATCACAATTCATTTTCTGTGCTAATTATTTCTTCAGTTACGTTTTCAGTTGTTTCACTATTTGCTAGTTATGGTATTTGGTAACACTTTATTTGACAGTGGCGCCATCAGACTGTCATTTGACAATCATAATTATGACCAGTGTTGTCAGTAACGCGGTACTAAGTAACGCGTTACTATAATCTGATTACTTTCTTCAGTAACGAGTAATCTAACGCGCTCATTTTTTCCAAGCCAGTAATCCGATTAAAGTTAGTTTCCCTGGCGCCTGTGCGTTACTATTTTGTTTTTGCCTCATAACGTATGTAGAATGAAGAATACTGTTACTTCATGTATGAAGAGCATTTCTCATGGGGGGGTTACGTGTCTTACGATGCTGTTTGAGGCGGTCTGCCACGGCGGTCAACAACATAGCATTCTGACGAGGCAGCGAGGCTAACAGTGAAAGGCAGGTTATATGGCGCAAATGGATGCATTTGCTCTCTGGAAATACAGCCATTACTTCACATTTCTGTCCAGTAAAGATGACAAAAATATCTCCGTGCGTTGCAAACTTTACGCTGGCTGAAAAAGACTGTCGGCCGCTATTAACTCTACATCCAATTCAACAAGGAAGCAATTGGAATTACAGGACAATGCGACAAAACTCGAAAAAGCCTAGAGACGACAAGACAGCACGCAATTCTACAGTTTGTAACCAGCCTTTATGCACATTTTATTGTCAGTGTTTGTAACCACAGGCGGAGTTTTACTTTTGTGAGGCTGGGGGCAAAGCATGTTGATGACTGAAACAAAAGTCAAAAGTTTGGACACACCTAAACATTTTTACGTTTTATATATTTTCCCTACTATTGTAAATCCTCTCTGAATACATCAAAACTATAAACGAACATGTTGAATGGCAAAAAAAGTGAAATAACTGAAAACAGGTTTTATATTCTACATTCTTCAAAATGTCCACCTTTGAGGTGTCCCCAAACTTTTGGCCAATACTGTAGATATACATATATATATAAAACTGTTCAAGCTCAGTTCTTGTTGGTTGCGTTTAAAAGCTTAGGTTTACAGAAATTCTAAATACACATCTTGCCTCCACAGGTGTAGTTTTGGCTTAGCAAAGCAAAAGCTCGTGTCTTAGGTGCTAGAAAAATCTGCTCGAAAAATGTTTTTGACCAATTATGAAATAAGTTGTAGGATTCTTGTTCATTTCAATAATTTTTGTTGTTTGTTTTATTGCTTTACAACTTTTATAGACAATATTTTAACAGCTCGGTCTTTATTTTAAAGGGGAAGTTCAGAATTTTTGACATTAGGCTTTATCTTGGAGTTAGCGGGGGTTTATTTAGTCGTTGGAGTTGATTTGGACAAATTCCGTGCCGTTTGTCAGTTATTTGTTAGTTTTAGGGCTCCGGGGTGGCTAAGCTAGCGCGAGTCAATGGTGGTTGATATCAACTCCATCGACTAATTAAACCCGCGCTAACTCAAAGATTAAGCCTTATGTGAAAAATTCAATTACATGCGATGACATTTTTTGTTGTCATTTTTATGTTGAGGCAGCAAAAGGAGAAAAATTGGTAAAAAGTAACTGATAAGTTACTTTTAAAGTAACTTAGTTACTTTGATGATAAAGTAATCAGTAAAGTAACTAGATTACTTTTTTTTAGGTGTAATCAGTAATCAGTAATTAAATTACTTTTTAAAGTAATCTGTGACAACACTGATTATGACATAACACTGTCATGAGCATTTATGAAGGCTTATAACAGATGTCATTTAGTGTTAACCGGTAAATTATCTCACTTTTGCATGGATGTAAAAGATCCAAGCTGGACATAAATAGTGTTAGCGACATAATATCTGGATGACACTTAATAACATAAGCATTCAGTAACATCCGTGATAGTCATGTCATTATTATTACGGTCTTATAACAGTGTTATTAAACCGCTGTGAAATAAAGTGTTACGTATTAACCCAAGTAAATCAACAAATAGGCCGCACTGGACTATAAACTGCAGGATTCAAAATGAAGGAAAAAAGTAGCGGCTTATAGTCCGAAAATTACGGTAGATGACCAATCCATTTAAAGTGGGACGGTAGCAGCGAATTAACGTTCGTTCCCTTAGTAACCCTGATGAATTGAGGTTTAAATTCACATTATCCCAGCTGAGATGTCGCCGCGCTCAATGCGGAGTCTAAAAAGAAGATTTTAAGAATGCACTCGGACAGCAGAGTGCCATCAAAAGGACGTCATTTAAAAAACAAAAAAAAAATCCATTGTCATGGCATGTTTCAAAGTTTCAATTACCTATTATGAATAAAATATTTTTCTACCATCATTTTGGTTTAAGTGGATTGTTACAAGGTTTTTTTTTTGTGTCACCCTGTAGAAATACAGACATATATATGTTTAAATGGAGAGGACATCTATGGAAGCCAATGGCACGAATGAGTTAATAACAGCACACGATTTGAAATCTGAGCTTGTGGCATTACCTTGAGAAAGAGCGCCAGGTAGGCGTGAGCCAGATCATAATCTCGCCCGCTAGCCAGCATTCCGTCAATCATGGCAATGAACGCCACCAAGAGTTCGGGGGATCCGCCCCCAAGGGGCGACAGGGCGGCCAACTCCAGGGACACGCCCGACGGCCCCAGACTCTTCAACAGCTCCGTGGGAAGGGCGAACGAACGCGCTGCTGGTAGAATCGGAACCCGGGCCGTGTCGTTCCCGTCAGCGAGACCCTCGCCCGACCCAGTGTCCAGACACGCCTCCAGGGCGAGAGCGAACTTTGACCTCTGGGATGGCGGCCGTCGGATGGACGCCTCAGACTGAAACGCAGGGGCGAGGAGGTTAGCGTCCGCAATAGAAAATGGCCTCCTCTCCGTCTCGGTGCCGACCTGTGTTCCCTCTTCGGGGACGGAGAAGCGCGGCGTCAGGCCCGGCACAGTGGGCAAGAAGAAGGGTGCCGCCGTGCCTTTCGTGGGCGGCGCCGCTGCTTTGTTCCTCCTCTGAAAACCAAATGGAAACGTCAGGATATGACGGCGACAGATGCCCAAAATCTTATTAATGTAATTTTATTTTTGTTAAGGTGCTTTGAAATGCGATAGTGACATTAAAATGACATCAGACAAGTGACACAATAATGACATTAAATACTAATTAGTGTTCCTTTCTCAGATGCCTTTTTCCCACCCACTAAAAAATCTTGCACAATGAGCAGCTGATGTTTGCAGTCTGCTAGTATACGCTAGCATAGACTTTCGATTTTCTTGTTGCCATCTGACCATTCTGTCAAGATGTAAAAGCTAGTGCAGCACTAGACGTGATAATCAGTTCTGGTTGTGATGTCACAACTAGGGTTGTCAAACGATTAAAAATTTTAATCGAGTTAATCACAGCTTAAAAATTAATTCATCGTAATTAATCGCTATTCAAACCATCTCTAAAATATGGCATATTTTTCTGTAAATTATTGTTGAAATGGAAAGATAAGACACAAGACGGACATAAAAATTCAACATACTCTACAAAAGTACTGTATTTGTTTATCATAACAATAAATCCACAAGATGCCATTAACATTATGAACATTCTTTCTGTTAAAGGGATCCACAGATAGAAAGACTTGTAGTTCTTAAAAGATACATTTGAGTACAAGCTATAGTAATTTTATATTAAAACCCCTCTTAATGTTTTCGTTTTAACAAAATTTGTAAAATTTTCAATCTAAAAATAAACTAATAGCTCGCCATTGTTGATGTCGCCGAGCAGTCAAATGCATGACGGGAAGTTGGGCAACCATGACTGTCAGTGGAGGCTTCAAATGTGATACAGTATTTTCTGCGTTGTGTTCAATTAGGCGTGTTTAGTAAAAGAACGTCTCCTGCTCTGCCAAAATGCATGATGGGAAATTGGGCAACCATGACTGTCAGTGGTGGCTGCAAATAGTAAACAGCAGTGGTTTTTAAACTATTCCACATAAGGCCGCAGTGGGTGCAGGATTTCACTCCGACAAAATAAAACCACACCTTTTCACCAATCTGGTGTTTTTTAAGTGTAATCAGTTGATTGCAGTCAGGTGCTGCTTGTTTTAGTAGAAACCACATTGGTTAAAAGGTCTGTGCTTGATCGGTATGAACAAAAACCAGGACCCAAAGCGGCCCTCGAGGATGGTTTGGAGACCCCTGGTATATAGTATGTTCTGCGTTGTGTTCAATTAAGCGTGTTAAGAAAAAGGTCATCTCTTGCTCCGCCCAAATGCAAGATGGGAAGTTGGGCAACCATGACTGTAAGTAGTGGCTGCTGAAGCTAAAGCCAATGAAAGGCGCTGTCCAATGAACACCTGTGTCCACTCGCAGTTCTCTGCCTTTTCGCCCTCAATGTGCTAAAACGGTGTCATTGTAAACTGTTTGAGGTAACGCATGCACCGGTCATTCCGCGCATGCGTTGATTGCGTCAAATATTTTAACGTGACTGCCCGTTAATGTGATAAATTTGACAGCCCTAGTCACAACCAGAATTAAACGGAATAAATTATAATAAACAGAAAATGCTAAATTGCTAGTAAAATTTTCAAAAAAATGTACAGATTAATCAAAAGAAAAATAATCATTTGGGACAGCCCAAATAATAATGTCATAATATCTATATAATCAAACAAACATTGCATCATGACATCTGTCACGTGAGTACCACAAGTACCTTGATGGCGTCAAGGCACATCAGATGTTTCCACCTAGACTCCGGGAGCTGGGAAAGCGTCACCAGCTCAGCCCCCAACTGCTCG
The DNA here is from genome assembly GCF_030265065.1 of Corythoichthys intestinalis. Taxonomy (NCBI): domain Eukaryota; kingdom Metazoa; phylum Chordata; class Actinopteri; order Syngnathiformes; family Syngnathidae; genus Corythoichthys; species Corythoichthys intestinalis. The sequence goes on from NC_080411.1 coordinate 4,058,856, forward strand.
GTCGAGGCGTACGCCTCGGGCTCCTCCACCGGTTCTTCCTCCGGTTCCTCCCCTGACACCCCGCCTCCCGGCGGCGTTTCCTCCTCTGGCTGGTGGTCGGCCGGGAGCGGACGAAGACCCACGGGCCCACGCAGGCTAAGGTTGGTCCTGGAGGGAAAAGAAAGCAGTTGCGATTGCGTGTTGCGATCAGGCGCCGGACGGGAAGAGAAAATTTTCCACACCACAAGCAAACGCCCAGACTGTCCACGTGCGACGTGGCCAGGAAGTCTCCAGTGGGGGACATGGACACGCTGACCGGCGCCGCCCAGACCAGGAAGCAGTCTAACAGGCTGAAAAAGTCAGGATCAAACAGTCATTTGCCAGCACGCGCGGCCAAAAACGGCGCTCGCTCACACCTTCCGGAAGGGATGTCCCACGTGCGAATGGTACAGTCCATGCCGCCGGTGATCAGCCAGCGACCGTCTGGGCTAAAAGTCTAACCAAAGACAAAAAACAAAAGCAAAAACTTGTTCATTCACTCCTCCTAGTCCAAATGATTTGGACGTCTAGCGCCACCAATGGCACCGAAAGCTAATCTTGTCAAAGAAATGGTTACCTATTAACCCAAATAATTCAACAAATAAGACGCACTGGACTATAAGCCGCAGGATTCAAAATGGTGGGAAAAAGTAGAGGCTTGTAGTCCGAAAATTACGGTACTTCATGTTGATTTTGTGTCAGTGGTATGAAAAAGTATCTGAACCTTTTGGAATTTCTCACATTTCTGCATAAAATCACCATCAAATGTGATCAGATTTTTGTCAAAATCACACAGATGAAAAAACTGTCTGCTTTATCTAAAACCACCCAAACAAGTAAGTTAACAAGTGAACCCTCTGCCTAATGAGACAAAGAGCCAAAACCAATTTTTACCCAAAAAATTAAGTCAGGTGTGTGCCCAATCACCGATTAGTGGTTTAAAGCTGCCCTGCCCACTATAAAACACGCACCTGGTGAGAATTGTCTTGATGACAAGCATTGTCTGATGTGCATAAGAGCTCGGTCAAAAGAGCGGTCTGAAGACCTGCGATCAAGGGTTGTTGATTTGTATAAAGCTGCGAAAGAATACAAAACCATCTCTAAAAGTCTAGATGTTCATCAATGGACAGTCACAGAAGTTGTCTACAAATGGACAGAGTTTGGAACTGTTGCTTCTCTCCCAAGGAGTGGCCGTCCGCCAAAGATGACGCCAAGATTTCAGCGCAGAATAGGGTAAAAAAGAACCCTAGAGTGTCTGCTAAAGACTTACAGAAATCACTGGCACAGTCCAATATCTATGTGCACACATCAACTATATATAAAACTATGGCCAAGAATGGTGTTCATGGGTGGACTCCACAGAGGAAGCCACTGGTGTCTAAAAAAAAAACATTGTTGCTCATTTAATGTTCGCAAAAAGGCACTCGGTGATGAAACCAAAGTAGAATTTTTTGGGAGTAACACACAATGTCATGTGTGGAGAAAAAAATGGAACGGCTCACCAACATCAACACCTCATCATCATCATGGTGGAGGGAGCATCATGATTTAGGGCTGTTTTGCTAACTCAGGTCCTGGACAACTTGCAAACATTGATGGAAGAATGAATTCAAAAGTTTATCAGGATGTTTTGCAGGAAAACTTGAGGATTCTGTCAGACAGTTGAAGCTAAAAAGAGGATGGGTGCTACAACAAGACAAACAAAGAAGTAAATAAACTTCAGAATGGTTTCAGAAGAACAAAATAGACGTTCTGGAGTGGCCAAGTCAAAGTCCAGACTTGAACCCCATTGAAATGCTTTGGCATGACCTAAGGACAGCGATTAATGCCAGACATCCCAGAAATCTGTCTGAACTACAGCAGTTTAGTAGAGAAGAATGGGCTGGGCCAAGATTAGTCCGGATCGATGTGACAGACTGATCTGCAGCTACAGGAAGCGTCTGGTTGAAGTTATTGCTACCAAAGGGGGGCACAAAATAGTAAATGTGATGGTTCACTTACCTATTTTCCCCTTTCTGTCATTGTTTGCATGCTATACTCGTTAAACTATGAGTACCTATAAATATTTGGGTGGTTTTAGTTAAAGTAGACACTGTTTATTCATCTGTGTGATTTTGACAAATATCATTTGATGGTAATTTTATGCAGAAATGTGAGAAATTCCAAAAGCTTCAGATACTTTTTCATACCACTGTACATTTGGGGCATTCTGGGGTCACTTCCTGTGCATTTTGGATCCTTTCTGGGTCACTTCCTGTTGATTTCAGGATACTTTCTGTAGGTTTTGGGGCACTTACGAGTCACATTCTGTGGCTTTTGAGCTCATTTCTGATTATCTTGGAGCATTCCCAGGTCTCTTCCTGTACATTGTGGGTCACTTCCTTTTAACTATGGGCAATTACTGTAATTTCTGGACTATAAGCCGCCAGTCACCAAATTTTACATGAAAACGGCATTTGTTCAGAGATAAGCCGCACTGGACTATAAGCCGTAGCTGTCCTCATTATATTATGGGATATTTATACCAAAATATATGAACTGGTAACACTTCATCTGACAGAGGCATTATAAGACCAAATGAACCACCATGAAGCTTTGAACCAATTGGCTGCAATGCCTTATTGTTTCAAAAATCTTCATTTGGCCATCACTGGTCCCTTGGGGGAGAAACTCAACCTCTGCTGCCACCTGCTGTCAACACTGTTGTCATCCAACATTCCTCCTAGCATGCATTGCGGCACTACAGATGTAAACAACAATCAAAATTCATGTTCTGTGCTAATTATTTCTTCAGTTACTGTTCCAGTTGTTTCGTTAATTGCTAGCTATTGAATTTGGTAACATTTTCTTGGATAGTGGTGCCATAATTATTACATGACACTGTCATTAGCATTATTGAATGCTATAATAGATGTCGTTTAGTGTCATCCAGCAACTTATCTCACTTTTGAATGGACGTAAAAGATCTGAGCTAGACATCGGTGGAGTTAATGACATAATATGCCACATGTCACATATTGACATCTGTCATAAGCATTCAGTAATGCCCATGATAGTGTCATGTCATAATTATGACGTTCTTATGGCAGTCTTATGATGAAGCTGTCAAATAAAGTTTAACCTATTAACCCAAATAAATCATCAAATAAGCTGCACTGGACTATAAGCCGCAGGATTCAAAATGAGGGACAAAGTAGCGGCTTATAGTCCGAAAATTAGGGTAAGTTTTTTGTGTCAAAGATAATGACAGGTCCAAGTTGAAAATCAATAGGTGAATGGACACGTTTTTGTGGGAGTTGAATGTACCAGTAGAAATTAATGGTGCCATTGGAAATGCATGAGGAAGTCAACAGTGGTCGGTGCGTGCATATCGTTTGCTAACGTGTAACTGACCATGTCGTTGGTTTGGGCACGATGACCAGCAAACTTGCGCACGGCTCGCTTGGTTTCCACGTCCACCACAAGCAGCGTCAGGTCGTCCAGCGCCAACGCTAGCATGCCGCTAAGAAATGCACAGAGAGAGAGAGATTTGTTCTTTGTACTGTCAAGAGGTGGCGAGAGTAATCCAAAAATTTTACAAGCGTAAGAGTAGTGTTTTTCTAAAGTGCCTATGACAGGACTAAAAAAAAAAAAAAGTCTTAAATAGCATAATTATGTGAATTGGAATCATATTTTGAGACGATTCGACTATATATGACAATTTGGCAAAGCGCAGATGACGAGAAATTTGTCTTCTTACCGAAGTATTTTTCGCCAATTGCTAAATAAATGGTATGCTCATGACAAATAAGTCTTGTGCTAAATTGAATATGAAATACTAACTCTTTCACTCCCAGCCATTTTCACCAGAGCAAGGCCCTTCGCTCCCGGCCGTTTTTTCTGGATTTTGACTGATTTTGCAAGGCCCACGGAAAATTCTGTTCTATTGCTATATAAACTTTGAACCCACCAAAAGAAAGATTAGACTCTCTTCTTTCAGCAGAAAAAAAAATAAGTTTGTATCTTTTTCCATTCTTTAGAAATCAGCATTAGAAAATAGCTTAGTTTGAGCAATTTTCCAATTTCTGATGAAAAAACGGAGAAAATGAGCTTTTTGTAAACGCATACATTTCAAACATAAGTTTGACTTTAACAAAGCTATTTTTTGCATTAGTTACATCCCAAACATCTGAATGTTTTCCTTTTACAAAATACCATGAACAACCAGACATATAGAGCTTTAGGTAGCATAGTAACAATTTATTCACACAGAACGACTGAGAAATGATGGTTTGTCGCCGAGATGACGCCGTTGTCGCCACGTCAGCTGTGTAAACTTTTCCCTCATCGTTGTCTGTCTCACAAAGATGGATTATTTTTGCATTTCTGCGGGGTCTGCTTGGCGAGCCGCTCCACGGGGGGTTTCACTCGTTTTGCACGATCGTCCAGCGCCTGGTGTCCTCTTGTTGTTTTGTCCGGTCGGAGCGCCGCCTGGGCTCAATTCGCCAGCGCTCTGACAATGCTGGCCGGCTGTTCACTGCTGTTGAATCAGCTTGCCTGGTCTTCCAAAATGCACTACTGCCCTCCAGTGGCCAGTTTTATTGCTTTAAAATTGGTTTGGAGCGTTGTTCTTTGTTTCTCAGATACAGCGGAAGCTATATATGCTTCTTATTAAAAAAAACGCAAAAGACGTATAAATACGTTTGTGGGACAGTTGAGCATTTAAAAATAGAACGTATTTATACGGTTCTGGGAGCAAATGAGTTAAAAATGCATTTATTCAGTATGACATGGAAAAATAATTCCATAATGGTCAAAACTGTTGACTTGTTGCATCTTTATGTCACCGGAGTGACAGCTAGCTGACATGTTACCCGAACCGAGCTGCGTTTCAAAGTCTTATTCGAAGCAAAAAAAAAAAAAAAAAAAAAGCACACAAAACTAGCCCGGACCATGTCATATGGCAATAGGGTTGTCGATTCTCTTTGCTGATTGGCAACCCCCCCGGCAGCGAGAAAGTGACAGCTTGTCGTTTCCTTGCTGCGGGCAAGAGAGCTCGTTTGCCGGGGAAGCAGCTGGAGAACACCTTGCCGACGTCGGAGAAGCGCGTAGCTGCCCGAGCCCAACCCGAGGATAGTGGTCTATTGCCGGTGTTCTGCCAAATTTATAATATTTTGCTCCCAAAGCTGTTGCGGCTGTGAATAAGCCTTCTTTTACATTCAGTTGGACTCTCAATCCACTGGTGCTAAATACACAAGTAACATCATAAGCATACATGTTCAACACGAATATGGCGTAAATGAATGCTTAACTACACGGTGAAGCATTAATTTGTTGTATGCAGCTAACATGGCAGGACGTGTCTGAGGAGAACTTTTCTACATGTCCATTCATCCATGATCAAATGTAAGTAAATATTCCTTTATTTAATATTACCCAAGTAAAAGTGCTCGTTCAAAAAATTTACTGAAGTGCATGTCAAAAGTATTTGGTGAAAAGAATACGCAAGTAATGAGTAGCTGCAGTCTAATTTTCTTTAAACAATTTCCTTCCAAGTTTAGTTCGGATAGCGCGAGAATTATGGACACAGCAGGGTAACTGACTAGCATTCTGACTCAAATTAGCAGCCACCTCACCTGTCTCGGTGTAGCCTCATGAAAGCCGGTGGTGATATAAGCTCCATCTGGTCTTCTAGTTGGCGGCTCTTGAAGCGCCAGAACTTGAGGAGCCTGTCCGAGGCGGCACTGAGCGTCAGCTGATTGAGCGCGTCGGTTGCCACTCCACGCAGTGGGCCGCTGTGAGCTTTTGGATTATAAAAAAAACAAAAAAGGAAGCAGTGGGGGATATGTATCTAGTCAACCACCAATTGTGAGAGTTCTCCTACTTGAAAAGATTAGAGAGGCCTGTAATTGTCAACATGGGTAAACCTCAACCATGAGAGACAGAATGTGGAAAAAAACCCAGAAAATCACATTGATTTTTAAAGAATTTATTTGCAAATCATGGTGGGAAATAAGTATTTGGTCAATACCAAAAGTTCATCTCAATTCTTTGTTATGTACCCTTTGTTGGCAATAACGGACGCCAAACATTATCTGTAACTCTTCACTTGGTTTAAAGAAATCAACTGTGTGAGCAATTATTAGAAAATAGAAGACATACAAGACTGATAATCTCCCTCGATCTGGGGCTCCATGCAAGATCTCATCCCGTGGCGTCAAAATGATAACAAGAACGGTGAGCAAAAATCCCAGAACCACACGGAGGGGACCAAGTGAATGACCTACAGAGAGCTGGGACCACAGTAACAAAGACTGCTATCAGTAACACAATGCGCCGCCAGGGACTCAAATCCTGCACTGCCAGACGTGTCCCCTGCTGAAGCCAGTACAAGTCCAGGCCCATCTGCTGTTCGCTAGAGAGCATTTGGATGATCCAGAAGAGGACTGGGAGAATGTGTTATGGTCAGGTAAAACCAAAATAGAATGTTTTGGTAGAAACACAGGTTCTCGTGTTTGGAGGAGAAAGAATACTGAATTGCATCTGAAGAACATCATACCCACTGTGAAGCATGGGGGTGGAAACATCATGCTTTGGGGCTGTTTTTCTGCAAAGGGACCAGGACGACTGATCTGTGTAAAGGAAAGAATGAATGGGGCCATGTATCGAGAGATTTTGAGTGAAAATCTCCTTCCGTCAGCAAGGGCATTGAAGATGAGACGTGGCTGGGTCTTTCACCATGACAGTAATCCTGAACACACAGCCAGGGCAACAAAGGAGTGGCTTGGTAAGAAGCATTTCAAGGTCCTGGAGTGGCCTAGCCAGTCTCCAGATCTCAACCCCATAGAAAATCTGTGGAGGGAGTTGAAAGTCCGTGTTGCCCAACGACAGCCCCAAAACATCACTGCTCTAGAGGAGATCTGCATGGAGGAATGGGCCAAAATACCAGCAACAGTGTGTGAAAAGCTTGTGAAGAGTTACAGAAAACGTTTGGCCTCCGTTATTGCCAACAAAGTGAACATAAAGTATTGAGATGAACTTTTGGTATTGACCAAATACTTATTTTCCACCATTATTTGCAAATAATTTCTTTTAAAAAAAATCAAAGAATGTGATTTTCGGTTTTTTTCCCTCACATTCTGTCTCTCATGGTAGAGGTTTACCCATGTTGACAATTACAGGCCTCTCTAATATTTTCAAGTGGGAGAACTTGCACAATTAATGGTTGATTAAATACTTATTTTCCCCACTGTATATTTTTTTACTTTTTACAATCATTCTGTCAATGTTTGCATGCAATCCTCATTCAAATATGAAAACCTATAAATGTTTAGGTGGTTTTAATGAAAGCATACACTGTACTTTCATCTGTGTGATTTTGACAAAGATCAGATCAAATTTGATGGTGATCTAATGCAGAAATGTAAGAAATTCCAAAAGGTTAAGATACTGAGTTTGAATAACACACAACGGTTGGTAACAAGAAACGGACCTGTTTATTCAGTGACAAACACAAAACATTATAAATAAACAGAAATGGTAGTCAGTAAAACGTGCAAATAATATTGTAAACTGTCTTAAAAAAGCAAAACACATAAACAACCTCAGTGGAAAATCCCACAATCCCTCCAAGCTATTCGATACTTTTAATGTTTTGTGCATTAGTTACAAAAATTGTATAAAAAGCCTCTCAGGTTTAAATAAACGACTATTTCAGTATCAAGTTAACACCACTCTGTATCAGCAGCTTTAAACTACATTCAATTCATTTAATTTTGCGAATCAACTGTTAAAGTTGTTAAAATTGCTCCCGTTATTCCATAATTTCCCTTCTGTCTACTTTCGACATGTGAAAGTTTTAAAACTGTTGTTTTGCCGATTTAAGAGTATTTTAGAGAAAAAGTTAATTAGGTTCGCTTGGAAGGTTCACAACAGCCTACTAGGGAAGTCTCCTGCTTTATGATGGCGGCTGTTGCGAACGCCGTCGAGTCTGTCATTTTGCATCTAGTTCTATAGACATATGATATTTATTATCTACAGTAAAACGATGTTGGCGTAGTTTGTAGCGGCTGTCAGCAGCAGTCAGGTATTCTTGTGTTTTTCATCCAGCGGCATGAGTTGAGCTAAAACCGTGAGTTTTGGCATTACCCGGGTCTATGACAAACATGATGTTTACTCTCGGGACGCAATGCGGTCCGTTTCTCATTGCGTCCCGAAGACCGCGCTGTGTATTAGTTGCGCTTTGACATACTTCAGTAATCGGAATTTAGATGTTTGTGAATCGTTCTCGAATCTTCCACTGCCGAATCGCTCAAGGATGTAATGACGGCTGGGCATGTTGTACCGTGGTTCTAAGTGTTGGATGGTGCGTCTTTACTCACGAGAGATAATGGCTCGTCATCCAGAATGAATTCTTCGGCAATGACTCTTGTTATTCCCCCGGGCTTTGAGACTGTCGAGTGCCAGTTTGTCACGCATAGCAAAAGTTTCTGCCAGCGATAGTTGCGTAGGACCTCTCTTTTTGTCTTCGGTTTTCTTAACATACTTCTTATATCGTTTGTGGTGGTATTTCGCTAAATGCTTGATTAGGTTGGTTGTATTAAAACGTCTTACAGCTTTACCACCACGCTTGACTTTATTGTGGCATATGTTGCATTCTACCTCTTCGTCTTTGTCATCCTTGAAGGTAAATGATCCCACACAGCTGACATTTTTACCGATAAAGTCTCTCAGTAAATTGGAAGACTGGAATGGATTATGTAAATCGGTGCGCTGGAAAATCAGGACCGGACTTTAAAAAAACTGGATCGGAAGTCTGGATCGTAATTTTTCCGTGTTGGCCGATCCGATACCGATGCGCATTTTTTTGCCCATATCGGTGTCCGATCCAATACATCTCTACTTGTATTTAGTTTTATTTTTTTTTTGAAAACTCAGCTCACCTTGCTGACCGTCACCATAGCAACCACGGTGCAGCCCGGACTGCAGATTGTAAACGTCGACGCGGCCGCACGAAGACCCCACCACCGCAAAGTTGCCGCAAGAAGTGATGTCGACGACCTGGAAGGGGCAATGAAAGTGGCGTTCGTCCGGGAAGGGGAGAGAAAGATTCTCAGCTAAGCGGCCTTACCGTGGCAATGGCGTCCGCACGCACCCCCGGCGGTTTGAGATGGTGCGCCCCCATGCTGCAGCGGCGATAGTTCCAGGTGCTAGTAGCAAGGCGGCCGCGGTGACACGCTACGATGCCGTCCCAGTCTGACTGGCGGGCCGTGGCTGTCGCGTCACAACAGCACACGTCACGTCGGCCGTCTTGACAATGGCATGTGTGCATTTTTGAGACGCTACTGACCCGAAGCGAACGTGGTGATCGCGGGCAGGCGCAGCTCCTCGTAGGACCAGCCCACCTTCTTTTTCTTCTGCTCTTTCTTTTTATTGACGGAGCCTAAACATGTAACCAAACATAAATAACACGCAACAACCAATGCAAACAGAAAAAACAGGCACGCACGCACAAAAAGAAAAGCAGGAAACATACACACTAAAACAAAAAAGTACAACACAATTTAAACAACGAACCCACAACAAAAACAAAAAAAATACATGAATACACACCAACAAAAATAACAAACGCACAACAATGACAGACCCAAAAAATATCCAGAGATTCACATTAACAACAAACACACACAACAAAAATAAACAATGCATTCCCAAAACATAACCAGGAAAAAACAAAAACCCATTAAACATCCACACACAACAACAAAAAAGTGCAAACACACACAAAACAACTATAAAATACATATTAGTGCTGCAACGATTAACTCGAGTAATTCGATTAGGGCTGCAGCTATCAATTATTTTAGTAGAGTAGTCGATTAATCGATGAACTAGTTTGTCGAATAATCGAGTAATCGGATAAGGAACATGAAAAATTAAAATACCTGAGCCTCAAACGGTATAAAAAAATAAGGATCTATGAACAACAAAAGAACAATTGGCTAAGTCTGCTAGCTGAAATGCTATACAATGCTCACTTTTTTTTTTTTTTTTTACAATGCTCTTGACAAATGGTTCAGACACATACTCCCACAAAAAATGGCTAAATATACCCAGAAACTAAATTACCAATGCATTAAAAAAAGCATTAGCTCAAACAAAGACTTAGCTTTTGTTGGTCTTAACATGGAGCAGCAGGATTCAGCCATGTGAAGTGAGGCGGACTAGAAGGCAGTGTATTCACTCAAATCAATAAACATAAACTTAGCTTTTGTTGGTCTTAACATGGAGCAGCTGGATTCAGCCATGTGAAGTGAGGCAGACTAGAAGGCAGTGTATCCACTCAAATCGGTAAAACTGAATGCAAACACTTTAAAAATAAACCATTACAAGGCTACTTTAATTAAACGAACGAAGCAGCAAAATTTAATTTGAATCTTTTTTTTCTAATCGAATACTTGAGTTAATCGATTAATCGTTGCAGCACTGAATTCGATTTAAAAAAAAAGCTTTGAATCCAATTTTGCTGCGTCGAGTATTCGTTTAATTGGAGTGGTGTTAAAATGGTTTGTTTTGAAAGTGCTTGCATTTATTTTTTATGGGGTGGATACACTGCCCTTTAGTGGCAACAGTGAATATGACAACTCATTTCACATGGCTCAATCCAGTTGCTCCCTGTTAAGACCAATATAAGGTCTGTTTTTGTTTGAGCAAACGTTTTTTATGCATTCGTAGTTTAGTTAAGGTATATTCAGCCATTTTTTGTGTGAATAAATTTTTGATTTGTTACGAGCATTGTAAAAAAAAAAAAAAAAAAAAAAAGTTAGCATGTTATAGTATTTAAGATAGCAGACTTTTGCTACACAAGTTAGTTAGTTCAAAGTAAAAACTCACTGTCAAGTTAGCCACGCGATGTGTTCAGGTACACCACGCAAACACATTTGCCACATTAGAACCCGAGTCATTACATTAGTGCAGGTATTATTTTTAATATCATGATTGCAGTTTTTATTCATAATTTATTTGTTCTGGTCTGTGTAATTGCTATTTGCAATAGTACCAGCAGTAATTATTAAGGATTTAGGTTCCCAGGGCCTTTGGAAGCGAAACAGCCCCACAGCATCACTGACCCACCCCCACACTTCACAGTGGGTATGAGGTGCTTTTCAGCATGCGCATCTTTCGTGGCCCGCAATACCCACTTAGAGTGTTTGTTGCCAAAAAGCTCAATCTTGGTCTCATCTGACCAAAGCACACGGTCCCAGTTGACCGCTTGGCGAACTCCAGACGTTTGCGTTTATGATTGTGAGTGAGGAAAGGTTTTCTCCGCGCATGCCTCCCAAACAACTTGTTGGCGAGTAGACAGCACCTCATACCCACTGTGAAGTATGGGGGTGGGTCAGTAATGCTGTGGGGCTGTTTTGTTTCCAAAGGCCCTGGGAACCTTGTTAGGGTGCATGGCATCACGAATGCTTTGAAATACCAGGACATTTTAAATCAAAATCTGTTGCCCTCTGCCCAAAAGCTGAAGATGGGTCGTCACTGGGTCTTTCAGCAAGACAATGACCCTAAACATTTGGCCAAATCTACACAGAAATGGTTCACCAGACACAAAATCAAGCTCCTCCCATGGCCATCTCAGTCCCCAGACCTTGTTTTGTTGGCAAAAGAGGGTTGTACAAAGGATTAACACCAGGAGTGCTAATAATTGTGAAACACATTATTTGTTATCAAATAATTTTTTCTTTATGTGGGATTTTTTCCCCACTGAATAAATGCTCTTGTACTGAAGGTTGGATATTTCTCTTTTTTTCCATTAAGGTCCCATCTTATTTAGAAAAAAAAAATATTAGAAGCTAAAAAAACACATAATTATGGAGGGCACTGTACATACATGATAGAAATTGCCAAAAGTGCAATGTACAATTATAACAAAAGTCACTGTTAAATTTTAGCAATCATGATGTAGCTGAAGATATTGATTTTTTGATTGCACCAGGTTATATGTTACAATATTACCAATAAATTCATATTATTTTAAAAATTGAGTTTTAGTTTTGTTTCATATTGTACGCTATATACAATGTTTTGAGATTAGTCACCAATTTGTAAGGGCATACGTCACTATTTGTAAGATTGCCAACGGCCTCGGGTTGACAGGTATGTTCTTGACAAATCTACTCGAGTAAAAGTAAAACGTATAGCGTGGTCAGACTACTCTTAGAAGTAGATTTTTCTCCAAAAGTTACCAAAAATGTAACGAGTTACTCATCCACCTCTGGTACTCAAAGAGTATGGTATGTGGCAGTTAATGAAAAGAAATTAAAGCCACCCATTGACAACGATAGATTGGACGTCTATCGGCGTCAATGGCAGGCAAAACGTTAAGGAAGCGGGCGGACGAGAAGCACAAGACCGTGTCCGAGGTTCTTGTTGAGTCTGTCGTGGACGGTGGAGAACGACTGCAGTGTTCCGTCTTGGCCTGCGGGGGGAAAACTTGGTCTCACAAAGTTGGCCACGCGGCAAATCGGCGGCGGCGCTCACCTGCGCTGAGGATGTTTTTGCCGTCGTCGCCGTGGTGCCGCACGACGGCGGGTGGGGCGGCGTGCCCCTGGCGGCTTCTCAGCAACCTGGCTCCGCCTCCTTCCCCGTCTAGGATCCACACTTTGACGGCGTTGTCGGCAGCGTTGGTGACCAGGAGCGGCTGGCCGTGCACGAAGCCGACGCTGACCGCCGTCCGGTGGGCGTCGGCGAGCTGGCCCGCCGCCCGCCGTCGCTCCAGGTCCCACAGGGTCACGTGTCCTTGCGGGCTTCCCGCCGCCAGCGTGGGCGGCCCATCTGAGGGGAGGTCAAAGGTCAGGCCCGGGTCTCGGACAGTGCGCTCGCTCAGGGGTCGTCACCTGTCCGGAAAGCCAGCGAGGTGATCGGCCCCCAGTCCTGCGCGAAGGACATGAGCGTCTCGTCGAGTCGGATGTTGTGGATGACGATGCGGCCCGTCGCCGTGCCCACGCCCACCACGTCCACCGCCGGGCTCTGGCGGGGTTATTTGAGGTCAAAACCCGCAGGTGGACACAACACGCACACAAGCACTCACCTGCGCCAGAACAGTGACACCTGCTGACCATCCCGCAAAAGTGTACAACAGCTTACTGAAAAGACACAAAATAAGAAATGCTTTGACTGCCATTGACAGCAATAGATAATTATAATAATTATATGCCTCTTAAATGCTTCTTGAATGAGTTTATCGCTAGATGTTTCAATCTGAATCCATTTAAAGCGGCCACTACAATTGATATTACTACATTTAAATATTTTCTTAAGGCATCTTTAGCATGTTGTCTGTATGCATCTAAACAAAATAAGCTGAAAATGCACGGTAGTACTTTGGGTGTCAAATTCGCCTGTTGTAGAACATTTCGCCGGTGTAAACATTTTGGCAGAACACCGCCCCCCCCCCCTTCTCTCGTCACATCTCATGCCGTCTTTCCTGTTCATTTTGCTTTTGCTGCTCGTTTTGTGTGCAAACCTGGTCTTGATGTTCCACAGCTGCAAGGGCCCTTGGGAACTGGCCAACAAGATTTTGTTGAGGTACGTGCTGGGGTGCATCATAGCCGATACGTCGAAGGTGGCGGGGTCAAAAGTTAGCTGCAGGTACACCTCTTCGGAACAAAACAGGGAAAGGTGTCATCACGAGGGCGACGTCGACCCGGTGCGCATGTCGGCTAACCCCCGCCCTCACCTCCGCTACGCACGTCCCACACGATGACAAGGCCGCCAGCGTCGGCAGAGATGAGTTGATCGCCGAAAGGGAGGAGCGAGCGCACTTCCCGTTGGTGCCCGCGGTAACACATAACCACCTGCGGGCGGAGAGCTGATTAAACCCTTACCCCTTCACTTGAAAAAGCTCCCATATGGAGATAGAATAGTGCCAAAAGAAGTGAAGTTGTAAAATGAAAAGTATCCCTGTAAATTGACAAATTTTAACTTGTATATCAAAGAAAAACTTGTATTTCCAAATTTTGCGTTGTAAAATAAACATGAAAAAAAAAAAACACGAAGAAATAAATTGTTCTACAAGTTGTTTTTTTCTGTTTGCAAGTTGTTGTTTTTTTTGTTCAACAGGTGTTTTTTCTTCACTACGGGTTAAAAATGACCAATTACAAGTGCACAAGTTTTGTCACATTCTTGTCGAGTTTTATGAGCCAAAACGTTACTTGTAACCTAGTTTTAAAATTAAAAAATCCTTGTACAATGACTAATTTTACACTGTAAAACAAAAAAAAAACCAACTTGTATTTCCAAATTTTGTGTTGTGAAATAAACATGAAAAAACAATACAAAACAAAATTTCCACAAGTTGTTTTTTTTCCGGGTGCAAGTGATTTTTTGTTCAACGGGTGTTTTTTATGGAGATAGAATAGTGCCAAAAGAAGTTGTGAAATGAAAATTATCCCTGTAAAATGACACATTTTAACTTGTATCACAAAGAAAAACATTTGTTTTTCCAAATTTTGCGTTGTAAAATTAACATGAAAAACAGGCGAAGGAATAAATTGTAAAATAAACAGGAAAAAAAACACCCGTAAAACAAAAAAAATCACTTGCAACCGGAAAAAAACAACTTGTGGAAATTTTGTTTTAAATTGTGTTTTTTTCATGTTTATTTCACAACACAAAATTTGGAAATAGAAGTTGTTTTTTTGTTTTACGACAAGAATGTGACAAAACTTGTGCACCTGTAATTGGTAATTTTCAACCCATAGTGAAAAAAAAAACACTTGTAGAAAAAAAAAATACTTGCAAACAGATAAAAACAACTTGTAGAACAATTTATTTGTGTTTTTTTCATGTTTATTTTACAACGCAAAATTTGGAAATACAAGTTTTTCTTTGCTATACAAGTTTAAATTTGTCATTTTACAGGGATAATTTTCATTTTACAACTTCACTTCTTTTGGCGCCATTCTCTCTATCTCCATACTCCCATCCCCTCGCACATCACCTCCTTGTTCCTGGCCAAGGCGTAGACGAGCGAGCCAGCGGCGGCGAACACCAACATCCTGTCCGCCGCCAAGCACGTGATGTCATCGGGGAGGCCATTACCTAAGCGACACATAGATGTCACGACGCATCACGCCTTTTTCTCCCCAAAACAAAAGACAATACTCACTGACGGCGACGATACCCAAACGACTGACCTGGAGGAAAGAACAGGACATGACGTCACAATGTCGTAAAGCGCTAGCAAGTAGCAGTGTGACAATACATTCATATCATTATTTATCATATTTTGTTTCGCAACAGGTGATCGGCATGCACCTATCAAGAATCGATGTAACGTCTTAAAAAGATGTCACTAGACCAAGATTTTCCGCGACAATAGTGCCTATGTTCAACTATTAGCCACCATTGATGGCGCTAGACATCCAATTTGTTTGGACTGGGAGAAATTAATAAAGGCAAAATAAATTGGTAATCTAGCGCCATCAATCACAGCCAATAAGTTAAATACTAGGGCTGCAGCTATCGATTATTTTAGTAGTCAATTAATTTATCAAATAGTTCATTCGAATAATCGAATTAGGAACACTTAATGCGTTGTAGAGTGAATTTTAGGAAATGTCAAATAAAGGCTGGCCAAGATAACACTTTCAAAAGAGCATTAAATGTGATTACAAAATAATTCACTTTGTTGTTAGCTAACGTGTATAGCAAAAGTCTGCTAGCTTAAATGCTATAACATCCTAACTTTTTTTTTTTTTTTTACAATGTGCTTAACAAATAATTCAAACCCATATTACAACAAAAATGGCTAAATATACCCATAAACTAAATTAGAAATGCATTAAAAATTATATTAGTTCAAATAAAAAACATGCCTTATGTTGGTCTTAACAGGGAGCAGCTGGATTCAGCCAAGTTAAATGAGTTATATTTTTTGACGCTAGAGGGCAGTGTATCCACCCAAATCAATAAAACTAAATGCAACACTTTCAAAACAAACCATTATAACGCTAATCAAACGAATACTCGAAGCAGCAAAATTTGATTAGCTTTTTTTAATCATTGAATTACTCAACTTGATTAATCGTTGCAGCACTATTAAATACTATGAAAAAAAAAAAATTATTGACATTTCCAAGAAGCAGAACTTTACAAAATGTTGTCACTGTTTTTACATATTTTTTTTATTTTGTTTTTTTAAATAACTCCTTTTTTTTTTGCATTTTATTTTCTTCACTTTTTTGCAAGTTTTACCATAATACCATACAGAAAGACTAGTAAATTAAATTTCAGGGCCAATTCCTGTAGATTTTTGGTCACTTCCGATTCGGGAATTATCCGTTTACCTATTTGTTAACTCACAAGCTGCCATAGACAGCACTAGACGTCCCAATTCATTTTAACCGGGAAAGTGCAATAGATTGGGTCAAAATGAACTCTAACCACGAGTGTTTAAAGACAATGCTCCCAGTTTAAATGAACGTCTACTGTTGTCAACGGCAGGCAATGCGTTAAAGACACTCATTTGTTTACAAGTATATTGCAATAATATATTGCTGCTGTAACAGTGGCGCCACCAGGCGGTGGCCACAGCCACCCCTATAAATTGGTTGGCCACCCCACTGGCCACCCCGCTTGCCAGTATATCGTCAGATTGTTGTAGCATTAGTTATGCTTTTCATCCCAAATGAATGCATTTATTTTATTTTGTTAAATGTAGGGCTGTCAAATTTATTGCGTTAACGGGCGGTAATTAATTTTTAAAAAATTAATCACGTAGTCGCGGTACGACTCACTCACGCATTGCCGCAAACAGCCTACAATGGCGCTGTTTTACTTATATACAGAGATAAGCGGCAATGTCAAGTGAGTGGAGTAGATACAAGCATTCACTGGAACCGTACTTTAAATTGGCAAAAGTTTTGTCATCCCTCCCACAGCAACTATAAATATTGAGGGAAGCGACGTGGGGAAGAATGACTGGAGTTGATCTTTTTCTAAACACCCTGTAGTGTACCCAACGCAGAGAAGATATAGCATTTGCAGCCACCACACACAGTCATGGTTGCACCACTTCCCATCAAGCAAGTCGCTACAGTATCATTTACTGAAAGCTCAACAAATACACTAGATGGCAATATTTAGTCACATTTATCCTTAAGTCTTTCTATCCATGGATCACTTTCACAGAAAGAATGTTAATAATGCTAATGCCATTTTGTGGATTTATCGTTATAATAAACAAATACAGTATTTATGTACAGTATGTTGAATGTATATATCAGTCTTATCTTTCCATTCCAATAATAATTTACAGAAAAATATGGCATATTTTAGAGATGGTTTGAGTTGCGATCAATTACGATTAATTAATTTTTAAGCTGTGATTAACTCAATTGTTGACAGCCCGAGTTAAATGAACACCTTATGCCTAATATATACATAACACAATTAAACAGAATTGTTGTGGAACTCAAAATGTTGACTGGACAGTTATGGACTATGCACATTAAATCGTTAGTAACATCAAATATTACACAATACACCAAAGTATATCAGTAGCCGTGTCCTTAAGTCTTTCTGATAGTTTTCCCCTGACCTTTTTACTGCAATAATATAATGAAAACCCGAAATTATGGCTTTTAGTCTTGTCCACCGCAAGATTTTAAGTGGTCCCATCTGGCCACCTCTATGAAAAATTTCTGGAGGCGCCACTGGGCTGTAAATATTTACAGAAACGTAGCAGTGATATATTCTCATCTGTGAGGAAGACATTTTTGCAAAATATACGCATCTGCAAAATATATATTGTAGACTCAAGATCTTTAACAGTTGTATCGTAGATGGATTTTCTGACTCTGTGTTAATAATTTTAGTAATTGTTGTTGGATAATCGCTATCGTGAGGATTATATCGCAAATCGTATCGGGAGGTACCCAGCGGTACGCACCCCTAGTAGCAAGAACGAAAACAACCCCAGAGAAACCCTAAACTACACGCCTTTAGAATACAAAAGCAGCACAAAAATACATATGAAGCCTGTTCTTACATTGTAGGTGTGAAAACATTTCCCCACTGACGTGACCAGGTAGAACTCCCGATGTTTGCTGTGGTAACGAAGCACGTGCGGCACGTGGTTACAGTAAAGTCCCAAGAGCCGGAAGCCGCTAAACAAACAACTCCCGCCTCCTCCCGCCATTGAACCTGGGAAAAACTACGAAGTGCTTCCAAGCGACGTAAAGTAAAAATAAAACGACTAAAGAAGGTCAAGTCGCCGGGTAAGGGAGAAACACAGGAGTGCGGCGGGCGTGCGGTATACAAATGGGACCGTGTGGAAAACAGGAAGACAAAGCCAAAGGTTCCGCTCCCTTGCGGGGAGAAAAACACAAAATGCGTTTTGGTTTGTGAAATCCACTGCAATCACTAGCTAAACCTTTCTGCCATTTCTGCAGGAAAAAAAAACATTATCGGACGTGAAATCGAAATCAACTGCAGCCTAATAATTGGGGTTAGCGTATTTAAGCGGCGTACTGTCGCCATCCTGTGGTCAGCATGAGTAAGAGCAACAATCTTGTCGCTGGGAATGAAACACATACTGTATGGAGATAGAATAGTGCCAAAAGAACTTTAAAAAAATAAATGTCATTGTATAATATTTTCCTGCCTTTTATTTATCTTGTGCCATGTTTTGTTGTAAAGCACTTTGAGGAACTTTCGGGTTTTGTAAAGGGCTATATAAATAAATTTGATTGATTGATTGATTGATTGAAAAGAAGTTGGAAAATGAAAATTATCCCTGTAAAATGACAAATTTTAACTTGTATAACAAAGAAAAACACTTGTGCTTCCAAATTTTGCGTTGTAAGGGCTGTCAAACGATTAAAAATTTTAATCGAGTTAATTACAGCTTAAAAATTAATTAATCCTAATTAATCGCAATTCAAACCATCTATAAAATATGCCATATTTTTCTGTAAATTATTGTTGGAATGAAAAGATAAGACACAAGACAGATATATACATTCAACATACTGTACATCAATACTGTATTTCTTTATCATAACAATAAATCAACAAGGTGACATTAACATTATTAACATTCTCTTAAAGTGATCCATGGATAGAAAAACTTGTAGTGCTTAAAAGATAAATGTTAGTACAAGTTATAGAAATTTTTTATTAAAACCCCTCTTAAGTGTTTTCGTTTTATTAAAATTTGTGAAATTTTCAATCAAAAAATAAACTAGCTCGCCCGCCATTGTTGATGTCAATAATTACACCATGCTCACTCCCCAAACCCATAAAATCATTTGGACCCAAGCGCCAGCAGAGGGCGCCAAACAACAACAAAAAAGTAACAAGCGGACATTACACTGCTGTCATTTTAATCTGTTTGAGCGGGCATGTGCGTTAATTGCGTCAAATATTTTAACGTGACTAATGAAAAAAATTAATTACCGCCCGTTAACGCGATAATTTTGACAGCCCTAGTTGTAACATAAACATGAAAAAAACCACGAAGGAATAAATTGTAAAATAAACATGAAAAAACACACCGGTAGAACAAAAAAATCACTTGCAACCGGAAAAAAACAACTTGTGGAAATTTTGTTTTAAATTGTGTTTTTTTTTTCATGTTTATTTCACAACACAAAATTTGGAAATAAAAGTTTTGTTAAAATTAGTCATTGTACAAGGATTTAAAGACATTTTTTTAAACTAGGCTACAAGTAACTTTTTGGCTCATAAAACTCGACAAGAATGTGACACAACTTGTGCACTTGTAATTGGTCATTTTTAACCCATAGTGAAGAAAAAACACCTGTATAACAAAAACAAAAAATACTTGCAAACAGAAAAAAACAACTTGTAGAACAATTTACTCCTTGCCTTCATTAGCCCCTTTCACACATACCTGAACTCTGGTTAATTCCTAGGATTTAAACGGGTAGCCCTTATGTTTGAAAGCAATTTCAGGGGTCGACCCACATGGAGATAACACGCTTACCCGATCACGTACTAGTTTTGCTATCTTTACTTTTGCTATGCCAGTTAGCCAATTGCGACAATGCAACTATTGGCTAACTGGCATAGCAAAAGTCCGCTAGCTTAAATGCTCTATATTGCTAATGTTCACCAGATAGTTTGTAGTGCGCACCAGATTGCTTAAATTATTTTATTTCTGGTGAGGTCCCTTTAGGTGCTTTATATATAAACCTCTAAAAATGATAAACAGAATATTTTTGACTTTTTGAATAAACAATAATTAACTCATTCACGGCCACTGACAGTGATAGACATCCAATCCAATTTGACCAGACTGGGGATGCCCAAGTCCAGTCCTCGAGAGCCCCTATCCAGCTTGTTTCCATGTTTCCCTCCTTTTTCACACTTAAATCAATGGATCAGCTCATTAGCTAGCGCTGCAAGAGCCTGATAACGATCCTGATTATTTGATTCTGGTGTGTTGGCGGAAGGAGACATGGAAAACAAGCTGGATAGCGGCTCTTGAGGACTGGACTTTGGCACCCCAGGACTAGAGGATTGTATGTCTATCCTGTCGCTGTCAATGGCAGCCAATGAGTTAATACAAAATTCATTTTATTGATACCTAGAAAATAGATGAACATTTGAAAAAAAGTCATTGGAATAATAAAAGATTCTAACTCAAAAAGTTTATTTGTGTTAAAAAAGTGGTGACCACTGTTTGTGGATTTCAATCGGGTAAATCGGGTGGCGCTTCCAGCAGATGATCCGCTTCCTGCCTCAGCGTTTCCGCCTTCTCATTGAGCAGCATCTGAAACAAAGGCGGTTAACGAGCGTTTGGGGCCACGTGCTCGGGCCGCGCCCACCTTGGACGAGGCCACCATCTGATCGGCCTGCCTTCTACTGAGATGCGCCACCGTTCTGACCAGGACGGTTGGGTCAGCGTTGGCCAAGTGCGTCAGCGTGGGGTACCCGGCGGCGTGGAGCTGCTTGGCGCGAGCCTACGCGAATAAAACATTAACGTTAGCAAAACGGCAGTCATGGGGCGTGGGCCGCCACGCGCTAGCATGTTGACCTCAGAAACTCCCGCCACTTCCATGAGTGGGATAAGCTCTGCCTTGACGCAGTAACTGAGGCGTCGCGTCAGCGCCTCCAACAACGAACAGTACGCCCACAGCGAGTCCAGCTCCTTCAAAAAAAATAAAAATAAAAAAATAAGATAATATATACAGGTATACATATATACAGAGCCCCTAAAGGGAAATCAAAAGAAAAAAAATAAACTAATCTGGTGCGCACCAGACTGTTTCTAGTGCGCAACAGAAACTATCTGGTAAACATTAATATTTAGTATTCAAGCTAGCAGATTTTTGCAATGCAAGTTAGCCAATTGTTGTAAACTTTAGCATTATATAGCATTCAAGCTAGCAGATTTTTTGCAATGCAAGTTTGCGAATTGTTGTAAATATTAACATTATATAGCATTTAAGCTAGCGGACATCTACTATGCATGTTAGCCAGTTGTTGTGAACATTAACATTATATAGCATTTAAGCTAGCGGAAGTCTAACATGCAAGTTAGGTAGTTGTTGTAAAACATTACCATTATATAGCATTTAAGCTAACAGATTTTTGCAATTCAGCTAATTGTGGTAAACATTAGCATTATATAGCATTTAAGCTAGCGGACTTTTGCTATGCAAGTTAGCAAATTGCAACAATTGCATAGCCAAAGTCCGCAAGCTTAAATGCTATATATTGCCAATAATTAGAACAATTCACAAAAAACTCATTCTAATTAAGACGTAAAATTATAATTTAAAAAATATATATTTAAATATTTTTATTTAAAGAGTATGTGCTTTATGCATATACTGTGTGTATATATATATATATATATATATGTATACAGTACATATTTTAAATAATACACATCCATATATATATATTTTTAAATGAATACATTTTATCAAAAGAAATATTTTCGTAATTATTACAAATATACTGGTTATTTTATTTTGTAAAACAAATGTGTTTTTTTTTGTTTTTTTGTCATTTACTTTAACAAGTAAATGATCATAAAAATAATAGATATTAAAAACAAGATTTTCAAAAAATATTTAGTTTTTTTTAACTTTAAAAAATAGATTTTTGCCATTTTTACTTGGACGTAAAAGTATTTTATAAAAATATATTTAAATGACATTTTTTGTTTTAAAAGACAATTGCAAGTTACTTGTATATAAATATATACAGTTTATTTTTTAATTTACACATTTTATCTAAAGACTTTTTTTAAAATTACAAATCTATATATTTTTTTTACAAATTTGTATATTTAATTTAAAATTTTTTTTTTGTCATTTACTTTATAAGGATAATATAATAAGATTAAATACGAGATTTTTTTTCATATTACAATTTTTTTTACTTAAGCGGTCATTATTTATTTAGATGTAAAAGTAAATATTTCAAAAATATATTGAAATGATATTTTTTCAAAACATTTTTATTTTTTGTGTATATCAATATACAGTATATATCTTTATTTACACATGAAAATATAGATTTTTAAATTAATACATTTTATCTTGAGATTTTTGTAATTATTACAAATATATTTGTGTTTTTCTTTTTACTAACACAAATTTGCATATTATTTAATGAAAACATTTTTTATTGTCATTTACTTTTGTAAGCAAATGTAATAATCATTAAAAAAAATCTGTTTTTAAAAAAAATCTATTTGATTCTTTATTGAAAAATATTTGTGTGTATTTGAATATACATTTACACACACAAACACAAATATATTTGAAAAATGAATTTTTAGAACTTCATTTTTATAAATATTACATATAAAAAACATTTAAATATTGTTGGTGTCTTTTTAAATTAAAAAAATATACTTAAATAATTTGTTTAATTAAAAACAAAGATAAGTTTTTTCAATTTGAAAAAATGTATTTTAAAAAAGTTATTTGTATGTGTTTGTAGGTAAAGTCGTGACCTGCGTGAAGTGCAGCACGCAAGAGCAGAAGGCGGCGGACGAGCTGAGCAGCGATTGGACGAAGCCGCGGCTGAGCTGGAACTTTTGGGCCACGCCCCAAATGTCGCCGTCCTTCAGCAGAGCCAGCAGAACCAACGAGAGGAAGGCGCGCTTGGCCGCCGACACGTCGCCACTCTACGGAAACGTAAAAACAGAAGGCGGTGACGGGGAGCGCCTCCTGTTGGCGGCCAGCGACGGCTACCCGGACCTTGCCCACGCTTTGACCCGCCGCTTTCCTGGCCACCAAGCTTTCTGGGACGCCCACCGCCGCGCAAACTTTGAGCTCCGCCGACGACAACGACGCCATCTGCAGATGAGGGAATCGAAAATTTGAATCTTTTTAGATCATTAATGGGTACACATTTTCCATGTAAATTCCCTAATCAGTTCCAAGCCCCCAAATATTCAGACATACTTTATAATACACATCACAATTATATTATTGCAACAAAAACATAAAATCAGACTTGTGCATAATGTGAAAAAACAAGAATAAAGAGTATAGGTTAATACACTCATGTAAAGCTATTGGAATGAAGAGGATGCTGGGATACACACATACCCAGACAGTAGAGGTCCCTCTCAGCCAATTGGATGCCAGGAATGATAGACAATGGCCAATGGCAGAGCCGCTATAAGCATGTTACGTTCAGGAGCTGCGAGTACCATCCATAATGTAATTTTGCTGTTCGTATCCTAAAATTTCTTTCTTAACAAGAGGTAATGTTTTCCCAATTGAGGCGTGTCTTAACCTGAAAATTCTGTATGTAGGGACGTTCGTAAATAGAGGTACCATTGTACTTAAGATATCTTTGTTTCACATTCATTGGACGAACGGATAAGTGGACTGATGGTTTGTGTAGGTGAGCGCACCTGAGTGTAGAAGGTCATCCAGTCCGGCGTGCAGCCGGCAGCCAGGTCATATGGCGTGACCAGGAAGAGAAGGTGAAAAAGGCTATTGAGAACAAGGCCTTCCAGGCCTTTCTGGAGGTCCTGGAACAGGGCTTCGCTGTGGCTTACGTCCACGCAACCTGAACGAGCGCAGGCACGCGTTAGATTAACCTTTTAGAGGGCACTCATTGGCTGTAATTGCTGGCACGGGTTATCCAATCAATTGTGACTATATAGCATATAAGCTACCGAAATTTTGCTATGCAAGTTAGCCAATTGTTTTAAAAATTAGCATATGTAGCATTTAGGCTAGCTGACTTTTGCTATGCAAATTAGCTGGTTGTTGTAAACATTAGTATTATATAGCTTTAAGCTATTGTACTTTTGCTATGCAAGTTAGCCATTTGTTGTAAACATTTGCATTAAGTAGCATTTAAGCTAGCAGACTTTTGCTATTAAAATTAGCCAATTGTTGTAAACATTAGCATTATATAGCATTAAAGCTAGCCTACTTTTGCTACACAAGTTAGACAATTGTTGTAAACATTAGCATTATGTAGCATTTAAGCTAGCAGACTTTTGCTATGTAAGTTATCCAGTTGTTTAAAAAATTAGCATTATGTAGGATTTAAGCTAGTGTACTTTTAAATGCAACTTAGCAAATTGTTGTAATCATTACCATTATATAACATTTAGGCTGGCAGACTTTTGCTATGCAATGTAGCCAATAGTTGTAAAAATTAGCATTAACGAGCATTTAAGCTAGGGAACTTTTGCTGCGCAAGTTAGCCAGTTGTTGTAAACATTAGCATTATATAGCTTTTAAGCTAGCGGACTTTTGCTATGCAAATTAGCCAATTGTTGTAAAGATTAGCATTATATAGCTTTTAAGCTAGCGGACTTTTGCTACGCAAATTAGCCAATTGTTGTAAAAATTAGCATTAAAGAGCATTTAAGCTAGCGAACTTTTGCTATGCAATGTAGCCAATAGTTGTAAAAATTAGCATTAACGAGCATTTAAGCTAGGGAAGTTTTGCTGCGCAAGTTAGCCAGTTGTTGTAAACATTAGCAATATATAGCTTTTAAGCTAGCAGACTTTTGCTATGCAAATTAGCCAATTGTTGTAAACATTAGCATTATATAGCTTTTAAGCTAGCGGATTTTTGCTATGCAAGTTAGCCAATTGTTGTAAAAATTAGCATTAAAGAGCATTTAAGCTAGCAACTTTTGCTGCGCAAGTTAGCCAGTTGTTGTAAAAATTAGCATTACGGTATATAGCATTTAAGCTAGCGGACATTTTCCAGATATATTGTATTTCTGTCAATGTCCCTTTAGAGACTCCGAAATATTGTCAAAATTGTACTTCAGCATTGATTTCAATTGACAAACATGCATTTTGACATTTAATAATGAATAAATATATCATTAATTATTAACAACTGTGTTACTGAAATGAAAATAATACAATAGTTTGAGCCTTTTTTTTAACAAGAACTACAGCTCCCATAATTCTTAACGGCAAAACAGCATAATTACTCGCCCCAATGCGTCTCCCAATGTTAATTTTTTTGTCTGGTTATAATATCAAAACAGAGTTGTATAAGGAAAACATCGTATTTTGAAAGAGGTTGTCGTTTGGGCTGCTTTTTAATTCTACTGGCCAGATTTTATGGTATAATTGGCCTGGAAACTGTCATCCCCATCTGGCAACCCTGATTGTGGGCCATAACCAGAGTTTCAGATCAGTTTTTATTAATTTTGTTGTTGATGTGCTCACATAAGTCACACTTGTATAACAAATGTTACTATTGTGCCAAAATGGCAGTTTTTTATTTTTATTTTAAATGAACAAGCGTTCCACCCGACCAACCGACCTTTAAAGGCGGCCCTGCCCAAAGGCGTGACCTGTAGGTCGCCGTTTTGCACGTGAAGAACGCCTTTGAGCTGGAGGAGGCGGACGCCCCGCCGGACGGCATCCTCCACACATACGTCGGCGTGCTCACGTTGCACGAAAAGCAGCGTCCCGCGTGCAAAGTCTTCCAGGTGCTCCACGTGCGACGCCGCCTGTGGATCACATCATGACCTCAAATTAGCGAGCGCTCAACTACATAAGGCTTTTAAACGTTTTCAATGCTGCTGAAGATGACAGACGTCCAATCCCGTGGCATCCAATATTCCTTCGGCTGTCAGTCGAAATGAGTTTGTCGCTACGAGACGTCCAATCCATTTGAACTATGCTGTTAATGGCAGTCAATGAGTATATAAGGAAAATGCAAAAATATTCACCGTTCCCATCATGAGTAGTACAAAAGTAAATTTACAACATGACTACGAACATTTGTGGTGAGCTTTGGTCGTACAAAAACAAATCACTGAGTTGGATATTTTTCCAATCAAATATTGTATCTGGATACATTTCAGTATGTATACTTTTGACAAGCCTACTTTTAGTCCGACGAGGGATAGGATGAGGGCGTGTAGACTTTTGTGGTCGTCGGCGAGGAGCCGGCTGTAACAATTCTCCACGGGGGCGCACAGCAAGGCCTTGGCCTGAACACACAAAGTGTTAAACTGGGGCGCGACACGCTAACATGACGCTAGGTCTACCTGGTGCCGTTGCGCTTCCTGCAGGATTAAGATGCTCTCACCCTCGTGGTCCAGCCCCGCCCTGCCGGCGCGGCCCGCCATCTGCTTGTACTGACTGGTCTTGAGCGCTTCCTGAGCCACCAGCGGCGAGCGCACGATTACCCTGAGAACACGGCGGCGGGCAGTTTTAGCATGATATCGTCATCCTTTTCAGCGGCATTTTATCTTGTAAAGTTGCCCCTGTTTATTCCAGAAAAAAATTTTGTGTGCCTTTTCGCAGATAAATACACTTTAATCTCGTAATACGACGACTTTTTCTCGTAAAACCATATCAAACTACGTAACGTCTTTTTTTCTCATATTATTACGTAACATTATGACTTGAATCTCGTAATTTTACGAAGTACGACTTTATTCGCCTAATATTTTGATATTAAATTTGTAGTCTAATTTTTTTTTCTTTGAGTAGCCCATTCATGATCAACTAGGGCTGCAGCCATCGATTATTTTAATAGTCGATTATTCGATGAAGTAGTTAGTTCGAATAATTGAGTAATCGAATAAGGAACATACAAAAATTTGAATACCTGAGCTGAGCCTCAAACGGTACAAAAAATAAATAAATAAATGAGGATCTAAGTGCAACAACGGGCTAACTTGCATAGCAAAAGACCGCTAACTTAAATGCTATAAAATGCTAACGTTTTTTTTTTTTTTTTTACAATCATAGACTTCATAATGATATTGACAGGTCAGATTCCACCTTAAAGTAGAAGGCCATTCCACAATCCGCTTCACTTATTTGTAGTCGGTCGCAGCGACAAATGCAGCAACCAATGCCGGATTTAGGTTGGAAAAAGTATGAAAGCTGTACCACATATAAACAGGAAGGATTGTCTCAGGAGTGATTTGTTCGAGATTCAAGGTAATTATTAGAGACGTCCCCAATCGATTGGGTCCGATCACATTAATTTCAAAGTATCGGAATCAGCAAAAAAATATCGGCCATGCCTTTTTTTAATATATATATATTTTTTAATTAAATCGTTTTCTAATTGTATTTAACATTACAGACATAATGTGTTACACTCTTCGAGAGTCTTTAGTTTAAGCTTAAGGTAGGGTTATCAAATTTATCGCGTTAACGGCGAGAATGATTATTTTTTACATTTATCACGTTACAATATTTAACGCAATTGACGCATGCGCTGCATGACCCACTTACGCATTGTTGTGTTCAATCTATAATGGCGCCGTTTTACCCATACAGTATATAGAGCTAAAAGGAAGCGTAAAATGAGTAAAGTGAATTTTGGCAGCCTTTGGAACCATTTTTTAAATGGCTAAAGCCTTACAATCCCTCTCCCAATGATTATAATAATCGTGGGAAGCAATGTGGGGAAGAAAGGTAGTAGTTGATCTTTTTCTTAACCCCCAATGTTATTTTCCCAATGCAGAGAAGATATATCAATTGGTACCACGACGCACAGTCATGGTTGCACTTCCCATCACGCATTTGGGCAGAAGTTAAATGGCTACAGTATCATTTACTGAAAGCTCAACAAATACACTAGATGGCAATATTTAGTCACAATATACAAAGTCACATTTATCCTTTAAGAATTACAAGTCTTTCTATCCGTGGATCCCTCTCACAGAAAGAATGTTAATAATGTAAATGCCATCTTGAGGATTTATTGTTATAATAAACAAATACAGTACTTATGTACTGTATATTGAATGTATATATTCGTTCGAGTTTTATTCATTTTTTTCTTAATGCATTGCCAAAATGTATATGATCGGGAAAAAGTATCGGGAATGATTGGTATCGAGATCGGCAGCTAGCCAACTACTCAAACTAAAACGATCGGGATCGGATCGGGAGCAAAAAAACACGATCGGAACAACCCTAGTAATTATTACATTTTTCATATTCTCACAAGAATTTTTAATGTAAAAAGGTCTTTGTTGTAAGGCTGCCGCCACATTGTCTAACAGACTAGCATCATTCTTTGACATATTTACGTAAAATAAATGCTAACTGCTCGTTTTTTTTGCTCTTTTGACAAAGAGTGGAGACTAATTTACGTCTATATCTATAAAGAATTCAGGGATTTAAGCATTTATTCACAATAATTTTCACCGGAAAAGCTCTGTTTACATAAGGCGGTCGCCACATTAACTAACAGACTAGCATCGTGCTTCGACATATTTACGTAAAATAAATGCTGACTGCACTTTTTTTTTTGCTTTTAACCAAGAATCGAGACCGTTTTACGTCCATATCTATAAAGAATTCACGCATTTAAGAATTTATTCACAAGAATTTACAACGAAAAAAGCTGTTAACATAAGGCGGCTGCCACATTGACTAACAGACTAGCATCGTACTTCACCATATTTACATAAAACAAATGCTAACTGCCTGTTTTTTTTTTGTCTTTTAACAAAGAATCGAGGCAATTTTACGGCCATATGTATAAAGATAACAGGGATTCAAACATTTATTCACAAAAATTTCACCGAAAAAGCTCTGTTTACATAAGGCTGCCGCCACATTGACTAACAGACTAGCATCGTACGTCGACATATTTATGTAAAATGCTAACTGCAGGTTTTTTTTATGGCTTTTAACCAAGAATCGAGACTGTTTTACATCCATATCTATAAAGAATTCAGGGATTTAATCGTTTATTCACAAGAATTTTCAACATAAAAAGCTCGTTGTCTGCGATTCCACTCGATAAGCTTTGATGGCCACGGCAACAATGCAGGCCACCTATTAATCGGCCCCGCGCCCTGACAATATCATTATGAAGTCTATGTTACAATGCTCTTAACAAATGGTTCAATCGCATATTCCCACAAAAAAACGGCTAAATATACCTATAAACGAAATTATGAATGCATTAAAAAACATTAGCTTATGTTGGTCTTAACAGGGAGCAGCTGGATTCAGCCATGTGAAATGTTATGTCATATTCACTCTTGCCACTAAAGGGCAGTGTATTCACCCAAATAAATAAAACTAAATGCAAACTCTTTCAAAACAAACCTTTAAAATACCACTTTAATTAAAGGAATACTCTAAACAGCATTTTCCCCCCCCCCAATTGAATTACTTGAGTTAATCGATTAATCGTTGTAGCACTATAATCCAAATGCTTTAAAATAAAGTACAGTGGTACCTCTACATACGAATTTAATTCGTTCCAGGACCTTGTTTGTAAGTCGAAATGGTCGTATGTCGAGCAGGATTTTCCCATAGGAATACATTATAATTCCATTAATTCGTTCCAAAGCCTAAAAACATACACTAAATTCTTAATAAATACTGCTGGCACTGTTACAAATGGCAATTAAACATAGAAAAACAAATAAGTTATAAATAAATAATTCAGAATAATATAAGAAGAAGAAGAAGAATTAATAATTATTCCTGAAAATAATGTAACGAATCGGATTCTAATATGGCGGACACTTTTTACTGTCCCTGAACGCACCGCGAAGGTGACGTCTCCAGTGAGATAGGTCGGTGCGGTAGAGATAATACTTTCGTTTTCCTGAGAGCAGTCAACTGCTTAAGACAATGAGCGTTTTGTGTTGGATAAGTTCTTAAATAAATGATAAAAATGTGACAAAGCTGGCGATTTCCTTGGCAATGTTACCACAATAATAATTGTCACCTTTACTTATAAATAGTGGCGAACGGTGGTCATAAGAGGATCATGGAGCTGTATTGTTGAGCCAGTTCAGGGACGCGCACCCCAAGCTCATATTTTTCTATAACTTGCATCTTCATTTCAAAGGTAAGCATAACTTTTTTCCTTGTTTCTCCAACTGTATCAACTTTTTTTGAAAACTGTGTTGATTTATCACATAAGAAAATCCACCGTGGGTTCGTTTGCAGTGCTGTCATGTCGTCGTATTTCGAGCAACTCGTCGGATGTAGAAACAAATGGCGGCTCAAATTTTACGTCGGATGTCGAAAAGATCGTGTGTCGAAGTGATCGTATGTAGAGGTACCACTGTATAGCGGCCTTAAATGTCATTTTACAAACTCCGCTTTAAACATAGAAATTTTTTTCAAATCTTTTGAAAATCCCATATCGGCTGACGTCTATTTTTCATCTTTCCCGATTGAATATATATTTTAATAACCGATGGATCAGTTATAGGTGACGATGCGGCTCTGACCTCCGCGCCGGCAGGTTGACGCCAGCGGCCAGCGTGGACGTGCAGGTGATGAGGCAGAGAACGCTGGCGGAGTAGGCGTCTTCCAGCAGCTTCCTCTCGTCGGCAGTCAGGCCACCATGGTGGTAGGCTACGCCCAGCGGGACGGTCCTCCGCAGGACCGGACATACAGAGCCGCGGCCGCACTCCTCCAGCTGGCGCAGGAGGGCTTCCTTCTCAGCCTTCCGGTGTCGCAGGAAGTCCCTGCAGGGGACAGAGGAACGCCTGTAAGGATGGACATAACCGACTGCGGGGCCCAAAATGTAATGGAAGTGACCAAGCAACGACCCAAAACACCTGAAAGTGACTCATCAACAGAAAGTGACCTGACCAACAGGAAGTGACCCACAATTAACTGTCTGCCATTGACAACGAAGGATTTCCAAATCATTTAATCTGGGAAAACTTAATTTTCAGTTCCATTAACGACACTAGACATCCTCAAATTGATTCAATGTGTAATCAGGAAGAAAAATGCCCCAAAATTAATCGAATGTCGACAGTAAGTGACGCCTGGGAGAGCAAAGAGACTCACCGACGGAGGTACTTGCAAATCATGACAGCCACGTTCTCGCAGTTCTTCTTTGTCGGGCAGAAAACCAGGCAGGAATGTTGGGGGATCACCTCCGTCACCAGCGCCACGATGTGGTCTGGATCCGCCTTCTGCATGGCGCTCGAGTACTAAGCGCAAACGGACGCACGCAAGTGCCTTGTCATTACTTGGGATTGAGCTTTCGATCATTTTAGCAGTCGATTAATCTATAAAATAGTTCGGACAGATAATCGAGTACTTAATCGGACAAGGAACATTTAATGCATTGCAGAATGACTTTTAGGAAATGTAAAACAAAGGCTTGCCAAGATTGCAATTTCAAAAGAGCATTAAATGAGATTACAAAAAAAAATCCAGAGTGTTTCTTCAAACTATGTAAAATTGCACTTTCATTTAAAAATGAATTAAAATAGACGTGCTTAGCCACAAACTGTATTAAAAAATAATAATTAATGAGAACCTAGGTACAACAAGAGAACAATTGGCTAACTTTTACAGCAAAAGTCCGCTAGCTCAAATGCTATAAACTGCTAAAGTTTTTTTTTTTTTTTTTTTTTTACAATGCTCTTCAGAAATCGTTCAAACTCATATTCCCACCAAAAAAAAAAAAAACAAAACGGCTAAACATACCTATGAACTAAATTACGAAAGCATAAAAAAACATTAGCTTTAACAAAAAAAAAAAACTTATGTTGGTCTTAACAGGGAGCAGCTGGATTTACTCAACACTTTCAAAACAAACCATTACACAGCTACTCTAATTAAACAAATACTCGAAGCAGCAAAATTTGATTCCGAGCTTTTTTCTAATTGAATTACTCGAGTTTAGGGCTGCAGCTATCGATTACTGGTTGAATAATCGATGAACTAGTTAGTTCAAATGATCTAGTCATCGGATAAGGAACATAAAAAAATTAAAATACCTGAGCTGAGCCTCAAATGGTATAAAAAATACATGAGGATCTAAGTACAACAAAAGAACAATGGGCTAACTTACATAGCAAAAGTCTGCTAGCTTAAATGCTATAAAATGCCATTTTTTATATACAATGTTCTTTGAAAAATGGTTCAACCACATATTGCAAGAAAATACGGCTAAATGTCCCTTTAAACTGAATTACAAATGCATTAAAAAAACATTAGCTCAAAAAAAAAAAAAAAAAAAAAAAAAAAAAAAAAAAAAAACTTATGTTGGTCTTAACAGGGAGCAGCTGGATTCAGCCATGTGAAATGAGTTATGTCATATTCCTGGTTGTCACTGGAGGGCAGTGTATACACCCAAATCAATAAAACTAAATGCAAACACTTTCAAAACAAACCATTACAACGCCACTCTGATTAAACGAATACTCGAAGCAGCAAAATTTGTTTTAAAACTTTTTATATTGTCTTTGTATATTCTCTTTTTAATAAATATCTTAAGTGAAAAAACAAAAAGGAAAATAAAAATAAACTTTACAAATTTTGAAATAATTTGCAGTAAAATTAGCTTATTTTTCTTGATTTTTTCCCCCCAAGTGGGTTAAATTTTCAGATATTCTTCATTTGTATTATTAAAGATTTATTTTCTAATTAGAAAACAGTAAGTATTCCACTTTTTTTTAATTATTTCAAGTGTAAACCCAAAAAGGAAAAAAATAAAAGTAAATATGCATGCTTCATTTAGTTTTGAGAGATATCACTCTGGCTGTCCGTCCAAAATTGAAATGGGATTGAACGTCAGTCGCCGTCAATGGCACTGAAACACGACAGCCCTCCTGGTTAAAATACTTTAAACCCACGTACCTTCAACTCCACCCGACGACACAAACGAAAAGAGTCTTCCTCTTTGGAGTCAACCTCATAGATGCCGTCGCCCAGTTTCACGTACTCCTTCAGGCGCACCTGAAGGCGTTGTGAGATGAACCAACGATTTGGAAGCGCTACATATAGCGACTTACCGGTCGGAAGTCGTCGTGGTAGTTCTCGGCCTTGAGAAAGGTCTGCAGATCGCCGATGTTCCCTAAGGTGGCGCTCATGCCGACGATCTGCGTGCCGGCTGAAAAAAGAGCCGACGCGTGACACGACGCCGCGTGGTGGGCGTGGCGTGATGATGTCACACTCACGGCTTAGCCGCAACACTTTGGACAAGGTGATCTCCAGCAAAGCTCCTCGGCTGCCCTCGCCCAGCATGTGCAACTGCAACGGCAAACATTGCATTTCTACACCACGATGGCGGCCTTTGAGGGTGGCAGCGATCGAATGACGTCTATTGCCGTAAATGGCAGCCAATGAGTTAAAGTAAAAATATGTAAGTTTGGTGGCCGAAAATGGCACTACAACCAGGACCAAAATATTGATGCTGACAAAATCCTCTTTCTTCCCCTTTTGGCTGCCAGATAAGTACTTTGCAATGGAGGATCAAGCTGTGGTATCATACCATTGATACCAATGTTACCTTTCAATAAGAAACTACAAAAAGCAATTTCTATAGAATTTCTATAGAAATAGAAATATAGAAATTGCATGGGTAGCTTTGCTATGCTGGTCGGTATACAGTACCTTTAGTAAAATTACATTCAAGTACACACCCTTGTAGCACGCGCATACACAAGTGCACGTACTTGTACCACGCGCAAGTGCACGCACTTGTAGCACGCGCAAGTGCAGCACGCTAAAGTGCACGCACTTGTAGCACGCGCAAGTGCAAGCACAAGTGCACGCACTTGTAGCACGTGCACTTATAGCACGTGCAAGTGCAAACACAAGTGCACTCACTTGTAACACGCGCACTTGTAACACGCGCACTTGTAGCACGCTCAAGTGCAGCACGCTCAAGTGTAGCACGCTCAAGTGCGCGCACTTGTAGCAGGCGCAAGTCCAAGCACAAGTGCACACACTTGTAGCACGCGCACTCGTAGCAGGCGCAAGTGCTCGTGCTCGTAGCAGGCGCAAGTGCTCGTACTCGTAGCAGGCGCAAGTGCTCGTACTCGTAGCAGGCGCAAGTGCAAGTGCTCGTAGCAGGCGCAAGTGCATGTGCTCTTAGCAGGCGCAAGTGCACGTGCTCTTAGCACGCGCAAGTGCTCGTGCTCGTAGCAGGCGCAAGTGCTCGTACTCGTAGCAGGCGCAAGTGCTCGTACTCGTAGCAGGCGCAAGTGCACGTGCTCGTAGCAGGCGCAAGTGCATGTGCTCTTAGCAGGCGCAAGTGCACGTGCTCTTAGCACGCGCAAGTGCACGTGCCCGTAGCACGCGCAAGTGCACGTGCTCGTAGCACGCGCAAGTGCACGTGCTTGTAGTCCAAGTACACAGAAATACACTTGCTGTTAGTCCAAATACATGGGAGTACAAATACTTGTAGTACAAGTACACACAGTTGCAGTACATGTACACGCATGCACAGGTACTTGTGGTAAACGCACGCACAGGTACTTGTGGTACACGCAAGCACACGTACTTGTGGTACACGCAAGCACACGTTACTTGCGGTACACGCAAGCACACGGTACTTGCAGTACATGTACACGCAAGTACACATTACCTGCAGTACAAGTGCACACAAATATACGTTACTTGCTGTACAAGTACACGTAAACTTGCAGTACGCGCAAGTACAAGTACACACAATTACACATATTGTTGTTTAAGTACACACGAAAACATGTAACCTACTTGTTGTACAAGTACATGTAAGTACAAGTACTTGTAGTACAAGTAACCATAGGTCAGTGGAATGAAGTACATGTATAGTGCAAGTGCACGGCGTGTCCTTGTCTTATACGTGCAACCTTAGTTGACGAAGCCTACACAGCTCTGGCATCCTGGACAAAGAGAGAACTATCTAGTAATTGGCTGACTGGTGGAGGGAGGGCTGGAGATCCGTTATAAATGTGCTGAGTATCAACTTTTAAAATGGGAAAATCTGGGCTTCAACCATTGAAAACAAAACAAGTTTTTTAAAATGTATATTTGAATATTAGGGTCATGTAATGAACAATTGAAGTGCTAAGCTTACATACTGTTCCTTTAATGCAGAACGGAAAACGTGCAAAAAGGGGCTGACATATGGATGTGTTTGAAGGATTTCAGACTGACCTCATCAACCACGAGCAGTCCAACGCAGCGCAGCGAATCCTCCTCGATTAGCGCGTTGACGAGGGCGTGCGCTTTCTCGATGGTGGCCACGTAAAGCGAGCGCCGCCCCCTTCGTTTGACTGGAGGGAAGCGCCCCCTGCTGCCCGCGTACTCCTCAACCAGGAAGTCCAGCTCCAGCCCCAAAGCCGCCAGAGCGCGGACCTAAACGACAGAAATCCATCTGATTCACACAGCTCTACTGATACTTTTTGGTCATTTTTCTCTACCCCCCTCCCCCCAAAAAACAAAAACTTTTTTATTCTAATTGCCCAAAAACCAACTAAAAATTACAAGTGCGCCAAAATCAACAGTGACCCATAAATGCTCCAGAATCAACAGAAAGTTATCAAAATGTACAGGAAATGACCCAAAATATACAGACAGTTACACGGAAATGCCCCAAAAATCATCATCAAAGTGACTCAAAATCAACAGACAGCTAGCCGTAAATGCTACAGAAAAACCGAAAGCGACCCAAAATCAATACGAAGTGACCCCGGAAATGCCCCAAAATAAACAGGAAGCGGCCAATAAACAGGAAGTCTTCTGGAAATGGCCTAAAATTATCCAAATGACCAGGAAAGTACTCCCGAATTCCTCAAAACATGCAGGACGTGACCCAAAACTAGCGCCACCAGTGGAAGTAACCCAAAAATGCCCCAAAATTAATAGAAAAGGACCCAAAATTGACAAGAAGTGACCCATGGAAGTTCAGTGGGCATTTTCTCTCTTTCCTTTTTTCCCCTTCCCTGAAATGGCATTTACCTTCTCTTGGACTAGGGCGACGTACGGCAAGACGAAGACGCAGTTGTTGTTCCTGCAAAGAAGCTCGCGGATCATCAGGAGCTCGGCCACCAAAGTTTTGCCGCCGCTGGTGGGAAGCGTGTAGATTAAATTCCTCCTCCGGGACAGGCAATCCAGACGTAAGCACGTCTCCTGCCACGCTAGCAACAGGCACATTAGCCAATTAGAATACAAGAACTCATTTAAAAGCTGCAAAATACACATAAAACTTACTCAGACTTTAGTCAAACTCTATTCAAATATTTCGTTTAGCTCAAGAAAAACACTGGATGGCAATATTTAGTCACAATATACAAACTATCAGCGGTCTCGTACGTTGTGAAGACAGCACTGAAATTAACGTGAATCACAATAGATTCAGTCTAAAAAAATAAACAAAAAAACAGGGAACTAGGGTCAGTCGAGGGGCAAAACGCACTCATTGGCTTGATGTATCATTAATGTAAAACTCTCCATTGACACCTTGTGGTGTATTTACAGTGCCTTGCAAAAGTATTCGGCCCCCTTGAACCTTGCAACCTTTCGCCACATTTCAGGCTTCAAACAAAGATATAAAATTTTAATTTTTTGTCAAGAATCAACAACAAGTGGGACACAATCATGAAGTGGAACAAAATTTATTGGATAATTTAAACTTTTTTAACAAATAAAAACTGAAAAGTGGGCGTGCAATATTATTCGGCCCCCTTGCGTTAATACTTTGTAGCGCCACCTTTTGCTCCAATTACAGCTGCAAGTCGCTTGGGGTATGTTTCTATCAGTTTTGCACATCGAGAGACTGACATTCTTGCCCATTCTTCCTTGCAAAACAGCTCGAGCTCAGTGAGGTTGGATGGAGAGTCTTTGTGAACAGCAGTCTTCAGCTCTTTCCACAGATTCTCGATTGGATTCAGGTCTGGACTTTGACTTGGCCATTCTAACACCTGGATACGTTTATTTTTCAACCATTCCATTGTAGATTTGGCTTTATGTTTTGGATCATTGTCCTGTTGGAAGATAAATCTCCGTCCCAGTCTCAGGTCTTGTGCAGATACCAACAGGTTTTCTTCCAGAATGTTCCTGTATTTGGCTGCATCCATCTTCCCGTCAATTTTAACCATCTTCCCTGTCCCGGCTGAAGAAAAGCAGGCCCAAACCATGATGCTGCCACCACCATGTTTGACAGTGGGGATGGTGTGTTCAGGGTGATGAGCTGTGTTGCTTTTACGCCAAACATATCGTTTTGCATTGTGGCCAAAAAGTTCAATTTTGGTTTCATCTGACCTGAGCACCTTCTTCCACATGTTTGGTGTGTCTCCCAGGTGGCTTGTGGCAAACTTTAAACGAGACTTTTTATGGATATCTTTGAGAAATGGCTTTCTTCTTGCCACTCTTCCATAAAGGCCAGATTTGTGCAGTGTACGACTGATTGTTGTCCTATGGACAGACTCTCCCACCTCAGCTGTAGATCTCTGCAGTTCATCCAGAGTGATCATGGGCCTCTTGGCTGCATCTCTGATCAGTTTTCTCCTTGTTTGAGAAGAAAGTCTGGAAGGACGGCCGGGTCTTGGTAGATTTGCAGTGGTCTGATGCTCCTTCCATTTCAATATGACGGCTTGCACCGTGCTCCTTGAGATGTTTAAAGCTTGGGAAATCTTTTTGTATCCAAATCCGGCTTTAAACTTCTCCACAACGGTATCTTGGACCTGCCTGGTGTGTTCCTTGGTTTTCATAATGCTCTCTGCACTTTAAACAGAACCCTGAGACTATCACAGAGCAGGTGCATTTATACGGAGACTTGATTACACACAGGTGGATTCTATTTATCATCATCGGTCATTTAGGACAACATTGGATCATTCAGAGATCCTCACTGAACTTCTGGAGTGAGTTTGCTGCACTGAAAGTAAAGGGGCCGAATAATATTGCACGCCCCACTTTTCAGTTTTTTATTTGTTAAAAAAGTTGAAATTATCCAATAAATGTTGTTCCACTTCACGATTGTGTCCCACTTGTTGTTGATTCTTGACAAAAAAATTAAATTTCATATCTTTATGTTTGAAGCCTGAAATGTGGCGAAAGGTTGCAAGATTCAAGGGGGCCGAATACTTTTGCAAGGCACTGTAAATCACAACCTTACCTGGTTAGAGTGACTGTGAAGTACGGTAGCAAGGCCTAGCAAGGCCTGCAACGTCAACTATGACGAGCTACTAGTTTTTTTTATTTAAAATTTTACAAAATTAATGTAAACGAAAACATAAATAGGGTTTTAATATCAAATTATTATTATTACTCGTACCAACATTTATCTTTTAAGAACTACATATCTTTTTATCTGTGTTTCCCTTTAAATACCCCAAAATAACTATCCAAAAAGTCCAAAAGTATTGTATTTTGTTTAATGATGGGAGATACACTGCCCTATGTTGGCAGTGTTGGGTCTGGCTGGACTGTCGCCTTATGACTGAGGAGCAGACTCTTGTCAAACATGAATAAAGGACAGCTGGCTCTGGTTTGGCCTGCACAAGGCCGTAAGTTGTTTCAGCTAATTTATGTTTGTGTATGCATTTGTAATTAAGTTTACAGATACCGTTTGTTGAGTTACATGTGCGCGATTTGCTATGATAATTGTAAATATGTTAGCATTCATAGCATTTAAGCTAATAAAAAAGTAAAAAAATAATATAAAGAGAATGGCTACGACAACTCAAAGAAGTAAATTTTCATAAAAAATTACTCAACTAAATGTGAGGGAGTACATGTAAGTATCTGGACATGTCATGTTAAGTGAGTACACGTGACGTGAGTACTCACCGTAGAGGCTTCGTATTCCCCTGAGCGTGAAGAGGAGCTCTCGGACTTTGCTGGGCAGCCCGAAAAACGGCCCCAGGTCGTCAGCGCGCGCCTCCACGGCCTCGGCGGCGTCGCCCACCCGGCTGCTAAGCACCGCCTCTTTCATGGCCACCGTTCGAGAAAGTCCAGTGGCCGCCGCCGCGTTACATCGCAGCGCCGTCTTCATACGCTCACTCACGCTCCTCCTGGCCTCGCCTGAGACGGACGGCAGCAAACGGTCACGTTCGGGCGGCACTTACGCCGACGGACGTCCTATCTTCGACATTGATGGAAAGACATTAACTCGTCGGCCCTCGGTTCAAAGGGCGCGTACGGCTACTGCCGTCGACGGAACTGAAACGTCATCGTCCGCATTTGATCGCGGCTCAGTTGGCGATTTGTGGCGCAGCCCTACTTTGCACTTTGCGCTTCTTGGGCTCCTGGCAGTCATCATGCGGTGGCGGCGGGTCGGCCGAGGCTAGCGCGTCGGCCTGTTCCAGCTTGGCCAGCAGGGACGAGTCCTCCAGGAGACTGTCGTAGTCTCCGAACAAGTCCTCGCTGTCACTGCACTGATCAACAAGGAGACAAGAGTGTGAATTGAGGATGTCCCCCCACATTTGATCAAGACGACGTAATGACCCCTGATATAGCATATCATTAATTGGGTTCATATTCGTGAGAAACGTAGTCCAGAGTCCCATTCACCCAATCTGTTTGGTCTTCCCGAGAAAAAACAGTGTACATGCAGGTTATGCTGTTATATTGTCCCTACCAATGTTGAGACCAAACCTACGCCATTTATATTTGTATATTAGCCTGTTTGTACTTTTACTTTTTTAGGGCTCAAAAAGACCCCTTATGATGAGCAACATAAATGAACTCCAGTTTCCCTTGCCCGGACGCGGGTTACCGGGGCCCCCCTCTGGAGCCAGGCCTGGAGGTGGGGCTCGAAGGCAAGCGTCTGGTGGCCGGGCTCAGCCTGAAAAGGCAACGTGGGTTCCCCTTCCCATGGGCTCACTACCTGTGGGAGGGGCCAAAGGGGTCGGGTGCGTAGGGAGTTGGGCGGCAGCCAAAGGCGGGGGCCTTGGCGGTCCGACCCCCAGCTGGAGAAGCTCACTCTTGGGACATGATGTGACCTCTCTGGCAGGGAAGGAGCCTGAGCTGGTGTGTGAGGCAGAGAAGTTCCGACTAGATATAGTCGGACTCTCCTCCACACACAGCTTGGGTTCTGGTAACAATCCTCTCGAGAGGGGTTGGACTCTCTTCCACTCTGGAGTTGCCCATGGTGAGAGGCGCCGGGCAGGTGTGGACATACTTATTGCCCCCCGGCTTGGCGCCTGTGCATTGGGATTTACCCCGGTAGACGAGAGGGTAGCCTCCCTCCGCCTTCGGGTGGGGGGACGGGTTCTAACTGTTGTTTGCGCTTATGCACCGAACAGCAGCTCAGAATACCCACCCTTTTTGGAGTCCTTGGAGGGTGTGCTAGAGAGCGCCCCCTCTGGGGACTCCCTTGTTCTCCTCGGGGACTTCAACGCTCACGTGGGCAATGACAGTGAGACTTGGAGGGGCGTGATTGGGAGGAACGGCCCCCCTGATCAGAACCCGAGTGGTGTTCTGTTATTGGACTTCTGTGCCCGTCACGGTTTGTCTATAACGAACACCATGTTCAAACATAGGGGTGTCCATATGTGCACTTGGCACCAGGACACCCTGGGCCGCAGTTCGATGATCGACTTTGTAATCGTGTCATCGGACTTGCAGCCGCATGTTTTGGACACTCGGGTGAAGAGAAGTGGAGCTGTCAACTGATCACCATCTGGTGGTGTGTTGGCTCCGATGGCGGGGGAAGATGCTGGCCAGACCTGGCAGGCCCAAACGTATTGTGAGGGTCTGCTGGGAACATCTGGCAGAATCCCCTGTCAGAAAGAGTTTCAACACCCACCTCCGGCAGAACTTCTTCCTTGTCCCGGGGGAGGTGGCGGACATTGAGTCCAAGTAGGCCATGTTCCGCACCTCCATTGTTGAGGCGGCCAATCAGAGCTGTGGCCGTAAGGTGGTTGGTGCCTGTCGTGGCGGCAATCCCCGAACCCGCTGGTGAACACCAGCGGTAAGGGATGCCGTCAAGCTGAAGAAGGAGGCCTATCGGGCCTTTTTGGCCTGTGGGAGTCCGGAGGCAGCTGACAGGTACCGGCTGGCCAAGCGGACTGCGGCATCGGCGGTCGCCGAGGCAAAAACTCGGACATGGGAGGAGTTCGACGAGGCCATGGAAAACGACTTCCAGACGGCTTCGAGGAAATTCTGGTCCACCATCCGGCGAATGAAGAGAGGAAAGCAGTGCACCATTAACACTGTGTATAGTGAAGATGGTGTACCGCTGACCTCGACTCGGGACGTCGTGAGCCGGTGGGGAGAATACTTCGAAGCCCTCCTCAATTCTACCGACACGCCTTCCTTTGAGGAAGCAGAGTCTGGGGACTCCGAGGTGGCCTCTTCGATCTCTGGGGTTAAAGTCACTGAAGTGGT
Source organism: Corythoichthys intestinalis (assembly GCF_030265065.1). Classification (NCBI taxonomy): domain Eukaryota; kingdom Metazoa; phylum Chordata; class Actinopteri; order Syngnathiformes; family Syngnathidae; genus Corythoichthys; species Corythoichthys intestinalis. The sequence continues at coordinate 4,100,408 of NC_080411.1, forward strand.
TGGAAAGCTCCTCGGTGGCAAGGCCCCGGGGGTAGATGAGATCCGCCCGGAGATCCTAAAGGCTCTGGATGTTGTAGGGGTGTCGTGGCTGACACGTCTCTACAACATCGCGTGGACATCGGGGACAGTGCCTCTGGATTGGCAGACCGAGGTCGTGGTCCCCCTTTTTAAGAAGGGGGACTGGAGGGTGTGTTCCAAATATAGAGGGATCACACTCCTCAGCCTCCCTGGTAAAGTCTATTCAGGGGTGCTGGAGAGGAGAGTCCGCCGAGAAGTCGAATCTCGGATTCAGGAGGAGCAGTGTGGTTTTCGTCCCGGCCATGGAACAGTGGACCAGCTCTACACCCTCGGCAGGGTCCTCGAGGGTGCATGGGAGTTCGCCCAATCAGTCCACATGTGTTTTGTGGATCTGGAGAAGGCGTTCGACCGTGTGCCTCGGGGAGTTCTGTGGGGGGTGCTCCGGGAGTACGGGGTACCGAGCCCCTTGGTAAGGGCTGTTAGGTCCTTGTACGACCGGTGTCAGAGTTTGGTGCGCATTGCCGGTAGTAAGTCGAATTCGTTCCCAGTGAGGGTTGGACTCCGCCAAGGCTGCCCTTTGTCACCGATTTTGTTCATAATTTTTATGGACAGAATTTCTAGGCGCAGCCGAAGCGTCGAGGGGGTCCGGTTTGGTTACCTCAGCATTGAATCTCTGCTTTTTGCAGATGATGTAGTGCTGTTGGCTTCATCAAGCCGTGACCTCCAACTCTCACTGGAGCAGCTGAGTGTGAAGCGGTTAGGATGAAGATCAGCACCTCCAAATCCGAGACCATGGTCCTTAGTCGGAAAAGGGTGGAGTGCCCTCTCCGGGTCGGGAATGAGCTCCTGCCCAAAGTGGAGGAGTTCAAGTATGTTGGGGTCTTGTTCACGAGTGACGGTAGGAGGGGGCGGGAGATCGACAGGCGAATCGGTTGTTGTCTCTCGGCTGGCCTGGGAACGCCTTGGGATCCCGCCGGAGGAGCTGGTTGAAGGGGCTGGGGAGAGGGAAGTCTGGGCTTCCCTGTTAAAGCTGCTGCCCCCGCGACCCGACCCCGGAACAAGCGGAAGATAATGGATGGATGTACTTTTATGTGGTGCACTTCATGGCAAAGCTCTAAATCTCGTTGTAGTAGTCTGTGTAATGACAATAAAGGCTTTCTACTCTGCTCTTAAAATCAAATGGACTTGCATGCAAAAAATGTCCCCATATTTCTAGATCATGGACTTGGAATCATCATGTCGTTCTGAAACACAAATCATTACATGATATATTTATCATACCTCAGCGTGTTGTTTGTCATTCATCATGTTGAAGGACTTTCCCCTCCTTTTTTCTTCTTTCACGTCATCATTTGGAATGGCTTGGGTGCACGTGAGCAGCAAGAAGCTCCGTGCTCCAAACAAAAGCAAGCTAACGAGATAAAAACATGTCTAATAGCTGATACTGGTCAGTTATTGTTGTTGACGTTTTACGTGATGGTAAAGCGCAGAGTACGAGTACGACTTTTAGTCGCATTCAAAATAAAAGAATGTTTCTACAACTATACCGTCTTTTAACTTGCTTAGCAGCCACAAACCTTTACCTGCGAAACATTTAGCGTTACAAAATGTTCATTTAATTTGTTGTTTGGGTTTTGTGAAACTATAAAAACACAAAGGCGTCGAGCTGTTTAGCGTAGCGAGAGGAAAATCGGCTGCCTGAGTGGCTCAGGCTCACTTCTGGGTTGATTTGTTGCCGGTTCAGGGTTGCCAGATCGGGAAGCCATTTTCCAGCCCAATAAAACTCGCCCCGTTCAATAAAAATTAGGCCAAATGATATGTAGATTTGTGTCTTTATTATTAAATAAATTTAAAAAAGTGTTTGAATGCAAAAATAAATTTGGGACTAAAAAAAAAAAAAAAAAAAAAAAAAAAAAAAGCATTTGAAAATTATTTTTCTGTGAATTGTTTTTTTTTTTTTTTTTTGGAAGTTTTTTGTTTGTTTTTTTTTTAATTGAAACTTTTTTGATTGAAGTAATGTTGTTTTGCGTTTGGGCCGCATTTTGGCCCAGACATTTGTGTCTTTATTGTTCAATCAAAAAATAAGTGTCTTTTAACAAACAAAATATTTTCAAAAGAAAAATTACTTTAATAAAAAATAAATAATTTCAATCAAAAAAGCCGCCTCAATAAAACAAAGTGAATGCAAAAAAATTTGAGACAAAAAAGCATCTAAAAATATTATTCTTTGAATGTTTTTTTTTTTTTTTTTTTTTTTTTTTTTTAAGTAATGTTTTGCATTTGGGCCACATTTGGGCTCGGACATTTGTGTCTTTATTATTCATTCAAAAAAGTTGCTATAAACAAACAAACAAAAATTCAAAAGAAAAAAATTACTTCAAACAAACAAAAAAAATTCAATCATATAAAAAGTTTTTGAGTGCCAAAAAATATTTGCATTTGAACACTTAATTTTTCATTGAAAATGTATTCTTTGATTGAAGCAATCCTTTTTATGTTTGGGCCATATTATGAGTAGGACATTTGCGTCTAAATTATTCCAGCCTAAAAAAACGTTGCATCAACCGAAGAGATTAATTATTTGCAAAAAATAAAATTGCCTCCCCTAAAAATAATATATCTAATTTTTTAATATTATTTTTATTCTATAAAAAAAAAAAATTTTTTTTTGATTGAAGTGCAAAATGTTTTCAAGTCACTTTTTTAAGTGGAAAAATTTTGAACGCACTTTTTTTGATTGAATCATTTTGACACAAATGTTGCAATTTGCTATTGGTCAGACATGTTTGAGTGACAAGTGGCTACACCAACGGCGTATTTCTGAAAAGCCTGAAGCATCATGCCTACTACTTGTCGGGCCGCCCCAAGCCATCAGCTCGAGCCCCAGCCGAAAATAGCGCGCCTCAGGCGGACAATGGGCCCCCTCGCCGGCTTGCCGTACTATTACAACAAAAAAAGTCCAACAGTTACTACGAGAAAAAGTATTACCTAACATAGCAGCAGTGTTGTTAATAACGGCGTTACAATATAACGGCGTTACTAACGGCGTTATTTTTTTCAGTAATGAGTAATCTAATTAATTACTTTTCTCATCTTGGCAACGCCGTTACCGTTACTGAGGCGGGAAAGGCGTGCGTTACTATGCGTTACTAAGTTGGTTGAATAAAAAAAAAGCCTTGAGAGAAACGGACTCACGGGGACGAGAGCAGAGCAGTAGTGGGGAAGACGCCGTTGCAACCGCGATGCTAGGTGGCTCCAATAATACCTGACTGCAGCCATAGCCGACAAACTACGCCCACATGACACGGTAGATATCATATTATAGAACTAGATGCAGATGACAGACACTGCTGCATTGCGAACATGTTTTAAGGACTACATGCGTTTGTAAACAGCCGCCATCTTAAAGCAGTAGACCTCTCAGGAAGGCCCTGATGTAGAGATCCTTCCTAGCTAACCTAAGTAATTTTTTTTAAATCTAAAATGCTCCTAAATCGGCAAAATCTTAACTTAAATCTATCTTTAAATGATGAAACAGTTTTAAAACTTACACATGTTTAAAGTAGACAGAAGGGAACTAATGCAATAACGGGAGAAATTTTAACAACTTTAACGATTGATTCACAACTTTAAATGACTTCCACACATAGCAAAGGTTACTAGCTAGTTATCGCAATACCCTTGTGTCTAGTTAAGTGGAGGGTAAAGAATTGGGCTTGGGCCAACTGTCCCCCAAACCCTTTAAGCTTCACATTGTGTGACCTGTTTTTTTTTTGTTTTTTGCTTTTTTTTTTTTTTTTGGAGAAAAAAAAAATATCACTAGTTACTTTGCCAAGTAACTAATTACTCTTACATTCAGGTAACTGAGTTACTAACGCAATTACTTTTTGGGAGAAGTAATTTGTAACTGTAATTAATTACTTTTTTTAAGTAAAATTAACAACACTGCATAGCAGTAATGTTGTACCTTACCTCCAAATCAGAAATGACATGCAGTTCAGCGCTCATGCACTGTGAGGCGCTAAAATCCTTGTTCAGTAACTGTTGTGGACTTCATCCAAGTTCAACAATTAAAACTAATCAAAACGTTTCCTTCCAAAACCGTCGAGCATTGTCAAAAGTAGCCTAAATTTGATCAACCCAACCAATGCATTACTCTTCCGCCGTCAGTCTTTGAAAATAGCCCAATTGAGCTTGAAGCCACCCAATCTGGCAACGCCGGCTGGAGACTGTCTTTTCCCATCCGGCAAAAACACAATTTCAGCTCACACTCGTGTTTTTTGTTTAAGTCTGTAGGAAAAAAAAAAAAGTATTGTAATTGTATTAAACAAAAGCATATATCAGTACAAACATTAGAAACAAAAACAGTAGAAAAACAGCAACGAAATCGAGAGAGTGACGAAATCCGGCAAAAGAAACCGCGCAGGAAGTGAATGAGTATAGCTTCCGGTTCAACGTGAGGTCAAAATGCTCCCTTTGAATGGAACCCCTCGTTTGTTATTTTCAGTCTTTTGTCGACTCCGAAACCCTAATAAGTCTGCAGGTAAACTTTTTCCTCTTCCTAAATGTCAACCTTTATTGACCCGCGCTATTGCTAACGCTAACCCTTCGACATGTTGTTCTTGCAGCGTTGACGAGCGTGGCGTCCTTGCGCGAGCCGGTAAGTTGACGTTGAACGCCATTCGAGCCCTGGACGTAATATGTCTCACATCACTGTCATTCCCGTCACCAGCTCGTCAACATTGATAATCCATACGAGGAGCCGCGGAAAGGTTGCGTGCTTTGCGACGTGACCGTCGACTTCAAGAACGTTCAGGTGTCTTTGATGCAGAAACGTTAATCGTTTTGTTTTTCAAAGTCAAAGCAAAGTACATTCAGTTACTAAACATTTGCTTTGCGTATAGCTTTTGTCGCAGTTCATCTCGCCGCACACGGGACGGATATACGGACGCCACCTTACTGGTAAGCCCCTCCCACAAGTGACGTTTTGTACGGATCCACCAACATTTCACAAAAACATTCCCATAAAAAAAAAAAATCCCATTTATTTTCATTGGCTCCATTCATTTCCAATGGTGAAAATATGACCCCAAATCAACTGAGAGTGACCTAAAAAGCCCCAAATCAACAGGAAATTGATCAAAATATACCAAAAAAATGACCCCGGGGTGCCCCAAAATGTGCCCGAAGTGACCCCAAGTACTCTAAAATGAACAAGAAAGTGACCCATTAACCCTTTATTGGCAACTGTATCACATTTGATACACCTAAAATTTCCTGATTTTGAGACCAATTCAGAATTTTGACAATTCTTTTTGAGAAAAAAAAAAAGATGGATGATGGAAGTCAACACATGCATCTCAGGTTCCTTGAGAAAAACACAGAATTTAGCAAGGGTTATAGATATCAGAGCGCTTATTACAAATATTCAATTGGACTTTTCTTTTAAAAAATTTGGGAAAAAAGGTTTCATTAGGACCTTCATTTTTAAGGTTTGGGATTATCTGATAAATGCTTCATGTTGCAGGTATTTAAGGGTTAACCCAATTCCTTTAAACTGGAAAGACTGGCTGTGGATGCTCATTTTTCAGTGCTATTGATGGTGCTTCTAGACATCCAATCCGTTTTGACTGGTTGGTGCGAAATGAATGAACAAACATTCATTCACCCAACAGTCAAAATTGACCAAAAAAGGCTCCAAAATCTAGGTTGTGACCGTGGAATGCCCAAAAATGTGCAGAAAGTGACCTGCAAGTATCCTAAAATTAACAAGGAAGTGACCCGAAATTAGTGCTGCAACGATTAACTCGAGTAATTCAGTTAGAAAAAAGGATTCGAATTAAAGTTTGCTGCTTCGAGTATTCGTTTAATTAAAGTGTTAAATAGCAAAAATCCGCAACTTAAATGCTACAAAATGCTTTGGTAACACTTTATAATAACTATCCGTTTTACTAGTTAATAGATCATTAGTAAACTGTTGTTAAATGATTTATTGTTGATTTGTGAAGTATTTGTTAAGTTTGTTAAGCATTTACAGGGTGTTCTTAACCTGAAACACAGTTTGTGTAGAAATGTTTTTGTGTGTAACGTTTGGCATTTCTATCTTTTCAGGTTAAGAAATGCCCTTCACTTCAAAAGAAAAGGCATTTTGATGAGGCATTTTGTAGGCAGCGCTCATGTTGCACATTTATGAAAATCTGCCATAGAACCAACAAATATTTGTACTTTTCTTTGTATATTTAACCAATAGAACTTATGACCTTCAACATAAAGTGTATATAGTTTTATTAAGATCCATCAACTAGCATGGCCATTTAGAATGGGGTCAACAATATTGGAACACCCTGTAAATGCTTAACATACAGTTAACAAATACTTCACAAATCAACAATAAATCATTTATCAACAGTTTACTAATGATCTATTAACCAGTAAAACGGATAGTTATTATAAAGTGTTCCCAATGCTTTTTTATTTTTAACAGTGGTCTTAACAAATGGTTCAAACAAATATTCCCACAAAAAACTGCTAAATATACTTATGTACTAAATTACATTAGCTCAAATAAAAACTTATGTTGATCTTAACAGGGAGCAGCTGGATTCAGCCATGTGAAATGAGTTGTCATATTCACTGTTGCCACTAGAGGGAAGTGTATCCACCCAAATCAAACTAAATGCAAACACTTTCAAAACAAACCGTTACGCCACTTTTTAAACAAATACTCGAAGGAGCAAAATTTACTTTGAATCTTTTCTAAGCGAATTACTCGAGTTAATCAGTAAAGGGAAGACTTGTGTAGCTTAGGAATTTACCACTAAAGTGCATGCACGCACAGCACATGGACTTATTTGTGTGTGTTACCTGTAGGTTAGCCAGTGAAGAGCAGCCTTCAGCCTGTTGTAGCACATGGCAATGGAACTTTTGTACCTTCTGTTCATTTCAGGCTTGTGTGGACGCAAACAGAAAGAAATCTCTAAAGCCATCAAGAAGGCACACTCCATGGGTAGGTTCATTCACCCCCTCCGCTTTGAACAGATCATGAAAATGAATCACTAATTACCAAAACAAATAGAAATTTATATATGAAAATCGAGGTACAGGAAATTTATCACTTACTTGTCAGTAAACTTTTTAAACATTACAAGACAATGACAACCCTTTAGAAGGCAATCATTGAACTCATTGGCTGCCATTTCCCTTTTTTTTTTTTTAAATAAAAAAAAAAGTAAATTAAAAAACAGTACATTATTTAGCCAAGTTTTTATACATTTTGACATCTGTCACTGTCAATGGTGGCGAATGTGTTAACACAGAAGGAAAAAGTTTTGTAAATCGGTCAAATGTTGGTCTTTATTGTCCACACAAATGGACAAAATTGAAATATAAATAGGAAATATTTGGGCTGAAAATGATTTCGTGTGTGTTTAGGTTTCATGTCGGTGACCCACAAACATCCCGAGTTCATGCGTGACCCCAACATCTGCGGCATCAAACATGTGGATTAGCCCCGCCTCCTCTTTTCTGTTATTGGACAATAAATGTCTGTCGGAACTGGTTTGTCATTTTCTCGGCGGGGGGCGGAGCTTCACATGGGCCACGGGGCGGGCGTCCAGCGTCAGCGTGTTCGTGGCAAAGATCGGCGAGTGGGTGAAGAGCGCTCGGACTGCCAGCTGGAGGCAGTAGTTCCTTTTGGGCACAGGAGGGCCCTCTGTTGGAAGCAAACGGGATGTGCATTTCATTATCTGTCGACAATAATTCATATTTTAGAGACATTCTGAAGGTCAAATGAAGCTTCATGAAGCTTTGCGGCCAATTTACCTTTCGCAAACTCCGCCCCCCGAACAGCAATTGACCAATCATACGTCCTAGCAACATCATAGAGCGAGCATAATTCGTCAAACTCTCGGATGCCCCGTTGTCTAATTGATTCATTTGCTGGTTTTGAGCCCATCAACTGCCATAAAACTTTACGGAATAAGACAAAAAGGATCAACAAGCTGCGGACGTCAAATGGTGAATCTCTAAATTGGACATGAGGAACCCCAGGAGTTATATGTATAGCTGATTTATTAGCTAAAGTTAACTTCATGTCTCTGTTCGCAGTCCATTCTATGAGTTTTTGATTAAACATATCGTGCTAAAAAGTGCCTTGAACTTGTTTTTATTTTTCATGTAACATTCTATCAATTGACATCTTCGTGTCCTATCCCTTTGGTCTCTGTAAATGTTGAACAGTGTTGTTTTCGTCAACAATGACGACAACGAAAATATTTCGTCAAGGAACACTTTTTTCATGACTATAACGAGTTGATAACGAGCTAAAAACGTGTTTTGGAAAACTAAAACAAGACTCGTGCCAGTTTTCATATGATGAGACCACAATGTACCAGTTTCTGTCACGTTCACAATTTGACATTTTATGTGTAGTTAGCCTGCATTTTGAATACATGTACTGTATATGAAATATACTGTATATTAAATTTTGAATATATTTCAGCATATTGTATAAAAAAAAAAAACATCTCAATATATTCGTCTTATTACTTAATAGTTCATTAAAAATAAATAACCCTACTCCATGATGTCTGTGATACACTGCTGGCCAAAAGTATTGGCACCCCTGCAATTCTGTCAGATAATGCTCAATTTCTCCCAGAAAATGATTTGAATAATTTGATTTGAATAATTTTACTGTCATCATCATCGGTATCATTGACAATTACAAAATGTGATATGATTTGCCCGAAGAAGAAGAAGACAAAGGCGGACGGGAAGAAGCAAATGCTAATCTGTTTCCCGTCCCCCATACAACTAAAGACGCACATTCAGACATGGTACATAAATCAGATGGCCACAAAACTGTGCAATAAACAATCTGGGTTTAGTAACTCAGCGTCCAGTCAAGCAGCTCGATTAATTTCGGAAGTACGTTCGCTCGAGCCGTAGCGTCCTGGTGAGGACAGTATATTCTCATTTCGTTGTTCATGGACTCTACACTGTACACTTATTCAGCATGTTGTTCTCTATTGTATTTTTAGATTATATTGCCTTTCAAGATGACATGTCTGTTCTATGTGTTGGATTATATCAAGTAAATTTTCCCCAGTGCGACTTATACTCCGGTGCGGCTTGTATATGTTTTTTTTCTCTTCGTTGGGCATTTTATGGCTGGTGCGACTTATACTCAGGTGCGACTTGTAGTCCGAAAAATACGGTAATTGCAAAAATAAGTGATTAATATCTTTTTTATGGTTATTTTTTCCCATTTCTAAAATGTCTTTACCTTTGCTGACAATTGCCGATTTCTTATCACTGAGCTTCCTTTTGAGGACGGAAACATCGACGAGCATCTTCTGCACGGTGCGCTCGCTATCCACCAAGGCGCCACATGCTGTCTGTGATGGTCCCAGGGAGAAACAGGAAGTCACAAAAACGATTTGAATTATTTTATCATTGTCAAAGCATCTACTTTTAACTAATTGGCTGCCTTTGAACGAGCGTTCGTTCGCTGCCACCCTTCCACTTCAAATGGATTGGATTTCTACTAGTGATAAACTAATGTGAATTCACAGCAGAAGGATGAATGAACGCCACACAATTTGGATCATGGTGGCTTAACAACTGATTGGTCAATGGCCTTTTTGGGGGCAGAGTTTGTGAAAGGCCAAATACAAGCGGCATGCCGAAAAAGTACTATCTCAAGGCGCCACAGATTTAGAGCCTCAGTCAATTCGGGTAAGGAAGTGATATCGTGTGGTCACCTGAAGCTCATTCTGCAGCTCGGCATTCATGTTGTTGATGGCCTCCACGTCTGCCAACTGGCCGCTGGGGTCCAGCAACTTGGAACTGGGACAGGAAATAAAATCACAAGCTCTGCCTCCCCCCATTTTGCGCGTGTCGGCGTGTATGTGTGTGCCTCACCTGTGTCGGGCGACGGCACGCTGGTAACCGAGCGCTGAAGATGCCGCAGGCGCCGTCCAGTAGGCCTGATGGTCCAAAGACGCCATGTTGGTGAGCACAACGGGGACCTGCCTTCACGACATCACCGACTAATTGTCAACTAATCCACCGTCAAATGTATAAAGTCGAGATTGCAATTAATCGCAATTCAAACCATCTATAAAATATGCCATATTTTTCTGTAAATTATTGTTGAAATGGAAAGATAAGACACAAGATTGATATATACATTCAACATACAGTAGATAGGGACTGTATTTGTTTATTATAACAATAAATCAACAAGATGGCATTAACATTATTAACATTCTGTTAAAGCAATCCATGGATAGAAAGACTTCTAGTTCTTAAAAGATAAATGTTAGTACAAGTTATAGAAATGTTATATTAAAACCCCTCTTAATGTTTTCGTTTTAATAAGATTTGTAAAATTTCAATCAAAAAATAAACTAGTAGCCCGCCATTTTTGATGTCAATAATTATTTACACAATGCTCATGGGTGCTGAAACCTATAAAATCAGTCGCAAGCAGAGGGCGGCAAAACTCCATAAAACACAATTAACATGCGGGCATTTCACTGTACTGTCATTTAAATCTGTCTGAGCGGGGCATGTGCGTTAATTGTAGGGCTGCAGCTATCGATTATTTTAGTAGTCGATTAATCGATGAACAAGTTTGTCGAATAATCGAGTAATCGGATAAGTAACATGAAAAATTAAAATACCTGAGCTGAGCCTCAAACGGTATAGAAAAGCAAATAAGGATCTATGTACAACAAAAGAACAATTGGCTAACTTACATAGCAAAAGTCCGCTAGCTTAAATGCTATAAAACATTAACTTTTTTTTTTTTACAATGCTATTAACAAATGGTTCAGACACATATACCCACCAAAAAAAAAACAAAAAAAAAAAACGGCTAAATATACCCATAAAATAAATTACTAATGCATTAAAAAAAAGATTACCGCAAACAAAAACGTAGCTTATGGTGGTCTTAACATGGAGCAGCTGGATTCAGCCTGGTGAAATGAGGCAGACTAGAGGGCAGTGTAACCACTCAAATCAATAAAACTGATTGCAAACACTTTCAAAATAAACCATGACAACGCCACAATAATTAAACAAATACTCGAAGCAGCAAAATTTAATTTGAATCTTTTTTTCTAATCGAATACTCGAGTTAATCGATTAATCATTGCAGCACTAGTTAATTGCGTCAAATATTTTAACGTGATTAATTAAAAAAATTAATTATTTTATAATAATTATTATTATATTAATTAATTAATAAAATATATATATACTAGTTGTAGTATATCGTATTACTATAGTACTACTAGTATATAATATATATATATATACTAGGGCTGTCAAAATTATCGTGTTAACGGGCGGAAATTAATTTTTTAAATTAATCACGTTAAAATATTTGACGCAATTAACGCACATGTCCCGCTCAGACAGTAGTCTGCCTTTTGGTAAGTTTTACAGCAAGGCTTTTTGTGCTGTCTGACAGCGAACTCTTGTGGTCACTGCGACATGGTTTATTGTTTTCTTGCCAGTTCAATATGGCTGCACGACGTCTCGGGCTGACGCCTACGTTGTAATGTTGTGCTTATATGATCCTTGGACAAGATTTGTCCGTAAGTATGGTTGTTGTAAAGAATGTACATATTATGTTAGTATGTGAAATGTTAGATTTTTTGTATGAGACGCTTTTTGTTTATGTTTAGTGAACCTGTATAGCGTGCTAAGCTAACGTTGTTGCTAATGCAATGCTTGTGTGCTTTTTTTTTTTGTAGTTTTACGACGGTCTAAAGAGGACAATGGTTTGAGGCCATTTTATTAATTAATCAGATGAAAAAGGAAGAAGTCTAATTATTAAGGCGTCGTTCACTAGCTGTCTAGCTTTGGAAAAAGTAGACGCTTCGGAGTGAGGACAGCATAGACAGATTTAAATGACAGTAGAGTGAAATGACCACTACAGTCCTTTTGTACCGTATGTTGAATGTATATATCTTTCCATTCCAACAATTTATTTTACAGAATATAATTCACATAAAAATATGGCATATTTTATAGATGGTTTGAATTGCGATTAATTACGATTAATTAATTATTAAGCTGTAATTAACTCGATTAAAAATTTTAATCGTTTGACAGCCCTAATATATATGTTTGTTAATATAATGTTTTTTTTTTTTTTTTTTTTTTAAGTTTTAATGTGGTTTTCAAGAGACGTTCTGCTTTGATTTTAGAGCATTTCTGGGTAAATTCCTGCTCATTGGTCACTTCCAGTGAGGTCTGGGGCTTTTTCATGTCAATTCCTGTTAACATCGCCTCATTTTTTTAGGTGGGTTTTGGGAACCATACTTTTTTTTTGCAAAACGTGGATATAACTTTTGTCCACATCGATTTCCTGAATTTTTTTACATGTAAATTTTGTGAATTGAAGAAAAGAGTGTAGGTCGAGATACTTTTTTGCTATTAGAAATAAATGGGGCTATTTTTTGTCCCAAAAAAAAAAAAAAAAAAAAAAAACACGTTTTTGCCGCAACCGTATATGTTAGGAGTAAAATCGTAAGAGCCAGTGTCATGAATTTTTGGAACATTTCCAAGTTGGAACAGTGAGAACCGATCAAAGTGTGCCCAAAAACTGAACCAATATACGAATTTTATATTTTTAATATATATTGATAATATACAGTATAAGCAAAGGTTAATTTAAAATGAGCAAAAATAGTTTTTTGTTCTACAAAGTGTGGATGAATCTTTGAAAGTTTGTGCAGTCCTACCGCGGCAGACATCACGGCACGCACCTGTCGCCGGACAAGAAGGCCGAATACTCGGTGCGGTGGGTTGATCCCGCCTCCGCCGCGGTGCCGGGCGTCACTAACAGGAAGACGGCGAGTGGCCTGCATAGCGCCGCCTTCAGGCTCCGGTGAACCGCCGTCTCGCGCATGCTCATTCGCTGCTCCGAGTTCCGGCGCTGGCGGTACCAGCCGATCACACGCTCGAGAGGGTTAGCGCCCAGGAGCCGGCGAACTGCCGCTATGTCCACTCTGCCCGCTGCGTCGTACCAGCTGTGCGCACCCAAAGAGAGAAAGATGGACACACTCACACTTACAGAGTGACACGTGACGTACAGTGATATGAACAAGTATCTAAACCTTTTGGAATTTCACATTTCTGCATAAAATCCTCATCAAATATGATCTGATCTCAAAATCACACAGATGAAAAAACAGTGACTGCTTTAACTAAAACCACCCAAACATTTATAGGTATTCATAGTTTAATGAGGATAGTATGCAAACAATGACAGAAGGGGGAAAAAAGTGAACTACCACATCTAATATTTTGTGCCCCCCCCACCCCCCCTTGGCATCAATAACTTATTAACCAGATGATTCCTGTAGCTGCAGATAAGTCTGGCATATCGATCAGGACTACTCTTGGCCCATTCTTCTCTACAAAACTGCTGTAGTTCAGTCAGATTCCTGGGATGTCTGGCATGAACCGCAGTCTTTGGGTCATGCCACAGCATCTCAATTGGGTTCTGAAGTTTTGGATCATTGTCTTGTTTCAGCATCCACCCTCTTTTTAGGTTCACCTGTCTGACACACGGCCTCAGGTTTTACCTGCAAAACATCCTGGTAAACTTTTGCATTCATTCTTCCATTGATGATTGCAAGTTGTCCAGGCCCTGTGGTAGCAAAACAGCCCCAAATCATGATGCTCCCTCCACCATGCTTCACGGTGGGGATGAGGTGTTGATGTTGGTGAGCTGTTCCATTTTTCCTCCACACATGATGTTGTGTGTTACTCCCAAACAATAAACTTTGGTTTCATCAGCCCACAAAATATTTTGCCACAACTTCTGTGGCGTGCCCGTGTCCTTTTTCCGAACATTAAACGAGCAACAACCTTTTTTTAGACAGCTGTGGCTTCCTCCGTGGAGTCCTCCCATGAAAACCATTCTTGGCCATAGTTTTACATTTAGTTGATGTGTGGACAAAGATATTGGACTGTGCCAGTGATTTCTGTAAGTCTTTAGCAGACACTCTAGGTTTTTTTTTTTTTTTTTTTACCTTTGAGTATTCTGCGCTGAACTCTTGGCGTCATCTTTGGTAGACGGCCACTCCTTGGGAGAGAAGCAACAGTGCTAAACTCTCTCCATTTGTAGACAACTTCTCTGACTGTCGATTGATGAACATCCAGACTTTTAGAGATGGTTTTGTATCCTTTCCCAGCTTTATACAAATCAACAATCCTTGATCACAGCTCTTTTGACCAAGCCATGATGCACATCAGACAATGCTTCTCATCAAGACAATTCCTACCAGGTGTGTGTTTTATAGTGGGCAGGGCGGCTTTAAACCACTCATCAGTGATTGGGCACACACCTACCTTAAATTGTTTGGGAAAAATTGGTTTCAATTGCTCGTGTTTAGTTTTTAACAGTCACACTGATTTTATGTGACATTTAGGTATCTTTTTATTCATCTTTTTATTTCTATTTCTTAACTATGTCTTGCCAATTTTCATGTGATGTAAAGCACTTTGCTTTAATTAAATTTGCCTTGCCTGCAAAACATAAGGAAAATACTGTATCACAATACTGGGTGCTTTGTCAACTATCAAAAGAAAGCTTTGTGGAAGCCCTTCCATACACGTACACGCATACACACCAAGACATACGCACGCGTACTCACGTGTTGAGTTGTCTGCAGCTGACGTGTTTGTGGACGCCTACAATGACACACGGGTTCAGATGTCATCGTCAAATCACGCGAGGCTAACCGACATTGACATCCAATCCATTTGGACTGGAAGGAGAATTAGCGTTGGTTGAGTTTTAGAAGGTTGGATGAGTGCAATGGAGTATTTACAGGTTTTAGAAACAATAAAAATCAGTCAGGATGATGCTGCCAGAGACATCAATACATTTGCCTTGCTGTTCATTGGATCTGTTTCTTTACACTTTATAGGCCACTCACTTTATTTATTGGCTGCCATTGTAGCGTCATGAATGGCATTGAAAAATGAGCATTCACAGCCAGTCCTCCCTCTTGAAATGAATTGGACGTCTATACTTGTCAATGGCAAGAACCGAGTTAACGCCTTGATGCCAGAATAGGGAAAAAAAAAAGCTTTAACACTAGAACTACCAAGGGTGGATCAGTTGATACAATTCACTTTTGTAACCAGAGAGGGATCATCTGACCCTAATTAGCATATCTTGGGGTGGCGTGGCTCAGTGGTAGAGTAGTTGTCCCCCAAAACCAGAGGTTGTGGGTTCGATTCTCCGCCCTGATGAACTCGTCTAAGTGTCCTTGAGCAAGATACTGAACCCCACGTTGCTCCTGGTGCTGTGTCACCAGTAGGTAGATGGCGAGATAGTGTAAAGCGCTTTGAGCGCCTTGAAAGGTGGAAATGTGCTATATAAGTATTTACCATCTTTTGTTAGCCCTATGGTCCTAATTAGTCAGTCCCATTCATAAGGCAGGGGTGCCTTGGCTGATGGGGGAAGGGTAAACTGGTGTTATTCTAGCTGGTCTGTTGTCACTTTCAAGCCCAGAAGACAGGTTGTGGTGGAAAAAGCCACCATAAAATACTTTAAACTACTGACAGGATGTGACTTTTCTTTTTAAGTGCTTACTTGTCCCTTCAACTCTTCCAGTTTTATCCTCTGTGTAAACGAAATGGAACATACTACTCAGGTTTTCTTTTAAACTTCATGCGTGGAACCATAATGTGGTCAGACTTATAGTACCGTATTGGCCCAAATATAAGACGGTGTTTTTTGCATTGAAATAAAACTGAAAAAGAGGGGGTCGTCTTATATTCGCGGTCTAGACATTATACCCATTCACGACGCTAGATGGCGCCAGATATCATTGAAGCGGTGTTCTGTCATGACAGATCGAAGCTACTCTCAAGTTTAACCAGTTTGCATTATTCAATTGCAATGTTTTTCCTTATTCAGATTTGTTTCAAGACTACAGTTACAGTTAGACTTCACTTTGATGTTTAAAGCAGTTATAGCAATTTTGTTGTTTTATTACAATAGATTGGTTTATTTACATTTCAAAAACCAGAAGCCATTCATTTACGAATGTGATTGAACTTTAGTTTACATATTTAAATGTTCAGATATTAACATTTTAATGAGACAAAATAACATGCCTTTTCTCTCAAGTATATTGTTATAATCATTTGTTTCTGATGTGCTGTAAATATTTTCTGTATAAAAATTAATTTGGTGCTCAAAAAGTCTTTTTTCAAACTTGAGTCTTGGGAAAAAAAGGGGGTCGTCTTAATTTCGGGCCAATACGGTAACTATTTTGCAATAAAAAGCATCCAGGATTAATGGGAAATGTTTTAGTTTATAAACTTTTTAAAATTCGAGAAATGGACAAACAAAACAGTAAGATTTAGGTTTTTGACATGACATGTTAGCACGGAGCTAGCAGACGTCACAACGTTTTAGCGTCAAGCTTCTTTGCCGAGCTGAATGAGTGTTTTTGGGGCGTTACTGTAAGTTTGTGTGAGGCGAACGTTGTCCTCCTGCGTGTCGCTGATGGTCACGTGTTGTTCCATGTGCATTTCCCCCAACAGCAAACCTTCCTGCACAATGCACAAAGATTCCATTTTCAATTTAAAACTAACATAACATTCTAACATAGACTTCATCATGTATTGACGGGTCAGATCGGCCATGCACTGCGCCTCGCATTTAAGTAGGGGGCCGCCCACATCAAGAGGGGCTATTCACAAACATACGCACGCAGTGATTTAACGCCGGATTTCTGTTGAAAAAGTACGAAAGCTGTACCGCATACAAACAGGAAGGATGGTCTCAGGAGTGATTTGTTCGAGGATTCAAGGTAATTATTATATTTTTATCGTACCACGCATGCATTTTGAAATGTGAAAAAAAATCAATGGGAGAAATTAGCCACTACTGCATTGGCATCATAGTTCGCAATATTTTCGAAAAATAAATGCTAACTGCACGTTTTTTTTGTTCTTTTAACCAAGAATCGAGACTGCTTTACGTCCGTATCTATAAAGAATTCGGGAATTTAAGCATTTATTCACTGGAAAAGCTTTATTTACATCAGGCTGCCGCTAGCTACTAGTGCTGCAACGATTAATCGATTAACTCGAGTATTCGATTAGGAAAAAAAGATTTGAATTAAATGTTGCTGCTTCGAGTATTCGTTTAATTAAAGTGGCGTTGTAATGGTTTGCTTTGAAAGTCTTTGCATTTAGCTTTATTGATTTGGGTGGATACACTGCCCTCTAGTCTGCCGCAGTTCACATGGCTGAATCCAGCTGCTCCCTGTTAAGACCAACATAAGCTAAAGTTTAGTTTGAGCTAATGTTTTTTTGATGCATTCGTAAAGTAAATTTACGCGTTTTTTTTTGTGGGAATACGTGTCTGAACCATTTGTTAAGAGAATTGTAAGAGGGGAAAAAAACGTTAGCAGATTATAGCATTTAAGCTAGCAGACTTTTGCAATGTAAGTAAGCCAATTGTTCTTTTGTTGAACACAGAGCCTCATTTTAAAATTTTTTTTAATACCGTTTGAGGCTCAGCTCAGGTATTCTAATTTTTTATGTTCCTTATCCGATTACTCGATTATTCGAACTAACTAGTTCATGGATTAAGCGACTAAAATAATTGATAGCTGCAGCCCTATTAGCTACGTTTACTAACAGACTAGCATTGTACTTCGACATATTTACGTAAAATAAATGCTAACTGCACGTTTGGTTTTTTTTGCTTTAAACAAAGAATCGAGACTGTTTTACGTCCATATCTTTAAAGAATTCAGGGATTTAAGCATTTATTTACAAGAATTTTCAACGAAAAAAGCTCTTTGTCCGCGATTCCACTCGGTCAGCTTTGATAGCCTCGCCAACAATGCAGGTCCCCTATTTATCGGCCCCGTGTCCCCTTAATACATTATGAAGTCTATGCATTCTAGTTCAGTCATAGCATGTCTAACGTTGAAGAACAGCTACCAAGGAACATAATGTTGTTATTTACCATCCATGGCTAACATTTACGTTGAGAGCGGCACTTTTTTTCTACAAAAAAAATAAATAAATAAAATTAGGATGCCTTTTGGTTCATTTATTTATTATCTCTATTGTTTCTCTTGTGAATTTTCAGTTTTTCATCCGGAAAACGTTATTGCATATTGTTACAAGCCCATAACTGTTCCTTGGGCTACCAGTTCGACACCTGTTTGCTTGAATTTTCCACTGGTTGCTTACTATACAATTGTATAGCGCCTCTTTGTGTCGGGGCATGGTTACTGCACAATCCACATTGTAAGGCAGATGCAGTCATTTCAGCCTACCCGGAAGATTTCACTGTTCCTTCTCAAAACCCGAAACGTGGGGCTCGTTTTCGGTGTAAAATCAAAGAAATTTTTTGTTATGTTGAGCAAAGACATAACGGCACTACTGTTTACGACGGTCCACGTTTGGGCGGGAAGCAACTTTGGCATTTCCGAGCAAAGTGCGACCAATATGAAATTTCGCCGTTGCTAGCAAGCTAGTCTACGATTAGTTCCCCGAACACAATATCGTCGAGTCTTTGCTCACCACGTCCGAGTCTCTGTTGGCGTGTTGAAACAAGAAAGAAGCGAAAACTATCCCGGGGATGCGAACTGCCGGCTCCGCCATCTTGTCCGCTTGTTTTGGCTTCTTCCTTGTTCGAGAACATCAGCGAGGCGTCGTGAAAACGCAGTCAAACGCTGCTCTGCGCTGGCATAGATATCACAACAAAGGCTAGATGTCATCGATGTAAATGTACACGATAAATGAAAAATGAACACAGTAATGTTTGAGAAGTGAAATTAAGTTGATAGGATAAACACAAAATGTGTAACAATTGTTTTATACAAAAATAGGCCGACACCGGCGATATGCGCGCATGCGCACAGCGTGTGTTGACGGCTTAACTTGACATCTGCATCCAACGTTTACAATGACATTTACTATTATAATATGTACGTTTGTCAATATGAATCAACAGGACATGTTTAGTTTAGGTGGCAAATAATAATCACGTCTTTACTTTTTAGGCTTGGGTAGAGTGACCACCGAGCAGAAGCGCCCTCTCTTTCTAGACGCATAATAATATGGCATCCTTCGGCTGGAAGAGGAAAGCAGGCGAGAAGGTGTCCAAGTCAGCGGCTCTACAGTTCGAGGAATCCGGCGTACCGGCGGCGGGGGCCACGAAACGCAACGGTGACGGAGGTAGAAGCGTGGACTGGCAGCAGGCCGTCAAACGACGCCGCGAGGTCCTGCTGGAGGACTGCGCCGCCAAGAGCAAGACATTGAAGGAGGAGGGCGCCGTGCTGGCTCAGCAAAACAGGTTAGCTCGTGGGTTGCTACTGCTATTTGGGAGCAATGTGTAATAGATTTTAGAAAACAAAGCCGTTAAAGACACTTTAATGCAGCATTAGGAACTTTGGAAAGCACAAAAAAGCCTAAAAACTAATCCCAGAGAGAAACAGGAAGCAGCCATTTGGAGGTCATTGTGTGCACCTCCAACATTTACTAATTTTTTTGGAAATACGAACACAGTTCTCAATGGTTAAACCGAGATTTTCCCATTTTAAAAGTCAATTGTCAGCAGTGTGGTCACAGTGTTGTTTAGAAAAAGTTATTTGATTACGGGTTGCTCCTCAAAAAGTAATCTAGTTACTTTACTGACTATTATAAAAGTAACTAAGTTACTTTAAAAGCAATTTATCTGTTACTTTTTACCAATTTTTCTCCCTTTACTGCCTCGACATAAGAATGACAACAGAAAAATGTCATCGTATGGAATGAACTTTCCGATAATTGAATTTATAGGGGAAGATCGGAATTTTTCACGTAAAGCTTACCGTAATTCCCCAAATATAACATGCACCCGTGTATAATGCGCACCCGAAATTTACCTGTAAAATCTAGGGAAAATTCTTGTACTCGTGTATAAAGCGCACCCTAATTTTAGCACCATTTACTGTGGTAAAATTGCTCACAATATAATAATTTTCACAAAGTAAGTGGTCAACATTTTGTTACCAGCATCCCCAAGGGGCCGCTGCCTCGTTTGAATATGACCGGCATTGCCAATTAAGCGAGGAAGAAGCAGGCGAGCGAAAGGGGAGGGAGAGAGAGCGGGTATTTTTACAAAGTTGCGCGGTGTTAATCAGCTGTGCCCCCACTGTTTTCTTTTTTTTTTTGTTAATTAAGTATCCTGCAAAGCCATCCAACACGTCTAAGTGTTTTTATACACCTCGCAACCTTCCTGAAGGAAGCACCGGACGAACCGACAACGAACGAGCCACGTAAATCGCCGGTCCAATTCCGATTACGGTCCGGAGTTGAAAGCAACTTACCAAAACTGCAGATTGGTAACAATTTATACGAAACTGATCGCCGTATACGTTCTCTTCAAGACAACACGGCCGTGTTAATAGGCTGGTATGTTGCGATAACAAGGTAAGAAAAATGTAAATAATAGACAAATAGTACAACAAAAGCATTTCAATTTCATTAGATGTGAAAAAAATCATCATGAAAACAATTATTTACAACATGAAAGTTGATTATCATATCACTGTCTTTCGGTTAAGGTAATATTATGCTGGTCCATGCTGACACTAGAACATGAATCTTTCTGTCTCCGTCCCTGTACCTGTGTATAACGCACACCCATGATTTTACAAAGTGCATTTTGGGAGGAAAAATGCGCGTTATATTTGGGAAATGACGGTAATCACGCTGGAGTTCATTCTCGTAGCTATTGGGAAATGATAGAATTTACTGACCTTTAATTCTATATAAAACCACAGGTGGTTTTCACATAAATGCGAAATCATATTGGAGGTATTGCCTGCTCTGGCAGCCACCCTCCGCATACATATTTTAAATGTCGTTTGGGCTTTCTCCTCTAAGTTGTGGCCGTCTGTAACTTTTCTGTAGCTGAAGTCTTCCCATACCAGTGACTTTGTTTTCTTTGATGGAGGAAATGGTGTTCCACCTCCTCCAGCCATCGTGTAGCATAGCTGACTCACTGAGCAACAACCAAAGGGGAAGGAGTGAGCCCTGCAACTGCAAGCGAGGGATTTCTCCTTGCTCCCCTTTTTGAGACATAACAATAGCTAATCCCGTCGAAACGGTATGACGGAAAATTTTAGTCGTTGTGAAACCGTGACGTTTTCATACCACGGTATATATTGAAACCGGTAACTGGCACATGTCTAAAAGTTACCTATGCAATTTCTCGAGAAATTGCATTGTCTTTTTATGATTAAAATGCAACATTGGTATGATAACGCAGCTTGATTCTCCATTGCGGAGCACTTAATTGGCAGCCCAAAGGTGAAGGAAGCAGAATTTTGTGTGCTTCAATAGTTTGACCCTGGCTGCAGTACCATTTTTGACCACCAATCTTACATATTGCTCCATAAACTCGTTGGCTGCCATTTACCGCGATAAACGTCATCTGCTAACCTTTCCCGGTCAAAATGAATTGGACGTCTATCACCCTCAATGGCAGCACATGAGCTAATTTTTCAAAACGTTAAGGCCGATTCAACAGTACAAGGGTAATTGATGCGTTTCCGTAGTCCTACATATTGCTCCTTTAACCAGAATGGTAGTATTTTAAGAAGCCATGCCAAAAGACACGTATTGCTACCATAGCCGTCATTTTAGGTTGATTTTGACAACATTCCCACCAGTCCTGGAGGCGTAAACTGAATTTTGTTTGACTTTCTTCAGGCACTGGGAGGCAGTTAAGAAGTGGGACGAAGCCATACAGCTCACTCCAGATGACCCGCTACTGTATGAGATGAAGGCTCAGGTAAACTAGCAGAAAATGTAGCGTTTACTCCGATTTTTTACCATGATGTCAGGACTTGCAGGTCCATGTGATCAAACCAAGAAGGGATTTGAGCCTTCCATGCATGAATTACAACAATTGGCTAACTTTCATAGCAAAAGTCTGCCAGCTTACATGCTATATAATGCAAATGTTTACAACAATTGGCTAGCTTCCATAGCAAAGGTCAGCTAGCTTAAATGCTATATCCTGCTAATGTTTACAACAATTGGCTAACTTGCATAGCAAAAGTCTTCTAGCTTAAATGCCGTATAATGCTAATTTTTACAACAATTGGCTAACTTGCATAGCAAAAGTCTGTTAGCTTAAATGCCATATAATGCTAATGTTTACAACAATTGGCTAACGTGCATATAAAAAGTCCGCTAGCTTTAATGCTATATAATGATAATGTTTACAACAATTGGCTAACTTACATAGCAAAAGTCTACTAGCTTAAATGCTATATAATGATAATGTTTACAACAATTGGCTAACTTCCATAGCAAAGGTCAACTAGCTTAAATGCTATATCCTGCTAATATTTGCAACAATTGGCTAACTTGCATAGCAAAAGTCTTCTAGCTTAAATGCCGTATAATGCTAATGTTTACAACAATTGGCTAACTTGCATAGCAAAAGTCTGCTAGCTTAAATGCCGATATAATGCTAATGTTTACAACAATTGGCTAACGTGCATATAAAAAGTCCGCTAGCTTTAATGCTATATAATGATAATGTTTACAACAATTGGCTAACTTACATAGCAAAAGTCTACTAGCTTAAATGCTATATAATGATAATGTTTACAACATTTGGCTAGCTTAAATAGCAAAAGTCCGTTAGCTTAAATGCTATATAATGCTAATGTTTACAAGAATTGGCTAACTTGCATAGCAAATGTCCGTTAGCTTAAATGCTACATAATGCGAATGTTTACAACAATTGACTAACTTGTATAGCAAAAGTCTGCTAGCCTAAATGCTATAGAATGCTCATGTTTACAAGAATTGGCTAACTTGCATTTCAAAAGTCCGTTAGCTTAAAGGCTATATAATGCTAATGTTTACAACAATTGGCTAACTTGCGTAGCAAATTCTGCTAGCTTAAGTGCTATACAACTCTCATGTTTACAACAATTGGCTAACTTGCATAGCAAAAGTCAACTAGCTTAAATGCTATATCCTGCTAATGCTTACAACAATTGGCTAACTTGCATAGCAAAAGTCTGCTAGCTTAAGTGCTATATAACTCTCATGTTTACAACAGTTGGCTAACTTGCATAGCAAAAGTCTGCTAGCTTAGCTGCTTTATAATGCTAATGATTACAATAATTGTCTAACTTGCATAGCAAAAGTCCGCTAGCTTAAATTCTATATCATGCTAATAGTTTACAACAATTGGCTAACTTGCATAGCAAAAGTCCGCTAGCTTAAATGCTATATAAGGCTAATGTTTACAACAATTGGCTAACTTGCATAGCAAAAGTCCGCTAGCTTAAATGCTATATAATGTTAATGTTTACCAGATAGCTTCTGGTGCGCACCAGATGCATTTTTTTATTACCAATCCCTCGTATTTAGAACTATACTGACATCGGAAGCTCTCTAATTTTGACACTGGATTTTTTTTCTCCTTGGGCCACAGGTGCTGACAACGCTGCGGGAGGTCTTTCCCGCCGTCAAGGCAGCAGAGACGGCGGTGAAGCTTAGGACTGTGTGGTGGGAGGCCTGGCAGACTCTGGGCCGCGCCCAACTGAGCATGGGCGAAGTCGACATGGTGAGTAACAACTGACAATTCCTTTGACTCCTCAAAAAAAGTTGGAGACTTGGGCAATTATATCATCGAGAGAAAAAAATTGTAGTTTGGCAAATAGCGAAGTCCCTCGAAAATAATCAGTGTTTTCAAAGACATTCATTCAACTCTAGTTATGCTCTAATGTAAAACTATTTTGCATATGAGTCTGAGTCACCTGACTAGAGAACATTCTTCTTCGTACATATGGTGGCTGCCACATTGACAGACTAGCATCGTACTTCGACATATTTATGTAAAATAAATGCTAACTGCACGTTTTTTTGCTTTTAACCAAGAATCAAGACGGTTTTACGTCCATATCTATAAAGAATTCAGGGATTTAAGCATTTATTCACAAGAATTTTCAACGGAAAAGCTGTTTACATATGGCGGCCGCCACATTGACTGAAAGACTAGCATCGTACTTCGACATATTTACGTAAAATAAATGCTAACTGCACTTTTTTTTTTTTTTTTTGCTTTTGACCAAGAATCAAGCCTGTTTTTTGTCAATATCTATAAAGAATTCAGGGATTTAAGCATTTATTCACAAGAATTTTCACTGGAAAAACTCTGTTTACATCAGGCGGCCGCTAGCTACATTTACTAACAGACTATCATTGTACTTCGCCATATTTACGTAAAATAAATGCTAACTGACTGTATTACGTTCATATCAATAGAGAATTCAGGGAAGAATTTTCAACGAAAAAAGCTCTTTGTGATTCCACTCGGTCAGCTTTGACGGCCTCGTCAACAATGCAGGCCCCCCATTTATCGGCCCTGCGCCCCGTGTCCCGTCATTAAATTATCAAGTCTATGATATACGTTTTTAAATTAAAAACCTGATCCTTTTTACCCGATTCCGATCCGCTGAAAAATGGCTCGTTTTCCAGTACCTATCCCTAGTTTTAATTAACCACAAAAAACGAGGGATCACTGTAATCAGTGAGGGATTAGGAAAAGAGCCACCAGGGGGCAGTGTAATTCTGGCAGACAAACAGAAAAGTGTTTTCTAACTGATTTGTGGTTATAATTCCGTTTTTTACCCCAGAGGATCAGCAATATACAAATGGTGCTGTTATTTGATCATCTTAAATATTCATCAATTATGTATTATCCAGGCACTGAGGTCCTTCCAGGTGGCCGTCCACCTATGCCCATGGGAGCGCACCCTGCGGGAGGACGACTTGGCATGGGCGCGGACGCTGCATCGGCAGAAGGCGACTGCCGGGGAGACCCTCGGAGAGCCCCCGGACAACCCGGAGCTCCACGGGGACTTTGACTTTGAGTCGGACGAAGTGCTGGAAGCGTGCGAAGCCATCGCCAGGAGCCGGGCGAGCCACAACCAGATGGGCCGCTTGATGGTGGACAGCTCGGGGAATGTCCTGGAATCGGCGGGGGAACCGGCGGATCCCTCGCCGGAAAACTTTATTCAAATGAGGAGACTCTGAAAACAGTATATAGAAGGAACCAGAGGACTCCCAACAGTGTTTTTCACAACTTTATTGAAAAATGGCACTTGACGCAGAATGGTTGATTAACTCATTGGCTGCCATTAATTGTGATATACATCCAATCAATTTGGTTTTCGAGGGGCTGGCAGCGATCGGATCAAACTACCAAATTAATCAGACGACGGGTCATTTGAGCGTTTGTAGGACATGCTCACTTAACAACTGTCAGATGGCGAAAGGTCAATCGCGACTGCCCTATTATACCGTAAAAAACGATCAACTGTTTGCACCTTCTCACTGAGAAGAAATGTTCTTCCTTCCAGTGCAGTGGAATTACACTGACACCGTAGTTTTGGTTAATGAAGAATTATAGAAAAAAACTTTACGTTTCAGTTATTGATGAGTCTTTGCTCAGATACATCTCTCCTGGACGTTCGCCGTCCCGTTCGTGAGCGACACTTGCAAAGCCGTCTTCGAGCTCTCCGCCCGCTCCCCCTCCGTGGGACACCTAGTCAGAGTTCTGCCGTCTCTCTTCGGAGACTCCGGCGAGACGCTAGATGACGACGACAGGCGGACGCCGGCGCAGCGGAAATGAGCGGCGTGACCTTGCCGGCCACGCCCCATCCTGCAGAATAGACACTTGATCCTTTCCATGAGCGTGAGGACCACCGTCTTCCGCAGAAGGATGTACACCCATGGGTCCAGGATGGGGTTGACGGAGGCCATGCGGATGGCCAACAGGTCTTTGTTGAGCCCTGTCGACTCTTCGTTTTGGTTGCTGGACAGCTGGTTCACAAAGATCCTCAGCTGGAGAGCAAAAGAGGGAAAACAAATCAGTCAAACGCATAGGAAAGAAAACAAGTGTTTTTCTCTGGTTTTGTTTTTCATGTACTGTATTATAAAATACATGAATGAACAACAGAAAAATACGGAGTTTTTTTTTTTTTTTTTAATTAACTCATTGTCATTGGCTACCATCAGTGACGCAACTACACGTCGAGCAGCGAATGCGCCGCATATTGGCGCGAACCGACAGGGGGCGCCATAACAAGGAATCCTCCTGATCACTCCAGGTCACAGTCAGCCTATAAATTGTTCATTAGGAAAGTGAATAGATTGTCGCCAACGAATTTGATTATCGATTTTTGCCGGCAGCAATGAGTAATGTGAGGCTGTGCGCACTCCAGTGATGAGAGAGAGAGAGCGTTCACTGCTCGTCTGTTCCACTCAGGTTTCAGAATCAATAATACCGTATTGGCCCGAATGTAAGACGGCCCTGATTACAAGACGACCCCCTATTTTTCAAGACTCAAGTTTGAAAAAAAGACTTTTTGAACACCGAATTAATTTTTATACAGAAAATAATTACAGTACATTTGAAACAAATGATCATAATATATATTTGAGAGAAAAAGCATGTTATTTTGCCTTATTCAAATCTTAATATCTGAACATTTATATATGTAAACTAAAGTGCAATCACATTCGTAAATAAATGGCTTCTGGTTTTTGAAATGTAAATAAACCAATCTATTGTGATAAAACAACAAAATTGCAATAACTGCTTTAACCATCAAAGTGAAGTCTAACTGTAGTCTTGAAACAAATCTGAATTAGGAAAAACATTGCAATAAAATAATGCAAACTGGTTAAACTTGAGAGTAGCTGAGAGCTGTCATGACAGAACATCGCTTCAATGATATCTGGCGCCATCTAGCGTCATGAATTGGTATAATGTCTAGACCGCAAATATAAGACGACCCACTTTTTCAGTCTTATTTCAATGCAAAAAACACGGTCTTATATACGGACCAATACGGTACTAAGAAGTGTCGTGAGTTGGATTGTCTTGTGCGTTGTTAGATAAAGTTAGCAAATGAAGCCAATCGTATTGTTTGTGTTCTTTGTTGATGAGATGTTACTACTTAGCATGGAGCGCTTAGCTAGTTAGCGACCATTCTAATCAGTGTGTCTGTTTGTATTAGAAGCATATTAGCACTTGTTAGATAGTAAAGTGTAATTTCTTTTTATACAGAAACCTCAAACATAAAGCCATTAATATACATAAAAACTTAAAATCTCTGCAAAATAACTACCAGTAAAACTGTAAATTATCAATATGAACCTGCATATATGCCTGCATAATGGCCGCCCACATCAAGAGGAGCTATTCACAAACACACGTACGCGGCGATTTAACGCCGGATTTCTGTTGAAAAAGTACGAAAGCTGACCCGTGTACATACAGAAAGGATTGCCTCAGGAGTGATTTGTTCGAGGATTCAAGGTAATTATTATATTCTTTGTACCATGCATGCATTTTGAAATGTAAAAAAAATCAATGGGAGGAATTAGCCACTACTGCATTGGCATCATAGTTCGCAATATTTACGTAAAATAAATGCTAACAGCACTTTTTTTTGTTGTTGCTTTTAACCAAGAATTGAGACTGTTTTACGTCCATATCTATAAAGAATTCGGGGATTAAAGCATTTATTCACAAGAAATTTCACCGCAAAAGCTCTGTTTACATCAGGTGGCCGCTAGAAACATTCACTAACAGACTAGCATTATACTTAGATATATTTGCGTAAAATAAATGCTGACTGCACTTTTTTTTTTTTTTTTTTGCTTTAAAAGACAAATCGATACAGTTTTACGTCCATAGCTGTAAAGAATTCGGGTATTTAAGCATTTATTCATAAGAATTTTCACCAGAAAAGCTCTGTTTACATATGGCGGACGCTAGCAAGATACACTAACAGACTAGCATTATACTTAGATATATTTACGTAAAATAAATGCTTACTGCAAGTATTTTTTTTTTTTTTTTGCGTTAAAAGAAGAATCGAGACAGTTTTACGTCCATAGCTATAAAGAATTCGGGGATTTAAGCATTTATTCATAAGAATTTTCACCCGAAAAGCACTGTTTACATATGGCGGCCGCTAGCTACAGTCACTAACGGACTAGCACTGTACTTCGACATATTTACGTAAAATAAATGCTAACTGCACTTTTTTTTTTTTTTTTTTTTTTTGGTGCTTTTAGTCGAAAATCGAGACTGTTTTACGTACATATCTATAAAGAATTCGGGATTTAAGCATTTATTCACAAGAATTTTCAATGAAGCTGCTCTGTTTACATATGGCGGCTGCCACATTGACTAACAGACTAGCATCGTACTTCGACATAATTACGTAAAATAAATGCTAATTGCTTTTTGTTGTTGTTGCTTTTAATCAAGAATCGAGACTTTTACGTCCGTACCTATAAAGAATTCAGGGATTAAAGCATTTATTCACAAGAATTTTCACCCGAAAAGCACTGTTTACATATTCGGCTGCTAGCTACAGTCACTAACGGACTAGCACTGTATTTCGACATTGTTCTGACAATTTTCAATATACGCTGGTTTAGGAATGTTTCAACGCGCACTCACCATGTGTCGATGTCAGGCGGCTGGATCAGACAAAACGCCGTGGCCGATGTTAATCCAAGGTGTCAAATTGTTAATGAGTATAGTCAAGCTAATCATGGTCATTCAGTCCAAAGTCATGTCGTGTGGTCAAATAACAAACAAAAAATGCGATCTTCGCTTCTTCAAACTTTCAGACAAACAAAACAATATACTCGCAACTCTGCGGTCATCTATAACATACACGTGCGTTTGCATGCGGTCTGTGTTGGCGTTGCGTGCTGTCACATGTGTTGCGTGCGGTTGAAAACTATATCCGCCAGCGTTCCACACCTGTGCTGAGTAAAGGCCGAGTTATACTTCCGCGTCAGACCTACGCCGTCAAGGAAGAATCGAGTTACGACCCTACGCCGTAGCCTGACGCGCACCTCTCAATTTTTCTAACCTTCGCGTCGCGTAGACGCGTTGACGTAGCGAAAACGGACTGTGATTGGTCCGCTCAGACTGTTGTTTCCGGGCGAAAACACCGCCATTGTAGAATAGAATCATTGATTTATACGCGCATAGTGGTGACGTCATCGCCCATATTGGCGGCACTCAACACAAAAACTGCTCCAACAGACATATTTACGTAAAATAAATGCTAACTGCACTTTTTTTTTTTTTTTGCTTTTAATCGAAAATCGAGACTGTTTTACGTACATAACTATAAAGAATTCGGGGATTTAACCATTTATTCACAAGAATTTTCACTGAAAAAGCTCTGTTTATATATGACGGCTGCCACATTGACTAACAGACTAGCATCGTACTTCGACATATTTACGTAAAATAAATGCTAATTGCACTTTTTTTTTTCTTTTAATCAAGAATCGAGACTGTTTTACATCCATATCTAGAAAGAATTCAGGGATTAAAGCATTTATTCAAAAGAATTTTCACTGGAAAAGCTCTGTTTACATAAGGTGGCCGATAGCTACATTCACTAACGGACTAGCATTGTATTTCTACATATTTACATGAAATAAATGCTAACTGCACGTTTTTTTTATTTGCTTTTAACCAAGAATTGAGACTGATTTACGTCCATATCTATCAAGAATTCAGGGATTTAAGCATTTATTCACAAGAATTTTGACATGCAGCCGCCCATGTTTTGCTCAGGAAACTTGTCTATATAAGCCATTTTGTACGGTTTATTGTGCGTTTCCAACTGTGGTTGAATAGTTGGGGCGAGTTGATGTGATTGTTTTTGTTGATGTGTGGACGCTAACTGATACATGCTAATCGTTTGTTTTTGCTA
Source organism: Corythoichthys intestinalis (assembly GCF_030265065.1). NCBI lineage: Eukaryota > Metazoa > Chordata > Actinopteri > Syngnathiformes > Syngnathidae > Corythoichthys > Corythoichthys intestinalis. The sequence goes on from NC_080411.1 coordinate 4,130,266, forward strand.
TTTCAGCAGCTAATTGTAAACGCAAATTTGAATTGCTGTTATTGAAGATGAGACAGATTTCATTTCATTTTATTTCAGTTTCATTCTCACTTCTGCATTTTTGCTCTACGTTTATTTTGCTTTTGTTTTCCCTTTTTTTTTTCTTCTTGAAAATGGAATGTAATTGCATGTATTCGCACACTTTGTATATGGAAAAAGTCAGAAGCAAACAAAGTTCAACTGGAGCGAAGACAAGGCAGCCAGCCAAGCAAAACAAGGTCCTTTTCAAACAGTCATTCGTCACGACGTTGACCTTTCACCCCCGTCCTTTCCTCCAGTCTTTTTTCCAATCATTATTATTTTTTTGTTTAACACAAACAATATCATAAAAAGGCTCTGTGGCCTTCGACAAAAAACTCTCAAGTCACAATCTGTTAATGATGAATTAATTGATGACCAAATTATAGGACAACTCTTTTGACACTCAAAGAATCAGATACACTGTAATTTTTGGACTATAAAACGCTAATTTTCACCCTCATTTTGAATCCTGCAACTTTTCGTCCAGTACGGCTTATTTTTAAAAATTTATTTATGTTACGAGGTAACACTTTGACAGCGGTGTATAAGACTGCCATAAGACCATCATAATTATGACATGACACTATCATGGCCATGAATGAATGTTTATGACAGTTGACAGATGTCATTAAGTGTCATCCAGCAAATTATGTCACTAACTCCATTTATGTTCAGCTTGGATCTTTTACATTTATTCAAAAGTGAGATAATTTGCTGAATGGCATAAAATGACATCAGTCATAAGCATTCATTAGTGCTCATGCATAGACTTCATAATTATGAGTTAGCATTTATTTTACATAAATATGTTGAAGTACGATGCTAGTCTGATAGTCAAAGTGCAGCAACATTAAAACAAAGAGCTTTATATGTTGTAAAGTCTTGTGAATAAATGCTTGAATAGCCGAATTCTTTATAGATATGAATGTAAAACAGTCTCGATTCTTTGTTCAAGAGCAAATAACCGGGCAGTTAGCATTTATTTTACGTAAATATGTTGAAGAATGATGCTAGTCTGTTAGACAATGTGGTGGCAGCCTTACAACAAAGCTTTTTACGTTGAAAATTGTTTTGCAAAAATGAAAAATATAATAATTACCTTGAATCCTCGAACAAAGCATTTCATACTTTTTCAACCTAAATCTGGCATTAGATCGCTGCATGCGTGTGTATAAAGAACAACTCTGCTTGTTGCTGGATTTGGGCAGCCCCCTACTTGAAGGCGTGGCGCAGTGTGTGACTGATGAGACCCGTCAATAACTATGAAGTCTATGGCTCATGGCAGTGTCATGTCATAAGTATGATGCTCTTATGACAGTCTTATGGTGCCACTGTCATAAAGTGTTACCAAATATGAAATTTATGAAACAACGAACAGTAACTGCAAATTTAATTAGCACAGAACATGAATTATAATTGTTATTTACATTTGTAGCGCTGCAATACATGCCAAGAGGCATGTTGGACAACAACAGTATTGACAGCAGGTGGCATCAGAGGTTGACTGTCTCCCCCAAGGGAGCAGTGATGGCCAAATGAAGCTTCTTGAAGCAATGAAGCTTTGCAGCCAATTAGTTCAACGGTTAATGGTGGTTCATTTGGTCTTATGATAGTCTTATGATGCCGCTGTCAATTAAGTGTTACTGGTTACGCCTTATAGTAAAAAAATTACGGTAGTTGACCTAAAAATTGTCCAATCCCCTTTTTTGAGCTTTCCAATAGTAAATATTCCCTTATATGATTTATTTTTAATTATTAAAAAGGGGGTGAAGCAGTTAATATTCACATTTTTATTTTTTTAATTCATTTTTAAAATAATTTTGAATTAAAAAAATGATTCACTTTTGTCATTTTATTTTATTATTATTTTTTTTTAAAACTGTAAATGTTCCCTGATTTATGTAGTCCTCCATGAAAACAGGCAATTTTTGCAATTAAAACAATATTTGTTAACATTACCGTGAGTTTCGGACTATGTGGCGCACCTGACTTTAAGCTGCGACTCATCAAATTTGACACGAAAATGGCATTTGATAACCTGCATAGCCCCCCCGGTGGCCGAAAAATGGCATTTGATGTAATTGACTTTCCTCGACAGAGTATATGAATTCTAAATTAAGACTTTTTCGATAAAATGTTGTCGATAAAAGTTGTAAACCAATAAAACAAACAAGAAAAATGAATGAAATGAACAAAAAAAATATTCATTGCATTTGTTCATAGATGAGCTGCATAGCCCCTCCTAGTGGCCGAAAAATGTCATTGCATGTAATTGACTTTACAGAGTATATGAATTTAAAATTAAGACTTTGCCGGTAAAATGTTGTTGATAACAGTTATAAAGCAATGAAACAAACAACAAAAATGAATGAACAAAAAAATTACTTTTTATAATTGGTCAAAATAATTTTTCCTACAGATCACGTGACTAGCACCTTAGAGACGGTCATTTGCTTTACTTAGCCAAAACTAGCTGAGGACAGAACATGGATAATGGTGTATTTTTTTCAAACCTAAGCTTTCAAAAGCGAGAACAACTACTGAGTGAGAAACAAGGATTGAAGATGTGGACCATGAAACGCTAGAGAGCACCACCAAAATGGTGAGCGGAGTTTCATTTTCAGGAAGCGTCTTGTTAAAGTTATTGCTGCCAAAGGGGGGGGGGGGGGGCACAAAATATTAAATGTGATGGTTCACTTACTTATTTTTCCCCCTTCGTTCATTGTTTGCATACTATCCTCATTAAAATATGAAAACCTACAAATGTTTGGGTGGTTTTATTTAAAGCAGACACTGTTTTTTCATCTGTGTGATTTTGACAAAGATCACATTTGACGGTGATTTCATGCCGAAATGTGAGAATTTCCTAAAGGTTCAGACACTGCATTCCCGGGTCATGAACTGTATTATGGGATATTTAAAAAAGGGGTCCGGCCGACTTTTTTTTTTCATATATAAAGAAAACATCAAAGGCATGCAAATTTGGACAAAATAAGCCCAGGTGTTAAAATGTTAATATCTTGACTCACATTTTGAAGGCCCTGTGAGAATTGTACATGATTGCTTCACTTCTCGACATAACCACATCCTCATTTATAGGACTTATGTGCACTTGTGCAACTATGTTATCTCAGTTTTTTTTTTGTTTGGCCTACTTCCCATCTTTAAACCCCACGCTGGCCAAAAGTATTGGCACCCCTGTCAGATAATGGTCAATTTCTCCCAGAAAATGATTGCAATTACAAATGCTTTGGTAGTAAATTAGTAATATGCTCATTTATTTTGCTTGCAATGAAAAAAACACAAAAGAGGATGAAAAAAAATTAAATCATAATCATTTTACACAAAACTCCAAAAATGGGCCAGACAAAAGTATTGGCACCCTCAGCCTAATACTTGGTAGCACAACCTTTAGATAAAATAACTGCGAACAACTGCTTCCGGTATCCATTAATGAGTTTCTTACAATGCTCTGCTGGAATTTTAGACCATTCTTCTTTGGCCAGCAGCTCCAGGTCTCTGAGATTTGAAGGGTGCAATTTTCAGATCTCTCCACGAGTGGTCTATGGAATTCAGGTCTGGCCACTTTAGAAGTCTCCAGTGCTTTCTCTCAAACCATTTTCTAGTGCCTTTTGATGCTTTTTGAAGTGTATTTTGGGTCATTGTCCTGCTGGAAGACCCATAACCTCTGAGGGAAACCCAGCTTTCTTACACTGGGCCCTACATTATGCAGCAAAATTTGTTGGAAGTCTTCAGACTTCATAATGCCATGCACACGGTCAAGTAGTCCAGTGCCAGAGGCAGCAAAGCAACCCCAAAACATCAAGCAACCTCCGCCATGTTTGACTGTGGGGAACGTCTTTTCTTTGAAGGCCTTGTTTTTTTCCCTGTAAACTCCATGTTGATGCTTTTTCCCAAAAATCTCTGTCTCATTTGACTAGAGAACAATCTTCCAAAATGTTTTTGGCTTCCTCAGGTAAGTTTTGGAAAAATCCAGCCTGGCTTTTTTATGTCTCTGGGTCAGAAGAAGGGTCTTCCTGGGTATCCCACTTTTTATTCAGACGCCGATGGATAGTACGGGTTGACTCTGTTGTACCCTTGGAGTGCAGGACAGCTTGAACTTGTTTGGATGTTAGTTGAGGTTCTTTATCCACCATCCACGCAATATTTCGTTGAAATCTCTCATTAATTTTTCTTTTCCGTCCATATCTAGGGAGGTTAGCCACAGTGCCATGGGCTTTACACTTATTGATGACACTGCGCGCGGTAGACACAGGAACATTCAGGTCTTTGGAGATGAACTTGCAGCCTTGAAATTGCCCATGCTTCCTCACAATTTTGATTCTCAAGTCCTCAGACAGTTCTTTGGTCTTCTTTCTTTTCTCCATGCTCAATGTGGTACACACAAGAACACGGGACAGAGGTTGAGTCAACTTTAATCCATTTCAACTGGCTGCAAGTGTGATTTAGTTATTGCCACAACCTGTTATGTGCCACAGATAGGTAACAGATGCTGTTAATTACACAAATTAGAGAAGCATCACATGATTTTTCAAAGGGTGCCAGTACTTTTGTCCGGCCCATTTTTGGAGTTTTGTGTAAAATGATCATGATTTTTTTTTTCTATTCTCTTTTGTGTTTTTTCATTGCAAGCGAAACTAATGAAGATATTACTACCAAAGCATTTGTAATTGCAATCATTTTCTGGGAGAAATTAAGTATTATCTGACAGAATTGCAGGGGTGCCAATACTTTTGGCCAGCAGTGTATGTACTGTACTTGTTTTCAATTTGCAAGAAAAGTTTGATGTTGATTAATTTGGGTCTTGTTTTCGAAACATGCCATTTGAAAAAGTGGTGGGTAAACCTTTTTTAATTTCAACTCTGCAGCTTTCTGTCGCCTTTTATGTTAATAGATTTTTTTGACGTGTTAGCTAAAATAAATACGTTTGTGAAACACATTTCTGTTTCGAAGTATGCTCAAATTACTGTATGGTCAATGTACAAACAGTTGATTTTTCGAGCAACCCTGGCTCACAAACAGTGAGTTACAGTCATCCCTCGCTTCTTCGCGCTTCAAACTTCGCGCCCTCAGTCCATTGCGGATTTTTTTTTTTTCATTTAAAAATAAATAAATAAATAGAGATGAGCTGTCCCGACCCGTTAAAGCTAACCGAGTGGAAAAAGAGCTTTTTACGTTTTAAATTCTTGTGAATAATTGCTTAAATCCCTGAATCCTTTATAGATATGGACGTAAAACAGTCTCGATTCTTGGTTAAAAGCCCCCCCCCCCCAAAAAAAAGGGCAATTAGCATTTATTTTACGTATATATGTCAAATGTGCTGCTAGTCTTTAAGCCACTGTAGCGCTGCCTTATCACCACAAAGAGCGTTTTCTGTTGAAAATTCTTGTGAATAAATGCTTAAATTCCTAAATTCTTTATAGATATGGATGTAAAACAGTCTCGATTCTTAGTTAAAAGCAAAAACAAATGTGCAGTTACAAATGTACTTTACGTATATATGTCAAAGAATGATGCCAATGCCGTAGCGGTTCTCCCATTGATTTTTTCAAAACGTTTCAAAATGCATGCATGGTAAGAACAATAATATAATTATCTTGAATCCTCCTGAGACAATCCTTCCTGTTTGTATGCGGTGCAGCTTTCATACCTTTTCAACCTGAATTCGGCGTTAGATCGCTGCGTGTGTGTTTGAGAATAACTGCTCTAGATTTTTTTTTTTTTTTATTATACTTTGGGTTAAAAAGAAGTGAAAAACATGTCTTATATGTATTTATTAGAGATGTCCCAATAGATCGGCGGGTCCAATCACGTCATTTTCAAAGTATCGGAACCGGCGAAATAATATCGGCCATGCCTTTTTTTAATATATATATATTTTTTAATTAAATCGTTTTTTAATTGTATTTAACGTTACAGACTTAATATGTTACTCTTATCCAGAGTCTTTAGTTTAGGCTTAAGGTAGGGTTATCAAATTTATCCCAATAACGGCGGTAATTAATTTTTTAAAAATGTATCACGTTAAAATATTTAACGTAATTAATGCATGCGCTGCACGACCCACTCAGTCACGCTCCATCTGTAATGGTGCCGTTTTGCCCATATAGAGAGATAAAAGGCAGCGTAAAATGAGTAGAGTGAATTTTGGCAGCCTTTGGAGCCTTATTCTAATTGGCTAAAGTCTTACAATCCCTCTTCTTTCGATTAGAAATATCATGGGAAGCAATGTGAGGAAGCAAGGTAGCAACTGATCTTTTTCTTAACACCTTATGTTATTTCCCAACGCAGAAAAGATATATCAATTGGTAGCACTACGCACAGTCATGGTTCCACTTCCCATCATGCCTTTGGGCATGGCCTTCAGTATCATTTACTGAAAGCTCAACAAATACACTAGATGGCAATATTTAGTCACAATATACAAAGTCACAAGTCTTTCTATCCATGGATCCTTCTCACAGAAAGAACGTTAATAATGTAAATGCCATCTTGAGGATTTATTGTCATAATAAACAAATACAGTACTTATGTACTGGATGTTGAATGTATATATTTGTCCGAGTTTTATTCATTTTTTTCTTAATGAATTGCCAAAATGTATATGATCGGGAAAAATTATCGGGAATGATTGGAATTGAATCGGGAGCAAAAAAAAAGCAACCGGATCGGGAAATATCGGGATCGGCAGATACTCAAACTAAAACGATCGGGATCGGGAGCAAAAAAAAATGATCGGAGCAACCCTAGTATTTATTTCCAATGCTAAATCTGAATGAATACACACAAAAAATAGTTTAAAGAACATTTTTTGGGGGGAGTGAGAGCGCTACTTCACGGTGTTTCACTTATCGCGGCGGGTTCTGGTCCACCTTAACCGCGAAAAACGAGGGATCACTGCACTATACCGCACGCGTCAAAGGGCAAAGTGACTGACCACCAAGGGAATGGAGCAGACGAGCACCACGGCGGAGGTGGCGATGAGCAGGATGACCATTTGGATCTCGGCTCCGGCCAGCCGTCCCAAGCTGGACCGGCGGCGGCGCAGCGGCGCGTCGTCGTTGAGGTCCCGGCGCCTCCGGTCGGCCCCCAGCGACGTGCGTCGGATGAAACGGCGATGCATGAGGATGAGCGCGCCGCACACCATGACGTTGCACACCACGGTGGCCAGCACCACGGCGGCGTTGACGCCGGCGTATGCCAAGTTGAAAGCAGCCACCGAAGTGCGGTTGCCGCCGCCGTGCCAGTCGATGAAACACCAGCTGCCCGGCCGCTGGAGCTTCACTTCGCCGAGACCCATGCCGGGCAGCGCGCACAGCCCGGCGTTGCTGACGTAGATGGCGAGCAACGCCAGCGCCGCCAGCCGCTGGTTGACGTACTCCTTGTAGAAGTAGGCGTGGTTGATGGCCAGGTAGCGCTCCACGGACATGGCGCACAGGATACAAAGTTGCGCCAGGAAGAAGAAGAGCAGGACGAAGCCCGAGTACTGGCAAAGCGGATCGGCGCCGGGCCAGCCCCCGCGCGTGTAGGTGGCGATGGTGACCGGGCTTGCCAGGAGCGTGCCCAGCAGGTCGGTGACTGCCAGGCCGCACACCAGAGTGTAGAAGGTGGTCTCCTTTTGCTCCTTGCGCGAGATGCGCAGCACCACGATGGCCGTCACGTTCCCCACCACCCCGAAGATGAACATGACCACCGGGATGGTGGCCGGCTGTAGGGTCCCGGGTGCCGGCCGAGTTTGGTTGGGCATCCTCAAAAGTCACATCCCAGCAGACTTTTGAGGGGAGAACCGCTCACTCTGCTCGTACATTTGTGACGCCCGCTGACTGTTGTTGAGTTGTTCCCTTCCCTCAGCTCCTCCTCCTCCTAGAATGAAGCAACAACTCCTTTTTTGTTGGAGGCTGCACTTTCTACTTCTGCTTTTGTTCATTTGAAAGGAAAATGTCCACACGTGTGATGAAATTTGTTATTTCAGCGACAGATTTGTCTAAAAAGGGCCATTTCAAGACAAGATGATTCAGCCACGGTGCTTGAGACTTTTTTGGGGGGTTGGTCATACTCACACATAGACTTCATAATGATATTGACGGGACCCCGAGCCGATTAATAGGTGGGCTGCATTGTTGGCGTGGCCGTCAAAGCTGACCGAGTGGAATCACAGACAAAGAGCTTTTTTCGTTGAAAATTCTTGTGAATAAATGCTTAAATTCCTGAATTCTTTATAGATATGGATGTAAAACAGTCTCAATTCTTGGTTAAAAGCAAAAAACAAACAAACATGCAGTTAGCATTTATTTTACATAAATATTGCGAAGTATGATGCTCATCTGTTAGTGAGTGTCCCTAGCGGCCGCCTAATGTAAACAGAGATTTTCCAGTGAAAATTCTTGAGAATAAATACTTAAACTGTCACGTTCTGCTACTGATCAGATTTTGTGTTGTTGCAGAGCCAGCTGTGGGGGTGTTCCCGACGTCGCACCTGCAGCTAATCACTGCTCATCCACAATAGTATAAAGACGCAGGCGATCCACTGGAAGGACGCCGAGATATCTTCCTTGCTGGTCGCCATTCGACATCCTTGTATTAGAGTAGCTTGTTACCCCGGCCGTGGGTTTTGGTCACCTGTTGTTTTAGTTTTGTATGCCTCTACCTTGTGCAGGTACGTGAGTGTATTTTAGTTGTTTTATTGGCTCTTTGCCTACCACCTTGGTTTACCCTCGCGTTTGTATATTGATCCCCGTCAACCTCCTGTCATGGACCCGTTTTGTTATTTCCCCTTTTTGCCGCGATCGCGTGTGTTTTTGTTTTGTATTTAATAAACCCTTGTACGCTCCCCTCAGTCATTTTTTTGTCTGTTGTGAGTCATACTTTGTTTCCGCGTTCACAGACCCTGACATAAATCCCGGAATTCTTTATAGATATGGATGTAAAACAGTCTTGATTCATGGTTAATAGCAAAAAAAACGTGCAGTTAAGATTTATTTTACGTAAATATGCCGCAGTACGATGCTAGTCTGTCAGTCAATGTGGCGGCCGCCATATGTAAACAGAGCTTTTTTCGTTGAGAATTCTTGTGAATAAAAGCTTAAATCCCTGAATTCTTTATAGATACGGATGTAAAAATGTAAAAAAAAAAATGTTTTAATAAAATTTGTTAAATTTTCAATCCAAAAATAAACTAGTAGCTCACCATTGTTGATGTCAATAATTACACACTGCACATGGTGCTGAAACCCATAAAATCAGTCACACCCAAGCACCAGCAGGGGGCGACAAAACACCAAAAAACACAAGTAACAAGTGGACATGACACTGCTGTCATTTTAATCTGTTTGAGCGGGGCATGTGCGTAAATTGCATCATATATATTTTAACGTGATTAATTAAAAAAATTAATTACCGCCAGTTAACGCGATAATTTTGACAGCCCTAGTAAAAAACTCTCTTCATACACATTAGCTGCACATGTTGGCTGCACAACAACTCCAGCCGCTCTCGTATGACTGTTTACGTCTTCGCCGTGTAGTAAAGCATTATTTTGCCATATTCGTGTTGACCATTTGGCAGCTACACGCTCCTCCGACGTCGGCTGGTTTGTTCAGAGGTCATTGTCCAGCTGCTTCCCCGGTGAGCTCTCCTGTCCGTAGAAGCAGGGGAACGAGCTGTAAATTGCATCGGCGAAGACAATCGACAACCCAGTCGTCATGTGAAGTGATCCGGGCTAGTTATGTGTGATTTTCTGCTTCGAAGACTTTAAAACAGCGGTCTCAAACCGACTCCACAAAGGGCCGCAGTGGGTCCTGGTTTTTGTTCCAACAGATCCAGCACAAACAGTTCAACCAATGAGGTTTCTACTAACATAAGCAGCACCTGATTGCAATCAACTGATTACACTTGTAAGAAACCAGATTGGTGAAAAGGTATTTGTCTCGTTTGGTTGGAATGAAATCCAGTACCCCCTGCGGCCCTTTGAGGACCGGTTTGAGACCACTGCTTTAAAACATCACTCGGTTCGGGTGATCATGTCAGCTAGCTGTCACAGGTCTTGGTTTGTTTACATTCTCCGATGCAGGGAAAGGGAAATGACATAAGCCCGATTTAGGTGGCATAAAATATCGTTCGGGAGGTGCGACAGTAAAGGTGAAGTCGACAGTTTTGACCATTATGGAGTAATTTTGCCATTTCGTCCTGAATAAATGCATTTTCATTATTTCATATTCCATTTAGCACAATACTTATTTGTCATGACCATGCCATTTATTTAGCTATTGGGGAAAAATACTTGGATAAAAAGAATATCCTGTAAAAATATTGGAGCAGAGAGACTGAATCAATGACATTTTGCGGCTCTCTTCGTCGCGTTTTCCTCGTTCTGAATAATTCCCCCTCACTGGGCCGCATACTAAATCAGATGAAATCGTTACTCCGCTGATGTCATCCACCTGTTGGGGACGCTAGAGCCGTATAATGGTAGGCGTGGCTAACCGGCAGATTAAAAGACTAATTTCTCGTCATCTGCGCTTTGCTAAATTGTTGTATACAGTCGAATCGTCTCAAAATATGATTCTAATTCACATAATTATGCTATTTAAGACTTTTTTTCTCCTGTCGTACGCACTTTAAAATACAGCAGTTTATCTTCAATTCAATTCAATTTTATTTGTATAGCCCTGGATCACAACAACGTTGTCTCAAAGGGCTTTGCAAAGGCAATATGATACACAATCAGAAACAGCAAATGAAGCAACAAAGATGAATAAATAAATTCAAGTCCTGGGTTTCCCCCATCCTTAGACCCTTCATGTCGGCAAATAAAAACTCCAAAAACTCCAGAGTCTTTAGGAGAAAATGAGAAACCTTGGGGAGTACCACAGTCAGGAGAGATCCACTCCCAGGACGGATAGACAGGAAGCCCCAGGACTGCTAATGGGAATTAGCAGGCGAAGTTACAGTACGTAAAGATGCAGTGGAGTAAAGGAACAAGAAGAGGTCCATCTAGCCAGATGAGACGGGGATAGCAACGAGGACGTCCATCCAGCCAGGGGTTCGGACAGTCAGGAGGCTGCAGCTGAAAAATAGCCCCTCCCCAGAGGGGAGGGGGGAAAGGGGACACCGGGTGACTAGTGATGAAGAGACTAGACAACTAGATATTAACATTGGAAAATAGAAATAAAGTAAGATAAGTGGTAGGTAGAGTGAGAAAAAGGAGATAGAACTCAGTGGCTGTACTTCCCCAAGCTTTATAGCTTCTAGTGCAGCTTAGACTAAACTTTGAGTCTACTCTGACTTCAACTAGCCTGACCATAAGCTTTGTTGAACAGGAACGTTTTTAATCTAATCTTAAATGTGCAGACTGTCTCGGCTTCTTTAATATTAGCTGGAAGCTGGTTCCATAAAACAGGGGCTTGGTGGCTAAAGGTTCTAGATCCGACAGTACTTTTAGAGACCCTGGGAACTACCAGTAGACCTGCATTCTGAGAGCGGAGTGTTCTGTTGGGGCGGTATGGAACCAGAGCATCGGTGAGATAAGATGGCCCCAACCCATTAATGGTCTTAAATGTAAGAAGGAGGATTTTAAATTTAATTCTAAACTCGACTGGAAGCCAGTGAAGGGCCCGGAGCACAGGGGTGATATGCTCTCTTCTATTGGTTCCTGTTAAAAGTCTTGCTGCTGCGTTTTGGACAAGCTGAAGACCTTTTAGAGAACTTTTAGGACAAGCTGCAAGTAGGGAGTTACAGTAATCCAATCTCGATGTAACGAACGCATGAATTCATTTTTCTGCATCGCTTTTAGATAAAATATTTCTAATTTTGGCTATGTTGCGCAGGTGAAAGACGGCCGTTCTGCAGGTTTGTTTAATGTGAGCTTTAAACGATAAGTCGGGGTCGAATAAAACTCCTAGGTTTTTAACTGTGGTGCTGGAGGCTACACTTACATTGTCCAGAGTGACTATCTAGGCAGCTAAAGAGTCTCTCACACTTTTTGGGCCAATTATAAGGACTTCTGTCTTTTCAGGGTTAAGTAGAAGATAGTTAAAGTTAAAGAGGGGTGCAAGAGTAGAAACTGCTTTTTCAGCCTTGTGTGTGTTTTCTTCCATATATAGGCCTACTGTATGTTGTAAATTGTATTCTAAATTAATTTTATTGCCGAAACCATGTATCGGGGTCATTAACATGTTTTTATCCCCTCTTCCACAAAAGTGAACTCCACCTATAGTCAGTGGTGACCATTATGTCAGGGAGTTCCGGCAAGAAATTCTAGCCCTTTTCCCCCCTGGATTCGTGGAAGGCTATTGTTGCACCGAGTTTGTGGTCAGCGTACATCATCGTCACGAAGTAATTATTTGTCAACGAAATATTTTCGTTATCGTTAATGCAAACAACACTGGTGGCAGTTGAGCGTTCTGACTACTGAGCCAACAGTTTAGTCTAGATTCAATGGCTAGCTGAAAGTTTATCACCTTGAATTTTAACTTTATATTCCCAAAGTACGTGTGGACAAGGCTTGAGTCAGGTTCCTTCACATCGGTTGGTGCGCTGTGAGCCTCATTCAAATAAAAGCTACCAGAATGCGCTGGCAGCAAAACCAGATGCCTAAACACCCCAGGGTGCAAGCGTGTGCTACTTCGGGGACTCGTCGACCTCAATATTTGAGGTTAGTTTCATCTGCGGTTATATTGACGCATATCGCCTATGCGCAACTGCAAAAGAAAAGTTGCACGGTCTCCCTGACCAGCCTGGGAACGCCAAAAATCTCCAGTTATGCTTTGTGAAATCGTGTCATGTGACAGAAAGCCTTCTCCGGGGAACCAATCAAAATACCCCGATTAAAATTTACTGCCTCCCGAGGCGCACTTGCACCTTTGTCCCACGTAATGGCTTTCCCTATTCCCTGAGAAAGTTGTTTATTTGCAAACACGTGTTCCCTTTTCGCTATCTCGGAAGTCGATTTCTTATTTATTTATTCATTTATACTTTTTGCCAAGCTGAGATCAATTTTAATGAGGTCAAACAAGGCATTAATTACTAATACAGACCTAAAAAAATTGTCTCCAAAATTATTGACTAATAACTCGTTTTTCCACTCAGTCTTTGATGTATAATTAAAGCTACAGTGGGGCAAATAAGTATTTAGTCAACCACAAATTGTGCAAGTTCTCCCACTTGAAAATATTAGAGAGGCCTGCAATTGTCAACATGGGCAAACCTCAACCATGGGAGACAGAATGTGGAAAAAAAAAACTGAAAATCACATTGTTTGATTTTTAAAGAATTTATTTGTGAATCATGGTGGAAAATAAGTATTTGGTCAATACCAAAAGTTCATCTCAAAACTTCGTTATGTACCCTTTGTTGGCCAAATGTTTTTTTTGTAACTCTTCACAAGCTTTTCACACACTGTTGCTGGTATTTTGGCCCATTCCTCCATGCATATCTCCTCTAGAGCAGTGATGTTTTGGGGCTGTCGTCGGGCAACATGGACTTTAAACTCCCTCCACAGATATTCTATGGGGTTGATATCTGGAGACTGGCTAGGTCACTCCAGGACTTGAAATGCTTCTTACGACGCCACTCCTTTGTTTCCCTGGCTGTGTGTTTGGGATCATTGTCATGCTGAAAGACCCAGCCACGTCTGATCTTCAATAGCCTTGCTGATGGAAAGAGATTTTCACTCAAAATCTCTCGATACATGGCCCCATTCATCCTTTCCTTTACACAGATCAGTCGTCCTGGTCCTTTTGCAGAAAAACAGCCCCAAAGCATGATGTTTACACCCTCATGCTTCACAGTGGGTGTGGTGTTCTTCGGATGCAATTCAGTATTCTTTCTCCTCAAAACACGAGAACCTGTGTTTCTGCCAAAAAGTTCTATTTTGGTTTCATCTGACCATAACACATTCTCCCAGTCCTCTTCTGGATCATCCAAATGCTCTCTGGTGAACCGCAGACGGGTCTGGACGTGTACTTTCTTCAGCAGGGGGACACGTCTGGCAGTGCCGGATTTGAGTCCCTGGTGGCGCATTGTGTTACTGATAGTAGCCTTTGTTACTGTGGTCCCAGCTCTCTGTAGGTCATTCACTAGGTCCCCCCGTGTGGTTCTGGGATTTTTGCTCACCGTTCTTGTTACCATTTTGACGCCACGGGGTGAGATCTTGCATGTAGCCCCAGTTCGAGGGAGATTATCAGTGGTCTTGTATGTCTTCCTTTTTGTAATACAGTTGATTTCTTTACACCAAGCGTTTTACCTATTGCAGATTCAGTCTTCCCAGCCTGGTGCAGGTCTACAATTTTGTCTCTGGTGTCCTTCGACAGCTCTTTGGTCTTGGCCATGGTGGAGTTTGGAGTGGGACTGACTGAGATTGTGGACAGGTGTCTTTTATACCGATAATGAGTTAAAACAGGTGCTATTAATACAGGTAACGAGTGGAGCCTGATTAGACCTCGTTAGAAGAAGTTAGACCTCTTTGACAGCCAGAAATCTTGCAGCCATTTTCACTGGAGCAAAGCCCTTCGCTCCCGGCCGTTTTCCTGGATTTTGACTGATTTTGCAAGGCCCACAGAAAATTCTGTTCTATTCATATATAAACATGGAACCCACCAAAAGAAAGATTAGACTCCTTTCTTTCAGCAGAAAAAAAGTTGGTACATATCTTTTTCCATTCTTTAGAAATCAGCATTAGAAAATAGCTTAGTTTGAGCAATTTTCCAATTTCTGATGAAAAAACGGAGAAATTGAGCTTTTTGTGAAAGCATTCATTTCAAACATAACTTTGACTTATACACAGCTATTTTTTGCTTTAGTTACATCCCAAACATCTGAATGTTTTCCTATTACAAAATAAGGTAAACAACAAGACAAATAGAGCTTTTGATAGAAAAGTAACAATTTATTTACACATAACTAACTGAAAGATGACGCTGTTCTGGCTGCGACAGGCAGTTAAACTTTTCCCTCTTCGTCGTCTGTCTCATGAAGATGAAGATGAGTCTCTGCGGGCTCTGCTCGCGAGCAGCACGGACTCAAAGGCATCATCCCGGTCGTTCTGCTCGGTCGTCCAGCACCTGGCATCCCGTGCGTCCTACCAGTTGTTCTGCTCGGTCGTCCACCGCCTGGCATCCTTTCAGTCGTCTTCCGCCGGCGCCCGGGCGTGTGGCTTGGCCGTTCGTTGCCGTTAAATCGGGTTGCGGGTCTTACAAATGCGCTACTGCCCTCCAGTGGCCAGTTTTATTGCTTTAAAATGGATTTTCAGCTTTGTGCTTTGGAGCTAAATTGAATCACGACACAGAGATGTCTTTTAAAAAAAAACAACAACAACAACAATGTAAAAGACTTATAGCGTCTTTGGGACACTGAATGAATTAAAAATAGAACGTATTTATACGTTTTTGGGAGCAAATGAGTTAAAGTATCACACATGGGCACTAATTCGCAGTCCGAGATGCGCTGAGCAATGTAAAAAAAAATACGAATCTAGCCACAATAAAATAAGAAAAATTCATCAAAAAGCAAAATATCTCACATTATCATGTGAAACACATTACATTTATAATCTGTCATGTTTCATGTGATAACGGAATACTGCTTTGTTTATCAGCATTTTAGGGATAACACCCAGGTTCTTTTTTTGTGTCCCAAATAAGGCAGCCAGCCGCGAGATGGAAGGCAAGTCCCGATGTGTCGGCGCCGCTGGTCAAGTTGAACAAGATTCTTTTTTTTAAAAAAAAGAAACAAAAGACTGTGCCCGTGAATGAAGGTGAATTTCCAGCTTGTCACTTAACATCCCACACATGTTTCCCATGCTGTTTGCTTAGTGGCTGCCCCACCGTCCCCTCCTTCTTGTCCCTGCTGAGTCAGATGACTCCCCCAGGGATGGGTTAAAGGTGGAATGCAGAGAAAAATGACAGTTAAACAAAATTCAGCTTTGGTGTTGTTTTGTATTGAAATGCAATTACAGTTAATAATATTCAACTGTGTACAAAGGTGGGTAGTAACGCATTGCATTTACTCCCTTACATTTACTTGAGTAAATTTTTTAGGTTAAATTAGCCGCTACTGCACGGCATCATAGTTTGCATTATTTACGTAAAATAAATGCTAACTGCACATTTTTTTTGCTTTTAAACAAGAATCGAGACTGTTTTAAGTCCATATCTATATAGTATTCTGGGATTTAAGCATTTATTCACAAGAATTTTCACCGGAAAAGTTCTGTTTATATTAGGCGGCCGCTGGGTACATTCACTAACAGACTAGCATTGTACTTCGACATATTTATGTAAAATAAATGCTAACTGCACCTTTTTTTTGCTTTTAACCAAGAATTGAGACTGTTTTACGTCCATATCTATGAAGAATTCGGGGATTTAAGGATTTATTCACAAGAATTTTCACCGGAAAAGCTCAGTTTACATAAGGCGGCCGCTGGCTACATTCACTAATAGACTAGCATTGCATTTAGACATATTTACGTAAAATAAATGCTAACTGCACGTTTTTTTTTTTTTTTTTGCTTTTAACCAAGAATCGAGACTGTTTTACGTCCATATCTATATAGTATTCTGGGATTTAAGCATTTATTCACAAGAATTTTCACTGGAAAAGTTCTGTTTATATTAGGCGGCCGCTAGCTACATTCACTAACAGACTAGCATGGTACTTCGACACATTTACGTAAAATACATGCTAACTGCACCTTTTTTTTTTTGCTTTTAACCAAGAATTGAGACTGTTTTACGTCCATATCTATGAAGCATTCAGGGATTTTAGGATTTATTCACAAGAATTTTCACCGGAAAACTCTGGTTACATAAGGCGGCCGCTGGCTACATTCACTAATTAGACTAGCATTGCATTTCAACATATTTACGTAAAATAAATGCTATCTGCACGTTTTTTTGTTTGTTTTGCTTTTAACCAAGAATCGGGACTGTTTTACGTCCATATCTATAAAAAAATTCAGGGATTTAAGCATTTATTCACAAGAATTTTCACTGGAAAAGTTCTGTTTGTATTAGGCGGCTGCTAGCTACATTCACTAACAGACGAGCATGGTACTTCGACACATTTACGTAAAATAAATGCTAACTGCACCTTTTTTATTGCTTTTAACCAAGAATTGAGACTGTGTTACGTCCATATCTATGAAGAATTCAGGGAATAAGGATTTATTCACAAGAATTTTCACCGGAAAAGCTCCGCTTACATAAGGCGGCCGCTGGCTACATTCACTAATAGACTAGCATTGTATTTCGACATATTTAAGTAAAATAAACACTAACTATACTTTTTTTTTTGTGCCTTTGACCAAGAATCGAGACTGTTTTACGTCCATATCTATAAAGAATTCAGGGATTTAAGCATTTATTCACAAGAATTTTCACCGGAAAAGCTCTGTTTACATCAGGCAGCCGCTAGCTACATTCACTAACAGACTAGCAATGTACTTCGAAATATTCACGTAAAATAAATGCTATCCGAATGTTTTTTTTTTTTTTTTGCTTTTAACCAAGGATTGAGACTGTTTTACGTCAATATCTATAAAGAATTCAGGGATTTAAGCATTTATTCACAAGAATTTTCACCGGAAATTCTGTTTACATAAGGCGGCCGCTAGCTACATTTACTAACAGACTAGCATTGTACTTCGACATACTGACGTAAAATAAATGCTTACTGCACGGTTTTCTTGCTTTTGACCAAGAATCGAGACTGTTTTATGTCCATATTTATAAAGAATTCAGGGATTTAAGCTTTTTTTTTTTACAAGAATTTTCAACGAAAAAATCTCTTTGTCTGTGATTCCACTCGGTCAGCTTTGACGGCCTCGCCAACAATGCAGGCCCCTATTCATCGGCCACGCGCCCCGTGAATACATTTGGAAGTCTATGACCAAACATAAGCTTGCAGTCGCAAGTCCTACGATCACGCCGGCCTGTTCAATCACGTGACGTCTTTAAAGCGCTGTGGAAGTAAAACTATTTCACAGAGAGCACTGCGGTCATCGTTACTTGCCCTTTAAGTCTCCTTAGGCAGAAGGTTCACTTGCTTATTTTCCCCCCTTCTGTTATTGTTTGCATACTATCCTCATTAAAATATGAAAACCTATGAATGTGTGGGTGGTTTTAGTTAAAGCAGACACTGTTTTTTCATCTGTGTGATTTTGACAAGGATCAGATCACTTTTTGTAGTCATTTTAATGCTGAAATGTGAGAAATTCCAAAAGGTTCAGATACTTCTTCATACCACTGTACTTGTACTTCAAATTCATGTGGCGGAAAACACTCAGGTGACTTGAAGTTCTGCTCTGAGACCCCCAATTTGGCCAAATTTCAAACTTGTCCTATATGCATGGGTGATACATCGTTGGAAAGCTTAAAATCTCAATTTTATGAGGGATGAAAATTTTTTAACAGGAGGGCATTGGTCGAGATTTTCTCTTTCATATATTTACCCTTTAAACGTTTCCCCCCCCCACTTTTTCTTTGTTTGGACGGATTATTTATCATCTAAAATATTGGGGAAAATGCGACACTAACAAAAAAACAAAAACAAAAACAATTAAGCGATAGTTATGAGGTAGATACCCGTGACTTATTTACAGACACCATATTTTTCATTGTGACGGAATTTGTTTAAAAGTTTAAAATATGCGAGTGAATCATTTTTTAAAGTTGTTTTTTTAAACTAAATATTAGACATCAATGAATGATTCTAAGCTAAAAATGAGAGACATTTCGAATAATAAATAAAATTACTTACCTTCTTATTATGGCTGGGTTGAAACAAAAGAGGTTGTGCGACGTCTGTAAACGGGGGTTTCCAGGGTAAAACAGACAAATCAAAAACAGTTTGGGGGCTTATTGCGCCATTAATCAGCTATGGCAGCATATAGACCTATTGTTCTATCAAAAACAACAGTTATTTTGGCTTAAAATAACAGCTGTTTATTTCAAAGAGAGGTGCAAGAGCAGAAAATGCTTTTTCAGCCTTGTCTGTGTTTTCCGCCATGTACTTACGTGTCCTTGTACTACAAGTACGTGTACTTGCATTACTTGTACTTCAAGTCTACCGACCAGCAAAGCTACCCACTCAATTTCTCTAGAAATTGCATTTTCGAGTTTCTGATTAAAATGCAACATTGGTATGACAACGTAGCTTAATTCTCCATTGCGACGCACTTAAGCACTTACAGTGCCTTGCAAAAGTATTCGGCCCCCTTGAACCTTGCAACCTTTCGCCACATTTCAGGCTTCAAACATAAAGATATGAAATTTCATTTTTTTGTCAAGAATCAACAACAAGTGGGACACAATCGTGAAGTGGAACAACATTTATTGGATAATTTCAACTTTTTTAACAAATAAAAAACTGAAAAGTGGGGCGTGCAATATTATTCGGCCCCCTTGTGTTAATACTTTGTAGCGCCACCTTTTGCTCCAATTACAGCTGCAAGTCGCTTGGGGTATGTTTCTATCAGTTTTGCACATCGAGAGACTGACATTCTTGCCCATTCTTCCTTGCAAAACAGCTCGAGCTCAGTGAGGTTGGATGGAGAGTGTTTGTGAACAGCAGTCTTCAGCTCTTTCCACAGATTCTCCATTGGATTCAGGTCTGGACTTTGACTTGGCCATTCTAACACCTGGATACGTTTATTTTTGAACCATTCCATTGTAGATTTGGCTTTATGTTTTGGATCATTGTCCTGTTGGAAGATAAATCTCCGTCCCAGTCTCAGGTCTTGTGCAGATACCAACAGGTTTTCTTCCAGAATGTTCCTATATTTGGCTGCATCCATCTTCCCGTCAATTTTAACCATCTTCCCTGTCCCTGCTGAAGAAAAGCAGGCCCAAACCATGATGCTGCCACCACCATGTTTGACAGTGGGGATGGTGTGTTCAGGGTGATGAACTGTGTTGCTTTTACGCCAAACATATTGTTTTGCATTGTGGCCATAAAGTTCAATTTTGGTTTCATCTGACCAGAGCACCTTCTTCCACATGTTTGGTGTGTCTCCCAGGTGGCTTGTGGCAAACTTTAAACGAGACTTTTTATGGATATCTTTGAGAAATGGCTTTCTTCTTGCCACTCTTCCATAAAGGCCAGATTTGTGCAGTGTACGACTGATTGTTGTCCTATGGACAGACTCTCCCACCTCAGCTGTAGATCTCTGCAGTTCATCCAGAGTGATCAAGGGCTTTAGGCTGCATCTCTGATCAGTTTTGTCCTTGTTTGAGAAGAAAGTTTGGAAGGACGGCCGGGTCTTGGTAGATTTGCAGTGGTCTGATGCTCCTTCCATTTCAATATGATGGCTTGCACAGTGCTCCTTGAGATGTCTAAAGCTTGGGAAATCTTTTTGTATCCAAATCCGGCTTTAAACATCTCCACAACAGTATCTCGGACCTGCCTGGTGTGTTCCTTGGTTTTCATAATGCTCTCTGCACTTTAAACAGAACCCTGAGACTATCACAGAGCAGGTGCATTTATACGGAGACTTGATTACACACAGGTGGATTCTATTTATCATCATCGGTCATTTAGGACAACATTGGATCATTCAGAGATCCTCATTGAACGTCTGGAGTGAGTTTGCTGCACTGAAAGTAAAAGAGGCCGAATAATATTGCACGCCCCACTTTTCAGTTTTTTATTTGTTAAAAAAGTTGAAATTATCCAATAAATGTTGTTCCACTTCACGATTGTGTCCCACTTGTTGTTGATTCTTGACAAAAAAATGAAATTTCATATCTTTATGTTTGAAGCCTGAAATGTGGCGAAAGGTTGCAAGATTCAAGGGGGCCGAATACTTTTGCAAGGCACTGTAAGTTGTGCGCTTCAGTATTTTGATCCTAGTTGTACTCCCATTTTTTGCCACTGATCTTACATATTGCCCCTTTAATTATGATTCCCCCACCCCTCCGACTTTATTGTGCATTTTTTGGCTTGTCCGAAATATAACTGTAGTTTAAAAATACGGTTGCTACTTCTTATTTAAAAACACTTCAAAAACGGTATACAACTATGCATCAAGTTAAGAAATGACTTGAAATTAAAAATTCAGCTTGCACTCAGACATCTACTGAGGACAAGTCCTGACAATTACATACTATTTCACCTTCGGGGGAGCAAACATCGCATACCGAAACGTCCCGCAGAGTGTACAAGAGGGTGGGTGAGGTGAGACCAAATTATGATCATACATGCCAATAGTTTGGAATGTGCAAGGAACAAACACGCCTGCTCTTTGTTTACACTAAAGCATCTTTTTAGTATAAACTTAAACGCTCTCTACCTCGTTGGCTGCCTTTGACTCAGATAGACGTCTTTTTCCTTTGAACTAGAAGCCGGCAACACTTGACACAGTTGAAAGTGCATACATGCCGTGGATATAAAAAGTATACACATACACACTCCTATTAAATGCCAGGTTTTCTTGATTCCATGAAATGAGGCCACAATTTTCAAATGTTTCCATTATTAATGTGATAAATTACATGTAAAATTTAGGGCTGTCAAAATTATAGCGGTAACGGGCGGTAATTAATTTTTTAAATCAATCAGGTTAAAATATTTGACGCATTTAACGCACATACCCCGCTCAAACAGATTAAAATGACAGCACAGTGTCATGTCCATTTGTTACTTGTGTTTTTTGGTGTTTTCTCGCCCTCTGCTGGCGCTTGGGTGCGACTGATTTTATGGGTTTCAGCACCATGAGCATTGTGTAATTATTGACATCAACAATGGCGAGCTACTAGTTTATTTTTTGTTTGAAAATTTTACAAATTCTATTAAAACGAAAACATTAAGAGGGGTTTTGATATAAAATTTCTATAACTTGTACTAACATTATCTTTTGAGAACTACAAGTCTTTCTATCCATGGATCGCTTTAAGAGAATGTTAATGCCATCTTGTTGATTTATTGTTATAATAAACAAATACAGTACTTATGTACAGTAAGTTGAATGTATACATACCCGTCTTGTGTCTTATCTTTCCATTCCAACAACAATTTACAGAAAAATATGGCATATTTTATAGATGGTTTGAATTGCTATTAATTACGATTAATCAATTTTTAAGCTGTGATTAACTCGATTAAAAATTTTAATCGTTGACAGCCCTAGTAAAATTCAATTACATTGAACTTAAAAAATAGAAAAATCTGAGAAAAACAGTAGTATTTTACAGGCAAAAAAAAAATTCTGAATTGAAATATTCAGTATGTATATAACATCGCACCTTCAAAAGAAAAGCCTAATTTAATAATTTTATTTTTAGGAGAACAGGGAAGGTGGCTATAGACCCTACCCACCTACGTCATAAAACCACGTGCTCGCTGTATGGTTCCGCCCACTTGTCCGTCATTTTGTCTCTGTATTAGCATTGGTTTCAATTGATCGAGGAATTTAAAATGCATTTCATGGAAGACCTGGTGCTTTCTGATGCCGTAAACTCACTGGATGTGTTGCATAAAAGGCGTTATGTGGAAAAGCTTCGTTCTATACAGTCGCCAGATCCATATTAGATGCCCAAATCGATGTTTTTCGACCCACTGTCTTCGCCCTGTCTGCCTGACATCTGCTACGCTGATATTTACAATTATCTTGTCCACACAAAATCAGCCTATTCCCACGAAAATTTGAAAAACTTCAAGAGCTTGGAGGCTTATAAATACTTCGTTGCTGGTTGGGTGAAACAGGTCCTCATTCGGCAGGAATCTATCTTGTGCTTGGAAAGGTGAGTTACGAAATTTTCAATTCAAAATCTTTTGTTATTGCTAACATCCACTGTCAAGTCTAATGTATTTCATGTCGTTTGTCAATGGAGTTAAGGCTTTTAATGTTTATATGGTTTAGCGATAGCACTCTCACTACATACATACGTGTATGTTGTCGGCGATTAGCCTAGCAATGATCTTAATTGTGGTTATTTGTCAGCCCAAAACCCTCTAAGTATATCTTAAATGCATCTTACCGGATATAAAATGACTACTACATAGTCTGTGGTGATTTTTTGGTGCCCAGTTTTCACGTCGAATTGCAGTAAAACTTCAAGTCTCTCCTTCCATCTTCTCTGTTAGTGCAACCAGCAGCCACACATGCCTTCACCATTTTGATTATTAATGTTAAGGAGCAGAAAAACACGCCGTAAATAGGAGAAATGTACGTAGCCGTAACAGGTTAACACTATGTTTTGACGGACAAGTGGGCGGTACCATTCAGGAGAGCGGAGCTGTGACGTCACGTGGGTAGGGTCTATTGTCTATCTAGAAGCCAAAATAGCATGCAAAGCTGTACAGCCAATATACAATAAATTACAACAACATACCAGAAGAGGCGTAGCAAGGGTCCCCGGGGGCCCCAGGCAACAAGCAACATGGGGCCCTTCGAGCGTGTGCAAGTAAGGGGGACAGTTGGACTTTAGCAATAGCATATTTAATAAAAGTATAATAACGCCTCGGTCTCATAGAGCGCTTTTTAGGACACTCAAAGTGCCCGGCTTCTACTACATTAGGACATAAAACTACAGTAACATAATACACTCACCGCTGTCTTGCTTCCTTTTGTCCTCTTCTGCTTTTTTTTTTTCTTTCGTCGCTTCCAGAAGGATAACTTCTCTTCATTTTGGATATAAGCCAATTAAAAAAAAAAGCCAAATCGCTGCTCACTCTCACCTGAGCTTAGCTCAAACAATACACAATTGGCTAACTTTCATAGCAGAAGTCCGTTACCTTAAATGCTATGTAATGCTAATGTTTATCAGATTGTTTCTAGTGCGCACCAGATTGTTTGTAGTGTGCACCATATCATTGAGAGCGCACACCTGATAGTTTCGAGCGTGCACCAGATAGTTTCTAGTGCGCAGCAGATAATTTTGAGTGTGCACCAGATTGTTTCTAGTGATTGTTTCTAGCTAGTTTTTGAACGTGCACCAGAAAGTTTCAAGCACTAACCAGATAGTTTAGAGCGGGCACCAGATAGTTTCGAGCGCCCACCAGGTAGTTTTGAGCACGTACCAGGCTGTTCCTAGTGCGCACCAGATTGTTTTGAGCGCGCACCAGATTGTTTCTAGTGATTGTTAGTAGCTAGTTTTTGAACGTGCACCGGAAAGTTTCAATCACTAACCAGATAGTTTAGAGCGGGCACCAGATAGTTTCGAGCGCCCACCAGGTAGTTTCTTGATAGTTTTTGAACGCACCAGTTTCTAGTGCGCAGTAGATAGTTTTTGAAGGCGCACCAGATAGTTCCGAGCATGCACCAGATGGTCGCGCACCAGCTAGTCTCAAGTGCGCACCAGACAGTTCCGAGCATGCACTAGATAGTTCCGAGCGCGCGCCAGATAATTTTGAGCGCACACCAGATAGTTACTAATGTGCACCAGATTGTTTCTAATGCGCACCAGATTGTTTCTAATGCGCACCAGATACTTCCGAGCGCGCACCAGATATTTCCGAGCATGCACCAGATGGTCGCGCACCAGCTAGTCTCAAGTGCGCACCAGATATTTCCGAGCACGCACCAGATAGTTCCGAGCGTGCTCCAGATAATTGAGTGCGCACCAGATAGTTACTAATGCGCACCAGATTGTTTCTAATGCATACCAGATTGTTTCTAATGGGCACCAGATTGTTTCGAGTGTGCACCCGATACTTCCGAGCGCGCACCAGATAGTTACTAATGCACACTAGATAGTTTCTAATGCGCACCAGATAGTTTCTAATGCGCACCAGATTGTTTCGAGTGTGCACCAGATTGTTTCGAGTGCGCACCAGATTGTTTCGAGTGCGCACCAGATTGTTTCGAGTGCGCACCAGATCGTTTCGAGTGCGCACCAGATGGTCGCGCACCACCTAGTCTCGAGTGCGCACCAGATAGTTCTGAGCACGCACCAGATAGTTCCGAACGTGCTCCAGATAATTTTGAGCGTGCACCAGATAGTTACTAATGCACACCAGATTGTTTCTAATGTGCACCAAATTGTCCTGAGTGTGCACCCGATACTTCCGAGCATGCACCAGATAGTTACAAATGCGCACCAGATAGTTTCCAATGCGCACCAGATAGTTTCCAATGCACACCAGATAGTTTCTAATGCGCACCAGATTGTTTCGAGTGGGCACCAGATTGTTTCGAGTGCCCACCAGATAGTTTCTCACGCGCATCAGATAGTTCCGAGAGCGCACCAGATAGTTTTGAGTGCGCACCGGATTGTTTCGGGTGCGCACCAGAGTGTTTCGAGCATGCACCAGATCATTTCTAATGGGCACCGGATTGTTTTGAGTGTGCACCAGATAGTTTCTAGTGCGCACTAGATCGTTTTGTACTTCGCACCAGATAGTTTAAATGTATTATATTTTTGCCGATGTCCCTTTAGGGGGCTCTGTAAAAACAATCAACCAAAACATTTTTTTCCTCCCCAACACCAGGGGGTGCTGCAGCACTGAGCACACCACTTCCCAGACCACTGTTTTGCATTTAGATTAGGGCTGTCAAACGATTACAATTTTTAATCGAGTTAATCACAGCTTAAAAATTAATTAATCATAATTAATCGCAATTCAAACCATCTCTAAAATATGCCATATTTTTCTGTAAATTATTGTTGGAATGGAAAGATAAGACGGATATATACATTCAGTACTGTATTTGTTTATTGTAACAATAAATCCACAAGACTACATTAACATTAAGATTCTTTCTGTGAAAGGGATCCACGGATAGAAAGACTTGTAATTCTTAAAAGATAAACGTGAGTACAAGTTATAGTAATTTTGATAGTTTGTATATTGTGACTAAATATTTCCATCTAGTGTATTTGTTGAGCTAAACTTAATGTTTATGAATAGAGTATTAGTTTGCATAGCTATTTTGATTGGGAATGCTAGATCTCTGCATTGAGCGCTTTTCTTTTTGTGAACATTATTTTATTTTTGAGAGATAGGAATATTATTTTTGTTGTGCTTTCACTAAATGACAATGTAGCGACTTAAACGTTCTTAGCTGCCCAAATGCATGATGGGAATTTGAGCAACCATGAGTCACAGTGGTTGCTGCAAATGGTATATGTTCTCTGCGTTGAATACAACACATGGTGTTAAAAAAAAGATCATCTCCAGTTATTCTTCCCCAAGTCGCTTGCCACAATAATTATAACAGTTGTGGAAGAGATGTCACCGCTAATTCCATTATATAGCGCGGCTCCAATAAATGCCTGCGTTACCAGTTCGCCCTTCTTGGTAATTGGTGGTGCTATGGACCGGCGATTTACGTTGGCTTGTTGTCGTCGGTTGGCTCGGTTCGTCTGATTTCCTCCTGAGGAAGACGGCGGTGTACATATAAACACAGAGAGTCGTTGGATGGCTTTTTGTGGGTACTTTTATTAACAAAACAAAAGCATGTGGGGGACGCAGCACTTTAGCCTGCGCTAACTGCGCACTTTCTCTACTCTCTCACTCGACCACTTTCTTCCTCACTGCTCAATCTGACAATGACGGTCACATTGAAAATAACAGCGGCTCCCTTGGCGGGTGCCGGTAACACCTGCGTCCACTCCACTTGCTTGTCTCTGCCCTTAGCTCTCAATATATTTCAAACGGCGCCATTATAGTCTGTTCGCTGCAATGCTTGAGTGGGTCGTTCCGCGCATGCGTTAATTGCGTTTAAATGTTTTAACATGATTAATTAAAAAAAATTAATTAACGCCTGTTAACGCGTTAGTTTTGACAGCCCTAATTTGGATATGAGGGAAAATAAAAAATAGGAGATGGAGGTTGCGGTTACTGCTGTTTGTTGTTAACTGTTGTTTTGCAAATATTAATGAAAATGTTTCTCACGTATGCCTTGGGGCAGTATGTATAATGCAGTAGCTTAATGCATGTGTAAAACCATTTTTTTTTTTTTTTTTTGGTGTGTATGTGTTAATTATAGATATAATTGTGCCAAAGCATTTTTGTAAGCATTTCTCTGGTTTTAACAGTTTTCTTAAGAGATTCCAAAATGGTGAAAAGTTTCCTCCTGCCATACATTGATAATTTGGTTAGCCTTGTTGTTTTTGCCCCACCCATCCTTGTGATGTAGTGTTAATCTGTTTTTTTTTGTTTTGTTTTGTTCCTAAATGGTACTTTCCACAATAATGCCCCACAGGCGTGCCGCTACACTCTATTTAAAAAAAAAAAAAAGCGAAGCAGTGCTGTAACATGCAGAGATACAATGATGTCTTTTATACAGACGGTTCTGCGGATTCCAGCCACATAATCACTTTAATTCCTCTTCCTCGAGGCACTTGTCTTTTTACACACAAGTCAGTGTGAAAAGGTGGAAAATGTCTTCACCCCAACAGAAAAGCTTTATCTGTTGCTTTGTTATTGTTGTCTTTCTTTTATTTTTTAGCTTTTATGTGACAATCTTGCATTTCTTTTGCCTCTCTTTGGCAAGAAAAGGTTTATACGATAATTAAAAAGAGGATGGTGAGTTCAAAATAACCATTAAATCTTACACAATACAATACAATACAGTCCCTGACATAAGTCGCTTATCCATTTTGTAGAAACAATTGCTAATCACCTGACTTTTAATTATTCAGTTGGTTTCAGAAATGGCTCATATGAAAGCTAACACCCTCCCAAATGATGTTGAATGTACAAAAATATATTTGTTTCACTGAAAAAAGATTTATCATTTAATGAAGACATAAAGGTCAAATTTTGGCAAGACCAAAGTTTTGTGGCCTACAGAAAGTAGTGTGAAAATTGAACAAAAAATGTACTTCAAATACAAAAATATGTTACATAACATAAGCGAATTAAGTAGTGATGCTGTGAGATCCAAATTTCATATTTTGTATGACTTCCATGGGCTTGAAGGACTGCATCCATGCGGTTCGGTAAGGATTCATACAAGTCATCAGGAACATTAAATAAAGCAGTCTTGCATGCCTCCCAGAGTTCATCAACATTCTTGGGTTTCGTCTTCCATGCTTCCTCTTTCATCCTGTTTGTGTATGGTGACTGGGCTGGCCAGTCCTGGAGGATATTGATCTTCTTTGGCTTGAGGAACTTTGAGGTAGAGATTGAAGTATGCGATGGAGCACCATCCTGCTGCAGAATTTGTCCCTTTTTATGGTTAGGAATGTAAGAGGCAGCTAAGATTTGTTGATATTTCAGATTATTTATGTTGCCTTCCACCCTGCAGATCTCTCGCACACCCCATACTGAATGTAACCGCAGACCATGATTTTGCCACCATGATTCAGCCCAGTCACCAGACATGAACAGGATGAAAGAGGAAGCACGGAAGACGAAACCCAAGAATGTTGATGAACTCTGGGAGGCATGGGAGACTGCTTTCTATGATGTTCCTGATGACTTCATCAATAAATTGTATGAAGGCTTGTTGAAGCCCATGGAAGTCAGACAAAATATTAAATTTGGATCTCACAGCACCACGACTTATTTTGCTTATGTTATGTAACATTTTTTTGTATTTGAAGTACATTTTTTGTTCAATTTTCACACTACTTTCTGTAGGCGACAAAACTTTTGTCTTGCCAAAATTTGACCCTTATGTCTTCATTCAATGATCAATCTTTTTTCAGTGAAACAAATATATTTTTGTACAATCAACATTATTTGGGAGGGTCTTAGCTTTCATATGAGCCATTTCTGAAACCAATTGAATCATTAAAAGTGTCAGAATGCTCAAATTGGTATATTTATGGATGCCTCCTCGTCACCAACGAGTTCCTGTGGATATCCCTGCTGCAGCATTGGATGAAAAGTCCGTGCACATGAATTAAGCTCCACCCCCGGCCTCCGCTGTGTCGAGAAGTCATGATACCGAACGGGAACTCCGACCGTGAACTCGGAGATAACCATGTTCCCAGGAAATAGACATTTTCAAGAGTAATCCCAGCGGCGGCATCTTTTTTTATTTTATGCTTGGGTCCTCGCATCTTCTTTTGGATATTTGATAAACAGCATGTGACAAATCTTCAAGCAGCCCCAAAACGGCCTTACTTGACTGACCTAAAGAGGTCTGCGGGAGGACGAAAACCAGAGTGGACCAGACAGGCATTCTATTAAAGATGCCAAAATGATACGCTCTCCGCTTTCCTTCCCATAACAATCCTTTCCAAATCAAGCCTTGTTGTACTTGTTTATGTAAAAAATGCCTAATCACAATTGAACAATTGAAAGGGCCTTAGAATGGAACCGTGATAGACACCTGGAAGGGAACTGATGCAAATGACTCTTGGTTGTGAGGCAAACGTCCCAACGTCTCTATGGAAAATACATATCTAGATAAATAAAAAGATTACAGAGATCCCTCTCCAATTCGGGCTTTGAAATTTGCAGTTTCAGTTATTTTCTGATATACTGTATAAGACTCCCTTGACACCTGTGCATTGTATATTCTTCATCATCTTCAAGTCCACAGGTGTTTCTTCATCATCATCACGATCATTGTCAGTCAAGGAAAGAGCCGTTGGAGTCTGATGTGTTATTTTATTGAAAGATGTTAAGATATATCCATGTACAAATTGTTTTCTTATATATATATATATTTATATTAGGGCTGTCAAACGATTAACATTTTTAATCGAGTTAATTACAGCTTCAAAATTAATGAATCGTAATTAATCGCAATTAATCACAATTCAAACCATCTATGAAATATGCCATATTTTTCTGTAAATTATTGTTGGAATGGAAAGATAAGACACAAGATGGATATATACATTCAACATACGGTACATAAGGACTGTATTTGTTTATTATAACAATAAATCAACAAGATGGCATTATCATTATTAACATTCTGTTAAAGCGATCCATGGATAGAAAGACTTGAAGTTCTTAAAAGATAAATGTTAGTACAAGTTATAGAAATTTTGTATTAAAATCCCTCTTAACGTTTTCGTTTTTAATAAAATTTGTAAAAATTTCAACCAAAAAATAAACTAGTAGCCCGCCATTGTTGATGTCAATAATTACACAAGGCTCATGGTGCTTAAGCCCATAAAATCAGTCACACCCAAGCGCCAGCAGAGGGCGGCAAAACTCCATAAGACACAATTAACAAGTGGCCATTTCACTGTACTGTCATTTAAATCTGTCTGAGCGGGACATGTGCGTTAATTGCATCAAATATTTTAACGTGATTAATTTAAAAAGTTAATTACCGCCCGTTAACGCGATAATTCTGACAGCCCTAATATATATATATATATATATATATATATATATATATATATATATATATATATATATATATATATATATATATCAATTATGTCTTAATTACAGCGGTATGAAAAAGTATCTGAACCTTTTGGAGTTTCTCACATTTCTGCATAAAATCACCATCAAATGTGATCTGATCTTTGTCAAAATCACACAGATGAAAAAACAGTGTCTGCTTAAGCTAAAACCATCCAAACATTTTATAGGTTAGCATATTTTAACGAGGATAGCATGCAAACAATGACAGAAGGGGGAGAAATAAGAAAGTGAACCATCGCAATTATAATAATAATATTTTACGACACCACCTTTGGCAGCAATAACTTCAAGCAGACGCTTCCTGTAGCTGCATATACGTTTGGCACATCGATCAGGACTAATCTTGGCCCATTCTTCTCTGCAAAACTGCTGCATTTCAGTCAGATTCCTGGGATGTCTGGCATGAACGGCTGTCTTTAGGTCATGCCACAGCATCTCAATGGGGTTTGTTATGTCCTCTGGTCTTATGTTGACTACTTTTTGGGTTTAATTTCTTTCTAAGATTGTACATTGTTCATCCGTCCACAGGATGTCGCTATTCTAACTCAGAATCTTAAGTTTTTCTTTGGTATTGCTGTTTGCGCTCGGCTTCCCCTAGTGGCGACTTGCTGTAAGCAGCAGGCAGAAAGAACTTTTTATTTCAGTTGGAAAAGAGGCCTTGAGGTGTTAAGACGTTACACACCTCCTCTGCACCATACATCGTTGGGAACCCTTGACAAAACAAAATCTGTAAGTTTGTACGTTTTAACAGTGGGTTAGATGTAATTTTGGTGTGTCTATTCTGTTATTTTGTTGTTATTTATGTGGCGCGAACCCACACGTTTTTGTGCTAAGCTAAAGTAGCCACTTCATTTCATTTGCTCATAATGGAGCCAGTTTTCTGTTATTTACATAAACATGTTATTGTATAGAACCTTTTATTTTGTGTATAACATTTGTGTTTTATGTATGTTTCAGTTTTACCACACACACACACACACACGCACACGCACGTTCACGCGAAGAAATAAATGAGAGGAAGGAGTTTGGGCCTCCATTTTTCTTTGTTGGTTTAGCTCGCTGCCAAAGTCGAGTAGCCATACGCTCGGCTGAGGGCAGAAGAGTAAAAAGATTTTCAACACATCAAGCACCCAAGATGTCTCAGCAAGAAGTTTCACCACCTATCAGCCAAGTGGTCACCAGGTCGGAGGCCAGTCATTCTCATTCTTCACGCCGGTCCAGAACGAGTCAAGCTGCTGCACAAGCACGAGCAGACGCCGAAGCTGCCTACGCCAGAGCACGGTACGCCAAACGCCAAATCGACATGGAGGTCGAGAAGGCACGCATCGAGGCAACACTACACGCTCTGAAGACGGAAGGTGAAGCAGAAGCAGCGCTCGCCGCAGCTAAAGTTTGGGAGGCGACTTTCGAAGAAGAGGAGCGCGCCAAAGTCGACCTCAGCGAGCAAGGGGTATTTTCCAAGACACCCCCCTCCATCAGGCGTGCACAAGAGTATGTGCATGCTCACTTTGACGACCAGCGTGTCCAAGCAGATGGCACACAAACGCCAAACAATGAGCACCTGGTTAGGCACAATGACTCTCAACAACCAGAAAATAGCCCAAAATCAGCTGGTGCTTTTCCACATGTGCGTCACATCGACATCGCTGACGAAGAGCATCTCCAATCTCATCGTGCGAGAACGGACATCTCACACCAGCCTACACCTTCAGCAACCCCACAAAGTGAACTGTCCAATTTAGCAGCCTATCTAGCACGGCGTGATCTGCTGACATCGGGGTTCAAGGTTTTCGACAACCGGCCAGAGTCCTACCTGTCCTGGAAGTCCATGTTCTGCAACGCGACGGAAGGCCTCAATCTCAAGCCCAGCGAAGAGCTCGACCTTCTCACCAAGTGGCTCGGCGGGGAGTCTCTTCAACACGCTCAGAGGATCAGGGCGGTCCACGTGAGTAATCCACAGGCAGGTCTCCAACGTCTGTGGCAGCGGCTAGACAAGACTTATGGCTCTCCAGAGGTAATTGAATCCTCACTCTTCCAACGGTTGCAGACTTTTCCAAGAATCTCCAACAAAGACACTCACTTACTGCAGGAGCTTGCTGATCTTCTGTTAGAGCTATCGTATGCCAAAAGTGAAAGTTATTTGCCGGGTCTTAGCTTTCTCGACACACCAAGGGGCATAAACCCGATAGTTGAAAAACTCCCATATGGACTCCAGGAGTCATGGGTTACACAAGGTACCAAATACAAAAGGGAAAACGGTGCAGTCTATCCACCTTTTTCGTATTTTGTGCGGTTCGTAAATGACTACGCTGAAATGAGAACAGACCCTAGCTTTATGTTACAGTGTTCAAACGTAATAAATCCAAGGGTTGATAAGACATCAGTAAGACGAGACAAATACAGAGTTCCATTGGCGGTGAATAAAATAGAGATCAGTCCGGCTAAATTGACAGCACCCGATCCAGACAAACAATGTCCTATCCACCAAAAACCACATTCACTCGTCAAATGCAGGGGGTTTAGAATGAAAACACTAGACGAAAGAAAGAACATTCTCAAAGAGCACGCCATTTGTTTTAAATGTTGTGCGTCCACAAATCACAGGGCTCGAGACTGTAAAGCTATTATCCAATGCTCAGAATGTGATAGCGATGCTCATGTGTCTGCCATGCATGTCGGTCCACCTCCATGGACACCTCAAGACTTTAATCCCCCAACCCAGAGTCACGGCGGGGAGTCTGAGGGCCCAAATCCTGTGAACACAGCCAGTTGCACAGAAGTATGTGGGCAAGGCGTAAAAGGAAAATCATGCTCAAAGATCTGTTTAGTTAATGTATATCGCCGAACTTCTCCAGAAAAGAAAAAGAGGGTATATGCCATGTTGGATGATCAGAGCAATTCATCCTTAGCCAGATCTGCGTTTTTTGACATGTTTAATGTGCAAGGTACCATATTCCCATACACCATGAGAACATGTGCAGGTTTATCAGAGACACGAGGTCGCAAAGCTGATGGCTTTATTGTAGAAGATGTAGATGGTAAGGTCTCCATGATGCTGCCTACAATAACAGAATGTGATCAGATTCCAGATAATAGAGACGAAATTCCCAGCCCTGAGGTAGCAGCAGCTCACCCTCATTTGCGATCAATCGCTTCACAGATTCCTCCTCTCGACCCATCGGCAGACATTCTTCTGCTCCTGGGAAGGGACATCATTCAGGCTCATAAAGTTCGTGGTCAGGTAAATGGGCCAAACAATGCACCTCATGCCCAGCGTCTCGATTTAGGATGGGTTGTCATAGGTGATGTCTGTCTCTCTGGAGCTCATAAACCCACATTGAACTCATTTAAGACGAACGTTCTAAACAGTGGACGTCCCACGTTCCTCAGTCCTTGCGAAAACACAATCGTTATCAAAGAGAAATACACCAAAAACGATCCACTAAACACACAAGCGGAACTAGGACAACATATTTTCCAACAAACAACAAATGACGACAAAGTTGCACTTTCGGCAGAAGATGCGTTGTTCCTAGACATTATGCACAACAACTTTGCTAAAGATGAGGCGAATAACTGGGTAGCTCCACTTCCATTCCGCTCACCTAGGCGGCGCCTACCTGACAATCGGCAGCAGGCCTACAATCGTTTAATGTCGCTCCGCAAAACGCTGAGAAGAAAACCTGAAATGAGAGCGCATTACGCTGAGTTTATGGAGAAAATATTCAGCAAGGGCCATGCCGAACCAGCGCCCGCACTGGCGCCAGATCAAGAGTGCTGGTATCTCCCTAGTTTTGGCGTTTACCACCCGCAAAAGCCAGAAAAAATTAGGGTAGTCTTTGATTCGAGTGCTCAACTTGACAATGTTTCTCTCAATGACGTGCTCCTCAAGGGACCAGATCTTAACAACACTCTCGTAGGAGTTCTGATGCGGTTTAGGTCCGACCCATACGCCGTTATGGCAGATGTGGAGCATATGTTTCACAACTTTATAGTACGAGAAGACCACCGTAACTACCTTCGTTTCTTGTGGTTCCAAAATCATGACCTTGATGGAAAAGTGCAAGAATTTAGGATGACTGTCCATGTGTTTGGTAATTGTCCTTCCCCATCAGTCGCCATCTTTGGACTGAAAAGAACAGCCATAGAAGGAGAAATGGAATTTGGCAGTGACGCAAAAGAATTCATTGAACGGCACTTCTATGTAGATGATGGGCTAAAGTCATTCTCTTCCATAGAGCAGGCCATTGATGTTCTTAGTAGGGCACAGAAGATGCTGGCTCAGTGTAACATACGCCTGCACAAAATCTCATCCAATTGTCCTCTCATAACAGGAGCCTTTCCAACCGAAGATCGTGCTGTAGGCATGCAAGGTCTTGACATTGGGCAGACTACCCCACCAATGCAGCGCAGTTTGGGCTTAGGATGGGAGCTGTTGACTGACCAATTCAAGTTCCAAGTAAGAGTAAATGAAAGGCCGTTCACAAAAAGGGGAGTTCTGTCAGTTATCAACAGTGTGTTCGACCCACTTGGTTTTGCTATTCCAGTAATCGTAGGGGGTAGAACCATACTCAGAGACATTTCCACAAATGTTTCAGAGTGGGACACTGAACTGCCAAAAGACAAATTAGAACAGTGGCAAAAGTGGAAAAGTTCCCTCGGACACCTACAACATCTTGAAATTCCCAGAATGTACACTTCAATACCGCTGTCTGCAGCCCAAAGAATAGAGATTGACGTTTTTTGTGATGCTTCCACAAAAGCCGTAGGTGCGGTAGCCTACCTCAAACTCACAAATGAGGACGGACACAGCGAAGTGGGATTCCTCCTCGGCAAAGCACGTTTAGCTCCTAAACCAGACATCACCATACCCCGACTTGAACTCTGTGCAGCAGTCCTGGCCGTGGAAGTAGCAGAGTTGGTTCTAGAGGAGCTGGATGTCACAGTCGATCAGGTGAATCTTTACACAGACTCAAAGGTAGTGCTTGGGTACATCTCAAACACCAAGAGACGCTTTCACGTTTATGTGCACAACAGAGTCGAACGCATCAGGCGCTTTGCACAAACTCACCAGTGGCATTACGTGCCCACACACTTAAATCCGGCAGACCATGCCACACGAGCGTTGCCCGCTGAGCAGCTCTCCAGCTCCACCTGGCTCAGAGGCCCAGCTTTCCTCTCCAGGTTGGACCAAAGTCAAGTTCGAAGTCAAACCTTCGATCTCATAGACCCAGAGACTGACTGTGAGTTGCGTCCTGAGGTAACAACTTGCACTACCACCCTATCAAAAGGCCAGTTTAATAGTGCCAGATTTGAAAGGTTTTCAAGTTGGAAGGTGCTGCAAAAGGCTATTGCAAAACTCCAACATATAGCTCAATCATTCAAGAACAACTCTGAGGTTTCCTGTCGTGGCTGGCACAACTGCAACAAACATTTAACTGAAAAGTCACTGCAACTAGCCAAGACCACGATCATTCGCACCGTTCAAAGAGAGGTCTTCGCAGAAGATATTGGATGCATTGAAAAAGGCACAGCTTTAAAAAACTCAAGTCCACTCAGCAAACTGAATCCATTTGTTGACACGCAAGGGCTCCTTAAAGTTGGAGGCCGACTAAAGAAAGCACAGTTGTCTGCAGAAGAAACCAATCCCATACTAATCCCTGGAAAGCACCATCTTGCTCAGCTCATAATAAGACACTTTCACGAAAAATTATGTCACCAGGGAAGGCATTTCACGGAGGGAGCAGTCAGAGCAGGGGGCTTTTGGATTGTGGGAGGAAAAAGAGCAGTAAGCAGTGTGATTTTCAAGTGCATCACATGCCGCAAATTAAGGGGCAGGCAACCTGAACAGATCATGGCTGAGCTACCTGAAGACAGGCTGTCCACGGACCCTCCTTTCACAAATGTAGGCCTTGATGTGTTCGGTCCCTGGTCCGTTACAGTGAGAAAAACGCGTGGTGCTAATGCAGATGCTAAAAGATGGGCAGTCATATTCACCTGCATGAGTACACGTGCAATTCATATTGAAGTGATTGAGTCAATGGACACATCGTCATTCATTAATGCACTGCGTCGTTTCTTTGCCATCCGAGGTGGTGCCAAACTCTTGAGATCTGATTGTGGGACAAATTTTGTGAGTGCCTGCAAAGAGCTCCAAATAGACAAACTAGGCTGTCACAATGACAAAATAGGCACATTCTTGAAAGACAGTGCGTGCAAATGGCAGTTTAATCCTCCACATGCATCCCATATGGCTGGTTCCTGGGAACGCATGATCGGCGTCACCCGAAAAATCCTCAATGCAATGCTCCTTGAACATCCATATGGGAAGCTCACACATGAAGTACTCGTGACATTGTTAGCTGAAGTCACCGCAATTGTAAATGCACGCCCACTAACGGCTGTTTCTACAGATCCCGAAAACCCAGTCATTCTTACTCCTGCGATGCTACTCACGCAAAAGGTTGGCACACCACCGATTCCACCAGGGCAGTTTCAGACCAGTGACCTATTCAAAGCCCAATGGAAGCGCGTGCAGTACTTAGCTAATGTTTTCTGGAGTCGTTGGCAGAAAGAATACATCGCAGGCTTGCAGGTTCGTCGCAAGTGGAAAATAAAAAAGCCAAACCTTCAAATGGGCAACGTTGTTTTAATGAGGGAGTCTCTAGAACATAGGAATAATTGGCCACTCGGACTGATCACAAAATCTTTCCCAAGTGAGGACGGTAATGTCAGAAAAGTTGAGGTTAAGATTTGCCGAAACGGCGAGAATAGGTTTTACATTCGCCCAATTCGTGAAGTTGTGCTTTTGATGTCTAAGGATAGCATGTAAAACGAGTTGTTGTTTTGTATCGTTCATTAGTTAAGGGCTGACATCTTGCAGATGTCAGGCGGGGAGTGTTATGTCCTCTGGTCTTATGTTGACTACTTTTTGGGTTTAATTTCTTTCTAAGATTGTACATTGTTCATCCGTCCACAGGATGTCGCTATTCTAACTCAGAATCTTAAGTTTTTCTTTGGTATCGCTGTTTGCGCTCGGCTTCCCCTAGTGGCGACTTGCTGTAAGCAGCAGGCAGAAAGAACTTTTTATTTCAGTTGGAAAAGAGGCCTTGAGGTGTTAAGACGTTACACACCTCCTCTGCACCATACATCGTTGGGAACCCTTGACAAAACAAAATCTGTAAGTTTGTACGTTTTAACAGTGGGTTAGATGTAATTTTGGTGTGTCTATTCTGTTATTTTGTTGTTATTTATGTGGCGCGAACCCACACGTTTTTGTGCTAAGCTAAAGTAGCCACTTCATTTCATTTGCTCATAATGGAGCCAGTTTTCTGTTATTTACATAAACATGTTATTGTATAGAACCTTTTATTTTGTGTATAACATTTGTGTTTTATGTATGTTTCAGTTTTACCACACACACACACACACACGCACACGCACGTTCACGCGAAGAAATAAATGAGAGGAAGGAGTTTGGGCCTCCATTTTTCTTTGTTGGTTTAGCTCGCTGCCAAAGTCGAGTAGCCATACGCTCGGCTGAGGGCAGAAGAGGGTTCAAGTCTGGACTTTGACTTGGTCACTCCAGAACGTATATTTTGTTCTTCTGAAACCATTCTGAAGTTGATTTACTTCTGTGTTTTGGATCATTCTATTGTTGCAGCATCCATCCTCTTTTTTAGCTTCAACTGTCTGACAGACAGCCTCAGGATTTCCTGCAAAACATCCTGATAAACCTTTGAATTCATTTTTCCATGAATGATTGCAAGTTGTCCAGGCCTTGAAGTAGCAAAACATCCCCAAATCATGATGCTCTCCCCACGCTTCACAGTGAGGATGAGGTGTTGCTGTTGGTGAGCTGTTTCATTTTTCTTCCACACATGATATTGTGTGTTACTCCCAAACAATTCAACTTTGATTTCATCAGTCCTCAAAATATTTTGCCAAAACTTCTGAGGAGTGTCCAAGTGACTTTTTTGCGAACATTAAACGAGCAATAATGTTTTTTTTTTTTTTTTTTTGACGGCAGTGGCTTCTTCTGTGGAGTCCTCCCATGAATACCACTCTTGGCTATAGTTAGCACGCTTTTATTAGTTACTGCTCGAAGGAATTTAACCTATTTTACACACACATTCATTCAACAAAAGCTAAACCTACCTCCCGCTTGTTCTTCTGCTGTACTTTGGAAACGCGTCAATCCTTGGACACCAACAGACAAGAAAATTCCCCTCACTTTAGTAAAAAACTTGAAACTTGATGTGGATAAATCTTGTTGGCTGGCGTCGTCCAGATATGTTGCGTCACGGTTCAAAAGGACCAAGAAAATGTTAGATTTGAAGCTAGGTTATGTACACCTAGCTTGGCTAAAAAGAACTCGCAGGAAGTCCATGTAACTTTTGTGAAGGTTGGTAGCTGCTCCCCTAGCTGCTGTGATAGCAACCTTATTTATTCAGGGGCAAACAATAGGATGGGAGGGGTCAGGAAAAGGACCTGTTCTGGGCCACATGGCCCAGAACAAAGGAAAGGCTAACTAGAACAAAGTTATCCAAAGTTATACCGATCTGGTAACTAACTATACTAAGGAAAGCAAAAATGTTAACTGTATGCACAACAATTCCAACAGTTTTACATCTAGTTGATATTTGCACAGAGATATTGGACTGTGCCAGTTATTTATGTAAGTCTTTAGCAGACACTCTAGGGTTCTCTTTTACCTCTCTGAGTATTCTGCGCTGAACTTTTGGCGTCACATTTGGTGGACAGCCACTCCTTGGGTGGGAAGCAACAGTGCCAAACTCTCTCCATTTGTAGACAACTTCTCTGACTGCCGATTAATGAACATCCAGACTTTTAGAGATGGTTTTGTATCTTTTCCCAGCTTTATACAAATCAGCAATCCTTGATCGCAGCTCTTTTGACCGAGCTATGACGCACATCAGACAATGCTTCTCATCAAGACATTTCTTACCAGGTGTGTGTTTTATAGTGGGCAGGGTAACTTTAAACCACTCATCAGTGATAGATCACACACCTGACTTAAAATGATTGGTAAAAATAGGTTTCAATTGCTCTTTAAGTCTCCTTAGGCCAGTGCTTCTCAATTATTTTCTATTATGCCCACCCCCCCAACTCTGCCGCCACTGTTGATATACTGTAGTATTATTTGTATATAAAATTCCTATTATTATAAGTACACCTCTGCATAACACTGTTTATTTTATTATTAAAGAAAAAACTAATATAGATTAACTTACAAAAGTAAAAAACAAAAAAACAAAACCACATCCATACTGTAAAAATACCCTCAAGATACATTTTTTTAATGTTGGATACTGAAAAATAAAATTATTTTTTTGAGTTTATTAATTTCAAATTGATCAGCAACATTAACTCACGAGGACAATATGCCAAACAATTAGACTGAAAAAACAAAAATTAATAGGACAAAAACGACTGCCTCAATGGACAGTTTTTATATTTGCTGCAGGCAGTATCAGCTCCTTTCTTATGGTGTGGGGTTATTTTGCACTCAGCAACTTGGTATGCAACTTTATATGACACTGACAGTGCTCGCTGGTTTACTGATGTAATACTGACAAAGCGGGAGGATTGTTGGCAATATTCGGCACTTTTCCGCTGTAAAAATAAACCCTGCTGTCCGCTGCAAACATTCTTAGACAAAATAAACAGACTGGCCTTTCTTCGTCTCCCACTGTACTAAAAGTCAAAGCCAAATGCTACATACGCTTTGTCATATTTCCTTGTCTTAGCTTTTCATATCTCCAGTGCTCTTTGCTGTGTGCTCTTGTTTGGTTCAAAAATATTACGCACACGCTGAAAATCAGCGCGGCACTGCCACCCACTGAGTGGATGTTCAATTACACTTTATATTAGTACGAAAAAAAAAGTATGCTCCCCAAGGTCACAGGCGCCACCCCCAGCATTGCGCTGCACCCCCCTGGGGGGGGCCCGCCCCACTATTTGAGAAGTACTGCTTTCGGCAGAGGGTTCACATACTTATTTTTCCCCCTCCTGTCATTGCTTGTATGCTATCCTCATTAAAATATGAAAACCTATGAATGTTTTAGTGGTTTTAGTTAAAGCAGACACTGTATTTTAATCTGTGTGATTTTGACAAAGATCTGATCACATTTAATGGTTATTATATGCAGAAATGTGAGAAATTCCAAAAGGTTCAGATACTTTTTCATCCCACTGTATTATTACATTTTGAGTTCTTTAAAACCATTTATAAAAATATCCATATGCTGTACATACAAGGGTTTCTATTTTTTGCTTCAATGTGTTTATATATATATTAAAAAATAATAATAATAATAATAAAAAAAAAAAATAAAAAAAAAAAAATATATATATATGTATATATATATATATATATACTTTGGGGGGAAAATTGAACAAAATATGTCTTATTTATATATAAATATATATATATCTTTCCAATGGTGTCAAATTTGAATACATTGTACACACGCACAAAAATATTTTCTTCAAATGTCAATAGGCTCTGCCTCTACTTCGCAGATTTCTGATTTAATCGCAAAAAAAAACAAAAAAAACAAACAAACAAGGAATCAATGTATTACATGTCATCTGAGAACAATATTTATCCAAAAAATACCCAATTTTTAAGGATTTTTGTGGAATTCACAAAATAATACACACAAATTTGAATATTGTTAACTCCGGAAATATGTATTTAATTTCATGATTTTAATAAATTAGAGCTTTGGTTTGAAGGAAAAAAAAAAAAAAAAACTTAAACCAACCATGTCCTCTATTTTTGCTTCACTCGCACCCTCACCACACCCATAAATTTCCTCTTAAACCGAATTCATTTACAGTATTGATGGATGTGTTATGATTGCTCACGATTCATCATTAATGACAAAAAAATGAGGGATTTATTCATCTTTAATTTATATGAAACTGATATTTAAATACTTGTTAAAATAATATCCCTCTGAAATAAATTATGTAATAATAATATAATGAGGAATTTACAACTATAAGAGTTGACGCAGATCAGAAATAAATGACGGAATATTTGAATCACCGCCAGATGGTGCTGTCAAACCAGAAATAAACCCCGTTTTGAACTAGTTGCTGACACGGTACAGATTTACGTTTCAATCTACAACCACTGACTATACGATTAGACGTCCGTTCCATTTGAACTGGGAATGCTGGCGGTGAATCATCATGTTTCAGTGCAATTGATTGTGACAAACGTCCAATCGTTCAAATGGATTGGACGTCTCTCAACGTCAATGGCAGTTAAATAATGGTGGGCAGAGAAAATAATAAATATGTTTTATGTACTTCTCAATAGGAAAAGGGGGTTCATTAGGGCCCGAGCACTAGACGTGCGAAGGCCCTATTGTAATGCAAAGGATTATTATTAGGGCCCGAGCACTAGGCGTGCGAAGGCCCTATTGTAATGCAAAGGATTATTATTATTATTATTATTAGGGCCCGAGCACTAGACGTGCGAAGGCCCTATTGTTTTGCAAAGGATTATTTTTTTTTTTTTTTTTTTTTTTTTTTTTTTTTTTCAGGGCAAATGAAAACGGCCAATTTGGAGGCCTGAACATGCACGAAAAGTCACCAAAATTTGCACATACGTCCGGAAAATTGTAAATTTCGATAATTTTGCAACGTTGCAAAAAAATATAACAAAATGGCTCAGTGGCGCCCCCTTGAAATTTTAAAATTGGCCTATAACATTAGGGTATGTCAGCGTAGAGCAATGAAATTTGGGGGGTCTATACCTTGTCCAAAACCGCTCCAAAAAAGCATTTACACGCATATTCCAAACCCAACAGGAAATCGGTTATTTTGGATCAAATATGAAATTTTTATCGATTCACAGGGTGCACATTTGAGACCTTTTCGCCGAGGGAGTTAGTTGGATCATCTTCAAAATTGGTGAGACTGTTCAGGAGACATATGAAATCTTAAGTTTTGAAAATGGTGCGTTTTCATTCACGGGTCTGACCTGGGCGTGGTGCCAAAGTCGACCATTTTTTCGGCAAAATGACAAATTCAGTAAATGACTAATAGTTCCTTGACACAACGTTCAATCTTTTTCATATTTGGCATGTATGTGTGGTATCCCACCCTTAACACGAGTGCATTGAAATATTACCCATTAGGTCTAGCGCCCCCTAGTGAGAACAGGAAATGCCTTTTTTTACGCGACAGGTTCCTCCTCCAAGGGAAAAAAATCTGTTGACCTCAAACCTGCATCAGGGGAGCCTTAAGACCTGTGTTCAGGTCCCTGATGAAAAATATTGAGGTTTCGTTGAGGCGGAGGGGTCCAAACAGGAAAGTGAAAATGAACGTCAACAATTTGTCACGCAAAAAACTTTGAACAGTCATAACTCGGCAGATATACAACATATCTGCGCCAAACTTCCCGTGTTTGTTGAGAGTCATACCCTGAAGGTTCTTGTAGGGGTCATTTGCATCAACTCTACAGTGCCAACTAGTGGCGACAGAAAGAAGTTTTAAAAAAGGCCTTTCCTATTGGGTTTTTTCAACATAGAGCAAGGAAATTTGGGGAGTAGATACCTTATGCAAAACTGCTCCAAAAAGTCTCTTGCACCCGTATTCCAAATCCAACAGGAAATCGGGTATTTTGGATCGAATGTGAAATTTTCATGGGTTCACAGTAGGAGTTTACATTTGGAGGCTTGAATATGCACAAAAACTCGTAAAAATTTGCACATACATGCGGCTTTGGATAACGTTCGATAATCTTGCAATGTTACGAAAAAATGTAACAAAATGCCTCAGTGGCGCCCCCTTGAATTTTTCAAAAAGGCGTTTCCTATTAGGTTTTTTTAACATAGAGTGATGAAATTTGGGGAGTCGATACCTTGTGCAAAACTGCTCCAAAAAGTCTCTTGCACCCGTATTCCAAATCCAACAGGAAATCGGGTATTTTAGATCGAATGTGAAATTTTTATCGGTTCACAGTAGGAGTTTACATTTGGAGGCTTGAACATGCACGAAAACTCACAAAAATTTGGACATACATGCGGCTTTGCATAACGTTCAATAATCTTGCAACGTTACGAAAACATGTAACAAAATGGCTCAGTGGCGCCCCCTTGAAATTTTCAAAAAGGCCTCTCTATTTAGGTTTTTTCAACGTAGAAGGATGAAATTCGGAGAGTCGATACCTTGTACAAAACTGCTCCAAAAAGTCTCTTGCATGCGTATTCCAAACCCAACAGGAAATCAGGTATTTTGGATTGAATATGAAAATTGTATCGATTTACAGTGTGCACATTTTACACCTTGGCACCTAGGGAATTAGTTTGATCATTCTCAAAATTGGCGAGACTGTTCATGAGGCACATGAAATCTTAAGTTATCAAAATGGTGTGTTTTCATTCACGGGCCTGACATGGGCGGGGTGCCAAAGTTGGCCATTTTTTCGCCAAAACACCGAATTCGGAAAATGACTGATAACTCCATCATACAACCTTCAATCTATTTTAAATCTGGCATGTGTGTGAGGTATACCAGCCTGAGCAGGACTGGATTGAAAATTTACCGTTTGTGCCTGGCGCCTCCTAGTGGGAACAGGAAATGCCCTTTTTTACTGGACACACTCCTCCTCTAAAGGGAAAAAAATCAATCTACCTCAAACCTGCATAAGGGAAGCCTTAAGACCTGTCTTCAGGTGCCTGATGA
Organism: Corythoichthys intestinalis; assembly: GCF_030265065.1. Lineage (NCBI taxonomy): Eukaryota > Metazoa > Chordata > Actinopteri > Syngnathiformes > Syngnathidae > Corythoichthys > Corythoichthys intestinalis. Next base: position 4,174,351 of record NC_080411.1, read on the forward strand.
AGAATATTGAAGTTTCGTTGAAGCGGAGGGGTCCAAACAGCAAAGTGAAAATGACTGTCATCAATTTTTCTCTCCAAAAACTTTGAACAGTCATAACTCGGCAGATATACAACATATCTGCGCCAAACTTCCCGTGCTTGTTGAGAGTCATACCCTGAAGGGCCTTGTAGGGGTCATTTGCATCAACGCTACAGCGCCAACTAGTGGCAATAGAAAGTCACTCGTTTTTCCAATACATGTCCAGTTCTTTTCAGGTTGGTCATTGTAATTTCAAGACCTATTAAAATACTTATTTACGGCACATGTCCACGTGTCTCTATCTGTTGCCGTGACGACCCTTTGTTCGCCATTTAAAGGAAATATTTTTTTTCAGAGACTCAGGCAGCTTATAGAGCCACAATATTTGGCACACTTGGTCGAATTGGCCCAGTTAGAAGATTAATTTGGTTTTGAATAAGGGCTTGGCTGCACAGCTCAGTAGTTGCTCCTTTTTTGTAGTACTCTCTCCAATAGGGTTTTTTATCTCTTGGGTGTGGTAATGTAAATAGGCGACTTTCGTGCATGTTAGGTTCTAATGAGATGATTAGAGAGGAGGATCTGCCACCACCCTGACCTGCACACAGTCCGAGTTGCGTGACGTCCGAGTTGCGCTAGATTGCGAGGGCCCGTTCAGTCCTGCTTGCAGGCCTAGTTAGGGCCCGAGCACTGAGCGTGCGAAGGCCCTATTGTTTTGCAAAGGATTATTAGGGCCCGAGCACTAGGCGTGCGAAGGCCCTATTGTAATGCAAAGGATTATTATTATTATTATTATTATTATTATTATTCTTCTTTCTTCATGGCAAATGAAAATGGCCAATTTGGAGGCCTGAACATGCACGAAAAGTCACCAAAATTTGCACATACGTGCAGATTCGCGTAAAATTTGATAATCTTGCGTCGTTTTGAAAAAATTTTTTAAAATGGCTCAGTGGCGCCCCCTTGACCCTTAAAATTTTCAAAAAGGCCTCTCCTCTCAGGTTTTCAACGTAGAGCGATGAAATTTGGGGAGTAGATACCTTATGCCTAACTGTTCAAAAAAGCCTCTTGCACCCATATTCCAAATCCGACAGGAAATCGGATATTTTGGATCAAATGTGAAATTTTTTCGGTTCACAGTTGGAGTTTACGTTTGGAGGCCTGAACATGCACGAAAACTCACCAAAATTTGCACATACACGCAACTTTGCGTAAATTTTGATAATCTACAAAAAAATTTAACAAAATCGCTCAGTGGCGCCCCCTTGAAATTTTCAAAAAGGCCTTTCCTATTAGGTTTTTTCAACGTAGAATGATGAAATTTGGTGAGTCGATACATTGCGTAAAACTGCTCCAAAAAGTCTCTTGCACCTATATTCCAAATCCAACAGGAAGTCGGAAATTTTGGATCAAATGCGAAATTTTATCGATTTACATTTGAGACCTTGTCGCTGAAGAAAATAGTTGGATCGTCTTCAAAATTGGTCAGACTATACAGGAGACATATGAGATCTTAAGTTTTCAAAATGGTGAGTTTTCATCCAAGGGTCTGGCCTGGGCGTAGTCCCAAAGTTGGCCATTTTTGGGCAAAACACCAAATTCAGAAAATGATTAAAAACTCCGTGATACAACGTTCAATCTTTTTCATTTCTAGCAAGTATATGAGATATCCCAGCCTGAACACGACTGCATTTAAATTTTACCCATTAGGCTTGGCGCCCCCTAGTGGGAACAGGAAATGGCCTTCTTTACGAGACAGGCTCCTCCTCCAAGGGAAAAAAATCTATTGACCTCAAACCTGTTTCAGGGGAGCCTCAAGACATGTGTTCAGGTGCCTAATGAAAAATATTGAGGTTTTGTAGAAGCGGAGAGGTACAAACTGGAAGTGAAAATGACCGTCAACAATTTGTCTCGCCAAAAACTTTGAACAGTCATAACTCGGCAGATATACAACATATCTGCGCCAAACTTCCCGTGTTTGTTGAGAGTCATACCCTGAAGGTTCGTGTAGGGGTCATTTGCATCAACTCTACAGTGCCAACTAGTGGCGACAGAAAGAAGTTTTAAAAAAGGCCTTTCCTATTGGGTTTTTCCAACATAGAGTGAGGAAATTTGGGGAGTTGATACCTTGTGCAAAACTGCTCCAAAAAGTCTCTTGCACCCATTTTCCAAATCCAACAGGAAATCGGGTATTTTGGATCAAATGTGAAATTTTTATCGGTTAACAGTAGGAGTTTACATTTGGAGGCTTGAACATGCACGAAAACTCACAAAAATTTCGACATACATGCGGCTTTGCATAACGTTCAATAATCTTGCAACGTTACGAAAAAATGTAACAAAATGGCTCAGTGGCGCCCCCTTGAAATTTTCAAAAAGGCCTCTCCATTTAGGTTTTTTCAACGTAGATGGATGAAATTCGGAGAGTCAATACCTTGTACAAAACTGCTCCAAAAAGTCTCTTGCATGCGTATTCCAAACCCAACAGGAAATCGGGTATTTTGGATTGAATGTGAATTTTTTATCGATTTACAGTGTGCACATTTTACACCTTGGCACCTAGGGAATTAGTTTGATCATTCTCAAAATTGGCGAGACTGTTCATGAGGCATATGAAATCTTAAGTTATCAAAATGGTGTGTTTTCATTCACGGGCCTGACCTGGGCGGGGTGCCAAAGTCGGCCATTTTTTCGCCAAAACACCGAATTCGGAAAATGACTGATAACTCCCTCATACAACGTTCAATCTATTTTAAATCTGCCATGTGTGTGAGGTATACCAGCCTGAGCACGACTGGATTGAAAATTTACCATTTGTGCCTGGCGCCTCCTAGTGGGAACAGGAAATGCCCTTTTTTACGGTGACACACTCCTCCTCCAAGGGAAAAAATTAATCGACCTCAAACCTGCATAAGGGAAGCCTTAAGACCTGTCTTCAGGTGCCTGATGAAAAATATTGAAGTTTCGTTGAAGCGGAGGGGTCCAAACAGGAAAGTGAAAATGACTGTCAATAATTTTTCTCTCCAAAAATTTTGAACAGTCATAACTCGGCAGATATACAACATATCTGCGGCAAACTTCCCGTGCTTGTTGAGAGTCATACCCTGAAGGGCCTTGTAGGGGTCATTTGCATCAAACCTACAGCGCCAACTAGTGGCAATAGAAAGTCACTCGTTTTTCCAATACATGTTCAGTTCTTTTCAGGTTGGTCATTGTAGTTTCAAGACCTATTAAAATACTTATTTACGGCCCATGTCCACGTGTCTCTGTCTGTTGCCGTGACGACCCTTTGTTCGCCATTTAAAGGAAATATTTTTTTTCAGAGACTCAGGCAGCTTATAGAGCCACAGTATTTGGCACACTTGGTCGAATTGGCCGAGTTAGAAGATTAATTTTGGGTTTTGAATAAGGGCTTGGCTGCACAGCTCAGTAGTGGCTCCTTTTTTGTAGTACTCTCTCCAATAGGGGTTTTTATCTCTTGGGTGTGGGAATGTAAATAGGCGACTTTCGAGCATGTTAGGTTCTAATGAGATAATTAGAGAGGAGGATCTGCCACCAGCCTGACCTGCACACAGTCCGAGTTGCGTGACGTCCGAGTTGCGCTAGATTGCGAGGGCCCGTTCAGTCCTGCTTGCAGGCCTAGTTATTATTAGGGCCCGAGCACTAGGCGTGCGAAGGCCCTATTGTAATGCAAAGGATTATTATTATTATTATTATTATTATTCTTCTTTCTTCATGGCAAATGAAAATGGCCAATTTGGAGGCCTGAACATGCACGAAAAGTCACCAAAATTTGCACATACGTGCAGATTCGCGTAAAATTTGATAATCTAGCGTCGTTTTGAAAAAATTTCAAAAAATGGCTCAGTGGCGCCCCCTTGACCCTTAAAATTTTCAAAAAGGCCTTTCCTCTCAGGTTTTCAACGTAGAGCGATGAAATTTGGGGAGTAGATACCTTATGCCTAACTGTTCAAAAAAGCCTCTTGCACCCATATTCCAAATCTGACAGGAAATCGGATATTTTGGATCAAATGTGAAATTTTTTCGGTTCACAGTTGGAGTTTACGTTTGGAGGCCTGAACATGCACGAAAACTCACCAAAATTTGCACATACATGCAACTTTGCGTAAATTTTGATAATCTACAAAAAAATTTAACAAAATCGCTCAGTGGCGCCCCCTTGAAATTTTCAAAAAGGCCTGTCCTATTAGGTTTTTTCAACGTAGAATGATGAAATTTGGTGAGTCGATACATTGTGTAAAACTGCTCCAAAAAGTCTCTTGCACCAATATTCCAAACCCAACAGGAAGCCGGAAATTTTGGATCAAATGTGAAATTTTATCGATTTACATTTGAGACCTTGTCGCTGAAGAAAATAGTTGGATCGTCTTCAAAATTGGTCAGACTATTCAGGAGACATATGAGATCTTAAGTTTTCAAAATGGTGAGTTTCCATCCAAGGGTCTGGCCTGGGCGTGGTCCCAAAGTCGGCCATTTTTAGGCAAAATACCAAATTCAGACAATGATTAAAAATTCCGTGATCCAACGTTCAATCTTTTTCATTTCTAGCATGTTTATGAGATATCCCAGCCTGAACACGACTGCATTGAAATATTACCCATTAGGCTTGGCGCCCCTAGTGGAAACAGGAAATGGCCTTCTTTACGAGACAGGCTCCTCCTCCAAGGGAAAAAAATCTATTGACCTCAAACCTGTTTCAGGGGAGCCTCAAGACATGTGTTCAGGTGCCTGATGAAAAATATTGAGGTTTCGTTGAAGCGGAGAGGTCCAAACTGGAAGTGAAAATGACCGTCAACAATTTGTCTCGCCAAAAACTTTGAACAATCATAACTCGGCAGATATGCAACATATCTGCGCCAAACTTTCCGTGTTTGTTGAGAGTCATACCCTGAAGGTTCTTGTAGGGGTCATTTGCATCAACTCTACAGTGCCAACTAGTGGCGACAGAAAGAAGTTTTAAAAAAGGCCTTTCCTATTAGGTTTTTTCAACATAGAGCAAGGAAATTTGGGGGGTAGATACCTTATGCAAAACTGCTCCAAAAAGTCTCTTGCACCCGTATTCCAAATCCAACAGGAAATCGGGTATTTTGGATCGAATGTGAAATTTTTATCGGTTCACAGTTGGAGTTTACATTTGGAGGCTTGAACATGCACGAAAACTCACAAAAATTTGGACATACATGTGGCTTTGCATAACGTTCAATAATCTTGCAACGTTACGAAAACATGTAACAAAATGGCTCAGTGGCGCCCCCTTGAAATTTTCAAAAAGGCCTCTCCATTTAGGTTTTTTCAACGTAGAGGGATGAAATTCGGAGAGTCGATACCTTGTACAAAACTGCTCCAAAAAGTCTCTTGCATGCGTATTCCAAACCCAACAGGAAATCGGGTATTTTGGATTGAATGTGAAATTTTTATCGATTTACAGTGTGCACATTTGACACCTTGGCACCTAGGGAATTAGTTTGATCATTCTCAAAATTGGCGAGACTGTTCATGAGGCATATGAAATCTTAAGTTATCAAAATGGTGTGTTTTCATTCACGGGCCTGAGCTGGGCGGGGTGCCAAAGTCGGCCATTTTTTCGCCAAAACACTGAATTCGGAAAATGACTGATAACTCCCTCATACAACCTTCAATCTATTTTAAATCTGGCATGTGTGTGAGGTATACCAGCCTGAGCAGGACTGGATTGAAAATTTACCATTTGTGCCTGGCGCCTCCTAGTGGGAACAGGAAATGCCCTTTTTTACTGGACACACTCCTCCTCTAAAGGGAAAAAATCAATCTACCTCAAACCTGCATAAGGGAAGCCTTAAGACCTGTCTTCAGGTGCCTGATGAAAAATATTGAGGTTTCGTTGAAGCGGAGGGGTCCAAACAGGAAAGTGAAAATGACCGTCAACAATTTGTCTCGCTAAAAACTTTGAACAGTCATAACTCGGCAGATATACAACATATCTGCGACAAACTTCCCGTGCTTGTTGAGAGTCATACCCTGAAGGGCCTTGTAGGGGTCATTTGCATCAACCCTACAGCGCCAACTAGTGGCAATAGAAAGTCACTCGTTTTTCCAATACATGTCCAGTTCTTTTCAGGTTGGTCATTGTAGTTTCAAGACCTATTAAAATACTTATTTACGGCCCATGTCCACGTGTCTCTGTCTGTTGCCGTGACGACCCTTTGTTCGCCATTTAAAGGAAATATTTTTTTTCAGAGACTCAGGGAGCTTATAGAGCCACAATAGTTGGCACACTTGGTCAAATTGGCCAAGTTAGAAGATTAATTTTGGTTTTGAATAAGGGCTTGGCTGCACAGCTCAGTAGTGGCTCCTTTTTTGTAGTACTCTCTCCAATAGGGGTTTTTATCTCTTGGGTGTGGGAATGTAAATAGGCGACTTTCGAGCATGTTAGGTTCTAATGAGATGATTAGAGAGGAGGATCTGCCACCACCCTGACCTGCACACAGTCCGAGTTGCGTGACGTCCGAGTTGCGCTAGATTGCGAGGGCCCGTTCAGTCCTGCTTGCAGGCCTAGTTATTATTATTATTCTTCTTTTTTCAGGGCAAATGAAAATGGCCAATTTGGAGGCCTGAACATGCACGAAAAGTCACCAAAATTTGCACAAACGTGCGGCTTTGCGTAAATTTCGATAATCTTGTGTCGTTTTGAAAAAATGTCAAAAAATGGCTCAGTGGCGCCCCCTTGACCCTTAAAATTTTCAAAAAGGCCTCTCCTCTCAGGTTTTCAACGTAGAGCAATGAAATTTGGGGAGTAGATACCTTATGCCTAACTGTTCAAAAAAGCCTCTTGCACCCATATTCCAAATCCAACAGGAAATCGGATATTTTGGATCAAATGTGAAATTTTTATCGGTTCACAGTTTGAGTTTACATTTGGAGGCCTGAACATGCACGAAAACTCACCAAAATTTGCACATACATGCAACTTTGCATAAATTTTGATAATCTACAAAAAAATTTAACAAAATGGCTCAGTGGCGCCCCCTTGAAATTTTAAAAAAGGCCTTTCCTATTAGGTTTTTTCAACGTAGAACGATGAAATTTGGCGAGTCGATACATTGTGCAAAACTGCTCCAAAAAGTCTCTTGCACCCATATTCCAAACCCAACTGGAAGCCAGAAATTTTGGATCAAATGTGAAATTTTATCGATTTACATTTGAGACCTTGTCGCTGAAGAAAATAGTTGGATCGTCTTCAAAATTGGTCAGACTATTCAGGAGACATATGAGATCTTAAGTTTTCAAAATGGTGAGTTTTCACTCAAGGGTCTGACCTGGGCGTGGTCCCAAAGTCGGCCATTTTTGGGCAAAATACCAAATTCAGAAAATGATTAAAAACTCCGTGATACAACGTTCAATCTTTTTCATTTCTAGCATGTATATGAGATATCCCAGCCTGAACACGACTGCATTGAAATATTACCCATTAGGCCTGGCGCCCCCTAGTGGGAACAGGAAATGGCCTTCTTTACGAGACAGGCTCCTCCTCCAAGGGAAAAAAATCTATTGACCTCAAACCTGTTTCAGGGGAGCCTCAAGACATGTGTTCAGGTCCCTGATGAAAAATATTGAGGTTTCGTTGAAGCGGAGAGGTCCAAACTGGAAGTGAAAATGACCGTCAACAATTTGTCTCGCCAAAAATTTTGAACAGTCATAACTCGGCAGATATGCAACATATCTGCGCCAAACTTTCCGTGTTTGTTGAGAGTCATACCCTGAAGGTTCTTGTAGGGGTCATTTGCATCAACTCTACAGTGCCAACTAGTGGCGACAGAAAGAAGTTTTAAAAAAGGCCTTTCCTATTGGGTTTTTTCAACATAGAGCAAGGAAATTTGGGGAGTAGATACCTTATGCAAAACTGCTCCAAAAAGTCTCTTGCACCCATATTCCAAATCCAACAGGAAATCGGGTATTTTGGGTCGAATGTGAAATTTTCATGGGTTCACAGTAAGAGTTTACATTTGGAGGCTTGAATATGCATAAAAACTCACCAAAATTTGCACATACATGCGGCTTTGGATAACGTTCGATAATCTTGCAACGTTACGAAACAATTTAACAAAATGGCTCAGTGGCGCCCCCTTGAAATTTTCAAAAAGGCCTCTCCATTTAGGTTTTTCTAACATAGAGTGATGAAATTTGGAGAGTCAAAACTTTGTACAAAACTGCTCCAAAAAGTCTCTTGCACACACATTCCAAATCCTACAGGAAATCGGGTATTTTGGATTGAATGTGAACTTTTTATCGATTTACAGTGTGCACATTTTACACCTTGGCACCTAGGGAATTAGTTTGATCATTCTCAAAATTGGTGAGACTGTTCATGAGGCATATGAAATCTTAAGTTATAAAAATGGTGTGTTTTCATTCACGGGCCTGACCTGGGCGGGGCGCCAAATTCTTCCATTTTTTCGCCAAAACACCGAATTCGGAAAATGACTGATAACTCCCTCATACAACGTTCAATCTATTTTAAATCTGGCATGTGTGTGAGGTATACCAGCCTGAGCAGGACTGGATTGAAAATTTACCATTTGTGCCTGGCGCCTCCTAGTGGGAACAGGAAATGCCCTTTTTTACGGGACACACTCCTCCTCTAAAGGGAAAAAATCAATCTACTTCAAACCTGCATAAGGGAAACCTTAAGACCTGTCTTCAGGTGCCTGATGAAAAATATTGAAGTTTCGTTGAAGCGGAGGGGTCCAAACAGGAAAGTGAAAATGACTGTCAACAATTTTTCTCTCCAAAAACTTTGAACAGTCATAACTCGGCAGATATACAAGATATCTGCGCCAAACTTCCCGTGCTTGTTGAGAGTCATACCCTGAAGGGCCTTGTAGGGGTCATTTGCATCAACCCTACAGCGCCAACTAGTGGCGATATAAAGTCACTCGTTTTTACAAAACATGTCCAGTTCTTTTCATGTTGGTCATTGTAGTTTCAAGACCTATTAAAATACTTTTTTACGGCCCATGTCCACGTGTCTCTGTCTGTTGCCGTGACGACCCTTTGTTCGCCATTTAAAGGAAATATTTTTTTTCAGAGACTCAGGGAGCTTATAGAGCCACAATAGTTGGCACACTTGGTCGAATTGGCCCAGTTAGAAGATTAATTTTGGTTTTGAATAAGGGCTTGGCTGCACAGCTCAGTAGTGGCTCCTTTTTTGTAGTACTCTCTCCAATAGGGGTTTTTATCTCTTGGGTGTGGGAATGTAAATAGGCGACTTTCGAGCATGTTAGGTTCTAATGAGATGATTAGAGAGGAGGATCTGCCACCACCCTGACCTGCACACAGTCCGAGTTGCGTGACGTCCGAGTTGCGCTAGATTGCGAGGGCCCGTTCAGTCCTGCTTGCAGGCCTAGTTATTATTATTATTCTTCTTTTTTCAGGGCAAATGAAAATGGCCAATTTGGAGGCCTGAACATGCACGAAAAGTCACCAAAATTTGCACATACGTGCGGCTTTGCGTAAAATTCGATAATCTTGTGTCGTTTTGAAAAAATGTCAAAAAATGGCTCAGTGGCGCCCCCTTGACCCTTAAAATTTTCAAAAAGGCCTCTCCTCTCAGGTTTTCAACGTAGAGCAATGAAATTTGGGGAGTAGATACCTTATGCCTAACTGTTCAAAAAAGCCTCTTGCACCCATATTCCAAATCCAACAGGAAATCGGATATTTTGGATCAAATGTGAAATTTTTATCGGTTCACAGTTGGAGTCTACATTTGGAGGCCTGAACATGCACGAAAACTCACCAAAATTTGCACATACATGCAACTTTGCGTAAATTTTGATAATCTACACAAAAATTTAACAAAATGGCTCAGTGGCGCCCCCTTGAAATTTTCAAAAAGGCCTTTCCTATTAGGTTTTTTCAACGTAGAACGATGAAATTTGGCGAGTCGATACATTGTGCAAAACTGCTCCAAAAAGTCTCTTGCACCCATATTCCAAACCCAACAGGAAGCCGGAAATTTTGGATCAAATGTGAAATTTTATCGATTTACATTTGAGACCTTGTCGCTGAAGAAAATAGTTGGATCGTCTTCAAAATTGGTCAGACTATTCAGGAGACATATGAGATCTTAAGTTTTCAAAATGGTGAGTTTTCACTCAAGGGTCTGACCTGGGCGTGGTCCCAAAGTCGGCCATTTTTGGGCAAAATACCAAATTCAGAAAATGATTAAAAACTCCGTGATACAACTTTCAATCTTTTTCATTTCTAGCATGTATATGAGATATCCCAGCCTGAACACGACTGCATTGAAATATTACCCATTAGGCCTGGCGCCCCCTAGTGGGAACAGGAAATGGCCTTCTTTACGAGACAGGCTCCTCCTCCAAGGGAAAAAAATCTATTGACCTCAAACCTGTTTCAGGGGAGCCTCAAGACATGTGTTCAGGTCCCTGATGAAAAATATTGAGGTTTCGTTGAAGCGGAGAGGTCCAAACTGGAAGTGAAAATGACCGTCAACAATTTGTCTCGCCAAAAATTTTGAACAGTCATAACTCAGCAGATATGCAACATATCTGCGCCAAACTTTCCGTGTTTGTTGAGAGTCATACCCTGAAGGTTCTTGTAGGGGTCATTTGCATCAACTCTACAGTGCCAACTAGTGGCGACAGAAAGAAGTTTTAAAAAAGGCCTTTCCTATTGGGTTTTTTCAACATAGAGCAAGGAAATTTGGGGAGTAGATACCTTATGCAAAACTGCTCCAAAAAGTCTCTTGCACCCATATTCCAAATCCAACAGGAAATCGGGTATTTTGGATCGAATGTGAAATTTTCATGGGTTCACAGTAAGAGTTTACATTTGGAGGCTTGAATATGCATAAAAACTCACCAAAATTTGCACATTCATGCGGCTTTGGATAACGTTCGATAATCTTGCAACGTTACGAAACAATTTAACAAAATGGCTCAGTGGCGCCCCCTTGAAATTTTCAAAAAGGCCTCTCCATTTAGGTTTTTCTAACATAGAGTGATGAAATTTGGAGAGTCAAAACTTTGTGCAAAACTGCTCCAAAAAGTCTCTTGCACACACATTCCAAATCCTACAGGAAATCGGGTATTTTGGATTGAATGTGAAATTTTTATCGATTTACAGTGTGCACATTTTACACCTTGGCACCTAGGGAATTAGTTTGATCATTCTCAAAATTGGTGAGACTGTTCATGAGGCATATGAAATCTTAAGTTATAAAAATGGTGTGTTTTCATTCACGGGCCTGACCTGGGCGGGGCGCCAAATTCTTCCATTTTTTCGCCAAAACACCGAATTCGGAAAATGACTGATAACTCCCTCATACAACGTTCAATCTATTTTAAATCTGGCATGTGTGTGAGGTATACCAGCCTGAGCAGGACTGGATTGAAAATTTACCATTTGTGCCTGGCGCCTCCTAGTGGGAACAGGAAATGCCCTTTTTTACGGGACACACTCCTCCTCTAAAGGGAAAAAATCAATCTACCTCGAACCTGCATAAGGGAAACCTTAAGACCTGTCTTCAGGTGCCTGATGAAAAATATTGAAGTTTCGTTGAAGCGGAGGGGTCCAAACAGGAAAGTGAAAATGACTGTCAACAATTTTTCTCTCCAAAAACTTTGAACAGTCATAACTCGGCAGATATACAAGATATCTGCGCCAAACTTCCCGTGCTTGTTAAGAGTCATACCCTGAAGGGCCTTGTAGGGGTCATTTGCATCAACCCTACAGCGCCAACTAGTGGCGATAGAAAGTCACTCGTTTTTCCAAAACATGTCCAGTTCTTTTCATGTTGGTCATTGTAGTTTCAAGACCTATTACAATACTTTTTTACGGCCCATGTCCACGTGTCTCTGTCTGTTGCCGTGACGACCCTTTGTTCGCCATTTAAAGGAAATATTTTTTTTCAGAGACTCAGGGAGCTTATAGAGCCACAATAGTTGGCACACTTGGTCGAATTGGCCCAGTTAGAAGATTAATTTTGGTTTTGAATAAGGGCTTGGCTGCACAGCTCAGTAGTGGCTCCTTTTTTGTAGTACTCTCTCCAATAGGGGTTTTTATCTCTTGGGTGTGGGAATGTAAATAGGCGACTTTCGAGCATGTTGGGTTCTAATGAGATGATTAGAGAGGAGGATCTCCCACCACCCTGACCTGCACACAGTCCGAGTTGCGTGACGTCCGAGTTGCGCTAGATTGCGAGGGCCCGTTCAGTCCTGCTTGCAGGCCTAGTTATTATTCTTCTTTCTTCATGGCAAATGAAAATGGCCAATTTGGAGGCCTGAACATGCACGAAAAGTCACCAAAATTTGCACATACGTGCAGATTCGCGTAAAATTTGATAATCTTGCGTCGTTTTGAAAAAATGTCAAAAAATGGCTCAGTGGCGCCCCCTTGACCCTTAAAATTTTCAAAAAGGCCTCTCCTCTCAGGTTTTCAACGTAGAGCGATGAAATTTGGGGAGTAGATACCTTATGCCTAACTGTTCAAAAAAGCCTCTTGCACCCATATTCCAAATCCGACAGGAAATCGGATATTTTGGATCAAATGTGAAATTTTTTCGGTTCACAGTTGGAGTTTACGTTTGGAGGCCTGAACATGCACGAAAACTCACCAAAATTTGCACATACATGCAACTTTGCGTAAATTTTGATAATCTACAAAAAAATTTAACAAAATCGCTCAGTGGCGCCCCCTTGAAATTTTCAAAAAGGCCTTTCCTATTAGGTTTTTTCAACGTAGAATGATGAAATTTGGTGAGTCGATACATTGCGTAAAACTGCTCCAAAAAGTCTCTTGCACCTATATTCCAAATCCAACAGGAAGTCGGAAATTTTGGATCAAATGCGAAATTTTATCGATTTACATTTGAGACCTTGTCGCTGAAGAAAATAGTTGGATCGTCTTCAAAATTGGTCAGACTATACAGGAGACATATGAGATCTTAAGTTTTCAAAATGGTGAGTTTTCATCCAAGGGTCTGGCCTGGGCGTAGTCCCAAAGTCGGCCATTTTTGGGCAAAACACCAAATTCAGAAAATGATTAAAAACTCCGTGATACAACGTTCAATCTTTTTCATTTCTAGCAAGTATATGAGATATCCCAGCCTGAACACGACTGCATTTAAATTTTACCCATTAGGCTTGGCGCCCCCTAGTGGGAACAGGAAATGGCCTTCTTTACGAGACAGGCTCCTCCTCCAAGGGAAAAAAATCTATTGACCTCAAACCTGTTTCAGGGGAGCCTCAAGACATGTGTTCAGGTGCCTAATGAAAAATATTGAGGTTTTGTAGAAGCGGAGAGGTACAAACTGGAAGTGAAAATAACCGTCAACAATTTGTCTCGCCAAAAACTTTGAACAGTCATAACTCGGCAGATATACAACATATCTGCGCCAAACTTCCCGTGTTTGTTGAGAGTCATACCCTGAAGGTTCGTGTAGGGGTCATTTGCATCAACTCTACAGTGCCAACTAGTGGCGACAGAAAGAAGTTTTAAAAAAGGCCTTTCCTATTGGGTTTTTCCAACATAGAGTGAGGAAATTTGGGGAGTTGATACCTTGTGCAAAACTGCTCCAAAAAGTCTCTTGCACCCATTTTCCAAATCCAACAGGAAATCGGGTATTTTGGATCAAATGTGAAATTTTTATCGGTTAACAGTAGGAGTTTACATTTGGAGGCTTGAACATGCACGAAAACTCACAAAAATTTCGACATACATGCGGCTTTGCATAACGTTCAATAATCTTGCAACGTTACGAAAAAATGTAACAAAATGGCTCAGTGGCGCCCCCTTGAAATTTTCAAAAAGGCCTCTCCATTTAGGTTTTTTCAACGTAGATGGATGAAATTCGGAGAGTCAATACCTTGTACAAAACTGCTCCAAAAAGTCTCTTGCATGCGTATTCCAAACCCAACAGGAAATCGGGTATTTTGGATTGAATGTGAATTTTTTATCGATTTACAGTGTGCACATTTTACACCTTGGCACCTAGGGAATTAGTTTGATCATTCTCAAAATTGGCGAGACTGTTCATGAGGCATATGAAATCTTAAGTTATCAAAATGGTGTGTTTTCATTCACGGGCCTGACCTGGCAGGGTGCCAAAGTCGGCCATTTTTTCGCCAAAACACCGAATTCGGAAAATGACTGATAACTCCCTCATACAACGTTCAATCTATTTTAAATCTGCCATGTGTGTGAGGTATACCAGCCTGAGCACGACTGGATTGAAAATTTACCATTTGTGCCTGGCGCCTCCTAGTGGGAACAGGAAATGCCCTTTTTTACGGTGACACACTCCTCCTCCAAGGGAAAAAATTAATCGACCTCAAACCTGCATAAGGGAAGGCTTAAGACCTGTCTTCAGGTGCCTGATGAAAAATATTGAAGTTTCGTTGAAGCGGAGGGGTCCAAACAGGAAAGTGAAAATGACTGTCAACAATTTTTCTCTCCAAAAACTTTGAACAGTCATAACTCGGCAGATATACAACATATCTGCGCCAAACTTCCCGTGCTTGTTGAGAGTCATACCCTGAAGGGCCTTGTAGAGATCATTTGCATCAACCCTACAGCGCCAACTAGTGGCAATAGAAAGTCACTCGTTTTTCCAATACATGTCCAGTTCTTTTCAGGTTGGTCATTGTAATTTGAAGACCTATTGTAATACTTATTTACAGCCCATGTCCACGTGTCTCTGTCTGTTGCCGTGACGACCCTTTATTCGCCATTTAAAGGAAATATTTTTTTTCAAAGACTCAGGCAGCTTATATAGCCACAATATTTGGCACACTTCGTCGAATTGGCCCAGTTAGAAGATTAATTTTGGTTTTGAATAAGGGCTTGGCTGCACAGCTCAGTAGTGGCTCCTTTTTTGTAGTACTCTCTCCAATAGGGGTTTTTATCTCTTGGGTGTGGGAATGTAAATAGGCGACTTTCGAGCATGTTATGTTCTAATGAGATGATTAGAGAGGAGCATCTGCCAACACCCTGACCTGCACACAGTCCGAGTTGCGTGACGTCCGAGTTGCGCTAGATTGCGAGGGCCCGTTCAGTCCTGCTTGCAGGCCTAGTTATTATTATTATTCTTCTTTTTTCAGGGCAAATGAAAATGGCCAATTTGGAGGCCTGAACATGCACGAAAAGTCACCAAAATTTGCACATACGTGCGGCTTTGCGTAAAATTCGATAATCTTGTGTCGTTTTGAAAAAATGTCAAAAAATGGCTCAGTGGCGCCCCCTTGACCCTTAAAATTTTCAAAAAGGCCTCTCCTCTCAGGTTTTCAACGTAGAGCAATGAAATTTGGGGAGTAGATACCTTATGCCTAACTGTTCAAAAAAGCCTCTTGCACCCATATTCCAAATCCAACAGGAAATCAGATATTTTGGATCAAATGTGAAATTTTTATCGGTTCACAGTTGGAGTTTACATTTGGAGGCCTGAACATGCACGAAAACTCACCAAAATTTGCACATACATGCAACTTTGCGTAAATTTTGATAATCTACAAAAAAATTTAACAAAATGGCTCAGTGGCGCCCCCTTGAAATTTTCAAAAAGGCCTTTCCTATTAGGTTTTTTCAACGTAGAACAATGAAATTTGGCGAGTCGATACATTGTGCAAAACTGCTCCAAAAAGTCTCTTGCACCCATATTCCAAACCCAACAGGAAGCCGGAAATTTTGGATCAAATGTGAAATTTTATCGATTTACATTTGAGACCTTGTCGCTGAAGAAAATAGTTGGATCGTCTTCAAAATTGGTCAGACTATTCAGGAGACATATGAGATCTTAAGTTTTCAAAATGGTGAGTTTTCACTCAAGGGTCTGACCTGGGCGTGGTCCCAAAGTCGGCCATTTTTGGGCAAAATACCAAATTCAGAAAATGATTAAAAACTCCGTGATACAACGTTCAATCTTTTTCATTTCTAGCATGTATATGAGATATCCCAGCCTGAACACGACTGCATTGAAATATTACCCATTAGGCCTGGCGCCCCCTAGTGGGAACAGGAAATGGCCTTCTTTACGAGACAGGCTCCTCCTCCAAGGGAAAAAAATCTATTGACCTCAAACCTGTTTCAGGGGAGCCTCAAGACATGTGTTCAGGTCCCTGATGAAAAATATTGAGGTTTCGTTGAAGCGGAGAGGTCCAAACTGGAAGTGAAAATGACCGTCAACAATTTGTCTCGCCAAAAATTTTGAACAGTCATAACTCGGCAGATATGCAACATATGTGCGCCAAACTTTCCGTGTTTGTTGAGAGTCATACCCTGAAGGTTCTTGTAGGGGTCATTTGCATCAACTCTACAGTGCCAACTAGTGGCGACAGAAAGAAGTTTTAAAAAAGGCCTTTCCTGTTGGGTTTTTTCAACGTAGAGCAATGAAATTTGGGGAGTAGATACCTTATGCAAAACTGCTCCAAAAAGTCTCTTGCACCCATATTCCAAATCCAACAGGAAATCGTGTATTTTGGATCGAATGTGAAATTTTCATGGGTTCACAGTAAGAGTTTACATTTGGAGGCTTGAATATGCATAAAAACTCACCAAAATTTGCACATACATGCGGCTTTGGATAACGTTCGATAATCTTGCAACGTTACGAAACAATTTAACAAAATGGCTCAGTGGCGCCCCCTTGAAATTTTCAAAAAGGCCTCTCCATTTAGGTTTTTCTAACATAGAGTGATGAAATTTGGAGAGTCAAAACTTTGTGCAAAACTGCTCCAAAAAGTCTCTTGCACACACATTCCAAATCCTACAGGAAATCGGGTATTTTGGATTGAATGTGAACTTTTTATCGATTTACAGTGTGCACATTTTACACCTTGGCACCTAGGGAATTAGTTTGATCATTCTCAAAATTGGTGAGACTGTTCATGAGGCATATGAAATCTTAAGTTATAAAAATGGTGTGTTTTCATTCACGGGCCTGACCTGGGCGGGGCGCCAAATTCTTCCATTTTTTCGCCAAAACACCGAATTCGGAAAATGACTGATAACTCCCTCATACAACGTTCAATCTATTTTAAATCTGCCATGTGTGTGAGGTATACCAGCCTGAGCAGGACTGGATTGAAAATTTACCATTTGTGCCTGGCGCCTCCTAGTGGGAACAGGAAATGCCCTTTTTTACGGGACACACTCCTCCTCTAAAGGGAAAAAATCAATCTACCTCAAACCTGCATAAGGGAAACCTTAAGACCTGTCTTCAGGTGCCTGATGAAAAATATTGAGGTTTCGTTGAAGCGGAGGGGTCCAAACAGGAAAGTGAAAATGACTGTCAACAATTTTTCTCTACAAAAACTTTGAACAGTCATAACTCGGCAGATATACAAGATATCTGCGCCAAACTTCCCGTGCTTGTTGAGAGTCATACCCTGAAGGGCCTTGTAGGGGTCATTTGCATCAACCCTACAGCGCCAACTAGTGGCGATAGAAAGTCACTCGTTTTTCCAAAACATGTCCAGTTCTTTTCATGTTGGTCATTGTAGTTTCAAGACCTATTAAAATACTTTTTTACGGCCAATGTCCACGTGTCTCTGTCTGTTGCCGTGACGACCCTTTGTTCGCCATTTAAAGGAAATATTTTTTTTCAGAGACTCAGGGAGCTTATAGAGCCACAATAGTTGGCACACTTGGTCGAATTGGCCCAGTTAGAAGATTAATTTTGGTTTTGAATAAGGGCTTGGCTGCACAGCTCAGTAGTGGCTCCTTTTTTGTAGTACTCTCTCCAATAGGGGTTTTTATCTCTTGGGTGTGGGAATGTAAATAGGCGACTTTCGAGCATGTTAGGTTCTAATGAGATGATTAGAGAGGAGGATCTGCCACCACCCTGACCTGCACACAGTCCGAGTTGCGTGACGTCCGAGTTGCGCTAGATTGCGAGGGCCCGTTCAGTCCTGCTTGCAGGCCTAGTTAGGGCCCGAGCACTAAGCGTGCGAAGGCCCTATTGTTTTGCAAAGGATTATTTTTTTTTTTATTTTTTATTTTTTTTTTTTTTTTCAGGGCAAATGAAAACGGCCAATTTGGAGGCCTGAACATGCACGAAAAGTCACCAAAATTTGCACATACGTCCGGAAAATTGTAAATTTCGATAATTTTGCAACGTTGCAAAAAAATATAACAAAATGGCTCAGTGGCGCCCCCTTGAAATTTTAAAATTGGCCTATAACATTAGGGTCTGTCAGCGTAGAGCAATGAAATTTGGCGGGTCTATACCTTGTCCAAAACCGCTCCAAAAAAGCATTTACACGCATATTCCAAACCCAACAGGAAATCGGTTATTTTGGATCAAATATGAAATTTTTATCGATTTACAGGGTGCACATTTGAGACCTTTTCGCCGAGGGAGTTAGTTGGATCATCTTCAAAATTGGTGAGACTGTTCAGGAGACATATGAAATCTTAAGTTTTGAAAATGGTGCGTTTTCATTCACGGGTCTGACCTGGGCGTGGTGCCAAAGTCGACCATTTTTTCGGCAAAATGACAAATTCAGTAAATGACTTATAGTTCCTTGACACAACGTTCAATCTTTTTCATATTTGGCATGTATGTGTGGTATCCCACCCTTAACACGAGTGCATTGAAATATTACCCATTAGGTCTAGCGCCCCCTAGTGAGAACAGGAAATGCCTTTTTTTACGAGACAGGTTCCTCCTCCAAGGGAAAAAAATCTGTTGACCTCAAACCTGCATCAGGGGAGCCTTAAGACCTGTGTTCAGGTGCCTGATGAAAAATATTGAGGTTTCGTTGAGGCGGAGGGGTCCAAACAGGAAAGTGAAAATGAACGTCAACAATTTGTCACGCAAAAAACTTTGAACAGTCATAACTCGGCAGATATACAACATATCTGCGCCAAACTTCCCGTGTTTGTTGAGAGTCATACCCTGAAGGTTCTTGTAGGGGTCATTTGCATCAACTCTACAGTGCCAACTAGTGGCGACAGAAAGAAGTTTTAAAAAAGGCCTTTCCTATTGGGTTTTTTCAACATAGAGCAAGGAAATTTGGGGAGTAGATACCTTATGCAAAACTGCTCCAAAAAGTCTCATGCACCCATATTCCAAATCCAACAGGAAATCGGGTATTTTGGATCGAATGTGAAATTTTCATGGGTTCACAGTAGGAGTTTACATTTGGAGGCTTGAATATGCACAAAAACTTGTACAAATTTGCACATACATGCGGCTTTAGATAACGTTCGATAATCTTGCAATGTTACGAAAAAATGTAGCAAAATGCCTCAGTGGCGCCCCCTTGAATTTTTCAAAAAGGCGTTTCCTATTAGGTTTTTTTAACAGAGAGTGATGAAATTTGGGGAGTCGATACCTTGTGCAAAACTGCTCCAAAAAGTCTCTTGCACCCGTATTCCAAACCCAACAGGAAGCCGGAAATTTTGGATCAAATGTGAAATTTTATCGATTTACATTTGAGACCTTGTCGCTGAAGAAAATAGTTGGATCGTCTTCAAAATTGGTCAGACTATTCAGGAGACATATGAGATCTTAAGTTTTCAAAATGGTGAGTTTTCACTCAAGGGTCTGACCTGGGCGTGGTCCCAAAGTCGGCCATTTTTGGGCAAAATACCAAATTCAGAAAATGATTAAAAACTCCGTGATACAACGTTCAATCTTTTTCATTTCTAGCATGTATATGAGATATCCCAGCCTGAACACGACTGCATTGAAATATTACCCATTAGGCCTGGCGCCCCCTAGTGGGAACAGGAAATGGCCTTCTTTACGAGACAGGCTCCTCCTCCAAGGGAAAAAAATCTATTGACCTCAAACCTGTTTCAGGGGAGCCTCAAGACATGTGTTCAGGTCCCTGATGAAAAATATTGAGGTTTCGTTGAAGCGGAGAGGTCCAAACTGGAAGTGAAAATGACCGTCAACAATTTGTCTCGCCAAAAATTTTGAACAGTCATAACTCGGCAGATATGCAACATATCTGCGCCAAACTTTCCGTGTTTGTTGAGAGTCATACCCTGAAGGGTCTTGTAGGGGTCATTTGCATCAACTCTACAGTGCCAACTAGTGGCGACAGAAAGAAGTTTTAAAAAAGGCCTTTCCTATTGGGTTTTTTCAACATAGAGCAAGGAAATTTGGGGAGTAGATACCTTATGCAAAACTGCTCCAAAAAGTCTCTTGCACACACATTCCAAATCCTACAGGAAATCGGTTATTTTGGATTGAATGTGAACTTTTTATCGATTTACAGTGTGCACATTTTACACCTTGGCACCTAGGGAATTAGTTTGATCATTCTCAAAATTGGTGAGACTGTTCATGAGGCATATGAAATCTTAAGTTATAAAAATGGTGTGTTTTCATTCACGGGCCTGACCTGGGCAGGGCGCCAAATTCTTCCGTTTTTTCGCCAAAACACCGAATTCGGAAAATGACTGATAACTCCCTCATACAACGTTCAATCTATTTTAAATCTGGCATGTGTGTGAGGTATACCAGCCTGAGCAGGACTGGATTGAAAATTTACCATTTGTGCCTGGCGCCTCCTAGTGGGAACAGGAAATGCCCTTTTTTACGGGACACACTCCTCCTCTAAAGGGAAAAAATCAATCTACTTCAAACCTGCATAAGGGAAACCTTAAGACCTGTCTTCAGGTGCCTGATGAAAAATATTGAAGTTTCGTTGAAGCGGAGGGGTCCAAACAGGAAAGTGAAAATGACTGTCAACAATTTTTCTCTCCAAAAACTTTGAACAGTCATAACTCGGCAGATATACAAGATATCTGCGCCAAACTTCCCGTGCTTGTTGAGAGTCATACCCTGAAGGGCCTTGTAGGGGTCATTTGCATCAACCCTACAGCGCCAACTAGTGGCGATAGAAAGTCACTCGTTTTTCCAAAACATGTCCAGTTCTTTTCATGTTGGTCATTGTAGTTTCAAGACCTATTAAAATACTTTTTTACGGCCCATGTCCACGTGTCTCTGTCTGTTGCCGTGACGACCCTTTGTTCGCCATTTAAAGGAAATATTTTTTTTCAGAGACTCAGGGAGCTTATAGAGCCACAATAGTTGGCACACTTGGTCGAATTGGCCCAGTTAGAAGATTAATTTTGGTTTTGAATAAGGGCTTGGCTGCACAGCTCAGTAGTGGCTCCTTTTTTGTAGTACTCTCTCCAATAGGGGTTTTTATCTCTTGGGTGTGGGAATGTAAATAGGCGACTTTCGAGCATGTTAGGTTCTAATGAGATGATTAGAGAGGAGGATCTGCCACCACCCTGACCTGCACACAGTCCGAGTTGCGTGACGTCCGAGTTGCGCTAGATTGCGAGGGCCCGTTCAGTCCTGCTTGCAGGCCTAGTTATTATTATTCTTCTTTTTTCAGGGCAAATGAAAATGGCCAATTTGGAGGCCTGAACATGCACGAAAAGTCACCAAAATTTGCACATACGTGCGGCTTCACGTAAATTTCGATAATCTTGCGTCGTTTTGAAAAAATTTCAAAAAATGGCTCAGTGGCGCCCCCTTGACCCTTAAAATTTTCAAAAAGGCCTCTCCTCTCAGGTTTTCAACGTAGAGCAATGAAATTTGGGGAGTAAATACCTTATGCCTAACTGTTCAAAAAAGCCTCTTGCACCCATATTCCAAATCCAACAGGAAATCGGGTATTTTGGATCGAATGTGAAATTTTTTCGGTTCACAGTTGGAGTTTACGTTTGGAGGCTTGAACATGCACGAAAACTCACCAAAATTTGCACATACATTCAACTTTGCGTAAATTTTGATAATCTACAAAAAAATTTAACAAAATGGCTCAGTGGCGCCCCCTTGAAATTTTCAAAAAGGCCTCTCCTATTAGGTTTTTTCAACGTAGAACAATGAAATTTGGTGAGGCGATACATTGTGTAAAACTACTCCAAAAAGTCTCTTGCACCTATATTCCAAATCCAACAGGAAGTCGGAAATTTTGGATCAAATGTAAAATTTTATCGATTTACATTTGAGACCTTTTCGCCGAGGGGAATAGTTGGATCATCTTCAAAATTGGTCAGACTGTTCAGGACACATATGAGATCTTAAGTTTTCAAAATGGTGAGTTTTCATCCAAGGGTCTGGCTTGGGCGTGGTCCCAAAGTTGGCCATTTTTGGGCAAAACACCAAATTCAGAAAATGATTAAAAACTCCGTGATACAAAGTTCAATCTTTTTCATTTCTAGCAAGTATATGAGATATCCCAGCCTGAACACGACTGCATTGAAATATTACCATTAGGCCTGGCGCCCCCTAGTGGAAACAGGAAATGGCCTTCTTTACGAGACAGGCTCCTCCTCTAAGGGAAAAAAATCTATTGACCTCAAACCTATTTCAGGGGAGCCCCAAGACATGTGTTCAGGTTCCTAATGAAAAATATTGAGGTTTCGTTGAAGCGGAGAGGTCCAAACTGGAAGTGAAAATGACCGTCAACAATTTGTCTCGCCAAAAGCTTTGAACAGTCATAACTCGGCAGATATACAACATATCTGCGCTAAACTTCCCGTGTTTGTTGAGAATCCTACCCTGAAGGTTCTTGTAGGGGTCATTTGCATCAACTCTACAGTGCCAACTAGTGGCGACAAAAAGAAGTTTTAAAAAAGGCCTTTCCTATTGGGTTTTTTCAACATAGAGCTGGGAAATTTGGGGAGTAGATACCTTATGCAAAACTGCTCCAAAAGGTCTCTTGCACCCGTATTCCAAATCCAACAGGAAATCGGGTATTTTGGATCGAATGTGAAATTTTCATGGGTTCACAGTAAGAGTTTACATTTGGAGGCTTGGATATGCACAAAAACTCACCAAAATTTGCACATACATGCGGCTTTGAATAACGTTTGATAATCTTGCAATGTTACGAAAAAATGTAACAAAATGGCTCAGTGGCGCCCCCTTGAATTTTTCAAAAAGGCCTCTCCATTTAGGTTTTTTCAACGTAGAGGGATGAAATTCAGAGGGTCGATACCTTGTACAAAACTGCTCCAAAAAGTCTCTTGCATGCGTATTCAAAACCCAACAGGAAATCGGGTATTTTGGATTGAATGTGCAATTTTTATCGATTTACAGTGTGCACATTTAAGACCTTGGCACCTGGGGAATTAGTTTGATCATCCTCAAAATTGGCGAGACTGTTCATGAGGCATATGAAATCTTAAGTTATCAAAATGGTGTGTTTTCGTTCACGGGCCTGACTTGGGCGGGGTGCCAAAGTCGGCCATTTTTTCGTCAAAACACCGAATTCGGAAAATGACTGATAACTCCCTCATACAACGTTCAATCTATTTTAAATCTGGCATGTGTGTGAGGTATACTAGCCTGAGCAGGACTGGATTGAAAATTTACCATTTGTGCCTGGCGCCTCCTAGTGGGAACAGGAAATGCCCTTTTTTACGGGACACACTCCTCCTCTAAAGGGAAAAAATCAATCTACCTCAAACCTGCAAAAGGGAAGCCTTAAGACCTGTCTTCAGGTGCCTGATGAAAAATATTGAAGTTTCGTTGAAGCGGAGGGGTCCAAACAGGAAAGTGAAAATGACTGTCAACAATTTTTCTCTCCAAAAACTTTGAACAGTCATAACTCGGCAGATATACAACATATCTGCGCCAAACTTCCCGTGCTTGTTGAGAGTCATACCCTGAAGGGCGTTGTAGGGGTCATTTGCATCAACCCTACAGCGCCAACTAGTGGCAATAGAAAGTCACTCGTTTTTCCAATACATGTCCAGTTCTTTTCAGGTTGGTCATTGTAGTTTCAAGACCTATTAAAATACTTATTTACGGCCCATGTCCACGTGTCTCTGTCTGTTGCCGTGACGACCCTTTGTTCGCCATTTAAAGGAAATATTTTTTGTCAGAGACTCAGGCAGCTTATAGAGCCACAATAGTTGGCACACTTGGTCGAATTGGCGCAGTTAGAAGATTAATTTTAGTTTTGAATTAGGGCTTGGCTGCACAGCTCAGTAGTGGCTCCTTTTTTGTAGTACTCTCTCCAATAGGGGTTTTTGTCTCTTGGGTGTGGGAATGTAAATAGGCGACTTTCGAGCATGTTAGGTTCTAATGAGATGATTAGAGAGGAGGATCTGCCACCGCCCTGACCTGCACACAGTCCGAGTTGCGTGACGTCCGAGTTGCGCTAGATCGCGAGGGCCCGTTCAGTCCTGCTTGCAGGCCTAGTTTTAAATTATTTTCTTAAACCATTAGATGTCTATGTCATATGGCGGGGGCATGGAGGACCCAAATGCACGGGAACAAAGACAGCGAGACGAGGCAGGGTGGCGGTGAACTCAAAAATTGATTTCTTGATATCTACAAAAAACATCAACATTACTTAAAGAGAAACAAGGGCTTCGACGGAGAACTAGACGCTGGGTAGACACTTGAATAAACAGTGACCCAACAAGAACAGACAGCACATGTGGAACTTAAAAACAGACATGGGGTAACGAGACAATTGGATGCAGGTGGTTGATACAAGAGGCAGCAGATTGGTCAAGACTCAAGGAGCAGGCCACAACAGGTGAACTCAATGGACAATCACACGACAGATAGCAGATTCATGGCACATTAAGCCCCCGAACTATTTTTTTTAATATGTCCCTTTTACCCTGGAAACTCCCGTTTACAGACGTCGCGCAACCGCTTTTGTTTCAACCCAGCCATAAAAAGAAGGTAAAAAATTATATTTATAATTCAAAATGTCTGTCATTTTTAGCTTAGAATCATTATACGAGGTCTAATATTTCATAAAAAAAAAAAGGACTTTAAAAATTTATTCACTTGCATATTTAAAACTTTTAAACAAATGACGTCACAATGAAAAAAATGGCATCTGTAAAAAAGTCACGGATATCTACCTCATACAGTAACTACCGATTAATTGTATTTATTTTTGTTACTGTCGCATTTTCCCCAATATGTTAGATGATAAATAATGGATCCAAACAGCGAAAAATTGAAAAATAACGTTTAAAAGGGAATATGAAAAAGAAAATCTCGACCACTCCTTGATGTCTGCGATTTCTGCATCGCGACCCTTGTTATATAACCATGTTTCACCCAAAAAATCCAGCTGTGGCAATTCACAGCTGTGTCTTTACACCTGGTGATACATGCTACATGGAGTTTTTGGATCGAAACAAGGTAAGTATGCGATAATATCTCGTTAAAATCATGGCGTCTGTAATTCTGCTCTCGTGTGCTCTCACCTCCAGATATAGGGTTTTGCTGTTTAAATTTTATTTTATTTTTTAAAAATGCCCTCCCGTTCAAAATTTTTCTTCCCCCAGAAAATTGAGATTTAAAGCTTTCCAATGATGTATCACAAATGCATTCCGGACAATTTTGAAATTTGGCCAAATTGGGGATCTCAGAGCGGAACTTCAAGTCACCTGAGTGTTTTCCGCCATATACATATACAGTATACAGTGGGGAGAACAAGTATTTGATACATTAGACATTAAACGCCATCACTAACTATGAAAATGTTGGTGCTATCGTTAGCTAGATGTATTTCTGATTGACACCATGTGGGGGCCCTGTTGACCAGGGAAAGAAGGGGGGGGGGGGGGGGGGTCCGTAAGATAAATGTTTGGGAGGGATGGAGTGTACACAAATCAGCTCTGTAATCCAGAAACCAGTAATCGTGTGAATCCCTTGTGAGTGTAAGCCTGTTGGCAACCAACTCTACGCTGCCCCATCGCCAATCCCGCCACCGAGGCCCCCCACCTGGGCGTGCCCAATCACATTCAGCCATGCGTGAGCCCCACCAAATATGCGACAGCCACGCAGACGAGCGGAGATGCCGCTTCGACCCCATCCCAGGACCACTGCCCCCACCCAGCCAGCCCAGGGAGGGAGTGAGGGAGGCAGGGCGGCCGGGTGGGGGAGCCTGCGCAGCCCATCCCTCCTCCTGCAGCCCAGCAAAGGGGCCATTGTCACCTCCCAGGGATCTAGGGTGGTCCCCCGGGCCACCCTAGAAACCGGCCTTCAGGGATGAGAAGAGGGGACGCACCACCAACCCTATGCCCACCCTCACCTCTGCCCGCCCAACGAGCCACAGCCGCAGCCCCCAAACCGGCCCCGGCTGGCAGCCATTGATGATGAATATGTTAGACTCCTCCATGATTTCTAAGTTGGAGAACTCACAAAAAAGAGCTGGGTGTTCAAATACTTATATATATATATATATATATACTGTGTATAAGATAATAACTAGAGAGGGAGAATATTGCAGCAACAATGTTTTTGTTTTTTCTCCAAAAGAACAATATTCAAACCTTTTAACCCATTACACTCCAAGCTTTTCTGTGAAATTTGAGGTTGATTTTTCTTCTTTGATAGAATAATCTGTCAGCCCATTTCGAATGATTGCTGGCAGCCCCTCCCTGTTCAAATGGATTTGACCTGTATTGCTGTCATTGCCTGCACATAAGGAGTAAAAACACAAAAGGGAATTTTCTCTTGAAGAAATTACTTTGGAAGTTCCATAATTTGATGCAATACTACATTTTCATCTTTATTTCACTGTGTTAATCTATAATGTAATTTCATTTCTTGTTAGAATGCTGATATTTCGCCAAAATAAAGATAGATAAAAGCCTTTTCTCTAAGAGACACCTTAATGGGGAAAAAGGTTAGGGTGATAAAATAGCTGGAATATTCGTCGTCGTCATCATGCATGGTCTCTTCCGGGAGGGTGCGTTTGATTCGATGCCAGTGACATCAGCTGTGCGGTGAGTGTGCAGAAAAAAAAAGCCGCTGGTCTTGCAGGCAGCCCGAGCCACTCCTCGTCCGACCGCAGCGCCAGCCAGCAGCATCTCAAGAAAGAAGAAGCGGGCGGGTGAAAGCTCCGAAGATGTCCGCCCTGCAGGTGCAGAGCGCAGCGGCCGAAGCTATGCTCGCGACCGAGCCGGTATCGGTGACGCCCGGATCGGCCGCGGGAACTCCGGCCAGCCCCGCGCGGCACTTCGTCGACTCCAAATTTTACCTGCTGGTGGTCCTGGGTGAGGTGGTGACGGAGGGGAACCTCAAGTGCGCCGTGGCCGACATCGAGAAGGGTAAGTCAGCCAGCGAGACAGCAACAGGGCGGAGGTCTCTCTCGCTCTTGTTCTGTCTCTTCTTTCTTTTTTTATTATTATTATTTTTCAATTTCATCGACGGACACATAGACGTATTGAACGCATTCATGTTTATTATTAATAGCCTCAGTGCACACTTTGATGAAATAAACTGATTGACCCTCTGTCCCGTGGGAGCATCCCTCCGTCTCCTCTTCCTCATCTTCCACCTCTTCCTCCTGCATCCAGCGCTCTCATCCCACACCGGCCGGTGGGCGTGGCTCGGGCCGCACTGCGGTCCCTACGGGAAGCCACGAGGAACACACATGCATACTGCATATATTTAAAACGTAGTTGTTTTACAAGATTAATTTCACGAATTAAGCTCACCCCTTTGCTACCATTCCATTTTTGACTGGGCGGGGCTGAAGCACAATTCACAGACGAATGGTAAAATTAGATTAATCGCAAATTTAGTCGACAAATTGATCCATGGAATGAATTCTGAATCACAATATTATGAGGCATCATAATTATCATTAACCCATGTACCAGCTATATAATCATCTTTCGGCGATCGACATCTAGATTATTTTGACTGGCAGAGTTACATACACGTAGTTAAAGGGGGGACAGGTGGGTCAGGCCCCCCTGGTGGCCGAAAAGTGCCATTGCATGTGATTGACTTTCCTATGTATTTCTCTTAAAATGAAGAGTTTTCCTGAAAAATACTGTCTATAAAAGTTGTAAAACACTAAAACAACAAAAATGAAAGAAATGAGAAAAAAGATATTTTTAGAATGGATCAAAATTATTTTTCGAACAGATCATGTGACTAGCACCTTAGACAGTCATTTGCTTTGATTAGCCAAAACCACTCGAGGACTGAAGAGGCAAGATGGATATATGGCGGAAACACCCCAATTTGGCCATTGTCCATTTTTTTCATTGTGACGTAATTTGTTTAAAAGTTTAAAAAGATAAATAAATATTTTCAACATAAAAAGCTCTTTGTGGTGATAACGCAGTGCCACAGTGGCTTAAAGACTAGCAGCACATTCGACACATTACGTAAAACAAATGCTAACATAACGGTTTTTAAGCTTTTATCGAGAATCGAGACTGTTTTACGTTCACATATATAAATAATTCAGGGATTTAAGCATTTATTCACAAGAATTTTCAATGTAAAAAGCTCTGTGGTGATAAGGCGGCGCCACAGTGGCTTAAAGACTAGCAGCACATTTGACATATTTACATAAAATAAATGCCAACTGCCTGTTTTTTGCTATTAATCAAGATTCGAGACTGTTTTATGTCCATATATATCAAGAATTTGGGTTTGAAGCATTAATTCACAAGAATTTTCAACATAAAAGCTCTGTCTGTGTTTCCACTCGGTCAGCTTTGACGGCGATAGGCTCCCTATTAATCGGCCCCACACCCAGTGTCCCGTCAGTATATTATGAAGTCTATGTCTTGGATTAGATTAGATGGATTAATCTATCATCAACCCAGATGTCCAATCAATTTTGACAGGGGTGGGCGCGCCAAGTTAGGCCAAATACATTTTGCTCAGTTTTTATTTTTTCCTAACTGAAAAGGTATTATAATAATACATATTCAAAAAATGGTAGCCTTTTATGCAGAGAGAAATTTCATTTTAAATGGTCAATAGTGACATAATTTGAGGTAAAATTCACTTATTTGACAATCTAAGAAAAAGTAACATTTAAAAATTGAACACATTTTTCTTCAAGATGTAAGCATATTTTTAAACTAGTCAGTTTGAACATTTACACTTAATTTTCTTGCCTTTAGTTTTCCCATTTTGGATGTCTGACATTTCACAGCGAGCACATTGTCTAAATATTTTAGCAAATTCATCCCTTTGTGCCGGCACGGATGGGAGCAAAGCGACAAAGCGCGTGTGGTGCCCCACCCTCAGTGCTGCTTTGTTTTGAGGAGAAATCATGACGAGTGACCGCGACGGTCACAGCTGTGACTCAGCTCGGCTCTACCGTTGTAGGATTCCAATGGTCGGATGCTCTCAAAATTCTTTCATGTTTTTATTATGGATGTGACAATATATCGAAATTGTGATACAGGTAGTCCCCAGTTTACGAACGAGTTCCATTTACAAACGAGTTCCGTTCCTGTGCTGGCGATGTTATCTGGATTTCCATGTTAATTAACCCTTTCAAATACCTCTAGACACCCTCTAAATGAAAAAAAAATCCAAAAAATGTATTAAACGTCATTGTACTGTCCTCACCAAGACGTTGGAGCTACAGTGATATGAAAAAATATCTGAACCTTTTGGAATTTCTCACATTTGTACATTAAATCACCATCAAATGTGATCTGATCTTTGTCAAAATCACACAGATGAAAATACAGTGTCTGCTTAACTAAAACCACCCAAACATTTATCGGTTTTCATATTTTAATGAGGGTAGCATGCAAACAATGACAGAATGGGGGAAAAACAAGTAAGTGAACCATCACATTTAACATTTTGTGCCCCTCCCCTCTTTGGCAGCAATAACTTCAACCAGACGCTTCCTGCAGCTGCAGATGAGTCTGGTACATCGATCAGGACTAATAGGACAAATTATGTCACAAACTCCATTTATGTTTAGCTCAAATCTTTTACATCCATTCAAAAGTGAGATAATTTGTCGGATGACACAAAATGACATCTGTCATAAGCATTCATTATTGCTCATTGCAGTGTCATGTCAGAATTATAATAGTGTTACCAAATACCATTGCTAGCAATTAGTGAAACAACTGGAACGGTAACTGAAGAAATAATTAGCACAGAAAATGATGATTTTGATTGTTATTTACACCTGTAGCGCTGCAATGCATTCTAGGAGGCATGCTGGACAACAAAAGTGTTGACAGCAGGACGGCAGCAGAGGTTGGCTGTCTTCCCCAAGGGAAGTGATGGCCAAATGAAGCTTCTTGAAGCAATGA
This sequence comes from Corythoichthys intestinalis, assembly GCF_030265065.1. NCBI lineage: Eukaryota > Metazoa > Chordata > Actinopteri > Syngnathiformes > Syngnathidae > Corythoichthys > Corythoichthys intestinalis. Next base: position 4,204,423 of record NC_080411.1, read on the forward strand.
AGCTTTGCAGCCGATTGGTTCAAAGCTTCATGGTGGTTCATTTGGTCTTATGATGCCGCTGTCAAATAAAGTGTTACCGGTTAATATATTTTGGTGTACATACAGCGGGGCAAATAAGTATTTAGTCAACCACTAATTGTGCAAGTTCTCCCACTTGAAAAGATTAGAGAGGCCTGTAATCAACATGGGTAAACCTCAACCAAGAGAGACAGAATGAGAAGAAAAAAAACAGAAAATGACATTGTTTGATTTTTAAAGAATTTATTTGCAACTCATGGTGGAAAATAAGTATTTGGTCAATACCAAAAGTTCATCTCAATACTTTGTTATGTACCCTTTGTCGGCAATAACGGAGGCCAAACGTTTCCTGTAACTCTTCACAAGCTTTTCACACACTGTTGCTGGTATTTTGGCCCATTCCTCCATGCAGATCTCCTCTAGAGCAGTGATTTTTTTGGGGCTGTCGTTGGGCAACATGGACTTTCAACTCCCTCCACAGATTTTCTATGGGGTTGAGATCTGGAGACTGGCTAGGCCACTCCAGGACATTGAAATGCTTCTAAGGAAGCCACTCCTTTGTTGCCCTGGCTGTGTGTTTGGAATCATTGTCATGCTGAAAGAAACAGCCACGTCTCATCTTCAATGCCCTTGCTGATGGAAGGAGATTTTCACTCAAAATCTCTCCATACATGGCCCCATTCATTCTTTCCTTTACACAGATCAGTCATCCTGGTCCCTTTGCAGAAAAACAGCCCCAAAGCATGATGTTTCCACCCCCATGCTTCACAGTGGTTATGGTGTTCTTCAGATGCAATTCAGTATTCGTTCTCCTCCAAACACGAGAACCTGTGTTTCTACCAAAAAGTTTTATTTTGGTTTCATCTGACCACAACACAGTCCTCTTCTAGATCATCCAAATGCTCTCTAGCAAACCGCAGACGGGCCTGGACGTGTACTTTCTTCAGCAGGGGGACGCGTCTGGCAGTGCAGGATTTGAGTCCCTGGCGGCGCATTGTGTTACATTTTGACGCCAGGGGGTGAGATCTCGCATGGAGCCCCAGATCGAGGGAGCTTATCAGTGGTTTTGTATGTCTTCCATTTTCTAATAATTGCTCCCACTGTTGATTTCTTTACACCAAGCAAAGAGTGAAGAGTTACAGAAAACGTTTCGCCTCCGTTATAGCTAACAAAGGGTACCTAACAAAGTATTGAGATGAACTTTTAGTATTGACCAAATACTTATTTTCCACCATGATTTGCAAATAAATTCTTTAAAAATCAAACAATGTGATTTTCTGGGTTTTTTTCCACATTCACATTCAAGTAGGAGAACTTGCACAATTGGTGGTTGACTAAATACTTATTTGCCCCACTGTATAAATAACGCAAGAGATAGAAACCTGGACAGATTTTTTTTTTTCACTGAATTTTGAATTAGAAGTCATGATCAATAACATTGCACTCATGATCATTCAAATAATGCATTTTCTTTGGTGTACTTTTTGCAGGTATCCGCTCGTGGGATGCCAATCTGATGGACTGCAACCTGGACCAGGAACTCAAACTCTTCGTTTCCCGACATTCGGCACGGTTCTCCGCAGACGTCAAAGGTAAAAAAATAAAAAACATTAAAATACATTAAAAACAATCCCAATGATAAAAACCCACTGTAATTTTGAAGTAAAAAAAAAAACAGCATTAAAAAAAAAAATTTAAACCAAACAAAATTGTTATTTTGAAATAATGACAATTATTTTTTGCATATTGTTCAATGAATATTTACCGTCTTTAGGGCAAAAGTATCATTTTCATCAACTTAATTTAAAATTGCTTTTTTAAAGTCACATTTTTTTAAACTGAAAGAGATTAGGGAATAGAATGGGGAAAATAACTTCTTTTTTGGGGGGGGATCCTACAGTCATAAACTCAACATAGTCATAATCTTTATCTATATGCAGGTTATGACGTACCCGATTTATGTGATTACGACACCGGACTCTTGTCCGCCATTTTGTTTCCAGTGTTTTTTTTGTTTTGTTTTTTATTTAATTGTTTGTCGCGTAAACAGTACCAAATTGTACCTCATCGTATTTTGTTTTTATACTTTATCATAAACTTCAAAATGGTATTGACGGGTCGGATCGGTCATGCATTGCGCCTCGCCTTAAAGTAGGGGGCCGCCCACATCAAGAGGCGCTATTCACAAACACGCATGCAGCGATCTAACGCTGGATTTCTGTTGAAGTTCAGTTCTCCCAGACAGTCTAGAACAAATGGCGGGACGGTCTGTTCAAACATAAGGAACATAGGAGAACGCCTGATATCCAACGGATAAGACGGCTGACAAGAGCTCCTTCGACACTGACGCAAAATCCACAACTGTCGTTGACCGGACAACAATAACTCCCGAATCTTCCTGTCCAATCTACAAACAGATATCCAATAATAATAATCCCAAGCACACCATTCTTCCTGCCCATGGCCCGCCCCGCGAGAGCCTTCAAAAGACTGAAGGTTTACCTGATCGTTGTCATTTTTTCTCGAGAACCTTTTGTTGACTTCTGATATGGTGACCTTGGAACGAGTTTGCCTCCTTGCCTGAGTGTTTCTGTTTCACCTAGCCAATCTGGACGCAGTCTACCCGAATAAATTGTCAACTTGTTCTTGGTGAGCCTTCTTTAAACCATTCAAAATGGAGTCAGTACAAAGGGTTAAGACCAGGGGTTAATTTGAGCCGGATCTTGCCGGAACGTGATCCGGCACCTCTCGATTTTGGCCTCCCTGTGTTCCGGGATTTATTTGGGCAGATCCGGCACCTCTCGTGCATAGAAATAACATAGGGCTGTCAAATGATTAAAATTTTTAATCGAGTTAATTACAGCTTAAAAATGAATTAATCGTAATTAATCGCAATTCAAACCATCTATAAAATATGCCATATTTTTCTGTAAATTATTGTAGGAATGGAAAGATAAGACAAGACGGATATATACATTCAACATACGGTACATAAGTACTGTATTTGTTTATTATAACAATAAATCAACAAGATGGCATTAACATTCTGTTAAAGCGATCCATGGATAGAAAGACTTGTAGTTCTTAAAAGATAAAAGTTAGTACAAGTTATAGAAATTTTATATTAAAACCCCTCTTAATGTTTTCGTTTTAATAAAATTTGTAAAATTTTCAGTCAAAAAATAAATTAGTAGCCTGCCATTGTTGATGTCAATAATTACACAATGCTCATGGGTGCTTAAGCCGATAAAATCAGTCGCACCCAAGCGCCAGCAGAGGGCGACAAAACTCCAAAAAACACAAGTAACAAGTTGACATTGCACTGTGCTGTCGTTTTAATCTGTTTGAGCGGGGCATGTGCGCTAATTGCGTCAAATATTTTAACGTGATTAATTTTAAAAAATAATTACCGCCCGTTAACGCGATAATTTTGACAGCCCTAATAATAATATAAAAACGTTGGGGGAAAAGAAGGAGAGGAGTCGTAGATGGCTATCTCAACATTATTTTGGCAACAATAAGAAAACAATAAACAAAATAACAGCGGACTGCCGCCACATTCGACTGCGAACTTTTGCTTGTCGCCTGTCTCCCCCTCGCTTCCTACTACTCACAGCTCTCCAGTCCCAGGGTCTCTTAAACGGACCGAGCTTTTTGTTGACAAAGGTATCGAACACATGACGTGCTGACAACTTTCTTTATTAACACATGGAGCTAACAACACGAACACAACTTGGGGCTCTCGGCAGGCTGTGCCTCTCTATCTCACTCCCGCATCACGTGACCAAAACAACGGTAACGTTGCGTGCACTTCAGGGTGCCTCGGAAAACATTATATCAGAATATTTCACATAGTTACGGACATTACAGTATAAGATAAAATAATAATATGCATAAATTCATTTACAGAACAAATCTCAATAATTGCATGTTGTTTATAAAAAATTAACGTCATTTGATAGAGTCAGAGATTTGTTGATGCACTGAAAAGCTGGACCAACAAATCACGTCCCTGACATAAGGAACACAGGAACACAGACTCCCCCTTTTTCAATCCAAACTCAAAACTCACCTGTTCAGATTCGCATATCCATAATAATCCCTGATTTCTTTGTGTTTTAATGCTCTGCTAATTATTTTCAAACATTAGCATTTTTATTGTTTTGAACGTTCCATTTCCTAATGATTTTTTTACAGTTTTTAGTCTTTAATTTGTCTAATTGTTTTTTAAATGACTGTACAGTGACCTTGAGTGCCAGGAAGGCGCCTTCAAATAAAACAGCCAAGATCAAATGGTATTTCAACATGCCAAAAAGACACTGCATTTACTGTCTTTTTTTTCAAAAAGAAGCAAGATGGTTCAAAATGAGTCAGAAAAGCACAAAGAAAAAGAAAAAAAGAAAAGTCCCACAGCATGGCAAGCGGACATTTGCATTTTGTTTTCAGCACCATTTTCTGCGTATGTTCCGGGACCTGTGCCCGTGTCGTCATCCCTTCGCTGTCATATGTACCGTATTGACCCAAATATAAGAAGGTGTTTTTTGCGTTGAAATAACACTGAAAAAGAGGGGGTCGTCTTATATTCGCTGTCTAGACATTATACCCATTCACTACATTAGATGGCGCCAGATATCATTGAAGCGATGTTCTGTCATGACAGTTCTCAGCTACTCTCAAGTTTAACCAGTTTGCATTATTTTATTGCAATGTTTTTCCTTATTCAGATTTGTTTCAAGGCTACAGTTACAGTTAGACTTTTAAAAAAAAAAAACTGGTCCCACAATGCGAAGTTTAAAGGGTTTTTGGGACAATTGGCCCGAGCCCAATTCTTTACCCTAAACTTAACTAGACACTGGGGTATTGCGGATATTGCGATAACTAGATAGTAACCTTTGCTATGTGTGGAAGTCATTTAATGTTGTGAATCAACCGTTAAAGTTGTTAAAATTGCTCCCGTTATTGCATTAGTTCCCTTCTGTCTCCTTTCGACATGTGTAAGTTTTAAAACTGTTTCATCATTTATTTAAAGATAGATTTAAGTCAAGATTTTGCCGATTTAGGAGCATTTTAGATAAAAGGTTACTTAGGTTCGCTACAACAGAGCTTTCCTAAGAGGTCTACTGCTTTAAGATGGCGGCTGTTTACTAACGCATCTATTTCTTTAGATATGTTGCTAATGCCATCTTGTCTGTCATTTGCATCTAGTTTCCTAATATATGATTTCTAACGTAGCATTATGTGGGCGTAGCTTGTAGGCTACCGGCTACATTATTGGAGCTACCTAGCATCGCGTTTGCAACGGCGTCCCCATTCCTGCTCTGCTCTCTCGTCTCTGTGAGTCCGTCTCTCTCAGACTTTTCTCACGTCAACCAACATAGTAACGCAGAGTAACGCACGCCTTTCCTGCCTCAGTAACGGTAACGGCGTTGCCAAAATGAGAAAAGTAAATAATTAGATTACTCACTCCTGAAAAAAATAACGCCGTTAGCAGTGTTGGTTACTTTAAAAAAGTAATTAGTTACATTACTCATTACTTCTTCCAAAAAGTAACTGAGTTAGTAACTGAATTACTCTATAGTAAAAGTAACTAGTTACCAGGGAAAGTAACTATTTCCGTTACTTTAAAAAGAACTTGTTGTATGTCAAAGAATTTGAAATTTTCTGAGCAGTATTCGAGTCAGTGGAATAGAGAAGAACAGACAGGTAGTTAACTTGTTAGGTGCTTCAGCAGATTTCAGTTGCTTACCACAGATGTCGACAAAAGCTTTGCCCCGGGACATAAATTACACATTACATGCAGGTTCTTTCCTTTAATTTCGACAAACTTGAAATAGTGTCTATATCTCCACCTCTTAAAGGAGAATTTTTCATCTGAATGCTTTGCCATCCCGACCCTGTGCATCTGTTTTGCGTATGTGTGTTTGCCGCACGCGCTGTTCCGGTTTGCTTGTGAAATCACCGGCTCTGATTGGCCTACCACGACACATGACTCTAACCCTCAGCCAATCACAATCACTTCCATCGCATCTCTCGAGGGGCTGCATTTAGGTAGGCTCGTTTCCCGACAATTCACGTCACCTTCAAAGCGTCTGCCGTCCTCAAGATGGAAGCAGAATTATTGCTGGCTGACAGTGGGAGATGGGAACGTGGCTAGCATCAGGTGTAGCAAACACAGAAACGTTACCAAACTTTGGAAAGCAATGTCTAATTGAATGAGCAGGGACAAACAGCTTGGAGTCAGAAGTTCGTGCGCTATTCTCGAACCTGAATGCACCCCAAGTCTTGGATGACAAATCATCAGAGCAGAGAGTCGACTCGACACGGCTGGTAGTTTCTTCAACTTATTCAGAGTAAGTAACTCACCGCTTTTGACCGTCAGTAACGGTAACGGCGTTGTAACGGCGGAAAATGTAATTAGTTAGATTACCCTGTTACTGAAAAAATAACGCCGTTACGTAACGGCGGTATTTATAACGGCGTTAGTCCCAACACAGGCCGTGAGTAACGCCGTTATATTCTAACTCCGTTATTAACAACACTGATTGCAATTTTGTTGTTTTTTCACAATAGATTGGTTTATTTACATTTCAAAAACCAGAACCCATTCATTTACGAATGTGATTGCACTTTAGTTTACATATTTAAATGTTCAGATATTTAGATTTGAATGAGGCAAAATAACATGCTTTTTCTCTCAAATATATTGTTATAATCATTTTTCGGATGTACTGTAATTATTTTCTGTATAAAAATTGGTGTTCAAAAAGTCTTTTTTCAAACTTGAGTCTTGAAAAAGAGGGGGTCGTCTTATAATCAGGGCCGTCTTACATTCGGGCCAATACGGTACTTTGCGTTCCGGCACCTTATGATTTACAAATTAAGTCATTATGATTTACTGATTAAGACTAAGGTGAACGCGTAGAGTTTGTCCTTCTGGCCGGATTTCCGGGTTCCCGCCGGCATTTCGTCAAAGAGTACAATTGTGGCTTATTTAGATACTACAAGTCTTTAAGTCCGAGGTCCCTTTAAAGGGAAATTCGCGTTACGTCACTACCGTAGAAACGGAACTCGTTCTTAACGCGGGGACTACCTGCATACCTAATTTCAATAGGCTGTAGTTTTCACACAAAAATGTCCAAATTCCCACACAAACCTGCCAGCCTTTCTCAGTCCAATTGGATTGGACAACTCTAGCTGTCAGTGGCACGGAAACATAATCATTCACTGCTGAAATGCATTTTGATGTGCCTAGTCAGATCAATAAGGGGTGTGCTACCAACCTGAGGATGTGGTGGCACACCATTTGATTGTCATTACATAAGCTGTTTCATCTTTTTATTTCAAGCAAAAGGAGGGATGCTCTGCTCTACAGTTGTTCCACTGATCTATTTTTGGTCCGGTGCCTTCCACATTGATTTCCTCCCGTGTGCTTCATTGCGTGCCTCCAACAGGAAGTGAAAATTAGTGACTGAGAGGGGGGGTGGAGTTCCGATGGTTAATTGCGCGGGTCAAGCCCTGTCTGGTGTGCTGGTGTAGGAGGTTTAGCGCTACATCAGACAAAGGAAGAGCAAATGGAGCGCGTAGAATTGGGAGCTGTTGCTTTAAAGTGCGTATGACAGCAAAAAAGCATGTTTATTTCATATTTTCAGGATCAATAGCAATATTTAACATATACGTTTTTGCCCAAAATAGCAACTTCATTTTTTTTCAAGGTTTCAATAGCTAATAAATCACTCAATTTTCACATCAGAAACTTAATACTTGAGGGAGGCATGCAGAATCATCTTAATATTACTCAATAAAAGCAATATTTGCTTTTTCTATATACAATCACAACTGATTTCGGTTGAATTCCGCTATTGTGTAGAGATATAAAATTCAACATGGCGGCCGTCGCAAAACAAAGAGCTTTTTAAGTTGAAAATTCTTGCAAATACAGTGGGGCAAATAAGTATTTAGTCAACCACTAATCGTGCAAGTTCTCCCACTTGAAAAGATTAGAGAGGCCTGTAATTGTCAACATGGGTCAGAGGTTGCGCTAGACTTTTTCGTTGTCTGTCATTTTGACTGACAGTGTCATAAAAATCCGGTCATAATCTATTTTTACCCGTCACTTACATTTTTAAAATGATAATAATGACATATTCAATAGTATTTAGTTTTCATTCATTTTTAATTAATATTCTGTCCGAACAAGCTTAACAAGAGGCAAACAGACAGCGGAGTGCACCAATCAGCGACGAGCAGACGTGCCGTTAGCAAAGCGACGAGGGCAGGACGAGGGACTTGCGCGCGGAAGTAAACATACGAGGAGAACGGAGTTTATTCAACATGGCTAGCGTGAGACAGACTGTTCTCAATGTCTCGTGTCAATGTGTTTTAGCTCATTTAAAACTGAATTACCGCGGATTGGAACATATTCTCGGCTCTCCCGTTCGCCATCCGTGTTGTTGTAGAGACGACTTTCGGCGCGCAAGAGTGACGTTGCTCGTGAAGAACACGTCACGCAAATAAACAAATCTGATTTGTCGATTGATTTTGTACCTACTCAAGAGGCTGTGTCCCAGACTTTTCACTCAGTGTTTGAAAAATACAGGGAGAACAGTCTGGCCATGCCAGGCAAACACTCAGTTGCCTTGACATTTTTCCGAGTAAGGCCAACGACATCACGCATCAAGAGAGACAATAGCTAATTAATATGCTCACTCGCCACCCTGTGGTCTGGGGTGTGAATTCCAACCTGTCAAAATGACGGCTGGACTTCAGTTTTTTCCGTCACCGTTTAAAAAAAACGGTCAACGACGGAAAATATTCGGTTAACGCGACCCCTGACATGGGTAAACCTCAACCATGAGAGACAGAATGTGGAAAAACCCCCAGAAAATCACATTGTTTGATTCTTAAACAATTTATTTGCAAATCATGGTGGAAAACAAGTATTTGGTCAATACCAAAAGTTCATCTCAATACTTTGTTATGTACCCTTTGTTGGCAATAACGGAGGCCAAATGTTTTCTGTAACTCTTCACAAGCTTTTCACACACTGTTGCTGGTATTTTGGCCCATTCCTCCATGCAGATCTCCTCTAGAGCAGTGATGTTTTGGGGCTGTCGTTGGGCAACACGGACTTTCAACTCCCTCCACAGATTTTCTATGGGGTTGAGACCTGGAGACTGGCTAGGCCAGTCCAGGACCTTGAAATGCTTCTTACGAAGCCACTCCTTTGTTGCCCTGGCTGTGTGTTTGGGATCATTGTCATGCTGAAAGACCCAGCCACGTCTCATCTTCAATGCCCTTGCTGATGGAAGGAGATTTTCACTCAAAATCTCTCCATACACGGCCCCATTCATTCTTTCCTTTACACAGACCAGTTGTCCTGGTCCCTTTGCAGAAAAACAGCCCCAAAGCATGATGTTTCCACCCCCATGCTTCACAGTGGGTATGGTGTTCTTCGGATGCAATTCAGTATTCTTTCTCCTCCAAACACGAGAACCTGTGTTTCTACCAAAAAGTTCTATTTTGGTTTCATCTGACCGTAACACATTCTCCCAGTCCTCTTCTGGATCATCCAAATGCTCTCTAGCGAACCGCAGACGGGCCTGGACGTGTACTGGCTTCAGCAAGGGGACACGTCAGTCAGTGCAGGATTTGAGTCCCTGGCGGCGCATTGTGTTACTGATAACAGTCTTTGTTACTGTGGTCCCAGCTCTCTGTAGGTCATTCACTAGGTCCCCCTGTGTGGTTCTGGGATTTTTGCTCCCCGTTCTTGTTATCATTTTGACGCCACGGGGTGAGGAGGAAGTTGAAAGTCCGTGTTGCCCAACGACAGCCCCATAACATCACTGTTCTAGAGGAGATCTGCATGGAGGAATGGGCCAAAATACCAGCAACAGTGTGTGAATAGCTTGTGAAGAGTTGCAGAAAACGTTTGGCCTCTGTTATTGCCAACAAAGTATACATAACAAAGTATTGAGATGAACTTTTGGTATTGACCAAATACTCATTTTCCACCATGATTTGCAAATAAATTACTGAAAAATCAAACAATGTGATTTTCTGAGCTTTTCCACATTCTGTCTCACATGGTTGAGGTTTACCCATGTTGACAATTACAGGCCTCTCTAATATTTTTAAGAAGGAGAACTTGCACAATTAGTGGTTGACTAAATACTTATTTGCCCCACTGTACGTTTGATCATGGATGGCATGTAAAAAGCTCTCCTCATACACATTCGCCGCACAACAACTGCAGCCGCTTCCGTATGACTCTCGCTGTTTATGTCTTCGCCGTGTAGTAAAGCATTATTTTGCCATATTTGTGTTGACCATTTGGCAGCTACACGCTCCTCTGACGTCAGCCGGTTTGTTCGGCGGTCATTGTCCAGCTGCTTCCCCGGCGAGCTCTCCTGTCCGTAGTAACAGGGGAACGAGCTGTAAATTGCTCTCCGCCGATCGGCAAAGACAATCGACAACCCAGTCCCCATGTGAAATCATCTGGGCTAGTTATGTGTGATTTTCCGCTTCGAAGACTTTGAAACATCACTTGGTTCGGGTTAGCCTATCGGCTAGCTGTCACGCCTCTTGGTTTGTTTACATTCTCCGAAGCCGGGGAAGGGAAATGACATAAGCCCGATTTAGGTGGCATAAAATATCGTTCAGGAGGTGTGACAGTAAAGGTGAAGTCAGCAGTTTTGACCATATTCATATTCCATTTAGCACAAGACTGTTATTTGTCATGACCATGCCATTTATTTAGCTATTAGGGAAAAATACTTGGATAAAAAGAATATCCTGTAAAAAATATTGGAGTAGAGAGACTGAAACAATGACATTTTGCGGCTCTCTTCGTCGCGTTTTCCTCGTTCTGAATAATTCCCTCTCAATGGGCTGCATACTAAATCAGATGAAATCGTTACTCCGCTGACGTCATCCACCTGTTGGGGACGCTAGAGCCCTATAATGGTAGGCGTGGCTAACCGGAAGATTAAAAGACTAATTTCTCGTCATCTGCGCTTTGATAAATTGTTGCATGTAGTCGAATCGTCTAAAAATCTGATTCTAATTCACATAATAATGCTATTTAAGACGTTTTTTCTCCTGTCGTACGCACTTTAAAGCAAAAGTTACGGTGTTGTGTAATCCAACATGGCGGCCGTCACGAAACAAAGTGCTTTTTAAGTGGAAAATTCTTGTAAATAAATTATTAAATCGCGGAATTTCTCTAGATATGAACGTAAGACACTCTAGATTATTGGTTAAAAGCAAAAGACGGGCAGTTATCATTCAATTTACATAAATATTTCAACCCAAAGTTACACTAATTTTATCCATTGATTTTTTTTTTTTTAAACGTTTCAACGTTTAATAAAATAATTCCCTTGAATCCTCGACCAAATCACTCGAGACACTCCTGCATGCTTGTATGCAGTAAAACCTTTGTCCTATTTCCACCTAAATCCGGCGTTAGAACGCAACTTGTGTTTCAGTTTAACACAGTGAAAGCTAACTCAACGTTCTGCCTGGGTCGGCCCCCTAATGGGAAGCCGTGAATTTCTGTGGGAGCTGTCTTGTCAACTGATGGTTGAGTCAATTTTTGGACGTCTATCACCGTCATTGAGGTGGATTTTAAAAAGTTAGCACACACATTGGAATGCATTAATGAATTGCCATGGTTTCAATGTGTCAAGAAATATGGAATTAGGCGTCAAATCTGAAATGTCGGAATTTTATTGTGAAAAGTAGAATTTCGGTAAAACGTCACATTTTCTTTTTCCAGGGCAGAGAATTCTCCATCATAAAAGTAACGTCCTGGAGACAGTGGTGCTCATCAACCCCTCAGATGACACCGTCAGCAGCGAGGTAAGATCAAACTACGCTTGTCACCTATACGTTAGATTCCAAAACAGATTGACAAGTAATCACTATCATCTCCAGGAATTCTACTGAGCCTCATTCTACTTATATTTTCTAAGGTTCGACTGATGATATCCGACTCTGCCAGACACAAGCTTCTGGTCCTGTCGGGCCAAAGCACTGAAAGCACCGGTGAGCTCCTACTTCAGTCCGGATCGTTTTCTTTCTCCAAATTCATCGACATATTTACTGACCAAGAGGTGAGTTGACTGTTTTTTCCTTGCTGTAAACGACCGAATGCCGCGCTGTTTCCGGAAATTACAAAAGTATTTTCCGTTACTCAGATCGGTGAACTGCTGAGCACAATTCACCCAGAAAACAAAGCCAACTTGACACTCTCCTGCCCCGATCAAGGCGACTGGAAAAACTCCAATCTGGACAAACACAACCTGCAAGACTTCATCAACATGAAGCTAAACTCGGCCCTCATCCTCCCAGAAATGGAGGGCCTCTCCGAGTTCACAGAGTATCTATCCGAATCGGTAGAGATCCTTACACCTTTTGACATGCTGGAACCGCCAGCTTCCGGTGGATTCCTCAAGCTGTCGAAGCCGTGCTGCTACATCTTCCCCGGTGGCCGCGGAGATTCTGCTCTCTTTGCCGTGAACGGCTTTAACATGCTCATAAACGGCGGATCCAACAGAAAGTCCTGCTTCTGGAAGCTGGTGAGGCACCTAGACCGCGTGGACTCTATCCTGCTAACCCACATCGGCGATGACAACCTGCCGGGCATCAACAGCATGTTGCAAAGAAAGATGGCAGAGCTGGAGGAGGAGCAGTCGCAAGATTCCTCGCCAAACAGCGACTGGGTGAAGAACATGATCTCACCGGATATCGGCGTCGTGTTTGTGAATCTTCCAGAAAATTTGGAAAACTTAGAACCTAACTATAGAGTGCGCAGGAATCTCGAGGAGGCGGCAGCAACTCAGCAGTTCCTCGCTAAGCTGAATCTGAGAATGGAACCGTTGCACCGACCTGTCGGAAACACTATTGAACCCATTATTCTTTTCCAAAAGATGGGGGTAGGGAAGCTTGAGATGTATGTGCTCAATCCATCAAAAAGCAGCAAGGAGATGCAGCATTTTATGAAGCAATGGACAGGAAGCGAAAAGGACACCACATCTATCCTGCTACCAAACGGGAAAGAGTCAGAGTTTCCTGTATCTTACTTGACTTCTATCACCTCATTGATCGTGTGGCATCCCGCCAACCCTTTGGAGAAGGTCGTGCGTGTCCTCTTTCCAGGAAATGCTACCCAGCAGCACATCTTCGAAGGTTTGGATAAGCTAAAGCACCTGGACTTCTTGAAACAGGCAGTCGTCACTCAAAAAGCCATGTCTGTCGACGTACCTTCAACTCCACCACTTAAGCAAGCCAAGATGAAAAACCGAACAGACAGTAAAGAGAGCCTGAGATCGACCCCAAAGCCGTCGCCAAGCAAAGGTGTCAAGAAGGAATCTAGAGAGGAGGTGGCGGAAAAAGCCAAGTCATATGTCGATGAACTGTCTCATGAAAAACCGCAAAAAACTGAGAAAAAGGAAAAGACCCCTCTGAAGAAAGAACGAGCAAAGGTCCCCGAGAAAGAATCAAAGGTAAAACCGGACCAGAAAGAAACGCCAGAAAAAAAGACGCCTCAAATTAAAGCAAAATTGGAAAAGGAGAAGATTCCCAAGAAAGACATCAAAATATCTTCAGAGAAGAAAAAAGATGTGAAAAAAGACATAGTCAAAAAAGAGGACACTCCTAAAAGAGAACTTAAGAAGGATGAAAAGGTGAAAAAAGAGGACGCAAAGAAAAGGGACATAAAAAAGGACGCTAGGAGAGATTCTCCCATGAAGGAGAAAAGAGACGAAAAAAGGGATCCGAAGAAAGATATTAAAAAGCTGTCAAAAGAAACCAAAAAGGTATCTGCTTCCAGTGAAGACAAAGCCCTGTCCCCTAAACCAAAAACCATGAAAAAAGAACTCTTAAAGAAAGAACCAGGCACCCCTTCAAAACTGAAAGCCAAAGGAGGTCCAAAAGTGACAAAAGCGGGTGCTGCCAAAAGTGCAGCTGCTTTCACAGCAAACCCAGATGCAGAGAGGGCTGTTATGTCTTCCCCAGAGGACCTCACAAAGGACTTTGAAGAACTCCGAGCAGAGGATCTGGTAGAAGATGCAGTTGCTGCCATAGCCCACTATAAAGAACCCATAAAAAGCCCCCCTGAGTCACCCCCTGAGGAATCAGTCGATGAGGGTATCGCCACAACCGAAGCTGAAGTGCAAAGTAGAGCAACTCCAGATGAACAAGCTCATAAGGGTGAAAAGTTTGAAGACGAAGGAACCGTGATGGAGGAAGTGTCCGATGGAGCCGATTACGAAGAGAAAGGGGAAACCGAAGAGGTTTATGAGCCACAGAGACCAGCAAGCGATCAAGAAGGGCGCTGTGAAGATCTAAGTGATCACGAACCTGCAGATGATCACAACTTGGGTGAAAGTATAACAGAGGGAAAGGAAGTGAGTGTTTCCTTGTCCCCCAAAGAGTCCTCCCCCGTTTCTCCCGCTGCATCCATCCACGATGAAATGATTCCCGCCGCCATCGAGAGCTCGACTGCCTCGGACGAAGCGCCCGAGGAGTTTACGGTCACCTCTGGCCTCACGCACTCCTCCGTGGAGATCTCTAGCGTGCCTACTCCAATGGATAAGATGCTAACTCCGAGGGATGGTTTGAGTGATGAAATGGCCGATGATGGCACCGAGTCACCGTCTCCAGAGGTTAGCAGATTTGCTATGTCGCAATCTGAAGAATATGAAAAGAACAAACTACCTTTATCTGAGGGCCAAGACCACAAGCATACAGTCTCGACAATATCTCCATCTTTGATATCAGAAGACGACAAATTTCCTCATAATGGGAACGCAGAAGGATTTACTACATTTCAGGAAACATTTAAAGAGCAGGAAACAAACTTGGCAAGGCCAACTTCAACATCACCTTTTGTACATTCTCCTCCAAGTGACCAAAAATACAACTTTGATTCTCCATCAACGTTTGCCACCCCTGTTGAACTTTCTACCACATTAGCAGGGTGCACCAGAGCAATGGCAGATCCTACCCTCAGCCCAGAAGACAAAACACTGGAAGGGCCAAGCTCTCCTCAGTCCTCAGGTCACACACCCTATTACCAATCACCAGTTGAAGAAAAAGCTGGAGCTCTGCCACCCATGTCGGAAAATGAAGACCATGGCCCGATTATTGTGGAGGTCACAAGTGACAAAGAGGAATCTTCCAACAGGGATACACCCGAGCCTGATGATAAAGAGGGTTTTTACCCCACTGATAATGTTGCCTCCTCTCCTAAAAGCCCAACTTCAACTGAACTGGACTCCCCGAAAAAGAAGGACCTAGATCACATTGACCAATCAGTCTTTTCCTCAACAGCACATGGGAGACAAGAATCGGATGCCCATTCCATCCCAGCTTTCAAAGAAGAGAGCAAGATGTCCATTTCTGAAGGTAGCACATCAGACAAGTCCGGCACACCTCTGGAAGAAGTGGTGGCTGAGGATGTGTTTTCACATCTAGCCTCGGCATCCACTGCTTCCCTCGCCACCAGCTCTTTACCCGAGCCGACCACAGACTCTCCTTCCCTTCACGCTGAGGTCGGCTCTCCTCACTCGACAGAAGTAGACGACTCCTTGTCTGTTTCGGTAGGTCAAACCCCTACTACCATCCACGGGGCAGAAGTGGCATCTCCATCCAAGGAAGACTGCCCTCGGCCCATGTCTATTTCTCCAGATAACTCACCAAAGACCAAAATTGGCACACAGACTCATGACGCAAAGTCACCTGAGCATTCAACCGTCTCAATGGAGTTTGGCCAGGAATCTCCTGACCACTCCTTAGCCCTTGACTTTAGCAAACAATCTCCAGAGCATCTGTCGGCTGGAAGCAACTCCCGTGCCACTGAGAATGGCCCAACTGAGATTGATGACAGTCCATCGGCTGTTGCGAGAGCGTCCGAGGAGCAAACCTCTACAGTCGAGAAGCCTTTGCTTTTTGAAGACGCCGATTCCGCTCGCGCTACTTCTGTGACGCCGTCGGACGCATCCCAGTCCACTCCCTCCGTTACAACCCCATGCCAAATGACAGAGTTGCCCCTGATGGTTGAGCAGACAGACAAATCCCCAGTCACGCCGAAGGCAGCCTCTGTCACTCATTCAGCCCCCCATTCTCCCCATTTCAGCGAAGCTTCTCCAGCTTCAGAAGGTCCCATAGAAGTCGATACCACCCCGATTTCACTGGCTGCGGAACACAAATGTGATGAACTGGACAAAACCTCAAAAACAGCGTCACTCACCCACTCTGCTCCACATTCACCCCATTCCAGTGAGGCATCCCCAGTGTTAGAAGGTCCCGTGGAGAGACGCATCAGCCTCACTTCACCATCTGCAGAGCACAAGTCTGACACACAAGATAAGCCTGACAAATCTCCCGAAACAAGCTCCCTATCACCTTCATCGTTATGGTTTTCAGATGAAGGGAAACCTTTGCCAGAAAAGGAGACCAACTCATTTCTATGCGAAAGTTCAACACTTGAAGTCAAATCTCATGAGAGCCCCAATGTCTCTTCCCCGTCATATCTACCTCTGTCTCCACATTCTCAGGATACAGCCTGCTGCTTCAGGCAGCCAGATTCCTCCAAGATCAGTACATCTGACATGTCGAAGACAGACGTCGACCTCTGTTTAGTCACATCGTGTGAATACCGTCATCCCAAAACGGAGCTCTCGCCATCTTTCATCAACCCCAACCCACTGGAATATTTCATCAACGAGGACAGTGCGCTTGAGGAAGAGAAGCCTCTAGAGGTTGTTGGAGGAGGGCCTCCACCTCCAGGGGGTAAGCTTTCTGCCAAGCAATGTGAGGAGACGCCTCCAACATCCATGAGTGAATCCGCCCCCTCACAGACTGATTCTGATGTACCTCCAGGGACCGAGGAGTGCCCCTCTATCACGGCAGATGCTAACATTGATTCAGAAGATGACTCGGAGACTCTACCCACTGACAGAACTGTCACCTACAGGCACGTTGATCCTCTCCCAGTGGGGCGCAGGGACTCACCTCCATCTGCGGGACCTCATGATGTCTGCATGATCGATCCGGAAGCCCTCAAGGCGGAAGAAAATCGCCACAATGCTAACACAGAGGCCGCAGAAAAACCCAAGAAGAAAAAGCTGACCAAAAAGGCCTCGTCGCCAGCTCGGAAAACAGGTCTGTCAAAGGTGAAGGATTCCAAGTCTGCCTCTCCTAAGAAGAGTCTTGGAGAAGGCAAAGATGCCAAAAATGCAACCAATACATCAGCTTCTCGAAGTACCAGTGGGAAGGCGATGAATGGTGCATCGTTGTCTAACTGTCCTCCTGTGTATTTGGATTTGGTTTACATCCCCAATCACTGCAACGCTAAGAACGTGGATGCTGAATTCTTTCAGCGGGTGCGCTCATCATACTACGTGGTCAGCGGCAACGACCAGACGTCTCAGGAGCCCAGTAGGGCTGTCCTTGATGCTCTGCTGGAAGGGAAATCCCATTGGGAAAACAATATGCAGGTATGTTTAATGAAAGTTATCTACATTCTCAATCACAGCAATCATCCCCCACCTTTATTAACTGGTTTTACATCAGGCAATGCAACTCACCATTGCACTTAATGTAGTAATACTGATTGATCTTCTGTAAAGGCCACTTATGGTTGCTAAGCCAACAAGCTTTGTGACTCCAAAAGGACAAGCCACTGCAGGCAGACATATACCGTAGTGTTTCAAGTGATTTATTTTGGAGCAATAACAGTGCAACATCCTCCAGGATTAGGCAAAAAAGGTTAACAATGTGCAGAGGAGGGTTATATTGAAAGTATAGAAAGTGTAGCAAGCTATGGAGGTAAAAGCATACTGGTTCAACACTTACAGCAACAAAGGGTTGAGATACTAAATGTTACATTAAAAAAAAAAAGTTCAAGGTGCTTATTAGGATGCTATGTTTACCTAAAAAGAAGCAGCGCTTTAATGTTAGCGCACTCATAGGACGGACTGTTAACCAAGACATGAAGATAACTAACTTTAGCCAATGAAATAGCTATACTTAGATATTATAATGATGACATCCTAGTAAGATATAAATTTCGATAACAGTAACTACAACTTTGATATCCAGTTTATTGAATGTTCTGGCCTCTACATTCAAGTCAGGTAAGACATCTCGCTAGTTATTTGTTTATTGTTTATTGTCTTCATCATCGGTATCATTGACAGTTACAAAATAGCATTGTGATAAGATTAATTAACCCAAAGAAAAGACAAGGGCTGACGGGAGAAGCCTGGGCTTATTAAATCCCGTCCCAGTAAACCAAAGGACGCAAATCTTTGCATGATAGTGTGGACATTTCACATTGTGATACAAGTGCTATTTTTTATTTTTTTTTTACACATGAATTATCTTCCCAGTAGTCATTGATTAGACGTGGCACTTGGGTTATTTACTCAATCATTCGTTTGCTAATTGATTCAGTGAGAATTTATCTGTTAGGAAATCTTCCAGTTGATGGAGGACAGCCGAGGGGGACACGGAAGCCCTCCTCCGCCGCATCCCGCGCAGGTGGTTCACTCCTCGACAACCGTAGCTTGGTTCACGCGAACAAGCCTCTCTTGGTCCCGAATCTCTGTGATGATTTTCGTCACCATTTGAGCTGTGGCAGCATTAGACGCTGTTAGGTCCATCTTCACTTGTGATAAGTCATCACAGGCCTTGTTGAGGCTGGCGCGCCCCGCCTTGATAGCATCGCCGATATTGCGAGCAAGCTCCATTGCTTCTCTATGATGTCGCACCACTTTCGCCGAGAAACGGAGCATCCAAAGGGCACCAAGACCCAGCTGGAGAACGAGAACCAACAGTGTGCTGAACACGTAAACATCTTCCACATCCTCAGTGTCAAGCGGGGTCAAACATATGGGCCTCCATCTCCCCCAGCTATCCTCCGTAAATCCAGACGTGAAAGTGTTGGCGGGACATGGGTGTTGGCTCGATGAAGGTCGCATTGTTGAAAAGATCTTGTACAAGCTACTTAGAGACCAATCGAGCAGTTCCATGAAGCATAAGATTGGTACAGGATTAATCACAACTAGACAGCGTACGCGTATGTCAGCAGATGTATAACAACTGAGGTTCTGTCCTTGTGACAGCGCTGATTATTAAGGCATGTTATGTCTCACTTTATCTTTTTCTCTCCTTCTCCTCCACTTTTTGTTATGGGAACACTATATAGTGTTTGTGTGTCTGGCTTAATGCTCTGATTTTGAACCTTGTACAGTTCTTATCCTTGCAAGAGGTCAGCCTCGGACGTTAGCTTAGTCTTGCTTTAAGAGAACATGCATGTCTGCTTGTTTATTTTCGAGAAATTTAGCTGGGAGTGGGAGGGATTACATCCAGACTGTTCAATCATTTTTTTTGCTTTGGGAAGGGAAAGAACTACACTCTCCTAGATAAACTTTTTTAGTAACTTGTGTCCGAGTTACATGCGTCACAGGCACACCGGTTCGAGTCTCCAGCTTTATTGATCCTTTCTGGTGCTTCCGTAAGGTTGAATGACAGTTGGCAGTCTGGTAACGCTGACTTTGACAGATCAGGCTCACTTAAAAATGGTTGCTAGGACGTATAATTGGTCACTGTTGGGGGCGGGGTGGGTGAAAGGTCAATTAGTTGGGTCCATGTGTCATTCTCTTCAGTGAGATAGTCACACCTTGGCATTCTGGGAGACAATGACACCCAAAGCGTCTCATGCATCTCCAGTCTACTCTGCAATCTCTTTTGGTTCGCTGTCACTGGACTGTGATGAGAGACATCACAGCATTCAGCGCTTTTTTTTTTGAGCCGTCAAGGCTTTATTGCCTCAATTGGGTGTCTGTCGGCACATATTATACAGACAGAGCTTTCTTTTTTCTCTGAAGTTGAAAGCTGTTTTGTCTCATCATTTGGCCATTTCCCGTTTCAAAAGAAACATTTGGTTTTCGGGTTGTTTGACTGATGTACAGAGACCTGTAGGGCTTAAGTTTGATTCTGATCATGGATGAGTCAGTTGTCTTTAGCAGTTTGTAGGGCAAGTGACTATTTTGTTTATTTAAAAAAAGACTAAGAAATGCTGAATCTCATAAAAACCTGTCATCCATATGTATATATATATATATATATACATATATATAAATGAACGTCATTCAATTGCCGATAAAGTGCCTTTTTCGGACTGGGCTCGAGCAGCCAACCATTGTCATCTGCGGTTCTCATGGGTCCGCCGGGGGAAGCGCCCTTTTCGGCTTGACGCTCGCCCCAACCTCTGGTTCTTCCCTTTTTTGGACTTCCGACTTCCTTGTTCACAAGCTGCCGCTGCTGTTAGCGCTAAACCCTTTAGAGCACAGGTGTCAAACCGATTCCAGAAAGGGCCTAGTGGGTGCAGGTTTGCTTTCCAACCAATGAAGAGGAAACCTTTTCACCAATTAGATCTTTTACATGTGTAATCAGTTAAACTTTGTCAGGTGCCGCTTGTTTCAGCAGGAAGTTAATTGGCTAAACTCTCTGCGCGTTATCGGTTGGAAGAAAATCCAGCACCCACTAGGCCCTTTCTGGAATCGGTTTGACATCTGTGATTTAGAGGTACGTAAAGGGTTAATTCTGACTTATGCAGAAATTCGGGTTACATCGCCAGCCTAGGAACGGAACTCATTCGTAACCCGGGGACTACCTGTAATATTTCAATATCTAAAAAACTAATAGCAGTAAAAAAGAAATTTTTTTACAGCACAAACGATTGACACCATTGTCAGCCATTTTTAATTAAAATGGGGAGTTGGTTGACCTCAGATTGACCCATAAAAATTTTGTAAATATCTAAAAAATAATCGCAGTACAAATGGAACTTTTTACAGCAAAAACAAGCACAAACGTAGCACAAACGTTTGACATAATTTTATATATCGAGACTGATGGGGAGGCAACTTCACAGAGGTGAAAGACCTCACTCATGACTTGAGTGTTCTGTTAAAAATATGTGTGGTTTGCGTGATATGTTTTTGGATCTCCCTGGTCGTGAGTTACTTTGTTATTTTTCTGATCAGGCATATTTTGGGCCACCAAAAAGCTAAGACCTACGTTCACATAGAAAGAAAAATAAAAAGCAATTGTTGAGGATTTTTTTTTTTGGCCTGGTTAATTCGAGACAAGTATCATGATCGTTCTAACCAGACTATCTGCAGTGGTCTCCATTCCTCAAGTCACACCAGCCCAGCGCTATTTTACATGGTCCTTCGAGCCGGATCGATGAATACTGCAGACAAATGTCCACCGAAGATGAGTAAAACAGATCTAAACGCTCAATTTAACTCCCAATCTACCTAAAATACTATGAAGTCATGTAAGAAAGCAAAGAGAAGCTTTTTTTTCTGTCTGGTTAATTTGGGACATCTATATTAGTTCTAACCCCTAGTGCTATTTTACTTGTTCTTTTTACCTAATACTCTTTCCACTTATGTACAGTATGATTACATTTTTTTAAATGACTACTTTTACATTCATTTGAGTAACATTATTTTGAAATTACACGCCTCATACTTGAGTAAAAATTTTGGCTACTCTACTCACTTCTGCCATCAGGTCACCCTGATACCGACCCATGACACGGACGTGATGAGGGAATGGTACCAGGAGACCCACGACAGTCAGCAAGATCTCAACATCATGGTCCTGGCCAGCAGCAGCACAGTGGTCATGCAGGATGAGTCCTTCCCGGCGTGTAAGATAGAGATGTAAGACTGTTGCTCCTTCACTTTGGAGGCCTGACGCCTTACAATGTAGCCTGAAAAAACCTAAACAGTCACATCTACTTTCACAAACAACTCACTCTGAGACAACCATTATTATTATTTTTTACTCTGTCCACTCATCCTTTAAGTTAAACACAATCTGTTTTAGTCTTGGAGGATGGCTGAAGAAAAAAAACACGTTCTCTGCCTTACTGGGATGTTAAGTAATGAATGTATCTGAAAAACTAAACACTCATGACTCCGTCATGGACAAACGTCTTGAAATGGACACAAAGCTAAGTTCACGAAGGTCAAATCTGTTGAGGCAAGTTTCAAGCAAATCATATAATAACAAAAACCTGCTACCTTAATGCTAACATGTAATGTGAAACGCTAAATTAGCAGTTTACGGTACGTGTGAAACGTTGACTGCTGCTTACAAACAATCAAAGCTTAACATATTCAATGTGAGCTGTTCCACTGAAAGCAGACATAAAAATTGGATAATGAGATTTTCAGCAAGCTTTTGGCGAGCTTTCCAAAACTAAAAAGATACTTGAAATTCAATTAGCGACATCACATTTTCCCTTCCGTCATATTTGAGGAAATTCAAGATCGTAAAATGTAACAATCCCTCCTTATAAACATTAATGGAAAATTGGCAGCGCTGTGAGAGCAAGAAAAGGCCAAGATGATACGATGTGCGATATAACGATTATCTCACGATACGGCGAGAAAGCAGGTATCGATACTGGGCCAAGAAATCTTTCTACGATATTCTACGAATGATTGTTCATTAGCTGCCATCCCTCCCACTTCAAATGAATTGGACATTTCTGGACGTCAATAGCAGCCAATGAGTGAATTTTGGGTCATTACAGGTCATTTTGTGTTGATTTTTTTGGGTCACTTTCTGTTGATTTGGGAGCATTAACGTGTCATTTCCATTTGGTTTTGAGTAACTGAACAGGAAGTGACCCAGATATGTCCCCAAATAAATAGGCAGTGACTCAAAATCTATAGGAAAAGACATGTAAATTCCCTAAAGTGAACATGAAGTGACCTGTAAATGCCCCCAAAACCGAGAAAACTGGCTGTGAATGCTAATGCTAATGCTAAGGCAGCGCTAAACGTCAATGGCAGTCAGTGAGCTAACATAGACACTAAGATTTTTTTTTTTTTTTTTAAACTGTGACACCTTTTTAAACGATATATAAATTCTTGGAAGGAAAATATCGATAACCTTTTAGGATTTAAGGTATCGTGATATTTCGATATATTGTCTCACACACCCAGAGGTGGGTAATAACACGTTAATTGTTCTCCGTTACATTTACTTGAGTAGCTTTATGAGAAAAATTTACTTTTAAGAGTAGTTTTAATAAGCCATACTTTTTACTTGAGTAGATTTGAAAAAAAAAAACACTACTCTTACTCTGCTAATTTGGGCTACACAAGAATTTTTCCTATTTATTCATATTAGATTCATTATTTTTTTCCAGCGATGCCAAGAGTAGCTGTACCAATTTCACCAATGAAACATCGCAACAATAATCACATGACTCCATTACACCAATCAGACTCAAGCTTGCCGTTCTGTGATTACGCCAGCCTGTTAAATTACGTAGCGTCTTTGAAGCACCGTAAAATATGAAGTATTTTACATTGAGCGCCTTCCTCAGCACGACTCGAAAGCGCGAATTTAAACCTCTCTCCCAGTTTTTATTTGGCGCCAATTGACCACGGAAAACCAAATATATAATCCTCTTAATTTCATAATATTAACAATTAAGGAACTACTCACTATTCAAACTAGGAACTATTTATTCCACTAGAGGGAAGAAAAATCCTTCATTTCAGTTTTTTTTTTTCTCTCGCCAGAATTCAATGATTTTGTATTTATTTTTTTGTATTTCTTTGGCTTAATACGGTTATGTAATGGGTTATTGGACAATATCATTGTAACAACAGTTCATTTAGGTAAGTTTGTGCTGAGAGAAAAAAAAATCCATTGTTTAAAAAATAAACAAAACATAAACAAGCAGTTACCCTAATTTTCGCACTATAAGGCGAACCTGACTATAAGCCGCAGCCCACCAAATTTGATCAAAAGATCAAATGAAGCACCATGAAGCTTTGAACCAATTGGTTGCAAAGCTTTATTGTTTCAAGAAGCTTCATTTGGCCATCACTGCTCCCCTGGGGGAGACAATCAACCTCTGCTGCCATCTGCTGTCAACACTGTTGTCATCCAACATGCCTCTTAGCATGCATTGCAGCGCTACAGATTTAAATAACAATCAAAAATCATGTTCTGTGCTAAATATTTCTTCAGTTACTGTTCCAGTTGTTTCATCAATTGCTAGTTATGGTATTTTCTAACACTTTATTTGACAGTGGTGCCATAAGACTGTCATTACACAATCATAATTATGACATGTCTCTGTCCTGAGCATTCATGAATGCTGATAACAGATGCCATTAAGCGTTATCTGGCAAATGATCTCACTTTTGAATGGATGCAAAAGATCCAAGTTGGACAAAAATTGAGTTAGTGACATTATTTGCCAAATGACACCTAATGACATAAGCATTCAGTAATGTCCATGATAGTGTCATGTCATAATTTTGATGAAGACAGTCTTACGATACCGCTGTCAAATAAAGTGTTACCTAAAAAAAAATCAACAAATTAGCCGCACTGGACTATAAGCCACAGATGAACAAATGAAGGAAAAAAGTAGCGGCTTATAGTCCGAAAATTACGGTACTCGTTGCTTCAGTATTCTTTTCACTGGATTTTTTACTTGTACTTCAGTACATTTTTTGAATGACTACTTTTACTTGAGTAATACTATTTTGAATTAACGCTACTCTTACTTGAGTAAAAACTTGGGCTACTCTACCCACCTCTGCACACACCTAACCAAAATCCACAAAAATGCCAAGACCTGTCTTTAGAATTACATTTTTTAGATGACATGAAAGTTTCCCAGGTTAGGGTTTATTCTGTTGTCAGTTTGAAAAAAAAAATCAAAAATGTTTAGATGGAATTCAAACATCACCATTCGAAATTTTGACTGCTTTCGGCGGAACTGCTCTCTCTATTTAATACTACCCAAGCTTAATTGGGGTTCTGCTCTGCCTCTTCTTCTTGGTGTTATTGATGCTACATTTCCTCCAGTAGAGCTCAGTGCTGCCTGGCATATTGTGGCAGCACATGGTACTGCTAGAAAGGTGTTCAACTCTGAAATGGCACTTGCTTGTTATAAGTAGTCCCTGGGTTACGACGTACTCGACTTACACGATTTCGACTTTACAACGATGGAGTCTCGTCCACTATTGTCTCCAGTTATTTATTTATTTTTGTCGCACAAAAAATACCTAATTTTACCTCCCAGTGTGTTACTTTTTACTTTACTTTATTAACATGACTTGGTTTGTCCTCACTAAACGTAAAAAGTTTGAGCTTGACAGACAGTAAACAAAGCAATTGTGCTTTTTTAAGCTTTTGACTTCTTCACTTTTGACAATTTGTAAAGCTGTAACACACATATGTACACGTCTGTTCAAAACGACACGCATTTTAACAATAAAACATTTGACGCAAAACAATTGGTGTTCAACGTCCATCTAGTCTGATCAATATGTAAATTCAGAATATTAAATTAGCCTAATTTGCCTAACGAATGAAAAGTCCGCTAGCTTAAATGCCAGGAATGCTAACGTATTTGCAATTCTCATGGCAAATAGCTCACACATAACTCCACAAATTGCTCGAACATTAATTACAAATACATGAACAAACATATATTAGCTGAAGCAACTTACAGCTTTATGTAGGCCAAACCAGAGCGCAGCTATCGAGGGCTGTAGCTATTGATTATTCAATTAGTCGATTAATCGATGAACTAGTTAGTTCGAATAATCAAGCAATCAGATAAGGCAAATAAAAATTTTAAACACCTGAGCTGAGCCTCAAACGGTATAAAAAAATGAGGATCTATGTAATTACATCAAAAGAAAAATTGGCTAACTTAAATAGCAAAGGTCCGCTAGCTTAAATGCCATACAATGCTAACATTTTTATTTTTTTTTGTCCAAACACATATTCCCATAAAAAATGGCTAAATACACCGATTAACTAAATTAAGAATGCATTAAACACATTAGCTCAAACAAAAGCTTATGTTGGTCTTAACAGGGAGAAGCAGGATTCAGCCATGTGAAATGAGTTATGTCATATTCACTGTTGCCACTAGAGGGCAGTGTATCCACCCAAATCAATAAAACTAAATGCAAACACGTTCAAAACAAACCATTACAACGCCACTTTAATTTAACGTAAACTCGAAGCAGCAAAATTTCATTTGAATCGTTTTTTTCTAATCAAATTACTCGAGTTAATCAATTAATTATTCCAGCCCTACAGCTATTCTTTATCCATGTGAGACGTCAGAGTGCTCCTTTATGGAAGCATTATTGTACAACAGTCCAGCCAGTCCCAACGCTGCCACCAGAGGGCAATGTATCCTTTACCATTAAACAAAATGCAATACTTTTGGACTTTTTTGCAAAGTTATTTTGAAATTTTAAAGGGTTAATTAAGACTTAAGTGGAAATTCGGGTGATGTCGCCAGCGTAGTAACGAAACTCGCTCGTAACCCTGGGACTACCTGTATTACAAATGTTTGACTGTTCTGGACTATCCTGACTAGTGCTGGGCGATATAGAAAAAGTTAATTTGAACCGGCATTAAATCTGACCTGAAACTACAGGAAATGACTGAAAATTAACAGGAAGTCACCTGGGAGTGACGTTTATTGGGGTCAATGACTGTGTATCTATTTTTGCGCCATATGTTTGTGTTATGTGGTGATTTATCAGGGACACATAGGGACATCTTGTGGCCGTTCCGCATATTGATTTCAGAAGTTTCAGCACTGTACTTGTTTATAGTGTATTTCAATGATTTATTATTAAAAAATTGACAGTAGAAGGCTCATGACGATACATGATTTATTATTATTTTGCCGATATATATTGTCATATCACCCAGCACTAATTCAAACTCACCTGATATGTCTTAAATCCGATTTGGAATGACATTACAGCAAAAATTCTTCTATTCTAATAATCTGCCTTTTACATCCTGTCGACAAATTTAATCCGCAGCGGCCATTTTGTGTATACTGTATGCGTCTTGTGCTCTCCAAACTCACATTTAAGGCCTAGTTGAGCCCTTGCCGTTTGCTCCAAGTGAAAGTATCCGTCGGCGCTTTTATGTTTGTGTGCCACCACTGCTGAATGATTCCAAATGCAAAACACCAGAATAAAAATGAAAGAAAAACACAAACGGGTGTTCACTGTTGTCATTTTTCAGTTGGCAGTCGACTTCAAAAGGTTTGGCACGCACGCTTATCGTTTAATCTTTTGTCAAACGTGCTAAATTCAGCGTGTGGTACACAGGCTGATGAATGGAAGCTTTGTCTCTGTGGGACACCTCGGGCATTTTCAAAAAGGAGAAGTTCACAGTGGAATAAAATCAAAGGGAACATGTAATAAGGCAACATGTGGCTGCTTGTCTCGGGAAATTAAAGCGTGGGTGTTTTTTGTTATTATGAAGATTAGCAGTTCGACAAATGGCGACCTAGCTCGTTGGTTGCGCTGCCAGCCCCGCCCAGTTCAAATGGATTGGACGTCAGTCGCCGTCAATGGCACTGAAAAGCCCCTTTCACATACACCTGAACACTGTTTAAATCCTGGGATTTAAACGGGTAGCCCGTGTATGTGAAAGCAAGATAATCATTCACCTCCACATAGCCATATGGGATTGAAGGAGATACAGTGGGGCAAATAAGTATTTAGTCAACCACTAATTGTGCAAGTTCTCCCACTTGAAAATATTAGAGAGGCCTGTAATTGTCAACATGGGTAAACCTCAACCATGAGAGACAGAATGTGGGGAAAAAAACAGAAAATCACATTGTTTCATTTTTAAAGAATTTATTTGCAAATCATGGTGGAAAATAAGTATTTGGTCAATACCAAAAGTTCATCTCAATACTTTGTTATGTACCCTTTGTTGGCAAGAACGGAGGCCAAACGTTTTCTGTAACTCTTCACAAGCTTTTCACACACTGTTGCTGGTATTTTGGCCCATTCCTCCATGCAGATCTCCTCTAGAGCAGTGATGTTTTGGGGCTGGCTGTCATTGGGCAACACGGACTTTCAACTCCCTCCACAGATTTTCTATGGGGTTGAGATCCGGAGACTGGCTAGGCCACTCCAGGACCTTGAAATGCTTCTTACGAAGCCACTCCTTTGTTGCCCTGGCTGTGTGTATGGGATCATCGTCATGCTGAAAGATCCAGCCACGTCTCATCTTCAATGCCCTTGCTGATGGAAGGAGATTTTCAATCAAAATCTCTCGATACATGGCCCCATTCATTCTTTCCTTTACACAGATCAGTCGTCCTGGTCCCTTTGCAGAAAAACAGCCTCAAAGCATGATATTTCCACCCCCATGCTTCACAGTAGGTATGGTGTTCTTCGGATGTAATTCAGTATTCTTTCTCCTCCAAACACGAGAACCTGTGTTTCTAACCAAAAGTTCTATTTTGGTTTCCTCTGACCATAACATATTCTCCCAGACCTCTTCTGGATTATCCAAATGCTCTCCAGTGAAACACAGACGGGCCTGGATGTGTACTAGCTTCAGCAGGGGGACACATCTGGCAGTGCAGGATTTGAGTCCGTAGCGGCGCATTGTGTTACTGTGGTCCCAGCTCTCTGTAGGTCATTCACTAGGTCCCCCCGTGTGGTTCTGGGATTTTTGCTCACCGTTCTTGTTATCATTTTGACGCCACGGGGTGAGATCTTGCATGGAGCCCCAGATCGAGGGAGATTATCAGTGGTCTTGTATGTCTTCCATTTTCTAATAATTGCTCCCACAGTTGATTTTTTTACACCAAGTGTTTGACCTATTGCAGATTCAGCCTTCCCATCCTGGTGCAAGTCTACAATTTTGTCTCTGGTGTCCTTCGACAGCTCTTTGGTCTTGGGCATAGTGGAGTTTGGAGTGTGACTGAATGAGGTTGTGGACAGGTGTCTTTTATACCGATAATGACTTAAAACGTGCCATTAATACAGGTAACGAGTGGAGCCTCGTAAGACCTCGTTAGACCTCGTTAGAAGAAATTAGACCTATTTAAGAGCCAGAAATCTTGCTTGTTTGTAGGTGACCAAATACTTATTTTCCACTCTAATTTGGAAATAAATTCTTTAAAAATCAAACAATGTGATTTTCTGTTTTTTTCCCACATTTTGTCTCTCATGGTTGAGGTTTACCCATGTTGACAATTACAGGCCTCTCTAATCTTTTCAAGTAGGAGAACTTATACTCATACTTATACTTATTTGCCCCACTGTAGTACCTTTTTTCGTAGGCACTGTCTAATGGCTTTCATTACTCTAACACACTTAATATAATCAATCAATCGTTTCTCGTATTTAACCCTGTTTGACTGTTTGTATTACTCTGACGCATCCAATATAAAATAAATAGCACTTATACCATAGCTTAAGGAAAACAAGCAGAATATAGGGCATAAGAGATAAACAACGCCTTCTTATCACGGAAGCCCAGCGCGTGGGTCATACAACTGACTGAGCAAGATTGACGCACCAACTCTCGCATTCAGTTCTCCCAGACAGTCCAGAACAAATGGTGGGACGCTCTGACCCAACACAAGAAACACTGGAGAACGCCCGATATCCAATTGATATGACTCCAAGAGCCCCTCTGACGCTGAGGTGGCAAAATCCACAACCTTCGTTGCCCTGACAGCAGATTCTCCCCAATCCACAAATAGACAATTATCCCAAACACACCCGTCTTCCTGCCCACGGCCCGCCCCGCGAGAGCCTTCAAAAGACTGAATGTTTAACTAAGCGTTGTCATTTTTCTCGGGAACCTTTTGTTGACTTGTGAAAGGGTGACCTTGCCTCCCCGCCTGAGTGTTTTCTGTTTCGCCTTGCCATTTTGATCGCTGTCGACCTGAATAAATTGTCAAATTGTTTTCCGTGAGCCTTCTATAAAACTTTCAAAATTGAGTCAGTACAAAGGGTTAAGACTAAGGTGAACGCGTGGAGTTTGGCCTTCTGGACGGGGGTTCCCGTCGGCTCAGGTTGTTGGAGCTGCACCAGCGCGGGTCAAGCAGTTCAGCTGGCGCGATTCCGGAGACATGGCTAGAAGGTCAAATTCCTTCAGGATGTAGGCTTTTTTTGTTTTGTTTGGAAATTGGTGTTAAATAAATCGAATCACTTGACTTTCTGTAGTTAAAAAAACAACAACCAAAAACTAGCATGTCAACTAGCTTCATGATATATTCATAGACAGAGGTGGTAGTAACATGTTACATTTACTCCGTTACATTTTCTTGAGAAACTTTTTGAGAAAAATGTACTTCTTTGAGTAGTTTTACCACGCCATACTTTTTACTTGAGTAGATTTGTGAAGAATAAACATAACTCTTACGCCGTTACTCTGAGCTACACTACACTCGTTACATTTTCCCCTTTTTATTCTACATATTGAGTTTATTTTTGCCAGAGATGCCGACAGTGGTTGTCTGTTTCACCAATAAGACGTCGAAACAATAACCACTTGACTCCAATCGAAGGTAACAATGTTTTTTTTTCTCCACCAGAAGGCACTCATGCTCTTTGGATGGGTAACGTTTAATTTTTCTCGTTTGAATTCCATGATTTTGGTGTATTTCTTTGGCCCAATATGGTCATGATAGGTTATGTAGATGTCAAGTTCAAATATGAATCCTTATGTAGACATAATATTACCCAAAATAAGGAGAGAAGGCACTCAATCTAGTTGAAAAGCTTGCAAGGAGAAGGAGGGCAAGCTATACGGCTTCCGCAATCGTTCTTACTAGCCCATATTTCACCTCGCTTTTTATTTGGGATGGCCCTAGCAACAGATCGGTGTCTTGCCCTAAAAGGGCAAGAGGAAGCACACTAGCGAAACCCCTTGTATTTGTTTGGCTATGTGTGTGCATGTAGGCAGAATTATATACAGTACATGTGTGTAGGCACATTTCAGCAAAGCAAAGCTGCATCTTTTGCCTCTGTCCTTGAAAAGGCAAGAGGACTCTTCAAAGCTTCTTCAAGACAAAACATTCCTTCTTTGAAAGCAACAATAAGCAGAAGCATTTCTTCATTGCGAGCAGCAATTGATTAGAGCAAATATATACAAATTATCTCATCAAATACATTTCATGAAGCAATAGCATTTGGCAAGTAATAAAATGAAACAATATGATTTCCTAACTGTCCCAGACAGTTTAGTTTCCCAATGTCTGTGGCTTGTCCTCGAAGTTGACCTGTGGAACCTAGGCCGGTTTAAACCGGTCAGAATGACAAGGCAGTTTTATCAAGAACTAAACATGTCTATAGTTATCAATCACTAAAATGTCTCTTTACTGCAATCAATCATGGAATATACTTTTCTCGCAATCAGTACTTTATCGTGAGCCTTCATTGGTTCAAGCAAATATTTAATAACCATTTGATATTTATCAGCAGTGCAGAAAAATATTAACAGTT
Organism: Corythoichthys intestinalis; assembly: GCF_030265065.1. Classification (NCBI taxonomy): domain Eukaryota; kingdom Metazoa; phylum Chordata; class Actinopteri; order Syngnathiformes; family Syngnathidae; genus Corythoichthys; species Corythoichthys intestinalis. The sequence goes on from NC_080411.1 coordinate 4,235,802, forward strand.
TATAAAGATGATGTGCTGAGCAACAAAATAACATTGTTTTAAAAAGAAAATATCACATCGTAAGCATTTACTCACAAAGTTACTCATTACGTGAGTATTATTTTCAATCAAAACTTTTTTACCTGTACTTGAGTAAATTTTTGGATCACTACTTTTACTTGAGTATAATTAGAAGCAACGCTACTCTTACTTGAGTAAATTTTTTAGCTACTCTACCCACCCTAGTTGATTGAGTACAAGCACCTGATGAGTTTTCGGTATGGATCAGCAATAAATAATAAATACATGGCAACAGCACCACCAGGTGGCTGTTTTTAAAGGGTCGTTTTCGCCAGTCATTGAATGCAAAATTAAAAACAAAAAGCAATAGAAAGGCTGTAAAATGAATAGCCATGCAAATACACAAAGATATTGCATACAAAAATTCGTGAACCTGCACTCTATCGATACATTACAGTTTAATCTATAGCTCTGTTTTGCATTCAGAAAAAAAATATATTTTGAAAAAAATTAATGAGGCAAAAAAAAAAAAAAGCATTCTATTTAAGTGTTAGGTCCTTTGAGTGTTAGTCTTCCATAAATGACATTAGAATTGAACAGTTACAACTAGTAAAGTATTAAAAGACAGAACATTTAAGAGTTTTGAAGAGAAATAAGCAAACTATAAAATCATTATACATTTGTTTGGTTTATTTATAGAGTAATAGGCTTCATTAAAAGAAAAAGAAAAGAAAATCGTGGCTATTATATTTTATTCCTACAAAAAAAAAAAAAAAAAAAAATGCATTGCTACCCTGTCACATTGACTACGGTAATATGGCGGCGGCTTTTACGTATTGTATTGGAATGTACCAAATCGTTTCCCGAATAAGTAAACGCGGAATAGACCTACACGTGCGGTGATAAGATACATTCCGTAGCATTGAGTTTTTAATTGTTTAGTACACAACAAATACCACATAAAGCCAAAATGGCATTTAAATGCTCTGTAGTTGTCATATGTTCTCCCCTTTATTTACTTCGTGGTGGTTCAGTCGGCCGCCCGGCAATATGGCGCTGCGAAGGTTTCCCACTTCATGTTGTCTATCTTTTCTCCGGGAGCACAATTCTCCAAATGCTACATTTTCTGCTTTGCTACAACCAAGCTGGTTTGGATGGCGTTTAGAAGGTGAAGCCAACACGTTTCTTGTTTTTGTTACCGAGCTAGAGTAATTGGTTGATGCTCTTGTACTTTATACACTTCTTTATACTCCGGTTCGCAGAGGTCACCTACCTGCTTTGCGTCGAATAGACTGATACAAATAATTTGGTGTCTAAAATCTACAGCTAAGAGACATCTGCTGTCTGAGGATGTTGTCAAACTACAAGACTTCCAGCGAAGGAAGCTGGCAGTGGCTCATCTCATCACAGGCTCAGATGGTAACAAGCTGAAGTTATTATGTCCATGACGAATTCTTCTTAATAAGAAATTAATCTAACATTCTAAAGAGGCAAACCACACGCTGTGCGATTGTCATTATCATAATCAACCAACTTTTAAATGATGCGTCAATGAAAATGTTTTGCAAATAAGTTTATCAAACAACTAGTGCTGCAACGATTAATCGATTAACTCGAGTATTCGATTAGAAAAAAATATTCGAATTAAATTTTGTTGCTTCGAGTATTCGTTTAATTAAAGTGGCGCTGTATTGGTTTATTTTGAAATTGTTTGCATGTAGTTTTATTGATTTGGGTGGCAACAATGAATATTATATAACTCATTTCTCATGGCTGAAACCAGCTGCTCCCTGTTAAGACCAAGCCAAGTTTTTGTTTGAGCTAATGTTTTTGAATGCATTCATGATTTAGTTTATAGGAATATTTAACAGATTTTTGTGGGAATATGTGTCTTAACCCTTTAAGAGAAAAAAAAAAACCAAGCATTTTATAGCATTTAAGCTAGCGGACTTTTTCTGTGTGAGTTAGCCATTTGTTCTTTTGTTGTACATAGATCCCCATTTTTAGATTTTTTAAAATACCGTTTTAGGCTCAGCTCGGGTATTTTAATTTTTCATGTTCCTTATCCGATTACTCGATTATTCGAACTAACTAATCCATCAATTAATCGATTAGTAAAATATTCGATAGCTGCAGCCCTACAAACAACGCGTTTTCTAAGATTAAGTTCACTAGGGCTGTCAAAATTATCACGTTAATGGGCGGTAATTGATTTTTTAAAATTAATCACGTTAAAATACTTGACGCAATTAACGCACATGCCCTGCTCAAACAGATTAAAATGACAGCACAGTGCCATGTCCACTTGTTACTTGTTTTTTTTTTTTTTTTTGGTGTTTTGTCGCCCTCTGCTATTGATTGGGGTGCGACTGATTTTATGGTATTCAGCACCGTGAGCATTGTGTAATTATTGACAACAACAATGGCGAGCTACTAGTTTATTTTTTTATTGAAAAATGTACAAATTTTATGAGAACGAAAACATTAAGAGGGGTTTTAATATAAAATTTCTATAACTTGTACTAACATTTATCTTTTAAGAACAACAAGTCTTTCTATTCATGGATCGCTTTAACAGAATGTTAATGTTAATGCCATCTTTTTGATTTATTGTTATAATAAACAAATACTGTACTTATGTACAGTATGTTGAATGTATATATCCGTCTTGTATCTTATCTTTCCATTCCAACAATAATTTACGGAAAAATATGGCATATTTTATAGATGGTTTGAATTGCGATTAATTACGAGTAGGGCTGTCAAAATTATCGCGTTAAGGGGCGGTAATTAATTTTTTAAATTAATCACGTTAAAATATTTGACGCAATTAACGCACATGCCCCGCTCAAATAGATTAAAATGACAGCACAGGGTCATGTGCACTTGTTACATGTTTTTTTTTTTTTTTTTGGTGTTTTGTCGCCCTCTGCTATTGATTGGGGTGCGACTGATTTTATGGTATTCAGCACCGTGAGCATTGTGTAATTATTGACAACAACAATGGCGAGCTACTAGTTTATTTTTTTATTGAAAAATGTACAAATTTTATGACAACGAAAACATTAAGAGGGGTTTTAATATAAAACTTCTATAACTTGTACTAACATTTATCTTTTAAGAACTACAAGTCTTTCTATCCATGGATCGCTTTAACAGAATGTTAATGTTAATGCCATCTTGTTGATTTATTGGTATAATAAACAAATACAGTACTTATGTACAGTATGTTGAATGTATAGATCCGTCTTGTCTTATCTTTCCATTCCAACAATAATTTACAGAAAAATATGGAATATTTTATAGATGGTTTGAATTGCAATTAATTATGATTAATTAATTTTTCAGCTGTGATTAACTCGATTAAAAAATGTACTCGTTTGACAGCCCTTTAAAATACATTATGTTTTAAAGTTAAATGCAACTGAACGACCATTCACTTGTACTTGTAGTTCATTCAGGAAGTTTTGCACACCACATGAGGGAGTCAAAGTACAAATTTTGATTTTTTTTTTTCCCCTCATTGAAATGCCAGGGAATTTCATTGAAATGATCAGCCACAAGCTACAGAGGAACAGCCTGGTTTTGCAAGACGAGCTCAAGCTTCTTCTCCACTTGTGTCAGTCGGAGGAGGACGTGAAGACGGCCCGAGATGCCATTTATAGGTACGTTACGGGATCAAAGTCTACTTAGTGAAGTCACACCGGCACCTGTCTGCAGGTACCATGCAGAAAACCGGAACATGGCGCACGGGGAGTTCAGGTTTGGCCCGCTCTTCATGAGGCTGTGCTACGAGCTGCGACAGGAGCAGATGGCCGCCGCTACACTTACAGATCATGTAGGTAAAAGTACTCACAAAGAAATGAAAATGTGAAACAATTTTCTTTTTTGGCTTCTGATCAGGAAATGAAAGGCTTTTTCAGCGAGTCCACCTCCTTCAACATCGGCATAGACATGTTGTTTATGAAGGGCTATCATGAAGGTATGGGGATAAGTGCGCACAAAAGCATCTTCTTGTCTACTGTTGTATTCCAAAATGCATTACAGAGGCTCTGGAGGTGTTGGGAACCATGAGAAGCCAACGTGTACCGTTCAATAAAGACACACTCGTGCTGGCGTCTGCCGTCTGCTACAAATTGGTAAAGTCTTACATACTATTCTTAACGAAATATAAAATAATAACAATACTAACCTTACGTCACACTGTTGTAACTCTCATTAAAGAGTGCACCTGAATACAATCCGCACCACTGAAACTCAGTAAAACTAAATAAAATACAATACAATTAAATAAACACAATAATGTTGCGGGTGTCTACCTTTAAATGTAAGATATTTACATTAAAACATGTTACACACAAGATTTAATTACAGGCATGAAAATCACCTTTCGGCAAAATTCACCGTTTTGAAGTCGGAAAGAGTGACCTACGTGATGCAAGTGTCGAAATGACTTTATTAACCAAATATAGATCAACACGCCCATTCTCTTCATTCATATGGAGTAATATTGATGCTATGCTGTTGTTGTTTTTCTTGAGTTTTTTTTTTTTTTTTTTTTTTTTACATTAGAACACGACCGAGTCGTACACGATCTGCACTTCGCTCATTGACGAGGCTGTAGTGAAAGGGCATTTTATCCCCAGGCACGCTTATTGCTTTGCTGTGGCTTTAGCCCTCAAACAGGTCAGTCTGCATTTGTGCTTCATAATGAGTATACAGTGAACCCCCATTTATTAGTTCTGTTTCTTCTTAGAATGACGTTAAAAAGGCTCAGCTGTTTTTTTCACAAATCATGACCACAGATAGCCGACTGTGTCAAAACATAAAGGTAAGTTGTCTAAATACAAAATTATACTGTACATATATTAATCGGGCGGTATACTGAAAATTTACCGTTACTGAAATTCTTCTTGATGACCGACATAATTTTGACCATGTTGATAAATTCGGTAATTTAATAAAACAAGAAAATATAGTCTATTCATCCCGCCTTGACTCTGTGTTGTTCTGCTACGTTCATTCCCCTTTAAGAAAGCAGTCAATGTGCTTACGTGTGAAGTTGCATGGTTATCAGGAAATCAAACAAGCAGAAGCCTGGTAGGCTAATGCTAGCAGCTAACACTACAAGCAAACATGATGGAGTCGGGCTTAAGGGAGCTTTGCCAAACTTCTACCCAACATTAAGTAGACGCTTGGCTGCCTCTAGACGGGCTTTCACCCGCCTTCCTCCTTGGTTCTCACGGTTTTAGCAGCAGGTGCTGTTAGTGCTTTCTGCTGGTAGCCAGGCCACAGGTTAACGCTAGCGGCTAATGCTACAAATGAACGTGATGTAGTCGGTTAGCGGCTTTAACCTTGTCGAAACGGCTGAACTTAATGAGTGGATTGGACACGGACTGCATCTAGCAATTAGTATGTCGCGTTATTTTGTATCTCTGTGTGTGTGTGATGATAGCTAGCATTCATCATAAATTATAATCCAACAGTGAAGCCTATAATATGACTGTTTAATGGCCACAGCTATTTTTCTGTATGTGCTTGCTTTATTCTGTGTCATTACTGCCGTCATAAAATCTTAACTGTTTCATTGGCATAAGAGCAATATAGCTTTAATGTTTGTGTGTCTGAGTGGGGGGGTAAATGTTGCGAATGCTAATGAATTTACAATTTTCATAGCAAATCACTCACACATATCTCCACAAACTAACCCTAGCTCTAAACTTAAATTACAAATGCATACAGAAACTTATATTAGCTGAAACTTACAGCCTTATGTGGGCCAAACGAGGGTGCAGCTGTCTTACATCTATGTCAGACGAGTCTCCTACTCAGTCATGGAAGGCAAGGTGACAGTCCAGCCACACCCAAGGCTGCCACCAGAGGGCAGTGTATAGTCCATCATAAAATAAAATACTTTTGGACTTTTTGGATAGTTATTTTTTAAAAGGGTTAATTCTGACTAACGCGGAAATTCGGGTTACGTTGCCAGCGTAAGAACGGTACTCGTTCGTAACACGGGGACCACCTTTATATATACTGTAGCTTGTAAGTTAGCTTTATTGCTGACACTGCGTCTCGGGGTCATCAACATTTTTGCCCCCACACACAAAAGTCAAACTCTGCCTATGCCTTTAATATATACATTTTTCAACATCATGCAATTAGGTTTTAGTACTGGCGATGTCCGGGTCAATCAAAGAGGCCATTGCGTTCCTCTTTTCTGCGGGCAAACTCGCCAAAAACCTGCCCTTTGTCAGGAAGCCAGAATTTTCTCACGAGGTGGTAAGTGGTTCAACTAGGCCACATATTTTATGTATTGCTAAATTGAGCGTCCTCAACATTTCTCCTATTCACTTCCAGTTGGATCAGGTGGTCCTGCACAGTGCGAGCGTAGCACAGGAGGCTGAAGCAAAGAATATCGTTTCCCAGCTGGAGCGTGCCGGTCAGGTGACGCAGCAGTCTCTGGACGATATGTTATGTCATACTCCTGCCCCCAAGAGGAAAGTGGCGCCCATCATGGAGGAGAGGCATATAAGCAGGAGAACATTGAAGCCACTTCACTCAACACTGCTTTCGGAGTGATTTGCGCCTCTTACTGATTTACATGAATGAATTGTATATTAAAAGTATATTTAATGCGGAAGGAAAACAAGTCCTCAAGTCTGGACTCTGATTGCTTATCTTAAGCAAATTGGGGTAGTCTGATAACGTTTTCAGTTTTTTAATGGGGTACAAAAAAGGTGATGGTACGACAAGAAGGCCAAACAGAACGAAAGAAAAAAAAGGTTAAAGGTACAAGGTTAAAGTCCTAGTATTAGTATGAAAAATAAGTTGTAGCATTAGTATGAGTTTAAAGTTGTTACACTGCTGGCCAAAAGTACTGGCACCCATGCAATTCTGTCAGGTAATGCTCAATTTCTCCCAGAAAACGATTGGAATTACAAATGCTTTGGTAGTAATATCTTCATTTATTTTGTTTGCAATGATAAAACACAAAAGAGAAAGGGGGGAAAAAATCATTATGACGAAAAACTCCAAAAATGGGCTGGACAAAGGTATTGTCACCCTTTGAAAAATCATGTGATACCTCTCTAATTTGTGTAATTAATTAACAGCACCTGTTACTTACCTGTGCCACATAACAGGTGGTGGCAATAACTAAATCACACTTGCAGCCAGTTAAAATGGATTAAAGTTGACTCAAACTCTGTTCTGTGTCCTTGCGTGTACCACACTGAGCAGGGAGAAAAGAAAGAAGACCAAAGAACTGTCTGAGGACTTGAGAAGCCAGATTGTGAGGAAGCATGGGCAATTTCAAAGCGACAAGTCCATCTCCTAAGACTGAATGTTCTTGTGTGTACTGTGTGCAGTGTCATCAATAAGTGGGAAGCCCATGGCACTGTGGCTAACCTCCCTAGATGTCGACGGAAAAGAAAAATTGATGAGAGATTTCAATGAAACATTGTGCGGATGGAGGATAAAGAACCTCGACTAACATCCAAACAAGTTCAAGCTGTCCTGAAGTCCACGACAGTGTCAACCCGTACTATTCGTCAGCGTCTGAATGAAAAGGAACTCTACGGTAGGATACCCAGGAAGACCCCACTTCTGACCCAGAGACATAAAAAAGCCAGGTTGGTGTTTGCCAAAACTTACTCGAGGAAGCCAAAAACTTGTTTGGAAGAATGTTCTCTGGTCAGATGAGACAAAAGTAGAGCTTTTTGGGAAAAAGCATCAACATAGAGTTTACAGGGAAAAAATGAGGCCTCCAAAGAAAACACGGTCTCCACAGTCAAACATGGCGGAGGTTCCCTGATGTTTTGGGGTTGCTTTGCTACCTCTGTCACTGGACTTGTTGATCGCGTGCATGGCATAATGAAGTCTGAAGACTACCAACAAATTTTGCAGCATAATGTAGGGCCCAGTGTGAGAAACCTGGGTCTCCTTCAGAGGTCATGGGTCTTCCAGCAGGACAATGACCCAAAACACACTTGAAAAAGGACTAGAAAATGGTTTGAGAGAAAGCACTGGAGACTTCTGAAGTGGCCAGCAATGATTCAAGACCTGAATCCCAAAGCAGGAGAGATCTGAAAATGGCTATTAAGAGAAGGCACCCTTCAAATCTCAGAGACCTGGAGCAGTTGGCCAAAGAAGAATGGTTTAAAATTCCAGCCTAGCATTGTAAGAAACTCACTGATGGAGACCGGAAGCGGTAGTTCAAAGTTATTTTGTCTAAAGGTTGTGCTACCAAGTATTAGGCTGAGGGTGCCAATACTTTTGTCCGGCCCATTTTTGGAGTTTTGTGTAAAATGATAATGATTTAAAATTTTTTCCATTCACTTTTGCGTCTTTTCATCGCAAGCAAAATAAATGAAGATATTACTACCAAAGCATTTGTAATTGCAATCATTTTCTGGGATAAATTGAGCATTATTTGACAGAATTGCAGGGCTTCCAATACTTTGGCCAGCAATACGTACTTGACGTTGCGCTTTGCCGCCTCCGTAATATAAACATATTGAGAGCATTTTGTGAGGCTGTGTTTTAGAATTTGTTTAAAAAATAACAAAATCTTTATCTTTTGGCATATCTTTATCAAATCTAAGGATTTATACTAGACTTTGACGCAGGATAACTTGCATAAAGCACGTAGCAGCTAAATTAGCCGCACTGCATCCATACTTATAACAACTTTAAACTCGTACTTTGGACTTTTTCTTGTCGCACTATTTGTTCTTATGTTAAAGTGTATATAATATTTTTTAACTCTTGATCGGAAAAAAAAAACCTGAATAGGCCAAGTAACTAAAAAATCAACTTGATAAAAAAAATATGGATCCAAATAAAGAGGACAAAAGACACCACATTTCGGGACATACTTGACCTAGACCTAAAATGGCGTGCCTCAATTATATTTTTATTTTCATTATTATTATTATAACTCATAATTGTATTTTTAAAATAATATTTGGCATATTTTAATGAACAAATAAACATGAATAAAAATTCGTTGTTAAATAGCTTCCGGAAATTGTCAACAATTTAATTGGTTCACAGCCTAAAAATCCCGCCCACCTGCGTAGATGGGTCAGTTTAATAGGTTCAAGTGAGCTGTACCGAGATCTTTAAAATACGTTCAAAATAAAAATTAATAATTATAATCACAAATTTAGTAGTTGGATTTCGTGTTTAAGTAACACGTTAAACACAAAAACCTAAAACTGCGGATTGAAACAAACAAATGAGGCGTGCGAAGACTTCCCATGTTGCAACGCGGTTGTGGCAACTCGGGGAAAAAAAACAGTTCCTCCGCCAAAACAAACAAGCTGGATTTTCCGTATCTTTACACTTAAATGATAAACACATTTTTTTGGTCGCTGTTGAATTGTAACGTAATTGATAATATTTTAAGGGTGTCATAAAGGAGATGTTCAAGTTTTGCGCAATTTTTGTCAGTGTTTGATAGCATTCCCTGCTAGCAATAAGCCTCAGTTTTACTTTGAAGAAGAACAATAGGAACGACAGGTTCCATTTCGGCGCCGCGGTACCGCTGGCGTCGCTGTCCGGAGCCGTCGCAACGCCACCGAAGAGGGTGTCGTGGAAACCGAGCCTCGGGTGCTAGCTTTCGGTCAGGAGGATGAGCTCCGAGGAGACCGCAGCCTCCAGCAAAGCGTCCCCGCCGGAGGACGATGGCATGACGTGGTGGTACCGGTGGCTTTGCAAAATTGCTGGTGTGCTGGGAGGAATATGTAAGATGATTTCTTTTACCGTGTAATGTATGTACTGCTTTGCTTGTGTCCATCAGTGTGTGTCCTAATAAGAATTCGGATGGTGGTATAAGTACACCCGGTGTACCCCCGCGTATTCGCGGATTCATTTTCGATCAAATACGTAAATGATATGCTGTAACTATATTTGTCTTTTTAATCCCTAGATGCACAAATTACTCTAACATAAGTGGGTCAAAAATGACCCATATTAGAACCAATATGTTTTTATGCCATTTTGGTGAAGAATAATCACTTGTATATTAATTCATATTATATTTAGGGCCACACAAGAATGATTTCATGCTTGAAATATGTTTATGATTCAATTAACATTATTTTGGGGGGGGAAAAAAACAGCAAAAGACTTTATCCTTCCTTGTATTTTATCATCGATGATGAAGAGCTCCCATGCATCTTTTTGGTGACACAGCGGTGCTAAGCCCTTGTGGAGGCACTGACCGATTTCTGAGAATATTGTGGTTCTGTGTTCTGCCCTGGGTGGGAGGTAATTCTCTTTAGTAAGAGCCCTACCAGCTCATTCTGTTGGCCATGATTTGGACACTTTCTTCTTCAGAGGACACATAAGTGGAATCTTATGAGTCAGATTGATCCTGTTCAGTTGGATTTCCAGGTGGACAACTGCCACTGCCACCTGAACAATAGTCTGGGTCCTCATCATTAGAAATTTTGGACACTTGAGTCCAACCCCGTCACTACCTCTCCATCATCCAACATCTGTAGGACCATTTCAGCTGTAAATCTAGTAGCTATGACATTTTGGATAAGGAAACATAAGAGTAGTGTTTTCAATAGATCAATATCTAGCTGTATAAATAAATACACACACACTATATGTATACAATAATGTTAGCTAACCGAGGCTAGGTTCGAATCCGATTTTTTCGTGTTTTTCCAACTCGACTGAACGGGAAAAGTCGCATAAAAGTGGACCATTTTAAATTCGTTCAAGGTCACTTTCGTATGTGGTTAAAATCCCATCCGGGCCACATTTTTCCAGAATGTGGCTGCAGTCCGAACTGTCAAGTCCCCCAAATTGGAATTCATGCAGCAATTAACATCAGCAAAGAGCGAGAGAGACCAGGTGCTACGGTAGCGGTGCAGCTGTGCATTAGCGTTAGCGCCTAACTTGAAGGCGGCTTTTGAGGAAGGAGCAGGCTTGACAACAGTCATAAAAAAACAAAAGGGGTTGAGGATAAGCCTGACAATGCTCGGTTTTCTCTCTGCTCCAATGCTCCTGCGCATGCGGGCCAGTTTGCTCAGCGTATCTCAGACTGCGAATTTGAGCTTATGTGTGATACTTGAACAGGCTCAATGGACCAAGGCAGTCTGAACGGGTACGCCAAAAAAATAGATATGACAAAAAATCGGAATTATGCATTAGGACCTGCAGTATGAACCTAGCCTTAGTTAGCTAGCCAGTTATGAGGTAGATTAATTTGTTGATAAATAATGATAAAAAATAGTCATGAAAGACACACACTCACACACATACACACACACACAAAATACTATATGGACATAATACTAACAGTACACGTATCAGCTCTTGCTATGTAAAATAATCTTCTTAAGGGATGTCACTTTTTAAATACCTCGTCTGTGTGGTCCACGGTAAATTTATTCCTGACAGCCAAAGTTGATAAGAATGAAAGATTCCTATTGGATTCCATAGAAAATGCACGCGGGTCATTTTTGACCCACTTGTGGAAGCTTAGGGTAGTAATACAAAAATGACAATTTCTTTAAATGTATAAAAAAAAATCATCGAAAATTTGAATGGCATTATATCAAAAACATGTTTTTTGAGGAATACATGGAATATGAATTGATAACAATTTTTCATTCCGAAGATATTTCGAGAAAACAACCTAATTTTTGACCCACTTATGCATCTAAGGGTTAAAAAGTACGTGTCTTTAAGTTTCAATGAAAACATATTTTTTGACGCGGCGTGAAAAATGCTTATTGAAACTTTAGGTGTTCGCGGGTTTTTACTTTCCAGGGCCAAGTATTTATTTTTTTTATTTATTAAATTAACATGATTAACAGACAGATGAACAATCAACAATACAAACCAAAAATAAAACAAACACAAATATGACAGGGGGTATAAACATTCCAAACATTTTGTGATACACTGTATGTCATATTGTTGCCACTAGAGGCAGTGTATCCACTCAAATCTGGAAAAGTAAATGCAAACACTTTCAAAACAAACCATTACAACGCCAATCTAATTAAACGAATACTCGAAGCAGTAAAATTTGATTCAAAGCTTTTTTTCTAATCAAATTACGCCACTTAATCGATAAAGCATTAATATAGTGTCAAAGCGCTTTGAGTACCTCGAAGGTAGAAAAGCGCTACACAAGTGTAATCTTACCATGGAGCTAGGGATGGGAATCGAAATCCGATTCCAATTCCGAACCGGTTCCGAGTGTTTCGAGGCCTCGACATCACAATGAAAAAGCCTTAACGATCCCTAAAGACGCATATTGCGTCGTGACGTGTCTTGTTGTCCAGACGCATCAAACTAGCATGGCGCCAAGAACCACTCGCTCCAAAGTTTGGCTACACTTCACCAGGAAAAAGGGTGAAAATGAAAGGTTACGATTACGATAGTTTAACACGAGCATTGCCGCCGTAAACATAACAATGACAGCACGTAGGTTCGAACGCTCGAAAGTGTGTCTTCACTTTACGAGGAAAAATTACAACAAAGCGACTTGCAGTCATCACTCGCTTGGATGCAGCATTTCTTCTTCACGTGAGCGCGTTCTTCTTCGCATGGGGAAGCGCAAGGGCGCCACCACTTGAGCGTGAACGCACCATAAAAACTAAAAGGCATGCATTTCAATATACTGGTAAATAAAAACAGGGGTCCCCAAACTACGGCCCGCGCCTCCATATTTGGTCCTGCCCCCTGAACAATTCCAGAGAGCATTTTGAATTTTTTTTGTTTTTTGCTCCCTCAGTAGTGTTATTTATTTCTTGGCCTTTTCAGTGAATAACTCAGAGAGGTTTTTTTTTTGTTATTATCTATTAATAGTGCTATTATTATTTATTATTATCACATTATATTATTACTTTTATTTTATTTACTTTTGTTCCGTGAAGAATCCACAGAGGGTTATTTGATTGTGGCTTTCTGAAAAACAATGATTTTTTTACATTTACGCACTCCTGCAATCGTCACACTTTTTCTGTTACAAACTGACCTGGGCCTCTCATCAGAGAAGGGAAAAGTTATGTGGCCCTCACAGGAAAAAGTTTGGGGACCCCTGCTTTAACACATATTGCCAAAGGCAGAACAACGACCTACATGCCAATATATACCAATATTTTTTATTTCTATTGGAAAAATGTTTCAGTAAAATGTTACACATTCTTGTGCATTTGCCACTTATTGCCACAGTTAACACTGAGGCTTTGGGCCCCTTTTGACCTCGTTGTGAGTTTGTAAGGTTGGGACTTCTGATTAAACAAACTCGATGCCAATCAAAATGTTTGTTCTTCTTTTTCCCAAAATTAGAATCGATAAGAGAATCGGTAAAGAATCGAATCGTTAAGCAATATCGATAATGGAATCGGAATCGTAAAAATCGTATCAATTCCCATCCCTACATGGAGCATATATTTTTTTTTCTCTGATTTGGTTGGCCTGTATTTAAAACACAAATTCACATAGTGCTCATTTTATGATCTTTGACAGATAAATAAGCACTATATTGACTGTACAGCTCACATGAGTGTTTCTGGGAAGCATAAGTAAAAGCTTAGCTCTTGCCAATTGTCTCCTGGCACCTGCTGTTTGATCCCGGCCCGTGAGAGCCGAGAGCCGGGTTGTCGTCAAACAAAAAGCACCATCAGTAACACTTGATACCACTGCGTCACACAAACCACAGCTGCATATTCCATGAGCTTTGTATTATTTAGCAGAAAACTTAAACCTTAACCCTAAAAGTGCCTGTGACAGCATAAAAACAATCTTAAATAGCATTATTTTGTGAATTAGAATCATATTTTGAGACGATTCGACTATATACAACAATTTGGCAAAGCGCAGATGAAGAGAAATTAGTCTTTTAGTCTGCAGTTTAGCCCCGCCTTTCATTATAGCGCTCTAGCGTCCCCAGATGGAGGATGACATCGGCAGGGTCACAATTTCAACTGATTTAGAATTCAGTCCATTGAGCGAGACGATTCAGAGGGAGGAAGACTGCGACAGAGAGCAGCAAAATGTCATTGTTTCAACTTCTACTCCAATATTTTATTTATCTAAGTATTTTTCCCCAACTGCTAAATAAATGGTATGGTCATGACAAATAACAGTCTTGTGCTACATGGAATATAAAATATTAAAAATGCATTTATTCAGTACGACAGGGCAAAATTAATGCATAATGGTCAAAACTGTCGACTTCTTGCACCTCCGGAACGATACTTTATGCCACCAGAGTTAGTCAGGCTTTTGTCGTTTCCTTGCCCCGGCTTCGAAGACAGAAGAAAGAGAGTGTAAGTAAAACAGGAGGCGTGACAGCGAGCCGACATGCTCACCCGAACAGAGCGGCGTTTCCAAGTTTTTTCTGCGGCGGGCAGGCAGTGCTCGTCGCCGGGGAGAGATGGGGAAACGCCGAAAATGACAAATCACACCAAACTACCCCAACTCGTGTCACACACGATGGCGGGGTTGATTGTCTTCACCGATCGGCCAGCCCACGGCGGCGGGCAGGCAGTGCTTGTCGCCAGGGAAAGAAGGGGAAATACCGAAAATGTAAACAAAACAGGTGTAATATTATCATCAACACAACGCCGTCGTCATCTCTTCGGTGGGGCCAAGACACCCAGGCCTACCAAAGCAACACCCGAAAACAAGAACAAAGTTTGATAGCGCAGCGCCTCTCAGACGTCAAGGCAGGCCCAAACTCCCACCTCAGTTGAGCTAAACAGACCCACCTGTGATAGAAGATTATCCTAAAACACACCCTTCTTTTGCCCACAGCCCACCCCGGGAGAGCCTTCAAAAGACTGAATGTTTAATTAATCGTGGTCATTTTTCTTGGGAACCTTTTGTTGACGTGTGATAAGGTGACCTCGCCTCCTCGCCTGAGTCTGTTCTTGTTTCACCTTGCTGTTTGATCGCTGTAGATCTGAATAAATTGTCAACTTGTTCTCGGTGAGCCTTCTTTAAACCTTTCAAAATGGAGTGCGTACAAGTGGTTAAGACTAAGGTGAACGCGCGGAGTTTGGCCTTTTGGCAGGGATGTTGGGATCGTTTCGGCTGGCGCAATTCTAGAAATTTAGATTTCTTCAACATAATATAAAACACGAAGCTTACTCACTTAGTCATCCGTCCAATGGTCTCTTGATTGTCTGACTTGTTTTGGCCATCGCGGCGAACAAGAATCTTTTGGAAATCCAAAAAGAGTCACACCACTCTCCCTGGTGCAGCAACAAAAGCCTGCAGCACATTGGGCTGGCGTGATGCGAAAAATAAATGAATTAATCCACAAAATCAGCTGAATCCGCAGTCCATCTGCATGCTATAAAGCAATGGTTGTGTTGTGAGATGGTGACCCGGGTGAGGTCACATTCGCATTCTTCCTAAACTAGGGACTGGAGCTGGAAGTCACTCATTTTTATGGCGCAGGATTAAAAAAATTGAATATAAACTGTCGCTTCCACACACATCCAAGCGGTCCATTTCATTCAGGAGCATAAAATACTGCGTAAAATATGAAATATACATGCCTTTTGCTGTCATAGGCACTTTAATAGGGCAAGTGTCACCAAGTATTTTTGGTGAATTAGAAAACTTCGTCATAAAGACCTGGCATCCACGTAAGTGGACATCACATTTTGGGTCATGGAGGCCACAGTAATAATATTTTGTGTAGTACAAGTGTGTCTTATAAATAAAAGAAGGTTTAGTTCCCCCTTTTGATTTTTGATTTTAAAAAATTGATAAAAAGGAACCAAATCCAACTATTGTAGAGTATTATCTATTATCTCATTGCATTGTATTAACATTAGATGCCCAAATTCATTTAAACTGAATGCCCTCGTTCGAGTCAGCGACTGATCTCTGCCAGACCTCCCAGGCAAAATGGATTGGAGTTTTGTTTTTTTTTGTCAAATAACAAATCCTGTGTTTTCTGCAGCATGTGCCATTGCGGGAGTGTGGAACTGTGTCACTGTGAACCCTTTAAACATCGCTGCTGGAGTGTGGATGGTGTAAGTCTATAAATTGGCACGCATTAACTCGTTTAAATGTGTTTGTATTTTAACCCCTTACTCATTCACTGGCAACTAGATGTGTGACAATATTAGGGCTGTCCCAAACGAGTAATTTTCTCCCGATTAGTCAGCCGACTATTTTTACGATGAGTCGACTAATCTTAATTATATATATATACAGTCGGGCAAATAAGTATTTAGTCAACCTCTAATTGTGCAAGTTTTCCCACTTGAAAATATTAGAGAAAATGTCAACATGGGTAAACCTCAACCATGAGAGACAGAATGTGGAAAAAATCCCAGAAAATCACATTGTTTGATTTTTAAAGAATTTGCAAATCATGGTGGAAAATAAGTATTTGGTCAATACCAAAAGTTTGTCTCAATACTTTGTTATGTTTTCTGTAACTCCTCACAAGCTTTTCACACACTGTTGCTGGTATTTTGGCCCATTCCTCCATGCAGATCTCCTCTAGAGCAGTGATGTTTTGGGGCTGTCGTTGGGCAACACGGACTCCCTCCACAGATTTTCTATGGGATTGAGATCTGGAGACTGGCTAGGCCACTCCAGGACCTTGAAATGCTTCTTAGGAAGCCACTCCTTTGTTGCCCTGGCTGTGTGTTTGGAATCATTGTCATGCTGAAAGACCCAGCCACGTCTCATCTTCAATGCCCTTCCTGATTGAAGGACATTTTTACTCAAAATCTCTCGATACATGGCCCCATTCATTCTTTCCTTTACCCAGATCAGTCGTCCTGGTCCCTTTGCAGAAAAACAGCCCCAAAGCATGATGTTTCCAACCCCAAGCTTCACAGTGGGTATGGTGTTCTTGGGATGCAATTCCGTATTCTTTCACCTCCAAACATGAGAACCTGTGTTTCTACCAAAAAGTTTTATTTTGGTTTCATCTGACCATAACACATTCTCCCAGTCCTCTTCTGAATCATCCAAATGCTCTCTAGCGGAACTGCAGACGGGCCTGGATGTGGACTTTCTTCAGCAGGGGGACACGTCTGGCAGTGCAGGATTTGAGTCCCTGGCGGCGCATTGTGTTACTGATAGTAGCCTTTGTTACTGTGGTCCCAGCTCTCTGTAGGTCATTCACTAGATCCCCCCGTGTGGTTCTGGGATTTTTGCTCACCGTTCTTATCGTTTTGACGTCACGGGGTGAGGTCTTGCATGGAGCCCCAGATCGAGGGAGATTATCAGTGGTCTTGTATGTCTTCCATTTTCTAATAATTGCTCCCACAGTTAATTTCTTTACACCAAGCTTTTTACCTATTGCAGATTGTCTTCCCAGCCTGGTGCAGGTCAACAATTTTGTCTCTGGTGTCCTTCGAAAGGTCTTTGGTCTTGGCCATAGTAAAGTTTGGAATTTGACTGACTGAGGTTGTGGACAGGTGTCTTTTATACTGATAATGAGTTAAAACAGGTGCCATTAATACAGGTAATGAGTGGAGCCTTGTTAAACCTCGTTAGAAGAAGTTAGACCTCTTTGAGAGCCAGAAATCTTGCTTGTTTGTAGGTGACCAAATACTTATTTTCCACTCTAATTTTGAAATCTTTAAAAATCAAACAATGTGATTTTCTTTTTTTTTTTTCACATTCTGTCTCTCATGGTAAAGGTTCACCCATGTTGACAATTACAGGCCAATCTAATCTTTTCAAGTAGGCGAACTTGCACAGTTGGTGGTTGACTAAATACTTATTTGCCCCACTGTATGTGAAAATATCTGTGTTGCTTTCGTATCACCTTCCTTCTATTCCACGGTATGTCTGTGACTGATATCATGTTTTAACACGTGAAATGATCTCAATTACTCAATTCACTGATTAATTGGTAATGTCTGCTGGCTTCTAATGAAGCTCCAAAATTGAAGAAACCCCCTGATGTTTCCAGATTGAACGCCTTCGTATTGTTCCTGTGCGAGGTGCCCTTCTGCTGCCAGTTCATTGAGTTCGCCAACGCTGTGGCGGCCCGCGCCGACCGCTTCCAACCCTGGCAGAAAGCATTCTTCTACTGCGGGTGAGATGTGCTACGTTGCTAAGTCCAGTTTGCTTGTCTTTGTAAGGACTCTGGTTGCAACTAGTGATTTGATACATCTTGTGTTTTACTAGAATGGCACTATTTCCCATATTCCTGAGTTTCACCTTCACCACACTGTTCGGGAACGCCATCGCCTTCGCCACTGGGGTCCTCTATGGCCTTGCTTCTTTAGGGAAAAAGTAAGAGCACCACACTTATAAATTTTTCTTTTTTAATACATTTTTTTTCTCTTTTAAGCAGCACTGTTGAACTGTAAAAACATGATTTTCATCTTTTTACTGTCTTTCAAACTCCTACTAACAAGCAGTAGACGTTTATTTTAAATCTACTTATTGGTTAAATGGAATACTAAACTGTTTTTAGTTGATCATCTTAACTTGTTTTTACTTAAGCAACCAAAATTCCTCTTCACAAAAATGATCAATAATCATTTTCATTTAACAGTGTTTTTTAAAAAGTATTTATTGTGGGAAAGCTCCCCACAAAAAAAAAAAAAAAATTCCTGTCCACTTCTTTGGCACGGAGCCCACGCCCTTTGACCTTTTCCCACCACTCCCACTTCAAAACGTTCCAAAAATTCACACAATCTTTCGATTTAACCCCTCGTGTTTACGGTATTTCAAAATGTATTATATTACACAATTCGTCTGTTATTTGTCAAAACGTATTTATTTCAAAATGTTGTTTTTATTTTTAAATTTTGACCCTTTTGGGGTTTCATAAGGCATTATTGGCACTTTGTGCTTGCACTTGATCCATTAAAACTGATGTTTGCACTTTTTTGGTTACGACATCAAATATAGTGGTGCAATATAGGCACTTTTTCTCTTATTTTTCATAGAATGCTTATTGGAAAACTTTGAAGTTGTTACATTTATCATTATTAAATTATCCAGTGGGGAATCACAGTATAATTAGCCATAATATGTTAAGTCCATAACTGCATACAGTGTGGCAAATAAGTATTTAGTCAACCACTAATTGTGCAAGTTCCGCTTGAAAATATTAGGGAGGCCTGTAATTGTCAACATGGTTTAACCTCAACCATGAGAGACAGAATGTGGAAAAAACCCCAGAAAATCATATTGTTTGATTTTTAAAGAATTTATTTGCAAATCATGGTGGAAAATAAGTATTTGGTCAATACCAAAAGTTCAGCTCAGCACTTTGTTATGTACCGTTTGTTGGCAATAACGAAGGCCAAACATTTTCTGTAACTCTTCACAAGCTTTTCACACACTGTTGCTGGTATTTTGGCCCATTCCTCCATGCAAATCTCCTCTAGAGCAGTGATGTTTTGGGGCTGCTGTTGGGCAACACGGACTTTCAACTCCCTCCGCAGATTTTCTATGGGGTTGGTATCTGGAGACTGGCTAGGCAACTCCAGGACCTTGAAATGCTTCTTACGAAGCCACTCCTTTGTTGCCCTGGCTGTGTGTTTGGGATCATTGTCATGCTGAAAGACCAAGCCACGTCTCATCTTTAATGCCCTTGCTGATGGAAGGAGATTTTCACTTAAAATCTCTCAATACATGGCCCCATTCGTTCTTTCCTTTACACAGATCAGTTGTCCTGGTCCCTTTGCAGAAAAACAGCCCCAAAGCATGATGTTTCCACCCCCATGCTTCACAGTGGGTATGGTGCAATTCAGTATTCTTTTTCCTCCAAATACGAGAACCTGTGTTTCTACCAAAAATGTCTATTTTGGTTTCATCTGACCATAACACATTCTCCCAGTCCTCTTCTGGATCATCCAAATGCTCTCTAGCGAACAGCAGACGGGCCTGGACGTGTACTTTCTTTAGCATGGGGACACGTCTGGCTGTGCAGGATTTGAGTCCCTGGCGGCGCATTGTGTTACTGATAGTAGCCTATCTTACTGGGGTCCCAGCTCTCTGTAGGTCATTCACTAGGTCCCCCCGTGTGGTTCTGGGATTTTTGCTCCCCGTTGTTGTTATCATTATGACGCCACGGTGTGAGGAGGGAGTTGAAAGTCCGTGTTGCCCAACGACAGCCACAAAACATCACTGCTTTAGAGGAGATCTGCATGAATGAATGGGCCAAACTACCAGCAACAGTGTGTGAAAAGTTTGAGAAGAGTTACAGAAAACGTTTGGCCTCTGTTAATGCCAACAAAGGGTACATAACAAAGTATTGAGATGAACTTTTGGTATAGACCAAACACTTATTTTCCACCATGATTTGCAAATAAATTCCTTAAAAATCAAACAATGTGATTTTCTGTTTTTTTTTTCCACATTCTGTCTCTCATGGTTGAGGTTTACCCATGTTGACAATTACAGCCCTCTCTAATATTTTCAAGTGGGAGAACTTGCACAATTAGTGGTTGACTAAATACGTATTTGCCCCACTGTATTTTCAAAATCTCCGTTATATAAACACTTTCACATCTCGAATCTAAAATATTGGCAATAAAATTGAAGTACAGTGAGTCCTCGAGAGAATTCTGCTCCACGACTTAACTTGCATTTCCGCGTAAGCTAGCACATTTTTCTCCAAAAGCTATTAGCTGGTTGTCTGGTTCTCAATTGACCTTAGAGTGATTGATTCCCAACAGGGCCTCCATCTTATTTTGTCGTCCTAACATTCCTAACAAGCTCCATTTTAAGTGTCAACTAATGACCTCTTCCCAATCCCCGCCCTAACTACCTAATGGCCACTGGTCTCTCAGGGGGGACGCTGTGACGTACGCCCGGCTGCAGCATCATAAACAGAGCGACGAGGAGAGAATGACCGGCACCACCGAGTAAGACCTCGCATCTCCAACCCTCCTTTAAGGCAAAACTCTCAAGACCTCTTGCTTGTATTTATTTATTTATTTAATTCTGGGACTTGGTGTGCGTCTGGTGAACGTGTATGTATTCCTTTTATGGTTTGTAATTTTTTTTTGCTGTTTGCTTGTCGCGCGTCAAATAGGGCTGCCACAAACAATTATTTTGATAGTCGACTAATCAATGACTTTTTGTGATAAGTCGACGAATGCGTACATGAATATAACGTTATCGTACTCTGGGTGTAACATTTGAGTTTAAAAAGCGCTTTGGAAATGGAAAGTTGGACTTTGACTTTGGAATTATGTACAGTGGTATGAAAAAATACCTGAACCTTTTGGAATTTGTCACATTTCTGCATAAAATCCCCATCAAATGTGATCTGATCTTTGTCAAAATCACACAGATGAAAATACAATGTCTGGTTTTACTAAAACCACCCAAACAAGTACCTGAACCTTTTGGAATTTGTCACATTTCTGCATAAAATCCCCATCAAATGTGAGCTGATCTTTGTCAAAATCACACAGATGAAAATACAATGTCTGGTTTTACTAAAACCACCCAAACAAGTACCTGAACCTTTTGGAATTTGTCACATTTCTGCATAAAATCCCCATCAAATGTGATCTGATCTTTGTCAAAATCCCTCAGATGTAAATACAATGTCTGCTTTCACTAAAACCACCCAAACAAGTACCTGAACCTTTTGGAATTTGTCACATTTCTGCATAAAATCACCATCAAATGTGATCTGATCTTTGTCAAAATCACACAGATGAAAATACAATGTCTGGTTTTACTAAAACCACCCAAACAAGTACCTGAACGTTTTGGAATTTGTCACATTTCTGCATAAAATCCCCATCAAATGTGATCTGATCTTTGTCAAAATCCCTCAGATGTAAATACAATGTCTGCTTTCACTAAAACCACCCAAACAAGTACCTGAACCTTTTGGAATTTGTCACATTTCTGCATAAAATCACCATCAAATGTGATCTGATCTTTGTCAAAATCACACAGATGAAAAAACAGTGTCTGCTTAAGCTAAAACCACCCAAACAAGTACCTGAACCTTTTGGAATTTGTCACATTTCTGCATAAAATCCCCATCAAATGTGATCTGATCTTTGTCAAAATCCCTCAGATGTAAATACAATGTCTGCTTTCACTAAAACCACCCAAACAAGTACCCGAACCTTTTGGAATTTGTCACGTTTCTGCATAAAATCCCCATCAAATGTGATCTGATCTTTGTCAAAATCACACAGATGAAAATACAATATCTGCTTTTACTAAAACCACCCAAACATTTATAGGTTTCCATATTTTAATGAAGATAGCATGCAAACACTGACAGAAAGGGGAAAATAAGTGAACCCTCTGCCTAAGGAGACCTAAAGAACAATTGAAACCAATTTTTACCATACAATTTAAGTCAGGTGTAGGGTTGCAGCTATCGAATATTTTAATAATCGAGTAATCGACTGAAAATTCTATCGATTAATCGAGTAATCGGATAAAACGTTTTTTTTTTGTTTTTTTTAGGTAAAGAGCAATTATAAATATACATGAGGGAAAAAAAGACATTTAATCCAATATTGAACCATTTTCAGTCAATCAATGTCTATATTCGATGTACATTGTTGAAAACAGCCAACAATTGCATCTAAGATGTGACTAGAAAAAACATTCACTGCTTTCACTCAAAAAACTTCTAGATCTTATTTAAAAAAAACATATTTCTTACCTAAAAATGTTATTACGCTTAATAACACACATCACTTGAAAGTTGCGTGTTTTTCCCACGTGTTTCAATTTAATTTCCATTTGTGTCAAGCTATTTTTAAGTTCTAGTTAAGTTTTAAGTTAGTCTAAACTGTAAGTACTGATAGGATTTTGATTTTTTTGCAGTGTTCAAAATAAATTAATGATACCTGCTGTATTGGAGCACATTAGGGACCAGTGCTACTTGTTGTTTTATTCAGCAATGACTACTGAGCTAAAACTGACAGTTAGCTTTATTATGTTTTAATTTTACACCCTCATCACTCTACAATGCTGTGTTTTTAGAGATTAAATAAAGCCTGTATGTAAAACACGTTAGCCACGCATCGACTATGGTCATAATCAATAGAAACCTAGCCCTCCGAAGGGCTAAGGTTACGTGAACGAGTGTCAGTAATGTTACATTTATTAGCGATGAGAAGTGTACTGCTTAAAGATGGCGGCTGTTTACTAATGCTGCCCAGACGCGGCCGAGTCTGTCATTTCGCATCTAGTCCTAAATGCATGCGATATCTATGAGACGCATCGGACACTACCTGCTGCTAGCATCATGCGGGTGTAATTTTTAGCAATGTCGGCGTAGTTTGTAGCGGCTGTTGGCTGCGGTAAGTTTTTTGAATTTTTTTTATTGCTTCTTCCTCTACGCACGTGACGTCAGCGCGTTGTCCCGCATTAAAAGTAGTCGGGGCAAAACGTGATGCTTTGAGCTGGCAAAATGAAACGATTCCTCAAGGAGAATAAAATTACTCGGATCAGTTTTTGAACTCGAGTTACTCGAGTTGCTCGAGTATTCATTTCAGCTCTAGTCAGGTGTGTGCCCAATCACTGATGAGTGGTTTAAAGCTGCCCTGCCCACTATAAAACACACACCTGGTAAGAAATGTCTTGATGAGAAGAACTGTCTGGTGTGACTCATGGCTTGGTCAAAAGAGCTGTCTGAAGACTGGCGATTAAGCTGGGAAATGATACAAAACCATCTCTAAAAGTCTGGATGTTCATCAATTGACAGTCAGAGAAGTTGTCTACAAATAAAAAAGAACCCTAGAGTGTCTGCTGAAGACTTACGGGAATCACTGGCACAGTCCAATATCTCCGTCAATACATCAACTACATGTAAAACTATGGCCAAGAATGGTGTTCACGGGAGGACTCCACGGAGGAAGCCACTGCTGTCTACAAAAACATTGTTGCTCGTTTAATGTTCGCAAAAAGACACTTGGACACTCCACAGAAGTTTTGACAAAATGTTTTGTGGACTGATGAAACCAAAGTTTAATTGTTGGGAGTAACACAAAAATGGAACAGCTTACCAACATCAACACCTCATCCCCACCGTGAAGCTTGGTGGAGGGAGCAACATGATTTGGGGCCGTTTTGCTGCCTCAGGGCTTGGACAACTTGCTATCATTAATGGAAGAATGAATTCAAAAGTTTATCAGGATGTTTTGCAGGATAACCTGAGGCCGTCTGCCAGACAGTTGAAGCTAACAAGAGGATGGGTGCTGCAACAAGACAATGATCCAAAACACAGAAGTAAATCAACTTCAGAATGGTTTCAGAAGAACAAAATACACGATCTGGAGTGGCTAAGTCAAAGTCCAGACTTGAACCCCATTGAGATGCTGTGGCATGACTGAAAGACAGCGATTCATGCCAGACATCCCAGGAATCTGACTTAACTACAGATGTTTTCTAGAGAAGAATGGGCCAAGATTAGTCCTGATCGAAGTGCCAGTCTGATCTGCAGCTACAGGAAGCGTCTGGTTGAAGTTATTGCTGCCAAACCCCAAATATTAAATGCAATGGTTCACTTACTTATTTTCCCCCCTTCTGTCATTGTTTTCATACTATCCTTATTAAAATATGAAAACGTATAAATGTTTGGGTGGTTTTAGTTAAAGCAGACACTGTTTTTTCATCTGTGTGGTTTTGACAAAGATCTGATCACATTTGATGGTGATTTTATGCAGAAATGTGAGAAATTCCAAAAGATTCAGATACTTTTTCATACCACTGTAACTGTCTCATTGTTTTCCAAAGTAAAAAGCAGATGTTTGCAAATATCTCATTTTAGTCTACTTTGATCAGATATCAAATTTATTGCATTTGCTTTTTCTAATTCAAACATTTTATTGGGGAAAAAAGTCAGTATTTTCTGCTGGTTTTTGTTGTTGTTGGTGCCTTCTTTCACTTAAATTATTTTTCATACACCTAAAGTAACAAAAATATCATGTCTCCCCCCCCGCCCCCCCTTTTTTTTTTTTTTTTTTTTTTGATAAAAGGAAAATGCAAAAGCATGAATGAAAAAGGGAATTTTTACTGTTTGGCTGTTAAACAAGTACTTGGAGTTTTTCTAGGTCAACCTTCTCTCTAAATGATTCCACAACGATTAAAATCTTCATTTGCTAATTGATTAGCTGTTGAATAGTGGTGGCAGCCCTAGTTTGAAGCCTCCACAGCAGTTCAAAACTTGGACGTCCATTTTGTTATTGCTCCCTTTCAGGACCTTAACCGTCATACTGATTGTATCATAATGCTTATGTGACTTGCTGATTTATTCCACCTTAAAAAGTCTGAGCCTTTGCCTTTCCTGATCCACAACTTGGAATGTATTTTTATTTTTAACTATGAAAAATTGAATTGTTTTGAAAGTTTTATTGATGTACTCCAGCACAACTTTTGCTCATTTGAAGTCTTACCGGGACGAAAAGTTGTATTTGAGGAAATACGGCCTTTACCCTTCATAGAGATTTAGAGTGTATTTCTCTTTAAACTCATTTTAATATTTTGTTTGTAAGTGAAAATCTACAAAGGTAGACATACGGATCCCCTAAAGCAGGGGTCTCAAACCGGTCCTCAAAGGGCCGCAGTGGGTACTGGATTTCATTCCAACCAAACGAGAACAATCCCTTTTCACCAATCTGGTGTCTAACAAGTGTAATCAGTTAATTGCAGTCAGGTGCTGCTTACTTTAGCAGAAACCTCATTGGTTGAACTGTCTGTTTTGGATCTGTTGGAACAAAGACCAGGACCCACTGCGGCCCTTTGTGGAATCGGTTTGAGACCCCTGCC
Source organism: Corythoichthys intestinalis (assembly GCF_030265065.1). NCBI lineage: Eukaryota > Metazoa > Chordata > Actinopteri > Syngnathiformes > Syngnathidae > Corythoichthys > Corythoichthys intestinalis. The sequence goes on from NC_080411.1 coordinate 4,261,533, forward strand.
CTAAAGGGACATCGACAGAAATGAAATAAATTTATCAGTCTGGTGTAACTTGCATAGCAAAGGTCTGCTAGCAATGCTAATATTTACAACAAATTGCTAACTTGCATAGCAAAAAGTTGTATTTGAGGAAATACGGTATTTACCCTTTGTAGACATTTAGAGTATTTCTCTTTAAATTCATTTTAATATTTTGTTTTTAATTTCAACAAAACACACATTAATTTATAATTGAATTTCTTCACGAAAATTAAGTGAAAATCTACAAACGTAGACATATACAGAGCCCCTAAAGGGACATCGACAGAAATAAAATAAATTTATCAGTCTGGTGTAACTTGCATAGCAAAGGTCTGCTAGCTTAAATGCTATATAATGCTAATATTTACAACAAATTGCTAACTTGCATAGCAAAAAGTTGTATTTGAGGAAATACGGTATTTACCTTTCATAGAGATTTCGAGTGTATTTCTCTTTAAACTCATTTTAATATTTTGTTTTTAATTTCAACAAAACACAAATTAATTTATAATTGAATTTCTTCACGAAAATTAAGTGAAAATCTACAAACGTAGACATATACGGCGCCCCTAAAGGGACATCGACAGAAATAAAATACATTTATCAGTCTGGTGTAACTTGCATAGCAAAGGTCTGCTAGCCTAAATGCTATATAATGCTAATATTTACAACAAATTGCTAACTTGCGTAGCAAAACTCCGCTAGTTTAAATTATATAATGCTAATGTTTACAGAAATTAGCTAACCTGCATAGCAAAAGTCCGCTAGTTTAAATCCTATATAATGCTAATGTTTACCAGATAGTTTAGATCGGGCGTCCCCAAAGTTTTTCCTGTGAGGGCCACAAAACTTTTCCCTTCTCTGATGAGGGGCCAGTTCAGTTTGTAACAGAAAAAGTGTGATGATTGCAGGAGTGCCTAAATGTAAAAATTTATTGTTTTTCAGAAAGCCTCAATCAAATAACCCTTTCTGGATTCTTCACGGAACAAAAGTAAATAAAATAAAAATAATAATATAGTATAATATAATATAATAATAAATAATATATCACTATTAATTAAATAGATAATAACCAAATAACCCTCTGTGGGTTCTTCATAGAAAAAAGCCAGGAAATAAAATAACACTATTGAAGGGGGAAAAAAAATGTTCAGGGGGCATCCGGCCCGCGGGCCATTGTTTGAGGACCCCTGGTTTAGCTGGATAGCTAAGCTAGTAGACTTTTGGTATGCAAGTTAGCCAATTGTTGTAAACATAAACATGACATTTAAGCTAGCGGACTTTTGCTTTGGAAGTTAGCCTATTGCGACAATGCAACAATTGGCTAACTCGGTAACAGAAAAAAGGCACAATATCACAAATTTGATAGTTACATTACGTAATAGGTATGTACTGCAGTACTGCTAATGTAGCTTGACTAGCTGTTACGTACTTTACGTAGCTGTGAACCGCCTTTGTTAAAATGAACACACAAATTGGTAGTTACGACAAAGTATTAGTATAAATCCTTATATTGATAATAATTTGATGAAATATGTCCTTATTGGTGAAACTGATTCTAAAACACAATACTGTTGATTTTAATCGAGGCTGTTTTAGAGTCCATTTAGCTACATTAGCCATACAGCATCCATACCAATTATGTATAGTAGTATAACGACTTTGGTCTTGCAATGTTACTTTTTTCTCTTACTAATACTACAACCTAATCTCGTAATGTTAAGACTTAAATCTCGTAACATTACAAGGCATGAATTTATTCTTGTAATACTATGACCTTTTTCTCCTAGTCCAATTTTTTCCCCCCATTTTTTTATTTGGCCCTAAAACTCCGTCATAAAAATGGGACTAATGTTAATGTACGTGTGTGTTTTCAATGTACTATTTGCATTGTTGTTTTCTTTGTTTCATCTCTAATGATGAAAGTTTTGGAGCAAATGTTTACATCCGAACCCAAGTTTTCTCAGCTGAACGTCTCAGGTACGCGCTCACGTACACACCCCCTTGCTGCTAAGCCATGCTAACTACAGTTGTAATAAAGGTTTGAATTCTTGTGTGCTGTGACATGACTCGTCTTGATGGGAAAATAAACAAACCTGCGATTGCAGTGCAACTTTATGATGCTGTGGATGTTTATTTCGCTAGAGTTCCCTTCCGTACAAAAAAAAAACGGTTTGTGTTACCTTAGTACCTGAACACATTTGACTGATTCCCAGGAATTTTGGGAGAAATTTGATGAGACAAAAAAATTTGAATTTTCATCTGACTTGAATGTACAGCAGAATTTCAGAAATACATGAACAGTCAAACGTGATGGTGGTACTTACTGGGGCTGCTTTGGTGCTTCAGGGCCTGGACAATTTTCTGTGATTGATTGAACCATTTTTTTCTGCTCTTAATCAGGAAATCCCAGCATCACTTTTTGACCCTAAGCTACATTTCATGTTTATTTAGGTTATCTTTGTCTTATATATGAATTTTGTGATATGGATCTTTAACTTAAAGAAGGGGGAAAATGTAATTTTGCTTACTTTTATTCTTTAATATGGAGGAGTTTGACCTTTTAGCCAGATTGCCGGAATCCTGGCAACCAAACTGCTGGAACAGCGCTGGCGCAATTCCAACGATTCGGGCCGGCGCAACCCTGACAACCCGGCCAAAAGGCAAAACTCCGCACGTTCACCTTAGTTTGAACCCTTCGTACTGACTCCATTTTAAAGGTGGGAAAAGGATTTGAAACACAAGTTCACAATTTATTCCAAATCGACAGCGATCAGAAAGCAAGGCAAAACAGAAAAAAGACCCAGACAAGGAGGAAAGCTGGCTCCAACACACTTAAAGCTAAATAAATCTCTGGCTGCGATTGGTGTCGATAGACATGCAATCCATTTGAACTGGGAGGGTTGGCAGCGATGCTAGTTCAAATGGATTGGACGTCAGTCGCTGTCAATAGCACTGAAAAATAATAATTTACTGCCATTTGTCCTTTATTACGGGATGGATGCTTTTTTATTTTTAAAAAATATATTTTTTTAATATACACTGATAACCCTTTATAGGGCAAGGGAGTATTTTTGGTAATTAAAAAAAAACAACTTACTTGTCCACATACAGTACGTTTTAGGTCATTTAAACCAACACTTAGATACCAAATGTTAATATTGTGGATACCACGTCTAAAATATAATCATTTAAAAAATATATATATAAACTATTTCTAATCAGTTTTACGTAATTCATAATGATAAATATGATTGTAAATGAATACCATTTTAATACAATTTTCAAAAATGAAAGCTATGTTTTTTTTTTTTTTCATTTTACTTAACTCATTGCCTTCCAGTGAGAACAATGAACGTCCAAATCATTTAAACTGGGAGAACAGGCTGTGAAGGCGAATCTTTTCTGTACCATTGACTGCGCTACACGTCTAATCTGAGTGACGTCAATGCCTGCTAATGAGCCCCATTGACACAACATGGACAACAGAGGGCGCAATTACCTTATATCATAAACGTGGCTTTTGTGTTCACCGAAAAATGAACCTTTACTGTATTTTCAGACATTTTGCCTTATTTTTTTTGTTAAATTGTATTCATTATTTAGTATTTTTTCCCATTATTGTTTTGTAAATATATACATAACATATAATAAACATTTATACACGCTAGATTTATTGTATATAATTCGTCATATTTTGGTTAACAGTTAAAAATTACACTCGAAAATGAGCTTGAATATAATGTTAAACATGCACATCTTTCAATTTCATACGCAAGTATTTTTTTTTTTTTTTTAACTCATTCACTCCCTGCCATTTTCACCAGAGCAAGGCCCTTCGCTCCCGGCCGTTTTACTGGATTTTGACTGATTTTGCAAGGCCCACAGAAAATTCTGTTCTATTGCTATAAACATAGAACCCACCAAAAGAAAGATTAGACTCTTCTTTCAGCAGAAAAAAGTAAATTCATATCTTTTTCCATTCTTTAGAAATCAGCATTAGAAAATAGCTTAGTTTGAGCAATTTTCCAATTTCTGATGAAAAAACGGAGAAATTGAGCTTTTTGTGAAAGCATACATTTCAAACATAACTTTGACTTTAACACAGCTATTTTTTTGCTTTAGTTACATCCCAAACATCTGAATTATGTTTTCCTTTTACAAGATAACAGAAACAACAAGACAATAGAGCTTTTGATAGCAAAGAAATTTACACATAACTAACTGAACGATGAAGCTATTGTGGCCGCGACAGCCGGTTTAACTTTTCCCTCATCGTTGCCTGTCTCAAAAAGATGAATTTGTTTGAGTCGCGAGCAGCACGGGCTCAACGGCATCTAGTGGTCCCGGTTGTTCTGCTCGGTTGTCCAGGACCTGGCATCCGGGCCGTCCTACCGGTTGTTCTGCTCGGTCGTCCACCGCCTGGCATCCATTTGGTCCTCTTCCACCGGCACCCCGGCTTTGCGGCTTGGCCTCTCGTTGGCGTTGAATTGGGTTGCGTGTCTTACCAAATTTGCAGCATCTGGGGAGCAAGCATCGAGGATCAAATGGTATTTCAACATGCTAAAGAGTCATTGCATTTACTGTCTTTTCTTCAAAAAGAAGGAAGAAAAGCATAAAAAGAAAGAAAGTCCCACAGCATGGCAAGTGGGCGTTTACATTTTGTTTTCAGCACAATTTTCTGCGTATGTTCCGGGACCTGTGCCCGTCTCATCATCCCTTCGCTGTCATATGTATGGTATTGACCCAAATATAAGACGGTGTTTTTTGTATTGAAATAACACTGGGGAAAAAAAAACGTAAAAGACGTATAAATACGTCTTTGGGACACTGAAACAATTAAAAATAGAACGTATTTATAGGTTTTTGGGAGCAAATTAGTTAATTGCAGTTTGTCAAATAATTGTAAAGATTAAAATTAGGCCTGTCAACAATAACACGTTAACGACCATGATTAATCTGGAAATATTAGCGCATTAAAAAAAAATAACGCAAATTATAAATTAAAAAATAAAATTTTAAAGCTCTGTTTGCTTAAGTATTAATTCATTCACACATCATACATTTCATCTTAAAAACTTTTTAAAAGTCAATTATAGTATTTTCTTAGATTTTTTTTTCCTGAAGAGCAACTTTATTCATCCCAAGGGAAATGTGATTAATCATGATTAATCACACAGTTGACATATGATTAACTAGATTAATATTTTTAATCATTTGACAGCAGTAATTAAAATAGAATCTAAATTAATTACCTTGATTGTGGATTCAGCTAAAATGACCCAAAATTATTACCTAAATACTTTATTGAATGTATTCATCTATATTTCTCCTTAAACTAGTCCACCCCCAACCTTATTTGTATAACTTGGGACGGCTACTACAGTCCAAATGATTTACGATACAAGAAAAAAAAATTGTCGATGAAAAAATAAACTAGTAGCTCGCCATTGTTGATGTCAATAATTACACCATGCTCACTCATTGCGCTGAAGCCCATAAAATCATTTGGACCCAAGCGACAGCAGAGGGCGCCAAACACCAAAAAAACAACAAGCAGACATTACACTTCTGTCATTTTAATCTGTTTGAGCGGGGCATGTGCGTTAATTGCGTCAAAAATTTTAACGTGATTAATTGAAAAGAGTAATTACCGCTCGTTAACGCGATAATTTTGACAGCCCTAAAAAAAATGTAAAAGACGTATTAATACATCTTTGGGACACTGAAACAATTAAAAATAGAACGTATTTATACGTTTTTTGGGAGCAAATTAGTTAATTGCAGTTTGTCAAATAATTGTAAATATTAAAATAGAATCTAAATTCATTACCTTGATTGTGGATTCAGCTAAAATGACCCAAAATTATTACCTAAATACTTTTTTATTAAATGTATTCATCTATATTTCTGCTTAAATTAGTCCACCTCCAACCTTATTTGTATAATTTGGGTCAGCTACCATAGTCCAAATGATTTACAATACAAGAAAAAAAATTGTCGATGAAAAAATAAACTAGTAGCTCGCCATTGTTGACGTCAATAATTACACCATGCTCACTCATTGTGCTGAAGCCCAGAAAATTATTTGGACCCAAGCGCCAGCAGAGGGCGCCAAACACCAAAAAACAAGTAACAAGCGGACATTACACTGCTGTCATTTTAATCTGTTTGAGCGGGGCATGTGCGTTAATTGCGTCAAATATTTTAACGTGATTAATTTTTTAAAAATTACCGCTCGTTAACGTGATAATTTTGACAGCCCTAAAAAAAAAAAAAAAAATGTAAAAGACCTATAAATACGTCTTTGGGACACAAATAATTAAAAATAGAACGTATTTATACGTTTTTGGGAGCAAATTAGTTAATTGCAGTTTGTCAAATAATTGCAAATATTAAAATAAAATCTAAATTGATTACCTTGATTGTGGATTCAGCTAAAATGACCCAAAATTATTACCTAAATACTTTATTTATTAAATGTATTCATCTATATTTCTGCTTAAAATAGTCCACCTCCAACCTTAAATTGTCGATGAAAAAATAAATAATAAAAAGTTTGGTTTTTTTCCATTAAAAAATAATTAGCAATTAGGATTCATTTACCAACTCAAATCAAGTTCTCACGATTTTTCAACTCTTTGAACTCCTTGGCTACCAGTGACGACAAGTGACGTTGGGCCGGTAGTGAATGATCATCTTTCAGTACCGCTGACGGCGATAAACGTCAATGGTATTCATGTCATTTAACCTAAAGCGTCTCCCTGTTTGGTCTCCAGGGGGAGCGCGAGTGCTCCCAGCTTCTCACAGTCACGTTTTGTGGAACTTTGCCCCATTGAAGCTTAGCTTTGTACTGGAAGGAAGACAAGTGAAGCCTCGCGGTCTCAACACAATCCCACCCGCATCCCACCCCACCCCACCCCCGCAGCGCACCAGCAAGCACCACAACAACGGACGCTGAATTTACGAGCACCGCATTGACGCTTCCTCTTATCTCGAGACGACAATGCGCAGCGGCCGCCGGGGCGAAAAGGAGGACGGAGACGGACCCTGGTGGTGAGGTCCCCGCCGCGGGTGCGCGGGCTGCGGAAGCCGCGCCATGCCGGCCAGGAGGAACCGCTACAACCTGGTGGACGACGTGGCCGACGCCAGGCTCCCGCTGCATAACGACGAGGCATACCGGCATGGCATCTCCTTCCAAGCCAAGGTAACTGACACCTGCTTCTCGCAATCTGTAGCCTACTATTCAGTAGCCTTTATTTTGCATGGTAGGTAGAATTAGCAAAAAATTGTACTCAAGTAAATGTAGTTTTACTTTACAATAAGTTGGCTCAAGTAGAAGTAAAACGTAGCCATCCTGATTGTTACTTGAGTTAAAAAGTAAACATTCAGCGGGAAAAATAAAAGGTAAATAGTGAACAGTGTTCTCTAGATAGAGTTAGCAAAATTCTACTTGAGTGAGAGTAGTTACAAAACAATAATATAACTCAAGTAAAAGAAAAAAAGTAGTCAGGGTTGCCAGATCGAAAAGACTTCCCCAGCCTATTCACACCGTAAAACCCATCCAGTGCAATGAAAACCAGACCAGAATCATAGACTTCATAAACTATTGACAAGACACGGGAAACGGGGCCGATCCGTAGGGGGCCTATAGACCCTACTCAGCAACGTCACAGACTGACGTGTCGCTGTATCTGGCCGCGATATTGTCCGTCAGTGTTTATCCGTATTCTCAATGGTTTCAATTTGTCGTCCAATTTATAGTGCAATTCATGGAAGCCCCGGTGCTTTCAGACGCTGTAAACTCATTGGATGCGTTGCATAAAAGGCATAAAAGGCGTTATGTGGAAAAGCTTCAGTCTATCCATTCGCCAGATCCATATTTGATGCCTAAATCGATATTTTTCGACCCACTGTCTTCGCCCTCTCTGCCTGACATCTGCTACCCTGATATCTACAACTATCTTGTCCACAGAAACTCAGCCTTTTCTCACGAAAGTTTGAAAAAACTTTAAGAGCAGCACTCTAAGCAACATTACCCCGTGTGACCCTTTACTTCCAATTTTCTAAAATGGCGACAATCAATAAAAAAAAAAAAGTTGACTGCGACGCGTCAAGGATAGGTGGATATTGGACTATTTCTTCAATAAAACACGCAACAACTGTGTCTGCCTCATTTGCAAGGAGACAGTCGCTGTTTTCAAAGAGTTCGATGTGACGCAATATTACCAAACAAGACACGCTAACATGTACGACAACATTACAGGGAAGATACGCAGCGAGAAATTATAGCAATTTAAAGCTAGTTTAATTTCACAGCAGCAGTATTTCGCAAGAGCCCGAGTGTCGAAAGAGAATGCCACAAAGACGAGATTGTTGAAATTATTAATTAAAAAATTTATAAAGCAAATGTGACACACAGAAGGGCTTGCTAAAATTTGTTTAAATATATTGTTCTATGTAAATCAGCCAAGGTAGCCCCCCGCATTTTTACCACACCAAATCTGGCCCCCTTTGCAAAAGGTTTGGACACACCTGTTTAAGTTCTTTCACTTGGTACCAGCTAAATATTATTCAAAAAATAATGATGGTGGAAGAAATAAGCATCTTGAATTTGAAACTGTATGTTATCGGCGATTAGCCTCGCAATGATCTTAATTGTGGTTGTCAGCCCCAAACCCTCTAAATATATATTAAATGCATCTTACCAGATATAAAATGACTACTACATAATCTGTGGTAATCGTTTGGAGCCCAGTTTTCTCGTCGAATTGCAGCAGCCCATCTCGCTCTCTCCTCTCCGGGTCTCTCGGAATCCGGTAGAACTTCAAGTCTCTCCGTCTATCTTCTCTGTTATTGCAACCAACCGCCACACACGCCTTCACCATTTTGATTATTAATGTTAACGAGCAGAAAAACACGCCATAATAGGAGGAATTCGTTAATCCGTAAACACGACGAGTTGACGGACAATATGGCGTGGAGGCGTGGTTGTGACGTCATGTGAGTAGGGTCTATTTTCAAAAACTTCATATATTTTCAAAATCAAAGCTGCTACCGACCTAAAACCAAAACATGCACTTACGTAAGCGGATTTTAAGGGGGGGGCAGCATGGGCAGTTTGAGTTTTGGGGAAACATGTTGATGACCCCGAAACGCAGTGTCAGCAATAACATTAACTTACAAGAATATTTATAATAATAAGTTGACAATTAGCGTTTTTTGTTTCCCACCATTCTTGAGGGAATTCTAAATTAGGCTGCTTAGGCAATACTTTTTGCCAAGATTGTCATCCATTGAATATGGTACGCCCGCCGGTGTCGTGCCAATGTAGTTACCCCAGTCAAAAATGGTATCCCCTGGGCAGAGCCATATGGAGGTAGATTTGTGTCTTTATTATTCAACCCAAAAAAATGTCGCTTTAATTAAAAAAAATGTGTTTGAATGCAAAAATAAATTTGAAATTCAAAAAACTCGCCACCCCCCAAAAAAAATTGCATGTGAAAGCTATTTTTCTTTGATTTTTTTTTTTTTTTTCATGGTGGAAAATAAGTATCTGGTCTATACCAAAAGTTCATCTCAATACTTTGTTATGTACCCTTTGTTGGCAATAATGGAGGCCAAACATTTTCTGTAACTCTTCACAAGCTTTTCACACACTGTTGCTGGTATTTTGGCCCATTCCTCCATGCAGATCTCCTCTAGAACAGTGATGTTTTGGGGCTGTCATTGGGACTTTCAACTCCCTCCTCACCCCATGGCGTCAAAATGATAACAAGAATAGGGAGCAAAAATCCCAGAACCACACAGGGGGACCTAGTGGATGACCTACAGAGAGCTGGGACCACAGTAACTAAGGTTACTATCAGTAAAACAATGCACCGCCAGGGACTCAAATCCTGCACTGCAAGACGTGTCCCCCTGCTGAAGAAAGTACACGTCCAGCCCCGTCTGCGGTTCGCTATAGAGTATTTGGATGATCCAGAAGAGGACTGGGAAAATGTGCTATTGTCAGATGAAACCAAAATAGAACTTTTTGGTAGTAACACAGGTTCTCTTGTTTGGAGGAAAAAGAATACTGAATTGCATCCGAAGAACACCATAATCACTGTGAAGCATGGGGGTGGAAACATCAAGCTTTGGGGCTGTTTTTCTGCAAAGGAACCAGGACGACTGATCTGTGTAAAGGAAAGAATGAATGGGGCCATGTATCGAGAGATTTTGAGTGAAAATCTCCCTCCATCAGCAAGGGCATTGAAGATGAGACGTGGCTGGGTCTTTCAGCATGACAATGATCCCAAACACACAGTCAGGGCAACAAAGGAGTGGCTTCGTAAGAAGCATTTCAAGGCCCTGAAGTGGCCTAGCCAGTCTCCAGGTCTCAACCCCATTGAAAATCTGTGGAGGGAGTTGAAAGTCCATGTTGCCCAACGACAGCCCTAAAACATCACTGCTCTAGAGGAGATCTGCAAGGAGGAATGGGCCAAAATGCCAGCAACAGTGTGTGAAAAGCTTGTGAAGAGTTACAGAAAACGTTTGGCCTCCGTTATTGCCAACAGAAGGTACATAACAAAGTATTGAGATGAACTTTTGGTATTGACCAAATACTTATTTTCCACCATGATTTGGAAATAAATTCTTTAAAAATCAAACAATGTGATTTTCTGTTTTTTTTCCCCCACATTATGTCTCACATGGTTGAGGTTTAACCATGTTGACAATTACAGGCCTCTCTAATATTTTCAAGAGGGAGAACTTGCACAATTAGAGGTTGACTAAATACTTACTTGCCCCACTGTATATGGACTTTTTTCCAACATTGGCCATCGATTAAAGAAAAAAATAAGCTGATAAAAAAGGATTTTGATCAGGCATCTGTGTGGGCAACTTTGGCCGCTGCTGACTGATGGTAAGACTTCGAAATAATCACTTGAGTTAGACTAGAGTAAGTTAACATTCAGTGAGGAAAAACAATACAAGAACTCAATATCTGGTAGATCCCACAAAACTTTAATTCAAGAACTGAGTGCGCCCTAACATCCTCCACATTGCCTTCACTGTTTTCTGCCATCAATTATTAAGCGTTTAGGAAAACAGAATTCAGCTTTTAGAGGACCTGAGTATGGTTTGTAATTACCTTCAATTTTAGATTGGATTGGTTGTCATACTAACTTATTTAGAGCGCTTAAGCCATTTGCGGCGCCATCTGTCAAGTCCTTTATTGCTGACTTTGTACATGTTTGGGGGTTGATCTAAACAGAGGGGGGGTGTAATATGTTACAATTACTCCTTTAAATTTACTTGAGAGTAACTTTTGGAGAAAGATATACTTCCAAGAGTAGTTTTGCCATGCCATACTTTTTGCTTTCACTTGAGTAGATTTGCTAAGAAGAAACACTATTCTTACTCCGCTCTGTCACATGATCTGTTCGAAAAATAATTCTGACCCGTTATGAAAAACTTTGTTGGATTCAGGTTCATTTCATTAATTTCTGTTGTTTGTTGTATTGCTTTTAGGGCTGTCAAACGATTGAGATTTTTAATCGAGTTAATCATAGCTTAAAAATTAATTAATCGTAATTAATCGCAATTCAAACCACATCTAAAATATGCCGTATTTTTCTGGAAATTATTGTTGGAATGGAAAGATAAGACACAAGACGGACATAAACATTCAACATACTGTACATACAGTGCCTTGCAAAAGTATTCGGCCCCCTTGAACCTTGCAACCTTTCGCCACATTTCAGGCTTCAAACATAAAGATATAACATTTTAATTTTTTGTCAAGAATCAACAACAAGTGGGACACAATCGTGAAGTGGAACAAAATTTATTGGATAATTTAAACTTTTGTAACAAATGAAAAACTGAAAAGTGGGGCGTGCAATATTATTCGGCCCCCTTGCGTTAATACTTTGTAGCGCCACTTTTGCTCCAATTACAGCTGCAAGTCGCTTGGGGTATGTTTCTATCAGTTTTGCACATCGAGAGACTGACATTCTTGCCCATTCTTCCTTGCAAAACAGCTCCAGCTCAGTGAGGTTGGATGGAGAGTGTTTGTGAACAGCAGTCTTCAGCTCTTTCCACAGATTCTCCATTGGATTCAGGTCTGGACTTTGACTTGGCCATTCTAACACCTGGATACGTTTATATTTTAACCATTCCATTGTAGATTTGGCTTTATGTTTTGGATCATTGTCTTGTTGGAAGATAAATCTCCGTCCCAGTCTCAGGTCTTGTGCAGATACCAACAGGTTTTCTTCCAGAATGTTCCTGTATTTGTCTGCATCCATCTTCCCGTCAATTTTAACCATCTTCCCTGTCCCTGCTGAAGAAAAGCAGGCCCAAACCATGATGCTGCCACCACCATGTTTGACAGTGGGGATGGTGTGTTCAGGGTGATGAGCTGTGTTGCTTTTACGCCAAACATATCGTTTTGCATTGTGGCCAAAAAGTTCAATTTTGGTTTCATCTGACCAGAGCACCTTCTTCCACATGTTTGGTGTGTCTCCCAGGTGGCTTGTGGCAAACTTTAAACGAGACTTTTTATGGATATCTTTGAGAAATGGCTTTCTTCTTGCCACTCTTCCATAAAGGCCAGATTTGTGCAGTGTACGACTGATTGTTGTCCTATGGACAGACTCTCCCACCTCAGCTGTAGATCTCTGCAGTTCATCCAGAGTGATCATGGGCCTCTTGGCTGCATCTCTGATCAGTTTTCTCCTTGTTTGAGAAGAAAGTTTGGAAGGACGGCCGGGTCTTGGTAGATTTGCAGTGGTCTGATGCTCCTTCCATTTCAATATGATGACTTGCACAGTGCTCCTTGAGATGTTTAAAGCTTGGGAAATCTTTTTGTATCCAAATCCGGCTTTAAACTTCTCCACAACAGTATCTCGGACCTGCCTGGCGTGTTCCTTGGTTTTCATAATGCTCTCTGCACTTTAAACAGAACCCTGAGACTATCACAGAGCAGGTGCATTTATACGGAGACTTGATTACACACAGGTGGATTCTATTTATCATCATCGGTCATTTAGGACAACATTGGATCATTCAGAGATCCTCACTGAACTTCTGGAGTGAGTTTGCTGCACTGAAAGTAAAGGGGCCGAATAATATTGCACGCCCCACTTTTCAGTTTTTTATTTGTTAAAAAAGTTGAAATTATCCAATAAATGTTGTTCCACTTCACGATTGTGTCCCACTTGTTGTTGATTCTTGACAAAAAAATTAAATTTCATATCTTTATGTTTGAAGCCTGAAATGTGGCGAAAGGTTGCAAGATTCAAGGGGGCCGAATACTTTTGCAAGGCACTGTAAGGACTGTATTTGTTTGTTATAACAATAAATCCACAAAATGGCATATTATTAACATTCTTTCTGTTAAAGGGATCCACGGATAGAAAGGCTTGTAGTTCTTAAAAAGATAAATTTGAGTACAAGTTATAATAATTTTCTATTAAAACCCCTCTTGATGTTTTCGTTTTAATAACATTTGTAAAATTTTCAATCAAAAAAATAAACTAGTAGCTCGCCATTGTTGACGTCACATTGGGCTTCCTGCCGTTCTTCCACAGTGTCTTTAACTACGTAAGGTAGTGATTTAAATACACCACAAGGTGTCAATGGCGAGTTTTAAATGAATTAGAGATCTAGCCAAGGTAAAGTCTCAGTAAGTTTTATGTGTATTTTGAATAGGTATGTTGATTGGGAATGCCAGTTCTCTATGGATTGAGCGCTTTTCTTTATGTGAACATTATTTTTTTGAGAGATAGGAATATTATTTTTGTTGTGCTTTCGCTAAATGATACTGTAGCGATTTAACCGTTCCGCCCAAATGCATGATGGGATGTTGGGCAACCATGACTGTCAGTGGTGGCTGCAAATGGTATACAGTATGTTCTGCGTTGTGTTTGATTGACCGTGTTTAGAAAAAGATCGTCTCGTGTGAACGATAGGAATATTATTTTTGTTGTGCTTTCACTTAGTGATGCTGCAGCGACTTAGTTGTCACGCCCAAACGCATGATGGGAAGTTGGGCAACCATGACTATCAGTGGTGACTGCAAATGGCATACAGTATGATCTGCAATGTGTTCAATTAAGCGTGTTAAGAAAAAGATTCATCATTCTTCCCCATGTCGTCCGCCACAACACTTACAGTGTCCTCCATAATTATTGGCACCCCTGGTTAAGATGTGTTTTTTAGCTTCTAATAATTTTTTTCACCGTCCGTGGAAAAAAATAAATAATAAATATTGGTGGAAACGGATGATGCTACACAGGCACTTTATTATGCTTGTTATTAACATTTGTGTGTGTAAATCTGATGTTGGTAGATTGTTTTCTTCTTGGAGATGAAATGCATGTGTGGCCGCTTAGTTTTTTTTTTTTTTACACAGCGTTTTGACAGTTGCCGTCATATTTTCGGAATCAAAACACTGTGTACTGGAACAGCATTCCGGCCCTGAAACTTATACCGGAACTGCATTCTGGCGCTTAATCTTGTACCGGAACTGCTTTCCTGACCGTTCTGGCCCACTTTCACCCCTGCTTGTACTTGAGTAAAATTTTGGGCGACTCCACCAACCTCTGGATATAATATGACACTTGGTCAATTATCACACCAGTTAACTGAAATGCGTGTGTGTGTTTTCCAGTATGTGGGGAGTCTGGACGTGCCACGGCCCAACAGTCGCATGGAAATTGTGGCAGCTATGAGGAGGATTCGGGTAAGGACACAGCATTGTGTCAAACACACACACAATTCACCATACTAATTGTGCGCACAATAGAAAGAGTGCGTTGCTGTCAGTTCAAGTTTGCGCCGACGAGGTGGTGATGCTCACATTGCCGGTACGGCAGAGTGCTACTCGGCTTACTTTATTTGTATGCGCGAAATTGATCAGTTGTCGAAGATAACACCATTTACCATTTACCATGTTGAAAGGCTAAAATGGCTGACTTCACAGGTTCTTTCAGGCATGGCTTTTGTAGGTCCACTCGTAATAAACATAGCCACCAAATTCCACATTTGAATGGGCACTAATTTAAGTTCTATGAGGAAAAAAAATCAACTATTATACTTAGGGTTGTTCCAATCATGTTTTTTTGCTCCCGATCCGATCCCGATCGTTTTAGTTTGAGTATCTGCCGATCCCAATATTTCCCGATCCGATTCCTTTTTTTTTGCTCCCGATTCAATTCCAATCGTTCCTGATAATTTTTCCCGATCATATACATTTTGGCAATGCATTAAGAATAAGTACTGCATTTGTTTATTATGACAATAAATCCTCAAGATGGCATTTACATTATTAACATTCTTTCTGTGAGAGGGATCCACGGATAGAAAGACTGGTAATTCTTAAAGGATAAATGTGACTTTGTTAATTGTGACTAAATATTGCCATCTAGTGTATTTGTTGAGCTTTCAGTAATGATGGGAAGTGCAACCATGACTGTGCGTAGGGGCACCAATTGATATATCTTCTCTGCGATGGGAAAGAACATAGGGTGTTAAGAAAATGATCAACTATTGCCTTTCTCCCCCATATTGCCTCCCACGTTATTTTTAATTGCTGAGAGAGGTATTGTAAGGCTTTAGCCACATAAAAAATGGCTCCAAAGGCTGTCAAAATTCTCTCTACTCATTATACGCTGACTTTTAGCGCTATCTATTGGTAAAACCGCGTCTTTATAGATTGAGCGCGACAATGCGTGAGTGGGTCGTGCAGCGCATGCGTTAATTATTTAACGTTATTAATTTAAAAAAGTGAATTACCGCCGTTAGCGCAATAAATTTGATAGCCCTACTTTAAGCCAAAACTACTCTGGATGAGTGTAAGACATCTTGTCTGTAACGTTAAATACAGTTAGAAAACGATTTAAATAAAAAAAAAAAGTTTTAAAAAGGCATGTCCGATATTTTTTTGCCGATTCCGATACTTTGAAAACGACGTGATCGGACCCGATCTATCGGGACATCTGTAATTATACTGTATTATTGGCAGCTATAACCTGAGTGTATTTATGTTTTTGTATAATTTTTTTGTTATTAGATCATAATTTTACTTATTCCTATTTTTTAAAGAGTAATATTTAAAAAACTACAATAATGATTAATAGTGCTGTCATTAAACACGTTAATGCAAATCCCCTTTGATGCCATTGATTTTTTTTTTTAAAACTTCCAAATAACTATGGCCCTTCCCACCCCCATGTAGTTGGGACTTCAAGACAATGCGCGTGCTCCCTTGGCTGCCAGAGTTGGCCCAGAGAGCCAGAGTGAAATACTGGTTGTCAGGCGAAACTTAATTTGGGGTTTTGATAGCCAAAATGGGGCACGTTGAGGCAGCATGACGAGCGGGACTCCGCCTGGCCGCTTGGCACGACCCATTATGGTCGTTTTTGAGCATGTTTGGATGAAAATACTACTATTAACCTTCTGGCACATTGTGAAGCTTTCGTGGCTGCCTGAGAAGCACTATATGCAGGCACAACCGCGGGGAGGATCGGGGTGAAAACGTAACTTTGGCATTTTTAGCCCAAATGTGGCACTCTGAGGCGGATTGTCCATTTATTTTGAATGAACCAGTGGAATGAATGAAGTTTTTGAGCACCACGAGAACCTCCAGGCACTTTGCGCTGCTGCCGCTTGAAGCTCAATTTTTGGGGCAAAAGGACTATGAAGATCGGGTTAAATCCCCGTTCTCAGGCGAAACGTGACTTTGGATTTTTCGCCCAAAATGTGGCACTCAGAAGCAGATTGATTAGGGCAAACCCCCCTGATATGCACATATAAACTGTAAAAATGCTTTAGAAGACAGGCCTTTTGGCGAGTTCAATCATTTTTTAAATAATTTTATTTCATGAATAATATTAAAGCAATGTTAACAAATTATATATATATTTTTTTCATTTCATTTTTATATTCTATATCTTTATTTTATATATTTTACATTTATGTAAACATATACTAGTATATATATATACTGCGTGTATGTATGTATATGTATATATAAATATATATATATATATATACAGTATATAACTGCCGACATAAATACAGGATATATAAAATAAATATATATAAAATAAAATACAAGTGTTTATTACGGAGCCCCTAAAGGGACATCGACAGAAATAAAATTAATTTAAGCTTTTTGGTAAACATTAGCATTATATAGCATTTAAGCTAGTAGACTTTTACTATACAATTTAGCTAATTGTTGCAACTGGCTAACTTTCATAGCAAAAGTCCGCTAGCTTAAATGCTATATAATGTTATTGTTTATAACAACTTTTGCTAACTTGCATAGCAAAAGTCCAGTAGCTTAAGTGTTATAATGCTAATGTTTACAACTGTTGGCTAACTTGCATAGCAAAAGTCCGCTAGCTTAATAATGCTAATGTTTACAACAATTGGCTAATTTGGATAGCAAAATTCCGCTATCTTAAATGCTATATAATGCTAATAGTTACAACAATTGGCTAACTTGTATGGCAAAAGTCTGCTAGCTTAAATGCTATATAATGCTAACGTTTACAACAATTGGCTAACTTGCAAAGCAAAAGTCTGCTAGCTTAAATGCTATTTAATGCTAATGTTTACAACAACTGGCTAACTTAAATAGCAAAAGTCTGCTATCTTAATAATGCTAATCTTTACAAGAATTGTCTAATTTGCATAGAAAAAGTCCACTAGCTTAAATGCTATATAATGCTAAAATTTACAACAATTGGCTAACTTGCATAGCAGAAGTCCGCTATTTTAAATGCCATATAATGCTAATGTTTACAATAGCTGGCTAATTTGAATAGCAAAAGTCCGCTAACTTAAACGCTATAAAACGCTTTTTTTTTTTCTCAATAATCTTAACAAATTGTTCAAACACACATTCCCACCAAAATGGCAAAATTTCCCTCTAAACTTGATTACAAATGCATAAAAAAAAAAAAAAAAACATTAGCTCAAGCAAAAACCTACTTTATGTTGGTCTTAACAGGGAGTGGCTGGATTCAGCCATGTTAAATGAGTTACGTTATATTCACTGTTGCCACTAGAGTGCCGTGAATCCACCCAAATCATTAAATGCAAACACTTTCAAAACAAGTTAGCAAGTTAGCCAATTGTTCTTTTGTTGTACTTAGATCCTCATTGTTTTTTTTTTGCAATGCTTTAAATGTTTCGAATCCGAATACTGTTTTTACTAGCTGACAGATTAATCGACTACGAAAATAATCGATAGCTGCATCCCTACACGAGGTTAACACAGGCTGCAGTTACGCTATAGGCTGGAGGGGGAAGTCGTGAGTAAATACAATGGCGAACTCCATATAGCACCTTTAACTGTGGACTGAATGCGAATAATCACGATTATTCGCTTGACAGCTCTTAGGAACAATATTTAAAAAGTAATGATATTATTATATCTGAGAACTGGCATCCATATATGTGGACACTTGTGCTGAATGGCCTGATTTCATGTGTCTTTTCAGGCATAACTTTTTGAAAAATGATCATTCATTGTTTCAGAGCACCTTATACATAGCTCTTTAAAAAAAAAACCTTTTATTTTCCACCATCAAAAGCGTTTTACCAACATCCCGGAATTGTTTTCCCTTTCTGCGCCCACTCCCCCTCCCCCGCACCCCAGAGACGGTGCACGCAGCTGCACGAGACGTCGACGGCGTAATCTAAGTGAGCCTCGCGAGGCTCCGACACGACACTGCTCTTAAGCATGGCTGAATGAGCCCGCGCCAATTGTGCCATTACATTTCACAGAGATGGCGCCAAGGCCAAAATGTGCATTTTTCTCCTCTGAATCATGCATGATCACAATTTTTGGGAGGGATCCTCAAGATTCTTTTGAGGGCAAGGCGTCAAGCGACATGTTTGACTCGTCCAAGGGCTGCCGTTTTCTAAAATGATGACACCTCGAGTGCCAGCGGTTTTAGATTGTATTTCAAAGGGCGATTGTATATTCTGTCTGTCTGCAAGCTTGGAATTGACATTCAAGCAGCTTTAGGAACTCCTAGTTACGAACCAGTTCCGTTCCTACGCTGGTGACGTAACCCAAATTTCCGTGTAAGTCGGATTTCACCTGAAGGAATCTGACCTTTCAGCAAGATTGCCGGAATCACGTCAGCCAAACTGCCGGATCCGCGCTGGCGCAGATCCAACAACCCGGGCCGGCGAGATTCCGACAACCCGGCCAAAAAGCCAAACTCTGCACGTTCACCTTAGTCTTAACCCCTTGTACCGACTCCATTTTGAAAGCTGGAAAAAGGCTTTGAAGCACAAATTGACAATTTATTCTGAGTCGACAGCAATCATACAGCACAGAGGGACCCAGGCGAGGATCCAAGGTCACCATATCACAAGTCAACAAAAGGTTCCCGAGAAAAAAAATGACAACGATTAGTTAAAGTGCCTATGACAGCAAAAAGCATGTTTTTTTCATATTTTCAGCTGTATTTTATGCTCCTGGATGAAATATGAAATGGACCACTTGGATATGTGTGGGCACTTATTTAGTAATTTGAATGCCGCGCCATGAAAATGAGTGACTTCGGGCTCCAGTCTTGAGTTGAGAAAGAGGGCGCTGTGACGTGTATGGTGTACGGCTGCAGAAAAATCTTGCTGTACGAGGGAGAGGCGTGTGAGCCTTTTGGGGTTTCAAAAGGTTCCTGTTCACCGGTGGATATTGGCCAAAACAAGCCCTACTACTGTGGGACCATTGGACTTACGAGGAAGTGAGTAAACATGTTTTATATTATGTCAAATACTGGAACCATTTTAATACGTAGGTGGGTTGCAGTTATGTAACGGCGTTATTTATAATGGCGTTATTCCCAACACTGCTCGTGGAGCAGGCTGTGGGCAGAAGGGTGTGCTTGGGCGTAGTTTAGGATTATTGTCTGTATTGTCTGTCTGCGAAATGACAGACTTGCCGCCATCTTAAAGCAGTAGACGTCTCTTGAAGGCTCTGTTGTAGCAAACCCAATTACTTTTTATCGAAAATATCCCTAAATCGGCAAAATCTTGACTTGAATCTATATTTAAATGATGAAACAGTTTTAAAACTTTGACATGGCGAAAGTAGACAGATGGGAAATTATGGAATAACAGGAACAATTTTAACAACTTTAACGGTTGATTCACAACATTAAATCAATTTTTTGATACGGAGTGGGGACTTGAGTATTTTAATTATTGTTTTTA
The DNA here is from genome assembly GCF_030265065.1 of Corythoichthys intestinalis. Taxonomy (NCBI): domain Eukaryota; kingdom Metazoa; phylum Chordata; class Actinopteri; order Syngnathiformes; family Syngnathidae; genus Corythoichthys; species Corythoichthys intestinalis. The sequence continues at coordinate 4,281,780 of NC_080411.1, forward strand.
ACTGTTAACTTGATACTAAAATAGTTTGGTTTAGCCTGAGAGGATTTTTGAACAATTTTGGAACTAGTGTACAAAACATTAAAAGTGTGGTGGGGTGCATCAATAATCGATTTATAATCGAAACGGAGCCTCTGAATCGTAATCGAATCGCAAAGATTCCTAGCTCTACAGACTATGCCATTTCTGTTTGTTATTTATAATGTTTTGTGTTTGTCACTGAATAAACAGGTCAGTTTTTTGTTACCAACCGTTGTGTGTTATTCAAACTCACCTAATTCAGCTGGCTAGTTGTTATCAAGAGTACTAAAACTCTTTTCAACATGAGTCTGACAACTAAGTAAGGAGGCTAAATAACTTTAAACTTTAACACATGCTCAGATAGGCCGGTATCGGTATCGGATCGGAAGTGCAAAACAATATCGGTATCGGATCGGAAGTGCAAAAACCTGGATCGGGACATCCCTAATTTCTACAGAGAAAAACGTTTTAATTTCCTCATTTTGAGGTGTGCTGTAACTCAATGTTACAAAACTTGCTATTAAATCCTGCAATAGAGTAAGTCTCAGGCTGCCAACTCTTCCCTCCCCCTTTTTTTCCCTTAATCTCTTGATTGTGATTGGTCAACGTAGCCGTGCACCTGCCGTTCCCACGGCGAAATACAATGTCTAGAACCCCCCGCCGATCCTTTTAGACGCGTGTGAGGCTGCTCTTTATTGTGGCCCACTCGGCCGCTTTTCTCCAAGAGGATTTTTTGTTTCAGTTTGCCTAGCGGTGTAGAAAGTGCCTTTGAATGCCTCGTGCTGGTTAGTGTCTACTTTTCATAGAGTTGGGGCAGAAAATGAAGCGGAAGAACACAAATGGAAAACCCTCCCCTTCCCCTTACTCCTTTCCCACCAAAATAGCACACCTCCATTTAGCCTATCTATGGCTATGTGGACAGGAATAGATCCGAGGCTGAGGGCCAAACGGGCGCTCTCCTTTTGAATTCTGATCGGCCCTAATGGGACTTTTTTTTTGGGCTTCTTTGCTCACTGCCAACAATATCCTAGGGAATTTCACTCTTTTTTTACCCTTCGGTCCATGTGGATCACCTTTTGTTGAGAGCACATGCAGGCTGCAGCATTGCGGCAGCAGAGTGGAGGGTTGTCCAAAGGAGGTTAAAAAAGGGACGGACTCCATTAGAGACAATATTGACTCAAGAACACATGTACAAGCTTTTTGTCACTGAACCTATCGGATATGCAGTAAGTCCAGTGCTTAGTTTGTAAATCATAAGGTGCCGGAACGCAAAGTACATATGACAGCACAGGGATGACGAGACGGGCACAGGTCCCGGAACATACGCAGAAAATTGTGCTGAAAACAACACGCAAATGGCCACTTGCCATGCTGTGGGACTTACAAGCCTCAATTTCAGATAATATCCATGGTTTAAATTAGGGTTGTTCCGATCATGTTTTTTTGCTCCCGATCCGATCCCGATCGTTTCAGTTTGAGTATCTGCCGATCCCGATATTTCCCGATCCGATTGCTTTTTTTTTACCATTTCATAGTTATTCCACCCAAAACAATGCATCAGGGCGCGTGTCAAGTTCAAAAATAGATCCTTAGGTAGACATTGTAAAATTACCCAAAAATAAGGAGAGAAGACACTCAGTTTTCTTGGCCAAGGAGAGCAATGTGACTCGTGAGTCACCAAAATTGATCTAAAGGAAAAATCCTCCTTGGTATTTTATTTAGGGGTTTTCCCTAAACAAGATGGAAGCCGCCCCGAGGGAAGGGGAAAGCAAGCTGGCGACACCCATGTGGTTTTCGATTGGATATGTGTGTGCATGTAGGTGGAACTAAGTGAATACAACGTGTGGAAGCAAGAGCTTATGTAAACAAACATGTAAACAGTCAAAATGACCCAGACACTTCAGTTATGCAACGCTGCGGCCATGGAAGATGTCCTCGGATGGAAAATTGTCCTCGGAGGTCTAGACGAAAGTCCAGACGCCAGGTGCTGAGGATGCCTCGGAAGGTCTAGTTACGCAATGGTGCGGCCATGAAGCAAAACAGTTGTCACCACGACCCTCTTTTACTCTAGGGCTGCAGCTATCGAATATTTTAGTAATCGAGTAATCGACTGAAAATTCTATCGATTAATCGAGTAATCGGATAAAACAAATATATTTTTAGGTGAAGAGCAATTATAGATATACATGAGAAAACAAGACATTTTATCATTTTCAGTCAATCAATGTCTTTATTTTTGATGTATATTGTTGAAAACAGCCAACAATTGCATCTCAGATGTAACTAGAATTTTAAAAAATGACTAATTCACTGCTTTCACTCAAAAAACCTTTAGATCTTATTTTTAAAAAGTATATATATATATATATATATATATATATATATATATATATATATAAACACACCTAAAATGCCTTTACGCTTGATAACACACATCACTTAAAAGTTAGGATTTTTTCCTACGTTTTTCAATTAAATTTCTATTTGTGTCAAGCCATTTTTAAGTTCTAGTTAAGTTTTAAGTTAGTCTAAACTGTAAGTCCTGATAGGATTTTGAGTTTTTGCACTGTTCAAAATAAATGTATGATACAGGCTGTATTGGAGCACATCAGGGACTAGTGCTACTTGGTGTTTTATCCAGCAATGATTACTGAGCTAAAATTGATAGTTAGCATTATTGAGTTTTTATTTGACACGCTCATCACTCCACAACGCTATGTTATGTTATAGCCTGTATGTAAGACACGTTAGCCACGCATCGAAAGCGGTCTTAATTAATTGAAACCTAGCCCTCCGCAGTGCTAACGTAAGGTGAGCTAGTAGTGACAGTAACGTTAATCTTATACAGTATATTAGCGTTTAGCGCTCTTTATTAGCGCTTAGCGCTCTACTGCTTTAAGATGGCGGCTGTTTGCTAACGCTGCCCAGACGCGGCCTAGTCTGTCATTGCGCATCTAGTTCAACATACATGTGATCTCTATGAGACTCACTGGACGCCACCTGCAACTAACGTAGCATGAGCGGGCTAGTATTTAGCAACGTCGGCGTCGTTTGTAGCGGTTGTCGGCTGCAGTAAGTTTTTTTTTTTTTTGCTTCTTCCTCTACGCATGTGACATCAGCGCGTTGTCCCGCATTAAAAGTAGTCCGAGCAAAACGTGATGCTTAGAGCTGTCAAAATAAAACAATTACTCGAGGTGAATAAAATTACTCGGATCAGTTTTTAAACTCGAGTTACTCGAGTTGCTCGAGTATTCGTTTCAGCTCTATTTTACTCTTTGTAACACTTAAGCATTATACTACAATCTGGTATAGCAAGCAATAATCATTTACTGGTTATATACGTAAGAAAAATATGGCAATATGTATTATTTATGGTATATACGAGCACAAGCAAATATTCAATCAACCAACCAAGCAAACCCCGATAATTATCTCAACAGCGCGCCCACTTATCTTAAAAATTCTGGTTGTGACATCACAACCAGAATTGATGAACATGTCTAGCTTTCTAGCGGTGTGCTAGATAGTACATGTTGACAGAATGACAAAATGTTCACTGGGCAACAAGAGAATAGCGCGCTGATGGATAGCATGCTAGCTAGGGGTGTAACGGTACACAAAAATCTCGGTTCGGTACGTACCTCGGTTTTGAGTAGGGTTGTTCCGATCATGTTTTTTTGCTCCCGATTCAATTCCAATCATTCCCGATAATTTTTCCCGATCATATACATTTTGGCAATGCATTAAGAAAAAAATGAATAAAACTCGGACGAATATCTACATTCAACATGAAGTACATAAGTACTGTATTTGTCTATTATGACAATAAATCCTCAAGATGGCATTTACATTATTAACATTCTGTCTGTGAGAGGGATCCACGGATAGAAAAATTGTGACTTTGTATATTGTGACTAAATATTGCCATCTAGTGTATTTGTTGAGCTTTCAGTAAATGATACTGTAGCCATGCCCAAATGCATGATGGGAATTTCAACCATGACTGTGCGTAGTGCTACCAATTGATATATCTTCTCTGCGTTGGGAAATAACCTAGGGTGTTAAGAAAAGGATCAATTACTACCTTGCTTCCCCACATTGCTTCCCACGATATTTCTAATCATAGGGAGAGGGATTGTAAGGCTTTAACCAACTAAAGAAAGGCTCCAAAGGCTGCCAAAATTTGCTCTACTCATTTTACGCTGCCTTTTATCTCTCTATATAGGTAAAACGGCGCCATTACAGATTGAGCGTGACAATGCGTGAGTGGGTCGTGCAGCACATGCGGTAATTGCGTTAATTATTTTAACGTGATAAATTTAAAAAATATATTAATTACCGCCGTTATTGGGATAAATTTGATAACCCTAGCTTAAGCCCAAACTAAAGACTCTGGATGAGTGTAACATATTATGTCTGTAACGTTAAATACAATTAGAAAACGATTTAATTAAAAAATATATATATTAAAAAGAGTGCAGCTTCAGTCTATTTAGTCTTGACTGAATAATGGCAACATAGTGAAACGTGCATTTGGAGGCTGTGCAAACAGACAGAAGAAATGGGCCAGTGAGTTTCCACAAATTCCCTATGGAGAAGGAGGAACAATACAAACTAGGGTTGTTCCGATCATGTTTTTTTGCTCCCGATCCGATCCCGATTGTTTTAGTTTGAGTATCTGCCGATCCCGATATTTCCCGATCCGATTGCTTTTTTTTGCTCCCGATTCAATTCCAATCATTCCCGATAATTTTTCTCGATCATATACATTTTGGCAATGCATTAAGAAAAAAATGAATAAAACTCGGACGAATATATACATTCAACATACAGTACATAAGTACTGTATTTGTGTATTTGATGGCATTTACATTATTAACATTCTTTCTGTGAGAGGGATCCACGGATAGAAAGACTTGTAATTCTTAAAGGATAAATGTGACTTTGTATTGTGACTAAATATTGCCATCAAGTGAATTTTTTGAGCTTTCAGTAAATGATACTGTAGCCATTTAACTGTTCTGCCCAAATTCATGACGGGAAGTGCAACCATGACTGTGCGTAGTGGTACCAATTGATATATGTTCTCTGCGTTGGGAAATAACATCGGGTGTTAAGAAAATGGTCAACTACTGCCTTTCTTCCCCACATTGCTTCCCACGATATTTCTAATTGTTGAGGGATGGATTGTAAAGCTTTAGCCAATTAAAAAAAGGCTCCGAAGACTGCCAAAATTCACTCTACTCATTTTACGCTGCCTTTTAGCTCTATAAAGAGGTAAAACGGCGCCATTACAGATTGAACGCGACAATGCGTGAGTGGGTCGTGCAGCGCATGCGTTAATTGCGTTAAATATTTTAACGTGATAAATTTAAAAAATATATTAATTACCGCCGTTAACAGGATAATTTTGATAACCCTACCTTAAGCATAAACTAAAGAATCTGGATGAGTGCAACATATTATGTCTGTAACGTTAAATACAATTAGAAAACGATTTAATTAGGGGGAAATTTTTTTTTTTAAAAAGGCATGTCCAATATTTTTTTGCCGATTCCGATACTTTGAAAATGACGTGATCGGGACATCTCTAATACAAACTGTGGATACCTGCTGCTAGCTACGACATAAACACACCTGTGGAAAAAATATCACTCCGCTCTTCAGCCTGTTAACTACAGAGCTGCTGGATTACAAATGTTGCTGTTCATACTACATCGACTCCATTCCCCCATTGTGTGAACAGATGCAACACAGTTGGTGGTGTGTGTCATTGACAATGTAGGACAGTGACCACACCGCGTTTGACAATCCTGTCAACAAGACACCTTATGATATCCCAGCATGCGGTATATCCTAAAAAAACAAGCAGGTTGGGAGAGACATGAGGCGACAGATCGTTGGGGGTGTCCGGCTTAGGCAGAGTTTGACTTTTGGAGTAGGGGGGGGGCACAACATGTTGATGACCCGGAAATGCAGTGTCAGCAATAAAATTAAACTTTATAGAATATTTATTATAAGTTGACAATGAGTGTTTTTTTGTTTCCCATCATTCTTGAGGGAAATTCTAAATCAGGCTGCTTAGGCAATACTTTTTGCCAAGATCGTCATCCATTAAATATGGTATGCCGGCCAGTGTCGTGCCAATGTAGTTACCCCAGTCAAAAATTGTATCCCCTGGGCGGAGCAATATGGAGGTAGATTGGTGTTTTTATTATTCAATCAAAAAAAAAAGTTGCGTCAATAAAAAAAAAAAAAAGTTGCTTCAATCAAAAAATATATATTTCAACCCCAAAAAAAAAGTGTTTGAATGCAAAAATACATTTAAAACGCAAAAAACTCAAAAAATGCATGTGAAAGCTCTTTTTCTTAGATTTTTTTTTTGGGGGTGGGATTGAATAAGTCAAGTTTTTTTTTTTTTTGATTGAAGTAATTTTGATTTGTGTTTGGGCCACATCTTGGCTATTATTCAATCAAAAAATAAAAAACTGCTTAAAAAAACATTTTCAAAAAGAAAAATCAATCCAAAAAAAAAGAACAATTTCAATCATGGAAAAAGCTTTTGAATGCGAAAAAATATTTGAGATTGAAAATTTTGCATTTGAACACTTAATTTTTCATTGAAAAAGTTTTCTTTGATTGAAGCAATCCTTTTTTTGTTCGGGCCATATTACGGGTAGGACATTTATGTCTAAATCATTTAATCCCCAAAAAGTTGCTTCAATCAAAAAAAACAAAGACAAAAAAAAAACAGGTATAATATATATGTATAGATTTTTTTTTTCAATCAAAGAAAAAAAATAATTGAAAAATAATATTGCCCTCCCCTAATTTTTTTTTTTTGGGGGGGTGGGGGGGATTATATGCAAAGCAAATGACCGTCTACGTTGCTTGTCACATGATCTGTTCGAAAATATAAAATTATTATTTTTTGTCCATTTCATTTATTTTTGTTGCCGTTTTATTGCTTTACAACTTTTATATACATATATATAGGAAAGTATTTACATGCAATGACACTATTCGCCCACCAAGGGGGGCCTGGCCCCCCTGCCCCCCTCTTAAAATCCGCTTATGGTGTCCGGGTCACTACTTTTTGTTCTGTTTGCACTCAAACATCGGATATGCGTTTTTGTTGGGGGCTTCCCATAATGGTGCTCATTGTTTTCACTGCCGCTGGCTTTAATGGCAGATGTACACGGGCATATTGGCTGACCTATATGTGTAGGGGATCGGCTTGAAGTGTTAAGTACCCTTTTGTCTCCCTGACACACAAGAACGGAACCCGACATCAATGCTTTTGTGGGACTTGACGTGTGTGTTTTTCAACCTTTAATTGCATCTCAGACATATCAAGAAGAACGAAGTGTTGTCAATCACCATTTAAAAAAAGTGAAAATAATATGAATCGGACGATATGGAGGAATGAATCCTGATATACATACATATAAATTAGGAGTGTAACTGTATTTTTATTCGTCCCGTACAGTTACAGTACGAGCATCATGGTTCGGTGCACGCAGTTCGATGACTAATACCGTGAGTTTAAAGGAAAAAAACATGTCGTATTTAGTCCTCCTTTACTCCAGGGGGCAGTAAAGTTGTTGCACCTAAATCTGATCTGCTTGTTGCCGTCGGCGTAGGGGTTGGTGTAGGACAGTGCTTCTCAATTATTTTCTGTTAGCCCCCCCCCAGGAAGACATAAACGTTTCGCCCCCCCAACTCTCTGCTGCCTCTGTAAATTGTAGTATTTGTCTATAAAATTATTATTATTCTACACCTCTGTATATCAGTGTATCATTTTTAATATCAAAGAAAAAATGTAGATCAACTTACAATAAAGTACAACTTTGTTAACATTGTTTTGTTTGTAACAGAAAAGGCTTAAAGTGCATCACTTTGCCTGAATTAAAACAGAAAAAGTCACATCTGAACTATAGAAATACACATACAGTTGTGGTCAAAAGTTGACATACACTTGTGAAGAACATAATGTCATGGCTCTCTTGAGTTTCCAGTTAATTCTACAACTCTGATTTTTCTCTGATAGAGTGATTGGAACAGATACTTCTTTGTCACAAAAAACATTCATGAAGTTTGGTTCTTTTATGACTTTATTATGGATGAACAGAAAAAAGTGATCAAATCTGCTGGGTCAAAAATATACATACAGCAGCGCTAATATTTGGTAACATGTCCCTTGGCCATTTTCACTTCAATTAGGCACTTTTGGTAGCCATCCACAAGCTTCTGGCAAGCTTCTGGTTGAATCTTTGACCACTCCTCTTGACAGAATTGGTGCACTTCAGTTAAATTTGATGGCACACAATGAAAAAGGTCGCCAAAAACAAAACACACATTTTCCTTTCGAATTCAAAATACAAACTAACTAAAATCTTACAAAGACGAATGTTAGCCTAGTCTTACAGTTGTGGTCAAAAGTTTACATACACTTGTGAAGAACATAATGTCATGGCTCTCTTGAGTTTCCAGTTATTTCTACAACTCTGATAGAGTGGTTGGAACAGATACTTCTTTGTCACAAAAAACATTCATGAAGTTTGTTTCTTTTATGACTTTATTATGGGTGAACAGAAAAAAGTGATCAAATCTGCTGGGTCAAAAATATACATACGGCAGCGCTAATATTTGGTAACATGGCACTTTTGGTAGCCATCCACAAGCTTCTGGCAAGCTTCTGGTCGAATCTTTGACCACTCCTCTTGACAGAACTGGTGCAGTTCAGTTAAATTTGATGGCTTTCTGACATGGACTTGTTTCTTTAGCGTTGTCCACAAGTTCAAGTCAGGACTTTGGGAAGGCCATTCGAAAACCTTAATTCTAGCCTGATTTAGCCATTCCATTACCACTTTTGATGTGTGTTTGGAGTCATTGTCCTGTTGGAACACCCAACTGCGCCCAAGACCCAATCTTCGGGCTGATGACGTTAGGTTATCTTGAAGAATTTGAAGGTAATCCTCCTTCTTCATTATCCCATCTACTCTCTGTAAAGCACCAGTTCCATTGGTAGCAAAACAGCCCCACAGCATAATACTACCACCACTGTGCTTGACGGTAGGCATGGTGTACTTGGGGTTAAAGGCCTCACCTTTTCTCCTCCAAACATATTGCTGGGCATTGTGGCCAAACAGATCGATTTTTGTTTCGTCTGACCACAGAACTTTCCTCCAGAAGGTCTTATCTTTGTCCATGTGATCAGCAGCAAACTTCAGTCGAGCCTTAAGGTGCCGCTTTTGTAGTAAGGGCTTCCTTCTTGCACGGCAGCCTCTCAGTCCATGGAGATGCAAAACACGCTTGACTGTGGACACTGACACCTGTGTTCCAGCAGCTTCTAATTCTTGGCAGATCTGCTTTTTGGTAATTCTCGGTCGAATCTTCACCCTCCTGACCAGTTTTCTCTCAGCAGCAGGTGATAGCTTGCGTTTTCTTCCTGATCGTGGCAGTGACAAAACAGTGCCATGAACTTTATACTTAGAAACAATTGTTTGCACTGTTGCTCTTGGGACCTGCAGCTGCTTTGAAATGGCTCCAAGTGACTTTCCTGACTTGTTCAAGTCAATGATTTGCTTTTTCAGATCCATGTATGTATATTTTTGACCCAGCAGATTTGATCACTTTTTCTGTTAACCCATAATAAAGTCATAAAAGAACCAAACTTCATGAATGTTTTTTGTGACAAAGAAGTATCTGTTCCAATCACTCTATCGGAGAAAAATATAATAAAACTCCACTTAATGTTTTCGTTTTAATAAAATTTGTACAATTTTCAATCAAAAAATAAACTAGTAGGTCGCCATTGTTGATATCAATAATTTTCAGTTGCACCCAAGCGCCAGCAGAGGACGACAAAACTCCAAAAAACATAAGTAACAAGTGCACATGACCCTTCGCTGTCATTTTAATCCGTTTGAGCGGGGCATGTGCATTAATTGCGTCAAATATTTTAACGTGATTAATCAAAAAATTAATTACCGCCCGTTAACGCAATATTTTTGACAGCCCTAATTTTTTCATTTATGAATTTTGCACTTTAGTAAGAACAGCTTTTTAGTTTAAGCCAATAGAACATGACCCCCATACCGAGGTACGTACCGAACCGTGACTTGTCAGCGGTCGGTGAAAGAATTGTGAAAAAAAAAAAAAATCAGTGGCCTTCATTGCAGCCCTAAAAGCAGCGCACTGACAGCCGGTCTTCTCTCACATGGATGGGCAAGCAGGTGCCGAACGGCCGCCGCTTCCACTCGCAGCATCATGTCTCACGCATACATAGACGCTCTTATCGTCAGCCCCCAGGGCTGTGTCGTGCCACCGTTACCCGACTGCAGCTGATACAAAAGCTTTCTTCTCAAATCAGTCGAGCTGCTAGAGCCTCAAGGCAAGAGTTTCATCATCGCAACATTCTTGCGCTGTTGCTCGCCGTCTATGATACAACAAACGAGTAAAAACTAGAACTTAAAGGGAGTTAAAGACCTGGAAAATTTGCATGCATGACCAGTAGTTCTCAATGTTATTTTGGAAAAAATTGTTGAGGTCATTCACTAAGTCTTCTTTTTTATAATTTTTTGCTTTGGACAATTAGGCATGTGCCAGTATGAGATTTTGACAGTACGATAACCGTGAGCAAAAATACCGCGTTTTCACGGGATCACGGTATTGCAATTACAGCTCCAAAATGTGTTGAGCGGTATGGGTTTAAAAAAAAAAAAAAATTTCCGGGATTTTTTTATTTTTCAGAAAATATTCGCTTATTGGAACATGAGTATAATGTTAAAATAAATAAGTAAACAATTTAAATAAAATTAAAATAAATAAAACTTAGACTAACCACAGCCCAGGTTGCTCAAGATTACAGCAAGAACAAAATGAATTGCTATAAAAAAGTAAAAACACTTCTAAATAAAATAGAAAAATATTTACTGTATTATTTATATTTACTGTATGACTCTAGTCTACATGTCATGCCTTTGTGTTAAAAAGACAAAGAATTCGTAAGTTGAAAATGGAAAAGTTAGTTAAAATGTAAATATTGATGTGTAAAGGTTTCATCTAAAAAACACTGGGAGTGAGACCTCTCAACCAGCGAACGTGCATTTGTGCTTAGGGCAGAATCTTCTGTCGCGATTAATGATCTTTGATGCTATCCTTTTTTCCTTCATTTAAGCCTGGTTCTTAGGGGCCGTGAGATTTATAACCTCAACGAAGTTTCTTTCCCAGCTACAGTTGTGGTCAAAAGTTTACATACACTTGTGAAGAACATAATGTCATGGCTCTCTTGAGTTTCCAGTTATTTCTACAACTCTGATTTTTCTCCGATAGAGTGATTGGAACAGATACTTCTTTGTCACAAAAAACATTCATGAAGTTTGGTTCTTTTATGACTTCATTATGGGTGAACAGGAAAAACTGATCAAATCTGCTGGGTCAAAAATATACATACATGGATCTGAAAAAGCGAATCATTGACTTGAACAAGTCAGGAAAGTCACTTGGAGCCATTTCAAAGCAGCTGCAGGTCCCAAGAGCAACAGTGCAAACAATTGTTTGTAAGTGGCACTGTTTTGTCACTGCCACGATCAGGAAGAAAACGCAAGCTATCACCTGCTGCTGAGAGAAAATTGGTCAGTAGGGTGAAGATTCAACCGAGAATCACCAAAAAGCAGATCTGCCAAGAATTAGAAGCTGCTGGAACACAGGTGTCAGTGTCCACAGTCAAGCGTGCTTTCCATCTCCATGGACTGAGAGGCTGCCGTGCAAGATGGAAGCCCTTGCTCCAAAAGCGGCACCTTAAGGCTCGACTGAAGTTTGCTGCTGATCACATGGACAAAGATAAGACCTTCTGGAGGAAAGTTCTGTGGTCAGACGAAACAAAAATCGAGCTGTTTGGCCACAATGCCCAGCAATAGGTTTGGAGGAGAAAAGGTGAGGCCTTTAACCCCAAGTACACCATGCCTACCGTCAAGCACGGTGGTGGTAGTATTATGCTGTGGGGCTGTTTTGCTGCCAATGGAACTGGTGCTTTACAGAGAGTAAATGGGATAATGAAGAAGGAGGATTACCTTCAAATTCTTCAAGATAACCTAACGTCATCAGCCCGAAGATTGGGTCTTGGGTGCAGTTGGGTGTTCCAACAGGACAGTGACCCCAAACACACATCAAAAGTGGTAATGGAATGGCTAAATCAGGCTAGAATTAAGGTTTTCGAATGGCCTTCCCAAAACCCCACTGAGAACTTGTGGACAATGCTGAAGAAACAAGTCCATGTCAGAAAGCCATCAAATTTAACTGAACTGCGCCAATTCTGTCAAGAGGAGTGGTCAAAGATTCAACCAGAAGCTTGAAGCTACCAAAAGCGCCTAATTGAAGTGAAAATGGCCAAGGGACATGTTACCAAATATTAGCGCTGCTGTATGTATATTTTTGACCCAGCAGATTTGATCACTTTTTTCTGTTCACCCATAAAAAAGTCATAAAAGAACCAAACTTCATGAATGTTTTTTGTGACAAAGAAGTATCTGTTCCAATCACTCTATCAGAGAAAAATCAGAGTTGTAGAAATAACTGGAAACTCAAGAAAGCCATGACATTATGTTCTTCACAAGTGTATGTAAACTTTTGACAACAACTGTAAGACTAGGCTAACATTTGTCTTTGTAAGTTTTTAATTAGTTTGTATTTTGAATTCGAAAGGAAAATGTGTGTTTTGTTTTTGGCGACCTTTTTCATGGTGTTCATGGATATGATGACTTCCTCCCATTCTGTTGTGTTTATGCTAATGAAGCTCCTCACACGTGTAAAATACTATTGCACAACGTTTTAAATGTATTCATTTTGTATATTTCATTTACCATGATTTGAGACTTCCATGTATTCAAGAAAAGTTCTTTTTTGGTTCGCCGGCTGTCTAGCAAAATAGCGTCGCTGACACACACAACAACCGGAGAGGGAGGGGGGAGCGCTGCCGCTCCAAGACCGTTCTGGCTGAATTTTTGAGACATGTAAAATAGCGAAAACCGTACTACGGTATGACGGAAATTTTTGGTGGTTTTGAAACTGTTACCTTTTCATTAGTGATGCACGATAATACATTTTTCAACCGATATCGATAACCGATAATTTCCTGCCCCTTCCATCCGATAACCGATAATGTCACGCTGATAATTCTATTCAAATATGTATGTAAAATTTTTAAAGTATACAAAGATCAAATGTTACTGTGCAAAAACGTAATTTAGTGCTATTTTTTTCCACATCATCTGTGAACAAGTAAATTCCAACATCTAAACAATAGCAATGACATTGTGTAATGGTAAGCTTTTGGCAACAATTACTTAGAGAGTAAACACCCAAGTTTCACAAAAATGCCTTTAAAAGTAAGCCATTCCTAACATATATCACATTACTACACTGCAAAAACACCTCCTTAAAACTAGCAGAATAGGACAAAACCTGTTGATTGCGCACATTTGGAGGCTAAATCAAGTATATAATTATCGGATTGCATTATCGGTTGAATTTCGTTTTATCTGGATTATCTGTGTGACGTCATAATTGCCATTATCGGCCGATAATTATCGGTGACCGATATTATCGTGCATCTCTACTTTTTATACCACGGTAAACCTTGAAACCGGTAAACGGCACATGCCTAGCGACAATAGGGGTCAAAGCCGTCAGCAATTCTGTGTTTACAGTGAAATAAAATGAGTTTTTTTTCCTTCATCAGAAATTGTTGTGAAATGTTTTGGTTTTAAATTAGATTTTTAAGGTCTTAAAAATGTATTTAAATTTAAAATATATAGTGAAAGATAAGTAGGGCTGTCAAAATTATTAACGGGCGTTAATTAATTTTTTTAATTAATCACGTTAAAATATTTGATGCAATTAACGCACGCAATGAATGACCCGCTGACATATTGCCTCAAACATTACAATGAGGCCGTTTATGGACATTAAGAGTGAAGAGAATGCCACCGGCCGCTTGGGGGCAGCGCCGTTCCATACACATGTTATGTCCTCTAAACGTGGGAGAATTAGTAGTTGTGAGACGTTTATGCTGTATTCACAATGCAATGCAAATTGCTATTTGAGCTTCACACATATTTCGGTAAGTTTTCTTTCTTTTAGTGGCAATTATGTGTCTCTTGTTTTATTTTGGGTAAGATATGTACAGATACAGTGGGGAGAACAAGTATTTGATACACTGCCAAGTGCCAATGGGTTTTCCCATTGGCAGTGTATCAAATACTTGTTCTCCCCACTGTATCTGTTATACAGTAAAGGCGAGTGGACACAGGCGTTCTTTGGACCGCGCCATTTAATGGCATAAGCTTCTCCTTCACAACAAACATAAGTATTGTTTAGTGAAAGCACAACAAAAATAATATTCCTATCTCTCAAAAAAAAAAAAAAAAAAATGTTCACAAAAAGAAAAGCACTTCAGTCTATAGTAATGAGGCCCTGTTCTGACACACAGTTAAACAACAATGCAAAATGAATTGGCATTCCATATCAAAATAGCTATGCAAAATACACGTAAAACTTTTCACTCTATTTTTATTATTGTTATTTTTATTCTTCTTATTATGATATTAACTCTACTTTTGATTGAAAATTTTACAAATTTTATTAAAACGAAAACATGAAGAGGGGTTTTAATTAGGGCTGTCAAAATTATCGCGTTAACGCGCGGTAATTCATTTTTTAAATGAATCACGTTAAAATATTTGAGGCAATTAACACACATGTCCCGCTCAGAAAGTATTCTGCCTTTTGGTAAGCTTTACAGCAAGACTATTTGTGCTGTCCAACAGCGAACTCTTGTGGTCGCTTTGCGACATGGTTTATTGTTTTCTTTCCAGTTCATTATGGCTGCACGACGTCTCGGGCTGATAATGTTGTGCTTATATGATCCTTGGACAAGATTTGTCCGTAAGTATGGTTGTTGTAAAGAATGTACATATTATGTTAGTAAGCGAAATGTTATATTTTTTGTATGAGACGCTTTTTGTTTATGTTTAGTGAACCTGTATAGCGTGCCAAGCTAACGTTGTTGCTAATGCAATGCTTGTGTACTTTTTTTTTTGTAGTTTTACAACGGTCTAAAGAGGACAATGGTTTGATGCCATTTTATTAATAAATCAGATGGAAAAAGGAAGAAGTCTAATCATTAAAGCGTCGTTCACTAGCTGTCTAGCTTTGGAAAAAGTAGATGCTTCGGAGTGAGGACAGCATACACAGATTTAAATGACAGTAGAGTGAAATGCCCACTACAGTCCTTATGTACTGTATGTTGAATGTATATATCCATCTTGTGTCTTATCTTTCCATTCCAACAATTTATTTTACAGAATATATATATAATTTACAGAAAAATATGGCATATTTTATGATGGTTTGAATTGCGATTAATTGCGATTAATTACGATTAATTAATTTTTGAGCTGTAATTAACTCGATTAAAAATTTTAATCGTTTGACACCCCTAGTTTTAATATAAAATTACTATAACTTGTAACTATAACATTTATCATTAAAGAACTACAAGTCTTTCTATCCGTGGATCACTTTAACAGAAAGAATGTTAATGCCATTTGTGGATTAATTGTTACAATAAGCAAATACAATACTGATGTACAGTATGTTGTATGTATGTATATATCTGTCGTGTGTCTTATCTTTCCATTCCAACAATAATTTACAGAAAAATTTGGCATATTTTAGAGATGGTTTGATTTGCGATTAATTGCGATTAATTACGATTAACTAATTTTTAAGCTGTAATTAACTCGATTAAAAATTTTAATCGTTTGACAGCCCTAATAAAAAGCATTACATTTGACTTTTAAAATGGTCGCTATCGTGATCCTTGTATCGCAAATGGTATCTTATCATGAAGTACCCAGAAGTTTCAAACCCTAGTTAATTCCAATCCTGCATGAGAGACAGTTGTTGTCACGTGTAGCAGTACTTGCCAGAAACTTCTGTTGCTAGGAGGTCCAAGATGTCAAAAAAAAAAAATTCCTCCCCCCCGCTCAGCTTTTTAGTAGTCCTTCATCCACCTCAAGTTACTGTGACTCAGCTGCTTTTGACAGAAAGGTCAGCTGTTTGCATTTGACGTTTTTGAGTAGATAAGCAGAACCAGTCATTTCAACTGTTCAGTCAGCAAACCTAAGATTGTGTGACAATGTAAGTCTCAATGCTGGAAAATCATTAGACGGGTCTAAAAATGTGTTCAATCCCTCATGTCATCAACCCATTTCGGGTTCAAACCATTCAACAGAAGATTTTTGATTGTAACTGAAAAACTCAGCAGTTGGGGCACTCGTAGTTCATTTGCAGCCTCCCAGCTCAAACGGATTGGACATCTAGGCCCGTCAATGACTCCTATTATATTCCTAATTATTATTCTAGTCACATCTGAGATGCACTTGTTGGCTGTTTTCAACAATGTACAATCCCTGACAAAACTCTTTTCGCTTATTCATTTTGTAGAAACAATTTCTAATAAATTGACTTCTAACTAGGGTTGTTCCGATCATGTTTTTTTGCTCCCGATTCGATCCCGATCGTTTTAGTTTGAGTATCTGCCGATCCCGATATTTCCCGATCCGATTGCTTTTTTTTTTTTTGCTCCCGATTCAATTCCAATCATTCCCGATAATTTTTCCCGATCATATACATTTTGGCAATGCATTAAGTAAAAAAAGAATAAAACTCGGACGAATATATACATTCAACATACAGTACATAAGTACTGTATTTGTTTATTATGACAATAAATCCTCAAGATGGCATTTACATTATTAACATTTTTTCTGTGAGAGGGATCCACGGATAGAAAGACTTGTAATTCTTAAAGAATAAATGTGACTTTGTATATTGTGACTAAATATTGCCATCTAGTGTATTTGTTGAGCTTTCAGTAAATGACACTGTAGCCATTTAACTGTTCTGCCCAAATGCATGATGGGAAGTGCAACCATGACTCTGCTTAGTGCTACCAATTGATATATCTTCTCTGCGTTGGGAAATAATATAAGGTGTTAAGAAAAAGATCAAGTGCTACCTTGCTTCCCCACATTGCTTCCTATGATATTTCTAATCATAGGGAGAGGGATTATTAGGCTTTAGCCAATTAAAAAATGGCTCCAAAGGCTGCCAAAATTCACTCTACTCATTATACGCTGCCTTTTAGCTCTATATACAGGTAAAACGGCGCCATTACAGATTGAACGCGACAATGCGTGAGTGGGTCGTGCAGGCCATGCGTTAATTGCGTTAAATATTTTAACGTGATAAATTTAAAAAATATATTAATTACCGCCGTTAACAGGATACATTTGATAACCCTACCTTAAGCCTAAACTAAAGACTCTGGATGAGTGTAACATATTATTTCTGTAACGTTAAATACAATTAGAAAACGATTTAATTAATATATATATATATATATATATATATATATATATATATATATTTAATAAAGGCGTGTCCGATTTTTTTTTTTCCGATTCCGATACTTTGAAAATGATGTGATCGGACACATCTCTACTTCTAACTATTCAATTGGTTTCATAAATTGCTCATATGAAAGCTGAGACCCTCGCAAATGATGTTGAATTTACAAAAATATATTTGTTCAATTTAATGAAGACATAAAGGTCAAATTTTGGCAAGACAAGTTTTGTCGCCTACAGAAAGTAGTGTGAAAATTGAACAAAAAATGTACTTCAAATACAAAAATATGTTACATAACATAAGCGAATTAAGTAGTGGTGCTGTAAGATCAAAAATTAATATTTTGTATGACTTCCATGGGCTTTAGCAAGAATTCATGCAATTTATTGACATCAGGAACATCAAAGAAAGCAGTCTTGCATGCCTCCCAGAGTTCATTAACGTTCTTGGGTTTCGTCTTCCATGCTTCCTCTTTCATCCTACCCCAGACATGATCAATGATGTTCATGTCTGGTGACTGGGCTGGCCAGTCCTGGAGGATCTTGATCTTCTTTGCCTTGAGGAACTTTGAGGTAGAGATTGAAGTATGCGATGGAGCACCATTCTGCTGCAGAATTTGTCCCTTTTTATGGTTAGGAATGTAAGTGGCAACAAAGATTTGTTGATATTTCAGACTATTTACATTGGGGCAAATAAGTATTTAGTCAACCACTAATTGTGCAAGTTCTACCACTTGAAAATATTCAATTGTTGAAAGCACAAAGGTGTGTAATAAACAACTAGCACATTGATGTTTTGCATTTTGTTTTGTTACTGTACCGAAAATGAACCGAACTGTGACCTCAAAACGAGAAATGTTTTTCTCAACTGTTAAAAACTATAAGAACCTGATATAGTTCAGCTTCCTCAGACATTGAACAGGTTTCCATGTTATAATACAGTCCCTGTGATAAATCTTGTCGCTTATCCATTTTGTAGAAAATATTCCTAATTACATCGATCTGATCCGATCACGTCATTTTCAAAGTATCGGAATCGGCAAAAAATATCAGACATGCCTTTTTTTAATATATATATATAATTTTTTTTAAAAATTAAATCGTTTTCTAATTGAATTTACGTTACAAACATAATATTTTACACTCATCCAGAGTCTTTAGTTTAGGCTTAAGGTAGAGTTATCAAATTTATCCCGTTAACGGCGGTAATTAATAAAAAAAAAAAAAAATTATCACATTAAAATATTTAACGCAATTGACGCATGCGCTGCACGACCCACTCACGCATTGTCGCATTCAATCTGTAATGGCGCCGTTTTACCTCTTTATAGAGCTAAAAGGCAGCGTGAAATGAGTAGAGTGAATTTTGGCACCCCTTGGAGCCTTTTTTTAATTGGCTAAAGCCTTACAATCCCTTTCCCTTCGATTAGAAATATCATGGGAAGCAATGCGGGGAAGAAAAGTAGTAATTGATCTTTTTCTTAACACCCTACGTTATTTGCCAACGGAGAGAAGATATATCAATTGTTACCACGACGGACAGTCATGGTTGCACTTCCCATCATGCATTTGGGCAGAACAGTTAAATGGCTATAGTATCATTTACTGAAAGCTCAACAAATACACTAGATGGCAATATTTAGTCACAATATACAAAGTCACATTTATCCTTTAAGAATTACAAGTCTTTCTATCCGTGGATCTCTCTCACAGAAAGAATGTTAATAATGTAAATGCCATCTTGAGGATTTGTTGTCATAATAAACAAATACAGTACTTATGTACTGTATGTTGAATGTACATATTCGTCCGAGTTTTATTCATTTTTTTTCTTAATACATTGCCAAAATGTATATGATCGGGAAAAATTATCGGAAATGATTGGAATTGAATCGGTTGCAAAAAAACATGATCGGAACAACCCTACTCAAAACCGAGGTACGTACCGAACAGAGATTTTTGTGTACTGTTACGTGCCAAAGACGGCTCGCGAAGGGCGTAACATAAAACAAGCCACACAAATGTACGAGTGGACACAAATTTATTTATAGAACAATCAAACTCGCAATGAATATGTACAGAATGCCGATGAAGCGTGACTTCAGGGTAAGCCCAGGCCAAAACAACAAACAAAAGGAACTACACTTAAACCGCTAACTAAACCCTGATCATGTAAAAGGAACAAAGAAAAGACAGCTTCTAACCTAACTTCCTACTCTATACAAAACAGGAGAAAACGGGTTGAACAGAAATGGCGACTTACCCTTACTTGCTTCAGTGCTCTTATTTACAGTGGTGAACTAAAACGATCCAATAACGAATAAACACGAAAGAGCTCACCGAACTAGCGGGAGTGTATCAGACTAGCGATCAAATGCAAACGAGCGTGAATGGCGAGCAAATAGCTGGCGAGGGGGACCGCAGCAGAATGCTGTCAAATGCGACCTCCTAGAGCGTTGACAGTGGCAGGTTTAAGAAGCTTGGCGCCTTTTTCCGTGGCCAATCAGCGGCAGTGACATCGTCGGTCCCTCCTGCGTCGATCAGCTGTCACAGTGGGAGGGGAAGCAGCCAGCTGGTGGAGGCGACGATCAGCTGACTGGAAGAATCTCAGATAATTAACTATTAAACGGCCAGGGCCGTCACAGTACCGTTACACCCCTAGCTAGCATGCTATCCATCAGCGCGCTATTCTCTTGTTGCCCAGTGAACATTTTGTCATTCTGTCAACATGTACTATCTAGCACACCGCGAGAAAGCTTAGACATGATCATCAATTCTGGTTGTGATGTCACAACCAGAATTTTTAAGATAAGTGGGCGCGCCCTGATGCATTTTTTTGGGTGGAATAACTATGAAATGGTAAAAAAAACAGCTAGATTTGAGTGGCAAATTTGTTTTTTTACATATAAAATTGCATTAGTGCAGTCACGCTCACCATTTCATAGCAATTTTAAAGAGGAAAAAAAGTAGCCGTCTTCCCGGGAAATATCAGGCTGAGTGGACCGGCGGCGTCCCGACTTGGGACTTTTTTGCGCAGAGAATAGCACCACGCCTCAGTGCCTCTCTGACAGGCGCTGTAAAAGGACAGGCCGTCCCACAGGCACTAGGGAGGGGGACTTGATAAAGGATGGTTGGAGGGGGGGCCGGAGTCAAAACAAAGGAGCAACCTTAGCATGCCAAACACTTAATCTCAGCGTAGCCTTCTAAAGTGCTCTCTTAGAAACTCAGATTTAGTGGCCCAGAATGAACGCTAGCCACGGGCTCTCCCATCGCGCGATTGCGACAAAATGCATCCAATTGAGTGGCTTCCCTGTGCAATTAAAGTCGTCCTATTTGTATGCATTAGCAGCAAAATACCAGCGTTTGTTAATAATGTGTGAACGCTTCAGGACAACATTGAGTTTCTGCTTGCATCTTTAATGTGAAATGAATTTGCACAGTGTTCGTGTGATGTTGTTTCGCAGGTTCTCCTCCGAGCAATTTACAGATGACAACTTCCATGCTCATTATTTCGCATTTACTTTGACAACATTCTCAAATCAATGCTGACATTTTATGTATGTGGCGCCTCCTGCCGTTTTTCTCATCTGTTAAAAACTATAAGAACCTGATATAGTTCAGCTTCCTCAGACATTGAACAGGTTTCCATGTTATAATACAGTCCCTGACAAAAGTCTTGTGGCTTATCCATTTTGTTGAAACAATTGCTAATAACCAGAGATGAATGACATGATCGATCGGGTCCGATCACGTAATTTTCAAAGTATCGGAATCGGCAAAAAATATATCAGCCATGCCTTTTTTTTTTATATATATATATATATTTTAATTAAATCGTTTTCTAATTGTATTTAACGTTACAAACATCATATGTTACACTCATCCAGAGTCTTTAGTTTAGGCTTAAGGTAGGGTTATCAAATTTATCCCGATAACGGCGGTAATTAATTTTTTAAAAAAGGTATCACGTTAAAATATTTAACACAATTAATGCATGCGTTGCACTACCCACTCACGCATTGTCGCGCTCAATCTGTAATGGCGCCGTTTTACCTATATAAAGAACTAAAAGGCAGCGTAAAATGAGTGGAGTGAATTTTGGCAGCCTTTCAAGCCTTTTTTCAACAGGCTAAAGCCTTACAATCCCTCTCCCTTCGATAGAAATATCATGGGAAGCAATGTGGGGAATCAAGGTAGCAATTGATCTTTTTCTTAACACCTTATGTTATTTCCCAACGCAGAAAAGATATATCAATTGGTAGCACTATGCACAGTCATGGTTCCACTTCCCATCATGCATTTGGGCATGGCTACAGTATCATTTACTGCAGTACTTCTCAAATAGTGGGGCGCGCCCCCACAGGTGCCAGGGGTGGACCATGATTTTGCCACCACCAAACGTCAATGTTTTGTGGCAAAAGGTGGATTTTCAGATGAATCTTCCATTGAATTACACCACAGTCGCCGCAAATATTGCAGGAGATTTACTGGAGCCCGCATTGATCCGAGATCCACTCAGAAAACAGTGAAGTTTGGTGGTTGCATCATTTCCAAAATCATGGTCAATCAATCGTAATCGAATCAAATCGTGGTGAACCTAAGATGGCACACCCTTAATAGCGACGTTGTCTTAGCAAGTTGTGAAATTTGACTTTTACTTTTTCACCATACAAATTTAGCTTGTATGTTATATTTGAATGACTTGGTAGAGGTAAGGAAAAGGTTTTTACCCCCCGTTTCTGGTGCTCTTTGAAGCTACGTTGCCGGCTAATGAAAGTCGTTTATCTAGACGTGTCACAGCCACATATCCCACGTGGAGTCATTGCCTGCTGTGCCTGTCTGAAGAGGATTATCCCGGAAATTCTGGCTGTGAGCGTGGATGTGAAGCCAATAAATGGATGTAGCCTCTGAAAAGACTATTTTGAAAAGCTGGGGTACAGCTTTTTTTGTTTGCTCTCAAATTAAGTTGGGAGCATCGATCACAGTGATGACGTTTGCTCCAGATCTGACCTGGAATTAAATTTTTAGCCATG
The DNA here is from genome assembly GCF_030265065.1 of Corythoichthys intestinalis. Taxonomy (NCBI): domain Eukaryota; kingdom Metazoa; phylum Chordata; class Actinopteri; order Syngnathiformes; family Syngnathidae; genus Corythoichthys; species Corythoichthys intestinalis. The sequence goes on from NC_080411.1 coordinate 4,304,308, forward strand.
TAATGCTCAGCTCACACACAACGATCAAACTAAAAATCGTCAATGGCAACCTTAGAGTTAACTGAGACACTATTATGGTGGAAGATATTGGTAACAACTTGTTGGTTTCTTTTTTTCTTTTAAACATTGACCTTTTTAAAACGATATCTCGATTCTCGGCAAGAGCATATTGATAACCTTTTGGGATACAAAGTATCATGATATCACCATTTCGATATTTTGTCACACCCCTAATCCATACTGTATGTATATCATACAATATATAATATATATCATTCAGGGGAGTGGAAATGATGGTAAAATGGCTACTTATAAACAATATGGCATACTTCCAGTGACTTTTTAGCCATGGCTTCTTGAGACTTTTTGTGGGTCCACTCATGCTAGAAGTACATACTAAATGTCATGAAGCTGAATGCTGTGTTATCAGTCTTCAAGGGCGCATTTTTTTCTGAAACTGTTCAGATACATGAATGAAGTTCCATTTAAGTGCCTATTTTGGGGGTTCTGTTTATTCCAAGAAGCCTGTCCTTGGATGGGTGTCCATTGTGCTCTTGGCTCACTCGGTTTCCGAACAGTCATCTCTTTGTTGTTACCCCACCCCCAAAAAAAGGAGGGAAATTCCATAAAAGTCCCCAAATCCAGAGAATTGTAATGAATCCGTTGCTAGGTTGCAGCAATCTTTCGGGTCTATTGTGGATGCCAGTATGCTATCATTAGACTGACCCGCATTGCTTCTTGCTTTTTGTGACTTTTCCAAGGAAGCGAAAAGGGGTTTGATTCACATTGATCTGTTTGTTGCTGCTTATTATTATTTCTGTGCGATATAAAGGTAAATATCCATAAAATGACAGTGAATTAGGCATAATCATAAATCCTCTCTATTGTCGCAATTGACAATATTGACAAAATTGACAGACATGCGCTTCGCCAGGGAGAATAAAACTTAACTATCATACCAATGTTATCATTTCAATCAGAAACTAGAAAATGGAATTTCTAGACAAATAGCGCAGTTAGCTTTGCTGTGCTGGTCGGTATACTTGTGGTGCAATTACTCACAAGTACACGTACTTGTAGTACAGGGGCACACAAGTACACATAGAACAAGTACACATACTTGTTGTACAAGTACATGCAAGTACAAGTACTTGTGGTTTAAGTACACGCAAAAACTTGTACTTCTAGTACAAGCACACATACTTGTAGTACAAATACATGCACTTGTGGTTTAAGTACATGCAAAAACAAGTATAAATACTTACTTCCATTGGGGCAAATAAGTATTTAGTCAACCACTAATTGTGCAAGTTCTCCCACTTGAAAAGATTCCGCTTTAACGCTACATTGCTCTTATTTTGGCGACACCAATATGATACGCACTGGGTCCAGGCTGTGACAACATTACAAAGACTGTTCTGTCCCAGCAAAAGCCGGGGCCCTATGGAGTACAGTCTGTATGCTCAACAATCCCTGTGTTGATGAACAACAAAAAAAAGGGCTAGATTGGTGAGAAATAAAAAACGTTCAATCAACTCTGCCAACCTGCCATTGTATGTCATTCCCAAAACTCACCAGTGAATCCAGTCTGGAATCTTCAATTGGCTCTGCTAAATATCAGATCTTTAGCTGACAAATCTTTCTTAGTTAATGATTTTATCAGCAAACATAACCTTGACATGATGTTCCTAACAGAAACTTGGTTAGATCTAGATAATAGCTCTACAGTTCTGATTGAGGCAACTCCCACAAACTTCAATTTCTTTAGTGCGCCAAGAACCCATAAGAAAGGAGGTGGGGTTGCCAGATTTCTTTGTGTCAATCGGAAACTATCAGTCAGAACGAACCAAATTCACGTGTGGAGTCCCTAAAGGGTCAATTCTTGGACCACTCTTATTTAACATCTATATGCTTCCGTTAGCTCAGATAATGGAACAGTATGACATCTCCTATCACGCCTATGCAGATGACACACAACTGTACATTTCTGTGTCCCCACATGATTATAGTCCCTTAGTCTCCCTGAGTAAATGCATTCATCAAATCAATGAATGGATGTGCCAGAATTTTCTCCAGTTAAATGTGGAGAAGATAGAGGTGATCATTTTTGGGCCAAAAAAGGAAAGGTCAAAGATAAGCAGCCAACTTAGCACAATGTCACTTACAGCTACAAATCAAGTCAGAAACCTTGGCGTAATTATTGACTCAGACCTAAAATTTGATAGCCATCTAAAGTCCGTCACTAAATCCGCTTATTACCACCTAAAAAATATAACCAGAATTAAGGGGCTTCTGACTCAACAAGACATGGAAAAACTTATGCACGCATTCATTTTCAGCAGATTGGACTATTGCAACGGTATATTTACGGGTCTTGATAAAAAATCAGTCAGGAAGCTGCAGCTAGTACAGAATGCTGCAGCCAGAGTCCTCACAAATACAAGGAAGCTGGACCACATTACACCGGTTTTGAAATCGCTACACTGGCTTCCAGTGAGTCAAAGGATAGACTATAAAATACTACTGCTCGTCTTACAAAACACTTAATGGCCTTGGACCAAAATACATGCTTGACTTGTTAGATTCCTATGAGACATCTAGACCCCTAAGGTCGTCTGGAACCGGTCTTCTGCATATTCCAAGAACAAGAACCAAGCAGGGTGAGGCAGCATTTAGTTATTATGCTCCTCACCTCTGGAACAAGTTACCTGAACGTCTGAAGTATGCTCAAACTGTTAGCTCTTTTAAATCAGGGCTAAAAACGCTTTTGTTTAGCACTGCATATCCATAACTGGCTATATATTTCAATCTACCTGCTTTCTATTCCTCTTGTGCTTATCTCCATTGCTGATTTCAGTTATTATCATTAGTAGTAGTTTTTGTTGTATTTATTTTTTATTTTTTTTTTATTTATTTTTATTCTATTTGTGATTAAATGTGATCTTTTGTCTTGGTTTTTACATTGTATTGATTTAAATGTGATTTTTATGATCTTCATGTGATGTAAAGCACTTTGAATTGCCTTGTGTTGAATTGTGCTGTATAAATAAATTTGCCTTGCCTTGCCTTATGCCAATGAAACATTTAAGATTTTATGATGGCAGTAATGACACAGAATAAAGCAAGCACATACAGAAAAATAGCTGTGGTCATTAAACGGTCATATTATAGGCTTCACTGTTGGATTATACTTTATGCAGAATGCTTTACACTCATAGCTTTTATGATGGTATCAGACAAATCACACACACACAGAGATACAAAATGACGTGGCATACTGATTGCTTGGTGCAGTCAGTGCCCAATCCACTCATGAAGTTCAGCCGTTTCGACAAGGTTAGAGCCACTATCCGACTCATCACGTTCGTTCATTTGTAGCGTTAGCCGCTAGCGTTAGCCTGTGGCACTGAAAGCACTGAAAGCACTCTCTCCTGAAATCGTAAGACCCAGGGAGGACAGTGGGTGAAAGCCTGTCTGGAGGCCACCAAGAGTCTTCATGTCGGGTGAAAGTTTGGCAGCGCGTTAGCTGTTAGCGTTAGCGTACCAGGATTCTGTTTAAGTTCTTGTTAATGACTTGACTTCATACGTGAGCACACTGACTGCTTCCTTAAAGGGGAATGACCATAACTGCTCAACACAGAATCAAAGCGGGATGAAAATATTATATTTTCTTGTTTTATTAAATTACCGAATTTACCAATATGGTCAAAATTACGTCAGTTATCATGAAGAAAGAAAGAAAACGGTACATTTTTGGTATACCACCTGTCTCTACTCCACATTGGCCTCTATTGACATGCATTGAATTCCAACCAACACAAAAATTAATAAATAAAATAAAAACAAAAAAGTCCTTAGGCTCTTTTTTGCATTTAACTAGGACCCACAAAAAATGTCCTTTGACCAATTTAAATCGCCATAAGTGTTCCCACGCAATAACAGCAATCATTAAACATCTTTTTTCCCCTCAAATAATTACGAATATGGCATATCGTTATCGTGATATAAAATGACTATTACCCATCCTTCACACGACGACAGTGCATTATTATTGAGACATGGATTTACCACTGGCTGACTGTTCCCCAAAATTAAGCAAGCACTACGATGCGGACATGTTGAGCTCCCAATTGTTTGTTGCCGCATCAGTGACGTCGATGCGTTAAAAGCTTAAATATTTCAAAGCGCTCGCTGAGCGGTGTAGGGGGAGGGGTAAAAAGAAAGCAAATATTAAAATTTCATAAATGGTGAAGTTGTTGCAAGCAAGAAAAAAAATGAGAAGAAAATCTTTAATAACCAAGTGTATTATTGTGAGAACAATATTCTGATTTTATGGCAATATAACATGACTCAAGGTCCACAACTGTCAACAATAATGTAAGTAGTTGGCTGTGTCACTACCCAATTGCGACGGCTGTCTAATATAATGTTCAGCAGGTCATCAGTACTGTGGTATGAAAAAGTATCTGAACCTTTTGAAATTTCTCACACTTCATCAAATCACCATCAAATGTGGTCTGATCTTTGTCAAAATCACACAGATGAAAAAAACAGTGTCTGCTTTAACTAAAATCACCCAAACCCTTATAGGTTTTAATATTTTAATGAGGATAGTAGGGTTATTCCGATCATGTTTTTTTGCTCCCGATCCGATCCCAATCATTCCCGATAATTTTTCCCGATCATATACATTTTGGCAATGCATTAAGAAAAAAATGAATAAAACTCGGACGAATATATACATTCAACATACAGTACATAAGTACTGTATTTGTTTATTATGACAATAAATCCTCAAGATGGCATTTACATTATTAACATTCTTTCTGTGAGAGGGATCCACGGATAGAAAGACTTGTATATTGTGACTAAATATTGCCATCTAGTGTATTTGTTGAGCTTTCAGTAAATGATACTGTAGCCATGCCCAAATGCATGATGGGAAGTGCAACCATGACTGTGCGTCGTGCTACCAATTGATATATCTTCTCTGCGTTGGGAAATAACATAGGGTGTTAAGAAAAAGATCAATTACTACCTTGCTTCCCCACATTGCTTCCCACGTTATTTCTCATCGTAGGTAGAGGGATTGTAAGTCTTTAGCCAATTAAAAAAGGCTCCAAACGCTGCCAAAATTCACTCTACTCATTTTACGCTGCCTTTTACCTTTCTGTATAGGTAAAACAGCGCCATTACAGAATGAGCGCGACAATGCGTGAGTGGGTCGTGCAGCGCATGCATGAATTGCTTTAAATATTTTAACGTGATACATTTTTAAAAAGTTAATTACCGCCGTTATCGGTATAGATTTGATAACCCTACCTTAAGCCTAAACTGAAGACTCTGGATGAGTGTAAAATATTATGTCTGTAACGTTAAATACAATTAGAAAACGATTTAATTAAATAAATAAAAAAATTTAAAAAGGCATGTTTAATATTTTTTTGCCGACTCCGATACTTTGAAAATGACGTGATCTGACCCGATCGATCGGGACATCACTAGAGGATAGTATGCAAACAATGACAGAAGGGGGAAAAATAAGTAAGTGAACCATCACATTTAATATTTTGTAATTTATTTTGTGATAATTAGCGAATTTGTTAATTAGCATAGTGCTCGGCTCTAACTAGTAACATCTCAAAAACAACAACAATAAAGGCTAGACAGTACAAGAGGGTTCGTGTACTCCCCTCTTATAGACGCACACGGGACTTAACAACCCACTAGGGACATTTTCCAATTAACACGACTCAAACCTACTACTTGACAACTGAAAGGAGAGGAGAAACGAACTATCCATGTTCCCCTCTCGCTCTAAAAAAATAACTTGCGCACGGAAGAGTACCCAAAGCGTGACCGCCTTGCCTGTCTCATACACAAATTTATTTTCGAGTCTTTTGAACAGCTACCGCTGCAGCGATCCTAACCTTGTGCATCCCTTCAGGTGTCCGGGCGGCAGACGCGTCTTGAATTTGTCATTGTTATTAGGGTAAATAATCGTTTTTTTTTAACATTTATGAATCATAATCGTCACGTCTCAAGTCTCGATGAATCTAATAATCGATGTATTAGTGAATCGCTAGTGAGAATGGCCTGAAATGTGTAAGAAACACGCTCAAGTTTAGAACCATGGAGTTAAATGAGTCTTTTGTCATTGACACATTTGTGTCACATGTGCTCCACCAGTATGAGTTCAAGGCCAAGAACATCAAGAAGAAGAAAGTCAACATGGTGGTGTCTGTGGACGGTGTCAAGGTGCTGTTAAGGAAGAAACAAAAGGCGAGTTGTCGTCGCCACGCGTTTACTGGGACCGAGAATGCTTGCCAATGTGACCTTTTGTCCCGCAGAGGAAAGAGTGGACGTGGGATGAAAGCAAGATGCTCATCATGCACGACCCCATTTACAGGTACGTCTCTTCCTTCCCTGACACAATCAATTACTGTCAATTTGGTAACGATATGCCGAGTCCTTGTGAAGTTGCACAAGGAGCAGATACACACTCAGACACATACAGTGGGGCAAATTAAGTATTTAGTCAACCACTAATTGTGCAAGTTCTCCCACTTATTAGAGAGGCCTGTAATTGTCAACAGGGGTAAAACCTCAACCATGAGAGACAGAATGTGGGGAAAAAAAACAGAAAATCACATTGTTTGATTTTTAAAGAATTTATTTGCAAGTCATGGTGGAAAATAAGTATTTGATCAATACCAAAAGTTCATCTCAATACTTTGTTATGTACCCTTTGTTGGCGATAACGGAGGCCAAACGTCTTCTGTAACTCTTCACAAGCTTTTCACACACTGTTGCTGGTATTTTGGCCCATTCCTCCATGCAGATCTCCTCTAGAGCAGTGATGTTTTGGGGCTGTCGTTGGGCAACACGGACTTTTAACTCCCTCCACAGATTTTCTATGGGGTTGAGATCTGGAGACTGACTAGGCCACTCCAGGACCTTGAAATGCTTCTTACGAAGCCACTCCTTTGTTGCCCCGGCTGTGTGTTTGGGATCATTGTCATGCTGAAAGACCCAGCCACGTCTCATCTTCAATGCCCTTGCTGATGGAAGGAGATTTTCACTCAAAATCTCGATACATGGCCCCATTCATTCTTTCCTTTACACAGATCAGTCGTCCTGGTCCCTTTGCAGAAAAACAGCCCCAAAGCATGATGTTTCCACCCCCATGCTTCACAGTGGGTATGGTGTTCTTATGCAATTCAGTATTCTTTCTCCTCCAAACACGAGAACCTGTGTTTCTACCAAAAAGTTCTATTTTGGTGATTTCTGTGCGTCTAGTATAAAATCTGAGACTTTTATAGCCATTTAAAGTTGTGATATACTTATATAAAAGATAATTAATTGGGATTTTATACGGGAACGACTTTGAATTTTGGCATATATGGCTAAGGTAGGTGCCTGTTTTGTTTTTAGGTCGGTAGCAGCTTTGGTTTTGTAAATATGTGAATTTGAAGTTTTTGAAAATATACCCCCTACGAATCGGCCTGGGTTCCTGTGTCATGTCAATAGTTTATGAAGTCTATGACCATAACTAGCAAATAATGAAACAACTGGAACAGTAACTGAAGAAACCATTAGCGCAGAACAAGAATTTTGATTGTTATTTACATCTGTATTGCTGCAATGCATACTAGGAGGCATGTTGGGTGACAACAGTGTTGACAGCAGATGGCAGTAGAGGTTGACCATCTCCCTCAAGGGAGAGGTTATGGCCAAATGAAGCTTCTTGAAGCAATGAAGCTTTGCAGCCAACTGGTTCAAAGCTTCATGGGGGTTCATTTGGTCTTATGACAGTCTTATGATGCCACTGGTTAATATCTTTTAGTGAAAATATCCCTTCTTATATAGTCGGGCTTATAGTCCAGTGCGACTATAACATAAGTCTATGAACAGATGCTGTTTTCGTGTCAAATTTGGTGGGTGGCTGCTTATAGTCTGAAAATTACTGTATTATTTTTTTTTAATATTTTGCAATTTTCAACTTTAAATGACTTTTCTCTTGCCATTTATTTTCATTTTTTGTTTCCGTTTCCTAGGATTTTCTACGTGTCGCACGATTCCCAGGACTTGAAAATCTTCAGCTACATCGCCCGAGACGGCTCCAGCAATTCCTTCCGCTGCAACGTCTTCAAATCCAAAAAGAAGGTAACGCCACATGCCCTGCTTTTTTATGGATTTATGGATCATTTTATCTGTATTTTTGTTTTTTGTGTCATGTAAAAGACTTGGAATTATTTACCTTGTGTTGAATTGTGCTATCCAAATAAATTTGCCTTGCAGACGCAGGCCATCCGCATCGTGCGGACGGTGGGTCAGGCATTCGAGGTTTGCCACAAGCTGAGCCTGCAACACGCCGAGCAGGACGCCGACGGGCAGAGTGACCGGTCGGCCGAGGGCTCAGCGCGTGGTGGTAAGGGCGGACGTCCACCGCCGACTCTCAAAAATAGAGATGTCCCCGATCAGACTGTCATAAGACCATCATACAGTGGGGCAAATAAGTATTTAGTCAACCACAATTGTGCAAGTTCTCCCACTTGAAAATATTAGAGAGGCCTGTAATTGTCAACATGGGTAAACCTTAACCATGAGAGACAGAATATGGAAAAAATCCCTGAAAATCACATTGTTTGATTTTTAAAGAATTTATTTGCAAATCATGGTGGAAAAAAGTATTTGGTCAATACCAAAAGTTCATCTCAATACTTTGTTATGTACCCTTTGTTGGCAATAACGGAGGCCAAACGTTTTATGTAACTCTTCACAAGCTTTTCACACACTGTTGCTGGTATTTTGGCCCATTCCTCCATGCAGATCTCCTCCAGAGCAGTGATGTTTTGGGGCTGTCGTTGGGCAACACGGACTTTCAACTCCCTGCACAGATTTTCTATGGGGTTGAGATCTGGAGACTGGCTAGGCCACTCTAGGACCTTGAAAGTGCCTCTTACGAAGCCACTCCTTTGTTGCCCTGGCTGTGTGTTTGGGATCATTGTCATGCTGTAAGATCCAACCATGTCTCATCTTCAATGTCCTTGCTGATGGAAGGAGATTTTCATTTAAAATCTCTCGATACATGGCCCCATTCATTCTTTCCTTTACACAGATCAGTCGTCCTGGTCCCTTTGCAGAAAAACAGCCCCAAAGCATGATGTTTCCACCCCCATGCTTCACAGTGGGTATGGTGATCTTCGGATGCAATTCAGTATTCATTCTCCTTCAAACACGAGAACCTGTGTTTCTACCAAAAAGTTCTATTTTGGTTTCATCTGACCATAACACATTCTCCCAGTCCTCTTCTGGATCATTCAAATGGTCTCTAGCGAACCGCAGACGGGCCTGGACGTGTACTTTCTTCGGCAGGGGGACACGTCTGGCAGTGCAGGATTTGAGTCCCTGGCGGCGCATTGTGTTACTGATAGTAGCCTTTGTTACTGTGGTCCCAGCTCTCTGTAGGTCATTCACTAGGTCCCGCCGTGTGGTTCTGGGATTTTGCTCACCGTTCTTGTTATCATTTTGACGCCACGTGGTGAGATCTTGCACGGAGCCCCAGATCGAGGGAGATTATCAGTGGTCTTGTATGTCTTCCATTTTCTAATAATTGCTCCCACAGTTGATTTCTTTACACCACGCGTTTTACCTATTGCAGATTCAGTCTTCCCAGCCTGGTGCAGGTTTACAATTTTGTCTCTGGTGTCCTTCGACAGCTCTTTGGTCTTGGCCATAGTGGAGTTTGGAGTGTGACTGACCGAGGTTGTGGACAGGTGTCTTTTATACCGATAATGAGTTAAATCAGGTGCCATTAATACAGTTAACAAGTGGAGCCTCGTTAGACCTTGTTAGAAAAAGTTAGACCTGATAGCCAGAAATCTTGCTTGTTTGTAGGTGACCAAATACATATTTTCCACTCTAATTTGGAAATAAATTCTTTAAAAATCAAACAGTGTGATTTTCGTTTTTTTTTTCTCCACATTCTGTCTCTCATGGTTGAGGTTTACCCATGTTGACAATTACAGGCCTCTCTAATCTTCTCAAGTAGGAGAATTTTCACAATTGGTGGTTGACTAAATACTTATTTGCCCCACTATAATTATGACATGACACTGCCATGTGCATTAATGAATGCTTATGACAGATGTCATTCTGTGTTATCTGGCAAATTATCTCGAATGGATGTAAAAGATCCGAGTTGGACAGAAATGGACTTAATTTGCTGGATGACACTTATTGACATCTGTCATAAGCATTCATTAATGCCTATGATAATGTCATGTCATCATTATGACAGTATTACGACACCGCTGTCAAATAAAGTGTTACCTATTGACCCAAATAAAACAACAAATAAGCCGCACTGGGCTATAAACCGCAGGATTCAAAATGAGGGGGAAAAAGTAGCGGTTCATAGTTGGAAAATTACGGTACATTTCCGAGGTATCGGATCCTCAAAATCAGTTGACTGGGACTCACAGGCAACATATGTGATCTGGACATCCCTATTCAAAAATGCAATTTGCGGCAGTGGTTGGATTTGGGTCGCAGCTTTGGTTGACTGGCCGGACTCTGTCAGGGGCGGAGGACAGTAAAGGAGGAAGAGGAGGACTCCAGGAGCAGGAGGAAGAGGATGCGGCAGCCGACTCCACGCTCTGCGAAAAGACACTAGGTGACATCCTTCAGAGTCTGGCTGAGCTTAGCATAGTCAAGCCGGGGCACACCGTCATGGTGAGTCTCTCTCTGTCTCTCACATGCACGCACACACACACACATTAATATACTGTATATTTATGCTTTCTATATAAAGCATCCTATATCAATGATGCAAATGTTATGCTAAGCAGTTTCCTGGTTTGTATGTGAGCTGCACGCTTACCTAACTTTATGAGGAACATCTTCAGCAGTTGTGCTTATTGGGTTAATGGATTGCATGTGGATTCGTTGTTGTTTTTTTACTCATTTTCATTACCTTATTATATTTCATCCTTCACACAGCCGCTGAAAACAGAAATGTCGTTTAATCCATCAGCAGACAACCTACATGATTTTACGACACTATGCGGGTGTGCACTCATGTAAACGCAGTCTTCCCCAGCAGGGCCGAGAACAAAAAGTGGAATTTGGTATGTGGCAAAATTGATTTCGCCATGTTGTATTTTTTTGGCATGTGGCAAAATGTATTTTGGCGTGTTTTTTTTTTTTTTTGGCATTTGCCTTTTTTTTTTTTTTTTTTTGCATGTGGCAAAATGGATTTTGGTATGTGGCTTTTTTTTTGGGGGGGTGGTATATGACATTTTTGCAGGCCATGCACGTCCGATTTTTCCATTCATTTTGAATGGCACAAAACATGTGGTTGGGATTTTTGAAAGTACACTTTACATTACAGCGCATTGACATTCGACTGGTACCCAAATAAGGCTATGCCATTGATCAATGTTCCCTCTAATTTTTCATGTGTCTGAGCAAACACACAATCTCCCTGAGCACACTGCGGCCCACGGTAAGCAACATCAGATGTGTACCGTATTTTTTGGACTATAAGTCGCACCAGCCAAAAAATGCACAATGAAAAGGTAAAAACATATATGTAGCACCGGCGTATAAGTTGCATTTTGGGGGGAAATTTATTTGGTATAATCCACTACCAAAAACAGACACATCATTTTGAAAGGCAATTTAGAATAAAAATACAATAGGGAACAACAGCCTGAATAAGTGTACGGTATGATAACATTACATGACTCATAAACAACGAACTGAGAACATGCTTGGTATGTCAATGTAACATAGCTATTTAGAGTTATTCAGATAACTATAGTATAAAGAACATGCTAACTAGCAACAATGACATAATAATGTGTGAATAAGTTCACATATAAGTCGCTCCAGAAAATAAGACGCACCCTCTGCCAAACTAAGAAAAAAACTGCGATTTATAGTCCAAAAATACGGTACATAGCGGCCACAGACCAGTATCATGCCTTTTCATGCCTATTAGCATTTCTACTGCCCGTAAATTATCCAGTAGTAAGAGCATTTAATGATTAATATCCATAATTAAAATATCTTAATAAATGTCACTGGAATACACACCAATCTGACTTAAATTGTACCTTATTTTTCACGTCTTAATATATAGGACTTGCATTTGGTGTACTGATATGTCAGTGCTCTCATCTACTATCAGTGTATGCCAGGGTGCATTTTTAACACTGCACATAGTCTCGTTCTCCACTATATCATTGATTGAGTTTACAAATTCAAAGGCATAGTTTTAACTTCGCCAGCTTTCTGGTATACTCACATACTTTGCCATGTGATTGCGGATTTGTTGAACTGACACCATTGACGCATTCATTTCGATGGTGAGTAAAATATTGTCAATGAGAACTTCAACTTGCTCTGGGTCAGATTGTGTTTTGTGGGACAGCTCGTTTCTCTTGTCTTTTGCATTCTCCCGCAATAATGTACCAATCCCCTATCGCATCTTGAGTCTATGTAATTTTCAACAGCTTTCAAATGACTTTTCTGCTGAATATGACGCTTGAGGTAGTCCAACTTCCATTCAGTCCACATTTTTCCCTCTGAAAACTCACTTGGTACTTTGGCTTCAGTTTCACCGCTTGTTCGTCTATTTGCACATGCTCCGACAGCCACTCCTTCTTATATGGACCGCATTTCTTTTTTACTTTGGCTTGGTGAGTGGATGTGTCGCTGCCCGTTCGTTTCGCCATGATAAGGGGTTGGCCTTTACGTCTCTCAACTCCGCCGCACTTACGCACTGTTGTCAGCTTGCTAATCTACACCGCGCGTGTAGGCTGGGCAATACACAAGCAATGTCAATGCTATGATTGGCTGCTTAGCGGAAGTGAACCTTATCGTATCATTAGCTGGACACCTGTCACTCACCGAGTTACAACATACGTTTCTGTTGATTTTTTTTTTTTTGTGCGCAGCATTGAATTTCTTGTGCGCAGAGTAGGTGCCAGCAGTGCGCGATTGCGCACGCGCGCAGCTTAGAGGGAACATTGCCATTGATGGCTACGAACATCCAAATTTTGCATTCATTTTAAATGGCAGAAAAACAAGAGTGGCTGTGATTTTGGGACATACACTTACCATTACAGGGCAAAATTTGAACGTGCATAGCTGTCAATGGCATGGACGTGCATGGCCTGCAAAAATGCCATATAGCAAAAAAAAAAAAAAAAAAAAAAAGCCACATACCAAAATCCATTTTGCCACATAAAAAATGCCACAAGCCAAAATACATTTTGCCACATAGCAAAATCAATTTTGCCACATAGGAAAAAAAGAAAGCCACATGCCAAAATCCATTTTGGCACATACAAAAAAAATGCCACATGCCAATTTTGCCACATACAAAAAAAAGCCACATGGCAAAATCCATTTTGCGACATACAAAAAAAAAAAAAAAAAAGCCACATGCCAAAATACATTTTGCCACATACCAAAAAAAACGTCACATGGCAAAAAACTGCCACATGCCAAAATACAGTTTGCTATATGGCAAAATCAATTTTGCCGCATACCAAAAAATGGCACATGGCAAAAAAAGTGCCACATGCCAAAATACATTTTGCCACATGCCAAAATCTATTTTGCCACATACCAAAAAAAAAAGCCACATGCCAAAATTCATTTTGCTACATACCAAAAAAATGCCACATGGCAAAAAATGTCACATGCCAAAATACATTTTTCCACATGCCAAAATACATTTTGGCACATAACAAAAAAATGCCACATGCCAAAATCCATTTTGCCACATGCCAATTTTGCCACATACAAAAAAAGCCAAATGGCAAAATCCATTTTGCCACATAGAAAAAAAAGCCACATGCCAAAATACATTTTGCCACATACCAAAAAAATGCCACATGGCAAAAAAATGCCACATGCCAAAATACATTTTGCCACATGCCAAAATACATTTTGCCACATACCAAAAAAAAATGCACATGCCAAAATTCATTTTGCTACATACCAAAAAAATGCCACATGGCAAAAAATGCCACATGCTAAAATACATTTGGGCACATAACAAAAAGAATGCCATATGGCAAAAAAATGCCACATGCCAAAATCCATTTTGCCACATACCAAAAAAATGCCACATGGCAAAAAAAGGCCAAATGCTTAAATCCATTTTGCCACATACCAAAAAATGCCACATGGCAAAAAAAATGCCACACGCCAAAATCTATTTTGCCACATTCCAAGATAAAATGCCAATAATAAAATAAAAAATAAAATGCCCCCCCCCCCCCAAAAATACCACAAGCCAAAATACATTTTGCCACGTACCAAAAAATGCGACATGGCATAAAAAATGCCACATGTTAAAATCCATTTTGCCACATACAAAAAAAAAAAAAAACACGCCAAAAAAAAAGCCACATGGCAAAATCAATTTTGCCACATACCAAATGCCACTTTTCGTTCTCACTGTCTCTCATCTTCCTTAAGGCAGAACACTACCGCTTTTGTCCACCGGTGTCACTAAATCGACCAAAACTGAAAGTTACCAAGTGTTGTTTTAAATGTATTTTTCTGTAAGAACAAAAAAAAAAACACTATGTTACAATGTTTCTATTTGTTTATTTTAAAATATTTAAATTTTCCAAATACTGTATGTCATTCTTTTCTCTTAGTTTGGATGAAGAAAAGGTTGTTTTTAACCCCCAAAAGTTTTTTTCCTGTTCTTTTTATTTTCTTGTGTACAGAATTTCAATTTTTCATATTCCTCACATTACGTGCTGTTTTTGATTATGTAAATATTATTTATTCATCTTCCGAGCCGCTTATCCTCACAAGGATCACGGGGTGCTGGAGCCTAGCCCAGCTAACTATGGGTAGTAGGCGGGGTGCACCCTGAATCGGTCATCGGCCAGATTATGTGAATATGATTAAGATTTTAGTTTTTTTTTTTTTTTTTTTTTTTTTTTTGCACATTAAGTTTTACATTTTGACATTTCAGTTTTCAATTATCTTTCACTGCATCTATTTCTAAGTAAAAACTTCTCTTGGAAAAATAAGCAGGTATGACTCAGTTTGTTCCAGACCAAATCACTATTTGCCTTCAGCTGCCCTCTAGAGGCAGACCAGTGCTGTTGCAGTATGTTTGATTGACATTTTTCATGACACTGACACATTGTTGTCCCTATTTATTTATATTTCGTGCTATTAACCACATAAAACTGAATCAATAATGTATTTTTTGTGGGTGTTGTTTTTTTTTAGGACTTTTCTGGACGGTCTTTGTTTACGGTGACATCGCAGGGCGTGGCTCCTATCAGCCCTGGCTCGGCCTCAGGCTCGCTGGCGGCGCGCCACCATTTGCAGCTCCTTCAGCAGCAGCTGCAGCAGCAGCAGCAACACACGCAGGTGGCCGTTGCTCAGGTTGGAACGAGCTGCCTGCATTTTACTATTCTTTATGGTGATGCGTCTCGTTATTTTCAGTTACGACACACCCTGAAGAAAATATTTCGTGACATCACTCCCCACACCACTATGAATGGTGTTGTTGGTCTATAACAGGGGTCGGGAACCTATGGCTCGCAAGCCAGATATGGCTCTTTTGACGGCTGCATCTGGCTCGCAGACAAATCTTCAATTATTTAAAAAAAAAAAAATTTCGTCATGTCATGGGAAGGGCGCTAGGACCTCGGGGGAAACCTGGCGGGCGTAAGAGCCACAGGGGAACCGTTAAAAAGAGCAACCAGTTGGGGCGCTCAGATTTTTTTTATTGGCAAGCCAGTGATCAGGTGACATTCGGGTCGGGACACTACAGACACTCCAGGTGTGGCTGTGGAGGACGTTCGAAGTCTGATGATGCGTGTGGCAGTCAGTTGAAATAGTAACGATGGATCTGTAGCAGGGTGCAGACAGGGATTAAATGCTTCAGTCTGTTGTTACACATTTAATTTTGCTTTATTTTCATTTTTCTTATACAGCTGAAACAAGAAAAAAAAACAACGTCCATCTCGCATTGCTGCCCACAGACGGCTCATTTCTTATTCGCTCTAAAATGCGGATTCTTATATGATTATACGAATAAACAAGTTTTTGTGACAGAACATTTAACTTCTGCATTTTAGACACTACTAGCATTCACTCGTCGTCCGCTCGCTATTACGAACACATCTGCTGTCACACGTAAACATACTGTAATAGCCCCGAATGTGGAAATAGGAAGGAGAGGAGTCGGTGATGACTTTCCCACTTTATTGTGGCAACCATAGAAATAATAAAATAACAGCGGCATCCGCAACATGCTAACTCCGCTCTCACGCCCAACGCTCTCTCCTCCTTGCTTCCCGCCACGTCTATTGACCCTACTCACCAATGTCACAAAATGACGTGTCAAAGTATTCGGCCGCCATATTGTCCGTCATTGTTTTGCCCTATTCTCAATGGTTTCAATTAGTCGTGCAATTTATAGAGCAATTCATGGAAGCCCCGGTGTTATCTGGCGCTGTAAACTCATTGGATGCGTTGCATAAAAGGCGTTATGTGGAAAAGCTTCAGTTTATCCATTCGCCAGATCCATATTTGATGCCTAAATCGATGTTTTTCGACCCGCTGTCTTCACCGTCGCTGCCTGACATCTGCTACCCTGACATCTACAACTATCTTTTCCACAGAAACTCGGCCTATTCTCACGAAACTTTGAAAAACATTAAGAGCAGCACTCTAAGCAACATTACCCTGTGTGATTTCTAAAATGGCGACAATCAAAAAAAAAAAAAAAAGAAGTTGACTGCGATGGCCGACGCTTCAAGGATAGGTGGATATTGGACTATTTCTTCAATAAAACACGCAACAACTGTGTCTGCCTCATTTGCAAAGAGACAGTCGCTGTTTTCAAAGAGTTCGATGTGACGCGATAATATTACCGAACAAGACACGCTGACATGTACAACATTACAGGGAAGATACGCAGCGAGAAATTATAGCAACTTGAAGCTAGTTTAATTTCACAGCAGCAGTATTTTGCAAGAGCCCAAGTGTCGAAAGAGAACGCCACAAAGACGAGATTGTTGAAATTATGAATTTAAAAAAATAATAAAGCAAATGTGACACACAGAAGGGCTTGCTAAAATTTGTTTAAATATATTGTTCTATGTAAATCAGCCAAGGTAGCCCCCCGCATTTTTACCACACCAAATCTGGCCCCCTTTGCAAAAGGTTTGGACCAGAGGTTGCGCTAGACTTTTTCGTTGTCTGTCATTTTGACTGACAGGGTCATAAAAATCCCGTCATAATCTATTTTACCTGTCACTTTTTTAAAATGAAATAATGACATTGTGGTGACCCTTTGTTTGGCATAATTCACCTTCCGTACTTGTGTGTCCATTTGGCCGAGCACGTTACCGGCTACGACACAGTCACGTGACAGAGACACTTAAGAGCCGCGCGCGTTCCGGCTTGAATATGAATAGAGAGTTCACAGAGAGCAGCAGAGCTACAGCGGCTGGACACAGCAATTCGAGCTAACAAGACTCTTAACATTGCATACCGCTTCAACATATTCAATAGTATATAGTTTTTCATTTTAAATTAATATTCTGTCCGAACAAGCTTAACAGAGAATAACTTTGTCTTGCTATATCAAAAGAAACTTTCAAAAGAAACTTTTTCAGCATAAAAAAAAAAAAAAAAAGTGAGTTTGCTTACCTCTGCTTGTCGATGGCGTCACCCACGTGTTCAAATCCGTCACTATCTTCACTCGAGGACTCTTCCGAAGAAGACGATGATGACGAATTTGGACCATCCTCTTCCTCAAGTTGATCAAAAAGCACAATTGCTTGCGCTAAATTTAGTTTTCCGTTCATTCTCAAAGTCACACAAAGTCGCTGCTCGATCCAAACAGCCGTCGCTCGCCACCTCGCTGCTTCAGAACACTCCTCCCTCTCGTTCGGTGGAACCTCGCACGGCAGTTATATTTATAAACAAACAAAAAAACGCATTTTGTGCTTCCACTGTGGCTTCGAAAGGGTTCGTTTGATTTGTGTTTTTTTCATGGGGCTTCCGTTTTAAAAAAGGACAAGAAATGATGGAAATTTACACATAAACAAATGATCCATGCAGCGTTTTAATGTTTTTATGAGAGGACAATGAAACTATAAAACCTAAATGACAATATCTCACGTTTTAGTTGGTCGATTGACTTCAAATAATAACGAGAGTAAACCGCAACTTCCGCACTTTAAAACGAGACCAACCAACGGCATGTGGGTGACGTAATTAAAACATGAGGGCGCTTCAAAGACGACGTGCGCTGAGGACGCGCCGGCGCGTCCTTCGACTCTCAAGGGTTAATATGCTCACTCGCCACCCTGTGGTCTGGGGTGTTAATTGCAACCTGTCAAAATGACAGATGGACTTCAGTTTTTTCCGTCACCGTTTTAAAAAAACGGTCAACGACGGAAAATATTCGGTTAACGCGACCCCTGGTTTGGACACACCTGTTTAACTGATGATCTGTAGACGAGGCCAGCTTCTTTTACTTGGTACCAGCTAATTATTATTCAAAATATAATGATGGTGGAAGAAATAAGCATCTTGAATTTGAAACTGTATGTTGTCGGCGATTAGCTTTGCAGTGATCTTAATTGTGGTTGTCAGCCCAAAACCCTCTAAATATATATTAAATGCATCTTACCAGATATAAAATGACTACTACATAATCCGTGGTAATCGTTTGGAGCCCAGTTTTCTCGTCGAATTGCAGCAGTCCATCTCGCTCTCCTCTCCGGGTCTCTCGGAATACGGTAGAACTTCAAGTCTCTCTGTCTATCTTCTCTGTTATTGCAACCGACCGCCACACACGCTTTCACCATTTTGATTATTAATGTTAACGAGCAGAAAAACACGCCATAATAGGAGGAATTTACGTAGCGGTAATGCATCAACACGACGAGTTGACGGACAATATGGCGCGGAGGCGTGGTTGTGACGTCATGTGAGTAGGGTCTATATTAACACTCAGCACACATGACAATCATCCTAAAATAAAGCAATCCGCTAATATACACAGTCAAATTATACTCTTTTTCTCACCTCAAACAAGAAAAGAATACTAGCTTACAACGTCCGTCCCACATTACTGCCAAGACGGCTGATTTCTTATTTGCTCTAAAATGCGAACATTTATGGCCCATGCACACCACTTAGCGAATACCTCCCCCCTGCTGGTTTAAAACCGTAAGTACAGGAGTATCTGTGGATTAAAACAACTATTTAAATATTATTTAATAATTATGATTTAATTTAATTATTATTATTTATACAAGTTATTAAAAAGAATTCAGAGACTTATTGTACTTTAAAAGTGTTGAAATTACATAAAATGCACATATTACTTGTATTTTTAGCTTTAAACATATTGTATGGCTCTCACAGAATTACATTTAAAAATATGTGGTGTTCATGGCTCTCTCAGCCAAAAAGGTTCCTGACCCCTGGTCTATAAAATGGTCATTAGAACACCTCTGTATAACATTGTATCCCTATTACCAATAAATAAAACAAGAAAATAGGATAACAGTTCAACTTACAACAAAGAATGACTTTATTAACTGTGATAATCAGTAACTAAAAAAAATTGCATTGCATAAATCATGGCCCCATGTCAAATTTAACCACGCATTTTGTGAGATTTTACAATAATAGCAACTTCACAGAGTCACATGCATATTCCATAAAAAATGTCATTCACTTGTTTATAACAAACTGGCAAAGTACTAAAAAGAGAAACTATGGCCAAAAGTGGTGCAGATCTGTTAATCCCACCGCAAAAATAACCAAACCGCATCGTTGTTTGTTTCCCCCCGACTGTTTGTGTGCGCGGCAGGTGCAGCTACTGAAGGATCAAATGGCAGCTGAGAGCGCCGCCCGCATGGAGGCGCAGGCGCGCTCGCACCAGCTGCTCCTGCAAAATCGTGACCTGCTTCAGCACCTGGCCCTACTGGTGCAGCAGCTCCGGCAGCTGGAGGCCGGAACCGGCCAAGGGGCGGAGCCTCGGCCGTGCCAGACGCCGCCACTCAACGGATGCGGTGAGTTGCAGGACCGTTAAATGATTTATCAACACCAACTCAAACTTCACTTAACTCATTAACTGTCATTGAAGGCAATGGACATTCATTCCATAAGACAGCTAATGAGTTCAAGCTCTGTGCTTGTACATCAAGTATACAATGACATTTTGGTGCCAAGAAACTACAGTATGTTGTTATAAGTTGAGGAACTTCAGTTAGATGAAATGAGTGCTTTACTTGGTGCTTAGCAACTAGCTTCTTTTCGACAAAAGTAGTGCTTTGACGTGATCTTATGGCATGCAAGTGCTAAAAACTAAGTTGATGCAAGTTGAGGAACTTCATTTAGATGAAATGAGTGCTTTACTTTCTTTTACTTGGTGCCTAGCTACTATGTTGCAATGTAATGAGGAGCTTCATTAAGACAAAAAGTCGTGCTTTGTCGCAGCCTTATGGCATGCGGGTGCTAAGAAACTATGTTGACGCAAGTTGAGGAGCTTAATTAAGACAAAAAGTAGTGCTTTGACACCATCTCATGGCATGCTGGTGGCAAGGAACTATGTTGATATGAGTTGGGCTTTATTCAAACAGAACTTAGTACTTTGACACCATCTCATGGCATGTTGGTGCGAAGAAATACATTTTGTATTAAGTTGAGGAACTTTATTGAGATAAAAGTAGTCTTTTGCTGCTATTTTGATACCTAGAACATATGTTGTAATGAGTTGAGGAGCTTCAGTTTGACAAAAAAGTGTGCTTTGACGCGATTTTATGGCATGCGGGTGCTAAGAAACTGTTTACCTTAATTAAGAGAAAAAAATAGTAGAGATGATGCCGATTTCGAAGTCATTTTCGAAGTATCGGAATCGGCAAAAAAATATCGGCCATGCCTTTTTTTAATATATGTATATATATATATTTTTTTATTAAATCGTTTTCTAATTGTATTTAACGTTACAGACATAATATGTTACACTCATCCAGAGTCTTTAGTTTAGGCTTAAGGTAGGGTTATCAAATTTATCCCAATAACGGCGGTAATAATTTTTTTTTTAATGTGTCACGTTAAAAAATTTCACGCAATTAATGCACGCGTTGCACGACCCACTCACACATTGTTGCGCTCTATCTGTAATGGCGCCATTTTACCTATATAGAGAGATAAAAGGCAGCATAAAATAAGTAGAGTGAATTTTGGCAGCCTTTGGAGGCTTATTTTAATTGGTTAAAGCCTTTCAATCCCTCTCCCAATGATTAGAAATATCATGGGAAGCAATGTGGGGAAGCAAGGCTGCATTTGATCTTTTTCTTAACACCTTATTTTATTTCCCAACACAGAGAAGATATATGAATTGCTAGCACTACGCACAGTCATGGTTCCACTTCCCATCATGGTTCCACTTCCCATCATGCATTGGGGCATGGCTGCAGTATCATTTCCTGAAAGCTCAACAAATACACTAGATGGCAATATTTAGTGACAATATACAAAGTAACAAGTCTTTCTATCCGTGGATCCCTCTCACAGAAAGAATGTTAATAATGTAAATTCCATCTTGAGGATTTATTGTCATCATAAATACAGTACTTATGTACTGTATGTTAAATGTATATATTCGTCCGAGTTTTATTTTATTTTATTTTATTTTATTTCTTAATGCATTGCCAAAATGTATATGATGGGGAAAAATTATCGGGAATGATTGGAATTGAATCGGGAGCAAAAAAAAAAGCAATCGGATCGGGAAATATCGGGATCGGCAGATACTCAAACTAAAACGATCGGGATCGGATCGGGAGCAAAAGAACATAATCAAAACAACCCTAAAAAAATAGTGCTTTAACACCATCTCGTGGCATGTTGGTGGCAAGGAACTAAGTTGCCATGGCTTGAGGAGCTTTATTCAAACAAAACATCGTGCTTTGACACTGGCTCATGGCATGTTGGTGCAAAGAAACAAATGTTGTAGTAAGTTGAGGAACTTCATTTCGATGAGACTTGGTGCCAAAGCGAGTTGAGGAGTCAAAACGTGTTGGATGTCCATCGCAGTGAATGGCAGCCAATGAGTTAAAATTGAAAAAAAAAAAAAAATCATAATTAATATCAAATTAAATTGAAGCACTTTCCATTTAGTTTTTTATCTTGCATAATTATAGAAAAATGAGAGCCATATGCATTTTTTTTTTGACCAGCTATGCAAAATAAAGTCATTTCATAACCGTTTTCAAATGACATGAGTTTCATTTTGACATGAGTTGAGGTGCTTTATTTAAACAGAAAGTTGTGCTTTGACACCATCTCATGGCATGTTGGTGGCAAGGAACTATGTTGATTTGAGTTGAGGAGCTTTATCCAAACAGAGCGTAGTGTTTTGACACCATCTCATGGCATGTTGGTGTGAAGAAATAAAAATTTTGTAGCAAGTTAAGGAACTTTATTGAGATTGCTGTTATTTTGATGCCTAAAACATATGTTGTAATGAGTTGAGGAGCTTTATTCAAACAGTGTAGTGCTTTGACACCATCTCATGGCATGTTGGTGGCAAGGAACTATGGTAATGTCAGTTGAGGAGCTTTATTCAAACAGAAAGTGATGCTTTGACATCATCTCACCGGATTTTGGTGCGACGAAATAAAGTTTGTAGCAAGTTGAGGAACTTTATTGAGATAAAAGTAGTCTTTTGCTGCAATTTTGATGCCTAGAACATATGTTGTAATGAGTTGAGGAGCTTCAGTTTGACAAAAAATTGTGCTTTGACGCGATTTTATGGCATGCGGGTGCTAAGAAACTGTTTACCTTAATTAAGAGAAAAAAATAGTGCTTTGACACCATCTCATGGCATGTTGGTGGCAAGGAACTAAGTTGCCATGGCTTGAGGAGCTTTATTCAAACAAAACATCGTGCTTTGACACTGGCTCATGGCATGTTGGTGCAAAGAAACAAATGTTGTAGTAAGTTGAGGAACTTCATTTCGATGAGACTTGGTGCCAAAGCGAGTTGAGGAGTCAAAACGTGTTGGATGTCCATCGCTGTGAATGGCAGCCAATGAGTTAAAATTGGGGGGAAAAAATCATAATTCATATAAATTAAATTGAAGCACTTTCCATTTAGTTTTTTACCTTGCATAATTATAGAAAAATGAGAGCCATATGCATTTTTTTTTCACCAGTTATGCAAAATGAAGTCATTTCATTACTGTTTTCAAGCAACTGCCAACTGTCTTTCAGCGGTTTCCACATCGGCGAAGCGTCTGTCTCTTTCACTCGATCTGAAGAAGCTCATCACCTCGACTCCCGCGCTGTCACCCGAGGACACGAGCAACTCCGAGTCGGTCCCGCTCAGCCTGGAAGACTGCTGCGATCCCTTCTGTGAGGCGGCCGACGGCGGAGACGTCGCCACGTCCGACCGAGCGCTCGCCGTCACATCGAGGAGGGTGTCTGTCGTCGAGGAAAAGTAAGACCGATGAAAGTGTTGCACAGTGAACCCCAACTGAGTGTTTTCTGTTAATACCATGATTTCTGCATCATAGATCACACCTTTCTATAATACGCACGACCCAGATACACAATTTCAAAAACAAATACAATTATTACTAGACAATAAGTTCAAGTTAGCATATTTACTGAGAAAGATGTTAGTCAGAAAGATAAAAATCTCTCTGTTAACCAAATTAACATCACCAACACAACTAGTTGCATCCTCTACATTCATATGCAGTAGAGCTGGGAATCTTTGGGCACCTAACGATTCGATTACGATTACGATTCAGAGGCTCCGATTCGATTATAAAACGATTATTGATGCACCCCCCTCCTTTTTTTTTTTTTTTTTTTTTTTTTAAATAAAGTTTTGTACATTAGTTCCAAAATTGTTCAAAAATACTCTCAGGCGAAACCAAACTACTATTTCAGTATCAAGTTAACATATAGCAGTAAACAAATATACAAAAATAACATTAAATAAAAAAAACTCCAGTCCCTATTCTGTATCAGCAGCTTTAAACTACATTCAATTAATTTAATGTTGTGAATCAACCGTTAAAGTTGTTAAAATTGCTCCCGTTATTCCATAATTTCCCTTTTGTCTACTTTTGACATGTGAAAGTTTTAAAACTATTTTAAAGATAGATTCAAGTCAATATTTTACCGATTTAGGAGTATTTTAGATAAAAAGTTAATTAGGTTTGCTTGGAAGGTTCGCTACAACAGCATTGCAGGGAAGTTTACTGCTTTAAGATGGCGGCCGTTTACTAACGCCCGCATCTAGCTTTTTGCAGGTGTGCTGCTACCGCTACCGAGTCTACAATCCATCTAGTCCTATATAAATGATATCTACCGTAACATTATGTAGCTTAGCTGTACTTGTAGCAGCTTTTCGGCAGCAGGCAGGTATGTTGTTGTGTTTTTTTATCTCGTGGCATGAGTTGAGCTAGAGCCGTGAGTTGAGCGTTGGCATTACCCGAGGGGCCGGTTAATGAGAAGCATAATGTTTAGCTACTCCCGCTCCGTTCCGTCCCGAAGCCCGCGCGGCGCGCTGAGTGTGTTGTACTTCCGCTTTACTTGGCATATTTCAATAATCGGAATTTGGATGTTTGTGAATCGTTCTCGAATCTTCCACGGCCGAATCGCGAATAATCTAAGAATCGGAAATTTTGCACACCTCTAATATGCAGTGTCACAAGTCTCACTGGAGTGTTCACTTCCAGTTTGGTAAAAATTTGTTTCAATTGCTCTTCAAGTCTCCTTAGGCAGAGGGTTCACTTACTTATTTTTCCTCCTGTCATTGTTTGCATGCTATCCTCATTAAAATAAGAAAACCTATAAATGTTTGGGTGGTTTTAGTTAAAGCAGACATTGTTTTTTCATCTGTGTGGTTTTGACAAAGATCAGATTACATTTCACGGTGATTTTATGCAGAAATGTAAGAAATTCCAAAAGGTTCAGATACTTTTTCACACCACTGTAGTCCTGCCCACATGAGATCTAATTGCTAAAAATGCGGCCTGCAAAGCTAAATGAGTTTGACCCCCTTGTTCTACAAGACGAAAAAGAGCCCCCCCATCCCCAAAGAAAAGCCTTACCCCGACATATAATCTTCATAAAATGCCCCTAGACCTTCATTTCTGATGTTTTCTGTGCCGCGACACCAACATAAAGTAGGTAATTACTTTTTAATGAGCTTTTAATCCCCTTAAAGCCAAAAAGCGGCAATGAGGGAAAAACATTCCCTCACTACAAGCCCGCTTTTTCCCTTCTCTGTAATGTGTGAAATCCCAGCACGATAAAGCAGATTGCAACACCAGCAGAAAGCAATGAAATTGTTTTCATTTAAGCGTCTGCTTCTACTCAAAATTCTGTGGTTTCCTCTCAGCTGCCATTCCAGAAAAAAAAATCGCGCGCATGAAAAGGAAGGCAAAAATAGACAAATTGCACTCTTTTCTCCAGTTTTTCTTTTATCTAGCCTGGTATTCATTTCATATGGGAGACAGTGGTGGGAAGCACTAGGCTGGGTTCGTACGGGGCCTTGAAATCTTGAAAATACTTGGATTTTACTGTTGTGTTTTCAAGGTTTGAAAAACGCTTGAATTATTCTTAAAGTGATGCTCTACCTTAAATACATGTAGGCTCTAATAAATCACAATTGTTCTCTTGTACTAAAATATGTTGTTAGAAACACATAAAATGTTAAATCAGTGGCAATATTTTATAATATTTAGTCCATATTTTGACCGTTAGTTGGCGCCATGGTTTGCGGGCTCGCAGTGATGACGTCATTGGGATCTTTCCAAATGTGTAGTGTGTTCAACAATTGCTTATTACTGCCTAAATTTGCGAAGTAAAATGCCACGATGTGCTGCTTTTGGATGCAATTTCCAGTCAAATGGAAACAAGGGGAGTGAAGTGAGTGGTCAAGGTGGAATTATTATTTTTAGTGAATAAATGTGTATAAGTGGAAGCTTCTCCCCCTTTTTGGTCCCTGTATGCACGTATCCTACCCACCATGCGTTACAACTGGCGTCTGAACATTTTTTCTGGATCCTCAGTCAAGTAAGGGGTCCGTCTATTTTCTGGATCCGACGGTCCCATCGCGTCTGCAATATTGGTTTCGGATCTGTCTATTTTTTCTATTCGTCGGTCCCACAGCAGCTTTTCGGATCGGTCTATTTTGTGGAATCGACGGCCTGATCGTGGCTGCAACATTGCCATGGGATCGGTCTAATTCCTGGATCTGCGAGTGAGTAAAAAACGCGGATTTGGATTACTATTGCTATCTTTTTTGTTGACTATTCTTCGTGGCAGTTTTCCCTAAATCATACCAAATAATCAAAGCACTATGGCACGCTACAGTGACGACATGGACCTTACAACAATGTTGGAGTTCGTCAGGGAACGCGTGTTTGCGTACTGCTGAGCTCCCAAGTGAAGAATGGTCAAGGTGCAAATATTATTTTTTGTGAATAAAATTTGCATAGGTGGAAGCTTCTCCCCTTTTTGGTACTTTTATACACGTATCCTACCTACCACGCGTTACAATGTACAAGACATGGATTACACAAGGGGTGCTCTTTGGCCTGTACTGTATGTAAAGCACACGACAGCTCTGGATGCTAACAATCTACATAATTATATTGGGATAAGTTTGAAAACGCAATATGCTAACCTTGAATATCTGCTAATAAAACCGGAGTTCCAAACAGCATAGACTCTCGCTCCCAACCGGAGTTCCCAACAGCACTCTCTCGCTCTGTTGCCATTGAGACTCACTTGCAGCGAGTGCATCACCAGTTTTGCCAAACTTTTATCTCATCAGGTATTTGCTGCACGCATTTTTGCCTGAAGCTCGTCTTGTGAACGACCGACAGTGCTTTCCTGCTCCTCACTTTTCAGATCTGGTTCAAATAGGAAGGGTAGAACCGACGACATGTTGGGAAAGCTAACGAGTGACACGCTGGAATTTTGGCAACGGGCCCGGTGACGTCACGCACTGCGATGTAATAAGAATGGCGACCTATCACTTCAAATAATTTTACAAACTTTTTTAAAACAAAAACATTAAGAGGGGTTTTAATATCAAATTATTATAACTCATACTAACATTTATCTTTTAAGAATTACTTGTCTTAAAAATAGAGGATCCCTTTAAAATGCTTGGAAGTCTTAGGCACAAAATATTTCTCATCACCCGAAATCAGTGTTTTTCAACCTTTTCTGAGTCACGGCTCGTATTTACATTGGGAAAAAAATCTTGCGGCACACCACAAACTAAAAATGTTCCAAAATGACTTTCTGTACATTATATTTAATTATAATCTAATTTCTCAATATTTATACTTACTCCGTGTGAAAGTAAATCCAAACAAAATATACAGTCATGTGAAAAAATAAGCTAAATAAAAATGATGCCTCATTAAATATTAAGTTCTTTATTTAAAAATGTTCACATATCAATTTCTGTTCTTGTTTTTCTTTATCTCTGAAAAGAAAGTAATTTAATTGCAGGTAAACAATAAATAACACATTGTTTACTCATTAAAACAAATATATCAAGAAAAATGCATATTTTAACTGAGGAAAAAGTTGACACACCCGACCACCTAATAGCTTGTCTTACTGCCTTTGACCGACGCTTTTTGTAGCCATCTACCAGTTTTCGACTTCCGATTCCATGTTTCGATTCCGGTTCCGAACGATTCCTGATTCTGATTCTTTTAAGCGGCAGAGTCAGGAAAAAAAAAAAAAATGCAGGGTCCAAAAAAATTGCAAAGTTTATATTAAGTCTTAACTTCCTGAAGTTTTTGAAATCAAATGAACTTCTCACAGGGCTAATTATAACTTGTATATAAATTAGGGCTGTCAAAATTATCGCATTAACGGGCGGTGATTAATTTTTTAAATTAATCACGTTAAAATATTTGACGCAATTAACGCACATGCCCCACTCACACAGATTAAAATGACAGCAGTGTAATGTTCGCTTGTTACTTTTTTTTTTTTGTTTGGCGCCTTCTGCTGGTGCTTGGGTCCAAATGATTTTATGGGTTTGGGGAGTGAGCATGGTGTAATTATTGACATCAACAATGGTGAGCTGCTAGTTTATTTTTTGATTGAAATTTTACAAATTTGAATAAAATGAAAACATTAGGAGGGGTTTGTAATATAAAATTTCTATAACTTGTACTAACATTTATCTTTTAAGAACTACAAGTTTTTCTATCCATTGATCGCTTTAAGAGAATGTTAATAATAATGCCATCTTGTTGATTTATTGTCTTAATAAACAAATACAGTACTTATGTACCGTATGTTGAATGTATATGTCCGTCTTCTGTCTTATCTTTCCATCCAACAATAATTTACAGAAAAATATGGCACATTTTATAGATGGTCTGAATTGCGATTAATTACGATTAATTAATTTTTAAGCTGTAATTAACTCGATTAAAAATTTTAATCGTTTGACAGCCCCAATATAAATATCAGTCTTTAAACTCGAGCATTTTTTTTCTGCTCGGCGGTCAGGGCATCGAAACAAGGAATTTAAATTTCAAAATTCGAATGATTCCGGGAGGATCGTAGTGTTAGAACCGGTTCCCATCGATGCTCGATGCCCATCCCTACCCACGATGTCCGCGTGCTGTTAACAAGGCGGAGTATGCTGGCTTGTTCACAAATGGGGACACAAGAGTTCTTGTTGACCAGGATATCGTTCATTTAAGATACTGACTATGCCTTCATGTGGCTTTTTTTGCCATGTGGAATTTTTTTTTTGCATGTGGCAAAATAGATTTTTTTATGTGGCTTTTTTTTTTTTGGGGGGGGGGGGGGGGGGGGTGCCATTTTTTTGGGAATATGGCATTTTTGCAGGCCATGCACGTCCAAATTTTCCATTCATTTGAATGTCAGAAAAACATGTGGTTGTGATATTTGACAATACACTTTACATTACAGCACATTGACATTCAAGTGGTGTTCTGCCAAAATATGCTACATCGGCGAATTTGACACCTAAAGTACTACCGTGCGCTCTAAACTTGTTTTGTTTAGATGCATACAGGAATAAAGTACTAAAAAAAGGTCTGCAGACAATACTTAAATGTAGTTATATCAAATAAGGACGGTTTAAATACGCTACGTGACCAATGTGGTCAACTGCTTCAAAGCTAACACAAAAAAAAACACAATGGTTAAAAGTATGAGAGGGTAATACATGCAAAAAGTATCTTTGAGGCAGTGAAAAGATTCTAAATAAACTAAATAAAAACAAAAATAGTGAGTACTTGCCGCTTCTAACCTATGTGCGCATGCGTGTGGATGCATGCGCAAGCGCCCTGAGCATTGTGTAGACGTTTCGCCGCGTAGTAAGGAATGGCCGAACACCGGTTCCCAAATAAGGCTATGCCATTGACGGCTACGAACATCCAAATTTTCCATTCATTTTAAATGACAGAAAAACATGAGTGGCTGTGAACATTCACGTACCATTACAGCGCAAAATTTGGACGTACATAGTCAATGGCATGGACGTGCATGGCCTGCAAAAATGCCATATAGCAAAAAAAAAAAAAAAAAACACATACCAAAAAAATGCCACATACTAAAATCCATTTTGCCACATACAAAAAAAATGCCACATGCCAAAATACATTTTGCCACATACCAAAAAAATGCCACATGGCAAAATCAATTTTCCCACATGGCAAAAAAAATGCCACATGGCAAAAAATGCCACATGGCAAAATTGAATTTTGCCACATCGCAAAAAATACCACATGCCAAAATACATTTTGCTACATGGCAAAAAAATGCCACATAGCAAAAAATGCCACATGCCAAAATACATTTTGCCGCATGGCAAAAAAATGCCACATGGCAAAATCAATTTTGCCGCATGGCAAAAAAATGCCACATGCCAAAATACATTTTGCTGCATGGCAAAAAATTGCCACATGGCAAAATCAATGTTGCCACATACCAAAAAAATGCCACATGGCAAAATTGAATTTTGCCACATGCTAAAATACATTTTGCTACATGGCAAAAAAATGCCACATAGCAAAAAATGCCACATGCCAAAATACATTTTGCCGCATGGCAAAAAAATGCCACATGGCAAAATCAATTTTGCCGCATGGCAAAAAAATGCCACATGCCAAAATACATTTTGCTGCATGGCAAAAAATTGCCACATGGCAAAATCAATGTTGCCACATACCAAAAAAATGCCACATGGCAAATAATGCCACATGCCAAAATACATTTTGCAACATGGCAAAAAATGCCACATGCCAAAATACATTTTGCTGCATGGCAAAAAAATGCCACATGGCAAAATCAATTTTGCCACATACCAAATACCACTTTGCGTTCTCGCTGTCTCTCGTCTTCCTTAAGGCAAAACACTACCGCTTTTGTCGACATGCGGTGCTAAAATCGACCAAAACTGATACGTTACAGTACCTAGTGTTACTTTAAATGAATAAAAAACATGGAATTAGTTCAAGTTGAAATTGCTGGCTGGCTATGGTCTAACTTCGGCCTCTTTTCGTCAGGTGCGAGGATCCCGTCCTGCTGGTCCTCTTGCTCCTCTAATCAGATTTTAAAAATCCCTCAAATTGACACCCCACCCTCCTTGGCTTTTTTCATTTGCCTCATCATTCTGGAGAGCCTTGCTCCTCTTCCTCCTCTCCTCCTCCTTTCTGCCTCCTTACTCCTCTACTTCTCCTCCTCCTCTTTTATGTGAGTATCATGATCACTAGCAGCTTTTAAACACATTCAAACCTGTTGAAAATAATCATAAATTTGACAAAAACAAAATAATTCTTAGCATCTGGTCTCACTCTCTCATTGGCAAGAAATGGGAGACTGGTGCCAGGTTTACTCAATTGAAATATACACATGATACATTTTGAAATTGTTAAATACTGTAATTGAAACATATTTAATTACTTTTTTAATCATTTATCTGATTATGTAGTCATTCAATTTTGGCACCCTGGTCCTCCACACGGTAGCCGGGAGGGTTCATAATACAATGATGTGCTTTTCATTTCTTGTATCGCCTGCCTGTTCTGCTTTTGCCTCTTTTCCCAACCTAGAAAAAAAGCAATAATAAACTCACCTCCCGCACATAGTCTCACTTGTTCAAGATATTAAAATATACTCATTTAATAAGGCGGCTGGCAAGGAATACTGTCGCTTTTGTGAAGAACAAAAATAAAAAACAGTGAGAAATTGGCAGCCTGTAATAAAATGAAGCGAGTGGATTGTAATAAGTTAAATATAAATCCACCTTTCCATTCTGGGTAACTATCATTTTTTGGGGTATTCTTGCTTTAAAAAAAGAGAAAACATGCAAGACATCTTTCTAATCTATCCTCTCTGACGTGGAAAACTTTCTCAGTGTGTGCGGCCATTAGTGACAGGCTCGTTACAGCATTTCTTTTACCAGTATGGTTTGCGTTTTGCATTAGCAATGTGATGATGAGGCGGGAAGGCTCATTACCGCGTTTATGTTTCATAATGTGCCATGTCCAGCATTTCTGTTCTTTACTGTGGGATGTATCCAGAGGTGGGTAGTAATGCGTTCGTTGCATTTACTCCATTACACTTACGTGAGAAACCTTTGAAGGAAAATGTATTTCTAAGAGTAGTTTTACCATGCCATACATTTTACTTTTACTTGAGTAGTTTTGTGAAGAATAAACATGAATTTTACTCCGCTGCTTTGGGTTATACGGAGCACTCAAAGGAACATAGACAGAAATAAAAATTAATTTAAGCAATCTGGTGCACACCAGAAACTAAACATTAGCATTCTATAGCATTTAAGGTAGTGGACTTTCGCTACGCAAGTTAGCCGATTGTTGCATTGTTGCAATTAGCTAGGGTGACCAAACGTCCTCTTTTGCCCGGACAAGTCCTACTTTCACCTACTATCCTCGTGGTCCGGGCGGGTTTTATAAATTCATAAAAATGTCCGGTTTTTATGATTTTTCATGGGACCAATTTGAAGAGAATCCCTCCGGCCGCTGGGTGGCAGCGCCTGCCTGCGATGACATGGCTCCTAGTCGTAGGGAGGGAAGGAATAGTTCTTGTTTTTGTTGGCAGTTTACCCCTATCATGAGGCATTACCGCCATCTACTGGGTTGACGATTTGGCCACAACGCCTGCCCAGTTATTAAGTTTTTTACGATAAATATGTATATAATGGCAACTGTTGACTTCTGTCGGAGCTTTGACTGTAAAATCCCGTTTGGTATCGCATCGTTGCGCTGCCGATGATTGTAAACTTTCATAGCAAAGTTTGATTTTTACCTGAGCTAGCTATCAGTAAGCTAAACCGCGCTAGGCATTATGGGAAACGTAGTTTTTAACTGCTACGTTTGGAAACATGCTGGTTGAATAGTTTGTCAGTTTATTTCGGTTTTTGTTTGTGTGCAATCTAGAACATTGAATGAGAATAACAATTGAATGGGAATAACAATTTGTCAAGGACAATTGTCGTGATAGTAATTTATAAAAATGTTTACTTGGCACATAGCCTACTCTGTGTATGTGTATTGACTGGACTACATTTCTATGGGTCTGCATTATATATTATACGTATACATATATACTACATATATATATATATATATATATATATATATATATATATATATATATATATATATATATATATATATATATATATTAGTCTTTTTTTTTTCTTTTTTCTTTTTTTTTTTTTTTCAAACTGCATTTTTCCATCTAGAGAGAGGGGACACACTTTAAATATATTAAAGTGATATAGGCATTTTGGAGTGAACTTCGTGTAAAATTCAAGTATCTTGAGGCTGGGCTGAGTGTCCTCTTTTTTGGAAATCAAAATATGGTCACCCTACAATTAGCTAACTTGCATAGCAAAAAAACGCTAGCGTAAATGCTATATAATGCTAATGTTTACAACAATTGGTTAACTTGCATTGCAAAAATCTGCTAGCTTAAATGCTATGTAATGCTAAGGTTTAAAACAATTGGCTAACTTGCATTGCAAAAGTACGCTAGCTTAAATGCTAAATAATGCTAATGTTTGCAACAATTGGCTAACTTGCATTGCAAAAATCTGCTGGGTTAAATGATATATAGTGCTGAGGTTTAAAACAATTGGCTGTGCATTGCAAAAAGCCGCTAGCTCAAATGCTTCATAATGCTAATGTTTACAACAATTGTCTTACTTGCATAG
Organism: Corythoichthys intestinalis; assembly: GCF_030265065.1. Lineage (NCBI taxonomy): Eukaryota > Metazoa > Chordata > Actinopteri > Syngnathiformes > Syngnathidae > Corythoichthys > Corythoichthys intestinalis. Next base: position 4,337,602 of record NC_080411.1, read on the forward strand.
CAAAAGTCCACTAGCTTAAATGCTTCATAATGCCAATGTTTACAACAATTGTCTTACTTGCATTGCAAAAATCTGCTAGCTTAAATGCTATGTAATGCTAAGGTTTAAAACAATTGGCTAACTTGCATTGCAAAAGTACGCTAGCTTAAATGCTAAATAATGCTAATGTTTGCAACAGTTGGCTAACTTGCATTGCAAAAATCTGCTAGGTTAAATGATATATAATGCTAAGGTTTAAAACAATTGGCTGTGCATTGCAAAAAGCCGCTAGTTTAAATGCTTCATAATGCTAATGTTTACAACAATTGTCTTACTTGCATAGCAAAAGTCCACTAGCTTAAATGCGATGTAACGCTAATGTTTACAATGATTGGCTAACTTGCATTGCAAAAGTCTGCTAGGTTAAATGATATATAATGCTATGGTTTAAAACAATTGGCTGTGCATTGCAAAAAGCCGCTAGCTTAAATGCTATATAATGCTAATGTTTGGAACAATTGGCTAACTTGCATTGCAAAAATCTGCTAGGTTAAATGATATATAATGCTATGGTTTAAAACAATTGGCTGTGCATTGCAAAAAGCCGCTAGCTTAAATGCTTTATAATGCCAATGTTTACAACAATTGGCTAACTTGCATTGCAAAATTCCGCTAGCTTAAATGCTATTTAATGCTAATGTTTACAACAATTGGCTAACTTGCATCGCCAAAATCTCCTAGCTTAAATGCGATATAATGCTAATGTTTACAATGATTGGCTAACTTGCATTGCAAAAATCTCCTAGTTTAAATGCTACATAATTCTAATGTTTACAACAATTGGCTAACTTGCATTGCAAAATTCCGCTAGCTTAAATGCTATATAATGCTAATGTTTACAACAATTGGCTAACTTGCGTCGCCAAAACCTACTAGCTTAAATGCTATATAATGCTGATGTTTACAACAATTTGCTAACTTGCATTGCAAAAATCTGCCAGCTTAAATGCTATATAATGCTAATGTTTGCAACAATTGGCTAACTTGCATTGCAAAAGTAAGCTAGCTTAAATGCTACATAATACTAATGTTTACCATATCATTTCTGGTGCACAGTAGAAACACTCCGGTGCGCGCTACATTGCTTAAATGAATTTTTTTTCTGTCACCGTCCCTTCAATAGTTGGCTCCATAGGGGTACACGAGAGCATTTGCCGATGCAGATGCCCACAATGGCTCTACCAGTTTCACCAATCCGACGTCACAACAATAATCACATGACTCCAGGATTCCAAACAGATGTACCAATACAGTCACAAGAAGAAGTGATCAATCACGTTGTGTCTTGAAGGCACTGTAAAAAATAAACAATTTGAAATGGAACCCTGCTGTTAACATTACTCAAAAGCACATATTTCAACCTCTCAGTTTTTGACACCCACAGAACACAGAATTATTTTCGATTATTTATCGATTTTATATGTATAAACCATCAAAACAGACACATTTTCACCATGTTTGATGGATTAGATATGTCACAACGTAATTTTTTGCAACTGCCCATCTCACCTTGGCAGGTATCAAGCGCCCATCCCAAAGCTGGACCCGCCTCCTGCTTCCTCCAATCGGAAGCGAGCCAGCCGCACCTTGTCCCCGGGTTCCATCCGGGACTCCGTCCCGAGTCTTCCCGGCTCCAGCCCGCCCGGTAGCGGCGGCCTCCTCTTCTGCTTCGCCGACGCCACGCCCGGTTCGCTATCGCTAAGCAGCTCCTGCTCGGCTAGCGACGACTCCGGCGTCAAGTCGCTGCTGTCGCCGCCGCGGGATGACGATGACGGCGATGCGGCGAGCGACCGTGGGACTTTGATGACTCCGGTCCACAACGGGAGTCCGGTCTCGGCACCCGCCGACGATACCTGCCTTCATATCAGCTTCTCCGAAGACGAGCTTCTGGAAAACTGCCAGGAAGACCACACCGTCCCTCAACGGAGTTAAGACAACCCCTTTTATGCATTCCTTAGACACTCCTGTCACTTGTCTCACAACCCCAAATTCCGTCTTTTGTACAAACCATTAGCCCATGGACTGATATAGTATTTTTATAACGAAAAACATCACCTTTCAATATACTTTTTAGAAGTAGTAGCAGTTCCTTTGCACGACAAAATCAGCAACTTTTCCAAAACATATCACCAAGGTTGTTTATTGTCTACAAGATACATAGTTGGGGTGTAACGATATATCAATCTGGATTAATATATCAATTAACCTTTCGCAAAAGCTCCGCCCCCCCTTAGTTACGGTTGCCAAGCCGACAAGCTTCAGGACTCCAACGGCACATGCCATTGGAGGCAGACGTATACCGGAGTTTTATATAGCAAGCTGTGGAGGCAAACGCATACAGCAAAGCAAATTTTGGGGTTGGGATACCAAGTTGTCTGTTCACAAAATGATACATGAAAAATAAAAACAAAATAAGTTCAAGCCACTTGTTAGAGTTAGTTAGTTACCCTAAACCCTAACCCTGAGTTTGTCGGATTATGCTTACTTAACAACAGATGCTAGGACATATGGCTGTTTTGGGGGCGGAGTTTGCGAAAGGTCAAAATAAATCGTTTGAAATGCAAAACAAACATCAACATTGCTATTTTAGATAGCGTGGTATGAAAAAGTATTTGAAATTTTTTGGAATATCTCACATTTCCGCATAAAATCACCATCAAATGTGATCGGATCTTTGTCAAAATCACACAGATGAAAAAACAGCGCTTGAACTAAAACCACCCAAATATTTATAGGTTTTCCATATTTTAATGAGGATAGTATGCAAACAATGACAGAAGGAGGAAAATAAGTAAGTGAAACATCAAATTTAATATTTTGTGGCCCCCTCTTTGGCAGCAGTAACGTCAACTAGACGCTTCCTGTAGCTGCAGATCCATCTGGCACATCGATCAGGACTAATTTTGGTCCATTCTTCTCTACAAAACTGCTTTAGTTCAGTCAGATTCCTGGCATGAATCGCTGTACAGCATATCAATGGGGTTCAAGTCTGAACTTTGACTTGACCACTCCAGAACGTGTATTTTGTTCTTCTGAAACCATTCTGAAGTTGATTTACTTCAGTGTTTTGGATCATTGTCTTGTTGCAGCATCCATCCTGTTTTTAGCTTCAACTGTCTGACAAACGGTCTCAGGATTTCCTGATAAACTTTTGAATTCATTCTTCCATTAATGATTGCAAGTTGTCCAGGCCCTGGGGTAGCAAAACTGTCCCAAATCATGATGCTTCCTCCGCCATGCTTCAAGGTGGGGATGAGGTGTTGATGTTGGTGCGCTGTTCCACTTTTCCTCCACACATGACGTTGTGTGTTACTCCCAAACAATTCAACTTTAGTTTCATCAGGCCACAAAATATTTTGCCAAAGCTTCTGTTGAGTGTCCAAGTGCCTTTTTGCGAACATTAAACGAGCAAAAATGTTTTTTTTTTAAAGACAGCAGTGGCTTCCTCAGTGGAGTCCTCCCATAAACAACATTCTTGGCCATAGTTTTACATATATTTGAGATATTGGACTCTGCCAGTGATTTCTGTAAGTCTTTAGCAGACACTTTAGGGTTCTTTTTTTACCTCTATTATACTATTCTGCGCTGAACTCTTGGAGTCATCTTTGGTGGACGGCCACTCCTTGGGAGAGAAGCAACTGTGCCAAACTCTCTTCATTCGTAGACATTTTCTTTGACTGTCGAAAACTGAACAGATTCCAGACTTTTAGAGATGGTTTTGTATCCTTTCCCAGCTTTATACAAATCAACAATCCTTGATCGCAAGTCTTCAGACAGCTCTTTTGACTGAGCCATGATGCACATCAGGCAATGCTTCTCATCAAGACAATTCTTACCAGGTGGGTTTTATAGGGGGCAGGGCAGCTTTAAACCACTTATCAGTGATTGGGCACACACCTGACTTAAATTGTTTGGTAAAAATTGGTTTCAATTGCTCTTTAAGTCTCCTTAGGCATTTTTCCCCCTTCTGTCATTGTTTGCATGCTATCCTCATTAAAATATGAAAACCTATAAATGTTTGGGTGGTTTTAGTTCAATCAGACACTGTTTTTACAACTGTGTGATTTTGACAAAGATCAGATGACATTTAATGGTGATTTTATGCAGAAATGTGGGAAATTCCAAAAGGTTCAGATACTTTTGTACCACTGTATGTGGTTTTGTTTCAAGAATAAGTTTTTGTGCAAATGTCTGAAAATGTTTCAGCAACAAAATTGTCTAAAATTTCAAAATTCCTTTGCATCGTTGATTGCTTTGGATCCTGGGAGACTTTGCGTTATTTGCCAATATCGTTTCATTTTCCAAATGATCGATATCGTATTTCGTCATGAAATTGGTGATTTACACCCCTAATATGTATGTAGTCCACATTTTCATTCATCGCTTATCTGAAATGAAGGGAGGAGCCTCGATGTCTGCCAAGCAGCTGATTGGACGATGGACAGAAGGATTAAGGAAGTTGTTTGAAGGAGAAAAACAATCCCAAAACACACAAGTTAAATTATAAGATTTAAAAGGTGGAAAAAGGGAAGCTAAAGTTCAAGCTAACCAATACAGGATTAAAGCAACACTAGGTAACTTTTCAAACTTTATAAAATATTTTCATAACATTTGCGATATGTCGACTGACAACGAGTTGAATGACACCTCTTTTATAGCTTGAGAGGGTTTGTATAGCTGTTACCTGCAGTAATGAACTTTGAGGAGCTACACTAAGCCACATGGTTGCTAACGGTCATATGCTATTATTTTGCTGCAACTGAATTCATTACCTTATTACTTTTCACACAGGTGCTGGAAACTGAAATGTTTAATCCATTTGCAGGCAACTATGAGGGTGTGCGCTCTCATGGGAAATGCAGTCTACCTTAAGGCCAAACACTACCGCTTATGTCCACCGGCGTCGCTAGAATCGACCAAAACTGAAAAGTTACCAAGTGTTGCTTTAAGTCTTTTTTTTTTTTTTGGGTAAAAATTCCGGAAAATTTTGAATCATAAACTTACAAATGGAAGATAGTTGTAAGCTAAATGTTAAAAGTAAATAAAGGCAAAATAATACTGTAACAAAAAAGTTGCAATGTTAGCATGCAGTCATGCTATTTGAAGAAAAAAAGGTTGCCATGTAGCAATGCGAGAATATATGGATTTAAAACAGCAAAGTTGAATTGAATTGCAGAGTTAATGCAGGTGAAAAAATGTTGTTCTGGTACAAAATCGAGAAGGGGAGGAAGGGGGTGGATTAAAAATAAAATTGTAATGTTGTGCAAAATAGTAATGCTACAAAATAATGTTGAAATTTGTTAAAAATAATTAAACCAGATTTTCACACGAGCCAAAAGTTGTGTTGCGAGCAATTTTTTTTTTAACTTCCAGTTTTAGGTCATTTGTTACAAGTACAGGTAGTCCCCATTTTACGAATGAGTTCCTTTCATGTGCTAGCGACGTAACCCGGATTTCCGCGTAAATCGGAATTAACTCATTAAATACCTTTAAACACCCTCTAAATTAAACAGAAACTATCCAAAAACATGTATTATAATATTATTGTACTGTCCTCACCAAGACATTGGAGCTAAGTCCTAGCTAGACAGCGAGCTAAGCGCCGAAAGGACGATGTCAGACGTCCGTGTGGTCTGCTGACTTTGGTCAGCTGCTCATGACATCAACACTTGCAGAATAAAACTAAAATAAAATGAAATTAAATCAGTCTCGCCTTCAATAACAGCAATTCAAATTTGCATTTACAAGTAGCTGCTGATACAGCAATAACAAACGATTAGCATGTATCAGTTAGCGTCTGCACATCATCAAAAACAATCACATAAACTTGCCCCAGGTATTTGAGCACAATTAAAAATGCTCAATAGACAGTACAAAAGGGGTTATCGTCGCCTCTGGATGCCTCACAAGCAACAAACGTGCGCGCAGGCTGTCACCTCTTCACTCGGCCGACCTCTTCCTCGTGTGTGCGGGATCGGCTGTGTGCAAATGCTCTCGCGTGCGGAAGTACAACCTGCTCTACGCTTCCTGCGCCAAAATAAAAGGCATCACAACAAAAAACGACGAGACGGGCGTCGTAAAGTTGAAATCACGTAAGTCGGTACGGTAACCCGGGGACTACCTGTAGTGTCAGAATGTGTTTTATCTTATTTAGAATATGCTACAATGTTAAAATGAAGTTTTAATATTCACAAACTTCACAAAATTCCCACACACATCATTTAAAATGGCAATTTTTCAAATAATATTGTGATAACCCCCTATCCTCCCTCACCCGTAAAAAAAATTTTTTTTTGATTTCTTCAAGATTCTGACTTCTTGTCTTGTAAAGGTACGGATTTGTGACTTTTTCCTCGAAATGTTACAACTTAATGTGCATGCGAGAGCTGCGGTGGATTGAAGTTGCGAAGATGTAAGAAGTGAGTTGGCCGAGGCGAAACCTAGCAATAATAATAATAATAAAATGAATGGACAGCAGTTTCATGTGGCTTTTTTGTGTATAATATGTGTATGTACAAAAATAAGATTCAAAAATTGAAATACAGACGTGAATATATACATTGCCAGTGCAGCCCATCCCTCCTCCTGCAGCCCAGTAAAGGGGCCGTCGTCATCCCCCCGAGATCCAGGGTTGTCCCCCGGGCCATCCGCGCCCCCATCAACAAGACTTCAGGGACGCGCCACCACCTCACCCGGCCCACAAGCCACCCCCGCGACCCCCCCCAACCTGAACGGCACATCGCGGAACCCCCAATGGCCAGCCCAGGGCAGAGCAGGACCCACCCCACTGGACCAGGCGATAGAGCCAACCCACCGGCACCCAGCCAGCGACCCACGTCGGAGCGCAGGGCAGACACCCAAGCAGAAAAGAAAGGGAAAGGCGGAAGCAGAAGAACGCAGAGAATCCGCTGAAGGTTGGCGCTAGGTAGGAGCCACCCCCGCGACCGGTAGCCAAGGCAGAGAGGAGGCAACGCCCCGGGAGCTGCGCCATAGAGAAAAATTGTGGGACCCACCTACCACCCTATTAATGTGGCTGCCAGGTCCCTGACTGGCAGCCATTACTCAGCACGGTGATGGGATTGTGTGGGGACGGTCGTGCACTGCATGCATTAAAATAGGGGAGCCCGGCTTAGGGCAGTGGGACCGCCGCATGGAAATTCTACCCAGCCGCCTGTCCCACCGCCCCTTGCTGGAGCTCCTACGTGGAGTATGATGTATGTGGTGCATTAAAAGAGGTGCGGGAATGGTGGGCCATGCCATGAGGATGTAACCATGATGTCACCTCCCCCCAACAGGTGCCGTCCATCCCATAACCTCGGTGTGTGATGCATTGAAATCAAGGGGGAGCCAGCTCAGGACTGAAAAAGAAAAAATATCCAGTGAGCGGCAGTTCTGTGGGCGGAAATGCCTTGTTGATGCCAGAGGTCAGAGGAGAATGGCCAGACTGGTTCGAGCTGATAGAAAGGCAACAGTGACTCAAATAACCACCCGTTACAACCAAGGTAGGCAGAAAAGCATCTCTGAACACACAGTACGTCAAACTTTGAGGCAGATGGGCAACAGCAGCAGAAGACCACGCCGCGTGCCACTCCTTTCAGCTAAGAACAGCAAACTGAGGCTACAATTTGCACAAGCTCATCGAAACAATAGAAGATTGGAAAAACGTTGCCTGGTCTGATGAGTCTCGATTTCTGCTGCGACATTCGGATGGTAGGGTCAGAATTTGGTGTCAACAACATGAAAGCATGGATCCATCCTGCCTTGTATCAACGGTTCAGGCTGGTGGTGGTGGTGTAATGGTGTGGGGAATATTTTCTTGGCACTCTTTGGGCCCCTTGGTACCAATTGAGCATCGTTGGAACGCCACAGCCTACCTGAGTATTGTTGCTGACCATGTCCATCCCTTTATGACCACAATGTACCCAACTTCTGATGGCTACTTTCAGCAGGATAATGCGCCATGTGATAAAGCGGGAATCATCTCAGACTGGTTTCTTGTACATGACAATGAGTTCACTGTACTCAAATGGCCTCCACAGTCACCAGATCTCAATCCAATAGAGGATCTTTGGGATGTGGTAGAACGAGAGATTCGCATCATGGATGTGCAGCCGACAAATCTGCACCAACTGTGTGATGCCATCATGTCAATATGGACCAAACTCTCTGAAGAATGCTTCCAGCACCTTGTTGAATCTATGCCACGAAGAATTGAGGCAGTTCTGAAGGCAAAAAGGGGTCCAAGCCGTTACTAGCATGGAGTACCTAATAAAGTGGCCGGTGTGTGTGTGTGTGTATATATATATATACACACATTTTTTTTTTATTGTTGTCATTCCTTCACTGGCAAGAGAGAATCTTTAATCTATGTTCATCATTCTAGCAACTGTTTCCCATTAAAGTCATCATTGATGAAAACAATGGCTGCCACCCTACCAGTCCAAATGGATTGAACGTCGACTCTCGATTAACTCATTGTCGTGTGAAGAAAGATCCAAAGATCCAGCTTCCGCAAATCTTTTCACTTTCTCTATTTTCCACGAATTTCTTTCTTTTAGAACTTCAATGTAGTTACCCCTGGTGCCACTAGGTGGAGCACCGCCTAAGAGTTGCCCCCGAATGCTTCACCGATGGGGAATGGAAATCAGGTGTGTAAGTAAGCACTCTTACAAGATAGCAATGACAGAGCACAGAGACGCTGCTGGTGAGTTTGCAGAACTTTCCCATTCCATTGAATGCCAAATAATGAATGATTAGGCTGTTAAAGTAAGAGCCTTTATGAGTTTAAAGAAGTTGGACAGCTATGGGCTGATGGTTCTTAATTTAGGTATTGATGAAGGTGGCCTGAGAAGGTTTCCTTGGTTTCTGTTGGTGTTTTCTGTTATAGTTTGAATCTTTATTAAAAACCATAGGCGGAGTTTTAACCTGTGTGGCAGGAGGGGCAAAAATGTTGATAACCCCAAACGCAGTGTCAGCAGTAAAATTGACTTTCAAGATATATGCTATGCTAGTAGCTTTGCCCATGCTCATACATACAGAGAAGTACACGCCATATCTGTTTTGACTAAATATTCCAGCCAGGAACATTTTTTATCATACATTGAAAATGAGCTTTTTTTTTTTTTCTTTGTTTCCAATCTTTTTTGAGGGGAGTTCTAAATCAGGCTGCCTAGGACAGCTATGCGTTTGGCCTAATCGCCGTCCACCGAATATGGTATGCTTGTTGATGGCTTTGTATTACCATGGACTTCATATCGGTGCCGATAAATGGGGGGCCTGCATTATTGGCGAGACTGTCAAAGCTGACCGAGTGGAATCGCAGACAAAGAGCTTTTTTAGTTGAAAATTTTTGTGACTAAATGCTTAAATCTGCAAATTCTTCATAGATATGGATGTAAAACAATCTCAATTCTTGGTTAAAAGCAACAAAAAAAAAAAAAGTGCATTTAGCATTTATTTTACGTAAATATGTCGAAGTACAATGCTAGCCAGTTAGTAAATGTAGCTAGCGGTTGCCCTTATGTAAACAAGTTTTCCGGTGAAAATTCATGTGAATAAATGCTTAAATCCCCGAATTCTTAATATAGACGCAAAACAGTCTCGATTCTTGGTTAAAAGCAAAAAAAAATTGTGCAGTTAGCATTTATTTTATGTAAATATGTCAAAGTACAATGCTGGTCTTTTAGTAAATGTAGCTTGCGGCTGCCTTATGTAAACTGTTTTTCCGGTGAAAATTCTTGTGAATAAATGCTTAAATCTCCAAATTCTTCATAGATATGGACGTAAAAGACTCTACATTCTTGGTTAAAAGCAAAAAAAAAAAAAAAAAAGTAGTAAGCATTTATTTTACGTAAATATGTCGAAGTACAATGCTAGTCTTTTAGTAAATGTAGCTAGCGGCCGCCTGATGTAAACAGAGCTTTTTCGGTGAAAATTCTTGTGAATAAATGCTTAAATCCCCAAATTTTTTATATAGACGTAAAACAGTCTCGATTCTTGGTTGAAAGCAAAAAAAAAAAAACGTGCAGTTGGCATTTATTTTATGTAAATATGTCAAAGTACAATGCTAGTCTGTTAGTGAATGTAGCGAGTGGCCGCCTTATGTAAACAGGTTTTCTGGTGAAAATTCTTGTGAATAAATGCTGAAATCCCCGAATTCTTCATCGACGTAAGACAGTCTCGATTCTTGGTTAAAAGGGGAAAAAAAAAAATTGCAGTTAGCATTTATTTTACGTAAATATGTCGAAGTACAATGCTAGTCTGTTAGTGAATGTAGCTAGCGCCCGCCTTATGTAAACGGAGCTTTTCCGGTGAAAATTCTTGTAAATAAATGCTTAAATCCTCCAATTCTTAATATAGACATAAAACTGTCTCGATTCTTGGTTAAAAGCAAAAAAAGTGCAGTTAGCATTTATTTTACGTAAATATGTCGAAGTACAATGCTAGTCTTTTAGTAAATGTAGCTAGCGGCCGCCTTTATGAAAACAAGTTTTCCGGTGAAAATTCTTGTAAATAAATGCTTATATCCCCGAATTCTTTATAGATATAGATGTAAAACAGTCTCGATTCCTGGGTAAAAGCAAAAACAAACAAAAAAACGTGCAGTTAGCATTTATTTTAGGTAAATATGTCGAAGTACAATGCTAGTCTGTTAGTGAATGTAGTTAGCGGACGCCATATGTAAACAGAGCTTTTCCGGTGAAAATTCTTGTGAATAAATGCTTAAATCCCTGAATTCTTTATAGATTTATACATAAAACGGTCTCGATTCTTGGTTTGGTGTCATATGCACTTTCACTGAACATCTGTATGTTCTTCCACATCTTTACCAGTGAATTTGGCGTCATTTTCGGACAGAATTGGTAGGTTTAGCTCAGTAAACATCTCGTTCATACACTATTTCCATGCATTTACTATTAGGAACAAAGGGGAGCTTGACCCGCTTAGCAACAGTTGCTAACGTCATGAATATTAATGAGTAAAAGTAACGTGTTGCTCGCGGTACACCATTCACAGCAGAAGACCTACTTTTCTGTTTATTAGTCGTATTGTAGAATAACGAGATATGATTTCCTGACCCCGATAATTGTTGTATCGTCATATCGTGAGATAATCGTCATTGTGATCCTTGTCGTAAGGTCAGTTACCCAGTACAGAGAGTAGGAAAATTAGTGTTTTTTAATCGCCAAGAATAGTCAATCGCCTTATAAAGGTTTATGTGAACCATTTTTCCATCTTGTTGTTCACATTAAAGATTACGTTTTGCCTGCCAGGTAAATAAGCACGCTCGCCTCCCACACACATGCGCGCCGAATGAAAGAACTAAAGTAGAAGACGTTCATGTTACAATTGCCATGACTCATCCTGGCTTGAAATGCTGAATAATTCTCAGGCGAACAAAACCCACTCAAATGAGATTCTGTATATATTTTTTTTCACTTATCTGGCCTACCTTGCTGTAAGATAAATGACATCCTGTATCCTCTTTATCACGGGCCGTGTAGCTTCTGAGCGTGCCCGAGTGACATTATTAATATAAGTGACACGGAGCGGTGAGTCAGCCGGAACGAGATGGCGACTTCATCTCGGCTGTGTTCAAATTCAATTTATTTGCAGGCGTGGCGACGAGAGAACATCTCGAATTCTGGCAGATTTGTGGTGTTAAAAAGGGAAACAAACAAATTCCTTTTTTTTGGAATCCCCAAATAATTGCAATTTATTGGCTGCCATTGACGGGAATGGCTGTCCAATTCATTTAACTAGGGTGAGCCTGTGCCAGAACATATTAATCCAAATGGGTTGGAAGTCTATCACTGTCAGTGGTACTAAAACATGTCACGGTTTCATTGTCATAGGAGAGCAGAATCCTATTATGGAGGCATGATGGGAAATATGACCAATAGGGCAACAGGATCTTATCGCGACATCTAAAAGCAGAAAGCAAGACGTACATACCGTAATTTTCGGACTATAAGCCGCTACTTTTTACCCTCATTTTGAATCCTGTGGCTCTTTTGTTTATTTAGTTGGGTGTAAGATGTGCTTTAATGCTTTTGCGTGCTAAGGTTAATAATGTGTGTTTAAAACTAATAGTTATAACTACAGTCTTACTTAACAGTCTTAAGGCCTTACAAAAGAAAGAATGTGTAAGGTCACATTCAACTGAAGGACAGATGCCAGCATGACCCGGAGGGGCAGATTTCCTGTTTTAGGTTTCTATTGCTGACCATAAAGTTTCAACACAATGAGACAAGATAAACAACTGCCCGCACCCATTCCTCAAGATAACAGCTATTTCTCAAGATGTGAAACTCACACATGTATGTTGAAACTCTCTCACTTTGTCAATAAAAGGCTGCGCTCCTCAGGGGAAAGGCAGATAAGCTTGTTGTGAGCCACGCGCTCCGCATCAACCTTTCTCCTGACGGCCGTCAGCGTAAAAACATATCCCCGTTCCTAGTCTGATCCTTCTCCAAGTCTTCTCCCTCTCTAGGTCTTTAATTAATGACAAAAGTGAGTTTAGACCTAACATTGGGATAATAGGCAGTGTTGGGAGTAACGGCGTTATTTTTTCAGTAACGGGGTAATCTAATTACTTTTTCCGCTGTTACAACGCCGTTACCGTTACTGACGGTCAAAAGCGGTGCGTTACTTACTCTGAATAAATTGAAGAAACTACCAGCCGTGTCGAGTCGACTCTCTGCTCTGTTGATTTGTCATCCAAGACTTTGGTGCGTTCAGGTTCGAGAATAGCGCACGTACTTCTGACTCCAAGCTGTTTGTCCCTGCTCATTCAATTAGACAATGCTTTCCAAAGTTCGGTAACGTTTCTGTGTTTGCTACACCTGATGCTAGCCTCGTTCCCATCTCCCACTGTCAGCCAGCAATAATTCTGCTTCCATTTTGAGGACGGCAGACGCTTTGAAGGTGACGTGAATTGTCGGGAAACGAGCCTACCTGAATGCAGCCCCTCGAGAGAGATGCGATGGAAGTGATAGTGATTGGCTGAGGGTTAGAGTCATGTGGGGTGGTAAGCCAATCAGAGCCGGTGATTTCACAAGCAAACCGGAACAGCGCGTGCGGCAAACACACACACGCAAAACAGATGCACGGGGTCGGGATGGCAGAGCATTCAGAAGAAAAATTGTCCTTTAAGAGGTGGAGATATAGACACTATTTCAAGTTTGTCGAAATTAAAGGAAAGAACCTGCATGTAATGTGTAATTTATGTCCCGGGGCAAAGCTTTTGTCGACATCTGTGGTAAGCAATTCAAATCTGCTGAAGCACCTAACAAGTTAACTACCTCTTCGTCTCTATTCCACTGACTCGAATACTGCTCAGAAAATTTCAAATTCTTTGACATACAACAAGTTATTTTTAAAGTAATGGAAATAGTTACTTTCCCTGGTAACTAGTTACTTTTACTATAGAGTAATTCAGTTACTAACTCAGTTACTTTTTGGAAGAAGTAGTGAGTAATGTAACTAATTACTTTTTTAAAGTAACGTGCCCAACACTGATAATAGGTAACACTTTATTTGACAGCGTCATAAGACTGCCATAAGACCGTCATAATTATGACCTGACACTATTATAGGCGTTATTGAATGCTTATGACAGATGTCATTAAGTGTCATTCAGCAAATTATGTCACTACCTCCATGTATGTCCAGCTCGGATCTTTTCCATCCATTCAAAAGTGAGATAATTTGCCGGATGACACAAAATGACATCTGTCATGAGCATTCATTAATGCTCATGGCAGTATCATTTCATAATTATGATGGCCTTGTGACAGTTATGTAGGACTACTGTCAAATAAAGTGATACCAAATACCAGAACTAGCAATTAATGAAATGACTGGAACAGTAACTGAAGAAATAATTGGCACAGAACATGAATTTTGATTGTTATTTACATCAGTAGTGCTGCACTGCATGCTAGGAGGCATGTTGGACGACCACAGTTTTGACAGCAGGTGGCAGCAGAGGTAGACTGTCCCCCCCAAAGGAAGCAGTAATGGTCAAATGAAGCTTCTTGAAGCAATGAAGCTTTGCAGCCAACTGGTTCAAAGCTTCATGGTGGTTCATTTGGTCTTATGACAGTCTTATGATGCCACCACTGTCAAATAAAGTGTTACTTGTTAATATCTTTTGGTGTAAATATTAAGGGTGTATAATAGTATTGAACCGTTTCGGTACGTGGTGCTCGGTTCGGAACAGACGCGTACCGAACGAGTTTCTGACGTAATATAACCCTATTCGAGGCTGTGAGTCGATCGGGTTACAGTTTCTTTGTGTAGATTATATTTACTCCGTCTTATCTACTATAATGAGGACCAACACGGTAGGTAAGTTGTTTTCCGAAATGTCCAGGTTCGCGGTGAATCAGTAACAGGCACGCTTTTGCTCAATAGACAATGTTTATTGATTAGAAAATGCAGAATAATTGAGATTTATTGATTACAATCCCACAAGAGCAAGCAACAAGCATCAAAAACAAGCATAACAAGGGTAACGATGACGCTAGATTTGAGTTTGTCAATCCCAGAATCCCGACTCTACGTTACAGCACAACCAGGTGTTCCTTGGCAATGAAAATCGCTTACCGTGACAAATCAGCGGGAGCCAACGCTCCGGTTAGGCGGCGAAGGAACAAAGCCAGGCGATCCGTACGTGACCCGCTGGCGGACTTCACTGGTCGCCCGGAAATGCCCGGTTTTTGTAGAAACGCGCCACGCGGGGTTGGAGACTGCCAACCTCCGCTCCCAGGCGGTGCGGCCCCGTCCAATGACAAAGCTACTTTTGGTTCAGCCCCTCGAAAAAGGGGCTTTTCTTTGCGTGGCTCCCAGGTTGCGCTGTCCGGTAGCAGATGTTGTGTTCCCACGGTAAATATTATGAGTGCAAAACAATTTATCTCGTGAGATTCCCTCCTAACTATGGAACCCAGGCGTGTAAGAAACAATCAGAACAAGTTATCTCATGAGATTCCCTCCTAGCTTTGCACAGAAGCAATCATACATCACAAAGGCATAATATAATATTTTCCCCCATCAACAGTATAACCCAGAAACGTCATTGGCGCAAAAACGTGGCCGCTGCGAGAACGCAGTGAAACGCGGGCGTTTAAGCCAATCAGCCAATGCACACCAGCCGCAGTGCGGCCGCGTGTTAGATGCGTCCCAGAAGCGGCTCAACGCGACGCACGCGAAAAGAACGGCAGAGTTTATTATTTGACACGAGACATAGCCCTCCTGAATCAATACTACTACCGGTAGCTAGGATCGGGCCGGAAGTCACTCGTGTAAAAATACGGTGGATCTGGTCGATTTTCAAACTAATATGTAATCGTAACCTACTTTTTGAGTCCATCAGATCTCTTGAGCGGTAGATCGGGGCACAGTTGACTTGTCTTTGTTGATTTACTGCTGTCTTCTCTGCTATGATAATAACCAACACGGCCCTGTGTTCAATACAAAACCCTCCTACCTTCCTACATCCAAAGCCAGAGAGAAAACGGTGCCGCATTTATGTCCTTAACTTGCGTTACCTAAATTTGATTAGACATCATGATGGTACAACCGTGAACAGTCTTTTATCTGTTATCTTTTTATCTGAAAAGTCGTCAAAGATTGCTATTGCTATTTGATGATATCTAGTGCGAAGTGCGGGAGTGTTGTCGGAGCACTAAAAAAGTTAACATATGCCGCAAAAGTCACGTCTGCTCATTACTGCACAACACCAGCATTTGACCAGTGACCGTCGCCGTTTTGCACAATGCGCAAAGGAGTTGAGGCGTGTGAAATTTCCGATTCTTAGATTATTCGCGATTCGGCCGTGGATGATTCGAGAACGAGTCACAAATATCTAAATTCCGATTATTGAATTATACCAGGTAAAGCGGAAGTAAAACACAGTCAGCGCGGTCTTTGGGACGCAATGAGGAACGGACCGAGAGTAAATATCATGTTCAACTCATGCCGCTAGATAAAAAAACAATAATACCTGACTGCGGTTGACAGTCGCTACAAACAATGCCCAGTTGCTAGTTGCTACAAACATACGGCTGCAGTAGATGTCATATATATGTAGAACTAGATGCAAAATGACAGACGACGTCGGTGTTAAACATGTATTATTGAACAGAGATGCGAAATGACACTTTCCGGCGTAAGTAAACAGCCGCCATCTTAAAGCAATAGACCTCTCTAGAAGGTTCTGTTGTAGCGAACCTAATTAACTTTTTATCTAAAATACTCCTAAATCGGCAGAATCTTGTCTTGAATCTATCTTTAAATGATGAAATAGTTTTAAAACTTTGACAAAAGTAGACAGAAAGGAAATTATGGAATAACGGGAGTAATTTTAACAACTGTAACAGTTGATTCACAACATTAAATTAATTGAATGTTGTTTAAAGCTGCTGATACAGAGTGGGGACTGGAGTTTTTTTTAATTTACTGTTATTTTTGTATATTTGTTTACTGTTATATGTTAACTTGATACTGAAATAGTAGTTTGGTTTAGACTGAGAGGATTTTTGAACAATTTTGGAACTAATGTACAAAACATTAAAAATGGGGGGAGGGGGGGGGGGTGCATCAATAATCGTTTTATAATCGAATCGGAGCCTCTGAATCGTAATCGTAATCGAATCATTAGGTGCCCAAAGATTGCCAGCTCTACAAAGGAGTATAACGAAACTTTTTTAAAAAATAATTAGATTTGCGAGCCAGATGCAGCTGTCAAAAGAGCCAGATCTGGCTGGTGAGCCATAGGTTCCCGACCCTTGAGTGTACGTTACTGTAAGTCCCACCTTTGGTTATGTGGGCAATGCCCTTGCTGTGCAGAGTGTAGCCTAAATCATTGTAAATTGTCATATTATTTATACCATGGTTATTATCTGAAATTGAGGCTTGTAAGTCCCACAGCATGGCAAGTCTGCATTTGCGTGTTGTTTTCAGCACCATTTTCTGCGTATGTTCCGGGACCTGTGCCCGTCCCTGCGCTGTCATATGTACTTTGCGTTCCGGCACTTTATGATTTACAAATGAAGCACTGGTTTTGAGGATTTAAAAAGCCTAAAATATGTTTTGAAATGAGCCCATTAGCATCGACGACCCCAAAATATGAAAGATTCAAGTCTGACTCTAGTTCTTCAAGTTGATATGGCAAAAGCTACCACCTGAACTATTTAGCGCACGGTCGCCATGGTGGTGGGAAGGATGAGCGACTCCCACCAAGGTCACGGCAGCGCCGTTGCCAAAGCTGCATTTGTTCTCTCGGCAGATAACGACCACAGGAGGAGGGAATTATTGAAAAATGAAGGTCTTTGACGACGTGACGCAGCTGTTAGAGGAATAAAAAAAAAAGCAAGTCACGCCTGTTTGCAAAAAAAAAAAATGGAGAAAGTAAATTACAAAACATAAATCAGCCTTACAGAAGGTAATCCATCATGTCTTTATACTCATGTGGGGCTGAGATTGACGGCTGCAAATGGGCCGCCATGTTTTCTACATGCAGCGTCAGCTTCCTGCCGATCAATCCATCAGCCGCCACCGCCAAGTGGGAGTCATAATTAATATTTACATTCACTGGAACTGAAGTGGTTTCATACGTTGACATCGTTGAAGCACAGGTGAGTAGTAACGCATTACATTTACTCACATTCATTTACTTGAGTAACCAATGAGATGTCACAGCAATAATCACGACTCCACAATACCAATCAGATGTAACAGTAAAGTCACATGACCTCACACAAGCTTGCAGTCCTGTGATCACGCCAACCTGTTCAATCACGTGGTGTCTTTAAAGAGTATTACAACACCTGGGGAAATGCTAATATCCCATCATTTATCCATAAACGCATGCCTTTTGGATTCATATCATGCCACTTCGTGTAATTACACACATCGCAACACTGTTGCTCACTGGTAATAATTTACAATTAACTGTGTGCAATCTAATATTAAAAATTGTAGTATCTTGTTTTGATTTTAAAAAAAGTTACCCAGGTTGACAGCTGGCGAGTGCTACTTGACTTCAACTGTTACCGCGGTCCATCCCTACAAAAACTGAATTAAATAATGTTATAACTAGAGCTGAAACGAATACTCGAGCAACTCGAGTAACTCGAGTTTAAAAACTGATCCGAGTAATTTTATTTACCTCGAGTAATCGTTGATTTTGACAGCTCTAAGCATCACGTTTTGCTCGGACTACTTTTAATGCGGGACAACGCGCTGATGTCATGTGCGTAGAGGAAGAAGCAAAAAAAAAAACTTACTGCAGCCGACAGCCGCTACAAACGACGCCGACGTTGCCAAATACTAGCCTGCACGATGCTACTTTGGTAGCAGGTAGCGTCTGATGAGTCTCATAGAGATCACATGTATGTTGAACTAGATGCAAAACGACAGACTCGGCCGCGTCTGGGCAGCGTTAGTAAACGGCCACCATCTTAAAGCAGTACAGCGCTAAGCGCTAATAAATAAGATTAACGTTACTGTGACTAGCTCACGTAACGCTAGCCCTGTGGAGGGCTAGGTTTCTATTAATTATGACCACTTTCGATGCGTGGCTAACATGTCTTACATACAGGGTTTAACATAACAGCGTTGTGGAGTGATGAGGGTGTAAAATAAAAACTCAATAATGCTAACTATCAATTTTAGCTCAGTAGTCATTGCTGGATAAAACACCAAGTAGCACTAGTCCCTAATGTGCTCCAATACAGCCTGTATCATACATATATTTTGAACACCGCAAAAACTCAAAATCCTATCAGGACTTACAGTTTAGAATAACTTAAAACTTAACTAGAACTTAAAAATGGCTTGACACAAATAGAAATTCAATTGAAACACGTGGGAAAAAATCCTAACTTTTAAGTGATGTGGGTTATCAAGCGTAATGGCATTTTTAGGTAAAAAAAAAAAAAAAAAAAAAAGATCTAAAAGTTATTTGAGTGAAAGCAGTGAATTAGTCTTTTTTTTTTTTATTCTAGTTAAATCTGAGATGCAATTGTTGGCTGTTTTCAACAATATACATCGAAAATAAATACATTGACTGAAAATGGTTCAAGATTAGATGAAATGTCTTGTTTTCTCATGTATATTTATAATTGCTCTTCACCTAACAATATATTTGTTTTATCCGATTACTCGATTAATCGATAGAATTATCAGTCGATTACTCGATTACTAAAATATTCGATAGCTGCAGCCCTAGTTATAACCATAAAAACACAAATTCACAAGTTTGATTTTTCCCTTACAGTATTTATTTGGACTTTAGCCATTAGGACAAACTTTATACTTTCAAATATTGTGGTTAAAAAAGCTTTTTTGTTTTTCCTATTGTACTGAACCGTGACCCCCGTACAGAGATATGTACCGAACCGTCACCGAATAAATCATACATCTATCGCTATCAATGGCAGCCATTGTGCAAAAACGACATGCTTGTTTTGTTGCCGTTTACTACTCAATCTCTCCATCTTGTGATCTCCAACTCCACCCAGCCAAAAAAATCAAGGCCCTAGTGACGCAAAAGGTAGCGTTCATTGCAGTAGTAATTACAATTTGCAGTCAGCGGAGCTCCTCCTCCATCTATCCCCATTGCGACCTTGTCCTTGACGAGATAAATGGCTGCCATTGGCACTCTCTTTGTCCCTCGACTGGCTTTTTTCATGTACTCCCTCCTGGCAGTTTTTTTTCCCGAGCTACAAATGCAGCATGCTAATAGCTTCACACACGGGAGGGGGGAGGTTCTTTGTTAGATTAGCTGGGAATTAGCGGAGGCAGATGTATCCTGGAAGGCTCGCTAATTGGTTTACTTGAAATCAGCTCCAATCAACAGTCGAGCAAACAAAAGCATCAGCAATGGGCAGATGAAATTTGTTTAGCATTTTCCTATGTGTTGCATCATACTTGCTAATATTCAGTTTGTCTGTTTTTTGTTGTTGTTGAAATTTTTACACCCCTAGCTACTTTCAAGTTCTTCTGTAATGTCAACAAGCATCAGCCATTAAATGCCTGATGAATTCGGCAAGCAGCGTGCTAGCATAGATTTGCTTTGTCAAGCTGTAGACATGCGTGTGTTTGTTAAAGCAACACATGGCAGGTTTCAGTTTTGGACGATATTAGCGACGCCGGTGGACAAAAGCGGTATTGTTTTGCCTTAAAGTGCAAAAAAGCATGTTTATTTCATAATACACGCGGTATTTTATGCTCCTGAATGATATGGACCGCTTGGATGTGTGTGGAAGCATCGCTATATTTAGTTTTTTGAATCCCGCGCCATGAAAATGAGTGACTTCCGGCTTCGGTCTTGCATTGAGGAGGAGGGCGCTGTGACGTGTACGGTAGAAGACGTCCTCTTCACTATACAGCGTACTGTTGTGTATGAGGACAAAGGATTCAGCTGATTTTGCGGCTTAATACGTTTATTTTTCGCATCACGCCAGCCAAACGGCTGCAGAAAAATCATTCTGTATGAGGGAGAGGCGTATGCGCCTTTTCGGAGTTTCAAAGGTTCCCATTCACCGTGGATATTTACTGTGTGACCATTGGACTTACGAGGAAGTGAGTAAACATGTTTTTTTGTATTATGTCAAATACGAATACAGCGATTACAAAGTAAACACTACAAACTGTCTTTAAATAAAGGACTACTTACGTTTGATCATTGATAGGCATGTAAAAAGCTCTCCTCATGCACATTAGCAGCACGTTAGCTGCACAACAACTGCAGCCACTCTCCTCCGGGGAACGAACTGTAAATTGCTCTCCCCCGGGCGGTTTGCCGATCCGCGAAGACGATTGACAACCCAGTCGTCATGTCAATAAATCCAGGCTAGTTATGTGTGATTTTCTGCTTGGAAGACTTTGAAACATCACTCGGTTCGGGTTAGCATGTCTGCTAACTGTCACACCTTTTGGTTTGTTTACATTCTCCAAAGCCGGTGAAGGGAAATGACATATGTCCGATTTAGGTGTCATAAAATATCGTTCGGGAGGTGCGACAGTAAAGGTGAAGTCGACAGTTTTGACCATTATGGAGTAATTTTGCAATGTCGTCCTGATTAAATGCATTTTTATTATTTCATATTCTATTTAGCACAAGACTGTTATTTGTCATGACCATGCCATTTATTTAGCAATTGGGGAAAATACTTGGATAAAAAGATTATCCTGTAAAAATACTGAAGTAAAGAGACAGAAACAATTACATTTTGCAGCTCTCTTCGTCGCGTTTTCCTCGTTGTGAATAATTCCCCCTCAATGGGCTGAATAGTAAAACCGTTGAGCCCAGTCTACCGCTAACGTCATCCACCTGTTGGGGACGCTAAAGCCCTATAATGGTAGGCGTGGCCAACCGGCAGATTAAAAGACTCATTTCTCGTCATCTGCGCTTTGCTAAATTGTTGTATATAGTCGAATCGTCTCAAAATATGATTCTAATTCACATAATAATGCTATTTAAGACTTTTTTTCTCCTGTCGTATGCTCTTTAAGGATGACTGTGTTTCCCATGAGTATCAGCGCACACCCGCAAAATGTCGTAAAATCTTCAATCAATCAAAAATCAATCTCCCGGTCGCCTGCAGATGGATTAAACTACATTTCTGTTTCCAGCGGATGTGTGAGGGATGAAAATTAATAAGGTAATGAATCCAGTTGTGGCTAAACAATAGCATATGATGGTTAGCAACCGTGTGGCTGACTGTGGCTAACCACCCCACCCCACCTGAACCCGTCAGCGCTAACGAGTTCGGTTGTTGGGGTTTACGCCAGCAAGTGAAAGCCGGGTCAATGTTTATTCTGCATACTCTGGTAGCCTTCTTTTTTCCTCTTCAGACAAAACTTTTTTTGTCTTTTTTGCTGCTCTGCCATCTTTACAGATTAGAAATTTGTATTTTTTTTAATTAGTGTCGGTGAAAGTCATACAGACCCCTTCAAGATATAAAAGAGGTGTCATCCATCTCGTTGTCAGTCAACATATCACAAATGTTATGAAAATATTTTATAAAGGTTGAAAAGTTACCTATTGTTGGTTTAAATCTGAAGAGCACTTATGGCTTGCTTTATTGGCTCTGTAATGGCAAAATTTATGAATCATAAAATGCTTAACCAACTCGGCTAGCAGCATGCTAGCATAGAACGGGTCATAGAAAAAATTGTGGATATTTAGTGTTCATTAAATCTGTCAAAGCACTCATGGCTAGCTCATAGACTTCATAATATATTGACGGGACACGGGGCGCAGGGCCAACTAATAGGGGGCCTATCTCCGTCAAAGCTGACTGAGTGGAAACACAGGCAGAGCTTTTTACGTTGAAAATGATTGTGAATCCATGAATTCTTTATAGATATGGACGTAAAACAGTCTGAATTCTTTGTTAATTGAGCAAAGAACCAGGCAGTTAGCATTTATTTTATGTAAATATGTCGAATGTTCTGCTAGTCTTTCAGCAACTGTGGCGTCGCCTTATCAGCCCAAAGAGCTTTTTACCAAAAGCGAATTTTAAGGGGGGCCATGCCCCCCCTGGTGGCCGAAAAGTTTCATTGCATGTAATTGACTTTCCTATATACAGTGTGGCAAATAAGTATTTAGTCAACCACTAATTGTGCAAGTTCTCCCACTTGAAAATATTAGAGAGGCCGGTAATTGTCAACATGGGTAAACCTCAACAATGAGAGACGGAATGTGAAAAAAAAACAACAACAAAAACAGAAAATCACATTGTTTGATTTTTAAAGAATTTATTTGCAAATCATGGTGGAAAATAACTAAACTAAAACTAAAAGTTCATTTCATCAGTTATGTACCCTTTGTTGGCATTAACGGAGGCCAAACGTTTTCTGTAACTCTTGACAAGCTTTTCACACAGTGTTGCTGGTATTTTGGCCCATTCCTCCATGCAGATCTCCTCTATAGCAGTGATGTTTTGGGGCTGTCGCTGGGCAACACGGACTTTCAAAGCCCTCCTCACCCCGTGGCGTCAAAATGATAACAAGAACGGTGAGCAAAAATCCCAGAACCACACGGGGGGACCTACAGAGAGCTGGGACCACAGTAACAAAGGCTACTATCAGTAGCACAATGCGCCGCCAGGGACTCAAATCCTGCACTGCCAGACCTGTCCCCCTGCTGAAGCCAGTACACATCTAGGCCCGTCTGCGGTTCGCTAGAGAGCATTTGGGTGATCCAGAAGAGAACTAGGAGAAAGTGTTATGGTCAGATGAAACCAAAATAGAACTTTTTGGTAGAAACACAGGTTCTCGTGTTTGGAGGAGAAAGAATACTGAATTGCATCCGAAGAACACCATACCCACTGTGAAGCATGGGGGTGGAAAATATTTGAGATTGAAAAATTCGCATTTGAACACAATTTTTCATTGAAAAAGCTTTTTTTTTTTTTTTTTTTTTTTGATGAAAGCTCAAAGCTGCTTCAATCAAACAAAAAAAAAAATTCAATCAAAAAATAACCTTTTTTTGTTGTTGTTGTTCATTTCATTCATTTTTGTTGCAGTTTTATTGCTTTACAACTTATATATACAGTCTGGGGCAAATAAGTATTTAGTCAACCACTAATTGTGCAAGTTCTCCCACTTGAAAATATTAGAGATGCCTGTAATTGTCAACATGGGTAAATCTCAACCATGAGAGATAGAATGTGGAAAAAACCCCAGAAAATCACATTGTTTGATTTTTAAAGAATTTATTTGCAAATCATGGTGGAAAATAAGTATTTGGTCAATACCAAAAGTTCATCTCAACACTTTATGTACCCTTTGTTGGCAATAACGGAGGCCAAACATTTTCTGCAACTCTTCACAAGCTTTTCACACACTGCTGCCGGTATTATTTGGCTGGTATTTTGGCCCATTCCTCCATGCAGATCTCCTCTGGAGCAGTGATGTTTTGGGGCTGTCGTTGGGCAACACAGACTTTCAACTCCCTCAACAGATTTTCTATGGGTTTGAGATCTGGAGACTGGCTAGGCCACCCCAGGACCTTGAAATGCTTCTTACGAAGCCACTCCTTTGTTGCCCTGGCTGTGTGTTTGGGATCATTGTCATGCTGAAAGACCCAGCCACGTCTCATCTTCGATGCCCTTGCTGATGGAATTTCACTCAAAATCTCTCCATACATGGCACCATTCATTCTTTCCTTTACACAGATCAGTCGTCCTGGTCCCATTGCAGAAAACAGCCCCAAAGCATGACGTTTCCACTACCATGCTTCACAGTGGGTATGGTGTTCTTCAGATGCAATTCAGTATTCTTTCTCCTCCAAACACGAGAACCTGTGTTTCTATCAAAAAGGTCTTTTTTGGTTTCATCTGACCATAACTACATTCTCCCAGTCATCTTCTGGATCATCCAAATGCTCTCTAGCGAACCGCAGACGGGCCTGGACGTGTACTTTCTTCAGCAAGGGGACACATCTGGCAGTGCAGGATATGAGTCCCTGGCGGCGTATCGTGTTACTGATAGTAGCCTTTGTTACTGTGGTCCCAGCTCTCTGTAGGTCATTCACTAGGTCCCCCCGTGTGGTTCTGGGATTTTTGCCCTGAAAAGATCAACTATGATTGGCTGCTGTCACACATTTCCTCCACATTCTGCTCCGTGCCTATCACCGATTTTCACCATTAACGATGACGATCATATTATCAATAGTATACATAGTAGTTAGAGTCTATGGGAGAAAAAATCTGCAGTGACTTTTGCTTGCACATAATCCACACTACCCATGCAAACACACACACATGCTCATTACCCAGACACACCACCGGAACTCTCGCTTGCCATCCTGCTACTGATGAGGTCTTTAATTGAAAGTGGATGTCACGGACCCTGCCATTAGGGCTTTTTTCTGTACACTGGCCTGCAGATAATAATCATACATGGTGTGAGTGACAAATGGTTCAAAGCATTTGCCATGTTTTCTGTCTAAAGAAGCCAAACGTGACCCATTTGACCCGTCGCTCACACAAAAAGCGGATTTAAGGCATTAAAAATGATTCTGCTTCACTCACTAGGTTATGATGTGGGTAGTAATGTATTACATTTACTCAGTTACATTTGTTTTAAGAAAAGTTGTACTTCTAACTAGAGATGTACCGATCGATCGGGTCTGATCACGTCATTTTCAAAGTATCGGAATCGGCAAAAAAATATCGGACATGCCTTTTTTTGATATATATATATATATATATATTTTTTTAAATAAATCGTTTTCTAATTGCATTTAACGTTAGACATAATATGTTACACTCATCCAGAGTCTTTAGTTTTGGCTTAAGGTAGGGTTATCAAATTTATCCCGATAATGGCGGTAATGAATTTTTTTTTTAGAATTGTATCACGTTAAAATATTTAACGCAATTAATGCATGTGCTGCACGACCCACTCACGCATTGTCGCGCTCAATCTGTAATGGCGCCATTTTACCTATATAGACAGCTAAAAGGCAGCGTAAAATGAGTAGAGTGAATTTTGGAAGCCTTTGGTGCCTTTTTTTAATTGGCTAAAGCCTTACAATCCCTCTCCCTATGATTAGAGCTATCGTGGGAGGCAATGTGGGGAAGCAAGGTAGTAATTGATCTTTTTCTTAACACCCTATGTTATTTCCCAACGCAGAGAAGATATATCAAACTACGCACAGTCATGGTTCCACTTCCCATCATGCATTTGGGCATGGCTACAGTATCATTTACTGAAAGCTCAACAAATACGCTAGATGGCAATATTTAGTCACAATATACAAAGTCACATTTATCCTTTAAGAATTACAAGTCTTTCTATCCGTGGATTCTCTCACAGAAAGAATGTTAATAATGTAAATGCCATCTTGAGGATTTATTGTCATAATAAACAAATACAGTACTACTGTATGTTGAATATATATATTCATCCGAGTTTTATTCATTTTTTTCTTAATGCATTGCCAAAATGTATATGATCGGGAAAAATTATCAGAAATGATTAGAATTGAATCGGGAGCAGAAAAAAAAGCAATCGGATCGGGAAATATCGGAATCGGCAGATACTCAAACTAAAACGATCGGGATCGGATTGGGAGCAAAAAAAACATGATCGGAACAACCCTACTTCTAACAGTAGTTTTACCAGGCCACACTTTTTACTTATGGAATTACTTAGTGCAGGGCTGTCAACAGACTTGCAGGGGCCCGGGACAAGAGACCATTATAGGCCCCCCCCCCCCCCCCCCCCCCCCCCATCCCGCCCCTGCCACTGGCTTGTCACGACAACATACAGCTACTTTTAACGCTTTGCAATCAATGACAGTGTAAATTTTCAAATTATTTAATTTGAAATGGACAGTTAAATCCAACAAACCGTAATGTGATGTGACACAACATAAACAATTTCCATCTATTGTCCCATGTAGGCTACAATACAAGACAACTGAAAGTGCTATGCCTGCCTGCTAAGCAACAAAACAGTATAACTCAACTGTGCCTTCCCCCTCCACATCCCTGGGGTTATCAAGCCCTCAAACAGTGATGCACCTAGATTTTTTGACAGCAGAGTTATTTATAACATCAGTGAAATCCAGTTTTTGAGCAAGCTCACGGTCAATGGAGAGCATGGCTAGGTTGTTAAGCCTGCCATGTGGGATGGTGGAGCGTAGGTAGTTTTTTTTATTTTCATTATTATTTCATTATTATTATTTTCATTTTACTCAAGGCTCGCTCTCCTCCAGCTACAGTCACTGGCAAAGCCTCGCAGACCTGCTCCCCACAGACTAACATATAACACTGATTTCCCATCACCTTCTCTCTCATTGACTCAACGCGTGCAGCATGTCTTGTCATACGGCAGCTCAATGGTATTGTGCAAAAAAGGAAAAAATATATATTTGAAATATTTAATATGTTGAAGTTTTTAAGTATTTCGAGGACAACATAATATTTATTCAGACAATGATTTCAATAAAAAAAATATGTGAATGTAAAATAAAGGGTCATTCAGGGGCCCCTATGATCCTGAGGCCTGGGACAACATACCCGGTTGACCCCCCCCGTCGATGGGCTTGACTTAGTGATGACTTGCTTAGAGACCCTAGTAACACCCCTATCTACCAGTTTCACCAATTAGATGTCACAACAATAATCACATGACTCCATTATAACAATTAGACATATCAATACACTTAACATAACCACATACAAGCTTGCAGCCGAAGGTCCTCTGGTCACACTGGCCTGTTTGATTACGTGGTGTCTTTAAATGCCATAAATAATGAACTATTTGTCAGGTAGCGTTGCAGTCAACATGACTCAAAAGCGCGGATTTTTAACCACTCCCAATTTTTTTTGGGGGGGGGGGGCACCGACAGGCCACAGAAAACTAGAGATATGATCGTTTTAAATTCATTGTAGGAAATATGTTTTCTCCAATAGAGGGCACTCATGCTCTTTGACTTGGTGATGTTTTATTTCTGTACTAGAGGTGGAACAATTAATCAATTAGCAAATTAATTGACAACTATTTTGATAACCGATGAATCGTTTAGGACCTTTTCCCCTTAAACTTGTCTAAATTCTTGAAATTATAACTAGGTTTTGTGAAAAAGTATTTGAACCTTTAGGAATTTCTCACATTTCTGCATAAAATCCGATGTGATCTAATCTTTGTCAAAATCACACGGATGAAAAAACAGTGTCCGCTTTAACTAAAACCACCCAGACATTTGTAGGTTTTCATATTTTAATGAGGATAGTATGCAAACAATGACAGAAGAGGGAAAAATAAGTAAACAATCACATTTAATATTTAGTCTAGACACTCTAGGGTTAGTTTTTTACCTCTCTGAGTATTCTGCGCTGAACTCTTGGCATCGTGTTTGGTGGACGGCCACTCCTTGGGAGAGAAGCAACTGTGCCAAACACTCTCCATTTGTAGACAACTTCTCTGACTGTCGACTGACGAACATCCAGACTTTTAGAGATAGTTTTGTATTTAACAATCCTTGATCGCAGATCTTCAGACAACTCTTTTGACCGAGCCATGATGCACATCAGACAATGCTTCTCATCAAGACAATTCTTACCGGTGTGTGTTTTATAGTGGGCAGGGCAGCTTTAAACCAATCATCAGTGATTGGGCACACACCTGACTTAAAATCTTTGGTAAAAATTGGTTTCAATTGCTCTTTAAGTGTCCTTAGGCAGGGGGTTTACTTACTTATTTTTCGTCCTTCTGTCATTGTTTGCATGCTATCCTCATTAAGATATGACAACCTATGAATGTTTGGGTGGTTTTAGTTAAAGCAGCCACTGTATCTGTGTGATTTTGACAGATTTTGAAGATCAGATCACATTTGATGGGGAATTTATGCAGAAACGTGAGAAATTCCAAAAGGTTCAGATACTTTTTCATACCACTATAAAAGCATGACAGTCTACCCTCACAGTTCAAATAGATTGGACTGCAATTGCAAGCAATGAGTGAAGAGAATAGGCTGACGCCTGGAGTGATGGCGTTTAAGTAAACATTAGGGATGAACACTCTCTTTGGCTACATCTAATCACATTGGCACTCGTTTCATTTTAGGGTGAGTCACAGTTAGAGAATTCCTTTTCAAAACAGCACCATAATAAACATGGAAGAGCACAGAGAGGGAGTGTGTGGCTGGGAACAATGCTAAGACATTAAAAATGTCTAAAATGAAAAGGAAAAATCCTTCAAAAACGTCAAAATAGACATGTACTGGTTACCAGTTTTAAGGTATACTAGTAGCTTGGTATGAAAACGTCACGGTTTCGAAACCACTAAAATGTTTCAGTCAGTTTGAATAATGAATAGTTCCTTCATAGTTACTATTGTGAAATTAAAAGGATCATATATCAGGTTTTCGGTGGTTTATCAGTGCCAAATAAAGACTGGAAGAGAGGTTAAAATCCGTGCTTTCAAGTTATGTTGAGGGCAGAGTTCTATGTCAAATACTGCATTTTTTACAGTGCTTGGTGAGAATACGCCATTTTCGGTATTCATTCCCCTCTGCGTCCCCGGCGACGAGCACTGCCTGCCTGCCGGGGCCGCAAGAGAACGACAAGCAGAGGCGTCGCGTCCCATTAGGCAAATCAGGCAATTGCCTAGGGCCCTCAGCCAGCAGGGGGCCCCCAGGGGGCCAACAGATTTAGCATACGCAGCTTTACTGCACTGTTGCAGCGACAATTGTAGGGAGTGTTTCAATACCATGGAATCATTTGGCAGATTATCTAACGATTCTGTTTGGGGCTGCAGCTATCGAATATTTTAGTAATCGAGTAATCGACTGAAAATTCTATCGATTAATCGAGTAATCAGATAAAACTTTTTTTTTTTTAAGGTTAAAAAAAAGGGCAATTATAAATATGCATGAGGAAAAATAAATTTAATCCAACATTGAACCATTTTCAGTCAATCAATGTCTTTGTTTTCGATGTACATTGTTGAAAACAGCCAACAATTGCATCTCAGATGTGACTAGAAAAAAAACACTGCTTTCACTCAAAAAACACATATTTCCTACCTAAAAAAATGTAATTACGCTTGATAACACACATCACTTGAAAGCTGTGTTTTTCCCACGTGTTTCAACATAATTTTCATTTGTGTCAAGCTATTTTTAAGTTCTAGTTAAGTTTAAGTTAGTCTAAACTGTAAATACTGATCGGATTTTGGAGTTTTTGCAGTGTTCAAAATAAATGTATGATACCTGCTGTAATGGAGCACATTAGGGACCAGTGCTACTTGGTGTTTTATTCAGCAATGACTACTGAGCCAAAACTGATAGTTAGCTTCATTATGTTCTAATTTTAAACCCTCATCTCTCTACAGCGCTGTTTTCACAGATTATATAAAACCTGTATGTAAGACACGTTAGCCACGCATCGACAGTGGTCATAATCAATAGAAACCTAGCCCTCCAAAGAGCTAACTTTACGTGACCGAGTTACAGTAACGTTGTATTTATTAGCAATGAGAAGTGTACTGCTTAAAGATGGCGGCTGTTTACTAACGCAGCCCAGACGCGGCCGAGTGTCATTTCGCATCTAGTCCTAAATGCATGCGATATCTATGCAACGCACTGGACACTACCTGCTACCAAACTAGCATCATGCAGGCGTAGTTTTTAGCAACGCCGGCGTAGTTTGTAGCGGCTATTGGATGCAGTAAGTTTGTATTTTTTATTTTTATTGCTTCTTCCTCTACGCACGTGACGTCAGCGCGTTGTCCCGCATTAAGAGTAGTCCGGGCAAAACGTGATGCTTAGAGCTGGCAAAATTAAACGATTCCTCGAGGTGAGTAAAATTACTCGGATCAGTTTTTAAACTCGAGTTGCTCGAGTATTCGTTTCAGCTCTAATTCTGTTATCAATCCCAATCAGCACTAACCATGTCACGTAGATTATACATGTTTAAGAAAGTCCAATCATCTATTAATACCACATGATTGTTTAAAGAGTGACTCACCAAGTACTCTGGAAAGTCCTTGCCAAGTTGTTTTACGTTGATTTTCACAGACCACCTCATTATTCATGTGACTACTTAAAGAAATGGTGATTTTTCCCAAAAAGTCTATTAATGGGTCTCTCGTATTCCTCGTCGAATACTCTATAAGAAAAATATAACACATATGCATCTAAAATAATTGAGGTATTATTAGTAGGGTTGTCAAAATTATCGCATTAACGGGCGGGAATTAATTTTTTAAATTAATCACGTTAAAATATTTAACGCAATTAACGCACATGCCCCGCTTAAACAGATTAAAATGACAGTACAGTGTAATGCCCACTTGTTAATTGTTTTTTGGTGTTTGGTGCCCTCTGCTGGCGCTTGGGTCCAACTGATATTATGGGTTAGTACAATGAGTGAGCATGGTGTAATTATTGACATCAACAATGGCGAGCTACTAGTTTATTTTTTGATTGAAAATTTTACAAATTTTAATAAAACGAAAATATTAAGAGGGGTTTTAATATAAAACTTCTATAACTTGTACTAACATTTATCTTTTAAGAACTACAAGTCGTTCTATCCATGGATCCCTTTAAGAATGTTAATGCCATCTTGATTTATTGTTATAATAAACAAATATAGTACTTATGCACCGTATGTTGAATGTATAAATCCGTCTTCTTATCTTTCCATTCCAACAATAATTTGCAGAAAAATATGGCATATTTTATAGATGGCTTGAATTGCGATAAATTACGATTAATTAATTTTTAAGCTGTAATTAACTCGATTAAAATTTTTAATCGTTTGACAGCACTAATTATTAGACTTTTATTAAATATGCTATTTCTCCAAGTCCAACTGTCCCCCTTACTTGCACACGCTCGAAGGGCCCCATCTTGCTTGTTGCCTGGGGCCCCCGGGGACCCTTGCTACGCCTCTGACGACGAGCCGAAACTTGCTGGACGATCGGTGAAGACGATCAACCCCGCCGCCGTGCGTGACCTGAGTCGGGTTAGTTTTGTGTGATTTTTTTTTCGTTTTCAAAATGCGAGGAAAAGACTTGGAAAAGCCGCGCTGTTTGGGTTAGCATGTCGCCTAGCTTTCACCCCTCCTGTTTTATTTACGCTCTTTCTTCCGTCTCTGAAGCCGGGGCAGGATAATGACAAAAGCTGGACTAACTCCGGTGGCATAAAATACTGTTCGGTAGGTTTAAGAAGTAGGCAGTTTTGACTATTATGCTGTAATCTAGCCCTGTCGAGCTGAATAAATGCATTTTATACTTCTTGGCCAAAAGTATAGCTGTCCTAAGCATTCCTCTCAAGAATGATGGGAAACAAAAAAAACGCTCATTTTCAACTTATTATTATAAATATTCTTGTAAATTTTATTGTTGACACTGCATTTCGATGTCAACAACATGTTGCCCCCACCCGCCCTAAAAGTCTAACTCCGCCGATGGTATTAGGCAAGGGCGTAGGTTTGCATCGGGACAGCGGGGACATAACACTACCAACTTTTCAGGATGCTCAAATTGTCCCCACCAACTTTTAAGCAACCTCATTTCATTATATAGAGAATTCAGATATTTAGGTATGAAGGAAAAAGGTACCGTCATCGCACACACAATATAATTGTTTGCATTAGTCTAACACATACATATGGTACAGGCACCGTCTGAACTGTTTGCATTACTCTAACACACGTAATATAATTTATCAGTTTAATAAAGTTTAATTATAATTTATATTTACGGTAGGACTACACTACTAATATAAAATAAATAGCACACCATAGTTTATTGAGAAGAAATAGAAGAGATACACAATGCCGTCTTATCACAAGATTGACACACCAACTCATGCAATCAGCTCTCCCAGCAAACTCCAAGGACAAAGCGCTTTGTCCTAAAACAAGTACAACCAGCCCGGACAGCAAAGTTGATAGCGGGCGTCCCAATCCGCGCGCGAACCTAAGCCGCCCAAAACCGGCCACAGAGGGGATGACCCAAAAGCAACGCCCAGAAACGCCTTCGACAAGGCCCGCCTCAGCAAAGACTTTAAAAAGACTGGACACTGAGATAACACAGATTTTTTTCTGTTCGGAAACATGTAGCCTTGTTTTGGATCCAGAATTGTCCCTCCGTCGTCTGTTTTTGCCTTGTTTTTACCATTGTCGACGAATAAATTGTCAACCTGTTTTCGGTGAGTGTTCTTCAAGCTTTTGAAACATGGAATCAGTACAAAGGGTTAAAATAAGAGGACGCGCGAGATTCGGCCTTCCCGGCGGGCGCACGCGGGGCAGCGTCAGCCAAGCGGCACTTGTTTTGGTTGGTGCTGTCCGCGGGTGCGTCTGGGCCGGGGGGGGGCGAATTTCAACAGGTAATTTAGATTGCCTTACTATATGTTGTAAGGATAGAATAGACCCTACCATTGTTAAATGAATCATTTTCATTATGTTCAGACTGACATTTATCCCTTTTCACTTGCTGAATGTGCCAGTCCATTTTTTCCCCCCCTCAAACAAACATTCGGTTGGCTGATGACTTGAAGCACCCCGTCCCGCTACAAAGAAACACAAATACTCCACAACCCCGACAGATTCATGTTGACCACATGTCGCCTCCTTCGGAGAAGAGGGATATTAGAATTTTCTTTTGTCCAGCAGCAGCCACTGTAAGTCATGTAAAATGACATCAATGTTGGGGAAGTGGGGGAAACACCACTAATTTTTCTACTGAAAGTCCGACCTGCATCAGAGTTAGCATAACATTAAACTAGCTAACTGTCACAACTACTACGGTCAGGCCAGCCTCCACAAGGAACAATGAAGTCAAGCTAGTCGTCCCCTATTTGGATCATTTTTTGCATTATAACGGTAATATCGTTCCTGCCAATGTTGAGACCAAACCTACGCCCTTGGTATTAGGTCCAGTGACGCTGCCCCCTAGTCAATGGCACATCTGATCATTCCCAGTTCAAATGGATTGAGCATCAGTTGCCGTCAATCCAGCCAAAGAGTTGATCACTACCGATGAGGCAGTTTTAGAATTTGCATGTGTACCTAATGAAGAGGTCTTTCTTCCTCACTCTCTCCCTCTGGGTGTTTGCTCTCCCTCTTTTCTCGCTCTCTTTCTGTCTCCGTCACTCTGTACGGAGGCAGGGTAGTCGCGAGGAGTAGCCAGCCAGGGAGCAACGCAACCCACGGCCGGTTGGACTCGCCTGTGCACCTCCTCTCCATGGTACTCCACCGCGAGCGCTCCCCCTCCCCCGAACCCCGCATGGAAGCGCCGACTGCCCGGCGACTGTGCGCCCGCGTCCGCTCTCTTACGGAACCTTTTTGTCCAGTCTGAGAAAGCGGAGAAGGAGGAGAAAACGGGGGGCGGGGGGCCGGTGAAGGTGGAAACAAGTCTGCGAGATCACTTTCGTCCGGAAAGGA
Source organism: Corythoichthys intestinalis (assembly GCF_030265065.1). Lineage (NCBI taxonomy): Eukaryota > Metazoa > Chordata > Actinopteri > Syngnathiformes > Syngnathidae > Corythoichthys > Corythoichthys intestinalis. Next base: position 4,371,564 of record NC_080411.1, read on the forward strand.
TTTTTTTCGGTTGGGGCGGGGGGGCACTTTTTGGAAGGAGGGGAAGGAGTTCACCGAGTGCGCGCTCATGAATTCGGATAAAAATGTTTACCTCGGCAGAGACAAAGGCATCATGCGGAAGAGAGCTTTGCTCCTTCGCAAGGGCTGCAGCTTCGAGATTACCAGGTAGGGTCTCCTCACTTGTATTCCAAAATGAGTAGCATGTGGTATCAATTTGAGTCAGGAAAAATGCTGCCACTTCATGGGATTTGCTCACTAAACTAGTTGTTGCACACCTGACTCTGCAGCAGACCGATGTCAAGTCATGCTTCTTTTTTGGTGAGGGGGATTCGGCGGCGGAGGGGGTTCCGCTTGTCCAATCAGGGACGAGATGATGCCGGTTGGGGTATCCGAGTGTTAACCGCAAAAAATGAACACGGGGATTCCAGCCAGTCCTAAGAAGGACGACTGGCAATGGGGTCTTTTCAGGGTATGGTTGTGGTTGTGAATCAAGACCAAGCCCTGCTGAAGGTAATTGAGCCCCCTGAGAAGGGGGTTGCATTTGCCTAGGAATACCACAAGATGGCAATAAAGGACTTTGAAGCCCGTCATCTAACACAGGGGTTGGGAACCTATGGCTTGCGAGCCAGATCTGGCTCTTTTGAAAGTTGCATCTAGTTCACAGACAAATGTTGAATTATTAGGAAAAAAATAAGCTCCGTTATACTGCTTTACAAATTGTGCGAAACGGCGACGGTCACTGGCGACTAGAAACCCGGTTCGCAGTGAATTTAGTGGAAAGGTGGCTAACATACATGTCATTGTGTCTATACAATGGGGCAAATAAGTATTTAGTCAACCACTAATTGTGCAAGTTCTCCCACTTGAAATTATTAGAGGCCTGTAATTGTCAACATGGTTAAACCTCAATCATGAGTGACAGAATATGGGGGGAAAAAACCCAGAAAATCACATTGTTTGATTTTTAAATAATTTGCAAATCATAGTGGAAAATAAGTATTTGGTCAATACCAAAAGTTCATCTCAATACTTTGTTATGTACCCTTTGTTGGCAATAACGGAGGCCAAACGTTTTTTGTAACTCTTCACAAGCTTTTCACACATTGTTGCTGGTATTTTGGCCCATTCCTCCATGCAGATCTCCTCTAGAGCAGTGATGTTTTGGGGCTGTCACACGGACTTTCAACTCCCTCCGCACATTTTCTATGGGGTTGAGACCTGGAGACTGGCTAGGTCACTCAAGGACCTTGAAATGCTTCTTACAAAGTCACTCCTTTGTTGCCCTTGCTGTGTGTTTGGGATCATTGTCATGCTGAAAGACCCATCCATGTCTCATCTTCAATGCCCTTGCTGATGGAAAGAGATGTTCACTCAAAATCTCTTGATACATGGCCCCATTCATTCTTTTCTTGACACAAATCAGTCGTCCTGGTCCCTTTGCAGAAAAACAGCCCCAAAGCATGATGTTTCCACCCCATGCTTCACAGTGGGTATGGTGCATTTCAGTATTATTTTTCCTCCAAACAAGAGAACCTGTGTTTCTACCAAAAAGTTCTATTTTGGTTTCATCTGACCATAACACATTCTCCCAGTCCTCTTCTGGATCATCCAAATGCTCTCTAGTGAACCGCAGACGGGCCTGGACGTGTACTTTCTTCAGCAGGGGGACACGTCTGGCAGTGCAGGATTTGAGTCCCTGGCGGCGCATTGTGTTAATGATAGTAGCCTTTGTTACTTTGGTCCCAGCTCTCTGTAGGTCATTCACTAGGTCCCCCCTGTGTGGTTCTGGGATTTTTGCTCCCCGTTCTTGTTATCATTTTGACGCCACGGGGTGAGGAGAGAGTTGAAAGTCTGTGTTGCCCAACGACAGCCGCAAAACATCACTGTTCTAGAGGAGATCTGCATGGAGGAATGGGCCAAAATACCAGCAACAGTGTGTGAAAAGCTTGTGAAGAGTTACAGAAAACGTTTGGCCTCCGTTATTGCCAACAAAGGGTACATAACAAAGTATTGAGATGAACTTTTGGTATAGACCAAATACTTATTTTCCTCAATGATTTGCAAATAAATTATTCAAAAATCAAACAATGTGATTTTCTGTTTTGTTTCCACACATTGTCTCTCATGGTTGAGGTTTACCCATGTTGACAATTACAAGCCTGTCAAATATTTTCAAGTGGGAAAACTTGCACAGTTAGTGGTTGACTAAATACTTATTTGCCCCACTGTATCTATTAATCGCATAGGCAACGCCTGTTGGGGTTGCCGTATTTTGCTGTCGAAAACAGTGGCTGTTTTGCGTGTGAGATAAGGAAGTAAACTTTCGTTTCGTTTTCCGCGTTGTCATCTAATTTTACAAACCCTTTTAAGAAGATGGCAAAAAAAAAGGGAAGAGGGGTGTCATACTTTTCAGCAGGACATAAATGCGGCACCGTTTTTTTCTCTCACTTTGGCTGAGACAAAAGACGTTAACAATTCATCCCAGTTCGGCGGGATTGCAAGGTTTTGACTATGAAAGGGACAACAAGAGGGGAGGATTTAAAATTCTTCACTGAGTTCGCTAAAGAAAAAAAATGTACCGATGGATAAACTTATTTCAGTATAAACAAGTTATTGTATAGTATAGTTTAGTGCTGCAACGATTAACTGAAGTAATTCAATTCGAGAAAAACCTTCGAATCAAATTTTACTGCTTCGTGTATTCTTTTAATAAGTGGCATTATGATGATTTGTTTTGAAAGTGTTTGCATTTAGTTTTATTTGGTTGGATACATTATCCTCTAGTGGCAACAATGAATATGACATGATTCATTTAACATGGCTGACTCCAGCTGCTCCCTGTTAAGACCAACATGAGGGAAGTTTTTTTTTTTTTTTTTGATGCGTTTGTCATTTAGTTTATAGGTGTATTTAGCAGTTTTTTGTTGGAATGTGTGTTTGAATGATTTGTTAAAATCATTGTTAATATATATAAGGGCTGTGAAAATTATCGGGTTAACGGGCGGTAATTAATTTTTTGAAAATAATCATGTTAGAATATTTGATGCAATTACGCACATGCCCCGCTCAGATTAAAATGACAGTACAATGTAATGTCCCCTTGTTACTTGTTTTTTGGTGTTTGGCGCCCTCTGCTGGCGCTTGGGTCCAACAGATTTTTATGGGTTAGTACCATGAGTGAGCATGGTGAAATTATTGACATCAACAATGGCGAGCTACTAGTTTATTTTTTGATTGAAAATTTTACAAATTTTAATAAAACGAAAACATAAAGAGGGGGTTTTAATATAAAATTTCTATAACTTGTACTAACATTGATCTTTTAAGAACTACAAGTCTTTCTATCCATGGATCGCTTTAAGGAATGTTAGTAACGTTAATGTCATCTTGTTGATTTATTGTTATAACAAATAAAGTACTTATGTACCATATGTTGAATGTATATATCAGTCTTGTTTTATCTTTCCATTCCAACAATAATTTACAGAAAAATATGGCATATTTTATACATGTAATTAACTCGATTAAATTTTTTAATCTTTTGACAGCCCTAATATATATATATATAGAGAGAGAGAATTTAAGCTAGCAGGCTTTTGCTGTGCAAGTTAGCCAATTGTATTTTTGTTGTACTGGGATTTATTTATTTATTTTATTTTAGGCAAGGGCTTGTAGCTCTTTTTTTTTTCGGGTATATTGGGGTTTCTTTTAGGGGGAAATTTTGCATGCTTGTTGGGGAAAGCTGCTAGTCTTTTTGGAGGGAATGTTGCAGTCTTCTTCACTTGTGAATTATTGTTGCTTTAAATTTCCTGCTATCTAGTGCCACAGTACCGAGGCGTTTGCAAGTACAAACTTACTGAGAAGCTTCGCCTCTAGTCGGTGACTTTAATCACTGCGTGTGTATGCGTGTGTGTCCACATCCTCTGCTCTTTACCGATAGTTACTTTGCTTGAGTGAGTCACATGACCATGCAGCTTTCCCGGAAGACCCTCACTGTTTCGTGGATTATCAATCAGCGAGATGAACACTTGAGGGAGGGATCTAGCATCTCCTTAGCTGCACTATGTAAAAGGCAGTGTCTATTATTTTTCGCCTCATAGGTTAGCATTAAGCCTGGAGAATTTATTGCGATGAAAACATTACTTTTATATCAGACACAGTCACATGAATGCAGCAGCTGGCTTCACTTCAACACAGTTCCTGTCTCAAGTATGGCCAAAGCACTACTTTTATACAAGACAGTTCTGTTTTGACTAAATGGAGTTCCTGACTTCACTATCACAGTTTCTTGATACTAATACAATGCCAGAGCATTACTTTTATACAAGTCTAAATAAAGCTCCTGACCTAGAGGAGCAATATGTACAATTTGCAATTATTCATTAAATGGACCTAATTAAAGCTGAAACGAATACTCGAGTTTAAAAACTGATCCGAGTAATTTTTATTCACCTCGAGTAATCGTTTAATTTTGACAGCTCTAAGCATCACGTTTTGCCCGGACTACTTTGAATGCGGGACAACGCGCTGATGTCACGTACGTAGAGAAAGAAGCAATAAAATAAAATAAAAACTTACTGCAGCAGTTAGCTGCTACAAACAACGCCGACGTTGCTAAAAACTAGCGCGCATGATGCTAGGGTGGTAGCAGGTAGCGTCTGATGAGTCTCATCGAGATAACATGTATGTTGAACTAGATGCGAAATGACAGCGGTGATAGTAAGCAGCCGCCATCTTAAAGCAGTAGACTTCTAAGCGCTAATAAATAAGTTTAATGTTACTGTCACTCGCCCACATAACGTTAACCCTGCGGAGGGCTAGGTTTCTATTAATTATGACCACTGTTGATGCGTGGCTAACGTGTCTTACATACAGGCTTTATTTAATCTGTGAAAACATAGCGTTGTAGAGTGATGAGGGTGTAAAATAAAAACATAATAAAGCCAACTGTCAATTTTTGCTCAGTTGTCATTGCTGGATAAAACACAAAGTAGCACTGGTCCCTAATGTGCTCCAATACAGCAGGTATCGTACATTTATTTTGAACACTGCAAAAACTCAAAATCCTATCAACACTTACAGTTTAGACTAACTTAAAACTTAAGTAGAACTTAAAAATAGCTTGACACAAATAGAAATTCAATTGAAACACGTGGGAAAAACACCTTGATGATGATGAGTGATGTGTGTTATCAAGCATAATGGCATTTTTAGGTATACGATCTAAAAGTTTTTTGAGTGAAAGCAGATAATTAGTCTTTTTTTTTTTTTTTTTTTCTAGTTACATCTGAGATGCAATTGTTGGCTGTTTTCATCAATGTACATAAAAAATAAAGACATTGATTGACTGAAAATAGTCCAATATTAGATGAAATGTTTTGTTTTCTCATGTATATTTGTAATTGCTCTTCACCTAAAAATGTTTCATCCGATTACTCAATTAATCGATAGAATTTTCAGTCGATTACTCGATTACTAAAATATTCGATAGCTGCAGCCCTAGACCTAATATTTCAATAGACATTAAAGTTTTTTTTGGAAATAAGATTTTCCCATTGTAAAAGTCGTTTATCAGTCTTTTTTTAATTTTTAATTTACACTGCAAGAACGTGTGCTTATGTTTACTTATGTCTACAAGTGCGTGTTTTTTGCGCGTACTTAAACCACAAATACATATACTTGCGTGTACTTGTACAAGTATGTTTGCTTGTCCTTAAAGTACTACAAGTAAATCTACTTGCGTATAGTAGAATAGGACTATATGCATGTGTACATTCATGGAGCAATACTACAAGTACATGTTCTAATACTAAAAGCACGTGTACTTGTACAGCTAGCATGTGTACTTTTACTACAAACACATATGCTTACGTGTATTTGGATGTACTTCTACTACAAGCATGTGTACTTGCATTACTAAGTTGTTATACTTGTACTGCTAGCATGTGTACTTGTACTACAATATATATGCTTAAGTGTACTGGTACAGGAGATTGTCTTAAACCATGTCTACATGCCTAAATGCACTGAGTTGCCGCCATGTGATTGGCTGATTAGAAATTAAGTGTTAACAAGCAGTTGGACAGGTGTACCCAGTAAAGTGCCCGGTGAGTGTATAGTTGTGCCTGTTGCCAAGTTGGATTAAAAGTGCATAAGACCAACTCCACTCTCCGCTCCTTGTTCTAACCGACACCCCGAGGTGAATGAACCATAAAACATATTGAACCCAGAACCTCATACAGTCTATTAGTCCAAATTAGAATCGATAAAGAATCAAATCGTTTAGCAATATCGATAATGGAAACGGAATTGTAAAAATCGTATTAATTCCCATCCCTACACGTGAACTTGTATTATAAACAAACAAACCTGTTGTACTTGTATTATAAGTATATGTACTTGCATGTACTTATACTACAAACACATAAAAGTACGTGTACTTCCTGGTACTTGTACTCCACGTATACCGACCATCACAGCTAAGCTTCGCACAATTTCTTTAGAAATCGCATTTTCTACTTTCTCATTGAAATGCAATATTGGTATGATAAAGCAGGTTATCATTACTTGCCTTCAATTATCATGCAATTTTCTTCACCTACCATATGTAGATACCGTAATTTCCTGAATATAACGCGTACTTTTTTTCCCCAAAATCAACTTGTAAAATCATGGTGCGCATTATAAACGGGTACATGGATGGAGACAGAAATATATATATATATTACACACATATATATATATATATATATATATATAACTAGGGGTGTCAAACGATTAAAATTTTTAATCGTGTTAAATACAACTTAAAAATTAATCGTAAATAATTGCAATTAATTGCAATTCAAACCATCTATAAAATATGCCATATTTTTCTGTAAATTATTATTGGAATGGAAAGATAAGACACAAGATGGATATATACATTCAACATACGGTACATAAGTACTGCATTTCTTTATTATAACACTAAATCAACAAGATGGCATTACCATTATTAACATTCTGTTAAAGCGATCCATGGATAGAAAGACTTCTAGTTCTTAAAAGATAAATGTTGGTACAAGTTATAGAAATTTTATATTAAAACCCCTTTTCATGTTTTAATAAAATCTGTAAAATTTTCAATCAAAAAAAAAAAACTAGTAGCCCGCCATTGTTGATGTCAATAACTACTTACACAATGCTCATGGGTGCTGAAACCTATAAAATCAGTCACACCCAAGCGCCAAAACTCCGAAAAACACAACAAGTACACATTTCACTGGGCAGTCATTTTAATCTGTTTGAGCGGGGCATTTGTGCGTTAATTGCGTCAAATATTTTAACGCGATTAATTTTTAAAAATTAATTACCGCCCGTTAACGCGATAATTTTGACAGCCCTAATATAAACCAATTTTTTTTTTTTTTACTGACACGGCCACGTTGTGTTGAAACGTATTCGGCGACCCGTTGCCGACCATTACTGTACGTGACGTCGCCTTTTTGTTTCGGTAATACTTCACTCTAATCGGCCGAATGATTTCGTCTGTGTTAAATTCTGATTTTTTCACTCTTCATAAAGCACAGAATTTAGTTTCTTGAACTCATTTGAGTCCACGTTTATTGCAGCTCCGCAACTCGGACCATAACAAACGTAAGCACAAAGACTTCCTGTGTCTGTCAATTATAGCTGTCCCTCGGGAAACTCGAACCCAAATAACAATAGTTCCTATTGTTACTGTCGTGTCGACAGCGATGAGCTCTCACGGATTTCTGATTTACATTCTTTCATTTTACCGTATCAATCCATGAAAGAAACATTTATTCATCATGATGAAACGAGCAAGTTATACAGCAGCCTTTAAAAGAAAAGTCACATCTGTTTTGTTTTCTCCTAGATTCTGGTAAGTTGAAGTTGTCAAATCATATTATTACCGTGAATATCGTCAGTTGATGGTAATGTTTTGAACTACCAATGTGCTATGCTTGTGCTGTGTTTCACCAGTCAGTAAAATGACATTTCTGTATCTGTACACGAGCTCTGTTCTCTTGTATTCTTCTATTTATTGGTGCTAAAATTAAGGTGCGCGTTATAAACGGGTACAATAATTTCCCCTAGATTTTACAAGTAAAAATGGGGGTGCGCATTATTCACGGGTGCGCCTTATATTCGGGAAATTACGGTAATCCAAATCTTATAGACGTCACATCGTTACCCATCTCGATTTAACACAAAAATGCCGAAACCCTTCTTCTATAGACCCTACTCACCAACGTCACAGAACGACGTGTCGCTGTATCCGGCCGCCATATTGTCCGTCATTGTTTATCTGTATTCTCAATGGTTTCAATTTGTCGTGCAATTTATAGTGCAATTCATGGAAGCCCCGGTGCTTTCAGACGCTGTTAACTCATTGGATGTGTTGCAGAAAAGGCGTTACGTGGAAAAGCTTCAGTCTATCCATTCGCCAGATCCATATTTGGTGCCTAAATCGATATTTTTCGACCCGCTGTCTTCGCCGTCTCTGCCTGACATCTGCTACCCTGATATCTACAACTATCTTGTCCACACAAAATCAGCCTATTCTCATGAAAGTTTGAAAAACTTTAAGAGCAGCACTCTAAGCAACATTACCCCGTGTGACCCTCTACTTCCAATTTTCTAAAATGGCGACAATCAATAAAAAAAAAAAAGTTGACTGCGATGGCCGACGCTTCAAGGATAAGTGGATATTGGACTATTTCTTCAATAAAACACGCAACAAGTGTGTCTGCCTCATTTGCAAAGAGACAGTCGCTGTTTTCAAAGAGTTCAATGTGACGCGATAATGATTTTACCAAACAAGACACGCTGACATGTACGACAAGACGGAAGATACGCAACGAGAAATTAAAGCAACTTGAAGCTAATTTAATTTCACAGCAGCAGTATTTCGCAAGAGCCCGAGTGTCGAAAGAGAACGCCACAAAGACGAAACTGTTGAAATTATGAATTAAAAAAAATAATAAAGCAAATGTGACACACAGAAGGGCTGGCTAAAATTTGTTTAAATATATTGTTCTATGTAAATCAGCCAAGGTAGCCCCACACATTTTTACCACACCAAATCTGGCCTCCTTTGTGCAAAAGGTTTGGACACCCCTGTTTAACTGATGATCCGTAGACGAGGCCAGTTTCTTTCACTTGGTACCAGCTAAATATTATTCAAAGTGTAATGATGGTGGAAGAAATAAGCATCTTGAATTTGAAACGGTATGTTGTCGGCAATTAGCCTAGCAATGATCTTAATTGTGGTTGTCAGCCCAAAACCCTCTTAATATATATTAAATGCATCTTACCAGATATAAAATGACTACTGCATAATCTGTGGTAATCGTTTGGAGCCCAGTTTTCTCGTCTAATTGCAGCAGCCCATCTCGCTCTCCTCTCCGGGTCTCTCGGAATACGGTAGAACTTCAAGTCTCTCCGTCTATCTTCTCTGTTATTGCAACCAACCGCCACACACGCCTTCACCATTTTGATTATTAATGTTAACGAGCAGAAAAACACGCCATAATAGGAGGAATTTACGTCGCGGTAATGCGTCAACACGACGAGTTGACGGACAATATGGCGCGGAGGCGTGGTTTTGACGTCATGTGAGTAAGGTCTATACCACATTTATGCAGTTTCTGATTACAAGAGGCTTTTGATGTCACTTCTGCACAGTTCTATGACACTAAGATGCCAGAAGATGGCGTCATCGTGTTACTTCTCCACATGGATTCAGCCTGAACACAAACGTGAAAATTCAAAGGGTTTGTGTGTTGTAAATTGCAAATTTCCATGTGAAACGCTTTGTCGACAAACGGCTGGAGTACCTAATCACTCCCATATGCGCATAGCTCGGTACGACTGCGCAACGCGCAACTCGACTTCATCTGGTCCTCCCCAAAAAAGACTGGAATTGTGAGGAAGAAGAAAAAGCCCGACAAGCTAAAAGTGTTTGATTGGAACGTTATGTCAACTTTTACTCGTCGACGGGAACATCTGCTTCCATTTAGGGCATACCGACATATTAAAAAGCACTCTGGGAAGGCTGGAAAAACATTTCCCATTATAGTCGATTGGAGTCGGGCCAGCGTACAGTGGGAGCCTCTCGCACACGACGGCAGACGTTTTTCAACCGCGGATGACGCAAAGACGGCGAGAGTGTTTGCGTGACCCCGCCCTCACCCTTCAATAAAGGCCAATGACTAGAGTACAGTATGTTTGGAGCTTGAAGTCACAGCTTCACTTTGTGTGCAGTGGGAAAAAGGCAACGTGCGTTTTTCCTAGGGGCCATCTACAGAAAAAATATGCAAAGGTGCACTACTAGTGTGATTCAGAAAATTTAGCCATTGATTACTGTTAACCCCTTCATAGGGCTAGGCACAATATTTGGTCATTTAAAAATAATAATAATGTAAAATCTGGCGTCGACATACAGTGAGGAAAATAAGTATTTGAACTTCCTGCGATTTTGCAAGTTCTCCCAATTTTTATGGTAGGTGTGTGTAGGCCTGTCGCGACAGCAAATTTTAGTTGGCGATATATTGTCTCATTAATTATTGCCGATATGCGATATTATTGTCAATTTTTTATCCCATTAAACCACCAATGTAGTGAAAATGCATCCTAATAAATCACCCATTCAAATGCAATAAATTGTTATTCTTTATTAAAACATAAAATATATTAAAAATAGGGCTGTCAAATGATTAAAATTTTTAATCGAGTTAATCACAGCTTAAAAATTAATGGCAATTAATCGCAATTCAAACCATCTATAAAATATGCCATATTTTTCTGTAAATTATTGTTGGAATGGAAAGATAAGACAAGATGGACATACACATTCAAAATACAGTACATAAGGACTATTTGTTTATTATAACAATAAATCAACAAGATGGCATTAACATTATTAACATTCTGTTAAAGCGATCCATGGATAGAAAGACTTATAGTTCTTAAAAGAAAAATATTAGTACAAGTTATAGAAATTTTATATTAAAACCCCTCTTAATGTTTTTATTTTAATAAAATTTGTAAAAATTTCAATCAAAAAAATAAACTAGTAGCCTGCCATTGTTGTCAATAATTACTTACACAATGCTCATGGGTGCTGAAGCCTATAAAATCAGTCGCACCCAAGCGCCAGCAGAGGGCAGCAAAACTCCATAAAACACAACAAGTGAACGTTTCACTGTACCGCAGAGGGCGACAAAACACAAGTAACAAGTGGCCATGACACTGTGCTGTCATTTTAATCTGTCTGAGTGGGGCATCTGCGTTAATTGCGTCAAATATTTTAACGTGATTAATTTAAAAAAATTAATTAACGCCCATTAACGCGATAATTTTGACAGCCCTAATTAAAAATAATATTATAAAAAAAAAAACACACACTCACACACACACACAAACACACACACACACACACAATGTACGAGTCATTTGAAAGCTAGCTAAGTGCAGAATATGACATTGGTGAGAAACCCAATGCTATTTTTTTTCATCTGCCAATTAGAGCCCATCAAAAGTGTTTTGATTCAAAATGACTGTCATCTTGTCCTGCAAATTGCAAGTTAGCAAATTTGAAGCCAAATTATTCATTGCCAATCAATCAGATTTTTCATAATGGTTGTCATTTTAAAGCTATTAATCTGAAGTATGTGAAATTTACTCCAGAAATCTTTCTTGACACGTTGAACATGACGTGCTTTTATTTTGAAATATTTACCGAACATACGTTTCCTAAGGTGTTAACTAGAGATGTCCCGATCGATCGGCATCCGGATCGTTCGGGTCCGATCACGCCATTTTCAAAGTATCGGAATCGGCAAAAAAATATCGGCCATACCTTTTTTTAATATATATATACAGTGCCTTGCAAAAGTATTCAGCCCCCTTGAATCTTGCAACCTTTCGCCACATTTCAGGCTTCAAACATAAAGATATGAAATTGAATTTTTTTGTCAAGAATCAACAAGTGGGACACAATCGTGAAGTGGAACAACATTTATTGGATAATTTAAACTTTTTTAACAAATAAAAAACTGAAAAGTGGGGCGTACAATATTATTCGGCCCCTTTACTTTCAGTGCAGCAAACTCACTCCAGAAGTTCAGTGAGGATCTCTGAATGATCCAATGTTGTCCTAAATGACCGATGATGATAAATAGAATCCACCTGTGTGTAATCAAGTCTCCGTATAAATGCACCTGCTCTGTGATAGTCTCAGGGTTCTGTTTAAAGTGCAGAGAGCATTATGAAAACCAAGGAACACACCAGGCAGGTCCGAGATTCTGTTGTGGAGAAGTTTAAAGCCGGATTTGGATACAAAAAAATTTCCCAAGCTTTAAACAGCTCAAGGAGCACTGTGCAAGCCATCATATTGAAATGGAAGGAGCATCAGACCACTGCAAATCTACCAAGACCCGGCCGTCCTTCCAAACTTTCTTCTCAAACAAGGAGAAAACTGATCAGAGATGCAGCCAAGAGGCCCATGATCACTCTGGATGAACTGCAGAGATCTACAGCTGAGGTGGGAGAGTCTGTCCATAGGACAACAATCAGTCTTACACTGCACAAATCTGGCCTTTATGGAAGAGTGGCAAGAAGAAAGCCATTTCTCAAAGATATCCATAAAAAGTCTCGTTTAAAGTTTGCCACAAGCCACCTGGGAGACACACCAAACATGTGGAAGAAGGTGCTCTGGTCAGATGAAACCAAAATTGAACTTTTTGGCCACAATGCAAAACGTGGCGTAAAAGCAACACAGCTCGTCACCCTGAACACACCATCCCCACTGTCAAACATGGTGGTGGCAGCATCATGGTTTGGGCCTGCTTTTCTTCAGCAGGGACAGGGAAGATGGTTAAAATTGACGGGAAGATGGATGCAGCCAAATACAGGAACATTCTGGAAGAAAACCTGTTGGTATCTGCACAAGACCTGAGACTGGGACGGAGATTTATCTTCCAACAGGACAATGATCCAAAACATAAAGCCAAATTTACAATGGAATGGTTCAAAAATAAACGTATCCAGGTGTTAGAATGGCCAAGTCAAAGTCCAGACCTGAATCCAATCAAGAATCTGTGGAAAGAGCTGAAGACTGCTGTTCACAAACACTCTCCATCCAACCTCACTGAGCTTGAGCTGTTTTGCAAAGAAGAATGGGCAAGAATGTCAGTCTCTCGATGTGCAAAACTGATAGAAACATACCCCAAGCGACTTGCAGCTGTAATTGGAGCAAAAGGTGGCGCTACAAAGTATTAACGCAAGGGGGCCAAATAATATTGCACGCCCCACTTTTCAGTTTTTTATTTGTTAAAAAAGTTTAAATTATCCAATAAATTTTGTTCCACTTCACAATTGTGTCCCACTTGTTGTTGATTCTTGACAAAAAAATTAAAATTTTATATCTTTGTTTGAAGCCTGAAATGTGGCGAAAGGTTGCAAGGTTCAAGTGGGCCGAACACTTTTGCAAGGCACTGTATATTTTAATTATATCGTTTTCTAAATGTACCCTAATTTTCGCACTATAAGGCGCACCTAACTATAAGCCGCAGCCCACCTAATTTGGCACGAAAATGCCATTTGTTCGTAGATAAGCCGCACCGGACTATAAGCCGCAGCTGTCCTCACTGTATCATGGGATATTTACACCAAAAGATATTAACCGGTACAACCTTATTTGACAGCGGACTCATACGACCGACTGTCATAAGACCAAATGAACCATCATTAAACTTTTAACCAATTAGTGCAAAGCTTTATTGCTTCAAGAAGCTTCATTTGGCCATCACTGCTCCCTTGGGGGAGACAGTCAACCTCTGCTGCCACCTGCTGTTGACATCCAAAATGCCTCTTAGCATGCATTGCAGCACTACAGATTTAAACAACAATCAAAAATCATGTTCTGTGCTAAATATTTCGTCAGTTACTGTTCCAATTGTTTCATCAAATGCTCGTTATGGTATTTGCTGACACTTTATTTGACAGTGGTGCCAAGACTGTCATTACACAATCATAATTATGATATGTCTCTGTCCTGAGCATTCATGAATGCGTATTACAGATGTCATTAAGTGTTATCCGGCAAATGATCTCACTTTTGAATCGATGCAAAAGCTCCAAGATGGACAAAAATTGAGTGAGTGACATAATTTGCCAAATGACACTTAATGACATAAGCATTCAGTAATGTCCATGATAGTGTCATGTCATAATTTTGATGATCTTATGACAGTCTTATGACACCGCTGTGAAATAAAGTGTTACCTAAAAAAAAAAAAATCAACAAATAAGCCGCACTGGACTATAAGCCACAGGTATCAAAATGAAGGAAAAAAGTAGCGGTTTATAGTCCGAAAATTACGGTATTTGATATTACAGACATAATATGTTACACTCATCCAGAGTCTTTAGTTTAGGCTTAAGGTACCGGTAACGGCGGTAATTAATTTTTAAAAATGTATCACGTTAAATATTTAAAGCAATTCATGCATGCGTTGCACGACCCACTCACGCATTGTCGTGCTCAATCTGTAATGGCGCCATTTTACCCATTTAGGGAGATAAAAGGCAGCGTAAATTGAGTAGAGTGAATTTTGGCAGCGTTTGGAGCCTATTTATAATTGGCTAAAGCCTTACAATCCCTCTCCCTACAATTAGAAATATCATGGGAAGCAATGTGGGGAAGCAAGGTAGCATTTGATCTTTTTCTTAACATCTTATGTTATTTCCCAACGCAGAGAAGATATATGAATTGGTAGCACTATGCACAGTCATGGTTGCACTTCCCATCATGCATTTGGTTTTAATGGCTGCAGTATCATTTACTTACATTTACTAACCTTTGCTATGTTTGGAAGTCATTTAATGTTGTGAATCAACTGATAAGTTGTTAAAATTGCTCCCGTTTTTGCATTAGTTCCCTTCTGTCTTTCGAAAGTGTATGAAAGTTTTAAAACTGTTTCATCATTTAAAGATAGATTCAAGTCAAGATTTTGCCAATTTAGGAGTATTTTAGATGAAAAGTTAGTTGGGTTCGCTAGTAAGGTTCACAACAGAGCTTTTCTGAAAAGTCTACTGCTTTAAGATGGCGGCTGTTTACCAGCGCCGTCGAGTTGGTAAACAGTCGACTCATTTCTCATCTAGTTCTATATGTATTTAATACCTAGTGTAGCTCCAAGTGGGCGTAGATTGTAGGTTGTCAGCTAGTCAGGAAACATTGGCGCCACCTAGCATAGCATCGCGCTTGCAAACGCGTCACATCACTCTTCCCTCCTTCCCACTCCCGCCCTTCTCTCTCCGTGTCTGTGACTTCTCTCGCGTCATTCAACCAACGTAGTAACGCACATTGTCTCGTTGCCGAAACAGTGACAAAATCCAAACGGAGGGAAAAAAAAACGTAATGCACGAAAAAGTACACATTTTGAACGTACGGCGTACACATTTAAAAGTAAGTGCTCACATGTACAAATTAGGTTAAGTGAAAAGCAAAGAAACCGTGCAGTTAGCGGTTATTTTATGTAAATGTCGAAGTACAATGCTACTCTGTTAGCAAATGAGGCTAGTGGCCGCCTGATGTAAACAGAGCTTTTCTGGCGAAAATTCTAGTGTGATAAAAGCTTAAATCCCCGAATTCTTCATAGATATGGACGTAAAACAGTCTAGATTCTTGGTTTAAAGCACAAAAAAAGTGCATTTAGCATTTAGTTTACATAAATATGTCGAAGTAAAATGCTACTGTGTTAACAAATGAGGCTATCGGCCGCCTGACGTAAACGGAGCTTTCTGGCGAAAATTTTTGTGTGATAAAAGCTTAAATCCCCGAATTCTTCATAGATATGGACGTAAAACAGTCGATTCTTGGTGAAAGGCAAAGAAACTGTGCAGTTAGTGTTTATTTTATGTAAATATGTGGAATGCTACTCTGTTAGCGAATGAGGCTAGCGGCCGCCTGATGTAAAAAGAGCTTTTCTGGTGAAAATTCTTGTGAATACATGCTTAAATCCCCAAAATCTTCTCGGTTAAAAGCAAAGAAACAGTTACCGTTTATTTTACATAAATATGTCAAAGTACAATGCTACTCCATTCGTGAATGAAGCTAGCGGCTGCCTGACGAAAACAGAGCTTTTCTGGTGACATTTTTTGTGAATAAATTCCTAAATCCCCGAATTCTTCATAGATATGGACGTAAGACAGTCTTAATTCTCGGTTAAGAGCAAAGAAACTGTGCAGTTCGCGTTCTTTTACGTAAATATGTCGAAGTACAATGCTACTCTGTTAGTGAATGAGGCTAGAGGCCGCCTGATGTAAACAGTTTTTGTGGTGAAAATTATTGTGAATAAATGCTTAAATCCCCGAATTCTACATAGAAATGGACGTAAAATGTCTCGATTCTTGGTTGAAAGCAAAAACAAACAAACAAAAAAACGTGCATTTAGCATTTATTTTACATAAATATGGCGAACTATGTGATGCCAATGCAGTAGCGGTTCGCATTCTCCCATTTTTTTGTCACAACGTTTCAAAATGCATGCATGGTACAAAAAATATAATAACTATCTTGAATCCTCGAACAAATCAATCTGAGACAAAAATTTGTATGCGGTTAAAAAAAAATATCCAAGCTGAAGTCCGACTTGGGCATCAATATTAATGTAATTAATTGATAATCAATATTGCATTTTTAAATTTATTATTTTTTAAATCAGTAAATACATTTTTGTATTAAAACATGTTGATATAAAAAAATAACTTTGAAGTGAATAAAACAAATACTATGATGAATATATAATACATTTTGAATATAAAATAATCGTAATATAATGTTTTTTGTCTGTTTTTGTTTTGTTTTCCCCAATTGTAGCGAATTCACTGCCAGTCTCTCACAGGTTGAATTGAATTGGACGTCCAGCGGTGTCAGATAGCAGCAGACTTCAAAGTTTGCCCTAGAAAGAAACAAAATACGCCCTCCACGAATAAAGTATAATTGAAAACTGCGCATTCGTTTATCATTGGATGCAATGACAGCACTTGACCACAAGAGGACAGACTTCCCATATTGTTGAGCAGGGACCAGCATCCACTTTTCATTGAAAGAAGGAAACAAAAAAGAATCAGCGGTTTAGTGTTTACCCTTAATAATGTTCGACACTAAATTTGTCACGTATCTATTATGTACAATGAACTCATATTTAATATTAATGTTATTTGTACAACATGTCATTGTTTGTGGTTGGTTCATTCAAGTTTGCTCTTTAGTGTGTCTTGTCCTAGTAATCACCTATTGATTTCACCTGTTGTTGCCTGCAGCCAATTAGCACTCACAGAAAACAGTTTCAAACTGGAACATATGCAATAAAAACTCCTTACAAGATGTATGTTCAATGTTGCTGAAAGTCACTCAACGCAGGGGATGCTGACGAACTTTTTAAAAGTTTTTCCTCAATCAAAAAACCAGCCATTTCAGTCCAAATTTTTCATGCTCGCGCATTTTCTTCATACGGGGCGTGCACAATGGCAGTACACAGGAATTCTTGATAGCTTAAATACTACTACTAGGCTACTACAAAGACAGCATTCTTTTTCACATACAGTGTGTGTTGGAGTTTTTGTATTGGAAATAAAAGCGTCCATGTATTATAATGCAAATCCCCACAGCTAAACAGTGCAATGACGCACTAACATGTTTTATAGGGCGGTCAAACGATTAAAATTTTTAATCGAGTTAATTGCAGCTTAAAAATTAATTAATCGTAATTAATCGCAATTCAAACCATCTATAAAATATGCCATATTTTTCTGTAAATTATTGTTGGAATGGAATTATAAGACACAAGACATATATACATTCAACATTTGGTACATAAGTACTGTATTTGTTTAATATAACAATAAATCAACAAGATGGCATTAACGTTAACATTCTGTTAAAGCGATCCATGGATAGAAATACTTGTAATTCTTAAAGGATAAATGTTAGTACAAGTTATATAAATTTTATATTAAAACCCCTCTTATTTTTTTTTTTTTTGTTTTAATAAAATTTGTAAAATTTTCAATAAACAAAAAAACTAGTAGCTCGCCATTGTTGTCAATAATTACACAATGCTCATTGTGCTTAAACCCATAAATTCAGTCGCACCAAAGCGCCAACAAGTGGACATGTCACTGTGCTGTCATTTTAATCTGTTTGAGCGGGGCATGTGCATTAATTGGGTCAAATATTTTAACGTGATTAATTTAAAAAATTAATTACCATCTGTTAATGCGATCATTTTGACAGCCCTAGTTTAAAACATATAATCATTACATTAAAAAAGTGAAAAAACATGTTTTATACTCTTTCCAATGCTAAATCTGAATAAATACATTGAACACACACACAAAACACATTCTTTTTCGCCCTCCCAGTCAAAATGAATTGGACGTCTATCGACATCTATGGCACTTTTTTTTTTTTTTTAAAGCAACACCTTTTTTTAAACGATATATCGGTTCTTGACAGGAGCACACAGACTCATCTTATAACGTTACTCTACGTGAGTTTGCTTGATGACATTTTCTCCGGAGAAACCCGCGACCTGCCGGCATTTGATGCTCAACAAGCAGTAGAAGGGACTTGTTTAATTGCGTAGCCAATCGGAATTCGAGTCTATTACCATCAATGGTTGGAGCTGTGCGCGGCGTATGAACCTAAAGCTTCCACCTACGCACAGGACTCGCCCGGGGAGCAGTGAGCCTGGGAGCGTACCGGCCGGTTGGTTCTCATGTCCGTGTGCAAAAATTGATGTCTGCCTGAAGGTTACTTTCAAAATGTCAGCCTCAGCGTGGAAGTCTAAAGTACTCAATTGATCTTACCAAACAAAGCCCCCTGGTGGCGGATTTGACCGTCGTTGGCTGATATTGACGGCGATGTCGCTTAAGCTTGTATCGATCCGACTGAGGGTTAGCATTTTTTTCTTTTCGATATAAAATTGTGAAGGGCAATTCAACAACAATTTGAGGTTTCTAACATCTAAGTTTAAAGACATTTAATAGATAAATACATAAATAAATAAAACTGCAGCATTTTTGAACTATATAAAAAGAAATGAAAGGTTTCTTTTAAAATATTAAAAAAAAAAAAAAAACTAAAACAGGGTGAATAACAAGTCATTAAAAAATGAACACATTTATTAGTAATAAATAATGAACGCTAACTGAAATTACAGTATGAATGATAAACGAAAAGTAATAAATTACTAATACATAAAAATGAATACATTTTACACATTAAACATAAAAAAAACATGAAAAATAAATGAAAAATTATTTTAAAGACATGAAAAGATAAACAATGAGTAAATGATAAAAAAATGGATTTTTTTAATAAAGCAAACATTTAGAAATAACAGCAAAACTATAATAATTATATAAATAATAAGAAATGAAAAACAAAAATGAATCAACTTTACACATTAAATGTAAACATGAAAAATAAATGAACGAAAAAATGTTTTTTTAAATGCATGAAAAAAATAAAAAAAATATTGAATATAAATTATTTTAAAAATGATAATTTCTTTAAAAAGCAAAAAATAAACATTTAGCAAAACTAACTCAAAATAATACTTATATAAATAATACGGAATGAAAAATAACAAATATATAAAAATACTAAACAATATTTTTTTTAAATAAATAAATGAAGAAATAAAAATACATGGAAAAATAAAAAATGATTAAATAACTTAAGTGAAACTTCATAACATATATGGCGGAAAACACAGACAAGACTGAAAAAGCAGTTTCTGCTCTTGCACTCCTCTTCAAAAGAAACTGCTGTATTTTAAGCTAAAACAACTGTTGTGTTTGATAGAACAATATGTCTATATGCTGCCATAGCAGATTCATGGCACATGAAGCCCCCGAACTATTTTTAATTTGTCTGTTTTACCCTGAAAACCCCAATTTACAGACGTCGCGCAACCGCTTTTGTTTCAACTCAGCCATAAAACAAAGGTAATTATATTTATTATTAAAAAAATGTCTGTCGTTTTTAGCTTAGAATCATTCATTGAGGTCTCATATTTTGTTTAAAAAAAAAAAACGACTTTAAAAAATTATTCACTCACATATTATAAACTTTTAAACAAATTATGTCACAATGAAAAAAAAAATGGCGTCTGTAAAAAAAGTCACGTGTATCTACCTCATAACTATCGCTTAATTGTATTTTTATTTTTTTTTTTGGTTACTGTCGCATTTTCTCCGATATGTTGGATGATAAATAATTGATCCAAACAAAAAAAAGTTGAAAAAAAAAAAAAAACGTTTAAAAAGGGTAAATATATGAAAAAGAAAATCTTGACCACTCCTTGATCTCTGCGATTTCTGCATAGCGACCCTTCTTATATGACCATGTTTCACCCATAAAATCCCCCCAAAATCCAGCTGTGGCCATTCACAACTGTGTCCTGACACTCAGTGATACATGCTACATGGAGTTTTTGGATCGAAACAAGGTAAGTACGTGATAATATCTCATTAAAATCGTGGCGTCTTTAATTATGCTCTCGCGTGCTCTCGCCTCCAGATAGGGTTTAAAATATTTTAAAATATTTTTTTTTTTAAAAATGCCCTCCTGCTCAAAATTTTTCTTCCCCCAGAAAATTGAAATTTCCAATGATGTATCGCACATGCATATCGGACAATTTTGAAAGTTAACTAAATTGGGGGTCTCAGAGCGGAACTCCAGGTCACCTGAGTGTTTTCCGCTATAGATATATATATATATATATATTAGGGCTGTCAAAATTATCGCGTTAACGGGCGGCAATTCTTAAAATTAATCACGTTAAAATATTTGACGCAATTAATGCACAGATTAAATGACAGTACAGTGTTATCTCCACTTTCTCCTTGTGTTTTTTGGAGTTTTGTCGCCCTCTGCTGGTGCTTGGGTCCGACCCATGAGCATTGTGTAATTATCGACATCAACAGTGGCGGGCTACTAGTTTATTTTTTGATTGAAATTTTACAAATTTATTAAAACGAATACATTAAGAGGGGTTTTAATATAAAATTTCTATAACTTGTACTAACATTTATCTTTTAAGAGCTACAAGTCTATCTATGGATCGCTTTAACAGAATGTTAATAATGTTAATGCAATCTAGTTGATTTATTGTTATAATAAACAAAAACAGTACTTATGGACCATATCTGTCTTCATAATTTAATTGTGAGATGCCCCAAGATTCCCACCTCTATAGGGCATTGTATCCACCAAAATCAATAAAACTAAATGCAAACACTTTCAAAACAAACCATAATCCCATACGAATTTGAAATGTTTTAAAAATGTATTGACGTTACTTTTATTTAGAACACGCATGAACTTCAGTCTCGGTTTTAAATGTTTCAGTTTTTGACGCTATAACCTAACTACAAAGGGGAACTACCTGTGCTGCCCGGTCATTTTCCTTCAAGTCTTTTGTAATTTTTTGCTGGCAGCGATGTAAAATGGGTCTTAAACTGTATTCATCATGGTCTTAAAAAGTCCTAAATTTGGCTTGTTGAAGCCTGCAGCAACCCTAAATATTACCACCACATCACTCCATCTTGCTAGTCACTTATTCACTTTAGTCCCGATCTGTGTACACTGTAACTTGCGTTTAAAGTAGGGCTGTCAAAATTATCGCGTTAACGAGCGGTAATTAATTTTTTAAATTAATCACGTTAAAATATTTGACGCAAATAACGCACATGCCCCGCTCAAACAGATTAAAATGACAGCATAGTGTCATGTCCAATTGTTACTTTTTTTTTTTTTTTTTTTGGTGTTTTGTCGCCCTCTGCTGGCGATTGGGTGCGACTGATTTTATGGGTTTCAGCACCATGAGCATTGTGTAATTAATGACATCAACAATGGCGAGCTACTAATTTATTTTTTGATTGAAAAATTTTTAGGGCTGTTAAAAAGATCACGTTAACGGGCGTTAATTAATTTTTTGAATTAATCACGTTCAAATATTTGACGCAATTAACGCAGATGCCCCGCTCAGACAGATTTAAATCACAGTACAGTAAAAAGCTCACTTGTTTTGTTTTATGGAGTTTTGCTGCCCTCTGCTGGCGCTTGGGTGCGACTGATTTTATAGGCTTCAGCACCCATGAGCATTGTGTAAGTAATTATTGACATCAACAATGGCGGGCTACTAGTTTATTTTTTTATTTAAAATTTTACAAATTTTATTAAAACGAAAACATTTAGAGGGGTTTTAATATAACATTTCTATAACTTGTACTAACATTTTTATTTCAAGAACTACAAGTCCTTCTATCCATGGATCGCTTTAACAGTATGTTAATAATGTTAATACCATCTTGTTGATTTATTGTTATAATAAACAAATACAGTCCTTATGTATCGTATGTTGAATGTATATATCCATCTTGTCTTATCTTTCCATTCCAACAATAATTTACAGAAAAATATGGCATATTTTATAGATGGTTTGAATTGCGATTAATTGAGATTAATTACGATTAATTAATTTTTAAGCTGTAATTAACTTGATTAAATTTTTTAATCGTTTGACAGCCCTACAAGTCTTATGAAAACGAAAACATTATGAGGGGTTTTAATATAAAATTTCTATAACTTTTACTAACATTTATCTTTTAAGAGCTACAAGTCTTTCTATCTATGGATCGCTTTAACAGAATGTTATTAATGTTAATGCCATCTTGTTGATTTATTGTTATAATAAACAAATACAGTACTTTTAGACCATATGTTGAATGTAAATATCCGTCTTGTGTCTTATCTTTCCATTCCAACAATAATTTACAGAAAAATATGGGATATTTTATAGATGGTTTGAATTGCGATTGATTACGATGAATTAATTTTTAAGCTGTAATTAACTCGATAATCATTTGACAGCCCTAATATATATATATATATATATATATATATATATATATATATATATATATATATATATAATAACAACTTAAATGATGGCACCGAAAAGATCCACAGCCAGCCCTTGGAGTTGAAATTTTCTATTTTCTGGCTACTGATGTACTCAGGTTGCTACTTTGGCTAGGACGTACATAGATGCTGTGTAGCTCAGGTTGCTTTAGGTGTTTTCCAGCCCCCCAACCCCCTCACACACACACATAAAGGGGGGGTTCTGTAAATGAAATATTGATGAAGCGCCCGGTGGCGTGAAGCCCGACCCGACAATTCCTGCATACACTCACCTTTACTCGTGTGTGTGTGTGAGTTGGCTGCGGCCTTTTGTGTTGGTATCGTATTTACCTGAGCTCCTGTTTCACCTGTGTCTTTTGAGAATGAATGGTGGAAGAGACAGTGAGTGAATGAATGAAGGAGCCAGAGGAGAATTCTGGATTGATGGGGGTTGCAAAAGGAGATAAACATTTATGGCGAAACATCCACAGTATTGTTTTAAACCCTTTACAAGGCACTCATTTAACCATTTGATGCAATATATATTTTTAACCCTCACAGGGCACTCATTGGCTGCCATTGATGATGCTAGACACGCAATCCTTTTAACTGGATTGAACAATCTATGAAAAATAGTCACTTGCTCGATAACTTTTGAACTGCTGTCCACTGTTGTGACCACTGTCCCTGAAAGGGTCAATATAGGGCTGTCAAACGATTCAAATTTTTAATTGAGTTAAATGCAGCTTAAAAATTAATCGTAATTAATCACAATTCAAACAATAAAATATGCCATATTTTTCTGTAAATTATTGTTGGAATGGAAAATTAAGACACAAGATGGATATATACATTAAACATTCTGTACAAAAGTTCTGTATTTGTTTATTATAACAATAAATCCACAAGATGACATTAACATTATTAACATTATTTCTGGTAAAGGGGTGCACGGATAGAAATACTTGTTCTTAAAAGATAAATGTTAGTACAAGTTATACTAATTTTATATTAGGACCCTCTTAATGTTTTCGTTTTAATAAAAGTTGTAAAATTTTCAATCAAAAAAATAGACTAGTAGCTCACCATTGGCGCATGGGCTCCCTGCCGTTCTTCCACAGTGTCTTTAACTACGTAAGGTAGGGATTGAAATACACCACAAGGTGTCAATGGCGAGTTTCAAATTAATTAGAGATCTAGCAAACGAGTGCGTTTTGCCCCTCGACTGACGCCGTAGTTTCCGGGGTCATTGTACATTACGTTCATTTGGCAAAATTGATTTTGCCATGTGATATTTTTATCATTTGGCAAAATGGATTTTGTCATGTGGCATTTTTTTCCCATGTGGCAAAATAGATTTTGCCATGTGGCATTTTTTTTTGCCATGTAGCAAAATTGATTTTGCCATGTGGCATTTTTTTTGCCATGTGGCAAAATTGATTTTGCCGGGTGGCACTTTTGACCCAATATAAAAATAGCTTTTTGTTGCAAAATGGATTTTGCTATGTTGCATTTTTTTTTTTTGCCGTGTGGAATATATATATATATATATATATATATATATATATATATGTATTTTTTTTTTTTTTTTTGCCGTGTGGCATTTTTTTGCCATGTGGCAACATTGATTTTGCCGGGTGGCACTTTTGACCCAATATAAAAATAGCTTTCTGTTGCAAAATGGATTTTGCCATGTGGCTTTTTTTTGCCATGTGGCAAAATTGATTTTGCCATGTGGCATTCTTTTGCCATGTAGCAAAATGTATTTTGACATGTGGCTTTTTTTTTTTTGGTATGTGGCAAAATGGATTTTGGTTTTTGCATTTTTTGGGGGAGTATGTGGCATTTTTTTGGGGTATATGTAAATTTTGCAGGCCATGTCATTGACGGCGATGCACATCCAAATTTTCCATTCATTTTAAATGGCAGAAAAACATGTATGGCTGTGGTTTATGACCATATACTTTACATTAGAGCGCACATTCAACTAACAACCAAGTCAGGCTATGCCATTGACGGCTATGCATGTCCAAATTTTCCATTCATATTTAGGGCAGAAAAACATGTTTTGCTGTGATTTTTGACCATACACTTTACATTACAGCGCATTGACATTCAACTGGTACCCAACTCAGGCTTTACCATTGACGGCTATGCATGTCCAAATTTTCCTTTAATTTTAAATTGGAAGAAAAATGTGTGGCTGTGATTTTTGAACATACACTTAGCATTACAGCTTATTGACATTCAAATGGCCACCAAGTCAGGCTTTGCCATTGACGGCTATAGACGTCCACATTTTCCAATTATTTTAAATGGAAGAAAAACACGTGTGGCTGTGATTTTTGACCATATGCTTTACATTACAGCGCATTGACATTCAACTGGCACCCAACTCAGGCTTTTTCCATTGACTGCTATGGACGTCCAAATTTTCCAGTTATATTAAATGGTAGAAAAACATGTGTGGCTGTATTTTTTTAACATAAACTTGAATGTCTCATGTCAAAATCCATTTTGCCACATGGCAAAAAAAATGCCACATGGCAAAATCCATTTTGCAAAAAAATGCCACATGGCAAAATCCGTTTTGCCACATAGCGAAAAAAATGCAACATGGCAAAATCCATTTTGCCACATGGCAAAAAAAAAATGCCAGATTCCAAAATAAATTTTGCCTCATGGCGAAAAAAATGCCACATGGCAAAATCCATTTTGCTACATGGAAGAAAAATGCCACTTGGCAAAAATATGCCACATGGCCCAAAAAAATGCCACATGGCAAAATCCGTTTTACCACATGGCAAAAAAATGCCTCATGGCAAAATCCATTTTGCCACATGGAAGAAAAATCTCACATGGCAAAAATATGCCACATGGCCCACAAAAAATGCCACATGGCAAAATCCGTTTTACCACATGGCAAAAAAAATGCCACATGGCAAAATCCATTTGGCCACATGGCAAAAAAAATGTCACACGGCAAAATCCATTTGGCCACATGGCAAAAAAAAATGCCACACGGCAAAATCCATCTGGCCACATGGCAAAAAAAATGCTACACGGCAAAATCCATTTGGGCACATGGCAAAAAAAAAGCCACATGGCAAAATCAGTTTCGCCACATGGCGAAAAAAATGCCACATGGCAAAAAAAAAAAAATGCCACGTGGCAAATATATGCCACATAGCAAAAAAAATGCCATGTGACATTACTGGCAAAGTCTTAATTTTGAAGGGGGCGGGGCTATGCCACAGGGCACAATTAGGAGCCATACATGTCTTTGAGATGAAACCAGATGGATTGAACCCTTGATCTCAAAACTGTACATGCTAACCACTGTAGCTATCAATTCACATAGCTATCCATTCATCCAATATTCATTCTCTCAATTAATCACTAATTCATTCAAAAAAACCGAATCGGCTCATTCAAGGAACATTCAACAATGATGTATCCCCTCAGTCCATAAAACATTCATTCTTTTACTCACTTATAATTTATCTTTCATATATTTGGAACTGGGAAGCCCCCCCCCCAGTTCTAATGGATTGAATGTCTATCACCGTCAAATGCAGCCAATGAGTTAAACATTCCCCTTCCTATTGCCGCGTGTTCCGGAAGCCTGAATGTGATTGTGTTATCCTGCATCCTGACCTCACTTTGCGCTCGGGGCGAGCGTTAAGTGCAAAGAGAAACGCTTGGCGCGGATGCCGCTGACGTAACAGGAGCAAAGGGGCGAAGGGGGAGGGGCTTCTGACGGGTGCCTTTTTCACTCCCGCAGAGCCTGCAGCCCCCCCAAAACAGAAAAAGTGTCGCCTTCACACACGCGCCATTGATGCGCGGAGGGAGGGAGGGTGGCAACAACTCACCGATTCGGATTCTGTTGGCATTCTTTTTTTTCCCCCCACTCAGCTGGTCTCGGCCGGGTGGCACCGCAGTATGTGAAGATGATAGGGATGAGGATGCTGCTCGCTTAGCATGGAGGAGTAGGGGGGGGTCTTTTTTTTTTTTTTCTTTCTTTTTTGGTCAGTTCCATCAGTTTGTTGGAGTAGACATGAACAGCGTGGATCCAGCATCCGCCAAACTGTTGACTTTCAATCAGCGGTAAACCACCGTCACCATGTTCATCAATTGTGCTTGCTGCTTTTTCGTTCCTGTTTGCATCTGTTGCATGCTCCTTCTCCTCTAGCTCGCTGCTTCTCCAACGCTCATTCAAGTTAATTCAATCAGCGCCGTGCTGCCGGAGCTGCGGGTTCACTTTGCACATCATATGTTGTGAGAAAACGAGTGATGGAGAAGACAAAAATGCTGTGTAAAGTGTCCATCACTCTTTGTTTCTGTTTACTTTTCAAACGTGTTGAACATTAACTCATTGGCTGCAATTGACAAGAAATAAATGTCCAATCAGTTGAAACCGGGAGAGTGCTACCCATAAGCGGATTTTCAGGGGGGCAGTCCCCTCCACCCCAGGTGGCTGAAAAGTGTCATTGCATGTAATTGAATTTCCTATACAGTATGATTTTAAATTCAAGAATTTTCTGGTAAAATGTTGTCTATAAAAGTTGTAAAGCAATAAAACAAAAAAACAAACAAACAAACAAAAGCTATTTTTAGAATGGGTCAAAATTATTTTTCTGACCTGGTTGTCCGTTAAATGTCAGTGCACTCTAATGTAAAGTGTCTGGTCAAAAACCACAGCCATACACGTTTTTCTGTCATTTAAAATGAATGGAAAATTTGGACGTGCATAGCCGTCAATGGCATGGACGTGCATGGCCTGCAAAACTCCCATATACCCCACAAAATCCCACACACCGCTCCCAAAAAAATGCGACAAACCAAAATCAATTTTGCCACATGGCAAAAAAATATATATCACATGGCAAAATCAATTTTGCCACACATAAACAAAACAAATACATAAACAAATACAGTACTTACAGTATGTACAGTATGTTGAATGTATGTATCCATCTTGTCTTTCCATTCCAACAATAATTTAAAGAAAAATATGGCATATTTTAGAGATGGTTTGAATTGCGATTAATTACGATTAATTAATTTTTAAGCTGTGATTAACTCGATTAAAAATTTTAATCGTTTGACTGCCCTATTATTTACATCTGCATGCATGCTAGGAGGTGTGTTGTACAACAACAGTGTTGACAGCAGGTGCGAAATCATAATGGCGGTATTGCCTCCTCGGCAGCCACCCTCCATGTTTTACACGTCAGTTGGCCTTCCTCCTCTCAACCGCAGCCGTCTGTAACTTTTCTGTGGCCTAAGTATTCCCATACCAGTGATTTCATTTTCTTGGATATGGGAAAAAGTTCAGGAGTTCCACCTCCTCCAGCCATCGTGTAGCACAGCCGACAGCTGCACGCGAGTGATTTCTCCCCACATTTTTTGGACGTAAAAAAAGCTAATACCGAAGGGATGGTATGCTGAAAAACCTTTGCGGTTTGAAACCATGACGTTGTCATACCACGGTATACCTTGAAACCGGTAATCCGCACGTCGATAATGGAGTCATGTGATTACTGTTGCGATGCCTCATTGGTGAAACTGGTATTGCCACTGTGCTGGCAAAAACAAAGTGAAATCTAATAGGTAGAATAAATAGGAAAAGGTGACCACTCAAGTTTCGCTCAAAGTAGTGGAGTAAGAGTAGTGTTTCTTCTTTACAACACTACTCAAGTAAAAGTACATTTTTTTCCAAAAGTTTTCTAAGGTAATGTAACATTACTACTAGGGCTGTCCCAATCGATCGGGTCCGATCACGTCATTTTCAAAGTATCGGAATCGGCAAAAAAATATCGGCCATGCCCTTTTTTAATATACATGTATTTTAATTAAAGAGTATGTCATGCCCTGGGAAAATGTTAATATTCCATCATTTATCCATAACCGCATGCCTTTTGTATTCATATCATGCCACTTCGTGTAATTACACACAAGAAAATGAGAGAAATTTGGCTCGATTGTCATGCTAAAACGACCGGCACCTGAGATCTGGCAGATTGTGTGCATGTCGTCATTACAAGTGAAGAGTGCGCCACCAGCCACTAGGGGGGCAGCGCCTGTCTGCAGCAATATAATTCCTTCTAGTGAGGGGAGAATTAGCGGTGTTTTGAGCTGTTTATGCTGATGCATTGTGTTCGTCCTGCACATATTCCAGGTTCCCTCATGAAGAAACACCCCTCGTTGTCAATAAAAGAGAATTCAGAATTGACACTGAGGGGTGTTTGACAATTTCGTTTCTAGTTTCGGCAACGAATCCGACGTAGAAGGACGTAACGAATGTTCATCTAATGGTGACGAGGAGAGTTACGAAGCTTTAATTGGTGTTTTAGGATACCAATTTGAGCCCAAACGAACGCCAATGCAGCGTAATGAAACGGTCATTGAGGGGAGCAATGACACTGATGAAACATCGGCAGCAGATCGTGTGGGAGACAACGAATGATTTGTTTTGCATTTCTTTTTGTGAAACTAATACACCGTGACCGCAAAATAAAGTAATGTATAGAATAATTATCATTTATTGCGCTATCATAGCTTTTCGCTCTGCCAACAGACACAAATATGAATGGGATCAGAGGATTTGTTCTATATATTTTACGAGCGATAATTTATACATGTGTCCAGTCCTGTATCCAATGCTTGATTTTTTTTTTTTATTATAAAAGAGTACTCACTCTGGCCATGTCGAGCTTGGCTGCTCCCCTCCCTTGCTTAGCCTTAGCCTCCTTTGCCAGTCATCGTCCTCTTTCTTGATATCTCGGGACATTTAGGTGACTAGTGTATGGTGGGCACCGCATCTGCTTTGAGCAGCAATCTTTTAGCAAAACCCGATTTCACTTGTCCATAGTTCCAGAAGCTTTCAGGTGGAAAATGCGCACCACACAAAACCGTGCCGGAGGCTGGGTCTAGGAAATTAGCCCTCTGTGCACGGACGAACTTTACCCATTGTCTGCATAGTCCAGCTTTTTTTTTTCGCATTCGGGAACTCATGGATACTATATTCCGATAAATAGCTATTTGTACACCACATAGCACAGCAGTTTTGAACCATTTTAGTGATGTTTTGGTCAAACAAACCCGAACACTACTCTCTCGTCGATAAAAAACAATGGCACCTGGCTCCGCCTCGACTTTAATTCACTTGTAGTGACGTCCCCGCCCCATTCGGCGGTTTCCAGAACACTTTCGGAAATGTTCATTTTCGATCTATTTTCCATAATTGCTCATTAATGTGATTGATTTTTTTGTTAACTTTATCAATATTTTTTATCTTGGCACATAACGGTTCTATTGATGTCTCACACCCCCTTTGCCGTTTCATACCCTTTAAATCGTTTTCTAATTGTATTCAACGTTACAG
Source organism: Corythoichthys intestinalis (assembly GCF_030265065.1). Taxonomy (NCBI): domain Eukaryota; kingdom Metazoa; phylum Chordata; class Actinopteri; order Syngnathiformes; family Syngnathidae; genus Corythoichthys; species Corythoichthys intestinalis. The sequence goes on from NC_080411.1 coordinate 4,401,938, forward strand.
ACATAATATGTTACTCATCCAGAGTCTTTAATTTAGGCTTAAGGTAGGAGGGTTATCAAATATATCCCGATAACGGCGGCAATTATTTTATCAAAAAATGTGCCATGTTTAGATATTTAACACTATTAAAATATGCGCTGCATGACCCTGTCACTCATTGTCGCGCTCAATCTGTAATGACGCCATTTTACCTATATAGAGAGATAAAAGGCAGCGCAAAATGAGTAGAGTGAATTTTGGCAGCCTTTGGAACCTTTCTTCAATTGGCTAAACCTTGCAATCCGTCTCCCTCTGATTAGAAATAGCATGGGAAGCATTGTGGGTAAGCAAGGTGGCAAATGATCATTGTCTCAACACCTTAAGTTATTTCCCAAACCAGAGAAGATATATCCATTGGTAGCACGACGCACAGTCATGGTTGTACTTCCCATCATGGTTCCACTTCCCGTCATGCATTGGGGCATGGCTGCAGTATCATTTACTGAAAGCTTAACAAATACACTAGATGGCAATATTTAGTCACAATATACAAAGCCACAAGTCTCTCTATCGGTGGATCCCTCTCACAGAAAGAATGTTAATAATGTAAATGCCATCTTGAGGATTTATTGTCATAATAAACAAATACAGTACCTATGTAGTGTATGTTGGATGTATATATTCGTCCTAGTTTTATTCATTTTTTTCTTAATGCATTGCCAAAATGTATATGATCGGGAATGATTGGAATTGAATCGGGAGCAAAAAAAAAAGCAATCGGATCGGGAAATATCGGGATCGGCAGATACTCAAACTAAAACGATCGGGATCAGATCGGGAGCAAAAAACATGATCGGAACAACCCTAATTACTACCCACCTCCGCTACGATGTGGCCCCAGACAAAGATAAGTTTGACACCCCTGATTTACGTTGCATGCCAAGACCAATGCCAAGACCAATGCCAAGACCTTATTCCACTTTGTTGGAATATCTGCATATTACATTATATTGAAATCTTGTTCCATTAGGAATTATGTGCTTCTGTTATTTGTTGAAAGAGGGATAAAGGGATCGGCGTCTGCAATTGTATCGAGAGATTTGCTGTTTACTGAGCGCGTGTTTGCATTGCAGCTCGGCCTCGGAGGACTTGGGCTGCCGGCGCGGAGACTTCAGCAGGAAGCACTACGGCTCTGTGGAACTGGTGAGTCATAGCTACGCTACAATATGTAGATTTATGTGCTACTCGCAACAAGTTCGAAATGCCGAGGGTAATGTCGTAGGATTAGACGTTCCATGAGTGTGTCGCATTGATGGCGGTGAGATGCGTATGACGTCAGACTCAAAGATGGAGGTCATAATTAGTACGAACTGGCTTATAATTGGATTGAATCATCGCATTTTGAGTGGCGCACACAGTGGGGCAAATAAGTATTTAGTCAACCACCAATTGTGCAAGTTCTCCTACTTGAAAAGATTACAGAGGCCTGTAATTGTCAACATGGGTAAACCTCAACCATGAGAGACAGAATGTGGAGAAAAAAAAACAGAAACATAAACATAAAGAATTTATTTCCAAATTAGAGTGGAAAATAAGTATTTGGTCACCTACAAACAAGCAAGATTTCTGGCTGTCAAAGAGGTCTAACTTCTTCTAACGAGGCTCCACTCGTTACCTGTATTAATGGCACCTGTTTTAACTCATTATCGGTATAAAACACCTGTCCATAATCTCAGTTAGTCACACTCCAAACTCCACTGTGGCCAAGACCAAAGAGCTGTCGAAGGACACCAGAGACAAAATTGTAGACCTGCACCAGACTGGGAAGACTGAATCTGCAATAGGTAAAACGCTTGGTATAAAGAAATCAACTGTGGGAGCAATTATTAGAAAATGGAAGACACACAAGACCACTGATAATCTCCCTCGATCTGGGGCTCCATGCAAGATCTCACCCCGTGGCGTCAAAATGATAACAAGAACGGTGAGCAAAAATCCCAGAACCACACGGGGGAACCTAGTGAATGACCTACAGAGAGCTGGGACCACAGTAACAAAGGTTACTATTAGTAACACAATGCGCCGCCAGGGACTCAAATCCTGCACTGCCAGACATGTCCCCCTGCTAAAGCCATTACACGTCCAGGCCCGTCTGCGGTTCGCTAGAGAGCATTTGGATGATCCAGAAGAGGACTGGGAGAATGTGTTATTTTCAGATGAAACCAAAATAGAACTTTGTGGTAGAAACACAGGTTCTCGTGTTTGGAGGAAAAAGAACACTGAATTGCATCCGAAGAACACCATACCCACTGTGAAGCATGGGGGTGGAAACATCATGCTTTGGGGCTGTTTTTCTGCAAAGGGACCAGGACAACTGATCTGTGTAAAGGAAAGAATGAACGGGGTCATGTATCGAGAGATTTTGAGTGAAAATCTCTTTCCATCAGCAAGGGCATTGAAGATGAGATGTGGATGGGTCCCAAACACACAGCCAGGGCAACAAAGGAGTGGCTTAATAAGTAAGAAGCATTTCAAGGTCCTGGAGTGGCTTAGCCAGTCTCCAGATCTCAACCCCATAGAAAATCTGTGGAGGGAGTTGAAAGTCCGTGTTGCCCAACGACAGCCCCAAAACATCACTGCTCTAGAGGAGATCTGCATGGAGGAATGGGCCAAAATACTAGCAACACAGTGTGAAAAGCTTGTGAAGAGTTACAGAAAACGTTTGGCCTCCGTTATTGCCAACAAAGGGTACATAACAAAGTATTGTGATTAACTTTTGGTGCTGACCGAATACTTATTTTCCACCATGATTTGCAAATAGATTGTTTAAAAATCAAAAAATGTGATTTTCTGTTTTTTTTTTTTTCCACATTGTCTCTCCTGGTGGAGGTTTACCCATGTTGACAATTACAGGCCGTCCTCATATTTTCAAGTGGGAGAACTTGCACAATTAGTGGTTGACTAAATACTTATTTGCCCCACGGTATTTTGTAGGGGTGTAACGTTACGTGGATCTGAATAGATACTGTGAACACAAGGGTCGGAAGGAAGACAGGGGTTTGGAAAGGCTGGGAGCTTTTGGCACTTTTTTTTTTATTCAGTCAAAAACATGGATATAACGAACAAGTGAAAACAAAACTTAAGGGGATCCATGCATAGAAAGACTTGTACTGTAGTTCAAGTTCGTAGAAGAAATTGCTGTAACCGGGTATTATTCATCTTGTGACAGTGACAATTTATGTCATCACCCCGAGAGTCTATAAAATATGGCGTCCTTCACAGGTCAAAACATGTACTAAATATTGTAGATTTTTAAAGTGCACGTGACACGAAAAAGCATGTTTATTTCATAATACATGCGGTATTTTATGCTCCTGAATGATACGGACCGCTTGGATGTGTGGGGAAGCGATTGCTATATTTATTTCGTTTTTTTTAATCCCGCGCCATGAAAATGAGTGACTTCCGGCTTCGGTCTTGCGTTGAGGAGGAGGGCGCTGTGACGTGTACGGGTGAAGGCGTCCTCTTCACTAAACTTCGGTACTGTTGTGTATGAGGACTAAGGATTCAACTGATTTTGCGGATTAATACGTTTATTTTTCGCATCACGCCACCCAAACGGCTACAGAAAAATCTTGCTTTATGAGGGAGAGGCGTGTGCGCCTATTTGGAGTTTCAAAAGGTTCCCATTCACCGTGGATATTGGCCAAAACAAGCCCTACTACTGTGTGACCATTGGACTTACGAGGAAGTGAGTAAACATCTTGTTTTATATTATGTCAAATACGAATACAGCGATTTCAAAGTAAACACTACAAAATTTCTTTAAATAAAGGACTACTTACGTTTGATCATTGATAAGCATATAAAAAGCTCTCGTTGTGCACATTAGCTGCACGTTAGCTGCACAACAACTGCAGCCGCCCTCCTCCGGGGAATGAACTGTAAATTGCTCTCCGCCGGGCGGTTTGCCGATCCACGAAGTCAGTCGACAACCCAGTCGTCATGCCAAATAATCCGGGCTAGTTATGTGTGATTTTCCGCTTTGAAGACTTTGAAACATCACTCAGTTCGGGTTAGCATGTCGGCTAGCTGTCACGCGTCTTGGTTTGTTTACATTCTCCGAAGCCGGGGAAGGGAAATGACATATGTCCGATTTAGGTGTCATAAAATATCGTTCGGGAGGTGCGACAGTAAAGATGAAGTGGACAGTTATGACCATTATGGAGTAATTTTGCCATGTCGTCCTGAATAAGTGCATTTTTATGATTTCATATTCCATTTAGCACAAGATTGTTATTTGTCATGACCATGCCATTCATTTAGCAATTGGGGAAAAAGAATAACATGTACAAATACTGAAGTAAAGAGACAGAACCAATGACATTTTGCAGCTCTCTTCGTCGCGTTTTCCTCGTTGTGAATACTTCACCCTCGACGGGCTGACTGGTCCTTCTCAAGCCATTTATCTAGCTATTGGGGAAAAATACTTGGATAAAAAGAATATCTTGTAAAAATATTGGAGTAGAGAGACCGAAACAATGACATTTTGCGGCTCTCTTCGTCGCGTTTTCCTCGTTCTGAATAATTCCCCCTCAATGGGCTGAATCGTAAAACCAATGAGCCCAGTCACCCGCTGACGTCATCCACCTGTTGGGACGCGAGAGCCCTATAATAGTAGGCGTGGCTAACCGGCAGATTAAAAGACTAATTTCTCGTCATCTGCGCTTTGCTAAATTGTTGTATATAGTGGAATCGTCTCAAAATATGATTCTAATTCATATAATAATGCTATTTAAGACTTTTTTTCTCCTGTCGTATGCTCTTTAAATCAATGGCAATATTTTATGTGTTTTTAATAAAATATTTGAGTAAAAGAGAACAATCATGGCTTGTTAGAGCCTACAAGTCTTAAGTCCGAGGTTCCCTTTAAGTTCCTTAAGTTTTGTCTACGATCTAACACTGGCTCTTCTTTGCTTTGACCCTGCTGGTCAGTGGGAGAGGGCTGCTGGTGTGTTGGGGGCGATGAGTCATGACATGCTGGGTGTGGTCCAGTGCCATTGCCGTTGATAATCCGTGCTGTTGTCATGTTGACAGCAAGAAACTGCTTTCTTGTACCTTTAAGCTGTTGAGTAATTGTTGTTTCTTGTGGGGGGGCTAGCACTCCAGTGGCACTTCCTTAGAGGAGACTCGTTGCTAGGCCAGATTAGAGTTTAGAGGAAAACGCATGCTGACAATCAGCACCAACAGGCTGCTACCTCATGTTTGAGGTCACTGACAGCCCAAAAAAAAAAGAAAAAAAGTCAACAATAAAACACTACTTTTGTCCAAAGGACGCTCCTCAACTCACTGAGGTTCTTGGCACCTAAATGCGATGAGACAGCATCAAGGCTCCTTTTTATTTTTATTAGGGCTGTCAAACGATTAAAATTTTTAATCGAGTTAATCACAGCCTAAAAATTAATTAACCGTAATTAGGACTGCAGCTATCGAATATTTTAGTAATTGAGTAATCGACTGAAAATTCTATCGATTAATCGAGTAATCGGATAAAACAAATATATTTTTAGGTGAAGAGCAATTATAAATATACATGAGAAAACAAGACATTTCATCTAATCTTGAACCATTTTCAGTCAATCAATGTCTTTATTTTCGATGTATATTGTTGAAAACAGCCAACAATTGCATCTCAGATGTAACTAGAATTTTTAAAAAAAGACTAATTCACTGCTTTCACTCAAAAAACTTATATAAAAAGAAATATATATATATATATTACCTAAAAATGCCGTTACGCTTGATAACACACATCACTTAAAAGTTAGGATTTTTTCCCACGTGTTTCAATTGAGTTTTTGCAGTGTTCAAAATAAATGTATGATATAGTGTTGTATCGGTCGCGAACGATTCGTTCTTTTTGAACGAATTGTTTGGGTGAACGAGACCGAACTAATCACCATCTGCACTGATTCGTTCTATGAAGTTGGTGGCGCTTGTTCGCTGCGTGGGAGGGCGTTGAGCAAGCGGCAGCGTCTTCTGACATCGCACACGACCAATCAGACGCCAGCCTCATCGCGGGCAGGGGAGGGAGCGGAAACAGAATCATGGCGTATGTCACTCATTTCCACGTGTGGCCAATAAGCAGCCAGTGTGCAGGCAGGGGGGAAAGACTGAGTTTTGTCACTTCCCGTTCAGTGATTCGGTCCTCCGGTTCCTGACCTAGCTTGCTGCTAACTTGACTTTCCAGTAATGACTATGCGGTGAACGAGTCATAAAATGAAAGGAAACGACTTTGTCACATATTTGTTAACGTGGAGCCTATCAAATGCTGCTCAAAAAGACAAAAACACCACACAAATCTAGCGAGCATGGTTTAGTGTTCTACTTTTCTCAACAGACTCGGGACTGTGCCTATGACGATATACTATCAAATTTACAGTAATTTAAAACGCGTAGCTACGAGGCAAGCAAAACCTGAGCTGCGGTCGCGTGACGGCAGTGAAGCGGGCAGAGAACTGTCACTATATGGAGGCTTCATGGCAGCGATATGTACCTCATATGTGCACAGAAAAAAAATAATATTTAGTATGATCACCATAATACTGATTTGCAATGAAACTATATACATGTCAATTTTTTCCGAGTGTTTTTTTTTTTTTTTTTTTCCCGTGTCAGAGGGTGTCGGTTGGTTTGACAAATTATGTCAATCCGTCCATCATGTGCTACTCAAGCGCCCCAAAAACAAAGCGCGCGGACACGGGAGATGTCGCAATATGTCTACATTTTTCTTAACAGACTAATGAGAGTAGAAAGGCGAAATCATAAAGCAAACAATTATTTCTCGTCAGCATTTGACGATCTGAGATGCGGGGACGACGGGGGAGCTGACCGGATTATTTTATTTATTAATACCAGTGCAAAAATTCAAAACGATCATCTTAATAATAAAAAACAAAAATACAACAGAGCGAGAGGTTAATATGATGTGTTGGCCGTTCCATAATTAGAAATTAAACTTTCGATTTATTTTTATTTTCGTGACAGCAGGCATGCCGCGTTGGCTGTTAGCAGCAGCATTGTATATGTGAGCAAGATCATGCTAAAGAAAGTCCGTGCGCCCCCGACCCCAAACCCCGACTTCCCCCTCAAAAGGAAAATGTTTAACCGTGTCCTAATTCGAAATGCAAGCACGAGCCATGACTTTGAGCCCATAGAACTAGGACAGACGACGCGGAAGTTCTCCCTCGCTTTTGCAGCAGCGGGAGGGAGACGAGGCTGTCTGAGAGCAGAATGATATCGCCTGTCACTCATTTCTGAAACTACGACGAGTGGTCAATGTGCAAGAGAGGGAGGGACCAAGCAATGTCACTTCCCGTTCAGTTATACTGCGAAGCGGTCTTTGGTGATTCGTTCGGCAACGTCACTTCCCGTTCACTAACCGAACGATTCATTTGGGTGGGGAGGGAGATGAGGGGGGCGAACGATTCGTTGAACGATTCGTTTGAACGAATCGTTTTACTGAACGAACCGGAATGGATTCGTTTACTCAAGTGAACGACAGATCCCGTCACTAGTATGATACAGGCTGTACTGGAGCACATTAGGGACCAGTGCTACTTGATGTTTTATCCAGCAATGACTACTGAGCTAAAATTGATATAGTTAGCATGATTAAGTTTTTATTTTACACCCTCATCACTCCACAATTCTATGTTATGTTAAAGCCTGTATGTAAGACACGTTAGCCACGCATCGACAGTGGTCTTAATTAATAGAAACCTAACCCTCCGCAGGGCTAACGTTACGTGAGCTAGTAGTGACAGTAACGTTAATCTTATTTATTAGCGCTTAGCGCTCTACTGCTTTAAGATGGCGGCTGTTTACTAACGCTGCCCAGACGCGGCTGAGTCTGTCATTTCGCATCTACTTCAACATACATGTGATCTCTATGAGACACATCAGACGGTACCTGTTACCAACGTAGCATTGTGCGGGCTAGTATTTAGCAACGTCGGACGTCGTTTGTGGTGGCTATCGGCTGCAGAAAGTTTTTTTTTTTTTTTCCTTCTTCCTCCCCGCACGTGACAGCGCGTTGTCCCGCATTAAAAGTAGTTCGAGCAAAACGTGATGCTTAGAGCTGTCAAAATAAACGATTACTCGAGGTGAATAAAATTACTCGGATCAGTTTTTAAACTCGAGTTACTCGAGTTGCTCGAGTACTCGTTTCAGCTCTAATTGTAATTAATCGCAATTAATCGCAATTCAAACCATCTATAAAATATGCCATATTTTTCTGTAAATTATTGTTGGAATGGAAAGATAAGACACAAGACGGATAGATACATTTAACATACGGTACATAAGTACTGTATTTGTTTATTATAACAATAAATCAACAAGATGGCATTAACATTATTAACATTCTGTTAAAGCGATCCATGGATAGAAAGACTTGTAGTTCTTAAAAGATAAATGTGAGTACAAGTTATAGATATTTTAAAACCCCTCTTAATGTTTTCGTTTTAATAAAATTTGTAAAATTTTCAATCAAAAAATAATCTAGTAGCTCGCCATTGTTGATGTCAATGATTACACAATTCTCATTGTGCTTAAACCCATAAAATCAGTCGCACCAAAGCGCCAGCAGAGGGAGACAAAAAACACAAGTAACAAGTGGCCATGACACTGCTGTCATTTTAATGTTTGAACGGGGCATGTGCGTTAATTGCGTCAAATATTTTAACGTGATTAATTGAAAAAATTAATTATAATTTTGACAGCCCTAATTTTTATTTTTCTAAATGAAGCTCCTCAACTTGCTACAACAGAGTTCCTTGGCACTAGCGTGCGATTAGATGGCATCAAAGCACTACTTTTTGTTTTAACAAAGCTCCTCAACCATAGACTTCATAATGTTTTGACGGGACACGTAGCCGACTAATAGGGGGCCTATCTTTGTCAGAGCTGACCGAGTGGAAACACAAAGAGCTTTTTCTGGTGAAAATTCTTGTGAATAAATGCTTAAATCCCTGAATTCTTTATATATGGATGTAAACCGTCTCCATTCTTGGTTAAAAGCGAAAAAACGTGCAGTTAGCATTGTGTACTATAATGCTAGTCAGTAAGTATTCAACTAACAAAATAATCGATAGCTGCAGCCCTAGCTATATGATATATTTAACTGACATTTTTGTTCCAAACAATCAGTTATTTACAAAGGTAAATCTTAAAAACAATCAGGGGTGCCCAAACATTTGCATACCACTGTATACCGCTTGCAAACAGATGACATTAAGCACTGTGTTTTTTTCTAAATGAAACGCCTTAAATCAACATAGCTTCCAGGTACCAAGATGGCACCGAAGCACTTATTTAAGATATTTTAGATTATATCTTAGATAAATGAAGCTTCTGAAATTGCTAGGATATCGTTTCTTGGCACCCACATGCCATAATATGTTCACAAGTTACAACTTTTATCGAAATAAATCCCCTCATATCTTTGCAACATTTGTTCTTGGCACCAAATTGGCAGCAAAGTAGGGCTGGGCAATATGGCCTTAATGAGTGGATTGGGCACGGACTGCATCTAGTGATTAGTATGTCGTGTTATTTTGTATCTCTGTTTGTGTGTGATTTCTCTCATAGCTTTTATGATGGTAGAGTATTCAGCATAAAGTACAATACAACAGTGAAACATGTAATATGACCGTTTAAAGGCCACAGCTGTTTTTCTGTATGTGCTTACTTTAATCTGTGTCATTACTGCCATCATAAATTCTTAAATGTTTCATTGGCATAAGAGCAATATAGCTTTAATGTGTCTGTGTGTGTGTGGGGGGGGGGCATGTGTGCGTGCATATATTAAATGCTCTGGGGGAAAAAAAGAAACAAACCTTGAAGTAAACACTTGTGTTGACTAATTATTGTTGTCTGCTTGAAGTGTACTGTTCAAGTAGTAAGTCATTTGTGTTACAAGTACATGTTTGCCCAGTCGTCGTATTGATTTTTATAATGTTGTCCATTGTTCAAGTCATACAAGCTGTTATAAATGCTCATACTTGATTTCTTATTGTTTACAAGAAATATTTAATGTTTAGACTGCATGTACAATTGTCAAATATGTTAAATTGAAAGCTAGTAAATAAATCGACGAGAAACGGTTAATTGGTATTTCATGCATTGATAGATTTTCAAATTATATAACAATCCGCTTGGTCGAATTTATCGTTATCGAGGTTGCTGCTCAATTTGCCGTGATACGTACTTAAGCCGTTTCGACAAGGTTAGAGCCGCTATCCGACTCCCATCACGTTAATTTGTAGTGTTAGCTGCTAGCGGCTAGCCTGTGGCCTGGCTACCAGTAAAAAGCACGGAAAGCACCCTCTCCTGAAATCGTGAGAACCAGGGAGGAAAGCGGGTGAAAGCCCGTCTGGATGCCACCAAGAGTCTACGTAATGTCGGGGGAAAGTTTGGCGAAGCTCCCTTAAGCTTGTAGCGTTAGCCGCTAGTGTTAGCCTACCAGGCTTCTGTTTGTTTGACTTCCTGATAACCACGTGACTTCACATGTAAGCGCACTGACTGCTTTCCTAAAGGGGATCCTTGGCACCAGCATGCCATGAGAAAGACAAAGAAATGGAGTCTCGCATTTTCATAGCTGTTATGGATGGCGATAGATGTCTAATCCATTTCAAAATGAATTTGACGAATATCATCATCATCATTGGCACTGAAACATCATTCACTGCTAGCCTCCTCAATTCAATACATTTGCAGTCAATCTTTTTAGAATTGCCTGTTTAAAACTTTTATGTACGTATCATTTTTATGTACCTTTCGTGACGTGGCGCGAATTTGCTGTTTGTGTCGCCACTTGAAAAGGCAAGTGAACACAAGCAGCTGCAGCAGGCGTCCTTGGGTGTCAGACACACCCGGACGCGCATCGGGGGATTAATCCAAAGTGACAAAGCGCACAAAAAGCCTCAGAGGCAAAGTTGGTGGCGGGTTGGCAGACGGGAGCGCCATGTTCCATTTTTAGCGCTTCTTGTATAGAGTGACAGAAGAATTTTCAACCAAAAATGATAAGTGTAATTTTCGGACTTAAAGACTCCACCAGTGTTGTTAATCTTAAATTTAAAAAGTAATTAATTATAGTTACAAATTATTTCTCCCAAAAAGTAACTGCGTTAGTAACTCAGTTACCTGAATGTAAGAGTAATTAGTTACTTGGCAAAGTAACTGGTGATAATTTTCATGTTTTGTTTTTTTTTCCTCAAAAAAAACAAAACAAAACAAACAAAAAAAAAAAACAGGTCACACTATGTGAAGTTTAAAAGGTTTATGGGACAATTGGCCCTAGCCCAATTCTTTACCCTACTTTACCCTTTACCCTGAATCAACTGTTAAAAGTAGGGCTGTCAAAATTATCGCGTTAACAGGCGGTAATTCATTTTTTAAATTACGTTAAAATATTTGACGCAATTAACGCACATGACCCGCTTAAACAGATTAAAATGACAGTACAGTGCAATGCCAACTTGTTACTTGTGTTTTTTGGAGTTTTGTCACCCCCTGCTGGCGCTTGGGTGCAACTGATTTTATGGGCTTAAGCACCATGAGCCTTGTGTAATTATTGACATCAACAATGGCGGGCTACTAGTTTATTTTTTGATTGAAAATTTTACAAATTTTATTAAAATGAAAATATTAAGAGGGGTTTTAATATAAAATTTCTATAACTTGTACTAACATTTATCTTTTAAGAACAACAAGTCTTTCTATCCATGGATCGCTTTAACAGAAAGTTAATAATGTTAATGCCATCTTGTTGATTTATTGTTATAATAAACAAATACGGTACTTATGTACCGTATGTTGAATGTATATATCCACCTTGTGTCTTCTTTCCATTCCAACAATAATTTACAGAAAAATATGGCATATTTTATAGATGGTTTGAATTGCGATTATTTACGATTAATTAATTTTTAAGCTGTAATTCACTCGATTAAAAATTTTAATCGTTTGACAGCCCTAGTTAAAAGTTGTTAAAATTGCTCCCATTATTGCATTAGTTCCCTTCTGTCTACTTTTGACATGTGGAAGATTTAAAACTGTTTCATCATTTAAAGATAGATTTAAGTCAAGATTTTGCCGATTTAGGAGTATTTTCGATAAAAAAGTTATTTAGGTTCGCTAGGAAGGTTCTCTACAACAGAGCCTTCCTAAGAAGTCTACTGCTTTAATATGGCGGCTGTTTACTAACGCATCTAGTTCCTATACTGTACATGTTGCTAACGCTGCCGTGTTATTTCGAATCTAGATCTATATATATATGTGATATCTACCATGTCTACCATATCTACCATATCATGTGGGCGTAGTTTGTAGGGTATCGGCTACAGTCAGGTATTATTGGAGCCACCCAGCATCGCAGGTGTGTGTTTTATAGTGGGCAGGGCAGTTTTAAACCACTCATCAGTGATTGGGCACACACCTGACTTAAATTGTTTGGTTAAAATTGCTTTCAATTTCAATATCCATTGCTCTTTCAGTCTCCTTAGGCCAGTACTTCTAAAATATTGGGGTGGGTCTGTTTTGTCTAAAAATGTTCGCAGCGGACAGCAGGAATTCTTTTTTTCAGCGAAAATGTGCCAAATATTGCCAATAATCCTCCCGCTTAGTCAGTGTTAAATAAGTAAACCAGCAAGCACTGTTAGCATCATTTAACGTGGCATACCTAGTTGTTCAATGCAAAATAAACCCACACAATAACAAAGGAGCTGATACGGCCTGCAGCAAAAAAAAAAAAAACTGTCCCTCCATCCAATGACACTGTCGTTTTTGTTCTATTAATTTTGGGTTTTTCGGTCTAATTGTTTGGCATATTATCCTGATGAGTTAATGTTGCTAATCAATTTGAATTCATTATTATTTATTGATTTTATTAGATTTTAATTTTCAGTATCAAACGGTCTAAAAATGTATCTTGAGTGTAATTTTTACTGTATGTATTTTTTTTTTTTTTTTTTTTTTTTTTTACATTTTATGGTCAGTTTAGTTTTTTTCTTTAATGATAAAAAGAACAGTGTTATGCAGAGGCGTACTCATAATAATAAGAATTTTAAATACAAATGATAATACAGTAAGTGTTGTCACAGATTACTTGAATAAGTAATTTAATTACTGATTACGTCTCAAAAAAGTAATCTAGTTACTTTACTGATTACCTCATTATCAAAGTAACTAAGTTACTTTAAAAATAATCTATCAGTTACTTTTTACCCATTTTTCTCCCTTTGCCGCCTCAACATAAGAATGACAACAGAAAAATGTCATCACATGTAATTGACTTTCCGATGATTGAATTTAAAGTGGAATATTAGAATTTCGCGCTAGCTTAGCCACTCTGGAGCCCTGAAACTAACAAATATCTGACAAACTGCTTGGAATTTGTTGAAATCAACTCCACCGACCAATTAAACCCCGCTAACTCTAAGATTAAGCCTAATGTCAAAATTTCTGAATTTCGGGTTATTGTGAACAGCATATCAGTGCCAATGTAAAACAATGCAAACTGACTGCACAAAATTGCAAAGGTGGTGGCGGGCGCGGATGCGCGTGCACAACCCGGAAGTACTCCTCTCAACACACACGCGGTCAATTTGGCTACAAAACGTGGCGGCAACTAAGCACTTTACACTCAATCAGACTTGCAACACATCCCGCAGATGCTAAACGAACACCTAACCTCACGGCATAAATGTGCAACACGCATATGATGTAAACAAAGCTTGCCAACTTGGAGCAATGACTGCCCGTCGTTGCTACGGCCGCGCATGTAGTGGGTCCAACCTTTTGCTGATACCCTCCAGAATGAAGGAAAAATACTCACTTTCATTCATGGATATCCACAGATCAACATTCCCTCGTAACGTCTCAACACTCGGCGCGAATGTCCACCCGCCTCAGTCCCACAACATGTGACACGAGACCAAAACAGGAAATGGCTAAGAGGTTGTCATGGAAACACGTACCGGGAACCTTTTAGCATTTTCTATTCAAAATGCTCTTCGTACATGACTACAATATTCTTCATTCTACATACGTTATGAGGCAATGAAAAAATAGTAACGCAGAGACACTAAGGAAACTAACTTTAATCAGATTACTGGTGTAGGAAAATGAACGCGTTAGATTACTCGTTACTGAAAAAAGTAATCAGATTACAGTAACGCGTTACTAACTAACGCATTACTGACAACACTGAATACAGTATATTAAAAGTAGCGGCAGAGAGTTGGGGGGGGGCACGGAACGTTTACGTATTCCTGTGGGGGGCATAACAGAAAATAATTGAGAGGCACCACCTTAGGCAGAGGGTTCTTATTTTTCACCCTTCTGTCATTGTTTGCATGCCATCCTCATTAAAATAGGAAAACTAGGGTTGTTCCGATCATGTTTTTTTGCTCCCGATCCGATCCCGATCGTTTTAGTTTGAGTATCTGCCGATCCCGATATTTCCCGATCCGATTGCTTTTTTTTTTACTCCCGATTCAATTCCAATCATTCCCGATAATTTTTCCCCATCATATACATTTTGGCAATGCATTAAGAAAAAAATGAATAAAACTCGGACGAATATATACATTCAACATACAGTACATAAGTACTGCATTTGTTTATTATGACAATAAATCCTCACGATGGCATTTACATTATTAACATTCTTTCTGTGAGAGGGATCCACGGATAGAAAGACTTGTAATTCTTAAAGGATAAATGTGACTTTGTATATTGTGACTAAATATTGCCATCTAGTGTATTTGTTGAGCTTTCAGTAAATGATACTGTAGCCATTTAACTTCTGCCCAAATGCATGTTGGGAAGTGCAACCATGACTGTGCGTAGGGGCACCAATTGATATATCTTCTCCGCGTTGGGAAATAACATAGGGTGTTAAGAAAAAGATCAACTACTACCTTTCTTCCCCACATTGCTTCCCACGATTATTCTAATTGTTGGGAGAGGGACTGTAAGGCTTTAGCCATTTTAAAAAAGGCTCCAATGGCTGCCAAAATTCTCTCTACTCATTTAACTCTGCCTTTTAGTTCTATATACTGTATGGGAATAACGGCACCATTATAGAATGAATGCGACAATGCGTGAGTGGGTCGTGCAGCGCATGCGTTAATTGCTTTAAATGTTGTAACGTGATAAATGTAAAAAATATTAATTTTCGCCGTTAACGCAATAAATTTGATAACCCTACCTTAAGCTTAAACTAAAGACTCTGGAAGAGTGTAACACATTATGTCTGTAACGTTAAATACAATTAGAAAACGATTTAATTAAAATATATATACTGTAATTTTCGCACTATAAGCCGCACCTGACTATAAGCCGCCACCCACCAAATTTGGCATGACAACAGCATTTGTTCATAGATAAGCCGCCCTGGACTATAAACTGCAGCTGTCCCCACTAAATTATGGGATACATACACCAAAAGATATTAACCGGTAACACCTTATTCTACAGCATCATCATACAAACTGTCATAAGACCAAATGAACCACCATGAATTCATTGCTTCAAGAAGCTTCATTTGGCCATCACTGCTCCCTTGGGGGAGACAGTCAACTTCTGCAGCCACCTGCTGTCAACACTGTTGTCATCCAATATGCCTCCTAGCATGCATTGCAGTGCTACAGATGTACGTAACAATCAAAATTCATGTTCTGTGCTAATTATTTCTTCAGTTTCTGTTCCAGTTGTTTCATTAATTGCATGTTATGGTATTTGGTAACACTTTATTTGACATTGGCGTCATAAGAATATCATTACACAATCATAATTATGACACGACATTGTTATGAGCATTAATGAATGCTTATAACATATGTCATTTAGTGTTATCCGGCAAATGATCTCACTTTTGAATGGAGGTAAAAGATCCAAGATGGACATAAATGGACTTAGTTAACATGACACTTAATGACATGTAAGAAGCATTCACTAACACCCATGATAGTGTCATGTCATGATTATGACGGACTTATGACAGTCGTATGACGCCGCTGTCAATAAAGTGTTATTTATTAACCCAAATAAATCAACAAATAAGCCGCACTGGACTATAATCCGCAGGATTCAAAATTAGGGGAAAAAGTAGCGGCTTATAGTCCGAAAATTATGGTATATATTAAAAAAGGCATGTCCGATATTTTTTCACCGATTCCGATACTTTGAAAATGACGTGATCGGATCGATCGGGTCCGACATCTCTAATGAAAACCTATAAAGGTTTGGTTGGTTTTAGTTAAAGCAGACACTGTATTTTCATCTGTGGGATTTTGACAAAGATCAGATCACATTTGATGGTGATTTTATGCAGAAATGTGAGAAATTTCAAAAGGTTCAGATACTTTTTTTCATACAACTGCATTATTCTATTTATTCCATTCAGCTTGTTTTCCATGTCTCTCTTATTTAACACACCTGAATCAAATGATCAGCTCATCAGTAAGCTGTGAAGGAGCCTAATAACGATCCTGATTATTTGATTCAGGTGTGTTTTGAGGAGGGAAACATGGAAAACAAGCTGGGTTAATAATTAATTGGCTGCCATTTTTTAGTCAAAATGGATTGGGCGTCTATCGCCGTCAATGCAGGGTGTTTTTAATCGATGATTTCTTCTTCTTTTATGTAGTTCAACAGATACAATGTGAAAATTACTGCAAATACACACACACCTTCTACTCATTGGCTGTGAAAGCATTAAAAAGCACATCAAATGAATGAGGTAATGGTGGAGGGGTGGGTGTTCTGGTCTCGCTATGCAGCCCCCCTGACTGGGTTACATAAATCATCTTGTAAAGCAGACGATGCCGTGCTGCGACACATCGGACCCCTCCCATGAGGACCCTTGTGGCGGCCACACCCTGGTGGTGTCACGTCATTATTCCCACTTTCCCGGAGGTTCGTGAGTCTGCATGGACATCTCTGCTGATGAGATCCATGATCTATATAAGTCACCCAAAGTATTTATTTGGCATACGTGGCATCAGGCTTAGTCACCACAGGAAATTTAAATAAAGCCAATTTCCCACATTTGAATGGATTGAAATGCTATTAGCTATTTGTCTATGGGGGACCAGGTAGTGTCTTTAAATGTTATTATTTCAAAAATTTATATATTTCCATTAGGGCTGTCAAACGACAAAATTTTTTTAATCGAGTTAATTGCAGCTTAAAAATTAATTGTAGTTAATCGCAATTCAAACCATCTATAAAATATGCCATATTTTTCTGTAAATTATTGTTGGAATGGGAAGATAAGACACAAGACGAATATATACATTCAACATACGGTACATAAGTACTGTATATGTTTACTATAACAATAAATCAACAAGACGGCATTAACATTATTAACATTCTCTTAAAGCGATCCATGGATAGAAAGTAGTTCTTAAAAGATAAATGTTAGTACAAGTTATAGAAATTTTATATTAAAACCCCTCTTAATTTATTCATTTGAATAAAATTTGTAAAATTTTCAAACAAAAAATAAACTAGTAGCTCGCTATTGTTGATGTCAATAATTACACCATGATCACTCATTGTAAAATAAAATAATTTGGACCCAAGCGCCAGCAGAGGGCGCAAAACACAAAAAAACAAGTAACAAGCGGACATTACACTGCTGTCATTTTAATGTGAATGGGGCATGTGCGTTAATTGCGTCAAATATTTTAACTAGGGCTGTCAAACGATTAAAATTTTTAATCGAGTTAATTACAGCTTAAAAATTAATCGTAATCTTAATTCAAACCATCTATAAAATATTCCATATTTTTCTGTAAATTATTGTTGGAATGGAAAGATAAGACACAAGACGGATATATACATTCAACATACGGTACATAAGTACTGTATTTGTTTGTTATAACAAATCAACAAGATGTTGAATGTTAACATTATTAACATTCTCTTTAAGTGATCCATGGATAGAAAGACTTGTAGTTCTTAAAAGATAAATGTTAGTACAAGTTACAGAAATGTTATATTAAAACCCCTCTTAATGTTTTTGTTTTATTAAAATTTGTAAAATTTTCAATCAAAAAATAAACTAGTAGCTTGCTATTGTTGATGTCAATAATTACACAATGCTCAGTCATTGTAAAATAAAATCATTTGGATCCGAGCGCCAGCAGAGGGCGCCAAACACAAAAAAAAACAAGTAACAAGCGGACATTACACTGCTGTCATGTTAATCTGTTTGAGCGGGGCGTGTGCGTTATTTGCGTCAAATATTTTAATGTGATTAATTTTAAAAATTACCGTCCGTTAACGCGATAATTTTGACAGCCCTAATTTCCATCAATAAATATTTAAGTTTATTACGCAATCTTTTTTTTTTTTTTTTTTTTTTTTTACAGAATTTGAATATTTAACATTTAATAATTCTAATATTTTTCTTAGGGCTGTCAAAATTATCGCGTTAACGGGCGGCAATTAAGTTTTGAAATTAATCACGTTAAAGTATTTGATGCAAATAATGCACATGCCCCGCTCAAACAGATTAAAATGACAGCCGAGTGTAATCTCCACTTGTTACTTGTGTTTTTTGGAGTTTTGTCTCCCTCTGCTGGTGCTTGGGTGCGACCCATGAGCATTGTGTTATTATTGACATCAACAATGGCGGGCTACTAGTTTATTTTTTGATTGAAAATTTTACAAATTTTATTCAAACGAATAAATTAAGAGGGGTTTTAATATAAAATTTCTATAACTTGTACTAACATTTGTCTTTTAAGAGCTACAAGTCTTTCTATCCATGGATCGCTTTAGCAGAATGTTAATAATGTTAATGCCATCTTGTTGATTTATTGTTATAATATACAAGTACAGTACTCATGTACCGTATGTTGAATGTATATATCTGTCTTATGTCTTATCTTTCCATTCCAACAATAATTTACAGAAAAATATGGCATATTTCATAGATGGTTTGAATTGCGATTAATTACGATTAATTTTTAAGCTGTAATTAACTCGATTAAAAATTTTAATCGTTTGACAGCCCTAATTTTTTTCAGTTTTTACTGATTTGCTTTTTAATAATATATTTCAACATTTATTGTTTAGCTCATTCTTTAATTCAACATTTATTTCTGTTTCTATTGGCATACAACTTCTTCCCCTTGACTCTCACAAAAGATCCTTGCAGAAGGTTTTTTGGGCCACTCAGTCTCGTGAGCAATTCATCGCTACATGTCGAGATGGCATGATGAATCCTGCGAGTAAAACCCAGAAAATGTTTGCAATATATGGCGAGGATAGCGTGGTGCTATGGACAAGATTCCTGGGCGAAATATGGGCGGCGCCATCTTGGAAAATTTCTGATTCGAACCTCCGGTTTAGAAAAAAACCTTATGAGTTGCTGCAAAATTAAGCCAGAGGAACCCACGGAATCTCCAAAAATGGATTCAGCACGACGTAGATGAGACGTAGATCAAATTGTATGATTTTTCTTATCACTTCGATGATCATTCGTGAACAAAATTGTTACGACCTGTCAGCCTGTGTTGACGTGAGCTACAGATTGATACGCCGGCCACTTGAGTGACCAAAATGAGGGAAAATTACAAATAATATTACAGTTGCCAAATGCAGAAGGGCTGACAGATTTTGTTAATACAAGGAAATACTACAAGGTATGTACATATAATCCCAAATAGTATGTCATTATTTTTTGTTGCAGATATTGATCGCAATAAAACTTTTGGACAACACGATTCCATTTCTTGTTGTATT
This sequence comes from Corythoichthys intestinalis, assembly GCF_030265065.1. Lineage (NCBI taxonomy): Eukaryota > Metazoa > Chordata > Actinopteri > Syngnathiformes > Syngnathidae > Corythoichthys > Corythoichthys intestinalis. The sequence goes on from NC_080411.1 coordinate 4,421,741, forward strand.
GAAAACGATTGGTGCATGTGCAAAACAGGTCAATAAATCACAAACTTTTTGAAAAATAATAACAGAGGTGGAGCGTAAGTCGAGCCTTCCGTCATCAAAGAATGCACGTAGTCTCGATATACAGTGCCTTGCAAAAGTATTCGGCCCCCTTGAACTTTGCAACCTTTCGCCACATTTCAGGCTTCAAACATAAAGATATAAAATTTTAATTTTTTGTCAAGAATCAACAACAAGTGGGAAACAATCGTGAAGTGGAACAAAATTTATTGGGTAATTTAAACTTTATTAACAAATAAAAAACTGAAAAGTGGGGCGTGCAATATTATTCGGCCCCCTTGCGTTAATACTTTGTAGCGCCACCTTTTGCTCCAATTACAGCTGCAAGTCGCTTGGGGTATGTTTCTATCAGTTTTGCACATCGAGAGACTGACATTCTTGCCCATTCTTCCTTGCAAAACAGCTCGAGCTCAGTGAGGTTGGATGGAGAGTGTTTGTGAACAGCAGTCTTCAGCTCTTTCCACAGATTCTCAATTGGATTCAGGTCTGGACTTTGACTTGGCCATTCTAACACCTGGATACGTTTATTTTTGAACCATTCCATTGTAGATTTAGCTTTATGTTTTGGATCATTGTCCTGTTGGAAGATAAATCTCCGTCCCAGTCTCAGGTCTTGTGCAGATACCAACAGGTTTTCTTCCAGAATGTTCCTGTATTTGGCTGCATCCATCTTCCCGTCATTTTTAACCATCTTCCCTGTCCCTGCTGAAGAAAAGCAGGCCCAAACCATGATGCTGCCACCACCATGTTTGACAGTGGGGATGGTGTGTTCAGGGTGATGAGCTGTGTTGCTTTTACGCCAAAAATATCGTTTTGCATTGTGGCCAAAAAGTTCAATTTTGGTTTCATCTGACCAGAGCACCTTCTTCCACATGTTTGGTGTGTCTCCCAGGTGGCTTGTGGCAAACTTTAAACGAGACTTTTTATGGATATCTTTGAGAAATGGCTTTCTTCTTGCCACTCTTCCATAAAGGCCAGATTTGTGCAGTGTACGACTGATTGTTGTACTATGGACAGACTCTCCCACCTCAGCTGTAGATCTCTGCAGTTCATCCAGAGTGATCATGGGCCTCTTGGCTGCATCTCTGATCAGTTTTCTCCTTGTTTGAGAAGAAAGTTTGGAAGGACGGCCGGGTCTTGGTAGATTTGCAGTGGTCTGATGCTCCTTCCATTTCAATATGATGGCTTGCACAGTGCTCCTTGAGATGTTTAAAGCTTGGGAAATCTTGTTGTATCCAAATCCGGCTTTAAACATCTCCACAACAGTATCTCGGACCTGCCTGGTGTGTTCCTTGGTTTTCATAATGCTCTCTGCACTTTAAACAGAACTTTGAGACGATCACAGAGCAGGTGCATTTATACGGAGACTTGATTACACACAGGTGGATTCTATTTATCATCATCGGTCATTTAGGACAACATTGGATCATTAAGAGATCCTCACTGAACTTCTGGAGTGAGTTTGCTGCACTGAAAGTAAAGGGGCCGAATAATATTGCACGCCGCACTTTTCAGTTTTTTTATTTGTTAAAAAAGTTTAAATTATCCAATATATGTTGTTCCACTTCACAATTGTGTCCCACTTGTTGTTGATTCTTGACAAAAAAATTAAATTGCATATCTTTATGTTTGAAGCCTGAAATGTGGCGAAAGGTTGCAAGATTCAAGGGGGCCAAATACTTTTGCAAGGCACTGTATGTCCACCGTATAGTAATTGTTGTTGCGAGGCACATCAAGTTGTCTTCCCCTGCCAAACAGCATTTTCCACCTGTAAACAAACGAACAAAAAACTTGTAACACTTGCATTTATGCGCTGAAAATTGTGCCATCCTTCACGTACTGATTAGCGACAGGCTAGCAGCAGATAGCTTGTGTTGCAGCCACAGCAGTACAGTAGTTGTACATAGACTCCACCATCAGTTGACAAGACAGCCCTCACAGACTTAGGGGGCTGGACCTAGGCAGAAGTTGAGTTGGCTTTCACTGCGATAAACTCACACGCGTTCTAACGCCGGATTTAAGTGGAAATAGGGTATAGCGAATGATGCATTCAATACAATTTAACTGAGTAAAACGCTCACGAATTCAAGTCCTCACCTGCCCATTAAGCCAAATATAGCGACCAGGAAATAGCTGCCCATCCCTAAAATCATCGCTGGAAGTCCCGCCTTCTCCCATACATAGAACCCATTCCCTCCCCCACTAGCCGAGGAGAGGCTGGGAGTGCCGTGGCATCTCCACTCTTGTGTTGCATTATTCAGGGTCTTTATGTGTGTGTCTTTTCCTTTGACGATCTTCGTTTGGACTCGGAGTGAGATCTAGCAAGAAAACACGGCTCAGTCAGCTTCCCCTCCATTATCCTGCCATTTGATGCTTAATGTTGCAGGAGGCGGGCAAGAAAATAGTTTCCTCAATAGAATGACAGCGATGGTTGGAGGTGCGGATACACGACTCTGGTCATTTTGTGTGTATGTGTGGGTCAGGCCTATGATATGGGTATTGTGTATTCTACACGCAGTTGTTTACCAGCACAGCAAGCCACCTGTTCGCCCCCATTGACAAGAGGGTGTCACAATAAGATGAGCTTCATGCATTATAGAAACAGGAAATTGAACTGGATTGCGTTTAGGGATGCACGGGATGAACGCTAAATGGAGGAAGAGATGCTGCAAGCCGAATGTGGAATCTGTAACGAGACGTGAAAAGATTAGATAAGTTTGTCAAATGTTTCTTTTGATTCAGGAATTTTGAAGGGAAAATGCGCGATTCTGCACAAAGCAAGGAGATGCTTTATTGAGATTAGTGTTGTTAATTTTACTTTAAAAAAGTAATTAATTACAGTTACAAATTACTGCTCCCAAAAAGTAATTGTGTTAGTAACTCAGTTACCTGAATGTAAGAGTAATTAGTAGGGTTGTTCCGATCATGTTTTTTTTGCTCCCGACCCGATCGTTTTAGTTTGAGTATCTGCCGATCCCGATATTTCCCGATCCGATTGCTTTTTTTTTTGCTCCCGATTCAATTCCAACTATTCCCGATAATTTTTCCCGATCATGTACATTTTGGAAATGCATTAAGAAAAAAATGAATAAAACTCGGACGAATATATACATTCAACATACAGTACATACAGTGCCTTGCAAAAGTATTCGGCCCCCTTGAATCTTGCAACCTTTCGCCACATTTCAGGCTTCAAACATAAAGATTATTCGGCCCCTTTACTTTCAGTGCAGCAAACTCACTCCAGAAGTTCAGTGAGGATCTCTGAATGATCCACTGTTGTCCTAAATGACCGATGATGATAAATAGAATCCACCTGTGTGTAATCAAGTCTCCGTATAAATGCACCTGCTCTGTGATTGTCTCAGGGTTCTGTTTAAAGTGCAGAGAGCATTATGAAAACCAAGGAACACACCAGGCAGGTCCGAGATACTGTTGTGGAGAAGTTTAAAGCCGGATTTGGATACAACAAGCTTTAAACATCTCAAGGAGCACATCATATTGTAATGGAATGAGCATCAGACCACTGCAAATCTACCAAGACCCGGCCGTCCTTCCAAACTTTCTTCTCAAACAAGGAGAAAACTGATCAGAGATGCAGCCAAGAGGCCCATGATCACTCTGGATGAACTGCAGAGATCTACAGCTGAGGTGGGAGAGTCTGTCCATAGGACAACAATCAGTCGTACACTGCACAAATCTGGCCTTTATGGAAGAGTGGCAAGAAGAAAGCCATTTCTCAAAGATATCCATAAAAAGTCTCGTTTAAAGTTTGCCACAAGCCACCTGGGAGACACACCAAACATGTGGAAGAAGGTGCTCTGGTCAGATGAAATCAAAATTGAACTTTTTGGCCACAATGCAAAACGATATGTTTGGCGTAAAAGCAACACAGCTCATCACCCTGAACACACCATCCCCACTGTCAAATATGGTGGTGGCAGCATCATGGTTTGGGCCTGCTTTTCTTCAGCAGGGACAGGGAAGATGGTTAAAATTGACGGGAATATGGATGCAGCCAAATTCGGGAACATTCTGGAAGAAAACCTGTTGGTATCTGCACAAGACCTGAGACTGGGACGGAGATTTATCTTCCAACAGGACAATGATCCAAAACATAAAGCCAAATCTACAATGGAATGGTTCAAAAATAAACGTGTCCAGGTGTTAGAATGGCCAAGTCAAAGTCCAGACCTGAATCCAATGGAGAATCTGTGGAAAGAGCTGAAGACTGCTGTTCACAAACACTCTCCATCCAACCTCACTGAGCTCGAGCTGTTTTGCAAGGAAGAATGGGCAAGAATGTGCAAAACTGATAGAAACATACCCCAAGCGACTTGCAGCTGTAATTGGAGCAAAAGGTGGCGCTACAAAGTATTAACGCAAGGGGGCCGAATAATATTGCATGCCCCACTTTTCAGTTTTTTATTTGTTAAAAAAGTTTAAATTATCCAATAAATTTTGTTCCACTTCACGATTGTGTCCCACTTGTTGTTGATTCTTGACAAAAAATTAAAATTTTATATCTTTATGTTTGAAGCCTGAAATGTGGCGAAAGGTTGCAAGGTTCAAGGGGGCCGAATACTTTTGCAAGGCACTGTATGTGCATGAAAGTGTTAAGTCTGCAAAAGAGGATTTGGACAATTTTCAGGTCAACAATACAACTAAACAATTCATCAATGTTCAAAATAACTGTTGATAAATATCACTGATTAGCCCTAGTACTCATAAATTTTTAGATTTCCAATGGAATTGAGGGATTGAAATGAAAACACAGTTTTCAAAATAGCTAGTCATCGATACATATCAACACAATGAATTTTCTTCAAAAATGATGCTACTTGACTGTTTGTACCATATAAGTACAATACACGATGTCTTGGTGTCAGGATGGGCCCGTTTGTCAAATCCCTCAGTTTGTCATGAGAAATGCAGGAAACGTTGCATCACAATCAACCTGTTTCCACACCATCTGTTGCACAGACGCGTCGCCTTTGTTAAGCTGTTCGTCTTTCTTGCCGTATCTTCACAACGACCTCTGTCGGGAAGGGTGCGCGGTGAGGAGGGAGGGGGGGTGGTTGCTGGTCAAAAGGCACATGTGATACGCCCAGTTGCCTGGTGACCAAACATGCTCCGCAATTGTGATGATGATCTGCCGTGCGTGTTTGTGTCAGCCTCCTCAATACCTTGTATGTGTATGAAAGAGGACATCTTTATAGATTTCTACTCATACACATGATTAACTCATTCACTGCCATCCACCAAGTTAATTTCTGAAATACAGTGGTATGAAAACTATGTGAACCTTTTGGAATTGCTCACCTTTCTGCACGAAATCACCATCAAATGTGATCTAATCTTTGTCAAAATCACACAGATGTAAAAACAGTGTCTTCTTTAACTTACACCACCCAAACATTTATAGGGTTTCCTATTTTAATGAAGCTAGCATGCAAACAGTGACATCCTAAGTCCTAAGGAGACTTAAGGAGCAATTGAAACCAATTTTTATCAAACTATTTAAGTCAGGCGTGTGCCCAAGCACTGATGAGTGTTTAAAGCTGCCATGCCCACTATAAAACACACACCTGGTAAGAGTTGTCTTGGTGGGAATCATTGTCGTCATCGCCCTGCGACGTCAACAATAGGGCTGCAGCTATCGAATATTTTAGTAATTGAGTAATCGACTGAAAATTCTATCGATTAATCAAGTAATCGGATAAAACATATATTTTTAGGTGAAAAGTTAGGATTTTTTCCCCACGTGTTTCAATTGAATTTCTATTTGTGTCAAGCCATTTTTAAGTTCCAGTTAAGTTTTAAGTTAGTCTAAACTGTAAGTCCTGATAGGATTTTGAGTTTTGCAGTGTTCAAAATAAATGTATGATACAGGCTGTATTGGAGCACATTAGGGACCAGTGCTACTTGGTGTTTTATCCAGCAATGACTACTGAGCTAAAATTGATAGTTAGCATTATTGCATTTTTATTTTACACCCTCATCACTCCACAACGCTATGTTATGTTAAAGCCTGTATGTAAGACATGTTAGCCACGCATCGACAGTGGTCATAATTAATAGAAACCTAGCCCTCCGCAGGGCTAACGTTACGTGAGCTTGTGACAGTAGCGTTAATCTCATTTATTAGCGCTTAGCGCTCTTTATTAGCGCTTAGCGCTCTACTGCTTTAAGATGGCGGCGGTTTACTAACGCTGCCCAGACACGGCCGAGTCTGTCATGTCGCATCTAGTTCGACATACATGTGATCTCTATGAGAAGCATCAGACGCTACCTGCTATCAACTAGCATCGTGCGGGCAAGTATTTAGCAACGTCGGCGTCGTGTGTAGCGGCTGTCTGCTGCAGTAAGATTTTTGTTTGTTTGTTTGTTTGTTTGTTTTTTGCTTCGTCCTCTACGCACATAACATCAGCGCGTTGTCTCGCATGAAAAGTTGTCCGAGCAAAACGTGATGCTTAGAGCTGTCAAAATAAACGAATACTCGAGGTGAATAAAATTACTCGGATCAGTTTTTAAACTCGAGTTACTCGAGTTGCTCGAGTATTCGTTTCAGCTCTAAGTAGACCAATGGCGACTTACTAGTTAAACTAATTTTACAAATTGTGTAAAAAGGAAAACATCAATAGGGGTTTTAATATCATATTATTTTAATTCAAAATAACGTTTATCTTTTAATAACTACAAGTCTTTCCCTACATTTCTATCCTTTAAAGCTTCGCCATAACAAACATAAAGCAAAAGTACAATAATGCGACTATTTATTTTTTAAACACAAGTTACAGTGTACACAGATTGGGAATAAAGTGAATAAAAAGTGATGAGCAACATAGGGTGATGTGGTGGTAATATTCAGGGTCGCTGCAGGTTTCAACAAGCCAAAATTTAAGACTTTTTAAGACCATAATGAATACAGTTTAAGACCAATTTCACATCGCTACCAGCAAAAAAGAACAAAAGACCATAGGCGGAGTTTGACTTTTGGGGCTGGGGGCACAATATGTTGGTGACTCTAAAACACAGTGTCAGCAATAAAATTAACTTACAAGAATATTTAAAATAATAAGTTGACAATGAGCGTTTTTTGTTTCCCATCATTCTTGAGGGGAATTCTAAATCAGGCTGCTTAGGCAATACTTTTCGCCAAGATCGTCATCCATTGAATTTGGTACGCCCGCCGGTGTCGTGCCAATGTAGTTATCCCAGTCAAAAATTGTATCCCTTGGGCGGAGCCATTTGGAGGTAGATTTGTGTCCTTATTATTCAATCAAAAAAATTTTGCTTCAATAAAAACAGAAAAAAGTTGGTCAAAATATATATTTTCAACCAAAAAAAGTCACTTCAATTAAAAAAAATGTGTTTGAATGAAAAAAATGAATTTAAAACTCAAAAAACTAAAAAAAAAAAAAATGCACGGGTAAGCTATTTTTCTTTGATTATTGTTTTTTTTTTTTTTTTTTTTTTGGATGAAGTCAAGTTTTTTTTGACTGAAGCAACTTTTTGATTGAAGTAATGTTGATTTGTGTTTGGGCCAAATTTTGGCGAGGACATTTTTCTCTTTATTACTCAATCAAAAAATAAGTTGCTTCAAAAAATATAGATTTTCAAAAAGAAAAATCACTTCTATCAAAAAAAGAAAAAATTCAATCATAGAAAAAAGTTTTTTGAATGCAAAAAAATATTTAAGATTGAAAAATTTGCATTTGAACAATTTCATTTAAAACGTTTTCTTTGATTGAAGCAATCCTTTTTGTGTTCGGGCCATATTATGATTAGTATATTTGTGTCTAAATCATTCAATCCCCAAAAAAGTTGCTTCAATTAAAAAAAAAAAAAAATTCAAAGAAAAAAATAATTCTTAAAAATATGTTTTTCTCTAATATATATATATTTTAAATTATATGCAAAGCTTATATTTTTTGTTAATTTTATTCATTTTTGTTGCAGTTTTATTGCTTTATATGTATATATATATATATATATATATATATATATATAGGAAAGTCAATTACATGCAATGACACGTTTCGGCCCCGTACCATTGCTTGTAGTTGATCCCCCCTTAAAATCCGCTTATGCAAAAGACTTGAAGGAAAATTACCAGACAGCACATGTAGTTCCCATTGTAGTTACGTTATAGTGTCCTCAAAAATTGAAACATTTAACACCGAGACTGAAATTCATGCGTGTTCTAAAAAAGTAACGTCAATAAATTTTTAGAAAATGTCAAATTCGTAAGGGATTATGGTTTGCTTTGAAAGTGTTTGCATTTAGTTGTATTGGTTTTGGTGGATACAATGCCCTCTAGAGGTGGGAATACTGGGGCACCTCACGATTCAATTATGGTTACGATTCAGAGGCTACGATTCAGTTATTGATGTGCCCCCCCCCCCCCCCCAGGTATTAGCTGCTTTTAATGTTTCGTACATTAATTACAAAAATTGTACAAAAATCCTCTCAGGCTTAAATAAACTACTATTTCAGTATCAAGTTAACAGTTCTAAACAGTAAATAAAAATACTCAAGTCCCCATTCTGTAACAGCAGCTTTAAACTACATTCAATTAATTTAATGTTGTGAATCAACCGCTAAAGTTGTTAAAATTGCTCCCATTCCAATTTCCCTTCTGTCCACTTTCGACATGTGAAAGTTTTAAAACGGTTTCATCATTTAAAGATAGATTCAAGCCAAGATTTTGACAAATTAGGAGAATTTTAAACAAAAAGTTATTTAGGTCAGCTCGACAGAGCAGTCCTGAGAAGTCTACTGCTTTAAGGAGGCGTCTGTTTACTAACACCGGCGAGTCTGTCATTTTGCATATAGTTTTATATATACGTGATATCTACCGTAGCATTATGTGGGCAAAGTTTGTAGCAACTGGGCGTTGTTTGTAGCGGCTGTCGGCAGTTTTTTTATTTAGCGGCATGAGTTGTGGTGGATATTTACTCTCGGTCCGTTCCTCAGTACGTCCCGAAGACCGCACTGACTGTGTTTTAGTTCCGTTTTACTTAGCATATTTAACCGAATATGGATGTTTGTGAATCGTTCTTGAATCTTCAGCGGCCGGATTGCGAATAATCAAAGAATCGGAAATCTCACACACATTTACTGCCCTCCAGTGGAAGCAGTGAATATAACATAACTCATTTAACATGGGTGAATCCAGCTGCTCCCTGTAAAGACCAACATGTTTCTCTTTGAGCTAATGTTTTTTTAAATGCATTCGTAATTTAGGTAATAGGTATATGTAGCTGTTTTTTGTGAGCGATTTGTTAAGAGCATTGTTTAAAAATTTTATGTCATTTACGTTAGCGGACTTTTGCAATGCAAGTTAGCCAATTTTTCTTTTGTTGGACTTAGATCCTCATTTATTTATTTATTGATACCGTTTGAGGCTAAGCCCAAGTATTTTATTTTGAAATGACATAGTTTGAAGAAACACTCAGGGAATTTTATTTTATATTCACATTTAGTGCTCCTTTGAAAGTGCATTCTATCCGTGGATCCATTTAAAATGACAACCATTATGAAAAATCTGATTGGCAATGAATAATTGGGCTTCAAAATTGCTAACATGCACACTTTTCAGGACAAGGTGACAGACATTTTGGATCAAATAAACAATTTTGATTGGCTCTAATTGGCAGAGAAAAAAATAGTATCGGGTTTCTCACCTATTTCATATTCTTCACTTAGCTAGCTTTCAAATGACTGACTATGCTTTGTGGCTGTGGGTGCTTTTATTTGAAATATTTATTATTTTTAATTAGGGCTGTCAGAATTATCGCGTTAACCGGCGGCAATTAATTTTTTAAATTAATCACGTTAAAATATTTGAGGCAATTAACGCACATGTCCTGCTCAGACAGATTTAAATGACAGTAGAGCGAAATGCCCACTTGTTAATTGTGTTATATGGAGTTTTGCCACCCTCTGCTGGCGCTTGGGTGCGAATGATTTTATAGGCTTCAGCACCCATGAGCATTGTGTAAGTAATTATTGACATCAACAATGGCGGGCTACTACTTTATTGTTTGATTTAAAAAATTACAAATTTTATTGAAACGAAAATATTAAGAGGGGTTTTAATATAAAATTTCTATGACTTGTACTCACATTTATCTTTTAAGAACTACAAGTCTTTCTATCCATGGATCGCTTTAACAGAGTGTTAATAATGTTAACGGCATCTTGTTGATTTTTTGTTATAATAAACAAATACAGTCCTTATGTACCGTATGTTGAATGCATATATCCATCTTGTGTCTTATCTTTCCATTCCAACAATTTATTTTACAGAATATATATATAATTTACTGAAAAATATGGCATATTTTACAGATGGTTTGAATTGCGATTAATTGCGATTAATTACGATTAATTAATTTTTAAGCTGTAATTAACTCGATTAAAATTTTTAATCGTTTGACAGCCCTATTTTTATTATAAATTTGACAATACTGCATATCGGCCATAATTTATGAGACAATATATCGCCTTGTAAAATTTGTCATCGCGACAAGTGTGCGCCATGTAAAAATGGTTCATTTTTAGAGAACTCTGGTTCTTACATCAGTGTCAGTGACATTTAATGAGTTAAAATGCTTATTTTAACAGCGTATAAGTGCTTTTCAGTAAAATGTTCTTCAAGAGTGTATTTAAGCAAAAAAATGAAAATGTTTTTCTTCCTCCGTGATATTCTGGAGAGCCCCTCGTGTGTAATTTGATGCATGTGTCCTCTTTGCAGCTGATATCCAGCGATGCAGACGGGGCCATTCAGAGGGCAGGACGCTTCAGGGTGGAGAACGGCTCCACAGATGAGGTACTGTACTGACAATGCGAATAAATGCCTCCCTGTTTCTATGGGCCACGTATGCTCGTCTTTGGAATTCTGCTGTCATCTTTTATTCTGATAATGATGTGATGAGTGCCAACATTAAAGAAAAAAAATGAGTAATTAATGACACACATAAATAGAAATTGAAGTACAGTATACAAAAAAACATTGTGAAAACAATAAAAAGTAACTAGAAACTGCAATTTCTGGAGAAATTAATTCTGGTCTTTGCCGTGTGGAGATACAGATCTTAGCCCCGCCCAGGGCTAGAATGGACAAACATGCCCGTCAATAGCATTAAACAAAGTAAATGCCATTAGAAATGAATGGGAAATTTGGACGTCCATGGCCGTCAATGGCAGCACCCTCCATAAGCGTCAATAGAATCGAGGAGGTTCGGGGGAGACGTCCTATTGATATCTTGTCGTTTCCTGTTGATTCGGGGACATTATTTTTTTCGCCATTGAAAATGAATGGGAAAAATTTTGGACGTCCATGGCAGTCAATGGCATCAACTTACATAGGCGTCAATGGAATCCAAGTACATCGGGGCCAATAGAATGGAATAACATGTTCGTCAGGGGCAGTAAACGCAGTAAATGCCATTAGAAATGAATGGGAAATTTGGACGTCTATGGCCGTCAATGGCAGCACCCTTCAAAAGCGTCAATGGAATCGGGGAAGTTTGGGGGACACGTCCTATTGATATCTGGTCATTTCCTGGGATTTTTTTTTTTTTTTTTCCCATTGAAAATGAATGGGAAATTTTTTGGACGTCCATGGCCGTCAATGGCATTGAGTTACATAGGCGTTGATAGAATTCAAGTCCATTAGCATCAATAGATTTGACATACATGGCAGTCAGTGGCAACAATGCAATGTAGATTCTATTGGAAATCCCATTGAAAGTGAATGGGACATTTCCCATTAAAAATGAATGGGAAAGTTTTTGGCAAATTCCCGGGGAACCGTAATTTTTTCTCTCCAAATTCTGTCTACAATCTTTATGCCCCTCACCATCCCGGAATTTTTGATGTCCAAATTATGTGATTTGGTCAAAAATTGTAGGACAAGTACACTGTAAAATATTAAAAGTTGACTTTACTAAAAAAATATATGCAAACTTGCTGCCTTAAAAAAATTAATTTATGTTGACTTAGATGAATTAGATTTGATTAACTTAATTATTGTGAGTTGGCAGTACTCAAATTAACTTAAAAAATTTGGATTATAGTCACTTGTTTTTATTGAGTTGGCAGTACTCAAACTAACTAAAATAACTGGATTACAGTAACTTGTTTATTTTGAGTGCACAGTACTCCCATCATATTCAGGTCAACTTAATTTTCTTGACCTAAAAGAATTCCACAATAGAAATTACATCTGCACATACTAATTTCATTAAAAACACATTATCTAACAGTAATGACCCCCAAAACACAATAAATGGAGAACACTCATTGGATTAATTCAATGGAATTAAAATTTACTTTAAAATGCTCAAAAGTGCATTTAATGAGAGACACTGGCTCCTGGCAGGCTGAACGGTGTTTGGTTAATGCTCAGTATCAATGAACAATCAGTGGATTAATTATAAACCTACTTTTGCAAACATTTTGCACCTCATACAAAGTATAAGTACCTAAAATAACCTTTTGCTACAGAAATTACTGAATAATACCTGAACTGCATCAATGTCCACTCCTATCCTGTAATTTCCAAAGACTAACAGGCGAGATCCTATTATCATAATTTCAGGACATTAACTCAGCATTGAAGACATGGCGTCAAACTAGTTTCCCATTACAACATGAGCTTGAGCTCTAGTAAAGCTAACAGTTCTGATTTCTCCAACAATATTAGTGATCAAAACTGGAACTACAATCAACATTGTGCCATGGTTTAAACTGTGCAGCAGTGATAAAATAAACATAAAAATACAGAACTCTTTTTAAAACACACAACTCAGTTCAAATTCAAATTTCACTTTAACACCTGATACAGTAAACAAGATACTTTGTTTTTTTCACATCACTAAAAGAGTAAATGCAAAACGTGTACTGGAGTTATACACCTGAGAAACCTAAAATCTTACCAAGAATATGTGTCTTATTTTTATTCAAATTCTAATTTCATATTAAGCTTTTTCCTCAAAAAAAAAAAAAAAAAAGTAATTTCTATTCAAAAATATTTCATTAGTATATATATATATATTTTTTTCAATCAAAGAAAAAGTCATGTCAATCAAAAAAATTTGTTTGAATGTAAAAATAAATTTGTAAGTCAAAAAATATGTTTGAAAACTATTTTTCTTTGAAATTTTTTTTAAAAAATTTAATTCTTTTTTTTTTATTGGAACAACTTTTTTGATTGATGTAATTCTGCGTTTGGACCACATTTTGGCTAGGACATTTGTGTCTTTATTATTCAATCCAAAAATAAGTTGCTTCAAACAAAAAATGTATATTTTCAAAATAAAATCACTTCAATTAAAAAAAAAAAAAAAAAAAAAAAAAAAAAAAAAAAAAAAAAAAAAACAATTGTAGAAAAAAAGGTTTGAATGTGAAAAAATATTTGAGACTCAGAAATTTACGCTTTATTTTTCATTGAAACTGTTTTCTTTGATCGAAGCAATCCTTTTTGTTTTTGAGCCATATTATGGGTAGGACATTTGTGTCCAAATTATTCAATCCCAATAAAAGTTGCTTCAATCAAAAAACTGTTTTTAATCAAAGAAAAAAAAAACTTTTGCAAAAATATTTTTTTGAAAAAAAATTTTTTTTTTAATTTTTATTTTTTAATTGACGTGTCACTTTTTTTTGAAAAGCAAAAAGTTTTAAACTTTTTTTTTTTTTTTTAAGGTGGAAAAAGTTTTGAAGGCACTTTTTTTTTTTGAAGTGGAAAAAGTTTTGAAGGCACTTTTTTTCGGTTGAATCATTTAGACACGAAGATCCAACTTCAACGCTACTTCTGACATGTTTGAGTGGCAGGTGATTACGCCAATGGCATAAAAGCAGGAAGCAAAAATAATGGCCACCAGGGCTCCATCCAGCCATCGGACTCTGCTCGAGTCCAAGCCGAAAATAGGGCACCGGTACGGGGGTGTGACATCGGCATCTCACCGGTGTGCCGGCGATGGTACGGTGCCCTGTTGCGGCACACTGGCGGACCCCGATATCACTACCCCGGCGCGGAGGCCGGCTGTTGAGTAGACGGCCCGCGACTGACACGACACTCATTCAAAGCTGAAGCGACGGGGCTCCCGGCGCGGGCTACTGGGCAGGCTAGTGTCGGGCCACTCGTCGGCCACTCCCATACCGGCGCGTCGCGACACTGCGGTTGGACCCCGATTGCCAACCGTCACGTCAGGGCAGTGGGTGAAGTTCCCCTCTTGAATCACATTAAGCAGCAGCGCACCATACCAGCGCGGGCACTCCGGTGAGATGCCGATGTCACCCCCCCGTACCAGTGCCCTATTTTCGGCTTGGACTCGAGCAGAGTCCGATGGCTCGATGGAGCCCTGGTGGCCATTAGTCATTCTTTTATGCCATTGGTGTAGTCACCTGCCACTCAAACATGTCGGAAGTAGCGTTGAAGTCGTATCTTTGTGTCAAAATGATTCAATCGAAAAAAAAAAGTGCCTTTAAAACCTTTTCCACTTCAAAAAGAAAAAAAGAAATGCGTTCAAAACTTTTTCCACTTTAAAAAAAAAGTTTTAAACTTTTTCCTTTAAAAAAAAAGTGACACGTCAATAAAAAAAATATATATTTAAAAATATATATATTTTCAAAAAAATATATTTTTGCAAAAGGTTCTTTTTCTTTGATTAAAAATAAGTTTTTTTTTATTAAAGCAACTTTTATTGGGATTGAATGATTTAGACACAAATGTCCTACCCACACTATGGCTCAAACACATTTCACATTTCTTTGCTTTTGTGTGCAGTGAAGGTCGAATAAATACTGCTCTGAAAGTTAGTCTTGATATGGGCAAGTAACCATTTGCCTCAGCTTAAGATGTCCTCGCAAATGGGTAAAGAAGTCTGCTTCTGAGCAGGGCTCCACAAAGTTGCACAACTGACGGTCAAATGCAGTTTCTCCACTTTTGCCTGCATCTTTTTGAGAGTGCCATGTCGATAGGTGTACTTTGAGTGCATTAAAAGATTTAAATGTGCAGAGGCAGTCCTTATGAAGACATGGGAGTAGGGATGTCCGAGTGTGGTATCCATGTTTTAAGCGGTAATGCTTAAGCAAGTAGGCTCTTTTCAGCAGAAAATGTGCAGTACTTGCAAGTCCACTGCATTAGAGAATACTGCTTTGGTTGACCTGAAAAGACATGATAATTTCAGCATTGAGAACTTGTTAGAAAAAAAAAAAGTTAAATTTTTTCTTAACAGTCACAAATTAAAATGTCCAATTATTTTTAATCACAAATTAAAATCTGCAACAAATTATTTTAATTTTCACAAACTAAAATGTTTAACAATGAGTTATTTTTAAATTAACGTAATTGATTATTTTTGAACATTCAAATTGAGATGTACAATTAATTTCTTAATCCATCTGTAAAAACATTAATGCATGTTTGTTATCCCAACCCATGAAACAAATACAAATATTAAATGATTCATTGATCAGTGTATGAAACATACCTGTAATTGCTGAGACTGAGGTATGTGTGGACTTTTGACCATTTGCTTCAGCCTGATTGGGGGATGGTGAAAAAGAACACAAAATTAAGGCAACAATTTCAAAATATAGGCACATAAATGACCAACCTTAAACACACCAGGTTGTTATGGCGTCGAGTGTGATCTCTGCACTCTTTCGATCTGTATTCCTATATTAGGTTAGACCAAAGTTAAAGTGGTGAAATAACAGGGGGAAATGTGATCTAGTCCTCTGATTTTTGCGATTAATGCATTTTAAAACAATTTCAAATTATCAGTGCAGTTTGATCAAACATGGAGGGGGAGCACTGCACATGAAGAAAAGCAAATGGAAGGGCAGATGACAAACACTCTAAAGCAGGGGTCCCCAAACCTTTTCCTGTGAAGGCCACATGACTTTTCCCTTCTCTGATGAGGGGCCGGGTCAGTTTGTAACAGAAAAAGTGTGACGATTGCAGCAGTGCCTAAATGTAAAAAAATTATTGTTTTTCAGAAAGCCATAATTAAATAACCCTTTCTGAATTCTTCTTGGAACAAAATAAAATAAAAATAATTATAACATAATATAATATCATATAATAATGAATAATAATAACACAATTAATTAAATAGATAATAACCAAATAACCCTGTCTGGGTTCTTCACAGAAAAAAGCCAGGAAATAATAACACTATTGGGGGGGGGGGGGGGGGGGGTTCAGGGGGCCGGACCAATTGTGGAGGCGGGCCGTAGTTTGGGGACCCCTGCTCCAACGCAAGAACCGATTACGTTGGCGCACATAAGGTCTGACTGTGCATTTAGCTCTTACCTGAGCCGAAATAGACAGGCTGAAGCTGACTTAATTCTAGCACTAACTCTGTAAATAAATCACTTTATCGACATTTCTAACATTTTTACGTGAGAAAGTAGCCGTTTAGATCCACAACGTGCAAATTCGGCGCTACTCAAGCTAGCCGTAGTGATTAAGGCACTTCCTGTTAGTTTCACAAAATAAAACACCCGCTAACGATAGAATTAGTGTTTTTATTTTTAAAACAGGAAGCGAACCTCCCCTCGGTCTAGCTAACTTAAAACCGCTCGGTAACTGTTTTAAATCGGTTTTAAAAACCTCTCCCATCGCCTAAAAACGTTACGAGCCCCGTCTGTCAAGAATTCAAAACGCCGGCCGGCATAAAATGGGAGTCTACCATAAACTGTAGTCTACATTTGTTTCTGAAAATGATGAGGTTCCTGTCACGGTCATATAGCATGCTTGCTAGCGGTGATATTTGATGTAATTGACACTTCTCCTCCCTGGCAGCACACAGGCTACTACACTACAACAAGACAAATCGACGGTTTACAAAAGAGTAAAATATGTACTTACCAAATCAGTGTGCTGAGGACAAGTAAACCCACAATGGCGAAAATAACTGAGAAAGGTGTTGGAAAGAGCGCGAAAGTGGGCAGGGCAGATCTGCGCATGTCTGATAGAACGCCCGAAGGACACTGGGTACAAGAAATTATTTTTTCTAATTTGACTTAACTGGGATATATCAAGTTAAGCAAGTTCTCCAACCCCAAATTACTACTTACTTATTTAAAAGTAGTGTTCACAACAGGTTGATGAAAATTGAGTTTAGTTCACTTATCACATTTAATTAATTTGAATGTTAGCATTTACAGTGTAGCATTTCGAAACATTTTTTAAAAATCGGAAAATCAGCGTTTACGTGAAAACGGAAAATTTATCGGGGCCGTTTTAAAAATTGCCATGGTGGCGCAAAAATTCCGGTTGTGTCGATACTTGAACGGTGCGGATCAAATAAGTTGTACAAGTACTTGTTGAAGTAAATGTTGAAATAAATAGCTGTAAATGGAAATGGATAAAAATCCAAATAATTACATACATGTTGAAATAAATACATAAAAGTTGTCATAAATACATGTTGGAAAAAATATATATATACAGTCAAATAAAGACATGAATGCATAAGCGGATTTTAAGGGGGGGGCAGGCCCCCCTGGTGGCCAAAAAAGTGTCATTGCAAGTAATTGACTTTCCTATAGACCCTACTCACGTGACGTCACGGCCACGCCCCCGCGCCATGTTGTCCGCATACTCGTCATAGAAATGCATTACCGCTTCGTAAATTCCTCCTATTATTGCACGTTTTACTGCTCGTCAACATTAATACTCAAAATGGTGAAGTCGTGTGTGGCGGTCGGTTGCAATAACAGAGAAGATAGACGGAGAGACTTGAAGTTTTACCGGATTCCGAGGGACCCGGAGAGAAGAGCGAGATGGGCTGCTGCAATTCGACGCGAAAACTGGGCTCCAAACGACTACCACAGATTATGTAGTAGTCATTTTATATCAGGTAAAATGCATTTAATCTATATTTAGAGGGTTTTGGGCTGACAACCACAATTAAGATCATTGCTAGGCTAATCGCCGACAACATACACGTATGTATGTAGTGAGTGCTATCGCTAAACCATATAAACATTAAAAGCCCTAGCTCCATTGACAAATTACATGAAATACATTAGACTTGACAGTGGATGTTAGCAAGAACAAAAGATTTTGAATTGAAAATTTCGTAACTCACCTTCCGAGCACAAGATTCCTGCCGAATTTTCGTGTACGAGGACGTGTTTCACCCAACCAGCAACGTAGCATTTATAAGCCTCCAAGCTCTTAAAGTTTTTCAAACTTTCGTGAGAATAGGCTGATTTTGTGTGGACAAGATAGTTGTAAATATCGATATCAGATGTCAGGCGAAGCCAGCGGGTCGAAAAACATCGATTTAGGCATCAAATACGGATCTGGCGAATGGATAAACTGAAGCTTTTCCATGTAACGCCTTTTATGCAACGGATCCAATGAGTTTACAGTGTCAGATAACACCGGGGCTTCCATGAATTGCTCTATAACTTGCTCGACTAATTGAAAACAATGAGAATAGGTCTGAAAAAGAGGTACAATATGGTGGCCGGAAACAGCGACACGCCCATTTTGTGACGTAGGTGAGTAGGGTCTATACATATATAAAAGTTGTAAAGCAATAAAACTGCAACAAAAATGAATGAAATGAACAAAAATATATATTTTTGTAATGGGTCAAAACTGTTTTTCGAGCACCTTAGACGGTCATTTGCTTTGCATATAATTTTCACACAAAAAAATAAATAAAAAAATATCTGAAAAAAAAAATTTTTTTTTAAAGATTTTTTTGTTTGATTGAAAAATTTTTTTTTTGATTGAAGCAGCTTTTTTGGGGGATTGAATGATTTAGACACAAATGTTATAATCATAATGTGGCCCAGACACAAAAAGGATTGCTTCAATCAAAGAAAACTTTTTCAATGAAAAATTAAGTGTTCAAATGCAAAAATTTCTAGTGTATCTAGAACATTTTTCGCATCTTTTTCTATGATTGATTTTTTTCTTTTTTTGATTGGAGTGGTTTTCTTTTTGAAAATCTGTATTTTTTTGAAGCAACTTATTTTTAGATTGAATAATAAAGACAAAAATGTCCTAGCCAAAATGTCGCCCAAACACGAATCAACATTACTTCAATCAAAAAAGTTGCTTTCATTTAAAAAAAAAAAAAAACTTCAATCAAAAAAACAAAACAAAACCAAAGAAAAATAGCTTTCACATTCATTGTTTTGAGTTTTTAAAATTTCAAATTTATTTTTTAATTAAAACACATTTTTTATTGAAACATTATTTTGGTTGAAAATATATATTTTGATTGAAGCAACTTTTTTTTTTTTTATCTAAACAACTTTTTTGATTGAATAATAAAGACACAAATCTACCTCCATATGGCTCCGCCCAGGGGATACAATTTTTGACTGGGGTAACTACATTGGCACGACATCGGCGGTCGGGCGTACCATATTCAATGGATGACGATCTTGGCGAAAAGTATTGCCTAAGCAGACTGATTAAGAATTCCCCTTAAGAATGATTGGAAACAAAAAACGCTCATTGTCAACTTATAAATATTCTTGAAAGTTAATTTTATTGCTGACACTGCGTTTCAGGGTCATCAACATGTTGTGCTCCCCCCCGCCCCAAAAGTCAAACTCCGCCTATGCATGAATGTTGAAATAAATAAATAAATGGTGTTTTTTGTGTGATGAACAGACTTTGGACTATGCTCCCGGAACGTGGAGGAGAACTGACGTCCACCTGGAAAATCCCGAGTACCATACCAGATGGTTCTTTAAATACTTCCTCGGTAAAGGTCAGTTCAGCAAAATGAGAACTGGCAGCGAATGAATGAGTTCATGACCTCAGAAGTCACGGATTGGTACACATTTCTGAACAATACTAGAATTTTTCTCGGTCGCTCCAGAAGCTCCATCATGATTTCCGTTTCAGTGCACCAGAACTACGTGGGCACGGACGCGGAGAAGAACCCCTTCTACCTGTCGGTGGTCCTGTCCGATCAGAACAACCAGCGGGTTCCGCAGTATCGAGCCATCCTCTGGAGGAAAACGGTTTTTACTGTTTTGACCAGTATTGTTTTTGGCAGCAATTTTTAAGTTTCGTCTTTTGTATGAAAATACATATTAGCCTTAGTCATTTTTTAGGCATTTCAAATGTTTTCATTGACGAAAATTCAAATTTCTCTCAAAATATTTTCACCAAGTTTTGGTCCAAAAATAAAATAAATAACATTGACAGACAAGGACATAGTATATACATATAAGGACAATGCCACGTTGTGATTATAACACACACTCAGTAGGAAAACTGTACATTGTTTTCAATGAATTCAACCCACCTGGACGCCACGAACTGTATGTAAAAATAGTTTGAGAGTTTAACGCGACGTTTGCCACACTAAATGCTAAAGCTAACGCGAATGCTATGCTATGCTAACGCTACGAGCTAGATTTCGTTTGTGATCACTCAGCAGAGACCTTTAAAGTGCCCGTGACAGGATATAAAAAGTCTTAAATGCCATTATGAAGTGAATAAAAATCATATTTTGATACAACTGAGACTATATACAACAATTTGGCAAAGCGAAGATGACGAGGAATTAGTCTTTTAATCTGCCGTTTAGCCCTGCCTGTCATTATACCGCTGTAGCGCCTCCAGCTAGGTGATGACGTCGGCAGAGTAACGATTTCAGCTGATTTAGAATTCAGCCCATTGAGGGGGAAGATTCAGAACGAGGAAAATGCGACAGAGAGCAGCAAAATGTCATCATTGTTTTAATCTCTTCTCCAGTATTTTTGCAGGATATTCTTTTTATCTAAGTATTTTCCCCAACTGCTAAATAAATGGTATGGTCATGTCAAATAACAGTCTTGTGCTAAATGGAATATGAAATATTAAAAATGCATTTAATCAGTACGACAGGGCTACATTACTGCATAATGTTCAAAACTGCCAACTTCTTAAACCTCCCAAACAGTATTTTATGCCACCGGAGTTAGTCCGGCTTTTGTCATTTCCCTGCCGTGGCTTCGGGGACAGAGGAAAGAGCGTAAACAAAACAGGAGACGTGACAGCTAGGCGACATGCTAACCCAAACCGAGCGGCTCTTTCAAGTCTTTCTCGCCTTTCGAAAACGAAAAATCACACAAAACTACCCCGACTCATGTCACACATGGCGGCGGGGGTGATTATCTTCACCGATCGGGCAGGCCCCGGCCGTGAGCAAGTTATGGCTCATCGTTCTGCTGCGGCCCCGGCAGGCGACCAGTGCTCATCGCCGGGGATAGAGGGGAATGAACTCCGAAAATAGCACATTCTCGGTGGAGAAGCTGGCTGATGTCGGATCGTGGGGCTGCTCGGGGCCAAGCCGAGGAAAGCGCTCTGTGGGCGGGCACGCTAAACGGACCAATGGAGGTGGAAGTCTACATAATCGAGAACCAGAGACTAGAGTAGGGGTCTGCTCGGGGCCAAGCCGAGGAAAGTGCTCTTTAGGCGGGCACGCCTTTATCGGCCGGCGACCATGGTGTGCGACAAGCCACCAGTCGTCGATCGCTTGGCCTTCTTGGTGGACAAGGAGTATTGTCACCCACAAAATGCAAGTCACCTCCTTATTAAAATGTTTGCCATGATCCCAGTACAGTATTTGACATAATATAAAACACGAAGCTTACTTCCTTGTCCGTCCAATGGTTTTTCAGTTGTTGGACTTGTTTTACCCATCACAGTGAACAAGGATCTTTTGGAAATCCAAAAAGCCTCACACCACAGCAGCAACAAAAGCCTGCAGCACATTGGGATGGCGTGACGCAAAAAAATGAATTAATCCGCAAAATCAGCTGAATCCGCAGTCCTTCTGCATGCTATACAGTCCCTGACAAAAGTCTGGTCGCTTATCCATTTTGCTGAAACAATTGCTAATAACCTGACTTTTAATGATTCAATTGGTTTCAGAAATGGCTCATATGAAAGCTAAGACCCTCCCAAATGATGTTGAATGTACAAAAATATATTTCTTTCACTGAAAAAAGATTTATCATTTAATGAAGACATAAAGGTCAAATTTTGGCAAGACAAAAGTTTTGTCGCTTACAGAAAGTAGTGTGAAAATTGAACAAAAAATGTACTTCAAATACAAAAATATGTTACATAACATAAGCGAATTAAGTAGTGGTGCTGTGAGATCCAAATTTAATATTTTGTATGACTTCCATGTATGACTTCCATGGGCTTGAAGGACTGTTTTAACATGGAGTTTCTTGTTGTTGTCCGAACAGGGCACGTTGAAGATCAGCCTTCCTTACAGTCCCACCAAAACACTATCGGTCAAGTCCATCCTCAGGTGGAGAAACTGATTCACTGTCATTCTGTTTTATTAGTTTTCATGTTATTCATTTGGTTTTGATTACTATTTTATGAACTGTATTTTCTGCACTATGAGGCGCTCCTAAAAGTCCTACATTTTCTCAAAATCCGACCGTGCCCCTTATAATTGGCTGTGCCTTATACAGGTAGTCCCAGGTTTACGAACGAGTTCTGTTCCTAGGCTGGCGATGTAACCCGAATTTCCGCGTAAATCGGAACTAACCCTTAAAAAAAATAACTCTCCAAAAATTCCAAAAGTATTTCATTTTCTTTAATTAATGGAGGTTACACTCCCTTCTGGTGGCAGTGTTGGGTCTGGCTGGACTGTCATTTTATATGACTGAAAAGCAGACTCAGAGGTCTGACTGGATAAAAGATAGCTGCGCTCTGGTTTGGCCCACATAAAGCTGTAAGTTTTTTCAGCTAATATATGTTTTTGTATGCGTTTGTAATAGGGTTGTTCCGATCATGTTTTTTTGCTCCCGATCCGATCCCGATCGTTTTAGTTTGAGTATCTGCTGATCCCGATATTTCCCGATTCCATATGCTTTTTTTTTTTTGGTCCCGATTCAATTCCAATCATTCCCGATAATTTTTCCCGATCATATACATTTTGGCAATGCATTAAGAAAAAAATTAATACAACTCGGACAAATATATACATTCAACATACAGTACATAAGTACTGTATTTGTTTATTATGACAATAAATCCTCAAGATGGCATTTACATTATTAACATTCTTTCTGTGAGAGGGATCCATGGATAGAAAGACTTGTAATTCTTAAAGGATAAATGTGACTTTGTATATTGTGACTAAATATTGCCATCTAGTGTATTTGTTGAGCTTTCAGCAAATGATACTGTAACCATGCCCAAAGACATGATGGGAAGTGGAACCATGACTGTGCGTAGTGCTACCAATTGATATATCTTCTCTGCGTTGGGAAACAACATAAGGTGTTAAGAAAAAGATCATTTGCTACCTTGCTGCGCCACATTGCTTCCCATGATATTTCTAATCGTAGTGAGAGGGATTGCAAGGCTTTAGCCAATTAAAAAAGGGCTTCAAAGGCTGCCAAAATTCACTCTACTCATTTTACGCTGCGTTTTAGCTCTATATATCGATAAAATGGCGCCATTACAGATTGAACGCGACAATGCGTGAGTGGGTTGTGCAGCGCATGCTTTAATTGCGTTAAATATTTTAACGTGATAAATTATTTTAAAAATTAATTACCACCGTTAACGGGATAAATTTGACAACCCTACCTTAAGCCTAAACTAAAGACTCTGGATGAGTGTAACATATTATGTTTTTAACGTTAAATACAATTAGAAAACAATTTAATAAAAAAATATATATATATTTAAAAAAGGCATGTCCGATATTTTTTTGCCGATTCCGATACTTTGAAAATGACGTGATCGGACCATCTCTAGTTTGTAATTAACTTTAGAGCTGCACTGGAGTGATGTGTGAGCGATTTGCTATGAAAATTGTAAATACGTTAGCATTCGTAGCATTTAAGCTAGCGGACTTTTGCTAGGCAAATTCGGCTAATTTATTGCATAAATTTACATTTTGTTCAGACGAGATCGACATTTGAACACCAATTGTTTTGTTTCAGGTGTTTTGTTGTTAAAATGTGTGTCGTTTTAAACGTAAGTGTACATATGTGTACTACAGCTTTACAAACTGGCAAAAGTTGGTGAAGGAAAAAGCTTCAAAAAGCACAATTGCCTCGCTATCTGTCAAGCTGAACAACTTCACGTTTAGTGAAGGCAGAACACGTCAAGTTAATAAAGTTAAAAATAAGATACTGTGCGGGACAGGAAGGTACTGTTTACGCAGCTTAAAAAAAAAAGAAAAAAGAAAGAAAAAGCGACTAGCAACAGAATGGCGGACGAGACTCCGGCGTCATAAAGTCGAAATCGCCAAAGTCAGGTATGGCGTAACTCAGGGACTACCTGTATATGGATCAATGTTGATAACGGATTAATCATGGCATGACACTCTTTAGCGCAGCACCATCTCGTGGATGCATCGCGCAAACCCAACCATTTTTACTACTACTACTACTACTACCGCGCCTTAAAATGCGGTGCACCCTACACTGCTGGCCAAAGTATTGGCACCCCTGCAATTCTGTCAGATAATGCTGAATTTCTCCCAGAAAATGATTGCAATTACAAAGGCTTTGCTATTAATGCCTTCGTTTATTTTGCTTGCAATGAAAATACACAAAAGAGAATGGGGAAAAAAATTAAATAATGATCATTTTACACAAAACTCAAAAAATGGGCCGGACAAAAGTATTGGCACCCACAGCCTAATACTTGGTAGCACATCCCTGAGACAAAATAACTGCAAACAACTGCTTCTGGTATGCATCAATAAGTTTCAAAGAATGCTCTGCTAGGATTTTAGACCATTCTTCTTTGTCAACTGCTCCAGGTCTCTGAGATTTGAAGGGTACCATTTTCAGATCTCTCCACAGGTGTTCTATGGGATTCAGGTCTGGACTCATTGCTGGCCACTTTCGAAGTCTACAGTGCTTTCTCTCAAACCATTTTATAGTGCTTTTTTTTAATTGTCCCGCAGGAAAACCCATGACCTCTGAGGGAGACCCAGCTTTCTCACACTGGACCCTACATTGTGCTGCAAAATTTGTTGGTAGTCTTCAGACTTCATAATGCCATACACACGGCTGAGCAGTCCAGTGCCAGAGGCAGCAAAGCAACCCAAAAACATCAGGGAACCTCTGCCATGTTTGACTGTGGGGACTGTGTTCTTTTCTTTGAAGGCCTTGTTATATATTTTTGGTAAACCCTTGGTTGATGTTTTTCCCCAAAAAGCTCTACTTTTTGTTCATCTGACCAGAGAACATTCTTCCAAAACGTTTTTGGCTTTCGCAGGTAAGTTTTGCCAAACTCCAGCCTGGCTTTTTTATGTCTCTGGCTCAGAAGTGGGGTCTTCTTGGGTATCCTACCATAGGGTCTCTTTTCAATCCAGACGCCGACGGATTGTACGGGTTGACACTGTTGTACCCTGGGACAGCTTGAACTTGTTTGGATGTTATTCGAGGTTCTTTATCCACCATCCGCACATCTTTCATTGAAATCTCTCGTCAATTTGTCTTTTCCGTCCACTTCTAGGGAGGTTAGCCACACTGGCATGGGCTTTACACTTATTGATGACACTGCGCACGGTAGACACGGGAACATTCAGGTCTTTGGAGATGGACTTGTAGCTTTGAGATTGGCCATACTTCCTCACAGTTTTGCTTCTCAAGTCCTAAGAAAGTTCTTTGGTCTTCTTTCTTTTCTCCATGCTCAATGTGGTCCACACAAGGACTCAGGACAGAGGTTGAGTCACCTTTAATCCATTTCAACTGGCTGCAAGTGGAATTTTGTTATTGCCACCACCTGTCATGTGCCACAGGTAAGTAAACGGCGCTGTTAATTACACAAATTAGAGAAGCATCACATTATTTTTCAAAAGGTGCGAATACTTTTGTCCGCCCCATTTTTGGAGTTTTGGGTAAAATGATATTGATTTAATTTTTGTGTTATTTCATTGCAAGCAAAATAAATGAAGCTATTACTATTAGGGTTGTTCCGATCATGTTTTTTTGCTCCCGATACGATCCCGATCGTTTTAGTTTGAGTATCTGCCAATCCCGATATTTCCCGATCCGATTGCTTTTTTTTGCTCCCGACTCAATTCCAATCATTCCC
Organism: Corythoichthys intestinalis; assembly: GCF_030265065.1. Taxonomy (NCBI): domain Eukaryota; kingdom Metazoa; phylum Chordata; class Actinopteri; order Syngnathiformes; family Syngnathidae; genus Corythoichthys; species Corythoichthys intestinalis. Next base: position 4,447,866 of record NC_080411.1, read on the forward strand.
AATAATTTTTCCCGATCATATACATTTTGGCAATGCATTAAGAAAAAAATGAATAAAACTCGGACGAATATATACATTCAACATACAGTACATAAGTACTGTATTTGTTTATTATGACAATAAATCCTCAAGATGGCTTTTACATTATTAACATTCTTTCTGTGAGAGGGATCCATGGATAGAAAGACTTGCAATTCTTAAAGGATAAATATGATTTTGTATATTGTGACTAAATATTGACATCTAGTGTATTTGTTGAGCTTTCAGTAAATGATACTGTAGCCATTTAACTGTTCTGCCCAAATGCATGATGGGAAGTGCAACCATGACTGTGCATAGTGGTACCAATTGATATATCTTCTCTGCGTTGGGAAAGAACATAGGGTGTTAAGTAAAAGATCAATTACTACCTTTCTTCCCCACATTGCTTCCCCCGATATTTCTAATCGAAGGGAGAGGGATTGTAACGGCTTTAGCCAATTAAAAAAAGGCTCCAAGGGCTGCCAAGATTCATTCTACTCATTTTACGCTGCCTTTAAGCTCTATATATAGGTAAAACGGCGCCATTACAGATTGAACGCGATAATGCGTGAGTGGGTCGTACAGTGCATGCGTTAATTGCGTTAAATATTTTAACGTGATAAATCTTAAAATGAATTACGGCCGTTAACGGGATAAATTTGATAACCCTACCTTAAGCCAAAACTGAAGACTCTGGATGAGTGTAACATATTATGTCTGTAACATTAAATGCAATTAGAAAACGATTTAATTAAAAAATATATATATATTTAAAAAAGGCATGTCCGATATTTTTTTTCCGATTCCGATACTTTGAAAATGACGTGATCGGACCCGATCGATCGGGATGCCAATCGATCGGGACATCTCTAATTTCAATTCAAACCTGGCATGTAGAGTACACATGTATACAAAATGTTAATATTGTGGACTATGTGACCTAAAATGCGATGTCCACCTATGTGGACGCTAGTTTTTTCTAATTAACAAAAATAATTGCTTGCCCTATGAAGAGTTAAAAAATATATATCTTTTTTTTAAATCTTAAATATTTTTTTGTACGTTTCAAATGTCAAAGTCTGTGTCAGTGAATATTTTCATCAATGAACCTTGCTATCTATAATAACTGTGCTTGTCTTCTGTTTGTTTTTTTTTTGTTATATTATAATCTTCTTGTATGTCGTGACAGCGCGATGAACATGGACAGGTTTGAGAAAGGCCCTCGGGAGATCCTTAACCCTGACATTCAGAAGGTGAGCAGGAAGCTGAAATGCCCCCTCCGGAGCTTAATGTCACGTAACGCAACATAAAGCAACGTCGCATAATTTTGCGTGAGGTAGTTTTAAAGAATTTTCAATGTACTGTAATGTAACACAGCATTGTAACATGTAACACAGGAGCGTTGGAAGGTGCTGAGGATCTTTTTAAGTGTTTCCAATCCAAAAACAGCCGTTTCAGTCCAAATTCTAATAAGGTTGTACTGCTAGTACAAGAAAATATTAATACTATTAATACCAGAGGTGGGTAGAGTAGCCAAAAATTGTACTCAAGTAAGAGTTGTGTTGATTCAAAATAATAAACTAAAAGTAGCCATCCCATAAATGTACTCAAGTGCAAGTTAAAAAAGTATTCGGTTAAAAAAAGAATATTCAAGTGACTGCTTAAAATGTCTATTGTGTCTTTTTTTGTCTCAGGATCTGCTCGTGTTGGAGGAACAGGAGGTACAAAATGACGCTTGGCACAATTTTTACCTCTCAAAATGCATTTTGCATTTGATCGACAACAGCCTTCATGATGTCGAACGTACTCATGTTTCTTTAGGGCTCTGTCAATTTTAAATTTGGCATCCTGTTCGCCAAAGACGGACAACTCACAGATGACGAGATGTTCAGCAATGGTACAAAACAAACTCGGCCTCGATACCACAAGGCATTATTTTCATGTCATTTGTCTGTTTCTCTGTTGTATTGTTTTTCTTAGAAATGGGCAGCGAGAGCTTCGACAAGTTTCTGAAGCTGCTAGGAGACACCGTCACGTTGCAAGGATGGGCCGGTTACCGGGGAGGCTTAGACACCAAGAGTAAGAAGTGCCTGACTTTAATCAGCATGTCCCAGATTTCATTCATATGCACTAGCCATAGCATGACAGCTGGGTCGTCGCACAACGTGGATTTTCATTCTTTTCAAATCTACCTTCTTCTGTGAAGAAATACCAAGCATCAAATGGAGCCATCTTTGCTGATAAAGTCCCTATAGCGCAGTACTTCTCAAATAGGGGGGCGCAGAGCGATGCCAGGGGTGGCGCATTGGAGCTCTGGGAACATGTTTTTTTTTTTTTTTTGCCGTACTAGAATAAAGTGTACTTGCACATCCACTCAGTGGGTGGCAGTGGCGCTCTCATTTTCAGAGTGCGCGCAGTATTTTTGAACGAAGCAAGAGCACACAGAAAAGAGATATGAAGAAGAGCTGTGTGCCGTTTTCGAAGGCCGTTTTCCGACCGGACTCACGCAGTGACCCACTGTCTTCTCTGGTTCTCATGTGTCCGCCCGAGAAGTGCCATTTTTGGCTTGGGATCGCCCAGACGACCGCCCTCACCTACGGTTCTCCCTCGGCTGCCGAGAATGCGCTTTTTTCGGGCCGTTTGCCTTTTGGCTTTGACACTTAATACAGTGGGAGAAGGGGAAAAAACACTGTTTACTGTGTCTAAAAATGATTATAGCGTACAGGTGGAAGCCATATCAATTAAGACGCCACTTTAGACATTAGACCCCAATCTCATTGACAAGCCGCTTGATTGTTTTTCAGCGAAAACGTGGCGAATATTACCAACAAATCGTCCCGCTTTGTCCGTGTTATATCAGTAAACCAGTGAGCACTGTTAGCATGCTCAGTGCTAGATAACCCCACACCTTTGCAAATGAGGTGATATTGTGAGCAGCGAAAATAAAACTGTCCAAACCTTCTGTCCAAAGACACTCTTCCTATTGTCCAAAGACACTTTTTTTTTTTCTTTTCTTCTATTCAGTTTTGTTTTTTCCGTCAAATTTTTTGGCATATTGTCTTCATGAGTTAATGTTTCTAATCAATTAGATTTAAAAAAATTTTTTTTTTTTTACTGATTTTATTACATTTTATTTTTCCTTGAGTGTATTTTTACAATTTGGATGTGACTTTTTTTTTAATTCAGGCAAATGGATGTGCGTTAAGTCTTTTCTGCTACAAACAAAACATTGTTAATGAAGTTATACTTTATTCTATGTTAATTTATATTACATTTTTTTCTTTAATAGAAAAAAGGACACAATGTTAGGCAGATGCGTACTTATAATAATAATTTTGTAGACAAATGATACTATTTACAGTGGCGGCAGAGAATTGGGGGCGGGGGGCGCAAAATATTTACCTCTTCCTTGGGGGGCGTACCAGAAAATGATAGAGAGGCATAGCGGCAAACTTACTTGTCCAGGTGCATGCTAGCATAATAGCTTTGTTATACTAAACTAGGGTGACCATATTTTGATTTCTAAAAAAGAGGGCACTCGGCTCGGCCTCAAGATACTTGAATTTTACTCGAAGTTCACTCAAAGCTGCCTATATCACTTATTTATATTTATATTTTATATTTTTAAAGTGTGCCTCCTCGGTATGGACAGAAAAATTCAGCTTTATTAAAAAAAATATTGCCAAATATTATATACTATATGGAAATAAGTTTTTACTCAACAGGCTTTATTCTTACTAAAATATAATGAAACAATAAAAACACATAAAAAAAAAAAAATGAAATAATGACCAAAAAAAATATCATGCAGACCCATGGAAATATAGTACAGTCAATACAGACACACAGTAGGCTCTGTGCCGCATAAACATTTTTATAAATTACTATCACGTCAATTGTCGTTGAGAAATTGTAATTCCCACTCAAGTTTTGGTTCTCATTCAATGTTCTAGATTGCACGCAAACAACAACCAAAATAAACTGACATACTATTCAACCAGCATGTTTCCAAACGCAGCTGTTCAAAACTACGCTTCCCATAATGCCTAGCGCGGCTTAGCTCACTGATAGCTACCCTATTAGCGAGTACCGGGAGACGAGGCAAAATCAAACGTTGCTATAAAAGTTTAGCAGCGCAACGATGTGACACCAAACGGGATTTTACAGATCACGCCAGTACAAAGCACCGACAGAAGTCAACAGTTGCCATTATATACGTTTTTATCGTAAAAAACTGTTAAAAACTAGGCAGGCCCTCCTACTTAGAATATAATACTAACATTCAACCAAATGTACGAACGCAGAACAATTAATACAAGACTAATACAGCATACTGCGTCTCTTTGTACACGTTTAACCCAGTATAAAACGGAAGACACATGAGTGACATTAACAGGAGATAAACTTACAGAAAGGTGTACGGAGCACTATAAACGTCTCTTAGAACTACTCCTTATTGTAGTCTGTAACTGCCTGTTCTCAGGGCCGTTCCTGACCAATTTGGTACCCTAGGCAACATATTTGTTGGCGCCCCTCCCCCTATTTTCACCACATATATTTAAACAATCACACTGAAAAAGCAAATTATCTCTTTGTAATTTATTATACAAAAAAGAAAACAATGAACAAGTGCAGAAATTAAAAGAAAAATGCTCTAATAACTTCAAAATAATATATGCTAGCAAAAAATAAATAGATAAACACATTAAATATGTTTTTTACATGAACGTGATCGCCATTTTAATGAATTAATGACACATCTAATAACAAATGTTTGCATTTAAATCCGTGGCACTTTTAGTCCCCCATACCACAGAACTTTGAAATGATTAATTGCATATTTAATGGTTTATTTATTTAATTAACCTTGGCACTTTTAGGCAAGACAAATTTATTTGAAAAGCACAATTTAACGCAAGGTAAAAATGGTTCACATCACATGAAAATAAGCAAGACAATTTTAGTCCCCCATACACTTTGTCCAAATTTCTCTAAAATGGGAGGGGGAGTAAATTTAACATAAACTAATCCACAGCTGGCTGAATACTGAAAATATTTCTAAAACAGCCTGGCTAATGATACAGTACAATTTGCTTTAGCTGTAAGTCATATAAACTCTATGTAAATAACCGCTAGCTTGCAGTTGCGCCAAGTATATGTGCTTATGCTGTTGAAAAAATCATCAAAACAAACCTCTGTTTTTCTTCACATTTATGCTCTCTTCTTTCTTTTTCTTCTGACCCAGAGGGCTTTTGTCTTTTCATGAAGTTGACTTGTCACCGTAGCGTTGCTCAATGGCGGAGGCTAAAAATAGCTTCAGTTAGCTTTGAAATCTATGCTTGCCTCAACTTGTTCTTCTGTAATGGCACTAAACACCAGATGGAGCCAAACATAATGTCAAATGAACTTTGCTAACAGCTTTCTAGCAGAAAAAAACTCAAGTATCGCTAGCATAGCAAACTCTGGATATACTATTTTTTTCTTATTTCAAGAAATCTAAGTGAGTAAAATTTACTTGAAGCACTGGCAGATACATTCACTTATTTCTAGTAGATTTACATTGAAAGCAACTAGTTTTAAGGAGGTGTGTTTTGTAGTGTAGCGCTGCCTCTGAAACTTGTGGGGTTCGGAACCACTGATATAGGGTGAAAGTGAATAATAAGAAAGTTGGTTTATACTAGGGTTGTTCCGATCATGTTTTTTTGCTCCCGATCCGTTCCCGATCGTTTTAGTTTGAGTATCTGCCGATCCCGATATTTCCCGATCCGATTGCTTTTTTTTTTTCTTTTGCTCAATTTCAATTTCTATTCAATTCCAATCATTCCCGATAATTTTTTCCGATCATATACATTTTGGCAATGCATTAACAGGGTACCCGCGGGTTATTAAAGGTATTAAAAAAGCATTGAATTTAGTTTTCCATTATTAAAGGTATTAAAAGTATTAAATTAGCTGTCGTAAGTCTGGAATTTTTTCACCGTGGTTTTAATTTTCAAGAACATCTCAGTGCAACCTAAATTATATCCGTGACGAAGTTTTTTTTTGTTTTTGTTTTTAAATCCATAACGAAGACGACGCGTAGAATTTTTACAATGCACTGCACCTCGTGCGTGCGCGCCGTTAGCATCATTAGCATCAACATCACAACAGCAGGCAATCGCACAGTACTGTGTGCTAACTGCTCAGATGCCTTAGTTGTTATGTTCGACGAAAGCCTCAACAAGACAACCAAGTCCAAACAGTTGGACCAGCATGTGAGGTATTGGATCGGCGACCAAGTCGCATCCAGATACTTTGGGTCGCAGTTTATGAGTCATGCGAAGGCAGTGGACCTGCTTAACATTTCAAAGTAAGTTGCTAATTTCTCCAATTAAAATGTGTTAGATGCAATAATGTATTTCTGCACGGTTTGCCTTTCAAATGAATGTGAATTTCGCAGTTTTAACTCAAGAGTTAGCCATGTTCAATGGTGTATTGGCAGGTGCACTAGCCTTAGCATGGATAAACCGGAGTCGTAGATTCACCATCACTCTCAGATACACAACACGGTTGACACTGTCTATTGTTGGAACGAGTGCGGGGTAACGTTGATCTGAATAACATGGCATGGTGATAGGCAAATTATTATGTAGGTGATAGTAAAACACCTCCTTGTATATTTAAATGTTTTTCTTGATTAAATAAGAGTATGGATTTTCTCTATCTGATTAAAAGAAATGTCTTCAATAGCTAACCAAGGATTAACATGTGTTTTGTATACTTCTTGTAATGTGATTAGAAAAAAACAATTACCAAGGAAAATGGTCGTGTGTAGCTTTTTTATTATGTGGTAATTAATGGTAAACTACTGCCATTTAGTGGCTGTTTTTTAAACTTTCAAATGCCAATTGCAAGATTTTCCCAAGCACTTTACAGTTAAGGTGACCAACTTGACAATCACCAACCTACCACCTTGACTAGGTCCTCTTAAAAGGGAAATCTGTTGTATTGCAAATGTAATTTCTGAAGTTGCTTTACAATAATAGAGTAAAATCCATTTTACACTAAAAATTCTGAAAGACCTTATATTCAAATGTGTTTTAATTGTATCTTCAATAAATGTGCATTCTTTTGTCAAACACACTTAGTAATTGAGGTTAAATTTGATGTTCAGTGCTTTATTTTTTGAATATGATTCAATATTATCTAAATAATGGGTGCGAGAAAAGTATTAATTCTCAGTTGAAATGGCATTAAAAAGGTCTTAAAAGTCTTGAATTTAGATTGATCAATCCTGTGGGGACCCTGATTAAGGAAAAAATGAGTAAAACTCGGACGAATATATACATTCAACATTTTTCATTTCATTCGTTTATTTCAGGCCATTATTCCTTGTCAAGACAACAAATATATACAGCTCATATAATCAACATACAGTACATACAGTAAGTACTGTATTTGTTTATCATGACAATAAATCGTCAAGATGGCATTTACATTATTAACATTCTTTCTGTGAGAGGGATCCACGGATAGAAAGATTTGTAATTCTTAAAGGATAAATGTGACTTTGGATATTGTGACTAAATATTGCCATCTAGTGTATTTGTTGAGCTTTCAGTAAATGATACTGTAGCCATTTAACTGTTCTGCCCAAATGCATGATGGGAAGCGCAACCATGACTGTGCAGAGTGGCACCGATTGATATATCTTCTCTGCGTTGGGAAATAACATAGGGTGTTCACTCAAATTCACTCTACTCATTTTACGCTGCCTTTTAGCTCTATATATAGGTAAAATGGCGCCATTATAGATTGAACGCGACATTGCGTGAGTGGGTCGTGCAGCGCATGCGTTGATCGCTTTAAATACTTTAACGTGATTAATTTAAAAAAATTAATTACTGCCGTTAACGCGATAAATTTGATAACCCTACTTTAAGCCAAAACTAAAGACTCTGGCTGAGTGTAAGACATTTTGTCTGTAACGTTAATACAATTAGAAAACGATTTAATTAAAAAATATATATATTTAAAAAAAGGCATGTCCGATATTTATTTGCCGATTCCGATACTTTGAAAATGACGTGATCAGACCCGATCGATCAGGACGTGTTTAGTTTATACGATACATTAGCTGCCTGCCATTGACTGCAATCGATCTCCAATGTGTCTCCAAACTGTTTCTTCCAGACGACACTACAGGGATCAAATCTATCTACACGGTGTATCAGGGCCACGAGCTCATGTTCCACGTGTCCACCATGTTGCCCTACTCCAAGGAAAACAAACAACAGGTGAGCGCCCGCGCCCGTCGTGACTCCCAAAACCCCCTAAGTAATTTCCTTCTGTCGCCTTTCATCAGGTGGAGAGAAAGCGTCACATCGGAAATGACATCGTCACCATCGTATTCCAGGAAGGCGACGACGCTTCGTCGTCCTTCAAGCCCTCCATGATCCGCTCACACTTCACTCGTATCCTTCTGGAGAAACAACCGATTTCCACGTCTGCTTTTCCCAACTGCGTTTCCTTCACTGGCATTCGCAGATATTTTCGCGTTAGTTCGATATAACAGCCAGACCGACAGTTACAGGTGGGAAACTCGACTGATTGACAATGGGATAAAAATACTTTTTTCGCTTGTTTGTTTGCTGGTTTTTGTCACATTCTCGCTTTACAGGTTGAAGATTTTCTCCGAGGAGAGCGTCCCGCTGTTTGGACCGCCTCTCCCGTCGCCGCCCGTCTTTACCGATCACCACGAATTCAGGGACTTTTTATTAGTCAAATGTAAGAATGATTTTCAACAATTACGTTTGGAGGCAATTCCATCTTCAACCATTTGTGTGTTTTGTCAACATCAACACTAGGGATGGGAATTGATAAGATTTTTACGATTCCGATACCATTATCATTAATGGACCATTAGTCCAAATTAGAATCAATAAGGGAATCGATAAAGAATCGAATCGCTAAGCAATAGGGGTGTAACGGTACACAAAAATCTCGGTTCGGTACATACCTCGGTTTTGAGGTCACGGTTCGGTTCATTTTCGGTACAGTAAGAAAAAAAATGAAAAATATAAATGTGAAAGTTGTTTATTACACACTTTTGTGCATTCAACAATAGGAACATTAGCCTATAAAAAGCTAGAATTCTGCTCAAAAAGTAGCGGGTATTTAAAGATAATAATCCAACAACAATTTGCCTTTCAGACCCCGCGTATTGGTCAGCTGTCTTTCTGAAAGAAAGAAGAAAAAAGAAGTCCTGTGCTAAAGAGAAAATAAATCCCAATGACAAAGATTTTAACATGTATTTTACAAATGAAATGCCTAAGACCCTCCCAAATGATGTTGAATGTACAAAAATATATTTGTTTCACTGTAAAAAAGATGTATCATTTAATGAAGACATAAAGGTCTAATTTTGGCAAGACAAAAGTTTTGTCGTCTACAGAAAGTAGTGTGAAAATTGAACAATAAATGTAATTCAAATACAAAAATATGTTACATAACATAAGCAAATGAAGTTGTGGTGCTGTGAGATAGCCCAAATTTAATTTTTTGTATGACTTCCATGGGCTTCGGCAAGGATTCATACAATTTATTGATGAAGTCATCGGGAACATAGAAGAAAGCAGTCTTGCATGCCTCCCAGAGTTCATGAACATTCTTGGGTTTCGTCTTCCATGCTTCCTCTTTCTTCCTGTTCATGTCTGGTGACTGGGCTGACCCGACGATCATGATCTTCTTTGCCTTGAGGAACTTTGAGGTAGATATTGAAGTATATGATGGAGCACCATTTGCAGAATTTGTCCCTTTTTATGGTTAGGAATGTAAGATGACGCTAAGAATTGTTGATATTTTAGACTATTTATCTCTCAGGGTCCAGACAATTTAAAAAACGTGTGTCATTTGCCGAGGCCCACAGCCTGTCAAAAGGATGGACGCTGGAAAAGTGGCAAAATGTGGGTTTTTCAGATGAATCTTCCATTGAATTACACCACAGTCGCCACAAATATTGCAGGAGACCTACTGAAGCCCGCATGGATCTGAGATTTACTCAGAAAACAGTGACGTTTGGTGGTGGCAAAATCATGGTCTGGGGTTACATCCAGTATGGGGGTGTGCGAGAGATCTGTTGGGTAGAAGGCAACATAAATAGTCTGAAATATCAACAAATCTTAGCTGCCTCTTTCATTCCTAACCGTAAAAAGGGACAAATTCTGCAGCAGGATGGTGCTTCATCGCATACTTCAATCTCTACCTCAAAGTTCCTCAAGGCAAAGAAGATCAAGATCCTCCAGGACTGGCCAGCCCAGTCACCAGATATGAACATCATTGAGCATGTGTGGGGTAGGATGAAAAAGGAAGCCTGGAAGACGAAACCCAAGAATGTTGATGAACTCTGGGAGGCATGCAAGACTGCTTTCTTTGATGTTACTGATGACTTCATCAGTTAATTGTATGAATCTTTGCCGAAGCCCATGGAAGTCATACAAAATATTAAATTTGGATCTCGGAGCACCACTACTTAATTTGCTTATGTTATGTAATATGTTTTTGTATTTGAAGTACATTTTTTGTTCAATTTTCACACTACTTTCTGAAGGCGACAAAACGTTTGTCTTGCCAAAATTTGCCCTTTATGTCTTCATTCAATGATAAATCTTTTTTTCGGAGAAACAAAATATTTTTGTGCATTCAACATCATTTGGAAGGGTCTTAGCTTTCATATGAGCCATTTCTGAAACCAATTGAATAATTAAAAGTCAGGTTATTAGCAATTGTTTCTACAAAATGGATGAGCGACAACACTTTTGTCAGGGACTGTAGAGCCCAGGGTTTTTTTTTTTTTATTTGCTGGGCGACGCAACTTGTCAAATACAAAGAGGCGCTGTGAAGAACTACGTAGAATAAATAAATGAATAATAAATATCGGTTGAAAAGGATTATGCTACACAAGCTTTTTATTAGGCTTGTTGCTAACACTTGTGTATGTAAATCTAGTAGATAGTAGTAGCTTGTTCTTATTAGATATGCATGTGTGCCGGCGTCAGTGTTGTCACAGATTACTTGAAAAAGTAATTTAATTACTGATTACGTCTCAAAAAAGAAATCTAGTTACTTTACTGATTACTTCATTATCAAAGTAACTAAGTTACTTTAAAAGTAATCTATCAGTTACTTTTTACAAATTTTTCTCCCTTTGTCGCTTCAAAATAAGAATGACAACAGAAAAATGTCATCACATGTAATTGACTTTCCGATGATTGAATTTAAAGGGGAATATCAGAATTTCGCGCTAGCTTAGCCACTCCGGAGCCCTGAAACTAACAAATATCTGACAAACTGCTTGGAATTTTTTAAAATCAACTCCACCGACCAATTAAACCCCGCTAACTCTAAGATTAAGCCTAATGTCAAAACCTCTGAATTTCGGGTTCATGGTTAACAGCATATCAGTGCCAATGTAAAACAATGCAAACCGACAGCACAATAATCAACAACACACAAGTGGATTGTACAGTGCAATAAACACAAAGGTGGTGGCGGGCGCGGACGCGCGTGCAGCCGTGCACATTAACAACCCGGAAGTACTCCTCTCAACACTCACGCGGTCACATTACACTCAGTCGGACTTACAACACATCCCACAGAAGCTAAACGAACACATCACCTCACGGCATGAATGTGCAACACGCATATGATGTAAACAAAGCTTGCCAACTTGGTGCGATGACTGCCCGTCCTTGCTACGGCAAAGCTATGAAACAGCCGCATATGTAAGGGGGGTCCAACCTTTTGTTGATTCCCTCCAGAATGAAGGAAAAATACCTTTTTTCATGGATATCCATTATCCACAGATCCACATTCCCTCGCAACGTCTCAACACTAGGCGCGAATGTCCACCCGCCTCAGTCCCACAACACGTGACGTGAGACCAAAACAGGAAATGGCTAAGAGGTTGTCATGGAAACACGTACTGGGAACCTTTTAGCATTTTCTATTCAAAATGCTCTTCGTACATGACTACAATATTCTTCATTCTACATACGTTATGAGGCAATGAAAAAATAGTAACGCAGAGACACTAAGGAAACTAAGTTTAATCAGATTACTGGTGTAAAAAATGAACGCGTTAGATTACTCGTTACTGAAAAAAGTAATCAGATTACAGTAACGCTTTACTAACTAACGCGTTACTGACAACACTGGCCAGCGTGGCAGGGTTTTTATAAACATGGGGTTTTGACAGTTGCCGTCATATTTTCGGGATCAAAGCACCATATGTCGGAACAGCGTTCCGGCCCCAAAACTCATGCCGGAACGCCGTTCTGGCCCACTTCCAGCCCTGGCTGGTGGTCATCAGTGTAGCAGTAAAAGTGAAAGTTGTATTTACGGAAGATGGAACAGAGGGGGAAAATGTAAATGATGAAGAGGAGTTGCCCTAGGACAGAGCCCTGTGGCACGCCAACGGAGACAGGACAAATTTGGATTTGAATGGGCCGAATTTGACCAATTGTATGCGGCCAGACAGGTAGAAGGTGAACAAAAATAAAGTAATTTTCTCTTGAGGAAAACACACTTTTTGGGGGGTAAAAATCTGGGGAAATGACCAAATATTAATTGTCAATTTTGGACCAAATGTGGTGTGTTCTTGCAGTAATCAATGGAGAGAAAGCCACACTGGAGACGCCAACGTTTGCCCAGAAGCGTCAGCGGACCTTGGACATGTTAATCCGCTCGCTCTACCAGGACCTCATGCCCGACCTGCACAAGGTAGCGTCAAGTTTTGGATTTTTAATAGACCGTCTCGCACTTGCTCCTCCCCTTTGTCACCACTGCGACTTGAGAAGCTGCTGACTGTGTTCTCCGCTGCGGCCCACTGCGTACTGCACCACAGCACAAACACTGACTGACTGATTCCACTGCAGTGTTGCCTTTTGCTCTCTGCTCGTCACTAGCGTTTCCTTCCCTGCTGATTTTGTCTGTCGCTGTCAAGCCCAGATGGCAGAAGTACTCACACCCCTTGTGCCTGGGCAGTGGAAGTACAGATACTTGTTTGGAGGAAAAAATACATTAATAATTAGAAAAATATTACTTTCAATTCATTGAGTTATTCTAACGATTTTTAATCATTGTTTTTATCATTATTCTTATTATTGATTTATGTATTAAAAAAATAAATAAAATGAAATTAGTTGAACCAATTCCTCTTTATCGGGGATAAAAATAAATATTTTTTATTATTTATAATTATATTTAAAAATATTTCAATTTATTCAAGAAATTAATGAATGGCATTGCATAATTTTTTAAAATTAATACCTAAATACAAAAACATTCGTACATGAAGACTGTTACTGCTGTAACATTTTTAATTGTAAATTTTTGTTCTTTTTGTCAATTAAATAAAATTAAAAAATAACAATGATCATTAACCCTTTCTAGGGCAGGAGACTTTTTTTAGGATGTAAATAAACGACCTCTACATATCATTGTAATTAAAAAGAATGAATGAATAAATGATATTGACTATTGTATTTTTCCTATTATGACTACATTTTTTAAAAATTTATTTTGTAATAACTTATGAATTTGTGATTTCTAGCTTTTTTTTTTTTTTTTTGGGTTAGGGTTAGGGTTTAGGGTTAGATTGTCTCCATGAAAGTTTCAAACTCACCCATCATTTCAAAGTGGGAGAACTTGCAAAATCGCAGGGTGTTCAAATACTTATTTTCCTCACTGTAACTCATGGAGTGCCATTGACGGCGCTACTGTTGATGTCCAATCTGTTTTGACTGGGGGAGGCTGGCAGCTGTCAATGGCAGCGAATGAGTTCAGCGATATAAAGACGTGATACAAATTTCAAAAAGCATGTTTATTTGTACATTAGCAGATTTTCACAGCTAAAAAAGACACCGTTTTAACATTTAATTCAGTAATTAGTATGCATGCCACAAGAGGGAGCCAACATACGAGTACAAACTCAAGTCATGATTTAAAGGGAACCACGGAGAGAAAGACTTCTTAAAAGATAAATGTTAGTACTGTATGAGTAATAATAATTTCATTTTCAAACCCCTCTTAATGTTTTTTTATAAATTTTGAAAAATTTGTTTAACTAGTAGGTCACCATTGTTGTTGATGACGCAATGCAGTCTGGGCGGTGACATCATTGGGCAGCGCTCTGTCACTCGTTAGCTACATAAACATGTCGTCGGTTCTGCCCTTCCAATTTGAACCCGAGCGGAAAAGTGATGAGTAGAACAGGGCTGTCGATACTTCACAAAACGAGCAGCAAAGCAATTAAAAGGTCTCCAGCGGGATTCGAACCCATATTTTCCGTGCGACAGACGAGCTTGTAGACCACAGGGCGGGATGATTTTCCTTATTAAGCAATCAAAACCCACATGCGTTGTCTGCGCGTTAAAACCTGAAAGGAAAACGCAACTGAAAAGAAAGCGTGGCTGGCTTGACCACAGAATAAGAATACGCGGCTCACTTCACACAGCAAGCCGACAACAATAACATAGGGATAGCGTAAAAGGGTTTATTGAACACACCAAAAAAATCGCGAAAAGGGAGACACAAAAAGGGTCTATGACAGTAGGTCGGGATAAATTTTTTTTTTTAAAAAACAGGGAAAACCACAGTGAGAGGCAGAAAATCGGGAAAAAAAAAAGGCAATGACGTAACTACCAACGAACGGATATACAAACTGTCAAATGGCAGCAAGTCAATATCTTGGCAAGCCGCTTAGGATCGGTTTAAAGACGCAGCTGATGAGCTGGAATTGGATGCAGGTACCACATCTCTGTAACAAAGCAATCTGACCAGCAGCAGAATGTGACGAAATCATGCTAGCCATCATACTAGCTTCACTTGCGAGCTAGCACAGCTATTCTCCAAGTCCAATCCAACGTAAAACATGGCACCCGTCATAGGTCAAAACATGTACTAAATATTATAGATTTTTAAATCAATGGCAATAATATATGTATTTCTAATAACATATTTTTTTAAAGAGAACAATTGTGGCTTATTAGAGCCTACTTTTAAGTCTGAGGATCCCTTTAAGTAAATTCAATTATGTATTTATACAGCTATATACTTTACAACTCTGCATTTTCTTCTGAGGATCTTCTGCTTTCTGTTTCCTCCCTCTTCCACCTCCATCGTGTACGTGTGTTTGCGCCACATATTAGGTGCCCTTTTCCCCGCAGAACATGTTAAACCGCCGCTCCTTTAGCGACGTGCTGCCCGAGTCGCCAAAGTCGGCGCGCAAAAAGGAAGAGGCGCGCCAGGCCGAGTTCGTCAGGATAGGCCAGGTATGAACATACAATACGCTGGTGTTTTTGTCAGCGTGTGACACGTGTTTTTGGTTCTACTTTAGGCTCTGAAGCTGAAGACCATCGTGCGAGGCGACGCCCCCACCAGCCTGGTGACCACCGGCCTGTGCAGAAGGGAGCCGTGGGAGTCTCAGTCCTTCTGCATAAGCTTCCCTCACGAGATGGTGTGCGCCGACTCGTGGGGGCAGTCGCTGCTGGTGGCCACCGACGCGGCGGGGGTTCTGCTGCTGGACGGTGAGCCCGGTGCGCTTTCTACGCAACCTCCGAATCCCAAATATACTTATGCCATCCATTTATGGATGCTTTGTCTGAGCCGTTTTCAATTGGAAAGCAAAATAACTGATTAGTACAAGCATTATTCTGTTCATTTTTTTAAATAATTGTTCTTTGGCAACAAGATGGAGGCAAATCACTCCTTTTTCTTCTATAATGAAGCTCCTCTAATCACTTCAGCATAGTTCTTTGGCACCATTGTACAACAAAGTCGTGACACTTAATAAATCTCAAAATAATTCCATGGCATCAATATGTCACTAATGGCACCAACGCACTATTTTATTTTTCTCTCAGTGAAGTTCATCAATTCATTGCAACAGAGTTCCTTAAAACTTAAATTCAATCAAATATTGTCTAAGTACTATTTTTTGTTGTCCTAATGAAATTCCTCAACACACAACCATCACTATTTCTTGGCACCAAGATGCCGATCACGAAATAGTTGAAGCATCTCAACTTGCTTCAACATAGTTCAATGGCACCGTGGTACCACGATATGGTGGCAAAGCGCTGCCTTTTGTCTTTATGAAGCGCCTCAAATCGCTTCAACATAGTTCTTTGGCACCTTAGTACTAAATAAATGGTGGCAAAGCAGTACTTTTGATCTAAATGAAGCCCCTCAGCTTATTGTAATATGGCTTCTTGATACTAAAGGCTATGGCATGGCGCCAAAGCACAACTTC
Source organism: Corythoichthys intestinalis (assembly GCF_030265065.1). Classification (NCBI taxonomy): domain Eukaryota; kingdom Metazoa; phylum Chordata; class Actinopteri; order Syngnathiformes; family Syngnathidae; genus Corythoichthys; species Corythoichthys intestinalis. The sequence continues at coordinate 4,464,178 of NC_080411.1, forward strand.
TTGTCTCCATGAAACCTTAATTTGTCACTACATAGTTTCTTGGCACCAAGATGGCAGCCAAGCACTACTTACAGTTTTTCAGTCCTCAACATAAATTCATGCCATAATGCCATGAGATGGCGCCAAAGCACCAGTTATTTCTATAGGAAGCTCCTCATAAATTGACAGTACTATATGTTAGCTTTTCTTCCATTTGTCTCTCTGTTCAATTTGAAATTTACCAAGCCCCAAAAAATCGACAGAAATAAAGTAAATTTGAACAATCTGGTAAACATTAGCACTATATAGCATTTAAGTTGGCGGACTTTTGCTATGCAAGATAGCCAATGGTGGCATTGTTGCAATTGGCTAATTAGCATAGCAAAAGTCCGCTGGCTTGATTTCTTCATAATGCTAATTTTTACAACAATTGGCTAACTTGCATAGTTAAAGTCTGCGAGCTTAAATGCTAAATAATGCTAAAATTTACCAGATTTGTGTCAATGTTCGTACAGGGGCTCCGTAGAAAACAAATAGGCCCCCCAAAAAACACATGATGCACAGATTTTTCAAACGTCAATGAGGTCTATTTTCCTCCGTAGGCCCTGAACTGCCTTCATCCAGCACAGGTGAGCACTGCATTGATCCACCATTTGCATATGGTTTACTTTTTATTTTTTGGATTGTAGGCAGGGTTGATCCTTTTTTTTCTTCTTCTATGAATAACTACTGGCTGTTTTGTGTCGCAGAGGCTCAGAATCTTCCGCCGCCGGTTCAGGTGTTCGACAAGACGCTGCTGGTGAAGCAGATGCACATTCTCGAGCCTCAGGACCTGCTCGTCACCAGGGCGGACAAAGGTAAGTAAAGGACAGTGCCATTGACGACGATAGATGTCCGATTCATCTGGACCAGGAGGGATGCCAGCGATCATTCTCTCTTTGACAGGCAAGGACGCTCGGCTGTATGTGTTCCGACTGAGCACGCTCAGGATAGGCTTGGAGGAGAGGCAGCTGCCCCGTAGCAAGTGTGACTGCCGGGAGAATAAACTGGAGAAAACCAAAGGTGGGCCATGACACAGGTGACAGCTGCTAGTATTTTTTGTATTTCCCCCAGAAGTGGGTATAGTTGCCGAAAATTTTATTCGAGTAAGAATAGTGTTACTTCTAAATAATATTTCTCAAGTAAAAGTAAAAGTAGTCATCCAAAAATTTACTCAAGTACCTGTAAAAAAGTATTTGTTGATAAGAATAATCAAGTTATGAGCATAGACTTAAAAAATCTATTGACCTGACACTTCATCATTCTTTGCGTCACGCCTTATCAGAGGGGGCTGAGATGATTGAAGCATTCATTCGCAGGAATTTTCTTCTTTGTTTACACATAAAGGCGGCTAATTTTCATAACTGCTTAGTCTCATAGTTGGCAATATTTACGTGAAATAAATGCTACCTGTATGGTTTCTTTGCTTTTAACCAAGAATCGAGACTGTTTTACGTCCATATCTATGAATAATTCGGCGATTTAAGCATTTATTCACATAAATTTTCGCCACAAAAGCTCCTGTTACACCAGGTGGCAGCTAGCCTCATTCGCTTACATAGTAGCATGGTACTTCGTCAATATACGTAAAATAAACGCTAACTGTACGGTTTCTTTGCGTTTGACCAAAAATCAGGACTGTTTTACGTCCATATTTATAAAGAATTTGGGGATTTAAGAATTTATTCACAATAATTTTGAACAGAAAAAGCTCCTTTTACGCCAGGCGGCCGCTAGCCTCATTCACTAACATAGTAGCATGGTACTTCGTCAGTATATGTAAAATAAACGCTAACTGCACGGTTTCTTTGCTTTTAACCAAGAATCGAGATTGTTTAACGTCCATATCTATGAAAAATTCGGGGATTTAAGCATTTATTCACAAGAATTTTCAACAGAAAAAGCTCCTTTTACGCCAGGCGGCCGCTAGCCTCATTCGCTTACATAGTAGCATGGTACTTCGTCAATATACGTAAAATAAACGCTAACTGTACAGTTTCTTTGCTTTTAACCAAGAATCGAGATTGTTTAACGTCCATATCTATGAAAAAATCGGGGATTTAAGCATTTATTCACAAGAATTTTCAACAGAAAAAGCTCCTTTTACGCCAGGCGGCCGCTAGCCTCATTCACTAACGTAGTAGCATGGTACTTCGTCAGTATATGTAAAATAAACGCTAACTGCACGGTTTCTTTGCTTTTAACCAAGAATCGAGACTGTTTAACGTCCATATCTATGAAGAATTTGAGGATTTAAGCATTTATTCACAAGAATTTTCAACAGAAAAAGCTCCTTTCACGCCAGGCGGCCGCTAGCCTCATTCGCTTACATAGTAGCATGGTACTTCGTCAATATACGTAAAATAAACGCTAACTGTTCAGTTTCTTTGCTTTTAACCAAGAATCGAGATTGTTTAACGTCCATATCTATGAAAAATTCGGGGATTTAAGCATTTATTCACAAGAATTTTCAACAGAAAAAGCTCCTTTTACGCCAGGTGGCCGCTAGCCTCATTCGCTTACATAGTAGCATGGTACTTCGTCAATATACGTAAAATAAACACTAACTGTACGGTTTCTTTGCTTTTAACCAAGAATCGAGACTGTTTTACGTCCATATCTATGAATAATTCGGCGATTTAAGCATTTATTCACATAAATTTTCGCCACAAAAGCTCCTGTTACACCAGGTGGCAGCTAGCCTCATTCGCTTACATAGTAGCATGGTACTTCGTCAATATACGTAAAATAAACGCTAACTGTACGGTTTCTTTGCGTTTGACCAAGAATCGAGATTGTTTAACGTCCATATCTATGAAAAATTCGGGGATTTAAGCATTTATTCACAAGAATTTTCAACAGAAAAAGCTCCTTTTACGCCAGGCGGCCGCTAGCCTCATTCGCTTACATAGTAGCATGGTACTTCGTCAATATACGTAAAATAAACGCTAACTGTACAGTTTCTTTGCTTTTAACCAAGAATCGAGATTGTTTAACGTCCATATCTATGAAAAAATCGGGGATTTAAGCATTTATTCACAAGAATTTTCAACAGAAAAAGCTCCTTTTACGCCAGGCGGCCGCTAGCCTCATTCACTAACGTAGTAGCATGGTACTTCGTCAGTATATGTAAAATAAACGCTAACTGCACGGTTTCTTTGCTTTTAACCAAGAATCGAGACTGTTTAACGTCCATATCTATGAAGAATTCGAGGATTTAAGCATTTATTCACAAGAATTTTCAACAGAAAAAGCTCCTTTCACGCCAGGCGGCCGCTAGCCTCATTCGCTTACATAGTAGCATGGTACTTCGTCAATATACGTAAAATAAACGCTAACTGTTCAGTTTCTTTGCTTTTAACCAAGAATCGAGATTGTTTAACGTCCATATCTATGAAAAATTCGGGGATTTAAGCATTTATTCACAAGAATTTTCAACAGAAAAAGCTCCTTTTACGCCAGGCGGCCGCTAGCCTCATTCGCTTACATAGTAGCATGGTACTTCGTCAATATACGTAAAATAAACACTAACTGTACGGTTTCTTTGCTTTTAACCAAGAATCGAGACTGTTTTACGTCCATATCTATGAATAATTCGGCGATTTAAGCATTTATTCACATAAATTTTCGCCACAAAAGCTCCTGTTACACCAGGTGGCAGCTAGCCTCATTCGCTTACATAGTAGCATGGTACTTCGTCAATATACGTAAAATAAACGCTAACTGTACGGTTTCTTTGCGTTTGACCAAAAATCAGGACTGTTTTACGTCCATATTTATAAAGAATTCGGGGATTTAAGAATTTATTCACAATAATTTTGAACAGAAAAAGCTCCTTTTACGCCAGGCGGCCGCTAGCCTCATTCACTAACATAGTAGCATGGTACTTCGTCAGTATATGTAAAATAAACGCTAACTGCACGGTTTCTTTGCTTTTAACCAAGAATCGAGATTGTTTAACGTCCATATCTATGAAAAATTCGGGGATTTAAGCATTTATTCACAAGAATTTTCAACAGAAAAAGCTCCTTTTACGCCAGGCGGCCGCTAGCCTCATTCGCTTACATAGTAGCATGGTACTTCGTCAATATACGTAAAATAAACGCTAACTGTACAGTTTCTTTGCTTTTAACCAAGAATCGAGATTGTTTAACGTCCATATCTATGAAAAAATCGGGGATTTAAGCATTTATTCACCAGAATTTTCAACAGAAAAAGCTCCTTTTACGCCAGGCGGCCGCTAGCCTCATTCACTAACATAGTAGCATGGTACTTCGTCAGTATATGTAAAATAAACGCTAACTGCACGGTTTCTTTGCTTTTAACCAAGAATCGAGACTGTTTAACGTCCATATCTATGAAGAATTCGAGGATTTAAGCATTTATTCACAAGAATTTTCAACAGAAAAAGCTCCTTTCACGCCAGGCGGCCGCTAGCCTCATTCGCTTACATAGTAGCATGGTACTTCGTCAATATACGTAAAATAAACGCTAACTGTTCAGTTTCTTTGCTTTTAACCAAGAATCGAGATTGTTTAACGTCCATATCTATGAAAAATTCGGGGATTTAAGCATTTATTCACAAGAATTTTCAACAGAAAAAGCTCCTTTTACGCCAGGCGGCCGCTAGCCTCATTCGCTTACATAGTAGCATGGTACTTCGTCAATATACGTAAAATAAACGCTAACTGTACAGTTTCTTTGCTTTTAACCAAGAATCGAGATTGTTTAACGTCCATATCTATGAAAAAATCGGGGATTTAAGCATTTATTCACAAGAATTTTCAACAGAAAAAGCTCCTTTTACGCCAGGCGGCCGCTAGCCTCATTCACTAACGTAGTAGCATGGTACTTCGTCAGTATATGTAAAATAAACGCTAACTGCACGGTTTCTTTGCTTTTAACCAAGAATCGAGACTGTTTAACGTCCATATCTATGAAGAATTCGGGGATTTAAGCATTTATTCACAAGAATTTCCAACAGAAAAAGCTCCTTTCACGCCAGGCGGCCGCTAGCCTCATTCGCTTACATAGTAGCATGGTACTTCGTCAATATACGTAAAATAAACGCTAACTGTTCAGTTTCTTTGCTTTTAACCAAGAATCGAGATTGTTTAACGTCCATATCTATGAAAAATTCGGGGATTTAAGCATTTATTCACAAGAATTTTCAACAGAAAAAGCTCCTTTTACGCCAGGCGGCCGCTAGCCTCATTCGCTTACATAGTAGCATGGTACTTCGTCAATATACGTAAAATAAACACTAACTGTACGGTTTCTTTGCTTTTAACCAAGAATCGAGACTGTTTTACGTCCATATCTATGAATAATTCGGCGATTTAAGCATTTATTCACATAAATTTTCGCCACAAAAGCTCCTGTTACACCAGGTGGCAGCTAGCCTCATTCGCTTACATAGTAGCATGGTACTTCGTCAATATACGTAAAATAAACGCTAACTGTACGGTTTCTTTGCGTTTGACCAAAAATCAGGACTGTTTTACGTCCATATTTATAAAGAATTCGGGGATTTAAGAATTTATTCACAATAATTTTGAACAGAAAAAGCTCCTTTTACGCCAGGCGGCCGCTAGCCTCATTCACTAACATAGTAGCATGGTACTTCGTCAGTATATGTAAAATAAACGCTAACTGCACGGTTTCTTTGCTTTTAACCAAGAATCGAGATTGTTTAACGTCCATATCTATGAAAAATTCGGGGATTTAAGCATTTATTCACAAGAATTTTCAACAGAAAAAGCTCCTTTTACGCCAGGCGGCCGCTAGCCTCATTCGCTTACATAGTAGCATGGTACTTCGTCAATATACGTAAAATAAACGCTAACTGTACAGTTTCTTTGCTTTTAACCAAGAATCGAGATTGTTTAACGTCCATATCTATGAAAAAATCGGGGATTTAAGCATTTATTCACCAGAATTTTCAACAGAAAAAGCTCCTTTTACGCCAGGCGGCCGCTAGCCTCATTCACTAACATAGTAGCATGGTACTTCGTCAGTATATGTAAAATAAACGCTAACTGCACGGTTTCTTTGCTTTTAACCAAGAATCGAGACTGTTTAACGTCCATATCTATGAAGAATTCGAGGATTTAAGCATTTATTCACAAGAATTTTCAACAGAAAAAGCTCCTTTCACGCCAGGCGGCCGCTAGCCTCATTCGCTTACATAGTAGCATGGTACTTCGTCAATATACGTAAAATAAACGCTAACTGTTCAGTTTCTTTGCTTTTAACCAAGAATCGAGATTGTTTAACGTCCATATCTATGAAAAATTCGGGGATTTAAGCATTTATTCACAAGAATTTTCAACAGAAAAAGCTCCTTTTACGCCAGGCGGCCGCTAGCCTCATTCGCTTACATAGTAGCATGGTACTTCGTCAATATACGTAAAATAAACACTAACTGCACGGTTTCTTTGCTTTTAACCAAGAATCGAGACTGTTTAACGTCCATATCTATGAAAAAATCGGGGATTTAAGCATTTATTCACCAGAATTTTCAACAGAAAAAGCTCCTTTTACGCCAGGCGGCCGCTAGCCTCATTCACTAACATAGTAGCATGGTACTTCGTCAGTATATGTAAAATAAACGCTAACTGCACGGTTTCTTTGCTTTTAACCAAGAATCGAGACTGTTTAACGTCCATATCTATGAAGAATTCGAGGATTTAAGCATTTATTCACAAGAATTTTCAACAGAAAAAGCTCCTTTCACGCCAGGCGGCCGCTAGCCTCATTCGCTTACATAGTAGCATGGTACTTCGTCAATATACGTAAAATAAACGCTAACTGTTCAGTTTCTTTGCTTTTAACCAAGAATCGAGATTGTTTAACGTCCATATCTATGAAAAATTCGGGGATTTAAGCATTTATTCACAAGAATTTTCAACAGAAAAAGCTCCTTTTACGCCAGGCGGCCGCTAGCCTCATTCGCTTACATAGTAGCATGGTACTTCGTCAATATACGTAAAATAAACACTAACTGTACGGTTTCTTTGCTTTTGACCAAAAATCAAGACTGTTTTACGTCCATATCTATAAAGAATTCGGGGATTTAAGAATTTATTCACAATAATTTTGAACAGAAAAAGGTCCTTTTACGCCAGGCGGCCGCTAGCCTCATTCACTAACATAGTAGCATGGTACTTCGTCAGTATATGTAAAATAAACGCTAACTGCACGGTTTCTTTGCTTTTAACCAAGAATCGAGACTGTTTAACGTCCATATCTATGAAGAATTCGGGGATTTAAGCATTTATTCACAAGAATTTCCAACAGAAAAAGCTCCTTTTACGCCAGGCGGCCGCTAGCCTCATTTGCTTACATAGTAGCATGGTACTTCGTCAATATACGTAAAATAAACGCTAACTGTACGGTTTCTTTGCTTTTAACCAAGAATCGAGATTGTTTAACGTCCATATCTATGAAAAATTCGGGGATGTAAGCATTTATTCACAAGAATTTTCAACAGAAAAAGCTCCTTTTACGCCAGGCGGCCGCTAGCCTCATTCACTTACATAGTAGCATGGTACTTCGTCAATATACGTAAAATAAACGCTAACTGTTTAGTTTCTTTGCTTTTAACCAAGAATCGAGATTGTTTAACGTCCATATGTATGAAAAATTCGGGGATTTAAGCATTTATTCACAAGAATTTTCAACAGAAAAAGCTCCTTTTACGCCAAGCGGCAGGTGTATATTGGTAATAAAAGGGATATTCTATTCTATAATAAGTTGTGATTGTATATGAAATTTATTAATAATCTATTTACATGTTATTTATATTTGATTCTGCATATTTTCCTCAAGTATTAAGTTTCTGATCTTAAATTGAGTGATTTATTAGGTGTTGAAAACTTTTGAAACTTATGAAAAGTTTCTATTTTGGTCAGAAACATATATGACATGTTAAATGTTGCTATGGATCCTGAAAATAAAGGTGATTATCTCTGCATTTGATGATTTTTGTGCATGTAGTGTAAAATCTGAGGCCATTTTAGGTTGTGTTATACTTATATAGAAAACAGTCAGGATTTTATAAGGGAACGACTTTGAATTTTTTGATACCGCTGCTCATGGAGACTCATAAATGGATAAGGTAGGTACCTGTTTTGGTTTTTGGTCAGTAGCAGCTTTGGTTTTGTAAATATTTGAATTCAAAGTTTTTGAAAATAGGTCCCCTACGAATCGGCCCCGTTTCCCGTGTCATGTCAAAAGGTTATGAAGTCTATGTAATGAGTAACATTGCGAGTAACTTCTTACAATGATTGATTTTATTCGAGTTTTGGTCTTTTATTGTTTCTTAAAAATTTGGTTTCCCCTCCCCACCAGGTTGCCATTTGTACTCCATCAACACGCATCACAGCTCCGAGCTGAGGATCGTGGCCGCCATCCGGAACAAACTCCTCCTCATCACGCGGAAACGCTTCGAAGGCTTCTGTGCCGTCGGAGGGGCCGACTCGCCCGTGGAGGAGTTTCAGTACATACGGGTGCGTCACGCTTCAGTCGTTGACGGCGATAGACATCCAATCCAACCAATGAATGAAGCTGGTTATCTCCAGGAGATCTGTCTGTGCGACCCGCCCGCGGTGATGGCATTGGTGGATGGACCGACGGGAGAAAACGACAACATGATCTGCGTGGGCTACAAGCATCAGTTTGACCTGATCAACGAGAGCACAGGAGACGCCTACAGGCTGCACCACGTCGACGCCAACAGGGTGATGGGCTGCGACGATCCGAAAACTCACGCCACCGCCGCAGCGTATAAGTGGAGCCATCACTTGAGCTTTTCCACTCTTCACCCGTAGGTCAATTTTGTGACGGCTATCGACGTGTACGAGGACGGCGAGGCCGGTCTGTTGTTGTGCTACAATTGTGAGTACTCAGACGCTCTTACAATTTTAACAATCATTTTGTTGTTACACGCATGAAGAGGACCATTTTCGGGTAGACTTTAATTGTTGTTGCAAGCGGTCCATACTGTAGGAAGAAGTAGAAGTGCTGAATTTTTATCACGTAACAAAATCAACATTTGTCATTATAAATCTGTTATCACTTCACTATTTATTTCTTCATTCCAAGATTTATTTAGATCAGGGGGTTAGCCACACTAAGCCACATGGTTGCTAACCGTCATATGCTATTGTTTACCCACAACTGGATTCAATACCTTATTGCTATTCATCCTTCACACAGCCACTGGAAACAAAAAATGTTGTTTAATCCATCTGCAGGCAACCGGGAGATTGATTTTTGATTGATTGTTGATTTTACGACACTGCGCGGGTGTGTGCTGGTCGTCATGGGAAACACCATAAGGCAAAACACTACCGTGTTTGTCTACCGACATCGCTAAAATCGACCAAAACTGAAAAGTTATCAAGTGTTGCTTAACTATATGTACAGTATATATAATTACAGGTTAAAAATTAATCGTAATTAATTGCAATTAATCGCAATTCAAACCATCCATAAAATGTGCCATATTTTTTCTGTAAATTATATATATATTCTGTAAAATAAATTGTTGGAATGGAAAGATAAGACACAAGATGGATATATACATTAAACATACGGTACATAAGGACTGTATTTGTTGATTATAACAATAAATCAACAAGATGGCTTTAACATTATTAACATTCTGTTAAAGCGATCCATGGATAGAAAGACTTGTAGTTCTTAAAAGATAAATGTTAGTACAAGTTATAGAAATTTTACATTAAAACCCCTCTTAATGTTTTCGTTTTAATAAAATTTGTAAAATTTTCAATCAAAAAATAAACTACTAGCCCGCCATTGTTGATGTCAATAATTACTTACAAAATGCTCATGGGTGCTGAAGCCTATAAAATCAGTCGCACCCAAGCGCCAGCAGAGGGCGGCAAAACTCCATAAAACACAATTAACAAGTGGGCATTTCACTCTACTGTCATTTAACGCGCGGTAATTAATTTTTTTAATTAATCACGTTAAAATATTTGACGCAATTAACGCACTTGTCCCGCTCAGACAGTATTCTGCCTTTTGGTAAGTTTTACAGCAAGGTTTTTACTGCTGTCTAACAGCGAACTCTTGTGGTCGCTTTGCGACATGGTTTATTGCTTTCTTGCCAGTTCAATATGGCTGCACTACGTCTCGGGCTGACGCCTCCATTGTAATGTTGTGCTTATATGATCCTTGGACAAGATTTGTCCGTAAGTATGGTTGTTGTAAAGAATGTACATATTATGTTAGTAAGCGAAATGTTCTATTTTTTGTATGAGACGCTTTTTGTTTATGTTTAGTGAACCTGTATAGCGTGCTAAGCTTACGTTGTTGCTAATGCAATGCTTGTGTACTTTTTTTTGTAGTTTCACTACGGTCTAAAGAGGACAGTGGTTTGAGGCCATCTTATTAATAAATCAGATGAAAAAGGAAGAAGTCTGATTATTAAGGCGTCGTTCACTAGCTGTCTAGCTTTGGAAAAAGTAGACGCTTCGGAGTGAGGACAGCATAGACAGATTTAAATGACAGTAGAGTGAAATGCCCACTACAGTCCTTATGTACCGTATGTTGAATGTATATATCCATCTTGTGTCTTATCTTTCCATTCCAACAATTTATTTTACAGAATATATATATAATTTGCAGAAAAATATGGCATATTTTATAGATGGTTTGAATTGCGATTAATTGCGATTAATTACGATTAATTAATTTTTAAGCTGTAATTAACTCGATTGAAAATTTTAATCATTTGACAGCCCTAATTTTAACGTGATACCTTTTTTTTTTAAATTAATTACCGTCGTTAACGGGATAAATTTGATAACCCTACCTTAAACCTAAACGAAAGACTCTGGATGAGTGTAACATATTTTGTCTGTAACGTTAAATACAATTAGAAAACGATTTAATTAAAAAATATACAGTATATATATTAAAAAAAGGCATGTCCGATATTTTTTTGCCGATTCCGATACTTTGAAAATGACGTGATCGGACCCGATCGATCGGGACATCTCTGATAAAAACTCAATAAATGACGAACTTAATGCATTGACATCGACTGTAATAGCTACATAAAATTTACTACATAAAAAAGTTTAAATAATTGAAACAAATAACGATTCACGTTACGCTTTTTTCCCACATTTGTAATACTAATAAAGCATAAATGTCTGTTCATTTGTATATCACTTTTTTTGTAGATGTTTGTTCTTACAAGAAAGTTTGTCCGTTCAATGGCTCCACACCCATGATCCAGTCCAACACGTCCGACTTCCACTTCACCTGGAACCAGATGCCCAACGCAATCGGTACTTTGCCATATTTATTTTGCAAAATAAAATACCTCATTTGCACTGGTGTTTATTTTTTCTTGCAGTTTGCGCCTTCCCGTACATCCTGGCGTTCACCACGGACTCCATTGAGATTCGCCTGGTGGTCAACGGGAACTTGGTATACACAGCGGTGGTCCCGGAACTGCAGCTAGCTTCGTCACGAGTCAGTTTTGTATTTATTTTTTTGAAGATGATGGTATTTTGATGGTACAAAATGAGTATTTAGCCATTTATTGTAGCAGGATTTTCTGGTATGCGTCAGAATCCTTGATCCTCGGTACCCCGTATACCCGGAATGCCCCCCCACCCCCCCAAGGACTTCCCGAAGCACACGGTCGAACGCCTTCTCCAGATCCACAAAACACATGTAAACTGGTTGGGCAAACTCCCATGCACCCCCGAGGACCTTGCCGAGGGCGTAGAGCAGGGTTCACTAAATCCGGACCTCGGTGCCACTTTTCCTGTCGTGTTTTCCACGTCTCTCTCCCCTAACACACCTCAATCTTAACTTTGTTACAGGTTTTGTCATGATATCAGCTATCATGTCATCCGTTGGACAATACGTCAATGTTACTCTTCCCTGATTCACAGTAGATCTAATGAAATGATATTTTATGTCTCCGTGCTTGCATCTCTGTCTGTTAACAGGATTTTTGGCAAGAGCGATTGTCCCTTGGTTGTCATCGTGTACAGTTGTTGGAGTGTACTGATAAATGATGAAATATTAAGACCATTTAATGAATAATTGTGGTGCAAATCTTACATACAGTGTGGCAAATAAGTAGTCAACCACCACTTGTGCAAGTTCTCCCACCTGAAAATATTAGAGGCCTGTAATTGTCAACATGGGACAGAATGCGAAAAAAAAAACAGAAAATCACATTGTTTGATTTTTAAAGAATTTATTTGCAAATCATGGTGGAAAATAAGTATTTGGTCAATACCAAAAGTTCATCTCAATACTTTGTTATGTACCCTTTGTTGGCAATAACAGAGGCCAAACGTTTTCTGTAACTCTTCACAAGCTTTTCACACACTGTTGCTGGTATTTTGGCCCATTCCTTCATGCAGATCTGCTCTAGAGCAGGGATGTTTTGGGGCTGTCGTTGGGCAACACGGACTTTCAACTCCCTCGACAGATTTTCTATGGGGTTGAGATCTGGAGACTGGCTATGCCACTCCAGGACCTTGAAATGCTTCTTACTGAAGGAAAAAGGTACCGTCATCACACACACCATATAATTGTTTGCATTAGTCTAACACATTCATCTAACTATTGTTTAAGCAGACTCCACTACATGCCCTTTGACACAGTAAAGTGAATCACCTTATCCGTGCTAATGAGGGGGAGATGAGTAAAATGGTACAGTTTCTCGTAGGCACCGTCTAACTGTTTGCATTACTCTAACACACGTAATCTAATTAATCAGGAAATAGTATTATTTTCATATTTACGGTAGGACTGCACTACTAATATAAAATAAATAGCACACCATAGTTTAATGAGAAGAAATAGAAACACAATGCCGTCTTATGACAGAAGCTCAACGCGTGCGTCACGAACAAGATTGACGCACCAACTCTTGCAATATGCTCTCCCAGCAAACTCCAGGGACAAAGCGCTTTGTCCTAAAACAAGTACAAGCCAGCCTGGACAACAAAGTTGATAGCGGGCGTCCTATCCGCGCACGAACCTAAGCTGCCCAAAACCGGCCACAGAGGGGAAGACCCAAAAGCAACACCCAGACACACCTTCGGACACACCTTCAGGACGGCCCGCTTCATCAAGGACTTTAAAAGGACTGGACACTGAGATAACAGATTTTTGCTGCTCGGAAACATGTAGCCTTGTTTTGGATCCAGAATTGTCCCTCCGTCGTCTGTTTTTTGCCTTGTTTTTGACCATTGTCAACGAATAAATTGCTAACCTGTTTTCGGTGAGTGTTCTTCAAACTTTTGAAACATGGAGTCAGTACAAAGGGTTAAAATTAAGAACAGAACGCGCGAAATTCTGCCTTCCCGATCGGCGCGCCCGGAGGCAGCATCGGCAGAGCGGCACTTTGTTCGGCCGTCGCTGTTCCCGTGCGCCTTGGCCGGGGGGGAGCGAATTTCAACATTACGAAGTCACTCCTTTGTTGCCCTGGCTGTGTGTTTGGGATCATTGTCATGCTAAAAGACCCAGCCACGTCTCATCTTCAATGCCCTTGCTGATGGAAGGAGATTTTCACTCAAAATCTCTCAATACATGGCCCCATTCATTCTTTCCTTTACACAGATCAGTCGTCCTGGTCCCTTTGCAGAAAAACATCCCGAAAGCATGATGTTTTCATCCCCATGCTTCACAGTGGGTATGGTGTTCTTCGGATGCAATTCAGTATTCTTTCTCCTCCAAACACGAGAACCTGTGTTTCGACCAAAAAGTTCTATTTTGGTTTCATCTGACCATATAACATTCTCCCAGTCCTCTTCTGGATCATCCAAATGCTCTTTAGCGAACCGCAGACGGGCCTGGACGTGTGCTTTCTTCAGCAGGGGGACACGTCTGGCAGTGAAAGATTTGAGTCCCTGTTGTGTTACTGATTGTAGCCTTTGTTACAGCTCGCTGTAGGTCATTCACTAGGTCCCCCCCATGTGGTTCTGGGATTTTTGCCCACCGTTCTTGTTATCATTTTGACGCCACGGGGTGAGATCTTGCATGGAGCCCCAGATCGAGGGAGATTATCAGTGGTCTTGCATGTCTTCCATTTTCTAATAATTGCTCCCACAGTTGATTTCTTTACACCAAGCGTTTTACCTATTGCAGATTCAGTCTTCCCAGCCTGGTGCAGGTCTACAATTTGGTCTCTGGTGTCCTTCGACTGCTCTTTGGTCTTGGCCATAGTGGAGTTTGACTGACTGATGTTGTGGACAGGTGTCTTTTATACCGATAATGAGTTAAAACAGGTGCTATTAATACAGGTAATGAGTGGAGCCTCATTAGACCTCGTTAGAAGAAGTTAGACCTCTTTGAAAGCCAGAAATCTTGCTTGTTTGTAGGTGACCAAATACTTATTTTCCACTTTCATTGGAAATAAATTCTTTAAAAATCAAACAATGTGATTTTCTGTCTTTTTTTTTTTCCACATTCTGTCTCTCATGGTTGAGGTTTACCCATGTTGACAATTACAGGCCTCTCTAATCTTTTCAAGTACGGAAAACTTGCACAATTGGTGGTTGACTAAATATTTATTTGCCCCACTGACATGATCAGAACCGTCACATGCCTTATTAAGCTCAACCTAATCAAGTGGAGACTTTTCCTTTTGTCCTAACAGTCCCATCCTTTGCAGTCGGACATCTACTTCGTGTCGTCGGCTCCGGTCAGCTCGGCCTCCAACTGCAGTTCCAGGGAGACGAGCTCGCAGACTTCCCCGCAGTCGCCCGGCAGTCACGAGATGCCCGTTTTCCCTTCGCCGCTTGGGGACGGTAATTGCGTCTTTATCATCTTGATCAGTATTTGCCGTCCTGTGTCAACCTCCCTAAATGTGTATTGCGTTGTGTGTGTTGGTCCCCGGTTCAGATTCTATACGGATCCCCTACGGTACCAAGCTCTCGCTGTACTTGGCAAAGGACGCCGAAGGTATCATTACGACGTTAACAACGGAATGTGAAGTCCATGTCATTCCTTTGTCACCAGTCCTCGTGAAAGATAGTGTTTCAGGGTCACTGACGCATAGTAACGTCAGTGGCAGCCATTGACTTTCAAGCCCAAAATTTGAAACTCTGATGAGCCAAGTAACCCGCAACTCTGCCACCTATTGGCGACAACGGCATTACAATTTCAAATCAGCCCCATGATTGAAGAAAATGTGTTTTACTGCATCAAGAGATTTTTCTAGCAACATTTCCACTTTTGTCTTGCAAGATCATTTTTTCCTCATGCTCAAAAAGAGACTGTAGCTGTAACTGCTGTATAAAATTTTCACGATTTTCACCTGATGTTGAGGATCTGCCGATACTGAGCACCGATCCGATACATCGCCAATCATTTACTCATTTTTTACAAAAACATACATTTCTTTTTGTTTTAGGGCTGTCAAACGATAAAAAAATGTAATCGAGTTAATTACAGCTTAAAAATTAATTAATCGTAATTAATCGCAATTCAAACCATCTATAAAATATGCCATATTTTTCTGTAAATTATTGTTGGAATGCAAACATGTACCCACACACACACACACGCACACACATACATTAAGTTATACTGCTCTCTTTTGCCAATGAAACATTTAAGATTTTATGATGGCAGTAATGACTAGAGGTGTGCAAAATTTCCGATTCTTAGATTATTCGCGATTCGGCCGTGGAAGATTCGAGAACGATTCGCAAGCATCCAAATTCCGATTATTGAAATATGCCAAGTAAAGCGGAAGTACAACACACTCAGCGCGTCGCGCGGTCTACGGGGCGCAACGAGGAAGAACGCAGCGAGAGTAGCTAAACATCATGCTTCTCATTACCCGGCCCCTCGGGTAATGCCAATGCTCAACTCACGGCTCTAGCTCAACTCATCCCACGAGATAAAAAAAACACAACAACATACCTGACTGCTGCCGAAAAGCTGCTACAAAGTACGTCATCCACATAATGTAATGGTAGATATCATTTATATAGGACTAGATGCACCATTGATTCGGTAGCGTGAGCAGCACATCTACAAAAAGCTAGATGCGGCCGTTAGTAAACGGCCGCCATCTTAAAGCAGTACACTTCCCTGCAAGGCTGTTGTAGCGAACCTTCCAAGCAAACCTAATTAACTTTTTATCTAAAATACTCCTAAATTGGTAAAATGTTGACTTGAATCTATCTTTAAAATAGTTTTAAAACTTTCAAATGTCGAAAGTAGACAAAAGGGAAATTATGGAATAACGGGAGCAATTTTAACAACTTTAACAGTTGATTCACAACATTAAATTAATTGAATGTAGTTTAAAGCTGCTGTTACAGAATGGGGACTGGAGTTTTTTATTTACTGTTATTTTTGTGTATTTGTTTACTGCTATATGTTAACTTGATACTGAAATAGTAGTTTGGTTTAGCCCGAGAGGATTTTTGAACAATTTTGGAACTAATGTACAAAACATTTAATTAAAAAAAAAAAAAAAAGGAGGGGGGGGTGCATCAATAATCGTTTTATAATCGAATCGGAGCCTCTGAATCATAATCGTAATCGAATCGTTAGGTGCCCAAAGATTCCCAGCTCTAGTAATGACACAAAATAAAGCAAGCACACACAGAAATATAGTTGTGGCCATTAAACGGTCATGTTATAAGCTACACTGTTGGAGTTTACTGATATGTTGAATACTGCATCATCTTGGGCTGTCAAACAATTAAAATTTTTAATCGAGTAAATTACAGCTTAAAAATTAATTCATCGTAATGAATCGCAATTCAAACCATCTATAAAATATGCCATATTTTTCTGTAAATTATTGTTGGAATGGGAGGATAAGACACAAGACGGATATGTACATTCAACATACAGTACATACAGTGGGGAGAACAAGTATTTGATACACTGCCGATTTTGCTGGTTTTCCCACTTGCAAAGCATGTAGAGGTCTGTAATTTGTATCATAAGTTCTCTTCAACTGTGAGGGACGGAATCTAATACAAAAAAAAAAACAGAAAATCACGTTGTATGATTTTTAAATAATAAATTTGCATTTAATTGCATGAAATAAGTATTTGATACATCACAAAAATCGAACTTAATATTTGGTACAGAAACCTTTGTTTGCTATTACAGATACCAAACGTTTCCTGTAGTCCTTGACAAGGTTTGCACACACTTCAGCGGGGATTTTGGCCCACTCCTCCATGCAGATCTTCTCCAGAGCCTTCAGGTTTCGGGGCTGCTGCCGGGCAACACGGACTTTCAGCTCCCTCCTTAGATTTTTTTATCGGGTTCAGATCTGGTGACTGGCTAGGCCACTCCAGGACTTTAAGATGCTTCTTACGGAGCCACTCTTTAGTTGCCTTGGCTTTGGGTCGTTGTCATTCTGGAAGACCCAGCCACGACCCATCTTCAGGGCTCTCACTGAAGGAAGGAGGTTGTCAGCCAAGATCTGGCGATACATAGCCCCATCCCTCCTCCCCTCAATACGGTGCAGTCGTCCTGTACCCTTGACAGAGAAGCAGTCCCAAAAAATGATGTTTCCTCCTCCATGTTTCACGGTTGGGATGGTGTTCTTGGGGTTGTACTCATCCTTCTTTTTCCTCCAAACACGACGAGCCGAGTTTAGACGAAAAAGTTCCATTTTGGTCTCATCCGACCACATGACCTTCTCTCATTGCTCCTCTGGATCATCTAGACGGTCAGTGGCAAACTTCAGACGTGTCTGGACATGCGCTGGCTTCAGCAGCGGGACCTTGCGTGCGCTGTAG
Source organism: Corythoichthys intestinalis (assembly GCF_030265065.1). Lineage (NCBI taxonomy): Eukaryota > Metazoa > Chordata > Actinopteri > Syngnathiformes > Syngnathidae > Corythoichthys > Corythoichthys intestinalis. The sequence continues at coordinate 4,481,976 of NC_080411.1, forward strand.
GATTTTAATCCATGACGGCGTAATGTGTTTCCGATGGTTTTCTTCGAGACTGTGGTTCCAGCTCTCTTCAGGTCATTGACCAGGTCCTGCCGTGTAGTTCTGGGCTGATCCCTCACCTTCCTCATGATCAGTGATGCCCCACGAGGTGAGATCTTGCATGGAACCTCAGAACGAGGCAGATTGACCGTCAACTTGAACTTCTTCCATTTTCTAATAATCGCTCCAACAGTTGTTACCTTCTCACCAAGCTGCTTGCTTATTTCCCTGTAGCCCATCCCAGCCTTGTGCACGTCTATTGTTTTATCCCTGATGTCCTTACACAGCTCTTTGGTCTTGGCCATTGTGGAGAGGTTGGAGTTTGTTTGTTTGAGCATGTGAACAGGTGTCTTTTATACAGGTAACAAGTTCAAACAGGTGCAGTTACTTCCGGTAATGAGTGGAGAACAGGAGGGGTTCTTAAAAAAGAACTAAGAGCTGAAATATTTACTAGTTGGTAATGTATCAAATACTTATTTCATGCAGTTAAATACAAATTTATTATTTAAAAATTAGACAATGTGATTTTCTGGAGTTTTGTATTAGATTCCGTCCCTCACAGTTGAAGAGAACTTATGACACAAATTACAGACCTCTACATGGCTTGCAAATGGGAAAACCAGCAAAATCGGCAGTGTATCAAATACTTGTTCTCCCCACTGTAAGTACTGTATTTGTTTATTATAACAATAAATCAACAAGAGGGCTTTAACATGATTAACATTCTCTTAAAGCGATCCATGGATAGAAAGACTTGTAGTTCTTAAAAGATAAATGTGAGTTATAGAAATTTTATATTAAAACCTCTCTTAATTATTTCGTTTTATTAAAATTGTAAAATTTTCAATCAAAAAATAAGCTTGCAGCTCGCCATCGTTGATGTCAATAATTACACCATGCTCATTCCCCAAACCCATAAAATCCTTTGGGCCCAATCGCCAGCAGAGGGCGCCAAACACCAAAAAACAAGTAACAAGCGGACATTACACTGCTGGCATTTTAATCTGCTTGAGCGGGGCATGTGCGTTAATTGCGTCAAATATTTTAACGTGATTAATTTAAAAAATTAATTACCGCCTGTTAACGCGATAATTTTGACAGCCCTAGTTTGTTCTCCTCATATGACTTTTTTTTTCCTATAACGAGGCATTTTCATGTTACATTACCTTTTTTTCTGTTTTCACGACACCACTTGTAAAATGTAGACCTCAACATTTTCTTTGTAGCCATTAGCCCAACCTAAGCTAGGCAAAGCAGCGTCGCCCGTCTTCGCCATGTTCGAAATGGCCAATCGAATTCTTTTCCTGAAAATATTGGCTCATGTCACACAGGCGAACCGGCGTGCAAGCATATCTTCAAGATTCCTCTGTGCAACCTGGTGGGTCGCAGCATCGAGAGACCCCTCAAGTCGCCGCTGGTCAACAAAGTGACGACGGCGCACAGCGTCGCCCAAGTCGCCGCCACCCCGTTGGTCGCAGCCACGCATTCGCTGTCACTATCGCGCATGGAAATCAAGGAGATAGCCAGCCGCACCCGCAAGGAGCTTCTCGGTAAATGCTTTCGACAATAGACTTCATAATGACATTGACGGGGCGCGGGGCCGATTAATAAGGGGCCTATCTCCGTCAAAGCTGACCGAGTGGAAAAACAAAGAGCTTTTTATGCTGAAAATTCTTGTGAATAAATGCTTAAATTCCTGAATTCTTTATAAATATGGACGTAAAACAGTCTCGATTCTTTGTTAAAAGAGCAAGAACCGGAAGGTAAGCATTTATTTTACCGAAATATGTTGAATATGCTGCTAGTCTTTAAGCCACTTTAGCGCTGCCTTATCAACACAAAGAGCTTTTTACGTTGAAAATTCTTGTGAATAAATACTTAAATCCCTGAATTCTTTATAGATACAGTGCCTTGCAAAAGTATTCGGCCCCCTTGAACCTTGCAACCTTTTGCCACATTTCAGGCTTCAAACATAAAGATATACAATTTTAATTTTTTGTCAAGAATCAACAACAAGTGGGACACAATCGTGAAGTGGAACAAAATGTATTGGTTAATTTAAACTTTTTTAACAAATAAAAAACTGAAAAGTGGGGCGTGCAATATTATTCGGCCCCCTTGCGTTAATACTTTGTAGCGCCACCTTTTGGTCCAATTACAGCTGCAAGTCGCTTGGGGTATGTTTCTATCAGTTTTGCACATTGAGAGACTGACATTCTTGCCCATTCTTCCTTGCAAAACAGCTCGAGCTCAGTGAGGTTGGATGGAGAGTGTTTGTGAACAGCAGTCTTCAGCTCTTTCCACAGATTCTCCATTGGATTCAGGTCTGGACTTTGACTTGGCCATTCTAACACCTGGATACGTTTATTTTTGAACCATTCCATTGTAGATTTGGCTTTATGTTTTGGATCATTGTCCTGTTGGAAGATAAATCTCCGTCCCAGTCTCAGGTCTTGTGCAGATACCAACAGGTTTTCTTCCAGAATGTTCCTGTATTTGGCTGCATCCATCTTCCCGTCAATTTTAACCATCTTCCCTGTCCCTGCTGAAGAAAAGCAGGCCCAAACCATGATGCTGCCACCACCATGTTTGACAGTGGGGATGGTGTGTTCAGGGTGATGAGCTCTGTTGCTTTTACGCCAAACATATCGTTTTGCATTGTGGCCAAAAAGTTCAATTTTGGTTTCATCTGACCAGAGCACCTTCTTCCACACGTTTGGTGTGTCTCCCAGGTGGCTTGTGGCAAACTTTGAACGAGACTTTTTATGGATATCTTTGAGAAATGGCTTTCTTCTTGCCACTCTTCCATAAAGGCCAGATTTGTGCAGTGTACGACTGATTGTTGTCCTATGGACAGACTCTCCCACCTCAGCTGTAGATCTCTGCAGTTCATCCAGAGTGATCATGGGCCTCTTGGCTGCATCTCTGATCAGTTTTCTCCTTGTTTGAGAAGAAAGTTTGGAAGGACGGCCGGGTCTTGGTAGATTTGCAGTGGTCTGATGCTCCTTCCATTTCAATATGATGGCTTGCACAGTGCTCCTTGAGATGTTTAAAGCTTGGGAAATCTTTTTGTATCCAAATCCGGCTTTAAACTTCTCCACAACAGTATCTCGGACCTGCCTGGTGTGTTCCTTGGTTTTCATAATGCTCTCTGCACTTTAAACAGAACCCTGAGACTATCACAGAGCAGGTGCATTTATACGGAGACTTGATTACACACAGGTGGATTCTATTTATCATCATCGGTCATTTAGGACAACATTGGATCATTCAGAGATCCTCACTGAACTTCTGGAGTGAGTTTGCTGCACTGAAAGTCAAGGGGGCGAATAATATTGCACGCCCCACTTTTCAGTTTTTTATTTGTTAAAAAAGTTTAAATTATCCAATAAATGTTGTTCCACTTCACGATTGTGTCCCACTTGTTGTTGATTCTTGACAAAAAAATTAAATTTCATATCTTTATGTTTGAAGCCTGAAATGTGTCGAAAGGTTGCAAGATTCAAGGGGGCCGAATACTTTTGCAAGGCACTGTATGAACATAAAACAGTCTAGATTCTGGGTGGATCAGTTGATACAAATTCCTTTTTAATCCAGAGAAGAAGGGTCATCTGACCCTAATCAGCATATCTTTTGTGAGCATTGAGGTCCTCATTAGTCATTCCAATTCACACTCGCAAAATCACAGGGTTGGATTGCTCAAATTAGCATCTTGAGTGTTTGCAGGGCAGGGGTGTCTTGGCTTTTGTCGGACAGTGGACTGCTCAGGCAGGCAATCGGGTGGACAACCTTTTTACATCTTCCAAAAGCTGCAGTTTGCCCACAGTAAAATGGACGTGTAATACAAAACAAAACATTTTTTGTCTTTTTTTTTTTTCCTCACATATTTTATTATTTAAAAAAAAAAAAAAAAAAAAAAAAAGGACGAACTGAAAATTCAAAACATGATGACCACAAGGAGGTCATATATTACAACCTAATTAAGTTAAAAAAAATAATAATAATAATTACTAAACAATCTTATACACATTCACACACATATTCACACAGCTTGCAAAGACAAAAATGAAAAAACTTCAGCATATAGAAGACATAATTACATTCTGAGATCTCAGAGTGTTAATACAATGTACATGTATATGTCCCATAGTTTTTCAAATTCTTTTTGTTTTACTTGAGCGATGTAGGTCAGTCTTTCCATTCCTATGTTTTCCGAAAGTTCCTTAATCCATTGTCTTAGCGAGGGAGGTTCCATGTTCTTCCAGTTTAAGGCAACCACTCTTCGTGCATGCAGTAACCCAAAGTCTAACAATTTTCTCATTTAAAAAAAAACAAAAAAATTGTGAAAATGGATTGCGAATTGAAATTGACGAAAGAAAAATCTTTTTGGAAGGGCTGACAGAGGAACCCGCCAGCAAACCGGAGAACAGCACGTTGAAAGCGAGGAAAACGAGCAAGAAGGACATGTTGGCGGAGCCCAGGGAGAAAGCGCTTACGTCCACCAACAGCGACAGGTAAGCAACTATAAATTTTGGAAGAACAAAAAACTTACACATTTTCAATTCAGTCACATAATAATGACAGTTGCTTCATTTTTGAATTGACCTGCCACATATGTTAAATGTATCAATCTCTAATTATCTGCACGTGTAGTCAAAGGTTTTGAGACACTTCACCATTCAGTTGGATGGGAAGATGTCAAAACAAGTGTTTACTCCACAGTTTCAGGTTGTTGTTTTTCCAGAGCACTTCCTGAAACACACGCATGCAAACATGCACCCCCCATCCCCCACCCCACACACACAGACATTAAGCTATACTGCTCTCTTTTGCCAATTAAACGTTTAAGATTTTGTGATGGCAGTAATGACACAGAATAAAGCAAGCACATACAGAAAAATAGCTGTGGCCATTAAACTGTCATATTATATCTACACTGTTGAATTATACTTACAGTGGAGCAAATAAGTATTTAGTCAACCACCAATTGTGCAAGTTTTCCTACTTGAAAAGATTACAGATGCCTGTAATTGTCAACATGGGTATACCTCAACCATGAGAGACGGAATGTGGAAAAAAAAAAACTGAAAATCACATTTTGATTTTTAAAGAATTTATTTCCAAATTAGAGTGGAAAATAAGTATTTGGTCACCTACAAACAAGCAAAATTTTCCGGCTGTCAAAGAGGTCTAACTTCTTCTAATGAGGCTCCACTCGTTACCTGTATTAATGGCACCAGTTTTAACTCATTATCGGTAAAAAAGACACCTGTCCACAAACTCAGTCAGTCACACTCCAAACTCCACTATGGCCAAGACCCAAGAGCTGTCAAAGGACACCAGAGACAAAACTGTAGACCTGCACCAGGCTGGGAAGACTGAATCTTTAATAGGTAAAACGCTTGGTGTAAAGAAATCAACTGTGGGAGCAAGTATTAGAAAATGGAAGACATACAAGACCACTGATAATCTCCCTCGATCTGGGGCGCCATGCAAGATCTTACCCCGTGGCATCAAAATGATAACAAGAACGGTGAGCAAAAATCCCAGAACCACACGGAGGGACTTAGTGAATGACCTACAGAGAGCTGGGACCACAATAACCAAGGCCACTATCAGTAACACAATGCGCCGCCAGGAACTCAAATCCTGCTCTACCAGACATGTCCCCCTGCTGAAGACAGTACACGTCCAGGCCCGTCTCCGGTTCGCTAGAGAGCATTTGGATGATCCAGAAGAGGACTGGGAGAATGTGTTATGGTCAGATGAATCCAAAATAGAACTTTTTGGTAGCTTCGTAAGAAGCATTTCAAGGTCTTGGAGTGGCCTAGCCAGTCTCCAGATCTCAACCCCATAGAAAATCTGCGGAGGGAGTTGAAAGTCCATGTTGCCCAACGACAGCCCCAAAACATCACTGCTCTAGAGGAGATCTGCATGGGGGAATGGGCCAAAATACCGGCAACAGTGTGTGAAAAGCTTGTGAAGAGTTACAGAAAACGTTTGGCCTCCATTATTGCAAACAAAGGGTACATAACAAAGTATTGAGGTGAACTTTTGGTATTGACCAAATACTTATTTTCCACCATGATTAGCAAATAATTTTTTAAAAATCAAACAATGTGATTTTCTGGGTTTTTTTCCACATTCTGTCCCTCATGGTTGAGGTTTACCCATGTTGACGATTACAGGCCTCTCTAATATTTTCAAGTGGGAGAACTTACGCAATTAGTGGTTGACTAAGTAGTTATATGCCCCCACTGTAGCAATTTTGATTGGGAATGCCAGTTCTCTTTGCATTGAGCACTTTTCATTTTTTTTTGAGAGATAGGAATATTATTTTTGTTGTGCTTTCACAAAATGATACTGTAGCGACTTATCTGTTCTTAACTGCCCAAATGCATGATGGGAAGTTGGGCAACCATGACTGTCAGTGGTGGCTGCAAATGGTATATATTCTCTGCGTTGTGTTCAATAGAGGGTGTTAAGAAAAAGATCATCTCCTATCATTCTTCCCCACATCGCTCGCCACAATAGTTACAATTGTTGTGGAAGAGATGCCAAAGCTTATACCAACAAATAGTGCGGCTCCAATGAATGCCTGTATCCACTCCACTCGCTTGTCTCTGCCTCTCAGCTAGGGATGGGCGATACCAGTGATTTTGGATTCGATCCGATACCAAGTAATACCAAGGCCAAATATTGCGATCCCGATCCGATATCGATACCGGAAGTTCATATTTTATATATATTATCCGATACCAAGTAATACCAAGGCCAAATATTGCGATCCCGATCCGATATCGATACCGGAAGTTCATATTTTATATATATTATATATACCCTGCAGAGTTCTCAGCCATTCTGATGATATCTAATGTACAACTAGAGCAAGCACTTAAAAACTATTAAAAGTCTCTTTGTGTCAAATATGCATTGCAATAAAAAAACGGCTGCTTTTAATAACTAGCAAAGCAGTTTCCCTGCAAACTCACAAACCAATGCATTATCAACAAAATCTGATTAGTCAGTCTCACTCTTTAACCATGACCCTTAAATTCATATGCACAGAACATTTCTCTGCTACACGTTGTATTTGATCAAATTTTAATCTACCCAAGTTAAATATTTTTGATCTAATTGAAGAACGAATTAATAGTAGCATGTGACTGCCCTCTAATGGATGATCATTAAAAACAAATCCAACAAAAAAGTCACTTGCCGTTTTTTGAATTTCATTCTACTAACACAATTTTCAAACAGATTTTGAAATAATTGAAACAGACCTTTAACAAAATAAAAAATAAATAGCAACAAAACATAAGAAATCAAGCATTTAATTGTTTGAAACAAAACAAAATGGAAAAATATATTTCACAGAAAAATAAATAAAATATTAAACAAAATAAATACTAAACATAAATTAACAAGAAATAATAAGAAATGAATAAGAAATAATACATCTCTAAATATTTAACAAACCATTCACATAACACTTTTATTAAAGTCCCTATACCTGATTTTTGTGTGTGTGTGGAATAAGATAAAATATGTATTTTGTATTTTTGAGTTTGGACAGGAAAATAATAATTCCCAATTTGTGTGAGCCTGAGGGAAAAGTAGTACAAAAAGTGTGCAGAAAAATATACCCAAAAAAATTGACTAAGAGAATATAATATATTAATTCCAAATATCGATACTTTTGCTTGGGGATCGATACCTAAAACTCAACGCGCTGGATCGAAATATCGATATTTTGGTATCGATCCGCCCATCCCTACTCTCAGCTCTCAATATACATAAAACGGTGCCATTGTAGTCTGTTCGCGGCAATGCGTGAGTGGGTCGTTCCGCGCATGCGTTAAATGCATGAAATATCTTAACGTGATTAATTGAAAAATTAATTACCGTCCGTTAACGCTATTTTAATATCTTCATTCAATATGTGTAATAAATTGCGAGTTTTCTTGCTTATAGACCAGTCGACTGGTCGTAAATTAAATCTGAGACTAGTCAGCAGGGAAATTACCGTAATTGTCGGACTATAAGCCGCTACTTTTTTCCTTCATTTTGAATCCTGCGGCTTATAGTCCAGTGCGGCTTATTTGTTGATTTATTTCGGTTAAAATGGAACACTTTATTTGACAGCGGTGTCATAAGACTGTCATAAGACCATCATAATTATGACATGACACTGTCATGGGCATTACTGAATGCTTATGTCATTAAGTGTCATCTGGCAAATGATGTCACTAACTCCATTTATGTCCAGCTTGAAATTTTACATCCAAAAGTGAGATAATTTGCTAGATAGCACTAAATGACATCTGTTATAAGCATTCATAAATGCTCATGACAGTGTCATATCATAATTATCATTATCTAAAGACAGTCTTATGGCGCCACTTTCAAATATAGTGTTACCAAATACCATAACAAGCAATAATGAAACAACTGGAACAGTAACTGAAGAAATAATTAGCACAGAACATGAATTTTGACAGTTATTTGCATCTGTCACGCGCTGCAATGCATGCTAGGAGGCATGTTGGACAACAACAGTGTTGACCGCAGGCGGTAGCAAAGGTTGACTGTCTCGCCCAAGGGAGCAGTGATGACCAAATGAAGCTTCTTGAAGCAATGAAGCTTTGCAACCAAGTGGTTCAAAGTTTCATTGGGGTTCATTTGGTCGTATGAAAGTTGTTTGATTTTGCTGTCAAATGAAGAATTACCGGTTAATATCTTTTGGTCTTAATATCCGATAATACAGTGAGGACAGCTGCGGCTTATCGTCCGGTGTGGCTTATCTATGAACAAATGCCGTTTTCATGCCAATTTTTGTGGGTGGCGGCTTATAGTCAGGTGCGCCTTATAGTGCGAAAATTAGGGTAGTCGAAATTCCCATCCCTAATTATCATATTGTACAGCACTACACTGAGTCCACATTTGTTTTTCTCTTCAGGTTGGACTCGGAGGCCGGCGACGCCGACTCAGACATAGCGGCTACGTTAGAGGCTGAGCCAGAGACCTCGTTGCTCCGGGCTGACAGTCCGCCGCCGCCGCCGCCGTCTCTCAGCGGCGCCTTTGCTCTCACCGCGTCCTTTGAGGAAGACATCCTTGATCTCAAGTGAAGACAATCCCTCTGTGCACTTCTCCCAAACCACTTGTCTACCACCACCTTAAATTTCTCGAAAAAACTCGACCATAACGACAGATAAAACTGTCGAATATTTTGAAACGAATCGGGGGAATTTGATTGATTCATCCGGGGACTCATTTTTGCGATTAATCGAATAATTTAATAATAAACCGTCCAATATTTTTTGAGTCGGCGAGAAATTTGTTAGATGAATATTTTTGCGATGGATTGAAGAATTTGCAAAGGATCAAGGAATTTGACGGCTCGATCTGTTGAATAATTTTTGCCATCATAAAACAATATTCACGTTTTTTTTAAAAATATTTTGGCAATTGATAAATAAAACAGATTAATCTGTGGAGTCGTTCTTGCAAATCATCGAGGAATTGGTCGGATTAATCTGTTGAATAATTGCACAATTATTCAATTACCAGTATACACCATCAGCAATTTAAAGCAACACTTTGTAACTTTTCAGTTTTGGTCAATTTCAGCAGCGCCGGTGGACAAAAGCGGTAGTGTTTTGCCTTGAGGAAGATTGTGTTTCCCATGAGGACCAGCACTGCTTTTCCCATTAAGACCAGGGCACACCCGCACAGTGTCGTAAAATCATCAAATCAAAAATCAATCTCCCGGTCACCTGCAGATGGATTAAACAGCATTTCTGTTTCCAGCGGCTGTGTGAAGCATGAATTGTAAAAAGGATTGAAAGAATCTAGCTGTGGCTAAACAATAGCATATGACGGTTAGCAATCATGTGGCAAAGTTAATTAGTGCCCGTAAAAGCGATACAGACTGCCTCAAGATATAAAAGAGGTCATTCAACTAGTTGTCAGTCGACATATTATGACAAATGTTATGAAAACATTTTATAAAGGTTGAAAAGTTACCTAGTGTTGCTTTAAACGATTAATATAATAGATTAATTAATTGACTAATTTGGCGTTAAAGCGAGGAAATCTATAGTTTAATCCGGCAAATATTTTTTGCAACGAATCTGCGAATTCGTTAGATTCATCAGTGAAATATTTTGCCATTACAGTGATCCCTCGCTACTTCGTGCTTCAAACATTTTCATCTTTTTTTTTGTCCAATTAAAAAAAAAAATGCAGGATTTTATAAACATGACCCATCCAATCATGTACAGCCTCTCACTCTCCCTCTTGCTGCTTTTCTTTCTCACCAGGCAGAGAGGCAGCTTGTTAAGGTTAAGGATGAGTGACAAGGGAGCTGCTTTGAACTTGCCAGAGAAGCTCGAGAGGACAGTGGTACCTCTACATACAAAGTTAATTCGTTCCAGGACCATGTTTGTAAGTCGAAATGGTCGTATGTCAAGCAGGATTTTTCCATAGGAATACATTATAATTCCATTAATTCATTCCACAGCCCGAAAACCTACACTAAATCCTAATTAAATAATGCTGGTACCATTACAAATAGCAATAGCATTGGGTTTTAATGTGGCAGATGGGTTTTGCGTGGTGTACCTGAACCAAGGGCGTAGGTTTGCATAGAAACGGTAGGGACATAACACTACCAACTTTTTAGGATGCTGAAATTGTCCCCACCAACTTTTAAGCAACCTTATTTGCATTATATAAAGACTTCAGTTATATAGGTACAGTTGTGGTCAAAAGTTTACATACACTTGTGAAGAACATAATGTCATGGCTCTCTTGAGTTTCCAGTTATTTCTACAAATCTGATTTTTCTCTGATAGAGTGATTGGAACAGACACTTCTTTGTCACAAAAAACATTCATGAAGTTTGGTTCTTTTATGACTTTATTATGGGTGAACAGAAAAAAGTGATCAAATCTGCTGGGTCAAAAATATACATACAGCAGCGCTAATATTTGGTAACATGTCCCTTGGCCATTTTCACTTCAATTAGGCGCTTTTGGTAGCCATCCACAAGCTTCTGGCAAGCTTCTGGTTAAATCTTTGACCACTCCTCTTGACAGAATTGGTGCAATCCAGTTAAATTTGATGGCTTTTTGACATGGACTTGTTTCTTCAGCATTGTCCAAAAGTTCTCAATGGGGTTTAAGTCAGAACTTTGGGAAGGCCATTCGAAAACCTTAATTCTAGCCTGATTTAGCCATTCCATTACCACTTTTGACGTGTGTTTGGGGTCATTGTCCTGTTGGAACACCCAACTGTGCCCAAAACCCAATCTTCGGGCTGATGACGTTAGGTTATCTTGAAGAATTTGAAGGTAATCCTCCTTCTTCATTATCCCATTTACTCTCTGTAAAGCACCAGTTCCATTGGTAGTAAAACAGCCCCACAGCATAATACTACCACCACCGTGCTTCACGGTAGGCATGGTGTACTTGGGGTTAAAGGCCCCACCTTTTCTCCTCCAAACATATTGTTGGGCATTGTGGCCAAACAGCTCGATTTTTGTTTCGTCTGACCACAGAACTTTCCCCCAGAAGGTCTTATCTTTGTCCATGTGATCAGCAGCAAACTTCAGTCGAGCCTTAAGCTGCCGCTTTTGGAGCAAGGGCTTCCTTCTTGCACGGCAGCCTCTCAGTCCATGGAGATGCAAAACACGCTTGACTGTGGACACTGACACCTGTGTTCCAGCAGCTTCTAATTCTTGGTAGATCTGCTTCTTGGTGATTCTCGGTTGAATCTTCACCCTCCTGACCAATTTGCTCTCAGCAACAGGTGATAGCTTGCGTTTTCTTCCTGATCGTGGCAGTGACAAAACAGTGCCATGCACTTTATACTTACAAACAATTGTTTGCACTGTTGCTCTTGGGACCTGCAGCTGCTTTGAAATGGCTCCAAGTGACTTTCCTGACTTGTTCAAGTCAATGATTCACTTTTTCAGATCCATGTATGTATATTTTTGACCCAGCAGATTTGATCACTTTTTCTGTTAACCCATAATAAAGTCATAAAAGAACCAAACTTCATGAATGTTTTTTGTGACAAAGAAGTATCTGTTCCAATCACTCTATCGGAGAAAAAACAGAGTTGTAGAAATAACTGGAAACTCAAGAGAGCCATGACATTATGTTCTTCACAAGTGTATGTAAACTTTTGACCACAACTGTAATTTAGATTATCTTGTCATATGTTGTAAGGATAGAACTGACCCGACCATTATTAAGTGAAATACAGTACTTTCATTATGTTCAGACTTATATTGACAGCTTTTCAATTGCTGAATGTGCCATTCCATTTTTTTTTTCCGCTCAAATGCACGTTTGATTGGCTGATGACTTGACCCCCCCCCCCCCCCCACACACACACACACACATTCACAGCTCAACAGAAATACAACACACGAGGGAAATCGAGTTTTTTTTTCACCAGCAGCAGCCACTGTAAGTAATGTAAAAAGTAGGGCTGTCAAACAATTAAAATTTTTAATCGAGTTAATTACAGCTTAAAAATTAATTAATCGTAATTAATCGCAATTTAAACCATCTATAAAATATGCCATATTTTTCTGTAAATTATATATATATTCTGTAAAATAAATTGTTGGAATGGAAAGATAAGACACAAGATGGATACATACATTCAACATACGGTACATAAGGACTGTAGTGGGCATTTCACTCTACTGTCATTTAAATCTGTCTATGCTGTCCTCACTCCGAAGCGTCTACTTTTTCCAAAGCTAGACTGCTAGTGAACGACGCCTTAATAATCAGACTTCTCCCTTTTTTATCTGATTTATTAATAAAATAGCCTCAAACCATTGTCCTCTTTAGACCGTCGTAAAACTACAACAACAAAAAGTACACAAGCATTGCATTAGCAACAACGTTAGCTTAGCAAGCTATACAGGTTCACTAAACAAAAACAAAACAAAAAGCGTCTCATACAAAAAATAGAACATTTCGCTTACTAACATAATATGTACATTCTTTACAACAACCATACTTAAGGACAAATCTTGTCCAAGGATCATATAAGCACAACATTACAACATAGGCGTCAGCCTGAGACGTCGTGCAGCCATATTGAACTGGCAAGAAAAAAAATAAACCATGTCGCAAAGCGACCACAGGAGTTCGCTGTTAGACAGCACAAAAAGCCTGCTGTAAAACTTAGCAAAAGGCAGAATACTGTCTGAGCGGGACATGTGCGTTAATTGCGTTAAATATTTTAACGTGATTAATTTAAAAAATTAATTACCGCTCGTTAACGTGATAATTTTGACAGCCCTAGTAAAAAGACATCAATGTTGTGGAGGTGGGGAACACACCACTAATTTTGCTACTGAAAGTCCGACCTGCATCAGAGTTAGCATAACACTAATCAGTGTGAATTTCTCAAACTCGAGAAGGAAGCTGCGTTGAGAGAAATTTCCTCCTGTATGTTTTCTACTGTTAACATTAATTAGACAGAATGAAATGTCGTGAACTAAGGATCACCCCCTTATAGATAGGTAATCGATGATTGACACGTAAAAGACGTATTTAAGGGTGTCAAACGATTAAAATTTTTAATCGAGTTAATTACAGCTTAAAAATTAATTACTGGTAATTAATCGCAATTAATCGAAATTCCAACCATCTATAAAATATGCCATATTTTTCTGTTAATTATTGTTGGAATGGAAAGATAAGACACAAGATGGATATATACATTCAATATACGGTACATAAGTATTGTTTTTTTTTATTATAACAGTAAATCAACAAGATGGCATTACCATTATTAACATTCTGTTAAAGCGATCCATGGATAGAAAGACTTGTACTTCTTAAAAGATAAATTTTAGTTATAGACATATTAAAACCCCTCTTCATGTTTTCGTTTTATCAAAATTTGTGAAATTTTCAATCAAAAAATAAACTAGTAGCCCGCCATTGTTGATGTCAATAATTACTTACACAATGCTCATGGGTGCTGAAACCTATAAAATCAGTCGCACCCAAGCGCCAGCAGAGGGCGGCAAAACTCCGAAAAACACAACAAGTACAGCCTTCTTTCACTGTGCTGTCATTTTAATCTGTTTGAGCAGGGCATTTGTGCGTTAATTGCGTCAAAGATTTTAACGGGATTAATTTAAAAAATTAATTACCCCTCGTTAACGCAATAATTTTGACAGCCCTAGTATAAATACGTCTTCGGGACACTGAAACTATTAAAAATAGTTAGCTGCATGAGTTAACGGCAAAAAACGAGGGATCACTGTAATCCATGAATTCGATGGATTCAATATTTTTGCGAAATTCTCTTCGATTTTTTTCTTTCTGTATTTGTTTTTGTTTGGCGTTCCTTCCGTCTCCATCCTTTCAAGTTGGTTGCCGTGTCAGATGGACGTATTCGTGTGTGCGTGTCAGTGATCGAAAACCCAAAGACGGCCATTTTCCAGTGAAAGTTTAAAACCGAATGTAAAAAAATGTGTTTTAACTTCAGTGTCGTAACCATCAGATGTGATATTATTTTCCGGAAAAATGTCGTACGAGATGCTTGTAGGAGTCTGTTTATACACAAAGTGGCGCTGTGTCTGGGATGCGTATTTTTAGATGTTCTATTTAAAAAAACAAGTATTTTATTCTTAGTAGAAAAAAAGGTACGACGTTCCCTATACTCCCCCTTTTATTCAGTGTACACAGGTTAAAAACAGGGCTGGAGGTCTCTCACAAGTGCCATTTCCCAGCAGCTTGCGCGGAACTGCGGTAGCAGCCATGATTGTAGTCCTTTTCCACATGTAGGTCTCTTCAAACTCACCAGAGTCCAAATACGCATGAGAGGTTCTTGTAAGAGTGTTCCATTTAAAGGTGCTATGAAATGGTGAGCATGTCAAAAAATGAAAATGACTGCACTAATGGTCATTTTATGAGGAAAATGAATTTAGCTTTCAAATCTGTTTTTTTATCATTTGGTAGTACTTCCATCTAAAACCAGTGTTGTTTTTGGCAGCCCCTTTAATTTTCAAGTCACATCCAGTCACTGCGCTAATGCTAACACGAATGCTATGCTAACGCTACAAGTTAGTTTAGTGTTTGACGATCAGTCAGCAAAGACCTTTAAAAGGCTAAACCAACATTTCATAGCCAAGATAAGAAAACAAAACTTACCTAGCAGCACCTGGCGCACGTGTTTCACAAAAGGAGGAGGTTTGGCGGGAGGCGCAGCACTTCACATGAGTAACACAACTAAACATTGCTAACATACGTGCTAACTACACATATGATAAGAAAATATCACACATTGTGAACTTATAACGAATTTATGAACTTATGACTATGGCGAATTTTCATCTCGTCAGACGACAACTGGAAACCATCTCGTTATGTAGGGCCGGCCCAAGCCATTTGGGGGCCCTAAGCAAAATAATGCAAAGGGGCCCATATTTTTGGCCCACCATTTCGTCACAGTGTACTGTGAAACCCATACATACATCCATATTTTGTATATTAATCAGATTTTGTTGCACTGCATACTTCAAACTTCTCACCCCAAATGATTGTCAGCACTTACAGTAGATAGCGCCAAACCTTTTTCTAAAAGAGGAAAGAAAGAAGTTAAGAACTTTTATTTTTTTAAGCTTGTAATCAAATATCAAAACTCACAAAAGTCAAATAAAGCAAACTGTAGTAAACAAAATAGAATATAAATTAAACAATTGCCAGATTGGGGGCCTCCTAGTTGTCAGGGGCCCTAAGCAGCTGCATAGTCTGCGTATAGGCTGTCGTTATGTTTTAGTCTCCCAAGCAGTGTTGTTTTTGCCAGCCCTTCTAATTTTAAATTGTCTTAGTCTTTTGGACGATAATACTTATTGTTGTTAGTCATAATTCAGTCATTTCAAAATGTGTTTGTTGTTGTCTAATTTTTGTTGATGAAAACTCTAGACTAATTTCGTCTAGTTTTAGTTGACGACATCTATCTAAATTGGGCTCAATGGAATGTTAATGCCATTGGAAATGAATGGGAAATTTGGACATCCATGGCCGTCAATGGCATTGACTTCCATATGCATCAATGGAATCGGGGACATTTTGGGGACACGTCCTATTGACATCTGTTCATTTCCTGTTGATTTTGGGACATTTGTTTTTTTGGGAAATTTGGACGTCCATGGCTGTCAATCGCATCGACTTACATATGCATCAATGGAATCCAAGTACATTGGCATCAATAGAATTGACATACATGGCCGTCAATGGCATCTGTCTAAATTGGCGACAATGTAATAATGCCATTGGGAATGAATGGGAAATTTGGATGTCCGTGGCTGTCAATGGCATTGACTTCCATATGCATCAATGGAATCGAGGACATTTTGGGGACACGTCCTATTGATATCTGTTCATTTCCTGTTGATTTTGGGACATTTGGTTTTTGGGGAAATTTGGACATCCATGGCCGTCAATGGCATTGACTTCCATATGCATCAATGGAATCGTGGACATTTTGGGGACACGTCCTATTGAAATCCGTTCAATTACTGTTGATTTTGGGACACTTGTTTTTTGGGAAATTTGGACATCCATGGCTGTCAATGGCATTGACTTACATATGCATCAATGAATTCGGGGACATTTTGGGGACACTTCCTATTGATATCTGTTCGTTTCCTGTTGATTTTGGGACATTTGTTTCTTTGGGAAATTTGGACGTCCATGGCTGTCAATGGCATCGACTTACATGTGCGTCAATGGAATCCAAGTACATTGGCATTAATAGGATTGACATACATGGCCGTCAATGGCATCTGTCTAAATTGGCGACAATGTAATGTAAATGCCATTGGGAATGAATGGGAAATTTGGACATCCATGGCCGTCAATGGCATTGACTTCCATATGCATAAATGAATTCGGGGACATTTTGGGGACACGTCCTATTGATATCTGTTCGTTTCCTGTTGATTTTGGGACATTTGTTTTTTTGGGAAATTTGGACGTCCATGGCTGTCAATCGCATCGACTTACATATGCGTCAATGGAATCCAAGTACATTGGCATCAATAGAATTGACATACATGGCCGTCAATGGTATCTGTCTAAATTGGCGACAATGTAATGTAAATGCCATTGGGAATGAATGGGAAATTTGGACGTCCGTGGCTGTCAATGGCATTGACTTCCATATGCATCAATGGAATCGGGGACATGTCCTATTGATATCCGTTCATTTTCTGTTGGTTTTGGGACATTTGGTTTTTTGGGAAATTTGGACGTCCATGGCTGTCAATGGCATTGACTTACATGGCCGTCAATGGCATCTGTCTAAATTGGCGACAATGTAATGTAAATGCCTATGGAAATGAATGGGAAATTTGCATAAAAGGAATCGGGCCTTTTCCGGGACATGTCCTATTGATATCCGTTCATTTCCTGTTGATTTTGGGACATTTGTTTTTTTGGGAAATTTGGACGTCCATGGCCGTCAATGGCATAGACTTACATATACTTCAATGGAATCCAAGTACACTGGCATCAATAGAGCCGACATATATGGCCGTCAATGGCATCAATGCAATGTAAACTCCATTGGAAATTCCATTGGAAGTGAATGGAAAATTTCAACGTTGCATCCCATTAAAAATGAATGGGAAAGTTTTTGGCAAATTTCCGGTGAACTGTAAATTTTAAGTTTTATGCTCCTCACAGTTTTTTATGTCCAAATTATGTGATTTGTTCAAAAATTGTAGGTCTAGATACATTTTGAAAAAAAAATTTTTTTTTTAAATCTGTAAAAAATTGGTGTTTGCATGAATTTTAATATTTACATCCGTAGCGTTGCAATGCATGCTAAGAGGCATGTTGGATGACAACAATGTTGACAGCAGGTGGCAGTAGAGGTTGACTGTCTCCCCCAAAGGAGCAGTAATGGCCAAATGAAGCTTCTTGAAGCAATGAAGCTTTGCAGCCAATTGGTTCAAACCTTGATGGTTGTTCATTTGGTTTTATGACAGTCTTACGATGCCACTGTCAAATATATTGTTACCATTTAATATGTTTTGGTGTAAATATGACATAAAACAGTGAGGACAGCTGTGACTTGTCAACAGGGCTGACCCAGGCCATTTGGGGGCCCTAAGTAAAATAATGCAAAGGGCCCCATATTATTGGCCCACCATTTCGTCACAGTGTACTGTGAAACCCATACATGCAATCCAACCCATACGTCCATATTTTGTATATTAATCAGATTTTGTTGCACTGTATACTTCAAATTTCTCACCCCAAATGATTGTCAGTACTTACAGTAGATAGCGCCAAACCTTTTTCTAAAAGAGGAAAGAAAGAAGTTAAGGAAGAACTTTTTTTTTTTAAGCTTGTAATCAAGTCTCAAAACTCACAAAAGTCAAATAAAGCAAACTGTAGTCAACAAAATAGAACAAATTAAACAATTGGGGGGCCCCCTGGTGGTCAGGGCCCCTAAGCAGCTGCTTAGTCTGTGTATAGGGTGGGCCGGCCCTGCTTGTCAATGAACAAATCCCGTTTTCGTGTCAAATTTGGTGGGTGGCGGCTTATAGCCAGGTGTACCGCGTAGTCCGAAAATTACAGTACTTTCTGTTCCCACAATTCACAATGCCTGACATTTTAATATTGTGTGTGCAGTATGTCAACTTGCATTTGCGTTTGGGTCCCCAGGCTGCTCTCAATCTTGCTTGTTTGGAAAGACGGTAAAATTTGTTTTCTTATCTTGGCAAGAGAGAATATGCAGTGCTGTTTAAGCCTTTATAGGTCTGTGCTGAGTGATTATCAGATGCTAAATGTAACTCCAAGCGTTAGCATAGCATTCGCGTTAGCATTAGAATCAGAATAGAGAGCGTCCTCTTCAAACACTGGCATTTTAAAGCCTTTTCTGTCATTTTTTTGGATGGATTTGTATCTGAAATATCTTCAATTTAAAGTAGGGTTGTTCCGATCATGTTTTTTTGCTCCCGATCCGACTGTTTTAGTTTGAGTATCTGCCAATCCCGATATTTCCCGATCCGATTGCTTTTTTTTTTTGCTCCCGATTCAATTCCAATCATTCCCGATAATTTTTCCCAATCATATACATTTTGGCAATGCATTTAGAAAAAATGAATAAAACTCGGACGAATATATACATTCAACATACAGTATATAAGTACTGTATTTGTTTATTATGACAATAAATCCTCAAGATGGCATTTACATTATTAACATACTTTCTGAGGGATCCACGGATAGAAAGACTTGTAATTCTTAAAGGATAAATGTGACTTTGTATATTGTGACTAAATATTGCCATCTAGTGTATTTGTTGAGCTTCAGTAAATGATACTGTAGCCATTTAACTGTTCTGCCCAAATGCATGATGGGAAGTGCAACCATGACTGTGAGTAGTGGCACCAATTGATAGATCTTCTCTGCGTTGGGAAGTAACATAGGGCGTTAAGGAAAAGATCAACCACTACCATTCTTCCCCATGTTGCTTCCCACGATATTTCTAATTGTTGAGAGAGGGATTTTAAGCTTTAGCTAATTAAAAAGAGGCTCCAAAGACTGCCAAAATTCTCTCTACTCATTTAACGTTAGGTAAAATGGCGCCATTATAGATTGAACGCGACAATGCGTGAGTGGGTCGTGCAGCGCATGCGTTCATTGCATGAAATATTTTAACGTGATTAATTTTTTAAAAATTAATTACCGCCGTTTACGCGATAAATTTGATAGCCCTACTTTAAGCCAAAACTAAAGACTCTGGATGAATCTAAGATATTTTGTCTGTAACATTAAATACAATTAGAAAACGATTTAATAAAAAAAAGGCATCTCCGATATTTTTTTGCCGATTCCGATACTTTGAAAATGACGTAATCGGGACATGTTTAATTTAAAGTCACTTGCTGAGGCATTTCATAGCACCTTTAAATTGGCAGGACTGGCAGTGAATGATAATATCTATTAAATGACACAACTTATTGGACAATTTTATGGAGTTGTCACACTTAAAAATTCATATTGACGGCTATGTGGAGTGGGCGGTTGTCGGAAAATTTGAAATGTTTACAAACGTGCTCCACTTTCACATTCGTTATGAAACCTGTTTTTTTCTTTATTCTACCTCCTTTGACTGTTTTCCTTCTTTTGGTTTGTTGCCGAATCTCTGTTGTATCGGGAAAAAAAAGAAAATGAACACACACACGGGGAAAAAAACAAAACACCAAGTGTCTTAAAAATATTGTACCGCCATGGGTTTTAATGCCAAGTACTACTTGTAAATGTTTGTGTATCAAATGTGGCCTCAAATTATGAAGCAGAGCTGAATACTTATTATGAGACTATTATTATTATTATGACTATGATTATTGGAGCAGTTATTTGAAACGAGTGCTGTAGACCACCGCTGTGAAAGTAGGTGTTTCTGTTTATTGATATGTAATAAATATTTATGGAATTTGAGCGCGTGTGAATTTTTATTGTGTGTTCGGGGGAGCCCACGCTCAGTGAAATTTGAGTTTCCTGCTTTATGGCCACATGATGTTCCAATATAAACAGGGGCCTCCTGACTGGAAACTGCCTGGAAAATACGAATAATGTGCAAAAAAAATTGGACCAGTTGGGTGCTAAAAAAGGGTTATCATTTCATGTACAGAGGTATGAAAAAGTATCTGAACCTTTTGGAATTTCTCACATTTGTGCATAAAATCACCATCAAATGTGATGATATATGTCAAAATCACACAGATGAAAAAAACAGTGCCTGCTTTAACTAACTACTACCCGAACATTTATAGGTTTTCATATTTTAATGAAGATAGTATGCAAACAATGACAGAAGGGGGAAAATACAGTGCCTTGCTAAAGTATTCGGCCCCCTTGAACCTTGCAACCTTTCGCCACATTTCAGGCTTCAAACATAAAGATATAAAATTTTAATTTTTTGTCAAGAATCAACAACAAGTGGGACACAATCGTGAAGTGGAACAACATTCATTGGATAATTTAAACTTTTTTAACAAAAAACTGAAAAGTGGGGCGTGCAATATTATTTGGCCCCCTTGCGTTAATACTTTGTAGCGCCACCTTTTTCTCCAATTACAGCTGCAAGTCGCTTTGGGTATGTTTCTATCAGTTTTGCACATCGAGAGACTGACATTCTTGCCCATCCATCCTTGCAAAACAGCTCGAGCTCAGTGAGGTTGGATGGAGAGTGTTTGTGAACAGCAGTCTTCAGCTCTTTCCACAGATTCTCCATTGGATTCAGGTCTGGACTTTGACTTGGCCATTCTAACACCTGGATACGTTTATTTTTGAACCATTCCATTGTAGATTTGGCTTTATGTTTTGGATCATTGTCCTGTTGGAAGATAAATCTCCGTCCCAGTCTCAGGTCTTGTGCAGATACCAACAGGTTTTCTTCCAGACTGTTCCTGTATTTGGCTGCATCCATCTTCCCGTCAATTTTAACCATCTTCCCTGTCCCTGCTGAAGAAAAGCAGGCCCAAACCATGATGCTGCCACCACCATGTTTGACAGTGGGGATGGTGTGTTCAGGGTGATGAGCTGTGTTGCTTTTACGCCGAACATATCGTTTTGCATTGTGGCCAAAAAGTTCAATTTTGGTTTCATCTGACCAGAGCACCTTCTTCCACATGTTTGGTGTGTCTCCCAGGTGGCTTGTGGCAAACTTTAAACGAGACTTTTTATGGATATCTTTGAGAAATGGCTTTCTTCTTGCCACTCTTCCATAAAGGCCAGATTTGTGCAGTGTACGACTGATTGTTGTCCTATGGACAGACTCTCCCACCTCAGCTGTAGATCTCTGCAGTTCATCCAGAGTGATCATGGGCCTCTTGGCTGCATCTCTGATCAGTTTTCTCCTTGTTTGAGAAGAAAGTTTGGAAGGACGGCCGGGTCTTGGTAGATTTGCAGTGGTCTGATGCTCCTTCCATTTCAATATGATGGCTTGCACAGTGCTCCTTGAAATGTTTAAAGCTTGGGAAATCTTGTTGTATCCAAATCCGGCTTTAAACTTCTCCACAACAGTGTCTCGGGCCTGCCTGGTGTGTACCTTGGTTTTCATAATGCTCTCTGAACTTTAAACAGAACCCCGAGACTATCACAGAGCAGGTGCATTTATACGGAGACTTGATTACACACAGGTGGATTCTATTTATCATCATCGGTCATTTAGGACAACATTGGATCATTCAGAGAGCCTCACTGAACTTCTGGAGTGAGTTTGCTGCACTGAAAGTAAAGGGGCCGAGTAATATTGCACGCCCCATTTTTCAGTTTTTTATTTGTAAAAAAAAAATTTAATTATCCAATAAATGTTGTTCCACTTCACGATTGTGTCCCACTTGTTGTTGATTCTTGACAAAAAAATTAAATTTCATATCTTTATGTTTGAAGCCTGAAATGTGGCGAAAGGTTGCAAGATTCAAGGGGGCCGAATACTTTTGCAGGGCACTGTATGTACCATGTCTGAATGTGCGTATTTAGTTGTATGGGGGACGGGAAACAGATTAGCATTTGCTTCTTCCCGTCCGCCTTTGTCTTTTTCTTCGGTTCCTTCGGGCAAATCATATCACATTTTGTAATTGTCAATGATTGTCAATGATACCGATGATGATGACAATAAAATCATTCAAAAATAATAATAAAAAAGTAATCTGTCACAACACTGGTTACGACATTTCATGAAGGCAGGAATAAATTACCCAGAAACATTTTGTTTTTAATTTCTAACAAATAACTTGGAAAGAGTTAATGGGCCAAAGTGTGTCATTTTTATCCAACCATTTCATTTTAACAGCATGCTGCGCGCTGACACTTGCCAAAGTTAGTTAATCATGCCAGGATCCTCCTAATCTCTCCTGTATCTTTTGTTTGAAAGGAAAACTCCATAATGACCCACAATTCCGGTTCAGGAATATGAGTCACAGCTTGTTGGAAAATCACTGGGAGGGAAAAAAACTCTAGACTTTTTATTTTTTTTTAAAAGGAATATCATAAAACATCCCCTTGAGGCATGAGGTGATAAATACAACATTTCAGGGTGATGCTGTAATAGCTGCAGCACCCTTTCCACCCTGGCTCGGGGGCCCCTCGGGACATCGAGGCAATTACATAACGGCCGCAGGAATGCTTGAGCCTGGCCGCGGGAACTGCACGTCGGACGGAGAGCGAGGGGCCTCACTTGCACGTTAAATACTCCCAACCGCGACGGTGTGCGGGGAAACTTCATAGGGAAAAAAACTGCAAATTCACTGTCTCGCAGACTCGCACAATGTCCAGACATACAGTGCTCTCCATAATTATTGGATTTATAATGATTATGTGTTTTTTAGCTTCTAATAATTTTGTTTTTTTCTAAATAATAAAGAGAAAAATCCAACCTTCAATACAAGTGCATTTATACAGTGGGTATGAGGTGCTGTCTACACGCCAACAAGCTGTTTGGGAGGCATGAACGGAAAAAAACCTTTCCTCACTCACAATCATAAACGCAAACGTCTGGAGTTCGCCAAGCGGTCAACTGGGACCGTGTGCTTTGGTCAGATGAGACCAAGATTGAGCTTTTTGGCAACAAACACTCTAAGTGGGTCTGGCGTGCCACGAAAGATGCACATGCTGAAAAGCACCTCATACCCACTGTGAAGTATGGGGGTGGGTGGGTCAGTGATGCTGTGGGGCTGTTTCACTTCCAAAGGCCCTACGGAACCTTACCAGGACATTTGAAATCAAAATCTGTTGCCCTCTGGCCGAAAGCTGAAGATGGGTCGTCACTGGGTCTTTCAGCAAGACAATGACCCTAAACATATGGCCAAATCTACACAGAAATGGTTCACCAGACACAAAATCAAGCTCCTCCCATGGCCATCTCAGTCCCCAGACCTCAACCCCATTGAAAACCTGTGGGGTGGTGGTGGTGATTCTGCAAAGAGGAATGGCTGAAGATCCCTCTTTGTCTTTTCCCATCTTGTGAAACATTATAGGAGAAGATGAGGTGCTGTTTTGTTGGCAAAAGGGGGTTGTACAAAGTATTAACACCAGGGGTGCTAATAATTGTGACACACATTATTTGATGTCAAATAATTATTTCTTTATGTGGGATTTTTTCCCCACGGAATGAATGCACTTGTATTGAAGGTTGGATTTTTCTCTTTTTTCCATTAAGGTCCCATATTATTTAGAAAAAAAAAATATTAGAAGCTAAAAAATGTAATTATTATAAATCCAATAATTATGGAGGGCACTGTAAGACGTTTGCCTTCGTTTAATGACAAAAATGTAGGGATGCTATAGATAATCTTTAAAAGAATTTCTGAGGGAAAATATTCCATTTGAAAGAGCTTAAAAAAGTCATTTCTACCCAAAAAATGTCTATTTTACATGTTATTTTGAAATGGCACCCCTGCAATTCTGTCAAATAACTCAATTTTTCCCAGAAAAATTGCAATTACAAATGCTTTTGTAGTAATATCGACATTTATTTTGCTTGCAATGAAAAAACACAAAAGAGAATTGAAAAAAATCATGATAATTCTACACAAAATTCCAAAAATGGGCAAGATAAAAGTAATGACACCCTTTGAAAAATCATATGATGTTTCTCTAGTTTGTATAATTAACAGCACCTGTTACTTACCTGTGGCACATGACAGGTGGTGGCAATAACTAAATCACATTTCCATCCAGTTAAAATGGATTAAAGTTGACTCAACCTCTGTCCTCTGTCCTTGTGTGTACCACATTGAGCATGGAGAAAAGAAAGAAGACCAAAGAGCTGTCTGAGGACTTGAGAACCATTATAATTTTATATAAAACTCCAAAAATGGGCCGGACAAAAGTATTGGCACCCTCAGCCTAATACTTGAAGTATGGGAGTGGGTCAGTGATGCTGTGGGGCTGTTTCACTTCCAAAGGCCCTGGGAACCTTGTTAGGGTGCATTGCATCATGAATGCTTTGAAATACCAGGACATTTTGAATCAAAATTTGTTGTCCTCTGCCCGAAAGCTGAAGATGGGTCGTCACTGGGTCTTTCAGCAAGACGATGACCCGAAACATATGGTCAAATCTACATAGAAATGGTTCACTAGACACAAAATCAAGCTCCTCCCATGGCCATCTCAGTCCCCAGACCTTTTTTTGTTGGCAAAAGGGAGTTGTACAAAGTATTAACACCAGTGGTGCTAATAATTGTGACACACATTATTTCATGTCAAATAATTTTGAATGAATGAATGAATGCACTTGTATTGAAGGTTGGATTTTTTTCTTTTTTCCATTAAGGTCCCATAGGATTTGAATTTTTAAAAAAAAAATTAGAAGCTGGCGGCACGGTGGCTGAGTGGTTAGCACGTCTGCCTCACAGTTCTGAGATCAAGGGTTCAATCCCGGGCTTCGGCCATCCTGTGTGGAGTTTGCATGTTCTCCCCGTGCCTGCGTGGGTTTCCTCCGGGGACTCCGGTTTCCTCCCACATCCCAAAGACATGCATGGTAGGCTGATTGAACACTCTAAATTGTCCGTAGGTATGAGTGTGTGCGTGAATGGTTGTATGTCTCCTTGTGCCCTGTGATTGGCTGGCAACCAGTTCAGGGTGTCCCCTGCCTACTGCCCATAGTTAGCTGGGATAGGCTCCAGCACCTCCGCGACCCTCGTGAGGAAAAAGCGGCATGGAAAATGAATGAATGAAAAAAATTAGAAACTAAAAAACACATCTTTTTCAGGGGTGCCAATAATTATGGAGGGCACTGTACGTGCCACAGGTAAGTAACAGGTGCTGTTAATTACACAAATTATAGAAGCATCACATGATTTTTCAAAGGGTGCCAATACTTCTGTCTGGCCCATTTTTGGAGTTTTGCGTAAAATGATAATGATTTATTTTTTTTCCCCCCATTCTCTTTTGTGTTTTATCATGGCATGGGGGGCAGTGACGCGTCCCCACACCAATTAAAATGAATAGAAAACAGAAATACACTCTGGTTGTGGTCCCAAATAACAATTTAAAGTTGTTTTTTTGCATAGTATTTAAAACTGTCCCATATAAATTCATTCATTCATTTTCCATGCCGCTTTTCCTCACGAGGGTCGCGGAGGTGCTGGAGCCTATCCCAGCTAACTACGTGCAGTAGGCAGGGGACACCCTGAACTGGTTGCCAGCCAATCGCAGGGCACAAGGAGACATACAACCATTCACGCACACACTCATACCTACGGACAATTTAGAGTGTTCAATCAGCCTACCATGCATGTTTTTGGGATGTGGGAGGAAACCGGAGTTCCCGGAGGAAACCCACGCAGGCACGGGGAGAACATGCAAACTCCACACAGGAAGGCCGAAGCCCGGGATTGAACCCTTGATCTCAGAACTGTGAGGCAGACGTGCTAACCACTCAGCCACCGTGCCGCCGTCCCATATAAAGGGTTAATGATAATATTAATAATAACACTGTTACAAATAAATCTCTGCATTGACGCTTTTATTCTCAACTTGCACACAAAAAAACTGTTTTATCAAATGTAAAAATTTCTTAAATAATAAATAATCCAACATATGAAATATTCAGTCGGTATGAGCTTCCTTCGAGTTTTCAAGTAGAGAAAAAAAAAAAAAAGACAGCAAAAAAATAAAGGCGGCTTGACTCTATTTTTGATGCTGTCACAACACACTTCCGCCATGCACAGTTTGTGTGTAAACAACAGGAGTGAAAAGCAGGGTTTCCCAAGCGTTTTTGATTTGCGATACAAGGATCATTGATAATGATAATCTCACGATATGGCAATAAAACAATTATCGGGGTCAGGAAATCATTCTAGGATACAGGTAGTCCCCGGATTATGACGTACTTGACTTACGCGATTTAGTCTTTACGACGAAGTTCGCAGGAGATTAAATTGTCGTTAGTGTTAATGTTTGTGTTCACACAATCATTCCCTTGATTGAAGACACTTGTGAAAACTAATTCACGTTTATGGAAAACGTAATTTTTTTTCCGGAAAAAAAACAATTACATAAAGATGTTAGGTTTTCTGACGACACGATTGTTGTCCATGTTTACAAAAAGGCCAGTTTGTGGAAAACAATTACCGAAACACGTGAGTTTGTAAGACAAAAATTGTCGTTAAAAGTTTACGAAAACACATACGTAAGTTCGATGAAGAAAAAATTGTCGTTTGTATTCTTGAAAACACAACCCTTCTCTTAGTTGAAGACAATTGTGAAAACACGTAATTCACGTTTACGGAAGACAAAATTGTTGTTGACTTTTACGAAAAGTGATTTTTTTTTTTTCCTGAAAAAAATATGACAAAACAATGTTAGGTTTGCTGACGACATAATTGTTGTCCATGTTTACAAAACTTTGAAAACAATTACCAAATCAAGTACAGTGAATTTGTGTACAAAAAAAATCGTCGTTGATGTTTCCGAAAACACGTACGTAAGTTCGCAGAAGGCAAAATTGTCGTTTGTGTTCATGTTCATGAAAAAACATTCCCTTGGTTAAAGGCACTTGCAAAACCACGTAATTCACGTTTACGAAAGACAAAATTATCGTTGATGTTTACGAAAAGTGATTTTTTTTTTTTCCGGAAGAAAAATATAACGACATAATTGTTGTCCATGTTTACAAAAAGATAATTTTGTTGGCATTAAAGGCACTTGCAAAAACACGTAATTCACGTTTACGAAAAACAAAATTATCGTTAATGTTTACGAAAAATGATTTTTTTTTTTTCGGAAAAAAATATTACAAAAGAATGTTGGGTTTCCTGATGATATAATTGTTGTCCACGTGTACAAAAACGCGACTTTGTTTAAAACAATTCCCAAAACACGTATGGTAAGTTTGTAAGACATAAATTGTCGTTGATGTTTACGAAAACACTAAAATTCGTTAAAAGTCATCACGAAAACACGCTACGTTCATGGAGGGCAAAACTTATGTCCATTTTTATGAAAAGAGGCATTTTTTTCCCTCAAAAAAATGATTAAAATAGTACGCTAGCTTTAGCGATAAAAGATAAGTAAAATTCAAGTCTGGGAAACCCTCGCCTTTCGCCTTCATGAAACTCCAGAGAGTCCGATTTGAGGTCAATGCTTAAGCGTAGGTGGCGACCGCTGCCAGAATCTGCAATGCCATGGACACGCAGGGTACCTGCGCTAGCACGTAGGCTAGCGAGCGGGTGGGCGCCGGCAAAGCGGCCAAGTAGGCGACGCTGTGAAGCATCCGGCACGCCGTGAACACCAGGAAGTGGAGGCGGGCCACACCCAAAGACGGGCCCGTCATGGAGTAGATGGCACCCAGGAAAAGAAAGGGGAAGATATTCTCCATGTCATTGCGGTGAGCTCTACAAAACAATGCTCGTTAGCTGCCGTGGACGGCAAAAAAACGTCCGATCTTTGGCTTCGTGAGCGGACCTTACCTGCGGCATCTTTCCACGTCCGGATCCAGCCTGTGAAATTGAGGTCCTCCGTGTCTCATGGCGTCTTCTGGGTTAGCAAAAGCCTACATAACACCACAAAACAGACAAAACTTGTGATTTTTTTGCCCCCCAGAAATACTTTTTCACTCTGTCCACATGCAGGGTGAGCTGTTATATCGTCCCTACTAATGTTGACACCAAACCTACACCCTTGAATATACAGTGGTATGAAAAAATATTAGAACCCTTTTGAATTTCTCACATTTCTGCATAAAATCCCCATCAAATGTGATCTTTGTCAAAATCAAACAGATGGAAAAACAGTGTCTGCTTTAACTAAAACCACACAAACATTTATAGGTTTTCATATTCTCATAAGGATAGCATGCAAACAATGACAGAAGGGGGAATAATAAGTAAGTGAACCCTCTGCCTAAGGAGACCTAAAGAGCATTTGAAACCAATTTTTACTAAACATTTAAATCAGGTGTGTGCCCAACCAATGATGAGTGGTTTAAAGCTGCCCTGTCCACTATAAAACACACACCTGGTAAGAAATGTTTTGATGAGAAGCATTGTCTGATGTGCATCATGGCTCGGTCAAAAGGGCTGTCTGAAGACCTGCGATCAAGGACTGTTGATTTGTATAAAGCTGGGAAAGGATACAAAACCATCTGTAAAAGTCTGGATGTTCATAAATCGACAGTCAGAGAAGACAAATGGAGAGAGTTTGGCACAGTTGCTTCTCTCCCAAGGAGTGTCCGTCCACCAAAGATGATGCCAAGAGTTCAGCGCTGAATACTCAGAGAGGTAAAAAAGAATCCTAGAGTGTCTGCTAAAGACTTACAAAAATCACTGGGACAGTCCAATATCTCGGTGCACCCATCAACTATATGTAAAACTATGGCCAAGAATGGTGTTCATGGGAGGACTCCACAGAGGAAGCCACTGCTGTCTTAAAAAAAACATTACTGCTTGTTTAATGTTCGCAAAAAGGCACTTGGACATTCCATAAAAGTTCTGGCAAAATATTTTGTGGACTCATCTAAAGTTGAATTGCTTGGAAGTAACACACAATGTCATGTGTGGATGAACAATGGAACAGCTCACCAGCATAAACACCTCATCCCCACAGTGAAGCATGGCGGTGGACGCATCCTGATTTGGGGCTGTTTTGCTACCTCGGGGCCTGAACAACTTGCAATCATCCATGGAAGAATGAATTCAAAAGTTTATCCGGATGTTTTGCAGGAAAATCTGAGGCCGTCTGTCAAACAGTTGAAGCTAAAAAGAAGATGGATGCTGCAACAAAACAATGATCCAAAACACCGAAGTAAATCAACTTCAGAATGGTTTCAGAGGAACAAAATACACGTTCTGGAGTGGCCAAGTCAAACTCCAGACTTGAAGCCCGTTGAGATGCTGTGGCATGACCTAAAGACAGCAATTCATGCCAGACATCCCAGGAATCTGACTGAATTCCAGCAGTTTTGTAGAGATGAATGGGCCAAGATTAGTCCTGCTCGATGTGCCAGACTGATCTGCAGCTACAGGAAGCATCTGGTTAAAGTTATTGCTGCCAAAGGGGGGACCACAAAATATCAAATGTGATGGTTCACTTACCTATTTTCCCCCCTTCTGTCATTGTTTGCATACTATCCTCATTAAAATGTTAAAACCTACAGTGCCTCACACAAAAATACACACTGTCCCAGGCTTCAACTGCGACCGTGTGCTTTGGTCAGATGAGACCAAGATTGAGCTTTTTGGCAACAAACACTGTAAGAGGGTCTGGCGTGCCACGAAAGATGCGCATGCTGAAAAGCACCTCATACCCACTGTGAAGTATGGGGGTGGGTCAGTGATGCTGTGGGGCTGTTTCGCTTCCAAAGGCCCTGGGAACCTTGTTAGGGTGCATGGCATCATGAATGCTTTGAAATACCAGGACATTTTGAATCGAAATCTGTTGCCCTCTGCCAGAAAGCTGAAGATGGGTCATCACTGGGTCTTTCAGCAAGACAATGACCCTAAACATATGGCCAAATCTACACAGAAATGGTTCACCAGACACAAAATCAAGCTCCTCCCATGGCCATCTCAGTCCCCAGACCTTGTTTTGTTGGCAAAAGGGGGTTGTACAAAGTATTAACACCAGGGGTGCTAATATTTGTGACACACATTAATTGATGTCAAATTAATTTTTTCTTTGTGTGGGATTTTTTTCCCCCACTGAATGATCGTATTTGTATTGAAGGTCGGATTTTTCTCTTTTTTTCCATTAAGGTCCCATATTATTTGAATTAAAAAAAAACACACATCCCCACTGAATGAATGCATTTGTATTGAAGGTTGGATTTTTCTCTTTTTTTCCATTAAGGTCCCATATTATTTGAATTAAAAAAACATCTTTTTCAGGGATGCCAATAATTATGGAGGGTACTGTATATGTTTTAATTAGTTAAAGCAGGCTGTTTTTTCATCTGTGTGATTTTGACAAATATCAGCTCAAATTTGATAGTGATTTTATGCTGAAATGTGACAAATTCCAAAAGTTTCAGATACTTTTTCATACCACTGTACCTATAAGGCATCAGTATAAATGCTTAATAAACTGTTAACAAACGCTTAAAAAAATTATTAACATATTACTAATAATCTATTAACTAGTTATAACGGATATTTGTCATAAAGTGTTACCTTTTTTTAATGGACACAAATGAGATGGACAAGGATATTGTCAAAAAAAATTATGTTTTGAAGGAAACAAATTGCAGAGGTAGTGGATCGGTACTCTGTATCGGGAGACCCTCAAAATGATGCCAACTCTGGTGCAATAATGTACTCTACCAAACATTCAACTTAAGTTGGTATGTCCTTATAGAATTCATTTTCCCGCTCTCCCATCCTTGTTTCACTCCAAAAAAAAAATATTGAGTATCCCGGAATCATTCAGTCATGAATTACTCAGACTTTGACACATTCTACACTCGGTCTTTGATACATTTTCAAAACGGTTGCCGTCGATTCGTTCCCTCACTCACCTTCTTCCGTAGCCTGAGTTGTCCGGTGATGAAGGCCAGCATGTACATCTTAAGGACCAGCAGCACAGCGTAGAAAACAAAACAGGAGAAAACGCTGTTTCTCAACATGACTGCGTGGAATGAAGAGGATTCCGAAAGTGATTCAGGAGGAGCAGCGCGTGCTAGAGTGAGCGTCCCACCAAAGGGGGGCTGGTATTTCTAACTCGCTTTAGCCTCCACCCACTGACTCAAACCTTTTCATTGGGGATTCCATTCTCTCTCCCCACACGCGAGGTGTCAAAACAGGCTTGCCGCTATAAAATTACTATTAGATACATCATTTTAAAAGGTGTCACAAAAAAAAAAAAAAAAAGGGTTACAGCCAAAATTTTCCAGAGTGTTTCTGTCTGGCCTATGTACAGTGGGGCAAATAAGAATTTAGTCAACCACCAATTGTGCAAGTTCTCCTACTTGAAAAGATTAGAGAGGCCTGTAATTGTCAGCATGGGTGAACCTCAACCATGAGAGACAGAATGTGGAAAAAAAACCAAAATCAAATTGTTTGATTTTTAAATTTATTTCCAAATTAGAGCGGAAAATAAGTATTTGGTCACCTACAAACAAGCAAGATTTCTGGCTGTCAAAGAGGTCTAACTTCTTCTAACGAGGCTCAACTCGTTACCTTTATTAATGGCACCTGTTTTAACTACAGATGTCCCGATCACCGATCGATCGGGTCCGATCACGTCATTTTCAAAGTATCGGAATCGGCAAAAAAATATCGGACATGCTTTTTTTTAATATATAAAAAGTATTTGATACACTGCCAACAATGTATCAAATACTTGTTCTCCCCACTGTATATATTTTTTAATGATATCGTTTTCTAATTGTATTTAACTTTACAGACATAATATGTTACACTCATCCAGAGTCTTTAGGTAGGATTATCAAATTTATCCCGTTAACGGCAGTAATTTTTTGAAAACTTTATCACGGTAAAATATTTAACGCAATTAACGCATGCGCTGCACGACCCACTCACACATTGCTGCGTTCAATCTGTAATGGCGCCGTTTTACCTATATATAGAGCTAAAAGGCAGCGTAAAATGAGTAGAGTGAATTTTGACAGCCTTTGGAGCCTTTTTTTAATTGGCTAAAGCCCTACAATCCCTCTCCCTACGATTAGAAATATCGTGTGAAACAATGTGGGGAAGAAAGGTAGTAATTGATCTTTTTCTTAACACCCTATGTTATTTCCCAACGCAGAGACGATATATCAATTGGTACCACTACGCACAGTCATGGTTGCACTTCCCATCATGCAATTGGGCAGAACAGCTAAATGGCTACAGTATCATTTACTGAAAGCTCAACAAATACACTAGATGGCAATATTTAGCCACAATATACAAAGTCACAATTATCCTTTAAGAATTACAAGTCTTTCTATCCGTGGATCCCTCTCACAGAAAGAATGTTAATAATATAAATGCCATCTTGAGGATTTATTGTCATACGTAATAAACAATTACAGTACTTATGTACTGTATGTTGAATGTATACATTCGTGCGAGTTTTATTCATTTTTTTCTTAATGCATTGCCAAAATGTAGATGATCGGGAAAAATTATCGGATGATGATTGGAATTGAATCGGGAGCACAAAAAAAAAGCAATCGGATCGGGAAATATCGGGATCGGCAGATACTCAAACTAAAACGATCGGGATCGGATCAGGAGCAACAAAATATGATCGGAACAACCCTAGTTTTAACTCATTATCGGTATAAAAGACACCTGTCCACAACCTCAGTCAGTCACACTCCAAACTCCACTATGGCCAAGACCAAACAGCTGTCGGAGGACACCAGAGACAAAATTGTAGATCTGCACCAGGCTGGTAAGACTGAATCTGCAATAGGTAAAACGCTTGGTGTAAAGAAATCAACTGTGGGAGCAATTATTAGAAAATGGAAGACATACAAGACCACTGATAATCTCCCTCGATCTGGGGGTCCATGCAAGATCTCACCCCGTGGCATCAAAATGATAAGAACGGTGAGCAAAAATCCCAGAACTACACATGCGGACCCAGTGAATGACCTACAGAGAGCTGGGATCACAGTAACAAAGGCTACTATCAGTAACACAATGCGCCGCCAGGGACTCAAATCCTGCACTGCCAGACGTGTCTGAAGAAAGTACAAGTCCAGGTCCGTCTGTGGTTTGCTAGAGAGCATTTGGATGATTCTGAAGAGGACTGGGAGAATGTATTACGGTCAGATGAAACCAAAATAGAGCTTTTTGGTAGAAACACAGGTTCTCGTGTTTGGAGGAGAAAGAATACTGAATTGCATCCGAAGAACACCACACCCACTGTGAAGCAAGGGTGTGGAAACATCGTGCTTTGGGGCTGTTTTTCTGCAAAGGGACCAGGACGACTGATCTGTGTAAAGAATGAATGAGGCCATGTATCGAGAGATTTTGAGTGAAAATCTCCTTCCATCAGCAAGGGCATTGAAGATGAGACGTGGCTGGGTCTTTCAGCATGACAATGATCCCAAACACACAGCCAGGGCAACAAAGGAGTGAAGCATTTCAAGGTCCTGGAGTGGCCCAGCCAGTCTCCAGATCTCAAACCCATAAAAAAATCGGTGGAGGGAGTTGAAAGTCCGTGTTGACATCACTGCTCTAGAGGAGATCTGCATTGAGGAATGGGCCAAAATACCAGCAACAGTGTGTGAAAAGCTTGTGAAGAGTTACAGAAAGCGTTTGGCCTCCATTATTGTCAACAAAGGGTACATAACAAAGTATTGAGATGAACTTTTGGTATTGACCAAATACTTATTTTCCACTCTAATTGGAAATAAATTCTTTAAAAATCAAACAATGTGATTTTCTGTCTTTTTTTCCACATTCTGTCACTCATGGTTGAGGTTTACCCATGTTGACAATTACAGGCCTCTTTAATATTTTCAGTTAGGAGAACTTGCACAATTAGTGGTTGACTAAATACTTATTTGCCCCACTGTAACAGCAAATCCTGCATGTACACACTGCATGTGCAACAGATTGGGTGAACGCGGGTCAGGGTGTGATGACGCAATGACCAGAAAACCCGTGTTACAAAACAATTGGACTGGAAGGCTATCCATATGAATGGCAGCCAGTGAGCGAATGTTTACGTAAACGTGTTTTACCCAAAAACACTTTCATTGACGTGACGCTGCAAGTCAGCAGAACACTCACACTGTGTTCACCCTTTGCGCACAGTGAATCACGTTACGACTAAACTTCCTTTTGAGCTCACGCTGGCAAAACATGATGACTGCAGGCAAAATAGAAAATATTCAGATTTGCTAATGGCATACGCAAACTTCCACAAAGTATCATTACTCAGAAAAGAGTAATACAAATGATTAAGACCACTGTCTATCTTGCGAGTCAGTTTTCCTTTTAGTGTCAGTCAGTGCAGCA
Organism: Corythoichthys intestinalis; assembly: GCF_030265065.1. NCBI lineage: Eukaryota > Metazoa > Chordata > Actinopteri > Syngnathiformes > Syngnathidae > Corythoichthys > Corythoichthys intestinalis. The sequence continues at coordinate 4,516,990 of NC_080411.1, forward strand.
ATACCATGACTTACAGTTGTGGTCAAAAGTTTCCATACACTTGTGAAGAACATAATGTCATGGCTCTCTTGAGTTTCCAGTTATTTCTACAACTCTGATTTTTCTCTGATAGAGTGATTGGAACAGATACTTCTTTGTCACAAAAAACATTCATGAAGTTTGGTTCTTTTATGACTTTATTATGGGTGGACAGAAAAAAGGGATCAAATCTGCTGGGTCAAAAATATACATACAGCAGTGCTAATATTTGGTAACATGTCCCTTGGCCATTTTCACTTCAATTAGGAGCTTTTGGTAGCCATCCACAAGCTTCTGGCAAGCTTCTGGTTGAATCTTTGACCACTCCTCTTGACAGAATTGGTGCAGTTCAGTTAAATTTGATGGCTTTCTGACATGGACTTGTTTCTTCAGCATTGTCCACAAGTTCTCAATGGGGTTTAAGTCAGGACTTTGGGAAGGCCATTAGAAAACCTTAATTCTAGCCTGATTTAGCCATTCCATTACCACTTTTGATGTGTGTTTGGGGTCATTGTCCTGTTGGAACACCCAACTGCGCCCAAGACCCAATCTTCGGGCTGATGACGTTAGGTTATCTTGAAGAATTTGAAGGTAATCCTCCTTCTTCATTATCCCATTTACTCTCTGTAAAGCACCAGTTCCATTGGCAGCAAAACAGCCCCACAGCATAATACTACCACCACCGTGCTTGACGGTAGGCATGGTGTACTTGGGGTTAAAGGCCCCACCTTTTCTCCTCCAAACATATTGCTAGGCATTGTGGCCAAACAGCTCAATTTTTGTTTCGTCGTACCACAGAACTTTCCTCCAGAAGGTCTTATCTTTGTCCATGTGATAGAGCAGCAAACTTCAGTCGAGCCTTAAGGTGCCGCTTTTGGAGCAAGGGTTTCCTTCTTGCACGGCAGCCTCTCAGTCCATGGAGATGCAAAACACGCTTGACTGTGGACACTGACACCTGTGTTCCAGCAGCTTCTAATTCTTGGCAGATCTGCTTTTTGGTGATTCTCGGTTGAATCTTCACCCTCCTGACCAATTTTCTCTCAGCAGCAGGTGATAGCTTGCGTTTTCTTCCCGATCGTGGCAGTGACAAAACAGTGCCGTGCACGTTATACTTACAAACAATTGTTTGCACTGTTGCTCTTGGGACCTGCAGCTGCTTTGAAATGGCTCCAAGTGACTTTCCTGACTTGTTCAAGTCAATGATTTGCTTTTTCAGATCCATGTATGTATATTTTTGACCCAGCAGATTTGATCACTTTTTCTGTTAACCCATAATAAAGTCATAAAAGAACCAAACTTCATGAATGTTTTTTGTGACAAAGAAGTATCTGTTCCAATCACTCTATCAGAGAAAAATCAGAGTTGTAGAAATAACTGGAAACTCAAGAGAGCCATGAAATTATGTTCTTCACAAGTGTATGTAAACTTTTGATCACAACTGTATGTCTGTGTACATTTTCACTTACCCGTAATCTTCGGACTACAAACCGCGAATTCTTTCCTTCGTTTCGAATCCTTTGGCTTATGGTCCAGTGCGGCTTATTTGTTTATTTATTTGGATAAATAGGTAAGACTTTACTTGACAGTGGTGTCATAAGACAGTCATAATTATGACATGACACTATCATGGGCATTACTGAATGCTTTTAACAGATGTACAGTAATTTAAAGTCATCTGGCAGATTATGTCACTAATTCCATTTATGTCCAGCTTGGATCTTTTACATCCATTCAAAAATTGAGACAATTTGCGGGATAACATTAAATGACATCTGTTATAAGCAGTGTTGGGCACGTTACTTCAAAAAAGTAATTAGTTACTCACTACTTCTTCCAAAAACTAACTGAGTTAATAACTGAATTACTCTATAGTAAAAGTAATTAGTTACCAGGGAAAGTAATTATTCCCGTTACTTTAAAAACGATTTGTCGTATGTCAAAGAATTTGAAATTTTCTGAACAGTATTCGAGTCAGTTGAATAGAGAAGAACAGACAGTTGTGTTATAGAACCTTGTAATAATTATTGCACCTCACCAGCAACAGATTTATCCTACACTTGAAGTGCAACAAAAGTAAACAGTAAACAATCTAATAAAATAACAATTAGCAGTAAACAATATAAAGTGAGTTTAATCAATTAAATCTAACTCTCACAACCTGAGACAACTGGTCAAGTAGACATAACCTACTGTACTTTGAGTATTTTGACTTGAAATAGTGTTTATATCTCCACCTCGTAAAGGACAAATTTTCCTTTGAATGCTCTGCCATCATATCCCTCTGCATCTGTTTTGCATGTGTGTGTTTGCCGCACGCGCTGTTCCGGTTTGTGTGTGAAAACACCGGCTCTGATTGGCTCACCATGACACATGACTCTAAATCTCAGCCAATCACAATCACTTCCGTCGCATCTATCCAGGTGGTGCATTCAGGTAGCCTCGTCCCCCTACTCCTCCCGTCGCCCTCAAAGCGTCTGCCGTCCTCAAGATGGAAGCAGCATTCTTGCTGGCTGACAGTGGGGGATGGGAACGAGGCTAGCATTCAGGTGTAGCAAAAACAGAAACGTTAGCAAGCTTTGGAAAGCATTGTCTAATTGAATGAGCAGGGACAAACAGCCTGGAGTCATAAGAAGTACGTGCTGTAATATTCCGATACAAAATTATCCGAGGCACCCTAAAGTGCACACGGCGACAATATTGTTTAGCTCACATGATGCGGGAGTGAGTTAGAGAAAAGGCCTGCCGAGAGGCGTACATTTGTGTTAATGTTTAAGTTACATGTGCTATTAAAGAAACAGTGTGCCGGCACGTGCTGTGTGGTATATCTTTGCTAAGAAAAAGCATTAAAAAAAACACGTGCGCTATTCTCGAACCTGAACGCACCCAAAGTCTTGGATGACAAATAAACAGAGCAGAGCAGACTCGCTACGGCTGGTAGTTTCTTCAATTTATTCAGAGTAAGTAACGCACCGCTTTTGACCGTCAGTAACGGTAACGGTGGAAAAAATAATTAGTGAGATTAACCAGTTAATGAAGAAAAAAACACAGTTATGTAACGGCATTATTTATAACGGCGTTATTCCCAACACTGGTTATAAGCATTTATTAATGCTCATGACAGTGTCATGTCATAATTATGAATGTCTAATGACAGTCTCATGGTGCCACTGTCAAATAAACTGTTACCAAATACCATAACTAGTAATAAATGAAACAACTGGAACAGTAACTGAAGAAATAATTAGCACGGAACATGAATTTTGATTGTTATTTACATCTGTAGCACTGCCATGCATGCTAGGAGGCATGTTGGACAACAACAATGTTGACAGCAGGTGGGAGCAGATGTTTACTGTCTCCTCCAAGGGAGCAGTGATAGCCAAATGAAGCTTATTGAAGCAATTAAGTTTTGCAGCCAATTGGTTCAAAGCTTCATGGTGGTTCATTTGGTCTTACAGTCATATGACGCCGCTTTCAAATAAAGTGTTACTGGTTAATATCTTTTGGTGTAAATATCCCATAATACAGTGACGACAGCTGTGGCTTATAGTCCCGTGCGGCTTATCTATGAACAAATGTGGGTTTCATGTCAAATTTGGTGGGTGACGCCTTATAGTGCAAAAATTACGGTAATGAAAGACGGCGCTTGTATAACACTACAGCACGTCAATACTGCTGCACCACCGAAGGCACCACGTTTACTCCGAGAGCGGAGGAGCCATACTCGGGACAAGGTAAAATTAAGTCGCGCTAATAAATAAGACTAACGTTTCTGTACCTTGCTAACGTAATGTTAGCTCTGCAGAGGGCTAAGTTTCTATGACGACTGTCGATGTGTGGCTAACATGTCTTTCATACAGGCTGTATTTAATCTGTAAACTCAAAATAATGACGACAAAGAGGATACGCCATTAAATACAATATTTAATAATTTAACCAGTCATCACATTTACAAACTTTGGGACATCCTGTTGAATTAAACAAATGCTGAAGTTTTCAAAGCGTCGCGAGCATCACCAACACACTCATGAAAGGGAGGAAATTACAATTGCCCTCTGGATTTTGTGCTGGAATGGAGAAAACACACACGTGCAGATTTTTGGAATGAATGCCGCGTACTAGTGATGTGTCGGTCGCGAACGAGCCGGTACAAAGAAGTGAAGTGAACGATGAGAGCCGGCACCCTCCCTCGAGAGCCAGCTTTGTCACCCCCACCCTCTCTCGCTCTCTCTTTTTCACGTGTCTGAAGCGAGGTTTGGCAGTGGCTCAGCTGCCGTGCTCAGAAAGGGAGACAGGAAGAGAAAGGGGAGGGGCTTGATACTAGGTACTGCAGGGACTGCACGCTGAGCACATGCTCCGTCGTGTCTGCGCACCCACAGACAGACACAGGAGGAGGAAAGGACAACACATGAACGCGGTTTGTTGGCCTTCAAGACGAGCTGAAAACTCAGTAACATTTGGAGACATTTTAATAATTACTGAGAGAAGGAGCCGGATCAGCCCGTCCAAGTTAAAGTATTTAGTTTTCTTGAATGCAAATTTAAAATAAAGCAAGGAGTAGCTTATATTTGTTAAAATAAAGCAAGGAGTAGCTTATGTTTGTTTTGTTCGCTGCTGCTGTTGCAGTTACTACTCACTATTTTTGTTATGATGCAGCATGTTTGTTGTTGAAGTTTTTTTTTTTTTTGCTTGGATATTGTTTGGAGCCTTTTTAATGTTCAATAAAATAAGTAAAAACCCTATTCTTTGCCTGATAATTGTTGCTATTTGCAGTCATTAGAGTGCAATAATTAGTTCACCGAGTCATTTATCAAAATGTAAGCTAAATTTGTCATGAGTATTTAAAAGAAAAGGTAAAGTTAAAAAGAGCCGTTTGAGGGCCAAAAAGAGCCGGCTCTTTTCACTGAGCCGATCCAAATGAACCGGATCACCGAAAAGCGCCATCACTACCGCGTACTAAGTAGCATAAGGCTTTTTTCTTGTCAATTGCATTCTATACATTTAAATTTAAAGTTTTAAATTGAACACTGAAGAAATGGAACACAGAATGTAATTGTAATTCCACTGCCGCCATCTTGTGCTTGACAGTGGATTTACACCCAAAATAAAAATCCACGTTTTCAGATTTTTTTGTCTTTGGCCCTAATACACGTAAAAAACAAAGTGAGGAGGAAACTTTTATTCTGGCCAAAAAAGAGAAACTTTGATGCTTGGATTGTCACAGAATATTATACTGTGTGTCCTGAAATACTAATGAAAATCCTTTGCTTGGAAAACAGTTGGCAATGAATGAGTTAAGTTTATAGTGTGGAATCATTTTGTTTTTATCTCTACATGCTTCTTTTTTCTCCCCCAAACATATCAAATGTTATTTTATATCCCTGGCGTGCATATGTACGTGCGTTTGACTGATGGTACAGTGGTAGCAGTTTGCGCCGCCGGTTGTAAACAAGCAACATACAAAATCGCATACATCTCTTCGATTTACAGCAATAAAATGGCGAAGAAACAACAACAAAAAAAAAGATACCGTCCTGCACTTTTACAATCTACTCACGGCTCATCTTCATTTTCATTCAGGTGCAAAATTCTTCAGTTGCGTGGGAGGCAGGAAGAGAAGAGGAGGAATGAAGCCCCAGCTGTTGAAATGGCAGCAACAGCCGTCACCCTGGGATCTTAAACGCCGATGTCAGCATTTAGTGTTTTCAGCGGTGGGCTACATGACCCAAAATTTGATGTTCACAAATGTATACGGCACAATTTTTGAATTACCCAAATAGTCACTTGCCCAGTTAATTTAATGCTTAAGAACACTTCAAAAAGTGAATTTGAAATGGTGCACAATCTGACCTGGCGTGACATCAGAGTGCTCTGGTCTCGGCTTCGATCTTCCTCTCTCCGTCGGGGTCGGCCGGAACCACCGTCTGTCTCACGGCAATCTCGGGACCACCGCCGTAAATTCCTAACAAGTACTGCCACGTCTCCTCGGATATCTGACCGTAGTCTGCGCCTTGGGGGGGAAGAGATGTTAAGAAAAAACGTCTGTTTATTTATTGACAGATTGTAACTTGAGGCTGACCTTGCTTGAGCTGAACGTGGCCCCCCTTCATCACGCCGATCTTACTGTTGTCAATGGGACCGGGAGGCTCTGCAAAAAAGTGGGGGTTTTGTACAAAACGAGTCGTTAATTGTTTAATCGCGCTTTGACAGCCCCCACAATGCAAAAAAAAAAAAGAAGAAAAAAAACATACAGTGGGCCAAATAAGTATTTAGTCAACCACCAATTGTGCAAGTTCTCCTACTTGAAAAGATTAGAGAGGTCTGTAATTATCAACATGGGTAAACCTCAACCTTGAGAGACAGAATGTGGGAAAAAAAACTGAAATTCACATTGTTTGATTTTTAAACAATTTATTTCCAAATTAGAGGGGGAAAATAAGTATTTGGTCACCTACAAATAAGCAAGATTTCTGGCTGTCTAACGTCTTCTAACGAGGTCTAACGAGGCTCCACTCATTACCTGTATTAATGGCACCTGTTTTAACTCATTAACGGTATAAAAGACACCTGTCCACAACCTCAGTCGGTCACACTCCAAACGCCACTATGGCCAAGACCAAAGAGCTCTCGAAGGACACCAGAGACAAAATTGTAGACCTGCACCAGGCTGGGAAGACTCAATCTGCAATAGGTGTAAAGAAATCAACTGTGGGAGCAATTATTAGAAAATGGAAGACATACAAGACCACTTATAATCTCCCTCGATCTGGGGCTCCATGCAAGATCTCACCACGTGGTATCAAAATGATAACAAGAACGGTGAGCAAAAATCCCAGAACCACACTGAGGGACCTATTGAATGACCTACAGAGCTGGGACCACAGTAACAAAGGGTACTATCAGTAACAGAATGCGCCGGCAGGGACTCAAATCCTGCACTGCCAGACGTGTCCCCCTGCTGAAGCCAGTACACGTCCAGGCCCGTCTGCGGTTCGCTAGAGAGCATCTAGATGATCCAGAAGAGGACTGGGAGAATGTGTTATAGTCAGATGAAACCAAAATAGAACTTTTTGGTAGAAACACAGCTTCTCATGTTTGGAGGAGAAAGAATACTGAATTGCATGAAAAGAACACCACACCTACTGTGAAGCATGGAGGTGGAAACATCATGCTTTGGGGCTGTTTTTCTGCAAAGGGACCAGGACGACTGATCTGTGTAAAGGAAAGAATGAATGGGGCCATGTATCGAGAGATTTTGAGTGAAAATCTCCTTCCATCAGCAAGGGCATTGAAGATGAGACGTGGCTGGGTCTTTCAGCATGACAATGATCCCAAACACACAGCCAGGGCAACAAAGGAGTGGCTTGTAAGAAGCATTTCACAGTTCTGGAGTGGCCTAGCCAGTCTTCAGATCTCGACCCCATAGAAAATCTGGAGAGGCAGTTGAAAGTCGGTGTTGCCCAACGACAGCTCCAAAAGATCACTGCTCTAGAGGAGATCTGCATCGAGGAATGGGCCAAAATACCAGCAACAGAGTGTGAAAAGCTTGTGAAGTGTTACAGAAAACATTTGGCCTCCGTTATTGCCAACAAAGGGTACATAACAAAGTATTGAGATGAACTTTTGGTATTGACCAAATACTTATTTTCCACTCTAATTGGAAATAAATTCTTTAAAAATCAAACAATGTGATTTTCTGTCTTTTTTTCCACATTCTGTCACTCATGGTTGAGGTTTACCCATGTTGACAATTACAGGCCTCTTTAATATTTTCAGTTAGGAGAACTTGCACAATTAGTGGTTGACTAAATACTTATTTGCCCCACTGTACAGTGAGGAGCAGAAGTATTTGCACCCCCGGTGATTTTGCAAGTTCACCCACTTAGAAAATAGGTACAGGTCTGAAATTTCAATCATAGATGCATTTCCACTCATAGAGACACGTTCTAGAAAAACAAATCCAGAAATCACAGTGTATGATTTTTTTAAACAATTTATTCAGATCAGAGAGCTTTCGAAAGCATGAGGTTTCCACCCCTACACTTCACAGTGGGGATGGTGTTCTTGGGATTGAATTCATTAAAAGGAATGTTTGGTTTTCAAATAATTTTGCTTTTTCTCTTCATTACTAACTTTTTGTAACTCAGTTCAAGTACAACTTCAATAATAAAATAATAAAATTATTAAAATTATTTTTATCACTAAATTCAACTTTACTCTCATAGTACAATATTAGCCTTTTCTTCTTTGTTCAATTTCATAGTTTGATGAATTATCTAAATTAAAGTTACTTATTCCATTTCAAGATATGAAACCTTTTTATGAAAAAATTCAATTTCCTGAAAATTAATTTCTTTTTAATGGTTATGAGCGACTGAATTCTCGATAATTGTTTCATATTAAAAAAAAAACTTTGAACCCAGAATTTACATTTAGTGATTGTGCTACAACAACAACAAAATCATAATTACCAATGTAAAAAAAGTTTATTACCATTATCTTTGCCTTTGACAAAACTCTCCCATTCGCGGAACCACTGCATGCTGATACACAGGATGACGCTCGGAGCCTCTTCGGCCTGAAACTCTTTGTTCAGCTGCACACGACAACAATCAATTTATTCAGGATGTCGTTTTGTAAACAGTCCATATCAAGTTCATTTATTTATTTTTTTCTTACCTTAATGAAGGTGTCAATCTCAGTCTTCCTGCGCTTAGCGAGCGCCTCAATTTCCACCTGGCAAATGGCGCACACGTACAGGTGGTTGACTGCCGGACCGCCTCCGAAACTGGATAAGCAAAGACAAAGATAACCTATTACATGACCATAATGAGTTAGTTCCGACAAGAGAAACCTACAGAAATGAAACATCACCTGTCCAAAGAAAATGAGTGCCCTCTAGTGGAGAAAACATATTTCCTACCATGAATTTACAACAGTCAATATCTCCGGTTTTCTGTGGTTCATCAGTGCCAATGAAAAACCAGTGGCGCCTCCAGAAATTTTTCATTGGGGTGGCCAGATGGGGCCACTTAAAATCTTGGGGTGGCCAAAATTAAAAGCCATAATTTCAGGTTTTCATTATATCAATGCAGTAAAAAGGTCAGGGGAAAACTATCAGAAAGACTTAAGGACACAGCTACTGATATACTTTGGTGTATTGTGTAATATTTGATGTTACTAATGATTTAATGTGCATAGTCCGTAACTGTCCGGTCAACATTTTGAGTCCCACAACAATTCTGTTTTATTGTGTTATGTATATACAGTATTAGGCATAAGGTATACATTTAACTAGGGCTGTCAAACGATTAAAATTTTTAATCGAGTTACACAGCTTAAAAACTATTTAATTGTAATAAATCGCAATTCAAACCATCTCTAAAATATGCCATATTTTTCTGTAAATTATTGTTGGAATGGAAAGATAAGACAAGACGGATATATACATTCAACATACTGTACATAAGTACTGTATTTGTTTATTATAACAATAAATCCACAAGATGACATTAACATTATTACCATTCTTTCTGTGAAAGGGATCCACGGATAGAAAGACTTGTAATTCTTAAAGGATAAATGTGAGTTTGTATATTGTGACTAAATATTGCCATATAGTGTATTTGTTGAGCTTTCAGTAAATGATACTGTAGCGACGTAACTGTTCTGCCCAAATGCATGATGGGAAGTGGTGCAACCATGACTATGTGTGGTGGCTGCAAATGCTATATCTTCTCTGCGTTGGGTACACTACAGGGTGTTAAGAAAAAGATCGACTCCTGTCATTCTACCCCACGTCGCTTCCCACAATCTTTAGAGTTGCTGTGGGAGAGATGACTAAGCTTTTGCCAATTAAAAGCACGGCCCCAATGAATGCTTTTATCTACTCCACTCACTTGACACTGCCTCTTATCTCTGTATAGAAGTAAAATTACGCCATTGTAGGCTGTTTGCGCCAATGCGTGAATGAGTCGTACTGCGAATGCGTTAATTGCGATAAAGCTGGTTCCTGCCACCCTCCTTAAGGTTAATTAGTGCCGGTGAAAGCGATACAGACGCTCTCAAGATATAAAAGAGGTGTCATTCAACTAGTCGGCAGTCGACATATCATCACAAATATTATGAAAATATTTTATAAAGGCTAAAAAGTTACATAGTGTTGCTTTAAATGTACCCCGTTACTACCCACCACTGTTGATGTCCAATAAAAATAATGTACATTTACCTGTTGTAAAGGTACTCCCACACATTCTGCGGTACAATAACGACCAGGTCGTCGATGTAGTGATATTTATTAGGAGGGATGCCTAGTAAAACACAAAATTTTCAGTCAAGATATATTTGAACTCTTTCGCTGCCATTGACAGTGATACACGTCTAATCTATTTTAACTGGGGGAAGCTAGCAGTGATAAGAGTCCTCCCATTTGAAATGAAATACAGTGGGGCAAATAAGTATTTAGTCAACCACCAACTGTGCAAGTTCTCCTACTTGAAAAGATTAGAGAGGCCTGTAATTGTCAAAATGGGTAAACCTCAGCCATGAGAGACAGAATGTGGAAAAAAACAGTAAATCACATTGTTTGATTTTTAAAGAATTTACTTCCAAATTAGAGTGGAAAATATGTATTTGGTCACCTACAAGCAAGCAAGATTTCTGGCTGTCAAAAAGGTCTAACTTGTTCTTACGAGGTCTAACAAGGTTCCACTCGTTACCTGTATTAATGGCACCTGTTACAACTCATTATCGGTATAAAAGATACCTGTCCACAACCTCAGTCAGTCACACTCCAAACTCCACTATGGCCAAGACCAAAGAGCTGTCGAAGGACACCAGAGACAAAAATGTAGACCTGCACCAGACTGGGAAGACTGAATCTGCAATAGGTAAAACACTTGGTGGAAAGAAGTCAACTGTGTGAGCAATTATTAGAAAGTGGAAGACATACAAGACCACTGATAATCTCCCTCGATCTGGGGCTCCATGCAAGATCTCACCCCGTGGCGTCAAAATGATAACAAGAACGGGGAGAAAAAATCCCAGAAGCACACGGGGGGACCTAGTGAATGACCTACAGAGAGCTGGGACCACAGTAACAAAGGCTACTATCAGTAACACAATGCGCCGCCAGTGACTCAAATCCTGCACTGCCAGACGTGTCCCCCGCTGAAGAAAGAACACGTCCAGGCCCGTCTGCGGTTCGCTAGAGAGCATTTGGGTGATCCAGAAGAGGACCGGGAGAATGTGTTATGGTCAGAAGAAACCAAAATAGAACTTTTTGGTAGAAACACAGGTTCTCGTGTTTGGAGGAGAAAGAATACTGAATTGCATCCAAAAAACACCATACACACTGGAAGCATGGGGATGGAAACATCATGCTTTGGGGCTGTTTTTATGTAAAGGGACCAGGACGACTGATCTGTGTAAAGGAAAGAATGAATGGGGCCATGTATCGAGAGATTTTGAGTAAAAATCAGCAAGGGCATTGATGATGAGACGCGGCTGGGTCTTTCAGCATGACAATGATCCCAAACACACAGCCAGGGCAAGAAAGGAGTGGCTTCGTAAGAAGCATTTCAAGGTCCTGGAGTGGCCTAGCAGGTCTCCAGATCTCAACCCCATAGAAAATCTGTGGAGGGAGTTGAAAGTCCGTGTTGCCCAACGACAGCCCCAAAACATCACTGTTCTAAAGGAGAACTGCATGGTGGAACGGGCCAAAATACCAGCAACAGTGTGTGAAAAGCTTGTGACGAGTTACAGAAAACGTTTGGCCAACAAAGGGTACATAACAAAGTATTGAGATGAACTTTTGGTATTGACCAAATACTTATTTTCCACCATGACTTACAAATAAATTCTTTAAAAATCAAACAATGTGATTTTCTGGGGTTTTTTTTCCACATACCGTCTCTCATGGTTGAGGTTTACCCATGTTGACAATTACAGGCCTCTTTAATATTTTCAAGTGGGAGAACTTGCACAATTAGTGGTTGACTAAATACTTATTTGCCCCACTGTAACAGAAATACTGTATGCTCTATCACTGCCCTCCCATTTGAAAAGGTTGCACAGCACCCACCTCCGTGGTGACAAAGGAAGGTGTGGTTTGCAATGGGGCCCGGTTCTGTGAAAGTGTTAAACTTGTTGAGCCACTCTCGCGAAATGTAAAACTGGAGAAGGCTCGGTTCCTTGGCGCTAGCCAGAGCCACCACCTTCTGACGCTCCCTCACCGACTCCTCGCTGCTTTTCCTGAAACAGAGCAAAACATTACCTTCATATAACGTACTGCACTGATTTGACAATTTAAAGAGCTAATTTATGGATTTTTACAAGCTAACTAACATCCATGGACCATTTATTTATTTTGCTTACCGGCCCAGAGTGTCATAGGTGCAATCAGCGGTTCTACCTAAAGCACAACTGTTCCATTTCCCAACAACATTCTGAGTTTCCTAGTGCAGCAACACGCACTCTGAGTGCACTGTCCAACACACTTTTAGCTATAGCATTCAGAGTAGGCAAAAAAAATAGCAAAAACAGCAACAACAAAAAAACTTCAAAAAACTCAAAACTCCGCCAAAACACTCCACCGAAACCAGCACCAAAAAAAACACCCCACACCCAAAAAAAAAATTAAAAAAAATCACAAAATAATTGACAATTTACTTGATATTTTAGTTTTACTCATTACAAGGCCCTCAATGGCTGCCATGTTAACCGGCCCCTCCCTGTCAACATGTATTGGATATCTAGCGCTGTCAATGGCAGCCAAAGAGTTATTAAGGAAGTAAAATTCCCCCTAAAAAATTAATAGGAAGTGACCAAAACTCTTGGGGGAAGACAGCAAAGCAATCCCACACAATTTCTCCAGAAATTTCTTCTTCTAGTTCAGTGTAGGGCTGCAGCTATCGAATATTTTAGTAGTCGATTCATCGATGGACTACTTAGTTCGAACAATCGAGTAATCGGATAAGGAACATGAAAAATTAAAATACCTGAGCAGAGCCTCAAACGGTATTTTTTTTTTTTTTTAAATGAGGATCTACGTACAACAAAAGAACAACTGGCTAACTTACATAGAAAAAGTCTGCTAGCTTAAATGCTAAAAAATGCTTTTTTTTTTTTTTACATAGCTCTTAACAAATGGTTCAGACCCATATTCCCACAAAAAAAACGACTAAATATACCTATAAACTAAATTATAAATGCATTAAAAACATTAGCTCAAACAAAAATTTAGCTTACGTTGGTCTTAACAGGGAGCAGTTGGATTCAGCCATGTGAAAAGAGGCAGACCAGAGGGCAGTGTATCCACCCTCATCAAAATATACCATTAGAACGCCACTTTAATTAAACGAATACTCGAAGCAACAAAATTTAATTCAAATTTTTTTTTGTAATCGAATACTCGAATTATTGATTAATCGTTGCAGCACTAGTTCAGCGGTTCTTAAACTTTTTTTTTTTTTTTTCACAATTTCAAAACTGTTATAGCAAAACTAATAAGCTAACATTAATGTAAATTCTCATTTTGACAACTTACTTTTTAAATAGGTCAAAATTTGATGTCGTGACTATGTAGTTTTGGTCATGTTTACACTTCAAATGATATCAAATTTAATGAAAACACCTGTATTTTATTAGAGAACAAAATGATCGACAACATTTGTACACAAAATCAATAAAGGAGATAAGATCGAATATTCACCAAAAAAAAACCAATACAACCGTGTTAGACAAAAATTTCCTACAAATGTCATTTCTTTATAGGGTGCCATTTGGATGTAACAGAGTGGACACTAACAGAGGGGACGTTTTGTGATAAAGTTAGCTCCAAGCTTAGCTTTGCTAGCATAATCACGAACATGATTTTCGATACTTGATGAGAAATCTATCATTTTACAAAGAAACCATTTGAAATGATTCAATTCATTTATTTGATATTCCGCTTTAACAGAGTGGACAAGTTGTGATCAATCGCCCTGAAGGCACGTCATAAAACTGCAAATCTGTTTTTCAAAGGAGGCAAAAAATAAAATTGCTTACCTCAGTTGAACTTCCCGGCACTGGTGTAATGTTATCGCAGAGGAGTGATGTCATTAATAAATGGGGAATTTTCTTAAAGGGACACTTACACAACATAAGAGTGGACAGTAACACTGGGGACAAACTGAGAACTTTTTTTTTTTATTAAATAATATTTTTTAATTTTAAAACAACACATGATTAAAGATAGTTTATCCAGGACAATAAAATCACAATATTTATTTTGGATTTTTTTCTACTTGTATTGAGTTAATTTATTGACTAGACCAGAATTTGAATGAGACACACTGGGAACATAGTACGGCTGCAGCTATCGAATATTTTAGTAATCGACTGAAAATTCTATCGATTAATCGAGTAATCGGATAAAACTTTTTTTTTTTTTTTTAGGTAAAGAGCAATTATAAATATACATGAGGAAAAAAAAGACATCCAATATTGAACCATTTTCAGTCAATCAATGTCTTTATTTTCGATGTACATTGTTGAAAACAGCCAACAATAGCATCTTAGATGTGATTATAAAAAAATTACTGCTTTCACTCCAAAAACTTCTAGATCTTATTAAAAAAAACACGTATTTCTTAGCTAAAAGTGTAATTACGCTTGATAACACACATCACTTGAAAGCTACGTGTTTTTTCCACGTGTTTCAATATAATTTCCATTTGTGTCAAGCTATTTTTAAGTTCTAGTTAAGTTTTAAGTTAGTCTAAACTGTAAGTACTGATAGGATTTTGAGTTTTTGCAGTGTTCAAAATAAATGTATGATACCTGCTGTACTGGAGCACATTAGGGACCAGAGCTACTTGGTGTTTTATTCAGCAATGACTACTGAGCTAAAACTGACAGTTAGCTTTATTATGTTTTAATTTTACACCCTCATCACTCTACAGCGCTGTGTTTTTACAGATTATATAAAACCTGTATGTAAGACACGTTAGCCACGCATCCACAGTGGTCATAATCAATAGAAACCTAGCCCTCCGAAGAGCTAACGTTACGTGACCGAGTGACAGTAACGTTGTATTAATTAGCGCTGAGAAGTGTACTGCTTAAAGATGGCGGCTATTTATTAACGCTGCCCAGACGCGGCCGAGTCTGTCATTACGCATCTAGTCCTAAATGCATGCGATATCTATGAGACGCATCGGACACTACCTGCTACCAAACTAGCATCATGCGGGCGTGGTTTTTAGCAATGTCGGCATAGTTTGAAGCGGCTGTCGGCTGTAGTAAGTTTTTTTTTTTTTTTTTTTCATTGCTTCTTCCTCTACGCACGTGACGTCAGCGCGTTGTCCCGCATTAAAAGTAGTCCGGGCAAAATGTGATGCTTGGAGCTGGCAAAATTAAACGATTCCTCGAGGTGAATAAAATTACTCGGATCAGTTTTTAAACTCGAGTTACCGTAATTTTCGGACTATAAGCCGCTACTTTTTTCCTTCATTTTGATACCTGTGGCTTATAGTCCAGTGCGGCTTATATGTTGATTTTTTTAGGTAACACTTTATTTGACAGCGGTGTCATAAGACTGTCATAAGATCATCAAAATTATGACATGACACTATCATGGACATTACTGAATGCTTATGTCATTAAGTGTCATTTGGCAAATTATATCACTAACTCAATTTTTGTCCATCTTGGATCTTTTGCATCCATTCAAAAGTGAGATAATTTGCCGGATAACACTGAATGACATCTGTTATAAGCATTCATGAATGTTCAGGACAGAGACATGTCATAATTATGATTGTGTAATGACAGTCTTATGGCACCACTGTCAAATAAAGTGTTAGCAAATACCAAAACTAGCAATTGATGAAACAATTGGAACAGTAACTGAAGAAATATTTAGCACAGAACATGATTTTTGATTGTTATTTTCATCTGTAGCGCTGCAATGCATGCTAAGAGGCATGTTGGATGACAACAGTCATCAGCAGGTGGCAACAGAGGTTGACTGTCTCCCCCAAGGGAGCAGTGATGGCCAAATGAAGCTTCTTGAAGCAATAAAGCTTTGCAGTAATTGGTTCAAAGTTTAATGATGGTTCACTTGGTCTTATGACAGTCGGTCGTATGATGCCGTTGTCAAATAAGGTTGTACCTGTTAATATCTTTTAGTGTAAATATTCCATGATACAGTGAGGACAGCTGCGGCTTATAGTCCAGTGCGGCTTATCTATGAACAAATGCCATTTTCGTGCCAAATTTAGTGGGCTGCGGCTTATAGTCAGGTGCGCCTTATAGTGCGAAAATTAGGGTACTCGAGTTGCTCGAGTATTCGTTTCAGCTCTAGAACATAGCACAATTACGAAAAACGATTACTCGAATAATTCGAGGAACTCGAATTTAAAAACAGTTTGAGAAATTTACTCCGCCTCGAGGAATCGTTTAATTTCGCCATCTCTAAGCATGACGTTTTGCCCGGACAACTTTTCATGCGGCACAACGTGCTGACGTCAATTGCGTACAGGAAGAAGACAGAGGCGGCGGATATATTTGATTTTAACCATGCATGAAAATAGAGGTAGCGATGAAGAAGCCGATAAAGAAGAGAAAGGCACCAAGAAGAACACTGCGTAGAACACTTTGCTGCACACTGTTGCTCACCTGTAAAAGAGCACATAGGCTTCTGCGTTCTGAACCACCGTCTCGTGGACCTCTGTGACATACTGGTCATCAAATTCGTACCACTGACCGTTGATGACGTTCTGGCAGTACGCTATATAGTGTCCACCTGCGCAGAGAATAAAACCACACAGAATTTATTTTGGGGTGTCCTGCTTTAACTTCTTCAACACTTTCTTGCGCGTCGTACTTCCGGCGGTGCCGTGGTGACAGATGACGGAGAGCAAATCGTACGTGGTGACTTGGGACGGGCTGTCTTTGGCCAGGAAAGGCCGCATGTCCAGGCCTTCCAGCGGGAAAGAGACGTGGCTACTGATCTTGAACGAGTACATTACCTCATGTCGAAAGCGCTTCAGGTGAATGCACAGAATCTGAAGAGTTAATCGACCACTTGAGTAACTGAAATCACTTGAATGCAAAAAAAATAGCATTCAAAAGAAAAACAATACCTCTGGAAGTCGGAGCACTTTGCAATATTTGACACCGTTTCTCAACCTTCGAAAAAGCCAAAATGACATAATATTAATTCTATTTAACAGGAAATGCACGAATGGATGTACAGTATTTGTATTGCCCGGACATTCTTACTTTTTACATCTTTCACAGCTGTACATGTTATCTCCTGCAAAAAGAGAAAAACAAATGACAATTGGGAGCAAACCAGTCCAATAATTAATAAGTAATTCATCCCTCTTATTAGAGGTTGCAACAATTAATCAATAATCGACAACTCATCGATTAGCAAATTTATCGACAACTACAGTGGTATGAAAAAGTATCTGAACCTTTTGGAATTTCTCACATTTCTGCATAAAATCACAAATGTGATTTGAGCTTTGTCAAAATCACACAGATGAAAATAAAGTGTCTGCTTGAACTAAAACCACCCAAACATTTATAGGTTTTTGATATTTTAATGGGAATAGCATGCAAACAATAACAGAAGGGGGACAATAAGTAAGTAAACCATCTGCCTGAAGAGACTTAAAACCAATTTTTAGCAAACAATTTTTAAGTCCGTACCCAATAACTGATGAGTGGTTTGAAGTTGCCCTGCCCAATATAAAACACGCACCTGGTAAGAACTGTCTCGATGAAAAACATTGTCTGATGTGCATCACGTCATGTGTGGAGAAAAAATGGAACAGCTCACCAACATCAACACCTCATCCCCACCGTGAAGCATGGTGGATCATGATTGGGGCTGTTTTGCTGCTTAAGGGCCTGGACAACTTGCAATCATTAATAGAAGAATAAATTGAAATGAATTCAAAAGTTTAACAGGATGTTTTGCAGGAAAACCTGAGGCCATCTGTCAGACAGTTGAAGCTAAAAAGAGGATGGATGCTGCAACAAGACAAAGATCCAAAACAAAAAAGTAAATCAACTTCAGAATGGTTTCAGAAGAACAAAATAGTCTTGGAGTGGCCAGGTCAAAGTCCAGACTTAAACCCCATGGAGATGTTGTGGCATGACCTAAAGACAGCGGTTCATTCCAGACATCCCAGGAATCTGACTGAATTGCAGCAGTTTTGTAGAGAAAAATGGGCCAAGATTAGTCCTGATCGATTTGCTTTGCCAGACAGATATGCAGCTAAAGGACGGGTCTGGTTGAACTCATTGCTGCAAGGGGGGGTGGGGGGTGGGCACAAAATAATGAATATGATGGTTCACTTACTTATTTTCCCTCTTCTGTCATTGTTTGCATACTATCCTCATTAAAATAAGAAAACCCATATATGGTTGGGTGGTTTTAGTTAAAGCAGACATTTTTTCATCTGTGTGATTTTGACAAAGATCAGATCACATGATGGCGATTTTATGCAGAAATGTAAGAAATTCCGAAATATTCAGATATTTTTTTATACCACTGTATTTTGATGAGCGATTAATCATTAAACTTGTCCAAATTCTTAATTTCATAACATATAAATAAAATATATATAATCTTCTCAGTTGTAGATATCAGATTTCTTCATTACATCTTTGTTAAGTCAAAGTAGCACATGAAAATTTTCAGACTTTTTAACTAAACTAGCTTTTTAATGAAGCTGCAACAACTAATTGATTAAATAGATTAAAATCGATGAATAAATTAGTTGCCAACTAATTTTGTCATCGATTTTTTTTGCCGGCAGCTATCGGCAGTCCCGTTTGGGTCCTTGTTTGTGTGTAAAGAGCAAGAGAGAGAGATTTCACCGCTACACACAAGTTAGGTTGCTGAACCAATAATATTACGAAATGTCGAGAGTTAGACTGTCTTTTGTGTTGTTAGATCCTGTGTGCCTCCATCAGAGGTGAGTAAATGAAGCCAATTGAATTGTTTGTATCCTTTGTTGATGAGCCGTTACTACTTGTCACGGGGCGCTAAGCTAGTTAGCGAATATGCTAAACAGTGTCTTAAAGCGAACATTTGTATTGCGCATTGGAGAAGCATATTGGCGCTCGGGTTATTGTTAGATAGTAAAGTTGAAAGTAAATTGCTTTTTATAAAGAAACCACACACATTCATATAACAGCTTAGAGTCTTGACACAAACTCCCACTCAAACTCCAAATTGTCATACAAGAGAGTGTGCTTTGAATTTTTTTCTTGTCTTCATTGTTACATACAACATGCCTTCAAATTAAACTATGAAGGCAATTGAAAAATCGTTTAATTATTTGGCCGATTAATCGATTATAAAAATAATGGTTAGTTAAAGCCCTACCTCATATTAAATATCTCACTGGCAACCTTTCATGGTGTCAAATGACTGGACGTAAAACGCCGTCAATGGCATCCAATGGGTTAATTTTCAGAATATTACAACTGAGAATGAACCTTTGAGTTCGTCGGCAGCAAAAAAGGCAGCGAGGCAGTCCTCCAAGGTCACCATTGGCCCCCAGAACCAGCTGGGTATACACGAGACCACGAAGCGCCGGATGGAGTCCACAATGAAAGTGAGCCAACCCTGCGAGCCGTACGTCTCGGCGCACACGCTGGTCTTGACCGGCAGGTTCTGGTGAATGGAGGAATGGAGCTTGGCCAAGTCCTCTTTCCCGGGAATAGGCAAGGACAAGTCTTGAAAGGTCTCCACGGTGGTCGACACCTACGGTAGGGCCACACAATGCTTATTTGGTCCTTTCCATCACCTTGTAGATCAGGGGTGTCCAAACTATTCCACATAGGGCCGCAGTGGATGATGTATTTCATTCCAAAATACCAAGATGACACCTTTTCACCAATCTGGTGTCTCGCAAGTGTGATCAGTAGATTGCAGTCAGGTGCTGCTTGTTTTAGCAGAAACTTAATTGGTTAAACTGTCTGTGCTCAATTGGTAGGAACCAAAACCAGGACCCACTGCCGCCCTTGAGGGCCGGTGTGGACAGAATAGTTTTACAACACCATACTTTTTACTTGAGTAGATTTATGAAGAAAAAAAGTTTCGGCGGTCACGTTTTTTTATACGCAACTCATTTTTTTGGAGCGAGAGGGAAAGAGAGATAGTTCGTTGCTCCTTGTCTTTCAGTTGTCCAGCAGTAGGTTCAAGTCGTGTTAATTGGAAAAAGTCCCTAGTGTTTTGTCAAGTCCCGTGTCTGTCTATCAGAGGTGAGTACACGAATTCTCTTGTACTGTTTAGCTTTAATTGTTGTTGTTTTTGAGATGCTACTAGTTAGCACCAAGCGCCATGCTAATTAGCGATATCGCTAACATGTATTTCCATGTCAATTTGTAGATTGTTTGGTGGTGTACAAAAGTTACTCCAGATACAGGACGTGTTAAACCAGGATGAAGTACGGCGGTAACACTACAAATATGCAAAACAGTACAGAAATCTGAAATCGAAGTACAATGGCTAAAAGAAGTCTTATGTCTAAAGACACTTTGTTTGTTTCCAGAAATGGAACGAAATTCAACCAGTGTAAATTATATTGTATTGTTGAGAGAAATACGTACTGCCTTTGAAATAGCTAATGTTTTTGCACCTTCTTGTGAAAAAAGAGCATCTCAAGGTCAGCTGTGTGTTGTATAGGCATGTTGAGAAATAAGTACTGCCTTTAAAATGTTTAATGTTTTTGCACTTTCTTGTTTAAAAAAAACAAAAACAAAAAACAGCTTAAGAGCAGCTTATTGTTGAATGGCCAAGTTTTCATCGTTCATGTTGAATCATTAGGATATTTTAAATAAATAACGAACATAAATCTGTTCAGCTACTTTCATTAGCAATGTATAATGCATCAATAATCGCGATCATCGTTCAATCATCGAATCGTAGCACCCTGAATCAGAATCGAATCGTGGGGTGCATTAGATGGCACACTCTTAGTATATAACCCCTTTTGGACTGTTCATTGTGCATTTCCAATTGTGGTCGAATACTTCGGCTGAGTTTATGTGATTGTTTTTGATGATGTGCAGACGGTAGATGCTAATCGTTTGTGTGGATCGTTATTGCTGTGTAGGCAGGTAGTTGTAAACCAAAATTTGAATTCCTTTTATTGATGATGAAACTGCTTTAATTTCATTTTTATTTCAGTTTCATTCTTCAAGTGTTGATGTCATGAGCAGGTGAATAAAGTTAGCAAACTACACGGACGTTTGACGTCATTTCAGAGCTTAGCTCGCTGTCTAGCTAAAACTTTGCGTCTTGGCGAGGACAGTACAATGACGTGTAATATATGTTTTTGGATAGTTATTATGAGATTTAAGGGTACTTAAAGGGTTAATTCCGACTATAACGGAAATTCGGGTTACGTCGCCAGCGCAGGAACGGAACTCGTTCGTAACCGGGGGACTACCTGTTGAGTACATTTTTTGGATGGCTATTTTTACTTGAGTAATATTATTTTGAAGTAACGCTACTCTAACTTGAGTAAAATCTTTGGCTACGCAACCAACTTTTGGATGTTTGGTCGTGAACTCACCCTGTCGCAAGTCAGACACTGGACCAAGCTGAGGATGGAGCCGTCAAAGATGTCGGAAATGACGCTGCGATAGTGCGACTGCTTCTTCTTTTTTGAGGCAAGAACTAGCTGAGCTGGAATTGAAACAAGGGATGTAAGGTAATGAATCCAGTTGTGGCTAAACAATACTATATAAGGGTTAGCAAGTTACAGTGGGGCAAATAAGTATTTAGTCAACCACTAATTGTGCAAGTTCTTCCACTTGAAAATATTAGAGAGGCCTGTAATTGTCAACATGGGTAAACCTCAACCATGAGAGACAGAATGTGGGGGGGAAAAAAAAAAAAAAAACAGAAAATAACATTGTTTGATTTTTAAGGAATTTATTTGCAAATCATGGTGGAAAATAAGTATTTGGTGGATACCAAAAGTCAATACTTTGTTATGTACCCTTTGTTGGCAATAACGGAGGCCAAACGTTATCTGTAACTCTTCAAAAGCTTTTCACACACTGTTGCTGGTATTTTGGCCCATTCCTCCATGCAGATCTCCTCTAGAGCAGTGATGTTTTGGGGCTGTCGTTGGGCAACACGGACTTTCAACTCCCTCCACAGATTTTCTATGGGGTTGAGGTCTGGAGACTGGCTAGGCCACTCCAGGACCTTGAAATGCTTCTTACGAAGCCACTCCTTTGTTGCCCGGGCTGTGTATTTGGGATCATTGTCATGCTGAAAGACCCAGCCACGTCTCATCTTCAATGCCCTTGCTGATGGAAGGAGATTTTCACTCAAAATCTCTCGATACATGGCCCCATTCGTTCTTTCCTTTACACAGATCAGTCGTCCTGGTCCCTTTGCAGAAAAACAGCCCCAAAGCATGATGTATCCACCCCCATGCTTCACAGTTGGTATGGTGTTTTTCGGATGCATTTCTGTATTTTTTCTCCGCCAAACACAAGAACCTGTGTTTCTACCAAAAAGTTTTATTTTGGTTTCATCTGACCATAACACATTCTCCCGGTCCTCTTCTGGATCACCCAAATGCTCTCTAGCGAACCGCAGACAGGCTTGGACGTGTACTGGCTTCAGCAGGGGGACACGTCTAGCAGTGCAGGATTTGAGTCCCTGGCGGCGCATTGTGTTACTGATAGTAGCCTTTGTTACTGTGGTCCCAGCTCTCTGTAGGTCATTCACTAGGTCCCCCCGTGTGGTTCTGGGATTTTTGCTCACTGTTCTTGATATCATTTTGACGCCACGGGGTGAGATCTTGCATGGAGCCCCAGATCGAGGGAGATTATCAGTGGTCTTGTATGTCTTCCATTTTCTAATAATTGCTCCCACAGTTGATTTCTTTACACCAAGCCTTTACTCAGTGCGGATTTAGTCTTCCCAGCCTGGTGCAGATCTACAATTTTGTCTCTGGTGTCCTTCAACAGCTCTTTGGTCTTCGCCATAGTGGAGTTTGGAGTGTGACTGACTGAGGTTGTGGACAGGTGTTTTTTATACCGATAATGAGTTAGAACAGGTGTCATTAATACAGGTAACGGGTGGAGCCTCGTTAGACCTCTTTGACAGCCAGAAATCTTGCTTGTTTGTAGGTGACCAAATACTTATTTTCCACTCTAATTTGGGAATAAATTCTTTAAAAATCAAACAATGTGATTTTCAGTTTTTTTTTTGTCCACATTCTCTCTCTCTCATGGTTGAGGTTTACCCATGTTGACAATTACAGGCCTCTCTAATCTTTTCAAGTAGGAGAACTTGCACAATTGGTGTTTGACTAAATACTTATTTGCCCCACTGTAGTTGTCGAAATATCATCACAAATTTTATGAAAATGTTTTATAAAGGTTGAAAAGTTACCGAGTGTTGCCTTAAGTTACCAGAATTTCATTGTTTGTGCCTAGCGAGCCTACCATGCTGTTCCCTGTGTTTAATCACCTTTTTTGAACGGATACGAGGAGCGTAGCGGACTGGAGCGCAACGGAGCAGATGAGAGTTTAGAGTGAAGTTCTTGGAGGTTTCTCACAGGACTGCAAGGGGTGGAATGCGGGCGGGGCACGGTCACTTCGTTGTTGGGCTCTGCTGACGCGGAGAATTGATTTAGAAGGTAAAAACGATCGTCGCTGAAGTGCTTCTTACGTGAGATGTTGTTTGCTTCAATTTCTCGGTTGTTCTCCTGGCGTCGGGAATCCTCCTCCACGACTTCTTCTTCCTCAGCTCTCCCAGGAACCGCCGTATCAACGTCGGCGTCCTCGTCAACGTCCCGCGAGGTCCCGCGGAGGGGCGAGCCGGACACCCGCTTCTCCTTCAGCCGTTCCTTCTCGGAGATCTCGATGGGATGGTCCCCCGTCATCCCGATACAGTCACGCTCGTCCGGCACGGGCGTCTCGCCGCCGCCGATGCCTGCTTCGCCGCGGTCGCTGTTGGAGCCCGAGTCGCAGGAGAGGAAGTCGTCCTCGGCAGATGAGCGTTCGCCGTCCAGACGCTCCTCGCCGTCGCTGCTTTCGCTGCTGATGCTGCCGCCACACTCCGTCAGTGGCTCCTTCAGCTCTTCGTGGAGCTGGTCCATCAGGCAACGCAGGAACTCCTGAGTGTCCTGCAGGACAATAAACCGAATGAATACTTTGCGTTTAGTAGCGGAATCCGATAAACTGTCAAATAATTTGTGACCAATGAAGGAATTTGATAGATGATCAAATATGGTGCTAATAGTCAAGAAATACACATCCATGCATTCATTGGCACAAAATATTGCGATTAATCGAGGAATTCAATAGATTAATTTGTCAAAATTCTTCGCGGTTAATAGAGGAATTCGAGAGATGAATCTTCTCTATTTTTGTGATTAATGTCTAAAAAAATGGAGCATAGACTTCATAATGGTATTGACGAGTCAGATTGCTCATGCACTGTGCCTCGCCTTCAAGTAGGGGGCCGCCCACATCAAGAGGAGCTACTCACAATCATACGCCGCAGCGATCTAATGCCGGATTTCTGTTGAAAAAGTGTGAAAACTGTACCGCATACAAACAGGAAGGATTGTCTCAGGAGTGCTTTGCTCGAGGATTTAAAGTAATTGTTATATTTTTTTGTACCGTGCATTTTGAAACGGAGTGAAAAAAATCAAGAACAGAAATTAGCCTCTATTGAATTGGCATCACAATTCGCAATATTTATGTAAAATAAATGCTAACTGCAGTTGTTATGCTTTTAACCAAGTATCGAGACTTTTTTACGTCCATATCTATAAAGAATTCAGGGATTTAAGCATTTAGTCACAAGAATTTTCACCGGAAAAACACTGTTTACATAATGCAGCCGTTAGCTACATTTACTAACGGGCTAGCATTGTACTTGACATATTTACAGTACATGAAACAAATGCTAACTGCACCTTTTTTTTGTTTTTTTTGCTTTTAACCAAGAATCGAGACTGTTTTACGTCCATATCTATAAAGAATTCACGGATTTAAGCATTAGGTCACAAGAATGTTCACCGGAAAAACTTTATATAAGGCGGCCGCTATCAACATTTACTAACAGACTAGCATTGAACTTCGACATATTTACGTAAAATGAATGCTAACTGCACGTTTTGTTTTGCTTTTACCCAAGGATCGAGACTGTTTTACATCCATATCTATAAAGAATTCGAGGATTTAAGCATTTATTCATAATAATTTTCACCAGAAAAGCACCGTTTACATAATGCAGCCGCTAGCTACATTCACGAACAGACTAGATTTGTACTTTGACATATTCACGTTAAATAAATGCTAGCTGCAATTTGTTTTTTTTGCTTTTAACCATGAATTAAGACTGTTTTACGTCCATATCTATAAAGAATTTGGGGATTTAAGCATTTATTCACAATAATTTTCACCGGAAAAGCTCTGTTTATATAAGGCGGCGCTAGCTACATTTACGAACAGACTAGCATTGTACTTCGATATATTTACGTATAATAAATGGTAAATGCATGTTCTTTTTTACCTTTTAACCAAAAATCGAGAGTTTTTTACATCCATATCTATAAAGAATTCAGGGTTTTAAGCATTTAGTCATAAGAATTTTCACCGGAAAAGCTCTGTTTATATAAGGCGGCCACTAACTACATTCACTAACAGACTAGCATTGTACTTCGATATATTTACGTAAAATAAATGCTAACTGCATGTTTTTTTTTTTTTTTTTTTTTTGCTTTTTCACCAAGAATCAAGACTGTTTTACGTCCATATCTATAAAGAATTCAGGGATTTAAGCATTTATTCAGAAGAATTTTCACCGGAAAAGCTCTGTTTATATGAGGCCGCCGCTAGCTACATTCACTAACAGACTAGCGTTGTATTTCGACATATTTACGTAAAATAAATGCTAAATGCACTTTTTTTCCCTTTTAACCAAGAATCGAGACTGTTTTACGTCTATAGCTATAAAAAATTGGGGGATTTCAGCATTTATTCACAAGAATTTTCACCGGAAAAGCTCTGTTTATATAAGGCAGCCGCGAGCTACATTTACAAACACACTAGTGTTGTAATTCGACATATTTACGTAAATTAATGCTAATTGCACGGTTTTTCTTTTTTCTTTTAACTAAGAATCGAGACTGTTTTATGTCCATTTCTCTAAAGAATTCGGGGATTTAAGCATTTATTCACAAGAATTTTCACCGGAAAAGCTCTGTTTATATAAGGCGGCCGTTCGCTACATTAACTAACAGACTAGCATTGTACTTTGACATATTTACGTAAAATAAATGCTAACTACACGTTTTTTTGCTTCTAAGCAAGAATCAAGACTGTTTTACGTCCATATCTATCAAGAATCCGGGGATTTAAGCATTTATTCACAAGAACTTTCAACGAAAAAACTCTTTGGCTGTGATTCCACTCGGCCAGCTTTGACAGCCTACCCAACAAAGCAGGCCCCCTATTTATCAACCCCACACCCCATGTCCCATCAATACATTATGAAGTCTATAAATGGAGGTTAATTCGATATATTAATCTGTCAAATATTTTCAGATTGAGGAATCTGATGAGGAAAATGATTCTGTCAAATATTTTATTGTCTAAATCCATTTGTATTTTGTTTTGTTCTAATGTTGAGGAACTTAAGCTGTGGCTGAAGTTCAGTCTATAAGTTGTATTTATTTCAAATTTTATTTAAAATATTTCAATTATTTATTTTTTGTTATTTATTTATTTTAACATTATATTCACATTGATGTTCCAATCTTCAAATGTTGTGAAAATTTTTTTTAAATCCTGTTCATCTCATATCGAACACAAGCCTACCACCGATAATCATTCGCTGCCACCCCTTCGTGAGTTAACTGCTGCGCTTGTCCCTACCTGCTGAGCATAGCCACGAAACATGGGGTTCAGCAGCTTGATGCCGTGGGACAGAGTGGTAGGGACGACATAGCTGGGCCTGAAACAGTCCAACAGGTTTATTAATGTCTATAACAATATTTTCTATATACAGTGGGGCAAATAAGTATTTAGTCAACCACCAATTGCGCAAGTTCTCCTACTTGAAAACATTAGAAAGGCCTGTAATTGTCAACATGAGTAAACCTCAACCATGGGAGACAAAATGTGGGGAAAAAGAAAATCACATTGCTTGATTTTTAAAGAATTTATTTCCAAATTAGAGTGGAAAATAAGTATTTGGTCACTTACAAACAAGCAATATTTCTGGCTGTCAAAGAGGTCTAACTTCTTCTAACGAGGTCTAACGAGGCTCCACTCGTTCCCTGTATTAATGGCACCTGTTTTAATTTATTATCGGTATAATAGACACCTATCCACAACCTCAGTCAGTCACACTCCAAATTCCACTGTGGCCAAGACCAAAGAGCTGTCGAAGGACACCAGAGACAAAATTGTAGACCTGCACCCGGCTGAGAGACTGAATCTGCAATAGGTAAAACACTTGGTGTAAAGAAATCAACTGTGGGAGCAATTATTAGAAAATGGAAGACATACAAGACCACTGATAATCTCCCTCAATCTGGGGCTCCATGCAAGATCTCACCCCGTGGCGTCAAAATGATAACAAGAACGGTGAGTAAAAATCCCAGAACCACACGGGGGGGTACCTAGTGAATGACCTACAGAGAGCTGGGACCACAGTAACAAAGGCTACTATCAGTAACACAATGCGCTGCCAGGGAACTCAAATCCTGCACTGCCAGACGTGTCCCCCTGCTGAAGCCAGTACACGTCCAGGCCCGTCTGCGGTTCGCTAGAGAGCATTTGGATGATCCAGAAGAGGACTGGGAGAATGTGTTAGGGTCAGAAGAAACTAGGGGTGCATGGTCCGATAATAGGAATTATGACGTCATCCTATTAACTCCAATAACATTATATATTATCGGGCCTATTAATAATATTTTTGGCACAGATTCGGATTGGGATGTGAGCGTTTGTTTCCACTCCTGTTTTGCCAGTATGCAAAGTTTTGTTCGTGTTGTAGTGGCTGTATTTTTCCTTCAATTAGCTATAAATCTTACTATAGCTATTAGCAAATGTTTGCATTTCACAGTGTTATGTTTACAAGTTCTTGAGAGGCATTTTGGTTAGTGATAGGCTAGCTGTTCTATAATTGCCAGGTTAAGAAAGTTGTTTCATCGACCAAGACGACAAAAGTCTTCTCTCCTGTTGCACCAAATGTTTTATCTGCTGACAAAGCACAATACATGTTGGGTTTATGTTTGTTTTAGATCAGTGCTCATTGTTCAGGGCAACACATCGTCAATGATATTGACTGATTGATTGTGATTGACTCAAATTATATTTATTTGAAAAAAATAATATAGGCACTTTTTTGAAGTCAAAACTGTTCTTGTCTTTTTTTTGTTTATTATAATAATGTTCATGTCATTATGAAAATTCTGGTTTGGTCAAAGGCAAATCTATGATGAATCAACCACTAGTATTTTTGACCTACAGGTGTTCAAAAACTCAGGTAAATATACATTAAAAAAAAAATATATATATATTATCGGTTATCGTATCTGTATCGGCCTTGAGGAGCAGGAAGTTATCGATATCGGTATCGGTGTCCAAAAATGCATATCGTGCACCCCTAGAAGAAACCAAAATAGAACTTTTTTGTAGAAACACAGGTTCTCGTGTTTGGAGGAGAAAGAATACTGAATTGCATCTGAAGAACACCATACCCACTGTTAAGCATGGGGGTGGAAACATCATGCTTTGGGGCTGTTTTTCTGCAAAGGGACCAGGATGACTGATCTGTGTAAAGGAAAGAATAAATGGGGCCATGTATTGAGAGATTTTGAGTGAAAGTCTCCTTCCATCAGCTAGGGCATTGAAGATGAGACGTGGCTGGGTCTTTAAGCATAACAATGATCCCAAACACAAGAGCCAGGGCAACAAAGGAGTGGCTTCGTAAGAAGCATTTGAAGGTCCTGGAGTGGCCTAGCCAGTCTCCAGATCTCAACCCCATAGAAAATCTGTGGAGGGAGTTGAAAGTCTGTGTTGCCCAACAACAGCCCCAAAACATCACTGCTCTAGAGGAGATCTGCATGGAGGAATGGGCCAAAATACCAGCAACAGTGTGTGAAAAGCTTGTGAAGAGTTACAGAAAACGTTTGGCCTCCGTTATTGCCAACAAAGGGTACACAACAAAGTATTGAGATGAACGTTTGGTATTGACCAAATACTTATTTTCCACCATGATTTGCAAATAAATTCTTTAAAAATCAAACAATGTGATTTTCAGTTTTTTTTTTCCCCACATTCTGTTTCTTATGGTTGATGTTTACCCATGTTGACAATTACAGGCCTCTCTAATATTTTCAAGTGGGAGAACTTGCACAAGTGGTGGTTGACTAAATACTTATTTGCCCCACTGTACATAGGCGCCCAGTCTTGGAGTGAGAAGTAAAAACCACTGGTCCAGGTATCTAAGATGCACCTCTACTTTCAATACATTTTCATTCTGCCATCTCTTATTACCGTTTCTTATGCCAGAGCTCTGTGATGAGTTTTTGGTAGCTCTTGCACAAAGCCGGCTTCTTGTCAGTGCGAACCAGACCGGCGCAGTCCAGGAAGTACTGAGTGAGAGGAGGACTGCTCGGACACAAACAGAATAACAAAAACTTCCATTAAAAACTATTTCCAAACCAGATTTCCAAAAAGTGCCTAAAAACAACTCACCAGTTGGAGAGAGCTTGAAGAGCAGCGTTCATGTAGCAGGAGTTGCCAATGTTTTTCATTCCTGTTAAACCTACAAAACAGGCGAGCAGCTCTTGTTGTTTGTGAGAAGAAACCATGACCATGGCACGGATGATAGGAACTACCTAACATGGATATATATTTAAAAAAAAAAAAAACGGAATCATCAAGTATATGGAACTAATGCTCAATTGGCTTGCCGTACCTCTGGGTTTAAGCTCGTCCTCCTCAGACTCGGAGCCTTCTTCTTCACCCATGGCGATCGGCACCGCTTTTAGCGGGTGACCCAGCAGCATCTCTTCCTGTTCCGGAGTGAAGCAGTGCTGTCGGTGGGGGACGGCGGGCACTGGAACAGAGGCCAGCGGGATCTGGCATTCCAGAAAGACTTCCCGCTCGCATACGTAGCACCAGATCCTGAACGTGGTCAAGTTGACCGTCAGGTTGTGCTTCACGGCCTAGATGAAAGATAAAAATGACCATTTTGAATTGAATCATAATGCTTGGGAGCAACATTTATTCAACTCATTTGCTTCCAAAAACGTATAAATACGTTCTATTTTTAATTTATACTAGGGCTGTCAAATGATTACAAATTTTAATCGAGTTAATTACAGCTTAAAAATGAATCGTAATTAATCGCAATTCAAACCATCTATAAAGTATGCCATATTTTTCTGTAAATTATTGTTGGAATGGAAAGATAAGACACAAGACGGATATATACATTCAACATACTGTACATAAGTACTGTATTTGTTTATTATAACAATAAATCAACAAGATGGCATTAACATTATCTTAAAGTGATCCATGGATAGAAAGACGTGTAGTTCTTAAAAGATAAATGTTAGTACAAGTTATAGAAATGTTATATTAAAACCCCTCTTAATGTTTTCGTTTTATTAAAATTTGTAAAATTTTCAATATAAAAATAAACTAGTAGCTCGCCATTGTTGATGTCAATAATTACACCATGCTCACTCATGGTACTAACCCATAAAATCCGTTGGACCCAAGCGCCAGCAGAGGGCGCCAAACACCAAAAAACACATAACAAGCGGGCATTACACCGTACAGTCATTTTAATCTGTTTGAGCGGGGCATGTGCGTTAATTGGGTCAAATATTTTAACGTGATTAATTAAAAAAATTAATTACCGCCCGTTAACGCGATAATTTTGACAGCCCTAATTTATACGTCTCATACGATTTTTTTTCTACAAGAGACATCTTTAGGTTCTGATGCAACTTGGCTCGACGACCGAATGGATGATCAGGAGGCCAGGCGGCGGACGACCAGGACCACCAGTGGAGCTGACAATGCCGTTGAGTCCGTGCTACTTGCTGAGCAGAGCCCGCGCCGCCGTGCTTGGCCGCTCGCGTCCCCTGCTACCC
The DNA here is from genome assembly GCF_030265065.1 of Corythoichthys intestinalis. Classification (NCBI taxonomy): domain Eukaryota; kingdom Metazoa; phylum Chordata; class Actinopteri; order Syngnathiformes; family Syngnathidae; genus Corythoichthys; species Corythoichthys intestinalis. The sequence goes on from NC_080411.1 coordinate 4,548,177, forward strand.
TCCAGTGTCCTGCGACTCAGCCGGAAACGCGCACGGTCAAAGCCGTTCCCCCCCCAGGAACACAACATGCCCAACACAATTCCCCAGGCTAACTCCGCCACGAGGCAGTGGTCACCACAATAGAGAGACTCAAAAAAATCCATCTTGATGAGCGGCGATGAGGGAAAAGTTGCAGCCACAACAGCGTCATCTCTCAGTTCAATAGTTTAGTTATGTGTAAATAAATTGTTACTTTGCGATCAAATGCTCTATTTGTCTTGTTGTTTATGTTATTTTGTCGAAGGAAAACATTATTCAGATGTTTGGGGTGTCACAAAAATCAAAAAATAGCTGTGTTAAAGTCAAAGTTATGTTTGAAATATATGCTTTTACAAAAAGCTCGATTTCTGTTTTTTCATCAGAAATTGGAAAATTGCTCAAACTAAGCAATTTTCTAATGCTGATTTCTAAAGAATGGAAAAATATTTGAACTAACTTTTTTTATCCTGCTGAAAGAAGAGAGTCTACTATTTCTTTTGGTGGGTTCCATGTTTATATAGCAATAGAACAGAATTTTCTGTGGGCCTTGCAAAATCAGTCAAAATCCAGTAAAACGGCCGAGAGCGAAGATGGGTTGCACTGGTGAAATGGCTGGGAGTAAATGAGTTAAAGGGAACCTCTGACTAAAAGACTTGTCGGATCTAATAAGGTACCATTGTTCTCTTTTACTAAAATATGTTATTAAATGCACATATATTATTGGCATTGATTTTAAAAATCTATAATATTTAGTAAATGTTTTGACCTAAGGATGGCGCTATGTTTTACGCAGAAGCGGTTGGGCTGGACTGGGAGAATAGCTGTGCTAGCTAGCTAGCAAACTAGCATGACGACTGGCATGATTTGGTCACATTCTGCCGCTGCTCAGATTGTTTTGTAACAGAGTTGTGGGATGAGTTCCCAACGTTGTACCTGCATTCAATTCCAGCTCATCAGCAGTGTCTTTAAACCGATCCTAGGCGGCTTGCCGAGATACTGACTTGCTGTCATTTGACAGTTTGTATGTCCCTTTGTTGCTAGTTGCATTAACGTCTTGTTTTTTTTCCGTTTGTCTGCCTCTTCTTTTCCCTTGGGGAGTGGTATCCCCCTTTAAATAAATGTTGAAATAAATAAGCCGAGTGTGCTATAAAGACTGTAGGCTGCCCTCTCCTGGCTTATTTCTATCTAACAGAAGGCTCTCCTCTACTGGCTACATGCCAACTCTGATTCCCCACAGAGACGTCCCGATAACATATTTTCCACGCGAGTCCAAGTCAGTGTCACCTAATTTTGATCACTCTGATACCGAAAAAAGTCTTATTATTATTATTATTTTTTTTTATTTGAACAAAAGTTCCAAACATGCTACAGTACTGTTTACGCTTCTGCTTTTTCCGGGAGTGTTGCGGAGTATAAAATGTATATATTTTTGTTTCTTTTGGCAATGCCATTGTATTACTGGATTTTTAAAACTTTTTAGTCCTTAAAAAATAAAGGAAAAAAATGTTTTATAATTAAAACCCCAACCTTTATCCCCGATTCCGACTCTCTGAAAAATGGCATGGTTAGCCCAATTTCCTGTCACGTGATCGGATCAGGGACAGCCCTAATGCCGCGATTAATTAATCAACACTGAATCAGAAAAATTTAAAAAATCGGGCCCAAGGATGAAAGCGTATACATCCCTATTATATACCAACCAAATTTCATTGTGATCAGTCGATGAAAAATAGAGGAGTAGCACAAAATAAGAGTGGACACAACAACAGCAACAACATAACTGGCCACTTAAGCCTTCAGCCTGTAAAAATTGAAAGGTGGTCAATTACTTGACGTCATCTTTAATTAGTGTCCTTAAAACTGCATCATCAAAGAACATCTCATTTCCACAAATCATCAGTACTAGTTTACCTGAGCATGCAGAGTACTGTGATCTGAGTAGGACTCTCCACAACCAACATATTGGCAGTCATTCTACGGATAAAGAAAAAAAAAAAAAGAACCAAATATACAGTACATACAGTATTAGCAATGAGTATGTGTGTTTCACTGTCATTGACGGTGATAAACGTCCAATCTATTTGAACCAGGAGGAGCTGGCAGCGATAGGATTGCTGCTAACACCTCCCACTTCAAATAGATTGAACGTCTACCACCGTCAATGGCAGACAATGAATTAAAACAGACGTCATACGAGGAGTACCTCAAGACATGCCCACAGGTTGGGACCAGAAACACCACAGGATTGACAGGTCCCCTGTAAGAATAGACAATAAGGAAGCACTTAAAGGTAGAGTACTTGAAACTGATTGGACGTCTATCGGCGTCAATGTCAGTGGGTTAATTAGATAACAAGAAAATGACGTCAACCCACCTTGGATTTTTGAAGGAGGTCGTCTTTGGTTACCTCCCCAATGCTGTCCAGGTGGGGACAAAGGTCGTGTTCGGCCATATTTGTAGTTTATCTGGAAAACAACAAGTCAGATTACAAGCTAACCACAGCGTTCAACGGCGATGACACATAAAACCAAACGCAGCCTGTGCAATCTCAATTCCGAAATAAGGACAATTTAGAACATGTTAATGTAAATAAAGAAGAAGATAAGAAGAAGAGGCCTAAAGGATGACTCGAGGAAAAGATGCTAGGCTAATTATGCCGACAGCAGGCATGACAGTCGTCAATTCATATTTACCGTGACGTGTGACAGCTGTCACAGATATAACTGCTTCATAGTGCAAGTAAACAAAGCACCGTGGGTAAGGACGAAGCGGAGGGAAGGTGAGCGGAATGACAAGACAAGAATTCCCCCTCCTTTCGACCCAAAACAACCCACTCCCACCTCCCCTCCTATTTTCACGTCACGTCGCACTGGTCGCAGGGCTGTGAGAGGGCAGTGTTCTCTTACGTCATAAGTCCACTTGAATTCAATTTTTAAAATACGTGAAGAAAAAATAATATTATTTTAAATATGATTAAAACAACAAAAATTATGTGAAATTTAAATATAATAAAAGTTTAATTGAAAGTTTGGCTAAATGACGTGGAATATTTCACACGCCGATCTCGGATCGGCAGTAAACCATTTTCTTTCCCAGAATGCTTCGAGAACAGCATTAAAATCTGACTCCAGATCACTCAGCGAGACCACATTACCGTGCTGTGAAGCCTCGCGGTATTTCCGTTTCCCAGCAGCCTTTGCTCCTCCTTTTCGCCTGAACCGACATGGTGGGTGCACAGCCTTCTTTCCTCGGCTAATGTTTCATGTGTTGAATCTGTGTGCATCCTTGTCACATCTTATGATATAGTGTTTTAAATTGTGAAAGATTAACTAGTGGGACTTGTTCTAAATCTATGCGTCGCTATTTGTCGTCAAAATTTGTCCGGATTTGTGTGAGACTTGAACGCATCTTCGGTGGATACCGGTGCTAATTAACGCAGTGTTGCTATGCTAAGTTGTGGTGAAAAACGCGTGATTACTATGTTGAATCTATAACCCCCTTCTCTTTAATTATTGGCACTGCTACTTTTTAAACATTTGTTCTTTTCAGCACTTATTATCTTTACGTAGGAGCGACTTAAGCGGGTAAATAGTACAACGAGGCCTGCTGGTAAGCTTGGAAAATGACTGGTTAGTGAGTGTGAGTGCGTTCAATGTGCATGGGGAAAAACGATTGTTGAACGTTTACACAAGTTAACTGCTTCCTGGCAAAGTTTTAATGGTTTTAACCAGACAGCAAGTGAATTGGAAAAGCCTTATTTCTCCCTGTCCAAGCTTGAGTTCTGTTGGGTATGAGTTTTTTACTACCTTATTTTTTGACTGTTCTGATTGTTTTGTGTGACAGCCCAAGGGAAAGAAGGCAAAGGGGAAGAAGGTGGCCCCCGCCCCTTCGGTGGCCAAGAAACAGGAGGTCAAGAAAGTAGTAAACCCCCTATTCGAGAAGAGGCCGAAGAACTTTGGCATCGGTGAGTTTGCCCGTGACTTTATGGCGAGGGCCCAATTCGTAGCACAGATGATGATTCCGAATATTTGCTATCTTACCACCACTGAAGACAACCTTTCCACCAAGATCGCTGATGTGCCCTCATACGCCACGCGGTGGCGTATTATTTACAGTCAGAGTTGTGACTTTTTTTTTGTTCCCCTCCACTCGCAGGCCAGGATATTCAGCCAAAGCGTGACTTGACGCGCTTTGTGAAATGGCCTCGCTACATCCGCCTGCAAAGGCAGCGCGCCATCCTCTACAAGCGCCTGAAGGTGCCCCCCGCCATCAACCAGTTCACTCAGGCTTTGGACCGACAGACGGGTATGCGAAAAAGTGAATTCTTTTGAAAGCAATATGAGTTGAAGTCTTTGTGTTCTTGTGTAGCCACTCAGCTGTTCAAACTGGCACACAAGTACAGGCCCGAGACCAAGCAGGAGAAGAAGAAGAGGTTGCTGGCCCGCGCTGAACAGAAGGCAGCCGGCAAAGGAGACACCCCTACCAAGAGGCCCCCTGTCCTTCGTGCCGGTGAGCAATGCGAGAACAGATAGTGTCAGGATATCCAAACAAGGCTGCCACAATCAATTGATTAATAGATTAGTGAATGACTCATACAAAGATGTTGACTTTATAGGGAGCTCATTGATTGCATTAAAGAGGTTAATTCGCTACCAACCCTCCAAGTCAAAATGGATTGGGCCTCTACAACGCTATCAATGGCACTAAAAGATGAGTATTCACAGCCTGTCCACTAGTTTAAATGAAGTGGACGTCTCTAGTTGTCAATGGCAGGCAAAGAGTCAGTACCAATAAATAAATAAAGTCCTTCTCAAAAAGCTAGCATATTGTGATAAAGTTCATTATTTTCTGTAATGTACTGATAATCATTAGACTTTCGTATATTTTAGATTCATTCCACGCAACTGAAGTAGTTCAAGCCTTTTTTTGTTTTAATATTGATGATTTTGGCAAAAAAGTAAGATTTTTGTTTTGTCTTATCTCAAAAAATTAGCTTATCATGAAAAGGTACTCTAAAGAAGCTACTAACCTATTCTGAATCAACCAATTAACTCAAAAGCCCTTCGAAAGATTCCTGAGGCTTTCAAAAACTCCCAGCCTGGTTCATGACTCAAAACCGCAATCATGGGCAAGACTGCTGACCTGACTGCTGTCCAGAAGGCCATCATTGACACCCTCAAGCAAGAGGCTAAGACACAGAAATTTCAAAGTGAATAGGCTATTCCCAGAGTGCTGTATCGAGGCACCTCAGTGAGAAGTCTGTGGGAAGGAAAAAGTATGGCAGAAAATGCTGCACAACCAGAAGAGGCGACCGCACCCTGAGAAAGATTGTGGAGAAGGTCCGTTTCCAGACCTTGGGGGACCTGCAGAAACAGTGGACAGAGTCTGGAGTAGAAACATCCAGAGCCACCGTGCACAGGCGTGCGCTGGAAATGGTCTACAGGTGCCGCATTCCCTGGGTCGAACCACTTTTGAACCTGAAAGAGCGGCAGAAGCGCCTAACCTGGGCTACAGAGAAGCAGCACTGGACTGTTGCTGAGTTGTCCAAAGTACTTTTTTCAGACGAAAGCAAATTTTGCATGTCATTGGGAAATCAAGGTGCCAGAGTTTGGAGAAAGACTGGGGAGAAGGAAATGCCAAAATGCCTGAAGTCCAGTGTCAAGTACCCACAGTCAGTGATGGTCTGGGGTGCCATGTCAGCTGCCGGTGTTGGTCTACTGTGTTTTATCGAGGGCAGGGTCAATGCAGCTAGCTATCAGGAGATTTTGGAGCACTTCATGCTTCCGTCTGCTGAAAAGCTTTATGGACATAAAGATTTCATTTTTCAGCACCTGCTCACAGTACCAAAACCACTGGTAAATGGTTTACTGACCATGGCATTACTGTGCCCAATTTGCCTGCCCAACTCTCCTGACCTGAACCCCACAGAGAATCTGTGGGATATTGTGAAGAGGAAGTTGAGACACCAGGCCCAACACTGTGGATGAGCTTAAGGCCACTATTGAAGCATCCTGGGCCTCCATAACACCTCAGCAGTGCCACAGGCTGATTCCCTCCATGCCACGCCAAATTGAAGCAGTCATTTCTGCAAAAGGAATCCCGACCAAGTAATGAGTGCATAGCTGATATAATTAATTGAAGGTTGACTTTTTTTTGTATTGGTGGGATGAAATACGCTAATTTTTGAGATAGGGATTTTTGTTTTTTCTTGACTTTTTTTGCCAAAATCAATATTAAAACAACGGCTTGAACTACTTCAGTTGTGTGTAATGAGTCTAAAATATATGAAAGTCTAATGTTTATCAATACATTACAGAAAGAAATACATTAGAAGGACTAGTAAATGTGCGATCACATTTCCTTTTTGGCACTCTGACTTGTTTGACGTCACACCAGCGCTATTTACGGTTTCAAGCGATGCGTTCACGTTAGGAAGCGGGAGTGAACGCCAGTTAACATAAGCGAAATAGTGCGGGCTTGGCGATGCTACTTATAATTCCGACTTACTTGGAAATTTGGCTACGTCGCTAGCGTAGGAACTTGCTCGTAACCCAGGGTCTACCTGTACTGTATAAATTATATATTAGGGCTGCTGCTATCGAATATTTTAGTAGTCGATTAATCGATGGACTAGTTAGTTCGAGTAATCGGGTAAGGAAAATGAAAAATTTGAATACCTGAGTTGAGCCTCAAACGGTTTAGAAATATAAATAAATGAGGATCCATGTACAATAAAAGAACAATTGGCTAACTTACATAGTAAAAGTCTGCTAGCTTAAATGCTATAAAATGCTAGTTTTTTTTAACAATGCTTATAACAAATGGTTCGGACACATATTCCCAGAAAAATTGGCTTAATATACCTATAAACTAAATTATGAATGCATTAAAAAAACATGAGCTCAAACAAAAACTTAGCTTACGTTGGTCTTAACGGCGAGCAGTTGGATTCAGCCATGTGAAAAGAGGCAGACCAGAGGGCAGTGTATCCACCCTAATCAATAACACTAAATGCAAACTCTTTCAAAATAAACCATTACAATGCCACTGTAATTAAACGAATACTCGAAGCAACACAATTTTAATTTGAATATTTTTTTTCTAATCAAATACTCGAGTTAATCGATTAATCGTTGCAGCACTATTATATATTTTAAAAAAAAGAAGACCTGGCATCCACATGTGGACTTGACATTTTGGGTCATGTAGGCCTACTTGTATATTGGACACTGTTTTTTTTAATGGCCCAAATTAGTTGTCCTGTAAAGAGTTAAAATTGCCTGAAACCTTTTTTTTTTTTTTTTTTTTTTTTTTTTGATTGGAAGACAAATCTAAATATGAAACAAATTTATATAATTGTTAAAGTGAAAGATGCCCCATAAACTTAAAAAATGTTATTAAAGTATTTTTAGTAGTTTTTCAAAAAAAAATTTTTAAAGGAAAACTTCTGTAGTCCTTAAAAATTGTCATTGTAAACAAAATGAGATAGTAATAGAACAGTCAATAACACTAGATGAGTTGACTCATCGAAAGAAAAGAAAAAAAGCAATCGACATTTTGTGGCAGTCCTAACCCCAAAGTGGCCTGATTTGCGATGATGTGACTTGGAATTTCTTCACCTGAGAATCATCTTGATGCTTTATGAGCTTTTTAACCCTGAGCAAAAAGTGCCCACGAGAACCAGCTTCAGCTGTGAACGTTCCCTTTATTCTCGTTAATCGTCCTTCCCTTCCAGGTGTCAACACCGTCACATCACTGGTGGAGAGCAAGAAGGCCCAGCTGGTGGTCATCGCCCACGACGTGGATCCCATCGAGGTAAGTGTACGGAATTGCGGGAAACGGGGTGGTTCTCTTGGCAATGATGCTTGAATTTCTTCACCTGAATCATTGTGTTGATCAAAACATACGAGCTTTTTAACCCTGAGCCCAACAGACTTGGCCAGGCTATATGGGGATGTCAACCTCCAAATACCAACCTGGTGTTTCTTTCTCAGTTGGTGGTCTTCCTTCCCGCACTCTGTCGCAAGATGGGCGTCCCTTACTGCATCGTGAAAGGAAAAGCGCGCCTGGGCAAGCTGGTGCACAGGAAGACGTGCACCTCAGTGGCCTTCACGCAGACCAACCCGTAAGCACGTCATGTTTAGTTTCCCAATTGTCAGAACCGGATTTAAGCATCGCGCCTCTTTCCCGCAGCGAGGACAAAGGTGCCCTCGCCAAGCTCGTGGAGGCCGTCAAGACCAATTACAACGACAGATATGAAGAGGTGAGAACTTCTTTTAATTCCATACAGTGACTAAAGGTGTGAATGTTCCTCATGTTGTGGTTTTTGCAGATCCGTCGTCACTGGGGAGGCAACATCATGGGTCCCAAGTCCACTGCTCGCATCGCAAAGCTTGAGAAAGCCAAAGCCAAAGAGTTGGCTACCAAGCTTGGTTAAATTGTTTGGAATAATAAAAAAATGTTCATGTTGTAACATGACTGGTTTGTTTTATTGTTTTCACTCTTCATAAAGCACAGAACTTAGTTTCTTGAACTCATTTGAGTCGACGATTATTGCAGCTCCGACCATAAACGTAACAACACAGACTTCCTGTGTGTGTCCGTCAACTATATCTGCCCCTCGGGAAACTCAAACCCAAATAACAATAGTTCCTATTGTTACTGTCGTGTCTTTTGTCTTGGGAAAAAAAAAACGACTTCGAGTGCCGTGTACTTTTTATTTCTTGCTTTCAGTGAACTTCAATGCTGACAGTCCGTCTATAATGCGGCGCTCTTTTGTCTAGCATTAGCGGCCCTCTGGCTCAGACAATCACAACATAGATATGACAACACAGAAGCATGGATCCAACAGTGCCACAACATAGAACGTCAGTGTCGACAGCGATGAGCTCTCGGATTTCTGACTTACGTACTTTCATTTTACCATATCAATCCATGGAAGAAACATTTATTCATCATGATGAAACGAGCAAGTTATACAGCAGCCTTTAAAAGAAGTCACATCTGTTTTGTTTTCTCCTAGATTCTGCTAAATTGGAGAAGTTGTCAAATCATATTACCGTAAATATTGTCAGTTTATGGTAAGGTTTTGAACTACCAATATGCTATGTTTGTGCTGTGTTTCACCAGTCAGTAAAATGACATTTCTGTATCTGTACACGAGCTCTTTACTTGTATTCTTCTATTTATTGGTGCTAAAATTAGGGTAGGCGTTATCAACGGGTACAATAATTTCCCCTACATTTTACAAGTAAATTTGGGGTGCGCATTATAGTCGGGAAATTACGGTAATAATGAAATTAGATCTTAAATTGTCTTCCTTTTTCAGCTGCCTTGCCCCGCCCACTGTAAAAGCTGCAGGTTTTTGCAGTCTGCCAACAGGCTATCTGGTGACCTGTCATGTAACTACTGTTTCAACATGTACTAGCTATGGCATGCACTGGGAACCTAGACGTGGATCAAAATTGCTGAAAAAAGTGTTTCACTGATGTATTGTTTAGGGTGGAATAACTGTTAAACTAAAAGACTTGAGTGCTAATTTCTCTACATGTAAGTGCAGTTATTTTATGACGTGGTAACCTTTCATAGCACCTTAACTCATTCCCTGCCAAATATAGGGTATATAGTGGTACCTCTACTTAACATCTCTACATACAAAATTTTCAGGTTAAGACACATCTCAACGTAAACTATTGCCTCTTGTTAAAGAAATTTCAGTCTGGTTGGAACTCGCAGCTCCCAGAGTTTACTGAATGTAACATAGCTGCTCTGACATTGGCTATTGCCTAGCATTCCTGGCATTCAATTGGCTATGAGGGACCTCTACTGTATGTGTATCCCAGCGGCCTCTTCATTAACACCTCATGTTCAGACAACTTAACATGAGTGTATTAATAGGTTTTTTTTTTTTTTTTACATTATGCACAAGTCATGTTTATAGTGCAATCCAATTGTAGCATGCATTGAAAAAGATGTCAATTTTGGAAAGGATTAGAGCAGTGCAAAATTTCCGATTCTTAGATTATTCGCGATTCGGCCGTGGAAGATTCGAGAACGATTCACAAACATCCAAATTCCGATTATTGAATTATACCAGGTAAAGCGGAAATAAAACGCAGTCAGCGCGGTCTTCGGGACGCAATGAGGAACGGACCGAGAGTAAATATCATGTGCAGCTCATGCCGCTAGGTAAAAAAAAACCCAACAAATTAATCATACTTGACTGCGGCCTTCAGCCGCTACAAACTGCGCCCAGTTGCTAGTTGCTACAAACATACGGCAACATACGGCTATGGTAGATATCACATATATCTAGACTAGATGTGAAATGACAGACTTTCCCGCGCTAGTAAACAGGCGCCATCTTAAAGCAGTAGACTTCTCTAGAAGGCTCTGTTGTAGAGAACCTAATTACCCTAATTTTCCGACTATAAACCGCTACTTTTTTCCCCTCGTTTTGAATCCTGCGGCTTATAGTCCAGTGCGGCTTATTTGTTGATGTATTTGGTGTTGAAATTCGCCCCCCCGGCCCAGACGCACCCGAGAACAGCACCAGCCAAAACAATTGCCGCTCGGCTGACGCTGCTCCGCGCGCGCCCGCCGGGAAGGCCGAATCTCGCGCGTCCTCTTATTTTAACCCTTTGTACGGACTCCATGTTTCAAAAGCTTGAAGAACACTCACCGAAAACAGGTTGACAATTTATTTGTCGACAATGGTAAAAACAAGGCAAAAACAGACGACGGAGGGACAATTCTGGATCCAAAACAAGGCTATGTGTTTCAGAGCAGAAAAAAATCTGTGTTATCTCAGTGTCCAGTCTTTTTAAAGTCTTTGCTGAGGCGGGCCTTGTCGAAGGCGTTTCTGGGCGTTGCTTTTGGGCCATCCCCCGGTTTTGGGCGGCTTAGGTTCGTGCGCGGATTGGGACGCCCGCTATCAACTTGGCTGTCCGGGCTGGTTGTACTTGTTTTAGGACAAAGCGCTTTGTCCTTGGAGTTTGCTGGGAGAGCTGATTGCCAGAGTTGGTGCGTCACTCTTGTGATAAGACAGCATTGTGTATCTCTTCTATTTCTTCTCATTAAACTATGGTGTTCTATTTATTTTATATTAGTAGTGTAGTCATACCGTAAATATGAAAATGATACTATTTCCTGATTAATTATATTACGTGTGTTAGAGTAATGCAAACAGTTAGACGGTGCCAACCTGTACCATATGTATGTGTTAGACTATATGTGTGTTAGACTAATGCAGACAATTATATGGTGTGTGCGATGACGATATCTTTTCTCCTTCATTGGGTTAATAGGTAACACTATTTGACAGGGGCCTCATAAGACTGTCATAAGAACATCATAATTATGACATGACACTATCATGGGCATTACTGAATGCTTATGACAGATGTCAATATGTGTCATGTGGCATATTATTTCACTAACTCCATTTATGTCCAGCTCAGATCTTTTACGGCCATTCAAAAGTGAGATCGTTTGCTGGATGACACTAACCGACCTCTTATAAGCATTCATTAATGCTTATGACCTTGTCATGTAATAATTATGACTGTCATATGACAGTGTTATGGCACCACTATCCAAGAAAATGTTACCAAATACCATAACTGGCAATTAATGAAACAACTGGAACAGTAACTGAAGAAATAATTAGCACAGAACATGAATTTTGATTGCTATTTACATCTGTAGCACCACAATGCATGCTAGGAGGAATGTTGGATGACAACAGTGTTGAAAGCAGGTGGCAGCAGAGGTTGACTGTCTCCCCAAGGGAGCAGTGATGGCCAAATGAAGCTTTTAGAAACAATAAGGCTTTGCACCCAATTGGTTCAAAGCTTAATGGTGGTTTATTTGGTCTCATGAGAGTCTTATGATGCCATTGTCAAATGAAGTGTTACCAGTTAATATCTTTTGGTGTAAATATCCCATAATACAATGAGGACAACTGCGGCTTATAGTCCAGTGCGGCTTATCTATGAACAAATGCCGATGTGGCGGCTTATAGTCAGGTACGCCTTATAGTCCAGAAATTACTGTACTTTTTAAATCTAAAATACCCCTAAACCGGCAAAATCTTGTCTTGAATCTATCTTTAAATGATGAAACAGTTTGTAAACTTTCACATGTCCAAAGTAGACATGAGGGAAATTATGGAATAACGGGCACAATTTTAACAACTTTAACGGTTGATTCACAACATTAAATTAATTGAATGTAGTTTAAAGCTGCTGATACAGAATGGGGACTTGAGTTTTATTTACTGTTTTTAACCGGTAACTTGATACTATAATAGTAGTTTGGTTTATTTAGCCTGAGAGGATTTTTGAACAATTTTGGAACAAATATACAAAACATAAAAAAAAAAAAAAAAATTTTTTTTTTTTTTTTTTTTTTTTTTAAATGGGGGGGCATCAATAATCGATTCATAATCGAATCGGAGTCTCTGAATCATAATCGAATCATTAGGTGCCCAAAGATTCCCACCTCTATTGGTGTCCAAACTATTCCACATAGGGCCGCAGTGGGTGCAGGTTTTTGTTCAAACCCATCATGAGGACAACCTGTCACCAATCTGGTGTCTCACAAGTGTAATCAGTTGATTGCAGTCAGGTGCTGCTTAATTTAGCACACACTTCATTGGTTAAACTGTCCGTGCTCGATTGGTAGGAACAAAAACCAGGACCCACAGCGGCCCTTGAGGACAGGTTTGGACACCCATGGATTACAGCATTCACATGGAAAACATGTCTTTACCAGTGTTGTTAATAACGGCGTTACAATATAACGGCGTTACTAACGGCGTTATTTTTTTCAGTAGTGGGTAATCTAATTAATTACTTTTCTCATCTTGGCAACGCCGTTACCGTTACTGAGGACGGAAAGGCATGCGTTACTATGCGTTATTATATTGGTCGAAAAGTCTGAGGGAGACGGACTCACCGAGACGACAAAGCAGAGCAGGAGTGCGGAGGAGACAAGAAAGTTGTGACGCCGAGCAAACGCGATGCTAGGTAGCTCCAATAATACATGTTGTAGCCGATAGCCTACAAACTACGCCCGCATGTTATGGTAGATATGGTAGACATGGTAGATATCACATATACTGTATATAGATATAACTAGATGCACAATGACAGAGACGGCACTAGATGCTTTTGTAAACAGCCGCCATCTTAAAGCAGTAGACTTTTTAGGACAGCTATGTTGTAGAGAACCTTCCTAGCGAACCTGGGTAACTTTTTTTAAATCTAAAATACTTCTAAATCGGCAAAATCTTGACTTGAATATCTTTAAATGATGAAACAGTTTTAAAACTTTCATATGTCGAAAGTAGAGAGAAGGGAACTAATGCAATAATGGGAGCAATTTTAACAACTTTTAACAGTTGATTCAGGGTAAAGGGTAAATTAGGGTAAAGAATTGGGCTCGGGCCAATTGTACCAAAAACGTTCACAAAAAAATTCACATAGTGTGGCCAATGTTTTTTTTTTTTTTTTTTTTTTGAGGGGAAAAAAAAAAAGTAATTATCACCAATTACTTTGCGCAGTAACTAATTACTCTTACATTCAGGTAATTGAGTTACTAACTCAATTACTTTTTGGGAGAAGTAATTTGTAACTAATTAATTACTTTTTTTCCCAGTAAGATTAACAACACTGGTCTTTACTTACAGAATTTAAATTCCGAAATTTATTGGTTGTGGAAGTAGTTTAAGTAGAGGTAGCACAGTATATTTACAGGGCAAGTGACTTCGTAACTACTAGAAAATAAATGTAAAAGTAATAATGGAGCATAGATTCATTTTCTCACAGATTTTTATGAATAAAATTCGAGAAAATATAAGACAAAGGCCCCTAATAACATACAAAGTTTGTTCTCATCACTCCCAATTATTTTGCTCACTTGAAAAGTGGGTGGGTTCAAAGAAAAGGTCATTACATCTTTCCTACTTGATTTAAAGACCACGAAATACAAGCTGGAATTCTAAACATATGTGTCATATCTTTTTATCTGAAACCCAAATGTCTTTGGTATACAACAAAAACAAAGGGGACTCCAACTTGGTGTTCCAATAATTTTAGAGGTGACGTAAGCTAGGTTCAAACCGCAGGTCAGGCCTTAATGCACGAATCCGATTTTTCATGTTTTTCCATCTTGAGTGAGGCATGTTGACAGTCTGAACAGGACAGGTCGCATAGAAGTGGACCACTTTAAATTCGATCTGGGTCACTTTCGTATGTGGTTTAAATCCGTTCTGGGCCACATTTTTCCAGAATGTGGTGGCGGTCTGAACTGTCAAGTCTCCCAAATCGGAATTTATGCATCAGTTACTTCAGCAAAGAGCGAGAGCGGCAAGCAGCACGGCAGCGATGTAGCTGTGCATTAGCATTAACGCCTAGCTTGAACTCCACTTTTAAAAATGGGACAGGTCGCATAAAAGTGGACTATTTGAAATTCGATCTGGGTCACTTTCATTTGTGGTTTAAATCCGGTCTGGGCCACATTTTTCCAGAATGTGGCGGCTGTCCGAACTGTCAAGTGTCCCAAATCGGAATTTACGCTGCAATTACGTCAGCAAAGAGCGAGACCTGTAGGCAGGAGAGCTAACCCCTGTTAATGCTTGGTTTTCTTTCTATGCACCAAATAAGCAATATTTCAGTATTGCTTACATGGCTGAGTCGGGGCAAACTGACGCACTGATGGGGGGAAAATATTATGGGATGCCTTAACATTAGCACATTATGCCTTTGTGATGTATGAATACTTCAGGGACCTAGATTGTAACAACTTCTATTGTTTTTCACCTTGGGTCCCATATTTAGGAGGGTATCTCACGAGATAACTTGTTTTGCACCATAGTACGCGCTTGAGTCCCATAGTTAGGAGAGAATCTCACGAGATAAATAAACATTCTACTTTAACTGCTGGGAGCCTAAACTGGGGGGGGAATCTCATACCCTAGCGGGGGGAGGGGTGGGGGGTGCTTGCGAGTTCAGGTGGTGCGTTTTCGTGAGGGCAGGGAGTGGCCACCCATGTCCCCGCGTCAGACGTGCCTATAAGAGTCGGGAGATTCCCCCAACACCCCGGAAGTCCGCTGGTGGATTAAACATACGGATCTCCCAGCTTTGTCCTTTCGCCGCTTTACCGGAGTGTTTTGGCTCCCCGCTCATTTGTCACGGTAAGCGATTTTCATTGCTGAGGGACAACTTGTTGTGCTGTAACCGTAATGCGGGGATTCTGGGATTGACTAACTCAAATCTAGCGTCATCGCTGCCATTTGTTATGCTTGTTTTTGATACTTGTTTGCTTGCTCTTGTGGTATTGTAATCAATAAATCTCATTTATTCTGCCTTTTCTAATCAATAAACATAGTCTATTGAGCAAACGTGTGCTGGTTGCTGACTCACCGCGAACCCGGAAATTTCAGAAAACACGCACCCACATGCACGCACAGTGCGAGCATGCTATCAATCCATATAAACTTTGAATCAATGTTGTTTTTGTCAACGATGACGACAACGAAAATATTTATCGACAAAATTTTTTTTCATTATGATGACAATTTCAATATTATATTACAATATTCACTGGAAAAGCTCTGTTTACATAAGGCGGTCGCTAGCTACATTTACTAACAGACTAGCATTGTACTTCGACATATTTAAGTAAAATAAATGCTAATTGCATGTTTGTTTGGCTTTTTTTTTTTTTTTTTGCTTTGACAAAGAATTAAGACAGTTTACGTCCATATCTATAAAGAATTCAGGGATTTAAGCATTTATTCACAAGAGTTTTCAACAAAAAAGCTCTTTGTGATTCTACTCAGTCAGCTTTGATGGTCTTGCCAACAATGCAGGCCCCCCATTTATCGGCCCCGCGCCTTGTCAATACATTATGAAGTCCATGGGTCTGTGTTGAGTGATAATCGTACACTAAATGACATTCGTAGCTTTAGCATAGCATTAGCCTAAATGGAAGTGTCCTCTTAAACTCTCTGAGACCTGCAATATGAACCTAGCCTAAGAGTATCACACAGAGCAATGAAATACAAACAAATCACATCTTACATTTTACACTTTAATCTTCTTGACGAACTTTGCGTACCACATGTAAGCGGTGGTTGCGCACAAACCGTACCTTGAAGACACAAAAACACATTTGAAGGAAATGAATCAAGTACACTACTCACAAAAGAGACCGACCTACCAGGTGATAATATACTGCATGTGTTCATTCCTTAGCGTCACCCTCGTCTGACCGCCGACCGGCCCGCCTGGGATGGTGCTGCCTAAAAAAATGCATGCCAGAGCCAATGAATCAAACGGATGTTCCCACTACCAGTCACGCGATTTTACCAAAATCGGCGTCAATGAAGATGGGTTGAGCTCCCGTCACGTTCGCCATGGCTTCTACGTCGCGGTAGTGCCATCGGTTTCGGTCGGGGTCGTTGTTAGGCACGAAAGGCTTGCGCTGCTCCGTCAGCCGGACCACGCCGACCACCTCCACTTCATCCTCTACCTGGCAAACAACTGAAGGTAAAAAAAAAAAATCCATGTCCAATGTCCATTGCTCACCTGGCCCTTGGTCCTGCTCTCTGGTGAAATCTTCTGCCTGGGGACGTAACCTCGGTTCACCAGGATTGTGATGCTGGAGAGGCAGCAGCAAGTTACGTAAATTCATTCAATTGCAACAAAAATACATTTTGTTTTAATTTAGCACATTTTGATATTTAATCCATTGTTCTTTAAAATATAATATTTAATTAACTAAATAAATCATCTTATTGTGTGTGTTTAAAGCTTAAAGGGACATCGACAGAATTTTTTTTAAAACCATCTGGTGCGCACGAGAAACGCACAATGCACGTGCATTGCTTCCAACCATCCAGCTAACTATGAGGATTAATAATATGTTCATAGTTGAGTCCAATATTAAAGTAAAGCTCAACTAAATCCTGTTTTATCATTTTTAGCATGCTGAAATGGCTGGTGTCCAATGCACGCCTGCAGTTTGTGGCCTATAAAAGGGTGCGCACCAGATTGTTTCTAGTGCGCACCACATACTTTTCTGGAGCACACCAGGTACTTTCCTGGAGTACACCACATACTTTTCTGGAGCACACCACATTATTTTCTGGTGCGCACTACACTTTTATGGTGCTTACCACATACTGTTATGGTGCCCACCAGATTGTTTATAGTGTGCACAACGTACTATCTGGTGCGCACCACACTTTCCTGGTGCACGCCAGATAGTTTCTAGTGGACACAACATACTATCTGGTGCGCACCAGATTGTTGCTAGTGGTCACAACATACTTTCCTGTTGCGCACCAGATACTTTCCTGGTGCACACATTTCTGGAGCGCACCAAATTCCTTTCTGGTGAGTATCAGATAGTTTCTAGTGTACACCACATTCTTTCCTGGTGCACACCATTCTTTCACCAGAAAAGTATGTGGTGTGCACCAGGAAAGTATCTGGTGCACAACAGGAAAGTATCTTGTGAGCTCCAGGAAAGTCTGTGGTGTGCACTAGAAACAATCTGGTGCGCACCAGATAGTTTCTCGCGTGCACCACATTCTTTCCTGGTGCGCACCACATCCATTTCTGGTACGCCATCTATCTGGTGCGGACCAGATACTTTCCTGGTGCGCACCACATACTTTTATGGTGCACGCCAGATTGTTACTAGTGGTCACAATATACTTTCCTGTTGCGCACCAGATACTTTCCTGGTGCACACCACATACTTTTCTGGAGCGCACCAAATTCCTTTCTTGTGAGCACCAGATTGTTTTCTAGTGTGCACCACATTCTTTTCTGGTGCACAACATTCTTTCACCAGAAATGTGGTGTGCACCAGGAAAGTATCAGGTGCGCAACAGGAAAGTATCTGGTGAGCTCCAGGAAAGTGTGTGGTGTGCACTACAAACAATCTGGTGCGCAGGAGATTGTTTCGTGCGCACCACATTCTTTCCTGGTGCACACCACATTCTTTTCTGGTGAACACTACATACTTTTATGGTGCGCACCAGATTGTTTATAGTGTGCACAACATACTACCTGGTGCACACCATACTTTTATGGTGCGCACCAGATTGTTTCTAGTGCACCATATACTTTTATGGTGCACGCCAGATTGTTACTAGTGGTCACAACATACTATCTGGTGCGCACCACAGACTTTTCTGGAGCGCACCAGATACTTTCCTGGTGCACACCACATACTTTTATGGTGCGCACCAGATTGTTTATAGTGTGCACAACATACTATCTGGTGCACACCATACCTTCCTGGTGCGCACCAGATCGTTTCGAGTGCACACCATACCTTCCTGGTGCGCACCAGATTGTTTCTAGTGCACCATATACTTTTCTGGTGCGCACCACATTCTTTCCTGGTGCGCACCACATTCTTTTCTGGTGAACACTACATACTTTTATGGTAAGCATCCGATTGTTTATAGTGTGCACAACATACTACCTGGTGCACACCATACTTTCCTGGTGCGCACCAGATTGTTTCTAGTGCGCACTATATACTGTTCTGGTGCGCACCACATACTTTTATGGTGCACGCCAGATAGTTTCTAGTGGACACAACATACTATCTGGTGCACACCAAATAATTTCCTGGTGCGGACCAGATTGTTACTGGTGGTCACAACATACTATCTGGTGCGCACCAGATACTTCCCTGGTGCGCAGCACATACGTTTCTGGAGCACACCAGATACTTTCCCGGTGCACACCAAATACTTTTCTGGTGTGCACCATAACAGTTTGTGGTGCGCACCAGACTGTTTATAGTGCGCACAACATACTACCTGGTGCGCACCATACTTTCCTGGTGCGCACCAGATTGTTTCTAGTGCACACCATGTACTTTTCTGGTGCACAACACATACTTTTATGGTGCGCGCCAGATAGTTTCTAGTGGACACAACATACTATTTGGTGCGCACCAAATTGTTTCTAGTGCGCATAACATACTATGTGGTGCGTACCAGATACTTTTCTGCTGCGCACCAGATTGTTTCTAGTGCGCACCACACTTTATGATGCCCACCAGATGGTTTAAAATTATTTTATTTCCCTCGTTGTCCCTGTAGGGACTCTGCGCTTTAATTAATATATATTTTCATACATACACACACAAACACTCATAGTCATTAGCCTCAAAACATGTTTGTCAATAACATTTGATAGAAAGAAAATAATGTATTTGGTAATTTTCCAATTTCTATGTAGATTCTACTTCATACACGTCACGGAAATGCATTGGTCGTTCGCAATCAAAACAACTCAACTCGTGTTGCGTTATTTCTTCTTATCAATGAGGCTTTCCGGCTAACGATTTGTTAAGTTGTGTTACCCGAGGTCCGTGCAGTAAAACGGTGTGACCACGTTGGCGCCAGTTTCTCCGCTAGACGACAAGCGTCCCGCCTCCCTGGCCTCCTTCTCGGGGTCGACAGGCGAACGTGGCAGGATGTACAGCTCCTTGTCGTGCTCGTAGCGGCCGCGCACGCGCACCCGTCTGTACTCCAGCTGTTGAAGCTCCAGGGGGCTGTGGACATTTATTTAGCTTAGCTCACTTCCGTTTGTCCAACGGCCTCGACGGGCAGCGTGCTTACTCGATAGGAAGCGGGACAGGCTCGGCCGTGGTGAGTCTGGTCAGATCATCGATCAACTGTAATTTCCATTGTCGACGTTTCACCTTGATGGAGAAAAGAAAAAACGTCTAAATAGGGGTTGGGGGGGATATCACAAAAAAGGCCTACTATGCACCACTATATTTTACTCGATATTATATTTCCATTTTTCCATGAGACAGTACTTTTACTAATCAATGGCACTGGAAAATAATCATTCACTGCCTTTTTTTATTTATTTTTTTTATTCTACACTTTTTCCCCAGCCCCCCAAAACAAATAGTAGTTAGAAAAATAGTGCGTACCTGCCAAGTACCGAGTCCGAACGTAGTGGCCGGGATCAGCAGGAGAAACCATTTGAGGAAATCCTCTTGTCCGCTCGCCGCCACCGAACCGGACGAGTGCCGCAGTCCAACCCACCTGGCTGGAGAATTACCATTTTAAAGTGTATACGACACCTAAAATGAAATCTTAAAGGGAATATGCTCTAATAAGTCACAATTGTTCTCTTTTACTAAAATTTGTTATTAGAAACCATATTACTGCCATTGGTTTAAAAATCTATAATATTTAGTACATGTTTTGACCTGCGGAGGGCGCCATGTTTTACATGCGCAATGCACACTGGAGGTGATGACGCAGTTGGGCTGGACTGGGAGAATAGCTGTGCTAGCTAGCAAGTAAAGCATGTACACCGACTGGCATGATTTTGTCACATTCTGCAGCTGGTCAGATTGTTTTATTAAAGACGTGTGGAATAAGTTCCAAACGTCGTATATGCATCCAATCCCAGCTCATTAGCTTTAAACCGATCCTAGGCGGCTTGCCGAGATATTGACTTGCTGCCATTTGACAGTTTGTATATCCCTTCGTTGCATCATGGCCTTATTTTTTTCGTTTGTCTGCCTCTCACTGCGGTTTTCCCTCTTTTTTTAATTTTTTGGGGTATTTTTTATTTTTTAATTATTATTATTATTTATTTATTGATCCCGACCTACTGTCACGGACCCATCGCACGTTTTTTTTTCCTGTGCTCAATAAACCCTTTTACGCAATTCCTATGTTATTGTTGTCTGCTTGCAACCTGACGTGAGCCGCGTTTTCTAATTCTGTGGTGAAGCCAGCCGCACTTTCTTTTTCAGTTGTGTTCCCCTTTCAGGTTTTACCGTACAGAGACAGACAATGCATATGGGTTGCGATTGCTTTATATGGAAAATCATGACTAACATCATGTGAAAGTATAGTCCTGTGTAGAGCCGGGCGGTATACGGAAAATTTACAGTTACCGAAATTCTTCACGATGACCGACGTTGTTTTGACCATGTCGGTAAATTCTGTAATTTAATAAAACAAGAAAATATAGTCTTTTCATCCTGCTTTGACTCTGTGTTGTTCGGCTATGTTCATTGCCCTTTAAGAAAGTAGGTAGAAAGTGGTAGGCTAACGCTAGCAGCTAACGCTTCAAGCAAACGTGATGAAGTGTGGCTTAAGGGATCTTCGCCAAACTTTCACCCGACATTAAATAGACTCTTGGCGGCATCCAGACAGGCTTTCACCCGCTGTCCTCCCTGGTTCTCACGATTTCAGGAGATGATGCTTTCAGTGCTTTCTACTGGTAACCAGGCTAGCGAGTAACGCTACAAATGAACACGATGGAGTCTGACAGCGGCTCTAACACTGTCGAAACGGCTGAACTTAATGAGTGGATTGGACACGGACTGCATCTAGCAATTAGTATGTCGGGTTATTTTGTATCTGTGTGTGTGTAATTTCTCTGATAGCTTTTATGATGGTAAAGCATTCAGCATAAAGTACCATCCAACAGTGAAACCTATAATATGACCGTTTAATGGCCACAGCTATTTTTCTGTATGTGCTTGCTTTATTCTGTGTCATTACTGCCATCATAAATTTTTAAATGTTTCATTGGCATAAGAGCAATATATCTTTAATGTGTGTTTGTGTGTGTATGTGTGTGTGTGTGGGGGAGGGGGGGTGCGTGCATGTATTAAAAAATGCTCTAGGAAAAAAGAAACCTGAAACCTTGAAGTAAACACTTGTGTTGAGTAATTATGTCAGCAGCCATTAACAATAAGTTGTCTGTTTGAAGCGTACTGTTCAAGCTGCAAGTCATTTGTGTTACAATGACATGTTTGCACAGTCGTCGTATTGATTTTTATAATGTTGTACATTGTTCAAGTCATCTAAGCCGTTATAAATGTTCATATTTGAATTATTATTGTTTACAATAATTTTTTATACACTAATTATTTAGACTGCATGTACAATTGTTAAATATGTTACATTGAAAACTGGTAAATAAATCAACGAGAAACGGTTATTTGTATTTCATGCATTGATTCAGTTTGTCAAATTATATAACAGTCCGCTTGGTCGAATTTGTCATTTATCGTTATCGAGGTAAATCTGTTCAATATACCGTGATATGTACTTAAGGCCATATCACCCAGTCCTAGTCCTGTGGTCTGCGCGCTCATCTGTCACACAGGAAATGGGGGTTCGAATCCCGCCGGAGACCTTCATTTAATCGTTTTTGCTGCTCGTTTTGTGAAATATAAACAGTGCTGTCCTGCTCATTACTTTTCCGCTCGGGTTCAAATTAGAAGGGCAGAACAGACGACATGTTGACGCAAATAGGCAACACTCGGGGAATTTTATTTTGTATTTGCATTTAATGCTGTAACATCTCCTAAAATGTATTTTGCAACGCATTAAATGTTCCTAATCTGATTACTCGATTATTCGAACTAACTAGTTGATTGTTTAATCTACTACTAAAATAATTAGGGTTGCCACCTTTCAGAAATAAGAAATACGGGACGCCCCCCTTGCGCCCAAAGCTGTACAGGCAGAGAAAAAAAAGGGACATCCCCAAAACTCCTAAAATGCATAGAAATGTATCTATTCATATGTATTCCCTATTAGTTCAATATGGAAGTCAACATTTAATTCCCAATTTCGGATTGTTCCTTATTTCAAGTACTGGTGCACGATAATTATTGGTCCGATAATTATTGGTCAGATAATAGGAATTATGATGTCATCCCGATAAATCGAATAAGATTTATAATAGGACTGATAATATGTACTGTTCTGGCTTTGCAGTTTACACAGTAGTATGGGAAATCAGTTGACCATTTGCGGGGCATTGCTCCCACCTGCTGGTCAGAATAATTCAATGCACCTATTTTTTGTTACAGTAGTTTGGTTAAATCACTTACAAATTAGGGTGTCTAGCGGTAGCATTGACACTCGTGAAAGTTTTCTGTTACGTTTCCGCCTCGGAAATATATGTAAGTATTTTATGTTTACTATTACATATGGATGTGCAATATATGTTTACTTCTGTGGTGAAGGATCATATGTACAGAACTTCATAAGTTGTGTTATAGAAGCCAGCCAATGCTTTAGTAGTTCAAGCTAGTCTGCTATGCTATACATATAATAGTTGTGTATATAAGCGTATTGTGCAGTTTGTTGTATGTTGTATATTGAGTATTGAATATGTGTCATTTTCTGTTGTACTTTCACAATATTAAGACGAGTGTCTTCCCATAAAAGCAAGAAAGGACAAAGCCTTGTGGTTTATGGAAGTGCATTCATTCTTAGCTGGCTGTCGGGCAGTGCAGACGTGAAACGCACGGTTTTGTTCATGTCATTATAAAAAATCTGATGAGATCAAAGGCAAATCTATGTTGAATCCACCACAATTTTTTTAAACCTCCAGGTGTTCAAAAACTCAGGTTATACGTTTAAAAAATTATATATTTATTATCGGTTATCGATATCGGTTTTGAGAAGCAGGAAGTTATCGATATCGGTTTCAAAAAATGGATATCGTGCACCCCTAATTTCAAGGGATAGGTGGGGCAACCCTAAAAATAATCGATGGCTGCAGCCCTACACTGAATTGCTACTCTATGCTTATTAAGACGAACGATGTAGCAAAATAAGTCTTTAATCTCAATTTTGTTATGAAGTAAAACTGTCAACACAGACAAATGCGACCAGAAAGAAACCCGAATTACCATCTGTTCTTGTTAAGAGAGGTGTCCGATGCAGGTGAAGCGTCCTCCTGACGTGAACGACATTCGTCTGCAATGACATCGTTTATGCTGATATAACAAGAAAAAATAAACATGATAATAACTCATTATAAGCCTCTTGAAGAAAACTTACTTGTTTACAAGTCGCGAGCAATGCTCTATTGTAGGAAACCAGCAGTGTTCTTAGCGGAAACATTGCGACTCCGGTTATGTATGTGACATGTTGCTAATGCTAGGTCGGGGAGGGGAGCTATTTAGGTGTTACTACTTCCGGTATTCTACCGCCACACCTCAAAACTCTTAAACAATGAAAAATTCAAAAATATATCTTTTTAAAACTGGAAAATTGAAACTTTATTCGTAAAATGAGAAGTATCCACATACAAGTACACGTAAAACAAAGTGAACATTTCTGCGTGGTTAAGTACTACTTCCGGGTCCACCACCTTTACTAGTCCCGTCTGCACGTGTGCTCGAATGTGTTGACTATTCAATGGCTTTGCAAGCAGTTTAATATTACAGAATATTCTATTTTCTAAATTTGAACATGGATCTTGCAGCGAAGGACTCGTACATCCAGAAATTGGCGAGTAAAGTGATACACCGTCAGGAGAATGAACCAAAGAAGAGGCCATACGGTAACGTTTGTTTCTAATGTTTATGATAGTAGCATCGTGTTATGTGAAATAAATAAAATCCTAGTTCGTTTTGAAAGGCAAGTGAAGACACAATTTACCTATTTTCCTCTCTCGTTATGACATTTTCGGACATTTTATTGCTTGCGATTTGCGTTAGCTAAATTACTTACACCACGTAATTAATCCCTTGACGCCAAAATTTTAAAATGAACTCATTGTTCATTCACTTCAGTAGATGTCCAATACATTACATTACATCCAATACGTCAAATTGGATTGGAGGTCTGTCGCCAATCATCCCGATTGGAATTGATTCAAATGTCTATCACTCTCAATGGCAGTGAAATTCTTTCACTTGTGTTTTTTTGCTTTTTAGTTGATGCAGAATCAGTTAATTAAAATACATAATAAAGTTAATAGTCTAATCCTGTTAAAAAACGAAAACAGCCAAAGGCTGTAATCTGTTGGGACAGAAAATTCCAATTTCATTGTCAGCCATATTCTGATTAATTCACACCACGCCATCTAAAAGATGTGGTGCCCCTAAAGGGACATCGACAGAAATAAAAAAACATTAAAAAAAATCAAATGTACACTAGAAACAATCTGGTGCATACTAGAAACTATCTGGGGTGTACTAGAAACTATGTGGTGCGCACTGGAAACTATGTGGTGCGCGCTAGAAACTATCTGGTACGCGCTAGAAACTATCTGGTGCGCGCTAGAAACTATCTGGTGCGCGCTAGAAACTATCTGGTGCGCGCTAGGAACTATCTGGTGGGCGCTAGGAACTATCTGGTGGGCGCTAGGAACTATCTGGTGGGCGCTAGGAAGTGTCCGGTGGGCGCTAGGAAGTGTCCGGTGGGCGCTAGGAAGTGTCCGGTGGGCGCTAGGAAGTGTCCGGTGGGCGCTAGGAAGTGTCCGGTGGGCGCTAGGAAGTGTCCGGTGGGCGCTAGGAAGTGTCCGGTGGGCGCTAGGAAGTGTCCGGTGGGCGCTAGGAAGTGTCCGGTGGGCGCTAGGAAGTGTCCGGTGGGCGCTAGGAAGTGTCCGGTGCGCGCTAGGAAGTGTCCGGTGGGCGCTAGGAACGATCTGGTGAACATTAGCATTATATTGCATTTAAGCTAGCCAACTTTTGCAAGTTAGCCAATATTTCTTTTGTAAGATCTTCTTATATAGTATATAGTCGTATTGAGTTCATTTTTTTCTACACTTATAAAAGAAAAAATAAACTAATCTTCATATATATAATACATATGTGCTTGTATTGTTTGAGTTAAGCTCAGGTGCACATCGGACACCAGCAGTTTCGGCGTGCTAAAAATGATAATTCAGGATTTAGTTGAGCTTTACTTCAAGAGAACAATAGGTTATCTTGCACAGCAAAATTCTGCTAGCTTAAATGCTATGTAATGTTAATGTTTACCAGATTTTTTCTAGTGCGCACCAGATAGTTTAAATTTATTTTGATTTATGTTGATGTGCCTTTAGGGGCTCCGGAAGATGAATTGAGAATTTATTTATTTATTTTTTTTTTTCCCAGCACCGTTTAAGGGTCAGAAGGATTCCGGTCCACCACAGAAGAAGAAAAAGTGCAAAAAGAAGTCATTCAAAGATGGGAAGAAGCCCACCGTGACGCCGGTAAAAAATTCGAATCCAGTATCGGCACACAAGGAACACTTGAAAGTGAGGACCAAACAAACATCAGAAGAAGGTACAAAAAGTCGCATAAAAGTTGATGAAAATTGGTGTAGGATTTGCTTTTTCTTTAGAATTTTTCCAAAAATTATTAGAAAAAAAGTACTATTTTATGTCTAATTTTAATATTTTCTGCCTATATTTGCTAACCTGTTATCTATTATGCGAATCTTAGGAGATGTGAAAGCCAGATTCTCCACCGTTGATGTCCTACGGAGGAGGCTGCACGAGAAGATCGAAGAGACCAGAGCTCAGGTATGAAGATGGCAAGTTTTCTGGAAATTCTGGAACCCGCCCTATAAACAATTGGGATTTTAGCTGTGATTTTAAAGATGCTAATTTGCAAAAATTAATACATAATAAAAAAGGTTTTTAATTTGTATTTACTTTGTTCAACATTCTTAAAAAAAAAATTAAAAGTAAATATTCATTTTTGTGTATAGCTATAGTATTTACAACTTTTTAAATTGTTTTTGGTATTTACATTTTTTATGTATTTCTTTGAAATTGTATTTAAAAAAATATTTTAAATTATTATAATTAAACAGGCGAAAACAAGAAGTTTTGTCTTATTTATTCATCGTTCGTTTTTTTTTTTTTTTTTTTTAACTGGGGGATTACCGTATTGGCCCGAATATAAGATGGCCCTGATTATAAGACGACCCCCTCTTTTTCAAGACTCAAGTTTGAAAAAAGACTTTTTGAACACCAAATTAATTTTTATACAGAAATTAATTACAGTACATCTGAAACAAATTTTGTAGGGCTGTCCCAAACGACTAATTTTCTCCCGATTAGTCAGCCGACTATTTTTACGATTAGTCGACTAATCTAATAATAATAATTTTTTTTTTTTTTACTAATTTAGCAATGAAATTTTTGTTGACACTTATCAATTCACAAAAACATATAGGAACAATTAAATTATTTATTATAGTACTAATAAACACGTAAATAACAATAATAAATCACAAATAATGAGTTCAAGTGCTGATAGAATTAACTAGTGCAAAAGAATGGAATGTAAACAGATTCAGAACACTGACTTTGCTTTTCCAACATGATTCAAAACAATTCTTAAAAAAAAAACACCTAGCATTTATATTATAGTATAGTACTATATATAATAGTATTATAATAATTATAATAATTATTCATTGCCAATCAGATTTTTTCATAAAGGTTGTCGTTTTAAAGGTTTTCTTAGTGTAGAATCTGAATTCTGAAGTATATGGGATTTACTCCAGGAATCGCTATTTATGACAAACATGACATGCTTTTATTTTGAAATGTTCACCAGAAGTACGTTCGCTAAACAGCTAACTTCAGCTTTACACGCCGCAAAAAAAAGCACTTTTTGTCATTGCATGTAGTTTGTCGGTAATAGATTTTTTTGGGGTCATTTTTTTCGTTTGCAAATGCTGTTAACCAGCGATTTTTTCATGTTTGAAGTGTCACCTTTTAACCGCAAGTTTGCTTTCACGAGACGACTGCCAATGTTTTATAGCAGGCTAATGTAAGTTGCCCCCCCCCCCCCAATTCACCTCAGTGTAGCAGTGCTAACGTTACAGTGTTTAATATAGATGTGTTTTCTTAATTTTTTATGCCTGAACTTTAATTCTACAGCGTGTTGATGAGAGAAAGGAACTGGAGTCTCATATGCCATCAGCACGCACGCAGTGATAAAAGGCAGCCGTGAAAATTACCGCCCTCATTTTTATTTGCCGTGCGATAAATGGACTCATTGCATATCGCGACAGGCTTAGCAACTTCAATAAAACATGTCGTTTGTTAGTTAGATGGACTTACAAACGGGGTGACGGCGCTTTAGGTGTTTATTCACAGCCGACGTGCAGCCAAGCTTGGCATTGAAGAGACAGGACAAGAGTGTACCCTCCTTTGTTTCTTTGTAATAAGTCAATGTTTTGGACACTCTGGTGCGCTTTTTTGGCTTTGTGCCACTTTCCCCGCTTGCATACAGAGCGTCAGACATTCTGAACTTTCCACGCATATATTTTTTTAACCCTTCATTAACCGTCGACGGGATGTTGTGCTCGTCGACGGATTTACGTCATCGATGACGCCGACTATGTCGACTAGTCGGGACAGCTCTAAAATTTTGCCTCATTCAAATCTTAATATCGGAACATTTAAATATGTTTAAACTGAAGTGCAATCACATTTGTATATGAATGACTTCTGGTTTTTGAAATGTAAATAAACCAATCTATTGTGATAAAACAACAAAATTGCAATAACTACATTAACCATCAAAGTGAAATCTAACTGCAACTGTAGTCTTGAAACAAATCTGAATAAGGAAAAACATTGCAATAAAATAATGCAAACTGGTTAAACTTGAGAGTAGCTGAGATCTGTCATGACAGAACATCGCTTCAATGAAATCTGGCACCATCTAGCGTCGTACATGGGTAAAACGTCTAGACCGCGAATATAAGACGACCCCCACTTTTTCAGTCTTATTTCAATGCAAAAAACACAGTCTTATATTCGGGCCAATACGGTAGTTAATCAAGGAGCATGCATAAAATTTAATATAATTTCTAATATTCAGCAGGGCGTTCCCAAGGAGGCGCTAATGGAGGAGGTCCAGGCCAAGCGAGCCAAGCGGAAGTTGGAGCGCGAGCGTAAGAAGCGAAAGAAGAAAGAGTTCCAGTTGAAAAGATTAGCCGAAGCCCAAGCGCAAAGCCAGCAAGTCGAGGTAAAGCGCGAAGAGGCGGACGCGCAACACGTTCCGACGGGCGTGGCCAAACGACAGGAAAATGCCGTGATCTTCAATGCTGTAGAAACGGTGGAGGACAAGTACGCTGACAAGGTTACGAAGAGAAAAGCCAAAAAGCAGCGCGTCAAGGGGCAAATCACGCCGCTGACAGGACGCAACTACAAGCAACTGCTGAGCCGTCTGGAGGCGCGCAAGGACAAACTGGACAAGCTGCGGGAGAAGGACGAGGCCAAAGCCCAAGAGGTGGAGGACAGGATGAAGTGGACCAATGCGCTGTACAAGGCCGAGGGGGTCAGGATCAAGGACGACGAGGCTATGCTGCGCTCCGCCTTGGCCAGCAAGGAGAAGAAACGCAGCCAGCGCAAGAAACAATGGGACGAGCGCAGCCAAGTGGTGGTGGAGAAGATGCAGAAAAGGCAGGACAAGCGACGCAGGAACATCCAGAATAGGAAGAACGCTAAGATGGAGAAGAAGAAGAAAAAGGCCAGGAAGAAGGGCAGAGTTCTGCTGGAGGACTTGGAAAAAGTCAACAAGTAGTTGTGAGAAGACACCCTGCTTCTCATCTTTCATTAAATGGATGTGACACAAATGCTAAGTGTTGCTACCGTGTTATGTATTATTATTATTAAAGCATCTAAAAGAAATGGCAGTCAGTGAGGTTTGATGTTCTCTGACCAAGTTTGGAACTCAACAGACTTGTACATACAGTGGGGCAAATAAGTATTTAGTCAACCACTAATTGTGCAAGTTCTCCCACTTGAAAATATTAGAGAGGCCTGTAATTGTCAACATGGGTAAACCTCAACCATGACAGACAGAATGTGGGGAAAAAAACAGAAAATCACATTGTTTGATTTTTTTTAAAGAATTTATTTGCAAATCATGGTGGAAAATAAGTATTTGGTCAATACCAAAAGTTCATCTCAATACTTTGTTATGTACCCTTTGTTGGCAATAACGGAGGCCAAACGTTTTCTGTAACTCTTCACAAGCTTTTCACACACTGTTTCTGGTATTTTGGCCCATTCCTCCATGCAGATCTCCTCTAGAGCAGTGATGTTTTCGGGCTGTCTTTGGGCAACACAGACTTTCAACTCCCTCCACAGGTTTTCTATGGGATTGAGATCTGGAGATCTCAATTGGCGATCGCAAATTGGCAAAAGCACGAAACCCAATTGCCATAACACGACAGCAAATGGCTCGCACCACGAATGCAAATTGCCACAACACAATCCCCAATTCCTAAATCGCGAGTGCAAATTGGCAAAAGCACGAACGCCAATTGCCACAACACGACAGCAAATGGCTCGCAGCACGACCGCAAAAGGCTCGCAAGACAATTGCAAAGACGATGACCCAGAAGTTAAATAAAATAATAAAAAAGACGACACTTTGTATATTGCTATATGTGCTTTGTGACCATCTCTACGGGCCACCGTAAAGTCCCCCCGCCCCCCCCCCCCCACG
The DNA here is from genome assembly GCF_030265065.1 of Corythoichthys intestinalis. Classification (NCBI taxonomy): domain Eukaryota; kingdom Metazoa; phylum Chordata; class Actinopteri; order Syngnathiformes; family Syngnathidae; genus Corythoichthys; species Corythoichthys intestinalis. The sequence continues at coordinate 4,578,477 of NC_080411.1, forward strand.
CAAATTTGTGTAAAAATGATGATAATCGTTCGTGCTGCAACCAAGGCCGGCCCAGCCTATACGCAGACTGTGCAGCTGCTTAGGGCCCCTGACCACTAGGGGGCCCCCAATCTGGCAACCTCATTTTATACGTTGTTAATAGAGCATCGTGAATAATGTGGCGCGCATTGCTGTTTATCTACGCAGACATCCATTTTCTTGTCATTACAATCTGGCAACCTCGGGGGTGACGTTGAACCTGCTTTGCGATGATTGGTGCTCAAACTTGCTTGAAAAATAGATGAATGAATATGTCGAAAAGAAGTTATCCTTCTGGACCAGGGAAACGAAAAATCTGATCAATATACAAAATATGGACGTATGGGTTGGATTGCATGTATGGGTTACACCGTACACTGTAACGAAATGGTGGGCCAAAAATATGGGCCCCTTGGCATTATTTTGCTTAGGGCCCCCAAATGGCCTGGGCCAGCCCTGGAGCCTGCCACGGTTTTGTAGGTACAGTATTATGCTTTTATTGAGATATTAATTTCGAGTGGGGACGTCACTCATAGCTTTGCTTAGTTTAGCTCCCGCAGCTAATGGAGCGGACCAACTCTCTCAATAACCGAAGGGTGTCCTAACAAGGCTAGCACGAACGTAGCGCAAACAAATTCGGGTCCTTTTTTTCAGTAAATTGGGGGGCTTGAGATATTCATTTCGACTGTTGACGTCCCTCTAAGCGGAGCTAAGCGAAGCTAAACGACGCTAAATGAAGCTAAGCGACTGATACTCAGTCCGTCATCGTGGAATAGTCCATTGTAGTGCGTGTGTGTGGGGGAGAGAAAATATAAATGCAGCATTCAAATGGCTTTCTTTTTTGTTTTGTTATTTGTTTGTTTGGTATGCTGACATAATTATACATGACGAATAGTTTGGAGTGCTGCTGGCTCTGGTGACCCAACCCCTATCTCGTTGGGGCAAGGGCAGCTGGTTGGGGGCCCCCTACTGGTTGGGGGCCTAAGACGATCGGCTACTTCGCCTGAATAGTAGATCCGCCTATGTGCTTCATGTTGCAGGCGGTTAGTATGGAGATAGAATAGTGCCAAAAGAAGTGAGGTTGTAAAATGAAAATTATCCCTGTAAAATAACCAATTTTAACTAAAAAAAACACTTGTATTTCCAAATTTTGCGTTGTAGAATAAACATGAAAAAAAAAAAACTCGGAGGAATAAATTGTTCTACAAGTTGTTTTTTTCTGTTTGCAAGTTTGTTTGTTTTTTGTTCTACAGGTGTTTTTTCTTCACTACGGGTTAAAAGTTACCAATTACAAGTGCACAAGTTTTGTCACATTCTTGTCAAGTTTTATGAGCCAAAAAAGATACTCGTAACCTAGTTTTAAAATTAAAAAATACCTGTAAAATGATTAATTTTAACTTGTAAAACAAATAAACAAAAACTTGTATTTCCAAATTTTGCGTTGTAAATTAAACATGGAAAAAACAATGTAAAAAAAAAAAAAAAAAAAATCTACAAGTGGGGTTTTTTCCATTTACAAGTGGTGATTTTTTGTTCTACGGGTGTTTTTTCTTTGCTACAGGTTAAAAACCACCAATTACAACCTCACGAGTTTTGTCTCCCCCTTGTCACATTTTCAGAGACAAAAGTCACTTGTTACCACAGACGAAAAAAACTACTTGTACATCGAAATAATCTGTTGGAAAACACAAACACAAAAATATCATTCCAAGCTGTGGTCAAAAAAAGACGTTAAGAACACAATCTAGTGAACAGTTCTTCGGGTGTTTTTTCTTTAACCCTTGTGCCGAATATTACCTTACATGTAATTTTTTGGATGGTTTTTGTTTTTACATCAAAGAGAAAGCATAGGGAAAAAACACTGCGAATGTTAGATATTTCCTAGGTTCTTAAAACAGGCAGACGAAGGGGGAGACAAAACTCGTGAGGTTGTAATTGGTGGTTTTTAACCTGTAGCAAAGCTACAAAACACCCGTAGAACAAAAAAATCACTTGTAAACGGAAAAAAAAAAACACTTGTAGAAATTTTTTTAAACATTTTTTTCATGTTTATTTCACAACGCAAAATTTGGAAATACAAGTTGTTGTTTTTTTGTTTTACAAGTTAAAATTAGTCACTTTACAGGTATTTTTTTTTTTTAAACTAGGTTACGAGTATCTTTTTTGGCTCATAAAACTCGACAAGAATGTGACAAAACCTGTGCACTTGTAATTGGTAATTTTCTAACCCGTAGTGAAGAAAAAACACCTGTCGAACAAAAAATAATAATACTTGCAAACAGAAAAAAACAACTTGTAGAACAATTTATTCCTTCCGAGTTTTTTTCATGTTTATTTTACAACGCAAAATTTGGAAATACAAGTGGTTTTTCAGTTAAAATAGGTTATTTTACAGGGATAATTTTTATTTTACGACCTCACTTCTTTTGGCACTATTCTATCTCCATAGTTAGGGTTAAAAATAGATTGAAGATATTACGGTGTTTTTTTGTTTGTTTGTTTGTTTGTTTGTTTGTTTTTTTAAACAAAAAAAGTGCTTTACATATACAAATGTTTAGTCCGCAGTTGGTTTTTATTTTATTATTTAGATATTATTTAGTCACTTACCTCGCCCAACCCGGAAGTACTAATTATTGCCGCGGGCTGCAGGTCCTATGTTCGTTTTTTTTTTTTTTTTTCGTTTTTCACATACAAGTGTTGTATGTTTTAAAACAAAATTATTTCTTCTTTTTTTTTGCGCAGGTGGCAACATAATATTTTATTTTACAGATGGTTTACTGACGTCTCCATCCCGGAAGTACAAATCAGAGCAAATCGCTCATTAACAGCAGTCCACTAAAGTGTCATTAAACATTAAACAACTCAACCAAGCCATTTAAGGGATGTTTTACCATCACTCTTTTTAAATTAAGACACTTCTTCGCAATGGTTCGCTAACAAATGGGAATATTAGTATTCGGGAATCTTGTGACTGCAAGTCGCCACGCCGCTATTCTCATAAGGTTTCCAAAGGTGGGATACTTCGGGAAATTTATAGCTTGTGACCTTTGGTATGCGTTTTTTGCAAGTTATTTTTTTCCTCCCGTCCCGTTTAGGCAATCATGTCACGAAGACTTCACGCGAGCAGAATTGAAGGAGTCGACAAAAACGTTTGGTAAGAAACGCACGAGTCGAATGTAATAATGACACATGATATGAATCATAACAATAAACTATAAATAAAGTGCAATTTAAAGGCATTTTTAGTTAAAGGAAATAACGAAATTAGCCTTGGTGACGAAAATATGGTCCGTTATGATGGTTCAGAGTAACATCGAAAGATTTGGCCAGCTGCGTATTTTATTCAGTATACATTAGGGCTGCAAATACAGTATATCGTTTGAATATCGCCATCACGCTGTGCACATGGACGATAGTCCTATCGTAGAATGTGCGATTATTATTTTTTGAACATGCAAACTTTTGGTTTGCTTCATGAATGCAGCAAGTGTGCAGACACATTTATTTACAAGAATTTTCAACTTAAAAATAAATTAATAGAGTAACTTTTGCTGGAAATAGTTACGTAAAATGAACGACAACTTGTTTTATGCTTTTAACCAAGAATCTAGACTGTTTTACTTTCATATCTATAGAAATTCCGCGATTTACGCATTTATTTACAAGAATTTTCAACTTAAAAAGCACTTTTTGTGACGGCCGCCATGTTGGATTTAACAATAGCGTAACTTTTGCTTGAAATAGTTAGGTAAAATGAACAATAACTGCTCGTTTTTATCTTTTAATCAAGAATCTACACTGTCAAAATTATCGCGTTAATGGGCGATAATTAATTTTTAAAAAAATTAATCATGTTAAAATATTTGACGCAATTAACGCACATGCCCCGCTTAAACAGATTAAATTGACAGCACAGTGCATTACTTGTATTTTTGGGAGTTTTGTCGCCCCCTGCTGGCACTTGGGTGCGACTGATTTTATGGGTTTCAGCACCCATGAGCATTGTGTAATTATTGACAACAATGGAAGGCTACTAGTTTATTTTTTGAATGAAAATTTTACAAATTTTATTAAAACTAAAACATTAAGCGGGGTTTTAATATAAAATTCCTATAACTTGTACTAACATTTATTTTTTAAGAACTACAAGTCTTTCTATCTATGGATCACTTTAACAGAATGTTAATAATGTTAATGCCATCTTGTTGATTTATTGTTATAATAAACAAATACAGTACTTATGTACTGTATGTTGAATGTATATTTCCATCTTGTGTCTTATCTTTCCATTCCAATAATAATTTACAGAAAAATATGGCATATTTTATAGGTGGTTTGAATTGCAATTAATTACGATGAATTAATTTTTAAGCTGTAATTAACTCGACAAAAAATTTTAATTGTTTGACAGTCCTTGTTCATATCTATAGAAATTTTGCGATTTAGGCATTTATTTCCAAGAATTTTCAACTTAAATGCTCTTTGTTTTGTGACGGCTGCCATGTTGGATTTAAAGAAAAATTACCGTATTGGCCCGAGTATAAGACGGTGTTTTTTGCATTGAAATAAGACTGAAAAAGTGGGGGCCGTCTTATATTCGAGGTCTAGACATTATACCCATTCACGATGCTAGATGACGCCAGATATCATTGAAGCGATGTTCTTTCAAGAGAGGTCTCAGCTACTCTCAAGTTTAACCAGTTTGCATTATTTTTTTTGCAATGTTTTTCCTTATTCAGATTGGTTTCAAGACTACAGTTACCGTTAGACTTCACTTTGATGGTTAAAGCAGTTATTGCAATTTTGTTGTTTTATCACAATGGATTGGTTTATTTACATTTCAAAAACCAGAAGCCATTCATAATCATTTACGAATGTGATTGCACTTTAGTTTACATATTTAAATGTTCAGATATTAAGATTTGAATGAGGCAAAATAACATGCTTTTTTTCTCAAATATATTGTTATGATCATTTGTTTCAGATGTACTGTAATTATTTTCTGGATAAAAATTAATTTGGTGTTCAAAAAGTCTTTTTTCAAACTTGAGGCTTGAAAAAGAGGAAGTCGTCTTATAATCAGAGCCGTCTTATATTCGGGCCAATACGGTAAGTTGCTATTTCTGGCAAAAACTTATATGATGTGTTAAATATTGCTATTAATCCTGAAAATATAGGTGATTATCTCTTCATTTGGTGAGTTTTGTGCATCTAGCCTAAAATCTGAGAATTTTATAACCATTTAAATTTTGTTATACCTATATAGAAAATAATCAGGATTGTATTATAGAACGACTTTGAATATTTTGATCCCGCGGCTCATGGAGACTTATAAATGCCTAAGGGAGGTGGTGCCTGTTTTGGTTTTAGGCATAGGCGGAGTTTGACTTTTGGGGCAGGGGGGGTGCAACATGTTGATGACCCCGAAATGCAGTGTCAGCAATAAAAATAACTTACAAAAATATTTATAATAATAAGTTGACAATGACCGTTTTTTTGTTTATCATCATTCTTGAGGAGAATTCTAAATCAGGCTGCTTAGGCAATACTTTTCGCCAAGATCATTATTTATTTAATATGGTAACGCCCGCCGATGTCGTGCCAATGTAGTTACCCCAGTCAAAAATTGTATCCCCTGGGTGGAGCCATATGGAGGTAGATTTGTGTCTTATTCAATCAAAAAAAAAAAAGTCGCTTCAATCAAAAAAAAAAAGTGTTTGAATGCAAAAATAAATTTGAAACTCAAATAAATGCATGTAAAAGCTATTTTTCCTTAATTAAATTTTTTGGGAGTTTTTTTTTTTTTTTTTTTTTTGAAGCAACTTTTTTGATTGAAGTGATGTTGATATGTGTTTGGTCCACATTTTGGCTAGGATGTTTTTGTCTTTGCTATTCAATCAAAAAGTAAGTTGCTTACAAAAAACATATTTTCAAAAAAGAAAAATCAATGAAAAAATGAAAAATTTAAATCACAGAAAACGTTTTTGAATGCGAAAAAATATTTGAGATTGATAAATTTGCATTCGAACGCTTCATTTTTCATTTTCTTTGATTGAAGCAATCCTTTTTGTTTTTGGGCCATATTATGATTAGGACATTTGTGTCTAAATCATTCAATCCCCCAAAAAGTTGCTTCAATCAAAAAAAATATTTTCAAATAAAAAAAATCATTTGAAAAATAAAATTGCCCTTCCCTATTTTTTTTTCATATACAAAGCAAATGACCGTCTAAGGTGCTAGTCACATATTTTGTTCAAAAAATATTTTTGACCCCTGTATAATTTTTTTTTCTTCATTTCATTCATTTTTGTTGCAGTTTTATTGCTTTACAACTTTTATATATACATAGGAAAGTCAATTCCATGCAATCACACATTTCGGCCACCTGGGGGCCTGCAACCCCCTTAAAATCCGCTTATGGTTTTAGGTCGCTAGCGGCTTTGGTTCTGAAAATATTTGCATTTTAAGTTTTTTAAGATAGGGCCCCTACGGATCGGCCCAGAGCCCTGTAAATGGATATAGGTTATAGGTATCCGTGGTAACGCTCTACAGTGGTTTAAATTGTACCTGGAATATAGGACCCTCTCGGTAATGATTGGGGAACTTTCCTCCTCACAAACTTCTCTGTCTTGTGGGGTGCCACAAGGCTCTATTTTAGGGCCTGTTCTCTTTCCACTTTATCTCCTACCTTTAGGATCAATTATAAAAAAAACATCATATCTCTTTTCATTGTTATGCTGATGACCTGCAGCTGTATCTCCCCCTGAGACCCAACGACCATCTGCTCTCACTAAATTAATGGAGTGCATATCCAATGTGAAGCAGTGGCTAGCACAAAACTTTTTACATCTTAATGAAAGCAAAACTGAATACAGTGGTACCTCGACATACGATCGCTTCGACACACGATGTTTTCGACATCCGACGTAAAATTTGACTCGCCATTTGTTTCTACATCCGACGAAAAGCTCGAAATACGACGACATGGCAGCACCGCAGACGAATGCATGATGGATTTTCTTGTGTGACAAATCGACACAGGTTTCAAAAAAAGGTTGGTACAGGTGGTGAAACAAGGAAAAAGTTGACGCTTACCTTCTAAATGAAAATGCAAATGATTGAAAAATATGAGCGTGGGCTGGGCATCTGTGAAATGGCTAAACAATAAATCTCCACAGTCCTCCTCCGACCATCGTTCGCCAGTCTTTATAAATTAAGCTGACAATTCTTATTGTGGTAACATCTCCATATAAATTGCCAGATTCGCCACGTTTTTATCATTTATTTCACAACTTATTCAAGACAAAACACCTACTGTGTGCTGCAATTGATGGTGTTCTCAAGAAAACATTCAAAGTGAAAATGAAACTCTCAAGCTCACCGCTCTCTGTCTCTGGCGCGGTGCGTTCAGGTAGCACATAAAACGTCCGCCACATTATAACCCGATTCATTACATTAATACAGGAATTATTTTTATTATGTTATTCCGATTTTGATTTATGATTTATTTGTTTTGCTATGTGTAATTGCAATTTGTAATAGTACCAGCAGTATTTATTAGGGATTTAATGTAGGTTTTTGAGCTGTGGAACGAATTAATGGAATTATAATGTATTCCTATTGGAAAATCCTGCTCGACATACGACCATTTCGACTTACAAACAAGGCCCTGGAACGGATTAACTTCGTATGTAGAGGTACCACTGTATATTACTTTTGGCACACCTTCTATTTTAAATGCCCTTGAGCCCAACCCTGGCACTCTGGCTCCCTTTTTTAAAACACATGTTAAAAATCTCGGAGTGATATTCGATTGCAGGCTCAACTTTGAAAAACAGATTAGTTCTGTTGTAAGAGCAAGTTTTTTCCAGCTCCGTCTCTTGGCCAAAGTGAAGCATCTTCTTACTCGCCACGACCTTGAAAAAGCAATTCGCGCTTTTATAAGCTCAGGGCTGGATTACTGCAACGCACTTTATGTTGGTCTTCCCAAGTCCTCAATTTCTCGTCTCCAACTTGTTCAAAATGCTGCTGCCTGATTTTTAACAGATACACCTAGACGTGAACATATTACCACCGTGCTATCATTGCTCCACTGGCTTCCAGTCCATTTTAGAATTGATTTGAAACTTTTACTGTTTGTTTTTAATTCTATTACTGGCCAGGCTCCTTCTTACTTATCGGAAATTTTAAACCGTCCGTAATTCTGGCAGGACTCTTCGCTCTACCGGCCAACTTCATTTGCATGTTCCGAGGTCCAAACTCAACCAGTGGGGGGACCGATCTTTTGCGGTTGCTGCGCCAAGGTTATGGAATAGTGTTCCCCCTGAAATCCGCACCATTACAAATTTGGGCCTTTTTAAATCTCGTTTAAAGACACACCTTTTTAGACTCGCTTTTCCCCAAGATTAGTTTAGCCTGGTTTTATTTCTTTAGGGTTTTTAATGTTTTCGGATTTTATCTGTTTTGAATGAATGAATGTTTTATTTGCTGTCTGACTTTTATCGTGATGCGTTGTTTCGTTTCTTTTTTCTTTTTTTTTTCTTCTTCCTAATGTCATTGTATAATACTTTCCTGCCTTTTATTTACTATGAGCCATGTTTGTGTTTGTTGTAAAGCATTTTGGGGAGCTTTCGGGTTTTGTAAAGAGCTATATAAATACATTTGATTGATTGATTGATGATAGTGAAGTCTATGTAATTAGTACGTAGCAGTAATTGTGAAAACTGTTTTCGGCATTCATCAGGGTGGAGTTCAGCCAGCTGGCGGCCGACTACCAAGCCGTCAACCTGGGTCAAGGCTTCCCGGACTTCGCCCCTCCAAAATACATTCAAGATGCTTTCTGTGAGGCTTTACGTGGTGGCCCTTCCATGCACCAGTACACGCGTGCTTTCGTAAGTATGCTTAGAATACCGTGGGAGTCCCTCCCTTCCTGCTTCGTGGCATCTTCCCTCTCTTCAGGGACACCCGCGTCTGGTAAAGAGTCTAGCCAAATTTTTCAGCAACATAGTGGGACACCAGATCGATCCAATGGAGGATGTTCTGGTGACGGTCGGTGCTTACCAGGCGCTCTTCTGCGCTTTCCAGGCGCTAGTTGGGGAGGGAGATGAGGTACTGGTGATCTTTCCGGGTGACTATTTTGAGTGGGAAGTTTTTACAAATTTGGCCCCTACAGGTGATCATCGTGGAGCCTTTCTTTGACTGCTATCAGCCCATGGTGAAGATGGCGGGTGGAAAGGCGGTGTATGTTCCACTGAGGCCAGTAAGTTATTTTTATTTTATCTTTCCCTCTTCTGTCATTGTTTTCATACTATCCTTGTTAAAATATGAACCTATAAATGTTTGGGTGGTTTTAGTTAAAGCAGACAGTTTTTTCATCTGTGTGATTTTGACAAAGATCAGATCACATTTGATGGTGATTTTATGCAGAAATGTGAGAAATTCCAAAAGGTTCAGATACTTTTTCATATCACTGTATTAACCCAAATAAATCAACAAATTAGCTGCAGTGGACTATAAGCCGTGGGATTCAAAATGAGGGGAAAAAGTAGCGGCTCATAGTCCGAAAATTACGGTACCGGAAACTGAAGACTGAATATTGAACAATAATTTTAAAAATATATTTTTTTTTGTTAAACCAACAAAAATAAAACATTTGTAGGTATTAGAAAAAATAGGGATTAAAAAACTACTTAAGAAAATATTTAATTCAATTTTTTTTTTACCAAAAATGTAAGTTTAAAACCAAAAGATATTCACAAAAGACAAGCTAATACAGTGGGGCAAATAAGTACCGTATTTAGTCAACCACTAATTGTGCAAGTTCTCCCACTTGAAAATATTAGAGAGGCCTGTAATTGTCAACATGGGTAAACCTCAACCATGAGAGACAGAATATGGGGAAAAAAACCTAGAAAATCACATTGTTTGATTTTTAAAGAATTTATTTGCAATTCATAGTGGAAAATAAGTATTTGGTCAATACCAAAACTTCATTTCAATACTTGGTTTTCTGTAACTCTTCACAAGCTTTTCACACACTGTTGCTGGTATTTTGGCCCATTCCTCCATGCAGATCTCCTCTAGAGCAGTGATGTTTTGGGGCCGTCGTTGGGCAACATGGACTTTCAACTCCCTCCACAGATTTTCTATGGAGTTGAGATCTGGAGACTGGCTAGGCCACTCCAGGACCTTGAAATGCTTCTTACGAAGCCACTCCTTTGTTGCCCTGGCTGTGTGTTTGGGATCATTGTGGTGCTGATAGAGCCAGCCACGTCTCATCTTCAATACCCTTGCTGATGGAAGGAGATTTTCACTTAAAATCTCTCGATTAGAGCTGAAACGAATACTCGAGCAACTCGAGTAACTCGAGTTTAAAAACTGATCCGAGTAATTTTATTCACCTCGAGTAATCGTTTATTTTGACAGCTCTAAGCATCACGTTTTGCTCGGACTATTTTTAATGCGGGACAACGCGCTGACGTCACGTGCGTAGAGGAAGAAGCAATAAAAAAATATAAAAAACATTTCCGCAGCCGACAGCCGCTCCAAACTACGCCGACGTTGCTAAAAACTAGCCCGCATGATGTTAAGTTGGTAGCAGGTAGCATCTGAGGAGTCTCATAGAGATCACATGTATGTTGAACTAGATGCATTGTGATAGACTCGGCCGCGTCTGGGCAGCGTTAATAAACAGCGGCCATCTTAAAGCAGTAGAGCGCTAAGCGCTAATAAAGAGCGCTAAGCGCTAATAAATAAGATTAACGTTACTGTCTGAGTCACTAGCTCACGTAACGTTAGCCCTGCGGAGGGCTAGGTTTCTATTAATTATGACCACTTTCGATGCGTGGCTAACGTGTCTTACATACAGGCTTTAACATAACATAGCTTTGTGGCGTGATACGGGTGTAAAATAAAAACTCAATAATGCTAACTATCAATTTTAGCTTAGTAGTCATTGCTGGATAAAACACCAAGTAGCACTGGTCCCTAATGTGCTCCAATACAGCCTGTATCATACATTTATCTTGAACACTGCAAAAACACAAAATCCTATCAGGACTTACAGTTTAGAGTAGCGTAAAACTTAACTAGAACTTAAAAATGGCTTGACACAAATAGAAATTCAATTGAAACAGGTGGGAAAAAATCCCAACTTTTAAGTGATGTGTGTTATCAAGCGTAATGGCATTTTTAGGTAAGATATATATATTTTTTAATAAGATCTAAAGGTTTTTTGAGTGAAAGCAGTGAATTTGTCTTTTTTTAAAATTCTAGTTACATCTGAGATGCAATTGTTGGCGGTTTTCAACAATATACATCGAAAATAAAGACATTGATTGACTGAAAATGGTTCAAGAGTAGATGAAATGTCTTGTTTTCTCATGTATATTTATAATTGCTCTTCACCTAAAAATATATTTGTTTTATCCGATTACTCGATTAATCGATAGAATTTTCAGTCGATTACTCGATTACTAAAATATTCGATAGCTGCAGCCCTACTCTCGATACATGGCCCCATTCATTCAATGGGCCTGGTGCCTTTGCAGAAAAACAGCCCCAAAGAATGATGTTTCCACTCCCATGCTTCACAGTGGGTATGGTGTTCTTCGGATGCAATTCAGTATTCTTTGTCCTCCAAACACGAGAACTTGTGTTTCTACCAAAAAGTTCTATTTTGGTTTCATCTGACCATAACATATTCTCCCAGTCTTAATCTGGATCATCCAAATGCTCTCTAGCGAACCGCAGACGGGCCATGACGTGTACTTTCTTCAGCAGGGAGACACGTCTGGCAGTGCAGGATTTGAGTCCCTGCCGGCGCATTGTGTTACTGATAGTCGCGTTTGTTACTGTGGTCCCAGCTCTCTGTAGGACATTCCCCCCGTGTGGTTCTGGGATTTTTGCTCACCGTTCTTGTTATCATTTTGACGCCATGGGGTGAGATCTTGCATGGAGACCCAGATCGAGGGAGATTATCAGTGGTCTTGTATGTCTTCCATTTTCTAATAGTTGCTCCCACAGTTGATTTCTTTACCCCAAGCGTTTTACCTATTGCAGATTCAGTCTTCCCAGCTTGGTGCAGGTCTACAATTTTGTCACTGGTGTCCTTCGACAGATCTTTGGTCTTGGCCATAGTGGTGTTTGGAGTGAGACTGACTGAGGTTGTGGACAGGTGTCTTTTATATCGATAATGAGTTAAAACAGGGGCCATTAATACAGGTAACGAGTGGAGCCTCGTTAGAAGAAGTTAGGCCTCTTTGACAGAAAATGAAATTGAAATTTTGCTTGTTTGTAGGTGACCAAATACTTACTTTCCACTCTAATTTGGAAATTCTTTAAAAATCAAACTATGATTTTCAGTTTTTTTTTCCCACATTCTGTCTCTCATGGTTGAGGTTTACCCATGTTGACAATTACAGGCCTCTCTAATCTTTTCAAGTAGTAGAACTTGCGCAATTAGTGGTTGACTAAATCCTTATTTGCCCCACTGTATTTTGAACTTGTCTCATCAAGTCAAAATTGATGGGATGTCTATCGCTATCAATGGCAGCCAATGTACAGGGTGTTCCATAATGGTTGACCCCATTCTAAATGCCCATGTCTCAGAAACTACTTGATGATACTTAATGAAACTAAATACATTTTATGTTGAAGGTCATAAGTTTTATTGGTTACATTTACAAATAAAAGTACAAATATATGTTGGTTCTAAGACAGATTTTCATAAATGTTCAACATGAGCGCTGCCTGCAAAATGCCTCATCAAAATGCCTTTTCTTTTAAAGTAAAAGCCATTTCTTAACCTGAAAAGATAGAAATGCCAAACATTACACACAAAAACTTGAAACGTTTCTACACAAGCTGTAAAAATTTGAGGTCATTCCAACGAAAATTGTCAAAATTATTGGCCTACGAAATGGGGTCAAATATTTTGGAACACCCTGTAGTTTACCGCAAATCCATTTTTGAACCCTTCCAGAAATCAAAAGGTGTGGGAGGGGATGGCGTCCTGTCCAGCGGCGACTGGGTCCTGTCTGCCGACGAGCTTGCCTCTAAATTCACCCCAAGCACCAAAGCCGTCGTCATCAACACGCCCAACAACCCGCTGGGAAAGGTATGCGCAATCTGCGCGCTTTGACCGGCTGGTGAGCGCCGATTCCTTTTTTTTCTTTGGACCCGATTATCTTTGCAGGTGTACAAGAAGGAAGAGCTGCAAGTGATCGCCGATTTGTGCGTCAAGCATGACGTGCTGTGCTTCAGTGATGAAGTGTATGAGTGGCTCACCTATGATGGAGCCCAGCATGTGAAAATAGGTAAATATAGGTACACACAAATCAGGATTTGGTGCATACAGTGGGGCAAATAAGTATTTAGTCAACCACCAATTGTGCAAGTTCTCCTACTTGAAAAGATTAGAGAGGCCTGTAATTGTCAACATGGGTAAACCTCAACCATGAGAGACAGAATGTGGGGGGAAAAAACAGAAAATCATGTTGTTTGATTTTCAAAGCATTTATTTCCAAATTAGAGTGGAAAATAAGTATTTGGTCACCTACAAACAAGCAAGATTTCTGGCTGTCAAAGAGGTCTAACTTCTTCTAACGAGGTCTAACGAGGCTCCACTCGTTACCTGTATTAATGGCACCTGTTTTAACTCATTATTGGTATAAAAGACACCTGTCCACAACCTCAGTCAGTCACACTCCAAACTCCACTATGGCTAAGACCAAAGAGCTGACGAAGGATACCAGAGACAAATTGTAGACCTGCACCAGGCTGGGAAGACTGAATCTGCAATAGGTAAAATGCTTGGTGTAAAGAAATCAACTGTGGGAGCAATTATTAGAAAATGGAAGACATACAAGACCACTGATAATCTCCCTCGATCTAGGGCTCCATGCAAGATCTCACCCCGTGGCGTCAAAATGATAACAAGAACGGTGAGCAAAAATCCCAGAACCACACAGGAGGACCTAGTGAATGACCTAAAGAGAGTTGGGACCACAGTAACAAAGGCTACTATAAGTAACACAATGCGCCACCAAGGACTCAAATCCTGCACTGCCAGACGTGTCCCCCTGCTGAAGAAAGTACACGTCCAGGCCCGTCTGCGGTGCGTTAGAGCGCATTTGGATGATCCAGAAGAGGACTGTGTGAATGTGTTATGGTCAGATGAAACCAAAATAGAACTTTTTGGTAGAAACACAGGTTCTCGTGTTTGGAGGAGAAAGAATACTGAATTGCATCTGAAGAACACCATACCCACTGTGAAGCATGGGGGTGGAAACATCATGCTTTGATGTTTTTTTTTTTTTTTTTTTTTTGCATTTTTCTGCAAAGCGATCCGGACGACTGATCTGCGTAAATGAAAGAATGAATGGGGCCATGTATCGAGAGATTTTGAGTGAAAATCTCCTTCCATCAGCAAGGGCATTGAAGATAAGACGTGGCTGGGTTTTTCAGCGTGACAATGATCCCAAACACACAGCCAGGGCAACAAAGGAGTGGCTTCGTAAGAAGCATTTCAAGGTCCTGGAGTGGCCTAGCCAGTCTCCAGATCTCAACCCCATAGAAAATCTGTGGAGAGAGTTGAAATGGTAAAAGGTGTTTTACTTGTATCGCGCTTTTCCACCTTTCAAGGTGCTCAAAGCGCTTTACACTACATTGCCATCTACCTACTGGTGACGCAGCACCAGGAGCAATGCGGGGTTCAAGATCTTGCTCAAGGATTCTTAGGCGAGTTCATCAGGGCAGAGAATCGAACCCACAACCTCTGGGTTTAGGGACAACTACTCTACCACGGAGCCACGCCACCCATGTCTCTGGTGTCCTTCGACAGCTCTTTGGTCTTGGCCATAGTGGAGTTTGGAGTGTGACTGACTGAGGTTGTGGACAGGTGTCTTTCATACTGATAATGAGTTAAAACAGCTGCCATTAATACAGGTAACGAGTGGAGCCTTGTTAGAAGAAGTTGGACCTCTTTGACAGCCAGAAATCTTGCTTGTTTGTAGGTGACCAAATACTTATTTTCCACTCTAATTTGGAATTAAATTCTTTAAAAATCAAACAATGTGATTTTCTGTTTTTTTTTTTTTTTTTTTTTAATACTTGCCCCACTGTACATGAGAAAACAAGACATCTCACCTAATATTGAACCATTTTTAAATAATCAATGTCATTATTTTTGATATACATTGTTGAAAACGGCCAACAATTGCATCTCAGATGTGACTAGAAAAAAACAAATTCACTGCTTTCACTCAAAAAAACTAAAATTCTTATTTCAACCTAAAAATGCCATTACGCTTGATAACACACGTTACTTAAAAGTTAGGTGTTTTCCCCCACACGCTTCAACTGGAATTCCATTTGTTTCAAGCTATTTTTTAATGTCTAAATTGTAGGTCTAAATAGGATTTTGATTTTCTGCAGTGTTCAAAATAAATGTATGATACCTGCTGTATTGGAGCACATTAGGCACCAGTGCTACTTGGTGTTTTATCCATTAATGAGTCCGGAGCTAAAATTTACAGGTAGCTTTATTATGTTTTTATTTTACATCCGCATCACTCCACAGCGCTGTGTTTTTACGGATTGAATAATGCATTAGCCACGCATCGACTGTAGTCATAATTTTAAAAAAACCTAGCCCTCCGCGTGGCTAACGTTACGTTAGCAAGGTGCAATAACGTTAATCTTATTTATTAGCGCACGGAGGGCTGGGGTTGATGGAGTTCTGCTAGCTAGCTAGTATGACAACTGATATGATTTTGTCACATTCTGCTGCTGGTTAGATTGTTTTGTTACAGAGCTGTGGGCTGAGTTCTCAACGTCGTACCTGCATCCAATTCCAGCTCGTCAGCAGCGTCTTTAAAACCCATCCTAGGCAGCTTGCCAAGATATTAACTCGCTGCAATTTGACAGTTTGTGTTCCTGTCCCCTTCGTTGCGAGTTGTGTCTTTGCCTTGGGTTTTCTGTTCGTCTGCCTCTCACTGTGGTTTTCCTTTGTTTTTGTTTTTTTCATTGATCCCGACCTACTGTCACAGACGTTTTTTTTTTTCGCCTCGCTTTTCGCGATCACGTGTTTTTTGTGTGTTCACTAAACCTTTTTACGCAATGCACATGTCATTGTTGTCGGCTTGCTTCCACATTCGCGGACCGTTACAGGTTTGTTGGTTTTCATCTGAGGACTAGTTACTAATTGCAGCTAATAGATCGAATAGATCTTTATAAGGAAATTCATGATACGTGGAAGTATAGTGCTGTGGTCTATGCGCTTGTCTGTCGTCTTCATTTAATTACTTTGCTGCTCTTTTTGTGAAATATCGACAGTGCTTTCATGCTCTTAAATGTTCCTATCGGGTTCAAATCGAAAGGGTTGAACAGATGACATGTTTATGTCACTAGAGTTATACTCTGGCAGCGTAACCATGTGACATCACCGCCCTGCATTGTCAGCAACAATGGCAACCTACTAGTTAAACAAATGTTATTAAAACGAAAACATTTAGAGGGGTTTTAATATCAAATTATTATAACTCTTACTAACATTTATCTTTTTTAACAATTACATGTTTTTCTATCTGTGGTACCCTTTAAGATGTACTTGGTTTTTTTGACAGCCAGCCTTCCCGGCATGTGGGAACGGACCGTCACCATCGGGAGCGCAGGGAAGACTTTCAGTGCTACGGGATGGAAGGTGACTAATTCACGTTGCATCTATTGTATTGAGAGGTGTGTTGTAAAACGTTACATTTACTTGAGTAACTTTTTGTGAAAAATGTACTTCTAAGATTAGTTTAATCATTCCATACTTTTAGTTGAGTAGATTTGTTAGGAAGAAACTCATATAAACAATTTGACATAGAGCACTGTCGTCAACATGACTTGAAAGTAGAGAGCCGATCGATCGGTTCCGATCACGTCATTTTCAAAGTATCGGAATCGGCAAAAAAATATCGGACATGCCTTTTTTTAATATATATATATATATATCTTTTTTAATTGAATCATTTTCTAATTGTATTTAACGTTACAGACATAATATGTTACACTCATCCAGAGTCTTTAGTATAGGCTTAAGGTAGGGTTATCAAATTTATCCCGTTAACGGCGGTAATTAATTTTTAAAAAAATGTATCACGTTAAAATATTTAACGCAATTAAAGCATGCGCTGCACGACCCACTCACGCATTGTCGCGTTCAATCTGTAGTGGCGCCATTTTACCTATATATAGAGCTAAAAAGCACCGTAAAATGAGTAGAGTGATTTTTGGCAGCCTTTGGAGCATTATTTTAATTGGCTAAAGCCTTATAATCCCTCTCCCTACGATTAAAAATATCTTGGGAAGCAATGTGGGGAAGAAAGGTGGTAATTGATGTTTTGCTTAACACCCTATGTTATTTCCCAACGCAGAGAAGTTATATATCAATTGGTACCACTACGCACAGTCATGGGTGCACTTCCCATCATGCATTTGGGCACAACAGTTAAATGGCTACAGTATCATTTACTGAAAGCTCAACAAATACCCTAGATGGCAATATTTAGTCACAATATACAAAGTCACATTTATCCTTTAAGAATTACAAGTCTTTCTATCCGTGGATCCCTCTCAGAGAAAGAATGTTAATAATGTAAATGCCATCTTGAGGATTTATTGTCATAATAAACAAATACAGTACTTATGTACAGTATGTTGAATGTACGGTATATATTCGTGTTACGAGTACCCCTGGTGGTCAGGGGCCGCGAGCGTAACATAAGACGGCAGGTGTGCAATGAGGAGGCAGTGACAAATCAAGATTGCAAATAAAAAGTTTATTTAACAGAAAAGAAACAATGGACACAGAGCACACAAACATTTACCCAACCCCCTGCACTATGCAGCAAACACCAAATAAAAGTTCCAAAAACCCCAACTAAAGCTAGAACCCAAAACAACCCCCAAACTAAAACACTACAGTGACAGGCACCTATTGTGCCCCAAAATACAAGGGTGGTGTTGCCGCTCTATCTAATGGACTAATACAGAGAGTTGGTACCTACGTGAGGTGGGAGACACGATGTAGACCTGCAGGTGTCTAACTAAAGTCCCTACCTCTGTGCTCTGCGCCAACCTAAAGAAAAAGACAAAAGAGATCATTAATAAACAAGTGGCAGAAAGCAAACCTCACAAACAGAATCAAAGTCAAAACATAACAGGCTTCAACAAACCAAGACAACCAAAATGAGAGCTGCCACCGCCTCTCCTGAACAGAGCAAACAATTCAACTTATATAGTGGCAGGACGAACAGATGATTGGATGATTGACTAATGAGGAAGTGGTTCCAGCTGTGGAGGCCTTCTGAGATCACAGGTGGAAACTACTGCAAATGAAAAATACAGGTGAAAACCAACATAAACCAGTATAAAGTGAAAGGGAACACATACATACCTGAACAAAAGATAAATTACTCTCCATCTGTAACACTCCCCCCCTAAAATATCAACTTCCAGTTGATAAACAGGCCTATCCGGAATAGCCCATCCATCCAATGCAAGCGAAATTTCAGAAGGGTAGCACAGCAACAGAGAAGTAACCAAAACCGGCACGTACCAACAACAAAGATGCCATCATAAATAAAAACCCTGCTACTGACCACACCGAGACAGGGCATCCGCGAACACCTTGTCGACACCTCTCCCACGCAAAGTGCCGAGCCACTGTATCAACACAGTCGTCAGACAATGAAGAACCTGGAACAGGTAACAAGACCAGTACCTGGTCACCCGGCCCAAACGAACGACAGACTTATACTCATACCATGTCGCTCCGCACTCCCGACAAACACTCCTTGGCCAAACTACATACGCTGCGTAGCAGCTCACGAAACCGGCTCACATAACTGAGGATTCGATGTGTGAGACAATGTTGTTAACACCTGCTCAAAAACACCAGAAAGGAAATTGGTACCCTGATCAGTCTGTACCAATATCAGCAGCCCAAAAGTAGAAAAGAACTTGATCAGAGCCTTGACTACAGACTGCGATGTTATTTTTCCCCGAGTGGTATGGCTTCAGGATATCTTGTCGCTACACACATCATAGTGAGTAAATATTGATTACCCCTCTTCGTCATGGGTAGCGGGCCGACGCAATCGACAAGGATATGTTCGAATGCTTCGCCCAGCGCAGGGATAGGATGTAGGAGGGGCTGGTTTAGGCACCTGACTCAGCTTCCCCACCACTTGGCACGTTCGGCAATACTGCACAACATCCTTTTTCAAACCTGGCCAGAAAAACTGTTCCAATACACGATCGTATGTTTTTGTCACCCCCAAATGACCCGCCCATGCATTTTCATGAGCCAACGACAAGACTGCATGGCGGTAACGTACAGGGACAATCACTTGAACAATGCTAAAATCTGTGTCCAACCGAGACTTCCACTTTCTTATAAGCAACCCGTCCTCCATAAAATACTTTGCATCCTTATTCATTAGGTCATGCGGGTGCTGAACAGCCTCAAAACATTTGGTTAGACTGGAGTCAGATTTTTGCGCAGCAATAAGGTCATCGCGAGTCATTTTTAAAGAAACTACATCAAACGCTGATCCTTCTAACACAGACTCATTAGTCGTACTCCTCTCGGGGTTAACCAATCCGGCCGCCAAAAAGGTGTTCGAGAAATCAACCTCAGTACCCAGCTTTTTCGCTTGTGCACGAGTGACGACGAAGACCGGAAACACATCAGGGTACGCCTGCCCCAATTCGTCTGGTTGCGACTCAGGTTGCTGCACAACTTCCAACACCGATGTGACCTTACCACCAGCGATGTTGTTCCCCAACAGAAAAGTGACGCCTGGCATCGGCAATGATGGGCGAACCCCCACCGAAAACGTGCCTGCCAAGAGATCACAAGACAAGTTTACACAGTGTAAAGGTACAGAGAGGTACTCCATTCCAATTCCTTGGACCAATACACTCGAGCCACATGAAGACTCTTCATTAAAAGGCAATACATCACTCAAGATAAAAGATTGCGCTGCTCCGGTGTCACGAAGGATGCGAACCGAGCACTTTTTGCCCGAACCTATAGAAACACAACCGTCGAGCATAAAAGGTTCGTAAGAGGAACCCCCACCTTCATGTACTCGAACCGGTTCAGAGCGCACAGCGCATAACCCAATCGGGGAAGATTCAGCCTTACAGTCATCATTTTTCCGCTCTGGACAGTTGGCTATTAAATGATCATTTTTATGACAAAGAAAACAGCGACGTTCTGCCGAAGGAGGCGACGACCCCCGCCCTGACCAAGACCGGCTTTTAAAACTCGATTTACTTTTGTCCCGTTTCTCAAAGTCATCTTTTTTGTCAATGTGGTGTCGGTGAGTAATCACATACTCATCTATCAGCACAGCTGCCTCGGACACATCAGTGACCTTCTGCTCATTTAAATAAGTAGCCAACCGATCCGATAGACTATTTTTAAAATCCTCCATCAAAATTAAATCACAAAGAGACTTAAAATCCGTGACTTCACTCGCCTTTAACCAACGATTGAACAGAGTCTGCTTCTCACTAGCAAACTCGACAAAGGTTTTTTCCGGGGCCTTCCTGTGAACACGGAAACGCTGTCTATACGCTTCAGGAACGAGGCTGTATGAACGCAGGACAGTCTCTTTTAGCGTAGCATACGTCATGCTATCCCTCAAAGGCATTTTATTCATTACATCGCGAGCTTTCCCAATCAACTTGCTCTGTAGCAAGGGCGCCCACGCCTCTGGTGGCCATTTAAAAGCTGTGGCTATTCGTTCAAAGGTCTCAAAATACTCATCCACCTCCGACTCTCGGAATTCGGGGACGAGACCAATTTGCCGACTAGCGACAAATGGCTTCGGTGATGAATTATCACCCTGAGTTGCGACCAAATTAGTTCCCGACGTTACATCAAGCCTTTTAATTTCCAGTTCCAATTCCTTCAATCGGACAGCATTTCTAGCCTCGAGTTCTAATTTATACATGGCCTGCTGATGTTTGTACTCGAGCTCACGGTCCCTCTCCTCTTTTTCAAGCTTCAAACGAGCTAAGCGAACCCTTAACCGAGGGGACGAACCGGCTCCATCTAAGGAGGACCTAGGGCTAGTGGGAGGAGTCTCACTCCTCACAGCCCGAAAAACGGGAGGAATTTCCTCCTGAGAATCCGAATGACCCTCTACCCCCTCAATAGACACGCCCTCTTTTACCAGCAAATCAACGACCGACGCCTTCAGCTGAGCCCAAGTTTTAGACATTAGGAGCTCAACTCCAAAATGCGCACCGATCGAACAAAAATCCGCTTTCCTACATTGGTCCAGTTGCCCCACTGTGGGATCCGCCAAGAAACCCTCAACACTAAACCCCGTGGCCATTGTCTACCAGGGCGCGCAGGGAATTACCAAAAAAAAGTAAAGTTAAATAAACAAAACTCGCAATCCGACTGCCACTGCACACCAACACACCTGCCGCCTCCGCGGAACCACAAAGCTCCCGGACGAGCCCCCAAATGTTACGAGTACCCCTGGTGGTCAGGGGCCGCGGCGTAACATAAGACGGCAGGTGTGCAATGAGGAGGCAGTGACAAGTCAAAATTGCAAATAAAAAGTTTATTTAACAGAAAAGAAACAATGGACACAGAGCACACAAACATTTACCCAACCCCCTGCACTATGCAGCAAACACCAAATAAACAGTTCAAAAACCCCAACTAAACCTAGAACCCAAAACAACCCCCAAACTAAAACACTACAGTGACAGGCACCTATTGTGCCCCAAAATACATGGGTGGTGTTGCCGCTCTATCTAATGGACTAATACAGAGAGTTGGTACCTACGTGAGGTGGGAGACACGATGTAGACCTGCAGGTGTATAACTAAAGTCCCTACCTCTGTGCTCTGCGCCAACCTAAAGAAAAAGACAAAAGAGATCATTAATAAACAAGTGGCAGAAAGCAAACTTCACAAACAGAATCAAAGTCAAAACATAACAGGCTTCAACAAACCAATACAACCAAAGTGAGAGCTGCCACCGCCTCTCCTGAACCAAGCAAACAATTCAACTTATATAGTGGCAGGACGAACAGATGATTGGATGATTGACTAATGAGGAAGTGGTTCCAGCTGTGGAGGCCTTCTGAGATCACAGGTGGAAACTACTGCAAATGAAAAATACAGGTGAAAACCAACATCAACCAGTACAAAGTGAAAGGAAAAACACATACCTGAACAAAAGGAAAAATTACTCCCCATCCGTAACAATTCGTCCGAGTTTTATTCATTTTTTTCTTAATGCATTGCTAAAATGTATATGATCGGGAAAAATTATCGGGAATGATTGGAATTGAATCGGGGGCAAAAAAAAAAAAAAAAAAGCAATCGGATCGGGAAATATCGGGATCGGCAGATACTCAAACTAAAACGATCATGATCGGATCGGGAGCAAAAAAACATGATCGGAACAACCCGACTTGAAAGTGCAAAAAAAAAAATTTATTTGGCACTAATAGAACATGGAAAACCGGAGATATGATCGTTTTAATTTCACGATAGGAAATTTTTCTCCACTACAGGGCACTCATGCTCTTTGGACAGTTGAATTTTAATTTCTGTAGGTATTTCTTGTCAGAATTGGATGCTTTTTGGATATTCTTTTGGCCATGTAATAGGTGATAGCACATTATTATAATAACAGCTCATATAAATGAAGTTGTGCTGAGAAAAAAGCAGTTACGCATTACTTGAGTATTGTTTTCATTATTGTTTTATAATCCGCCACCCACCAAATTTGACACGAAAACGGCATTTGTTCATAGATAAGTTGTACTGGACTGTAAGCCGGAGCTGTCCTCACTGTATCATGGGATATTTACACCAAAAGATATTAACTAGTAACACCTTATTTGACAGCGGCATCGTAAGACTGTCATAAGACCAACTTAACCCCATTTGGCTTCGAATCAACTGGCTGCATTGCTTTAAGAAGCTTCATTTGGCTATCACTGCTCCCTTGGGGGAGACAGTCAACCTCTGCTGCCACCTGCTGCCAACAGTATTGATGCCCAACATGCCTCCTAGCATGCATTGCAGCACTGCAGATGTAAATTACAATCAAAAATACTTTTCTGTGCTAATTATTTCTTCAGTTACTGTTCTAGCTGTTTCATGAATTGCTAGTTTTGGTTTTTGGTAACACTTTATTTGACAGTGGCACCATAAGACTGTCATAAGACCATCATAACTACTACATGACACTGCCATGAGCATTAATTAATGCTTAAGACAGATGTCCTTTTGTGTCATCTGGCAAATTGTGTCACTTTTGAATGGATGTAAAAGATCCCAGCTGGACATAAATGGAGTTAGTGACATAATTTGCCAGATAGAACTAAATGACAACCGTCATAAGCATTGGCCATGATAGGGTCATGTCATTATTATGATGGCCTTATAGCAGTCTTATGACACCGCTGTCAAATAAAGTGTTACCTATTAACACAAATAAATCAAAGAAATAAGCCACGCTGGACTAGAATGAGGGGGAAAAAGTAGCGGCTTATATTTCGAAAATTACGGTACTTATTTTTTGGAGGAATACTTTTACTTCAGTAATATTATTTTGAAGTAACACTACTCTTACTTGGGTCAAATATTTGACTACTTTACCTGCCTCTAATTATGTCATCAAGCAAAGTGAAACACATGACAGCCGATGAGTTAAGATAAGACAATTGAAGAAATCTGACCTTTTGGCCAGATTGCCGGAATCACGCCAGCCGAACCAGCGCGGGTCTGGCAAAAATCCGACAACCCGGCCAGAAGGCCAAACACCGATTGTTCACCTTAGTCTTAACCCCTTGTACTGACTCCATTTTGAAAGCTGGAACAAGGGTTCGAAGCACAAGTTAACAATTTATTCTGAGTCGACAGCAATCATACAGCACAGAGTGACCCAGGCGAGGATTCAGAGTCACCATAACACAAGTCAACAAAAGGTTCCCGAGAAAAAAATGACAATGCTTAGTTAAACAATGTCTTTTGAAGGCTTTCGCGGGGCAGGCCGTTGGCAGGAAGAGGGGTGTGTTTAGGGTAATCTTCTTTCACAGTTTGTGCTGTTTTGTTCGTGCGTCATAGTTGCTGTGTCACCTTTAATGGGGCAATGGCTGTTGGATATTTTTCCCACCTCAGTGTCAAAGGGGCTCTTGGAGTCTTATCAGTCATGTTATTAGTTGGATATTTGGCGTTCTCTGGTGTTCCTTGTGTTGGGACAGGACGTCCCACCATCTGTTCTGAACTGTCTGGAAGAACCTACGTGGGTGTCTTGCCTATCACCTGGTAGTCAGCGTCAATCTTGCTTAGTCAGCTACACGACGCACACGTTGGGCTTCCGTGATAAGAAGGCGTCATGTCTCTCTTATGCCCTATATTCTGCTTGTTTTCTTTAAACTATGGTATAAGTGCCATTTATTTTATATTGGGTGTGTTAGAGTAACACACACAGTCAAACAGTAAATACGAGAAAAGATACTATTCCCTGATTGATTATATTAAGTGTGTTAGAGTAATGCAAACAGCCGATTGGTAAATACGAGAAAAGATACTATTCCCTTCACAATTTAGTTCATTTGCCGTTCTGTCATGAATTTTTTTCTTTTAATTTCAGGTGGGCTGGGCAATCGGCGCCGGACCGGTCATCAAACACATGAAGACGGTCCATCAGAACAGCGTCTATCATTGCGCCACCGCCGCTCAGGAGGCCGTGGCGCGTGGCTTCGAGCAGGAATTTGAATTTATGGGCAGTCCGCGTAGCTACTTCCAGCAGCTGCCGGCCATGCTGAGTCAAAAACGGGAGAAGTTAGCATCTTGCTTGGAGAGCGTGGGTCTAAAGCCCATCATGCCGGAAGGGGGATACTTCATGATTACTGACATCTCGTCTGTCAGTGAGTGAATTTGACTTGACCAAAATGTTACCCAAAAAAAAAAATTTGTTAACCAAACCTCAATTTCCTTTTCTCGACAGAGGTGGATCTCAATGACCCAAACACACAGGAGGAATCTTACGACTTCAGATTTGTCAAATGGCTCATTAAAGAAAAGGTCAATATATCCTACACAGTGGGGCAAATAAGTATTTAGTTTAGTCAACCACTAATTGTGCAAGTTCTCCCACTTGAAAATATTAGAGAGGCCTGTAATTGTCAACATGTGTAAACCTCAACCATGAGTGACAGAATGTGAAAAAAAAAACAGAAAATCATATTGTTTAATAGAATTTATTTGCATATCATGGTGGAAAATAAATATTTGGTCAATACCAATAGTTCATCTCAATACTTGTTATGTACCCTTTGTTGGCAATAACAGAGGCCAAACGTTTTCTGTAACTCTTCACAAGCTTTTCACACACTGTTGCTGGTATTTTGGCCCATTCCTCCATGCAGATCTCCTCTAGAGCAGTGATGTTTTGGGGCTGTCGTTGGGCAACACGGACTTTCAACTCCCTCCTCACCCCTTGGCGTCAAAATGATAACAAGAACGGTGAGCAAAAATTCCAGAACCACACGTGGGGGACCGAGTGAATGACCTATAGAGAGCTGGGACCACAGTAACAAAGGCTACTATCAGTAGCACAATGCACCGCCAGGGACTCATGTCCTGCACTGCCAGACGTGTCCCCCTGCTGAAAAAAGTACACGTCCAGGACTGTCTGCAGTTCTCTAGAGAGCATTTGGATGATCCAGAAGAGGACTGGAAGAATGTGTTATGTGGTCAGATGAAACCAAAATAGAACTTTTTGGTAGAAACACAGGTTCTCCTGTTTTGGAGGAGAAAGAATACTGAATTGCACCATACCCACTGTGAAGCATGGAGGTGGAGACATCATGCTTTGAGGCTGTTTTTCTGCAAAGGGACCCGGACGACTGATCTGTGTAAAGAAAAGAATGAATGGCGCCATGTATCGAGAGATTTTGAAAATCTCCTTCCATCAGCAAGGGCATTGACGATGAGACGTGGCTGGGTCTTTCAGCATGACAATGATCCCAAACACACAGCCAGGGCAACAAAGGGGTGGCTTCGTAAGAAGCATATCAAGATCCTGGAGTGGCCTAGCCAGTCTCCAGATCTCAACCCCATAGAAAATCTGTGGAGGGAGTTGAAAGTCCGTGTTGCCCAACGACAGCCCCAAAACATCACTGCTCTAGAGGAGATCTGCATGGAGGAATGGGCCAAAATACCAGCAACAGTGTGTGGAAAGCTTGTGAAGAGTTACAGAAAACGTTTGGCCTCCGTCATTGCCAACAAAGGTTACATAATAAAGCATTGAGATGAACTTTTGGTTTTCAC
Organism: Corythoichthys intestinalis; assembly: GCF_030265065.1. Classification (NCBI taxonomy): domain Eukaryota; kingdom Metazoa; phylum Chordata; class Actinopteri; order Syngnathiformes; family Syngnathidae; genus Corythoichthys; species Corythoichthys intestinalis. The sequence goes on from NC_080411.1 coordinate 4,604,862, forward strand.
CAAATACTTATTTTCCACCATGATTTGCAAATAAATTCTTTAAAAATCAAGCAATGTGATTTTCTGTTTTTTTTTCCCACATTCTGTCTCTCATTTATTTAATCCGCTCGCTGCTCACTTACACAATGAGTTGCCACAGTAAGTGCTGAACAAGCTAAACGATGATTGACACATGCGGCGCTTTGAAGTTTTGGCTTCAGAGCATGTCGGGCAAGATCAAACCTTAACGTCTGTCAACTTTAACAAGCAACTCCAGTGCACTGCCTGACCAAAAAAAGCAGCAGGAGGGAGAGTGAGACTCTGTGATCAGATCGGGACGTCTCATCTGCATTTATTTGTTTTTCAATTGAAAAAAAAAAAAAAAAATCCGTGATGGACTGAGGGCGCGAAGTTTGAAGCGCGAAGTAGCGAGGGATCACTGTTTTGTTTCTTTAAAATCCCAATAGTGCTTGATAAACATGATGATGATGGCTGTCAGTGCTAACCTTAGCATAGCAGTTTTGTCATAGCACACTGTGGATGTCAAACCATCCGAGGCTAGCATTAGCTTGTTCTTCTGTAATGGCACCAAGCACCGGCCAGATTTTTTTTTCGTTTTTGCAATACAGTTACTGCCTAACAAAGTTTCAGCAGTGTGCACTCGTAGCTAATGAGTCAATAAGTTTTTATTGTTTGGGTATTTGTGCAGGGATTAGCAACAATACCCGTTTCAGCATTCTACAGTCCGGAACATGGCAGAGACTTTGACAAATACATTCGGTTCTGCTTCATCAAGGTAAAATTACAAATCATTTTTATTTCTCTTTGCATTGGTCATTTTAACTGAATTTTTATGTCAAAATTAAAGGAGGATTCCACACTGGATGCCGCAGAGGAGATCTTAAAAAAGTGGAGTGCTTCACGTGATGTGTGACCTTATTGCCTGCTACTCAACCGTCTAGATTTTATATGATTGATTGCAAGCCATATTCAGCCTCCCTCCTACATAAAAACATTCACAAAAAGAACTGGATATTGGCTTTTAAGGTCAACAAAATATCAAGAAAAATGCACTATAAACTTTATATCCAAGTTAAAATTGATTCTGAAATCCCACCAAAAACCAAGTATCCCGAAACTTTTGTGAATGGTGAAGTTACAGTGCCCTCCATAATTATTAGCACCCCAGAAAAAGATGTGTTTTTTAGCTTCTAATAATTTTTTTTAATTCAAATAATATGGGACCTTAACGGAAAAAAAGAGAAAATCCAATCTTCAATACAAGTGCATTCATTCAGTGGGGAAAAAATCCCACATAAAGAAAAAAATATTTGACATCAAATAATGTGTGTCACAATTATTAGCACCCCTGGTGTTAATACTTTGTACAACCCATTTTTGCCAACAAAACAAGGTCTGGGGACTGAGATGGCCATGGGAGGAGCTTGATTTTGTGTCCGGTGAACCATTTCTGTGTAGATTTGGCCATATGTTTAGGGTCATTGTCTTGCTGAAAGACCCAGCGACGACCCATCTTCAGCTTTCGGGCAACAGATTTTGATTTAAAATGTCCTGGTATTTCAAAGCATTCATGATGCCATGCACCCTAACAAGGTTCCCAGGGCCTATGGAAGCGAAACAGCCCCACAGCATCACTGACCCAACCCCCATACTTCACAGTGGGTATGAGGTGCTATCTACACGCTAACAAGCTGTTTGGGAGGCATGCACGGAAAAAAACTTTCCTCACTCACAATCATAAACGCAAACGTCTGGAGTTCGCCAAGCGGTATTGGGGCTTCAACTGGGACCGTGTGCTTTGGTCAGATGAGAACAAGATTGAGCTTTTTGGCAACAAACACTCCAAGTGGGTCTGGTGTGCCACGAAAGATGCGCATGCTGAAAAGCACCTCATACCCACTGTGAAGTATTGGGGGGGGGGGGGGGGGTCAGTGATGCTGTGTGGCTGTTTCGCTTCCAAAGGCCCTGGGAACTAGGGCTGCAGCTATCGAATATTTTAGTAATCGAGTAATCGACTGAAAATTCTATCGATTAATCGAGTAATCGGATAAAACAAATTTTTAGGTGAAGAGCAATTATAAATATGCATGAGAAAACAAGACATTTCATCTTATCTTGAACCATTTTCAGTCAATCAATGTCTTTATTTTGATGTATATTGTTGAAAACAGCCAACAATTGCATCTCAGATGTAACTAGAATTAAAAAAAAAAAAAAGAGTAATTCACTGCTTTCACTCAAAAAAACCTTTAGATCTTATTAAATATATATACAGTGATACCTCAGCTCACGAACATAATTGGTTCCCAGAAAGTGTGTGTAAGGCGAAAAGTTCGTCTTCCGAACATTTATTTCCCATAAGAAACCATTAAAATGAGAATAATCCGTTCCCAGGTCCCCATAAAACATAATTTTCTACTAAATAAGCCTTAAAACTACACAAAAATATACCTTATTTTCTTTAATGTCTTCTTAGGCTTAACTCTAGCCTGTGGTGGGGTCTTTTTCGGTCCCATAATAGCAAAAGTACACTCAATATGGTCCAAAATGTCTATCAAACACAAACCACGTCCGCACTCAACGAAAGGGAGGGGACGAACTGGGACGCCGTGAGCGTGCGTCAGCTTCTCGTGGTGCTGTTCGACCGCGTGGTTTGGTTCGTCCGCCGAAAACTAGTTCGTCAGCAGAGACTATATGCTCGCGAATTTAATGTTCTTGAGGCGAGAAGTTCGTGAGCTTAAGCGTTCGTGAGCTGAGGTATAACTGTATATATATATATATATATATATATATATATACCTAAAAATGACGTTACGCTTGATAACACACATCACTTAAAGTGCTTGTGACACGAAAAAGCATGTTTATTTCATAATACACGCGGTATTTTATGCTCCTGAATGATGTGGACCGCTTGGATGTGTGTGGAAGCGATCGCTATATTTATTTAGTTTTTTGAATCCCGCGCCAGGAAAATGAGTGACTTCCGGCTTCGGTCTCGCATTGAGGAGGAGGGCGCTGTGACGTGTACGGTAGAAGACGTCCTCTTCACGCTACAGTGTACTGTTGTGTATGAGGACGAAGGATTCAGCTGATTTGGGGGATTAATACTTTTATTTTTTGCATCACGCCAGCCAAACGGCTGCAGAAAAATCATTCTGTATGCGGGAGAGGCGTATGCGCCTTTTTGGAGTTTCAAAAGGTTCCCATTCACCGTGGATATTTACTGTGGGACCATTGGACTTACAAGGAAGTGAGTAAACATCTTGTTTTGTATTATGTCAAATACGAATACAGTGATTACAAAGTAAACACTATAAAATTCCTTTAAATAAAGGACTACTTACGTTTGATCATTGATAGGCATGTAAAAAGCTATCCTCACGCTCATTAGCAGTTAGCTGTTAGCACGTTAGCTACACAACAATTCCAGCCACCCTCCTCCAGGGAACGAACTGTAAATTGCTCTCCGCCGGGCGGTTTGCCGATCCGCAAAGAAACTCGACAACCGGGTCGTCATGTCAAATAATCCAGGCTAGTTATGTGTGATTTTCCACTTCGAAGACTTAGAAACATCCCTCGGTTCGGGTTAGCATGTCGGCTAGCTGTCACTCCTTCTGGTCTGTTTACATTCTCCGAAGCCGGGGAAGGGAAATGACATATGTCCGATTTAGGTGTCATAAAATATCGTTCGGCAGGTGTGACAGTAAAGGTAAAGTCGACTGTTTTGACCATTATGGAGTAATTTTGCCATGTCGTCTTGAATAAATGGATTTTTATTATTTTATATTCCATTTAGCACAAGTTATTTGTCATGACCATGCCATTTATTTAGCAATTGGGGAAAGTACTTGGGTAAAAAGAATATCCTGTAAAAATATTGAAGTAAAGAGACAGAAACAATGACATTTTGCCGCTCTCTTCGTCGCGTTTTCCTCATTGTGAATAGTTCCCCCTCGACGGGCTGACTGGTCCTTCTCAAGCCATTTATATAGCTATTGGGGAAAAATACTTGGATAAAAAGAATATCCTGTAAAAATATAGAAGTAAAGAGACAGAAACAATGACATTTTGCCGCTCTCTTCGTCGCGTTTTCCTCATTGTGAATAGTTCCCCCTCGACGGGCTGACTGGTCTTTCTCAAGCCATTTATATAGCTATTGGGGAAAATACTTGGATAAAAAGAATATCCTGTAAAAATATTGGGAGTAGAGAGACTGAAACAATGACATTTTGCAGCTCTCTTCGTCTCGTTTTCCTCGTCCTGAACAATTCCCCCTCAATGGGCTGAATAGTAAAACCGATGAGCTTAGTCTACCGCTGACGTCATCCACCTGTTGGGGACGCTAAAGCCCTATAATTGTAGGCGTGGCTAACCGGCAGATTAAAAGACTAATTTCTCGTCATCTGCGCTTTGCTAAATTGTTGTATATGGTCGAATCGTCTCAAAATATGATTCTAATTCACATAATAATGCCATTTAAGACTTTTTTTCTGGTGTCGTATGCTCTTTAAATGTTAGGATTTTTTCCCACGGGTTTCATTTGAAGTTCTAGTTAAGTTTTAAGTTAGTCTAAACTGTAAGTCCTGATAGGATTGTGAGTTTTTGCAGTGTTCAAAATAAATGTATGATACAGGCTGTATTGGAGCACATTAGGGACCAGTGATACTTGGTGTTTTATCCAGCAATGACTACTGAGCTAAAATTGATAGTTAGCATTATCGAGTTTTTATTTTACACCCTCATCACTCCACAACGCTATGTTATGTTAAAGCCTGTATGTAGGACATGTTAGCCATGCATCGACAGTGGTCATAATTAATAGAAACCTAGCCCTCCGCAGGGCTAACGTTATGTGAGCTAGTGACAGTAACGTTAATCTTATTTATTAGCGCTAAGCGCTCTTTTTTAGTGCTTAGCGCTCTACTGCTTTAAGATGGCGGCTGTTTACTTACGCCGCTGACTCTGTCATTTCGCATCTAGTTCAACATACATGTGATCTCTATGAGACTCATCAGACGCTACCTGCTACCAACGTAGCATCGTGCGGGCTAGTACTTAGCAACGTCGGCGTCGTTCGTAGCGGCTGTCCTCTACGCACGTGACATCAGCGTGTTGTCCCGCATTAAAAGTAGTCCGGGCAAAACGTGATGCTTAGAGCTGTCAAAATAAACGATTACTCGAGGTGAATAAAATTACTCGGATCAGTTTTTTACTCCAGTTGCTCGATTATTCATTTCAGCTCTACTGGGAACCTTGTTACGGTGCAGGGCATCATGAATGATTTGAAATACCAGGACATTTTAAATCAAAATCTGTTGCCCTCTGCCCGAAAGCTGAAGATGGGTCATCACTGGGTCTTTCAGCAAGACAATGACCCTAAACATATGGCCAAATCTACACAGAAATGGTTCACCAGACACAAAATCAAGCTCCTCCCATGGCCATCTCAGTCCCCAGACCTTTTTTGTTGGCAAAAGGGGGTTGTCAAAGTATTAACACCAGGGGTGCTAATAATTGTGACACACATTATTTGATGTCAAATATTTTTTTCTTTATGTGGGATTTTTTTCCCCACTGAATGAATGTACTTGTATTGAAGGTTGGATTTTTCTCTTTTTTCCATTAAGGTCCCATATTATTTGAATTAAAAAAAAAAAAAATTAGAAGCTAAAAAACACATCTTTTTCAGGGGTGCCAATAATTATGGAGGCCACTTTATGTAATACGTCCTGACCGTCCGAGCCTTTTTCTCCAGCTAAACGAGATCCAGCTTCGTTCACTCAGGCTTCATAATTGTTGTGCAATGATTTTAACCTACTGTGAAGAAACTAGTTGTTTCCAACTTTTCATCGTCAGTTTCATTCAAATAAAATGTTTTCCAATTACATGTCTTAATGAAAAATATCCATGCCTGAAATGTTTTTTTCTATTGGGGGTGGTTGTGGGGTCACTGATTTTATTAGGATTTACAGTCCCTGACAAAAGTCTTGTCGCTTATCCATTTTGTTGAAACAATTGCTAATAACTCGGGATGTCAAACAATTAAAATTTTTAATCGAGTTAATTACAGCTTAAAAATTAATCGCAATTCAAACCATGTATAAAATATGCCATATTTTTCTGTAAATTATTGTTGGAATGGAAAGATAAGACACAAGACGAATATATACATTCAACATACGGTACATAAGTACTGTATTTGTTTATTATAGCAATAAATCAACAAGATGGCATTAACATTATTAACATTCTCTTAAAGTGATCCATGGATAGAAAGACTTGTAGTTCTTAAAAGATAAATGTTAGTACAAGTTATAGAAATTTTATATTAAAACCCCTCTTAATGTTTTCGTTTGATCAAAATTTGTAAAATTTTCAATCAAAAAATAAACTAGAAGCTCGCCATTGTTGATGTCAATAATTAGACCATGCTCACTCATGGTGTAACACATAAAATCAGTTGGACCCAAGCACCAGCAGAGGACGCCAAACACCATAAAACAAGTGACAAGCGAACATTAAACTGTACTGTCATTTTAATCTGTTTGAGCGGGGCATGTGCGTTAATTGCGTCAAATATTTTAACGTGATTAATTTAAAAAAATAATTACTGCCCGTTAACGCGATAATTTTGACAGCCCTACTACTGTAATTTCTGGACTATAAGGCGCACCTGACTATAAGCCGCCAGCCACCAAGTTTGACATGAAAACGGCATTTGTTCATAGATAAGCCGCACTGGACTATAAGCCACAGTTGTCCTCATTTTATTATGGGATATTTCCACCAAAAGATATTAACTGGTAACACTTCATTTGACAAAGGCATTATAAGACTGTCATGAAACCAAATGAACCACCATCAAGCTTAGAACCAATTGGCTGCAAAGCCTTAGTGTTTAAAAAAATCTTCATTTGGCCATCACTGCTCCCTTGGGGGAGACAGTCAACCTCTGCTGCCACCTGCTGTCAACACTGTTGTCATCCAACATTCCTCCTAGCATGCACTGCGGCACTACAGATGTAAATAACAATCAAAATTCATGTTCTGTGCTAATTATTTCTTCAGTTACTGTTCCAGTTGTTTCATTAATAGCTAGCTATTTTATTTGGTAACATTTTTTGGGATAGTGGTGCCATAATACTGTTATAATTATTACTTAACACTGTCATAAGCATCATTGATTGCTTATAATAGATGTCGGTTCGTGTCATCCAGCAAATTATCTCACTTTTGAATGGACGTAAAAGATCTGAGCCAGACATAAATGGAGTTAGTGACATATTATGCCACATGACACATATTGACATCTGTCATAAGCATTCAGTTATGCCCATGATAGTGTCATGTCATAATTATGACGTTCTTATGACTGTCTTATGATCCCGCTCTCAAAAAAAGTTTGACCTATTAACCCAAATAAATCATCAAATAAGCCGCACTGGATTATAAACCACAGGATTCAAAATGAGGGAAAAAAGTAGCGGCTTGTAGTCCGAAAATTTGGGTAATAACCTGACTTTTAATTATTCAATTGATTTCAGAAATGGCTCATATGAAAGCGAAGACCCTCCCAAATGATGTTGAATGTACAAAATATTTGTTTCACTGAAAAAAGATTTATCATTTAATGAAGACATAAAGGTCAAATTTTGGCAAAACAAAAGTTTTGTCGTCTACGGAAAGTAGTGTGAAAATTGAACAAAAAATGTACTTCAGGTACCAAAATGTTACATAACATAAGTGAATTAAATAGCGGTGCTGTCTAAATTTATTATTTTGTATGACTCCCATCGTTTTTTTTTTTTTTGGTTTGTGTTTGTTTCCTGCGTACGTATCGTACACTCCGGTACAGCAGGCGGCGGTAATGCGCCTGAACCTAACGCCATAAAACCTAAATAATAAGAAGCTCAGACCACCCGGAAGAGGTTAAGCGTCACGTGTCCTTCGCTTGTCAAGCATGTCTACCAGCGTCGCTATGAAGAGAACCAAAACAGCCTTCACGCAGGTACAAATAAAACAAAAGATTTACTGGCTTGGACTTGCATTATTGCTCAATTGTTTTATTTCTTTCACTTTAAGCCGGAGGAGCGGGTGGACTGGAAGAAAAGAAAATTGCAAAGTGAGTAGGCTGCTTGGTGCTACACTGCCCCATCGAGTGAATCTGTCCCACATAACATCACTATCTTAGCTACAACTTTTTAGAGAGTATTTCTGGATAATCTTCTTATCCTGCTGCTTTTGTTGAACAGTCAAGGAGGGAAAAAAACAGCGAAAAGAGGCAAAGCTCATCAAACAACTGGAGAATCAGAAACAACAAGAGGCAGCAGATAGAGAAAAAGCGGAGCAGACCCAGAAAAACGGTACAAGATAAGTTAAAGGATACTTTATAGAGTGCTCATTTAACTTATGCCATCAACGAAATCATTAGTTAAGAATCAATATTTATCCAGGGATTTAAGGTCATTAATTATTACTATTTTCCCCCCCCATTTTTTAAGGGGAACCTCGGATTTGTAGGCTCTGATAAGCCACAATTGTTCTCTTTTCCTGAATATGTTAGAAACACATATATTATTTCCATTAATTTATAAATATAATATTTAGCAGCTGTTTTGTATGGGGAGCAGAGGTTGCGCCAGACTTTTTCGTTGTCTGTCATTTTGACTGACAGGGTCCAAAAAATCCGGTCATAATCTATTTTTACCCGTCAGTTAATTTTTTAAAATGATAATAATGACATTGTGGTGACCCTTTGTTTAGCATAATTCACTTTCCGTACTTGTGTGTCCATTTGGCCAAGCGCGTTACCGGCTACGACACAGTCATGTGACAGAGACACTTAAGAGCCGCGCGCGTTCCGGCTTGAATAGACAGTTCACAGAGAGCAGCAGAGCTACAGCGGCTGGACACAGCAATTCCAGCTAACAAGACTCTTAACATTGCATTCTGCTTCAACATATTCAATAGTATTTAGTCTTCATTTATTTTCAATTAATATTCTGTCCGAACAAGCTTAACAGAGAATCCACACCGTGCCATCACACATCAAGAAGATGAATAAGTAACTTTTTCTCCGCAGTGACAAAAACAGCTGACTGTGGCCCCAGTAGGTAGCCACCGTTTGTCCCTAATAGGAAATGAATGGAAATCGTGTATGAAGGAGATGTTTACAGAGCTAAACCTACCAATTCCCTCCGAAAATGATGTGCCTGGTGCCAAATTCACTGGCAAAGATGTGGAAGAACATAAAAATGTTCAGTTAAAGAGATGGCTTTAGTGTCGAAGGCTGAAAAAGACGAAAAAAACGAGCCGACCTAAGCATAGCTTTAGCTTTTTTATCGACGCGACTGACAATGACATTCTCCTGTTTCTACAAGCTATCCTTTACCATCAGCCCTGTCTTTCTTATATATCCTCTGGTTGTCCTACGTCTCTTACTGTTCTTGGGGGTAATTTAGTTAGCTTTGTGTAGCGATCGCTAATGCTACTCAGTGACAGCCAACGAACACTTAATTTTTTCATTGATAACACATCTTAATTCTAAAATTTATTTACACTTCCCCCTTACTAAAGTTGTTTTTATATATATATATATATATATAACAGAAACGGTAACAGTGGCAGTCAGATACCATTGGTAATTCTTTTCAGGTCATTCATTGTCGGACAGAAGCAGTACAGCACAAATTTACGCTAAAAGAATGTTAAAAATATAAAAATGGCTTACCTCTTTGTCCTCTGAAAGACCATGCCAACCCAACATAATGTTTACTGCATATGAAACGTGAATGGATTCGCCGAGCTGGTGTTAAAGTCCGCGCAAGTTGATTCGGTCTTCACATTTTTTCCTCTCGAGTTTTTGGTTTCCGGAAACGTATGAAGAAAACATCCTTCATGTGTCGTAATGTCTAGAGTCGTTTCTACAAGTTCCAAAAAAGCAATGCGTGATCGGCATGTTCATTACCGGAGAAAAGTAGCACTTTTTACGTTGGGTCTATGCGAGGGCGGGTCTATAATGTCCCACTTCGGCTTTACTTCCGCCTTACGATGCGACGTCACGGTCTAAAAATAGCCTGCGTGCGGTACGCCATTGCGTGCCCGCTTGTGCAGTCCCTCTTTTTTCACCTCTTTTATCAACACCATCGTCGTTTTGGGGCTTTTTGAAGAAACTTCGGACACTCAGTTGCCTTGACATTTTTCCGAGTAAGTCCAACGACGTCATGCATTAAGAGAGACAATAGCTAATTAATATGCCCACTCGCCACCCTGTGGTCTGGGGTGTGAATTGCAACCTGTCAAAATGACGGATGGACTTCATTTTTTTCCGTCACCGTTTTAAAAAATCGGTCAACGACGGAAAATATTCGGTTAACGCGACCCCTGATGGGGAGAGATTTTTCAGAAAAAATATTCTCACAAATACATCCGCGATTCACACAAATCTTTTGTAGACGCACAAATATACCCAAGATTTTCATTTTTTTTTCGAGATCCACAAATATGTTCGTGAGTTTCACATGTGTTTTTGTAATCCACAAATACATCCGTGAGTTTTTTTTATGTTGTGCGTGCACTCATCATGAATTATTGTTTGCAAGCATTCGAATTGTATCTGCGAATCGGCGGCCGCGTGCATTTATTTTCGAGACAAACATAACAAGAAACCGTCAAATTTCCACGCACAAGCGCATTCGCGATTCACACGTGTTTTTCAAATTCACAAATACGTCCGTGATTCTCCCAAATACATTAGTCATTTCACGTGTTTTTCAGATCCACAAATACGTCCGCGTTTTCTACATGTATTTTTCAAATCCACAAATACCTCCGCAAATTTCACGTGTTTTTTAATGATGTGCGTGCAATTATCATGACGTAATTTTCAGACTATAAGGCGTTACTTTTTTCCTTCATTTTGATACCTTTGGTTTATAGTCCAGTGCGGCTTATTTGTTGATGTTTTTTTTAGGTAACACTTTATTTGACAGCGGTGTCATAAGACTGTCTTAAGATCATCAAAATTATGACATGACACTATCATGGACATTACTGAATGCTTATGTCATTAAGTGTCATTTGGCAAATTATGTCACTAACTCAATTTTTGTCCATCTTGGATCTTTTGCATCCATTCAAAAGTGAGATCATTTGCCAGATAACACTTGATGACATCTCTTATAAGCATTAATGAATGCTCAGGACAGAGACATGTCATAATTATGATTGTGTAATGACAGTCTTATGGCACCACTGTCAAATAAAGTGTTAGCAAATACCATAACTAGCAATTGATGAAACAACTGGAACAGTAACTGAAGAAATATTTAGCACAGAACATGATTTTTGATTATTTACATCCGTAGCGCTGCAATGCATGCTAAGAGGCATGTTGGATGTCAACAGCAGGTGGCAGCAGAGGTTGACTGTCTCCCCCAAGGGAGCAGTGATTGCCAAATGAAGCTTCTTGAAGCAATAAAGCTTTGCAGCAAATTGGTTTAAAGCTTCATGGTGCTTCATTTGGTCTTTTGACAGTCGTATGATTCCGCTGTCAAATAAGGTTGTACCGGTTAATATCTTTTGGTGTAAATATCCCATGATACAGTGAGGACAGCTGCGGCCTATAGTCCAGTGCAGCTTATCTATGAACAAATGCCGTTTTCGTGCCAAATTTGGTGGGCTGCGGCTTATAGTCGGGTGCGCCTTATAGTGCGAAAATTAGGGTGTTCAATTTTGCCTGTGAATGTTTGGAGCTGTTTTTTAACCGCGAACACGCGCATTTATTTTTGAGACAAACGCCACTTGATGTTTGACCAAGGTTTTCTCACACACAACAAGCCTGGTATGTGTCTCTCTGGCAGGTCGAGCGTACACTGTGAGCGTAGCTCTGCCCGGCTCGGTTCTGGACAACGCACAGTCCGCCGAACTCCGCACTTACCTGGCGGGACAGATCGCCCGCGCCTGCGTCATCTTCTGCGTGGACGAAATTATCGTGTTTGATGAGCAAGGCGAAGATGTGAAGTGAGTTCCTTAGCTCATTCACTCCCAGCCAATTTCACCAGAGCAAGGCCCTTCGCTCCTGGTCGTTTTACTGGATTTTGACTGATTTTGCAAAGCCCACAGAAAATTCTGTTCTATTGCTATATAAACATAAAACCCACCAAATGAAAGATTAGACCCTCTTCCTTCAGCAGAAAAAAAAGTTAGTTCATATCTTTTTCCATTCTTTAGAAATCAGCATTAGAAAATAGCTTAGTTTGAGAAATATTCCAATTTCTGATGAAAAAATGGAGAAATTGAGCTTTTTGTGAAAGCATACATTTGAAACATAATTTTGACTTATACACAGCTATTTTTTGCTTTAGTTACATCCCAAACATCTGAATAATCTTTTCTCTTTACAAAATAAGATAAACAACAAGAGAAATAGAGCTTTTGATAGCAAAGTAACAATTTATTTACACATAACTAATTGAAAGATGACGCTCATGATGCTTTTCCGGCCGCGACAGCCGGTTAAACATTTCCCTCATCGCAGTCTGTCCCATAAAGATGAATTTTTTTTGAGTCTCTGCGGGCTCTGCTCGCGAGCAGCACGGACTCAAAAGGCATCATCCGCTGCACTAGTGGTCCCGGTCGTTCTGCTCGGTCGCCCAGCGCCTGGCATCCCGGGCGTCCAACCGGTTGTTCTGCTCGGTCGTCCAGCGGCTGGCATCCATTCGGTCGTCTTCGGCCGTGCGTCTTGGCCGTTCGCTGCTGTTGAATCGGGTTGCGGGTCTTACCAAATGCGCTACTGCCCTCCAGTGGCCAGTTTTATTGCTTTAAAATGGATTTTCAGCTTTGTGCTTTGGAGCTAAATTGAATCACGGCCCAGAGATGTCGTCTTTGGGAAAAAAAAAAAAAAACGTAAAAGACGTATAAATACGTCTTTGGGACACTGAAACAATTAAAAATAGAACGTATTTATACGTTTTTGGGAGCAAATGAGTTGGGGGTAAATTTTTAGGGTGAATAAAAAATTCACAATAAGCGAATGAATTTTTCTTTTTTGCTTCGCAGGAGCGTGGAAGGAGAGTTTAAAGGTGTAGGGAAGAAGGGGCAAGCGTGTGTTCAGCTGGCTAGAATACTTCAATACCTCGAGTGCCCGCAGTGAGTGTGAGAAACAACGTTGTATGTTCATGTGCTCATTGTTTTTCTTAACGTGTAGTTTGTGTGCACGGTAGGTACCTGCGTAAGATGTTCTTTCCAAAGCATCAAGACTTGCAGTATGCAGGTATGCAAAATTTGTCATATTATACAGTGTATCACAAAAGTGAGTACACCCCTCGCATTTCTGCAGTTTTTTTAAGTACCGTATTGGCCCGAATATAAGACGGGGTTTTTTGCATTGAAATAAGACTGAAAAAGTCGGGGTCGTCTTATATTCGCGGTCTAGACGTTATACCCATTCACGACGCTAGATGGCGCCAGATATCATTGAAGCAATGTTCTGTTATGACAGAACTCAGCTACTTTTCAAGTTTAACCAGTTTTCATTATTTTATTGTAGGGCTGTCAAAATTATCGCGTTAACGGGCGGTAATTAATTTTTTCAATTAATCACGTTAAAATATTTGACGCAATTAACGCACATGCCCCGCTAAAACATTAAAATGACAGCACAGTGAAATGTGTACTTGTGTTTTTTTGTCGACCTCTGCTGGCGCTTGGGTGCGACTGATTTTATAGGCTTCAGCACCCATGAGCATTGTGTAAGTAATTATTGGCATCAACAATGGCGGGATACTAGTTTATTTTTTGATTGAAAATTTTACAAATTTTATTAAAACGAAAACATTAAGAGGGGTTTTAATATAAAATTTCAATAACTTGTACTTACATTTATATTTTAAGAACTACAAGTCTTATTATCCATGGATCGCTTTAACAGAATGTTAATGTTAATGCCATCTTGTTGATTTGTTATAATAAACAAATACAGTACTTATGTACAGTATGTTGAATGTATATATCCGTCTTGTGTCTTTCCATTCCAACAATAATTTACAGAAAAATATGGCATATTTTATAGATGGTTTGAATTGCGATTAATTGCGATTAATTACGATTAATTAATTTTTAAGCTGTAATTAACTCGATTAAAAAATTTTAATTGTTTGACACCCCTAATTCAGATTTGTTTCAAGACTCTACAGTTAGTTAGACTTCACTTTGAGGGTTAATGCAGTTATTGCATTTTTTGTTTTGTTTTATCACAATAGATTGGTTTATTTACATTTGAAAAACCAGAAGCCATTCATTTGAACACACCTGCTCCCTGTGCGCACCTGGACCTAGTAACACTAACGAGTCACATGACATTTTGGAGGGAAAATGACAAGCAGTACTCAATTTGGACATTTAGGGATGTAGTTTCTATATGGTGTACTCACTGTTGTTGCCAGGGGTTTGGATATCAATGGCTATATTTTGACGGGAAAATAAATTAACTGTATTATACAAGCTGCACAATCTACTTTTCATTGTGTTATTTTGTCAGTGTTGTCCCATGAAAAAATGTTCTTAAATATCTGCAGAAATCCGAGGGGTGTACTCAATACACTGTATATCACTTGGATCTCCACGAAATTTAAAAATTTAACCCGGTATATTTTTCGCAATCAGGTCCCGTCATTTAAATTAGTCGACCATAAAAATAATGGTTTGTGTCAGCTCGAGTATGAATGTTCCTCCCGTGTCTGGGTTTCCCCGCAGGACTGCTGAACCCTTTGGACAGTCCTCACCACATGAGAATGGACGAGGAATCGAAATACCGCGAAGGTGTCGTCCTGGACAGGCCCACTAAACCAGGCAAAGGCGCTTTGGTCAACTGTGGCATGAGGAAGGTAAACCACCAAGTAGCCGGAAAAAGAAGCTTGTGGGGACCTTTTTTTATCCTGGCTGGCACTCATGATAGGTTTCGCTCCCTCAGGAGGTTCAGATTGACAAACAGCTTCAGGCAGGACTGCGAGTGACCGTGCGTCTCGACGCCACGCAGAAGCAAGGTGACACTTGCTAGAAAAGAAATTGCAGGACGGATGATGTTTGGCTGTCACAACTCACTGTCTGCTTTTGTCGTTCAGAAAGCAAAACATACAAAGGGGCAGTTGTGGCTCCTCACGTGCCCACCACGGAAGGAGGGCTCTACTGGGGCTATAGTGTCCGCTTGGCTTCCTGTCTCAGTGAGTGTCCCTTAACTTTTACATGAACATTTAAAGGAGCAATATGTAACATTTGCACATCAGTTATTCATTAAATATACATTAAAGGAACTAGTGCTGCAACGATTTATCGATTAACTCAAGTATTCGATTAGAAAAAAAGATTTGACTTAAATTTTGCTGCTTCGAGTATTCGTTTAATTATGGCGGCGTTTTCATGGTTTATTTTGAAAGTGTTTGCATTCAGTTTTATTGATTAAGGTGGATACACTGCCCTCTAGTCTGCCTAATTTCACATGGCTGAATACAGCTGCTCCCTGTTAAGAACAAGATAAACTAGTATTTTGTTTGAGCTAATGTTTTTTTAATGCATTCATAAATTTAGTTTAAAGGTAGATTTAGCCAATTTTTGTGGGAATATGTGTCTGAACTAAGCCTGAACGATATATCGTTTAAACATCGCCATTGCGATGTGCGCGATAGTCCCATCGCAAGCACGTGCGGTAGTTTTTATTTTTTTTAATCCACATACGCCTTGCTTTCTGATCTGCGCACAGCCTCACACCCTCCCTCTCCCAGGCCTTTGTTCCTCTCAGTCACTGCGACACTTGCTTATTAAAGTTAACGATGGCTTTGATCTGGCCAAAGAAGCAGACTTCACACGGGCATCTGTCAATCATCGTTTAACTAGTTAAACAGTTTCTGCAAGGAAGCCGCGCTGGAATGAATGTGTGTGTGGAGACGTTGGAGACATATAAATGCCAGAAGTGATCTTGAGGAGTTTGAAATTTCTACATGTCACTCCAACCGTCACAGCTAAGGTAGATAAACAGAAGCATTTAATAAAGCCAAGCATTAAGCTACAACAGTACTTTATTCTTGTTCAAAAATGATTTGGTTGGACAGTTTAAAACTGATCATAATTATGACATTTGAAGTGCTTAAAAACCATTTATTTATATACATTTTTAAAATCACTTTGGGGGGGGGGAGTGGGAAAAAAAACATGTCTTATATGTATCTCGTTCCAATGCAAAATCTGAATAAATACATTGAGCACAAAAAACACACACACAAAAAAAAAAAAAATAAATTGGGGGGTGGGGGGGTGCGCTACTCCGCGGTTTTTCACTTATCGCAGCGGGTTCTGATAAACAACAATTCCTACAAAAAACGGCTAAATATACCTATAAAGTAAATTAGAAATTTATTGAAATACATTAGCTCAAACAAAAACCTACCTTATGTCGGTCTTAACAGGGAGCAACTGGATTCCGCCATTTGAAATAAGGCAGACTAGAGGGCAGTGTATCCACCCAAATCAATAAAACTAAATGCAAACATTTTCAAAACAAACCATTAAATGCCACTTTAATAAATGAATACTCAAAGCAGCAATATTTAATTCGAATCTTTTTTTTTTTTCCAATTGAATACTCGAGCTAATTGATTAATCGTTGCAGCACTAAATCAGATGAGGAACACGAAAAAAATACCTGAGCTGAGCCTCAAACGGTATAAAAAAATAAATAAGGATCTATGTACGACAAAAGAACAATTGCCTAACTTACATGGTAAAAGTCCGCTAGCTTAAATGCTACAAAACGCTAACTTTTTTTTTTTTTTTATAATGCTCTTAACAAATGGTTTAGATGTATATTCTCACAAATAACAGCTAAATATACCTATAAACTAAATTAGAAATGCATTAAAAAATATTAGCTCAAACAAAAACATAGCTTATATTGGTCTTAACAGGGAGCAACTGGATTCCGCCATTTATAATAAGGCAGACTAGAGGGCAGTGTATCCACCCAAATCAATAAAACTAAATGCAAACATTTTCAAAACAAACCAATACAACGCCACTTTAATTAAACAAATACTTGAAGCAGGAATATTTAATTTGAATCTTTTTTTTTTTTTTTTTTTTCTAATCGAATACTCGAGTTAATCAATTAATCGTTGCAGCACTAAATCAGATGAGGAACACGAACAATTAAAATACCTGAGCTGAGCCTCAAATGATATCAAAATAAATAAGGATCTATGTACAACAAAAGAACAATTGCCTAACTCACATGCTAAAGTCTGCTAGCTTAAATACTACAAAACGCGTTTTTTTTTTTTTTTTTTTTTTATAATGCTCTTAACAAACGGTTAAGACACATATTCTCACAAAAAACAGCTAAATATACCTATAAACTAAATTACGAATGCATAAAAAAAACGTGAGCGCAAACAAAAACTTGGCTTATGTTGTTCTTAACATAGAGCAGCTTGATTCGGCCATGTGAAATTAGGCAGACTAGAGGGCAGTGTATCCATGACAATGCCGATTTAATTAAACGAAGAAGCAGCTAAATTTAATTCGAATCTTTTTTTCAAATCGAATACTCTAGTTGCTCTACTAGTTACACTAGTTAATTGATTAATCGTTGCAGCACTAATGTATACTATTTTCCCTCTTTCCAATCTTGTGAAAATTCACTGTCTAAAGTCTGATTTTGAATGTCATACAGGTGCAGTGTTCACAGAAAGCCCATACAAAGAAGGCTACGATCTAACCATAGGGACGTCGGAAAAAGGCAGCAGTTGTGATGAAGCCTCGCTGTCGCCATTCAAGTAAGCTGTCCGCCACTGTTTCTTGCCGGCGCTTGCTATTTTTCACCCGTGACACTCGCAGGCATCTTCTGGTGGTCTTCGGAGGGCTGCAGGGACTGGAAGCCAGTCTGGATGCGGACCAAAACTTGGACGTGACGTGTCCCAGCTTTCTCTTTGACCATTACCTCAACACGTGTCCCGCTCAGGGCAGCCGCACCATTCGCACAGAGGTAAGACGCACACAGTGGGACGATTTTTTTTTCTCTTTAATGCCATTCATCTTTTCCATGACTATTTTAAAGCATGTTTTACACTGGTGTGCCTCGACAATGATTAAACCTGTATTTACTAGGGCTGCAAAAACTCTTTTGGAAGTCGACTACCGTAATTTCCCGAATATAACGCGCACTTTTTCCCCCAAAATCAACTTGTAAAATCATGGTGCGCATTATAAACGGGTACATGGATGAAGACAGAAATATATATATTATGTATTAGAGATGGGATCGATCGGGTCCGATCACGTCATTTTCAAAGTATCGGAATCGGCAAAAAAATATCGGCCATGCCTTTTTTTAGTATATAAATATATATATTTTTTAATTATATCGTTTTCTAATTGTGTTTAACGTTACAGACATATGTTACACTCATCCAGTCTTTAGTTTAGGCTTAAGGTAGGGTTATCAAATTTATCCCGATAACGGCGGTAATTAATTTTTTATAAAATGTATCACGTTAATGCAATTAATGCATGCGTTGCACGACCCACTCATGCATTGTCGCGCTCAATCCGTAATGGCGCCGTTTTACCTATATAGAGAGATAAAAGGCAGCGTAAAATGAGTAGAGTGAATTTTGGCAGCCTTTGGAGGCTTTTTTTAATTGGCGAAAGCCTGACAACCCCTCTTCCTACGATTAGGAAAAATTATGGGAAGCAATGTGGGGACGCAAGGTAGCAATTGATCTTTTTCTTAACACCTTATGTTATTCCCCAACGCAGAGAAGATGTATCAATTGGTAGCACTACGCACAGTCGTCATGGTTCCACTTCCCATCATTCATTTGGGATGGCCACCGTATCATTTACTGAAAGCTCAACAAATACACTAGATGGCAATATTTAGTCACAATATACAAAGTCACAAGTCTTTCTATCTGTGGATCCCTCTCACAGAAAGTATGTTAATAATGTAAATGCCATCTTGAGGATTTATTGTCATAATAAACAAATACAGTACTTATGTACTGTACGTTGAATGTATATATTCGTCAGAGTTTTATTCATTTTTTTCGTAATGCATTGCCAAAATGTATATGACCGGGAAAAATTATCGGGAGCAAAAAAAGCAATCGGATTGGGAAATATCGGGATCAGCAGATACTCAAACTAAAACGATCGGATCGGGAGCAAAAAAACATGATGGGAACAACACTGATTAAAACCTGTCATTTAGTGTTATCCGGCAAATTATCTCACTTTTGAATGGATTTAAATGATCCAAGTTGGACATAAATGGAGTTAGTGACATAATTTGCCGGATGACACTTAATTACATCTGTCATAAGCATTCAGTAATGCCCATGATAGTGTCATGTCATAGTTATGACTGTCTTATGAAAGTCTTATTGTCAGATAAAGTGTTACTCATTAACCCAAATAAATCAACCAATAACCCGCACAGGACTAAAAACTGCAGGATTCAAAATGAAGGAAAAAGGTAGCGGTTTATTGTAAAAAAATTACGGTATGTGTTTGAACCATTTGTCAAGAGCAAAAAAAAAAAAATTAGCATTTTATAGCATTTAAGCTAGTGGAGTTTTGCTATGCAAGTTAGCCAATTGTTCTTTTGTTGTACTTAGATCCTCATTTATTTATTTTTTATACCATTAGAGGTTCACCTCAAGTTTTTTCCACGTTCCTTATCCAATTACTCGATTATTTGAATTAGCTAGTTCATCTTAATTGAATACGAAAATAATCGATAGCTGCAGCCCTAATTGTATTATTATTTTCAATAGCAAAAGCAGATGTTTGCAAATATCTTATTTCGATTCAATACAAAGAATCATCTGCTTTCATCAGGGACTACAGAAATGTTTTTCCTACGTGGTTTTTGATTAAAAAAATAGTATTTAAAGTACAAAACATAAAACATTTCCTGTTTTACTATATTGGCCTGAATATAAGACGACCCCCTGTTTTTCAAGACTCAAGTTTGAAAAAAAAGACTTTTTGAACACCAAATTAATTTTTATACAGAAAATAATTACAGTACATCTGAAACAAATGATTATAACAATATATTTGAGAGAAAAAGCATGTTTTTTTTGCCTCATTCAAATCTTAACATCTGAACATTTAAATATGTAAACTAAAGTGCAATCACATTCGTGAATGAATAACTTCTGGTTTTTGAAATGTCAATAAACCAATCTATTGTGATAAAACAACAAAATTGCAATAACTGCATTAACCATCAAAGTGAAGTCTAACTGTAGTCTTGAAACAAATCTGAATAAGGAGAAACATTGCGATAAAATAATGCAAACTGGTTAAACTTGAGTAGCTGAGATCTATCATGACCAGTGTTGTTAATCTTACTGAAAAAAAGTAATTAATTAGTTACAAATTACTTCTCCCAAAAAGTAATTGCGTTAGTAATTAGTTACTTGGCAAAGCAATTGGTGATAATTATTTTTTTTTCCTCCAAAAAAACAAAAAACAAAAAAAACATTGGCCACACTATGTGAGGTTTTTTGTGAAGGTTTTTGGTACAATTGCCCCGAGCCCAATTCTTTACCCTAATTTACCCTTTACCCTGAATCAATTGTTAAAAGTTGTTAAAATTGCTCCCATTATTGCATTAGTTCCCTTCTCTCTACTTTCAACATATGAAAATTTTAAAACTGTTTCATCTTTTAAAGATAGATTCAAGTCAAGATTTTGCCGATTTAGAAGTATTTTAGTTAAAAAGTTACTTAGGTTCGCTAGGAAGGTTCTCTACAACAGAGCCGTCCTAAAAAGTCTACTGCTTTAAGATGGCGGCTGTCTACTAACTCATTTAGTGCCATGTCTGTCATATTGCATCTAGTTATATCTATGTACAGTACATGTGATATCTACCATGTCTACCATATCTACCATAACATGCGGGCGTAGTTTGTACTAGCTATCGGCTACAACATGTATTATTGGAGCTACCTAGCATCGCGTTTGCTCGGCGTCACAACTTTCTTGCCTCCTCCCTACTCCTGCTCTGCTCTGTCGTCTCGGTGAGTCAGTCTCCCTCAGACTTTTCGACCAATATAGTAACGCATGCCTTTCCGTCCTCAGTAACGGTAACGGTGTTGCCAAGATGAGAAAAGTAATTAATTAGATTACCCACTACTGAAAAAAATAACGCCGTTAGTAACGCCGTTATATTGTAACGCCGTTATTAACAACACTGATCATGACAGAGCGTCGCTTCAATGATATGTGGCGCCATCTAGCGACGTGAATGGGTAGAATGTCCAGACCGCGAATATAAGACGACCCCGACTTTTTCAGGCTTATTTCAATCCAAAAAACACCGTCTTACATTGGGCCAATACGGTAGACTTCTTTTTATTCTAGTCACATCTGAGATGCAATTGTTGGCTGTTTTCAACAATCGAAAATAGACATTGACTGAAAATGGTTCAATATTAGATGAAATGTCTTTATATTTATAATTGCTCATTACCTAAAAAAAAGTTTCATCCGATTACTCTATTAATCGACAGAATTTTCAGTCGATTACTGAAATATTCGATAGCTGCAGCCCTAAACACTGGTATTGCTTGCAACAATCCCAAAGAACAACCAACCACTCCCGTTTTTTTTTCCCCTTCCCATGCAGGAAGCCATTTTAATTTCCATGGCGATGCTGAAGCAGAAGATGTCGGACGCCTTTTCCAGGTTGTCACCTTAACAAAAAAGTAATTTCATTTTCTTGAACACATTGACAGCGATTAACATCCATCCAGTGGATTTTGCTTCCATGGAAAATTTGTACTTTTAACATTCCTGGAATTTTGCAACCATGTAATACTAAATACAATGAATATACAAAGATTACAAACACTTAAAAAAAAAAAAAAAACATTCCATGCGTCTTTTTTCCATTTATTTTAGTTCTTCCCTGTGGAAATCCCTGAAAGTAGGCAATTTCTCACACAAAAGCGTCCATTTTCACCAGGTGGGATGATGGAAGGTAATGTTATACTGCTGCGCCCAGTGTCCGAACACCTGCTTCTCAGTGATGAAGCGGTGGTGGCTCCCTTTTTGGTTGTTCTGGCTCTGCATGAAGGTCACGCATTCGTCTGAACCCCGCGGCTTGTAGTAGTGGTACGGCAACATGTTGGAGCCCTTCGTGGTGCTACAAGAAGGAAAAGAAAATGGATACATTTGCAGAGGTGGGTAGTGTAGCCAAAGATCTTGCCTGGGTAAGAGTAGCGTTTCTTCAAAATAATATTACAGTACCCAGGGTACCCGCGGGTTATTAAAAGTATTAAAAAAGCATTGAATTTAGTTTTCCATTATTACAGGTATTAAAAGTATTAAATTAGCTGTCGTAAGTCTGGAATTTTTTCACCGTGGTTTTAATTTTCAAGAACATCTCAGTGCAACCTAAATTATATCCGTGACGAAGTTTTTTTTTTTTTTTTTTTTTTTTTTTTTTTTTTTTTTTTAAATAACGAAGATGACATGTAGAATTTTTACGATGCACTGCACCTCGTGCGTGCGCGCCGTTAGCATCGTTAGCATAAACATCCCAACAGCAGGCAATCGCACGGTACTGTGTGCGAATGCAAGGAACTGCTCAGATGCCTTAGTTATGTTCGACGAAAGCCTCAACAAGACAACCAAGTCCAAACAGTTGGACCAGCATGTGAGGTATTGGATCGGCGACCAAGTCGCATCCAGACACTTTGGGTCGCAGTTTATGGGTCATGCTAAGGCAGTGGACCTGCTTAACATTTCAAAGTAAGTTGCCAATTTCTCCAAATAAAATGTGTTAGATGCAATAATGTATTTCTGCACGGTTTGCCTTTCAAATGAATGTGAAATTCGCAGTTTTATCTCAAGAGTTAGCCATGTTCAATGGGGTATTGGCAGGTGCACTAGCCTTAGCATGGATAAACCGGAGTCGTAGATTCACCATCACTCTCAGATACACAACCCGGTTGACACTGTCTATTATTGGAACGAGTGCGGGGTAACGTTGATCTGAATAACATGGCATGGTGATAGGCAAATTATTATTTAGGTGATAGTAAAACACCTCCTGGTATAGTTAAATGTTTTTCTTGATTAAATAAGAGTATGGATTTTCTCTATCTGATTAAAAGAAATGTCTTCAATAGTTAACAAAGGATTAACATGTGTTTTGTATACTTGTAATTTGATTAGAAAAAAACGATTACCAAGGGAAATTATCATGTGTAGCTTTTTTATTTTGTGGTAATTAATGGTAAACTACTGCCATTTAGTGGCTGTTTTTTAAACTTTCACTGCCAATTGCAAGCACTTTACAGTTAAGGTGGCCAACTTGACAATCACCTACCTACCACATTGATTAAGTCCTCTTAAAAGGGAAACCTGTTGTATTGCAAATGTAATTTCTGAAGTTGCTTTACAATAATAGTGTAAAATCAATTTTATCCTGGGAAAAAAAAATCTGAAAGACCTTATATTTAAATGTGTTTTAATTGTATCTTCAATAAATGTGCATTCTTTTGTCAAACACTTAGTAATTGAGGTTAAATTTGATGTTCAGTGCTTTATTTTTTTAATATAATTCAATATTATCTAAATAATGGATGCGAGAAAAGTGTTTATTTTCAGTTGAAATGGCATTAAAAAAAGGTCTTAAAAGTCTTGAATTTAGATTTATCAATCCTGGGGGGACCCTGGGTACCCAAGTACAGTGGTACCTCAAGATTCGAAATGTATGTACTGTAATTTTCGCACTGTAAGGCGCACCTGACTAGAAGCTGCCACCCACCAAATTTGAGACAAAAACGACATTTGTTCATAGATAAGCCGCACTGGACTATAAGCCGCAGCTGTCCTCACTGTATTATGACATATTTACACAAAACGATATCAACCGGTAACACTTTATTTGACAGCGGGTTTGAACCAATTGGCTGCAAAGCTTCATTGCTTGAAGAAGCTTCAATTTGTCTGTTACTGTTCCCTTTGGACAGACAGCCAACCTCTGCTGCCACCTGCTGTCAACACTGCTGTCATCCAACATGCCTCCTACAGCGCTACAGATGTAATAACATACTAAAATTCATGTTCTAAGCTGATTATTTCCTCAGTTATTGTTCTAGATGTTTCATTCATTGCTATGGAATTTAGTAACATTTTATTTGACGGTGGCACCATAAGACTGTCATAAGACCATCATAATTATGACCTGACACTGCCATGAGTATTAATGAATGCTTATGACTGATGCCATTTTATGTCATCCGGCATCTCCCTTTTGAACGGATGCAAAAGATCGAGCTGGACATAAATGGAGTTAGCGGCATAATTTGCCGGATAACACTTAATGACATCTGTCATAAGCATTCGTTAATGCCCATGATAATGTCATAATTATGACTGTTTAATAGCAGCCTTATCAAGCCGCTATCAAATAAAATGTTAGCTATTAATACAAATAAATCAACAAATAAGCCGCACTGGACTATAAGCCGCAGGATTCAAAACGAGGGAAAAAAGTAGCGGCTTATAGTCCAAAAATTACGGTAAATGTATATGATATAAAGAATACAGTGCCCTCCATAATTATTGGATTTATAATAATTGTTTTTTAGCTTCTAATATATTTTTTTTCTAAATAATGTGGGACCTTAATGGGAAAAAAAGAAAAATCCAACCTTCAATACAAGTGCATTTATTCAGTGGGGAAAAAAATCCCACATAAAGAAATAATTATTTGACATCAAATAATGTGTGTCACAATTATTAGCACCCCTGGTGTTACTACTTTGTACAACCCCCTTTTGCCAACAAAACAGCACCTTATCTTCTCCTATAATGTTTCACAAGATGGGAAAAGACAGAAAGAGGGATCTTCAGCCATTCCTCTTTGCAGAATCTCTAATCATCCAGAGACCTGGGTCCTCTTCTCTTCAGCTCACCCCACAGGTTTTCAATGGGGTTGAGGTCTGGGGACTGAGATGGCCATGGGAGGAGCTTGATTTTGTGTCTGGTGAACCACTTCTGTGTAGATTTGGCCATATGCTTAGGGTCATTGTCTTGCTGAAAGACCCAGTGACAACCCATCTTCAGCTTTCGGGCAGAGGGCAACTGATTTTGATTTAAAATGTCCTGGTATTTCAAACCATTCATGATGCCGTGCACCCTAAAAAGGTTCCCAGGGCCTCTGGAAGCGAAACAGCCCCACAACATCACTGACCCACCCCCATACTTCACAGTGAGTATGAGGTGCTGTCTACACGCCAACAAGCTGTTTGGGAGGCATGCACGGAGAAAACCTTTCCTCACTCACAATCAACGGTTGGAGTTCGCCAAGCGGTATTGGGGCTTCAACTGGGACCGTGTGCTTTGGTCAGATGAGACAAAGATTGAGCTTTTTGGCAACAAACAAGTAAGTGGGTCTGGCATGCCACGAAAGATGAGCATGCTGAAAAGCACCTCATACCCACTGTGAAGTATGGGGGTGGGTTAGTGATGCTGTGGGGCTGTTTCGCTTCCAAAGGCCCTGGGAACCTTGTTAGGGTGCATGGCATCATGAATGCTTTGAAATACCAGGACATTTTAAATCAAAATCTGTTGCCCTCTCCCCGAAAGCTGAAGATGGGTCGTCACTGGGTCTCTCAGCAAGACAATGACCCTAAACATATGGCCAAATCTACACAGAAATGGTTCACCAGACACAAAATCAAGCTCCGCCCATGGCCATCTCAGTCCCCAGACCTTGTTATGTTGGCAAAAGGGGGTTGTACAAAGTAGTAACACCAGGGGTGCTAATAATTGTGACACACATTATTTGATGTCAAATAATTATTTCTTTATGTGGAATTTTTTCCCCACTGAATAAATGCACTCGTATTGAAGGTTGGATTTTTCTTTTTTTTTTCCATTAAGGTCCCATGTTATTTAGAAAAAAAATAATATTAGAAGCTAAAAAAAACACATAATTATTATAAATCCAATAATTATGGAGGGCACTGCATCCTGTTTAAATATTGGAGTAGAGACTGAAACAATGACATTTTGCGGCTCTCTTCGTCGCATTTTCCCCGTTCTGAATCATTCCCCTTCAGTGGGCTGAATTCTAAATTAGATTAACTAATGACTCTGCCGACTTCATCCTCCTGTTGAGGATGCTAGAGCCCTGTAATGGTAGGCGTGGCTAAACGGCAGATTAAAAGACTAATTTTTCTTCATCTGCGCTTTGCCAAATTGTTATAGTCGAATCGTCTCAAAATATGATTCTAATTCACATAATGATGTTAAGACTTTTTTTTTAATCCTGTCGTAGGCACTTTTTAAAGGCAGTAACAGGTCTTTGAGGCTCACAATTCTAGCTGCAGTGGGGCAAATAAGTATTTTTGTCAACTACTAATTGTGCAAGTTCTCCCACTTGAAAATATTAGAGAGGCCTGGAATTGTCAAGATGGGAAAACCTCAACCATGAGAGACAGAATTTGGGGAAAAAACCAGAAAATCACATTGTTTGATTTTTAAAGAATTTATTTGCAAATTGTGGTGGAAAATAAGTATTTGGTCAATACCAAAAGTTCATCTCAATACTTTGTTATGTACTCTTTGTTGGCAATAACGGAGGCCAAACGTTTTCTGTAACTCTTCGCAAGCTTTTCACACACTGTTGCTGGTATTTTGGCCCATTCCTCCATGTAGATCTCCTCTAGAGCAGTCATGTTTTGGGGCTGTCGTTGGGCAACACGGGCTTTCAACTCCCTCCACAGATTTTCCATGGGGTTGAGATCTGGAGACTGGCTAGGCCACTCCAGGACCTTGAAATGCTTCTTACAAAGCCACTCCTTTGTTGCCCTGGCTGTGTGTTTGGGATCATTGTCATGCTGAAAGACCCACCCACGTCTCATCTTCAATGTCCTTGCTGATGGAAGGAGATTTTCACTCAAAATCTCTCGATACATGGCCTCATTCATTCTTTCCTTTACACAGATCAGTGGTCCTGGTCCCTTTGCAGAAAAACAGCCCCAAAGCATGATGTTTCCACCCCCATGCTTCACAGTTGGTATGGTGTTCTTCGGATGCAATTCAGTATTCTCTCCTCCAAACACGAGAACCTGTGTTTCTACCAAAGAGTTCTATTTTGGTTTCATTTGACCATAACACATTCTCCCAGTCCTCTTCTGGAACACCCAAATGCTCTCTAGCGAACCGCAGATGGGCCTGGACATGTAATGGCTTTAGCAGGGGGACACGTCTAGCAGTGCAGGATTTGAGTCCCTGGCGGCACATTGTGTTACTGATAGTAGCCTTTGTTACTGTGGTCCCAGCTCTCTGTAGGTACTTCACTAGGTCCCCCTGTGTGTTTCTGGGATTTTTGCTCACCGTTCTTGTTATCATTTTGACGCCACGGGGTGAGATCTTGCATGGAGCCCCAGATTGAGGGAGATTATCAGTGGTCTTGTATGCCTTCTGTTTTCTAATAATTGCTCCCACAGTTGATTTCTTTACACCAAGCTTTTGACCTATTGCAGATTCTGTCTTCCCAACCTGGTGCAGGTCTACAATTTTGTCTCTGGTATCCTTCGACAGGTCTTTGGTCTTGGCCATAGTGGAGTTTGGAATGTGACTGACTGAGGTTGTGGACAGGTGTCTTTTATACCGATAATGAGTTAAAACAGGTGCCATTAATACAGGTAACGAGTGGAGCCTCGTTAGAAGAAGTTAGACCTCTTTGACAGCCAGAAATCTTGCTTGTTTGTTGGTAAGCAAATACTTTTTTCCTAATTTGGAAA
Source organism: Corythoichthys intestinalis (assembly GCF_030265065.1). Classification (NCBI taxonomy): domain Eukaryota; kingdom Metazoa; phylum Chordata; class Actinopteri; order Syngnathiformes; family Syngnathidae; genus Corythoichthys; species Corythoichthys intestinalis. Next base: position 4,632,692 of record NC_080411.1, read on the forward strand.
TCTTTAAAAATCAAACAATGTGATTTTCAGGTTTTTTTCCCGACGTTCCCTCTCTCATGGTTGAGGTTTACCTATGTTGACAATTACAGGCCTCTCTAATCTTTTCAAGTGGGAGAACTTGCACAATTGGTGGTTGACTAAATACGTATTTGCCCCACTGTAATAGGTGTTCAAATACCTATTTGCAGCAGAATAATACAAATATTTAAAAAATCATGCATTGTGATTTCTGGGTTGCTTTTTTTTTTTTAGATTGTATTTCACAATGCACAAGCCCCTACCATGAACATTTCAAACCCGCCCATCATTTCTAAGTGGGAGAACTTGCAAAATCGCATTTTCCCTGTACAATATTTTGATACTCACCTGCAAAAATTGGGCGGAACCATCCCGTACACTTGGATGTTGTCGCATATTTCGATGGCAATGACCATAGTGAACCAGCCTGTGCTAAGCCAGGAATTGGATCTTTGTCTGAGGGAAACGAAAGTCATGAGATGTTTTGGGACATGACGGTAACCTTAACTCTTTCCCAAAGATAACCATGTAGAGAAGCTCACCTGTTTTGTCCCGTCTCCAGTTGGAACAGATTATCAAATCTGTACATTTTTGCCGGTGCGACGGTAAAACACGACACATTCTTATATGTGGAACAGATCTTCTGGATGGCTCGGTACACGGTGGCTTTGGAGTCCTTGGTCATCTTGTTCGGAGGCCCCCAGAAAATGATGGTTTGTCGGCTGTTGCCACCATCCACTATATAGTCGTCATGGCGTCGGAGCACCCGGTACACGCTGGAATGGGCCACCACCCGCAGCGTGGTGCGCTTGCCAACGTCTGTTTCGTACTTTGCGGTGGGCGCGTCGTTCATGCGGATCACACACTCGCTGCTGTCGATGAGCTCGCCCGCTTTGGTGCCCAGCACGTGGCTGGAGCTGGTGACCAGGGCACACTGCTGGCAATGAAGGTTCATTCTCTGCATGGCACAAGGACAACAAGTACACACACCATATGTGGTGCTTTGAGATAGGCTACATGTAAAGATTTGTCTATAGTAGGGCTGTCAAATTTATCGCGTTAACAGGCGGTAATTAATTTTTTAAAACCTTTATTGCCAAACGTATCACATTTGCTACACCTAAAATTTCATGATTTTGAGACTAATTCAGAATTTTGACAATTCTTTTGGGAAAAAATGATAGATGCAAGTCAACACATGCATCTGCAGGTTCCATGAGAAAAACAAACAGGATTTAGCAAGGGTTATAGATATATCTTAATATTCGTTTTGACTTTTCTTTTTACAAATTTGAAAAAAGGGTTTCTTTAGAACCTTATTTTTCAAATTTTGGGATTCTCTGATAATTCATGTTGCAGGTATTTAAGTAATCACGTTAAAATATTTCACGCAATTATTGCATGCGCGGAACGACCTACTCACGCAGTACCGCAAACAGTCTACAATGGCGCCGTTTTACTTATATACAGTGCTAAGAGGCAGCATCAAGTGAGTGGAGAAGATACAAGCATTCAGTGGAGCCGTGCTTTAAATCTCCCAGAATAACTATAGATAGTGTGGGAAGCGACGTGGGGAAGAATGACAGGAGTTGATCTTTTTCTTAAAACCATGTATTGCACACAACGCAGAGAAGATATAGCATTTGCGGACACCACACACAGTCATGGTTGCACCACTTCTCATCATGCATTTGGGCGGAACAGTTAAGTCGCTACAGTATCATTTAGTGAAAGCTCAACAAATACACTAGATGGCAATATTTAGTCACAAAATACAAACTCACATTTATACTTTAAGAATTACAAGTCTTTCTATCTGTGGATCCCTTTCACAGAAAGAATGTTAATGTTAATGCCATCTTGTGGATTTATTGTTATGGTAAACAAATACAGTATTTATGTACAGTATGTTGAATGTATATATCAGTCTCGTGTCTTCTTTCCATTCCAACAATAATTTACAGAAAAATATGGCATATTTTAGAGATGGTTTGAATTGTGATTAATTACAATTAATTTTTAAGCTGTGATTAACTCGATTAACAAATTTTAATCGTTTGACAGCCCTGGTTTTTAGTCAAAAGCCAAATATACTGTTCCTCATGCCTCCCAGCATGCATTGCGGTAAAAGGAATGTAAATGTTCATGTCATAGACTTCAAAATGCATTGACATGACACATTCCCCATTCACTGCGTCACGCCTTCCCGAAGGGGGCCGTCCAACACTCCGCTTCATTTATTAGCAGTCGGTCACATCCAGCGATCTAACGCCGGATTTAGGTTGAAAAAGTACAAAAGCTGTAATGCATACAAACAGGAAGGATTGTCTCAGGAGTGATTTGTTCGAGGATTCAAGGTAATTATATTTTTTTGTGCCATGCATGCATTTTGAAACGTGAAAAAAATCAATGGGAGGAATATGCCGCTACAGCATTAGCATTATACTTCGCAATATTTACGTAAAATAAATGCAACCTGCACTGTTTTTTTTTTTTTTTTTTGCTTTTAAACAAGAATCAATACTGTTTTACGTCCATATCTATAAAGAATTCAGGGATTTAAGCATTTATTCACTAGAATTTTCAACAGAAAAAGCTCTTTGTTTACATATAGCGGCCGACAATTTCCCTACTGACTAGCCTCATAGTTCGCAATATTTAGGTAAAATAAATGCTACCTGCACTGTTTTTTTTGGGGTTTTTTTGCTTTTAATCAAGAATCAAGACTGTTTTACGTCCATATCTATAAAGAATTCAGGGATTTAAGCATTTATTCACTAGAATTTTCAACCGAAAAAGCTCTTTGTTTACATATGGCGGCCGACAATTTCCCTACTGACTAGCCTCATAGTTTGCAATATTTACGTAAAATAAATGCTACCTGCACCGTTTTTTTTGCTTTTAACCAAGAATCGAGACTGTTTAACGTCCATATCTATAAAGAATTCAGGGATTTAAGCATTTATTCACACGAATTTTCAACGGAAAAAGCTCTTTGTTTCCACTCGGTCAGCTTTGACAGAGATAGGCCTCCTATGAAACAGCCCGTGTCCTGTCAATACATTATGAAGTGTAGGTTCCTGTGATGTGCTAATGGTTTCTTCATTTACTGTTCGAGTTTCATTACTTACTAGTGGAACTATTTAGTACGGCACACCAAACTAAAAATGTTAGCCAATTGTTGTAAACATTAGCATTTGATAGCTTTTACGCCAGCGTTAGCCAATTGTTCCATTGTTGCAATTGGCTGTTTTTTGCTAACAAGTGAAGACCGTATCATAGCATATAAGTCATAAGTCAGCTTTAATGTCATCTTCTTCATATGCACATGTTGCGCTATGCCCATATCTGGCCATGTTTGTGTGCTTTCCTACGGTTTTGAACGACTGCAGTGTGCTAATGTTGGTTATCAGGAACTTGGCAGATGACTCATTGTTAGTACCAGCCAAGACCAGCTCTCAAGGTCTCAACTTATTTTCGGTTTTGTCCTAATAGTAAGTTTCGGTTTCGTCTTGTCAACAGGTATAAAACACTTGCCTCTATTGTACTTCTTCACACTATTGCTAGAACGCAGCCTCTGCCTTTATCACATTTGTGCCCGGAATATTCTGTAAAATAAAGCCTTCGAAGGAAATCTGTTCAACTCCAGCCTCTCATTTACCAGCATTCTCACCACCCGAAATTCAACGAGCGCGCGACGGACAAAGAGAGAAAATGGTGTTCTTCAACACAAGTTAGCTAATTGCAATCCCCCCTTCCCCCAAAAAAGTACCCAAAATAAAAAATCAAGACATTGAATAAAACTAGCTGATTTTACAAATGTAAGGAGTAAAAATAGAAGTGGGTAGCAACGCGTTACATGTACTCCGTTACATTTACTTGAGTCTAGTGCTGCAACGATTAATCGATTAACTCGAGTATTTGATTAGGAAAAAAGATTCAAATTAAATTTTGCAGCTTCGAGTATTTGTTTAATTAAAGTGGCGTTGTAATGGTTTGTTTTGAAAATGTTTGCATTTAATTTTATTGATTTGGATGGATACGCTGCCCTCTAGTCTGCCTCATTTCACATGGCTGAATCCAGATGCTCCCTGTTAAGTTTTTGTTTGAGCTCTTTTTTTTTTTTTTTTTTTTTAATGCATTTGTAATTTCGTTTATGGGAATATGTGTCTGAACCATTTGTTAAGAGCATTGTAAAAAAAAAAAAAAAAAAAAAAAAAAAAAGCTGGCATTTTAAAGCATTTAAGCTAGCATACTTTTGCTATATAAGTTAGCCAATTGTTCTTTTGTTGTACATAGATCCTTTGTTATTTTTTATACTGTTTGAGGCTCAGCTCAGGTATTTTCATTTTTATGTTCCTTATCTGATTACTCGATTATTCGAACTAACTCGTTCATCGATTAATCGACTACTACAATAATCGCTAACTGCAGCCATACTTGAGTCACTTTTTGAGAAAAATGTAATTCTCAGAGTAGTTTTAGTAAGCCATACTTTTTACTTGAGTAGATTTGGAAGAAAAAACGCTACTTTAACGCCGCAACTTTCCTTTTTATTCTACATATTAATGTTTTTTTGCTAGCGATGCTATTGCCAAGAGTAGCGCTACTAATTTCACCAACGAGACGTCTCAACGTTAATCACATGACTCCATGACACCAATCAGACGCAAGCTTGCCGTTCTATGATCACACAAGCATGTTCAATCACACGCTGCCCTCATCATGAATCGAAATCGCGGATTTAAAACTGTCTCACAGTTTTTGTTTGGCACCAATTGAACACGGAAAACCAGAGATATGATCCTTTTAATTTCAGAATAGTAACTATGAAGGAACTACAATGTATTTTCTCCACTAGAGGGCAGGGCACTCATGCTCTTTGGACAAACAATGCTACATTACTATTTTTTGTTTTTCTAATTTTTTTTTTTTACTTCTTTGTCTTAATGTGGTTGGATAATGGGTTATTGTACAGTATAATTATAGCAACAGTTCATATCGATAAGTTGAAAAGCTAATTGGAAAAAAACTATGGACCAACAATAAATTTGATGACAAAAACTCAAATTTGTTACCTTATCTCCATGCACGGCCACGTAGTCTTTGGTTGCCCACTTTTTGAGGTTTGTGGGCTTGGGCGTGTGGTTCTTGGCCACCTGGAAGGGCAAGTAGCTGGACTGGGTGGCCCCCGAGTTGTACAAGATCAACAGCGTCATCACGATGAAGACTGCCACAAAGATGGCCACCCGCCGGGTCCGCTCTCCTGCCTGATCACACACAAAAAGAACTCATTTCATCTCCGGACTCATTGGCTGCCGTGGTGGAGATAGACGTGAAATCCATTAGAACCGGGAGGGTCGGAAGCAGTCGAATGGCTACACTTATCGTTAATTCAAAGGGATCCGCGATCTTAAAGACATGTAGGCTCTTGCACTAAAATATGATGTTATATATAGAGGTAGATTTGTGCCTTTATTATTAAATCCCAAAAAAAGTTGCTTCAATCAAAATATGTACAGTGGGGCAAATAAGTATTTATTCAACCACCAATTGTGCAAGATCTCCTACTTGAAAAGATTAGAGAGTCCTGTAATTGTCAACATGGGTAAACCTCAACCATGAGAGACAGAATGTGGAGAAGAAAAAAAACAGAAAATCACAGTTTGATTTTTAAAGAATTTACAGTGCCTTGCAAAAGTATTCGGCCCCCTTGAACCTTGCAACCTTTCGCCACATTTCAGGCTTCAAACATAAAGATATAAAATTTTAATTTTTTGTCAAGAATCAACAACAAGTGGGACACAATCGTGAAGTGGAACAACATTTATTGGATAATTTCAACTTTTTTAACAAATAAAAAACTGAAAAGTGGGGCGTGCAATATTATTCGGCCCCTTTACTTTCAGTGCAGCAAACTCACTCCAGAAGTTCAGTGAGGATCTCTGAATGATCCAATGTTGTCCTAAATGACCGATGATGATAAATAGAATCCACCTGTGTGTAATCAAGTCCCCGTATAAATGCACCTGCTCTGTGATAGTCTCAGGGTTCTGTTTAAAGTGCAGAGAGCATTATGAAAACCAAGGAACACACCAGGCAGGTCCGAGATACTGTTGTGGAGAAGTTTAAAGCCGGATTTGGATACAAAAAGATTTCCCAAGCTTTAAACATCTCAAGGAGCACTGTGCAAGCCATCATATTGAAATGGAAGGAGCATCAGACCACTGCAAATCTACCAAGACCCGGCCGTCCTTCCAAACTTTCTTCTCAAACAAGGAGAAAACTGATCAGAGATGCAGCCAAGAGGCCCATGATCACTCTGGATGAACTGCAGAGATCTACAGCTGAGGTGGGAGAGTCTGTCCATAGGACAACAATCAGTCGTACACTGCACAAATCTGGCCTTTATGGAAGAGTGGCAAGAAGAAAGCCATTTCTGAAAGATATCCATAAAAAAGTCTTGTTTAAAGTTTGCCACAAGCCACCCGGGAGACACACCAAACATGTGGAAGAAGGTGTTCTGGTCAGATGAAACCAAAATTGAACTTTTTGGCCACAATGCAAAATGATATGTTTGGCGTAAAAGCAACACAGCTCATCACCCTGAACACACCATCCCCACTGTCAAACATGGTGGTGGCAGCATCATGGTTTGGGCCTGCTTTTCTTCAGCAGGGACAGGGAAGATGGTTAAAATTGACGGGAAGATGGATGCAGCCGAATACAGGAACATTCTGGAAGAAAACCTGTTGGTATCTGCACAAGACCTGAGACTGGGACAGAGATTTATCATTCCAACAGGACAATGATCCAAAACATAAAGCCAAATCTACAATGGAATGGTTCAAAAATAAACGTATCCAGGTGTTAGAATGGCCAAGTCAAAGTCCAGACCTGAATCCAATCGAGAATCTGTGGAAAGAGCTGAAGACTGCTGTTCACAAACACTCTCCATCCAACCTCACTGAGCTCGAGCTGTTTTGCAAGGAAGAATGGGCAAGAATGTGCAAAACTGATAGAAACATACCCCAAGCGACTTGCAGCTGTAATTGGAGCAAAAGGTGGCGCTACAAAGTATTAACGCAAGGGGGCCGAATAATATTGCACGCCCCACTTTTCAGTTTTTTATTTGTTAAAAAAGTTTAAATTATCCAATAAATTTGTTCCACTTCACGATTGTGTCCCACTTGTTGTTGATTCTTGACAAAAAATTAAAATGTTATATCTTTATGTTTGAAGGTTGCAAGGTTCAAGGGGCCCGAATACTTTTGCAAGGCACTGTATGTCTGCATGTCAACTTACCATTATCGCTTGACCTGATAGTTTTCCCTTGCCTGTCAACATCAATAAAATCCTGTGTCTGCGATACGCAACTGGGTCCTCCGTCTCGTACATGAGAGTACGATCTGACACTGGATGTTGTCTGCTCGAGGCGTATATAGTGTTCGCAGTTATTCTTTATGACATAATAAAGGGCTTTGTGATGCATGAGTGTGAGGCAATATGATGAAACATCACTAGCTGAAACATTACACATGCAAGATGATGAAACATTAATGGCTAAAACATTAATACGTGACAGCTACTAGTTTATTTTTTGATTGAAAATTTTACAAATTTTACTAAAACGAAAACATGAAGAGGGGTTTTAATATAAAATTTCTATAACTTTTACTAGTTATTATCTTTTATTTATTTTCTATACATTTTTATATATACTTATATATTTTATTTAAAGACCTACAAGTCTTTCTATCCATGGATCGCTTTAACAGAATGTTAATAATGGTAATGTCATCTTGTTGATTTATTGTTATAATAAACAAATACAGTACTTATGTACTGTATGTTGAATGTATATATCCATCTCGGTCTTATCTTTCCATTCAAACAATAATTTACAGAAAAATATGGCATATTTTATAGATGGTTTGAATTGCGATTAATTACGATTAATTCATTTTTAAGCTGTGATTAACTTGATTAAAAATTTTAATCGTTTGACAGCCGTAGTTAAATGTACACCTTATGCCTAATATATACATAACACAATAAAACAGAATTGTTGTGGAACTCAAAATGTTGACTGGACAGTTACGGACTATGCACATTAAATCATTAGTAACATCAAATATTACACAATACACCAAAGTATATCAGTGGCCGTGTCCTTAAGTCTTTCTGATAGTTTCCCCCTGACCTTTTTACTGCAACAATTTAATAAAAACCTGAAATTATGGCTTTTAGTTTTGGCCACCCCAAGATTTTAAGTGGCCCCATCTGGCCACCCCTATGAAAAATGTCTGGAGGCGCCACTGTGTGTGATACCTTGCTTCCCATGCTTTGAGTTGTGTGCCGTCACGCTGTCTGGGGTGGTCCTGTAGCAAATTGGGATGGGCTGTTTATTCAATGAGCAACATATTCAGCAATAATACACTGACCTAAGCATGTCATGCGAGAATGAAATGATAAATTACCATGTTAAAGCTCAGCCTCCACGACTGAGGATTCCCTCGAGCGACATTCCCACGAAGCTCAACGTTTTCCCCCGCTTTTCAGCTTTCCAAATGGCGGATTGTGAGCGCGCGGCGCCTCATCCGGTGGTCATGGCGTCGTTGTTTTGTAACGGTGCAGCTCGACGGTGCCTTTCGCTGCAGCCCAGTCCATTTCCCTGCGACACCGACTGACGTCAGCGGACGATGCCGCTCGGGCTCGCATCTCACTGCAGCTGTAATTCGAGATCTTCCGCCCACGTGAGAGCGACGCCTTCTTGTTTTCACTCATTTGCTGCCATTGACGAGCACAGACGTCTGATTTATTTTGACGGAGTACCATAGGCGGAGTTTGACTTTTTTTTTTTTTGGTGGGGGGGGGGGGGGCACAACATGTTGATGACCCCTGTTGAGAGAAATGGTGGAGGAAATGTGTTGTTTTGAGGTGGTTGCAGCTCAACGTTGCATTCGTAGGAAGAATTGACGGAGAATAAGTTGTCTTTTAGCCAAAACTCGGCGTATTTAATTTCATTTCAAAATCAATTTTTTAATTGACATGCGGATACATCCTCTCTCATTGCTGTCTTCACAGGCAATCCCACAAATCAAAGTCATCAAAGTCAAACAAGAAGAAGTAATAAAAGTAGCACTTTAGACAATTAAGTCCCATCCTGCCATCTTGTGGCGAAAAGATAATATGTCAATAATAACAAGCAATAGGAACATTTCAACATCAACTGAGGACACATTTATGAATACAAAACATTTCCTCCACCATTTCTCTCAACACCCCCACTTGTTCTCATGTTGATGCCTTTTTAACAACCAAATGAACTTTTACATTTCAAATTCCAAAAATAGCACTGTCAAACTTCTTCAATTTTAACTTTGTTACAGGTTTTGTCATGATATCAGCTATCATGTCATCCGTTGTCAATCAGGTAGCACTCCGCATCTTCTCTTTTTAGTGCGAATCCACTGCACCGTGTACCATCTGCCAACTCGACGCTGTGGTTCTCTGGTTTGAACGTCTCCTGGAAGCTTTTGAACTTGGTCACGTCAGTGATGATATGAGATGTCGCTCCCGTGTCCACCATCAGACCTCGTTCCCGGATGCTGTGTGTATCCTGCCGCCTGGTGTCGGGCTGTTCATCTCTCACCTTGAACACGAAGTCAGGATCTCCATCTTCAGCAATTTTTCTCGCTCCGTCCGGTGTTTCCTTGCGTCTGCAAATGGTGTCTTTGTGCGTGTCCGTTTTGCACCGACTACACCATGTCTTTTGTCGACATGATTTTGCATGGTGGACCTTTGATCCCACATTTGAAACACACCAACTCTGTGTCGTCTTTGATCCGGTCCCGAGCGTTTGCTTTTGTGGCTTGCTTTGAAGCTCTTGCTTGAGTCTTCATCACTCTGTCGCTTGTTTCTGTTGCATTTAACTTTTCCGTTTCTTCAAAACTTCGGAGTTTGGTTTTGATTTCTGCAAATGTCATGTTCTCATCGGTATGCGCCACATGAACTGCAAATGGCTTGTAACTTTCTGGCAGCCCCTTCAAGACCATTGCGATAAGTAGACCATCTGCCATTGTTTCACCTGCATTTCGCAATGCTGTGATGGCGGTCTCAGCTCTTATTATGTAGTCGACTATGCTTTCTTTGGTTCCCTTTTGAAGAGATGTTAGCATGGTGTACAAATTTATAATCCTGGGTTTTCCCTTCCCAGCATAATATTCTCTTAATATTTTCAGAGCTTTTCTTCCGTCATTTGGCGCATCTCTCATTATTAATGAAAGGCTTTTATCATCAAGAAGTTGTATCATTTCAGCATACGCGTCCGCATTTTTCATGTCATCATTTTCTCTCTCTGCTTCAGTGGTTGGTCCTACCAGCACTGTCTTCTTTAGCCCGATTAAATGAAAATGTCCCAACATTTTAGTTTCCCAGAGTTCATATTTAGCTTCATCTCCGTCAAATGCCAGTCGAGGTAACCTACTTGTTCCTCGTGGATCCATGTTGCCTGTTAGCTTTTTCCGCTAATCAGCAGTCCGTGAGCACGCTGTCCTTCGCGACCTTCTACACGGTGGAAACTGACTTTACCTTCCAATGACTCCTGTGCCCATAACCTGTTGAGGTGGTTGCAGCTCAACGTTGCATTCGTAGGAAGAATTGACGGAGAATAAGTTGTCTTTTAGCCAAAACTCGGCGTATTTAATTTCCATTGACATGCGGATACATTCTCTCTCATTGCTGTCTTCACAGGCAATCCCACAAATCGAAGTCATCAAAGTCAAACAAGAAGAAGTAATAAAAGTAGCACTTTAGACAATTAAGTCCCATCCTGCCATCTTGTGGCGAAAAGTTAATATGTCAATAATAACAAGCAATAGGAGCATTATTTCCATATCAACTGAGGACAGATTTATGAATACAAAACATTTCCTCCACCATTTCTCTCAACAGAGCGTTTTTTTGTTTCCCATCTAAAGTGGCCACTGCAGGGCCGGCCCAGCCTATACGCAGACTATGCAGCTGCTTAGGGCCCCTGACCACTAGGGGGCCCAGATAAGGGGCAATCTGGCAATTGTTTAATTTATACAGGGTGACCCAAAAAAAACGGGCCCCAACTCTAATTAGGCCCCATTTCTTAGTGTTTTGTCCGAATGAAATGAAACTTTGGTCATAACTAGTTAATTATATTCAAAACATCACATCAAAACACTAGGGTCTTTGGCCTTTTTTTCTCCGTTCTACAGCATATGTTCTAGATGGCCTCCATTTAGCTCCATGCATTTCTTGAGGCGCAGCATGAAGTTGTCCATGACGTTCTTACAGACTGAATTGGTAATGGCTCTCATCTCCTCCCTGATCGCTTTCTTGAGTTCCGTGATGGTTCTGGGTTTCCCTGCGTAGACTCTGTCCTTAAGATAGCCCCAAAGAAAAAAATCTGGGGGGCTTAGGTTCGGGCTATGGGGTGCCCACTCAAAATCAGTCTTGAGACTGATCACTCGGCCTCCGAAGTTGTCTTTCAGTCAATCTCGGGACAGGTTTGAGGTGTAAGAACTTGCTCCTGGAACCAGAACCTGCTCATGAGCGACGGGTAGATGGTCTGGAGCTCATTCTTGAAGGTTTTGAGGACCTCCACATACCGCTCCTTGGTGACTGTCACTGCTGCGCCAGATTCTTCGATGAAGATTGGTCCAATGATGCCTCTGGCCGAGATTGCAGCCCACACCATGCACTTGGGAGAGTGCAGGGGCTTGGTGGCTACTTCATTAGATGAAGCCCACTTCCATCTTGATGGAAAGGCGAACTCCAAGACAAATGTCTTCTGGGGGTCCTCCAGCCTCAAGAAATGCATGGAGCTAAATGGAGGCCATCTAGAACATATGCTGTAGAACGGAGGAAAAACGGCCAAAGACCTTAGTGTTTTGATGTGATGTTTTGAATATAATAAACTAGTTATGACCAAAGTTTCATTTCATTCGGACAAAACACTATGAAACGGGGCCTAATTAGAGTTGGGGCCCGTTTTTTTTGGGTCACCCTGTATTCTATTTTTGTTTACTACAGTTTGCTTTATTTGACTTTTGTGAGTTTTGATTTTTGATTACAAGCTTGAAAAATAAACGTTCTTCCTTCTTTCTTTCCTCTTTTAGAAAAAGGTTTGGCGTTATCTACTGTAAGTACTGACAATCACTTGAGGTGAGAAGTTTGAAGAATGCAGTGCGACAAAATCTGATTAATATACAAAATATGGACATATAGGTTGGATTGCATGTATGGGTTTCACAGTACACTGTGACGAAATGGTGGGCCAAAAATATGGGCCCCTTGGCATTATTTTGCTTAGGGCCCCCAAATGGCCTGGAATCCAGACCTGAATCCCATAGAACACCAGGGTGCCAATAATTTTGTCAGGTCCATTTTTGGAGTTTTGTGTAAAATGCATAAGTGGATTTTAAGTGGGGGGGGGGGAGTCAAAAATGTATATAAGTTGTAAAGCAATAAACCCAGGGGCGCCTCCAGAAATTTTTCATAGGGGTGGCCAGATGGAGCCACTTAAAATCTTGGGGTGGCCAAAACTAAAAGCCATAATTTCAGGTTTTCATTATATTATTGCAGTAACAAGGTCAGGGGAAAACTATCAGAAAGCCTTAAGGACATGGCTACTGATATACTTTGTTGTATTGTGTAATATTTGATGTTACTAATGATTTAATTTGCATAATCCATAACTGTCCAGTCAACATTTTGAGTTCCACAACAATTTTGTTTTATTGTGTTATGTATATATTAGGCATAAGGTGTACATTTAACTAGGGCTGTCAAACGATTAAAATTTTTAATCGAGTTAATCACAGCTTAAAAATTAATCGCAATTCAAACCATCTCTAAAATATGCCATATTTTTCTGTAAATTATTGTTGGAATGGAAAGATAAGAGAAGACTGATATATTCATTCAACATATGTACATAGGTACTGTATTTGTTTATTATAACAATAAATCCACAAGATGGCATTAACATTATTAACATTCTTTCTGTGAAAGGAATCCACGGATAGAAAGACTTGTAATTCCTAAAGGATAAATGTGAGTTTGTATATTGTGACTAAATATTGCCATCTAGTGTATTTGTTGAGTTTTCAGTAAATGATACTGTAGCGACTTAACTGTTCTGCCCAAATGCATGATGGGAAGTGGCGCAACCATGACTGTGTGTGGTGGCTGCAAATGGTATATCTTCTCTGTGTTGGGTACATTACAGGGTGTTAAGAAAATGATCAACTCCTGTCATTCCTCCCCACAATATTTATAGTTGCTGTGGGAGAGATGACAAAGCTTTTGCCAATTAAAAGCACGGCCCCAATGAATGCTTGATTCTACTCCACTCAGCCTCATATCTCTATATATAAGTAAAACGGCGCCATTGTAGGCTGTTTGCGGCAATGCGTGAATGAGTCGTACCGCGAATGCGTTAATTGCGATAAATATTTTCACAAGATTAATTTTTTAAAATAATTACTGCCTGTTAACACGATAAAATTGACATCCCTACATTTAACAAAACAAAATAAATGCATTCATTTGGGATGAAATGTATAACTGATGCTACAACAATCTAACGATATATTGGCAAGCAGGGTGGCCAATGGGGTGGCCAACCAATTTATAGGGTGGCGCCACTGAATAAAACTGCAACAAAAATGAATGAAATTAACACACACACAAAAAAAACATTTTTATAATTGGTTGAAATTATTTTTCAAGCACCTTAGACAGTCATTTGCTTTGCATGTAATTTAATATATATACATATGGTGGAAAACACTCAGGTGACTTGAAGTTCCGCTCTGAGACTCCCAATTTAGCCAACTTTCAAAATTGTCCGATATGCAAGTGTGGTACATTATTGGAAAGCTTAAAATCTCAATTTTCTGGGGGAAGAAAAATTTTGAGCAGGAGGGCATTTAAAAAAAAAAAAAAAAATTTTAAACAGCAAAACCCTATCTGGAGGTGAGAGCACGCGAGAACAGAATTACAGACGCCATGACTTTAACGAGATATTATCGCGTACTTACTTTGTTTTGATCCAAAAACTTCATGTAACATGTATCACCGAGTGTCAAGACACAGCTGTGAATGGCCAAAGCTGGATTTTTGGGGGATTTTATGGGTGAAACACGGTGATATAACAAGGGTCGCGATGCAGAAATCGCAGACATCAAGGAGTGGTCGAGATTTTCTTTTTCATATATTTACCCTTTTAAACGTTTTTTTTTCAACTTTTTTTGTTTGTTTGGATCAATTATCATCTAACATATCGGAAAAAATGCAACAGTAACAAAAAAAAAACAATTAAGCAATAGTTCTGAGGTAGATATCCATGACTTTTTTTTACAGACGCCATTTTTTTCATTGTGACATAATTTGTTTAAAAGTTTAAAATAAGTAAGTGAATAATTTTTTAAAGTTTTTTTTTCAAAACGAAATATGAGACATCAATGAATGATTCTAAGCTAAAAACGACAGACATTTTGAATAATAAATATAATTAATTACATTCGTTTTATGGCTGGGTTTGGGTTGAAACAAAAGCGGTTGTGTGACATCTGTAAACGGGGGTTCTCAGGGTAAAACGGACAAATTAAAAATAGTTTGGGGGCTTCATGTGCCATGAATCTGCTATGGCAGCATATAGACATATTGTTCTATCAAACACAACAGTTGTTTTATCTTAAAATACAGCAGTTTATTTTAAAGACGAGTGCAAGAGCAGAAACTGCTTTTTTAGTCTTGTGTTTTCCGCCATATACATATATATTAGAGAAAAAAATATTTGTAAAGATATTTTTTTTCTTTGATTGAACATATTTTTTTGATTGAAGCAACTTTTTTTGGGGGGGGGGTTGAATAATTTAGACACAAATGTCCTACCCATAATAAGGCCCAAACACAAAAAGGATTGCTTCAATTGAAGAAAACTTTTTCAATGAAAAATTAAGTGTTCAAATGCAAATTTTCCAATTTCAAATATTTGTTTGCATTCAAAAACCTTTTTTATGATTGAAATTTTTCTTTTTTTGATTGAAGTGATTTTTCTTTTTGAAAATATACTTTTTTGAAGCAACTTATTTTTTGATTGAATAATTAAGACATAAATGTCCTAGCCAAAATGTGGCCCAAACTGAAATCAACATTACTTCAATCAAAAAGTAAAAATAAATCAAAGAAAAATAGCTTTCATGTGCATTTTTTTGAGTTTCAAATTTATTTTTGCATTCAAATATTTTTTTTTTTTTTTGATTGAAGCGACTTTTTGGTTGAAAATGTAAATTTTGATTAAAGCAACTTTTTAAAAAAAATTTTATTGAAGCAACTTTTTTTTGATTGAATAATAGACACAAATCTACCTCCATATGGCTCCGCCCAGGGGATAAAATTTTTGACTGGGGTAACTACATTGGCACGACACCGGCGGGCGTACAAAATTAAATGGATGACGATCTTGGCGAAAAGTATCGCCTAAGCAGCCTGATTTAGAATTCTCCTCAAGAATGATGGGAAACAAAAAATGCTCATTGTCAATTTATTATTAAAATATTCGTCAAAGGTAATTTTATTGCTGACACTGCGTTTTGGGGTCACCAAAACTCAAACTCCGCCTATGGTAAAATGATAATGATTTATTCTTTTTTACCCCATTCTCTTCCTCTCCCAAGGAAAAATAAATGAAGATATTACTACCAAAGCATTTGTAATTGCAATCATTTTCTGGGAGAAATTGAGCATTATCTGACAGAATTGCAGGGGTGCCAATACTTTTGGTCAGCAGTGTATGGTCATAGGCGTTTCTGACCTTCACACATACTTTGGTCAAAACAGGTTATGTACAGTAGAACAACAGTGCAAAATAGTGAAAATATATTAAATATATATCATCTTACTCAAAAAGGGTTTGGAGGATATCTCTGTGAGGTTAGGTATTGCACCCATCCCTTATCAAAAGTGTATATACATGCAATCAAGCTTCTCGAACATAGTCATCTATATACAAATTGAAAAGATTGATAGTAAAGAAAAAAAAATCAAATATAACATTGATGCACATTTTCCAATGAGATTTTTTATTTTGGTCCAAGTTGGGGGTCAATGGGAGCAAATAGGGATTTTGTAAATCAGTCTACAGATGGAAATTGTCACTAGGCTAAATAGTCACTAGCCCAAAGACTTCATAATATAATTCATATTCATAATAAAATTAGAATTCATAATGAAGTCTATGACTAGCCCTATCACAAATAAATCAATTATAATTATACTAGTGCACTAAATTTACACGTCCATTTTGGATATGGCAGTATTACGGAGGCGGTCCCAAATTCCATGAGGGGTGCCTGAACTCCATGTTGTGCTGCGAGGCCCACTTGGCGTAGATGGCCTTCTCGGTGATGAAACGATGGCCGCCGCGCCGCTTGCGCTCGTGGAGCTTGTACATCAGGCACTCGTCTGCCGCCGCCCGCTCGTAGTAGTGGTAGAGAGCCGCGCTGCGATTGCTCTGTCTGACCACAGAGATGGGACTCAACGCCAAATACAATTCCTTCCGTTTGTCCCTGCCCTCTACCTTCAGCAAAGTATAATTCTTTGTGTTATTTCAGGTTGCCAGAGCTCTGTATCATAAACTAATGTTGCAGAAATAAGACAAGATTATGAATATACTTCGTACAGTTGTACTAATAGTACTTGTACTTAATTGTACTCAACTATGGTTACTTGCAGTACAAGTACGTGTGCTTGCGCGACAAGAACGTGTGCTAGCGCGACAAGTACGTGTGCTAGCGCGTACTTGCGTGCGACTGATTACGCAACAAGTGCTTGTACTTGGAGTATTTGCTTGTCGCGTACGTGTCCTAGCATGTGATTGATTGCGTGACAAGTACGTGTACTTGCATGTGATTGCGTGACAAGTACATGTACTTGCGCGTGATTGCGCGACAAGTGCGCGTACTTGTGCGACAAATACGTGTACTTGAGAGTACTTGTCGCGTATGTGTACTTGCGCGACAAGTACGTGTGCTTGCGCGTACTTGCGCGACAAGTACGTGTGCTTGCGCGTACTTGCGCGACAAGTACGTGTGCTTGCGCGTACTTGCGCGACAAGTACGTGTGCTTGCGCGTACTTGCGCGACAAGTACGTGTGCTTGCGCGTACTTGCGCGACAAGTACGTGTGCCTGCGTGTACTTGCGCGACAAGTACTTGTACTTGCGAGTACTTGCTTGTCACGTACGTGTACTTGCGTGTGATTGCGCGTACTTCTTGCGTGACAAGTACACGTACTTCTTGCGCGACAAGTAATTGTACTTGCGAGTACTTGCTTGTCACGTACGTGTACTTGCGTGTGATTGCGCGTACTTCTTGCGCGACAAGTACACGTACTTCTTGTGCGACAAGTACGTGTGCTTGCGCGTACTTGCGCGACAAGTACGTGTGCTTGCGCGTACTTGCGCGACAAGTACGTGTGCTTGCGCGTACTTGCGCCACAAGTATGTGTGCCTGCGTGTACTTGCGCGACAAGTACTTGTACTTGCGAGTACTTGCTTGTCACGTACGTGTACTTGCGTGTGATTGCGCGTACTTCTTGCGCGACAAGTACGTGTACTTCTTGCGCGACAAGTTTGCGTACTTGCGAGTACTTGCGCGACAAGTTTGCGTACTTGCGCGCCAAGTACGCGTACTTACGAGTACTTGCGTGACAAGTAGGCGCAGTTGCGCGTACTTGCGCGTCAAGTACATGTATTAGTACGCGTACTTGCGCGTCAAGTACATGTACTAGTACGTGTACTTGCTAGTACTTGCACTACGAGTACGTGTACCTGCGCTTACATGCGCTACGAGCACGTGTACCTGCGCGTACATGGGCTACAAGCACGGTTACTTGCGCGTACCTGCGCTACGAGTTCTTGTATAGTTGTACTTCAACTACATGTACTTGTGTGTAATTGTACTACAAACACATGTATTTGCGTGTAGTAGTACTGAAAGTATGTGTGCTAATACTGCAAGTATGTGTACTAGTACTACAAGTACGCGTACTTGTGTGTGCTTGTACTACATGTTTACTGACCAGTATAGCAAAGCTACCAATGCAATTTCAAATTGCATTTTCTATAGTTTTTGAGTGAAATGCAACATTTGCATGATAACAAAGCTTGATTCTCAATTGAAAAGCTCTTGTCTGGCAGCCCAAAGGGGAAGGACAGGGATGTAATGCGCTTCAATCGTTTGACACTAGTTGCAGTACCAATTTTGGCCATCAATCTTACATATTGTTCCTGTAACATGGGAAACTAACCTGCAGTGGTCGGCGTTAACCATCCCGTAAACCCGAACGTGGTCGCACATTTCCACAGCCAACGTCATGGCGAAGAACCCCGTGCTCAGGTACGCTCCCGACTTAAATCTGAAGGAGAAAACCAGTCTCATGACAACCCCTGTATCGAAAATCATTTTTGTACAATGGAACAAAAGTGATCAGCCACAAAAGACGGAAGAAAAACTGGATGTTTTCGTTGATGTCCTTACCAAGCTAAGATCTGAAGACACTAGATGGGGACAAAGCTCTACTTGAATCCAGCAAAAGCTCCTCAACGTGCTTCAACATTTACTAGTCGCCAGAGCACTACTTTTCTCCAAGTGAATCTCCTTACTGCGCTTCTACATAATTTCTTGGCAAAACGATGCTACAAGTTGGTGCCATAGCACGATTTATGGCCAGCTTAAGTTCCTCAAATTAGGTTCAACATAGTAGTTTTGTCCAAATAAAGCTCCTTAACTTCATTCAAGATACCGGTAGGTCCCAAGGTACCGGATATCGGTGACCAAAACACTAATTTTGTTGGAATAATGCTCCTCAACTTGCTACAGTATAGTTTTTTGGCACCAAGATCCCAGAAGATGGCGCCTCAGCACTACTTTTGTCCAGGTGAAGCTCTTGAACTAGGTTCAACATAGTTCACTGACATACAGTAAGCATAACAGATAAGCACTTTTTGTAAGAAGGAAGCGCCTCAACATTCTTCAACATAGTTCATTGGCACCAATTTGGTGCTACCACAGCACAACATGATGGTGCCAATGACTTGTCTTCAGCACAAAACAGGGAATATTTTTCATCACTCCACAAAAATCTGCCAACAGACGACTATCACTTGCTAGGCATACCTGTTTTTTCCAGTTTCATTCTGAAAAGCTTGGTCACAGAGCTTGACCTTCTCCCGGGTCATAGCGTAGAGCTTCGTTTCCGGATACTCGCTGACGATCCCGCGCAAAGCGTTGAAGACGACGCCCTTCCCGTCCATCCTCATGTTTCTATCCGGTCCCCAGAAAACGTACACCGTGTCGGCCGCCTCTTGAAAGTAGCGGTGTTGGTTCTTGAGTAGACGTGGAACGCTGGTGTGCGAGACCACGCGCACGCTGGTGCGTCCGCCCACATCCACCTCGTAGCCTGCCGTGGGCGCGTCGTTCATGCGGATGACGCATGGGATTTGGTCGATGTCAGCGCCTAAACCAGACCCGCGCATCTGGCCAGAACTGGAGATTAGTGCGCATTGGTTGTAGTGTAGATCCAAGAACTGCAACAAATCATAAGATAAAGCATGAATTAATGTATTTTGGTAATAGGAAAGCATATTGAATTGAATATAGACAAATGTAGTGTTTTTTTTGGCATTTTATGGCTTCGAAAACAAATTTAGTGCTGCAGCTATCGGATATTTTAGTAGTCGATTAATCGATGGACTAGTTAGTTCGAATAATCGAGTAATCGGATAAGGAACATGAAAATTTAAAATATCTGAGCTAAGCCTCAAACGGTATAATACAAAAAAAAAAAAAAAAAAAAATAGGATCCATGTAAAACAAAAGAACAATTGGCTAACTTACATAGAAAAAGTCCGCTAGCTTAAATGCTATAAAATGCTGGAGTTTTTTTTACAATGCTCTTAAAAAATGGTTCAGACACATATTCCCACAAAAAAACGGCCAGATAGATTTATAAACTAAATTATGAATGCATTAAAAAAACATTAGCTCAAACAAAAACTTAGCTTACTTTGGTCTTAACAGGGAGCAGATGGATTCAGCCATGTGAAAAGAGGCAGACAAGTGGGCAGTGTATCCACCCTAATCAATAAATCTAAATGCAAACACTTTTAAAATAAACCATTACAACACCACTTTAATTAAACGTGTACGTGTACGTGTAATTTGTTCTTCTGAAACCATTCTGAAGTTGATTTACTTCTGTGTTTTGGATTATTGTCTTGTTGCAGCATCTATCCTCCTTTTAGCTTCAACTGTATGACAGACGGTCCCAGGTTTTTCTGCAAAACATCCTGATAAACTTTCGAATTCATTCTTCCATTAATGATTGCAAGTTGTCCAGGCCCTCAGGAAGCAAAACAGCCCCAAATCATGATGCTCCCTCCACCATGCTTCACTGTGGGGATGAGATGTTAATGTTGGTGAGCTAGTCCATTTTTTCCTCCACACATGATTTTGTGTGTTACTCCCAAACAATTCAACTTTAGTTTCATCGGTCCACAAAATATTTTGCCAAAACCTTTGTGGAGTGTCCAAGCGCCTTTTTGCGAACACTAAACGAGCAACAATGTTTTTTTAGACAGCAGTGGCTTCCTCCGTGGAGTTCTCCAATGAACACCATTCTTGGCCATAGTTTTACATATAGTTGATGTTTGCACAGAGATATTGGACTGTGCCAGTGATTTCTGTAAGTCGTTAGCAGACACTCTAGGGTTCTTTTTTACCTTTCTGATTATTCTGCACTTAAATCTTGGTGTCATTTTTGGTGGACGGATACTCCTTGGGAGATAAGCAACAGTGCCAAACTCTCTCCATTTGTAGACAACTTTTCTGACTGTTGATTGACGAACATCCAGACTTTCAGAGATGGTTTTGTATCCTTTCCCAGCTTTATACAAATCAACAATCGCAGGTCCTCAGATAGCTCTTTTGACCAAGCCATGATGCACATCAGACAATGCTTCTCATCAAGACAATTCTTACCTGTGTGTGTGTTTATAGTGAGCAGGGCAGCTTTAAATCAGTCATCAGTGAATGGGCACACACCTGACTTAAAATGTTTGGTAAAAATTGGTTTCAATTGCTCTTTAAGTCTCCTTAGGCAAAGGGTTCACTTACTTTTTCCCCCTTTTTGTCATTGCTTGCATGCTATCCTCATTAAAATAAGAAAACCTATACATGTTTGGGTGGTTTTAGTTAAAGCAGATACTGTATTTTCATCTGTGTGATTTTGACAAAGATAAGAAAAAATAAGAAAACCGATACATGTTTGGGTGGTTTTAGTTAAAGCAGATACTGTATTTTCGTCTGTGTGATTTTGACAAAGATCAGATCACATTTGATGGTGATTTTATGCAGAAATGTGAGAAATTCCCAAAGGTTCAGATACTTTTTCATACCACTGTATTTGAAGACACCAAAGGTAGATTGAACTAGCATCATAATCATCTTCATTTTCGACCTCGAACTGAATTTTAGTAAATTTGGCTGTTTTTGTAAAGAAAAAAAATAATTAACTTGTTTTTGCGCCACATTAACGCCTCCTCTGTCCACAGTTTACTTCTCCATTCCAGTAGCATCTTATTCAACGTGACCAGGTATCATTTGTTGGCTTGTGGCAACACAGCACATTAGAAGTATCTAAAGCAGGGGTCTCAAAACTACGGCCCGCAGGCCGGATACGCTCCGTCTCCACAATTGGTCCGACCCCCTGAACATTTTTTTTTTTTTTTCCAATAGTGTTATTCATTTCCTGGCTTTTTTCTGTGAAGAACCCAGAGAGTGTTATTTGGTTATTATCTGTTTAATTAATAGTGTTGTTATTATTTATTATCATGTTATATTATATTATATTTAGGGCTGTCAAACGATTAAAATTTTTAATCCAGTTAATTACAGCTTAAAAAAATAATTATTCGCAATTCAAACCATCCATAAAATATGCCATATTTTTCTGTAAATTATTCTTGAAATGGAAAGATAAGACACAAGACGGATATATACATTCAACATACGGTACATAAGTAATGTATTTGTTTATTATAACAATAAATCAACAAGATGGCATTAACATTATTAACATTCTCTTAAAGCGATCCATGGATAGAAAGACTTGTAGTTCTTAAAAGATAAATGTTAGTAAAAGTTATAGAAATTTTATAATAAAAACCCCTCTTAATGTTTTCGTTTTATTAAAATTTGTAAAATTTTCCAATCAAAAAATAAACTAGTAGCTCGCCATTGCTGATGTCAATAATTACACCATGCTCACTCATTGTGCAGAAACGCATAAAATCATTTGAGGGCAGAGGGCGCCAAACACCAAAAAACAAGTAACAAGCGGATATTACACTGCTGTCATTTTAATCTGTTTGAGCGGGGCATGTGCGTTAATTGCGTCAAATATTTTAACGTGATTAATTTAAAAAATTAATTACCGCCCGTTAACAATTTTGACAGCCCTATTATATTATATCATATTATATTATTATTATTTTATTTACTTTTGTTCCGTGAAGAATCCAGAAAGGGTTATTTGATTGTGGCTTTCTGAAAAACAATACATTTTTACATTGAAGCACGCCTGCAATCGTCACACTTTTTCTGTTACAAACTGACCCCGGCCCCTCATCAGAAATGGGAAAAGTTATGTGGCCCTCACAGGAAAAAGTTTGGGGACCCCTGATCTAAAGTATCGATACTCATAAAACTATTGATACTCGGATCGTGACATAAATGATCGTGATATATCGCCAGATGACTTTTCCCCCCCCAGCTCTAGTGACGTAATTATAGTTTTGTTGTTGTTGTTCAAAGTAGTTCATTGCAGGCCATTGGCACAGTGAAAGACTTGACTGTGAGTCAAATGGATTAGATGTCTAGCCAGTGGAAAACTAAATTCACAGCAGACGGATGAAAAGAGCCACATGCGGCTCTAGAGCTGCAGCTTTCAGGCCCATCTGTCAAAGGATTCAAAACTGTCACCTGTTCCACTGAGTCCAGTCGGATCCTGACGTACCCCCAAAGTCCAAAAATGCGCCGGAAGCGCGGGGATGCACGGTCCCGCATAATCACATGTCCGAACCAAAACAAGACCGACAGGCTTAAGAGGCTGAGCACGCAAAGCCCTCGCAGAGTCTGTGTGCATGAACGAAACACAGGTGAATACTTCGAATAAAGTTTGCCAAACAACGCGACGAGATGATGATGCTTTCAAAGACACTTGTTCTTACCGTAGATTTCATGTCAGCGCTTCGGAAGTCCCGGGACCGGTCCCGGTGGCCAAGCGGGACTCCATTGCACGACAGTGTCAAGTGAAGAGTAATGGTTAAAGACGTGCTTCCGGTCCAAATAGGCGCTTCCAACTCAAAACAAAAGCAAATGAAACTTTTAATGTTTTAATGTTGTAACACCAGTGCCACGCTTCGGATATCGTTTGTAAAAATACTGACGTCAAAATGCAAGTGTTCGCTCCTTTAATTTTAATTTAAAAAATATCAACCTTAGTTTACTAACAACTTCCGTGTTTTACGTTCGAGATCGACTTCTGTGCGTACGCAATTCCGCTAGCTTTGTCTGACACTTTATTGGATTGCAGTACGACATCCCGCAGCCTCACTTTCACCCGATTGGTCCGTAATGCGGAAGTTTCAACTTTTACGCTCGCGTGATTGGCTGTCAGTCGTGTCAATATCATCCACAGCAAAAATTTGTCTGCGGGTTTCACTTTGACTGTGACACGAGAATGCCCTTCCTTTGCCTCTTGGATGCCCACGGTATTTAGAAATGCATTTATATTACAAAAAATATCTCGCTACTAATATTATTTTTTAACCTTAAAGGGAATTTAAAACGTTAGCTTCCAGCGCACTTACAGGAGACGTGAGCTCGGCTAGCCATTGTGCTAACTAACGTCTCTTAGTACTTGCTCGTTCGCTTTTAATGATCCATATTTGTTCTTTATGTGTGTATAACTGTAAAATTAAAGTGTTTAGATGTGTTTAAACATTGTGGGTTCTAACGGGTTTCTCCGGCAATGTCGACGAACCGCCTAGGTTGGTTTGTAACATCTGTTAGCACACTTATTAACAATATAAATATGTCAAAATGGGTGCCAGGAATAATTTACAGTAAGAATCAAATGTCACGTTACACCAGCATACTAAAATGTTAGCTGAAGTTGCTCTCTATAACAGAACAGAATATAACATAAAAGAGTGAGGTCGAATGGCTTTAAACTATTTATGTAAAGTGCAAAAACACATATTTGTTTATTGTGAGCTGTCTTTTCGTGTTTGTTGTTATGAAACTTCAAAATACCGTTTATTGTATAACATGGGTTAGCAATTTTGTATATTATGCAAATTTGTAGTTTTTTTTTTTCTTTGTGAACTATGAATTATTTTTAGAAAATACTGATTGATTTGCTCTCTGGCTACCTTTCCCCTGCTTAACAGTTAATGCAAGCTTAATTACCTCCCCTAGTGTTAATTCCCTGTCTGGACTCGTCGCCTTCTTTACACGGTGGTGGCTTGTTGTTTTTGCTTGGCAGGGTAACAAGACAGATGAGGGAACATTGAAAAGCTGAATCTCCCCCCCCCCCCCCGAGCCCGGCTCATCCTGGTGCTTCAGGTGAACCCTTTTGGCTTTTCTCAAGAGAGCCGTTCCCTCTCGTGTCCGCCAGGGATGTCCATGAGAAGTACGCAGGGCATGTCCATCGCCCAGGCGTTGGCCATGACTGTGGCTGAGATACCAGTCTTCCTCTATTCCACATTTGGACAGGTAATGGCGTACTGTAAGCAACACGTCACTTTTGCTCATTAATATTCATGACATTAGCAATTGCGGCGAGGCGGGTCAACCTCCCGTTTGTCCCCAATAGTAAATGAAATAGTGTACGAAAGAGATGTTTACTGAGCTAAACCTACCAATTCTGTTCAAAAATGATGTCCCTGGTGCCAAATTCACTGGTAAAGATGTGGAAGAACATACAAATGTTCAATTAAAGAGACGCCTTGAGTGTCGAGGGCTGAAAAAGGCGGAAAAAAGAGCTGAGTTGACCTAAGCTTAGCCTTTGCTTTTTTATCGACACCTTTTTCTTATGCCACTGACAATGACATTCACCTGTTTCAGCATTGTATCCTTTACCACCATATGCCCTGTCTTTCTTATATATTATATCCTCTGGTTGTCTTATGACTCTGACCGTTCTTGGGGGCAATTTACATTGCTATTTTTGTGTAGCAATCGCAAATGCTACTCGGTGACAGCCAACGAACACTGTTAATTTTTTCATATATAACAAATAATAATAATAACAATAAGAACAAATATAAATTCTATAATTTATTTACACTTCACCCCTACTAAAGGTGTTTTTTTTACAACAGAAAAGTTAACAGTGGCAGTCAGATACCATTTAAATTTTTTCAGGTCATTCATTGTCAGACAAGGGCAGCACGGCATAACGCCACGCTAAAAAAATAAGTCAAACTATAAACTGCAATTTCTGGAGAAATTACTTTGTGTCTTTGCTGTGAGGAAAGACAGATCTTAGCCCCACCCAGGGCTATCAATAGAAAGGACAAACATGCCCGTCAATGGCATTAAACAAAGTAAATGCAATTAGAAATTAACGGGAAATTTGGACATCCATGGCCGTCAATGGCAGCACCCTCCATAAAGGTCAATGGAATCGAGGAAGTTTGGGGAACATGTCCTATTGATAATCTGGTCATTTCCTGTTGATTTGGGGACATTTTTTTCCCATTGAAAATGAATTGGAAAAATTTTGGACGTCCATGGCCGTCAATGGCATCCAGTTACTTAAGCGTCAATGGAATCCAAGTAGATTAGCATCAATTTCCAGTGAACCGTAATTTTTTTCCAAATTCTAACTTTTATGCCCCTCACCATCCCAAAATTTTGATGTCCAAATTATGTAATTAGGTCAAAAACTGTAGGACTAGATACATTTTGGAACTTTTCTTTTTTTTCTGAAAAATCGGCGTTTTTAATTTTTCGGAGCCGTTTGAAAAATTACCTGCGTCACGTGAAAATTCCGGACGTTTCGATACTTGAACGTTTACGATCGGTCAAACGATTCGGGCTGTGCGCCGCGCTGTTTTTCCCATTAAAAAATTAATGGGAAAATTTTTGGCAAATTTCCGGGGAACCATTATTTTTTTCCAAATACTGTATACTTTTATGCCCCTCACCATCCCAAAATTTTAATGTCCAAATTATGTAATTAGGTCAAAAACTGTAGGACTAGATACATTTTGGAACTTTTCTTTTTTTTCTGAAAAATCGGCGTTTAAAATTTTTCGGAGCCGTTTGAAAAATTCCCCGCGTCACGTGAAAATTCCGGACGTTTCGATACTTGAACGTTTACGATCGGTCAAACGATTCGGGCTGTGCGCCGCGCTGTTTTTCCCATTAAAAAATTAATGGGAAAATTTTTGGCAAATTTCCAGGGAACCATTATTTTTTTCCAAATACTGTATACTTTTATGCCCCTCACCGTCCCGGAATTTTTGACGCCCAAATTATGTGATTTGGTCTAAAATTGTTGGACGAGATACATTTTTGAAACTTTTTTTTTTGTTTTTTTTTTTGTGTGGAAAATAGGCATTTACGGGCGAACGGAAAATTGTTTGCAGTTGCATGGCTATCACTGCCATCGACTTGGGCGCTAGTTGAATATCAATGGGCTGTAATGTTTTTTGTTTTTGTCAAAAATCACAACCCCAAAAGTTTTTCTGCCATTGAAAATGAAAGGGAAATTTTGACGTACAAGGTGGTTAATGGCATCCCATTAGAAATGAATGGGTAAAGTTTTGGGTAAATTTTGGGGGAAGTGTAGGTTTTTGCCAAATTCTGTATGGAACTTTTATGTCCCTTACTGTCCTGGGATTTTTGATGTGTAAATTTTGTGATTTGGTCAAAAATTGTAGTAGAAGTAGCGTTTTGGATTTTTTTTCTAAAACCTGCGTTTACAGGCAAATGAAAAATTTTGGGGAGTGATCCAAAAAATTCCCTGGATTGTGCAAAAATTCCGGTCATTTTGTTATTAGAACAGTGCGGGCTGTACGGCATGCCAAATCGCATAATTTACACATCAAAAATTCCAGGATGGTAAGGCACATAAAAGTTTGGCAAAAATGTAGGATTCCCTCAAAATTAGCCAAAACCTCTCCCATTCATTTCTAATGGTATCCCATTGACAGCCATGTACGTCCAAATTTCCCATTCATTTTCAATGGCAGGAAAACATAGGAAAACATCTTGTCATTTTTGACCCAGCCCATTGGCATTTTGTGACCTGAAACCAACAGGACGTGTCCCCCAAATGGATATCAACAGGACATGTCCCCCTAATTCCCTAAATTAACAAGAAGTGGCCTGATAGATCTGTATCTATCACAGCAAAGCTCCATTGTAATTTCCCCAGAAATTGCAGTTTGTAGTCAATTCTGAATTCATTTATTTCATGTTGTCCTTCATAGGGTGGGCTTGTCATAACGCGTCTTCCAAAAAGTTTTTAAAAATGAACTCTCGATTGTGAAAAATCAGCTAGCTGTACTACCTGATGATTTGCTTTCAGTCCATCTTCTCCCAGCTGAGGCTGAGCCCGAGTTTGAAGAAGGTGCTCTTCGCCACAGCGCTGGGCAGCGTGGCTTTGGCGCTCACCGCCCACCAACTCAAGCGGCGCGGCAGGAAGAGGAAGCAGGTGGTCCATTCCAAGGAACCCCAGGCGCCGGTCGGAGTGCCCGAGGCATTACTTAGGACGGGGAGGCCGTCGTCCTTGAAGAGAGGTAGCCTGCTATTGCTAGCTAGGTCACGTCGATTGGTGAAATACTGGTGTCCATAAAGTCTCTTTTAGTCTTTACTATTTAAAAAAATGTAGCACAAATGCAACTGATAGGATATTTAATTCAAATTTGTTTTATTGTACTCAGCATTTTAAAAAAATGTTTTTACCTCATTTAATACACTAATACATGGCTCCATAAACAAGGTTGCGGGTCATTAAAAAGCATTAAAAGTCATTAAATTGATTTTGTCAAAATTCAGGCCTTAAAAAACTGAATATTCGAGGCATTAAAAATTACATAAACTTCACGGCTAAAGAAATTTTTCTTTACATGATTTATAAGGGTTGTCCGCTATTATCGGGTACGCTTGCCGATAATATCGGCCATCAAAATCATTTTAAAATGATATCAGATAATAATGAAATTAATGGTGCACGATAATTATTGGTCCGATAATTATCGGTCCGGTAATAGGAATTACGACATCATCCCGATAAGTCCAATAACATTTATAGTAGGACCGATAATATGTACTGTTCTGGCTTTGCAGTTTACACATTAGTATGGAAAATCAGTTGACCATTTGCGAGGCATTGCTCCCACCTGCTGGTCAGAATAATTCAATGCACCTATTTTTTGTTACAGTAGTTTAGTTCAATCACTTACACATTGCGGTGTCTAGCGGTAGCATTGACAGTCGAGAATGCTTTCTGTTATGTTTCCGCCTCGGAAATATATGTAAGTATTTTATGTTTACTATTACATATGGATGTGCAAAATATGTTTACTTCTGTGGTAAAGGGTCATATGTACAGAACTTCATAAGTTGTGTTATTGAAGCCAGCCAATGCTTTAGTTGCTCAAGCTAGTGTGCTATGCTATACATATAATAGTTGTGTATATGAGTGGATTGTGCAGTTTGTTGTATATTGAGTATTGAATATGTGTATTTTTCTGTTGTACTTTCACAATATTAAGACGAGGGTCTTCCCATAAACGCAAGAAAAGTCCAAGCCTTGTGGTTTATGGAAGTGCATTCATTCTTAGCTGGCCGTCGAGCAGTGCAGAAGTGAAACGCAATGTTTTTTTTTCATGTCATGATGAAAAATCTGATGAGATCAAAGGCAAATTTATGTTGAATCCACCACTATTTATTTATTTATTTTTAAAAACCTCCAGGTGTTCAAAAACTCAGGTTATACATTTAAAAAAATTATATATTTGTTATCGGTTATCGATATCGGTATCGGCTTTGAGGAGCAGGAAGTTATCGATATCGGTATCGGTTTAAAAAAATGGATATCGTGCACCCCTAATTGAAATTGGTTTTGGCCCAGTATGCATATTGCCTTCAAAGTGAATGTAGAAGCGTTTGCTCAAGGGCTGGTCACAGTTTAGCATAGCAGTTATGTTTATTGACCATTAGATGTCTCCAAACTAAGATGCTTGGGATTTGTTGTGTGAGCATACCTTTTGTATTTACGGTGCAAAAATTAAAGCAACTCTTGATAACTTTTCAGTTATG
Source organism: Corythoichthys intestinalis (assembly GCF_030265065.1). Classification (NCBI taxonomy): domain Eukaryota; kingdom Metazoa; phylum Chordata; class Actinopteri; order Syngnathiformes; family Syngnathidae; genus Corythoichthys; species Corythoichthys intestinalis. The sequence continues at coordinate 4,662,150 of NC_080411.1, forward strand.
GTCGATTTTAAGGCTGCAGCTATTGATTATTTTAGTAGTCGATTAATCGATGAACTAGTTAGTTCGAATAATCGAGTCATCGGATAAGGAACATAAAAATTAAAATACCGGAGCTGAGTCTCAAACGGTATGACAAAAATAAATGAATGAGGATCTAAGTACAACAGAAGAACAATTGGCTAACTTACCGTAATTTTCGGACTATAAGCCGCTACTTTTTTCCGTCATTTTGAATCTTGCGGCTTATAGTCCAGTGCGGCTTATTTGTTGATTTATTTGGGTTAATTGGTAACATGCCTCCTTACATGCATTGCAGTGCTACAAATGTAAATTACAGTCAAAATTCATGTCCTTTGCTAATTATTTCTTCAGTTACTGTTCCAGTTGTTTAATTAATTTGGTATTTATTTATATATTTATTTGGAATTTAGTAAAACTTTATTTGACAGCGGCATCATGAGACCATCATAATTATGACATGGGCATCTTGGGCATTACTGATTGTTTATGAAACATGTCATTTAGTGTCAACCCCACAAAATATGTCACTAACTCCATTTGTGTCCAGCTCGGATCTTTACATCCATTCAAAAGTGAGATCATTTGCCGGATAACACTAAATGACATCTGTTATAAGCATTTATTGATGCTCATTACAGTGTCATATCATAATTATGCCACTGTCAAATAAAGTGTTACGAAATACTATAACTAGCAATCAATGAAACAACTGGAACAATAACTGAAGAAATAATTAGCAAAGAACATGAATTTCGACTAATTTACATCTGTAGCACTGCAATGCATGTTAGGAGGCATGTTGGACAACAACAGTGTTGACAGCAGATGGCAGCAGAGATTGACTGTCTCCTCCAAGAGAGCAGTGATGGCCAAATGAAGCTTCTTGAAGCAATGAAGCTTTGCAGCTAATTGGTTCAAAGCTTCACGGTGGTTCATTTGGTCTTATGATGTCTTATAATGCGGCTGTCAAATAAAATGTTACTGGTTAATAACTTTTGGTGTGAACATTCCATAATACTGTGAAGACAGCTGCGGCTTACATATGGATGTGGCTTATCTATGAACAAATGTCGTTTTTGTGTCACATTTGATGGGTGGCGGCTTATAGTCAGGTGCGCCTTATAGTGAGAAAATTATGGTACATAGGAAAAATCCGCTATCTTAAATGCTATAAATGCAAACTTTTTTTTTTTTAACAATACTCTTAACAAAAACAAACACAAATTCCCACAAAAAATGGTTAAATATACCTATAAACTAAATTACGAATGCATTAAAAAAAAAAAATAGCTCAAACAAAAACTTAGCTTATGTTGGTCTTAACAGGGAGCAGCTGGGTTCAGCAATGTGAATTGAGTTATGTCATATTCACTGTTGCCACTAGAGAGTGTATCCACCCAAATCAATGAAACTAAATGCAAACACTTTCAAAACAAACCATAGCACTGGAAGAATTTTCAGCAGATGACTCACCATGACTGCTTTGTACAGGTAGTCACGGGGTTACAAATGAGTTCCGTTCCTACACTGGCGACGTAACCCGAATTTCCGTATAAATTGGAATTAACTCGTTAAGTAATCCTACAAAATTACTATCCAAAAATTCCAAAAGTAATGTATTTTGTTTAATGATAGTGGATACACTGCCCTCTGGTGGCAGCATTCGTCTAGCTGGACCGCATTACTGACGAGCAGACTCGCTTGACATGGATTAAGGACAGCTGCCCTCTGGTTCGGCCTACATAAGGCTGTAAGTCGTTTCAGTTAATATATGTTCGTCTATGGATTTGTAATTAAGTTTAAAGCTACAGTTTGTGGAGTTACGAATGAGCTATTTGGATTAAGAATTGTAATATGTTAGCATTCGTAGCATTTAAGATAGCGGACTTTTGTTAGACAAATTAGGCTAATATACTAAATTTACATATTGATCAGACTAGATGGACGTTGGAATGTCACTTTTTTGTGTCAAGTGTTTTATTCTTGAAATGTGTGTCGTTTTGAACATTAGTGTACATGTGTGTTACAGCTTTACAAATTGTCGAAGGTTAAAGAAGTCAAAAGCTTCAAAAAGCACTTTTGCCCTGTAAAGATGAAGAACATCATGTTTATTGAGGATAGAACATGTCATATTATTAAAGTAAATAATAACATACTGTGAGGTACAATAAGGTACTGTGGACTCCGCCTCTGGGAACTCCGCGTATATTGCAATCCGGCTTGAAGGACCATTAAAATGTCAAGTTCAACTACCTGTATTCATGTAATACCGTTTAATCCAGGCTAAGGGATCGAAAATATATATATTTAGGGATCTAGGAAACCATGTCTCTGCACACTTGCAGCTTATATGAAGCAAAACAAACAACCGAGCAAATAAGCTATTGCATGTCCTGCGATGGGACTATTGCGCACATTGCGATGGCGATGTTCAAACAATATATTGTGCAGGCCTAGTATTGGTTTAACCCTTTAACACCTAAGCCTATTTTGGCCGAATTTGCATGCATTTGATGTTGCCTTTATATTTTAAAGAAAAAATTGTTCACAATGGCCAAGTTGGGTCCCTTTTTTAAGGACACCTTGAACTTCATGTCCAAACTGTTGTTTTCTTCACTGACCAATTATAATCCACATTTTGGACCCAAAAAGACAAAAAAAATCCCAAAATATTTTTTCAAAATTTGTAATGTTGATGTCCCATTGACAACCAAACATGCTCGACCAAACGTTTTGAAGCCTGGTAATATTTATTCTACTTGTTAGGATAAACATTCAATTGAAAAAAATAAGATTGAATAGTTTTATGTTTGACAATTCAACACAAACAGCAAGTATGGTCATAGGCGTTTTTGGCCTTTACACATACTATGGTCAAAACGGGTTATATACAGTGCAAAATAGTGAGAGAAAAAAAAAAAATATATCATCTAACACAAAAAGGGTTTGTAGGATATCTCTTTGTGAAGTTAGGTATTATATCCATCACCTTATCTAAAGTATTTACGTACATGCAACCAAGCTTCTCGAACACTCATCTTTATAAGATTTTCTTGAAGAAAAATATATATAACATTGAAAAAAAGTATTTAAAAAAATATTGACAAGTAGTTCAATTCAAATTTTTCTGGCATACGACCCAATAAAGTTTTTTTTTTTTTTTTTTTTTTTTTTGCGAACTCAATAAAGCTTCTGCATGAACAGGTCACGGAGCTGCGTCACACACAACGTCACACAGCCTACTCCGTCCCGTTTGCGCGCTGCTGTCAGCCTGTCACTTCTACTCGTAGAAACGCCGACTCATCCCAGGAAAACAACGGCAAATACGGCTCATCTTCTTCTTTGAGTAAATGAAATAATGCATTAGCTTGCGCTAAATTTAGTTTTAGATTCATTCTGCACGTTTCAAAGTCGCTCGCTCAAACTGGCCGTTGTTTGCTTCAGCATGCCTCCTTTTCCTTAGTTGGCGCCTCGCTCGGCAATGTATTATTATTTTATTTTTTCATCAAATGTCCACATTCGGTTCGTCCTTCTTGACATCACAACTGTTGGGATATGTAGTCTTTTGTGCTTCTTTCGGTTTTGAAAAAGGACAAGAAATGATGGAAATATGGAGATAGATACATGGTCCATGCAGCGTTTTAATGCATATTTATGAGTGCAATAAAACTATAAAACTCAAATGACAATATCTCCCGTTTTTCTTAGTCGATTGACTTCAAATAAAAACTGGTGTGGACATCAACTTCCGTACTTTCAAATGAGACCAACCAGCGGCACGTGGGTGACGTAATTACAGCGTGACAAAGCTTCTAAGACGACATGGGTAAACGCGTCGCTGCCGACACGTTCGGTGTTAAAGGGCGTTTGGTGTTAAAGGGTTAATATCTGTATTAGATTTTTGGCGCTGGACAATATCAAGATATCAGTTATGATTGCTGCCATCCCCTCGCAGTCAAGATGGATTGGACGTCTATCGCCGTCAATGGCACTGGAACATGATCATTCATGAGTAGTGTTATCAGCAGCCAAAGAGTTAAATGAATTCTCTATAAAGGGTTAAACAATTTTTTAAATAAAGAAGAATGAAACCGGGAAGGACTTATGCTCTCGCTCAGTATGAATATTATCATTCTGTTCAACCCTGCCTTTTCCCTTTGGTAAAACTGGGCTGTGATCTGTTAACAAAAAATGTCATATATTTACTTTTCTTGTTGGTTTAGGCCCGCTGTCAGGCCGGCAGGCGATGAGCCCCAGCACCCGCAGCAATGACACACTGAGCGGCATCTCATCTCTCGCGCCGAGTAAACATTCAAGTTCTTCACACAGCTTGGCATCTGTGAGTTATCACATGCATGTTATATGAAAAGGTTACCTCAATTTGTACATCTCTCGCTCACAGATGCGGGTCGCGACCTCCCCGAATCAGTCGGTCAATCCACCGACGCCTTGGGAGGCCGAAGAGACTGCAGAAGGGCAGACGGCCGCCGTTGAAGAAGCCAATGCGGAGAATCTCTATCTAATGGGTAAAATGATCCTCTCTATTACCTCCAAAAGACTTGTAGCATAGACTTCATAATGGTATTGATGGGACACGGGGCGCAGGGCCGATCAACAAGGGGCCTGAATTGTTGGCGTGGCCGTCAAAGCTGACCGAGTGGAATCGCAGACAAAGAGCTTTTTTCGTTGAAAATTCTTGTGAATACAGTGGGGAAAATAAGTATTTATTCAAGCACCAATTGTGCAAGTTCTCCTACTTGAAAAAAATTAGAGAGGCCTGTAATTGTCAACATGGGTAAACCTCAACCATGAGAGACAGAATGTGGAAAAAAAACAGAAAATCACATTGTTTGATTTTTAAAAAATTCATTTCCAAATTAGAGTGGAAAATAAGTATTTGGTCATCTACAAACAAGCAAGATTTCTGGCTGTCAAAGAGGTCTAACTTCTTTTAACGAGGTCTAATGAGGCTCCACTCGTTGCCTGTATTAATGGCACTTGTTTTTACTTATTATCGGTATAAAAGACCCCTGTCCACAACCTCCGTCAGTCACACTCCAAACTCCACTGTGGCCAAGACCAAAGAGCTGTCGAAGGACACCAGAGACAAAATTGTAGACCTGCACCAGGCTGGGAAGACTGAATCTGGAATAGGTAAAACGCTTGGTGTAAAGAAATCAACTGTGGGAGCAATTATTAGAAAATGGAAGACATACAAGTCCACTGATAATCTCCCTCGATCTGGGGCTCCATGCAAGATCTCACCCAGTGGCGTCAAAATGATTACAAGAACGGTGAGCAAAAATCCCAGAACCACACGGGGCGACCTAGTGAATGACCTACAAAGAGCTGGGACGACAGTAACAAAGGCTACTATCAGCAACACAATGCGCCGCCAGGGACTCAAATCCTGCCAGACGTGTCCCCCTGCTGAAGCCAGTACACGTCCAGGCCCGTCTGTCGTTTGCTAGAGAGCATTTGGATGATCCAGAAGAGGACTGGGAGAATGTGTAATGGTCAGATAAAACCAAAATAGAACTTTTTGGTAGAAACACATGTTCTCGTGTTTAGAGGAGAAAAATACCTAATTGCATCCGAAGAACACCATACCCAATGTGAAGCATGGGGGTGGAAACATCATGCTTTGGGGCTGTTATTCTGCAAAGGGACTAGGACGACTGATATGTGTAAAGGAAAGAATGAGTGGGGCCACGTATCGAGAGATTTTGAGTGAAAATCTCCTTCCATCAGCAAGGGCATTGAAGATGAGACGTGGCTAGGTCTTTCAGCATGACAATGATCCCAAACACACAGCCAGGGCAACAAAGGAGTGGCTTCGTAAGAAGCATTTCAAGGTCCTAGAGTGGCCTGGCCAGTCTCCAGATCTCAACCCCATAGAAAATCTGTGGAGGGAGTAGAGCTGGGCGGTAAACCGAAAAATTTCCGTCACCGAAATTCTTCACGATGACCGACGTAATTTTGACCATGTCGGTAAATTCGGTAAATTAATAAAACAAGAAAATAGTCTTTTCATCCCGCTTTGACTCTGTTGTTCGTCTATGCTCATTCCCCTTTAAGAAAGCAGTGAATGTACTTACGTAGGGAGTCACGTGATCATCAGGAAGCCAATCAAACAGAAGCCCGGTAAGCTAACGCTAGCAGCTAATGCTACAAGCAAAACGTGATGGAGTGTGGCTTAAGGGAGGTTCGCCAAACTTTCACCCGACATTTAATAGACTCTTGGTGGCATCCAGACGGGCTTTCACCAGCTGTCCTCCCTTGTTCTCACAATTTCCGGAGATGGTGCTTTCAGTGCTTTCTACCGGTAGCCAGGCCACAGGCTAACGCTAGCCGCTAACGCTAGCGGCCGCTAGCGGCTAACGCTACAAATGAACGTGATGGAGTCGGATAGCGGCTCTAACCTTGTCAAAACGGCTGAATTTAATGAGTGGATTGGGCATGGACTGCATCTAGCAATTACTATGTCGCGTTATTTTGTATCTGACTGTGTGTGATTTCTCTGATAGCTTTTGTGATGGTAAAGCATTCAGCATAAAGCACAAATGGCCCCAGCTATTTTTCTGTATGTGTTTAATTCTGTGTCATTATTGCTATCATAAAATCTTAAGTGTTTCATTTGCAGAAGATCAATATAGCTTTAATGTGTGTCTGTCTGTCTGTTTGGGGGTTCATGTATGTGTGCATTTATTAAAAAATGCACTGGGGGGGGGGGAGACCCTGAAACCATAAAGTAAACACTTGTATTGAATAATTATGTCACAGCAGCCATTAACAATAAATTGTCTTTTTGAAGTGTACTGTTCGAGCTGCAAGTCATTTGTGTTACAATGACATGTTTGCACAGGCATATCGATTTTGACAATGTACATTGTTCAAGCCATACACTCTGTTATAAATGCTCATACTTGAATTCTTATTGTTTACAATTCATTTGTATAAACCTAATGTCTAGACTGCATGTACATTTGTTAAATATATCAAATTGAATGCTGGTAACTAAATCAACAAGAAACTGTTAATCTGTATTTCATGCATTGATTCATATTTTCAAATTATATAACAGTCCGCTTGGACGACTTTATCGTCATTTATCGTTATCGAGATAAATCTGCTCCATTTATCGTGATACATGTTTAAGGCCATATCGCCCACCCTTAGGAGGGAGTTGAAAGTCCGTGTTGCCCAACGACAGCCCCAAAACATCACTGCTCTAGAGGAGATCTGCATGGAGGAATGGGCCAAAATACCAGCAACAGTGTGTAAAAAGCTTGTGAAGCGTTACAGAAAATGTTTGGCCTCCGTTATTGCCAACAAAGGGTACATAAAAAAGTATTGAGATGAACTTTTGGTATTGACCAAATACTTATTTTCCACCATGATTTGCAAATAAATTCTTTAAAAATCAAACAATGTGATTTTCTGTTTTTTTTTTTTCCACATTCTGTCTCTCATGGTTGAGGTTTATCCATGTTGACAATTACAGGCCTCGCTAATATTTTCAAGCAGGAAAACTTGCACAATTAGTGGTTGACTAAATACTTATTTGCCCCATTGTAAGTGCACTTATTTTCAAAGCTACACACATTACTAAACACAATAAAACACTTGAAACAAAAGAATTTGTGTTCAAACATCCATGTAGTCTAATCAATATGGAGATTGTCGATTAAATTAGCCTAATTTGTCTAACAAGTCCGCTAGCTTAAATCCTATGAATACTAACCTATTTACAGTTCTCATAGCAAATCAATCGCTCACATGTAACTTCATAGTCTAGCTGTAAACTTAATTATAAATGCATACATGAACATACATTGGCTGAAACAACTTACAGCCTTATGTGGGCCAAACCAGAGCGCAGCTATCCTTTATCCACGTTAGACGTCTGCTTCTTGGTCATACAAGGCGACAGTCCAGCCAGACCCAACGTTTCCACCAGAGGGCAGTGTATCCTTCATCATTAAACAAAACACAATAATTTTGGTCTTTTTAGATAATTATTTGTGGTACTTAGATGGTTAATTCCGATTTACTCGGAAATTCGGGTTACGCCGCCAGCGTAGGAACGGAACTCGTTCATAACCCGGGGAAACCTGTTGATGGAAAATATACTAGCATGGCTCTAATTTTAGTCAGTCTGGAGCCCTGATATGTTATCATTAGAACATTAAAGAATAGTTGGAAACGTGTATATAAAATATTAATAATATAAATAACATGCATTGAATAATGTATAAATGCAATGTACATTCATTCTTACTCATGATGTGTGTGCGTGTAATGGTACATACATACGTAAATGTAAGTAAAGTTTACATAAATATGTTGTTACAATTCTTTTATATAATAATGTAAGATTTTTTAAAGAGTTTGCGATGCCCTGAGGCCGCAAAAGTTGAGCTGCGAAGTAGCAAGGGATCACTGTAATATATTTCTTATATTTAGCATATTGAAAAGTACGTAGTATGTTAGAAAACATTCAGAAAGCTTAGTGTAAGTATTTTTACCCCCAAAGGTATTTGGCGCCCTAGGCAACCGCCTAGCTTGCCTATGCTGAGGGCTGGCACTGCTTGTGGCAAAATGTGACACTAGGTGACTGGTCTCAATTATGGTCTTGATTTTTTTAATGATTAATAATTATTTTTATATATAATGTAGTACATTAATAGAATTATTACAATTAAAATTAATAAAACAAAAATAAACTCTGGGTATGAATTAGTGCTGCAACGATTAATCGATTAACTCAAGTATTCGATTAGAAAAAAAATATTCAAATTAAATTTTGTCGCCTCGAGTATTCGTTTTATCAAAGTGGCCTTGTAATGGTTTATTTTGAAAGTGTTTACATTTAGTTTATTGATTAGGGTGGATACATTGCCCTCTGGTCTGCCTCGTTTCACATGGCTGACTCCAACTGCTCCAAATTAAGACCAACGTAAGCTCAGTTTTTGTTTGGGCTAATGTTTTTTTTAATGCATTCGTAATTTAGTTTATATGTATATTTAGCCGTTTTTTTTGTGGAAATATGAGTCTGAACCATTTTTTAAGATCATTGGGGGAAAAAAAGTTAGCATTTTATAGCATTTAAGCTAGCGGACTTTTGTTATTTAAGTTAGCCAGTTGTTCTTTTGTTGTACACAGGTCCTCACTTATTTATGTTTAATACCATTTGAGGCTCAGCGCAGGTATTTTAATTTTTCATGTTCCTTATTCGATTACTCGATTATTCGAACTAACTAGTTCATCGATTAATCGACTACTAAAATAATCGATAGCTGCAGCCCTAGTATGAATAAATAAATGAAAAATAGAATAATAAATAAAAACTCTGATTATGACCCCCAATAACAAAAAATGGTTTTGTCTATTTTTTAAATTTCAAATTTTCATTTACCTCGTTGCCTTCCATTGGCAAAGGTAACCTTCTACTTGAGTTAGATTGATCGGACTGGCTGTGAATGCCATTGACAATGCTAGACATCGAATCCATTTGGACAAGGAAGGCTGGCAGGGATTATTCATTAGTTGTTATTTGCTGCCAGGCTCACCCAGTCAAAATGAATTGAACGTGTTGAGCCATCAATTGCAGCCAATGTGGTCAATGATTACCTCATAAAGGGTTCGAAGTTAATTTTCCAAAACGTTCCGTTGTGCCTCCCCTCTTTTCAGGCATGGAGCTTTTCGAAGAAGCCCTCCACAAATGGGAGCAGGCGCTGCACGCGCGCCATGCCCGCAGGAATTTGAGCAGCAGCAACAGCAGCTTGACGCTGCAGGGGGCGATGGCCGGAGACGCGGTAAGTTTCGTAGCTTGGTGACCCCTAAAAGGAAACCCACGTTCACGTGGGTGACATTTAGCTAAATGGACCCTTTTCTCCAATTGTTTCAAACGATTCTCCGTCCTACCAGACAGAGGCGCAAAACAAAGTGTTTGCCGACAAGCTGGAGACGCTGCTGCATCGTGCGTATCACCTGCAGGAGGATTTTGGCGGCAGCATTCCTGCTGACAGCGTTCTAGCTGACTTTGGTAGGAGAAGACAAAACAAAAAAAAAAAAGGAAAAAAATCAAAACTGAACAACAAAAGAAAAATCACTATTTAGCAAAAATTAAAATGTTTACATGTAAACTAAAACATTCTGACAGAGTGTATGCAAATGTATTGAACTTGACTCATCCGCTGCCATTGACAGTGAGGGATGTCCAATCTGGTTAGTTCGGGAGAAAATGTAAGTATTGGCTGCCATTGACGGCAATATGTTTGCTGCCAGCCCATCTCAGTCAACATGGATTGGATGTCTGTAGTAGGCATAAGCTGGTATGAGATTATGACGGTATGATAATCTGAAGCAAAAATACTGCATTATCAGTTTTTCATTTAAAACTCTAAAATGTGAATGTGCTAATAATGCTAATGTGTTATCTTGAGATGTATGGGTTAAAAAAAACATTTTTCCATTGAACCGTTTTAAAAAAAAATTTCACAACGTATTTGAAAATTGGCAGATGTTTACAATGGCGGAAGACTTTACAAAAGTGAGCTAATGGTAGAGGCGAAACTAGGGAGCCGTCTTGGCATGCTAACTAGCCACGTTCTCTGCCTCGTTAAAAAGCTTACAATATTTTATTTGTTTTACCATCGCTAGACACACTAAACTAGCGTGAGGGAACTCTCGTAGCTGGTGGGAAACGTCCATGACAGTGTTTACTTACCTTACATTTTGTGTAAGGTGACGGATGATGGTCACGTAAATGTGAAATCATGTTGGAGGTGTTGCCTGCACGTCAGCTGACCTTGCTCTTTGAGCCGCCGCTCTCTCTTTCTTTTCGGTAGCTGAAGTACTCCCATACTAGCGACTTTTGTCTGTTTTTGCGGGGGGGGGAAGCTCAGGTGTAGTGTCATTGACAGACATAGGACAGAGCAACAATTGGAATGGGATGGGTGAGCACTGCCGATTCAAGCCACGGATTTCACGCTACATTTGTGGGACCTCAAAAATAGTTAATACCGTAACTACGGTATGACGGAACATTTTAGCGGTTTTGAAAGCGTGACGTTTTCATACCACGGTATAGAGTGGGGCAAATAAGTATTTAGTCAACCACTAATTGTTAGTAATTGTTACTAATAGTTAGTTAGTTCTATATAGAAAACACCCACCGGCGGCTACAGACTACGCATGTGCCGGTTACTGGTTTCAAGGTACAGTGGGGCAAATAAGTATTTAGTCAACCACCAATTGCGCAAGTTCTCCCACTTGAAAATATTAGAGAGGCCTGTAATTGTCAGCATGGGTAAACCTCAACCATGAGAGACAGAATGTGGAAAAAAAAAACCAGAAAATCACATTGTTTGATTTTTAAAGAATTTATTTGCAAATCATGGTGGAAAATAAGTATTTGGTCATCACCAAAAGTACTTCTCAATACTTTGTTATGTACCCTTTGTTGGCAATAACGGAGGCCAAACGTTTTCTGTAACTCTTCAAAAGCTTTTCACACACTGTTACTGGTATTTTGGCCCATTCCTCCAAGCAGATCTTCTCTAGAGCAGTGATGTTTTGGGGCTGTCGTTGGGCAACATGGACTTTCAACTCCCTCCACAGATTTTCTATGGGGTTGAGACCGGAGACTGGCTAGGCCACTCCAGGACCTTGAAATGCTTCTTACGAAGCCACTCCTTTCTTGCCCTGGCTGTGTGTTTGGGATCATTGTCATGCTAAAAGACTCAGCCACGTCTCATCTTCAATGCCCTTGCTGATGGAAGGAGATTTTCACTCAAAATCTCTCAATACATGGCCCCATTCATTCTTTCCTTTACACAGATTAGTCGTCCTGGTCCCTTTGCAGAAAAACAGCCCCAGAGCATTATGTTTCCACCCCCATGCTTCACATTGGGTATGGTGTTCTTCGGATGCAATTAGGTATTTTTCTCCTCTAAACACGAGAACATGTGTTTCTACCAAAAAGTTCTATTTTGGTTTCATCTGACCATAACACATTCTCCCAGTCCTCTTCTGGATCATCCAAATGCTCTCTAACGAACTGCAGACGGGCCTGGACGTGTACTGACTTCAACAGGGGGACACGTCTGGCAGTGCAGGATTTAAGTCCCTGGCGGCGCATTGTGTTACTGATAGTAGCCTTTGTTACTGTGGTCCCAGCTCTCTGTAGGTCATTCACTAGGTCCCCCCGTGTCGTTCTTGGATTTTTGCTCAACGTTCTTGTTATCATTTAGCTCACTGTTCTTGTTATCATTTTGACGCCACGGGGTGAGATATTGCATGGAGCCCCAGATCGAGAGAGATTATCAGTGGTCTTTTGTGTCTTCCATTTTCTAATAATTGCTCCCACAGTTGATTTTTTTCACACCAAGCGTTTTACCTATTGCAGATTCAGTCTTCCCAGCCTGGTGCAGGTCTACAATTTTGTCTCTGGTGTCCTTCGACAGCTCTTTGATCTTGGCCATAGTGGAGTTTGGAGTGTGACTGACTGAGGATGTGGACAGGTGTCTTTTATACCGATAATGAGTTATAACAGGTGCCATTAATACAGGTAACGAGTGGAGCCTCATTAGACCTCATTAGAAGAAGTTAGACCTCTTTGACAACCAGAAATCTTGCTTGTTTGTAGGTGACCAAATATTTATTTTCCACTCTAATTTGGAAATAAATTCTTTAAAAATCAAAAAATGTGATTTTCAGTTTTTTTCCCCCACATTCTGTCTCTCATGGTTGAGGTTTACCCGTGTTGACAATTACAGGCCTCTCTAATCTTTTCAAGTAGGAGAACTTGCACAATTGGTGATGGACTAAATACTTATTTGCCCCACTGTACCTTGAAACCAGTAACCGGTACATGCGTAGTCTGTAGCCGTCGGTAGGTGTTTTCTATATAGAACTCCTTTGACTAACTAACTACCACAAGACATATTCCGTGAAGCGAGACATAGAACATGTTTATGGTTGAGATGAATTCAAACTAGTTAAAAACAGAATGTGCTGTCATATTTCCCTGGCAGAGAGCGAAGGAACGCTCATTTTACCCCCGCTGGAGAGTTTCCAGCTGCTGCCTGATGATGACGCCGCTACAGTCTCGTCGGACGACTCCTTCTTTTCTGCCGTGGAGGTCAGCTCTGTTCATCAACCACCATGATGACTGCAGCATAAGCGTGCATGTTGTGTTTCTTCTTTTTAAAATTTTTTAAATTATTATTATTATTTTTTTTAGATGTTTGACACCATCTCATTACAAGACCCCTACCAGCTCCTAAAGCCTGCCCCGCTCTATGAGGAAGCTTTGGCTCGTGTCAGAGAAGAACGGGTGGCCTACAGGTCGCTAAGGTACCAGATGATTCAAAACTAGATTGTTTTATCGATTAGTATCGGTCTCCTGAACAAGTTAGAAATGGTGGTGAATAAAATTTCGAGACAAATGCCATACATTCCGCCCTATATAGTGGCTACAAGATTTTCAAAAGCCACACCTGACTATATTCACAATTCCAATGAGGTTGGGACGTTGTTGTAAACATAAACAAAAACAGAGTACAGTGATATGTGCATAATAATGTCCAAACTATTTTTATTTTAATGCATGACCATAGATGTCATTACCTTCATTACCTCACTACCTTCATTTAAGCATTTATTCACAAGACTTCGCCAGAAAAGCTTTGTTTGCTAACAGAGTAGCATTGAACTTCGACAATATACGTAAAATAAAGGCTAACTGCACAGTTTCTTTGCTTTTTAACCAAGAATCGAGACTGTTTTACGTCCATACAGTATCTATGAAGCATTCGGGGATTCGGGGATCATGTGCAGATGAGTGAGGTATTGCTCGTGTCGCGTTCAAGACCTGCTCAGATTTCTAGCCATCAGCCACTTCGCTGTCTGCGACAATGTGGACCCCAGCACGTCGACTTTACATCATTTTATTAGACTCGTCAAGTGTCGATATACACGAAATGTCCTTTCCATTTTATCCATATGTGACGACCGTCAATCATCCCCTTGTGTTTTATTCCACACACAAGGTGGCTAGAAATCCGAACAGTTGTTGAACGCGACACGAGCAGCTATCCAACAGCGCCAAGGTGCCAAGCAAGCTTAATCGTCTTTTCAATACGAAATACCTGTTGCTTCAAAACAAGTCGATGGACTTTTTTGTTCTCCTTCGTGGAAACAGAGAAACGGGCAACTTTTTTGAGAAAGTTAAATGAGAAAGCCCTCAAAGCCATACCTTGTTGCTGAACTTGTTGCTAAAGTCTCACACTGTGCCAGAAACATTAATACTACATGCCTGTGAGACCATTGTCAGCGAGATGCTCGGCCTTGATGGGGTTAAAGACATTGCTAAAGTCACCCTGTCTTAGGTTTTCAAGCCTAACTGCTATTAAAAATCAGACCGAGAGCTGAAGATGATTCCTGCCAGGGTATTTATGCTTTGTGTTCATCTAAACAGGCACAAGTTTCACACTAAGTATAAATATTTTGAAAATAATATATAATTAAATATACGGTACAGGAAGTAATTTTGGAACATTTTTGTTTTTTGGCGTGGTACGAGATTTTTTTCCAATGTAAAAACGCGTCGTGACTCAGAAAAGGTTGAAAAACACTGATAAGAATGAATAAGTAAAAGTGAAAGTAAAAATGACTATAAATACAAAATAAGATTCAAAGATTGAAAATAAATATGGAAATAATAGGGCAGTAAAAATAAATTTAAATACAAAAATTAATGTGGAAATAAATACAAAAATATATAAATGGCATTTTATATCAATAAATAAAAGGGTTTTGCTCTCGTGTTATTGTCATGAAAATGCAGAGGGAAATGTTATCCAAATATGGGGCCGGTCGAATGTGTGCCTTGAGTTGAAATGTGAATGAGCGAGTGAAATGAAAAACGCGTATTTGTTGTTTATGTACAGTAGATGCTAATGCGATGTATGCTAGCACTACGCTAATGAGGATGCTAACATTAAATGCAATGCAGTCGTAACGGAATGCACTCAAAAGCAGCAGTGTCCTCATGATGTTGAATGAAGGAAATGAAGCATGATGCTTGTTAACCTCTTAGAAATCCTTATTATAGCTGCTTTTGTATTAAAGCCACAGTATTCAAAAGGAGAGCAAAAATTAGGGGCTCATTTTTTCCAAATGTCCTACCAGGACTGAACTACTTGAATGTTACGGGGACCACGATTTCCTGGCAAAGCTGCACTGCGTGAGACAAGCATTCCAGGTGGGTTTTCATTTTCACATCTCTCATAAAGTGGAAACATTCATAAATTAATTTTATTATTCTCCTTATTATTTAGATGCTGTTGTTAGATGAGACTCACCGCACATTCTTCATGGAGACGGGCAAGCAAATGATAGCCGGCCTAATGGTGAAGGCCAACAAGGTGATGACGGAGTAGTTGTACTTCAATATTTCTGCTTTTTTGTACTCCCACTGAGTTTTTAATGCTGATAATTTGCAATATTTAGAGTCCTAAAGCATTTCTGGAAAGCTATGAGGACATGCTGCTATACACTCAGAGAGAAGAGACGTGGGCCGTCACCAAGATGGAACTGCAGGGTCGAGGGGTGAGCCTTTAAGTTGTGGCTTACTTAGCCCATCACAACCATTATTATAAATACATAAACTGGGAATGAAATTAATATTAACTCCTTGACAGAGGTGGGTAGAGTAGCCAAAAATAAGACTAGCGTTAGTTCAAAATGATATTACTCATGTGAAAGTAGTCATCCAAAAGATGTACTCAAGGACAAGTAAAAAAGTATTCAATGAAAAGAATACTTAATTAATGAGTAACATTGTGAATAACTGCTTACAATCATTCATTCATTTTCTGAGCCTCTTATTCTCACAAGGGTCGCGGGGGTGCTGGCGCTTTGCATTGCAAAGACCCAGATAGTAAAATTCTATTTTTTTTAAATGGGATTTCTTCGGCACGGCGCACAACCCGAGCCGCTTGACCGATCGGCACCATTCAAATATCGAAACGACCCGAATTTTCGCGCGACGCAGGGAATGTTTTGAACGACCCTGAAAAAATTTCCGTTTGCCCGTAAACACCGATTTTTCAGCAATTTTTTTTTCTGAAAAATAAAATAAAAGTATCTAGTTGAAAACAATGTGCTGTTTTCCAGCTGAGTGTGCGTTATCATCACTAAGTTAGCATTGCCTTGTAGACGCTACAATATAGTGATAATATATGTTTTATTACCGTATTGGCCCAATTATAAGACGGCCCTGATTATAAGACAACCCCTCTTTTTCAAGACTCAAGTTTGCAAAAACTCTTTTTGAACACCAAATTAATTTTTATACAGAAAATAATTACAGTACATCCGAAGCAAATGATTATAACAATATACAGTGCCCTCCATAATTATTGGCACCCCTGAAAAAGATGTGTTTTTTAGCTTCTAATAATGTTTTTTTTATTCAAATAATATGGGACCTTAATGGAAAAAAAGAGAAAAATCCAACCTTCTGCATTCATTCAGTGGGGAAAAAAATCCCACATAAAGAAATATTTATTTGACATCAAATAATGTGTGTCTCAATTATTAGCACCCCTGGTGTTAATACTTTGTACAACCCCCTTTTGCCAACCAATCAAGGTCTAGGGACTGAGATGGCCATGGGAGGAGCTTAATTTTGTGTCTGGTGAACCATTTCTGTGTAGATTTGGCCATATGTTTAGGGTCATTGTCTTGCTGAAAGACCCAGTGACGACCCATCTTCAGCTTTCGGGCAGAGGGCAACAGATTTTGATTTAAAATGTCTTGGTATTTCAAAGCATTCATGATGCCATGCACCCTAACAAGGTTCCCAGGGCCTTTGGAAGCGAAACAGCCCCACAGCATCACTGACCCACCCCCATACTTCACAGTGGGTATGAGGTGCTTTTCAGCATGCGCATCTTTCGTGGCACGCCAGACCCACTTAAAGTGTTTGGTTCCAAAAAGCTCAATCTTGGTCTCATCTGACCAAAGCACAAGGTCCCAGTTGAAGCCTGGAAAGCATAAATAAATACACTTGTATTGAAGGTTGGATTTTTGTCTTTTTTTTCCCATTAAGGTCCCATATTATTTGAATTAAAAAGAAAATTATTAGAAGCTAAAAAACACATCTTAACCAGGGATGCCAATAATAATGGAGGGCACTGTACTGTGAGGTACAATTAGGTACTGTTTGTGCGACTTTAAAAAAAAAAAAAAAAAAAAAATGACTGGAGACAAAAAAAAAATAACATAAGTTGAGTACGTCGTAACCCGGGCACTACCTGTACATGTATACTGTATATATATATTGTGGTGCTTATGATATTTATATCAAGTCAGGCTCAATTTTAAGGTAAATGAAATCACCAACCACAGTGGGGAGAACAAGTATTTGATACACTGCCAATGGGTTTTCCCATTGGCAGTGTATCAAATACTTGTTCTCCCCACTGTATGTAACGTCATGGTGCAACTGTGAAGGTACAAAGAAAGTGAGTCTGACTTTGAGAAGCTAAATTCCTTCGTTAAATGTAGAAAGTGCCATGATGTTTTAATATAATACTTTTATTTTGAAAACAGCCGTGTCAAAGGAATCAAAGAGCCGCATATGGGTCTGGAGCCGCGGGTTGTTGACACCTGGGTTATATGTTCCTGTTTTATATAAAGCCACAATCTGGACATTTGAACTTCAAGGATTTAGGGATGTTGGTTCATTTCATAAATCTGTTTGCTTTCAAAGGTGGTGTGCATGAGCTTCTTTGACATAGTGCTGGACTTTATCCTGATGGATGCCTTTGAAGACTTGGAGAACCCGCCCTCGTCAGTGGTGGCCGTGCTGAGGAATCGCTGGCTCTCGGACAGCTTTAAAGAAACGGTGAGGGAATCGCATACGCGCGAATGTGTGTGATCTTAACATTTCAGCATTTCAGGCTTTGGCGACGGCTTGCTGGTCCGTGTTGAAGGCCAAAAGGCGTCTCCTTATGGTTCCCGACGGCTTCATTGCCCACTTCTACACCATATCGGAGCATGTGAGCCCTGTTCTAGCCTTTGGCTTTTTAGGCCCCAGGCAGCACTTGAGTGAAGTGTGTACGATATTCAAGGTGAGTGCTGGACGTCAAGAAATTTGATATAAGTTAAAGTTTTACATGGTTATCCTGACAGTCAGTGGGAAAAATAAACACATTCAGTATAGGCCTGAACGATATTGGAAAAAACGATATCTGCGATTTTTTTTGGGTTTGCGATATTAAAAAAAAATATATTTTTTTTTTCTAAAGAAATTTTTACTAGATGACTTGAATAGCTTTTTGGAAAGACTTTGAATGACTCATCATGACCACAGTGTACAGTATTCCATCGTTTTTCACGGTTAACAGGGACCAGAACCCGCCGCGATAAGTGAAAAGCCCCGAAGTAGTGCACACCCCCATTTTTGTGTGTGTGTGTGTGTGTGTGTGTGTGTACTCAATGTAATTTATTCAGATCTAGCACTGGAAAGAAATACATATAAGACATGTTTTTTCTCACTTTTTTCCCCAAAGGATGATTTTAAAAAATGTATATTTATAGATATATATATTTTAACAACTGGTTTTTTAGCACTTCAAATGTAATAATTATGATCAGTTTTAAACATAACTGTCCCACTGAATCATTTTTAAACAAGAATAAAGTACTGTGGTAGACAAATGCTTGGCTTAATTATATGCTTCTGTTTACCTAACATGGCTGTGACTCTTGGAGTGACATGTAGAAATTACAAACTCCTCATAATCACTTCTGGTTGGTAATGTATCAAATACTTATTTCATGCAGTTAAATACAAATTTATTATTTAAAAAATTATACAATGTGATTTTCTGGATTTTTGCATTAGATTCCGTCCCTCACAGTTGAAGAGAACTTATGATACAAATTACAGACCTCTACATGGCTTGCAAGTGGGAAAACCAGCAAAATCGGCAGTGTATCAAATACTTGTTCTCCCCACTGTATTTCTCGATCGTCTTCACATTCTCCCCCCTCAGGGAAAGGGGGTGAGAGAGGCTGTGCGAGCGAATGAAACCGAACAAAGGTTTGTGGATTGGAAAAAACCCCAAAAAACTATAGCATGTCCTTGCGATGGGACTATCGCGCATGCGCACATCGCGATGGCGATGTTTAAACGATATATCGTTCAGGCTTAATTCAGTATGTGACATACTGTATGTTTATTTTTCCGACTGAGTTTGACTGACCTTGCCACATACAGTATGTGCCAAGGTCAAACTAAGGGAAAAAAATGCTTCTCATAGTCCGGAAAGTTTCTGGCAGTCGTTGTGAATCTGAAATATTTGCGGTGAACCAGCTTTAAACGTGAGTCTTTTCTGCCATCAACAGCAACAAATTGTGCAGTACCTCAAGGACATGTTTGATCACGACAAGGTACGCTTCACCTCAGTGCAGTGCCTGGCCGAGGACATCTTAAAACTCTCGCACCGCCGCAGCGACATCCTACTGGGCTACCTGGGCATCGACGGCCTCCAGGAGCTCAACGGGGGCCCGGCCGGTGACATGCAGGGACCCCACTAAACTCGGGTGCTATTCATTTGTTGGGTTACCAGATACTATCAACAAATCCGTCACGGAACGAAGAACGTGTCCGATGCGGGATCGGCAGCTGCTCCGCGGTCACCTTCATGCATAAGTGCGCGTTAGCATTTTTTTTTTCTCAAAATATTAAATATTTTGACCTCAAACTCTACTTGAACTTTGTTGCACTGCAGCTAATTTATTCCAGTCTGGATCGGTGGACAGTGTGACTGGCAGCACATGTTGCTCTTCTGTGGGTGGGAACTTCCATTTGAAGCTTGATGTAAAATTTTAGAGGTAAAAGGTTACAGGGATATATCTTTACATTTGAATCATACCGTATATTCATATCAGTGATAAACACTGTACATAAGAGATTATCTTTCGCTTGAATGTTTTTTTTTTCTGCTTTACATTTAGTCTCCAGCATTTGTCCACGTTTTCAAACCGGCCTCTAATTGACTGATACATGTTCATCTAGTAAATTTAATATATCATACAGGGGCAAAGTTACAAACAAAAAAAAGTTGCTTATGTTTGATCTGTGTGCCGCATGGGAAATATGTTCTTATAAACCAAATCAAATGTATTACATTGTACCTTATAGTGATGACTTAAATTGCCAAAATATGGAGGGGGGAGGGGTCAAATTGTGTCCTCGCCATTCCCTTCTTGTTCAATTCCTTAAATTCCATTGCCTGTAAAAAATGTATATTGATGTTGATTCCCTGTATTAAATGTTATTTTTGATTATGAAACAACACAATAAACATAATTCTAATGATTTCAATAATACATAAAACATCATATTTGTATTTTAATTTGTTTTTGCTTCACTCTTATTTCTTCTGCATGGACTTTCGGCTCGTGGCGTACCTGATGGTCTGATTGGTTGGCATGAGAGGCTCTCGTAGCAACGGGCAGAGGTGGGTAGTAACGCGTTACATCTAATCAGTTATATTTACTTGAGTAACTCTTTGAGTAATACTATTATAATACTATTTTACTTTAGTAGATTTGTGAAGAAACATTACTCTTACTCCACAACTTTGAGCTACACTAGAGTCATTACATTTTTCGTCTTTAATCTACGTATTGACTTTATTATTGCCAGAAATGCTGACAGAAAAAAACAACCACCACTCCATTGTATCAATCAGAGTTAACAATGTTTTTCCTCCAATAGAGGGTACTCGTGTTCTTTAGACGGCTGATGTTTCATATTATTGTTCTGAATTCGATTATTTTTGAACAATTTGGCCTAGTATGGTCATGTAATAGGTTGTATAACAGTATAATAACAGTTCATGTCGAAGCTGTGCTGAGAAAAAAAATACCATGATTTAAAACATACGCGGAGTTTAAGGGGGGCCCCCGGTGGCTGAAAAGTGTCATTGCATGTAATTGACTTTCCTATATATGATTTTAAATTTAAGAGTTTTACGGTAAAATGTTGTCTATAAAATTTGTAAAGAGGTAAAACAACAAAAATGAATGAAATGTACAAAAAAAGATATATTTATAATGGCTCGAACAGATCATGTGATTCGCACCTTAGACGGTCATTTGCTTTGCTTAGCCAAAACCACCCGAGGACTGAAGAGGTAAGATGGATATACGTAAATTTTTCAAATCGGAGCTTTCAAAAGCTACTGAGCAAGAACCAAGGATTGAAAATGTGGACCATGAAACGCTAGAGAGCACCGCCAAAATAGTGAGCGGAGTTTCAATTAGCTCCACTAAAGACGCTAATTGTACAACAGAGCCACTACAGGTGTCTTGCCAATGTAGTTACCCCCGGCAGAAATTGCCACGGAAGCGCACACACATATTAGTTATGAGTTATGTCGATTTAAACAATTGACGCCAGAAAAGAACCAGAGTTATATATTTTGGTTTTTGGACATCGACGTTTATTAAACTGGAGGAACTCCATACAGGACTTGAATTACAGTAATAATAGTCACAGGTCATCCTCAAACATTGCCCTTTTTTACATTCAGTACGTATGTTACGTTATATGACAGATTTTTTTTTTTTTTTTTTTGATGGATTGGCCATGTTTTAAAACCTCATTGATAACTACATCACCAAAACACGGAAATCAAGCAAATCAGTGCAGCGCAGTGTCTCCATCCAACACAATACAATTTTTGACGGGGGTAACAACATTAGCACGACACCGGCGGGCGTACCATATTCAATGGGTGACGATCATGGCGAAAAGTATAGCTGTCCTAAGCAGCCGGAATTAGAATTCCCCTCAAGAATGATGGGAAACAAAATATGCTCATTTCAACTTATTTTTATAAATATTCTTGTAAGTAAATTTTATTGCCGACATTGCATTTCAGGGTCCTCAACATGTGCCCTCCCTGCCCCAAAAGTCAAACTCTCCTATGATTTAAAACAAATCAAACATTGTTAGCAGGTACTCACAAGGTTACTCATTACTTGAGTATTCTTTTCAAAGAACATTTTTTTTACTTGTACTTCAGTAAATTTTTAGAGGACTTTTACTTGAGTAATAAAATTAACAAGTAACGCTACTCATAAGTCAAATTTTTTGACGACTCTTGCCACCTCTGGCAACGGGTCTTAGCTACGGTTGTTACTATCCTATAGTGACTGCGAATCTATCAGTTTAATTTTTGGAGTACTAAAATCACGTTTCCATTACTTGTTTTTGAATGTTTCTATTAAACACACACAAAAAAATACTGTGACTACGCGTATGCGTAACTGCGTCACTTAAAGGATCGCTCACTACGGGACATACAGTAGGACAAAACACCATTTTGCGGAACGAATTGTATGAAACATGTAATACTTTGGTTTAATCATTTTCAATTTAATTAAATATAACCCAAACAAATGACAATAATTATGTAGTAGAACAGTCAAGCAAGTATTTTATGTGCAGTTTTTGTTTTGGCGCTAAATGATGGTTGGCTCGGTGCGCATGCGCAAAGCAGTTAGTCCAGGCGCCGCACATCGTGCATTGACACCCGGTGGTTGTGTCCGGGTAAGATGGCGTTGGAAGAGCAGTGCTCGGCGCCACCCAGATGGCGATCCATATCGCTAACACACGTCGAGTTCGCCGAGGGTAAGTTGACTTGACGTTTTCTCTCGCGGCGACCAACCTTCGGTTGGCGGCTTCGCGTGTTTGTCTTCCGTCAATAGAAACGGCAGTCGCCCAATGGCTGCCAAATTGTGCGACGCTGTTAAGCGCTGAACGTCACCTGGGCTGCCAAAATGTGAGACGCCGCGCATGCGCACTCGGCAACAGCGGGCACAATAAAAGCTACCGATTAGCCTGTGATATGAGTAGATATCGGTGCTGATTTTCCATAGCAGAAGTTAACATATATGTCATATCCCGAGCTACTCGCACATTTTATACCGTGCCAAAAAGTGAAAATAAAAGTATCGTTTGATGTTAATTAACTGTTCCCTCGGGGAATGCTGCTAACACACGCTAGCTCACTGGCCAGATGCTGTTAGCATTGCTACTATCAACTGCAATGAACCAAGCATGTTGCTAAAATGAATTAAAAATGTATTTCTATATAGAACAAATGTGTTGTCATAGTACTTCCGAAACATGAAGTAGGTGCCCAAAATGGGACCTGGCACAATTTCTAACTGGGTCAGAACCAAGTATGTGTGTTGCTCTGGGGAGCTTTATGTATTTGAGGTATGTTATAATTTTAAATATGTACACCTTCTTTCTGCCCTCAGTATTACACTTCATTGTGTCCCAAAAATGATGAAAAAAATTATAGCGTATGGAAAAAGTAAATGATTCAGTGCTGCAATGATTAATCAATTAACTCGAGTAATTCGATTAGAAAAAAAGCTTTCAAATAAATTTTGCTGCTTTGAGTATTTGTTTAATTAACAGTGGCGTTGTAATGGTATGTTTTGTAAGTGTTTACATTTAGTTTTATTGATTTGGGTGGATTCACTGCCCTCTGGTGGCAACAGTGAATATGACATAACTCATTTCACATGGCTGAATCAAGCTGTTCCCTGTTAAGACCAACATAAGCTAAGGTTTTGTTTGAGCTGTTTTTTTTTTTTTTTTTTAATGCATTCGTAATTTAATTTATAGGCATATTTAACAATTTTTGGTGGGAATGTTTGAACTAACAAAAAAAAAAAAGCATTTTGTAGCATTTAAACTAGCGTATTTTTGATATGTAAGTTAGCCAATTGTTCATTTGTTGTACTTAGATCCTCATTTATTTATTTATTTATTGCGATCATTTTCTGGAAGAAATTGAGCATTATCTGACAGAATCGCAGGGGTGCTAACACTTTTGGCCAGCAGTGTATGAACAAATGCCGTTTTCGTGTCAAATTTGGTGGGTGGCGGCTAATAGTCAGGTGCATCTTATAGTCGAAAATTTCGGTATATCACAATCACGATATGCCACGAAAATAACAAACGAGAAAATTCATTCGCTGCCACCCCTCCCATTTCAAATGAATTGGACGTCTGCGGCTGTCAGTGACAGCCAATGCCAAACAATGAGTTCATTTTGGGGGCATTTCACCTCATTTCCTGTGAATTTTTCGGTCACTTCCTTTTGAGGAATTTACTGTTCACTTCCATTTGATTTTGGGGCATTTTAAAGGTCACCTGTTGGAAGTTTTTTAAACTATTTTTATTATTTCAGATGACCTGACGGGACACCTGCTCGCCTACATCAGCCTCTTGCCCATCGCTATTCTCGTAGGCTTTGTTACGCTTATTGTGTTTAAGCGGGAACTGCACACGGTAGGGAAACCTGGCCACTGACAGTCTGTTTTGTAGTTTGTGTTCAATGTACGTCTTTACAGATCTCCTTTTTCGGTGGGCTCACCCTTAACGAGGGCATAAACTGGATGCTCAAACACATTCTTCGAGAGCCCCGCCCATGCGCAGGTACGTAAAAAGGCCACGTTGCGCTATTTTGTTCGCAGCAAATGAGAACAACCTTTTGAACTTGTTGGATCGATGCCCGTCGCCGTCAGTGGCATTGATGTCGTCGTTTGTCCGCAGGGGCTCATTCCATGCTGAACACAGATTATGGGATGCCGTCCAGTCACTCCCAGCTCATCTGGTTCTTTGTTGTTTACTTCTTTCTTTTTCTTTATTTAAGGTGAGACTAAGACAAGATGTTTGTGTTTGTATGAAAATCAACACATTAAAGTAATAAAAAAACAAGAGTGATGAATTAATCCGTTGATTAATTTAACAGTTACTGGTTAATCCATTATTTTTCCTGTAGCTTAATATGTCAGATTGATCACGTTTATTCTTAAATGTATAATAATTTACATGGAACTTGTAAAAATAATCAATTCTCAGTATTTATAAATTGATAAAATATTCATGAAAAACAAAATGGAATTCAAATAAATAAAAATAGAACTAAATTCTGGTTATGGCACCTACGGAGCCGCTAAAGGGACATCGACAGAAATAAAATAAATTTAAGCAATCTGTTGCGCACAAGAATCAGGTGCTGGTGGTAAACAGCATTATACAGTCAGTTGTTGTAAACATTAGCATTATATAGCATTTAAGCTAGAGGACCTTTGCAATGCAAGTTAGCCAATTGTTGTAAACATTAGCATTTAAGCTAGTTGCAAGTTGGCCAATTTTTGTAAACATTAGCATTGTATAGGATTTAAGCTAGCGGACTTTTACTATGCAAGTTAGCCAATTGTTATAAACATTAGCATTATATAGCATTTAACTCATTCACTCCCAGCCATTTTCACCGGAGCAAGGCCCTTTGCTCCTGGCCGTTTTTCAGGATTTTGACTGCTTTTGCAAGGCCCACGGAAAATTCTGTTCCATTGCTATATAAACATAGAACCCACCAAAGGAAAGATTAGACTCTCTTCTTTCAGCAGAAAAAAGGAGGTTCATATCTTTTTCCATTCGTTAGAAATCAGCATTAGAAAATAGCTTAGTTTGAGCATTTGTCCAATTTCTGATGAAAAAATGGAGAAATTGAGCTTTTTGTGAACGCATACATTTCAAACATAACTTTGACTTTAACACAGCTATTTTTTGCTTTAGTTACATCCCAAACATCTGAATAATGTTTTCTTTTTACAAAAAAAAACAGAAACAACAAGACAAATACAGCTTTTGATAGCAAAGTAACAATTTATTGACACATAACTAACTAGAGATGACGTTGTGTTGGCCGCGACAGTGGGTTAACTTTTCCTTCATCGCTGCCTGTTTCAAAAATCGGTGAGCAGCACGGACTAAACAGCATCTAGTGATCCCGGTCGTCCTGCTCTGTCGTCCAGTACCTGGCATCCCGGGCGTCCTACCGGTTGTTGTTCTCGGTTGTCCGCCGCCTGTCATCCATTCGGCCGTTGCGGGTCTCACCAAATGCGCTAATGCCCTCCAGTGGCCAGTTTTATTGCTTTAAAATGGGTTTTGAGCTTTGCGCATTCTATCTGAGATACAGGGGAACCTATAGATGCTGAATGTCAAAAAATTGACTTATAAATACGTTTTTGGGACACTGAAGCAATTAAAAATAGAACGTGTTTATGTTTTTGGGAGCAAATGAGTCAAGCTAGTGGACTTTTGCTATGCAAGTTGACCAGTTGTCGTAAACGTTATCATTGAAAAGATTGAAGCTAGCGGATTTTTATTATGCAAG
The DNA here is from genome assembly GCF_030265065.1 of Corythoichthys intestinalis. Classification (NCBI taxonomy): domain Eukaryota; kingdom Metazoa; phylum Chordata; class Actinopteri; order Syngnathiformes; family Syngnathidae; genus Corythoichthys; species Corythoichthys intestinalis. Next base: position 4,688,465 of record NC_080411.1, read on the forward strand.
TTAGCCAATTGTTGTAAACATTAGCATTATATAGCGGACTTTTGCTATGCAAGTTAGCCAGTTGTTGTAAACGTTAGCATTATATAGCATTTAAAATAGCGGATGTTTGCTATGCAAGTTAGCAAATTGTTGTAAATATTTGCATTTTATAGGATTTAACTCATTCACTCCCAGCCATTTTCACCGGAGCAAGGCCCTTTGCTCCTGGCCGTTTTTCAGGATTTTGACTGCTTTTGCAAGGCCCACGGAAAATTCTGTTCCATTGCTATATAAACATGGAGCCTTTGAACATAGTTTCCCCAGAAATTGCAATTATCATTTTTGGGAAAAATCCGTGTAGGAATAGATTACAGTGCCCTCCATAATTATTGGCACCCCTGAAAAAGACCTTTGCTATGACTCATGTAAACATGAGCATTGTATAGGACTTAAGCTAGCGGACTTTTACTATGCAAGTTAGCCAATTGTTGTAAACATTAGCATTTTATAGCAGACTTTTGCTATGCAAGTTAGCCAGTTGTTGTAAACATTAGCATTATCTAGCATTTAAAATAGCGGATGGTTGCTATGCAAGTTAGCAAATTGTTGTAAACATTTGCATTTTATAGGATTTAAGCTAGCGGACTTTTACTATGGCCAATTAACCAATTGCAGCCAATTAACCATTAACCAATTGCAACAATGCACTTATTGGCTAACTTGCATAGTAAAAGTTTGCTAGCTTAAATGCTATATAATTCTAATGTTTACCGGATGGTTTCTGCTGCGCAACGGGTGGTTTCTGGTGCCCACCACATTGCTTAAATGTATTTTTATTTCTGTTGATGTCCCTTTAGGGGCTCCGTCGGCACCCAATAGCACTGTAAAGTAGATTTTTAAATTTTAATTTCGTCGTATTCAACCCATTGGCTGACGATAGACATCGAATTCGTTTAAAGTGATAATGGATTGGCAGTCGAACGCTGTCAGTGGCACCCAACGTGTAAGAGAGCACATGAAAGGGTTAAACCAGGGTGTGTAATTCCACTTCGGCATGGAACGCATCATATCTGTTTATGACTCTACTAATTCATCTCCTCTTTCCCAGAATGCATCAGACGAACAACGCTCGGTGCGTGGACCTCCTATGGCGACACATATTGTCCACCATCCTGTTGGGCGTGGCCTTGGCCGTCTCGTACAGCAGGTACGCACTACCGAACGCAGCCCAGCTGAGGTCTCCGCTCCGGCATTATTGTTACTTTGGTGTGTCCAGGGTGTACCTACTGTACCACACGTGGAGCCAGGTGTTCTACGGTGGCGTGGCGGGCAGCGTCATCGGTGTGCTCTGGTTCTTCATCACACAGGAGCTGCTAACCCCTTTGTTCCCCAAAATAGCGGCATGGTAAGACCATCTCAGATCGGGGGCATCCCTATTTTCAATATAAATGGTCATTTTACGAACTACCATAACACATACTTATGCGAATACCATACGTGAACAATACAGTGGAACCTCAAGATCTGAAATTGAGTTTTGATAATAATAATTATACAATAATTATATATCATATATGTGGTAAAAAAAAAAAAATTGAGTAGTAAAACCTCAAGTTACGAAATTGTTCTAGATAAAGATGCACCGATACCGATACTAGTATCGGCAGGGGGCGCCGATCCGGCCCGAAATGGTGGTATCGGTATCGGCGAGTACCAACAAAGACGGCGCCGATACCATTTACCGGTCCATTATTATAACATTTGACCGCAGCCTTTTTTTTTCTCCTGGCGCTCACTACACTCTGTCTCTGTGTTGTGTGATGACACGTGAACACCAAGCAGCTATCGCTATAGACCCTACCCACCGACGTCACAAAATCACGTGCTCGCTGTATGGTTCCGCCCCCTTGTCCGTCATTTTGTGTCTGTATTATCAATAGTCTCAATTGATCGAGCAATTTATAATGCATTTCATGGAAGACTTGGTGCTTTCGAATGCCGTAAACTCACTTGATGCGTTGCATTAAAGGCGTTATGTGGAAAAGCTTCAATTTATCCATTCGCCAGATCCATATTTGATGCCTAAATCGATGTTTTTCGACCCGCTGTCTCTGCCGTATTTGCCTGACATCTGCTAGCAACCCTGATATGTACAACTATCTTGTCCACACAAAATCAGCCTATTCTCACGAAAGTTTTAAAAACTTTAAGAGCTTGGAGGCTTATAAATACTTCGTTGCTGGTTGGGTGAAACAGGTCCTCGTCCACGAAAATTCGGCAGGAATCTTATCTTGTGCTTGGAAAGGTGAGTTACGAAATTTTCAATTTAAAATCTTTTGTTATTGCTAACATCCACTGTCAAGGCTAATGTATTTCATGTCGTTTGTCAATGGAGTTAGGGCTTTTAATGTTTATATGGTTTAGCGATAGCACTCTCACTACATACATACGTGTATGTTGTCGGCGATTAGCCTAGCAATGATCTTAATTGTGGTTGTCAGCCCAAAACCCTCTAAATATATATTAAATGCATCTTACCAGATATAAAATGACTACTACATAATCTGTGGTAATCGTTTGGAGCCCAGTTTTCTCGTCGAATTGCAGCAGCCCATCTCGGTCTCTTCTCTCCGGGTCTCTCGGAATCCGGTAGAACTTCAAGTCTCTCCGTCTTCGCCGTCTATCTTCTCTGTTATCGCAACCGACCGCCACACACGCCTTCACCATTTTGATTATTAATGTTAACGAGCAGAAAAACACGTCGTAAATAGGAGGAATGTACGTAGCCGTAACAGGTAAACATGATGTGTTGACGGACAAGTGGGCGGCACCAGTCAGGAGGAAGGAGTTGTGACGTCACGTGGGTAGGGTCTATTGGCCTGCTCCAGACCAATGAGAACGGGCCAATAGCAACTCCTGACCAATGACAAGGCCGCATGGCGGCGCCGACATGGCGGCGTTCGGGAAGCATTTCAAAATAGAAATCCCGTCGATTAGAATCAATGGCTGCATGCAAGATTTGCGGCCTGAAAGTTTCAAGATGTGGATTTAAATCGGCCAGTTTCAATACCTCGAACCTGATAAAACATTTGAAGACGAAACGTGAACGAACACAACGAGTTTGAGCCTGCAAGAGCAGGACTGCTATCCAGAGGAAGGGCGCTGGACAGGAGCAACAATCTCTGGTCAGTTCACTACGTCTACTTTACTTTTGTGTTTTACTGAAAGAAATGCCGCAGTAATTTGGGAACTGTTTCCAAAGTAGGGTTGCCACCTTTCAGAAATAGAAATAAGGGACTCCCCCCTCCCGAAAAAAGGAGGCTGATAGAGAGACGGGATGCTGTGGTCAATTATTATTACTTATAGGGCTGCAGCTATTGAATATTTTAGTAATCGAGTAATCGACCGAAAATTCTATCGATTAATCGAGTAATCGGATAAAACAAATATATTTTTTGGTGAAGAGCAATTACAGATATACATGAGAAAACAAGACATTTTATCATTTTCAGTCAATCAATGTCTTTATTTTTGATGTACAGTATATTGTTGAAAACAGCCAACAATTGCATCTCCGATGTAACCAGAATAAAAAAAAAAGACTAATTCACTATATATATATTATACAGTGGTACCTCTACATACGATCACTTCGACACACGATCTTTTCGACATCCGACGTAAAATTTGAGCCGCCATTTGTTTCTACATCCGACGAGTTGCTCGAAATACGACGACATGACAGCACTGCAAACGAACGCACGGTGGATTTTCTTGTGTGAGAAATCAACACAGTTTTCAAAAAAAGTTGATACAGTTGGAGAAACAAGGAAAAAAGTGATGCTTACCTTTGAAATGAAGATGCAAGTTATAGAAAAATATGAGCTTGGTGTGCGCGTCCCTGAACTGGCTCAACAATACAGCTCCATGGTCCTCTTCCGACCACCGTTCGCCACTATTTATAAGTTAAGGTGACAATTATTATTGTGGTAACATTGCCAAGGAAATCGCCAGCTTCGTCACGTTTTTATCATTTATTTAAGAACTTATCCAACACAAAACGCCCATTGTCTTAAGGAGTTGACTGCTCTCAAGAAAACGAAAGTATTATCTCTACCGCACCGACCTATCTCACCGTGACGTCAGCTTCGCGGTGCGTTCAGGGACAGTAAAAAGTGTCCGCCATATTAGAATCCAATTCGTTACATTATTTACAGGAATAATTATTAATTATTATTCTTCTTATTATATTATTCTGACTTATTTATTTATAACTTATTTGTTTTTCTATGTTTAATTGCCATTTGTAACAGTGCCAGCAGTATTTATTAAGAATTTAGTGTATGTTTTTAGGCTTTGGAACGAATTAATGGAATTATAATGTATTCCTATGGGAAAATCCTGCTCGACATACGACCATTTCGACTTACAAACAAGGTCCTGGAACGAATTAAATTCGTATGTAGAGGTACCACTGTATATATATATTTATATACACACACACACCTAAAAATGCCGTTACGCTTGATAACACACATCACTTAAAAGTTAGGATTTTTTCCCACATTTTTCAATTGAATTTATATTTGTGTCAAGCCATTTTTAAGTTCTAGTAAAGTTTTAAGTTAGTCTAAACTGTAAGTCCTGACAGGATTTTGAATTTTTGCAGTGTTCAAAATAAATGTATGATACAGGCTGTATTGGAGCACATTAGGCACTAGTGCTACTTGGTGTTTTATCCAGCAACGACTACTGAGCTAAAATTGATAGTTAGCATTATTGAGTTTTTATTTGACACCCTCATCACTCCACAATGTTATGTTATGTTAAAGCCTGTATGTAAGACACGTTAGCCACGCATCGACAGTGGTCATAATTAATAGAAACCTAGCCCTCCGCAGGGCTAACGTTACGTGAGCTAGTAGTGACAGTAACGTTAATCTTATTTATTAGCGCTTAGCGCTCTTTATTAGCGCTTAGCGCTCTACTGCTTTAAGATGGCGGCTGTTTACTAACGCTGCCCAGACGCAGCCTAGACTGTCATTTCGCATCTAGTTCAACATACATGTGATCTCTATGAGATGTGAAGGCTAGTATTTAGCAACGTCGGCATCGTTTGTAGCGGCTGTCTGCTGCAGTAAGTTTTTTTTTTTTTTGCTTCTTCCTCTACGCACGTGACATCAGCGCGTTGTCCCGCATTAAAAGTAGTCCGAGCAAAACGTGATGCTTAGAGCTGTCAAAATAAACGATTACTCGAGGTGAATAAAATACTCGGATCAGTTTTTAAACTCGAGTTACTCGAGTTGCTCGAGTATTCGTTTCAGCTCTAATTACTTATAATTGTTAGCGTCTGCAAATGCTGAAACAAGGTTGGACAACAAGCGGGGGGATACATACAAGGGTTTAATGATTTCAAACAAAAAAATGACACGCGATCGCGGGATAGTAGAAATAACAAAAAGAGTCCGTTACAGCAGGTTGACGGAGCTCAATACTACAAACTCGAAGGTTAACTAAGACGATAGGCAGCGAGCCAAAAAGCCAAAATAAAAACACTCAAATACCTGCACAGGGTAGAGGTTACAAACGAGTGCAGCACACTAACAGAAAAAAACCAATGCAGGGGCGTAACAAGCAAATGTAGCGAGACTATAGTGCGAGATGTCAAATGGCGATCAGCAAGGCAAATATCTTAGCAGTCTTCTCTGAGATCACCCGTGCTTAAATGCTGCGTTAATGAGCATGCATTGGATTCATGTGCGACGTCAGGAACGCCCCCACTAACAGCCCAACAACACAACACAATCTAACCAGCAGCAGAATGTGACAATAATTTCATGAAGGTTGCACTGTTTGGCCTTTGAGAGGTTTAAAAAAGTTTACTCAGTTCATTCAGAGTTTATTATTATGAATTTATTTTTACTCTCTTACTGTTGGGCTAGTATTATACTTTGTACTAGTCTTTTTCCTATTTTGCAAAGGTAAGCAACAGCCTGACAAAGCCTTGATAGCAATGATTTCACATCCAATTATGTAGCTCTTTGGGGGGAAAAACAAAAAACAAAACAGAGATATATATAAACGGGGTGGTATCGGTATGGTATCGGTGTCGGCCGATACTGCACAGCCAGGTATCGGTATCGGGGCCAAAAAATGGTATCGGTGCAACACAAGTTCTAGAGTGGCTTTTGTATCATGATTTTTTTTCATTTATTGAACGCGTTTTACATGTTAAGCAAAACACACAGACTTCTGGCATCATGCTTTCGTAGTTTAACTGCTATCTAGCTTAGACTGTTCGTGAGCTTTCGTAAACTGAATAAGTTTTCGTAATACAAAAGGAAAAAGAGCTTCAAAAAACCTTTCGTAAAATGAATTTTTCTTGTGTGTAATGAAGTCTTTTACTAACTATCGCAGCACATACTCTGAGAATACTTTACGTATAAATGGTCTATTATTGAGTGTCTGAAATTTTTATTTCACCCTTGCAGGCCCGTCTCCGAATACTTCCTGGTGCGCGACACCAGCCTGATTCCCAACATCTTGTGGTTCGAGTACACGGTGACGCGTTCGGAGGCCAGGTAAACCCCACCGTCGACAGGACAACGTCAACCCTCTCCCCGTTTTTACTCTTCTGTTCCTTGCTCGTTTTTTTTTTTTTAGGAACAGACAACGAAAGCTCGGAACAAAACTCCAGTGAGCCACACACATTTGACATTTTACAGAAAAACACTGGAGGACTTCTGGACTCGAGTTGCCGAGTTGACAAAAAAGTGGGCAAGCGGTGGCGCCCCCTGCCGGCTGACACATGCGTTACACACACCTACCGTCTTTGTACAGTTCGTCCGAGCATGCCACGCCGTGCGAAAGGCCAACTATTTCAACGATAGATTAAATATTTGAACTAACCACGCGTCATGTGGCTTCCAAAACGGAGGATTGGCTCCACCACAAATTGTTACACGGTCATTGCAGCATGTTTTTGTCTGTTCATATCCTGACACAGGCCTGATTTTTTTTTCTTAACCTCTCAGAAATTTATGGTATGAGAGAGGGGAAAAAGCACTTTGTTTAAAAAAAAAAAAAAAAAAAAGAAGTCACAAAAATGAAAAGCGTTCGTTCAGTGTTGATTCATTGGCTCCCATTAAGTAAACTAAATGAGTTAACAAACCTTACCACACCAATTTCAAAAAGTCTGGCCAAAAATATTTTTTCTTTAAATTCAAAACGTAATTATTTTAAGCCTCATAAAGATATTAAAGTTGAATATTAAAATCTAGTGTAGGGCAATTTATTATTTTTGATAATTTCCACTTTAATATTATATATACAGTGAGCAGCAGAAGTATTTGCACCCCTTGTGATTTTCCATTTCACCCACGTAGAAAATGGGTAGAGGTCTGAAATCTCAATCATGGATGCATTTCCACGTATAGAGACATAGTCTAAACAAATTCTGGAACTCACATTGTATGATTTTTCAATAAATTTGTAATTTACTGGGGTTCATAAGTATTTATACCCCTGAGACATAGACTTAATAATGATATTGACGGGGCGTGGGGCTGAATATTAGAGGGCCTATCCCCCTCAAAGTTGACTGAGTGGAAACGCGGACAAAGAGCTTTTTACGTTGAAAATTCGTGTGAATAAATGCTTAAATCCCTGAATTATAAATATGGACGTAAAACAGTCAATTCTTGGTTAAAAGCAAAAAAACCTGCAGTGAACATTTATTTTACGTAAATATGTCGGAGTACGATGCTAGTCTGATAGTCAATGTGGCGGCCGCCTTACGTAAACAGAGCTTTTCTGGTGAAAATTCTTGTGAATAAATGCTTAGATCCCTGAATTCTTTATAGATATGGATGTAAAACAGTCTCGATTCTTTGTTAAAAGAGCAAAAAAACGGGCAGTTAGCATTTATTTCACGTAAATATGTCAAAGTAAGATGCTAGTCTGATAGTCAATGTGGCGGCCGCCTTACGTAAACAGAGCTCTTCTGGTGAAAATTCTTCAGAATAAATGCTTATATCCCTGAATTCTTTATAGATATGGACATAAAACAGTCTCGATTCTTGGTTAAAAGCAAAAAAAAAAGTGCAGTTAGCATTCATTTCACTTAAATATGTCAAAGTACAGAGCTTTTCTGGTGAAAATTCTTGTGAATAAATGCTTATATCCCTGAATTCTACTAGATATGGACGTAAAACAGTCTCGATTAATGGTTAAAAGCAAAAAAACAAACAAAAACGTGCAGTTAGCATTTATTTTACGTAAATATGTCAAAGTACAGAGCTTTTCTGGTGAAAATTCTTGTGAATAAATGCCTAAATCCCTGAATTCTTAATACATATGGACGTAAAATCGTCTCGATTCTTTGTTAAAAGAGAAAAAAAACAGACAGTTAGCATTTATTTACCTAAATTTGTAGAAGTACGATGCTAGTCTGATAGTCGATGTGGCGGCCGCCTCACGTAAACAGAGCTTTTCTGGTGAAAATTCTTGTGAATAAATGCTTATATCCCTGAATTCTACTAGATATGGACGTAAAACAGTCTCGATTAATGGTTAAAAGCAAAAAAACAAACAAAAACGTGCAGTTAGCATTTATTTTACGTAAATATGTCAAAGTACAGAGCTTTTCTGGTGAAAATTCTTGTGAATAAATGCCTAAATCCCTGAATTCTTAATACATATGGAAGTAAAATCGTCTCGATTCTTTGTTAAAAGAGAAAAAAAACGGACAGTTAGCATTTATTTACTAAATTTGTAGAAGTACGATGCTAGTCTGATAGTCGATGTGGCGGCCGCCTCACGTAAACAGAGCTTTTCTGGTGAAATTTTTTGTGTCTCGATTCTTGGTTGAAAGCAAAAAAAATGTGCAGTTAGCATTCGTTTCACTAAATATATCAAAGTACAGAGCTTTTCTGCTAAATTCTTGTGAATAAATGGATATGGACGTAAAACAGTCTCGATTCTTGGTTATAAGCAAAAAAAAGTGCAGTTAGCACTTATTTTACCTAAATATGTCGAAGTACGATGCTAGTCAATGTGGCGGCGCCTTACGTTAACAGTTTTTCTGGAGAAAATTCTTGTGAATAAATGCTTAAATCCCTGAATTCTTAATAGATATGGACGTAAAACAGTCTCGATTCTTGGTTAAAAGCAAAAAAATGTGCAGTTAGCATTTATTTTACGTAAATATGTCGAAGAATGATGCTAGTCTGTTAGACAATGTGGCAGCATCCTTAGAACAAAGCTTTTTGGGTTCAAAATTCTTATGAAAAAAACAAAAAATACATTAATTACCTTGAATCCTCAAACAAATCACTCCTGAGACAATCCTTTCCTATTTGTATGCGGTACAGCTTTCGTATCTTTTCAACCTAAATCCGGCGTTGGATCGCGGCATGTGTTGCTGTGCCCGACTGCGAATAACTGAAGCGGATTGTGGGATGGACTTGAAGGCTTGGTGCAGTGAAGGTGGAATCTGACCCGTCAATGTCGTTATGAAGTCTATGCCTTACTGCAAATGATAGATCATGAAATAAACATTTTCATCTAACCATACTCACTTAATAACAATCCAATGTTACTGCACAAATTTATTATATGAAATTATTAGAGCTGAAACGAATACTCGAGTAACTCGAGTTTAAAAACTGATCCGAGTAATTTTATTCACCTCGAGTAATGGTTTATTTTGACCGCTCTAAGCATCACGTTTTGCTTGGACTACTTTTAATGCGGGACAACGCGCTGATGTCACGTGCGGAGAGGAAGAAGGGAAAAAAAAAAAAAACTTACTGCAGCCAACAGCCGCTACAAACGACGCCGACGTTGCTAAATACTAACCTGCACGATGCTACGTTGGTTGCAGGTAGCGTCTGATGCGTCTCATAGAGACCGCATGTATGTTGAACTAGATGCTAAATGACAGACTCGGCCTCTTCTGGGCAGCGTTAGTAAACAGCCGCCATCTTAAAGCAGTAGAGCGCTAAGCGCTAATAACGAGCGCTAAGCGCTAATAAATAATATTAACGCTACTGTCACTACTAGCTCACGTAACGTTCGCCCTGCGGAGGGCTAGGTTTCTATTAATTATGACCACTGTTGATGCGTGACTAACGTGTCTTACATACAGGTTTTAACATAACATAGCATTGTGGAGTGATGAGGGTGTAAAATAAAAACTTAATAATGCTAACTATCAATTTTAGCTCAGTAGTCATTGCTGGATAAAACGCCAAGTAGCACTGGTCCCTAATGTGCTCCAATACAGCCTGTATCATACATTTATTTTGAACACTGCAAAAACTCAAAATCCTATCAGGACTTACAGTTTAGACTAACTTAAAACTTAACTACAACTTAAAAATGGCTTGACACAAATAGAAATTCAATTGAAACACGTGGGAAAAAATCCTAACTTTTAAGTGATGTGTGTTATCAAGCGTAACGGCATTTTAAGGTAAGATATACACTATATAAATTTTTTTTTCAATAAGATCTAAAAGTTTTTTGAGTGAAAGCAGTGAATTTGTCTTTTTTTTTTTATTCTAGTTACATCTCAGATGCAAATGGCTGTTTTCAACAATATACATCGAAAATAAAGACATTGATTGACTGAAAATGGTTCTAGATGAAATGTCTTGTTTTCTCATGTATATTTATAATTGCTCTTCACCTAAAAATATACTTGTTTTATCCGATTACTCGATTAATCGATAGAATTTTCAGTCGATTACTCGATTACTAAAATATTTGATAGCTGCAGCCCTAGAAATTATACATCTCAAGAATCGTAAACGATACATGTACCTGGCAACTAAAAGTCTGCAATAGTCAATTTATATTCAGTTTTAATACATTTATGAGGCTTAAAATCAAAGCATTTCAGGTTGTTCAGGGGGAAAGAACAGGCACACATCTCGGATGTTGCTAACTTTTAAAGAAAAGTGTAAATATTTGTATAAGAAATAGTTCGTGATCATCAATTTAAAGCAACCCTAAAAAATATAAACAGTAAACCCCTATATCAACAATCTAAAAATTGGCGATGCTTAAAAATTATTGGAGGAAAAAAAAAGAACCGCATTGTTTTTCTGTGTGCGTTTATGTGAAGGGCTAATATTAATTAGTGTACTCATCAGGTATATTTGGAGAAGAATTATGTTTCGTTTGTGGGAACTCTGTTGAAATGATTGTCATTGGCTTACGGGAGGCTACTCGATGCCAATGACTGTGAAGGATGTCGAATCCTTTTGGACTGGATTATTCGCTGCCAGCCCCTTTCAGATTAAGTACAGTGGTATGAAAAAGTATCTGAACCTTTTGGAATTTCTCACATTTTTCTATAAAATCACCATCAAATGTGATCTGATCTTTGTCAAAATCACACAGATGTAAAAACAGTGTCTGCTTTAACTAAAACCACCCAAACATTTATCGGTTTTCATATTTAAATGAGGATAGCATGAAAACAATGACAGAAGGGGGGGAAAAATAACTGAACCCTGCCTAAAGAGACTTAAAGAGCAATTGAAACCAATTTTTACCAACCAATTTAAGTCAGGTGTGTGCCCAATCACTTATGAGTGGTTTAAAGCTGCCCTGCCCACTATAAAACACACACCTGGTAAGAACTAGGCGTGTGCCAATATATCGAAATGGGGATATATCGTGAGACCTTGTATCCCTGCCAAGAGTCGATGTATCGTTGGGGCGCTTACAGCTTGACTACCATTGGCGCCCAATTCGTTTGAAGTGAAGGGATCTTAGCACAAACGGATTGGACGTCTACTCGTGTTAAACTCATTCCAATCCACAGCAGGAGGATGAAAATACCCTTTTTTTCTTTTTATTAGTTGTTTTGTAGAATGATATCCTGTCCAATGTATCGATAATTGTTGTATCGCCATATCGTGAGATCATCGTTATCGTGGGCTTTGTATCGTATATCATATCGTATGGTGAGTTACCAAGAGGTTCCCACCCCTACTGGGAATGTTCGTTCATTTGAAACCAGGGCATTTAGTCATTCTGTTCGATTTTCAGGGCATTTACAAGTCACTTGCTGTTCATTTTAGGGCATTTACAGGTCATTTCCTGTTGAGTTCGAGTCACTGCCTATTCATTTGAGTGATTCCCAGGTCAGTTTTTGTTCCGTCACTCAAAATAAACAGGAGGTGACCCATAAAATACCCCAAAATCAACAGACGGTAACTGAAAATCAACAGATAAATGACCTTGAATGGCCCAAAATGATGTCATTGCCTGAGATTGGCTACCACTGACGCCTATAGATGTTCAATTCGTTTGAACTGGGAGGGTGGCAGCGAATGAACGAACGTTCATTCGCTGCCACCCTCCCAGTTCAAACGAATTGGACGTGTACTAGTGATAAACACATTCCAATTCACAGCAGAAGCATGTTTTTCTGTTTATTAGTTGTTTGTAGAATATCCTAGAATCATTTCCTGACCAATGGATAATCGTTGTATCGCCATATCGTCAGATCATCGTTATCGTGAGCTTTGTATCGCATCGTGAGGTACCAAGAGGTTCCCACTCCTAGTAAGAACTGTCTTGATGAGAAGCATTTTCTGATGTGCATCATGGCTCGGTCAAAAAAGCTGTCTGAAAACCTGCAATCAAGGATTGTTGATTTGTATAAAGCTGGGAAAGGATACAAAACATCTCTAAAAGTCTGGACGTTCATTCGGAAGTTGTCTACAAATGGAGAGAGCTTGGCACTGCTGCTTCTCTCCCAACGAGTGGCCATCCACCAAAGATGACGCTGAGAGTTCAGCGCAGAATACTCAGAGAGGTCAAAAAGAACTCTAGAGTGTTTGCTAATGACTTACAGAAATCACTGGCAAAGTCCAATTATATGTAAAACTATGGCCAAGAATGGTGTTCATGGGAGGACTCGACGGAGGAAGCCACTGCTGTTTAAAAAATAAAAACATTGTTGCTCGTTTAATGTTCGCAAAAAGGCACTTGGACACTCCACAGAAGTTTTGGCAAAATATTTTGTGGACTGACGAAAAAGTTAAATTGTTTGGGAGTAACACACAACGTCATGTGTGGAGGAAAAATGGAACAGCTCACTAACATCAACACATCATCCCCACCGTGAAGCATGGTGGAGAGAGTGTCATGATTTGGGGATGTTTGCTGCATTAGGGCCTGGACTACTTGCAGTCATTAATGGCAGAATGAATTAAAAGGTTTATCAGGACGTTTTGAAGGAAAACCTGAGGCCGTCTGTCAGGCAGTGGAAGCTAAAAAGAGGATGGCTGGATCTTCTAAAGACTTACAGAAATCTGGCACAGTCCAAAATCTCTGTGCACACAACTGCTATATGTAAAGCGATGGTCAAGAATGGTGTTCATGTGAGGACTCCACCGAGAAAGCAACTGATGTCTTTAAAAAAAAAGGCATTTGGACACTCCACAGAAGTTTTGGCAAAATATTTTGTGTACTCATGAAAGTTGAATTGATTGGGAGTAGCACACAATGTCGTGTGTGGTGGAAAAATGGAACAGCTCACCAAAATCAACACCTCATCCCCACCCCATGGTGATGGGAGCATCATGGTTTGGGGCTGTTTTGCTGCCTCAGGGCCTGGACAACTTGCAATTATTAACTCATTCACTCCCAGCCATTTTCAGCGGTGCAACCCCCTTTGCGTTGCGCTGTTTTACTAGATTTTGACTGATTTGGCAAGGCACACAGAAAATTCTGTTCTATTGCAATATAAACATGGAACCCACCAAAAGAAAGATTACTCTTCTTTCAGCAGGAAAAAAAGTTATCTTTTTCCATTCTTTAGAAATCCGCATTAGAAAATAGCTTAGTTTGAGCAATTTTCCAATTTCTGATGAAAAAACTGAGAAATTGAGCTTTTTGTAAAAACATACATTTTAAACATAATTTTGACTTTAACACAGCTATTTTTTGCTTTTGTGACATCCCAAACATCCAAATATTGTTTTCCTTCTACAAAATAAGACAAATAGAGATTTTGGTTGCAAAGTAACAAGTTATACAAAATATTAAATGTGATGGTTCACTTATTTTCCCCCTTTTGTCATTGTTTGCATACTATGCTCCTCATTAACATATGAAAACCTATCAGTGGTTTTAGTTAAGGCAGACACTGTTTTTTTCATCTGTGTGATTTTGACAAAGATCCAATCACATCTAATGGTGATTTTATGCAGGATTGTGAGAAATTCCAAAAGGTTCAGATCCTTTTTCATACCACTGTAGATTGGATGTCAGTCACAGTCTATGGCGCTGAAAGATGTATTTCTACAAATTGACTCTCTTTTTAAGTCTCCAATTAATGGATTTCTTCCCTATTCCCAATGGACGCTTGTGTGTAATTTAATGTTTACAGAAAGCAGGTCATTTTCGGACCAAGGTGTTTTTTCTTTGTTCATGTTGTAGCAGCCTGGGAACAAAATTCTGGGATTTTTAAAAATTGTTTCCATGGTCAGATTTGACTTTTTTTTTTAATTATTATAAGGAATGTTTTTCTTTGTCGTATTTGCCTTTTTTATTTTCAAACAATTACTTTCTTGGTCTGATTTTTATTTTTTTTAAATTTGTTTTCTTGGTCATAATTGACTTTTTATCTTTTAAATTATTTTATTTACTTTTTTGTTTAATGCTCCTTGTCAGTTTTGACTTTTGAAATTTTTTTTCTAAACAATTTTTAAGTCCAGATTTTATGTTTTTGTTTATATTTTTAAATAATTTTCCTGGTCAAATTTGACTTTAATCATATTTTTTGGGCAGATTTGACTTATTATAAAGAATGTTTTTCTTATTTGCCTTTTTTTAGGAATTATTTTCTTGGTCTGATTTTTATCTTTTTTGTAAACATTTGTTTTCTTGGTCATAATTGACTTTTTCATTTTTAAAATGATTTTGTTTACTTTTTTTTGTTTAATTTTCCTTGTCAGTTTTGACTTTTGAAATGTTTTTTTCTAAACAATTTTTAAGTCCAGATTTTGTTTTTGTTTGTATCTCTAGATAATTTTCCTGGTCAAATTTTACTTTAAAAATATTTCATGGTCAGATTTGACTTTTTATTATAAAGAATTTTTTTTTTTTTTTTTTTAGCAATTATTTTCCTCTTCTCTTTTTTATTTTTTGTAAACATTTGTTTTCTTGGTCATAATTGACTTATTTTTATAAAATTTTTGTTTAATTTTCCTTCTCAGTTACGGCTGATTTTTTTTTTTTTTTTTAGCAATTATTTTCCTGGTCTGTTATTTTTTGTAAACATTTGTTTTCTTGGTCATAATTGACTATTTAATTTTCCTTGTCAGTTATGACAGATTTTTTTTTTTTTTTTTTTTTTTTTTTTTTTTTTAATTTTTAAGTCAGATTTGATGGTTTTGTTTACTTTTCTAAATAATTTCCCTAGTCACAAATTTGACTTTAAAAATAATTCTTGGTCAGATTGGAGTTTTTTTGCCTCCTTATATTTTGCTTAAAAATTATTTTAAAGAATTTCCTGGTCAAATTTGACTTTTTAAAAATTATATTCTTCGTCAGATTTGCCTTTTTTTTCTTTTTTGAATTTATGTGTTTTTTTTTTTTTTTTTTTTTTTTTTAAATATTTCCATACCGACATTCCGTGTCTTTTTAACAGGCGAGCGTGCATAAAGACTGACAAAGTACTTCTGTCATTTTTAACGAAAGGGAAAAGAAAACAACAAAAAAGTCCATATTGAAGTTCGGTCGTAGCATGCGGGGCTCAAGTTCTCATATCATTACAATTTGAAAAAAAATATAATTAAAAAAAAAAAAAAGGGAAGTGGATTTTTTTTCTCCATGTGTATGATTCTATATCAGGCTGAATAAACACATTTTATGTAAAAGTCACGCTTGTGGTGTCAAATTGAAATGCAAGGTTCGTCATTAACATGAAAATGTTGATGTGTAGTAGTCACAGTGCTGGCCAAAAGTATTGGCACCCCTGCAATTCTGTCAGAAAATGCTTAATTTCTCTCAGAAAAGTATTGCAATTACAGATGCTTTGGTAGTAATACAGTGGGGAGAACAATTATTTGATACACTGCCGATTTTGCTGGTTTTCCCACTTGCAAAGTATGTAGAGGTCTGTAATTTGTATCATAAATTCTCTTCAACTGTGAGGGACGGAATCTAATACAAAAAAACAAAATCACGTTGTATGATTTTGAAATAATAAATGTGCATTTAATTGCATGAAATAAGTATTTGATACATCACAAAAATTGTACTTAATATTTGGTGCAGAAACCTTTGTTTGCTATTACAGATACCAAATGTTTCCTGTAGTCCTTGACAAGGTTTCCACACACTGCAGCAGGGATTTTGGCCCACTCCTCCATGCAGATCTTCTCCAGAGCCTTCAGGTTTCGGGGCTGCTGTCGGGTAACACGGACTTTCAGCTCCTTCCATAGATTTTCTATCGGGTTCAGATCTGGTGACTGGCTAGGCCACCAGGACCTTAAGGTGCTTCTTACGGAGCCACTCTTTAGTTGCCTTGGCTGTGTGCTTTGGGTCGTTGTCATGCTGGAAGACCCAGCCACGACCCATCTTCAGGGCTCTCACTGAAGGAAGGAAGTTGTCAGCCAAGATCTGGCGATACATAGCCCCATCCATCCTCCCCTCAATACGGTGCAGTCGTCCTGTACCCTTGGCAGAGAAGCAGCCCCAAAAAAATGATGTTTCCTCCTCCATGTTTCACGGTGGGGATGGTGTTCTTGGGGTTGTACTCACCCTTGTTTTTCCTCCAAACACGACGAGCCGACATTAGACCAAAAAGTTCAATTTTGGTCTCATCCGACCACATGACCTTCTCCCATTGCTCCTCTGGATCATCCAGATGGTCAGTGGCAAACCTCAGACGTGTCTGGACACGCTTCAGCAGCGGGACCTTGCGTGCGCTGTAGGATTTGAATCCATGACGGCGTAATGTGTGTCCCATGGTTTTCTTCGAGACTGTGCTTCCAGCTCTCTTCAGGTCATTGACCAGGTCCTGCCGTGTAGTTCTGGGCTGATCCCTCACCTTCCTCATGATCAGTGATGCCCCACGAGGTGAGATCTTGCATGGAGCCCCAGAACGAGGCAGATTGACCGTCCATTTTCTAATAATCACTCCAACAGTTGTTACCTTTTCACCAAGCTGCTTGCTTATTTTCCTGTAGCCCATCCCAGCCTTGTGCAGGTCTATTATTTTATCCCTGATGTCCTTACACAGCTCTTTGGTCTTGGCCATTGTGGAGAGGTTGGAGTTTGTTTGTTTGAGCAAGTGAACAGGTGTCTTTTATACAGGTAACAAGTTCAAACAGGTGCAGTTACTTCCAGTAATGAGTGGAGAACAGGAGGGGTTCTTAAAAAAGAACTAAGAGCTGAAATATTTACTAGTTGGTAATGTATCAAATACTTACTTCATGCAATTAAATGCAAATGTATTATTTAAAAATCATACAATGTGATTTTCTGGATTTTTGTATTAGATTCCTTCCCTCACAGTTGAAGAGAACTTATGATACAAATTACAGACCTCTACATGGCTTGCAAGTGGGAAAACAAGCAAAATTGGCAGTGTATCAAATACTTGTTCTCCCCAGCAACCTTTTTTGGATTGAAGAAACTTTTTTTTTTTTAAATTGATTAATCACACAAATCTCCCTCTTTCTCTAGGAAGAAAAATAATTGGAGAACAAAGATATTTGTTTCAGAATTAAACTAAAATTTATTGGAAGAATGTAAATATGATGGGAAATCTTTTGTTTTACAAGATATTTATTTTTGAGAACAGAAAAAAAAAACTGAAGTAAAAAGAAAAATACTCCGTCAAAATAAAAAAAAACATAAAACACGCCGTCGTAATGAAGGGAACCTATCAGCAGAGGTCGCTAGAAGGTCAATCATGAGATTGCTGCAGATCAGCGGGGAAACGGGTCCGTGTACCTTTTCAGCCATTCGTTCTTATTTTTGGAAAAAATAAAACTATAAACAATCAATTTTTGTTTATATATGTGTTAACAAGAAAATGAGAAATTAATCGTCTCCCGTTTCTTGATTAAAAAGTTGTAATTCAATACAGTGGCGCCTCCAGACATTTTTCCTAGGGGTGGCCAGATGGGGCCACTTAAAATCTTGGGGTGGCCAAAACTAAAAGCCATAATTTCATGTTTTTATTAAATTATTGCAGTAAAAAGGTCAGGGGAAAACTATCAGAAAGACTTAAGGACACGGCCACTCATATACTTTGGTGTATTGTGTAATATTTGATGTTACTAATGATTTAATGTGCATAGTCCGTAACTGTCCAGTCAACATTTTGAGTTCCACAACAATTCTGTTTTATTGTGTTATGTATATATTAGGCATAAGGTGTACATTTAACCGGCTGTCAAACGATTCAAATTTTTAATCAAGTTAATCACAGCTTAAAAATGAATTAATCCTAATTAATCGCAATTCAAACCATCTCTAAAATATGCCATATTTTTCTGTAAATTATTGTTGGAATGGAAAGATAAGACAAGACGGATATATACATTCAACATACTGTACATAAATACTGTATTTGTTTATTATAACAATAAACCCACAAGATGGCATTAACATTATTAACATTCTTTCTGTGAAAAGGATCCACGGATAGAAAGACTTGCAATTCTTAAAGGATAAATGTGAGTTTGTGTATTTGACTAAATATTGCCATCTAGTGTATTTGTTGAGCTTTCAGTAAATGATACTGTAGCGACTTAACTGTTCTGCCCAAATGCATGATGGGAAGTGGTGCAACCATGACTGTGTGTGGTGGCTGCAAATGCTATGTCTTCTCTGCTTTGAATACACTACAGGGTGTTAAGAAAAAGATCAACTCCTGTCATTCTTCCCCACGTCGCATCCCACAATATTTATAGTT
Source organism: Corythoichthys intestinalis (assembly GCF_030265065.1). Classification (NCBI taxonomy): domain Eukaryota; kingdom Metazoa; phylum Chordata; class Actinopteri; order Syngnathiformes; family Syngnathidae; genus Corythoichthys; species Corythoichthys intestinalis. The sequence goes on from NC_080411.1 coordinate 4,707,396, forward strand.
GCTGTGGGAGAGATGACAAAGCTTTCGCCAAATAACAGCACAGCCCCAATGAATGCTTGTATCTACTCCACTCACTTGACACTGCCTCTTATCTCTGTATAGAAGTAAAACGGCGCCATTGTAGGCTGTTTGCGGCAATGCGTGAATGAGTTGTACTGCGAATGCGTTAATTGCGATAAATATTTTCACATGATTAATTCAAAAAACTTAATTACTGCCCCTTAACGCGATAAATTTGACAGCCCTACATTTGACAAAAGAAAATAAATGCATTCATTTGGGATGAAGTGCATAACTGATGCTACAACAATCTAACAATATACAGGCAAGCGGGGTGGCCAGTGGGGTGGCCAACCAATTTATAGGGGTGGCCGTGGCCACCCCTGGCCACCCCCTGGTGGCGCCACTGATTCAATAACGGAACGTAAGCCTTCATCCGTTTTTCCACTTTTAGTTTTATTGAACAGAAATAGAAAAACAAAATACTCCTAATCAGGGAAATATTTCAGAAAAGCATCTACAAATAGAAGAAGGTTGTTACATGATATTAGTCAAATTGCTGTTGATTATATAACCAGCATGGCTTAACAATGATATGAAAAAGTATCTGAACCTTTTGGAATTCCTCACATTTCTGCATAAAATCCAGTGGCGCCACCAGGGGGTGGCCACGGCCACCCCTATAAATTGGTTGGCCACCCCACTGGCCACCCCGCTTGTCTGTATATCGTTAGATTGTTGTAGCATCAGTTATGCATTTCATCCCAAATCAATGCATTTATTTTGTTTTGTTTAATGTAGGGCTGTCAAATGTATTGCGTTAACGGGCGGTAATTAATTTTTTAAGAATTAATCACGTGAAAATATTTATCACAATTAACACATTCGCGGTACGACTCGTTCACACATTGCCGCAAACAGCCTACAATGGCGACGTTTTACTTATATACAGAGATAAGAGGCAGAGTGGAGAACATACAAGCATTCATTGGGGCCGTGCTATTAATTGGCAAAAGCTTAGTCATCTCTCCCACAGCAACTATAAATATTGTGGGAACTGATGTGGGGAAGAATGACAGGAGTAGATCATTTTCTTAACACCATGTAGTGTACCCAACGCAGAGAAGATATAGCATTTGCAGCCACCACACACAGTCATGGTTGCACCATTTCCCATCATGCATTTGGGCAGAACAGTTAAGTCGCTACCGTATCATTTACTGAAAGCTCAACAAATACGCTAGATGGATATATTTAGTCACAATATACAAACTCACATTTATCCTTTAAGAATTACAAGTCTTTCTGTCCGTCGATCCCTTTCACAGAAATAATGTTAATAATGTTAATGTCTTCTTGTGGATTTATTGTTATAATAAACAAATACAGTATTTATGTAGAGTATGTTGAATGTATATAGTCTTATCTTTCCATTCCAACAATAATTTACAGAAAAATATGGCATATTTTAGAGATGGTTTGAATTGCGATTAATTATGATCAATTAATTTTTAAGCTGTGATTAACTCAATTAAAAATTTGAATCGTTTGACAGCCCTAGTTAAATGTACACCTTATGCCTAATATATACATAACACAATAAAACAGAATTGTTGTGGAAATCAAAATGTTGACTGGACAGTTTATGGACTATGCAGATTAAATCATTAGTAACATGAAATATTACACAATACACCAAAGTATATGAGTGGCCGTGTCCTTAAGTCTTTCTGATAGTTTTCCCCTGACCTTTTTACTGCAATGATTTAATAAAAAGCTGAAATTATGGCTTTTAGTTTTGGCCACCCCAAGATTTTAAGTGGCCCCATCTGGCCACCCCTATGAAAAATTTCTGAAGGCGCCACTGATAAAATCCCCATCAAATGTGATCTGATCTTTGTCAAGATCACACAGATGTAAAAACAGTGTCTGCTTTAACTAAAACCACCCAAACATTTATAGGTTTTCATATTTTCATGAAAAAAGCATGCAAACAATGACGCAAAGGGGGAACATAAGTAATTTAAGCAGTCTGTTGTACCTGGCTCAATCAGGTGTTAGGATTTGGCCACTAACTTTGACGGGCGAGGTTGAAAAATAAAATCATGAAGCCGTGCAACTACACTGGACCATCCGATAATAATGAATTAAATAATGATGTATATAATAATGAATAATTTTCTACATTTAGGGAATTGTCATTTTAATGAATTAATGACACATTTAATAACAAATGTTTGCATTTAAATCCGTGGCACTTTTAGTCCCCATACCGCAGAACTATGAAATTATTAATTGCATATTTAATGTTGTATTTATTTAATTCATCTTGGCACTTTTAGGCAAGGCAAATATTTGAATAACATAATTTAAGTTACACAATGTAAAAGTGCTTCACATCACATCACATGAAAATCAGCAAGACATAATTTTAGTCCCCAATAAACTTTGTCCAACTCTAAAATAATAATAAAAAGTGATAATGCTAATGATACAGTATAATTTAGCTTTAGCAGTACAGCGATCCTTGTTTTTTCGCGGTTAATGGGGATCAGAACCCGCCGCGATAAGTGAAAAACTTCAATGTTCAAAATATTTATTCAGCTTTAGCATTGGAAATAAAAACATACAGTGGGGCAAATAAGTATTTAGTCAACCACTAATTGTGCAAGTTCTCCCACTTGAAAATATTGCAGAGGCCTGTAATTGTCAACATGGGTAAACCTCAACCATTAGAGAGAATGTGGAAAAAAAAAAACCCAGAAAATCACATTGTTTGATTTTTAAAGAATTTATTTGCAAATCATTGTGAAAAATAATTATTTGGTCAATACCAAAAGTTCATCTCAATACTTTGTTATGTACCCTTTGTTGGCAATAATGGAGGCCAAACGTTTTCTGTACCTCTTCTCAAGCTTTTCACACACTGTTGCTGGTATTTTGGCCCATTCCTCCTTGCAGATTTCCTCTAGAGCAATGATGTTTTGGGGCTGCCGTTGGGCAACACGGACTTTCAACTCCCTCCACAGATTTTCTACAGGGTTGAGATCTGGAGGCTGGCTAGGCCAATCCAGGACCTTGAAATGCTTCTTACGCAGCCACTCCCTTGTTGCCCTGGCTGTGAGTCTGGGATCATTGTCATGCTGAAAGACCCAGCCATCTTCAATGCCCTTGCTGATGGAAGGAGATTTTCACTCAAAATCTCTCGATACCCCATTCATTCTTTCCTTTACACAGATCAGTCGTCCTGGTCCCTTTGCAGAAAAACAGCCCCAAAGCATGATGTTTCCACCCCCATGCTTCACAGTGGGTACGGTGTTCTTCGGATGCAATTCAGTATTCTTTCTCCTCCAAACACGAGAACCTGTGTCTCTACCAAAAACTTCTATTTTGGTTTCATCTGACCATAACACATTCTCCCAGTCCTCTTCTGGATCATCCAAATGCTCTCTGGCGAACCGCAGACGGGCCTGGACGTGTACTGGCTTCAGAAGGGGGACACGCCTGGCAGTGCAGGATTTGAGTCCCTGGCGGCGCATTGTATTACTGATAGTAGCCTTTGTTACTGTGGTCCCAGCTCTCTGTAGGTCATTCACTAGGTCCCTCCGTGTGGTTCTGAGATTTTTGCTCACCGTTCTTATCATTTTGACGCCACGGGGTGAGATCTTGCATGGAGCCCCAGATCGAGGGAGATTATCAGTCGTCTTGTATGTCTTCCATTTTCTAATAATTGCTCCCACATTTGATTTCTTTACACCAAGCGTTTTACCTATTGCAGATTCAGTTTTCCCATCCTGGTGCAGGTCTACAATTTTGTCTCTGGTGTCCATCGACAGCTCTTTGGTCTTGGCCATAGTGGAGTTTGGAGTGTGACTGACTGAGGTTGTGGACAGGTGTCTTTTATACCGATAATGAGTTAAAACAGGTGCCATTGATACAGGTAACGAGTGGAGCCACGTTAGACCTCGTGAGAAGAAGTTAGACCTCTTTGACAGCCAGAAATCTTGCTTGTTTGTATGTGACCAAATACTTATTTTCCACTCTAATTTGGGATTTAATTCTTTAAAAATCAAACTGTGATTTTCTGTTTTTATTTCCACATTCTGTCTCTCATGGTTGAGGTTTACCCATCTTGACAATTACAGGCCTCTCTAATCTTTTCAAGTAGGAGAACTTGCACAATTTGTGGTTGACTAAATACTTATTTGCCCCACTGTATATATCACATGCTTTTCCACCCCCCCAAAGTACCGTTATAATAAAAAAAACAACCAACTTTTATGTATATGTATATTTTAATAAATGGTTTTCAAGCATTTCAAATGTAATAATTATAAGTTTTAAACATGTTACTGTCCCACCGAATTTTTTTTAAACAAGAATAACGTAGAAAAATGCTTGTCTTTTTTGAAAGCTTCATTGAGTGAGTCCACTCAAATCTACTCAAGCTGCTCACATACACACAATGAGTTACCACAGCAACTGTTTAACAAGTTAAACGATGATTGATTCATACAGCGCTTTGAAGCTTCGGGTTCCAGGCATCTGTGGCAAGATCAAATATTAAACGTCTGTCAATCATCGTTAACTTTAATAAGCAAAATCCTAACCCTAACCTCGGTTCGGATGACTCTGCTCTTTGTCCAGTCCATAATGTGGTTTTCCCCACGGACCTATTGACTGGGCAAAGGCCGATTCTTGTCGGGAGAGTATCGATAACCTTTTGGGATAAAAAGTATAAAACGTCTGGAAACTTTTGAGCCTCATTATTTCTCAAAAACTCACACCTTTATCTTCTAATCTCAGACAAGAATCATTTCCAAAATCTTCTCACATAGCTCATTAATACCTCAGCCAGCATTTGTTGTATTCCCTCTAGTTGGAGGTCGAATTGGAGCGAGAGGGATTAGTTCTAAAAATACGCTCGCTAAACATTTCGCGGAGTTGATGCGGGAAATGACTTTTTGGGTATTTCACACCAGAATCCCCCAAAAAAGCTTTGAATTGACTTCATTTTGATCATTTAGCTTCTTTCATTTCCAATGTCACAGTAAACTTTTCACATTGGCATTGCTCATTTAATTTACGTTGTCACTGATTAACACCCACAAAAAAAATCTCCATTCGTTCCTATTTACGTTCAACTCGGACCCACAAAAAATAAAAATTTCGGGGCAGTTTACATGTTGACTCTGCGACACAAAGACGCAGTGACTGAGTAGCGAACTCGCCTCGCGTGCATATGGTGTCGGCGAAGACGAAAAATTCTAAATCCTGCCTCCAAAGTGGAAGAATCCGGTTGAGGGGGGCTTCCTCGGCATGCATATCAAAGGTTCCTGCGGCGCAAGACCGCGCCCTTGACCTCAGCACTCGTACATGTCACATTGGGCATGCGCAGCGGTGCTATTAAACATTAAAAACAGCAAATGTGGCGGAATGTCGGCTTTAATTTACTGTTTTAATAATATTTTTAAATTAAATATGTTGAATGTTTCAATTTTTGTGCCTTTTTGAACAAAAGAAAAATGACATTGCTTCGAGTGGGCAGGCATTTTTTTCCGGGCTGGGGGAGCTTGGTGGGGTCAAAGTGCATCATTCTCTGTCGCCCTGTAACTCTGCACTGCCTCCTATGGCCTGGCATGAATACTACATCGTTTTCATGTGGAATTGCGACATGTTCAATGGAGACGCAAATACAAATTTGAAATTTCTCGTATTCTCTGAGAGTCACCATGGAAACGGCCCCTTCCATTAGTGGACCCGCAAATAATTTTCTATTGGGGGTCATTATTTCATGATATAAAAAAACGAATATGACAAAAAATCTGAATTGTGCATTAAGGCCTGCAGTATGAACCTAGCCATAGTGACCAACGGGAAGTGACTCAGAATTGGAGAAGTTTATTGACTGCTATGAAAGCCTTTGAACATAGTTGCAAATTGCAATTATGATTTTTGGGAAAAATCCGTGTAGGAATAGATTACAGTGCCCTCCATAATTATTGGCACCCCTGAAAAAGACCTTTACTATGCATGTTGACCAGGTGTTGTAAACATGATCATTGTATAGGATTTAAGCTAGCGGACTTTTACTATGCAAGTTAGCCAATTGTTGTAAACATTAGCATTTTATAGCAGACTTTTGCTATGCAAGTTAGCCAGTTGTTGTAAACATTAGCATTATCTAGCATTTAAAATAGCGGATGTTTGCTATGCAAGTTACCAAATTGTTGTAAACATTTGCATTTTATAGGATTTAAGCTAGCGGACTTTTACAATGGCCGATTAACCAATTGCAGCCAATTAACCATTAACCAATTGCAACAATGCACTAATTGGCTATCTTGCATAGTAAAAGTTTGCTAGCTGAAATGCTATATACAGTGCCCTCCATAATTATTGGCACCCCTGAAAAAGACATGTTTTTTAGCTTCTAATATATATATTTTTTAATTCAAATATTATGGGACCTTAATGGAAAAAAGACAAAAATCCAACCTTCAATACAAGTGCATTCATTCTGTGGGGAAAAAAATCCCACATAAAGAAATAATTATTTGACATCAAATAATGTGCGTCACAATTATTAGCACCCCTGGTGTTAATACTTTGTACAACCCCCTTTTGCCAACAAAACAAGGTCTGGGGACTGAGATGGCCATGGGACGAGCTTGGTTTTGTGTCTGGTGAACCATTTCTGTGTAGATTTGGCCATATGTTTAGGGTCATTGTCTTGCTGAAAGACCCAATGATGACCCATTTTCAGCTTTCGGGCAGAGGGCAACAGATTTTGATTTAAAATGTCCTGGTATTTCAAAGCATTCATGATGCCATGCACCCTAACAAGGTTCCCAGTGCCTTTGGAAGCGAAACAGCCCCACAGCATCACTGACCCACCCCCATACTTCAGAGTGGGTATGAGGTGCTTTTCAGCATGCCCATCTTTCGTTGCACGCCAGACCCAGAAGCTCAATCTTGGTCTCACACAAAAATACACACGGTCCCAGGCTTCAACTTGGACCATGTGCTTTGGTCAGATGAGACCAAGATTGAGCTTTTTGGCAACAAACACTCTAAGTGGGTCCGGGTTTTCTTTGATTTTAGCAATCCTTTTTTGTTTTTGGGCCATATTATGGGCAGGACATATGTGTCTAAATCATTCAATCCCCCCAAAAGTTGTTTCAATCTCCCAAAACTATTTTCAAACAAAGAAAAAAATCATCTGAAAAATAAAATTGCCCTCCCCTAATTAAAAAAAAAAAAAAAAATGCAAAGCAAATGACCGTCTAAGGTGCTAGTCACATGATCTGTTCAAAAAATAATTTTGACCCATTATAACAATCTTTCTTTTTGTTGTTGTTTATTTTATTCATTTTTGTTGTTTGTTTGAATGCTTTACAACTTTTATACATATATAGGAAAGTCAATTACATGTAATGACACTTTTTGGCCACCTGGGGGCGGCTGGCCCCCTTAAACTCTGTTTATGCTGCATGTACACTTTTTGCTGGGGACGGGACATTCTTAATGATCAGTGCAAAATAAATCTGTATTGACTAACTTTTATGTGTATCGGTTCAGCCTACACTGTTCAATTCAAACCTTTGTTTTAAAAAATTACTACAGAAACATTTTGAAAACTTCCAGAAAAAATGGATTTTATGAGCAAATTTAAATTGCATTATTTTAACATAAATTATATCAACATACACAATAAATACAAGCTTGTTCATCATCTCATAACTATCCAGGCACGCAAAAAAATAAACATTTGTCTTTAGGCAACTCGGTAACACTTTATAATAACTATCCGTTTTACTAGTTAATAGATCATTAGTAAACTGTTGATAAATGATTTATTGCTGATTTGTGAAATATTTGTTAACAGTTTGTTAAGCATTTACAGGGTGTTCCAATATGGTTGACCCCATTCTAAATGCCCATGATAGTTGATGGATCTTAATAAAACTATATACACTTTATGTTGAAGGTCATAAGTTTTATTTGTTAAATATACAAAGAAAAGTACAAATATTTGTTGGTTCTATGGCAGATTTTCATAAATGTGCAACATGAGCGCTGCCTGCAAAATGCCTTATCAAAATGCCTTTTCTTTTGAAGTGAACGGCATTTCTTAACCTGAAAAGATAGAAATGCCAAACGTCACACACAAAAACTTGAAACGTTTCTACACAAACTGTGTTTCAGGTTAAGAACACCCTGTAAATGCTTAACAAACTGTTAACAAATACTTCACAAATCAACAATAATTCATTTATCAACAGTTTACTAATGATCTATTAACTAGTAAACGGATAGTTATTATAAAGTGTTACCGGCAACTCAACATTGTCTAAATAAATGAAATATAACTGAAAAAACTTTTTTCAGGGAATAACAAAAAAAAATACAAATAAAAAATGGAGCCGTCCTTCAGGTAAAAACTACTGCTTTTGTCCACAAGTACAGCCAAACTCAACAAAAAAATGAAAGCTCCAGTGGGCTGCTTTAAGACCATATAAATAAAATAAGTAAAATTGGAGGGGAAAGGGGTAAAACACGGTTCACTACATTTCTCACAGTTTAATTAATGTAAAACACATACAGGAGGACACTTCTCTCTCAGCAGCTTCTTACTCGAGTTTTGCAGGTTAGCAAGTTCACACAGTTTAAGTTATGCCAACTCTGATGCAGGTCTGACTTTCAGTAGCAAAATTAGTGGTGTGTTCCCCATTTCCACAACATTGACGTATTTTTACATTTCTTACAGTGGCTGCTGCTGTTTGAAGAAAAGGTCTAATATCGCTAATATCTAATGTATGCTTGTGTGTGGGGTCAAGTCATCAGCCAATCAAATAAGAGGAGGAAAACAATGGACCAGCACATTCAGCAAGTGAAAAGAGGTACAGTCCCTGACAAAAGTCTTGTCGCTTATCCATTTTGTAGAAACAATTGCTAATAACGTGACTTTTAATGATTCAATTGGTTTCAGAAATGGCTCATATGAAAGCTAAGACCCTCCCAAATGATGTTGAATATACAAAAATATATTTGTTTCACTGAAAAAAAAATTATCATTGAATGTAGACATTAAGGTCAAATTTTGGCAAGACAAAAGTTTTGTCGCCTACAGAAAGTAGTGTGAAAATTGTACAAAAAATGTTCTTCAAATACAGAAATATGTTACATAACATAAGCAAATTAAGTAATGGTGCTGTGAGATCCAAATTTAATATTTTGTATGACTTCCATGGGCTTCGGCAAGGATTCATACAATTTATTGATGAAGTCATCAGGTACATTGAAGAAAGCAGTCTGGCATGCCTCTCAGAGTTCATCAACATTATTGGGTTTCGTCTTCCATGCTTCCTTTTTCATCCAGTTCATGTCTGGTCAGTCCTGGAGGATCTTGATCTTCTTTGACTTGAGGAACTTTGAGGTAGAGATTGAAATATGCAATGGAGCACCATCCTGCTACAGAATTTGTCCCTTTTTTATGCTTAGGAATGTAAGAGGCAGCTAAGATTTGTTGATATTTCAGACTATTTATGTAGCCTTCCACCCTGCAGATTTCTCGCACACCCCATACTGGATGTAACCCCAGACCCTGATTTTGCCACCACCAAACTTCGCTGTGAAATTATCAATATAATTGAAGTCATCGTATAATGCAAATAAGGTTGCTTAAAACTTGGTGGGGACAATTTAAGCATCCTGAAAAATTGGTAGTGTTATGTCCTTACCGTCCCAAAGCAAACCTACGCCCATGTTATCTTCAATCCCATGTTCTCAAATAGTTAAAATTGATGTTTTGCTTTGAAAAAAAATCAGTTTCTCATTTAATTCATTCAATTAACTACCAATTTTCAATCCTTTCTACCCCTATGCGGTGGTCCTGTGGCGTCCATTTTGACTGATTGTTCCATCCCCGCGATCACAATCATGGGGTGAAAAAAATGACAAGATAGCCTTCATCAATTTTGCATCAGACCTTGAATCACATTTGTGGGATGATTGAACCGACACTGACAAAGAATGAATTCTCCCAATGAATATGAATGCCTTCCTGATGAACAAACCAAGTGCAACATTTCCCAAATACAAACTGGAGCATGTCGCGGCAGAAAATGGAAATTTGTGCCCTGAGGTATCCTAACAACTACACTGAATATAATCTACAGTCCCTGACAAAAGTCTTGTCGCTTATCCATTTTATAGAAACAATTGCTAACAACCTGACATTTAATTATTCAATTGGTTTCAGAAATGGCTCATATGAAAGCTAAGACCCTCCCGAATAATGTATGTACAAAAATAAATTTGTTCCACAGAAAAAAGAATTATCATTTGATGAAGACATAAAGGTCAAATTTTGGCAAGACAAAAGTTTTGTCACCTACAGAAAGTAGTGTGAAAATTGAACAAAAAATTTACTTCAAATTAGGGCTGTCAAAATTATCGCGTTAACGGGCGGTAAATATTTTTTTAAAAATAATCACGTTAAAATATTTGACGCAATTAACTAGGGCTGGAGCTATCGAATATTTTAGTAATCGAGTAATCGACTGAAAATTCTATCGATTAATCGAGTAATCGGATAAAATAAATTTTTAGGTGAAGAGCAATTATAAATATACATGAGAAAACAAGACATTTCATCTAATCTTGAACCATTTTCAGTCAATCAATGTCTTTATTTTCGATGTATATTGTTGAAAACAGCCAACAATTGCATCTCAGATGTAACTAGAATAAAAAAAAAAAGACTAATTCACTACTTTCACTCAAAAAACCTTTAGACCTTATTAAGAAAAAAAAAAAAAACACCTAAAAATGCCTTTACGCTTGATAACACACATCACTTAAAAGTTAGGATTTTTTCCCACGTGTTTCAATTGAATTTCTATTTGTGTCAAGCCATTTTTAAGTTCTAGTTAAGTTTTAAGTTAGTCTAAACTGTAAGTCCTGATAGGATTTTGAGTTTATGCAGTGTTCAAAATAAATGTAGTATACAGGCTGTATTGGAGCACATTAGGGACTATAGAAACCTAGCCCTCCGCAGGGCTAACGTTACGTGAGCTAGTCACAGTAACGTTAATCTTATTTATTAGTGCTTTAGCGCTCTTTATTTGCGCTTAGTGCTCTACTGCTTTAAGATGGCGGCTGTTTACTAACGCGGCCGAGTCTGTCAATGCGCATCTAGTTCAACATACATGTGATCTCTCTGAGACTCATCAGACGCTACCTGCTACCAACCATCGTGCGGGCTAGTATTTAGCAACGTCGGCGTCGTTTGTAGGGGCTGTCGGCTGCAGTAAGTTGTTTTTTTTGCTTCTTCCTCTACGCACGTGACATCAGCGCGTTGTCCCGCATTAAAAGTAGTCCGAGCAAAACGTGATGATTAGAGCTGTCAAAATAAACGATTACTCGAGGTGAATAAAATGACTCAGATCAGTTTTTAAACTCGAGTTACTCGAGTTGCTCGTGTATTCGTTTCAGCTCTACAATTAATGCACATGCCCCGATCAAACAGATTTAAATGACAGTACAGAGAAATGCCCACATGTTAATTGTGTTTTATGGAGTTTTGCCGCCCTCTGCTGGCGCTTGGTTACGACTGATTTTATAGGCTTCAGCACCCATGAGCATTGTGTAAGTAATTATTGACATCAACAATGGCGGGCTACAAGTTTATTTTTTGATTGAAATTTTTACAAATTTTATTAAAATGAAAACATTAAGAGGGGTTTTAATATAAAATTTCTATAACTTGTACTAACATTTATCTTTTAAGAACTGTAAGTCTTTCTATCCATGAATCACTTTAACAGAATGTTAATAATGTTAATGCCATCTTGTTGATTTATTTTTATAATAAACAAATACAGTACCTATGTACCTACCGTATGTTGAATGTATATATCCCTCTTGTGTCTTATCTTTCCATTCCAACAATAATTTACAGAAAAATATGGCATATTTTATTGATGGTTTGAATTGCGATTAATTACGATTAATTAATTTTTAAGCTGTAATTAACTCGATTAAAAATTTTTATCGTTTGACAGCCCTACTTCAAATACAAAAATATGTTGCATAACAAAAGCGAATTAATTAGTGGTGCCGTGAGAGCCAAATCTAATATTTTGTATGACTCCCATGGGCTTCGGCAAGGATTCACACAATTTATTGATGAAGTCATCAGGAACATCAAAGAAAGCAATCTTGCATGCCTCCCAGAATTCATCAACATTCTTGGGTTTCGTCTTCCATGCTCATGCTCAATGATGTTCATGTCTGGTGACTAGGGGTGCAACGGTTCAGTTAGCCCACCGTTCGGTTTGAAGCACGGTTTTGGGATTACGGTTTCGGTTCGGTTTGCGTTTTGCTTTTTTTTTTTTAAACTGCCCTTATTTTGCTTTTAAAAAATGAAGTAAACACTTAAAATGTAAACATTTTCGACTGTTAAAATGCCTCTTAGCTCTTTGGCTAGTGTAGTGACTGACTACTGAAATACACACACAGTAGTAAAAAAGTTACTTAGCAAAGTAACTGGTGATACCTTTCATTTTTTTTTTTTTCATTAAAAAAAACAAACAAACCCAAAAACATAGTAACCTTTGCTATGTTTGGAGGTCATTTAATGTTGTGAATCAACCGTTAAAGTTGATAAAATTGCTCCCGTTTTTGCATTAGTTCCCTTCTGTCTACTTTAGACATGTGAAAATTTAAAAACCGTTTCATCCTTTAAAGATAAACTCAAGTCAAGATTTTGCCGATTTAGGAGTATTTTAGATACAAAGTTGCTTAGGTTCGCTCGTACGGTTTACTACAACAGAGCAGAAGTTTACTGCTCTAAAATGGCGGCTGTTTACTAACGCTACCGCGTCTGTCATTTCGCACGTAGTTCTATATGCATGAGGTATTAGGCGTAGGTTGTATGCTGTCGGCTAAATCAGGAAATATTGGAGCCACCTAGCCTAGCATCGCGTTTGCTACAGCGTCTCAACAAACACTCTTCACTCTCCGTGTCTGACTTTTCTCGCGCCATTCAACCGACGTTTTAACGAACATTGTCTCGTTGCAGAAACGGCGACCAAATCCGAACGGATGAAAAAAAAAAAGTGCAGATTTTGAACGTAACGTACGGCGTACACATTTGAAAATGAGTACTCACTTGTAAAAATTACGACGAGACCGAACAACTTGACAGGTATGAATTATAGTGGACCGTACAGTTAGGTAGTAGCACTCTGTAGCACGGGATGTTCAACTATCAGTGGTCAGGGCGAAACTATGTGCTTTAGCGAAATCATCTTCGATGGCTTTGCGTGCCATTTCATAAATGTCGGGGATTACGTTGTCGGAGAAATATGTCCGTGAGGGAACAACGTAACGCGGGTTAAGCGTTGCAAATAAATTAACAAAGCCCGTCGTGTCTTTTCACTGGTGTCATCTTCGGGGTTGTCCTATCCTGAGAAAGTGATATCTGTGGGTGATGCCGGCTGATGTGCCGGAGTCATGTTATAAAAGTGTTGGCATTAGCATGGGGAACAAGCGCTGAGCAATGCTTGCAATTTTTTTTTTTTCAATATTTTCTCTCCCTCCGTGTAGTTACAGGCATCTGCATTAATTTTTGAATAAGTCGTGCTTTTATTTTGACACGTTAACCGGAAGTGCGCACGCTATGACGCTAACCGGAAGCTTTATATTTTTGGAGCGAAAGAGGGCAGGTGCGGTCGGTTTCTCATGCATGTGATGCATTGTATATCTTTATAATTTTCTCATCGTTAACAATGTTGTAAATGTAACAGTTTTCATGCAAGTTTCATGTTGAAGCATCACCTTTGACTGAGAAGAGTGCGTTTGAGAAGACTGCCATTGGTTGAATGCAGGCTAAAGTGGTCAGTGAAACTTTGTATTGTATTTTGCCATTAGCGTCTTTGCTGCTATGCTAGCGTTGTTCAAATTGAATATATGTTTGTTTTTATTTAGTTCTACTTTGAGGTAGAGATTGAAGTATGCGATGGAGCACCATCCTGCTGCAGAATTCTTCCCTTTTTATGGTTAGGAATGTAAGAGGCAGCTAAGATTTGTCGATATCATCCAAGTTCATCCAAGTCCAATGGTCCCACAGTAGTAGGGCTTGTTTTGGCCAATATCCGCAGTGAACGGGAACTTTTTGAAACCCAAAAAGGCTCACACGCCTCTCCCTGGTGCAGCAACAATTTTCTGCAGCTGTTTGACTGTTTTGAAGCGAACAATAAACAAATTAATCCGCAAAATCAGCTGAATCCGCAGTCCATCTGCACGCTATAAAGCAATGCTGTATTGCAAGACGCTGTCCCGGGTGACGTCACATTCGCATTCGTCCTAAACCCGGGACTGAAGCCGGAAGTAACTCCTTTTCATGGGGCGGGATTAAAAGAATTGAATATATAAATTGATCACTTCCACACACATCCAAGCGGTCCGTTTCATTCAGGAGCATAAAACACCGCGTGAAATATGAACTAAAAATGCTTTTTGGTGTCATACGCACTTTAAAGCAGTAATGTGAAGTAATTTCATAACATGCCAAGTAGGGTCACAATTAAAGTAATTAAACATTGTCCAACAAATAAAGCATGAAAAAATAATTTATATGTTGTATATTTGACAAAATAATCGCGTTTCCGAAGTTCGCTCCTGAAAGGAGACGAACCCGGAAGTGATACGTCACACCGGGAACAGCGATGGCAGCTCCATACATACGGCCGCCATACAAAGCCCTTCAAACAATGATTCAAACAGCGATATAAGCGATAGATCGAGCACAAGGGAGGAGATCCAAGTTTTTGAAGAGTTGGAGGAAGAAGAGGAGGTTGGAATTTTATGTTGGACCTAACATGTATTAGTCAGACGCTAATCAGGATGCAAACAATGTGCCTAGACTACCTGACATGGAATGGAGACAAGACCCATCGAGATTACAAGATTGGTAAGATATAGGCTGTTATTATTTTCATGATTTGAAGATGCAGGCATTTGCACATAATTTTATGTTTTTGTCTATCTGATGACATTGTTTAAAAAAATAATAATCAGACTGCATGTTCATTTTGGCAGATCCTGCAGCTCTCGTGCATATAAAATAATAATATAAAAACGTTGGGGGGAAAGAAGGAGATGAGTCGTTGATGGCTTTCTCCACTTTATTGTGGCAACAATAAGAAAACAAAATAATAGCGGACTGCCGCCACATTCGACCGCGAAGTTTTGCTCCTCGCTCATCTCCGCCTCGCCTTGTACTACCAGCTACTACTACTTCCTAGCTGGGCTATCGGCAGGAAGATGCGTCTAATGGCGTGAGGAAATGTAGTTTTTTCACACAAGCGAACAGATTACAAAGCACCACTTCAGTGTTGTCCCGAGACTACATTTCCCATGATTCACGGCGGGACTTGAGCTGTCAATGCTCACATTTGACAGCATTCTCCCGCGGTCCTCCTCGCCAGCTGTTTGCTCGCCATTCACGCTCGTTTGCATTTGATCGCTAGTCTGATACACTCCCGCTTTTTCGGTGAGGTCTTTTGTGTTTATTTGTTATTGGATCGTTTTTGTTCACCACTGTAAATAAGAGCACTGGAGCAAGAAGGGGTAAGTCGCCATTTCTGTTCAACCCATTTTCTCCTGGTTTTTTTTAGCGTAAGAAGCTAGGTTAGTGGCTGTCTTTTCTTCGTTCTTTTTCATGATCAGGGTTTAGTTCGCGGGTGGGGTTCAAGTGTAGATTCCTTTTGTTTGTTGTTTTGGCCTGGGCTTACCCTGAAGCCGCGCTTCATCTACATTTTGTACATATTCATTGCAAGTTTGATTGTTGTGTAAATTTTGTGCCACTTGTGAAATTGTGTGGCTCGTTTTATGTTACGCCCTTCGCGAGCCGTCCTTGGGACATAACACTAGTGAACACAACAACAACTATACCACGAGTATTGCCACAAGGTGGCTTTCGGCTAACGTCGCTAGCTTCTACTGTACATTCCACAACAGTTGGCAGCTCTGCTTTGACAAAGTCACCAGTCATCTATCCAAAAATCACACTTACCTTTTGGCAAATCCTTGATCATAAGCAGACCGGTTAAGGAAGCAGGCATCTTCGAAGTGTTTGCAGCAGAGCACACTACTCGATGATGGCGTGAAATTCATTCGCTTCGTGCGAACGAAAGATGTCCATTTACGTGCCCTGCTATCCTTTGGCCACTCATACAACTTTTCGTTTGAGTGAGAACAAAACATCGCCACACACCGCTGTGGCATATTACCGAGAAGCAATGTAACAAACAATACTGTTCTAAGGCGGACTTCCCTCGCACTTCCCGGTGTGACGTAATTTCCGAAGATTTCTGAAGATTGCCGAGGAAAAGCATTTTCGTTGTCAAGGGTGTTGCTATTGGTTAAACAAAGAATCTGGAAGGGTTGCGTTAAAAAAAATAACGACAATATGCTTGTAAATGTTTAGCCATTTCAAAAACATGGTTGGCCAACCTTACTTCACATTACAGCTTTAAGACCATGTCTGTATTGTACTGTCATCTAGTGGCCAACATAAGTGGACAACATTTTCCATTATAAGTTAAAAAAAAAATATCCCTACCCAAAAAAATAAAAAAACGAAACTAAATTTTCCTTTCACAACCCCTTGTGTAAAACGAGCATACGCTAATGATTTAGCGTCCCAGTAAAGATGGAGCGGAAGGCTGGTCCAACATGCCCTCGCGGTCGGTGGTGACAAATGGCGAAACAGACCTGCTCACAGATGGCGCACTTTGGCGCCCCGGAGGCGGCCTGCTGGCGGGGCGCTCAGGTTACACAAGTAACCCTGTTATCCTCTATTTCCGCTACGCATACGCACACACTAGCCAAAAATTATGTGGCACACACTCTGTCCGCTAAGACTGCACTGTCGGGTAGATGAAGCAGGTACATTTATTATTGGACTAATAATAGAATATAGCTGTGTCCCGCTGTACAGTTCTGCGATTGTTAGAAGGTTCATACAGCTTTGCTAATTTAATGTTAGCATGAAGATGTTGGATTTTACTTTACAGACAGGAAAGTGCAATGTCCCGAGAAATTATGGGGAAATGCTTTCATGCCATAGATTTTAATTCACTTCGTGCTGATTTTGGGTCAGTTTCTGCTAATTTTGTGAAGGTCCTGTGTCACATCCTGTCGATTTTAGACCAAATTTGAGTCATTTCCGATTGATTGTGGGGCAATTCTACGATGCTAATTATTTGAATCCAAAGATGAAAAAAAATTACTAAATTAAATCTGTATATATTGCTAGGGAAATTTCATATTCATAAATCTAAATTTCAAAAAGTAAATCCGAATTTTAAATTTTTTGGGGTTGAATTTGAATCATATTTCACATCACTTAATATGATACAAAATAAGAAATGCAAGTCTACCATAGAAGCTCATGCAAAATTGTTTAGTATTTAATTAGTTTCCTCTTGAATTATTATTTTTATTTATTTATTTACAATCATTTTTTTGTATGTCTTAGGATGTAAATATGTTGAGAGGGTTATATTCCTTTATTCTATGTGAACTAGTTATTTTGTATTGTTTGTTATTTGTATGTTTTGTATTGATTAGTAAAAAAAAAAAAAAAAATCTACTATGCTAATTTGATGCTAGCTTTAAGATGGTGGGTTTTACATGGATGAAATCCATAAGCGGATTTTAAGGGGGGCCAGGGGGACCAGGCCCCCCTAGTGGCGGAAAAGTGTCATTGCATGTAATTGACTTTCCTATATATACTGTATACAGTGTATATATATATATATATATATATATATATATATATATATATATATATATATATATATATATATATATATATATATATATATATTAGGGCTGTCAAACGATTAAAATTTTTAATCAAGTTAATCACAGCTTAAAAATTAATTAATCGTAATAATCGCAATTAATCGCAATTCAAACCATCCATAAAATATGCCATATTTTTCTGTAAATTAATGTTGGAATGGAAAGATAAGACACAAGGTGGATATATACATTCAACATACGGTACATAGGCACTGTATTTGTTTATTATAACAATAAATCAACAAGATGGCATTAACATTATCAACATTCTGTTAAAGCGATCCATGGATAGAGAGACTTGTAGTTCTTAAAAGATAAATAAAAATAATAAATAAAAAATATAAAATATAAATAAATAAAATATATAAATCTTTATAAAAATGTATAGAAAATAAAAGATAACTAGTACAAGTTATAGAAATTTTATATTAAAACCCCTCATCATGTTTTCGTTTTAATAAAATTTGTAAAATTTCCAATCAAAAAATAAACTAGTAGCCCGCCATTGTTGATGTCAATAATTACTTACACAATGCTCATTGGGTGCTGAAGCCTATAAAATCAGTCACACACAAGCGCCAGCAGAGGGCGGCAAAACTCCGAAAAACACAACAAGTACACCTTTCACTTTGCAGTCCTTTTTGCTGTCCTTTCTGTTTGAGCGGGGCATTTGTGCGTTAATTGCGTCAAATATTTTAACGGGATTAATTAAAAAAATTAATTACCGGTCGTTAACGCGATAATTTTGACACCCCTAATTATATATATATATATATAAGTTGTAAAGCAATAAAACTGCAACAAAAATGAATGAAATGAACAAAAAATATATTTTTAAAATGGGTCAAAATTATTTCTCGAACAGATTACTTTGAAAATGACGTGATGCCGATCGATCGGGACATCTCTACTAGAAATGTTTAGGTGGTTTTAGTTACAGCAGACACTGTTTTTCCATCTGTGTGATTTTGACAGAGATCAGATCACATTTGATTGTGATTTTATGCAGAAATGTGAGAAATTCCAAAAGGTTCAGATACTTTTTTGCTTTCACACACATTCAAGCCATCCGTATCATTCAAGAAAAGAAAATTATCATCCAAAAAAAGAAAGAAGGATGTGACGTTTCGCGCATGTGTTGTAGCAGTTCATCGCGATCCGGTAGCCCATCACTATCAGGTAGTGACAGTCATACCTTTGTCCCTATCCTGCCTCCTTCTTTCTATTCATAGTATGTTTGTTGTTTTGTACTTTGTTTTTAGCAGTTTTTTTTCAACAAAATAAAAGGTGGCCAGAATACTTGAAAAATATTTTTGTAAATGTGTTTTAATGAGTGTTGGATAGTAGGTACAGGAGATAATCTCAACAAAATGACCATAAAAATGCGTCTTCACTGTATTAGACTTGACCTGACAGACTCCATCTCAAGCGGGGTTGACAGATCTCATTAGTCCGAAACATTTGAAATAAGGCGTATTACATATACGTGCCCCTTGTGGCTCTTTAGCCAATGTTCAAAAGTTCTCCAATCAATCAGAAATTTTAAATGCTCGCCTGCTGTGGAGTTATTTTTTTCCTAACCGTGGAAGACGTTGCACATCTAAAGTCTAGGGTGGTTGAAGAACTCCCGTGAAGCTCGAAACTCATTTATCTCAGCTTTGGGAATCGGCGCACGTTAAATTTTTGTAGGGTGACGTCGGGGCAAATAGGCGTCGGTCAACTTTTTTGAAAGTGAAATATGACGGCGTATTTTACCATTTTAGTTTAATCATTCTTAGTCATTGAGGGGGATAGACATCCAAACTTTTTGAACTCGGGAGGATTTTGCTTCGATTATTTGATCTAATCAAAATCTCAGCATAGGCAAGCTGGGGAGTTGCCTAGGGCCCTATCTAAAAGAGGGGGCGCCCTATTGCTTTGGGGAAATACACAATAATTTAAAAAATATATAGTGCCCTCCATAATGATTGGATTTATAGTACTTATGTGTTTTTTAGCTTCTAATATATATTTTTTCTAAATAATATGGGAACTTAATGGAAAAAAAGAGAAAAATCCAACCTTCAACACAAGTGCATTTATTCAGTGGGGAAAAAATCCCACATAAAGAAATAAATATTTGACATCAAATAATGTGTGTCACAATTATTAGCACCCCTGGTGTTAATACTTTGTATAAACTTTTGCCAACAAAACAGCACCTAATCTTCTCCTATAAGGTTTCACAAGATGGGAAAAGACAGAAAGAGGGATCTTCAGCCATTCCTCTTTGCAGAATCTCTCTAAATCATCCAGAGACCTGGGTCCTCTCCTCTTCAGCTCACCCCACAGGTTTTCAATGGGGTTGAGGTCTGGGGACTCAGATGGCCATGGGAGGAACTTGATTTTGTGTCTGGTGAACCATTTCTGTGTAGATTTGGCCATATGTTTAGGGTCATTGTCTTGCTGAAAGACCCAGTGATGGCCCATCTTCAGCTTTCGGGCAGAGGGCAACAGATTTTGATTTAAAATGTCCTGGTATTTCAAAGCATTCATGATGCCATGCACCCGAACAAGGTTCCCAGGGCCTTTGGAAGCGAAACAGCCCCACAGCATCACTGACCCACCCCCATACTTCACAGTGGGTATGAGGTGCTTTTCAGCATGCGCATCTTTTGTGGCACGCCAGACCCACTTAGAGTGTTTGTTGCCAAAAAGCTCAATCTTGGTCTCATCTGACCCAGTTGAAGCCCCAATACCGCTTGGCGAACTCCAGACGTTGATTGTGAGTGAGGAAAGGTTTTCTCCGTGCATGCCTCACAAACAGCTTGCTGGCGTGTAGACAGCACCTCATACCCACTGTGAAGTATGGGAGTGTCAGTGATGCTGTGGGGCTGTTTGGCTCCCAAAGGCCCTGGGAACCTTGTTAGGGTGCATGGCATCACGAATGCTTTGAAATACCAGGACATTTTAAATCAAAATCTGTTGCCCTCTGCCCGAAAGCTGAAGATGGGTCGCTCTTGGGTCTTTCAGCAAGACAATGACCCTAAACATATGGCCAAATCTACACAGAAATGGTTCATCAGACACAAAATCAAGCTCCTCCCATGGCCATCTCAGTCCCCAGACCTCAACCCCATTGAAAACCTGTGGGGTGAGCTAAAGAGGAGAGGACCCAGGTCTCTGGATGATTTAGAGAGATTCTGCAAAGAGGAAGGGCTGAAGATCCCTCTTTCTGTCTTTTCCCATCTTGTGAAACATTATAGGAGAAGATCAGGTGCTGTTTTGTTGGCAAAAGGCGATTGTACAAAGTATTAACACCAGGGGTGCTATTAATTGTGACACACATTATTATATGTCAAATAATTATTTCTTTATGTGGGATTTTTTCCCCACTGAATAAATGCACTTGTATTAAAGGTTGGATTTTTCTCTTTTTTTCTATTAAGGTCCCATATTATTTAGAAAAAAAAGTTATTAGAAGCTAAACAACACATAATTATTATAAATCCAATAATTATGGAGGACACTGTATACAACCCCTAGCAAAAAGTATGGAATAACCAGTCTCGGACGAGCACTCACTCAGACATTTTATCATATAGAACAAACTCAGATAAAAAGCTTGAAAAAATAAGTATTTAAAAAGTGCAAGTCTTTAGCATTCAGAAACACTAAAAGAAATGAATAAAACATTGTGGTGGTCAGTAAATGTTACTTTTATCAAGAAAGTGCAGGGAAATATACAGCGCCTTGCAAAAGTATTCGGCCCCCTTGAACCTTGCAACCTTTCGCCACATTTCAGGCTTCAAACATAAAGATATTAAATTTTAATTTTTTGTCAAGAATCAACAACAAGTGGGACACAATCGTGAAGTGGAACAAAATTTATTGGATAATTTCAACTTTTTTAACAAATAAAAAACTGAAAAGTGGGGCGTGCAATATTATTCGGCCCCCTTGCGTTAATACTTTGTAGCGCCACCTTTTGCTCCAATTACAGCTGCAAGTCGCTTGGGGTATGTTTCTATCAGTTTTGCACATCGAGAGACTGACATTCTTGCCCATTCTTCCTTGCAAAACAGCTCGAGCTCAGTGAGGTTGGATGGAGAGTGTTTGTGAACAGCAGTCTTCAGCTCTTTCCACACATTCTCGATTGGATTCAGGTCTGGACTTTGACCAGTTTGGCCATTCTAACACCTGGATACATTTATTTTTGAACCATTCCATTGTAGATTTGGCTTTATGTTTTGGATCATTGTCCTGTTGGAAGATAAATCTCCGTCCCAGTCTCAGGTCTTGTGCAGATACCAACAGGTTTTCTTCCAGAATGTTCCTGTATTTGGCTGCATCCATCTTCCCGTCAATTTTAACCATCTTCCCTGTCCCTGCTGAAGAAAAGCAGGCCCAAACCATGATGCTGCCACCACCATGTTTGACAGTAGGGATGGTGTGTTCAGGGTGATGAGCTGTGTTGCTTTTACGGCAAACATATCGTTTTGCATTGTGGCCAAAAAGTTCAATTTTGGTTTCATCTGACCAGAGCACCTTCTTCCACATGTTTGGTGTGTCTCCCAGGTGGCTTGTGGCAAACTTTAAACGAGACTTTTTATGGATATCTTTGAGAAATGGCTTTCTTCTTGCCACTCTTCCATAAAGGCCAGATTTGTGCAATGTACGACTGATTGTTGTCCTATGGACAGACTCTCCCACCTCAGCTGTAGATCTTTGCAGTTCATCCAGAGTGATCATGGGCCTCTTGGCTGCATCTCTGATCAGTTTTCTCCTTGTTTGAGAAGAAAGTTTGGAAGGACGGCCGGGTCTTGGTAGATTTGCAGTGGTCTGATGCTCCTTCCATTTCAATATGATGGCTTGCACGTTGCTCCTTGAGATGTTTAAAGCTTGGGAAATCTTTTTGTATCCAAATACGGCTTTACACTTCTCCACAACGGTATCTCGGACCTGCCTGGTGTGTTCCTTGGTTTTCATAATGCTCTCTACACTTTAAACAGAACCCTGAGACTATCACAGAGCAGGTGCATTTATACGGAGACTTGATTACACACAGGTGGATTCTATTTATCATCATCGGTCATTTAGGACAACATTGGATCATTCAGAGATCCTCACTGAACTTCTGGAGTGAGTTTGCTGCACTGAAAGTAAAGGGGCCGAATAATATTGCACGCCCCACTTTTCAGTTTTTTATTTGTTAAAAAAGTTTAACTTATCCAATAAATGTTGTTCCACTTCACGATTTTGTCCCACTTGTTGTTGATTCTTGACAAAAAAAATTAAATTTCATATCTTTATGTTTGAAGTCTGAAATGTGGCGAAAGGTTGCAAGATTCAAGGGGGCCCAATACTTTTGCAAGGCACTGTATATGGGATCACGCCATTCTGAGGAAAAAAATACGGACTCATGAAAAACAAAAAACAAAGAAATAATAATCAAAACACGTCTCTAGTATTTAGTAGCACCACCTCTGGCTTTTATGACAGCTTGCAGTTTCTGAGGCATGGACCTGATGAGTATTCTCCTTCTTCATCAATTTGGTGCCATCCCTCTTTGATTGCAGATGCCAGATCATTGCAGGTCGGAGCTTTGCTGTGGAGCATTTTTTTTCAATTTCAATTTCGAACTTGTCTTGGTTGGTTGGTTGGTTGTGTTGTGTTGGTCTGATGTTGGTAGATGGTTTTCTTCTTGGAGATGAAATGCATGTGTGGCAGTTTTCTATTTTTTTTTTACAAAGCGTTTTGTCCGTTGCCGTCATATTTTCGGAATCAAAGCACCGTATACAGGAACAGCGTCCGGCCCTGAATCTTATACCGGAACTGCGTTCCTGACTGTTCTGGCCCACGTTCACCCCGTTCATATCTCGACTTTAAAAAAAATCGTGTGAGCCACATATGTAAAAGTTTGGTTCTTTGAGCCTGTTTTCTCAGGATTTTTGTATAACGGGCAGTGTTACAAATGCGCTGAAAATGAATAATATTCTAGTCACTCCCTAACATCAAAATGCCAAAGATGTGATCCAAACTACAGTAATGTCACCCTGTGCGACGTGTTACCCTGGATACAGTACTCCGGCTATGTTGTACAGGCTCTTTGTTGGCCTTCCCCGAAGAGAAGGCAGCGTCGTCGTCTTTTTCTGAAGATGGCGTTCAGGCTGAGACGTCTGAAGAACAAAACCAAATCTCAGTCGGTATTCAGGTGACGTCGACAGCAAGTGTGTCACCGCTGAGGATGTTTACGCTGCGCACTTCTTAAATCTCCTTCGCTTTCTGTTGACAAACTCAACTTTCTTCCCTTGTGCAACTTGCTTCAGGGTACAATATTCCTTGTGCTACTTTTTGCTGACCTTCATTTTCGTTTTCAAGCCTGACAAGGATTTGTGACATTGTTACCAAGCACTTTGGAGTTGCACCTTTAGCGTGGAAGTGTAAGGTTAACAGAGCTGGGTAATAACGAGTTACAGTGGTATGAAAAAGTATCTGAACCTTTTGGAATATCTCACATTTCTGCATAAAATCACCATGAAACGTGATCTGATCTTTGTCTAAATCACACAGATGAAAAAACTGTCTGGTTTAAAGTGCATGTGACACGAAAAAGCATGTTTATTTCATAATACATGCGGTATTTTATGCTCCTGAATGATATGGACCGCTTGGATGTGTGTGGAAGCGATCGCTATATTTATCTAGTTTTTTGAATCCCGCGCCACGAAAATGAGTGACTTCCGGCTTCGGTCTTGCATTGAGGAGGAGGGCGCTGTGACGTGTACGGGTGAAGGCGTCCTCTTCACTAAACAGTTGTACTGTTGTGTATGAAGACTAAGGATTCAGCTGATTTTGCGGATTAATACGTTTATTTTTGGCATCACGCCAGCCAAACGGCTGCAGAAAAATCTTGTTTTATGAGGGAGAGGTGTGTGCGCCTTTTTGAAGTTTCAAAAGGTTCCCATTCACCGTGGATATTGGCCACAACAAGGCCTCCTACTGTGGGACCATTGGACTTACAAGGAAGTGAGTAAAAATCTTGTTTTGTATTATGTCAAATACGAATACAGCGATTACAAAGTAAACGCTACAAACTTTCTTTAAATAAAGGACTACTTACGTTTGATCATTGATAGGCATATAAAAAGCTCTCTCATGCACATTAGCTGCACGTTAGCTTCACAACAACTGCAGCCGCTCTCCTCCGGGGAATGAACTGTAAATTGCTCTCCGCCGGGCGGTTTGCCGATCCGCAAAGACAATCGACAACCCAGTCGTCATGTCAAATAATCCGGGCTAGTTATGTGTGATTTTCCGCTTCGAAGACTTTGAAACATCACTCGGTTCGGGTTAGCATGTTGACTAGCTGTCACGCCCCTTGGTTTGTTTACATTCTCCGAAGCCGGGGAAGGGAAATGGCATTTGTCCGATTTAGGTGTCATCAAATATCATTCTGGAGGTGCGACAGTAAAGGTGAAGTCGACAGTTTCGACTATTATGGAGTCATTTTGCCATGTCGTCCTGAATAAGTGCATTTTTATTATTTCATATTCCATTTAGCACAAGACTTATTTGTCATGACCATACCATTTATTCAGCAATTGGGGAAAACACTTGGATAAAATGAATATCATGTAAAAATATTGGAGTAGAGAGACTGAAACAATAACATTTTGCGACTCTTTGTCGTGTTTTCCTCGTTCTGAATAATTTCCCCTCAATGGGCTGAATAGTAAAACCGATGAGCCCAGTTACCTGCTGACGTCATCCACCTGTTGGGGACGCTAGAGCCCTATAATGGTAGGCGTGGCTAACCAGTAGATTAAAAGACTAATTTCTCGTCATCTGCGCTTTGCTAAATTGTTGTATATAGTCAAATTGTCTCAAAATATGATTCTAATTCACATAATAATGCTATTTAAGACTACTTTTCTCCTGCCGTATGCTCTTTAACTAAAACCAGTGTCCAAGTGCCTTTTAGCAAACATTAAACTAGCAACAATGTTTCTTTTTTAGACAGCAGTGGCTTCCTCCGTGGAGTCCTCCCATGAACACCATTCTTGGCCATGGTTTTACATATAGTTGATGTGAGCAGATATTGGACTGTGCCAGTGATTTCTGTAAGTCTTTAGCAGACACTCTAAGATTCTTTTTTACCTCTCTAAGTATTCTGCGCTGAACTATTGGCGTGATCTTTGGTGGACAACCCCTCCTTGGCAGAAAAGCAACAGTGCTAAACTCTGTCCATTTGTAGACAACGTCTCTGATTGCCAATTGATGGACATCCAGACTTTTAGAAATGATTTTATATCCTTTCCCAGCTTTATACAAATCAACAATCCTTGATCGCAGGTTTTCAGACAGCTCTTTTGACTGAGCCATGATTCACATCAGACAATGCTTCTCATCAAGACATTTCTTACCAGGTGTGTGTTTTATAGTGGGCAGGGCAGCTTTAAACCACTCATCAGTGATTGGGCACACACAAATGCCGTGTTCGTGTCGTATAGTCAGGTGCGCCTTATAATGCGAAAATTATGGTACTAGATTTGACTTGTGTGCCAGCACAGATGCTCTATCAGTTTCACCACTACTCCATTATACCAATCAGATGTACAGTAACCTGACCACATCCAAGTTGGCAGTCGGAAGTCCTATAATCACAGCGACTTGTTCAATCGCGCGTTGTCATTAACCCTTTACACACTGAGCAATTTTTTTGAAATTAGGGGAGTACTTCTCAAATAGTGGGGCGCGCCCCCCCAATGGGGCGCAGAGCGATGCCTGGAGGGGCGCATGTGACCTCAGGGAACATGTTTTTTTTTTTTTTTTTTTTGCCGTACTGGAATAAAGTGTACTTGCACCTTCCCTCAGTGGGTGGCAGTGGCGCTTTCATTTTCAGAGTGCGCGCAGTATTTTTGAACGAAGCAAGAGCACTCAGCACACACAGAAAACAGATACAGTGCCTTGCAAAAGTATTCGGCCCCCTTGAACCTTGCAACCTTTCGCCACATTTCAGGCTTCAAACATAAAGATATAAAATTTTAATTTTTTGTCAAGAATCAACAACAAGTGGGACACAATCGTGAAGTGGAACAACATTTATTGGATAATTTAAACTTTTTTAACAAATAAAAAACTGAAAAGTGGGGCGTGCAATATTATTCGGCCCCCTTGCATTAATACTTTGTAGCGCCACCTTTTGCTCCAATTACAGCTGCAAGTCGCTTGGGGTATGTTTCTATCAGTTTTGCACATCAAGAGACTGACATTCTTGCCCATTCTTCCTTGCAAAACAGCTCGAGCTCAGTGAGGTTGGATGGAGAGTGTTTGTGAACAGCAGTCTTCAGCTCTTTCCACAGATTCTCGATTGGATTCAGGTCTGGACTTTGACTTGGGCATTCTAACACCTGGATACGTTTATTTTTGAACCATTCCATTGTAGATTTGGCTTTATGTTTTGGATCATTGTCCTGTTGGAAGATAAATCTCCGTCCCAGTCTCAGGTCTTGTGCAGATACCAACAGGTTTTCTTCCAGAATGTTCCTGTATTCGGCTGCATCCATCTTCCCGTCAATTTTAACCATCTTCCCTGTCCCTGCTAAAGAAAAGCAGGCCCAAACCATGATGCTGCCACCACTATGTTTGACAGTGGGGATGGTGTGTTCTGGGTGATGAGAAATGGCTTTCTTCTTGCCACTCTTCCATAAAGGCCAGATTTGTGCAGTGTACGACTGATTGTTGTCCTATGGACAGACTCCCACCTCAGCTGTAGATCTCTGCAGTTCATCCAGAGTGATCATGGGCCTCTTGGCTGCATCTCTGATCAGTTTTCTCCTTGTTTGAGAAGAAAGTTTGGAAGGACGGCCGGGTCTTGGTAGATTTGCAGTGGTCTGATGCTCCTTCCATTTCAATATGATGGCTTGCACAGTGCTCCTTGAGATGTTTAAAGCTTGGGAAATCTTTTTGTATCCAAATCCGGCTTTAAACTTCTCCACAACAGTATCTCGGACCTGCCTGGTGTGTTCCTTGGTTTTCATAATGCTCTCTGCACTTTAAACAGAACCCTGAGACTATCACAGAGCAGGTGCGTTTATACGGAGACTTGATTACACACAGGTGGATTCTATTTATCATCATCGGTCATTTAGGACAACATTGGATCATTCAGAGATCCTCACTGACCTTCTGGAGTGAGTTTGTTGCACTGAAAGTAAAGGGGCCGAATAATATTGCATGCCCCACTTTTCAGTTTTTTATTTGTTAAAAAAGTTTAAATTATCCAATAAATGTTTTTCCACTTCACGATTGTGTCCCACTTGTTGTTGATTCTTGACAAAAAAATTAAATTTCATATCTTTATGTTTGAAGCCTGAAATGTGGCGAAAGGTTGCAAGATTCAAGGGGGCCGAATACTTTTGCAAGGCACTGTATGAAGAGCAGTGTGCCACCGCCGTTTTCCGACCGGACTCACTCACTCACGCAGCGACCCACTGTCTTGTCCGGTTCTCACGTTGCCGCCCGATAAGTGCCATTTTCGGCTTGGGATCGTCACGACGACCGCCCTCACCTACGGTTCTACCTCGGCCGCCGAGAATGCGCTTTTTGTGTGCCGTTTGCCTTTTAGCTTTGACTTTTAATACAGTGGGTGCTGGGGAAAGACCACAGTTTACTGTGTCTAAAAATAATTATAGCGGACAGCCAGAAGCCAAATCAATTAAGACGCCACTTAAAGACATTAGACCCCAATCTCATTGATAAGCCGCTTGATGTTTTTCAGCGAAAACGTGCCGAATATTGCCAACAGTCGTCCTGCTCTGTCAGTGTTATATCAGTAAACTAGTGAGCATTGTTCGCATGCTCATTGCAAAATAACTCCACACTATTGCAAAGGAGGTAATACTGTGAGCAGCAAAAATAAAAACTGTCCTTCTGTCCAAGGACACTCTTTTTTTCTTTTATTCAGTTTTGTTTTTTCGGTCAAATTTTTTGGCATATTGTCCTCATGAGTGAATGTTTCTAATCAATTTTAATTTGTTATTATTTACTGATTTTACTACATTTTATTTTTCTGTATCAAATGGTCAAAAATGTACCTTGAGTGTATTTTTTACAGTTTGGATGTGACTTTTTTTTTTTAAATTTCAGGCAAATTGATGCACGTCAAGTCTTCTCTGTTACAAACAAAACAATGTTAATAAAGTTATACTTTATTATAAGTTGATTTATGTTACTTTTTTCTTTAGAAGAAAAGGACACAATGTTAGACGGATGCGTATTTATAATAGTAATTTTATAGACAAATGATACTATTTACAGTGACAGCAGAGAGTTTGGGGGGGCGCGAAACATTTACGTCTTCCTTGGGGGGCATAACAGGAAATAATTGAGAAGCACTGAATTAGGGGTTGATTTCAAAATAAGGAAATCTTTTATCTTTTGGCTCATCTACATCAAATTATAATTAATTGATGGCTTTATATTGATGCATCGTCATAGCTCCCAGCTAAAGTACATGTACGTAAAGTGCGTAGCGGTTTAACCTATGTAATATTACGACTTTTTTTTCTCGTAGTACCAGTATGGCTTTAATCTTGTTGTCCTTTTTTCTCCCTTTATTTGGCTCTAATCCTCCGTGATACTGCTCAGATACATTTGCAAATGTGATTGCAATCAAATAAAAACAAAACAGATAGTACACTTCAATCGGGACGCACTCCCATTTTGATCTCTCTTATGCACTTTTAGATATTGTAAAATTATTTTGTTGGCTCTATACACAACGCGATCCATGAATATATTGCTTAACAAGATGGAGTCAACATACAGTGAATTAATTGAACGTGTCAAACGAGCCGCCGCCGCCTCCAGACAGAAGCTGTGACTAATAGTTTAGCAACCGTTTGTCGACAATTAAATGCATAATTACATCAGCAAATCAAGCTGCCAAATTCAATTTTCAATAGCTAGAAGCCATAACGCTTACGATTCATAAGGAATTCCACAAATCTGCTTCCTGGGAGGCACTTCCATCACTGCTGGCGGGATGTGGAAGATTTTTAGGGAAGAAGACTGAAGAAAACATAACGTAAAAAAAAACATTTAACATCCAGAGTTAAAGCTTTAAAGTAGGGCTGTCAAAATTATCGCGTTAACGAGCGGTAATTAATTTTTAAAATGAATCCCGTTAAAATATTTGACGCAATTAACGCACAAATGCCCCGCTCGAACAGATTAAAATGACAGGACAGTCCTTGTTGTGTTTTTCGGAGTTTTGGCGCCCTCTGCTGGCATTTGGGTGCGACTGATTTTATAGGCTTCAGCACCCATGAGCATTGTGTAAGTAATTATTGACATCAACAATGGCGGGCTACTAGTTTATTTTTTGATTGAAAATTTTACAAATTTTATTAAAACGAAAACATGAAGAGGAGTTTTGATATAAAATTTCTATAACTTGTCTTTTAAGAATGACAAGTCTTTCTATCCATGGATCGCTTTAACAGAATGTTAATAATGGTAATGTCATCTTGTTGATTTATTGTTATAATAAAGAAATACAGTACTTACGTACCGTATGTTGAATGTATATATCCATCTTGTGTCTTATTTTTCCGTTCCAACAATAATTTACAGAAAAATATGGCATATTTTATAGATGGTTTGAATTGCGATTAATTGCGATTAATTAATTTTTAAGCTGTAATTAACTCCATTAAAAATTTTAATTGTTGGACACCCCTACTTTAAAGCAACACTAGGTAACTTTTTAACCTTTATAAAATATTTTCTAAACATTTGTGATAACATGAATGACACCTCTTTTATATCTTGAGGGGGTCGGTATCGCTTTCACCGGCACGAATTAACTTTAAGGAGGGTGGCAGGAACCCTGCCAGACAAAAATAACTACAAATGTGCTGACTGCTTTACGGTATACATCACTTCCCCCTTTTCGCATGCATTATAAAGACTGAAGTCGATGCGAATGCATTTGCACGAGTTCTGCAAAGGTGGCAGAGCATCAAAAGGTTTTGCCTGAGGAGGAAAAAGAAATGGCGGGTACTAGGATATACAGAATAAACATTGGCCTGCCTTTCACTCACTGGCGTGACAGGCCCCCCTTGCCCTCAACCGAATCCGTTAGCGCTGATGAGCAATGCTCCCTCTAAGATGCACACGTGCGCAACCGGTTTGTGGAATTCCACACGGTTTCTAACCATCATGTGCTGTTGTTTAGCCACAAGTGGATTCATTACCTGATTACTATTCATCCTTCACACAGCTGCTGGAAACAGAAATGTTGTTTAGTCCATCTGCAGGCGACCAGGAGATTGATTTTTGATGATTTCACGACACTGAGGGTGTGCGCTGGTACTCATGGGAAACGCAGTCTTCCAGCAGGGCCGAGAACGAAAAGTGGTATTTGACATGTGGCAAAATGGATTTTGCCATTTGACATTTTTTTGCTATGTGGCAAAAAGGATTTTGCCATGTGGCATTTTTTTGCCAAGTGGCAAATTTGATTTTTGCCATGTGGCATTTTTTTTTTTTTGCTATGTAGCATTTTTTTTTTGAGAAGGAAAAGTGGTATTTGCCATGAGGCAAAATTGATATTGCCATGAGGCATTTTTTTTGCCATGTGGCAAAATCCATTTAGCCATTTGGCATTTTTTTTTGCTATGTAGCATTTTTTTTTTTGAGAACGAAAAGTGGTATTTGCCATGAGGCAAAATTGATATTGCCATGTGGCATTCTTTTTGCTATGTGGCAAAAAGGATTTTGCCATGTGGCAAAATGGATTTTGCCATGACGCATTTTTGTTTACCATGTGTCAAAATTGATATGCCAATGTGGCAAATTTGATTTTTGCCATGTGACATTTTTTTTTGCCATGAGGCAAAATTGATATTGCCATGTGCCATTCTTTTTGCCATGTGGCAAAATGGATTTTGCCATGTGGCATTTTTTTTTTGCCATGAGGCAAAATTGATTTTGCCATGTGGCATTTTTTCCCATGTAGGTATATTGACATGTGGCAATATTTTGCATACAGTAGTATGTGGCAAAATGGATTTTGCCATGTGGCATTTTCCCACCCATGTGGGTATTTTGCCATGTGGCATTTTTTTGCCATGTGGCAAAACTGATTTTTGCCATGTGGCATTTTTTTTTTTTTTGCGATGAGGCAAAATTGATTTTTCTATGGCATTTTTTCCCATGTGGGTATTTTGACATGTGGCATTTTTTGGGGGGTATGTGGCAAAATGGATTTTGGTTGTAGCATTTTTTTGGCATGTGGCAATTTTGCAGGCCATGCACGTCCATGCTATTGACAGCTATGCACGTCCAAATTTTCTATTCATATTAAATGGCAGAAAAACGTGTGGCTGTGATTTTTGACCATACACTTACCATTACTTACCATTACAGTGCATTGACAGTGCATTTTTCCATTCTTATTAAATGGAAGAAAAGCATGTGTTGTTGTGATTTTTTTTAAATCTGGGTGCCAGTTAAATGTCAATGTGCTATAATGGTAAATGTATCGTCAAAAATCATAAAAAATGGCACATGGCAAAATTCATTTTGTCACACGCAAAGAAAAATGCCACATGGCAAAATCCATTTTTGCCATATGGCAAAAAAAAAAAAAAAAAAAAAAAAAAAAAAAAAAAAAAGCCACATGGCAAAGAAAAAATGCCACATGGCAAAATCCATTTTTTTTGCCACATTGCAAAAAAAATGCCACATAGCAAAAAAAAAAAAAAAAAAAAAAAAAAAAAAACACATGGCAAAGAAAAAATGCTACATAGCTAAATTAATTTGTGCCACATGGCAAATAAATTCCAATGGCAAAGAAAAAAATGCTGCATGGCAAAAAAAAATGCCACATAGCAAAATATATGCCCCATGGCAAAAAAAAATGCTACATGGCAAAATCAATTTTGCCACATGGCAAAAAAATGCCACATATCAAAGCAAAATGCCACATGGTAAAATGCATTTTGCCACATAAAAAACAAATGGCACAAGTCAAAATACATTTTGCCACATGGCATAAAAAATGCCACATGGCAAAATCAATTTTGCCGTATGGCAAAAAAATTGCCACATGGCAAAAAAAAAAAAATGCCACATGGCAAAATCCATTTTTGCCACTTGGCAAAAAATGCCACATATCAAAAAATGCCACCTGGCAAAATTCATTTTGCCACATGGCAAAAAAATGCCAGATGGCAAAACCCATTTTTACCACATGGCAAAGAAAAAATGCCACATAGCAAAATCCAGTTTTGCCACATGGCAAAAAATGCCAAATAGCAAAAATATGCCACATGGCAAAATTCATTTTGACACATGGCAAAAAATGCCACATGGCAAAGAAAAAATGCTACATAGTAAAATCCATTTTTGCCACGTGGCAAATAAATGCTAATGGCAAAGAAAAAATGCCACATGGCCAATTGGTTCTCGTTGTCTCTCGTTCCTTAAGGCAAAACAACTGCTTTCGTTCACTGGCGTCGCTAAAATCGACCATAACTGAAGAAGTTACCAAGTGTTGCTTTAATCGCGATAATGTTTGACAGATGTATCAAATACATCAATTTATCCCAATTTTTCAACAGATGAATCCCTCAAATTCACAGATGAATCACCAAATGATTTGACGGATTGATTTTCACCGCCAATTATCATATTTCAACGCCAATGACGGCGAAGAATGTCCAATCCACTTCTTCTATTCTTAAATAAAGGGATGAAAATCTATGTTTTGGGAGAATTAATTGCAAAAAATCTTTTGACAGATGAATCACAATTTTTCAACAATTCAAAAATCCATCGTTAACGATCCAACCCAAATAAATTGGCTGTCCGTCAATGGCAGCCATGGACTTGATGTATGTATCAATGTGATGAAAAAAGGAGAAGAAGAGATAAGGCAAATAACAGTCATTTACTACCGTACTTCCACGTTTATATAATAAAATGCTCGTTCTGATTGTCACCAACTTTTTTTTTACTCTCCATCGTTTATTTGTAACCTGAAAGGAAAAATAATTTCTACAAAAAATATTCAAATAATGCCATATATTATTCATTCTGGCTCTGGTTGACACTTTCCCTTTTCCATATACTGTGCGAAGATTAAATCTGGCTAAAGTGTGGCGGCAATCACTCATTCCCATAGCAACCGTAATACTGTGACTAAATCTATCTGCCGTTACCCGTTGGCTATGATATAATATAATATATGTAGAATCTCAGCGAACTGGTAAGTGGGCACGTTAGATACATGGACTTAAGATATGGTCAGAACAGAAAATGCAGCGGAAATAGTACAAGTCTGTGTTGTTGTTGTTTTTTTCTCATTTTTTGAGGACAAGAAATCAAAGTGGAGCTGAGGCCTCATAAAAAACAAACAAACAAAAAAATGTCCTCGTGTTGACAGCCATTCCATTTTCAAGTGAATCCATGGTGATTTAGGTGATTCTGCTTTTTTTTTTTTTGGTTTGATGCACATTGCTCCTGCTCAGGAATAAAGGGAACAGTGGTTGGTATGATTATATATAATATATATAATTTTTTTTTTTAAACCTGCATCCTTTCCACATTTTTTTTTTGTAACATTTTTGTCCATCTGGCACCTGAGCACACATTTGTCAGTCCTGTGTGTTTGTGTGTCCTTGTGAGCGTAGGTGAGATTTAGTGAGCGCTGCGAACGCACGCGCAATTACGTGAAAATCGCCTCCAAAAAGTTGGGGATACTCAGAGGTGGGTGGAAATATCAGGGGAAGCTGAAAACGCACTAAATTCAGTTTGTTTGACATGTTGGAAACCAGTTTAATACCACTAGGGGGCTAAAAGAGCAACAGTTTGGTCGTTCTAATTTGCCATATATGCTACAAATATAGGCCTTTATACCATTTTTGGTAATTTTTCATATTTTAGAACAGGTGTCGGCAACTTTTAACTCCCAAAAAGCCTTTTTTACCCAGTTTCCACACATTAAACCAACACTCGAAGCCTCACGCACGTATTATCATTTGAAATTATTGTATCAGCTCATCTGCAAATATATACATACCATAATTTTCGGACTATAAGCCGCTAATTTTTCCCCTCATTTTGAATACTGCGGTTTATAGTCCAGTGTTTGTATTTGTTGATTTAATAGGGTTGATAGGTAACACTTCCTTTGATAGCGGTGTCATAAACCTGTCATAAGACCATCATAATGATGACATGACATTATCATGGGCATTAATGACATTATGAATTATGTCACTAACTCCAGTTATGTCCAGCTCGGGTGTTTACATCCATTTAAAATTGAGATAATTTGCCGGATGACAAGAAACGACATCTGTCACAAGCATTTAGAAATGCTCATGGCAGTGTCATGTCATCATTATGACGGTCTTATGACAGGCTTATAGCGCCACTGTCAAATAAAGTGTTACCAAATGATTAGCAATTAATGAAACAACTGAAACAGCAATTGAAGAAATCATTAGCACAGAAAATGAATTTCTGAATCTGTAACGCTGCAATGCATGTTTGGAGGCATGTTGGACGACAACAGTGTTGACTGTCTCTCCCAAGGGAGCAGTGATGGCCAAATGAAGCTTCTAGAAGCAATGAAGCTTTGCAACCAATTGGTTCATAGCTTCACGGTGGTTCATTTGGTCTTATGAAAGTCGTATGATGCCGCTGACTTATAGACCAGTGCGGCTTATTTGTTGATTTATTTGGGTTAATAAGTAACACATGCCCCCTAGCATGAATTGCAGCACACAAATTCAGTTACTGGTCCAGTTGTTTCATTAATTGCTAATTATGTAATTTACTAACATTTATTTGACAGCAGCATCATAAGACTGTCATAAAACCGTCATGATTATGACATGACTCTATCATGGACATTACTGAATGCTTATAACAGATGTCATTAAGTGTCATCCGACAAATTATGTTACTAACTCCATTCATGTACAGCTCGAATGTTTACATCGATTCAAAAGTGAGATAATTTGCCAGATGACAAAAAATGACATCTGTCACAAGCATTTAGTAATGCTCATGGCAGTGTCATGTCATCATTATGACGGTCTTATGACAGGCTTATAGCGCCACTGTCAAATAAAGTGTTACCAAATGATTAGCAATTAATGAAACAACTGGAACAGCAATTGAAGAAATCATTAGCACAGAAAATGAATTTTGATTGCTAGTTACATCTGTAACGCTGCAATGCATGTTAGGAGGCATGTTGGACGACAACAGTGTTAACAGCAGGTGGCAGCAGAGGTAGACTGTGTCCCCCAAGGGAGCAGAGATAGCCAAACAAAGCTTCTTGAAGCAATGAAGCTTTTTTCAGCCAATTGGTTCAAAGCTTCATGGTGGTTTGTTTGGTTTTATGATTCTGCTGTCAAATATACTGTTACCAGTAAATATCTTTTGGTGTAAATATCGCATATTACAGTGAGGACACCTGGGGCTTATAGTCCAGTGCGGCTTATCTGTGAACAAATACCATTTTCGTGGCAAATTTAAAAATAAGTGCTCAGGTTTTACACTATTATTCACTGAACTAGTGCTGCAACAATAAATCGATTAACTCCAGTAATTCTATTAGGAAAAAAAGCTTCGAATCAAATTTTGCTGCTTTGAGTATTCGTTTGATTAGAGTGGCGTTGTAAAGTTTTTCGTTTGAGCTATTTTTTTTATATGCATTCGTATTTTATAAGTATGTTTAGTTGTTTTTTTTGTTGAAAAATATGTTTGAACCATTTGTTCTGAGCATTGTTTAAAAAAAAACAAAAAAAAAACAAAAACATTTTATAGCATTTAAGCTAGCAGACTATTGCTTTGCAGGTTAGCCAATTCTTCTCTTGTTGTACTTAGATCCTCATTTATGTTTTTTAATACCGTTTGAGGTAGTTCAGGTATTTTACTTTATTTTTAAATGAAAGTGCAATTCTGCAAAGTTTGAAGAAACACTCCGGAATTTTATTTTGTATTCTTATTTAATGCTCTTTTGAAAGTGCAATCTTAGCAAGCCTTTGTTTTACATCTCGTAAAATTGATCCTGCAACGCATTAAATGTTCCTAATTCTAGATTTACTAGTTGATTAATCGACGACTGAAATAATCAATAATTGCAGTCCTACACAGAACGCTCACGCAGGTCATCGATTCACCAACTATGTTAAGTCACGGTTGCGCTCAATAAATGTCCCAACAAGTCTTTGCGCCTGAGAATGGGACAAAGAATTGTGAAGGAATATTCATTTATTTAAATGTAAATTTGAAGGAGGGAAAAATGAAAACGGTTAACTCCTGAACTGCCACTGACAGCAATAGACATGCAATCCATTTGAACTGGTTTGGTCCAAAGTGATCGGATATCTATCGCCATCAACTGGTGTTTTTAATATATATGTATTTTTTTACTAACTACCACGGCACATACTCTGTGAATACTATATCTTAATGTTTGGTTTAGTGACAGTTTAGTGTTGTCAAAGACGAGGCATTTTAATTTGACACCTTCACGTTTGTGCACTAC
Organism: Corythoichthys intestinalis; assembly: GCF_030265065.1. Taxonomy (NCBI): domain Eukaryota; kingdom Metazoa; phylum Chordata; class Actinopteri; order Syngnathiformes; family Syngnathidae; genus Corythoichthys; species Corythoichthys intestinalis. Next base: position 4,744,831 of record NC_080411.1, read on the forward strand.
GAATCATGAAATAGTGATTATGGCAATAGCAAGTGATTTCATGAAAAATGAGTTTAAGAATCACAGGCTACCAATAGATAAGTTGCATCTAATTGTTTAAGTTACTTTTAATTAGGGAGTGTGACGATATATTGCCAAAATGATTGCAAATTAAATATTGTCATAAATTCCTTCTCTAATCACTGTTTTGATGAAAAAATACACTTCACCGAACTCTACAGGGCTAATATTTCTTAAATCGACAATGGAACGACCACTAGATGCCCCTGTACCAGCAAATGTGATAAATCACCATATAACACCAATATATGGTGCATAAACAAAACAAACCTAAAGCTTTCCCCATAGACTTAATTATCCAAATTTAAAAGATGGTAAATACAGTTTATGTAAATTTCCACAAGGTCAAATTAAATTCCCCTGTAAAGATCATAGTGCCTTTTAGGTTCACCCTGAAATTCTACCCTGAAGTGAAACATCCCCAACTTTTTAGAAGTAGTGCGTAGACGCTCCCCAGTTTTGTGCGTGCAGTGGGTCAGTGGTGCGGCAGCGTGGCCAACAGGCGGGTCAGCAGAGTGCAAAGCAGTAGGGTGGCAGCGGAGGGGCACCACGCAGTGGCACCGTTGCAGTCCTTTCCCGCTTCGCAGCGCGACTGTTGGCACAACACCCCCTTAAAGTCGGGGGCACAGGCGCACTTCTGGTTCTGGTAACACGTCCCACCGTTCTGGCACAGGAGCATCTCCTCGTCGCAAACGTTGGCTGCCAAAGACAAAAATATTCAAAATATCACTTGGCAGAAGACGACAGAATTGATCAAGATACTTTGGCCAATTAGCACAACAGATACATCTGTACATACTGTGGTATAAAAAAGTATCTTAACCTTTTGAAATATCTCACATTTCTCAAAAAATCACCAACAAATGTGATCTGATCTTTGTCAAAAACACACAGATGAAAAAAACGTGTCTGCTTTGACTAAAACCACCCAAACATTTATAGGTTTTCATATTTTTACGAGGATGGTATAAAAACAATGACAGAAGGGGGGGAAATAGGTAAGTGAACCATCACATTTAGTATTTTGTATTTTGTGTTTTAAGGGCGCAATGGACGCTTGGGGTAATGACGTAGATTGTCACTCTCACTCCACAAACACTACCGGGTTACTGCAATTCCTTCTACGCGGCGAGACGTCCAACACAATGCGCTCATCGGTTAAGAGCGGCGAGTCCTTACTATTTGTGATTTTGAGTCTTTTATTAACTTTTTATTGCCTCAAAATACTTTTACGGAAATGGTTGGAGAGGTTTATATTACACCCTAATGGATAATGTGTACAGTGGTATGAAAAAGTACAGTGCCTTGCAAAAGTATTCGGCCCCCTTGAATCTTGCAACCTTTCGCCACATTTCAGGCTTCAAACATAAAGATATGAAATTTAATTTTTTTGTCAAGAATCAACAACAAGTGGGACACAATCGTGAAGTGGAACAACATTTATTGGATAATTTAAACTTTTTTAACAAATAAAAAACTGAAAAGTGGGGCGTGCAATATTATTTGGCCCCTTTACTTTCAGTGCAGCAAACTCACTCCAGAAGTTCAGTGACGATCTCTGAATGATCCAATGTTGTCCTAAATGACCGATGATGATAAATAGAATCCACCTGTGTGTAATCAAGTCTCCGTATAAATGCACCTGCTCTGTGAGAGTCTCACGGTTCTGTTTAAAGTGCAGAGAGCATGATGAAAACCAAGGAACACACCAGGCAGGTCCGAGATACTGTTGTGGAGAAGTTTAAAGCCGGATTTGGATACAAAAAGATTTCCCAAGCTTTAAACATCTCAAGGAGCACTGTGCAAGCCATCATATTGAAATGGAAGGAGCATCAGACCACAGCAAATCTACCAAGACCCGGCCGTCCTTCCAAACTTTTTCTCAAACAAGGAGGAAACTGATCAGAGATGCAGCCAAGAGGCCCATGATCACTCTGGATGAACTGCTGAGATCTACAGCTGAGGTGGGAGGGTCTGTCCATAGGACAACAATCAGTCATACACTGCACAAATCTGGCCTTTATGGAAGAGTGGTAAGAATAAAGCCATTTCTCAAAGATATCCATAAAAAGTCTCGTTTAAAGTTTGCCACAAGCCACCTGGGAGACACACCAAACATGTGGAAGAAGGTGCTCTGGTCAGATGAAACCAAAATTGAACTTTTTGGCCACAATGCAAAACGATATTTTTGGCGTAAAAGCAACACAGCTCATCACCCTGAACACACCATCCCCACTGTCAAACATGGTCGTGGCAACATCATGGTTTGGGCCTGCTTGCCTGGTTAAAATTGACGGGAAGATGGATGCAGCCAAATACAGGAACATTCTGGAAGAAAACCTGTTGGTATCTGCACAAGACCTGAGACTGGGACGGAGATTTATCTTCCAACAGGATTTTGATCCAAAACATAAAGCCAAATCTACAATGGAATGGTTCAAAAATAAACGTATCCAGGTGTTGGAATGGCCACGTCAAAGTCCAGACCTGAATCCAATCGAGAATCTGTGGAAAGAGCTGAAGACTGCTGTTCACAAACACTCTCCATCCAACCTCACTGAGCTCGAGCTGTTTTGCAAGGAAGAATGGGCAAGAATGTCAGTCTCTCGATGTGCAAAACTGATAGAAACATACCCCAAGCGACTTGCAGCTGTAATTGGAGCAAAAGGTGGCGCTACAAAGTATTAACGCAAGGGGGCCAAATAATATTGCACGCCCCACTTTTCAATTTGTTAAAAAAGTTGAAATTATCCAATACATTTTGTTCCACTTCACGATTGTGTCCCACTTGTTGTTGATTCTTGACAAAAAATTAAAATTTGATATCTTTATGTTTGAAGCCTGAAATGTGGCGAAAGGTTGCAAGGTTCAAGGGGGCCGAATACTTTTGCAAGGCACTGTATCTGAATCTTTTGGAATTTCTCACATTTCTGCATAAACTCACCATCAAATGTGATCTGATCTTTGTCAAAATCACACAGATGAAAATACAGTATCTGCTTTAACTAAAACCACCCAAACATTTATAGGTTTTCATATTTTAATGAGGATAGCATGCAAACAGTGACACAAGGGGGAAAAATAGTAAGTGAACCATCTGCCTAAGGAGACTTAAAGAGCAATTAAAACCAATTTTTACCAAACATTTTAAGTCTGGTGTGTGCCCAATCACTGATGAGTGATTTAAAGCTGCCCTGCCCACTATAAAACACACACCTGGGAAGAATTGTCTTGATGAGAAGCATTGTTTGATGTGCTTCATTGCTTGGTCTGAAGACCTTGTTGATTTCTATAAAGCTGGAAAAGAATACAAAGCCGTCTCTAAAAGTCTGGATGTTCATCAATCAACAGTCAGAGAAGTTGTCTACAAATGGAGAGAGTTTGGCACTTGTGCTTCTCTCCCAAGGAGTGGCCGTCCACCAAAGATGACGCCAAGAGTTCAGTGCAGAATACTCGGAGAGGTAAAAAAAGAACCCTAGAGTGTCTGCTAAAGACTTACAGAAATCTGTGGAACAGTCCACAATCTATGTGGACACATCAACTATATGTAAAACTATGGCCAAGAATGGTGTTTATGGAAGGACTCCACTGCTGTCTAAAACCAACATCGCTGCTTGTTTAATGTTCGCAAAAAAGCACTTGGACACTCCACAAAAGTTGATGGAAACAAAGTTGAATTGTTTGGGAGTTACACACAACGTCATGTGTGGAGGAAAAATGGAACAGCTCACCAACATCAACACCTCATCCCCACTGTGAAGCATGGTGGAAGGAGCATCATGATTTAGGGGCTGTTTTACTGCCTCAGAGCCTGGACAACTTGCAATCATTAATGGAGGAATGAATTCAAAGGTTTTTCAGGATGTTTAGCAGAAAAACCTGAGGCCATCTGTATATTGAAGCTAAAAAGAGGATGGATGCTGCAACAAGACAATGATCCAAAACACAGAGGTAGATCAACTTCAGAATGGTTTCAGAGGAACAAAATACATGTTCTGGAGTGGCCAAGTCAAAATTCAGACTTGAACCCCATTGAGATGCTGTGGCATGACCTAAAGACAGTGATTCATGCCAGACATCCCAGGAATCCGACTGAACTACAGCAGTTTTGTAGAGAACAACGGGCCAAGATTAGTACTGATCGATGTGCCGGACTGATGTGTAGCTACAGGAAGCATCTGGTTGAAGTTAAAGCTGCCAAATAAACGCTATATGCAATTTTTTGGGGCTTTTAACCAAGAACCGAGACTGTTTTACGTCCATATCTATAAAGAATTTGGGGATTTAAGCATTTATCCACAAGAATTTTCAATGAAAAAAGCTCTTTGTGATTCCACTCGGGCAGCTTTGACGGCCTCGCCAACAATGCAGGCCCCCTATTTATCGGCCCCGGGCCCCGTCAATACATTATGAAGTCTATGTAGTAACATATTTTAGTAAAACAGAACCATCGTGGCTGATTAGAGCTTACAAGTCTTTAAGTCCAAGGTTCCCTTTAATGGAAAAAATGGTACAGGACTGTTTTCCTGTGGTGTTTTTGTCTCATCAATCTTGTCTACAAGTTTAGAAATTATGTCATAGATGCTTAAACGACAAAAAATGTAAATTTATGTTTGTGTAAAGAAATGACGGTGGTGGGGGAAAAATATTCCAGTAAAAATAAATGTGAGAATTCAGGGCAGAGGTAAAAAAAAAAAAAAAAACATGGGGTGGTGAAAATAGAAGATAAATTCCCCTGCCTTTGCCTCAGGGACAATAGGCAACACCTGCATGTTCTTTTTTTGTCTCTAGAACACATTTACCCTTTTTCCCCCATCTACCAGTGTGTTAACGCTGCTATATGATGAAGAAAATTGCTATTTCTTTCTCTCTTCCCAGGACAAGCAATAAGTTTAAAAATGTTTTTTTTGTGTGTGTCAAAAAGGGCATTTTATATAACTGCAGGAAAATAATATTTCATATTTTATACTTAATTGTACATTATTTTGTCAAATAATTTAATTTGATAGAATTACAGTGCTGGCCTAAAGTATTGGCACCCCTGCAATTTTGTCAGATAATGCTCAATTGCTTCCAAAAAAAGATTGCAATTACATATGCTTTGGTATTAATACAGTATATTCGTCCGAGATGTATTCATTTTTTTCTTAAAGCATTGCCAAAATGTATATGATTGAGAAAAAATATCGGGAATGATTGGAATTGAATCAGGAGCAAAAAAAAGCAATCGGATTGGGAAATCTTGGGAGTCTTTAGTTTTGGCTTAAAGTAGGGCTATCAAATTTATCGCTGGTAAGGGCGGTAATTAATTTTTAAAAAATTAATCACGTTAAAATATTTAACGCAAGTAACGCATGTGCTGCACGACCCACTCACGCATTGTCGCGTCCAATTTATAATGGTGCCGTTTTACCCATATATGGAGCTAAGAGGCAGCGTAAAATGAGTAGAGTGAATTTTGGCAGCCTTTGGAGCCTTTTTTTAAATTGGCTAAAGCCTTACAATCCCTCTCTCAACAATTACAAATGTCGTGGGTAGCAAAGTGGGGAAGAAAGGTAGTGGTTGATCTTTTTCTTAACGCCCTATGTTATTTCCAAACGCTGAGAAGATATATCAATTGGTGCCACTACGCACAGTCATGGTTGCACTTCCCATTATGCATTTGGGCAGAACAGTTAAATGGCTACAGTATCATTTACTGAAAGCTCAACAAATACACTAGATGGCAATATTTAGTCACAATATACAAAGTCACATTTATCCTTTAAGAATTACAAGTCTTTCTATCTGTGGATCCCTCTCACAGAAAGAATGTTAATAATGTAAATGCCATCTTGAGGATTTATTGTCATAATAAACAAATACAGTACTTATGTACTGTATGTTGAATGTATATATTCGTCCGAGTTTTATTCATTTTTTTCTTAATGCATTGCCAAAATGTATGTGATCGGGAAAAATTATCAGGAATGATTGGAATTGAATCGGGAGACAAAAAAAGCATCGGCTCGGGAAATATCGGGATCGGCAGATACTCGAACTAAAACGATCGGGATCGGATCGGGAGCAAAAAAACATGATCGGAACAACCCTAGTGCCAATACCTTTGGCCAGCAGTGTAGCTGCATTTATACGCCACTATCAAGGCAAAAAAAAAAAAGTTTAACAAAAGTGGCCTTACTTCCTTGGCACCGGTTAGCCACAGGTTGGCGGCACAGCACTACTTTAATCTACCAGACCTCTGCAAATTTCACACATTCAAAACGGTTGCCGCCGGAATCTTGAGAGGAAAGCCATTGTGTGTAATGGGGTTAAGGTGTGACAGCGCCATCAATTTAGCCGGCAGCTGACGCGGCTAATGAGCTACATGATCTATTCCCCTCGGGGCCGGACAAAGCAGGCGCATTGTGGCGCTCTCGCCCGACCTTTTGCGTGGGGCTCAAAGGTCCCGGAAGGATGCGGCGGCAGTGCTGACATTTTTATTAGACGCACAAAAGCCACCCGCCTCCCTAAGAAGTATCACTTCATCATTGAGCGTTTGTTTGCACACACTATAAACATGTTATGAATGCCTGGCAAAGGTGGTAGACGTATGCTTGTAAATTCGATGTTATCTGCCATTGACGGCGATAGGCGTCCAAGCAATTGTAACTGGCCGTTCCCTGTTAATTGTTTTTTCATTAATCAAAGAATTTGTTAGTTTAGCAAATATTTTTGTGATTAATAGATGAATCCTACCAAGAACTTTTAAAATAATTATTATTTTCTATAGGAGTTAATGAATGAATAATGGCACCGAACTGCGCTCATTGGCAGTCAAATAAAAATGAATCTTGTTGAATCATGTTGCGATTTATTGAGGAATTTGATACAAGAATCGGTCTGTTTTCGCGATTAGAATTCGGTCGATTTAACTGTCAAATTATTTTAAGATGAATTCATCTATGCAGGGCCAGCGCTAGCTATTTTGGTGCCCTAGGCATAAATGCTTTGTGGTGCCCCCCCCAGCCCCCCATCCACCCCCCCAACGATAGAAAAAACAATCATCAGCGGGCATCATCGCTGCTTTTTCCTCTTCCTTTTTTCCGCCCCCGACTCTTGTTGTCTTTTCGATGACATTTCCTTTCAAGAATAAACTTCTGCCAAATTTGCGACTGAAGCATAATGGAGCGAACCACTAGGGAATTGGGGGGGGCAACCAAAGGGAGACTGACGAGAGGGCCGCACAGGAGATTCTTTTTTGTGTAAATAATGAGCCTATGTTACTTACAGTGGGGAGAACAAGTATTTGATACACTGCCAATGGGAAACCCATTGGCAGTGTATCAAATACTTGTTCTCCCCACTGTATATTTGTATTACTTGCATTTATCAGGCTTTACAAAGTTTTATTTTAAATACTATATATTGTTGTGTTACAATTACTATTTTTTAGGATTTTTTACAAACTTGATTTTTTTTGGGTGCCCCTTCAGGCAGTTGGTGCCCTACGCGCAGTGCGTGTTATGCGTATGCGGAGCGCCGTGTCTGCATCTATGAATTAAAAAAAACGTCAATGGCACTGAAACGTGATCACTGGCAGTCAATTATAGAGTTTTTTCTCGAATAACGTTGCGATTTATTGAGCAATTTGATGTACAAATCGGTCTGTTTTTGCAATTAGTTGATGAATTTGCTAGATTCATATGTCAAATTAGTTTGTGATTCATCCACGCATTCAAATGCCATCAGTTGCGCTGAAACATGATCATTTTATTGATTAATCAGTCTTTTTTTGCAAATAGTTGGAGTTCAGTTTTAGATCTATCGGTTTAACCTAAAACTGACAGTGCAGAAAATACACAAGCAAATAAATTGCTCATAATTCATTCATGGTTTTGTTCGTAAATGTCATAAAATCAGCAAAGATGCAGATTTGTTGTGTGTTTTTAAAGTAAAAACTGCCATTTTCAAATTTCATGTCTTTATTAAGCACAAAGATAGTCTACTTTCATGGAGTTTTGACAGAAAATAATTTCATATATTGATAGAGGCTGAAATTTTGTGCATTTGGAAAATTTTAAGTTTTAACAAAGACTTCACTATCTAAGTTGACGGGACATAGGGCTCGGGGGCGATCCGTAGGGGGCCTATTTTCAAAAACGTACAATTTTTTCACAACCAAAGCCGCTATCGACCTAAAACCAAAACAGGCACCTTCCTTAGGCATATATGAGTCTCCATGAGCAGCGACATAAAAAATTTCAAAGTTGTTCCCTGATGAAATCCCAATTTTATTATTATTTTTTTTTAAAAATACACAAATATAACAAAACTTAAAATTGCTCTAATATTCTCAAATTTTACACTAGATGCTAAAAAAATCATAAATGTAGTCACCTATATTTTTTAGGATCAATAGCAATTTTCAACATGTCATATTGGTTTTTGCTCAAAATAGCAACTTAATTATTTTTAAAATTTAGTTCAAGTTTTCAACAGCTAATAAATCGCTCCATTTACACATCAGAAACTTAATACTTCCATGCAGAATCATCTTAATTTTACTCAACAAAAGCAAAGGGAGCATTTTTCTATATACAATCACAACTTATTTAGGTTGAATTCCGCTATTGTGTAGAGATACAAAATCCAACATGGCGGCCGTCACAAAACAAAGCTTTTTAAGTAGAAAATTCTTACAAATAAATACATAAATTGTGGAAATTATATAGATATGAACGTAAAACAGTCTAGATTATGGTTAAAAGCAAAAAAAAAAAAAAAAAAAAAAAAAAAAAAAGGCACTTATCATTCATTTTACATAAATATTTCAATCCAAAGTTAACGTATTGTTTAATCCAACATGGTGGCCGTCACGGAGCAAAGAGCTTTTTACGTTGAAAATAAACGCTCACATCACGGAATTTCTATAGGTGCGAAAGTAAAACAGTCTAGATTCTTTGTTAAAAGCAAAAAATGGCATTTATTATTCATTTTACGTAAATATTTCAATCTAAAGTTAGGCTAATTTTTCACTTTCTTTTCATCGTATTCACAATGTTTCATTTTGAATGCATGGCGCGAAAAATAATCATTAACTTGAATCCTCGACCAAATCACTCTTGCGACACTCCTGCCTGCTTGTATGCAGTAAAACCTTTGTCCTATTTCCACCTATATCCGGCGTTAGAACGCATCATGTTTATCACAGTGAATAGTGAAAGCCACCTCAAAGCTTTATGGGTGAGCCCCTTACGGGAAAGTGTGGCGCAAAGTCTGTGGGTGTTAGGTTTTGTGTTGGTTTTCTCCTAGTGTGACTTGTCCCTGTGATTGCCCGTTGATTTCACCTGTTGTGCCTCCTAGTGTATCCTCCAACCTGCATCCTCCTGTGCTCACCTGTTCCTCGTTGTGTCGTTACTCCTTGTCTCTGTGTGTGTGTGTGTGTGTGTGTATATATAAGCTCCCAGTTTCTTTTCACTCCTTGTTGCGTCATTGTCAATGTCTATGTCAACGTTACTTTCAAGTCCTGTCCAAGCCCTCGTGTACCCGTCCCTCCGTTTAAGTAAGTTTTGGTTTGAACTAGGGCTGCAGCTATCGAATATTTTAGTAATCGAGTAATCGACTGAAAATTCTATCGATTAATCGAGTAATCGGATAAAACAAATATATTTTTAGAAAACAAGACATTTCATCTAATCTTGAACCATTTTCAGTTTATTTTCGATGTATATTGTTGAAAACAGCCAACAATTGCATCTCAGATGTAACTAAAATAATAAAAAAAGAATAATTCACTGCTTTCACTCAAAAAAAACTTCATATATACCTAAAAATGCCGTTACGGTTGATAACACACATCACTTAAAAGTTTTTTCCCACGTGTTTCAATTGAATTTCTATTTGTGTCAAGCCATTTTTAAGTTGTAGTTAAGTTTTAAGTTAGTCTAAACTGTAAGTCCTGATAGGATTTTGAGTTTTTGCAGTGTTCAAATTAAATGTATGATACAGGCTGTATTGGAGCACATTAGGGACGAGTGCTACTTGGTGTTTTATCCAGCAATGACTACTGAGCTAAAATTGATAGTTAGCATGATTAAGTTTTTATTTTACACCCTCATCACTCCACAATGCTATGTTATGTTAAGGCCTGTATGTAAGACACGTTAGCCATGCATGGACAGTGGTCATAATTAATTGAAACCTAGCCCTCCGCAGGGCTAACGTTACATGAGCTAGTAGCGACAGTAACGTTAATCTTATTTATTTGCGCTTAGCGCTCTACTGCTTTAAGATGGCGGCTGTTTACTAACGCTGCCCAGACGCGGCCGAGTCTGTCATTTCGCATCTAGTTCAACATACATGTGATCTCTATAAGACGCATCAGATGCTACCTGTACCAACGTAGCATCGTGCGGGCTAGTATTTAGCAAAGTCGGCGTCGTTTGTGGCGGCTATCGGCTGCAGTAAGTTTTTTTTTTTTTTTGCTTCTTCCTCTACGCACGTGACAGCGCGTTGTCCCGCATTAAAAGTAGTCCGAGCAAAACGTGATGCTTAGAGCTGTCAAAATAACCGATTACTCGAGGTGAATAAAATTACTCGGATCAGTTTTTTAACTCGAGTTACTCGAGTTGCTTGAGTACTCGTTTCAGCTCTAGTTTGAACATTGCCTTTGTGATCCCCAGTCCTTTTGGTTGCACTTTGTGCTTTTGGTTAGTAGTTATTAAAACTGTTTTGAGTTCCCCGCCACCTGCCTTGCTGCTTTTTGTTTCCCTGCGATTGGGTCCACACCACCTGCCTGCCCGCGTTTTCCTGACAGTGGGAGTTGTCTTGTCAACTGGTGGTGGAGTCTGGTTTTATGTACAAAGTTTTTAAATCATTCATTAATCATGTAAATGATGCTCTTCTCGACATAATTCTCATTTTATTTAGTAGCTTTTGCTCCACTAGCAGAAGTTTCTGATGCTTCAACATAGGTCAGTAATCTCAAAAATGTGTTTTTCCTTGAAAATTAGCACATTAAAAATATTGTCCAACCATGTAAGATACAGTATATTTGTTATTTGTACTTGTTATTGCTGGGGCACTCACGGTAACAGCCTTGTTTCCAGTAGTAGCCCGGCAGACACTCGTCACACTTGGCTCCGGTGGCGCCGTCTTTGCACTGGCAGAAGCCTGTGCCATTGCAACGGTCGTGGACTGAACCCATCTGGTTGCAGTTACACTCTGACAGAGAAAGAGAGAAAATTGTGTCTTCACATAGTGGCCTTTATTTGTATTCAGGACAGGGTGAAGCATGCGTGCCCTTTTCAAACAAAGTCATTGTTCCCGTATCACGACGAGCAATCTGGACACCGTGTTACCGTCCAAGTCAGGACTTGACCTAAGATGACCGATTTTCGGCTTTGGCATGCGAGCAACAATTTGTGATGTGAGTGCTGTATGGAGGCACTGAACTCAACTCACTTCGAGAAACTAGACCAAAAACATGTTTTATTTTGGTAATTTGTAACAGATTAAAAGCGTAATATGTAAGATTTGCACTTCAGTTATTCATTAAATGACCCTAATATTTCAATAGACATTAAAGAAACATGTTTTTGGAACTAGTTCTAACATGGTTATCCATGGTTTAGCTGAGATTTTCCCATTGTAAAAGTCGATTGTCATTCCTGAAAAGGTAAAAGTATGTGTGCTTGCGTGTACTTATACTACAAGTACATGTGCTGGCGTGTACTTGTTCTAAAAGGACGTGTACTTGCACGTACATAAGTGTACTTGTAGATGTACGGATAAGATAATTATCTGGGTCTTTGAAAAAAGACCCAGATAATGTTATTGTTTTTTTTTTTGAATGGGATTTCTTCGGCACGCCGCGCAGCCCGAACCACTTCACCGATCGGTACCGTTCAAGTATCGGCACGTCCGGAATTTTTGCGCGACGCAGGGAATTTTTCAAACGGCTCTGAAAAAATTTCCGTTGCGCCGCAAACGGCAATTTTCCCAGAAAAAAGTTTCAAAACGTATCCAGTCCTACAATTTTTGACCAAATCACACAATTTGGGCATCAAAAATTCCGGGATAGTGAGGGGCATAAAAGTTGTATACAGAATTTTGAAAAAATGTAAGGTCCCCTGGAAATTTGCCAAAAACTTGCCCATTCATTCTGAATGGGAAACAAAAAAAAAGTTTCAAAATGTATGTAGTCCTTCAATTTTTGCCCAAATCACACAATTTGGGCATAAAAAATTCTGGGACGGTCAGAGGCATAAAAGTTGGATACAGAGTTTGAATAAAATTTACAGTTCCCCGGAAATTTGCCAAAGAGTTGCCCATTCATTTTTAATGGGAAATGTCCCATTCACTTTCAATGGGATTTCCAACAGAATTTACATTGCATTATTGCGACTGACGGCCATGTATGTCAAATCTATTGACGCTAATGTAGTTGGATTCCATTGACGCATCCGTAAGTCGATACCATTGACGTCCCAAATTTTTCCCATTCATTTTCAAAGGCAAAAAAAAAAAAAAAACAATTTCCCCAGATCAACAGGAAATGACCAGATATCGATACGACGTGTCCCACAAACGTCCAAATTTTTTCCCATTCATTTTCAATGGCAAAAAAAAAATTGTCCCCAAATCAACAGGAAGTGACCTGATATTGTCCCTGAAATGTCTCCAAGCCAACCTGGGCGGGGTTAAGAGCTGTATCACCACAGAGCAAAGACCCAGAGTAATTTCTCCAGAAATTGCAGTTTCTAGTTATTAAATGGTTATTAAATATTCGCTTTTACCAATGAATGGTCACAATATAGTATTGATTGCTATAATACAATGTTCCATGATTGATTGCAGTAAAAAGACATTTTAGTGATTAATAACTATAGACATGTTTAGTTCTTGATAAAACTGTATTGTCATGCTGACCGGTTTAAACCGGCCCTAGGCTCCACAGGTCAACTTCGAGGACAAGCCACAGACATTGGGAAACTAAACTGTCTGGGACATTTAGGAAATCATATTGTTGCATTTTATTACTTAACAAATGCTATTGATTCATGAAAAATATTTGATGAGATAATTATTATATATTTGCTCTAATCAATTGCTGCTCCCAATGAAGAAATGCTTCTGCTAATTGTTGCTTACAAAGAAGGAATGTTTTGTCTTGTAGAAGCCCTGAAGAGGCCTCTTGCCTGTTCAAGGACAGAGGCAAAAGACTCAGCTTTGCTTTGCTGAAATGCGCTGACACACGTCTCTAAATCCACCTACATGCACACACATAGCCAAACAAATACAAGGGATGTCGCCAGCTCCTTTCCCTTTTAGGACTGTTGCTAGGGCCATGAGTGAGGAAGGAGGGGCTAGTTAGAACGATTGCGGAAGCTGGATAGTTTCCCCTCCTTCTCCTTGCAAGCTTTTCAACTAAACTGAGTGCCTTCTAAGGATTCGTATATGAACTTGACATGTACAAGTACGTGTACTTGCGTGTATTGGACAAGTAAAACTTAAATAAAACTAGGACTGCAAGCAGAACTGAACGGGCCCACGCAGTTTGGCACAACTCGGACGTCACGCAATTCGGACGGCACGCGGGTCACGGTGGTGGCAGATCATCCCCCTCTCATCATCTCATGAGAACCTAGCTTGCTTGAAACACGCCTCTTTTTTGGGATTAGAAATACATTCACACACCTAGGTGAAAAAAAACCCTATTGAAGAGGATCATACAAAAAAGGAGGCGCTACTGAGCTGTGCAGCCACGCCCTTATTCAAAACATAAAAGAATCTTCTAATTGGGCCAAAAAAATCTACTTCCTTTTAATGGCTAACAAAGGGTCGTCACGGCAACAGACAGAGACATGTGGACATGGGGCTTAAAATGTCATATTACAAAAGGTGTTGTAACTGCAATGACCAACCTGAAAAGAACTGGACATGTATAAGTAAAATTAGTGACTTTTTGTTGCCGCTAGTTGGTGCCACAGAGTTGATGCAAATGACCCCTATAGGACCCTTCAGGGTACGACTCTCACCAAGCATGGGAAGTTGGACGCAGTTAAGTTGTATATCTGCCAAGTTATGACCGTTCAAAATTTGTGGCGAGACAAAATGGCGACGATATTTTTCACTTTCCTGTTTTGACAGCTCTGCTTCAACGAAACCTCAATATTTTTCATCAGGCACCTGAACACGTCTCCCCAAATGCAGGTTTGAGGTCAGTCAATTTTTTTCCCTTGGAGGAGGAACCCGTCTCGTAAAAAAAGGGCGTTTTCTAGAGGGCGCCAGGCCTAATGGGTAATATTTCAATGCAGTCGTGTTCAAGCTGGGATACCTCTCACACATGCCAAGTCCTCAATTTCTTGTCTGCAACTTGTTCAAAATGTTGCTGCTCAATTTTTGACCGGTACACCTAGACGTGAACATATTACCCCCGTGCTATCATCGCTCCACTGGCTTCCAGTCCATTTTAGAATTGATTTCTAACTTTTACTGTTTGTTTTTAATTCTATTAATGGCCAGGGTCCTTCTTATTTATCGGAAATTTTAACCCCTTCGTAACTTTGTTCTACCGGCCAGCTTCTTTTGCAAGTTCCGAGGTCGAAACCTAAACAGTGGGGAGACCAATCTTTTGCAGTTGCCCCAGGTTGTGGACTAGCCTTCCCCTTGAAATCCGCACCAGTACGAATCTAGGTCTTTTTAAGTCTTGGTTAAAAACACACCTTTTTAGACTTACCTTTTCCCCAGATTAGGGTAGCCTTGTTTTATTTTTTAAGTGTTTTTAATGTTTTCGGATTTTATCTGTTTTATTGTTTTATTTGCTGTCTGGCTTTTATTGCGATGCAATGTTTTTGTTTCATTTCTTTTTTTCTGAATGTTTTTTACAATACTTTCCTGTCTTTTATTTATCTTGAGCCATGTTTGTCTTTGTTAGAAAGCACTTTAAGGACCTTTCGGGTTTTGTAAAGCGCTATATAAATAAATTTGATTGATTGATTGATTGACATGTCAGATATGAAAACGACTGCACCTTGTATCAGGGAGTTATTGATCATTTACTGAATTTGGCGTGTTGCCCAAAAAATGCCCGACTTAGGCACCCCGCCAAGGTCAGGCCTGTGAATGAAAACTCACTATTTTGATAACTTAAGAACTTAAATGTCTCATGAACAGGCTCACTAATTTTGAGGAGGATCCAGATAACGTCCTAAAGTCTCAAATGTGCACCCAGTAAATCTATAAAAAATTCACATTCAATCAAAATTTCCCGATTTCCTGTTGGGTTGGACTATGGGTTCAAGAGACTTTTTGGAGCAGTTTTGCACAAGGTATCGACTCACAAATTTAATCGCTCTACGTTTAAAAACACCTAACAGGAGAGGCATTTTTGGAAATTTCAAGGGGGCGCCACTGGGCCATTTTGCTACCTTTTATTGCAAGTTTGCAAAATTATTGAAATTTACGCCGGGCCACTTGAAATTTCTAATTTTGGTGAGTTTTTGAGAATGTAATTTCTCCAGAAATATAATCTTATCCGGCAATCCAAATTTGAAGGGATGTTGTGCGCTTCAATAGTTTAATCTCAGTTGCAGAACCATTTTTGGCCACCAGTCTTACATATTGCTCCTTTAATTTATTGGTGGCAATTGATGTGAGTGATCCCTATTCCCGACAATAGCATTTTCGCATTCAACTTGGACCTGAAGGCAGCACTACATTATACTAAACCCTGTTATCGCCAAGCGTGACCATGGAGCGTTTGCCCTTCTGTTAACGCACTCTTTGGTTTTATTGAAATTCTAAACCCTCGGCCAGTTATCCTCATTAGTCTTTGGATTAGTGTGATGACATAAATACGTTTCGCATATTCATTCAAGCTGACTGATATCCACACGAGTCGCTAGCCAATCATTTGTCATTCTGATCACGAGGCGCAAGTGTTGACTGCTTTTTTTGATGCCAGCTGACAGCTTTCCTCTCAATCAAATGTGGATTATTTACTGTAAAATCAAATATTTAGAGAAGTAGTGAGTGTCGGGAAGGGGGGGAGATTACACAATGTGACAGCCATGTGGTCGGTATGTGTGTTTGTGGGTCATGTGCATTAATATTGGGATTACAACCAGCGGCCTGGCTTAGTTGCTGGCTTTTCCCGGGAGATGCTGGTGGGAACCGTTTGCTCGTTTGCAACAAAATTCAACTATGCAAGGGTGCCAAACTCATCTTTGTCATGAGCCATATCATAGTTCTGGGCCATTATCCATATGAATCCAGTATATGATGAGTTCCACATAAGAGCACACGTACTGTGGGGCAAATAAGTATTTAGGCAAGTTCTCCTATTTGAAAAGATTAGAGAGGCCTGTAATTGTCAACGTGGGTAAACCTCAACCATGAGAGACAGAATGTGGAAAAAAAAACCTGAAAATCACATTGATTGATTTTTAAAGAATCTATTTCCAAATTAGAGTGGAAAATAAGTATTTGGTCACCTACAAACAAGCAAGATTTCTGGCTGTCAAAGAGCTCTAACTTCTTTTAACGAGGTCTAACAAGGCCCCACCCGTTACCTGTAATAATGGCACTTGTTTTAACTCATTATCGGTATAAAAGACACCAGTCCACAACCTCAGTCAGTCACACTCCAAACTCCACTATGGCCAAGACCAAAGAGCTGTCTAAGGACACCAGAGACAAAATTGTAGACCTGCACCAGGCTGGGAAGACTGAATCTGCAATAGGTAAAACGCTTGGTGTAAAGAAATCAACCGTGGGAGCAATTATTAGAAAATGGAAGACATACAAGACCACAGATAATCTTCCTCGATCTGGGGCTCCATGCAAGATCTCACCCCGTGGCGTCAAAATGATAACAAGAACGGTGAGCAAAAATCCCAGAACCACACAGTGGGACCTAGTGAATGACTTAGAGAGAGCTGGGACCACAGTAACAAAGGCTACTATCAGTAACACAATGCGCCGCCAGGGACTCAAATCCTGCACTACCAGATGTGTCCCCCTGCTGAAGAAAGTACATTTCCAGGCCAGTCTGCGGTTCACTAGAGAGCATTTGGATGATCCAGAAGAGGACTGGGAGAATGTGTTATGGACAGATGATACCAAAATAGAAAATTTTGGTAGAAACACATGTTCTCGTGTTTGGAGGAGAAAAAATACTGAATTGCATCCGAAGAACACCATGCCCACTGTGAAGCATGGGGGTGGAAACAATGCTTTGGGGCCGTTTTTCTGCAAAGGGACCAGGACGACTGATCTGTGTAAAGGAAAGAATGAATGGGGCCGTGCATTGAGAGATTTTGAGTGAAAATCTCCTTCCATCAGCAAGGGCATTGAAGATGAGATGTGGCTGGGTCTTTCAGCATGACAATGATCCCAAACACACAGCCAGGGCAACAAAGGAGTGGCTTCGTAAGAAGCATTTCAAGGTCCTGGAGTGGCTTAGCCAGTTTCCACATCTCAACCCCATAGAAAATCTGTGGAGGGATTTGAAAGTCTGTGCTGCCCAACGACAGCCCTTGCTTGTGAAGAGTTACAGAAAACGTTTGGCCTCGGTTATTGCTAACAAAGGGTACATAACAAAGTATTGAGATGAACTTTTGGTATTGACCAAATACTTAATTCCACCATGATTTGCAAATAAATTCTTTAAAAATCAATGTGATTTTCTGTTTTTTTCCCACATTCTGTCTCTCATGGTTGAGGTTTATCCATGTTGACAATTACAGGCCTCCCTAATATTTTCAAGTCGAAGAACTTGCACAATTAGTGGTTGACTAAATACTTATTTGCCCCACACACAAGCACACTTACTTGTAGTACATGTACTCAGTGTTGTGAAACGTACTTTAAAAAAGTATTTAGTTACTGTTACAAATGACTTCTCCCAAAAAGTAATTGAGAGAGTCACTCAGTTAACTCATTGTAAGAGTAATTAGTTACTCAGCAAAGTTACTTTTCATGTTCTACACGTTATTACATGATCCCTTCTATAACGTCTTTCACATCACATATGCTTATAGTGGGGCTGTCAAAATTAACGCGTTAACAAGCGGTAATTAATTTTTTAAATTAATCCCGTTAAAATATTTGACGCAATTAAAGCACAAATGCCCCGCTCAACCATATTAAAAGGACAGCAAAGTGAAAGGTGTACTTGTTGTGTTTTTCGGAGTTTTGCCGCCCTCTGCTGGCGCTTGGGTGCGACTGATTTTATAGGCTTCAGCATCCATGAGCATTGTGTAAATAATTATTGACATCAACAATGGCGGGCTACTAGTTTATTTTTTGATTGAAAATTTTACAAATTTTATTAAAACGAAAACATGAAGAGGGGTTTTAATATAAAATTTCAATAACTTGTACTAGTTATTATCTTTTATTTATTTTCTGTACATTTTTATTAATATTTATATATTTATTTATATATTTATTATTTTATTTTTATTTATCTTTTAAGACCTACAAGTCTTTCTATCCATGGATCGCTTTAACAGAATGTTAATAATGGTAATGCCATCTTGTTGATTTATTGTTATAATAAAGAAATACAGTACTTATGTACCGTATGTTGAATGTATATATCCATCTCGGTCTTATGTTTCCATTCCAACAATAATTTACAGAAAAATATGGCATATTTTATAGATGGTTTGAATAACGATTAATTGCGATTAATTACGATTAATTAATTTTTGAGCTGTAATTAACTCGATTAAAATTTTTAATCGTTTGACACCCCTAGTTTATAGTAACTGATTGAATTGAACTGAACTGTTTTTCTCCCCCCCCTAAAAAAAACAAACAAAGGTCACACTTTTGACTTAAAAAACAGTTTCCACTATATTAAAGTGCAATGGAATGCAAACTTTAACATTCAAATGCTGTGATAAAAAAAAGGCTTTTTGTTTTTCATGTTGGAGTGAAACGGCACCGAACCGTGACCCACGTACCGAGGTACAGAGTGAACTGTGACTCGTGTGTATCGTCACACCCCTAATATATACACTGTTATGAAAAAGTATCTGAACCTTTTGGAATGTCTCGCATTTCTGCATTAAATCACCATCAAATGTGATCTGATCTTTGTCAAAATCACACAGATGAAAAAACAGTGTCTGCTTTAACTAAAACCACCCAAATATTCATAGGTTTCTGTACTTGAATGAGGTTAGTATGCGAACAAATTACAGAAAAGGGAAAAACAAGTACCGTAATTTTCAGACCATAAGCCGCTACTTTTCCCCCTCATTTTGAATCCTGCGGCTTATAGTCCAGTGCGGTTTATTTGTTGATTTATAGGTAACACTTTATTTGACAGCGGCGTCATAAGACTGTCATAAGACCGTCTTAATGACTGTATGACATGACACTATCATGGACATTACTGAATCCTTATGACAGATGTCATTCAGTGTCATCCAGCAAATTATGTCAGTAACTCTCTTTATGTCCAGCTCAGATCTTTTACATCCATTCAGAAGTGAGATAATTTGCTGGATGACACTAAAAAACATGTTATAAGCATTCATTAATGCTTATGACAATGTCATGTGATGATTGCGATTGTCTTATGACAGTCTTAGGACGCCACTGTCAAATAAAATGTTACTAAATCCCATAACTAGCAATTAACAGAAAATGAATTTTGATTGTTTTTTACATCTGTAGCACTGCAATGCATGCTAGGAGGCATGTCGGACGGTGGCAGCAGAGATTGACTCTCCCCCCAAGGGAGCAGTGATGGCCAAATGAAACTTCTTGAAGCAATTAAGCTTTGTAGCCAATTAGTTCAAAGCTTCACGGTGGTTCATTTGTTCTCATGACAGTCTTATGATGCCACTGTCAAAGTGTTAACGGTTAATATCTTTTGGGGTAAATATCCCATAATACAGCGAGGATAGCTGCGATTTATAGTCCAGTGTGGCTTATCTGTGAACACTTGCCGTTTTCGTGTCAAATTTGGTGGGTAGAGGCTTATAGTCAGGTGCGCCTTATAGACCCTACTCACGTGACGTCACAGCCACGCCCCCCGCGCCACGTTGTCCGTATACTCGTCATGTTAATGCATTAGCGCTTCGTAATCCTCCTATTATGGCGTGTTTTTCTGCTCGTTAACATTAATAATCAAAATGGTGAAGTCGTGTGTGGCGGTCGGTTGCAAAAACAGAGAAGATAGACGGAGAGACTTGGAAGTTTTACCGTATTCCGAGAGACCCGAAGAGGAGACCGAGATTGACTGCTGCAATTCGACGAGAAAACTGGGCTCCAAACGACTACCACAGATTATGTAGTAGTCATTTTATATCTGGTAAGATGCATTTAATATATATTTAGAGGGTTTTGGGCTGACAACCACAATTAAGATCGTTGCTAGGCTAATCGCCGACAACATACACTCAGACGTTGTGAATGAACTACCTGAAAATATATAAGGGGATAATCAGACAGTTGTCATACAATTAATTTACAATTTCACTATTGAGGTCAAAAGCCAAAAAATAAATTCAACTAGGGACAATCTGCAGTAGTGCTATCGCACTTCATATTTATTACATATTATATATGTATGTAGTGAGAGTGCTATCGCTAAACCATATAAACATTAAAAGCCCTAGCTCCATTGACAAATGACATGAAATACATTAGACTTGACAGTGGATGTTAGCAAGAACAAAAGATTTTGAATTGAAAATTTCGTAACTCACCTTCCGAGCACAAGATTCCTGCCGAATTGTCGTGTACGAGTACCTGTTTCACCCAACCAGCAACGTAGCATTTATAAGCCTCCAAGCTCTTAAAGTTTTTCAAACTTTCGTGAGAATAGGCTGATTTTGTGTGGACAAGATAGTTGTAAATATCAGGGTCAGGCAGAGACGGCGAAGGCAGCGGGTCAAAAAACATCGATTTAGGCATCAAATACGGATCTGGCGAATGGATAAACTGAAGCTTTTCCACGTAACGCCGTTTATGCAACGCATCCAATGAGTTTACAGCGTCAGATAACACCGGGGCTTCTATGAATTGCTCTATAACTTGCTCGACTAATTGAAAACAATGAGAATAGGTCTAAAAAATAGGTACAATATGGCGGCCGGAAACAGCGACACGCCCATTTTGTGACGTAGGTGAGTAGGGTCTATAGTCCAGAAATTATGGTAAGTGTAACTTGAAAAACTGGGGAGCTATTTTTGGCCACCAATCATACATACTGCCCCTTTAGTTTTCCTCAAATTTGAAGGAGAAAAAAAATGCGACCACTCAAAATCTAAATTTCCAGTTTTTGAGTCAAGTGTCCACATTCTGCCATATAACACAAGCACGCACCGATGCAGACGCTCTCGTCGTCCAGCTCGGCAGAGGCGTTGCGGAAGTATCCCAGTCTGCAGTGTTGGCAGTTCTGGCCCCTGGTGTTGTGCTTGCAGCTGACGCACGTGACAATTTTCAGGAACTCGAGGTAGCTGCAGCGGTTGGAGTGACCGTAGCATTCACAGTCTAAACAAAAAGAATAAAAGCAAAGAAGTTGAAGTTCATTTCTCAAGAAGAGCGCAACATTCTAATAAGGTTCCTCGAGAGCGGCAAGTGATAAATGTCGCAAGTTCGGAAGTCCGCGAGCTGACGGCTGGCCCTCGGAGTGCTTTATAAGCCCCCATATTGCTTGGATAAAGACGGACCACTCCCTCAGCGTTACGACACTCGCTCGCAGTTCGCTGACTCGGCTCGGCTGCTGCACTGATTACTGCTGGGACCTTCACGCGCCCGCCCTGTGTTCTCTGATACTTGTTTGCATACGTGCAGTGCAGCCGTGGTGTGTTAATTGTGTTTGGGAAGTGGAATGTCATTAGCCTCGTAGCTGACGAGAAGCTTAAAGAGTCATTGACCTAGGTGATCCATGGGAGGGAAATGATCCATGTTTCCTCTTGAATTTATGGATATCTTGTTGAACTGAAGGTGGTTTATAGCAGAGCTTTCGGTGCTAGGGGACAAGCAAAACAGGCAGTTTATTGGGGCCCCGGCCAATAAATGGGCCCTCAAGGGTTGACAAAAATGTGCTACGCAGGAAAGACAAGAATTGGCCATTCTTTTTTTTTTCTTTAAAACCTGTCCTGTTCAGCTGTTTGACACGGAAAATGGAAGTCTAAGTGTCCGGTTGGTCTGAACAGTTTTAATGTTTCACATTCAGAGTAAGACATACTCCCTTTGTGATTATTCAACATACCTCGTTTATTAAGACAAAGCAGGAGGGGGTTATGGGGGAACACAAGAAAAGAAACACAAGAAAAACACAACAACAAGAAATACATTGAACGCCTACACCAGGGGTCCCCAAACTTTTTCCTGTGAGGGCCACATAACTTTTCCCTTCTCTGATGAGGGGCCGGGGTCAGTTTTTAACAAAAAAAAGTGTGACGATTGCAGGAGTGCCTAAATGTAAAAATGTATTGTTTTTCAGAAAGCCACAATCAAATAACCCTTGCTGGATTCTTCACGAACAAATGTACGGTAAATAAAATAAAAATAATAATTAAAAAATAAAAAACAAACAAACAAATATATATATATATATATATAATATAACTAGGGCTGTCAAAATTATCGCGTTAACGGGCGGTAATTAATTTTTTAAATTAATCACGTAAAAATATTTGACGCATTTAACGCACATGCCCCGCTCAAACAGATTAAAATGACAGCACAGTGTCATGTCCATTTGTTACTTGTGTTTTTTGGTGTTTTGTCGCCCTCTGCTGGCGCTTGGGTACGACTGATTTTATGGGTTTCAGCACCATGAGCATTGTGTAATTATTGACATCAACAATGGCGAGCTACTAGTTTATTTTTTGTTAGAAAATTTTACAAATTTTATTAAAACAAAAAAATTAAGAGGGGTTTTAATATAAAATTTCCATAACTTGTACTAACATTTATCTTTTAAGAACTACATGTCTTTCTATCCATGGATCGCTTTAACAGAATGTTAATAATGTTAATGCCATCTTGTTGATTTATTTTATAATAAACAAATACAGTACTTATGTACAGTATGTTGAATGTATATATCCGTCTTGTGTCTTATCTTTCCATTCCAACAATAATTTACAGAAAAATATGGCATATTTTATGATGGTTTGAATTGCGATTAATTACGATTAATTAATTTCTAAGCTGTGATCAACTCGAGTAAAAATTTTAATTGTTTGACAGCCCTAAATATAATATAATATAATATAATATAATATAATATAATATAATATAATATAATATAATATAATATAATATAATATAATACAATTATCAGAGAATCCTACAATTTGAAAATTTAGGTCCTAATTAAACTTTTTTTTTCAAATTTGTAAAAACAGAAGTCAAAATGAATATGTGTAATAAGCGCTCAGATATCTATAACCCTTGCTAAATCCTGTTTGTTTTTCTCATGGAACCTGCAGATGCATGTGTTGACTTGCATCCATCATTTTTTTTTTTTTCAAAAAGAAATGTCAAAATTCGGAATTAGTCTCAAATTAAATATCATAAATAGTTTTTAGCCAGCTATCGACCAGCAATGGCAGTGAATGAGTTAAGATTTTTACAACGTCCCAAGTTAGCTTTGAGGCACCGATCTCCCGTTTTTTTAATCTTTTAAATTTAAATTTCAAGACTCATTTACCAGGCATGTTTACGCAAATCCGCGTTTAAACGCGCATTAAAAAGTGGTGGTTTAGCTGTTTAATCAGCCGTCGCATTATTATTTTATTATTGTTGGGTTGACGACTGGGCATGAATTATGAATGAGCAGGTTTAAAGGAAGTCGGCAAACGCCGTGCCGTAAAGTGCCTCTCTCAGCACTGAGGGAAGCGAAGCGGGGTGGGCTGGGGGGGAAGTGCCTGATTAAATATAAATGGCCAATTACGCCGCAGACTGGGGAGCAGCAGCGCGACCCGCTCGGCCGAATCAACGCCACCGGTCAAGATGTTGCTTTATTGTTATTTATCAATCGCCAGCTACTTTCTTTCACCCGCTAACAAGCATCTTTTATGTAATCGGAGTTTTGCATTAAGTGTACAAATTGGCCAACACTTACCTTGATCATGCATGGAAAGCAAACATAACCACAAGGGAGGCTCAGATGCATGGAGAGGATAGAAGATGGAAAAAAAACATGCAATGAAAGGAATTCTTCCACAGTTGTGTTTTTTTGCTTTATCGGAGTACTGCTAGTTCATCTAAGTACGATGAAAGGCTAGCTAAATCACACACACACCTTTACGCCAAACTCCCGCTGTGTAGCGGATGTCCCACCGCTGTTTTCTTACCTTTGAAATGATCGTATATGATTCCAAACAAATGTCGGGACCCGGGCTGGCCTAACATCAAGAGGTTCAGGAGTCCTTGAGGAGTTAGGGGATTCAGGTTAAAATAGTTTGAGGTTGGAGTTGCTTTTCAGTTCAATTTTAACTTTGGTTTTGCAAATTTGGTGAGTTTGTATTCCTTTTCAGGGCGGGTATGTTCATTTTTATTTCTCTGAAAATGCTTCATTTTAGTTTAATCAGGTCAATTCTATTTACAGTATACAAAGGCCATGTGTTACGATGTCCTCGACCGAAGACATTTTGACTTTACGCCGCTCGTGCCTCGTCTCATTTAGTCCCTAGCATGCATCCATCCATCCATCCATCCATCCATCCATCCATCCATCCATCCATCCATCCATCCATCCATCCATCCATCCATCCATCCATCCATCCATCCATCCATCCATCCATCCATCCATCCATCCATCCATCCCGGTATCTTTGTGTCTATCTATGTATCCACCTATGTATCTACAGGCGTATCTATGTGTCCACCGATGTTTGTACGTGCCTATCTATGTATCTACCTATGTATCTACGTGTCTATCTACGTATCTCGCTACGTATATACCTATGTATCTACGTATCTCTCTACGTATCTACCTATGTATCTACGTATCTATCTACGTACGTATCTACTTATGTATGTACATATTTACGTATCTACCTCTGTATCTATATATCTACCTATGTATCTACCTACGTACAGTATCTACCTACAAATCTACGTATCTACCTACGTATTTACGTATTTATCTATGTATCTACATATCTATCTACTGTACGAATGTATCTACATTTCTAGCTATATATTTACGTATCTATCTATATTTCTATCTACGTATTTACAACTCTATCTATCTATGCATTTTCTACGTCTCTACGTATCGATCAACGTATATACCTATGTATCAATGTATATACCTCCATATCTACGTATCTATGTATCTACGTATCTATCAACCTATTTACGCATCTATCTATCTACGGATCTATCTATGTATCTATTTACATATATACCTACATATATACATATATATCTACGCATATACGTATATCCCTACGTCTACGTATATACCTACGTAGTTACGTATCTACCTATGTATCTACATATCTATCTACTGTACGTATGTATCTACGTATCTACCTACGTATCTACCTATCTATCTACGTATCTATATTTCTACATATCTAACATCTACGTATCTACATTTTGACTCAAATGGACTGGATGTCTTGCCGTCAAGGGCACTGAAACATGATTATTTATCATTAAAACTAAAAACATAGATTAAAATATATATTTTCGTGATGAATCGTACAGATAAATCTCCCGAAAGGATAAAAATAACAGATAAATTCATCAAATACTTTAATGATTAATCATTGAATCGTGGATTAATCTCCCGTATTGATTGTTTCACTTTCAAATCCATTTTGACTCCAAACTGGATTTCTGTCACCGTAAATGATCCGAAAATATAATATTTGATCAATGAATTACATTAAAAAAAAGTTATCACTCAATCAAATGTTGCAATTAATCGATCAATATTTGATGCCAAAATGGATTATATAATCATTAACCATTAAAATACAAAGTTATTAGAATAATCTATCAAATTTTGCAATTACTTGATGAATTGTAAAGATTGATCTGCTGTAGTGATTGCCTCTGCCATTGACGGTGCTATGCGTACAAACAATTTTTTAGGCCTCCCAGTCAAAATAGCCTGAACATATATTTTCTACTGTTTTCCTTTTATTAGCTGCTATAATTGGAATTCAGGGAGGGGGGGGTATGAATCTGTCCCACACGTAACTCGAGGCACCACCATCATTAACCTACAACCCTCATGATGTTTCTAAATTCCCTTGCAAATGGTAATTCTCCACCTATTTGAGTTCTACCTTTCCGCTTTTTCTCTCTCCTCTCTTCCTCCTCTCTGTCTTCGTCCTTCCCGGAGGAGTCCGGCATTTCATGACCCCCTCCTTCCCTCTCGGCGTGGTGCGCTACAAAGGAACAACAACTCGCAAATCAATTGCTATTGACGTGGAGCACACGAGCTCAGGCTGTTTTACTGGAACAGATTGGCAAGACGGGAAAGTCTAATAATTTATGACAAGTCCTTTTTTGTTTTTCTCGATGCAAATCCTTCTCCTACACGTTTACGTTCCAATTCCAGCAATTCATACAGCTATTTGAATCGACGCAACTACATTGAGATACCTTTCCTCTCGAGCTTTCCTTGTTGGCGCGGCTCCTTGTCAGGAGAACTTGTTGATTTGTGATTGTGTATCTCCTGGGAGTGTTCCTTAAAATTCTGGAAGGCTGAAAAGAACCGCCGTTGTCATTGACACATTTAAAAAAAGCAATAAATAATTTGAAGTAGAAAAATCTTGCTGCTATGGGTTTTTTTGTACTACAACTCAAAATCCATCGTTCATAACCTGGTGATTGTTTTAAAATTTATTTTTCAGTTTTTACAGTTTAAGGAATTCCGAATTCAGAATTTCATGCCCTCAGTTTTTTTTTTTTTTTTGAGTCAATTTGTATTATACATCAGTATTAATCAGAAAAAGTTATCCAAATACTCTTGAACACTTACGCCATTACAATTAACCCCTCAGTAAGCCACGCTACTATTAGGTGTTCTTCGATAAGAAGTTTCAGAAAATTATGTTTTCTGGCACGTGCTGAGCAAAATTTTGCTTGTGGGTAATAACACTGTCATCGGAATGCCATTAATTTGCTGATCTATGACGTTTTTCCATAAGGTTAGCCTTAAGCTAAGATTTGAATACACATTAGTGTTGTAAATAACCAATCTTAAGACGATATGAAACAATATCTAATCATTCTTTAGACTGATGGGAAACACTTTACAATAAAGGTCCCTTAATTATCATTAGTTAATGCATTTCTAGACAATAACTCATGTTTTAGTAACATGACAATAATTCATTTAATCCCTTATCTAACAATTAACATGAGTTAATGCATTTTAAGACAATAATACCCCTTTCCCACTGGCCAAAAAACCCATGTCAACCCACTAACAATCGGCTTTTGGTGGCAGTGGGAAAGGTGCAGCGACCCGCCTCAACCCGTGTCAACCCGCCAAGCGACCCGCATTAAAATCACCTCGGCTCTGATCGTCATGCAGTGTGAAAGCAAAACCCCGGGTCAACAGTCAACACCCTAATCTACGTGGTGACGTAGGCTCTTACGTGATGCGTCATAACAACGTGCCAGTCTCCTCCCATTTAACACGCCCCACAACCGTAGTTACGTCGATGCTCACAACAAAGCTAGTAGAAGAAGAAGGAGCCAGTAGCACACCACATTGAACAACATGTCCCAGCATTGGAAAGATGATGAGACCTGCCAGCTCCTTTCCATCCGTGGAGAAAGGAGGCTTCCATGTTGCTCTGCATTGTTTACTTCCTTGAACTGAATGAATTTGGTTGCACTTGTCGACGCGCATCTTAGAGTAGTGACGTCATGTAACCTTACGCACGGCTGAGGAGGGGTGGGGGGTTAGACGGGTGAAAAAAAAAAGACACGGCTTTTTTTTGTCAATGGGAAAGGTGCCTAATGCCAATTACTAGTGGGTTGCATCGGCTTGGAAAGAACGCGCGTTGACCCACTAGTTTCAGTGGGAAAGAGGCACAACTAATGTTTAAGTAAAGTTACAATAATTAATATAATTGCTTATCTAACATTTATTAATATTAGGGCTGTCAAAATATCACGTTAACGGGCGGTAATTAATTTTTTAAAAATTAATCACGTTAAAATTAGGGGTGTCAAACGATTAAAAATTTTAATCGAGTTAATCACAGCTTAAAAATTAAATAATCGTAATTAATCAAATTAATCGCAATTTAAACCATCTATAAAATATGCCATATTTTTCTGTAAATTAATGTTGGAATGGAAAGATCCCTCTGCTGGTGCTTGGTTGCGACTGATTTTATAGGCTTCAGCACCCATGAGCATTGTGTACGTAATTATTGACATCAACAATGGCGAGCTACTAGTTTATTTTTTGATTGAAAATTTTACAAATTTTAATAAAACAAAACCATTAAGAGGGGTTTTAATATAACATTTCTATAACTTGTACTAACATTTATCTTTTAAGAACTACAAGTCTTTCTATCCATGGATCGCTTTAAGAGAATGCTGATGATGTTAATGCCATCTTGTTGATTTAATGTTATAATAAACAAATACAGTACTTATGTACCGTATGTTGAATGTACAGTATATATCTGTCTTGTGTCTTATCTTTCCATTCCAACAATAATTTACAGAAAAATATGGCATATTTTATAGATGGTTTGAATTGCGATTAATTACGATAAATTAATTTTTAAGCTGTAAATAACTCGATTAAAAATTTTAATCGTTTGACAGCCCTAATTAATATATTAATTAACATGAGTAAATGCATTAGTTAATGCATTGGTTAATGCATTATATTTGCCGATGTTAGTCATGGTTAGTCTACGGATTTAATTCAAGGCCATAAAATCGATTTTAGACAATATTATGCTTTCAAAAATGTATTCATTCATTTAAAATGATGAGTGTTGGAATTGTTGTGCATACAGTTAACAATTTATGCTTTCCTTATACGTCACTAGATAGCATAACTTCTGTCTAGTCAGCCTTTCCTTTGTCCTGGGCCATGGAACCCCCTGTAGTCTATATATTCTATTCTATGTTCTATGTTGTTTTCCTGTCCCTTCCATCCTATCCCATCCCCTGAATAAAGAGGGTTGCTATCACGGCAACTGGGGCAGCAGCTACCAAGCTCCACAAAAGCTACATTGATTCCTGCGTGTTCTTTTTAGCCAAGCTAGGTGTACATAAACCTAGCTTCAAATCTAACAATGAGTAACATTAACCTAAAGCAATATCAACTTAGTCGAATCAGTTGAAATGTTGATCTAGATAGATGTATGCTTACACCACATTTTTACAAATGTAATGCAATTAGTTTCATGTTTTCTACTAGGAGTGTCAAACAACTTAACTCAATCACTGCCACAAATACTGTGTGGTTATATACTGCTATCCCTTCCAGTTGAAATCGATGTTGCTCAACCAAAGATGTTCAACAAAAACAGATATAAATTGAAACTACTCCGCACAGAACTCTAGAATACATCCATTGATTTGATTTATCCTCCAAGATTAGCTCGACCCATATGACCGAAAATCTAAACAGACAAAAAACGAACAAGCCTCAACAACAACAAACCCCCTATTCTTGTCGATATCTGTAGCTGCCAGTGCAATGGATTTTTTCCTCTTTTGCAAGGCCCACTTTTTCAGACCGCGCTATGTCAAACATAGCTAGCGAGTCATTGTTCTGTCACGAGTAAACAGACAGTCCAGGGATCTTGTACAAAAGTGTCAGGGTTGCCTGCCTCCTCCCTCGCCACCTAATGGATATTGGCGTGTCTTGGAGGAATTTTGCGGTAAATGTTAGTATAAACCAGTGCTTCTCAAATATTGGGGCCATAGACTTCATAATGTATTGATACGCAATAGAATTGTGCAATAGAAAATAATTAAAAAGCACTGCTCTACTGCGAGTGTAGGAGACTACAGTGAAGCTACATTGAAAATGAATGCCTTCTTTTTCTGATACCTCTCATTTGGCGGTCTTCTTCATAATCATGTCTGCCATTCTCATGCTCAGATGAGAAGTGAGTATTGTGCTCGTGAGTCTCATGCCCTTCAGGTTTGTGGGGATGTCATGAAAAAGCAAGACAAAAGTGTTAGTCAGAATATTTGATTAATGGCAGACTCTGAGATGATACCTCTCATTTTATTTTGATGGTTTTCATCATGTCTGGAATTCTCATTCTCAGATGAGAAATGACCATGGTGGCTGTGAGTATCATGACCGTGTCCCCCAGAGTTGTGGAGAGCGTCTATGTAGAAGTTTGAAAATTGAGTGGACTTTAAAAAACAACAACAACCTTTTTGTCATTTTTCTCTCACCTTGTCTGACATTGTCATGCTCAACTGAGAAATGACTATTGTTGTCATCAGTACCATGACCATGTCCCTCATAACTGTGGAGAACTCCTATGGAAAAGCACACGAGGTGTGCAAAATTTGATCCCAATAAGACATGATGATAATAATACTTATTTATTTTGGAAGTCTATTTCCTCACCATTTCTCATACTCTCATGCCAAGATGAGAAATGGTTGTGGCTATTCATTTCATGTCCTTCTCCCTCAGAGTTACGGGGAACTTCTATGGAAAAGCACCAGAGATGTACGAGTTTGATATCACTAAACTTTTTCTCTCTCTCACTAGACTATGAGATGATACTTATCATAAATTTTGATAGTCTTTTTCCTCACCATGCCCCCCATTCTCATGGTTAGATGAGAAATGACCATCATGCCCATGAGTCTTTTGTCCTTCTGAGTTGTGTGTGACTGCCATGAATAAAACAATACAGTGAGGCGAATTTCAAATGGAATTTAAACAATTGTTCAGATTTAATTCTGCTTTATTTATTCCTCACCTTCCCAGTAATTCTCATGCACAGATGACAAAGTACTTTGTCCGTGACTCTCATGGCCTTGTCCTGCAAACATATGCAAAACTACAGTATGCGACAGACAAGGGGAAAAAACCCCCAGTTTTAAGTTTCCTTCTTTAAAAATGAATGTGTGGTGCACGCTCGTTCTCTACTCTACAAAAATAAGCTTCCTCCTCACCATTTTCTGCCATTCTCTCATGTCCATGTCCTTCAGATCTATGTGAAACTACTGTATGTGGCAGACAAGAAAAAAACAAAAACACAAATTCAGGTTTCCTTCTTTGAAAATGAATGTGTGGTACTCGTTAATTCTCTACTTCATAAAATGTTTCATCCTCACAATTTCTGCCATTCTCATGCTTAGATAAGAAAGAGCTGTCATGTCCATGAGTCTCATGTCCATGTCCTTCAGACTTGTGAAAAACTTTATGATGGATGGGTAAAACAAGAGTCCAAGTTACAAATTGTTACTGCTGGATAAACCTCTCATTTGGCTGTTTTCTTGCCTACCATGTTTCCCATCCTCATGCGCCGATGACAAATCAAAATTGTAGCCAAGGTTCTCATGTCCATGTCCCTCAAACCCATGGGAAACTGTCACAACCAAAATAATTAGGGAAGTTCCCTTCATCCCAGACTATAAAAACGTGCATCTTATTTGACTTTCTTCTTCCTCACCTGCTATGTCATTCTCATGCTCAGATGAGAAAGTTCTATCTCCATGAGTCTGATGCCCATGTCTTTCAGACCTGTGGGAAACTGAGGGACAACCAACAGTGTATGTTCCTATTTTTCAAAATATTACAGTTCTAACTACGACAGGACCATTCAATACCTCTCAATTGACTGTCTTCCTCATGTCTTCCATTCTCATGTTCGGATATAAAAGTCCCGTGGCCATGAGTGCCATGCCCATGTCTCTCAGGCTTGTAAAAAGCTGCCATTACAGTAAAAGGAAAACAAGGTTGCAAGACTCAGATCACTGTCCTCAACAAAAAACACTTGTTGTGTTCTTCATGCTTATGGAAAGTTAAAAACCTGTCTTTGAGAACAAAACAACTCAACAAACTACCACTACTCTAATGTGATACCTTTATTTTCAGCTTGTCTTGCTTTCTCTTCTTCATTTTTCTCATGCTTCGATATGAAAGTTACTTCGTGGCCATTAGTGTCATGTTCCTCAAGCATCTGGGAGACTTGCCATCACAGTAACAATATTCGTAGCTCATTTGAACAACTGATTCTCATGTACATTCTCATCTCTATAAGAAGAGGCTTCTACAGTTGCAATGACACAACTTCAAATAGTCTTACCTTTATTTTCAAATTGTCTTTCATTCAGAGCTTCTCCATGGCCCACGTGATGAGATGAAAAAATGTCTTTGTAGTCATGAGTCTCATGTTTCTCAAGCAAATGAGAAACAAGCACTACAACCAGTGGATATTTGGATTAAATCATAGCTCTCTACAGTGCTGCACTGCCTATGGATGGCAATACCTTGAGTTCTTTTTTCCAACTCATGGTCAGATGGGGTTGTCAACTCATGGCCATGATTCTCATAAGGAGGGGAAACCTTTCGATGTTCTTCTTGCTCAGATAATGACTTGCCTCTGTGGCTGTGAGGCACATGCTCCTCATGTGCATGAGGTACTGAAATGCCATGGACAAGCAAAAATGAGGATACAGCTCATCTCATTTAGGAACTGAACTGATTCTCATCTGCATTCTCATTGAAAGGCCGACACAGTCATCACTAGGCTACCTTGAAAAGTCATACCTTCACTTTCAAATTGCATTTCACTTGCAGTCTCTCTGCGGTCATCATGGTGAGAGGAAAAATCGCCTTTGTTGATGTTTGTCTCATGTTCCTCAAGCATATGAGTAAGCAACACTGAAAATAGTGAGGATTCAGTTTCAGGTTGAAGGACAGGGCTTCTACTTAGGACGGGTATACCTTTAGCTCGTCTCTCCTTCTCATGCTCCATGCTTGACGTGGTTGTCTCAAGGCGATGATTTTCATGAGGAACGGAAACTCTTCTATGTTTGTCTTCCTTGTGTTCATATGAGAAAGTGCCAATGTGGCCTTGAATCTCATGTTCCTCAAATGCGTGAGACACTGAAATGCCATTCACAAGCGAAGGTTCTCTATTTGAACCTCATGGAGGAAATTATTCTAATGTGAATTCTAATTTCTAGGATACAAGGCTGCTACAGTCAACCCCTACACTACTTAGAAAAGTCATACCTTCATTTTCAACTGGTTGTTGCAGAGCCTTGCCATGGTCCTCTTGGGGAGATGGGACAGTAACTACTTGGCTATAAGTCTCATGTTTTCTGTGAGTGACTAAAACAGTTCGGACACAGAGTCTAGTAGAGGTCTAAGATTAAAAGGGAAGGGTTTCTACTTTCTACTATGGCTAGGGGCGCTTACAATACCTTCAGCTCCTCGTTCCCTCTCATACTCAGACGAGATGATCGTTCTGTGGCTCTCGTGTACAGGAACTGACAAATCAAAATGTTAGTTAACTTCACTTTATCTAGTTGATTTTCCCTATTAGCAGGTATTGTTTTGCTTTTGCTGTTTATGCTTGGTCTTTCGCAAATACAGGTCAGATTTGAAGTCTTGGTCTGGTTATGGACTTGACACTGAATAATATTCACTCTAAGGCTAGGTTCATACCACAGATCTTGAGGCACAAATCCGATTGTTTCGTATTTTTCCGACTCGAGTCAGCCATTAACATGGCGGTCTGAATGGGACAGGTCGTATGAAATTGGATTATTTAAAATTCGATCTGGGCCACTTTTGTATGTGGTTAAAATCCGACTTTGGCCACATTTTTCCAGAATGTGGTTGCGGCCTGAACTGTCAAGTCCCCCAAATCGGAATTCATGCATCATTTACACCAGCAAAGAGCGAGAGAGACAGGGCACTAAGTTAGCAATGGAGCTGTGCATTAGCATTATCTAGCTTGAACGTGGCTTTTAGGGAAGAAGTAGGCTTGACAACAGTCATAACAAAATAAAATGGGGAAGGGGAATGGATGGAATGACGTTCAGCTAGCATTTGTTTTGATGCTCCTGCGCATGCAGCTCAGTTTGCACAGTGCATCTCGGACTGCGAATTAGTGCGCATGTGATACTTGAATGGGCTCTATGGACAAAGGCAGTCTGAACGGGCACGCCAAAAAACAGAACTGACAAAAACTCGGAATTGTGCATTAACACAACTGACTGACTGACATAACTGGGTAGAAATTCCATGCTGTGGTCCCACCGCCCCAAGCCAAGCTCTCCTATTTTAATGCATACATTGCACTACCCTCCCCTCACAATCCCATCACAGTGCTGGGTGATGGCTGCCAGCCGGGAACCTGGCAGCCACAGTAATAGGGTGGTAGGTGGGTCCCACACTTTTTCCCTATGGCGTGGCTCCTGGGGCGTGGTCTCCCCTCTGCCTGGGCTGCCGGCCGCGGGAGTGAGGGGGGGTCGGGGCTCCGATCTCGCGTCGCCCGTGGCGGTTCCCCGGCGTTCTCTTGCCTCCGCCTTCCCCTCTCTTCTCTGACTGGATATCCACCCTGTGCTCCATTGCGGGTCGCTGGCTGGGCGCCGGTGTATCGGCTGGGTGTTGCCTGCACCGGCAGTGGACCCTGCCCTGCCCTGGACTTGGTGGGCCGCTGGGAGTCCCGTGGCGTGCCGTGCCGGTTGGGGGCTGCGCCCGCATGGCGTCTCCGCTCGTCTGCGTGGCTGTCGCGCACCTGGTGGGGCTCGCGTGCTGCTGGATGTGATAGGGCGCGCTCGGGTGGGGGGTCCCGGTGCCGGGATTGGCGATGGGGTGGCATAAGGTTGGTCGCCAACGGTCTTACACTCAAAAGAGATTCACACGATTACTGGGTTCTAGTTCACAGAGCTGATTTGTGTAAACTCTACCCCTTTCAATCATTTAGCTTATAGACTCCCCCACCCCCGTCCACCTCTTACCCTGGTCAACAGGCCCCCCACATGGTGTCAACCTGAAATACATCTAGCTGACAATAGCACCAACATATTAGTAGTTGGTCTAGATGTTCAATGTATTTCTTGTTGTGGTTTGTGTTTCTTTTCTTTCTTTTATTGTGTTTCTTTTCTTCTGTTCCCCCATAACCCCTTCCTGTTCGCTGCTTTGTCATAATAAACGAGGTATGTTGAATGATCACAATGGGAGTATGTCAGACTCTCAATGTGAAACATTAAAAC
Source organism: Corythoichthys intestinalis (assembly GCF_030265065.1). Taxonomy (NCBI): domain Eukaryota; kingdom Metazoa; phylum Chordata; class Actinopteri; order Syngnathiformes; family Syngnathidae; genus Corythoichthys; species Corythoichthys intestinalis. The sequence goes on from NC_080411.1 coordinate 4,780,063, forward strand.
TGTTCAGACTATCCGGGCAATTAGACTTCCATTCTCCGTGTCAAACAGCTAAACAGGACAGGTTTAAAAAAAAAAAAAAGGAATTGTGCATTAAGACCTGTGATATGAACCTAGCCTTAGTCACATCTCAGTCTTGATCTCCGTCTTGTTGGTTCTCAATCTTGCTTGACTTAAGTCTCGGTGATTTCTGGTTTTAGGTAGTATTTTTGTATTTGTGTACCCTCCCACGCTGATGGGAGAAAATATTATGTGATGCCTTAACATTAGCACATTATGCCTTTGTGATGTATGATTGCCTCTGTGACCATAGTATTGTTTTTTACGCGCTTGGGTTCCATAGTTAGGAGGGAATCTCACGAGATAACTTTAAATAAACATTCTACTTTAACCGCTCGGAGCCTCAACTGGGGGGGAATCTCATACCCTTAGTCTCACGAGTTCAGGTGGTGCGTTTTCGTGGGGGCGAGGAGTGGCCACCCGCGTCCCCGCATCAGACGTGCCTATAAGAGTCGGGGGACTCCCCAACCCCCCCCCCCTCCCCCCAAGTCTGCCAGAGGATTACGTACAGGTCGCTTGGCTTTGTTCCTTTGCCGCTTTGCCGGAGCGTTGGCTCCCCGCTCATTTGTCAACGGTAAGCGATTATCATTGTTAAGGAACATTTTGTTGTGCTGTAACGGGGATTCTGGGATTGACAAACTAGATCTAACGTCATCGTTACTACTTGTTTTGATACTTGTTACTTGCTCTTGTGGGATTGTAATCAATAAATCTCATTTATTCTGCATTTTCTAATCAATAAACATCGTCTATTGAGCAAAAGTGTGCTGGTTGCTGACTCACCGCGAACCCGGAAATTTTGGAAAAGACACGCTCCTTTGAACTCATATGAGATTAAAAAAAGCAACAATATGGTGACAATGACAAAATTATTCACCGAAGAACCATTAAGATGACATTTAGCAAGGAGAGTCATGCCAAACTCCTTCCCCAGAAATGACCTGACGACTCACCCACTCATCTTTCTTCTTCTGGGTAATAAAGAAAATGGGAAATCTATACGTTTTTTTTTTTTTTTTTTTTTTTTTTTAATTTAAAACCATATCCTGTAACAAGTATACCTTGCTTAGAAACCCTTGAATCGATATAGCTTCTAAAGACCAGCCAGGATATGCATCCTGTCTATGCATTTTTAACTCTCAACTTTTCCCCTTCCTTTCCACCATTTTTCCTCCCCCTGCGTTTTCTATGTTCTACTTTTCCCAGAGGGCATTTTGCCTTTCCCACAATCCTTTGCATTGAGTTCTCGGGGCTACTGTGTACATAGGAAAGAGATGGGGAAACTAGTTCAGATGGAGCTTCCTACACCTCCCGCTTGTTCGGAAAAGGGAAAGTTCACTGTTGAGGTTGTCCGATTTCAATCTTGTGGGGTTAAATGTGTAGCTCATAAAAGCATCGCTAACGGCAGTGCTTCCCTCCTGCAATTGAAAATCCTGCAAATTGTCTGAATTGATTCTCCTTTTTTTTGTTTTTTTGTGTCTGCATATGGCGTGAAACTTTAGAATAATCTGGAAATGCAGGACAAGCAATGCTAAACTAGCTAAGGATTTAAACTGTTATACAAATTTATGGTCTGGTCACAGCATACGGATACAGTTGTGGTCAAAAGTTTACATACACTTGTGAAGAACATAATGTCATGGCTCTCTTGAGTTTCCAGTTATTTCTACAACTCTGATTTTTCTCCGATAGAGTGATTGGAACAGATACTTCTTTGTAACAAAAAACATTCATGAAGTTTGGTTCTTTTATGACTTTATTACGGGTGAACAGAAAAAGTGATCAAATCTGCTGGGTCAAAAATATACATACATGGATCTGAAAAAGCGAATCATTGACTTGAACAAGTCAGGAAAGTCACTTGGAGCCATTTCAAAGCAGCTGCAGGTCCCAAGAGCAACAGTGCAAACAATTGTTTGTAAGTGGCACTGTTTTGTCACTGCCACGATCAGGAAGAAAACGCAAGCTATCACCTGCTGCTAAGAGAAAATTTGGTCAGGAGGGGGAAGATTCAACCGAGAATCACCAAAAAGCAGATCTGCCAAGGATTAGAAGCTGCTGGAACACAGGTGTCAGTGTCCACAGTCAAGCATGTTTTGCATCTCCATGGACTGAGAGGCTGCCGTGCAAGAAGGAAGCCCTTGCTCCAAAAGCGGCACCTTAAGGCTCGACTGAAGTTTGCTGCTGATCACATGGACAAAGATAAGACCTTCTGGAGGAAAGTTCTGTGGTCAGACGAAACAAAAATCGAGCTGTCTGGCCACAATGCCCAGCAATATGCTTGGAGGAGAAAAGGTGAGGCCTTTAACCCCAAGTACACCAAGCCTAACGTTAAGCATGGTGGTGGTAGTATTATGCTGTGGGGCTGTTTTGCTGCCAATGGAACTGGTGCTTTACAGAGAGTATATGGGATCATGAAGAAGGAGGATTACCTTCAAATTCTTCAAGATAACCTAACGTCATCAGCCCAAAGATTGGGTCTTGGGCGTAGTTGGGTGTTCCAACAGGACAATGATCCCAAACACACATCAAAAGTGGTAATGGAATGGCTAAATCAGGCTAGAATTAAGGTTTTCGAATGGCCTTCCCAAAGTCCCATTGAGAACTTGTGGACAATGCCGAAGAAACAAGTCCATGTCAGAAAGCCATCAAATATAACTGAACTGCACCAATTTTGCCAAGAGGAGTGGTCAAAGATTCAACCAGAAGCTTGTGGATGGCTACCAAAAGCGCCTAATTGAAGTGAAAATGGCCAAGGGACATGTTACCAAATATTAGCGCTGCTGTATGTATATTTTTGACCCAGCAGATTTGATCACTTTTTTTCTGTTCACCCATAATAAAGTCATAAAAGAACCAAACTTCATGAATGTTTTTTGTGACAAAGAAGTATCTGTTCCAATCACTCTATCAGAGAAAAATCCGAGTTGTAGAAATAACTGGAAACTCAAGAGAGCCATGACATTATGTTCTTCACAAGTGTATGTAAAATTTTGACCACAACTGTATATGGGCTTGATTACTAGGGTTGGGAATCTCTGGCATGAAGCCGATTTGATATGTATTTAGATGCACAGGTTTCGATTCGATTAAAAAAACGATACATTTTTAAGGCCGAGCGATTCGATACAGTTTAAGAACGATACGGTTCGATACAGAGTGAAAACGATACGATCGTAAACATTTGTTGTGTGTTTGTACAGTATTTTAAGCATATAAAAAAAAAGATTAAAGATGAAATTAAACGACAAAATTTTATAACAATGTTATGTTTTTTTTATTTTTTTTATGAAAAGAAAAATTAAGCTTACTTTATGACCGTCATTTTGTTGGATGGGATTGATAATAAAATAAAACTCCAGTGACAGACAACAATAAAATGCAGTAATTTAATAAATTTTTGGAAGCGAAACAGCCCCACAGCATCACTGACCCACCCCCTTACTTCACAGTGGGTATGAGGTGCTTTTCAGCATGCACATCTTTCGTGGCACACCAGACCCACTTAGAGTGTTTGTTGCCAAAAAGCTCAATCTTGTTCTCATCTGACCAAAGCACACGGTCCCAGTTGAAGCCTGGGATCGTGTGTATTTTTGTCTGGCACCCTAACAAGGCCCTGGGAACCTTTTTGGGTGCATGGCATCATGAATGCTTTGAAATACCAGGACATTTTAATTCAAAATCTGTTGCCCTCTGCCCGAAAGCTGAAGATGGGTCGTCACTGGGTCTTTCAACAAGACATATGGCCAAATCTACACAGAAATGGTTCACCAGACACAAAATCAAGCTCCTCTGGCCATCTCAGTCCCCAGACCTTGTTTTGTTGGCAAAAGGGGGTTGTACAAAGTATTAACACCAGGGCTGCTAATAATTGTGACACACATTATTTGATGTCAAATAATTTTTTGTTTATGTGGGATTTTTTTCCCCACTGAATGAATGCACTTGTATTGAAGGTTGGATTCTTCTCTTTTTTTCCAGTAAGGTCCCATATTATTTGAATAAAAAAAAATTATTAGAAGCTAAAAAACACATCTTTTTCAGGGGTGCCAATAATTATGGAGAGCACTGTATGTACAGATATACAGTTTCCCACTGCGTGGTAAATTCAAAATCGAGACAATTTGCACCAGTATTCTGAACATTTTGAACTCGCAAAATTGTGAGTTGCTGTTGACCCCCTTTAAGTACTCATGCAAGGCAAAATTCACAACGTGGAGTGGCCAGAGCTTCGCAGCCCACAAGAGACTCGTGCGCGGTATGCTTCCATCTGTGTTCCGCACACCCTGGAGGTGTTTTTGCACGGGCAAAGCCGGTCTCCAGTGGCTTCCCTTCGGAAAGGCCCGTACTGTAAGCACCCCCGCCTCTGGGTAAATCTCACCGCCGCCCACTCCCGACATCCCCCGCGCTTTCCTCGGGGTTCCAGCAGCTGCCTTTGCCGCGCTTTGGATTGCCGCCAGTATTGTCGTCATCTCACGTCAATGGCACGATGCCGTTGGCGCGTCTCATCAAAGCGACCCCGATCGTACGCACACGAGTACATCTTGTATTAGTGGCGAGAAAGTCCGGTGGGGAAACATGATTTGGAATTTTTGAAATATTTGAAAAGGCTGCGCTCACAAAAGCTACTTGTTCCAGTTAACTCTTTGGCTGCTATTGACACTGAGAGATGGCCAATGTATTTTGACTGGGAGCACTGGCGCTGAATTATTATTTCATTTTACTTTATTTATTTTTTAAATATAGAATTAAAATATTATAAAAATTATAGAATTGAAAACATACAAAAATGAATAAAGAAAAAAATATTACTTTGTAGCTTTTTACATTAAAACAAATGTAAATTTTAATACATGAAACCAAGTGCATTTTAACAAAAACATTTTGAGTGGGTGGGCTGGCAACGATAATATCAGCCACCCAATAATATCTGCCGATATACACATTTAAAATAGTATTGGAAGATATACAGTGATATGAGAAAGTATCTGAACCTTTTTTTTTAATTTCTCACATTTCTGCATAAAATCATCAAATGTGATCTTATCTTTGTCAAAATCACACAGATGAAAAAACAGTGTTTGCTTTAACCAAAACCACCCAAACATTTATAGGTCCCCCCCCCTCCCCCTTTGGTAGCAATAACTTCAACCAAATGCTTCCTGTAGCTGCAGATCAGTCAGGCACATCAATCAGGACTAATCCTGGCCCATTCTTCTCTACAAAACTGCTCTACTTCAGTCAGATTCCTGGGATGTCTGGCATGAACCAACGTCTTTAGGTCATGCCACAGCATCTCAATGGGGTTCAAGTCTGGACTTTGACTAGGACACTCCATAACATGTATCTTGCTCTTCTGAAACCATTCTGAAGTTGATTTACGTTTGCGTTTTGGATCACTGTCTTATTGCAGCATCCATCCGCTTTTTTAGCTTCAACTGTCTCACAGACGGCCTCGGCTTTTCCTGAAAAACATCCTGGTAAACTTTTGAATTCATTCTTCCATTTATGATTTCAAGTTGTCAAGGCCCAGAGGCACCAAAACAACCCCAAATCATGATGCTCCCTCCACCATGCTTCACGGTGAGGATGATGTGTTGATGTTGGTGAGCTGTTCCATTTTTTCCTCCACACATGACATTGTGTGTTACTCCCAAACAATTCAACTTTTTTGTTAGTTCACAAAATATTTTGCCAAAACTTCTGTGTAGTTTCCAAGTGCCTTTTTGCCAACATTGAACGAGCAACAATGTTTTTTTAGACAGCAATGGCTTCCTCTGTGGAGTCCCCCCATGAACACCATTCTTGGCCATAGTTTTACATATAGTTGGACTGTGCCAATGATTTCTGTAAGTCTTTAGCAGACACTCTCGGGCTTTTTTTTTTTACCTCTCTGAGTATTCTGCGCCGAACTCTTGGTGTCATCTTTGGGGGACGGCCACTCCTTGGGAGAGAAGCAACTCTCCATTTGTAGGCAACTTCTCTGACTGTCGATTGATGAACATCCAGACTTTTAGAGATGGTTTTGTATCCTTTCCCAGCTTTATACAAATCAACAATCCTTGATCGCTGTCAAACAGCTCTTTGACCAAGCCATGATGCACATCAGAGAATAATTCTCATCAAGACAATTCTTACCAGGTGTGTGTTTTACAGTGGGCAGGGCTGCTTTATCACTCATCAATGATTGGGCACACACCTGACTAACAATGTTTGGTAAAAATTGGTTTCAATTGCTTTTTTAGTCTCCTTAGGCAGAGGGTTCACCAACTTATTTTTCCCCCTTCTGTCATTGCTTGCATGCTATCCTCAATAAAATATGGAAACCGATAAATGTTTGGGTGGCTTTAGTTACAGCAGACACTGTATTTTCATCTGTGTGATTTTGACAAAGTTCAGATTACATTTGATGGTGATTTTATGCAGAAATGTGAGAAATTCCAAAAGGTTCAGATACTTTGTCATACCAGTGTAGGTAGTATTATTCGCTAGCATGTATGCTGAGTTGTAATTTAATGTAAAAACCTGCATCCTGTGTACATGGACTGGTTACAGCTTAGCAAAGCAGCTGTGCTTGGGATTTGATGGCAGAGGGAAAGACCGTAATCACTCATGGTTCACAGATAAAATGAAAAATAAATGAGAATTAATTCATTATTAACTCATCATATATAACTACTGTGCCACCAGAGAGAAATAGTCACTAAGAAAAGTAATAAAACATAAGATTAAATTATAAAGTTGTGCAATAGCCCAGAACCAAATGCATCTTGGGATTGTACAGTGATTGCATGCCTGTATTTGTAATACTTTGGTATTTGGAAAACCTTGAAGTTTTCAGATTTATTATGATTATAGCAACAAGTTTGGCAACACAATACAATTAGCATTAATAGATTAGGTTCAAGATATACTGGTATTGAATTGATATCGGTATCAGATTTATGGGTTGGACAACATCGGGATATCGGTTATCGATTAAGAAGTACTGGACAACTCTACTGGCAACCAAGGATCTCTTTTTTTTCTTTACGTAGTAAAAAAAAAAAAAAAAAACTGCATTTACAAATTTAAAAAATGAAAGATTAAAAAATATAAGGAAGAAAACATTCAGGTAACTTGAAGTTCCGCTCTGAGACCTCCAATTTGGCCAAATTTCACAATTGTCCTATATGCATGTGTGATACATCATTGGAAAGCTGAAAATCTTTGATTGAATTTGAACAGGGGGGCATTTAAAAAAAAAAAAAAAAAAATCAAACCCCTAAACCCTAACTTGAGGTGAGAGCACGAGAGAACATAATTAAAGACACCATGATTTTAATGAGATATTATTGCATACTTACCTTGTTTTGATCCAAAAACTCAGTGTAGCATGTCTCACCGAGTGTCAACACACAGCTGTGAATGGCCTTTTTGGGGATTTTATGGGTGAAACACAGTAATATAACAAGGGTCGCGATGGAGAAATCGCAGATTTTCTTTTTCAGATATTTACCCTTTTAAACTTAAATTTTTTTTTTGTTTTTTTGCATCGATTATCATCTAAAATATCGGGGAAAATATTTCAGTGCACTGATGTAGTAATGTACAGGTAATTACGCCACTGTTCAGGCTAAATTTACGTTGAAGAAGTGTGCCCCCCCCAAAAAATGTAATGCCCCCCCTGTAATTTCTTTCTGCAGCCAGGTCTGACTAGGTTATAGTACTGTTAATAATGACGGACACAATTTGGCTTGTGTTGGCACTGTACATACTGTATTTGATGTACAGCTCAGTATATTCATACTTGGGTGACTCCATCCCAGGTGCTTTTTTGGGTCTTTTAAATTGGCATGGAAGTATCTTACAAATAGATATACCATTGTTTAAAATACATTGCCACTGTAAGCGGTTACTCATTGCTTCAGTATTCTTTTCACTGAATACTTTTTTTTACTTGTACTACATTTTTCATATGACTACCTTTACTTTTCTATTATTATTTTGAATTAACGCTACTGTTATATGTTATGCATTGTATTAGCTACTGTACACACCTCTGCCTCAATATCATCGTCTGCCAAAGAATAGAAAGCATCTTATAATGGGCGTGTGTGAACAAAACAGCACAACATGCTTCCACAAGGGGGAGACATTTTTGGCTTGTGTCTGTTGTGCGTATACTGTATTTGATGTACAGCACAGTATATTCATGCTTGGGTGAATCCATCCCAGGTGCTTGTACTTGCTGAAAAAAGTCTTGGGGACTTTTTAATTGGCGTGGAAGGTTTTCTTTTTTTTTTTCCTTAAAAGCTGCGGTGCATCAGTTACACGAGGACACGGCATGTAAATGCAAGCAGGAGCTGCTGAGCGGGCTAGCGAATTAGCATAGGAGATGCTGCCTCAGATTGTTTATCCAGAGAACGCCTCATCCTTTTTTTCCCCCCTCTCTTCAAACACACACACCCATGCGCGGCGTGATGAGCGTTCGCACAGTGAAAAGTGTGATTTCACACTGCTGACAGAGACTGAACTCCAAAGCTGTTCCGCAAGCCTACCAACGCTTTTTTTCCCTTCTTTTAAATCTTGCAGCCAAATATCTAGACTCTTTAAGGCTAAAGTAGCTATTGAAATACTGGCAGCTATCAGAGGAGGGTAGTAATGCGTTACATTTACTCTATTACATTTATGTTTTGAGACAAAATTCACTTTTTTAAGCCATACTTTTTACTTTTACTTGAGTAGATTTGTGATTAAGAAACGCTACTTTTACTCCGCTACTTTGGGCTACACTAGTCGTTACATTTTTCCCTCTTTGTGCTACATATTAGATTTTACTTTTTTCTTTTTTTTCTTTTTGTACGTCTTTAAAACACTGTAAAAAATTAAGTACAGTGGTACCTCGAAATACGAAGTTAATTCGTTCCAGGACCTTGTTTGTAAGACGAAATGGTCGTATGTCGAGCAGTATTTTACCATATGAATACATTATTATTCCATTAATTCATTCCGCAGCCCAAAAACCTACACTAAATTCTTAATAAATACGGCTAGTACTATTATAAATGGCATTTACACATCGCAAAACAAATAAACTGTAAATAAAAATGATAATTCCTGTAATAATGTAACGAACTGGGTTCTAATGTGGCAGACGTTTTTATCTGTACCTGAACGCACCGCATGGCTGACAAGATAGAGAGAGGGAGCAGTGCAGTTGAGAGTTTACTTTCGCTTTCAATGTTTTCTTCAACTAGAGATGCAGCTATCGATTATTTTAGTAGTCGATTAATCGATGACCTACTTAGTTTGAATAATCGAGTAATCGGTTAAGGAACATAAAACATTAAAATACCTAACCTCAAACTGTATAAAAAATAGAAAAAATAAATGAGGATCTATGTTCAACAAAAGAACAATTGGCTAACTTACATAGCAAAAGTCCGCTAGCTTAAATGCTAACTTTTTTTTTTTACCATGCTCTTAACAAATGGTTCAAACACATATGCCCACAAAAATGGCTAAATATACATATAAACTAAATTGAATGCATTAAGAAAAAAAACCCCAAAAACCTTTAGCTCAAACAAAAACTTATGTTCATCTTAACAGGGAGCCGCTGGATTCAGCCACGTGAAATGAGGCAGACTAGAGGGCAGTGTATCCACCCAAATCAATACAATTAAATGCAAACACTTTCAAAACAAACCATTACAACGCCACTTTAATTAAACGAATACTCGAAGCAGAAAAATTTAATTCAAATCTTTTTTTCTAATCAAATACTCGTGTTAATCGATTAATCGTTGCAGCGCTACCGTCAACCGCCGTAGACAGTAGGCGTTTTTTGTTGGATAAGTTCTAAAAAATAAAAACCTGACGAAGCTGGCGATTTCTTTGGCAATGTTACCACAATATACCGTATTGGCCCGAATATAAAACGGTGTTTTTTGCATTGAAATAAGACTGAAAAAGCGGGGTCGTATTATATTCGCGGCCTAGACATTATACCCATTCATGACGCTAGACGGCGCTAGATATCATTGAAGCGAATGCTGAACTTGAGGAGTAATGTTCTGTCATGACAAATCTCAGCTACTCTCAAGTTTACCCAGTTTGCATTATTTTATTGCAATGTTTTTCCTTATTCAGATTTGTTTCAAGACTACAGTTACAGTTAGACCTCACTTTGATGGTTATTGCAGTTGTCGATGCCATTGACGGTTATGGATGGCCACATTTTTTCCCATTCATTTTCAATGGCAAAAAAAACAATGCCCCAAATCAACAGGAAATGACCAGATATCAATCGGACACACCCTCCAAATGTCCCCAAATGAACTGATATGACCAGGCCACGCCCCCAAAATGTTCCCAGATCAACAGGAAGTGACCTGATATTGTCCCCGAAATTTCCCCAAACCAACCTGGGCGGGGCTAAGATCTGTATCTCCACACAGCAGAGACACAGAGTAATTTATCCAGAAATTGCAGTTTCTAGTTTAAAAAAATTATTCCTATTTTTCATATTCATTAAAATATTTTTATATAACTTAGTATTTATTAGAATATTATACTTAATATTTTATTTGGATGAAAATGTCTTATTTTAATTACATAATTCAACATAACTATACAGGCAGTCCCCATTTTACGACGTACCGACATACGTGATTTCGACTTCACGACGTCCACTGTCTTTTCTCCAGTCGTTTTTTTTTTTTCTTAAAGTCGCGTAACAGTTAGGGCTGTCAAAATTATTGCGTTAACGCGCAGTAATAAATTTTTTAAATTAATCACGTTAAAATATTTGACGCAATTAACGCACATGTCCCGCTCAGAAAGTATTCTGCCTTTTGGTAAGTTTTCCAGCAAGGCTTTTTGTGCTGTCCAACAGTGAACTCTTGTGGTCGCTTTGCGACATGGTTTATTGTTTTCTTGCCAGTTCATTATGGCTGCACGACGTCTCGGGCTGATAATGTTGTGCTCATATGATCCTTGGACAAGATTTGTCCGTAAGTATGGTTGTTGTAAAGAATGTACATATTATGTTAGTAAGCGAAATGTTCTATTTTTTGTATGAGACGCTTTTTGTTTATGTTTAGTGAACCTGTATAGCGTGCTAAGCTAACGTTGTTGCTAATGCAATGCTTGTGTACTTTTATTTTGTAGTTTTACGACGGTCTAAAGAGGACAATGGTTTGAGGCCATTTTATTAATAAATCAGATGAAAAAGGAAGAAGTCTAATTATTAAGGCGTCGTTCACTAGCTGTCTAGCTTTGGAAAAAGTAGATGCTTCGGAGTGAGGACAACATAGCCAGATTTAAATGACAGTAGATTGAAATGCCCACTACAGTCCTTATGTTGAATGTATGTTGAATGTATATATCCATCTTGTGTCTTATCTTTCCATTCCAACAATTTATTTTACAGAATATATATATAATTTACAGAAAAATATGGCATATTTTATAGATGGTTTGAATTGCGATTAATTGCGATTAATTACAATTAATTAATTTGTAAGCTGTAATTAACTCGATTAAAAATTTTAATCGTTTGACAGCCCTAGTAACAGTGTCTCGTTGAATTGCCCAAAATTTGGACCTTATTTCCCACGGTATTATTGTGCAGCCATTGAGGTATGTTTTTGTATGCAAATATGCATACACAGAAATACTGATGCTAGGGGACTAAATATCAGACGAGGCCTGGGCGTCATAAAGTTGAAACATCGCAAGTTGAGGACATTGTAACTCGAAAACTTCCTGTCCTGTATCTTAAAAAATACATGAATGTAATAAAATTAACTAGTTATATCCAGTGTATTAACCATACTATAGTTTTTCTGTGCACACTTGTAAATAGTGTTGCATCGTGAGTCATGTTAGAGCTCAAATCAGGTTTGAGAGAAAAAAAAGGGCGTCCCATTGTGTTAATATCAGGGCAAATACGAATTGGCCTTAACCCCTCGTGGAGCATTAATTAATCATAAGTATGAGCACAGTGCAAACTCCACTGGGGGTTAAGTGCTAGCATAACTGATTGTGACACAATTGGGGCAACATTGGTTCAATATTGCGAATCCGCTAGGTGGCGACGTTTGAACTCGTTGGCTGCCATTGACGGGGATGGACAACAGATTCATTTGGGAAAGAAGGGGCTGGTGCCGAATGTTTACAGGTATAAGTATGGTAATTTTCAATCTTTTAATCTTACTTTTCAAAAGTAATCATAGTTACAAATTACTTCTCCCAAAAAGTAATTAAGTTAGTAACTCAGTTACCTCATTCTAAGAGTAATTAGTTATTTAGCAAAGTAACTGAAATTAATTTTCATGTTCTAACATTATCGTCAGACCCTTTATATGTGTATATATATATATATATATATATATATATATATATATATATATATATATATATATATATATTTATATATATATATATATGTATATATATATATATATTAGGGCTGTCAAACGATTAAAATTTTTAATCGAGTTAATTACGGCTTAAGAATTAATTAATCGTAATTAATCGCAGTTAATCGCAATTCAAACCATCTATAAAATATGCCTTATTTTTCTGTAAATTAAGACTGAAAAAGCAGTTTCTGCTCTTGCACCCCTCTTTAAAAGAAACTGCTGTATTTTCAGCCAAAATAACTGTTGTGTTTAATAGAACAATATGTCTATATGCTGCCATAGCAGATTCATGGTGCATTAAGTCTCCGAACTATTTTTAATTGGTCCGTTTTACCCTGGAACCCCCCGTTAACAGACGTCGCGCAACCGCTTTTGTTTCAACCTAGCCATAAAAAGAAGGTAAGTAATCGTATTTATTATTTGAAATGTCTGTCATTTTTAGCTTAGAATAATTAATTGATGTCTCATATTTAGTTTTAAAAAGAAAAACGACTTTAAAAAAAATTATTCACTCGCATATTTTAAACTTTGAAACAAGTTACGTCACAATAAAAAAAAATTGGCGTCTGTAGAAAAGTCACGGATATCTACCTCATAACTCTCGCTTAATTGTATTTTTTTCGTTACTGTCGCATTTTCCCCAATATTTTAGATGATAAGTAATCGATCCCAACAACGAAAAATTGAAAAAAAAAAGTTTGAAAGGGTAAATATATGAAAATGAAACTCGACCAATCCTTGATGTCTGCGATTTCTGCATTGCGACCTTTGTTGTATTACCATGTTTCACCCATAAAATCTGTGGCCATTCACAGCTGTGTCTTGACACTCCGTGATTCATGCTACATGGAGTTTTTGGATCGAAAAGAGGTAAGTATAAGATAATATCTTGTTAAAATCATGACGTCTGTAATTCTGCTCTCGCGTGCTTTCACCTCCACATAGGGTTTTGCAGTTTAAAAAATAAATAAATAAATAAATAAATGCCCTCCCTGTTCAAAATGTTTCTTCCCCCAGAAAATTGAGATGTTAAGCTTTCCAAAGATGTATCACACATGCATATAGGACAATTTAGAAATTTGGCCAAATTGGGGGTCTCAGAGCTCATGTGACCTGAGTTTTTTTCGCCATATATATATATATATATATATATATATATATATATATATATATATATATATATATATATATATATATATATATATATGTATATATATATATATATATATATATATGTATATAGATATACGTATATCTATATACATATATATATTTATATATCTACATATATATAAATATACATATACATATACAGTGGGGAGAACAAGTATTTGACACACGTACGTATATCTATATACGTATATCTATATACATATATATATATACGTATATCTATATATATACGTATATCTATCTATATATCTATATCTATATCTATCTATATATATATATATACACGTATATCTAAATACATCTATATACAGTGGGGAGAACAAGTATTTGACACACTGCTATGTAATTAATTTTTAAACTTATTCACGTTAAAATATTTGACGCAATTAACGCACTAATGCCCCGCTCAAACAGATTAAAATGACAGCACAGTGAAATGTGTACTTGCTGTGTTGTTCAGAGTTTTGTCGCCCTCTGCTGGCGCTTGGGTGTGACTGATTTTATAGGCTTCAGCCCCCATGAGCATTGTGTAAGTAATTATTGACATCAACAATGGCGGGCTACTAGTTTATTTTTTGATTGAGAATTTTACAAATTTTATTAAAACGAAAACATTAAGAGGGGTTTTAATATAAAATTTCTATAACTTGTACTAACATTTATCTTTTAAGAACTACAAGTCTTTCTATCCATGGATCGCTTTAACAGAATGTTAATAATGGTAATGCCATCTTGTTGATTTATTGTTATAATCAAGAAATACAGTACTTATGTACCGTATGTTGAATGTATATATCCATCTTGTGTCTAATCTTTCCATTCCAACAATAATTTACTGAAAAATATGGCGTATTTTATAGATGGTTTGAATTGCGATTAATGACGATTAATTAATTTTTAAGCTGTAATTAACTCGATTAAAAATTTTAATCATTTGACAGCCCTAATATTTATATATATATATTTTTTTCCAATCAATTAAAGCAGACAGTTTTTTCATCTGTGTGATTATGACAAAGATCACATCACATTTGATGGTGATTTTATGCAGAAATGTGAGCAATTCCAAAAGGTTCAGATACTTTTTCATACCACTGTATATTTTGTATTAGTCATTGTATTCATATATACACATATATTAATTTTAGAAAAAAAAAACAATAAAAATATGTTAATAAAAATAAAGTAATAAAATCACAATTTTTTTTTTCATTTTAAAAATGTATACATTCAAATTATGCTAATAAAAACAAAACTAATTAAATCAAAATGAATAAAAACACAAATACTCTGTTTGTGGCCCCCAATAAAACTATTTTTTAATGTTTTTGGTTTCTTTTGCCTTCAAAACACGCCTGTCAGTGGTCACAAGATAGTCCAAGCACTACATTTATGCACAATTTTTGGCACAATCTTGAGCATTTCAGAAAGCACATAAAGCAGTTAACAGCAAATAATGGAGGATAGTTTCCAAAATTCTGGAAATGCTGGCAGAATTCTGAACGAACATTACGCCTACTTGTCCTTCTAATCAGTGTTTAATAAAAAAAAAAAAAAAAAAAAAAAAAAAAAAATTGAACCAAAATACAACATGGTCTCGAGGGAAGCATGCTTGGAAAATCATGCGACGCATTAAAACAACGCCGCCGTTAAGGCCGGACGTCAACTGCGGTGGAAGCTTCCGAATGGCAATGTCTTCATTAGCCGGTCTCCGAATCGATGTAGTAATAAGACATGAGGATGCGACGAGTGACAGGTGGTATTAGGGCAATGATAGCGAACGTTTGGCGGCGCGGCGTGTCAAATGATCTCATTATATGCAAATGCACTATGAGCGGGAAAAGCACATGAAGCCACGATGCTGTGTTCACTTAAGTCTGTGTTTGTGTGCGTTCAGTGAGACCATCCATCTGCGCAGTCAGACAGGCGGGCACCTGTCAAATGACTGCGCCATAAATCCGCTTACTTTCCGATAACCTGCTGCAATAGACTTCCAATCCACTTTGACTTGCAATTCTTTGTCCAATATTTTTCCTAAAGAATAAATTATTTTAATTGGATCTTTCTTAAGGTAAATGTCTTAATTGCTTTATGGCACATGAACAGTGCTGACCGAGTGAAAACACAGACAAAGCGTTTTTTACATGAAAATTCTTGTGAATCAATGCTTAAATCCCTGAAATCTTTATAGATATGAAAGTATAAACTAGGGCTGTCAAAATTATCGCGTTAACGCGCGGTAATTAATTTTTTAAATGAATCCCGTTAAAATATTTGACGCAATTAACGCACATGTCCCGCTCAGACAGTATTCTGCCTTTTGGTAAGTTTTACAGCAAGGCTTTTTGTGCTGCAGCACAACAGCGAACTCTTGTGGTCGCTTTGCGACATGGTTAATTTTTTTCTTGCCAGTTCATATGGCTGCACGAAGTCTCGGGCTGAAGCCTACGTTGTAATGTTGTGCTTATATGATCCTTGGACAAGATTTGTCCGTAAGTATGGTTGTTGTAAAGAATGTACATATTATGTTAGTAAGCGAAATGTTCTATTTTTTGTATGAGACGCTTTTTGTTTATGTTTAGTGAACCTGTATAGCGTGCTAAGCTAACGTTGTTGCTAATGCATTGCTTGTGTATTTTTTTTTTTTGTAGTTTTATGACGGTCTAAAGAAGACAGTGGTTTGAGGCTATTTTATTAATAAATCAGATGAAAAAGGAAGGAGTCTGATTATTAAGGCGTCGTTCACTAGCTGTCTAGCTTTGGAAAAAGTAGACGCTTCGGAGTGAGGACAGCATAGACAGATTTAAATGACAGTAGAGTGAAATGCCCACTACAGTCCTTATGTACCGTATGTTGAATGTACAGTGGGGAGAAGAAGTATTTGATACACTGCCAATGGATTTTCCCATTGGCAGTGTATCAAATACTTGTTCTCCCCACTGTATATATCCATCTTGTGTCTTATCTTTCCATTCCAACAATTTATTTTACAGAATATATATAATTTACAGAAAAATATGGCATATTTTATAGATGGTTTGAATTGCGATTAATTGCGATTAATTACGATTAATTAATTTTTAAGCTGTAATTAACTCGATTAAAAATTTTAATCGTTTGACAGCTCTAGTATAAACGTCTAGATTCTTGGTTAAGAGCAAAAAACAGGGCAGTTAGCATTTATTTTACGTAAATATGTCGAATGTGATGCTAGTCTTTTAGCCAAAGTGGCGCTAGCTAAGCACCACAAAGAGCTTTTTACAATGGAAATTCTTGTAAATAAATGCCTGAATCCCTGAATTCTTTATAGATATGGACATAAAACAGTCTTGATTCTTGGTTAAAAGCAAAATTTTGGGCAGTTAGCATTTATCTTACGTAAAATGTCAAATGTGATGCTAGTCTTTTAGCCAAAGTGGCGCCACCTTAGCACCACTAAGAGCTTTTTACATGAAAATTCCTGTGAATAAATGCTTAAATCCCTGAATTCTTCATAGATATGAACGTAGAACAGTCTCGATTCGTGATTAAAAGCCAAAAAACTGGGCGGGTAGAATTTATTTTATGTAAATATTGCGAAGTATGAGGCTAGTCAGTAAGGAAATTAGCGGCCGCCATTTGTAAACAAAGATCTCCTTCAGTTGAAGTTTATTGTGAATAAATGCTTAAATCCCTGACTTTTTTGTTAGAGGTGGGAATCTTGGGACACCTAAAAATTTGATTACGATTACGATTCAGGGACTACGATTCGATTATGTATGTTATGTGCCACAGGTCAGTAACAGGTGCTGTTAATTACACAAATTAAAGAAGCATCACATGATTTTTCAAAGGGTGTCAATACTTTTGCCCGGCCCATTTTTTGGAGTTTTGTGTAAAATGATAATGATTTAAATTGTTTCTATCATCTTTTGTGTTTTTTCATTGCAAGCAAAATAAATGAAGATATTACTAACAAAGTATTTGTAACTGCAATGATTTTCTGGGAGAAATCGAGCATTACCCGACAGAATTGCAGGGTGCTAATACTTTTGGCCAGCTGTGTAATAGAGTAAATGTAATTAACTACACACCCCTTGTGTTGCTAATGCACGAGAATTCCACAAGTCTGACCTATTCGTCTGGCCGACCAATCTGACGCGAGCTTGCTGGATCAGACTCTCCTAATCCTCGTGCCGCTCATGTAACCCGCTGCCATCGTGTCCGTTTACATCGGTCCGCACGCATCTTCCTTTTACGCCAATAAATTAGCACCAAAGACCTCCAATTCTGATCGGAGAAGGTTGATCTCTGGCCGGTGTGTGTCGTTAGCGCGTCGAAAAAAGACAAATTCGACGTTCTTTGTTGGAGATAAAACAAGGGAGGCTTACAAATCTACAGGGATTGGCTGTGACCCAGATGTTGATGAGTAATGATTTTTAAAAATGCTCGGCACAGTGCTGTGCACTTGAACACCCTGTGTTTTGTATAAAGTGAATGAACAGTCAAAGCAGGATTATTTTTGCAACTTACTAAGGTTGATTGAAAATGTACATGATGCGCAACTTATTTTTAATGGGGTGTATTATTTTTGATTTCTTGTCGTTATTGAACAATTCCTGGGACTTATATTGTTGTTAATAATTGGTTTCCAAGTTAAATTAAAATGGTGACATTCATACGTTTAATTGCAGTGAGCACACATAAAATTAGGTCGCTTTCTGTTTTCTACTAAGGAAATAGAGTGCGATGCAGAAAGCAACGGTGTAGCAAAAACAGCTCGACCTCGTCTAAGTTGCTGAAATCAAGCTCCAATTAAGCTTCATAAGTCACATCAAATTAACTGTTCACTAGTAGGCCAAAGTGTTCTACAGTGTGTCTGTGGTTTAAAAGTAAAACTACAGTAAACATCAGTAAAAAAGAACTGTTGTGTCTCCACTTGTAAACAAGCCGGCATCTTCAGTGGAAGATCCACCAGCATTGATGGTGAGTACAGTATCTTATTTTTAAACTTTATTCATTAATATCATGTACGAAACATGTTTTTGGACAGTTATTTTGAGGTTGATATGGTATTTGGGGTAATTAAAGGGTTAATTCCGACTTACACGGAAATTCAGGTTACCTTGCCAGTGTAGGAACGGAACTTGTAACCCTGGAGACTACCTGTACAGTGCCTTGCAAAAGTATTCGGCCCCCTTGAATCTTGCAACCTTTCGCCACATTTCAGGCTTCAAACATAAAGATATGAAATTTAATTTTTTTTGTCAAGAATCAACAACAAGTGGGACACAATCGTGAAGTGGAACAACATTTTTTGGATAATTTAAACTTTTTTAACAAATAAAAAACTGAAAAGTGGGGCGTGCAATATTATTCGGCCCCTTTACTTTCAGTGCAGCAAACTCACTCCAGAAGTTCAGTGAGGATCTCTGAATGATCCAATGTTGTCCTAAATGACCGATGATGATAAATAGAATCCACCTGTGTGCAATCAAGTCTCCGTATAAATGCACCTGCTCTGTGATAGTCTCAGGGTTCTGTTTAAAGTGCAGAGAGCATTATGAAAACCAAGGAACACACCAAGCAGGTCCGAGATACTGTTGTGGAGAAGTTTAAAGCCGGATTTGGATACAAAAAGATTTCCCAAGCTTTAAACATCTCAAGGAGCACTGTGCAAGCCATCATATTGAAATGGAAGGAGCATCAGACCACTGCTAATCTACCAAGACCCGGCCGTCCTTCCAAACTGAACAGAGATGCAGCCAAGAGGCCCATGATCACTCTGGATGAACTGCAGAGATCTACAGCTGAGGTGGGAGAGTCTGTCCATAGGACAACAATCAGTCGTACACTGAACAAATCTGGCCTTTATGGAAGAGTGGCAAGAAGAAAGCCATTTCTCAAAGATATCCATAAAAAGTCTCGTTTAAAGTTTGCCACAAGCCACCTGGGAGACACACCAAACATGTGGAAGAAGGTGCTCTGGTCAGATGAAACCAAAATTGAACTTTTTGGCCACAATGTAAAACGATATGTTTGGCGTAAAAGCAACACAGTTCATCACCCTGAACACACCATCCCCACTGTCAAACATGGTGGTGGCAGCATCATGGTTTGGGCCTGCTTTTCTTCAGCAGGGACAGGGAAGATGGTTAAAATTGACGGGAAGATGGATGCAGCCAAATACAGGAACATTCTGGAAGAAAACCTGTTGGTATCTGCACAAGACCTGAGACTGGGACGGAGATTTATCTTCCAACAGGACAATGATCCAAAACATAAAGCCAAATCTACAATGGAATGGTTCAAAAATAAACGTATCCAGGTGTTAGAATGGCCAAGTCAAAGTCCAGACCTGAATCCAATGGAGAATCTGTGGAAAGAGCTGAAGACTGCTGTTCACAAACACTCTCCATCCAACCTCACTGAGCTCGAGCTGTTTTGCAAGGAAGAATGGGCAAGAATGTCAGTCTCTCAATGTGCAAAACTGATAGAAACATACCCCAAGCGACTTGCAGCTGTAATTGGAGCAAAAGGTGGCGCTACAAAGTATTAACGCAAGGGGGCCGAATAATATTGCACGCCCCACTTTTCAGTTTTTATTTGTTAAAAAAGTTTAAATTATCCAATAAATGTTGTTCCACTTCACGATTGTGTCCCACTTGTTGTTGATTCTTGAAAAAAAATTAAAATTTTATATCTTTATGTTTGAAGCCTGAAATGTGGCGAAAGGTTGCAAGGTTCAAGGTGGCCGAATACTTTTGCAAGGCACTGTATGTTAGGAATGGCTTACTTTTAAAGGCATTTTTGTGCAATTTAGGTATTTACTCTCTAAGTAATTGTTGCCAAAGGTTTACCATTACAGAATGTCAGACAATCTGTCATTATTTAGATGTTAGAATTGACGACTTGTTCATATTTCATGTTGAAAAAAAGAGCAATAAATTATATTTTTGCACAGTAATATTTTCTTTTGTGTATACTTTAAAATTTTACATAAATCTTTTAATAGAATTATCGGCTTGACATTATCGGTTATTGGTTGGAATGAGGAGGAAATTATCGGTTGAAAAATGTATTATCGTGCATCACTAATAAAGACACAAATCTACCTCCACACCTGTACTCTCAGAAGTACATTTTCTCAAAAAGTTACTCAAGTAAATGTAACTGAGTAAATGCAACGCCTTATTACCCATCTCTGCATACAGTACTACTGTACACCTAAAAGTGCAAAATAGGCATGGACTGGATGGGTGCGCCCTTCCGCGCCGGTGCCTTTTATGCAGCGCGAAAGGGGCCCCGTGCATAAAGGCCCGAGCCAACGTCGCCACTTTGACGCCGGCTTGTGTGAAGGAGCCGCTAGCCTGTGAGAGAATCCCTAATCAGCTTCCTCCCCCGAGCGTTTCACCCAGAATATCTGCTCTTTTTCTTCAGTCCGTCAACGTCTTTAGTCTGAAAACCAAACGGTGGAAGAATTCCTCCCGAGCAGGTTTGTGTGATGCACGACGATGAAAGGACATGGGGCCTATGAATAATGAAGCAGCGATGGAAAGAAAGAGAGGGGGAAGGGAAGCCACTGACTGCAGGGGCGGGAGTGTCGAGAGCCTTCCCGGTGGCTTCCAACTTAGGGAAATGACGCAAAAGAAGGGAAAGATATGCAGTGAAATTTCCTCCGCTTTGCATTATTACTTACTAGAACCGGAGGGCGAACCAGCAATGGTACCTGAAAGAAGAAAAAGAAGAGAAAATGAGAACTTAATGACTTGTGCATTTGCTTTGCCCAGAGGCTCGTCTTCAAGATTTTAGGTGGAGTCAGCATCTTTTGGCTCCACAGGTCAATGTTTTAGAACTGTCATTTAACCCTTTATAGGGCAGTCATTTAAATCATTGGCTGCCATTGACATGTAAGATTTGAACTTGAATTATTCATTAAATGGCCCTAATATTTCCAATCGATATTAAAGAAAGCTGTTTTTTAGAAAACACGTCAAACACAGTTTGAATATTAGAGTATTTTAAAAGTCGATTGTCAGCCTGTAAAAGTCAATATTGTTTTGAGTCAGATGTCCCGCCCTCCACCAATAAGCTATTTACAAGATAAGTTCTTTGTGTTTGTCCAGGTTTCCAGAGCGCTGCAATCTTTGTAAACTAAGACTACGTCTACACTAGGACGGATAATGGCCTTAAACGTTCAATTTATTATATTAAACGTGCACTTGTATTAACAAGTACATTTACTGATACTACAAAAGTGTGCACTTGTGCGCGTACTCGTCCTGCAAGTACGCGCACTTGCGCGCGTACTCGTCCTGCAAGTAGGCGCATTTGCGCGCGTACTCGTCCTGCAAGTACGCGCACTTGCGCGCGTACTCATCCTGCAAGTAGGCGCATTTGCGTGCGTACTCGTCCTGCAAGTACGTGCACTTGCGCATACTCGTCGTGCAAGTACGCGCACTTGCACGCGTACTCGTCCTGCAAGTACGCACACTCCGAGCTCGTGTACTTGCGCGTACTTGCACTCCGACCACCTGTACTTTTGCGTACTTGCACTACAAGCACATGTACTTGCATATACTTGTATTACAAGCACATGTACTTGCATGTAATTGTACTACATGTCGTTGTACTTGCGCATACGTGTACTTCATGTAGGTGTACTTGTGAGTATTTGTAATTCATGCAGTGTCCTTGTGCGTATTTGTAATTCATGTACGTGTCCTTGTGCGTACTTGTACTACATGTACGTGTACTTGCCCGTACTTGTACTACAAGTATGTGTACTTGCGCGTACTTAAACGAGGAGCACGTGTACTTGCGCGTACTTGAACGAGGAGCACGTGTACTTGCGCGTACTTGTACTACGAGCACGTGTACTTGCCCGTACTTGTACTACGAGCACGTGTACTTGCGTGTACTTGTACAAGGAGGACGTGTACTTGCGCGTACTTGTACGACGAGCACGTGTCCTTGCGCGTACTTGTACGACGAGCACGTGTACTTGCGCGTAATTGTACTACATGTAGGTGTACTTGGGCGTACGTGTACTTAATGTAGGTGTACTTGCGTGTACTTGTACTTCATGTGTGTGTACTTGGGCGTACTTGTACTTCATGTAGGTGTACTTGCGCATACTTGTACTACATGTACGTGTACTTGCGCGTACTTGTACTACAAGTACGTGTACTTGCGCTTACGTGTACCACAAGAACGTGTACCTGCGCGTACGTGTACCACAAGAACGTGTACCTGCGCGTAAGTGTACCACAAGCATGTGTACTTGTGCGTATTTGTTCTATAAGTATATCAACCAGCACTGCAAAGCTATGGGATATAGGATGAATGCAATTTGTCCAGAAATTGCATTTTGTAGTTTCTGTTTCTGTTCTAATTCCTTTTCGAAATGAGACATTGATATGATAACGCAGCTTGATTCTCCAGTGTGAACCACTTATCTGGCAGCCCAAAGGCAAACGACAGGGATGTTGTGCGCTTCAGTATTTTGATGCTAGTTGCAGTACCATTTTGGCCACCAATCTTACATACTGTATTTCTCCTTTAATGTCTAGCGTTGTCAATGGCAGTGAATGAGTTAAGAACAAGATCATTTCCTAAACGGCATTGAATCGTGAGAAAGTTTACATGAGTTCCTTGTTCCTTTTTCGATACTTCCTTCCGCCGAATATGAAAAAGTTTCCACGAGTCGGCGCTGCTTTGTATGTTGCAAACATTTTGAATTTTTAAATTCCGCTAATGGGCTGCGTGAGTTGTGAAAGCGCAAGCGGCTTTTGTCAGCGGTGCAGGTGTATTGTGCCCACGTGGCTGGCTGTGCGTGTCTCTTCCCGAGCACGCCAGTGTGTCAGTGTTTGTTTGAAAGGACAAAAGTGGGAAGATGCTGCCCTAGATTATTATTTTATCATCGCTTGCTGCTGGAGTTGGCAGCATTCTCCGCCAGGATTTCCCCTCAATGCGCTCCCGCATCATCTGAGGTGATGCAAACCCGCTGTGCAGGGTTCAAATGTCCTCTTTAACCTTGAAACGACTTGAAAATTGACTTGAAAACGGCTGACGCGCTGCTGGGGGAGGAGGGGATCCTGACATGGCAAGAACTAGGTACTGTTTATGTGAAAAGGAAAAAAAAAAAAGACTGGAGATAGAATGGCGGACGAGACTCCAGGGTCGTAAAATTGAAATTACATAAATCGGGTACTATCCCGCTGACGTCACATTAGCAATCCTCGTCAAAACAGGAAGTCTCTCATTTTCATGGCGCGAGATTAAAAAAACTAAATAAACATATCGATGGCTTCCACACACGTCCAAGAGGTGTATTTCATCCAGGAGCATAAAATACCGCGGAAAATATGAAATAAACATGCTTTTTGCTGTCACAGGCACTTTAAAGTGCCCTTGACACACAAAAAAAGCATGTGTCATTATGCAGTAATTTTGCCCTGTCGTACTGAATAAATGCATTTTTAATATTTGTCATGACCATACAAATTATTTAGCAATTGGGGAAAAATACTTAAACAGAATATCCTGTAAAAATATTGGAGAGATTAAAACAATGATGACATTTTGCTGCTCTCTGTCGCATTTTCCTCGTTCTGAATCTTCCTCCCTCAATGGGCTGAATTCTAAATCAGCTAAAACTGTTACTCTGCCGACGTCATCACCCAGATGGAGGCGCTAGAGCGTTATAATGACAGGTGGGGCTAAACGGCAGAGTTAAAGACGCATTTCTTATCATCTGCGCTTTGCCATATTGTTGTATATAGTCGACATGTCTCAAAATACAATTTTAATTCACATAATAATGCTCATTTAAGATTTTTTAATGCTGTCACAGGCACTTTAATACTTAAGGAAAGCATACAGAATCATCTGAATTTTAATCAACATTATTTTAGACTGAAAATTCTTGTAAATAAATTAGGGCTGTCAAAATTATCGCGGTAATTAACTTTTTAAATTAATCACGTTAATATATTTGACTCAATTAACGTACAATCTCAAACAGATTAAAATGACAGCACAGTGTCATGGCCACTTGTTCCTTGTGTTTCTTGGTGTTTTGTCGCACTCTGCTGGCGCTTGGGTGCAACGGATTTTATGGGTTAAAGCACCATGAGCATTGCGCAATTTTTTACATCAACAATGGCGAGCGACTAGTTTATTTTTTGATTAAAAATTTTACAAATTTTATTAAAATGAAAACATTAAGAGGGGTTTTAATATAAAATTTCTATAACTTGTACTGACATTTATCTTTAAAGAACTACAAGTCTTTCTATCCATGGATCGCTTTAACAGAATGTTAATAATGTTAAACTTGTTGATTTATTGTTATAATAAACAAATACAGTACTTATGTACAGTATATTGAATGTATGTATTCGTCTTGTGTCCTATCTTTCCATTCCAACAATAATTTACAGAAAAATATGGCATATTTTATAGATGGTTTTAATTGCGATTAATTAAGATTAATTCATTTCTAAGTTGTGATTAACTCGATTAAAAATTTTAATCGTTGACAGCCCTAAAATAAATGCGTTAATCCATGAATTCCGATAGATATAAAGATAAAAGAGTCTATATATTCTTGTTTAAAAGCAAAAAAACAAGCAGTTATCGTTCATTTTATATAAATATTTCAAGCAGTGTTGTTTTCGTCAACAATGACTATAACGAAAATATTTCGTAGCCGAATATTTCTTTCATGACGATGACGATACGATAACAAGCTAAAAACCTAAAATCTTGGATGACTAAAACTTAACCTCACGAATGCCAGTTTTTGTCTGACGAGATGAGAACGAGACGAAAACGTGCCATAGTTTTCGTCGCATGTTCACAATGTGTGACATTTTATGTGTAGTTAGCCTGCCTGGTTGTTTCACTTGTGATATGCTGCAACCCCCCAACTCACCCACCCTCTCCAGTCTCCCCATTACTTGTTTTGAGACACACACGGTAATATTTGTCTTCTTA
This sequence comes from Corythoichthys intestinalis, assembly GCF_030265065.1. Classification (NCBI taxonomy): domain Eukaryota; kingdom Metazoa; phylum Chordata; class Actinopteri; order Syngnathiformes; family Syngnathidae; genus Corythoichthys; species Corythoichthys intestinalis. The sequence goes on from NC_080411.1 coordinate 4,805,682, forward strand.
TCTTGGCAAGAGAGAATATGCAATATTGTTTTAGCCTTTAAAGGTCTGTGCTCAGACCTAAATGTAACTCGTAGCATTAGCATAGCATTCACTTTCACATCAGCATTAGACGATTGCTAACAGCGAGCATCCTCCTAAACAAACAAAAAAACAACAACACTTTTTTACATATAATTCGTGGCGTCCAGGCAGGTATAACTAATTGAAAATAATGTACCCTACTGTTTTCTTGCTGAGTGTGTATTATCATGTGATAGATTTGTAGATGCTACAATATGTGCTCGTCTGTCAATGTTCATTGGAAACCTTTTCTTACATTTGGAGTAGGACTGTCAAAATTATCGCGTTAATGGGCGGTAATTAATTTTTTAAATTAGTCATGTTAAAATATTTGACGCAATTAACGCACATGCCCCGCTCAAACAGATTAAAATGACAGTACAGTGTCAAGTCCACTTGTTACCTGTGTTTTTTGGTAGTTTGTCGCCCTCTGCTGGCGCTTGGGTGTGACTGATTTTATGGGTTTAAGCACCACGAGCATTGTGTAATGATTGTCATCAACAATGGCGAGCTGCTAGTTTATTTTTTAATTGAAAATCTTACACATTTTATTGAAACGAAAACATTGACAGGGGTTTTAATAAAAAATTTCAATAACTTGTACTAACATTTATCTTTTAAGAACTACAAGTCTTTCTATCCATGGATTGCTTTAACAGAATGTTAATGTTAATGCCATCTTGTTGATTTATTGTTATAATAAACAAATACTGTACTTATGTGCAGTATGTTGAATGCATATATCCGTCTTACGTCTTATCTTTCCATTCCAACAATAATTTACAGAAAAGTATGGCATATTTTATAGATGGTTTGAATTGCGATTAATCACGATTAATTAATTTTTAAGCTGTGATTAACTCGATTAAAAATTTGGAGTGAAATTTTCGAATTTTACAGACGAAAATATCGAGTTATCGTCGACCAAAACTAGACGAAAATAGTCGGAGATTTCGTCAACAAAAACTATACAAAGACAAACACATCTTGAAATGACTAAAATATGACTAACTCTAAGAAGTATTACCGTCCAAAAGACGAAAACTAAGACCAAAATTAAATGGCTGCCAAAAACAACACTGTTTTCAAGCTAAAGTTAACCTGTTGTAGATACAAAATCCAACATGGCGGCCGTCACAAAACAAAGAGCTTTTTAAATTAAAAATCATTTTTAAATAAATGCTTAAATCCCAGAATTTCTATTAAATATGAACGTAAAACAGTCTAGATTATTGGTTAAAACAAAAAAAATGGGCAGTTATCATTCATTTTACGTAAATATTTTAATCTAAAGTTACGTCCGTTTTTTTTCCCATTCATTTCATTTTTTTTCACATTTCAAAGTGCTTGAATGGTGAATTTCATATAATAATTACCTTGAATCTTGGACCAAATCAGTCTTGAGACACTACTGCCTGCTTGTAGGCAGTAAAACTTTCGTCCTGTTTCCACCTAAATCCGGTGCTAGAACGCAGCGTGTGTTTGAGTTTATCACGGTAAAAGCCACCACAACGCTCTGCCTGGGTCGGCCCCCTACAGGTAGGGGTGGCGCAATATCTGTAGGAGTTGTCTCATCAACAGATAGTGAAGTCCATGGTTAGACTAAATCCATTGACTTTTTACGGATGAAAACATTTTGAGTGTTTGTCGACAAAATCTAGATGAAGACGAACACATTTTGAAATGACTAAAATATGACTAAGAGTTATTTTTTTTGGTCTAAAAGACTAAGACGAAAATGTAAAAGTCTACCAAAAACAACACTGATTCAATTCAATACAAGAGCCTTCTTCCGATGCATTGTTACACCCTTATTATTTTGTTGGTGTACAACTAGATGTGAAAATTGTCATTTGAGTTTTACGTACAGGTGTTGGGGGTTCCGTTGGGCGTGGGCAGGTAGGATCCGGCCTTCCAGGACTTGGCCTTGAAGCCCTTCTTGCAGCGCTGACAATCCTGACCCGTGGTGTTGTGCTCACACAGGCACTGCAGATTGCCATCCTGCAGCAGGCACTGGGAGGCGTGGAGGTTACACTTGCACCTTTTAATCAAGAGAAGAGAATGGGAAAAAAATCAGGCAGATGTAAGGCCAACATTCCACACACGACACGGTTGTTATCGCAGCGAGTTGACAGTGTTGTGTTAGCGTGGCGGGATATTAAAGGCGGGGTTTCCCTCCAAGGAAATAAAAAGTGCAACTACTGACTGCTGTGCACACATCAACTCATCTTTGTATTTTGTTGTTTGGAAGGACTGACTGAATTATATGTGATGCCTTTTTATGTGTGTACAAGTAAAGTCAACCCTTGTACTGTTTTTTTTAAAGCAACACTTTTCAGTTTTGGTCGATTTTAGCGACGCCGGTGGACAAAAGCGGTAGTGTTTTGCGTTAAGAAAGACTGTGTCTCCCATGAGGACCAGCACACAACCGCACAGTGTCGTAAAATCATCAATGTAACCCTTGTCTAGAGTCAAGAATCTGCATTGGACAAGGTGATGCTGCTGGAACTTTTGTTTGGTGCAGTTCCAGTGAGATTTACAAAGATGTCTGCCTGAAGAAAACATCAAAATTCCCTCAGTCCTTGATGATATGGAGCTGCATGTCAGGCAAAGGCACTGGGGAGATGCCTGTGGTTGAATCTTCAATAAATGCACAAGTTTACTTTGAAATTTTAGACAGCTTTCTTATCCCTTCAATTGAAAATATGTTTGTTATTTTCCAAGATCACAGTGCAACTGTTAAAGCATTCCTTGGAGAAAGACTCATCCAGTCAATGTCATGGCCTGCAAATAACCCAGATCTCAACCCTATTGAAAACCTGTGGTTGAAATTGAAAAAATGGTCCACAGCAAGGCTCCGACCATAGGCGGAGTTTGACTTTTGGGGCGGGGGGGCACAACATGTTGATGACCCCAAAACACAGTGTCAGCAATAAAATTAATTTACAAGAATATTTATAATAATAAGATGATAGTGAGCGTTCTTTGTTTCCTATCATTCTTGAGGGGAATTCTAAATCAGGCTGCTTAGGCAATACTTTTCGCCAAGATCATCATCCATTGAATTTGGCACGCCTGCCGGTGTCGTGCCAACGTAGTTACCCCAGTCAAAAATTGTATCCCCTGGGAAGAGATTTGTGTCTTTATTATTCAATCAAAAAAAGTTTCTTTAATTTAAAAAAATGTTTTTTAGTGCAAAAATAAATTTGAAACTCAAAAAACTGAAAAAAAATAAAATAAAAAATAAATGTGAAAGTTTTTTTAAAAATTAATTTTTATTTATTTTTTTTGATTCAAGCAACTTTTTGATTGAAGTAATATTGATTTGTGTTTGGGCCACATTTTGGCTAGGACGTTTTTCTCTTTATTATTCAATCAAAAAACAAGTTGCTTCCAAAAAAAAAAAAAAAAAAAACATTTTCAAAAAGAAAAATCACTAATCAAAAAAAGAAAAATTTCAACATAGAAAAAAGTTTTTGAATGCTAAAAAATATTTGAGAATTTGCATTATATTATCATATATCAAATATATTTTCAATCAAAGAATAAAAAATATATTTTTATTTATTTAATTTATTTATTATAAAATATTTCTCAAATATAAACAGTACTGTATATACATATATATATATACATAATATTTTTATAACAAAAAATAAGCACTTGCCCTAAACTTTTCTTGAATGACATATATATATATATATATATATATTAAATGCAATGCAAACGACTGTCAAAGTTGCTCAAAAAATAATTTCGACCCATTATAAAAATATTTTTTTTGTTCATTTCATTCATTGTTGCTGCAGTTTTATAGCTTTACAACTTTTATATATACCGTATTGGCCCAAATATAAGACGGTGTTTTTTGCATTGAAATAACACTGAAAAAGGGGTCGTCTTATATTCGCGGCCTAGACATTATACCCAATCACTAGATGGCGCCAGATATTATTGCGATGTTCTGTCATGACAGATTTCAGTTACTCTCAAGTTTAACCAGTTTTCATTATTTTATTGCAATTTCTTTCCTTATTCAGATTTTTTTCAAGACTACAGTTACAGTTAGACTTCACTTTGATGGTTAATGCAGTTATTGCAATTTTGTTGTTTTATCACAATAGATTGGTTTATTTACATTTCAAAAAACAGAAGCCATTTACGAATGTGATTGCACTCTGGTTTGCATATTTAAATGTTCTTATATTAAGATTTGAATGAGGCAAAATAACATGCTTTTTCTCTTAAATATATTGTTATAATCATTTGTTTCAGATGTACTGTAATTATTTTCTGTAAAAATTAATTTGGTATTCAAAAGGTCTTTTTTACAAACTTGAGTCTTGAAAAAGAAGGGGTCGTCTTATAATCAGGGCCGTCTTATTTTCGGCCCAATACGGTATTTAGAAAAGTCAATTACATGCAATGACACTTGTCGGCCACCTGGGGGGCCCTACCCCCCTTAAAATCTGCTTATGGCTCTGACCTGCAAGGATGATCTGGCAACTGCAATCAAAGAGAGCTGGCACCGAATTGATGAAGAATACTCAAGTCCATGCCTCAGAGACTACAAGCTGTCATAAAAGCCAGAGGTGGTGCTATTAAATACTAGAGATGTGTTTTGCTTGGTATTTCTTTGTTTGTTTCTCTTGATTCCATTTTTTCCCCTCAGAATGGCGTGATTCCATACATATTTCCCTGCACTTGCTCTATAAAATTAACATTTACTGACCACCACAATGTTTTTATTCATTTCTTTTAGTGTTTCTGAATGCACTTTTGAACTAATTCATTATTTTTTTCAAGCTTTTTATCTGAGTTTGTTCTACATGATAAAATGTCTGAGTGAGTGCTCGTCCGAGACTGGCGATTCCGTACTTTTTGCTAGGGGTTGTACGTACGGGTCCCTGTCTTAGTGTTAAATATTGCAGATTCCTCGCGGGTATCAACAGAGACCCCTTTGTTTCTCCCAGTCGACTGACGAGCGCCGCGCCGGCTGCTCAGTTGCGCATTCCCCCGCTAAACTTACCCGTCCAATTTGAGCTAACACGCTGTCGCCGAAAGCGGCGGAGCATTTCGCAGTCACCGTATAGCTTCAGGGGTACAGACAATCAAAGCGGCCGAGATATAACACAGAGAGTAAAAAGCCGGCGCAGCAAAAGTTGGCAGGCAGAGTTTGAGAAAAAAATACTACAAGAGCGAGAGCGATGGCGCTTTCCCTGCGGAGGGACGGCGGAGTAGGCGACTACAGTAAAGAGACAGATAAAGCCCCATTAACGACTGCTTCCAGCTGCTATCTCGGGCTTCGCCGCCACATGACTCCCCCTTGATGTTTGTTTATCTTTCTTCTTATTTATACCCGTAATTGCTACGCCTCTGCTCGTCGAAAAACAGGCAGTCGCGCCATCATTAAAGATACAGCGGCTGACACGACTTCAGAGACGTATGCTCAAAGCCTAGTCTGGCCACAAGCATAGCTGGCCAGCTAACCCGTTAATTGGTCATTGGTGGTACTGAGCACAAAGAGATGTTCCGACATGGTGCCACGGTACGGTGAAACCACATATATCATGGCTTTTTTAACACCTCCAAAAGTGTTTAACTAATATAGGCTAACATTGACAGCAGCTGGTAGAAAGGTGTGTAGAGTAGCCAAAAAATTTACACAAGTAATATATAATATATCATATATGTACAGTGGGGCAAATACGTATTTAGTCAACCACCAGTTCTCCCACTTGAAAATATTAGAGAGGCCTGTAATTGTCAACTTGGGTAAACCTCAACCATGAGAGAAAGAATCTGGAAAAAAAACCCCAGAAAATCATATTGTTTGATTTTTAAAGAATTTATTTGCAAATCATGGTAGAAAATAAGTATTTGGTCAATACCAAAAGTTCATCTCAATACTTTGTTATGTACCCTTTGTTGGCAATAACGGAGCACAAATGTTTTCTGTAACGCTTCACAAGCTTTTCACATACTGTTGCTGGTATTTTGGCCCATTCCTCCATGCAGATCTCCTCTAGAGCAGTGATGTTTTGGGGCTGTCGTTGGGCAACATGGACTTTCAACCCCCTCCACAGATTTTCTATGGGGTTGAGGCCATTCCAGGACCTTGAAATGCTTCTTACGAAGCCACTCCTTTGTTGCCCTGGCTGTTTGTTTGGGATCATTGTCATGCTGAAAGACCCAGCCACGTCGCATCTTCAATGCCCTGGCTGATGGAAGGAGATTTTCACTCAAAATCTCTCGATACATGGCCCCATTAATTCTTTCCTTTACACAGATCAATCGTCCTGGTCCCTTTGCAGAAAAACAGCCCCAAAGCATGATGTTTCCACCCCCATGCTTCACTGTGGGTATGGTGTTCTTCGGATGCAATTCAGTATTCTTTCTCCTCCAAACACGAGAACCTGTGTTTCTACCAAAAAGTTCTATTTTGGTTTCATCTGACCATAACACATTCTCCCAGTCCTCTTCTGTATCATCCAAATGCTCTCTAGCAAACTGCAGACGGGCCTGGACATCTACTTTCTTTCGCAGGGGGACACGTCTGGCAGTGCAGGAGTTGAGTCCCTGGCGGCGCATTGTGTTACTGATAGTAGCCTTTGTTACCGTGTTCCCAGCTCTCTGTAGGTTATTCACTAAGTCCCCCCGTGTGGTTCTGGGGTTTTTGCTCACCGTTCTTGTTATCATTATGACGCCACTGCGTGAGATCTTGCAAGGGACCTCAGATCGAGGGAGATTATCAGTGGTCTTGTATGTCTTCCATTTTCTAATAATTGCTCCCACAGTTGATTTCTTTACACCAAGTGTTTTACCTATTGCAGATTCAGTTTTCCCAGGCTGGTGCAGGTCTACAATTTTGACTCTGGTGCCCTTCGACAGCTCTTTGGTCTTGGCCATAGTGGAGTTTGGAGTGTGACTGACTGAGGTTGTGACGGGTGTCTTTTATATCGATAATGAGTTAAAACAGGTGCCATTAATACAGGTAACGAGTAGAGATCACGTCATTTTCAAAGTATCGGTATCGGCAACAAAATATCAGCCATGCCTTTTTTTAATATATATATTTTTTAATTAAATCGTTTTCTAATTGTATTTAATGTTACAGACATAATATGTTACTGTCATCCAGAGTCTTTAGTTTAGGCTTAAGGTAGGGTTATCAAATTTATCCCGATTACGGCGGTAATTAATTTTTTAAAAAATGTATCGCGTTAAAATATTTAACCCAATTAATGCATACGCTGCACGACCCACTCACGCATTGTCGCGCTCAATCTGTAATGGTGCCATTTTGCCTATATAGAGAGATAAAAGGCAGCACAAAATGAGTGAAATTTGGCAGCCTTTGGAACCTTTTTTTAATTGGCTCAAGCCTTACAATCACTCTCCCTACGATTAGAAATATCATGGGAAGCAATGTGGGGAAGCAAGGTAGCACTTAATCTTTTTTTTTTTTTTTTTTAACACCTTATGTAATTTCCCAACGCAGAGAAGATATATCAATTGGTAGCACCACGCACAGTCATGGTTCCACTTCCCATCATGCATTTGGCCATGGCTACAGTATCATTTACTGAAAGCTCAACAAATACACTAGATGGCAATATTTAGTCACAATATACAAAGTCACAAGTCTTTCTATCCGTGGATCCCTCTCACAGAAAGAATGTTAATCATGTAAATGCCATCTTGAGAATTTATTGTCATAATAAACAAATACAGTACTTATGTACTGTATGTTGAATGTATATATTCGTCCGAGTTTTATTCATTTTTTTCTTAATGCATTGCCAAAATGTATATGATCGGGAAAAATTATCGGGAATGATTGGAATTGAATCGGGAGCAAAAAAAAAAGCAATCGGATCAGGAAATATCGGGATCGGCAGATACTCAAACTAAAACGATCGGGATCAGATCGGGAGCAAAAAAACATGATCGGAACAACCCTAGTAACGAGTGGAGCCCCGTTAGACCTCATTAGAAGTTAGACCTCTTTGACAGTCAGAAATCTTGCTTGTTTGTAGGTGACCAAATACTTATTTTCCACTTTAATTTGGAAATAAATTCTTAAAAAATCAAACAATGTAATTTTCTGTTTTTTTTTCTCCACATTCTGTCTCTCATGGTTGAGGTTTACCCATGTTGACAATGACAGGCCTCTCAAATCTTTTCAAGTTGGAGAACTTGCACAATTGGTGGTTGACTAAATACCTATTTGCCCCACTGTGTAATATGTATATTTATATATGTAATATATACTCTTAATATAATATAGAGCATAAGAGATAAGCAATGCCTTCTTTTCACGGAAGCCAAGCGCGTGCGTCATACAACTAACTGAGCAAGATTGACGCTGACAACCACATATCTGCACCACCAAGTCTTGCAATCAATTCTCCCGGACAGTCCTTACCTAACACAAGGAACACGGGAGAACGCCCGATATCCAACTGATAACACGAGTGACAAGACCCCAAGAGCCTCTTTTGACGCTGAGGTGGAAAAATCCACATCCTCATTGCCCGGACAACAGTAACTCCCGAATCCTCCTGTCCAATCCACAAACAGACAATAATCCCAAACACACCCTTCTTCCTTCCCACGAAAGCCTTCAAAAGACTGAATGTTTAACTAATCGTAGTCATTTTTCTAGGGAACCTTTTTGTTGACTTCTGATATCGTGACCTTGGAACGATCTTGCCTCCTCGCCTGAGTGATTCTGTTTCGCCTTGCCGGTTTGATCTCTGTCGACCTGAATAAATTGTCAACTTGTTCTCAGTGAGCCTTCTTTAAACCTTTCAAAATGGAGTCAGTACAAAAGGTTAAGGTGAATGCGTGGAGTTTGGCCTTCTGGCTTGGTGCCGGTCGGTCGGCCGAGTATCGCCTGCTCCAGGTGGGGATCCTGTGCTGCTCTTGGCTTAGTGGGCCATGGGGAATGTTCCCGTCATCCCATCACTGAAGGCCGGTTGATGAAGGCGCGGATGATCCGGCGGACCACCCTGGATCCCGGGGAGACCTTGCTGGTGCTGTGCCAGGAAGCATAGGCTGCGCTGGCTCACCCCCCTTCTCGATTGGCTGAGTAAAGGCCGTAGCCCTAGGGCAGCTCCTGCGTGCCATTTCCACTGGTCTGCAGAACTATCACATGTCTGATGGGATTCACACATGACTGGTGCAATTAGACACACTCAAGTAGAGAAATTCGGTGTCAGGATTAGCGATCAGGCAGCATAAAATAGGATGCCAACATATCCACACTCACAATGGATTCACACAAATACTGGGTTCTACACCTCAAATTGTGTACGCTTCACCCCTCCCAATCACTTATCTTTCTGACCCCTCCCCTCTTTTTCTTTAATCAGAAAGCACCCCCACATGGTGTCAACTGGAAATGCAACTAGCTAACAATAGCACCAACATATTCATAGTTAGTGTAGCTGTTCAATAATGTTTCTTCTTAAATAATCACAATGGGAATATGTCATACTCCCGTGTGATACATTAAAACTGTTCAGACCAATTCGACACTCAGATTCCCATTTTCCGTGTCAAGCAACTGAACAGGACAGGTTTAAAAAACAACAACAAAAAAACAAACAAAAAAACAATAACCCAGAAGATTTTGATAGATTAATGAATCAGTCAAATTCCTGTCTTTATCATAAAGTTGTTCGATAGATTAATCTATCATGAACTCCTTTACTGCCAATGTTTATGTTTCAGCGCCATTGACGGCGATAGATGTCCAACCCATTTGAGTTTAGAGAGGCTAGCAGTCAATGACAGAAAATGAGTTAAAGGCATTTCCATTTTTTTCAATGGGGGCTACCTGTTTAGGTTCGGGTGAATACTATGCTTTTTAACATGGCGCGCCCCTAATAATGCTATGGTAATTAACGTTCCTCCCAAGGACGCCCTCCTGTCGCCCCGTGTTCTTCCACTTAGGATTCCCAGCATGCCTTCAGCATTAAAAAACGCCGGCGGCATCAAGAGATTCCCCTCATATGTCAGACGCCCGGGTGAGACAAAGTGCAGATTCTTGATTGTATTTGCGGATTTAAAATATCTTTTTTTCTTTTATGGGTGGCTTAGTTGAGTAAGCAAGGAATTTGCTGAGGTTGAATTTCCTCTCCTGAGAGAAGAACCAACTGGGATGATCAAATCACTTACGAGTATGTCTCATAAATCATCGCACACGGGGACATGTTTGTCCACTTTTTGTGGGTGGCGCACTGGAATCTTAAGTCATTAAAAAGCGCCGTCATACATAAGGAGTCTGAGGCGCTAATAAAACAAATATTCAGTCGTTAGTTTCTGTTAGGAAAAAAAACATTCCAAATCAGTGTTGTTTCTGTCAACGAGAACGAAAATATTTCGTCAACAATTTTTTTCATGACGGTGATGTCACGATAACGAGCTAAAAACGTGTCTTTGGAGACTAAAACTCAACGAGATTGATGCTAGTTGTCGTCTGATAAGACGAGAACGAGATGAAAATTTGCCATAGTTTCCGTCATGAGTTCAGATTGTGTTATATTTTCTTATCATATGTGTAGTTAGCACATATTTAGCAGTGTTTGGCTGTGTCACTCATGTGAAGTTCTGTGCCTCCCCCCCTGAACCACACACAGGCTGATGGGGGAAAATATTACATGATGCTTTCGTGATGTATGATTGCTTCTGTGACATATATTGTAACAACCTCTATTGTTTTTATGTCTGTGAACAACTTCTATTGTTTTTCACCTTGTTCCCATAGTTAGGAGACGTGCTTGAGTAGGGAATCTCACGAAATAACTTGTTTTGCACCATAGTATTGTTTTATTACACGCCTGGGTCCCATAGCTAGAAGGAAATCTCACGAGATAACTTGGTTTGCACCCATTTATTGCATCTGTTGCAGCACAGCTCATTTGTCCCATGTGAAAAGCCCTTTTTCAAGGGGGCTGAACCAAAAGTAGCTTTAATGTTTGTCATTGGGCAGGGCCGCGCCGCTCGTATATAGAGGTAGGCCTCTCCGCCTCCGCGGGGTGCGTCCCTACAAAAACTGGACATTTCTGGGCAACCCGTGAAGTCCACCAGCGGGTCACGTACGGATCGCCTGGCTTTGTTCCTTCGCCGCCTTACCGGAGCGTTGGCTCCCGCTCATTTGTCACGGTGATTTTCATTGCTAGGGGACACTTGGTTGTGCTGTAACGTAGCGCGGGGATTCTGGGGTTGACAAACTCAAATCTAGCGTCATCGTTGACATTTGTTATGCTCGTTTCTGATACTTGTTTGCTTGCTCTTGTGGGATTGTAATCAATAAATCTCATTTATTCTGCATTTTCTAATCTATAAACATTGTCTATTGAGCAAAAGTGTGCCTGTTACTAATTACCCGCGAAACTGGAAATTTCGGAAAACACAGGCTCACTCACAGGTCGGTGACTAAAGGCTGATTTATAGAGGTGGGAATCTTGGGGCACCTAACGATTCGATTACGATTCAGAGGCTACGATTCGATTATGATTATTGATACACCAACACCCCCCTGTACCCCCGCTTTTAATGTTTCGTATATTAGTTCCAAAATTGTTCAAAAATCCTCTCAGGCTAAACCAAACTACTATTTCAGTGTCAAGTTAACAGTTCAAAACAGTAAATAAAATACTCAATTAGGGTTGTTCCGATCATGTTTTTTTGCTCCCGATCCGATCCCGATCGTTTTAGTTTGAGTATCTGCCGATCCCGATATTTCCCGATCCGATTGCTTTTTTTTGCTCCCAATTCAATTCCAATCATTCCCGATAATTTTTCCCGATCATATACATTTTGGCAATGCATTAAGAAAAAAATGAATAAAACTCGGACAAATATACTGGACTGTCTCAGGAAATTAGAATACACAATATTCTAATTTTCTGAGACAGTCCTGTATATTGTTCTATGTAAAGGACGTCAGCCAAGGTCGGCCCCCCACATTTTTACCACGCCAAATCTGGTCCCCTTTGCAAAAAGTTTGGACACCCCTGCTTTAAATGGTGGATTAATGTACAGGACTGTCTCAGAAAATTAGAATATTGTGTATTCTAATTTTCTGAGACAGTCCAGTACAGTACATACATACAGTACATAAGTACTGTATTTGTTTATTATGACAATAAATCCTCAAGATGGCATTTACATTATTAACATTCTTTCTCTGAGAGGGATCCACGGATAGAAAGACTTGTGACTTTGTATATTGTGACTAAATATTGCCATCTAGTGTATTTGTTGAGCTTTCAGTAAATGATGTTGTAGCCATGCCCAAATGCATGATGGGAAGTGGAACCATGACTGTGCGTAGTGCTACCAATTGATCTATCTTCTCTGCGTTGGGAAATAACATAAGGTGTTAAGAAAAAGATCAATTGCTACCTTGCTTCCCCACATTGCTTCCTAAGATATTTCTAATCGTAGGGAGAGGGATTCTAAGGCTTTAGCCAATTTAAAAAAAGGCTCCAAAGGCAGCCAAAATTCACTCTACTCATTTTACGCTGCCTTTTATCTACCTAAATAGGTGAGACGGCGCCATTACAGATTGAGCGCGACAATGCGTGAGTGGGTCGTGCAGTGCATGCATTAATTGCGTTAAATATTTTAACGTGATACATTTAAAAAAAATATATAATTAAAAAATATATATGAAAATATATATTATGTCTGTAACGTTAAATACAATTAGAAAACGATTTAATTAAAAAATATACATATATTAAAAAAAGGCATGGCCGATATTTTTTTGCCGATTCCGATACTTTGAAAATGACGTGATCGGACCCGATCGATCGGCATCTCTATACTCAATTATTATTGAGTATTATTATTATCATTCAATTAATTTAATGTTGTGAATCAACTGTTAAAGTTGTTAAAATCGCTCCCGTTATTCCATAATTTCCCTTCTGTATACTTACGACATGTGAAAGTTTTAAAACTGTTTCATCATTTAAAGATAGATTCTAGTCAATATTTTGCTGATTTAGGAGTATTTTAGATAAAAAGTCAATTAGGTTCGCTACAACACAGCCTTCCAGAGAAGTCTACTGCTTTAAGATGGCGGCTGTTGACTAATGCCGGCAAGTTTGTCATTTCGCATCTAGTTCTATATACATGTTCTAACGCCTCCGTCGTCTGTCATTTTACATTTAGTTCTCTATATATGTGATATCTACCGTAGCATTATTAGGTTTATAGCAACTAGCAACTGGGCATTGTTTGTAGCGGCTGTCGGCCGCAGTCAGATATTATTGTTTTTTTATCTAGTCGCATGAGTTGAACATGATATTTACTCTCGGTCCGTTCCTCATTACGTCCTGAAGACTGTGCGGACTGTGTTTAAGTTCCGCTTTACCTGGTATAATAAAATAACATTTCGAATCTTCCATGGCCGAGTCGCGAATAATCAAAGAATCGGAAATTTCGCACGCCTCTACTGATTTATGCTTATGCGTTCCGGTGATGGCGGAGCAATGGCATAAGACCCTACGGCATCATTGCGCATTTGAAGTTTTGCGTCAAGGGGTTCAGTCCTGCTCGCAGGGCTAGTTCTTTGTTTGTTTCTCATGATTCCATATATTTCCTATCGCTATAAAAGTAACATTTACTTACCACTACAATGTTTTTTATTCATTTCTTTTACTGTTTCTGGATGCTAAAGTGTTGCACTTTTGAACGAATTTATTATTTTTCAAGCTTTTTATCAGAGTTTGTTCTACATAATAAAATGTCTGAGTGAGTGCTCGTTCGAGACTGGTGATTCCATACTTTTTGCTGTAATAGTTTACTAAGTGAATCATCCAAGAAGCAAGCCACATGCGCACTTGACTAATAAACAATGTCATTCCTGCATTTCCCGGCACTAATTGTCTGGCTAACTGCGCGGCGGTGTCGTCACCTCCCCCCCGAGCGCGTCTCGGGAAGCTCTCTTCTTGCTATGACTAATGATGTTCTCTCAGTCTCAAGGTTTTAGCGGGATAATTCTATTAACCCTTGTCCTCTGGCTGATCCCGGCTCAGCTCCTTCTCCTCGAGCGGCCTTTCCCTACGCAGTCTCGCCGGAATTAGTAGCTCGTACACCCCCTCCGCCCCGCAAGGGCGCCAGTGCGTTTTGCTCGCCGGGCATTCCGACGGCTCTGTCATTGAAAATAAGGAAGCGCGGTGTGTTGTGGCGCATCTCTGCAAAGTTCGCACGGCGGCCACTTTGCCTCAAAGCCCAGGCCCGCGTCGCTTCTCTTGTTGACTACAAAGCGCGCCGTCCTGACATGAAGATCTATCACCTTGGGGGCTTTGAGGACTCTTTGGGGGATTTGCACGATAGTGAGTTCCTCCTCAGTGCAGTCCTGGAGATTTTTTTCCTGTCTCTTGATCAGTTTTCCATCCCTTTTACCTCTTCGTGTGCATCTACAGTCAGAACAGTAGTATCTTAAATCAGTAGATTTCAAATGGTGTCACCCTGGGACTGTTGTCGGCAAGTCACAGCTACAAGATATATTTTCATATAATCAGTGTTGGATAGTTACTTAACGAAATGACTTCATAACTCTTTACATTTTCACATTCTGTAACGGTCCTACAGTAAAGGTCTTATCGCTTATCCGTTTTGTAAAAACGGATAAGCGATAAGAATAGCGATAACAATTGCTAATAACCTGACTTTTAATTAAAGATGTCCCGCTTGATCGGGTCCGATCACGTCATTTTCAAAGTATCGGAATCGGCAAAAAGATATCGGACATGCCTTTTTTAAATATATATATATATATATATATATATATATATATATATTTTTTTTTTAATTAAATCGTTTTCTAATTGTATTTAACGTTACAGACAAAATGTCTTACATTCATCCAGAGTCTTTAGTTTTGGCTTAAAGTAGGGCTATCAAATTTATCGCGTAAACTGCGGTAATGATTTTTTTTTAAACTAATCACGTTAAAATATTTAAGGCAATTAACGCATGCGCTGCACGACCCACTCACCCATTGTCGCGTTCAATCTATAATGGCGCCGTTTTACCTATATATAGAGCTAACAGGCAGCGTACATTGAGTAGAGAGAATTTTGGCAGTCTTTGGAGCCTCTTTTTAATTGGCTACAGCCTTAAAATCCTTCTCTCAACAATTAGAAATATCGTGGGAAGCAATGTGGGGAAGAACGGTAGTTGTTGATCTTTTCCTTAACACCCTCTGTTACTTCCCAACGCAGAGAAGATATAGCAATTGGTGCCACTACGCACAGTCATGGTTACACTTCCCATCATGCATTTGGGCAGAAGTTAAATGGCTACAGTATCATTTACTGAAAGCTCAACAAATACACTAGATGGCAATATTGAGTCACAATATACAAAGTCACATTTATCCTTTAAGAATTACAAGTCTTTCTATCTCACAGAAAGAATTTTAATAATGTAAATGCCATCTTGAGGATTTATTGTCATAATAAACAAATACAGTACTTATGTACTGTATATTGAATGTATATATTCGTCCGAGTTTTATTCATTTTTTTCTTAATGCATTGCCAAAATGTATATGATCGGGAAAAATGATTGGGAATGATTGGAATTGAATCGGGAGCAAAAAAAGCAATCGGATCAGGAAATATCGGGATCGGCAGATACTCAAACTAAAACGATTGGGATCGGATCGGGAGCAAAAAAACAAAGCGAAGAAACTGTAACCCGATCGACTCACAGCCTCAAAAAGTAAGGGTTACATTACGTCATAAACTCGTTCGGTACGCCTCCGTTCCAAACACCACGTACCAAAACGGTTCAATACAAATACAACATGTACCGTTACACCCTTAAAAAAATATGTTACATAACATAAGCGAATCAAGTAATGGAGCTGTGAGATCCAAGTGTAATATTTTGTTATTACTTCCATGGGCTTGAAGGACTGCATCCATGCAGTTCGGCAAGGATTCGTACAATTTATTGATGAAATCATCGGTACATCTAAGAAAGCAGTCTGGCATGCCTCCCAGAGTTCATCAACATTCTTGGGTTTCGTCTTCCATGCTTCCTCTTTCATCCTACCCCATCTGGTGACTGGGCTGGCCAGTCCTGGAGGATCTTGATCTTCTTTGCCTTGAGGAACTTTGGGGTAGAGGTTGAAGTATGCGATGGAGCACCATCCTGCTGCAGAATGTGTCCCTTTTTATGGTTAGGAATGAAAGAGGCAGCTAAGATTTGTTGATATATCAGACTATTTATGTTGCCTTCCACCTTGCAGATCTCTCGTACACCCCCATACTGGATGTAACCCCAGACCAAGATTTTGGTAACTATGTAAGCACCAAACTTTCCTGTTTTCTGAGAGAATTTCAGATCCATGCGGACACCAGTAGGTATCCTGCAATATTTGTGGCGACTGTGGTGTAATTCAATGGAAGATTCATCTGAAAAATTCACCTTTTGCCAAAAAACAGTAACGAAAGGCTACGGCGGAGGGTCATAAATCGGGTCTGCCTTATGGCACAGGTCTGCCGCAGTAGCATAACTCGGCCTTAAGAGGTGTGACAAAAACGTGACATATCTCGATACTTTGCAGCCCAAAAGGTTATCCATATGCTTTCATCAAGAATCGATATATCGGTTTACAAAGGTGTCGTTGTTTACAAGATTAAAAAAAGAAACCAACAGGTTGCTACCAAAAAGGATAGATTAGAATAGTGTCTACTTTAGCTTACAGGCTGCCATTGACAGCGCTAGCACCGTCAACCAGAGCATTCACAGCCAGTTTTTTTGGGCATTTATAGCATCCTTTTTGCATTACATCCTTCTGTTCTGACCTCAGAATGGCTCCTGGGATATGTAGTTTTTTGTGGTGCTTTCCGTTTTGAAAAAGGACAAGAAATTATGGAAATTTGGACACAAACACATAGTCCATGCAGCGTTTTAACGTTTGATTATTAGTAGGGTTGTTTTTTTGATCCCGATCCGATCCCGATCGTTTTAGTTTGAGTATCTGCCGATCCCGATATTTCCCGATCCTGATTCAATTCCAATCATTCCCGATAATTTTTCCCGATCATATACATTTTGGCAATGCATTAAGAAAAAAATGAATAAAACTCGGACGAATATATACATTCAACATACAATACATAAGTACTGTATTTGTTTATTATGACAATAAATCGTCAAGATGGCATTTACATTATTAACATTCTTTCTGTGAGATAGAAAGACTTGTAATTCTTAAAGGATAAATGTGACTTTGTATATTGTGACTAAATATTGCCATCTAGTGTATTTGCTGAGCTTTCAGTAAATGATACTGTAGCCATTTAACTGTTCTGCCCAAATGCATGATGGGAAGTACAACCATGACTGTGCGTAGTGGCACCAATTGATATATCTTCCCTGTGTTGGGAAGTAACATAATGTGTTAAGGAAAAGATCAATCTCTACCGTTCTTCCCCACATTGCTTCTCACGATATTTCTAATTGTTGAGAGAAGGTTTTTCAGGCTGTAGCCAATTCAAAAGAGGTTCCAAAGACTGCTAAATTTCTCTCTACTCATTATACGCTGCCTGTTAGCTCTATATATAGGTAAACCAGCGCCATTATAGATTGAACGCGACAATGCGTGAGTGGGTCGTGCAGCGCATGTGTTTAATTGCATTAAATATTTTAACGTGATTAATTAAAAAAAAAATAACTACCGCCTTTTACGCGATACATTTGATAGCCCTACTTTAAGCCAAAACTAAAGACTCTGGATGAATGTAAGACATTTGTCTGTAACGTTAAATACAATTAGAAAACGATTTAATTAAAAAAAAAAAAAAAAAAAAAAAAAAAAGGCATGGCCGATATTTTTTTGCCGATTCCGATACTTTGAAAATGACGTGATCGGACCCGATCAATCGGGACATCTTTAATTATTAGGGCAATAAAACCGCAGGAGGTCCCCGGGGTGCGACGTACGTTTCTGACGTTACATTTTTAACCAGGGGACAACCTGTATCTTAGTTTTACTTTATATTATTATTAGGAAGTATAATAAATGTTTTTGTATAGTTATTTTGAGATTTAGGGGTACTTAAAGGGTTAATTCTGACTTTCGCGAAAATTTGGGTAATGTCGGGTAAGCCTAAGAACGGAACTCGGGGACTACCTGTATAAAGCTCAAATGACATTATCTCTGTTACTATGTTGATTGACTTCATGTAAAAACGGGATTGAACCTCAACTTCCGCACTTTCAAACGAGACCAACCAGTGGCGCGTCGGTGATGTCATTACAAACGCATGATGCGCGGGCGCATCCTTCAACCTTGGAGGGTTAAGGAAATTAGCAATGTTTCATAAGGGAAACCTTGGGCCGTGGTTGATACAAATGGTAATATAACAGTAAATACTGTACGGAACTATGCTTTACCTATATGAGTCAATTAGTTGACTCATCACAAAAAATAATCGGTGATTGGTAGTCTACCAAAATCATCTTTTGTGGCAGTTTTAATGTATATCATATTTTTTGAAAAAAATTAGGCCTATGTGACTTTCAGATAAAGATTACCGTAAAAAAATTACTGACGAAAAGCAGCTTGATTTTTGACTCCCTAGCCTTC
The DNA here is from genome assembly GCF_030265065.1 of Corythoichthys intestinalis. Classification (NCBI taxonomy): domain Eukaryota; kingdom Metazoa; phylum Chordata; class Actinopteri; order Syngnathiformes; family Syngnathidae; genus Corythoichthys; species Corythoichthys intestinalis. The sequence goes on from NC_080411.1 coordinate 4,824,370, forward strand.
TGGGAAAGCTAACATTAGCACTTAGCAAGCACGGCATGCGTATATGAATTAATCAGGGTGACCGAAGCATTGGTCAGCAACTTGTGAAGGACTTTTCTTCCATTCCCGGCTGATGACAAAGACATCAACGATGCTCCAGCATGCGCAGCATAATACATTTTGATTAGCAGCGCGCCGAGATGCGCCGTTTTGTCGCAGCTTGTCATCTGGTGTTTTAACTTGTTCTTTTTTAGAAAGCTGTATACAGTAAGTCAAATAACATTTCAAAAATGTGTCAGGTGAAGATATGAGTGAATTATGCATTTATTTTGGTTGCGTGGCTTTGAAAAACAACAACAGCTGTGCAAAGGCAGGATGTTCAAACTTAGAAAATCAGAATAAATCACCAAACAGAAAACATGAGTTGAACAAACAAAATGGCAGTAAATGATCATGGTTCAGTGCCACTGACAGTAATAGACGTCGAATTCACTGTTCAACAACAGTTCAAATGGATTGGACGTCTTTCGCCGTAAAAATGGCAGCCACCGAGTTAGGAGTTTTGTGGTTTTCGAAAGAAGAACACTTTAGTTTACTTTTTAAATGGAAAATACTATTTCCTAGGGAGCCCCTAAAGGGACAGAAATAAAATAAATTTAAGCAAACTGGTGCACACCAGATTGTTTCTGGTGCTATCTGGTGCGCACCAGATATAATATGCAAATTATAACTCTGCAAATTATATATTAATAGCAAAAGTCCGCTAGCTTAAATTCTATATAATGCAAATGTTTAAAACAAATGGCTAACTTGCATAGCAAAAGTCCGCTAGCTTAAATGCTATATAATGCTAATGTTTACAACAATTGGCTAACTTGCATAGCAAATGTCTGCAAGCTTAAATGCTATATAATGCTAATGTTTACGACAATTACAACAACTTGCATAGCAAAAATCTGCTAGCTAAAATGCTATATAAAACTAATGTTTACCAGATAGTTTCTGGTGTGCTCTAGATTGCTTAAATTCATTTTATTTCTGTCGATGTCAGTAATTTTTCTATGATATTCAATTAAGAACATTTTCTACTGATATATACTGTATATATATATATATACATATATACAGTGGGGAGAACAAGTATTTGATACACTGCCAATGGGTTTTCCCATTGGCAGTGTATCAAATACTTGTTCTCCCCACTGTATACAGTATATACCAGTTTTTTTTTTTTTTTGACTAAATGAACTTTTCCATTACTTTAGGGATTTTTGTAAAATTTGAATATCATGCAAGGTTTGTTGTTTATAAAATTTACACTGATGTACAATTTGTATGAAATACGAAAAAAATTGAATGAAAATAAATAATATTTTTTAAAAATAATATTTATTGAAGTTAATTTTTGGCGGGAATCTGTAAAAAAAAAAAGTTGATTTATTACAGAATGAACAAACATTTCCACGATATTAAAATGGATAGAATTTCTTATTTTTAAAAGGGGCTGCAAAATGTGACTATCCCCCCAAAAATACAATTTGAAGAAAAAATGCATATCATGGAAAGTTTATCACGCTAGTTTTCAATTTATATATTCATTTTTTAAAAAAGGCTTCGAAATCCTGAAAACAAACCAAAACAAAGCAAAAACTAGAGGATCGCATTATTGTTTCGGCAGAAATCGGTAGAGTAGTCCAAAATTTTACCCGAGTATGGGTTACATTAAAATAATGTTACTCAAGTAAAACTACTGTAATGTTCAAGCTATAAGGCGCACCTGACTATAAGCCGCCACCCACCAGATTTGCCACAAAAACAGCATTTGTACATAGATAAGCCGCACTGGACTATAAGCCACAGCTGTACTCACTGTATTATGAGATATTTACACCAAAATATATTAACTAGGGCTGTCAAACGATTAAAATTTTTAATCAAGTTAATTACAGCTTAAAAATTAATTAATCGTAATTAATCGCAATTCAAACTATCTATAACCATCTGTAAAATGTGCCATATTTTTCTGGAAATTATTATTGGAATGGAAAGATATATACATTCAACATATGGTACATAAGTACTATATTTGTTTATTCTAACAATAAATCAACAAGATGGCATTAACATTATTAACATTCTCTTAAAGCGATCCATGGATAGAAAGACGTGTAGTTCTTAAAAGATAAATGTTACTACAAGTTATAGAAATTTTATATTAAAACAACTCTTAATGTTTTCGTTTTATTAAAATTTGTAAAATTTTCAATCAAAAAATAAACTAGTAGTTCGCCATTGTTGATGTCAATAATTACATCAATAATGCTCACTCATGATACTAACCCATAAAATCAGTTGGACCCAAGCGCCAGCAGAGGGCGCCAAACACCAAAAAACAAGTAACAAGCGGACAGTACACTGAACTGTCATTTTAATCTGTTTGAGCTGGGCATGTGCGTTAATTGCGTCAATTTTTTTAACGTGATTAATTTAAAAAATTAATTACTGCCCGTTAACGTGATATTTTTGACAGCCCTAATATTAACCGGTAAAATTATTTGACAGTTACATCATACAACTGTCATAAGACCAAATGAACCACCATTCATTGCTTCTACAAGTTTCATTTGGCCATCACTGCTCCCTTAGGGGAGACAGTCAACCTCTGCTACCACCTGCTGTCAACACTGTTGTTGTCCAACATGCCTCCAAGCATGCAGTGCAGTGCTACAGATGTAAATAACAATCAAAATTGTTCTGTGCTAGTTATTTCTTCAGTTACTGTTCTAGTTGTTTCATTAGTCGCTAGTTATGGTATTTGTTAACACTTTATCTGACAGTGACGCCATAAGACTGTCATTAGACTATCATAATTATGATAAGAAACTGTCATCTGCATAAATTAATGCTTATAACAGATGTCATTTAGTGTTTTCTGGCAAATTATCACACCTTTGATTGGATGTAAAAGGTCCGAATTCGACATAAATGAAGTTTGTGACATAATTTGCTGGATGACACTTAATGACATCTGTCATAAGCATTCAGTAATGCCTATGATAGTGTCATGTCAAAATTATGAGACTTATGAGAGTCTTATGACGCCGCTGTCAAAGTGTTACCCAAATAAGCCGCACCGGACTATAAGCCGCAGGGTTCAAAATGAAGGAACACGTCGTGGCTTATAGTCCGAAAATTACGGTAGTCATCCAAAAAAATTAAATAAAAACTTGCGAGAGATGTTCAAATCTGCGCGTTCATGTGAAATTCTTTATTTTTTACTGTGCTTTAAAGACGCCACGTGAATAAACAAGGCGTGATCATAGGACCTCCGACTGCAAGCTGATGTGTGGTTATATTACTGTATTGTTACGTCTAGGGTTGTTCCGATCATGTTTTTTTGCTCCCGATCCGATCCCGATCGTTTTAGTTTGAGTATCTGCCGATCCCGATATTTCCCGATCCGATTGCTTTTTTTTTTTTGCTCCCGATTCAATTCCAATCATTCCCGATAATTTTTCCCGATCATGTACATTTTGGCAATGCATTAAGAAAAAAATGTATAAAACTCGGACGAATATATACATTCAACATACAGTACATAAGTACTGTATTTGTTTATTATGACAATCAATCCTCAAGATGGCATTTACATTATTAACATTCTTTCTGTGAGAGGGATCCACGGATAGAAAGACTTGTGACTTTGTATATTGTGACTAAATATTGCCATCTAGTGTATTTGTTGAGCTTTCAGTAAATGATACTGTAGCCATGGCCAAATGCATGATGGGAAGTGAAACCATGACTGTGCGTAGTGCTACCAATTGATATAGCTTCTCTGCTTTGGGAAATTACATAAGGTGTTAGAGGGATCCACGGATAGAAAGACTTGTAATTCTTAAAGGATAAATGTGACTTTGTATATTGTGACTAAATATTGCCATCTAGTGTATTTGTTGAGCTTTCAGTAAATGATACTGTAGCCATTTAACTGTCCTGACCAAATGCATGATGGGAAGTGCAACCATAACTCTGCGTAGTGGAACCAATTGATATATCTTCTCTGCGTTGGGAAGTAACATAGCGTGTTAAGAAAATGATCAACTACTACCTTGCTTCCCCACATTGCTTCCCACGATATTTCTAATTGTTGAGGGATGGATTGTAAAGCTTTAGCCAATTAAAAAATGGCTCCAAAGACTGCCAAAATTCACTCTACTCATTTTGCGCTTCCTTTTAGCTCTATATATATATAAGTAAAACGGCGCCATTATAGATGGAACGCGACAATGCGTGAGTGGGCATGCAGCGCATGCGTTACTTGCGTTAAATATTTTAACGTGATTAATTAAAAAATAATTAATTACCGCCGGTAATGCGATAAATTTGATAGCCGTACGTTAAGACAAAACTAAAGACTCTGGATGAGTGTAAGACATTTTGTCTGTAACGTTAAATACAATTAGAAAATGATTTAAAAAATATATATATATATATATACAGTACTGTGCAAACGTTTTAGGCAGGACACCTGCCTAAAACGTTTGCACAGTACTGTATATATATTTTTTTAATTATTAAATTTATTAGGATCATGGAAGCTTCCACTTGGGGAAAATATATACATACAGTATATCCTGTATATACATAATATAATAAAAATATACAGTACTGTATATATTAAAAAAAGGCATGTCCGATACTTTGAAAATGACGTGATCGGACCCGTGGACATCTTCAGTTACGTCTGATTGGTATAATGGAGGAATTTGATTATTGTTGTGACATCTCATTGGTGAAACTAGTAGAACCACTGTGCTGGCAAAAAAAAAGCCAAATATAATGACTGTATTGTAGCCCAAAGAAGTGGGATAAGAGTAGTGTTTCTTCTTCACAAATATACTGTGGTAGTGTGGTAAAACTACTCTTAGAAGTTAATTTCTTCTGAAAAAGTTACTCAAGTAAATGTAAGGGAGTAAATATAACACGTCTCCAAATGATTGGCTCACTATGGGCGTCCTTAAAGACAAACCCCAGCAAATAAGTCTCCCTTTTGCTCTATCGTGAGCAAAAGACACAAGGAGCTCGCCGTGTTCACAACACAGCTCCTTTGGGGTCTGGACCAGAGGACACGATGTGCCCGGGCTCCATTATTTAACGTGTAGTGTGCATACTTTACAAGGCAGGTGGCTCAAAGTGGGGACCACGTCTCCGCCGCATTCCCACCAATCAGAGAGCTCTCGGATGCGTGCGCTGGCGAAGCACGCACGCCGCTGCCATTTGTGGACTTGCCCATATATAATTCATTCATCGTCGAAAATATACATACACACACACATATATCGGACATATAATCACCAACGAAACACACATTGTACATGAGTGTGGAAAAAAAAAAAGTAGGATGGAGAGTGTGGCATTCAATATCAAACAAGGTCAAATGTGACTTCCCGTTTAAAAAAATGAAAATAAAATTGACCATCCAATGAGTCAAACATATATAGTGCTGCAACGATTAATCGATTAACTCGAGTATTCGATTAGAAAAAAATATTCGAATTAAATTTTATTGCTTCGAGTATTTGTTTAATTGAAGTGGCATTGTAATGGTTTATTTTGAAAGTGTTTGGTCTGCCTCATTTCACATGGCTTAATCCAGGTGCTGCCTGTTAAGACCAATGTAAACTAAGTTTTTGTTTAAGCTATTGTCTTTAAATGCATTTATAATTTAGTTTATAGATATATTGCCTGAACCATTTGTTAAGAGCATTGTTTAAAAAAAAAAAAAAAAAAAAAACTTAGCATTTTATAGCATTTAAGCTAGCGGACTTTTGCTATGTAATTTAGCCAATTGTTCTTTTGTTGTACTTAGATCCTTTTTTATTAATTTTTTTATACCGTTTGAGGCTCAGCTCAGGTATTTTAAATTTTTTATGTTCCTTGTCCGATTACTCAATCATTCGAACTAACTAGTTCATCGATTAATCGACTACTAAAATAATCGATAGCTGCAGCCCTAAACATATATATTTATATTTTTATATATTATATATATACTGTATATGTTCTATAGGTAAAAATTAAAGATGTCCCGATCGATCGGGATGCCGATCGATAGGGTCCGATCACGTCATTTTCAAAGTATCGGAATCGGCAAAAAAATATCGGACATGCCTTTTTTGTATTTAACGTTACAGACAAAATGTCTTACACTCATCTAGAGTAGTTTTGGCCTAAAGTAGGGCTATCAAAATTATTGCGTTAACGGCGGTAATGAATTTTTAAAAAAATTAATCACGTTAAATAATTAACGCATGCGCTGCACGACCCACTCACGCATTGTCGCGTTCAATCTATAAAGATGCCGTTTTACCTATAGATAGCGCTAAAAGGCAGCGTATAATGAGTAGAGAGAATTTTGACAGCCTTTGGAGTCATTTTTTATGTGGCTAAAGCCTTACAAAGTTACAATACCTCTCTCAACAATTAAAAATAACGTGGGAGGCAATGTGGGGAAGAAAGGTAGTCGTAGATCATTTTCCTAACACCCTATGTTCTTTCCCAACGCAGAGAAGATATATCAATTGGTGCCTCTACGCACAGCCCATGGTTGCACTTCCCATCATGCATTTGGGCAGAAGTCAAATGGCTGCAGTATCATTTACTGAAAGCTCAACAAATACACTAAATGGCTATATTTAGTCACAATATACAAAGTCACATTTATCCTTTAAGAATTACAAGTCTTTCTATCCGTGGATCCCTCTCACAGAAAGAATGTTAATAATGTAAATGCCATCTTGAGGATTTATTGTCATAATAAACAAATACAGTACTTATTTACTGTATGTTGAATGTATATATTCGTCCGAGTTTTATTCATTTTTTTCTAAATGCATTGCCAAAATGTATATGATCGGGAAAAATTATCGGGAAGGATTGGAATTGAATCAGGAGCAAAAAAAAAAAAAGCAATCGGATCGGGAAATATCGGGATCGGCAGATACTCAAACTAAAACGATCGGGATCGGATCGGGAGCAAAAAAACATGATCGGAAAAACCCTAGTAAAAATTATCAGCACTAAAGTTAAGTCCAGTGATTTAACTCTAGTGTTAGACGTCCAATCTTTCTTCTTTGACTAACGACCACAATGAATACTCAGTCCCGCAGGTCAATTGAGGCACATACCACAAACTTTTGCCATCCCCTGCATTCTGCAAAGATGGCAGCGCAACAAAAGAGACAAAACGTTTTGTCAATCGCTGGCGTGACGACAACCCACCCTCCTACTAAACTCATCAATGCTGACGACTAAGCTACTAAGCCACAAAGTTGCTAACCGTCATATGCTATTGTTTAGCCACAACTGGATTCATTACCTTATCACTATTCATCCTTCACACAGCCGCTGTACAGAATGTTATTTAATCCATCTGCAGGCGACCGGGAGATTGATTTTTGATTGACTGATGATTTTATGACACTGTGCGGGGGTACGCTGGTCCTTTTTTCCTAAAGTGCCTGTGACAGCATTAAAAAAAAAACCTTAAATCGCATTATTATGTGAATGAGAATCATATTTTGAGACGATTCGACTACATACAACAATTTGGCAAAGCGCAAATGACTAGAAATTATTTTTTTAATCTGCGGTTTAGCCCCGCCTGTCATTATAGCGCTCTAGCGTCACCAGCTAAATGATGACGTCGGCAGGGTAATGATTTAATCTGATTTAGAATTCAGCCCATTGAGGGTGAAGACTAAGAACAAGGATAACACGACAAAGAGTAGCAAAATGTCATGACTGTTTCAATCTCTCGACTCCAATATTTTTCCAGGATATTCTTTTTATCCAATTGCTAAATAAATGGTATAGTCATGACAAATAACAGTCTTGTGCTAAATAGAATACGAAATATTAAAAATGCATTTATTCAGTAAGACAGGGCAAAATTACTGCATAATGGTCAAAACTGCTGACTTCTTCCTCTCCCTAACGGTATTTTATGCCACCAGAGTTAGTCCGGCTTTTGTCACTTCCCTGACTACAGAGGAAAGAGCGTAAACAAAACACGAGGTGTGACAGCAAAGCTGACATGCTGACCCGAACTAAGCGGCTTTTCCAAGTCTTAATCACGCCTTTCGAAAACGAAAAATCACACAAAACTACCCCGACTCATGTCACATACGGCGGCGGGGTTGACTGTCTTCACCGATCGGCCAGCCCCCAACGGTGAGCACTCTCCCTGGTGTAGCAACAAAAGCCTGCAGCACATTAGCCTTGCGTCACGCAAAAAAATAAAATTAATCCGCAAAATCAACTGAATCCGAAGTCCTTCTGCATGCTATAATAATGGCTGTATTGTGAAGATAATCTCGACCGCTGACGTCACATTCGCCTTTTTCCTCAACCCGAGACTCGAGCTGGAAGTAACTCATTTTCATGGCGCCGGATTCAAAAGATTGAATAAATTTATCGATCTTTTCCACACTCATCCAAGCGGTCCATTTCATTCAGGAGCATATAATACCGTGTGGAATATCAAATAAACGTGTTTTTTGTGTCACAGGCACTTTAAGGCAAAACACTACCGCTTTTGTCCACCGGCGTCGCAAAAAACAACCAAAACTGAACAAAGTGTTGCTTTGTTTATACAGGTAATATTAAAAAATTAACTGTAAAAACTTGACGAAAAACTGAACATAGTTTGCTTTGTTTTTACAAAAAAATTGACGACCTGGAAAAAAATAGACTGCAGTTTTAAGAGTAATTTGAAAGTTGTTATGCATCTTTAATTTCAATCAGCATAAAAACTGAACTCATCATCTTGTTTTTTGCAGTTCAAATGCAGAGGTGGGTCGAGTAGCCCAAAATTTTAAGTGTAGCGTTACTTCAAAATAATATTACTCAAGTAAAAGTATAAGTAGTCATCCAAAAACTGTACTCAAGTACAAGTAAAAAAGTACTTGGTGAAAAGAATACTCAAGTAATGAGTAACATTGAGTAACTGCTTATATTTTTTTATTAAAAAAAAAAAAATTCCCCAGCAGTTATCTTTATATGAACTGTTGTTATCATGATAATGTACAATAACCAATTACGTAACCACATTAAGCTAAAGAAATACAATAAAAAAAAAAATTGAATTGACAGCAATGAAACATTATTGGTCCAAAGAGCATGAGTGCCCTCTAGTGGAGAAAACAGTTCCTAGTTAGAATAGTGAATAATTCCTTCATAGTTCCTATTATGAAATTAAAAGGATCATATCTCCAGTTTTCTGTGGTCAATCGGTGCCAAATAAAAACTGGGAGAGAGATTAAAATCCACCCTTTCGAGTCATGTTGAGGGCGACGCTCTATATAAAATACTTCATTTTTTACGCCGCTTTAAAGATGCCACGTGAATGAACAGGCTCGCGTGATCGTACAACAGCAAGCTTGTGTCTGATTGGTATAATGTAGTCATGTGATTATTATTTTGAAGTCTCATTGGTGAAATTGGTAGAGCTACTCTTGGCATCACTGGCAAAAAATATATAAATCTAATATGTAGAATATAGAGGAAAAATGTAGCAACTCTTGTGCCAAAGCCCAAAGTAAAGGTGGAAGAGAGGTGTTTTTTTTTCTTCCCAAATCTACTCAAGTAAAAGTATTACTTAGTAAAACTACTCCTAGAAGTACATTTTTTTCATGGCGTACATGTAAAGCATTACTACCCACCCCTGTTTAAATAACAAAAGAGCAAAATTTGCACTCTAATTCCAAATGAGATGCTGTATTGGTGGGTTATAGATGAGCCGTTTAGTCTGGAGGGAGTGCGCGTGTGAAGAAGCGGATGAGCGGAGAGCAGCGGGCCGCGTCTGAAGATGGAGGCGCTACTTGAGGAAAATCGATGCCTTCCCTTCAGCGGGAGAAATTTATGATGCTCCAACATAAACGCAGTCATGTCCAATTAGCTGCTGGGAATTTACAAGGCAAGAAGGCAGCGCTCGGGTGGGGGTGGCGCCGGATAAAGACTTGAGTTGAAACCAATAAGGCATGCCATTGATCAATGAGCGTGACTTCAGGTGGAACTCAGCAATCTATTTCAAGTGTGTGGGGGGGGGGGCAGTGAATAATCACTTTTCAGCGCCATTGACGACGATAGACGGAAGGACGTCTGTTGCAGTTAGTGCCAGCGAATGAGTTGAAACCAAGGGCGTAGGTTTGCATAGGGACGGTAGGGACGTAACACTACCAACTTTTCAGGATGCTCCAATTGTCCCCACCAACTTTGAAGATTGTCTCCCTATATGTTTTAAGGTTTGAACTGACCCTATGTTTTCCGAAATTTCCAGGTTCGCGGTGAATCAGTAACAGGCACACTTTTGCAAAATAGACCAAATGTTTATTGATTCGAAAATGCAGAATAAATGAGATTTATTGATTACAATCCCACAAGAGCAAGCAACAGGTATCAAAAACAAGCATAACAAGGGTAACGATGATGCAAGATTGAGTTTGTCAATCCCAGAATCCCCACGCTACCGTTACAGCACAGCCAGGTGTCCCTAAGCAATGAAAATTGCTTACCGTGACAAATGAGCTGGAGCCAATGCTCCGGTAAGGAGCCAAGCAATAACTTTAGAACTCTAGAACATGTATTTTGTTCTTCTGAAACCATTCTGAAGTTGATTTACTTCTGGGTTTTGGATCATCGTCTTGATGAAGCATCGAAACCTCTTTTTTATGTTTTTGTCTTCTGACAGGAAAAAAGACTGGAAACAAAATGCCGGAGGAGACGCCAGTGTCGTAAAGTCGAAATCGCGTAAGTCAAGTACGTCGTAACCCGGGGACTATCTATATATCAATTACCGTATTGGCCCGAATATAAGACGGTGTTTTTTGCATTAAAGTAAGAATGAAAACCTGGGCGACGTCTTATAACTGCGGCCTAAAAAAAAAACCAAAATAAAAAACTGCGGCCTAGACATATACCCATTCACGACGCTGGATGGCACCAGTCATCAATGAATCGAATGCTGAACGCGACTCCGGCGGCCAAAGCGAACCCCTGACAGACAGTTACAGTTAAACTTCACTTTGATAATTAATGCAGTTATTGCAATTTGGTTTTATCACAATATTTTTTTCTTATTTATATTTCAAAAACCAGAAGCCATTCATTTATGAATTTGATTGCACTTTAGTTTACATATTTAAATGTTAAATGTTTAAATGTTCAGATATTAAGTTTTGAATGCGAAATTAAATGCCTTTTCTCTCAAATATATTGTTATAATCATTTGTTTCAGATGTATTGTAATTATTTTCTGTATGAAAATTAATTTGGTGTTCAAAAAGTCTTTTTTCAAACTTGAGTCTTGAAAAAGAGGGGGTCGTCTTATAATCGTGGTCGTCTTATATTCGGGCCAATACGGTAATCCTGAAACCTCATCCATCACGCAAGTAAAAATGTTTTTTGTTTTATTTTTGAACAACATATGGCCTTCATTATAACATTTTCTCTTTTTTAGTGAAAAACTGTTTTAGTTTTTGCAGTAAAAGCCAAAATGAGCCCAAATTTCAGATGACTAATCCGAGTAAAACGACCGGAAGTACTCCATCTGCCATTGCTGATGTGTGCTGCCCGCAGCACACAGGCAACAGCAGCTAATGTTACTGTTTACATTGACTGACTCTGGGCTGCTATGTGTGTAAACACCCCAGTAATGGCGGCCAAAAGCTAGAGGGCGACGTACACAAATCTCTACTCAGTTTAATGTTGTTTTTACTTTAGCAGACTGCAAGGTAATGTTGCTACGCACTGCCAACTAGTGGATGGGAGTAGAACTTCAGCCACTGAATTGTTTATTTCCACCCAAAAAGACACGTGTAAGGATATATACAAATGGATTTTGAATCGATACGAGAATTGCGTTACCCATATTTGTCCATTGCTCTTGGTTTATTCTTTTTTATATAAATACATCCAACCAAATTTGTCCTTTAGAAGACTAGTCCGGGTTTCTGTGATGTTTCAATCAACAAATGCATTACCAATGCTCACGGGCTTCCCACCGTCACACCCACTTAACTACCCGCCAATCAGCGCAAAGGTGTGCACGTAAACTGGATTTTGCAAAGGAGCTAAGAAAAGCACCAACCGAAATGAATTATAAAATGACATCCTGGGCACAAAGCAAAATGTCGTGCTGGGCAACAGCAATTTTCACATTACAGAACCTGATTCCGATTCCGGTTTGTTCCGCCAGAGTGAACAGTCATCCGTCCGCATAAAATATTCAGCGACATCATCACAACTTTAGCCTTTGCTTTGTCGCGGAAATCTAAATTTATTTGAAAACTATGTAGGATTTGTCACCAGACTTCACGTTGGCATACTGCGGTTTTTTTGGGGGGGTATTTACTCCCCACCCCAACCTCCCGCCCTTCTTTCGTCTGATCGCGAGCATAAACTGACAGGTCATGGCGGGTAGAACCCATCAGGCAGGCGTCTCGCCTTTGCAGCCAGAGGACACAAGCTGTCCTGGTAGACGATGTAGGAAATTGAACATCTCTTTGCACATGAAAGCATCTTGAACATTCGGCAAGATGAGACAGGTGTGTTTCTGAAGAGCGACAAACCATTGAGTGACAGCATCCAAAATACCGCCGTTTCTCATACACTGAAAACCTCTCAGCAAGTAAACCATGGAAGCCTTGGCAGCCAGTGAGTTAATTTTTGAAATAACATTTCAACATTTTTTTATGGACTTACTGTAAAACCATAAATACAGTGGGGTAAATAAGTACTTAGTCAACCACTAATTGTGCAAGTTCTCCCACTTGAAAATATTAGAGAGGCTTGTAATTGTCAACATGGTTAAACCTCAACCATGAGAGACAGAATGTGGAAAAAAACCCCAGAAAATCACATTGTTTGATTTTTAGAATCAAGAATTTATTTGCAAATCATGGTGGAAAATAAGTATTTGGTCAATACCAAAAGTTCATCTCAATACTTTGTTATGTACACTTTGTTGGCAATAACGGAGGCCAAACGTTTTCTCTATCTCTTCACAAGCTTTTCACACACTGTTGCTGGTATTTTGGCCCATTCCTCCACGCAGATCTCCACTAGAGCAGTGATGTTTTGGAGCTGTCGTTGGGCAACACGGACTTTGAACTCATATAATGACATAGGTCCGATTTAGGAGTCATAAAATATCGTTCGGGAGGTGCGACAGTAAAGGTGAAGGCGACAGTGTTGACCATTATGGAGTAATTTTGCCATGTCGTCCCGAATAAGTGCATTTTTATTATTTCATATTCCATTTAGCACAAAACTGTTATTTGTCATGACCATGCCATTTATTTAGCAATTGGGGAAAATACTTGGATAAAAAGAATATCCTGTAAAAATATTGAAGTAAAGAGACTGAAACAATGACATTTTGCAGCTCTTTTCGTCGCGTTTTCCTCGTTGTGAATAGTTCCCCCTCGACGCGCTGACTGGTCCTTCTCAAGCAATTTATTTAGCTATTGGGGAAAAAAATACTTGGATAAAAAGAATATCCTGAAAAAATATTGGAGTAGAGAGACCGAAACAATGTCATTTTGCGGGTCTCTTCGTCGCGTTTTCCTCATTCTGAATAATTCCCCCTCAATGGGCTGAATAGTAAAACCGGTGAGCCCAGTCTCCCGCTGACGTCATCCACCTGTTGGGGACGCTAGAGCCCTATAGACTCTACTCACATGACGTCACAACCACGCCTCCGCGCCATATTGTCCGTGAACTCGTCGTGTTGACCCATTACCGCTACATAAATTCTTCCTATTCTGGCGTGTTTTTCTGCTCGTTAACATTAATAATCAAAATGGTGAAGGCGTGTGTGGCGGTTGGTTGCAATAACAGAGAAGATAGACGGAGAGACTTGAAGTTCTACCGTATTCCGAGAGACCCGGAGAGGAGAGCGAGATGGACTGCTGCAATTCGACGAGAAAACTGGGCCACAAACGATCACTACAGATTATGTAGTAGTCATTTTATATCCAGTAAGATGCATTTAATATATATTTAGAGGGTTTTTGGGCTGACAATCACAATTAAGATCATTGCGAGGCTAATCGCCGACAACATACAGTTTCAAATTCAAGATGCTTATTTCTTCCACCATCATTATTTTTTGGATAATATTTAGCTGGTACCAAGGGAAAGAAGTTGGCCTCGCCTCCGGATCATCAGTTGAACAGGTGTGCCCAAACTTTTTGCAAAGGGGGCCAGATTTGGTGTGGTAAAAATGCGGGGGGCTACCTTGGCTGATTTACATAGAACAATATATTTAAACAAATTTTAGCAAGCCTTTCTGTGTGTCACATTTGCTTTATAATTTTTTAAAATCATAATTTCGACAATCTCGTCTTTGTGGCGTTCTCTTTTGACACTCGGGCTCTTGCGAAATACTGCTGCTGTGAAATTAAACTAGCTTCAAGTTGCTATAATTTCTCGCTGCGTATCTTCCCTGTAATGTTGTACATGTCAGCGTGTCTTGTTTGGTAATATTATCGCGTCACATCGAACTCTTTGAAAACAGCGACTGTCTCTTTGCAAATGAGGCAGACACAGTTGTTGCGTGTTTTATTGAAGAAAAAGTCCAATATCCACCTATCCTTGAAGCGTCGGCCATCGCAGTCAACTTTTTTTTTTATTGATTGTCGCCATTTTAGAAAATTGGAAGTAAAGGGTCACACGGGGTAATGCTGCTTAGAGTGCTGCTCTTAAAGTTTTTCAAACTTTTGTGACAATAGGCTGATTTTGTGTTGACAAGATAGTTGTAGAAATCAGGGTAGCAGATGTCAGGCAGAGAGGGCGAAGACAGCGGGTCGAAAAATATCGATTTAGGCATCAAATATGGATCTGGCGAATGGATAGACTGAAGCTTTTCCACATAACGCCTTTTATGCAACGCATCCAATGAGTTTACAGCGTCTGAAAGCACCGGGGCTTCCATGAATTGCTCTATAAACTGAACGACTAATTGAAACCATTGAAAATAGGGCTAAACAGAGACGGACAATATGGCGGCGGGATACAGCGACACGTCATTCTGTGACGTCGGTGAGTGGGGTCTATTGGTAAAACGGCGCCATTACAGATTGAGCGCACCAATGGCTGAGTAAGTCGTGTAGCGCATGCATTAATTGCGTTAAATTTATTAACGTGATACATTTAAAAAAAAAAAAAAAATTACCGCCGTTATCGGGATAAATTTGATATCCCTACCTTAAGCCTAAACTAAAGACTCTGGATGAGTGTAACATATTATGTCTGTAACGTTAAATACAATTAGAAAACGATTTAATTAAAATATATATATATATTCGAAAATTTTTTTTTGCCGATTCCGATACTTTGAAAATGACGTGATCGGACCCGATCGATCGGGACATCTCTAATATGTGTATATATATATATATATATATTTATATATATAAATTGTAATTTATATGCAAAGCAAATGTTGGAAAAGTAATTTTGACCCATTAAAAAAATATATATATTTTTTCATTTCATTCATTTTTGTTGCAGTTTTATTGCTTTACAACTGCAAGTCAATTACATGCAATGATACTTTTCGGCCACCAGGGGGGCCTGGCCCCCCCTTAAAAAATCCCCTTATGGAAAAGAGCCACTCGATTGGACGTCTGAAAGAGTGAATGGTAGTTAAGGTTCTCGTAAAAAGAAAATGTTTCCTTGAACCCATAAAGCGATATAATGCGTGAGCGGTCGCCGATGGTCACATCGTCACCCAGTGCGAGAAAGCGCCAAAGGTTGGAGAGCTCCGCGGCCTCCTTCTGTAATATTGAGCTAGCCTCACATCATTCACGGCAAAACCGCCCGCCCGCACGCGCACACACCGAGCTCGTCCCATGAAACTACCAGTTAATCCATCATCTGCCTCCCTCTTTCTTTCTCGCTCTGCCTTTGATCCGGGCTTATACCTCCCGTACGTTCACCTTCACGTCGGCAGAGGACGCGCACGGAAAAAAACTTTATTTCAAAATAGTTGCTTTGCAAAGTCAAAGCCACGGCTAATCAAAAAGACAAAAAAGACACCCGAAGGCGGAAAAAAGAGTAGAGGACACGATGGGGCGCGTGTTCCGAGAAGATGGACGAGCCCGCAGGCCGGCGTCGAGCCCGGACAATAAACCTTTGTAGCTCGAGAAGTCCCTGTAAGCCAGTCAGGGTCTAATTAGTACCGCACCAGAGGCGCGCTGACTGAGAGTCATTCCGGCTTTTTGGACTTCTCGTGGAGGTGTTGGCACTCCTTAGCAATTGTGCGTCAACTTTTTAATCATCTCGAAGAACCCCGGGTGTTCCGTGTCACCTTCCGCTCTCAAGTTTACCACCAGGAAGCCCAATTGCCAGTTGTTCACAGCAGGGGTGTTAAAATCATTTTCATGGCCGGTCATGTATTGTTGGGACTGCTCTGATTGCCGAAATCAAAGTTTTAGTGTTGACATGTTGTTACGACACCTGGTTACTGGTGTAAAATGTAGGTCTCAGTTAGAGGTGGATAGTGACGCAATACATTACTACTAGTCTTACTTCGCTACTTTGGGCTACACTAGAGTCGTTACATTTTTCCTCTTTATTCTACACATACAGTGGTATGAAAAAGTATCTGAACCAAGGCCTGTCGCGATAACAAATTTTAGTAGGCGATATATTGTCTCATAAATTATTGCGATATGCGATATTATTGCCAGTTTTTTTTTTTTTTGTTAACCTATTCAGCATTATAATGTGACAACACATCCTAATAAATCACCCATTGAAATGCAATTAATTGTTATTCTTAAATAAAACACCAACTATATTAAACTTTATAAATATCTAAAAAAAAAAAAAACAATGCGTAGTCATTTTAAAGCTAGTTAGATGCAGAATTTGAAATAGGTGAGAAACACACTGTCATATTTGTTGTCTGCCAATTAGAGCCCATTAAAAGTGTTGATTTGATTTAAAATGACTGTCATCTTTTCATGCAAAGTGCGCATGCGACAAATTTGAAGCCAAATTATTATCATTTATTACATCTTATTATCATTGTCAATCAGATTTTTCATAATGGGTGTCATTTTGAATTTATTCTTAGTGTAGAATCTGAAGAATATCCGATTGCCTCCAGAAATCTGAACATGACATGCTTTTATTTTGAAATGTTCACCGGAAGTACATTTGCTAAGACACTAATCGTATGTTTTACACTCAGTAAAAGGAAAAAAAAAACAAAATGCACTTCTCTTTCGTCATGCATGTAGTATAAGTAATAGATTTTTTTCTTTTGTTTGCATCGCTTGCAAATTTTTTAATCCTGCTAGTTTTCATGTTTGTTATGTCACTTTTTAACAGCAATTTTGCGATGTGGAGAAGATATAAATGTTTTATAGCAGACTAAAGTGGTCAGTACATCGTTTTTTTCCCATTAACATCAATGTAGCAATGCTAAGTTTTACAGTGTTTAATATAGAACTGTTTCCTTATTTTGTATGTCTGAACTTTAATTCCACGGCGTGTTGATGGCCAATAAACATCTGTGATAGCTATTGGAGTCTCATATGTAATCAACACGCACGTGTGCCGAGTGCACGCAGCACACGCACGCACATATGTATGCACGCACGCATGCGGCGATAAATTAGCAGCCAGGTAAATTACCGCCCTCATTTTTATTTACCGTGCGATAATTTGACTCATTGCGTATCGCGAAAGGCTGATCTGAACCTTTTGGAATTTCTCACATTTCTGCATAAAATCACTCAAAATCAAATGTGATCTGATCTTTGTCAAAATCACACAGATGAAAAAACAGTCTTTAACTAAAACCCCTCAAACATTTCTAGGTTTTCATATTTTAATGAGGATAGTGTGCAAACAATGACAGAAGGGGGAAAAGTAAGTAAGTGAACCATCACAATTAATATTTTGTGGCGCACTTTGGCAGCAATAATTTCAACCAGATGCTTCGTGTAAAGGGATGGGAATTGACAAGATTTTTATGATTCAGATTCCATTATCGATATTGCTTAACGATTCGATTCTTTATCAATTCTCTTATCGATTCTAATTTGGACTAATGGACAGTATGAGGTTCTGGGTTCAATATGTTATAGAGCTGAAACGAATACTCGAGCAACTCGAGTTTAAAAACTGATCCGAGTTATTTTCCTCACCTCGAGGAATTGTTTAATTTTGCCAGCTCTAAGCATCATGCTTTGCCCGGACTACTTTTAATGCGGGACAACGCGCTGACGTCACGTGCGTAGTGGAAGAAGCAATAATAAAAATAAAAAAACTTACCGCAGCCGACAGCCGCTACAAAATACACTGACGTTGCTAAAAACTACGCCCGCAGGATGCTAGTGTGGTAGCAGGTAGTGTCCGATGCCTCTCATAGATATCGCACGCATTTAGGACTAGATGCGAAATGACAGACTCGGCCGCGTCTGGGCAGCGTTAGTAAACAGCCGCCATCTTTAAGCAGTAGACTTCTCATCGCTAATAAATATAACGTTACTGTCACTCGCTCACGTAACGTTAGTCCTTCGGGGGGCTAGGTTTCTATTGATTATGACCACTGTCGATGCGTGGCTAACGTGTCTTACATACAGGCTTTATTTAATCTGTAAAAACACAGCGCTGTAGAGTGATAAGGGTGTAAAATTAAAACATAATAAAGCTAACTGTCAGTTTCAGCTCTGTTTTAGTTCTGCACAAGCCGGAAGCACGTTGCGTGCACGTTCGGTCATCTTGGCCATAAAAGTGGCGAAAACTAAGCACTGTACACTCATATGGATGTACAACATCATCTTAAGATGATTAGGTGTGTGTTTTATAGTGGGCAGGGCAGCTTTAAACCCCTCATCAGTGATTGGACACACAGCTGACTTAAATTGTTTGGTAAAAATTGGTTCCAATTGCTCGTTAGGTCTCCTGAGGCAGAGGGTTCACTTAATTATTCCTCCCCCTTCTATCATTGTTTGCATGCCATCCTCATTAAAATAAGAAACCTATAAATGTTTGGGTGTTTTCAGTTAAAGCAGACACTGTTTTTTCATCTGTGTGATTTTGACAAAGATCAAATCACATTTGACGGTGATTTTATGAAGGAATGAAGAAATACCAAAAGGTTCAGATACTTTTTCATACCACTGTAGGACATTTTGTCAGAACACAGGAACAGCGTTCCATCCCCGAATCTCATCCCGTAACACCGTTCTGGATCGTTCCGGCCCACCTGCTTATGACCAACGACGAAGCACTTTAAAACTTCATCTGCACAACGCTCCCTTAGTTGCTCTCTCCATGATGTGCATGCACTGAAGGCCAACAATGTGGCTCTCCGAAGTGTGAAAAATCTGATAGAAGATGCATTTTGAAGTTGCAGGGATAGCTAGCAAGCTAGCTAGCTAACAACACAATATGATTATGCTGGACTAATGTGAATGCAGTTGGTGTATTTCTCACAGCTTCTCTTTATCAGTGAATTTTTGCATATATCACAATGTAATGTAACAAGTCAATCTGGTGAAAAGCACTGCGCTATTTACAGAAATGCATCTGGTTTTGCCAGACAAAATATTTCCCCTCGGACAGAGCCTTCCAAAAGACTTTGGCGACACCTGTCGCTGTGTCGCCACCACAAACAACAACACCTGCTTCGCCAGGACCGATGCCATAAGAATGGCTTTGGCCATCACTCCGCAACATTTGCACAAACGGCAAGATGTCTCGCTTCCTTCTGCTGCTTGAGAACGAGACGGAGGACTGAAACCTCTCAGCAAATTAGAATTAACAACAGAACCTTAACACGCTGAAGCAGGCTTGAAATGAGTGGGAAAAGGCACTGAATAGCATTAGCATTTAAATGTGGATCTAATTTTCACAATTGGAAGAAAATTTGGGTTGTCCACCTGATTGGAATAAAGTGGGCCGGATGCAGAGTCATCTTCAGAATCTGAATCAGGAAATTCACATGGACAAAATTCCCTTAATCCGATCAGTTTTGGATTAAAATTATGATTGGATGCAACCTTAACCTTCATGGACACTAAAAATATTGATCCTGTTAGGACTTGCGTGTCAAATATTTATGATCGGAACAAAATATTTTGACATGCGCACATTGACCAAATATGCCGGAAATAGTAGTACAAGACGAACAAGCTGTCCTGACGTCCGTGTCAACAAAATATACAATGGGGCAAATAAATGTTTAGTCAACCACAAAGTTCTCCTACTTGAAAATATTAGAAGGGCCTGTAATTGTCAACATGGGTTAATCTCAACCATGAGAGACAGAATGTGGAAAACCCCCCCAAAAATCACATTGTTTGATTTTTAAAGAATTTATTTGCAAATCATGGTGGAAAATAAGTATTTGGTCAATACCAAGAGTTCATCTCAATTAGGCCTGAACGATATTGGAAAAAAACTATTGCTGCGATTTTTTTGGGCTTTGCGATATATTGCGATATTATATTGCGATATTAAAAACAACAACAACAACAACAACAACAAAAAAAAAATATATATATATATATTTTTTTTTAACCCTTGAGAGTCGAAGGACGCGCCGGCGTGTCCTCAGCGCACGTCGTCTTTGAAGCACCCTCGCGTTTTAATTACGTCACCCACATGCCGTTGGTTGGTCTCGTTTTAAAGTGCGGAAGTTGCGGTTTACTCTCGTTGTTATTTGAAGTCAATCGACCAACTAAAACGTGAGATATTGTCATTTAAGTTTTATAGTTTTATTGTCCTCTCAAAAAAACATTAAAACGCTGCATGGATCATTTGTTTGTCTATATTTCCATCATTTCTTGTCCTTTTTCAAAACGGAAGCTCCATGAAAAAAACACAAATCAAACGAACCCTTTCGAAGTCACAGTGGAAGCACAAAATGCGTTTTTTTTAATTTTTATAAATATAACTGCCGCGCGAGGTTCCACCGAACGAGAGGGAGGAGTGAATCTGAAGCAGCGAGGGGGCGAGCGACGGCTGTTTGAATCAAGCAAGCGAGCGAGCGACTTTGTGTGACTTTGAGGATGAACGGAAAACTAAATTTAGCCCAAGCAATTGTGCTTTTTGATCAACTTGAGGAAGAGGGTGGTCCAAATTCGTCATCATCGTCTTCTTCGGAAGAGTCCTCGAGGGGAGATAGTGACGGATTTGAACACGTGGGTGACGCCATCGACGAGCAGAGGTAAGCCAACTCACTTTTTTTTGTTTTTTTTTTATGCTGTAAAAGTTTCTTTTGATATTGCAAGACAAAGTTAATTTTGATGCAATATAAGTGCGTGTTTGTGTATGTAATAATAAAATGTGCATATCAGATCAAAGTATAATTTGTGGTCTTCTTTCTATATGAAGATTAGGGATGTAGCACATATTCAGCTACGGTATTCTTTCTATTGTCATACATATAGATTTCCATTATTATTTATTGCTGTATATATTTTTATTTTATACTTTATTATTTTCATAAATACTGACTTTTGTTTCATAGAAAGTAAAGTGAAATGAAAATGGAAGGGTGGAAAGAGGACCGACACCCCATGGAAGTGTGGGCTGTGATATAGCCCTGTGTCTAATTCCAGGACGAAACTGCTTTTCGGAGTGGCATGCCTGAAAAAAATTTAACTTGTTTATTGTAAATATTTTTGAAAATACTTTTTTTCCTCAATGTTATATTTTTTCCCCCCACAATCAGTCTTCTCAATTTGTGTATATAAATGTGTGTTCAAGAAGCTTGATTGTGTGTACATAGTTTTCATCAGGTGATGGGCCGCAATACCTAAACTCATAAAGAGATGGCCTCTAAACACTTTTTGTGTTAGATGGTATATTTTTTCACTGTTCTTCACTGTTTGGTCTGCTGTATATAACCTGTTTTGACTAGAGCATGTATAAATGCAAAAAACGCCTATGGCTATACCTGTTGTTTATGTTGAATTGTCAAATAAAAGACTATTCTAAATTTTTTTGGTTGAATGTTCATCCTAACATGTTGAATAAATATTACAAAGTTTCAAAACGGTTCGTTACGCATGTTTGGTTGTCAATTGGACATCAATATGAAAAATTTTGACAAAACGATTTTGGAATTTTTGGTCTTTTTGGGCCCAAAATTATGACTTATAATTGGTCAGTGAAGGAAACAACAGTTTGGACATGAAGTTCAAGGTGTCACAAAAAAAGGGACCAAACCAGGCCATCGTAAACAATTCTGTCTTTGAAATATAAAGGCAACTTCAAAGGCATGCAAAATCAGACAAAATAGGCCCAGACCTAAAAGGGTTAAAGAATTTTTTACTAGATGACTTGAATAGCTGGTTGGAAAGACTTTGGATGACTCATCATGACCACAGTGTACAGTATTCCATCGTTTTTCGCAGTTAATAGGGACCAGAACCCGCCGTGATAAGTGAAAAACCACGAAGTAGCCCCCCATTTTTAAGTGTGTGTGTGTGTTTGTGTGCTCAATGTATTTATTCAGATCTAGCACTGGAAAGAGATACATATAAGGCATGTTTTTTCTCCCCTTTTCCCCCAAAGTATGATTTTAAAAAATGTATATAATAGATACAGTGGTGAAAACAAGTATTTCATACCCATTGGCAGTGTATCAAATACTTGTTCTCCCCACTGTATATATCTTAATAAATGCTTTTTAAGCACGTCAAATGTAATAATTATGATCAGTTTTAAACATAACTGTCCCACTGAATCATTTTTAAACAAGAATAAAGTACTGTAGTAGAAAAATGCTTAAATGCTTCTGTTTACCTAACATGGCTGTGACCCTTGGAGTGACATGTAGAAATTACAAACTCCTTATAATCACTTCTGGCGTTTATTTGATATGGTTCAAACGTCTCCACATTCTCCTCCCACAGACACACACATTCATTCCAGCCCGCGCTTCTTTGCAGAAACTGTTTAACAAGTTAAACGATGATTGACAGATTGCTGCCCAGCTTCTTTGACCAAATCAAAGCCATCGTTCACTTTAATAAGCAAGTGCCGCAGTGACTGAGAGCTGGGAAATGGGGTCTCAATCAAAGGTCTGTGGATTGGAAAAAACAAAAACAAAACTATCGCACCTCTTTGCGATGGGACTATCGCGCATGCGCACATCGCGATGGCGATGTTTAAACGATATATCGTTCAGGCTTAATCTCAATACTTTGTTATGTACCCTTTGTTGGCAAGAACGGAGGCCAAACATTTTCTGTAACTCTTCACAAGCTTTTCACACACTGTTGCTGGTATTTTGACCCATTCCTCCATGCAGATCTCCTCTAGAGCAGCGATGTTTTGGGGCGGTCGTTGGGCAACACGGACTTTCAACTCCCTCCATAGATTTTCTATGGGGTTGAGATCTGGAGACTGGCTAGTCCACTCCAGGACCTTGAAATGCTTCTTACAAAGCCACTCCTTTGTTGCCCTGGCTGTGTGTTTGGGATCATTAACTACCTATACTAACTACCACAATAAATACTCAGTCCCGCAGGTCAATTGAGGCTCATAGGACAATATTTTGCCGCCCCCTGCATTCTGCAAAGATGGCAGAGCAACAAAAGAGACAAAACGTTTTGTCAATCGCTGGCGTGATGACAACCCACCCTCCCACTAAACTCGTCAATTCTAACGACTAAGCTACTAAGCCACACAGCTGCTAACTGTCATATGCTATTGTTTAGCCACAACTGGATTTATTACCTTATTACTATTCATCTTTCACACAGCCGCTGTAAACAGAAATGTTATTTAATCCATCTGCAGGCGAGCGGGAGATTGATTTTTGATTGATTGATTGATTGATGATTTTACGACACTGTGCAGGGGTGCACTGGTGCTTATGGGAAATGCAGTTTTCCTAAAGTGCCTGTGAAAGCATTAAAAAAAAATCTTAAATCGCATTATTATGTGAATGAGAATCATGTTTTGAGACGATTCGACTACATACAACAATACAAAGCGCAAATGACTAGAAATTAATTTTTTAATCTGCCGTTTAGCCCCGCTTGTTATTATAGCGCTCTAGCGTCACCAGCTAAATGATGACGTCGGCAGGGTAACAATTTCATCTGATTTAGAATGCAGCCCATTGAGTAGGAAGACTCAGAACGAGGATAATACGACAGAGAGCCGCAAAATGTCATGATTGTTTCAATCTCTCGACTCCAATATTTTTCCAGGATATTCTTTTTATTCAATTGCTAAATAAATGGTATGGTCATGACAAATAACCTACTTGTGCTAAATGGAATATGAAATATTAAAAATGCATTTATTCAGTAAGACAGGGCAAAATTGCGGCATAATGGTGAAAACTGCCGACTTCTTCCTCTCCCTAACAATATTTTATACCACCAGAGTTAGTCCGGCTTTTGTCACTTCCCTGCCCCGGCTTCGGAGACAGAGGAAAGAGCGTAAACAAAACAGGAGGCGTGACAGCAGGCTGAGCATCTTTTTCAAGTCACATTCTCGCCTTTGGAAAACGAAAAAGCTACGCCGACTCATGCCACACATGGCGGCGGGGTTGATTGTCTTCACCGATCGGACAGCCCCCAACGGCGAGAACTCTCCCTGGTGTAGCAACAAAAGACTGCAGTACATTGGCCTTGCTTCACGCGAAAAATAAACAAAGTAATCCACAAAATCAGAATCGGATCGGGAAATATCGGGATCGGCAGATACTCAAACTAAAACAATCGGGATCGGATTGGGAGCAAAAAAACATGATCAGAACAACCATAGTAAATGCAGTTAATTTCAAAGCAGATCCTGTTGATTAGCCTCAAATGGATCCAGAATTGTTGTTTTTCTTTAGCATCCGTCTACAATTGCCGCATAGCTTCTTTTATATATCACCCAACCCGCACGGAGCAGTCAAATCAAAGTGAAAAGTCGGCGGGTAAGCGACATGATATGCTTACGGGGGCGGGTGGTAAAAGAAAAACGGCACAGACTTCCTGGTCATTGGGCTCAATCTTATTCCCTCCGTCTTGGCCCTAATCCATTTAGTCGGCTCTTCCTGAGCTTACAGCCTTTGCTTTATTCCATTATAAAGACCCACCGCATGACCCGTTTCTTATTTCATTAAAACGCTCCAATCTCTGACTCTGCGTCTAATCTATAATGCAGACCGGCGACCGTATGGACGCTTGATCGGTCGCCTTCGGACTGACAGATGGGGCGGCGGCACGGAGAATTTCCCAGCCAATGTGATTGTGTTGATCCAAACTATGATAGAGTCTTCCTTCTTTGATGGCTACGACGTTGAGCGATATGGAAACGGCCCGATCGAAAGGGAGGCACCGCTAAGGTGCTGCCAAGCCCCGACACCTCACGCTCCTGCTGTCAGATAACCTTGAGTGAGAAAATCGTTGCGGAATATTCTATTGATTCTCTTTCAATTAGTCTCTGGCCACTCTTGCCTGCGTTTGACCTTCTCCGACTTCACCTGAAATCCCCTTTCACACAACCTCCAGCTCGCTGAGTTTTGTTTTTGTTGCTAAATTTATAAGCCTCCCTCACGTCAAAGCTAATGTCCTATCCGGTGACGCCGTTATTGATAGGACAGCACTATTAAGCGCTGAGCACCTTGCTTTCCCGCACACCTGCGCCAGCTATTTTCAGCCCGACCGTGCAGTGTCAGATAAAGAAGATACACCCCCGTAGCGCTTGTTTTGTTCTATCAACCCTAACCCGCTTTGTTAGGGGACATTTAAAATATACCTTTGAAATTAATCTAAAGGAGTCCCTTTAAAGTGCGTACGACAGGATTAAAAATGTCTTAAATAGTAGGGTTGTTCCAATCATGTTTTTTTGCTCCCGATCCGATCGTTTTAGTTTGAGTATCTGCCGATCCGGATATTTAAAAAGACTTGTGACTTTGTATACTGTGACTAAATATTGCCATCTAGTGTATTTGTTGAGCTTTCAGTAAATGATACTGTAGCCATTTAACTGTTGTGCCCAAATGCATGATGGGAAGTGCACCCATGACTGTGCGTAATGGTACCAATTGATATATCTTCTCAGCGTTGGGAAATAACATAGGGTGTTAAGAAAAAGATCAATTACTACCTTACTTTCCCACATTGTTTCCCACAATATTTCTAATCGTAGGGAGAGGGATTGTAAAGCTTTAGCCAATTAACAAAATGCTCCAAAGGTTACCAAAATTCACTCTACTCATTTTACACTGCCTTATAGCTCTATATATAGGTAAAACGGCGCCAGTACAGATTGAACGCGACAATGCGTGAGTGGGTCGTGCAGCGCATGCGTTAATTGCTTTGAATATTTTAACGTGATAAATATTAATAAAAATTAATTACCGCCGTTAACGGGATAAATTAGATAACCCT
Source organism: Corythoichthys intestinalis (assembly GCF_030265065.1). Taxonomy (NCBI): domain Eukaryota; kingdom Metazoa; phylum Chordata; class Actinopteri; order Syngnathiformes; family Syngnathidae; genus Corythoichthys; species Corythoichthys intestinalis. The sequence goes on from NC_080411.1 coordinate 4,850,778, forward strand.
CCCTAAGCCTAAACGAAAGACTGTGGATTAGTGTAACATATTATGTCTGTAATGTTAAATACAATTAGAAAACGATTTAATGAAAAAAAAAAAAAATATATATATATATATATATATATATATATATATTAAAAAAAGGCATGTCCGATATTTTTTTGCCAATTCCGATACTTTGAAAATGACGTGATCAGACCATGCCGATCGATCGGGCAACAAAGGAGTGGCTTCGTAAGAAGCATTTCAAGGTCCTGGAGTGGCCTAGCCAGTCTCCAGATCTCAACCACATAGAAAATCTGTGGAGGGAGTTGAAAGTCCGTGTTGCCCAACCACAGCCCCAAAACATCACTGCTCTAGAGGAGCTCTGCATGGAGGAATGGGTCAAAATACCAGCAACGGTGTGTGAAAAGCTTGTGAAGAGTTACAGAAAATGTTTGGCCTCCGTTTTTGCCAAAAAAAGGGTACATAACAAAGTATTGAGATGAACTTTAGGCATTGACCAAATACTTCTTCTCCACCAAGATTTGCACATAAATTCTTTAAAAATCAAACAATGTCATTTTTTCCCCCCACATTCTATCTCTCTTAGTTGAGGTTTACCCATGTTGACAATTACAGGCCTCTAATATTTTCAAGTGGGAGAACTTTTAGTTCAATTAGAACAATTAGTGGTTGACTAAACACTTATTTGCCCCACTGTACCATTTGCAGCCACCACTGACAGTCATGGTTGCCAACTTCCCATCATGCATTTGGGCGGAACAGTTTAGTCGCTACAATATCATTTACTGAAAGCACAACAAAAATAATATTCCTATCTGTCAAAAAAATGTTCACAAAAAGAAAAGCGCTCAATGCAAAGAGCACTGGCATTCTCAATCAAAATAGCTATGCAAAATAATACTCAGACTTTGGTCAAACTCTATTCAAACATTTCGTTTAGCTCAACAAATACACTAGATGGCAATATTTAGTCACAATATACAAACTATCAGAGGTCTCGTACGTTGTGAAGTCAACACTCAAATGAACATAAGGTACAATGAACCCGGAAACTACGGCAAAACGTACGAGAAAAACTTTATAATTTCTAATTAATTTAAAATTCGCCCTTGACACCTTGCGGTGTATTTCAATCACTACCTTCCACAATGGCGAGCTATTGGTTTATTTTCTTGCACTCCAGTATGAAGTGTTTAATTCAGGCTAAGGGGGTTTATCTGAATGATGATGATTAGTGTATATACAGTCAAAGGGATCCAAGAATTGCTGCTTCTACACTCAAAAACATGAATCAGGCAGGTTGTAAAGTTTGCATTTTCAGCAAGAAACCATCATGTTTCCAAGGTAAGCAGGGTGTTAAGTAAAAGATCAACTCAACTCGTCATTCTTCCCCACATTGCTCGCCTCAATATTTATAATTGTTGTGGAAGAGATGTCAAAACTTTACGCAATTAAAAGCACGGTCCATATGAATGCTTGTATCCATTCCAATCACTTGTCACTGCCTCTTAGCTCTGTATTTACAGTATTGTGCAAAGGTTTTAGGCAGGACACCTGCCTAAAACTTTTGCACAGTACTGTAATATATATATATATATATATATATATATATATATATATATATATATATATATATATATATATATATATATATATATATATATATATAGTGGTACCTCTACATACGATCACTTCGACACACGATCTTTTCGACATCCGACGTAAAATTTGAGCCGCCATTTGTTTCTACATCCGACGAGTTGCTCGAAATACGACGACATGACAGCACTGCAAACGAACCCACGGTGGATTTTCTTATGTGAGAAATCAACAGTTTTCAAAAAAAGTTGATACAGTTGGAGAAACAAGGAAAAAAGTGATGCTTACCTTTGAAATGAAGATGCAAGTTATAGAAAAATATGAGCTTGGGGTGCGCGTTCCTGAACTGGCTCAACAATACAGCTCCATGATCCTCTTATGACCACCGTTCGCCACTATTTATAAGTTAAGGTGACAATTATTATTGTGGTAACATTGCCAAGGAAATCGCCAGCTTTGTCACGTTTTTATCATTTATTTAAGAACTTATCCAACACAAAACGCTCATTGTCTTAAGCAGTTCACTGCTCTCAGGAAAACGAAAGTATTATCTCTACCGCACCGACCTATCTCACTGGAGACGTCACCTTCGCGGTGCGTTCAGGGACAGTAAAAAGTGTCCGCCATATTAGAATCCGATTCGTTACATTATTTTCAGGAATAATTATTAATTCTTCTTCTTCTTCTTATATTATTCTGAATTATTTATTTATAACTTATTTGTTTTTCTATGTTTAATTGCCATTTGTAACAGTGCCAGCAGTATTTATTAAGAATTTAGTGTATGTTTTTAGGCTTTGGAACGAATTAATGGAATTATAATGTATTCCTATGGGAAAATCCTGCTCGACATACGACCATTTCGACTTACAAACAAGGTCCTGGAACGAATTAAATTCGTATGTAGAGGTACCACTGTATATATATATATATATATATATATATATATATATATATATATATATATATATATATATATATATATATATATATATATATATATATATATATATACACACAGTATATAAATACGTCATTCAAGAAAAGTTTAGGGCAATTGCCTATTTTTGGTTAGAAAAAAAAAAAAAAAATATATATATATATATATATATATATATATATATATATATATTTATTAGGGCTGTCAAAATTATCACGTTAACGGGCGTTAATTAATTTTTTAAATTAATCACGTTAAAATATTTGACGCAATTAACGCACATGCCCTGCTCAGACAGATTAAAATAACAGCCCAGTGAACTGCCCACTTGTTAATTGTGTTTGATGGAGTTTTGCTGCCCCTCTGCTGGCGCTTGGGTGCGACTGATTTTATAGGCTTCAGCACCCATTACATTGTGTAAGTAATTATTGACATCAACAATGGCGGGCGACTAGTTTATTTTTTGATTGAAAATTTTACAAATTCTATTAAAACGAAAACATTAAGAGGGGTTTTAATATAAAATTTCTATAACTTGTACTAACATTTTTCTTTTAAGAACTACAAGTCCCTCTATCCATGGATCGCTTTAACAGAATGTTAATAATATTAATGCCATCTTGTTGATTTATTGTTATAATAAACAAATACAGTCCTTATGTACCGTATGTTGAATGTATATATCCAACTTGTGTCTTATCTTTCCATTCCAACAATAATTTACAGAAAAATATGGCCTATTTTATAGATGGTTTGAAAAGCGATTAATTGCGATTAATTACGATTAATTTTTAAGCTGTAATTAACTCGATTAAAAATTTTAATCGTTTGACAGCCCTTATATATATATATATATATATATATATATATATATATATATATATATATATATATATATATATATATATACATACATATATACATATACAGTATTGTGCGTTGAACGTCACCATTGTAGTCTGTTTGCGGCAATGCGTGAGTGGGTCGTTCCGTGCATGCGTCAAATATTTTAACTTTAATTAATTAAAAACATTAATTAGCGCCCGTTAACGCGATAAATTTGACAACCCTAATTGTGCCTTTTGTTGGCTCATCATGTGTGCTTTATGTTAAAAGAACACAATTGCTAAATACTGAAGGAAAGCAATTTCATCAGGTGCAAATTATGTATTTCTTTAATGTCGGTTCAAAATGTATTTTGGGGTGAACATGAGTGCCTTATGTTGGCGCAACATGAGTGCCTAATATTAGCTAGACATGTGTGCTTTATGTTAAAAGGACACAATTGCTAAATGCTGAAGGAAAGCAATATTATCAAGTGCAAATTCTTTCCATAACGTTTTTATGTCAGTCCAACACCCCCTTTTTTTGAGTGTATTACGCAGGTGCACCTTGCGATGGCGATGGTCAAACGATATATTGTGCAGGCTTAATTTGAATGTGTAATGGCAATTTTTACCTCCCAACTTCAAGAAACTCATAAGTGGAGACACTCTTAAATCAAGGTACGACCGTAATTACTTTTAACAGCTGGCTGGTGACAAGTTGAGTCCAGGAGAGCTGCAGTGCGTCGAAGAAAGTGACCAGAGTCGCCTTTGCGTCGATAACGGCGCCGTATCTCATTATCTCCTCGACCCGTGGCGTCAAGCCGCCTCTATCGTATATAAAACCCATTTCGCCACGGCCACCCCCGCCGGAGCCGAATATTCATTATTCAAATTCCAGGCATTGGAAAGCCCAATGTGTTACTAAGGCCAGATGAGATGAGATGAAATAGCTTAGCCTTTTGTGCGGGGAACATTGACTAATCGTCCCACTCCCCCCCAAAAAATCAATTTCACAGCCGTAAGCAGCGGGCGGCCCTGATTGTACTGTACTGCCGAGGACCAGCGCACCCGCATCTGCGCACCCCCTCAATCCCCACAGCACGATCACCTAATACTTCCCGTCAGCCGCCCAGAATAACTTATTGATAAGCGATTATATTACGGGTTGAAGGGGCGGAAGAACGACCCGTCTCCGTCATCTCTGCGGGGGCTATATTTGGACCGCTGTCACCAGATCTAGCCCACCCGGACACTTCACATCACCTGCTGTCACCCGCATGCCTCCACGCATGAATGCTTACATTATCAAAGACGTTTTCTGGTTGAGTAAGCGGAAGATTGCATCCATTTTCTATATTGCAGATCGGCCGCTGGAGTCTTGAGTCTATCCCCAGCGGACAGACCACTCCATGGATTGGCAGAGGTGGGTAGTAATGAGCTATATTTACTCCGTTACATTTACTTGAGTAACTTTTGGAGAAAACTGTACTTCTGAGAGTAGATCAACCGTGCTATACAGTGGTACGAAAAAGTATCTGAACCTTTTGGAATTTCTCACACTTCTGCATAAAATCACCATCAAATGTGATCTGATCTTTGTCAAAATCACACAGATGATAAAACAGTGACCTGGCAGCCACAGTAATAGGGTGGTAAGTAGAGCTGGGAATCTTTGGGCACCTAACGATTCGATTACGATTCAGAGGCTCCGATTTGATTATAAAATGATTATTGATGCACCCCCCTCCTTTAAAAAAAATTTTTTTTTTAATTAATGTTTTGTACATTAGTTCCAAAATAGTTCAAAAATCCTCTCAGGCTAATCCAAACTACTATTTCAGTATCAAGTTAACATATAACAGTAAACAAATATACAAAAATAACAGTAAATAAAAAAACTTCAGTACCCATTCTGTATCAGCAGCTTTAAACTACATTCAATTAATTTATTGTTGTGAATCAACTGTTACAGTTTTTTAAAATTACTGTCGTGATTCTATAATTTCCCTTCTGTCTACTTTTGTCAAAGTTTTAACACTATTTTATCATTTAAAGATAGATTCAAGACAAGATTCTGCCAATTTAGGAGTATTTTAGAGAAAAAGTTAATTAGGTTCGCTACAACAGAACCTTCTAGAGAGGTCTATTGCTTTAAGATGGCGGCTGTTTACTTACGCCGGAAAGTCTGTCATTTCGCATCTCTGTTCAATAATACATGTTGTAACACCGACGTCGTCTGTCATTTTGCATCCAGTTCCACATATATATGATATCTACTAGAGATGGCCTGATCGCCCGATCGATCGGGTCCGATCAAGTCATTTTCAAAGTATCGGAATCGGCAAAAAAATATCGGCCATGCTTTTTCAAAAATATATACAGTGTATATATATATTTTTTAATTAAATCGTTTTCTAATTGTATTTAACATTACAGACATAATATATTACACTCATCCAGAGTCTTTAGTTAAGGCTTAAGGTAGGGTTATCAAATTTATCCCAATAATGGCAGTAATCAATTTTTAAAAAAATGTATCACGTTAAAATCCCGATATTTCCTGATCCGATTGCTTTTTTTTTTTGCTCCCGATTCGGTTCCAATCATTCCCGATAATTTTTCCCGATCATATACATTTTGGCAATGCATTAAGAAAAAAATGAATAAAACTCGGACGAATATATAAATTCAACATACAGTACATAAGTACTGTTATTTGTTTATTATGACAATAAATCCTCAAGATGGCATTTACATTTTTAACATTCTTTCCGTGAGAGGGATCCATGGATAGAAAGACATGTAATTCTTAAAGGATAAATGTGACTTTGTATATTGTGACTAAATATTGCCATCTAGAGTATTTGTTGAGCTTTCAGTAAATGATACTGTAGCCATTTAACTGTTCTGCCCAAATGCATGATGGAAAGTGCAACCATGACTGTGCGTAGTGGCACCAATTGATATATCTTCTCTGCGTTGGGAAGTAACATAGGGTGTTAAGGAAAACATCAACCACTACCGTTCTTCCCCACATTGCTTCCCACGATATTTTTAACTGTTGAGAGAGGGATTTTAAGGCTTTAGCCAATTAAAAAGTGGCTCCAACGACTGCCAAAATTCTCTCTACTCATTTTACGCTGCCTGTTAGCTCTATATACTGTATAGGTAAAACGGTGACATTATAGATTGAACGCGACAATGCGTGAGTGGGTCGTGCAGCGCATGCGTTAATTGCATTAAATTTTTTTAATAAAAAAAAAAAATTAATTACCGCCGTTTGCGCGATAAATTTGATAGCCCTACTTTAAGCCAAAACTAAAGACTCTGGATGAATGTAAGACATTTTGTCGGTAACGTTAAATACAATTAGAAAACGATTTAATGAAAAAAAATATATAAACAGTATTAAAAAACGCATGTCTGATATTTTTTTGCCAATTCCGATACTTTGAAAATGACCGATCGATCAGGACATCTTTAGTTACACCCTTAAAAATGATATTTAAAAAAATAACAAATCGGCCCCACCCTGGGTTTAATACTGATTGGGTGACTTAACCCATTAAAAATGACCCAACATGTTCAAAACAGGCATTTTTCAAGGGAGAATGTATGGAGCCCCATGTATAATGGGTGGGCAGACCCCAGCCCTGCCATCATCCCCCTTACTCTGCCTCTGTGCTGAGACTGAAAAGTAGTGATGATCAATACCTGCAGGCCTTTTACAGGATGCCAGAGGCTTGTTGTTGGTGTGTGTGCTGTGTCAGCATCACCCAAGACTTCATTAAAAACCAGCCGCTTGTGCACACACACGCACAAAAGATGCAGCCCCTTACCCCCCAACTGTCGCTCATTTTCACTTTCCCTCCTCACCCCTGGACACTTTACACTCAGAAACTGGCGATAACCGCCTCTGCCATACCTCCCCCCCATTGTCTGACTCCAGGCCCGTCCCAACAAGGCTGTTAAATACCATTCAAATGTCAGCCTGCCATATTGATTGGAATAATAATTCTGAAAGGTTGGAGCGACGCGCCGCGGTTGCTTAAGCGGCCGTAAGACGGCCCCGAGCATCCTTCACTGTCACAAAGTTGCCATGTAAGAGCTTCCCCTCACGTTGCCTTGGCGCCGCGCCGACGTCGCGTTTGCGTCCGACTACCGAGGCCGTGTCTTTGTGTCGTTAATCATTGTCCTGGCGGGCCAGCCCGGGGATGCGTATAAAGACTGATAGGGTCATTGTAAAAAATGCGCCGCGTGCGTGGCTGTCACTCTAGAGGATGTGTTGATCATCGAGCGTACAATAAGCCGTCCAGTAAAGGAGGACCGACTGATCGATAAATTGGATATTTAACCGTGACTCACATGTACTTCTCGGAAGTAAAAGATGCTTTTACCGATAACAACAGTAATACACAAATCTCGTGTCATTTTATTTGGGCAAATAAATAAAGTGACTGAAAAAAGGGGAATGGGTTGCTTTCCCGCCATAGTTTGGAAGTGTGAAGATTGAGTTCGGTTTCCACGAACCTTAAAGCGGGAGTTCAGAATTTTTGACATTAGGCTTAATGAGCATACGACTGGAGAAAAAAAGTCAAATTGCATTATTATGTGAATTAGAATCATATTTTGAGACGATTCGACTATATACAACAATTTAGCAAAGCGCAGATGATGAGAAATTAGATATCTAATTTCTTATTCTAATTGTGTCACTTGAGAACAAAAAAATTGGAATTGTCACTTGAACTTTGCAGTGTAAAATCAACCTTAGACAATCATTGAGTTTTCCTTTAAATATGCCAAAATAGTTGACATTTGGGAAAAGTCAATTTTTGACTTTTTTGTAAGGGGGGGTGCTTACGCATTTTTAAAGTTTTCAAAAATGGTCAAAAACACTTTTGGGCCAAGGCGCTCCGGGAAACGTTCCAAAAACTTGTCAGGGCTCTCGTCACAGCCCAAATATGCCCAAAAAGTTGACTTTTGGGAAAAGTAAATTTTTGACTTTTTTGTACTTGGGGGGGGGGGGGGGGGGGGGGTGCTTACGCTTTTTTTCAAAATTTCAAAAAACACTTTAGGGCCAAGGAACGCTGGGAAACGTTCCGAAAACATGTCAGGACTCTCGGCACAGCCCAAATATGCCAAAAAAGTTGACTTTTGGGAAAAGTCCATTTTTGACTTTTTTGTAAGGGGGGGGGGGGGGGTGCTTACGCATTTTTTCAAAATTTCAAAAACAGTCAAAAAACACCTTTGGGCCAAGGAACGCCGGGAAACGCTCCAAAAACATGTCAGGACTCTCGGCACAGCCCAAATACACCAAAAAAGTGGACTTTTAGGAAAAGTCAATTTTTGACTTTTTTGTAAGGGGGGGTGCTTACGCATTTTTTCAAAATTTCAAAATCGGTCAAAAAACACTTTTGGGCCAATGAGCGCCGGGAAATGTTCCAAAAACATGTCAGGACTCTCGGCACAGCCCAAATATGCCAAAATAGTTTACTTTTGGGAAAAGTCCATTTTTGACTTTTTTGTAAGGGGGGGGGGGGGGGGGTGCTTACGCATTTTTCAAAATTTCAGAAACGGTCAAAAAACACTTTTGGGCCAAGGAGCTACGGGAAATGTTCCAAAAACATGTCAGGACACTCGGCACAGCCCAAATATGCCGAAAAAGTTGACTTTTGGGAAAGGTCAATTTTTGACCTTTTTTTGTAAGGGGGTGCTTACGCCTTTTTTCAAAATTTCAAAAACGGTCATAAAACACTTTTGGGCCAAGGAGTGCCGGGAAACATTCCAAAAACATGTCAGTACTCTCAGCACAGCTTAATCCATCCATCTCTTTTCCTATCAATCCTTTTTCTACCTTCATCAATGCAATCGACAAAACTCCAGCACAGTCACTTGGCCATTGATGCGGGAATTGTTATTTTTAGCAAGACCTTTTACTTTTTTTTTTTACCTCGGCACCCAAAAAGCAGCTTTTGTTAAAAGCCGTTTTATCTTTACCGGCGAAGAGCAAAGCGAGAATAGCTGATCAGAACCTCACCTGGCAGGCACCTCGATGTTGGAGATGGCGTAGAAGTACTTGTGCAGGTTGTCCCGCTGCACATACGTGCCTCCCAGGGCGGGCCTGAGGAGCCTCAGCCTGAGGTTGGTGAAGGTGAAGAAGTCCCTCAGTCCCTTCATGCTCTCCATGCGCGTGTAAAGGCCGTCCATGTTGTGCAGCCGAGGGCCGGCAAAGACGGCGAATCGTGCTCGTACCTCCAACGTGACATTCTTGTGGCTCTTGGAGCCCACCCAGCGCGAGTACTGCTCGGTGCAGATAACGCGAGTGATATTGGCCGGCGTGAGGTCGCGCACACGCTTCGCCGGCATGTTAAAGGTGTCCAGGCAGTCATCGGCGTAGTACTGAAACGGCTGCCAGGAGCGGCCGTGGTCCATAGATTTGTCCAAGACCATAATTGTCGGCCGGCCGTACTCGAAGGTGATGTGAATATCATCGGTGAGCTCTAGACTCTTGTTCCACGACATTGAGATGTTGGCCAGTAGGGGCTCCGGGTGGCGCCTCCACGTGACCGTCTGCCAGTAGGTCAGCAGTCCGTTGCGTTCGCGGTCCTGCATCAGTTGAGGCGGGTGTGCCAAGTCTGGATTGGAGGCGTCGCATTCATCGCTGCACATATATGGGTTCTCCTACAACAAGAAAAACATTCCGTTAGAAATTGAACATCGAATGCGGATGCATTTCTTACATGTTGGATTCATTCTGTAAGAATCGGGTGCGACTTGGAACTTTCGACAACGGCACCACGGACTGGTTACAAGTTTGTGCTCAAGAATTAGTGAGATCAAGTCGAGAACAAGACTTTTGAAAGACCAAGACCAAAACTGATTTTGTGGGGAGTCGGGTTCGAGCCCAGAACAAGACCATCAAAGTATTGTCTTGAACCGAGAGCAGTCTCCAGACTATAACAGTACAGTGCCTGTCACCAGATGACCAAAAAAAACAATTTCAACGTAAATATTCTTGGATTTAAAGCACTAATGTGAAGTAATTTCATAAAATGCCAAATAGGTCCAGAATTAAAGTAAATAAACGTTATTCAACAAATAAAGCATGAAAAAATAATTTATATGTTGTATATTTGACAAAATAATCGCGTTTCCGAAGTTCGAGCCTGAAAGGGGACGAACCCGGAAGTGATACGTCACACCGAGAACAGCGATGGGAGCGCTCCATACGGCCGCCCTACAAAGCCCTTCAAACAATGCTTCAAACAGCGATATAAGCGATAGATCAAGCGCAAGTGAGGAGACCCAAGTTTTTGAAGAGTTGGAGGAAGAAGAGGAGCTTGGAATTTTATGTTGGATCGTACATGTATTAGCCAGACGCTAATCAAGATACAAACAATGTACCGTATTTTTCGGACTATAAGTCGCAGTTTTTTTCATTATTTGACTGGGGGTGCGACTTATACTCAGGAGCGATTTATGTGTGAAATTATTAACAGATTATTATATAATTTCACATGTTATTTTTGTATTTTGGAGTGAACTTGTTAACATGTTCTTTATGCTATAACTCTTTAATAACTATGTCACATTAACATACCGGCCACGTTCGCATTTTGTTGTTCATGCATCATGTAACATTATCATACTGTTCATTTATTCAGCATGTTGTTCTCGATTGTATTTTTATTTTAAATTGCCTTTCAAAATGAAATATCTGCTCTATGTGTTGGATTTTATCAAGTAAATTTCCCCCCAAAATGCGACTTATACTCCAGTGCGAGTTATATATGTTTTTTTCCTCTTCGTTGGGCATTTTATGGCTGGTGCGACTTACACTCAGGTGCGACTTACAGTGCTGCTCGAAAGTTTGTGAACCCCACAGCGATGGTCAGATTTTTTGTAAAAAAAACTAAAATAACCTTATTAAATGTTAAGTTATACCCAAATCCACAATACTGACATTCCAAATAATGGACTGAAACAAAAGAAATAGTTATATTGTCATTCTTTATTTAACAAAAGTGGTTGATTTAAGAAAAACTCAGATCTCATGTGTGCAAAAGTATGTGAACCCCTTCAGTTAATAGGATATTGCGCCTCCTTTTGCAGAGATTACCTCAACCAATCGGTTTCTGTAGTGACTAATCAGCCTCTCACATCTACTTTGGGGGATTTTTGCCCATTCTTCCTTGCAGAACGCAGTCAGTTGAGAGAGGTTTGATGGGCGTCTGGCATGAACTGCTCGCTTCAGGTCCCGCCACAGCATTTCAATGGGATTTAGGTCAGGACTTTGACTGGGCCAGTCCAGAACACGAATCTTCTTCTTTTTCAGCCATTCCTTGGTTGTATTGCTGGAATGCTTTGGATCATTATCATGTTGCATGATCCACCTTCTGCCAAGCTTTAACTTCAAAACAGATGGCGTCAGGTTATGTTCTAGGATTTGACAATATTCCTCAGAATTCATGATTCCCTGGACTATGTGGAGTTGTCCAGGTCCTGAGGATGAAAAGCAAGCCCAGATCTTGACATTCACACCTCCATGCTTCACTGTTGGGAGAAGGTTCTTTTGGTGGTATGCAGTGTTGACTTTTCGCCAGACATGGCGGTTTTGGTTGTGACCAAACAGTTCAATTTTGCACCTACATCAGTTGATGAAAACTCTTTAATTTAGTCCCGACAACACAACTGTTAAAAAAACACAAAAAAACTACTGAATTGATTGATTAGGAAATCAGGTTGAAATAATAGAAAATTCCAAAATGTTGAGGGGGTTCACAAACTTTTGAGCAGCACTGTATAGTCCGAAAAATACGGTACCCAGAGTACCTGACATCGAATGGAGACAAGACCCATCAAGATTACAAGATTGGTAAGATATAGGCTGTTATTATTTTCATGATTTGAAGATGCAGGCATTTGCACATAATTTTATGTTTTTGTCTATCTGATGACATTGTTTAAAAAAAATAATAATCAGACTGCATGTTCATTTTGGCAGATCCGGCAGCGCTCATGCATATAAAATACTAATATAAAAACGTTGGGGGGGAGAAGGAGATGAGTCGTTGATGGCTTTTTCCACTTTATTGTGGCAACAATAAGAAAACAAAATAATAGCGGACTGCCGCCATATTCGACCGCAAAGTTTTGCTTGTCGCTCATCTCCGCCTCGCCTTGTACTTCCAGCTACTACTACTTCCTGGGGCTATCGGCAGGAAGTGACGTCTAATGGCGTGAGGAAATGTAGTTTTTTCGCACAAGCGAACAGATTACAAAGCACCACTTCAGTGTTGTCCCGAGACTACATTTCCCATGATTCACTGCGGGACTTGCGCTGTCAACGTTCACATTTGACAGCAATGTGCAGCTGTTAGCCCGCCATTCACGCTCGTTTGCATTTGATCGCTAGTCTGATACACTCCCGCTTTTTCGGTGAGGTATTTTGTTTATTCGTTATTGGATCGTTTTTGTTCACCACTGTAAATAAGAGCACTGAAGCAAGAAGGGGTAAGTCGCCATTTCTGTTCAACCCGTTTTCTCCTGTGTTTTTTAACGTAAGAAGCTAGGGTAGTGGCTGTCTTTTCTTCGTTCTTTTTCATGATCAGAGTTTAGTTAGCGGTTGGGGTTCAAGTGTAGATTCCTTTTGTTTGCCTGGGCTTACCCTGAAGCCGCGCTTCATCTACATTTTGTACATATTGCCTTGAAAGGTGGAAAAGCGCTATATAAGTATAACACCATTTACCATTTACCATATTCATTGCGAGTTTGTTGTGTAAATTTTGTGCCACTTGTGAAATTGTGTGGCTCGTTTTATGTTACGCCCTTCATGAGCCGTCCTTGGGACGTAACACTAGCGAACACAACAACAACTATGCCACGACTATTGCCACTCATACAACTTTTCGTTTGAGTGAGAACAAAACATCACCACACACCGCCGTGGCATCTTACCAAGAAGCAATGCAACAAACAATACTCTTCTATGGCGGACTTTCTCGCACTTCCCGGTGTGACGTAATTGCGGAAGATTTCCGAAGATTGCCGAAGAAAAGCATTTTCGTTGTCAGGGGCGTTGCTATGGGTTAAACAAACAATCTGGAAGGGTTGTGTTAAAAAAACATAATGAAAATATGCTTATAATTGTTTAGCCATTGATATTATTCAAAAACATGGTTGGCCAACCTTACTTCACATTAGTGCTTTAAGCAGACCCAATCATTAATTCTCTCCACCATGCATTCTGTTTACTATCATGGGTGACTCTTGGGACCAAGGCGTAAGTTTGGTCTCAACATTGGTAGGGACGATATAAAAGCATAACCTGCATGTACACTCTTTGCTGGGGACGGGACATTAATAAGACCATACAGATTAGGTGAACGGGGGTCAGGGATACATTTCTCACGAATATGAATGTAATTAATTGATAGGCTAAATCAGGGGTCCCCAAACTTTTTCCTGTGAGGGCCACATAACTTTTCCCTTTTCTGATGAGGGGCCGGGGTCAGTTTGTAACAGAAAAGGTGTGACGAATGCAGGAGTGCCTAAATGTAAAAATGTATTGTTTTTCAGAAAGCCACAATCAAATAACCCTTTCTGGATTTTTCACGTAACAAAAGTAAATAAAAAAATTAATATAATATATAGTGCTGCAACGATTAATCGATTAACTCGAGTATTCGATTAGAAAAAAAATATTCGAACTAAATTTTGTTGCTTCGAGTATTCGTTTAATTGAAGTGGCATTGTAATGGTTGATTTTAAAAGTGTTTGCATTTAATTTTACTGATGAGGGGGGATATAATGCCCTCTGGTCTGCCTCTTTTCACATGGCTGAATCCAACTGCTCCCTGTTAAGACCAACATAAGCTAAGTTTTTGTTTGAGCGAATGTTTTTTTAATGCATTCTTAATTTAGTTTGTAGGTATATTTAGCCGTTTTTTGTGGGAATATGTGTCTGAACCACTTGTTAAGAGCATTGTAAAAAAAAAAAAACTTTAGCATTTTATAGCATTAGAATTAGCATTGGCACAGGCTCACAGACACTCGAAGGCGAAGGACGCATTCTGCATCCTATATGGTATACTGGGGACGGGTTTCAATAAGCTTCGGCTTCTCCCGTCAGCCCTTTTCTTTTCGAGTTGAATTAATAGTAAACACATATAAATGCTGTATGTTTGTTTAATGCCTGAAGGGGAAAAAAAAAAAAAAATAGCATTTAAGCTAGCAGACTTTTTCTATCCAAGTTAGCCAATTGTTCTTTTGTTGTACACAGATCCTCATTTTTAAAAAAAATTATATTGTTTGAGGCTCAGCTCAGGTGTTTTAATTTTTCATGTTCCTTATCCGATTACTCGATTATTCGAACAAACTAGTCCATCGATTAATCGACTACTAAAATATTCGATAGCTGCAGTACTAATAATATATAGAGATGTCCCGATCGATCGGCATCCCGATCACGTCATTTTCAAAGTATCGGAATCGGCAAAAAAATATCCGACATACCTTTTTTTAATATATATATATTTTTTAATTAAATCGTTTTCTAATTGTATTTAACGTTACAGACATAATATGTTACACTCATCCAGAGTCTTTAGTTTAGGCTTAAGGTAGGGTTATCAAATTTATCCCGTTAACGGCGGTAATTAATTTTTTAGAAAATTTATCACGTTAAAATATTTAACGCAATTAACGCACGCGCTGCACGACCCATTCACGCATTGTCGCGTTCAATCTGAAATGGCGCCGTTTTACCTAGCTAATAGGCAGCGTAAAATGAGTAGAGTGAATTTTGGCAGCCTTTGGAGCCTTTTTTAATTGGCTAAAGCCTTACAATCCCTATCCCTACGATTAGAAATATCGTGGGAAGCAACGTGGGGAAGAAAGGTAGTAATTGATCTTTTTCTTAACACGCTATGTTATTTCCCAAAGCAGAGAAGATATATCAATTGGTACCACTACGCACAGTCATGATTGCACTTCCCATCATGCATTTGGGCAGAACAGTTAAATGGCTACAGTATCATTTACTGAAAGCTCAACAAATACACTAGATGGCAATATTTAGTCACAATATACAAAGTCACACGTATTCTTTAAGAATTACAAGTCTTTCTATCCGTGGATCCCTCTCACAGAAAGAATGTTAATAATGTAAATGCCATCTTGAGGATTTATTGTCATAATAAACAAATACAGTATTTATGTACTGTATGTTGAATGTATATATTCGTCCGAGTTTTATTCATTTTTTTCTTAATGCATTGCCAAAATGTATACGATCGGGAAAAATTATCAGGAATGATTGGAATTGAATCAGGAGCAAAAAAAAAAGCAATCGGATCGGGAAATATCAGGATCGGCAGATACTCAAACTAAAACGATCGGGATCGGATTGGGAGCAAAAAAACATGATCGGAACAACCCTAATAATATAATATAATTTAATAATAAATAATAATAACACTATTAATTAAATAGATAATAACCAAATAACCCTCTCTGGGTTCTTCACAGAAAAAAGCCAGGAAATAAATAACACTATTGAGAAAAAAAAAAAAATAATAATAATAATAATTTTTTGTTTTGTTTTGTTCAGGGGGCTGGACCAAATGTACGGCCCGTGGGCCGTAGTTTGGGGACCCCTGGGCTAAATGATCAAAGCAAAATAAATCTTTATTGACTTATACTAACTTTCATATGTATTCAAGTGATACCTCGTTCGATTCAACCTTTGTTTTCAAAAACTATTAAAGAAACATTTTGAAAATTTAAAATGGATTTTTTTTGCAAATTTAAATCACTACCCTTGAACAGAATTTGAATTATATTAACATACACAATAATCTCTTAACTATTCAGTAATGCAAAAAATAAACAATTGTATGAAGACCACTCAACATCGTCTAAATAAATAAATGAAATTTAACTGAAAAAACATCTTAGCACATAACAAAAATAAATAAAGAGCCTTCCACCACACTGTAAAATATTATAAGTTGACTTTACTAAAAAAAAATATGCAAACTTGCTGCCTTAAAAATTTTAATTTATGTTGAATTAGATGAATTAGATTTGATTAACTTAATTATTGTGAGTTGGCAGTACTCAAATTAACTTAAAAAAAATGAATTATAGTCACTTGTTTATTGTGAGTTGGCAGTACTCAAATTAACTTAAAAAATTTGGATTATAGTCACTTGTTTATTTTGAGTTGGCAGTACTCAAACTAACTTAAATAACTGGATTCCAGTAACTTGTTTATTTTGAGTGTACAGTACTCAAATTAACTCAAATAATTGGATTGTAGTAACTTGTTTGATTTTGCAGTATTCAAGTGATAACTGTGTATTAATTATCTTTAGTTTTCCATTTCATCCATCATATTCAGGTCAACTTAATTTTCTTGACCTAAAAGAATTCCACAATAGAAATTACAACTGCACATACTAATTTCATTAAAAACACATTTTCTAACAGTAATGACCCCCAAAACACAATAAATGGAGAAGACTCAATGGATTAATTCAGTGGAATTAAAATTTACTTTAAAATGCTCAAAAGTGCATTTAATGGGAGACACTGGCTCCTGGCAGGCTGAACAGTGTTTGGTTAATGCTCAGTATCAATGAAGTGGATTATTATAAACCAACTTTTGCAAACATTTTGCACCTCATACAAAGTATAAGTACCGAAAATAACCTTTTGCTACAGAAATTACTGAATAATACCTGAACTGCATCAATGTCCACTCCTATCGTGTGATTTCCAAAGACTAACAGGCGAGATCCTATTCTCATAATTTCAGGACATTAACTCGAGCATTGAAGACATGGCGTCAAACTAGTTTCCCATTACAACATGAGCTTGAGCTCTGGTAAAGCTAACAGTTCTGATTTCTCCAACAATATTAGTGATCAAAACTGGAACTACAATCAACATTGTGCCGTGGTTTAAACTGCGCAGCAGTGATAAAATAAACATAAAAATACAGAACTCTTTTTAAAACACACAACTCAGTTCAAATTCAAATTTCACTTTAACACCAGATACAGTAAACAAGATACCTTGTTTTTTTCACATCACTAAAAGAGTAAATGCAAAACGTGTACTGGAGTTATACACTTGAGAAACCTAAAATCTTACCAAGAATATGTGTCTTATTTTTATTCAAATTCTAATTTCATATTAAGCTTTTTCCTCTAACAAAAAGTCTAATTTCTAGTCAAAAATATGTCATTAGTATGTATATATGTATATTTTCAATTAAAAAAAAAAAGTCATGTCAATCAAAAAAATTTGTTTGAATGCAAAAATAAATTTGTAAGTCAAAAAAATTTATTTGAAAACTAGTTTTCTTTGATTAATTTTTTTTTTTTTTTTTTAAGTCGTTTTTTTTTTATTGAAACAACTTTTTTGATTGATGTAATTCTGCGTTTGGACCACATTTTGGCTAGGACATTTGTGTCTTTATTATTCAATCAAAAAATAAGTTGCTTCAAACAAAAAATTTATATTTTCAAAAGAAAATCAATCCAAAAAAAAAAAAAAAAACGTAGAAAAAAAGGTTTGAATGTGAAAAAATATTTGAGACTCAGAAATTTAAACTTTTCATTGAAACTGTTTTCTTTGATCAAAGCAATCCTTTTTGTTTTCAAGCCATATTATGGGTAGGACATTTGTGTCCAAATCAATCAATCCCAGTAAAAGTTGCTTCAATCAAAAAAACTATTTTTAATAAAAGAAAAAAAAACTTTTGCAAAAATATTTTTTTGAAAATATTTTTTTTAATTGACTTGTCACTTTTTTTTTGAAAAGCAAAAAGTTTTAAACTTTTTTTTTTTTTTTTTTCTAAGGTGGAAAAAGTTTTGAAGGCACTTTTTTTTGGTTGAATCATTTAGACACGAAGATCCAAATTCAACGCTACTTCCGACATGTTTGAGTGGCAGGTGATTACGCCAATGGCATAAAAGCAGGAAGCAAGAATAATGGCCACCAGGGCTCCATCCAGCCATCGGACTCTGCTCGAGTCCAAGGCAAAAATAGGGCACCGGTGTAGGGGTGTGACATCGGCATCTCACCGGAGTGCCGGCGATGGTACGGTGCCCTGTCGCGGCGCACTGGCGGACCCCATTATCACCCCCCCGGCACGGAGGCCGGCTGTTGAGTGGACGGCCCGCGAGTGACACGACACTCATTCAAAGCTGAAGCGACGGGGCTCCCGGCGCGGACTCGCTTACTGGGCAGGCTAGTGTCGGGCCACTCCCATACCGGCGCGTCGCGACACTGCGGTTGGACCCCGATTGCCAACCGTCACGTCAGGGCAGCGGGTGAAGTTCCCCTCTTGAATCACATTAAGCAGCAGCGCACCATACCATCGCGGGCACTCCGGTGAGATGCCGATGTCACCCCCCCGTACCTGTGCCCTATTTCCGGCTTGGACTCGAGCAGAGTCCGATGGCTCGATGGAGCCTTGGTGGCCATTAGTCATTCTTTTATGCCATTGGTGTAGTCACCTGCCACTCAAACATGTCGGAAGTAGCGTTGAAGTCGTATCTTTGTGTCAAAATGATTCAATCGAAAAAAAGTGCCTTCAAAACTTTTTCCACTTCAAAAAAAAAAAGAAAAAAACAAAAAAAAAGTTCAAAATTTTTTCCACTTTAAAAAAAAAAAGTAAAACTTTTTCCTTTAAAAAAAAAAGTGACACGTCAATAAAAAAATATCTATTTAAAAATATATATATTTTCAAAAAATATATTTTTGCAAAAGGTTCTTTTTCTTTTATTAAAAATGAGTTCTTTTGGTTAAAGTAACTTTTATTGGGATTGAATGATTTAGACACAAATGTCCTACCCGTACTATGGCTCAAACACATTTCACATTCCTTTGCTTTTGTGTGCAGTGAAAGTAGAACAAACACTGCTCTGAAAGTTAGTCTTGATATGGGCAAGTAACCATTTGCCTCAGCTTAAGATGTCTTCGCAAATGGGTGAAGAAGTCTGCTTCTGAGCAAGGCTCCACAAAGTTGCACAACTGACGGTCAAATGCAGTTTCTCCACTTTTGCCTGCATCTTTTTGAGAGTGCCATGTCGACAGGTGTACTTTGAGTGCATTAAAAGATTTAAATGTGCAGAGGCAGTCCTTATGAAGACATGGGAGTAGGGATGTCCGAGTGTGGTATCCATGTTTTAAGCGGTAATGCTTAAGCAAGTAGCCTCTTTTCAGCAGAAAATGTGCAGTACTTGCAAGTCCACTGTATTAGAGAATACTGCTCTGGTTGACCTGAAAAGACACGATAATTTCAGCATTGAGAACTTGTTAGAAAAAAAAAAGTTACATTTTTTCTTAACAGTCACAAATTAAAATGTCCAATTATTTTTAATCACAAATTAAAATCTGCAATGAATTGTTTTAATATGCACAAACTAAAATGTGTAATAATGAGTTTTTAAATGAACGTAATTGATTATTTTTGAACATTCAAATTGAGATGTACAATTAATTTCTTAATCCGTCTGTAAAAACATTAATGCATGTTTGTTATCCCAACCCATGAAACAAATACAAATATTAAATGATTCATTGATCAGTGTATGAAACATACCTGTAATTGCTGAGACTGAGGTATGTGTGGACTTTTGACCATTTGCTTCAGCCTGATTGGGGGATGGTGAAAAAGAACACAAAATTAAGGCAACAATTTCAAAATATAGGCACATAAATGACCAACCTTCAACACACCAGGTTGTTATAGCATCGAGTGTGATCTCTGCACTCTATCTGTATTCCTGTATTGGATGTTCAGGGGGCCGGACCAAATGTGGAGGCGGGCCGTATACGGCCGTAGTTTGGGGACCCCTGCTCCAACGCAAGAACCGATTACGTTGGGGCACATAAAGTCTGACTGTGCATTTAGCTCTTACCTGAGCCGAAATATACAGGCTGAAGCTGACTTAATTCTAGCACTAACTCTGTAAATAAATCACTTTATCGACATTTCTAACATTTTTACGTGAGAAAGTAGCCGTTTAGCTCCACAACGTGCAAATTCGGCGCTACTCAAGCTAGCTGTAGTGACTAAGGCACTTCCTGTTAGTTTCACAAAATAAAACACCCGCTAACGATAGAATTAGTGTTTTTATTTTTAAAACAGGAAGCGAACCTCCCCTCGGTCTAGCTAACTTATAACCGCTCGGTAACACAGGAAGCGAACCCCCCCCCCCCTCGGTCTAACTAACTTAAAACCGCTCTGTAACTGTTTTAAAAACCTCTCCCATCGCCTAAAAACGTTAACGAGCCCCGTCTGTCAACTTAATTGCCAAGAATTCAAAACGCCGGCATAAAATGGTAGTCTACCATAAAATGTAGTCTACATTTGTTTCTGAAAATGATGAGGTTACTGTCACGGTCATATAGCATGCTTGCTAGCGGTGATATTTGATGTAATTGACACTTCTCCTCCCTGGCAGCACACAGGCTACTTCGCTACAACAAGACAAATCGACGGTTTACAAAAGAGTAAAATATTTACTTACCAAATCAGTGTGCTGAGTACAAGTAAACCCACAATGGCGAAAATGACTGAGAAAGGTGTTGGAAAGAGCGCGAAAGTGGGCAGGGCAGATCTGCGCATGTCTGATAGAACGCCCAAAGGACACTGGGTACAATAAATTATTTTTTCTAATTTGACTTAACTCGGATATATCAAGTTAAGCAAGTTCTCCAACCCCAAATTACTACTTACTTATTTAAAAGTAGTGTTCACAACAGGTTGATGAAAATTGAGTTTAGTTCACTTATCACATTTAATTAATTTGAATGTTAGCATTTACAGTGCAGGTAAAATAATATGTCAAATAATTTTTTCTTTATGTGGGATTTTGTTCCCCACTGAATGAATGCACTTGTATTGAAGGTTGGATTTTTCTCTTTTTTTCCATTAAGGTCCCATATTATTTGAATAAAAAACAATATCTTAGAAGCTAAAAAACACATCTTTTTCAGGGGTGCCAATAATTATGGAGGGCACTGTACTAGTACATAAGCATGTCAGCCAAATGGACTTCATCATCCTTTTGCGCCCAATTCCTAAAATCCTGTGATGCTCCGGTGCGGATTAGACGTCCCGATGCATTCTGAGCCTCGCGGATATTTCTGTAAAATAGATGTAGCTCGACGCTGTAAGCCAGTTGTCTGACATTTTACATCGGCACAGAAGTTCAATATTTACACAGAGAAATCCCACAGATCCCTACAGCCGTCTCTTTCATTCTCTCCCGGCGCTTCATTTGCGCAATAAAAGATGGTATCGCATCGGTAATGATCATTAACCCCCCCGCGGGTACACTCACAAGACTGTGAGAGGCCGATTATCATCTGCCAACATTTAGTTACACTCATTCACTGGATAAAAAGGGAGCTGCGTAATTGATATTATTTGTCTGGCTGGGTTAATCATCCGTCGCTGATTACATCTGCGGCGGCCGTTATTACATCTTTTCCACTTATTGGAGACTTCAATGATTATTTCAACAGCAACCGCGACGGCAGTTTTCCACTTGACTGCTCCGCTGGCCTCATACCTGGAATTAAATTTTATGGTGGATGTTATGCTCTTTCTACTCGGAGCCGCAACTAATGCAATATTCCTTTTGGATGTTAGCGCGCCCCGCTTAACAAGCTCCTGATGGAGAGTCTTAAAATAACCCTCCTCCTTCTCGCCGTCATCCGCTGCTATTCCACATTTTTATCCTGGATTTTTAGCACTACATGATAAGCTATATAGTTTTACTGGATGTTTTTATGATGCTTTTACATCCTTGTATTAGGCTCGATCTTTAAACTTATAAAGTAGACGGACTTCTGTGTCAATGTGAGTATGAATGGTGGTCGGTCTCTCTTTGTGCCCTGTGATTACCGTATTTTCAGGTCTACAAGTGGCACTTTTTTTTTTTTTTTTTTTAATAGTTTGGCTGGGCCTGTGATTTATTCTCAGGAGAGATTTATATACTCTACTGCCAGAGTTGGCAGATTTGTTCAGAAGTGATATTGAATACCTGAATAGTTTTGATAGTGATACTGAGGGTTTAGTAAACATGTTGTTTACCATAGGCGGAGTTTGACTTTTGGGGGAGGGGGGCACAACATTCTGATGACCCCCAAAACGCAGTGTCAGCAATAAAATTAACTTACAAGTATATTTATAACTAGCACTGCAAGCAGGACTCAACGGGCCCTCGGGAGTCCTATGTCGATTTCTCCAATTTCTTTTCGGTGATTTTTTTGGGGCTCATTAGGTTTTTTTCCCTTCCAGGAGGAGTCGGTCTGGTAAAAAAGGTAATTTCCTGTTCCGAGCAGGGGGGGCAAGCCTAATGGGTGATATTTCAATGAAGTCGAGTTCAGGCTGGGATACATCAAGTACATGCCAAATATGAAAAAGATTGAACATTGTATTGGGGAGTTATTAGTCATTTTCTGAATTTGGTGTTTTGCTCCACTTACAGCTGCAAGTCGCTTGGGGTATGTTTCTATCAGTTTTGCACATCGAGAGACTGACATTCTTGCCCATTCTTCCTTGCAAAACAGCTCGAGCTCAGTGAGGTTGGATGGAGAGTGTTTGTGAACAGCAGTCTTCAGCTCTTTCCACAGATTCTCCATTGGATTCAGGTCTGGACTTTGACTTGGCCATTCTAACACCTGGATACATTTATTTTTTAACCATTCCATTGTAGATTTGGCTTTATGTTTTGGATCATTGTCCTGTTGGAAGATAAATCTCCGTCCCAGTCTCGGGTCTTGTGCAGATACCAACAGGTTTTCTTCCAGAATGTTCCTGTATTTGGCTGCATCCATCTTCCCGTCAATTTTAACCATCTTCCCTGTCCCTGCTGAAGAAAAGCAGGCCCAAACCATGATGCTGCCACCACCATGTTTGACAGTGGGGATGGTGTGTTCAGGGTGATGAGCTGTGTTGCTTTTACGCCAAACATATGGTTTTGCATTGTGGCCAAAAAGTTCAATTTTGGTTTCATCTGACCAGAGAACCTTCTTCCACATGTTTGGTGTGTCTCCCAGGTGGCTTGTGGCAAACTTTAAACGAGACTTTTTATGGATATCTTTGAGAAATGGCTTTCTTCTTGCCACTCTTCCATAAAGGCCAGATTTGTGCAGTGTACGACTGATTGTTGTCCTATGGACAGACTCTCCCACCTCAGCTGTAGATCTCTGCAGTTCATCCAGAGTGATCATGGGCCTCTCGGCTGCATCTCTGATCAGTTTTCTCCTTGTTTGAGAAGAAAGTTTGGAAGGACGGCCGGGTCTTGGTAGATTTGCAGTGGTCTGACGCTCCTTCCATTTCAATATGATGGCTTGCACAGTGCTCCTTGAGATGTTTAAAGCTTGGGAAATCTTTTTGTATCCAAATCCGGCTTTGAACTTCTCCACAACAGTATCTCGGACCTGCCTGGTGTGTTCCTTGGTTTTCATAATGCTCTCTGCACTTTAAACAGAACCCTGAGACTATCACATAGCAGGTGCATTTATACGGAGACTTGATTACACACAGGTGGATTCTATTTATCATCATCGGTCATTTAGGACAACATTGGATCATTCAGAGATCCTCACTGAACTTCTGGAGTGAGTTTGCTGCACTGAAAGTAAAGGGGCCGAATAATATTGCACGCCCCACTTTTCAGTTTTTTATTTGATAAAAAAAATTTAAATTATCCAATAAATGTTTTTCCACTTCACGATTGTGTCCCACTTGTTGTTGATTCTTGACAAAAAAATTAAATTTTATATCTTTATGTTTGAAGCCTGAAATGTGGCGAAAGGTTGCAAGATTCAAGGGGGCCGAATACTTTTGCAAGGCACTGTACAGAGCCAAATGAGTATCTGTCCTTGTGATGTCTGGTTGAGTTCTGTTTGCATTAGCTTTGAGTTTTTGTTTTTTTGTTTTTTTTAACCCTCCTTTGTTTTGGGTACACTTTGTTTTGTTCAAATACTTATTTGCAGCAGTATAATACAAATAAATTGTTAAAAAAAAAAAAAAAAAACATACAATGTGATATCTGGATATTTTTTTAGATTGGCTCTCACAGTAGACAAGCACCTACCATGAAAATTTCAAACCTGCCCATCATTTGAAAGTGCGTTAAAACAATTGGAATTTTGTTGATGTGTTTCCTTAGTTTAAGTGTTGTGAGTCGTAATTTTGCTCGAGTGATAACAGCTGAATTTTTAATAAAGGATATCAAAAATAAACATATGACTGTCAATGGCAGCCAATTAATTAGCTCGTGGTGAACTCTAGTTCCTCTTTTGCTTGGTATGAAGTAGCTTTTTGTGAACAAAAGTCTTTTTTTTTTTTTTACATTTGCCTGTATTTAAGTTGCTTCAAATATCTTGTAATTCAGAGAAAAACATTAGTTGTTTTCATTTCATACTTTAATAATTTTTGTTTTGAACTGAGGAACACTGATTGGTTATCTTGTGCATACGCTTGCATAACAACTCAGAAAGTGCGCCCTACTCAATTAGATTGTATTCTGAATCTCCCTCATGACAGTTCTCTTACCCCCCGCCGACGTTTAATATTGTTTGTACTTTTGTTCCTTTTGTAGCGAGCGGCCGCTGTACGCTCAGTGGGAGTCGGGTACTTCAACATGCACACAACAACACCCGAAGCCCGCTAATGAGCCTGACAGTCACAAGAAGTGAAAGAAGTGAACCTTGGAATCTTGCTTGACAAAGTAGCTTCAGTGGTATTTTTCCACAATTTTTTTATTTGTTGCTTTTTTAACAGAGGAGGCAAATCATACGCTTATCCAATTAGAAGTACAGATGCTTATGTGAAAAAACAGTTGTGATTCATGTCATTGACAATGATAGACATCAATTCTATGGTTTAACTTACAGTGGTGTGAAAAAGTATCTGAACCTTCTGGAAATTCACATTTTTTCCATCAAATGTGATTTGATCTTTGTCAAAATCACACAGATGAAAATACAGTGACTGTTTTAACTAAAACCATCCAAATATTTATAGGTTTTCATATTTTAATGAGGATAGCATGCAAACAATGACAGAAAAGGGAAAATAAATAAGTGAACCCTCTGCCTAAGATGACTTAAAGAGAAATTGAAACCAATTTTTACCAAACATTTTAAGTCAGTTGTGTGCCCAATCACTGATGAATGGTTTAAAGCTCCCCTGCCCACTATAAAACTCACACCTGGTAAGAAATGTCTTGCTGAGAAGCATTGTCTGATGTGCTTAATGGCTCGGTCTAAAGAGCTGTCTGAAGACCTGTGATCAAGGATACAAAACAATCTCTAAAAGTCTGGATGTTCATCAATTGGCAGTCAGAGAAATTGTCTACTTGGCACTGTTACTTCTTTCCCAAGGAGTGGCCGTCCACCAAAGATGACGGCAAGAGTTCAGCGCAGAATAGGGTAAAAAAGAACCCTAGAGTGTCTGCTAAAGTATTACAGAAATCACTGGCACAGACCAATATCTCTGTGCACACATCAACTATATGTAAAACAATGGCCAAGAATTGTGTTCATGGGAGGGGTCCACGGAGGAAGCCACTGCTGTCTAAAAAGAAACATTGTTGCTCGTTTAATGTTCGCAAAAAGGAACTTGGACATGCCACAGAAGTTTTGGCAAAATATTTTGTGGACTGATGACACCAAAGTTGAATTGTTTGGGAGTAACACACAATGTCATGTGTGGAGGAAAAATGGAACAGCTCACCAACATCAACCCCTCATCCCCACCGTGAAGCATGGTGGAGGGAGCATCATGATTTGGGGCTGTTTTGCTGCCTCAGGGCCTGGACAACTTGCAATTAGGGTTGTTCCGATCATGTTTTTTTTGCTCCCGATCCGATCATTTTAGTTTGAGTATCTGCCGATCCCAATATTTCCCGATCCGATTGCTTTTTTTTTTTTCTTCTCCTGATTCAATTCCAATCATTCCCGATAATTTTTCCCGATCATATACATTTTGGCAATGCATTAAGAAAAACATGAATAAAACTCGGACGAATATATAGATTCAACATACAGTACATAAGTACTGTATTTGTTTATTATGACAATAAATCCTCAAGATGGCATTTACATTATTAACATTCTTTCTGTGAGAGGGATCCACGGATAGAAAGACTTGTAATTCTTAAAGGACAAATTTGACTTTGTATATTGTGACTAAATATTGCCATCTAGTGGATTTTTATGAGCTTTCAGTAAATGATAATTCAGCCATTTAACTTCTGCCCAAATGCATGATGGGAAGTGCAACCATGACTGTGTGTAATGGTACCAATTGATATATCTTCGCAGCGTTGGTAAATAAAATAGGGTGTTAAGACTACTAACTTTCTTCCCCACATTGCTTCCCACGATATTTCTGATCATTGAGAGAGGAATTGTAAGGATTTAACCAAATAAAAAAAGGCTTCAAAGGCTGCCAAAATTCTTTCTACTCATTGTACATTGCCTTTTAGTTCTATGAATACGTAACACGGTGCCGTTATAGATTGAATGCGACAATGCGTGAGTGGGTAATGCAGTGCATGCGTTAATTGCGTTAAATATTTTAATGTTATTACCGCCGTTGGCGCGATAAATTTGACAGCCCCACTTTAAGCCAAAACTAAAGACTCTGGATGAGTGTAAGACATTTTGTCTGTAATGTTAAATAAATTAAAAAGTATTTAATAAAAAAAAAAAAAAAAAAAAAATATATACACAATATATGTCCGATATTATTTTGCCGATTCAGATACTTTGAAAATGACGTGATCGGACCCGATCGATCTCTACTTGCAATCACAAATGGAAGAAGGAATTCAAGTTTATCTGGATATTTTGCAGGAAATCTGAGGCCGTCTGTCAGACAGTTGAAGCTAAAAAGAGGATGCATGCTGTAAATCAACTTCGGAATGGTTTTAGAAGAACAAAATTCACGTTCTGGAGTAGCCAACTCAAAGTCCAGACATGAACCCCATTGAGATGCTGTGGCATGACCTAAAGACAACGATTCATGCCAGACATCCCAGCAATCTGATTGAACTACAGCAGTTTTGTAGAGAAAAATGCGCGAAGATTAGTCCTGATCGATGTGCCAGATTGATCTGCAGCTACAGGAAGCGTCAGGTTGAAGTTTTTGCTGCCAAAGGGGGGGCCACAAAATATTAACCCATTTGCTCCCAAAAACGTATGTATACGTTCTATTTTTAATTGTTTCAGTGTCCCAAAGACGTATTTATAGGTCTTTTACGTTTTTTGTTTTTTTTTTTCACAAAAGACATCTCGTGGTTCTGATTCAATATAGCTCCAAAGCACAAAGTTGAAAATCCATTTTAAAGCAATAAAACTGGCCACTGGATGGCAGTAGCGCATTTGGTAAGACCTGCAATCCGATTCAATGACAACGAACGGCTGGGGCGCCGGCGGAAAACGACGCAGGCGATGGACAACCGAGCAGAACGCCCGGGACCACCAGTGCAGCGGAATATGCCGTTGAGTCCGTGCTGCTCGCTGAGCAGACCCCGCAGAGACTATAAAAAAATCCATCTTTATGAGACAGGCGGCGATGAGGGAAAAGTTTACCCGGCTGTCGCGGCTACAACAGCGTCATCTCTCAGTTAGTTATGTGTAAATAAATTGCTACTTTGCTATCAAAAGCTCTATTTGTCTTGTTGTTTATGTTATTTTGCAGAAGGAAACCATTATTCAGATGTTTGGGATGTCACAAAAGCAAAAAAATAGCTGTGTTAAAGTTTATTTATGTTTAAAATGTATGCTTTTACATGCTTTTTCTCTGTTTTTTCATTAGAAATTGGAAAATTGCTCAAACTAAGCTATTTTCTAATGCTGATTTCTAAAGAATGGAAAAACATATCAACTAACCTTTTTTCCTGCTGAAAGAAGACAGTCTAATCTAACTAACTAGGGCTGTCAAAATTATCATGTTAACGGGCGGTAATTATTTTTTTAAATTAATCACGTTAAAATATTTGACGCAATTAACGCACATGCCCCACTCAGACAGATTTAAATGACAGTACAGTGAACTGCCCACTTGTTAATTGTGTTTTATGGAGTTTTGCTGCCCTCTGCTGGCGCTTGGGTGCGACTGATTTTATAGGCTTCAGCACCCATGAGCAATGTGTAAGTAATTATTGACATCAACAATGGCGGGATACTAGTTTATTTTTTGATTGAAAATTGTACAAATTTTATTAAAACAAAAACATTAAGAGGGGTTTTAATATAAAATTTCTATAACTTGTACTAACATTTATCTTTTAAGAAGTACAAGTCTTTCTATCCATGGGTCGCTTTAACAGAATGTTAATCATGTTAATCTTGTTGATTTATTGTTATAATAAACAAATACAGTCCTTATGTACCGCATGTTGAGTATATATATATCCATCTTGTGTCTTATCTTTCCATTCCAACAATAATTTACAGAAAAATATGGCATATTTTATAGATGGTTTGAATTGCGATGAATTGCGATTAATTACGATTAATTAATTTTCAAGTTGTACTTAACTCGATTTGACAGCCCTAGAACTAACTTTTTTTCCTGCTGAAAGAAGAGAGTCTAATCTTTCTTTTGGTGGGTTCCATGTTTATATAGCAATAGAACAGAATTTTCTGTGGGCCTTGCAAAATCAGTCAAAATCCAGTAAAACAGCCGGGAGCGAAGGGGGTTGCACCGGTGAAAATGGCTGGGAGTGAATGAGTTAAAATATGAAAAACTATACATTTTTGGGTGGTTTTAGTTCAAGCAGTTACTTTATTTTCATCTGTGTGATTTTGACAAAGCTCAAAATCTGTGTGATTTTGACAAAGCTCAAAATCACAAAAATAACCTAGTCCGGCTCACATAAAATCTAATTGCCATAAATAAGTCCGCGCCCCAAAATGGCTTTGACACTCCAATTTAAAAAAAAATGACTTGAGTCCAGTAATAAAAATATATACTGGACTGTCTCAGAAAATTAGAATACACAATATTCTAATTTTTTGAGACAGTCCTGTGTATATATACAGGACAGTCACAGGAAATTAGAATACACAATATTCTAATTTCCTGAGACAGTCAGGAAATTAGAATATTGTGTATTCTAATTTCCTGAGACAGTCCTGTATATATACACAGGACTGTCTCAAAAAATTAGAATATTGTGTATTCTAATTTTCTGAGACAGTCCAGTATGGCGGAAAACACTCAGGTGGCTTGAAGTTCCGCTCTGAGACACTCAATTTGGCCAACTTTCAAATTTGTCGGAAATGCATGTGTGATACATCATTGGAAAGCTTAAAATCTCAATTTTCTGGGGGAACCAAAATTTTGAACAGGAAGGCATTTAAAAAAAAAAAATTAAACAGCAAAACCCTAATTGGAGGCGACAACACGCGAGAGCAGAATTAAAGACGCCACGATTTTAATGAGATATTATCACGTACTTGCCTTGTTTCAATTCAAAAACTCCATGTAGCATGTATCACTGAGTGTCAAGACACAGCTGTGAATGGCCACAGCCAGATTTTTTTTTTCAATTTTATGGGTGAAACATGGTGATATAACAAGGGTCATCATGCAGAAATCGCAGACAACAAGGAGTGGTTGACTTTTTTTTTTTTCCATATAGTTACCCTTTTAAACGATATTTTTCCATTTTTGTTTGTTTGCATCAATTATTTATCATCTAACATATCGGGGAAATGCGACAGTAACAAAAAAATTATAAGTTATAAGGTAGATATCGGTGACTTTTTTACAGACGCCAAATTTTTCATTGTGACATAATTCGTTTAAACGTTCAAAGTATGCAAATGAATAATTTAATAATAATTTAAAGTCGTTTTTTTTTTTAATTTAGACATGAATTAATGATTCTAAGCTAAAAATGACAGACATTTTGAATAATAAATATAATTACCTTCATTTTATGGCTAGGTTGAAACAAAAGTGGTTGCGCGACGTCTGTAAACGGGGGTTTTCAGGGTAAAACGGACAAATCAAAAATAGTTCGGAGGCTTAGTGTGCCATGAATCTGCTATGGCAGTATATAGACATATTGTTCTATCAAGCACAACAGTTGTTTTGGCTTAAAATACAGCAGTTTCTTTCAAAGAGAAGAGCAAGAGCAGTAACTGCTTTTTCAGTCTTGTCTGTGTTTTCCGCCATATGTATTGCACTGTTTCCACTTATTTTTCCTATAGCAACGCCACCACCAACTGAAGTTTTACGGCAACTCTCGGCCATCAGTTTCAGTGAAACTGTACTGTATGTGCTTGTTTTGAGGAAAGTGAGCCGTCACTCACATCCAAGGTAGTGGTCTTTGTTAGCAAAAGCAAAATTTACTGCGCAACCTTTCAAGGCTTCAAGGCACACTCTATCTGATTTACTTCGACAGCAGCCGACGGGAAAAACTCTGCTGAGTGGAGGCGGAAGGAAGAAACGTTTGAGATATGATCGCTAATCCCGAGACGACAGAACAAATGTGCGGTAGCATCTGCAAGATAATCTGGAGCAACGTGGATGTTCGCCTCATCCATCTGATAACATAATTATCTCCCTCACACTGAATCGGACACGGATCACTGTTAGCGCTTAAGAGGGCAGACTGAGTTTGTGAGTTATGTTATGTCTGGGTTTCATTAACTCAGTGTTGCTGAAACATGATCATTTGCAGTGAATGGGTCACCAATCTTCTAATTATGTGATTAATGGATGATTTTGATCGATGAGTATGTGTCTTAATTATCAGGCATGAAAATGGGTCAGGGGTTAAAAAGGTGAGAAGGGTGTGGAGGAAATATGTTCCGGTACTCTTTACAACTAGGGCTGTCCCAAACGACTAATTTTCTCACGATTAGTCAGCCGACTATTTTTACGATTAGTCGACTAATCTAATAATTTTGTCTTTTTTTTTTTTTTGACCAATTTAGCAATGAAATTGTTGATGATGCTTATTAGTTCACAAAAACATTTTGCAACACTTAAATTCTTTATCAAAGTACAAATAAACACGTAAATAACAACAATAAATCACAAATAAACAATGAGGTCAAGTATATTCTGCTTGTTTTCCTTAAACTGTGATATAAATGCTATTTATTTTATACTGGGTACGTTAGAGTAATACAAACAGTCAAAAAGTAAATATGAGAAAAGATACTATTCCTTCAGTTACTCTATCGCAGGGTTCACTAAATCCGGACCTGGGTGCCACTTTTCCTTTCGTGTTTTCCATGTCTCCCTCCTCAAACACACCTGAATCAAAATAAGCAGGATCGTTATCAGGCTTCTGGAGAGGTTGCTGATGACATAATCATTGTATTCAGGTGTGTTAGGGGAGAGAGACGTGGAAAACAAGACAGGAAAAGTGGCACCGAGGTCTGGATTTAGTGAACCCTGCTCTATCGCATAATTACTCAATAAATGTATATGAATTAGGGCTGTCAAACGATTAAAATTTTTAATCGAGTTAATTACAGCTTAAAAATTAATTAATCGTAATTAATCACAATTAATCGCAATTCAAACCATCTATATAATATGCCATATTTTTCTGTAAATTATTGTTGGAATGGAAAGATGAGACACAAGATGGATATATATATATATATATATATATATATATATATATATATATTCAAGATGCAGTACATAAGGACTGTATTTGTTTATTATAACAATAAATCAACAAGATGTCATTAACATTATTAACATTCTGTTAAAGCGATCCATGGATAGAAAGAGTTAGTAGTTCTTAAAAGAAAAATGTTAGTACAAGTTATAGAAATTTTATATTAAAACCCCTCTTAATGTTTTTGTTTTAATAAAATTTGTAAAATTTTCAATCAAAAAAAAACAAACTAGTAGCCCACCATTGTGGATGTCAATAATTACTTACACAATGCTCCTGGGTGCTGAAGCCTATAAAATCAGTCGCACCCAAGCGCCAGCAGAGGGCAGCAAAACTCCGCAAAACACAATTAACAAGTGGGCCTTTCACTCCTCTGTCATTTAAATCGGAGCTGGGTAAGTGCGTTAAATGCGTCAAATATTTTAACGTGATAATAAAAAAAATTAATTACCGCCCGTTAACGTGATAATTTTGACAGCCCTAATATGAATATATATTTATATTAACGGGTGAGTGATAGATTCACCTGTCTCCTAATTTTGTGACTAATTGACGAATTTGGTAGATTAATCTGTGTCTTAATTATGTGATTAATCGACTGTATGAACACTAACGCAGTCATGGTCCTGAAACATGATCGTTGGCAGTGAATGGGTAATAATAGCGTAAACTGATTCCTAATTTTGCATGTAATCATTGAAGTTGATTGATCAATCTGTCTCCCAATTATGAGATTAATCTCCCGTAATTTCCCGACTATAACGCGCACTTTTTTTCCCCAAAATCAACTTGTAAAATCATGGTGCGCATTATAAACGGGTACATGGATGGAGACAGAAATATATGTATATGTTACATATATATATATATATATATATATATATATATATATATATATATATAAACTGATTTTTTTTCATTGACACGGGCACGTTGTGTTGAAGAAACATATGCGGCGACCCGTTGCCGACCAATACGGTACGTGACGTCACCATTTTGTTTCGGTAATACTTCACTCTAATCAGCCGAATGATTTCGTCTGTGTTAAATTCTGCTTTTTTCACTCTTCATAAAGCATAGAATTTAGTTTCTTGAACTCATTTGAGTCAACATTTATTGCAGCTCCGCAACTCGGACCATAACAAACGTAAGCACACACTTCCTGTGTCCGTCAACTATATCTGTCCCTCGGGAAACTCAAACCCAAATAACAATAGTTCCTATTGTTACTGTCGTGTTGACAGCGATGAGCTCTCACGGATTTCTGACTTACGTCCTCACTTTCATTTTACCGTATCAATCCATGGATGAAACAATTATTCATCATGATGAAACGAGCAAGTTATACAGCAGCCTATAAAAGAAAAGTCACATCTGTTTTGTTTTGTTGGAGAAGTTGTCAAATCATATTATTACCGTAAATATTGTCAGTTTATGGTAATGTTTTGAACTACCAATGTGCTATGCTTGCGCTGTGTTTCACCAGTCAGCAAAATGACATTTCTGTATTTGTACACGAGCTCTGTTTTCTTGTATTCTTCTATTTATTGGTGCTAAAATTAGGGTGCGCGTTATAAACGGGTACAATAATTTTTCCTAGATTTTACAAGTAAATTTCGGGTGCGCGTTATAAACGGGTACAATAATTTTCCCTAGATTTTACAAGTAAATTTGGGGTGCGCGTTATACTCAGGTGCGCCTTATATTCGGGAAATTACGGTAATGTTTGTGATTAATAGACGACTCTACCGCCTTAATATGAATTCTAGCTTTCTAACATTCACTGGCAACTCTCTCAGTTCAAATGGATTGGACTCCTGTTGCCTTCAATGCCAGAAAATGACGTAAATTCACTCCATGTACAGTACCAAGAAATATCAGAAATGGTAGGGTGAGGTTAAAATAGTCCGAGTGTGGTTTTGTTGTGCGCTTTTCTTGACCTCGGCTCAGACAAGCGTTTACACACACCGGACAGGATTAGCCGCTTTGTTGTTCTGCGATGACCCTCCACCTGCAAATCCTATTGAAAGTGATCCCACTGTCAACTGGCCCAGATACAGCCTCCCTTCTCCGCAAGTAGGTTACCCGCTGATTTGTGCGTTGGCCGCAAATGACCAAAGATTCTGAACGTTGCTGACTTGCCAAAATTAAGTATCTATGTATTTCTCTCAGATTTCTTACAGCTTAGTAGTGATGTTGACAGTTCCAATACACGATGAGATCACTGAACGAATCACTCACAGCTCGCACCCTTAATAAGCATATATTATTATATTATTATTATATATACTTAATAAGTAATTAAATGTCATGTAACAACACCACCACCCCCCACACTATTTGTACTTTACAATTTTTAATTATTTCAAACTGAAGGGAATAGTTACCTTTCTCGCACACACCATATAACTGTTTGCATTACTCTAACACACGTAATATAATCAATCAGTATTTACTGTAGGACTGTTTATATTACTCTAACACACCTAATATAAAATAAATAGCACTTACACCATCGTTTAATGAAAAAAAGCAGAATAGAGGATACACAACGCCATCTCTATCACGGAAGCCCAACGCGTCATGAGCAAGATTGACGCACCAACTCTTGCAATCAGTTCTCCCGGGCACTCCAGGACAAAGAGCAGGGCGCTCTGTCCTAAAACAAGTAGTATCGCCCAACCAGGATAACAAGTTGATAGCGCGGGCGCCTTGTTTTTTGACTACTGTCGACGAATAAATTGTCAACCTGTTTTCGGTGAGCCTTCTTCAAACTTTTGGAACATGGAGTCAGTACAAAGGGTTAACACGGGAGTGAACGCGCGGAATCTTGCCCCTCGCCGGTTGGCTTACGGGAGCGGTGCCAGAGGAACAGCACTTCGTTCGGTTGGCACTGTTTCCGCGGCTTGGCCAGAGGGCCGAATTCCTTCAAAACATTTATTTAAATTATCATAGGCATAAGGATAAGCGATACCGAGGATTAATGAATTTAGGTAGTTTCAGTTATATTTTTATTTATCAGGATTTTTTGTTTTTTGTTTTTCCCGTACGTTTATTTATTTCAACCATTTATTTGCCTGTTTAATAGTTAAGTTTTGCACTCCTGGTCCTCCATTAACCGATTTCTACATTGGTATGAAAAAGTATCTAAATATTTTGGAATTTCTCACACTTCTTTATAAAATCACCATCAAATGTGATACGATCTTTGTCAAAATCACACAGATGTAAAAACAGTGTCTGCTTTAACTAAAGCCACCCAAACATTTATAGGTCTTCATATTTTAATGAGGATAGCATGCAAACATTGACAGAAAGGGGAAAAAAAAGTAAGTGAACCCTCTGCCTAAGGAGGCAATTTTTACCAAACAATTTAACACCGTAACCTTCATGTCCAAACTGTTCTTTTCCTTACTGACCAATTAAACTGAACATTTTGGAACCTAAAAGACAAAAAAAAAAATTTTTGTCAAAATTTGTAATATTGATGTCCCACTGACACCCAAACATGCTCAATGAAACGTTTTGAAGCTTGATAATATTTATTCAACTTGTTATGGTAAACATTCAACAGAAGAAACGAGACAGAATAGTTTGATATCATCAGCGTTTTTGTTCTTTCTATATACTATGGTCAAAACAGTTTATATACAGTAGACCAACAGTGTATAAAAGTGAATACCGTAAGTTCCGGACTATATGCCGCACCTGACTATAAGCCGTACCGACCAAATCTGACATGAACACAACGGCATTTGTTCAAGATAAGCCACACTCGACTATACAGTGGTATGAAAAAGTATCTGAACCTTTTGGAATTTTTCACATTTCTTTGAAAAATCAACATCAAAATGTGATCTTATCTTTGTCAAAATCACACAGATGTAAGAACAGTGTCTGCTTTAGAGCTTAAACCACCCAAACATTGATAGGTCTTCATATTTTAATGAGGATAGCATGCAAACAATGACAGAGAGGGGAAAATTACGTAAGTGAACCACCTGTCTAAGGAGACTTAAAGAGCAATTGGAACCAATTTTTACTAAACAATTTAAGTCAGGTGTGTGCCCAATCACTGATGAGTGGTTTAAAGTTGCCATGCCCACTATAAAACACACACCTGGTAAGAACGGTCTTGATAAGAAGCATTATCTTATGTGCATCATGGCTCTTTCAAAAGAACTGTCTGAAGACCTGCGATCAAGGATTGTTGATTTGTATAAAGCTGGGAAAGGATACAAAACCATCTCTAAAAGTCTGGATGTTCATCATTCGACAGTCAGAGAAATTGACTATAAATGGAGAGAGTTTGGCACTGTTGATTCTCTCCCAAAGAATGGCCGTCCACCAAAGATGACGCCAAGAGTTCAGCGCAGAATACTCAGAATGGTAAAAAAGAACCCTAGAGTGTCTGCTAAAGACTTACAGAAATCACTGGTACAGTCCAACATATATGCGCACACATCAACTATATGTAAAACTATGTCCAAGAATAGTGTTTATGGGAGGACTCCACGGAGGAAGCCACTACTGTCTGAAAAAACATTGTTGCTCGTTTAATGTTCGCAAAAAGGCAATTGGACACTCCACAGACGTTTTGGCAAAATATTTTATGGACTGATGAAACCAAAGTTGAATTGTTTGGGAGTAACACACAACATCATGTGTGGAGTGAAAATGGAACAGCTCAACAACATCAACACCTCATCCCCACCGTGAAGCATGGTGGAGGGAGAGTCATTATTTTGGGCTGTTTTGCTGCCTCGGGGCCTGGACAACTTGCAACCATTGATGGAAGAATGAATTCAAAAGTTTATCAGGATGTTTTGCAGGAAAACCTGAGGCCCTCTGTCAGACAGTTGAAAGCCAAAAAGAGGATGCTGCAACAAGACAATGATCCTAAACACTGAAGTAAATCAACTTCAAAATGGTTTTAGAAGAACTAAATACACGTTCTGGAGTGGCCAAGTCAAATTCCAGACTTGAATCCCATTGAGATGATCTGGCATGACCTAAAGACAGTGATTCATGCCAGACATCCCAGGAACCTGAATGAACTACTTGTATCGAAGAATGGGCCAAGACTAGCTAGACTGATCTGCTGCTACAGGAAGTGTCTGGTTGAAGTTATTGCTGCCAAAGGGGGGGGGGGCACAAATTATTAAATGTGATGGTTCACTTACATATTTTTCCCCATTCTGTCATTGTTTGCATACTATCCTCATTAAAATATGAAAACCTATGAATGTTAGGGTGGTTTTAGTTGAAGCAGACACTGTTTTTCCATCTGTGTGATTTTGACAAAGATATATTTGATGGTGATTTCATGCAGAAATGTGAGAAATTCCGAAGGGTTCAGATACTTTTTCATACCACTGTATATTAAAAACAGGTGTTTTTCAGGGCTGGATGAGATTCATTGCATTTTGGTTCATTTCAAAGCGAGAAATTTATTTCTATATTAGTAAATTGAGTTACAAGCTTGGTCAACAAAACTCCTTATTCAAGGAATAGCCAAAATGTACTGTAAATTAGATAGAAAATGGCAATTCTTACATCAGCCTTTCATGACTTTATGTAGGCATTAACTATCGTGGATGTGTGAAGTGATATTGTTAAGGAGGGCGGGGCTTCTTTTATTTATCTATTTTTTGATCCCGCCCACGAGGGACGCAAGGTTGCGTTTAAGCCCTTTGTGCGCCCTGCATGTCCTTGGTGTCCCACTCTGCCAGCATCGGCTCAGTGTATCTATGCCAGGACACACTCGCACACTGATATCCCAGCCAAATGCTGCGGCAGGTGGCCCGCTCTGCTAAGCCCCGCCAGCAATTATCCCGTTTCCACGACAACAGCCGCCATGATGCCTCGGCCTTAAGCGACTTCCTTATTTCCATTCATTCTTGAGGTTCTATCGAATGACGCTAATATGACTACTAGGGGTGCAACGGTTCAGTTCAGTTAGTTAGGTTTGAACCTCGGTTTTGAGATCACCGTTTCGGTTTGGTTTCGGTTTTGCATTTAAAAAAAAAAATTTTTTTTTTTAAAAACTGCCTTTATTTTGCTTTTAAAAAAATGAAATAAACACTTAAAATGTAAACATTTTCGACTGTTAAAATGTCCCTTAGCTCTTTGGCTAGTGTAGTGACTGACTACTGAAATACACACACAGTAGTAAAAAAGTTACTTGGCAAAGTAACTGGTGATACCTTTCATGTTTTTTTTTTTTTTTTCATTAAAAAAAAAAAAACAAACAAACAAACCCAAAAACAGTAATCTATGTTTAGAGGTCATTTAATTTTGTGAGTCAACCGTTAAAGTTGATAAAATTGCTCCCGTTTTTGCATTAGTTCCCTTCTGTCTACTTTCGACATGTGAAAATTTTAAAACTGTTTCATCCTTTAAAGATAGACTCAAGTCAAGATTTTGCCGATTTAGGGGTATTTTAGATAAAAAGTTGCTTAGGTTCGCTCGTAAGGTTTACTACAACAGAGCCTTTCTGAGAAGTTTACTGCTCTAAAATGGCGGCTGTTTACTAACGCTACCGAGTCTGTCATTTCGCACGTAGTTCTATATGCATGAGATATCTAGGCGTAGATTGTATGTTGTCGGCTAAGTCAGGTAATATTGGAGCCACCTAGCCTAGCATCGCGTTTGCTACAGCGTCTCAACAAACACTCTTCCCTCTCCGAGTCTCTGATTTTTCTCGCGTCATTCAGCCAACGCATTGTCTCGTTGCAGAAACGGTGACCAAATCCGAACGGATGAAAAAAAAATCGTAATGCACGAAAAACGTGCAGATTTTGAACGTAATGTACGGCGTACACATTTGAAAATGAGTGCTCACTTGTACAAATTACGACGAGACCGTACAATTTGACAGGTATGAATTCTTGTGGACTGTCACAGTTAGGTAGTAGCACTCTGTAGCACGGGACGTCCAACTTCCAACTATCAGTGGTCAGGGCGAAACTATGTGCTTGAGCGAAATCATCTTCGATGGCTTTGCGTGCCATTTCATAAATGTCGGGGATAACGTTGTTGGAGAAATATGTCCGCGAGGGAACAATGTAACGCGGGTCAAACGTTGCAAATAAACTAACGAAGCCCGCCATGTGTTTTCACTGGTGTCATATTCGGGGTTGTCCTACCCTGAGAAAGTGATATGTTGCCATTAGCATGGGGAACAAGCACTGAGCAATGCTTGCAATTTTTTTTTTCTTCAATATTTTCTCTCCCTCCGCATTGTAATCCACGGGGAAACCAAAATGTTGCCACACCGCAGATTTGAAAGAAGCCGGTGCTTCCTCAAAATTCGGTCTCTCCACTCCTCCGCTCGCCTTAGCTATATGTTTTCTTGTTTCACTTTCACTTCGCTCGTAAGCGAGAGAGGGCGTTACTCGGCTTCTATTACACAGGTGCTTGACAGCGATCCGACATTTACTTGCGGGATGGGAATTTCTCCACAGCGGTGCTTCACGTTACACACAGGCACACAGAGCTCGATCAATTCATTCCACAAGCGTTCGGAATACATTAATTGCAAAACCGAAAAGGCGCGGTTCATAAAGGCGTATTGAACCGTACAGGGCGAACCGAACGGTTCGGCTTTGAACCGCAAACCGTTGCACCGCTAATGACTACACATGACTTGTCAGTTGTATAACTTTTCTCGGTGTACGATCCAATCACAGTACAGATTTATTTACTGTTGGATAAATCGGTGAAAAAGTGGCAGGGCGCTTTTGACCATTATCTTAAATTATTTGGTGTTTTGTTAATTATTTCAGCTTTACAATTTATTTCAATTCTGACCACCAAATCCTGCCATCAGCTCTTCTAGGGGTCAACTATGGACAGTCTAGAACACAAGGAACGCCTGATAACAAGAAGACTCCACGGCCGAGAATTTGAACACAGCGTTTCATTTGCGCTGAAGCTGACAAAATCTCCAACTCTGGTTACCTTGGCAACAGTGATGCACAGATTCCTCTGCCCAATCTGCAACAATTAACCTAAACAACACCCAAAAACACCCTTCTTCCAGACAACAGTCCGCCTCAACAGAGCCTTAAAAAGACTGAATTCTTTAGCTAGCGCTGTCTTTTCTTGGGAATCTTTTGTTGACCTTGGATTTGGTGACCTTGGATCCAGCCTTCTGCTTCATATGGGTCTGTGTGCTGTTTTTGCCCTGCTGTCTGATTGCTAAACTAAGAAGAACGCGCGGCGTTTGGCCTTTTGGCCAGGTTGTTGAGTTGCGCCGGCCTGGGTTGTTGGAAATGCGCTAGCGCGGCTGGCGTGATTATGGCAATCTGGCTAAAAGGTCAAATTCCAAAAATTGTTAGAGTTTTTAATGGTTTATTTGTAACCAAAAGCATGGAACACAACTACTGCAAGCCAACAAAATGCGAGCAAAACCTACTCGCCTACTCATCCAACCTTCCCTCTCTCAAACCAGTCGGACATGTGGCGCGTTTAGGGATAGCCCAGAAAACACAACACTCAACATATCAACATTGCAAGCTGAAGCGTACACACAACTCATAATTCATCACATTACGGTCCAAATTTTTACGTTATGTGAACCGGAAGTTGTTTGGTTTCGGAAACTTTGCTGGTGACGTAAGGTCAGAGTCAATGTTGTTTTCGTCAATGATGACGATAAAAAAAAATTTTCATCAACAAATAATTTTTTTCATGATGATGACGAGCTAAAAACGTGTCTTGGGGGACTAAAACATAATGAGATGGATGCCAGTTGTGTTTGACGAGATGCAAACGAGATAGAAATTCGCCATAGTTTCCGTGATAAGTTAACAATTTGTGATATTTTCGTATCTTATGTGTAGTTAGCACGCATCTTAGCAGAGTTTGGTCGTGTCACTCATGTAGCGTGCCATTTTCTTATCTTAGCTATGTCATGTTGCTTTACCCTATAAAGGTCTGTGCTAAGTGATAATCACACACTAAACTTACTTTTAGCATTAGCATAGTGTTCACGTTAGAATTAGCATTTAGCACAGTGACTCGGCAAGAGTCTTCTTAAATTCTTGGAAAACTTTGTACATACAGTTCGTGGCGTCCAGGTGAGTTTATGTAAATGCAAATAATGTGCTTTTTTTCCTTCTGAGTGTGTATTATCATCATAAAGATGGTGATGCTGACAATTATGTGCTCGTCTGTCAACGTTCATTTGAAATGATTGGAAACCTTTTATTTATTTATTCATGGACTTAAACTTTCGAGGTGTACAGACGGAAACATTTGGAGGATTGTCGAATAAAACTAGACGAACACGAACACATTTTGAAATAAGCAAAATATGACTAAGACTAATAAGTATTTTCATCCATAAGACTAAGACTAAAACGAAAATTAAAAGGACTACCAAAAAACAACACAAAAAAACTGCATTTGGCGATGAGCAAGGCGTTTTCACGCAATTTTTTAAAACTTTGGTCTGAACGCAGCGTATCTTTCGTGACGTTTGTCGGCCTCTCTCCTTTCTTTTTATTATGTTAACTCATTTGCTCCCAAAAACGTATGAATACATTCTATTTTTAATTGTTTCATTGTCCCAGAGACGTATTTATACGTCTTTTACGTTTTTTTTTTTTCACAAGAGACATCTCCAGGTTCTGATGCAACTTCGCGCCAAAGCACAACGCTAAAAATCCATTTTAAAGCAATAAAACTGGCCACTGGAGGGCAGTAGCGCATTTGGTAAGAACTCATATCGGACCATGAAAGGAAGTGAATGAAGAGGAATTGTCAGGAAACGGAAGTTGGAAGAAGCGTGAGAAAAATGT
The DNA here is from genome assembly GCF_030265065.1 of Corythoichthys intestinalis. Taxonomy (NCBI): domain Eukaryota; kingdom Metazoa; phylum Chordata; class Actinopteri; order Syngnathiformes; family Syngnathidae; genus Corythoichthys; species Corythoichthys intestinalis. Next base: position 4,892,647 of record NC_080411.1, read on the forward strand.
GGAGCTCGATGTCAAACACAAGGCACAGGCTAGGAATTCTGTTATGAAGTAGTGGTCACTACACAGGTCACCGCCAGAATTCACCCACACAGGACGCAAGGCGTAACCCGATTTAACGGAACGGAACGGTCTGGTTGCACGGCCGGGGCGACAGCCGCGGCCACAACAGCGTCATCTCTCAGTTCAATAGTTTAGTTATGTGTAAATAAATTGTTACTTTGCTATCAAAAGCTCTATTTGTCTTGTTGTTAATGTTATTTTGTTGAAGGAAAACATTATTCAGATGTCTGGGATGTAACTAAAGCAAAAAACAGCTGTGTTAAAGTCAAAATTATGTTTGAAATGTATGCTTTTACAAAAAGCTCAATTTCTCTGTTTTTCATGAGAAATGGAAAAATTGCTCAAACTAAGCTATTTTCTAATGCTGATTTCTAAAGAATGGAAAAAAATCTGAACTAACCTTTTTCTCCTGCTGAAAGAAAACAGTCTAATCTTTCTTTTGGTGTGTTCCATGTTTATATAGCAATAGAACAGAATTTTCTGTGGGCCTTGCAAAATCAGTCAAAATCCAGTAAAACGGCCAGGAGCGAGGGGGGTTGCTCCGGTGAAAACGGCTGGGAGTGAATGAGTTAATGCTTCTTTTCCATGGTAATTGCTTTTCTTTTGTCTGAACCTAGAAGACCTTTCTTCTTTTTTCTTTGGGACCATAAAGTGACAAAAAGATGGCGAAAAATGCAAAGATGCGCCAAGTATACAAACACAGACAAGTAGTGTGCCTGAGCTAAGAAAAAACTATGGCACTGGGGAGTAAACGGGGGACGAGGCTGGGCGTCGTAAAGTCGAAACGTTGTAGGTCTAGGACTCCTTGTAATTATAAAATAAACATAAATAAAATGCTAAAATTCAATTAAAAAACCACGGACAATCTGGAAAAAAAACAACAACCTGATACGTCTTATCAACTGGCGTCATGCAGAGGAGTAAAACAATGGGATTAATCGTGATCACGATTAATTTTTCAAACATTGCCCAGCCCTAAACAAAGAAAGAAATGTAACATTGAACCATTAAAAACGACACTTAACTCTTAAACCTGCTGTTCAAACTTATCTATTTGTTGGAATACGCTAATCTGCAATTCATGACAGAAGTCAGGTAGCGATAGATTGGTATAATTTTAGTGGTGACACAGCGTTCCTGCTTCGTTCTCTCCTTCATCTCTCTCTCACTCTCTTTTTCTCACTGTCTCTCTCTCTTCCGGAACCTTCTATATGTTATATTACCAACAAGGGGAATAAAGTGTATAAGGGACGCTGAGCAAACACACAATATATTTTGTTTTGGGAGGGGGAGGGACATCAAGTGAAATGACCCTCCTGTTAAAAAGGCCTCGGAGGGCTCAATGCGAAGGATATTGCTTTTTCATTTACGACGTTAATCTTTTATCTCGGGCCATGTTTTCACACGGAGATTCCCGCGAACGTACAGTATGTGTGACATAGGCTAAATTCATACTGAGCATACCTTTAATTAACGATCGACCGATATGGTTTTTTTCAGGACCGATAACGATTACCGTAATTTTCGGACTATAAGCCGCTACTTTTTTCCTTCATTTTGATACCTGTGGCTTATAGACCCTACCCACCGACGTCACAAAATCACGTGCTCGCTGTATGGTTCCACCCCCTTGTCCGTCATTTTGTGTCTGTATTATCAATGGTCTCAATTGATCGAGCAATTTATAATGCATTTCATGGAAGACCTGGTGCTTTCAGATGCCGTAAACTCACTTGATGCGTTGCATAAAAGGCGTTATGTGGAAAAGCTTCAGTTTATCCATTCGCCAGATCCATATTTGATGCCTAAATCGATGTTTTTCGACCCGCTGTCTCCGCCGTATTTGCCTGACATCTGCTAGATACCCTGAACTGTAGAACTATCTTGTCCACACAAAATCAGCCTATTCTCACGAAAGTTTGAAAAACTTTAAGAGCTTGGAGGCTTATAAATACTTCGTTGCTGGTTGGGTGAAACTGGTCCTTGTCCACGAAAATTCGGCAGGAATCTATCTTGTGCTTGGAAAGGTGAGTTACGAAATTTTCAATTCAAAATCTTTTGTTATTGCTAACATCCACTGTCAAGTCTAATGTATTCCATGTCGTTTGTCAATGGAGTTAGGGCTTTTAATGTTTATATGGTTTAGCGATAGCACTCTCACTACATACATACGTGTATGTTGTCGGCGATTAGCCTAGCAATGATCTTAATTGTGGTTGTCAGCCCAAAACCCTCTAAATATATATTAAATGCATCTTACCAGATATAAAATGACTACTACATAATCTGTGGTAATTGTTTGGAGCCCAGTTTTCTCGTCGAATTGCAGCAGCCCATCTCGCTCTCTTCTCTCCGGGTCTCTCGGAATCCGGTAGAACTTCAAGTCTCTCCGTCTTCTCCGTCTATCTTCTCTGTTATTGCAACCGACCGCCACACACGCCTTCACCATTTTGATTATTAATGTTAACGAGCAGAAAAACACGTCGTAAATAGGAGGAATGTACGTAGCCGTAACAGGTAAACATGATGTGTTGACGGACAAATGGGCGGCACCAGTCAGGAGGAAGGAGTTGTGACGTCACGTGGGTAGGGTCTATAGTCCAGTGCGGCTTATTTGTTGATTTTTTTAGGTAACACTTTATTTGACAGCGGTGTCATAAGACTGTCATAAGAGCATCAAAATTATGACATGACACCATCATGGACATTACTGAATGCTTATGTCATTTAGTGTCATTTGGAAAATTATGTCACTAACTCAATGTTTGTCCATCGTGGATCTTTTGCATCCAGTCAAAAGTGAGATCATTTGCCGGATAACACTTAATGACATCTGTTGTAAGCATTCATGAATGCTCAGGACAGAGACATGTCATAATTATCATTGTGTAATGACAGTCTTATGGCACCACTGTCAAATAAAGTGTTAGCAAATACCATAACTAGCAATTGATGAAACATTTGGAACAGTAACTGAAGAAACATTTAGCACAGAACATGATTTTTGATTGTTATTTACATCTGTAGCGCTGCAGTGCATGCTAAGAGGCATGTTGGATGACAACAGTCAACAGCAGGTGGCAGCAGAGGTTGACTGTCTCCCCCATGTAAGCAGTGATGGCCAAATGAAGCTTCTTGACGCAATAAAGCTTTGCACTAATTAGTTCAAAGTTTAATGATGGTTCATTTGGTCTTATGACAGTCATATGATGCCACTGTCAAATAGTGTTACCGGTTAATATCTTTTGGTGTAAATATCCCATAATACACTGAGGACAGGTGCGGCTTATAGTCCAGTGCGGCTTATCTATGAACAAATGCCGTTTTCGTGCCAAATTTGGTGGGCTGCGGCTTATAGTCAGGTGCGCCTTATAGTGCGAAAATTAGGGTATTAGTAGTTAAAAGGGCATTCGTAGATTACTTTATAGATATATTTAGCCGTTTTCTGGTGGGAATATGTGTCTGAACCATTTGTTAAGAGCATTGTACAAAAAAAAATGTTATCATTTTATAGCATTTAAGCTAGCGGACTTTTGTAAGTTAGCCAATTGTTCTTTTATTGTACATAGAGCCTCGTTTATTTTTTTTTTAATACCGTTTGATGCTCAAGTATTTTCATTTTCCATGTTCCTTATACGATTACTCAATTATTCGAACTAACTAGTTCATCGATTAATTGACAACTAAAATAATCGATAGCTGCAGTCCTACAGTCAGTACAAGGGGTTAAGACTAAGGTGAACGCGCGGAGTTTGGCCTTTGGCTGGGTTGTCTGGGTTTCTGTTTCGCCTAGCTTTTTAATCGCCGTCAACCTGAATAAATTGTCCATTTGTTTTCGGTGAGCCTTCTTTAAACCTTTCAAAATGGAGTCAGTACAAAGGGTTAAGACTAAGGGGAACGCTCGGAGTTTGCCTTTTTTGCCAAGATGTCAGGCGCGCTAACTACACATAAGTGTGGGTCTGGCGGTTCGGCTGGCGCGATTCTGGCGAAAAGATCAGATTCCTTCATTGGTTTACATGTAAGGCTGATTTTTTAAACAAAAAAATAAAGGTCCATTCTTTGAAGCAGCAAAGCGTGCCATGATTTGGTCATTAACAATGTTCTATTTTGGTGTTTGACGACTGCCCGGATCTGAAGTCTCCATCGGCTTTTTTTTTTTTTTTCATTCAAATCCGATTGGCAGCATTCATCACCCTGTCAGATGATTAATTAAAGTGCGCACACATCGGGGAACGGAGCTGTAGTTATCTTATCTCCTCGTCTACAGTCTTGCTATCCAGATCATTTATTTACAGGAAAGAAGCCTTTCCCCTCTGCGCGTTCTCCCGCTTTCCCCTGCCTGAAGGATTTGGCAGCTGTACAGAAAAGTTGTACTTCTTATTTAATTGCTGCACATTTGCATGCAATCCCACAAGTCGAGGGAAAAGTTGGGGAGCAGGAAAATAACGGGGGTGGGGAGCGGTGGGGAGGGAATCACCCCATGGGCAGAGCCGCTCGTCTTTAATAAGACTTTACACAAGCGACTGAGGAGAAAGATGCAAAATTGTTTTTGTTTTTTTTACATTCCTCCTTCACCCCGTGACAGCGTGTTCCTAAAAATTGGAGAGAATTCAGGGAGTTTTTCTTTTTTTCCTTTTTGGATGTGACAGTGTGCTATCCCAGCCTGCTTTCGCTTTACTGTACTTCCTCCACAGGGAGGCTTCTTTTTTCCCTCCTTGCTTCTTGACGATTTATCTAGTTTTTTCTTCTTTTTCGCCGCGAGTGCTACAAACTCTGCCAAGCGGGCCCGGTGCGTTGTTTGTAACGTGATGGTCGCAAAGGCTTTGGAGTTGCAAGTACTGCAGACATAAGCGGATTTTAGTGGGGGGGCACCCTGGTGTCCGAAAAGTGTCATTGCATGTAATTGATTTTCCTATATACAGTATATAAAAGTTGGAAAGCAATAAAACTGCAACAAAAATGAATGAAAAGAACAAAAATATATATTTCTATAATGGGTCAAAATTATTTTTCGAGCACCATAGACGGTCATTTGCTTTGGATATAATTAAAAAAAAATTTTTTTTGAAAAAAAAAAAAAAAAAAATTTTTAAATGATTTTTTTTCTTTGACTGAAAAAAAATTTTTTTTGATTGAAGCAACTTTTTGAGGGGATTGAATGATTTAGACACAAATGTCCTAATCATAATACGGCCCAAACACAAAAAGGATTGCTTCAATCAAAGAAAACTTTTTCAATGAAAAATTAAGTGTTCAAATGCAAATTTTTCAATCTCAAATATTTTTTTCCCATTCAAAAACTTTTTCTATTGTTGAAATTTTTCTTATTTTGATTGAAGTGATTTTCTTTTTTAAAATCTATATTTTTTTGAAGCAACTTATTTTTTCATTGAATAATATAGACACAAAGGCCCTAGCCAAAATGTGGCCCAAAAACACATCAACATTACTTCAATCAAAACAGTTGCTTCAATAAAAAAAAAATGACTTCAATAAAATGAATAAATAAATAAAAAATTAAAAAAAAAATAGCTTTCACGTGCATTTTTTTTTGGGGGGGGGTTGAGTTTCAATTTTATTTTTGCAATCAAACACTTTTATTTTTTTAATTGAAGCGACATTTTTTTTGGTTGAATAATAAAGACACAAATCTACCTCCACATGGCTACACCCAGGGGAAACAATTTTTGACTGGGGTAACTACATTGGCACGACACCGGCGGGCATGCCATATTCAATGTATGACAATCTTGGCAAAAAGTATTGCCTAAGCAGCCTGATTGAGAATTACCCTCAAGAATGATGGGAAAAAAACACTAATTGTCAACTTATGATTATAAATATTCTTGTAAGTTACCGTAACTTCCCAAATATAACGCGCACTTTTTTTCCCAGAAAATCAACTTCTAAAATCATGGTACGCAGTAAAACGGGTACATGGATGGAGACAAATATATATATATTATATACATATACGTAAAATAAATGCTAACCGCACGTTTTTTTTGTTGTTGCTTTTAACCAAGAATCGAGACTGTTTTACGTCCATATCTATAAAAATTTCGGGGATTTAAGCATTTATTCACAAGACTTTCCCCCGGAAAAGCTCTGTTGACATCAGGCGTCCGCTAGCTACATTGACTAACAGACTAGCATTGTACTTCGACATATTTACGTAAAATAAATGCTAACTGCACATTTTTTGTTTTTTGCTTTTAACCAAGAATCGAGTCTGTTTTACGTCCATATCTATAAAGAATTCAGGGATTTAAGCATTTATTCACATGAAATTACAACAGAAAAGCTCTGTTTACATATGGCGCCCGCCACATTGACTAACAGACTAGCATTGTACTACGACATATTTATGTAAAATAAATGCTAACTGCACTTTTTTGTTGTTGTTGCTTTTAACCAAGAATCGAGACTGTTTTACGTCCATATCTATAAAGATTTCGGGAATTTAAGCATTTATTCACAAGAATTTTCACCGGAAAAGCTCTGTTTACATCATGCGTCCGCTAGCTACATTGACTAACAGACTAGCATTGTACTTCGAAATATTTACGTAAAATAAATGCTAACTGCACATTTTTTGTTTTTTGCTTTTAACCAAGAATCGAGTCTGTTTTACGTCCATATCTATAAAGAATTCAGGGATTTAAGCATTTATTCACATGAAATTACAACAGAAAAAAGCTGTTTGTATGTGATTCCACTCGGTAAATTTTGACGGCACCGCTAACAATGCAGGCCCCCTATTTATCAGTCCCGCGCCCCGTCCATACATTATGAAGTTTATGTATAAACTATACAATTTTTTTTTTTACTTTGCCTATGAAAAGAATCGGAATCGAGAATCGTTTGGAACTGGGATCGAAACGTGGAATCGCAACCTTACTCTACATGTACAGTGCCCTCCATAATTATTGGCACCCCTGAAAAAGATGTGTTTGTTAGCTTCTAATATTTTTTTTTAATTCAAATAATATGGGACCTTAATGGAAAAAAAGAGAAAAATCCAACCTTCAATACAAGTGCATTCATTCAGTGGGGGAAAAATCCCACACAAAGAAAAAATATTTGACATCAAATAATGTGTGTCACAATTATTAGCACCCCTGGTGTTAATACTTTGTACAACTCCCTTTTGCCAACAAAACAAAGGTCTGGGGACTGAGATGGCCATGGGAGGAGCTTGATTTGTGTCTGGTGAACCATTTCTGTGTAGATTTGGCCATATGTTTAGGGTCATTGTCTTGCTGAAAGACCCAGTGACGACCCATCTTCAGCTTTCGGGTAGAGGGCAACAGATTTTGATTTAAAATGTCCTGGTATTTCAAAGCATTCATGATGCCACGCACCCTAACAAGGTTCCCAGGGCCTTTGGAAGCGGAACAGCCCCACAGCATCACTGACCCACATCCATACTTCACAGTGGGTATGAGGTGCTTTTCAGTATGCGCATCTTTCATGGCACGGCAGACCCACTGAGAGTGTTTGCTGCCAAAAAGCTCAATCTTGGTCTCATCTGACCAAAGCCCAGTTGAAGCCTGGGACCGTGTGTATTTTTGTGTGAGACCAAGATTGAGCTTTTTGGCAAAACAAAAATGTAAGCAGTTACTCACAATGTTACTCATTACTTGAGTATTCTTTTCACCAAATACTTTTTTCATGTACTTGAGTACAATTTATGGATGACTACTTTTGCTTTAGTAATATTATTTTGAAGTAACGCTACTCTTACTTGAGTAAAATTTTTGGCGTCTCTAACCACCTCTGCACATTATTTGAGCATTCTTATCACCGAATACATTTTTACTTATACTTTAGTAACTTTTTGGATGACTACCTTTACTTGAGTAATATTATTTTGAAGTAAAGCTACACTTACTTGAGTAAAATCTCTGCTGATTTGTCATTTGCACAGTCATCAATCTTTGCCGTTCCAATGCGCACGACCTAACGTCTGGTGGCAGTGTCCAAAGCTAAACAGAACCATCAAGCGGATAAAGAACCTTTCTTGTACGGGCCTGAACATTAGTGCGCATTTGAGTCGGTCCCATCGATGAGACAAAAACAACACGCCTTCCTGTTCCACGACGCCCGTTTTAGAAGGCGGAAAGCAGCCAGCTCTAAAAATAGACATGAGAAGGAAAACAGTGAGAGAAGCAGGAAAGGGGAGGAAGAAGAGAAAACCAAAGGGGAGGACCGTGACAGCTGCCTGAGTGGATGCGCCTTGGCAGTCTGGGCCAGTGGCCACGCTTCCCGCCGCCTACCCAGCTGCGGGCCTTCGAGGCCGCTGGAAAGGGCAGGCCCGAGCCTGGCGGCCTACTGTGTCTCTGCGGGCTCAGAGAGCGTCCTATCACGTGGGACCGGCATTTGGGACGCTCCAATGCCACGGTAGTTTTAAGTGAGATTTGTGCCCAAGCAAGGTGCGACTAAGAGGGATTGATCACAGGTGATTAAACACTCCGGTTGGCACGTTGGGGAGTGTTTAGCCATGTCGTCTCAAAGTCAGAAGGGAACGGGGTCTGTACTAAATTTACGTTGACTCCACATTATTTCTCTTCTAACCACAAATATACAGTGGGGAGAAAAAGTATTTGATACACTGCCGATTTTGCTGGTTTTCCCACTTGCAAGCCATGTAGAGGTCTGTAATTTGTATCATAAGTTCTCTTCAACTGTGAGGGACAGAATCTAATACAAAAATCCAGAAAATCACATTGTATAATTCTTAAATAATAAATTTGTATTTAACTGCATGAAATAAGTATTTGATACATTACCAACTAGTAAATATTTCGGCTCTCAGTTCTTTTTTAAGAACCCCTCCTGTTCTCCACTCATTACCGGAAGTAACTGCACCTGTTTGAACTTGTTACCTGTATAAAAGACACCTGTTCACATGCTCAAACAAACAAACTCCAACCTCTCCACAATGGCCAAGACCAAAGAGCTGTGTAAGGACATCAGGGATAAAATAATAGACCTGCACAGGGCTGGGATGGGCTACAGGAAAATAAGCAAGCAGCTTGGTGAGAAGGTAACAACTGTTAGAGCGATTATTAGAAAATGGAAGAACGTTCTGGGGGTCCATGCAAGATCTCACCTCGTGGGGCATCCCTGATCATGAGGAAGGTGAGGGATCAGCCCAGAACTACACGGCAGGACCTGGTCAATGACCTGAAGAGAGCTGGAACCACAGTCTCGAAGAAAACCACGGAAACACATTACGCCGTCATGGATTAAAATCCTACAGCGCACGCAAGGTCCCGCTGCTGAAGCCAGTGCATGTCCAGACACGTCTGAAGTTTGCCACTGACCATCTGGATGATCCAGAGGAACATTGGGAGAAGGTCATGTGGTCGGATGAGACCAAAATTGAACTTTTTGGTCTAAACTCGGCTCGTCGTATTTGGAGGAAAAAGAAGGATGAGTACAACCCCAAGAACACCATCCCAACCGTGAAACATGGAGGAGAAAACATAATTTTTGGGGGCTGCTTCTCTGCCAAGGGTACAGGACGACTGCACCGTATTGAGGGGAGGATGGATGGGGCTATGTATCGCCAGATCTTGGCTGACAACCTCCTTCCTTCAGTGAGAGCCCTGAAGATGGGTTGTGGCTGGGTCTTCCAGCATGAAAACGACCCAAAGCACACAGCCAAGGCAACTAAAGAGTGGCTCCGTAAGAAGCATCTTAGGGTCCTGGAGTGGCCTAGCCAGTCACCAAATCTGAACCGGATAGAAAATCTATAGAGGGAGCTGAAAGTCTGTGTTGCCTGGCAGCAGCCCCGAAACCTGTAGGCTCTGGAGAAGATCTGCATGGAGGAGTGGGCCAAAATCCCTGCTGCAGTGTGTGCAAACCTTGTCAAGGACTACAGGAAACGTTTGGTATCTGTAATAGCAAACAAAGGTTTCTGTACCAAATATTAAGTCCGATTTTTATGATGTATCAAATACTTATTTCATGCAATTAAATACAAATTTATTATTTAAAAATCATACAACGTGATTTTCTGGATTTTTGTATTAGATTCCGTCCCTCACAGTTGAAGAGAATTTATAATACAAATTACAGACTTCTACATACTTTGCAAGTGGGAAAACCAGCAAAATTGGCAGTGTACCAAATACTTGTTCTCCCCACTGTATTATGTATATATATGAAATGTTCCAGCAAAGGACTTTAAAATGATAGCAGAGCATATTTTAGACACCCTCCATACAAGTGACAGAAAGGGCTTAATAATAAAATTAGATGCTAATTAGACTACGTCACCACTAGGATGGATAATTTTTTTTGCCTTGTAATTCGGGCATTTATACCTGTCCGCTGTGGAACCCCAAAAGGGTCAAAATTAAAGAATTTTGAGGAACCATACTCCAAGGTGGCCTCTCCAATCTCTGGGGTTGAAGTCACTGAGGTGGTTGGAAAGCTCCTCGGTGGCAAGGCCCCGGGGGTCGATGAGATCCAGCCGGAGTTCCTAAAGGCTCTGGATGTTGTGGGGCTGTCGTGACTGACACGCCTCTACATCATTACGTGGACATTGGGGACAGTGCCTCTGGATTGGCAGACCGGGGTGGTGGTGAAGGGGGAGCGGAGGGTGTGTTCCAATTATAGAGGGATCACACTCCTCAGCCTCCCCGGTAAAGTCTATTCAGGGGTGCTGGAGAGGAGGGTCCGTCGGGAAGTCGAAAATCTTGGATTCAGGAGGAGCAGTGTGGTTTTCATCCCAGCCGTGGAACAGTGAACCAGCTCTATACCCTCGGCAGGGTCCTTGAGGGTGCATGGGAGTTCACCCAACCAGTCTACATGTGTTTTGTGGATCTGGAGTGCCTCGGAGAGTCCAGTGCGGCGTGCTCCGGGAGTACGGGGTACCGAGCCCCTTGGTAAGGGCTATTCGGTCCCTGTATGACCGGTGTCAGAGTTTGGTCCGCATTGCCGGCAGTGAGTCGAATTCGTTCCCAGTGAGGGTTGGACTCCGCCAAGGCTTCCCTTTGTCACCGATTCTGTTCATCATTTTTATAGACAGAATTTCTAGACGCAGCCGAAGAGTTGAGGGGGTCCGATTTGGTGACCTCAGCATTGAATCTCTGCTTTTTGCAGATGATGTGGTGCTGTTGGCATCATCAAGCTGTGACCTCCAACTCTCACTGGAGCGGTTCTCAGCTGAGTGTGAAGCGGTTGGGATGAAGATCAGCACCTCCATTTCGAGACCATGGTCCTTAGTCGTAAAAGGGTGGAGTGCCCTCTCCGGGTCAGGGATGAGATCCTGCCCCAAGTGGAGGAGTTCAAGTAACTTGGGGTCTTGTTCACGAGTGAAGGTCGGAGGGAGCGGGAGATCGACAGGCGGATCGGTGCAGTGTCTGCAGTAATGCGGATTCTGCACCGGTCCGTAGTGGTGAAGAAGGAGCTAAGCTGAAAGGCAAAGCTCTCGATTTCCCAGTTGATCTACGTTCCTACCCTCACATATGGTCACGAGATGTGGGTGGTGACAAAAAGAACAAGATCCCGGATACAAGCGGCCAAAATGAGTTTCCTCCGCAGGGTGTCCGAGCTCCCCCTTAGAGATAGGGTAAGAAGCTCGGTCATCCGGGAGGGACTCTGCATCGAGCCGCTACTCCTCCACGTTGAGAGGAGCCAGCTGAGGTGGCTCGGGCATCTGGTTTGGATGCCTGCTGGACGCCTCCTCGGAGAGGTGCTCCGGGCATGTCCCACCGGCAGGAGGCCCCGGGGACGACCCAGGCACACTGGAGAGACTATGTATCTAGGCTGGCCTGGGAACGCCTTGGGATCCCGTCGGAGGAGCTGGTTGAAGTGGCTGGGGAGAGGGAAGTCTGGGCTTCCCTGCTAAAGCTGCTGCCCCCGTGACCTGACCCTGGAGCAAGCGAAAGATGACGGATGGATGGATGAACAGTTTGAAATAAATACAATTTTGATAAATAGCACACAAATTGTGTATTATAACCCTTAAAGCAACTTTTGGTAACTTTTCAGTTTTGGTTGATTTTAGCGACGCCGGTGGACAAAAGCGGTAGTGTTTTGACTACATTTCCCATGAGGACCAGCGCGCACCCGCGCAGTGTCGCAAAATCATCAATCAATCAATCAAAAATCAATCTCTCGGTCGACTATAGGTGGATTAAACAACATTTCTGTTTCCAGCGGCTGTGTGAAGGATGAACAGTAATAAGGTAATGAATCCAGTTGTGGCTAAACAATAGCATATGACGGTTAGTAACCGTGTGGCTTAGTGTGGCAAACCCCCCCACCCCACCCAAACTGGTCAGCGCTGACAAGTTCGGTTGGGTCACGCCAGCGAGTGAAAGCCGGGCCAATTTTGTATATCCTGGTAGCTTCCCTTTTTTCATCATCAGACAAAACTTTTTGTCTTTTTTGTTGCTCTGCCATGATGCCACCTTCCTTGGCGCAGTTGGTAGCTCGAGTTGTTCTGGGACCAAAAGGTCAGTGAATGAATGCATGAAAGGGTAAATGTGTGCTAATGTAAAGCGCTTTGGGTATTGTAACAATGTAGATAAATGCGCTATATAAATACTCTCCATCATAAGTAAAATTGTAAACCAATAAAACTGCAACAAAAAATGAATGAAATGAACAAAAAAAAAATTTTTTTTTAAATGGGTCAAAATTATTTTTCGAATAGATCATGTGACTAGCACCTTAGACGGTCATTTGCTTTGCATATAATTTTCATTTAAAAAAAAAAGATTAGGGGAGGACAATTTTATTTTTCAAATGATTTAATTCTTTAATTGAAAATATTTTTTTATAACCGAAGCAACTTTTTGAGGGATTGAATGATTTGGACACAAATGCACTAATCATAATATGGCCCAAACACAAAAAGGATTGCTTCAATCAAAGAAAACTTTTTCAATGAAAAATGAAGTGTTCAAATGCAAAATTTTCAATCTCAAATATTTTTTCGCATTCAAAAACTTCTCTGATTGAAATTTTTCTTTTTTTTTTTTGATTGAAGTGATTTTTCTTTTTAAACATATTTTTTACGCAACTTATTTTTTGATTGAATAATAAAGACACAAATGTCATAGCCAAAATGTGGCCCAAACACAAACCAACATTACTTCAATCAAAAAAGTTAAAAAATTTAAAAAAATGAAAAAATAGCTTTCACATGTATTTTTGGGGGGGGGGGGGGGTTTGAGTTTCAAATTTATTTTTACATTCAAACACATTTTTTTTTTCACTGAAGCATTTTTTTTTGGTTGAAAATATTTTGATTGAAGCAACTTTTTTTGATTGAATAATAAAGACACAAATCTACCTCCATATGGCTCCGCTCAGGGGATACCATTTTTGACGGTGGTAACTACATTGGCACGACACTGGCGGGCGTACCATATTCAATGGATGACGATCTTGGCGAAAAGTATAGCTGTCCTAGGCAGCCTGATTTAGAATTTCTCCCAAGAATGATAGGAAATAATAAGTTGAAAATAGCGTTTTATTTTTTAAAATATTGTTGTAAGTTAATTTTATTACTGACACCGCGTTTCGGGGTCATCAACATGTTGTGCCCCCCCTGCCCCAAAAGTCAAACTCCACCTATGCTCTCCATTTACCATAATTTCAAACATTCATTGCCAGCCCTCCCAGTCAAAATGGGTGTGAACCTCGAGTTCACACCCATGCAGAAACGCCCCATTCTGTTCTGGGTAGAAAAATACGTAGAAATAACGAACAAAAAGAAGCCGCGCAAACCAAACAAAATCACAACACAAGATCTCGGCTTCACGAAGTGGATGATAAGACATACTGTGAAAGTTTTCTTTTTTGGCAAAAGAGGCATTCAGATGGTAGTCATAAATTAGTCAGCGAAAAACGCCCACTCATCGAGCCTCACCTGCCAAGGAAACTGTCACCAGCTCTGTCGCCATTCTCTCCTCCGCCACCAGACGCTTCCGAGTCAAAACGCTGACTCCTTCCCAGCTCCTTCCTGTTCTGTCCTACACTGCCATCATCTTATCATCAGCCCGCTGGTGCACTCTCCCTGGACGGGCCGTCGCCGAACCGGCCGACCCTTGTGAGGAAGCCCATTAAGGAGCCATCAATATTTCATCACAGCTCACTCAGAAGCCGAGTTGGAGAAGTTTCCAGGCCTGAGCCATTAGGGGGCGGACGTCAATACGCCGTGGTCATCTTGGACTACGCCCCCCCCCAACCCTTCCTCTCTTGGGAAGTCATCCGAGAGGCTCGTTTCCGCTTGGTCTACATGAAACAAATCATTAACTATTACGTGCCCGCCGCATCCTGTCAAACACTAACAAAAGCCTTCCGCCTGCAGGCCTGTTTGTTAACACCAAACCCATAAGCAGAATTTAAGGGGGGGGGGCAGGCCCCCCCTGGTGGCCGAAAAGTGTCATTGCATATATTGACTTTCCTATATACAGTGGGGCAAATAAGTATTTAGTCAACCACTAATCATGCAAGTTCTCCCACTTGAAAATATTAGAGAGGCCTGTAATTGTCAACATGGGTAAACCTCAACCATTAGAGGCAAAATGTGAAAATAATCCCCAGAAAATCACATTGTTTGATTTTTATAGAATTCATTTGCAAATCATGGTGGAAAATAAGTAATTGGTCAATACCAAAAGTTCATCTCAATACTTTGTTATGTACCCTTTGTTGCCAAACCAACTCGTCACAAGCTTTTCACACACTGTTGCTGGTATTTTGGCCCATTCCTCCATGCAGATCTCCTTTAGAGCAGTGGTGTTTTTGGGCTGTCGTTGGGCAACACGGATTTTCAACTCCCTCCACAGATTTTCTATGGGGTTGAGATCTGGAGACTGGCTAGGCCACTCCAGGACCTTGAAATGCTTCTTACGAAGCCACTCCTTTGTTGCCCTGGCTGTATGTTTGGGATCATTGTCATGCTGAAAAACCCAGCCACGTCTCATCTACAATGCCCTTGCTGACAGGAGCAGATTTTCACTCAAAATCTCCGATACATGACCCCATTCATTCTTTCCTTTACACAGATCAGTCGTCCTGAATCCTTTGCACAAAAACAGCCCCAAAGCATGATGTTTCCACCCCCGTGCTTCACAGTGGGTAGGGTGTTCTTCGGATGCAATTCAGTATTCTTTCTCCTCCAAACATGAGAACCTGTCTTTCTACCAAAAAGTTCTATTTTGGTTTCATCTGAACATAACACATTCTCCCTGTCCTCTTCTGGATCATCCAAATGCTCTTTAGCAAACCGCAGACGGGCCTGTACGTGTACTAGCTTCAGCAGAGGGACACGTCTGGCAGTGCAGGATTTGAGTCCCTGGCGGCACAGTGTGTTACTGATAGTAGCCTTTATTACTGTGGTCCCAGCTCTCTGTAGGTCATTCACTAGGTCCCCCCGTGTGGTTCTGGGATTTTTGCTCCCTGTTCTTGTTATCATTTCGACACCACGGGGTGAGGAGGGAGTTGAAAGTCCGTGTTGCCCAAGGACAGACCCAAAACATCACTGCTCTAGAGGAGATCTGCATGGAGGAATGGGCCAAAATAACAGCAACAGTGTGTGAAAAGCTTGTGAAGAGTTACAGAAAACGCTTGGCCTCAGTTATTGCCAACAAAGGGTACATAACAAAGTATTGAGATTAACTTTTGGTATAGACCAAATATTTATTTTCCACCACGATTTGCAAATAAATTGAAATGTGATTTTCTGTTCCCCCCCCCCCCCCCACTTTCTGTCTCTCATGGTTGAGGTTTACCCATGTTGACAATTACAGGCCTCTCTAATACACCACGGGGTGACATCTTGCATGGAGCCCCAGATCGAGGGAGATTATCAGTGGTCTTGTATGTCTTCCATTTTCTGATAATTGCTCCCACTGTTGATTTCTTTCCACCAAGCATTTTACCTATTGCAGATTCAGTCTTCCCAGCCTGGTGCAGGTCTACAATTTTGTCTCTGATGTCCTTCGGCAGCTCTTTGGTCTTGGCCATAGTGGAGTCTGGAGTGTGACTGACTGAGATTGTGGACAGGTGTCTTTTATACCGATAATAAGTTAAAAGAGGTGCCATTAATACAGGTAACGAGTGGAGGCTCGTTAGACCTTGTTATATGAAGTTAGACCTCTTTGACAGCCAGAAATCCTGCCTGTTTGTAGGTGACCAAATACTTATTTTCCACTCTAATTTGGAAATAAATTCTTTAAAAATCAAACAATGTGATTTTCAGTTTTTTTCCACATTCTGTCTCTCATAGTTGAGGTTTACCCATGTTGACAATTACAGGCCTCTCTAATCTTTTCAAGTAGGAGAACGCGCACAATTGGTGTTTGACTAAATACTTATTTGCCCCACTGCATATAAAAATTGTAAAGCAATAAAACTGCAACAAAAATGAATGAAATGAACAAAAAAAACGTATTTTATATAATGGGTCGAAATTATTCTTCGAGCACCTTAAACAGTCATTTGCTTTGCATATAATTTGATATAATATAAACATGATATAATTTTATATATATATTCGAGAAAAAAATATTTTTAAAAATGATTTTTTTCTTTGATTGAAAATATTTTTTTTGTTTGAAGCAACTTTTTGGGGGATTGAATGATTTAGACACAAATGTCCTAATGATAATATGGCCCAAACACATAAGGATTGCTTCAATCAAAGAAAACTTTTTCAATGAAAAATTAAGTGTTCAAATGCAATTTTTTCTATCTCAAATTGTTTTTTTGCATTCAAATTTTTTTTTTTTTTATGATTGAAATTTTTCTCTTTTTGATTGATTGTTCTTTGAAGATGTAGTTTTTTTTGTTTGTTTTTTTGAAACAACTTATTTTTTGATTGAATAATAGAGAATTACAGTTGTGGTCAAAAGTTTACATACACTTGTGAAGAACATAATGTCATGGCTCTCTTGAGTTTCCAGTTATTTCTACAACTCTGATTTGATAGAGTGATTGGAACAGATACTTCTTTGTCACAAAAACATTCATGAAGTTTGGTTCTTTTATGACTTTATTGTGGGCGAACAGAAAAAAGTGATCAAATCTGCTGGGTCAAAAATATACATACAGCAGCGCTAATATTTGGTAACATGTCCCTTGGCCATTTTCACTTCAATTAGGCGCTTTTGGTAGCTATCCACAAGCTTCTTGCAAGCTTCTGGTTGAATCTTTGACCACTCCTCTTAACAGAATTGGTGCAGTTCAGTTAAATATAATGGCTTTCTGACATGGACTTGTTTCTTCAGCATTGTCCACAAGTTCAAGTCAGGACTTTGGGAAGGCCATTCGAAAACCTTAAATCTAGCCTGATTTAGCCATTCCATTACCACTTTTGATGTGTGTTTGGGGTCATTGTCTTGTTGGAACACCCAACTGCGCCCAAGACCCAATCTTCGGGCTGATGACGTTAGGTTATCTTGAAAAATTTGAAGGTAATCCTCCTTCTTCATTATCCCATTTACTCTCTGTAAAGCACCAGTTCCGTTGGCAGCAAAACAGCCCCACAGCATAATACTACCACCACCGTGCTTGACGGTAGGCATGGTGTACTTGGGGTTAAAGGCCTCACCTTTTCTCCTCCAAACATATTGCTGGGCATTGCGGCCAAACAGCTCGATTTTTACCACAGAACTTTCCTCCAGAAGGTCTTATCTTTGTCCATGTGATCAGCAGCAAACTTCAGTCGAGCCTTAAGGTGCCGCTTTTGGAGCAAGGGCTTCCTTCTTGCACGGCAGCCTCTCAGTCCACGGAGATGCAAAACACGCTTGACTGTGGACACTGACACCTGTGTTCCAGCAGCTTCTAATTCTTGGCAGATCTGCTTTTTGGTGATTCTCGGTTGAATCTTCACCCTCCTGACCAATTTTCTCTCAGCAGCAGGTGATAGCTTGCGCTTTCTTCCTGATCGTGGCAGTGACAAAACAGTGCCATGCACTTTATACTTACAAACAATTGTTTGCACTGTTGCTCTTGGGACCTGCAGCTGCTTTGAAATGGCTCCAAGTGACTTTCCTGACTTGTTCAAGTCAATGATTGTTCAAGTCAATAATCACTCACAAGAAATTGCTAATTCCTGTGGCTGTATGTATATTTTTGACCCAGCAGATTTGATCACTTTTTCTGTTAACCCATAATAAAGTCATAAAAGAACCAAACTTCATGAATGTTTCTTGTGACAAAGAAGTATCTGTTCATATCACTATCGGAGAAAAATCAGAGTTGTAGAAATAACTGGAAACTCAAGACAGCCATGAGATTTTGTTGTTCACAAGTGTATGTAAACTTTTGACCACAACTGTATGTCCTAGCCAAAATGTGACCCAAACACGAATCAACATTACTTCAATCAAAAAGTTGCTTCGATTAAAAAAAACAAACAAACAAACTTTACTTCAAGCCCCCCCAAAAATTAAAAATTGAATTAAATTAAAAATTTATCAAAGAAAAATAGCTTTCACGTACATTTTTTGAGTTTCAAATTTATTTTTGCATTCAAACACAATTTTTGATTGAATAATAAAGACACAAATCTACCTCCATAAGGCTCTGCCCAAGAGATACAATTTTCGACTCAGGTAACTACATTGGCACGACACCAGCGGGCGTACCAAATTCAATAGATGACAATCTTGGCGAAAAGTATTGCCTGAGCAGCCTGATTTAGAATTCCCCTCAAGAATGGTAAGAAACAAACAAACAAACAAAAAAAAAAAAAACGCTCATTGTCAACTTATTATTTTAAATATTCTTGTAAGTTAATTTTATTGCTGACACTGCGTTTTTGGGTCATCAACATATTGTGCCCCCCCTGCCCCAAAAGTCAAACTCCGCCTATGACGAAACCACCACATTTCGTCCTGTTGGCTGACGGTTAGCTGCTTAATTCTCGTCCATAAAGCTTGAATATATGAATACTTCAGCTGCGAGCGGGACCGGCCCGCAGGCTGGGGCGCGTTAAATATTGCTGACATCTTAACGAGTTTTCCCGCCGAGTTTGCCCTTCGTTGTCCTTGCCATGTGTTTGCAGAAATATGGGCGTGGCGTAGTGAGCGGTGTCAGAAACGCCAGGCTTCCAGTACTTGTAGGTTTGATCTCAACATTGGTAGGGATGATATAACCTGCATGTACTTTTTGCTGGGGATGGGTCATTTATAAGACCAAACAGACTAGGTCAAAGGGGTCAGGGCAACATTTCTCACCAATATGAACCTAATTAATTGATAGGCTAAATGATGAATGCAAAATAAATCTGTATTCACTTACACTAACTAGGGCTGCAGCTAGCGATTATATTAGTAGTCGATTAATCGATGAACTAGTTAGTTCGAATAATCGAGTAATCGGATAACGAACATGAAAAATTAAAATACCTGAGCTGAGCCTCAAAATGTATAAAAAAAATAAATGAATAAATGATGATCTATGTAGAACAAAAGACCAATTGCCTAACTTACATTGCAAAAGTCCGCTAGCTTAAATGCTATATAATGCTAAGGTTTTTTTTTTTTTTTTTTTTTTTTTTTACAATGCTCTTAACAAATGGTTCAGACAGACATTCCCACACACACACACACACACACAAAAACGGCTAAATATACCGTTAAAGTAATTTACGAATGCATTAAGAAACATTAGCTCAAACAAAACTTACGTTGGTCTTAACAGGGAGCAGTTGGATTTAGCTATATGAAGTGAGGCAGACCAGAGAGGGCAGTGCATCCACCCTAATCAAAATAACGAAATGCAAACTTTTGAATATAAACCATTAATTAAACGAATATTCGAAGCAACAAAATTTAATTCGAATATTTTTTTTCCAATCGAATACTCGAGTTAATCGATTAATCGTTGCAGCACTAATACTAACTTTCATGTGTATTGGTTCAGGTGATACATCGTTCCATTCAAACCTTTATTTTCAAAAACTACTAAAGAAACATTTTGAGATTTTCCAGAATAAATGTCTGGATTTTATTGGAAAATTTTAAATTGCGATTTTTGAACACAAATTATTAGGGCTGTCAAAATTATCGCGTTAACAGGCGGTAATTAATTTTTTAAATTAATCACGTTAAAATATTTGACGCAATTAACGCACATGGCCTGCTCAGACAGATTTAAATGGCAGTACAGCCACTTGCCCACTTGTTAATTGTGTTTTATGGAGTTTTGCCGCCCTCTGCTGGCGCTTGGTTGCGACTGATTTTATAGGCTTCAGCACCCATGAGCATTGTGTAAGTAATTATTGACATCAACAATGGCGGGCTACTAGTTTATTTTTTGATTGAAATTCTTACAAATGTTATTAAAACGAAAACATTAAGAGGGGTTTTAATATAATATTATAATATTACAATATATAATATAATATATTTTATTCATGCTTATAAAACACATAACTGGTGTGATACTATATTCATTTGTTAGACTATTCATCCAGGTTCGCGTGTTGTATTTCTTTGAACAAAATACAACAATTCGTTTGTCTTGATGAAGACCTACACGGCCGAAACATGTCGGCATTTTTTTGATTTGTACAAAGCCATGACTGAATAAAGGCTTTTTATTTTTGTACTTCTTGAGTGCCTCCGTTTTTTTAATTATTAGCTTTTTTCATCCCCACACCGAAGAGCACCAGAGGTGTACATTGTACACCCAGCAGCACTCCATGCACCTCTTGTCATACTGAAAATACAACAAGGTTCTGTTGACCGTCTTATCAGATTAACTCCCTTTTGGTGCCAGCCACGGCCAGGTTCTCAAGGTTGTAAGTCACAATGTTTTTCTGTGGAAAACCACCAGAGTTGATACTAAGTTTCACTTTCGTTTTCATAAGTATCGTTTCACAGTAAGCATCCAGTTTTGAGAAACAATACCAAATAAGGAGAAGCAGTTAGAGCTGACTCACTCTGAACTATCCAATTATAGCGAACCACCTATCCACTGTTATGACATGCATTACCATGTGACTTTGGAAAATAAAAGGGTTGCACGAGAGACGAAAAGACGGGAACGGCCTGTGCAGCACGTTCAACTCTGAGACTCGAGTGACTTCTGATACGGATGTGAGATTTCCTCTTCTTGTGACTGTCATAGAACATAATGAAGATAATTCACTTAATAGTTGTAGGGTCAGTTCTATCCTTACAACATATAGGAAGACAATCTAAATGATCTATATAACTGAAGTCATTAAATAATGCAAATAAGGTTGCTTAAAACTTGGAGGGGACAATTTCAGCATCCTGAAAAGTAGAGCTGAAACGAGTACTCGAGCAACTCGAGTAACTCGAGTTTAAAAACTGATCCGAGTGATTTTATTCACCTCGAGTAATCGTTTATTTTGACAGCTCTAAGCATCACGTTTTGTTAGGACTACTTTTAATGCGGGACAACGCGCTGTCACGTGCGGAGAGGAAGAAGGGGGAAAAAAAAAAAAACTTACCGCAGCCGACAGCCGCCACAAACGACGCCGACGTTGCTAAATACTAGCCCGCACAATGCTACATTGGTAACAGGCAGCGTCTGGCGCGTCTCATAGAGATCACATGTATGTTGAACTAGATGCGAAATGACAGAGTCGGCCGCGTCTGGGCAGCGTTTGTAAACAGCCGCCATCTTAAAGCAGTACAGCGCTAAGCGCTAATAAAGAGCGCTAATAAAGAGCGCTAAGCGCTAATAAATAAGATCAACGTTACTGTCGCTACTAGCTCACGGAACGTTAGCCCTGCGGAGGGCTAGGTTTCAATTAATTATGACCACTGTTGATGCGTGGCTAACGTGTCTTACATACAGGCTTTAACATAACATAGCATTGTGGAGTGATGAGGGTGTAAAATAAAAACTTAATCATGCTAACTATCAATTTTAGCTCAGTAGTCATTGCTGGATAAAACACCAAGTAGCACTGGTCCCTAATGTGCTCCAATACAGCCTGTATCATACATTTATTTTGAACACTGCAAAAACTCAAAATCCTATCAGGACTTACAGTTTAGACTAACTTAAAACTTAACTAGAACTTAAAAATGGCTTGACACAAAGAGAAATTCAATTGAAACACGTGGGAAAAAAATCCTAACTTTTAAGTGATTTGTGTTATCAAGCGTAACGGCATTTTTAGGTAAGATATATATATATAATAATAAGATCTAAAAAATTTTTGAGTGAAAGCAGTGAATTAGTCTTTTTTTTTTAATTAGTCTTTTTTTTTTTTTAATTCTAGTTACACCTGAGATGCAATTGTTGGCTGTTTTCAACAATATACAACGAAAATAAAGACATTGATTGACTGAAAATGGTTCAAGATTAGATGAAATGTCTTGTTTTCTCATGTATATGTATAATTGCTCTTCACCTAAAAATATATTTGTTTTATCCGATTACTCGATTAATCGATAGAATTTTCAGTCGATTACTCGATTACTAAAATATTCGATAGCTGCAGCCCTACTGAAAAGTAGTGTTATGTCCCTACCGTCCCTATGCAAACCTACACCCTTGTGTTTTGGCGTACCAGAAACTCACAATTTGGCTTGAAAAACTCCCAGATTTTAGCTGTGTGATATCACAGTACCGGTTTGAAAGAAAGCGGAGAGGTTTGCAAGCAACCTCATCCTCAACCAACTCATTGCGCTGATGTCATCCTGCTAAGATCCCTGCTGATGTTAATTCAATCAGCCTTAACTGCGTGTTGTTTAAGCTTCCTGCTTTTTTTCCGAGTGGGAAGCAACCCGATATAAACACAACCTACTAAAATCAATTCTTTTGTTATCAGTTGTCTGCACTGTCGCGATTTTTCTAACAACTTACTCTTACTACATTTGAAAAGAGATACCTGTGCTTTCCTCATCTTATTTTTTTCTCATGGGCGTAGGTTTGCATTGGGACGGTCGGGACATAACACTGCCAACTTTTCAGGATGCTCAGATTGTCCCCACCAACTTTTAAGGACCTTTATTGGCATTATATATAATAACTTCAGTTATATACCGTAATTTTTGGACTATAAGGCGCACCTAGTATAAGCCGCCACACACCAAATTTGACATGAAAACGGCCAGTTTTGGTCTCAACATTGGTAGGGACTATATAACAGCATCTATGATATTCTGATGTGTGATTTCATTTCACAGATTTTTTTTTTCCAAGTCAGTTCATATTAATGTCAGTGTCCCCCTAAAGTGGACCCATTCTTGGATAGCGCCCTGTTTTTGTTTTTATTTTAATGCACATATTGCAATCAATGATCCAAATAAGCGACAACTAGCTTGACTTCGTTGGTCCTATTGGAGGCTCGCCTGACCGCAGTAGGTCAGTCAAGTTCACACAGTTTAATGTTATGCTAACTCTTGATGCAGGTTGGACTTTCGGTAGCAAAATTAGTGTTTTCCCCACCTCCACAACATTGACATCTTTTTATATTACTTACTCCTGCTGAACTTCTAATATCCCTCCTCTTCGCAGGGCGCGGAGGAGGCGGCATGTTGTCGAAATGAATCTGTCGGGGCTGTGTGGGTGTGCGTGTTGTGTGTGGCGGGGATGGGGAGGGGTCAAATCATCAGCCAATCAAACGTGCATTTGAGGGGGAAAAAATGGACCGGCTCATTCATCAAGTGAAAAGGGGTAAATATAAGTCCGAACATAATGAAAATAATTCACTTAATAATGGTCGGATCTATTCTATCCTTACAACATATGGGAAGGCAATCTGCATTTCTTATATACTGTAACTGAACTAATTATATAATGCAAATAAGGATGCTTAAAAGTTGATGTGGACAATTTGAGCATCCTGAAAAGTTGATAGTGTTACGTCGCTATCATCCTTATGCAAACCTACGCTCTTGAAAATGGCATTTGTTCATAGATTCGACTATAAGCCGCAGCTGTCCTCACTGTACTATGCGATATTTATACCAATAGATACTAACCGGTAACACTTTATTTGACAGCGGCATCATAAGATGTCATGAGACCAAATGAACCACCTTAAAGTTTGCTGCAAAGCTTCAAGGAGCTTCATTGGCCTCACTGCTCCCTTGGTGGAGACAGTCAGCCTCTGCTGTCACTTGCTGTAATCACTGCTGTTGTCAAACATGCCTCCAAGCATGCATTGCAGCTGAAGAAGATTGTACCTTTTCTCATAGGCACGTCTAACTGTATGCATTTCTCTAACACACCCAATATAAAATAAATATCACTTAGTTTAAGGAAAACAAGCAGAATATAGGGCATAAGAGATAAACAACGCCTTCTTATCAGCCCACGGAAGCCCAACGCGTGCGTCATGCAACTGACTGAGCAAGATTGACGCTGACAAGCCCACGTCTGCACCACCAACTCTCCCAATCAGTTCTCCCGGACAGTCCAGAACAAATGAGGGGACGCCCTGTCCCAACACAAGGAACACCGGAGAATGCTGGATATCCAAATGATAACACGACTTACAAGACTCCAAGAGCCCCTTTGACGCTGAGATGGCAAAATCCACAACCCTTGTTGCCCTGACAACAGTAACTCCCGAATTCTCCTGTCAAATCCACAAGCAAACAATAATCTTAAACAAACACACCCTTCTTCCTGCCACGGTCTGTCCAGTGAGAGCCTTCAAAAGACTGAACATTAAGATAACAATCGTCGCTTCTCGGGAACATTCCTATGTAGCCGTTGTTTTGCAGACCCTGGATCCAATATTGTCTCTCCGTCGTCTGTTTTTGCCTTGTTTTTGACCATTGTCGACGAATAAATTGTCAACCTGTTTTCGGTGAGCTTCCTTTAAACTGTTTAAAATGGTGTCAGCACAAAGGGTTAACACCGGAGTGAACGCGCGGGATTGGCCCCTCCCGGTCGACTTGCGGGAGCAGTGCCAGCGGAACACCATTTCGTTCGGCTGTCGCTGTTTCCGCGGCTCTCCATTATTATTAACCTAATTAATATTAATAGTAGTAGTGGTATATGTTTTACATAAACAATAATGATCAAAATGATTTTAACTCCAATTCTATATTACCAAGGAATGTTGAGCAGCTTGAGCTGTGGCTGAAGATTTAATCTGTAAGTTCTATTTAAAATATTTCAGTTAGGGATGTCCGGATCCAGGTTTTTGCACTTCCGATCCGATACCGATATTGTTTTGCTCTTCCGATCCGATACTCATACTGGCCGATACCGATACCGGCCTATCCGAGCATGTATTAAAGTTATTTAGCCTACTTACTTAGTTGTCAGACTCATGTTGAAAAGGGTTTTAGTACTCTTGATAACAACTAGCCACCTGAATTAGGTGAGTTGGAATAACACAATGGTTTGTAACAAGAAACTGACCTGTTAATTCAGTGATAAACACAAAACATTATAAATAATAAACAGAAATGGCATATTCATTCAGTAAAATGTGGAAATAATATTGTAAACTGTCTTAAAAAAGAAAAATGCGCGAACAACCAACATACCTCCTAGCATGCATTGCAGCACTACAGATGTAAATAACAATCAAAATTCATGTTCTGTGCAAATTATTTCTTCAGTTACGGTTTCAGTTTCATTTATTGCTAGAGATGGTATTTGGTAACTCTTTATTCGAAAGTGGCCCCATAAAACTGTCATTAAACAATCATAATTATGTCATGACACTGTTATGAATATTAATAAATGCTTATACCAGATGTCATTTAGTGTTATCCGGCAAATTATCTCACTTTTGAATGGATGTAAAAGATCCGAGCTGAACATAAATGGAGATAGTGACATAGTTTGCCGGATGACACTTAATGACATCTGTCATAAGCATTTAGTAATGCCTATGATAGTGTCATGTCATAATTATGACGGTCATAAGACCAAATGAACCACCATTGCTTCAAGAAGCTTCATTTGGACATTACTGCTCCCTTGGAGAGACAGTCAACCTCTGCTGCCACCTGGCGTCAACACTGTTGTTGTCCAACATGCCTCCGAGCATGCATGGCAGCGCTACAGATGTAAATAACAATCAAAATTCATGTTATGTGCCAATTATTTCTTCAGTTGGTGTTCCAGTTGTTTCATTAATTGCTAGTTATGGTATTTGGTAACATTTTATTTGACAGTCGTGCCATAAGACTATCATAATTATGACATGACACTGCCATGAGCATTAATGAATCCTTATGACAGATGTCATTTTGTGTCATCGGTAAATTATCTCACTTTTGAATAGATTTAAAAGATCCGAGCTGGACATAAATGGAGTTAGTGACATAGTTTGCCGGATGACAATGACATCTGTCATAAGCATTCATTAATGCCCTTGATAGTGTTATAATTATGACGGTCTTATGACGCAGCTCTCAAATAAAGTGTTACCTATTAACCCAAATAAATCAACAAATAAGCCGCACTGGACTATAAGCCGCAGGATACTGAGGGAGGGAAAAAAGTAGCGTCTTATAGTCCGGAATTTACGGTATTAACTCTGCATCATATTAACTCTGCTCTTCAACAACTGTACCAAGGCTTTAAAAAAATGAAGGTGTGCCATAAAATGCGGACCGGATTTTAGGGAAACCAACGCAAAAACTGGAATGGATTATGTAAATCGGTGCGCTGGAAAACCCGGACGGGACACTAAAAAAACTGCATCGGGAGTCTGGATCGGAATTTTTCAGTGTCAGCCGATCCGATACCGATGCACATTTTTTTGCGCATATCGGCGGTCGATCCGATCCAAATATCGGATCGGGACAACCCTAATTTTCAGTTATTTTTTTTTTGTTTTGTTTTTATTTTAACATTACATTCATGAGTTCATGTTCCAATTTGCAAATATGTTGTGAAAAATTAAGAAATCCTGTTCAATGGAAAATAGTTTTTTTTTTTTTTAACCCATTAATAACACATTTTAGACCTATAATTGCAATCCCGTGAAACCGCTGTATTTTTGCTTCAGGTTATCATACCGTCAAAATCTCATACCGGCACATGCCTACATAAAAGTAACAATAGTGGCAAGGTTTTTCATCAAATTCCTTAATTTTGTGGTTATAACTTGCTGTGTGGTCAATGGAAAAAAGTGTATATTTTTAAAACAGATCTGGTTCATCTGTCAACCACCATCGATTGCGGTTGAGTTAATTTATGAAGTAACATAAAAGCCGTTCGAACAGTCGGACGTTTGTTGATCTGTTTCCTTATTATAGGTGTTATGAGTGGTAAAATTGCAATGTTATTGCGTGGTCAATGTAAAATCAGTTCATTTTAAAAGATCTGGTTCATCTACCAGCAATTGAGTCCAACTACTATGACCAAAGTCAAGTGTCTCTAGTTCTACTTCGTTCGACCTCGTGAGTTCTCCAAACTTCCTTCACAAAACTCACCAGTGTGCAGAACTTCTCGGGCGGGTTCCCGCACGTGATGCCGGGCGGGTCCACCTTGATTGTCATGTAGTCCTTCATGGACTCGGCCCGGGGCTGGCAGGCGTAGTGCTCCCACACGGAGCCGTCGTCTGTGCTCACCAGAGACTTGCACAGTTCGTACTGGCCCCCCAGCGCGGAGGCCGAGCAGTGCAGCAGAAAGAGCGCGACCCGGAGGAGCATGGCAGGCGGGGCGGCGGTCGAGGCTCGGCGGAGGGGGGACGCGCATGGGGCGCCGATCATAGAGAAACCGTGGGCATACTGTCTCCACTTTCGCTGGCGGATGAAGAATCTACTGGTCTCCGCGGATCCGGGGCGCTGTTCTTTTCCTGCTCAGGTTTTCCAGACTGCGTGATCCGGGCGTGCGTTTTAAACATAGTGTCGCTTGGGTGGCGTTCATGCGGATCTTTGCCTCACAGCCCGGAGTGGGGCTGCGTCTCCAGTTGGATCCGTTTGATCAACATTGATTGTCCTGCGGAAGGAACAGAGAAGTTTAGTCCTAGAGAATGGGAAATGACCGGAGTTACAGTTGGAAAGTGGGGTAGAACCTGGACTGGAACATTTCATGCAATCTTAAAAATTGTGAAAATATTGCATATTAGTGGAGACTTTCCATGAGAACTGGAAAACTGAAGCCCATCCCAGCTGACTTTTGGTACAAAGTAGGGTTTGTTCGGGACAGGTTAAAGCCAAGAAACCATTTAATAGACCAACTATTTCCAGTCTTCAAATCAAGCTGACAGGCAAACCTGTGCTTATAATGCTTAAGAAAAGGGGCTTGGGGACAGGTATGTTTCACCGCTATTGATGATTTGGACATCTATCACCGTCAGTTCCAGACAATGAGTTAATCAGCTTCTGTGGAAGAAAGTTTGTATACAAGGGGAGTTCCCTCCCCCCTTCCCCACAAACCCCCTCCGTGCCCTACTTAACGGCGCACGTGGAGTTGTAAGCGTGTCCTAATGGAATCTCGATCCGGATCATTTTTATACCGTCCAAAATCCAGGATCTTGTTTCTATCGCCATCGGATCGATGGGCAGAGGATGAAAAAAAGTCAAGCAAGTGCTCCACACGGGTCGTCGTCACTTACCGGTCGCACGCATCCGCGGACTGATCGTCCCCGCTTGCGGTGAAGATGAGATGATGTGTTCGCAGGGCGGGGATGACGCTCCCTCCGGCCGGCGCGAGGAGGAGTACGAAAAGTGGAAAATGTTGACTTTGAGGGAAGGCTGCTCGTCGTCTTTCTCCTCCCTCTTTCTCTCTCTCCTCGCACCTCCTCTTCCTTCTCCTCTTGCCCACTTTACGAGCTTCGCGGGATGCTGGAGGGTGCGCGCTCTCTCTCTTCTCTCGCTCTCTCGTTCTCCTGTCCCTCCCTTCCTCCCTCCCTCTCTAATGCCCAACCTAAATCCTTCTGCCCATCACTTTCAATCACTATCTGCTCTGGCCCTGACACCCCCCACCCCAGTCCTCCGCCCCTATCCCGGGTGGTCCTGAGCCGCAACGGAGCAAAGTGAGCGCGCTTCTGCCAAACGCCTAGCTCGCAGATGTCTTTTTTTTTTTTTTTTAACCACACCCCCACTCGCTCCCTCCTCTCGCATAATGACCTTATCTAACACATCTTTTTACATCTGCCAAAATGATATGAATACATTAGCTTTTTGGTGGTAATATAACCAAGCAGTGTAATCATGTTGAGGGTCAAAGTTGCGGAGGTGATATGATGATGAGTGATGAATACCCCTCATACACTCACAGCCCCCCAATGAGAGGTGACTGTACATTGGACTCTTATGATAGAAGCACAATCCATTCCACAGCCAAGCTCAAAGTTTTTGGAGAGACAGCGAGAACAAAAAGTGGTATTTGGTATGTGGGAAAATGGCTTTTGGCATGTGGCATTTCTTTTGCCCTGTGGCAAAGTGAATTTTGCTATGTGGCACTTTTTTTTTGTATGTGGCAAAATGGATTTTGGCATGTGGCAATTTTTTTGTTGCCATGTGGCATTTTTCCTGGTATGTGGCAAAATTGATTACGCCATGTGGCATTTTTTTTCTGTATGGGGCAAAATGGATCTTGGCATATGGCATTTCTTTTCCCATGTGACAAAATGGAATTTGCCATGTGACATTTTTTAGGCACGTGGAAAAATGGATTTTGCCATGTTGCATTTTTTTGTTGCCATGTGGTATTTTTTCTGGTATGTGGCAAAATGGACTTTGCCATGTGGCATTTTTTGGGGTATGTGGCAAAATGGATTTTGGCATGTGGCATTTTTTTGTTGCCATGTGGCAATTTTTTGGTATGGAGCAAAACGGATTTTGGCATGTTGCATTTTTTGTTGTTGACATGTGATATTTTGTTTGATATGAGGCAAAATTGATTTTGCCATGTTGCATGTTTTTGGTATGGGGCAAAATGGATTTGGCACGTGGCTTTTTTTGTTGCCATGTGGCAAAATGGATTTTGCAATGTGACATTTTTTTGGGTATGTGGCAAACTGGATTTTGGCATGTGGCATTTTTTGTTGCCATGTGGCATTTTTCTGATATGTGGCAAAATGGATTTTGCTATGTGGCATTTTTTTGGTATGTGGCAAAATGGATTTTAGCATTTGGCATTTTATGTTGCCATGTGACAAAATTGATTTTTCCATGTGAATTTTTTTGGGTATGTGGCAGAATGGATTTTGGCATGTGGCATTTTTTGTTGCTATGTGGCATTTTTTCTGATATGTGGCAAAACTGATTTTGCGATGTGGCATTTTTTCTGGTATGTGGCAAAATGGATTTTGGCATATGGCATTTCTTTTCGCATGTGGCAAAATTGATTTTGGCATGTGGCATTTTCTGGTTTGTGGCAAAATGGATTTTGGCATGTGGCATTTTTTTCTGGTATGTGGGAAAATTGATTTTGCCATGTGGCATTTTTTTGGTATAGGGCAAAATGGATTTTGGCATGTGGCATTTCTTTTGCCATGTGGCAAAAAAGATTTTGCCATGTGACATTGTTTTTGGTATGTGGCAAAATGGATTTTGGCATCTGGCATTCCTTGTTGCCGTGTGACATTTATTCTTGTATGTGGCAAAATTGATTTTGCCATGTGGCGTTGTTTTTGGTATGTGGCAAAATGGACTTTGGCATGTGGCATTTCTTTTGCCATGTGACAAAATGGATAATGCCATGTGACATTCTTTTTGGTATGTGGCAAAATGCATTTTGGCGTGTGGCATTTCTTTTGCCACGTGACAAAATGGATTTTGCAATGTGATCTATTTTGGGGGTATTTGGCAAAATGGATTTTGGCATTTGGCATTTTTTGTTGCCATGTGGCATTTTTTCTGGTATGTGGCAAAATGGATTTTGGCATGTGGCATTTCTTTTGCCATGCGACAGAATGAATTTTGCAATGTGACATTCTTTTTGGTATGTGGCAAAATGGATTTTGGCATGTGGCATTTTTTGTTGACATGTGGCTTTTTTTCGGGTATGTGGCAAAACTGATTTTGCCATGTGGCATTTGTCTGGACGTACATCATTACATGATAGAGTATGCATTTCATGTTGTGGTACATGTACAGTATTTTTATTTATTTTTTTTTTACATGTATTTTCTTCCCAAGAGTCATTGATTTGATGTAGGTCGCATTGTTGAGAAAACTGTCCTGTCTACCTACTGACCAGTTTAGCAACTCCATTGTACACAATTGTTGCAGATTTAATCAAAGCTCGACAGCATTCGCGTATGTCAGCAGTTGGAATGTTCTGTCTTTGCGACAGAGCTGATTATTAGGGCATGTTAGGACTACCTTAACTTTAGCCTCTGAAATTCCGTAACTTTTTGTTGTGGGAACACTATGTGGTGTCTGTGTGTCTGGCAGAATGCCTTTATTTGACGCTCATGCAGTTGTTTTTCAATACTGGAGGTCAGTCATGGTAGCGACTAAGAATACAGTCCTTATATTTTCTTTTAAACGGTGCTAGGAACCCCCTGGTCAGTGCAGGGTCAAGAGCATTCCAGAGGCGGGCGCCTATGTTGGTGTAATCGAAAATGATTTTAAGGTAGTTTTAACATGGCCATAGGTAAACACATTGATCCCTCTCAAATCATGTACAATATTAAGAAGAGGATGCAACAGAATGTAGGCTGAACTCAAGCTTCTTGTGTGGGCCATATTCAATGATATTTTCATATTCTCTGCAGGCCAATAAAAACTGCAATTGTTTGGACACCCATGCCCTCGACAATCTCATGTACATCTGGTTTTCAAACCGCCCGTAAAGTTCCGTTTCTGTCTTTGGAAGTAGTGTGACTTTAAATCACCTGAAACGCGAGTGCGTAAATTGGTCCAGCGAATCGGTGCAAAGTGCGACTTTATTGACGCTGACGCCGCCGTGAAATTTACCGCCTGCTCCAGGAAGATTTAGCGGCCCGGCGTCTGCCACGCTAACAGCGCTCCTACCATTATGTCCTTCATTAAACGCCGGCGAGTAGTGAGCCAGATTTATTCCGCTGCTCTGGGGTCAAGCGGGTTCCAGTTTCCCCCGTCTCCCGCTACGGCTTTGTGTTGACATTGAAGGGGTGCGCGGGGGCGGTATAAATCCAGCGCGATCGATAGCAGCTTTGGTTGCATTGATCTGCTCAACCCCCACCCGCCCCGAAAGGTTCTAACCCCGCTGCCGGGTCACCTGTGGATGTTACTCATTCATCTAGTCTGCGATAAAGGTCGGGTGACATCATTCTTTTAGATGGGAAGTGCGAAGATGACTTTATTTCCTGAACCCTTTACAGTGCAAAAGACTATTTTTTGTGTAATTATTAAAAACTCAAAGAACTTAACACCATCAAGACATGATCGGAGTTTGACTTTTGGAGCAGGGGACACAACATCTTGATGACCCCGAAACCCAGTGTCAGCAATAAAATTAACTTACAAGAATATTTATAATAATAATTTGACAATGAGCGTTTTTTTGTTTGTTTTTGTTTCCAATCAATCTTCAGGGGAATTCTAAATCAGGCTGCTTAGACAATACTTTATGGCAAGATCGTCATCCATTGAATGTGGTACGCCCGCCGGTGTCGTGCCAATGTAGTTACCCCAGTCAAAAATTGTATCCCCTGGGCGGAGCCATATGGAGGTAGATTTGTGTCTTTATTATTCAATCCAAAAAAAGTTGTTTAAATCAAAATATATATTTTCAACCAAAAAAAAGTCGCTTCAACCCCCCAAAAAATGTGTTTGAATGCAAAAATAAATTTGAAACTCAAAAAACTCCCCCCCCAAAAAATGCGTGTGAAAGCTATTTTTTTTGTTGTTGTTTTTTTTTTTTTTTGATTCAAGCAACTTTTTTGATTGACGTAATGATGATTTGTGTTTGGGCCACATTTTGGCTAGGACATTTTTGTCTTTATTATTCGATCAAAAAAGTAAGTTGCTTGTTTTAGAAAAGGAAAATAACTTCAATCAAAAAAAGAAAAAGACAAATTTCAATCTTAGAAAAAGTTTTTGGATGCGAAAAAATATTTGTTATTAAAAAGTTTGCATTTAATTTTTCATTGAAAAAGTTTTCTTTGATTGAAGCAATACTTTTTGTGTTTGGGCCTTATTATGGGTACGACATTTGTGTCTAAAATCCCCCCCAAAAAGTTGCTTAATCAAAAAAAAAAAAAAAAAAAAATTAAATCATAGAAAAAAATCATTTGAAAACTAAAATTGCCCTCCCCTAGTATATATTTATATATATATATATATATTTTTTTTTAAAAATTATATGCAAAGCAAATGACCGCCGTCTAAGGTGCTTGTCACAAGTCACATCTTTTCACCAATCTGATCTTCTACAAGTGTAATCAGTTGATTGCAGTCAGGTGCTGCTTGTTTCAGCAGAATATTTATTGGTTAATCTGTTTGGACCCTCTTGGCCCTTTGTGGAATTGGTTTGATATCCCTGAGTTACTGTAAGTACCACCTGTCATTATGTGGGCAATTGCCCTTCCTGTGAAGACTATAGCCTAAATAATTGTAATTTGTTGTCATAACATTTATACCATGGTTACTATCTGAAATTGAGGCTTGTAATTCCCACAGCATGGCAAGTGGGCATTTGTGTGTTGTTTTCAGCACCATTTTCTGCGTATGTTCCGGGACCTGTGCCCGTCTCTTCATCCCTGCGCTGACATATGTACTTTGCGTTCCGGCACCTAATGATTTACAAATTAAGCAATGGAAATTACTAAAATATGACTAAGACTAATAAGTATTTTCGTCCAAAAGATTGACTAAGACGAAAATTAAAATGGTTGGCAAAAATAACACTGCCCTGTGGTAATTTCTTTAGAAATGGCAGTTTCTAGTTTTACTCAACATTTACTGGAATAACTTTTTAATGTGTTACTACCCACCTCTGATCATATGTAGCTACACATTTACTGTGATCTGATTTCAAGCCTCTTTTACACTGACTGTAAATAAATTTGTGTTGATATTTCTTTATTGTTGGTGAGATATGATGCAGTGTAATTCTTTTTTCCCCCACTGTAGAGGTATAATGTTAGTATCATGTGAGCGGGTTTTGCTGGTAATGAGGGTGCCGTCTTTTGGATCTCGTGCATCCTGGTCACAGGTTAAGTTAGGTGGAAATTGATATGATGGGGCGTAATGGAATTACGGGGTATTTTTAGGCGCCGCTATCAGTTTTCAACCACATAGTCATCCGTTTAATGACAGACTTATTATTTTTCCCTGTTGTTGGATGCACACAGCTTGTTTTGGGTGTTTACCAAATTCAAACGCGCCCAAAACTAGTTAGCTTGTTCACATTCCATGGCAATATTTCCAGCTAAAGCGCTTCTATCGTCTCTCGTCGAGCGCTAACAAGCCGCAGATGAGAGTACGACAAGACGGATGTTTGAACTACAGTTTTTTTCCCTTCACATTCACATGGACATCTGCTGATTAGCCACATCAATGGTTTACATTTACAGTGGGTAGCTCACGTGGCGTGCATGTCAGAAATGTTTGTTCGATACTCAGTGTGCTTGAATGATTGGAGCAGATGTCCAATCGATTTGAACTTGCAGGGCTGGCAGGCCTCCCTATTAGAATGCATTGGATGTCTATGACCATCGATGGCAGTGAATGCAGGTGTGCCTCGGGAAATTATCAAATATGATAATAATAAGATTATTAGGGTGGCTGCTGATGGTATTTTGAAGGAGGCGCGGGGTCGGTCGCCAACAGGCTTACACTCATTAGGGATTCACACGATTAATGGGTTCTAAATCACAGAGATGATTTGTGTACACTCTACCCCTTTCTATCATTTAGCTTATAGACTCCCCCACCTTCTTCCCCCTCTTTCCCTGGTCAACAGGCCCCCCACATGGTGTCAACCGGAAATACATTTAGCTGACGATAGCACCAACATATTAGTAGTTAGTTTAGTGAGGACTTCAATGTATTTCTTGTTGTGTTTCTTCTCTTTCTTCTGCTGTGTTTCTTTTCTTCTGTTCCCTCATAACCCCTTCCTGTTGCTGTTTTGTCATAATAAATGAGGTACAGTGCCTTGCAAAAGTATTCGGCCCCCTTGAACCTTGCAACCTTTCGCCACATTTCAGGCTTCAAACATAAAGATATAAAATTTTAATTTTTTGTCAAGAATCAACAACAAGTGGGACACAATCGTGAAGTGGAACAAAATTTATTGGATAATTTAAACTTTTTTAACAAATAAAAAACTGAAAAGTGGGGCGTGCAATATTATTCGACCCCTTGCGTTAATACTTTGTAGCGCCACCTTTTGCTCCAATTACAGCTGCAAGTCGCTTGGGGTATGTTTCTATCAGTTTTGTACATCGAGAGACTGACATTCTTGCCCATTCTTCCTTGCAAAACAGCTCGAGCTCAGTGATGTTGGATGGAGAGTGTT
This sequence comes from Corythoichthys intestinalis, assembly GCF_030265065.1. Taxonomy (NCBI): domain Eukaryota; kingdom Metazoa; phylum Chordata; class Actinopteri; order Syngnathiformes; family Syngnathidae; genus Corythoichthys; species Corythoichthys intestinalis. Next base: position 4,928,041 of record NC_080411.1, read on the forward strand.
TGTGAACGGCAGTCTTCAGCTCTTTCCACAGATTCTCGATTGGATTCAGGTCTGGACTTTGACTTGGCCATTCTAACACCTGGATACGTTTATTTTTTGAACCATTCCATTGTAGATTTGGCTTTATGTTTTGGATCATTGTCCTGTTGGAAGATAAATCTCCGTCCCAGTCTCAGGGTCTTGTGCAGATACCAACAGGTTTTCTTCCAGAATGTTCCTGTATTTGGCTGCATCCATCTTCCCGTCAATTTTAACCATCTTCCCTGTCCCTGCTGAAGAAAAGCAGGCCCAAACCATGATGCTGCCACCACCATGTTTGACAGTGGGGATGTTGTGTTTAGGGTGATGAGCTGTGTTGCTTTTACGCCAAACATATCGTTTTGCATTGTGGCCAAAAAGTTCAATTTTGGTTTCATCTGACCAGAGCACCTTCTTCCACATGTTTGGTGTATCTCCCAGGTGGCTTATGGCAAACTTTAAACGAGACTTTTTATGGATATCTTTGAGAATTGGCTTTCTTCTTGCCACTCTTCCATAAAGGCCAGATTTGTGCAGTGTACGACTGATTGTTGTCCGATGGACAGACTCTCCCACCTCAGCTGTAGATCTCTGCAGTTCATCCAGAGTGATCATGGGCCTCTTGGCTGCATCTCTGATCAGTTTTCTCCTTGTTTGATAAGAAAGTTTGGAAGGACGGCCGGGTCTTGGTAGATTTGCAGTGGTCTGATGCTCCTTCCATTTCAATATGATGGCTTGCACAGTGCTCCTTGAGATGTTTAAAGCTTGGGAAATCTTTTTGTATCCAAATCCGGCTTTAAACTTCTCCACAACAGTATCTCGGACCTGCCTGGTGTGTTCCTTGGTTTTCATAATGCTCTCTGCACTTGAAACAGAATCCTGAGACTATCACAGAGCAGATGCATTTATACGGAGTCTTGATTACACACAGGTGGATTCTATTTATCATCATCGGTCATTTAGGACAACATTGGATCATTCAGAGATCCTCACTGAACTTCTGGAGTGAGTTTGCTGCACTGAAAGTAAAGGGGCCGAATAATATTGCACGCCCCACTTTTCAGTTTTTTATTTGTTAAAAAAGTTTAAATTATCCAATAAATGTTGTTCCACTTCACGATTGTGTCCCAGTTGTTGTTGATTCTTGACAAAAAAATTAAATTTCATATCTTTATGTCTGAAGCCTGAAATGTGGTGAAAGGTTGCGAGATTCAAGGGGGCCGAATACTTTTGCAAGGCACTGTACGTGTTGCTGACAATAGCACCAACATATTAGTACTTCGTGTAGTTAGGCCTTCAATGTATTTCTTGTTGTTGTGTTTCTTCTCTTTCTTCTGTTGTGTTTCTTTTCTTCCTCCATAACCCCTTCCTGTTCGCTGTTTTGTCATAATAAATGAGATATGTTGAATGATCACAAAGGGAGTATGTCAGACTCTCAATGTGAAACATTAAAACTGTTCAGACTATCCGGGCACTTAGACTTCCATTCTCCGTGTCAAACAGCTGAGCAGGACAGGTAAAAAAAAAAAATGTTTGTTCGATACTCAGTGTGCCTGAATGATTGGAGCAGATGTCCAATCGATTTGAACTTGCAGGGCTGGCAGGCCTCCCTATTAGAATGCATTGGATATCTATGACCATCAATGGCAGTGAATGCAGGTGTGCCTCGGGAAATTATCAAATATAATAATAACATTATTAGGGTGGCTGCTGATGGTATTTTGAAGGACACTCATACTTGTTAACAGCACGCGGACGTCGAGTGTGGTGATCCCCCCCCTCGCCCCATCCGAACTCGGCAGTGCTGACGATTGAAAGCCGGGCCAAGGTTTATTCTGTATATCCTGGTAACTAGAGCTGGGAATCTTTGGGCACCTAACGATTCGATTACGATTCAGAGGCTCCAATTCGATTATAAAACGATTATTGATGCACCCCCCCCCCCTCCTTTTTTTTTTTTTTTTTTTTAATTAAATGTTTTGTACATTAGTTCCAAAATTGTTCAAAAATCCTCTCAGGCTAAACCAAACTACTATTTCAGTATCAAGTTAACATATAGCAGTAAACAAATATACAAAAATAACAGTAAATAAAAAAACCCCAGTCCCCATTCTGTAACAGCAGCTTTAAACTACATTCAATTAATTTAATGAATAAACTGTTAAAGTTGTTCAAATTGCTCCCGTTATTCCATAATTTCCCTTTTGTCTACTTTCGACATGTGAAAGTTTTAAAACTATTTTAAAGATAGATTCAAGTCAATATTTTACCGATATGGGAGTATTTTAGATAAAAAGTTAATCAGGTTTGCTTGGAAGGTTCGCTACAACAGCCTTGCAGGGAAATGTACTGCTTTAAGATGGCGGCCGTTTACTAACGGCCTGCATCTAGCTTTTTTAGATGTGCTGCTCACGCTACCGAATCAATGGTGCATCTAGTCCTATATAAATGATATCTACCATTACATTATGTGGATGACGTACTTTGTAGCAGCTTTTCGGCAGCAGTCAGGTATGTTGTTGTGTTTTTTTATCTCGTGGCATGAATTGAGCTAGCGCCGTAAGTTGAGCATTGGCATTACCCGAGGGGCCGGGTAATGAGAAGCATGATGTTTAGCTACTCTCGCTGCGTTCTTCCTCGTTGCGCCCCGAAGACCGCGCGGCGCGCTGAGTGTGTTGTACTTCCGCTTTACTTGGCATATTTCAATAATCGGAATTTGGATGTTTGTGAATCGTTCTCGAATCTTCCACGGCCTAATCGCGAATAATCTAAGAATCGGAAATTTTACACACCTCTCCTGGTAACCTCCATTTTTTTCCCCTTCTCAGGCAAAACTTGGTCTCTTTTGTTGCTCTGCCATCTTTGCAGGAATCGCGCGGAAGCGTTCACATCGACTTCTGTTTTTATAATGAATGAGGAAAGGAGGAAACAGGGCCATCTGGGGGCCCTAAGCAAAATAATGCAAAGGGGCCCATATTTTTGGCCCACCATTTCGTCACAGTGTCCTGTGAAACGCATACATGCAATCCAACCCATACATCCATATTTTGTATATTAATCAGATTTTGTTGCACTGCATACTTCAAACATCTCACCCCAAATGATTGTCAGTACTTACAGTAGATAGCGCCAAACCTTTTTCTTAAAGAGGGATGAAAGAAGTTAAGGAAGAACTTTTATTTTTTAAACTTGTAATCAAGTCTCAAAACTCACAAAAGTCAAATACAGCAAACTGTAGTAAACAAAAATAGAATACAAATTTTAAAAATTCCCAGATTAGGGGCCCCCTAGTGGTCAGGGGCCCTAAGCAGCAGCATAGTCTGCATATAGGCTGGGCCGGCCCTGGGAGAAAGTGACGTACGCCGTAAAGCAGTAAGCACGTTTAGTGTTTTGTGTGGCATGGTTCCTGCCACCCTCCTCAAAGTTAACTAGTGCCAGTGAAAGCGATACAGATCCTCTTAAGATATAAAAGAGTTGTCATTCAGCTAGTTGTAAGCCGACATATCATCAAAAATGTTATGAAAATATTTGATAAAGGTTGAAAAGTTACCTGGTGTTGCTTTAAGTCACAGGTGTCAAACCGATTCCAGAAAGGGCCAAGTGGGTGCTGGATTTTGTTCCAACCGATACAACGCAGAGAGTTTAACCGATGAACTTCCTGCTGAAACAAGCAGCACCTGACAAAGTTTAACTGATTACACATGCAAACGATCTAATTGGTGAAAATTGGTTGGAAAGCAAGCCTGCACCCACTTGGCCCTTTCTGGAATCCGTTTGACACCTGTGCTTTAAGCGGACTTCCAACTATGGGCGACATAAGATCAGTGTGAACTCAAAACTGCATTTGGCGACGGGTGTGGCACGAGCAACGTGTTGTCGCGCGGCAAAACACGGCCACTCTGAATACATCATTACAGTTACAGTGGGGCAAATAAGTATTTAGTCAACCGCTAATTGTGCAAGTTCTCCCACTTGAAAAGATTAGAGAGGCCTGTAATTGTCAACATGGGTAAACCTCAACCATGAGAGACAGAATGTGGAAAAAAAACTGAAAATCACATTGTTTGATTTTAAAAGAATTTATTTGCAAAACATGGTGGAAAATAAGTATTTGGTCAATACCAAAAGTTCATCTCAATACTTTGTTGGCAATAACGGAGGCCAAACGTTTTCTGTAACTCGTCACAAGCTTTTCACACACTGTTGCTGGTATTTTGGCCCATTCCTCCATGCAGATCTCGTCTAGAGCAGTGATGTTTTGGGGCTGTCATTGGGCAACACGGAATTTCAACTCCCTCAATAGATTTTCTATGGGGTTGAGATCTGGAGACTGGCTAGGCCACTCCAGGACCTTAAAATGCTTCTTACGAAGCCACTCCTTTGTTGCCCTGACTGTGTGTTTTGGGATCAGTAGCCACGTTTACATGCTGACTTTTATTCATACCAATTCAAATCATTCCGAATGGAAATTTCAGATCAGCTGTTTACATGTCACTTCATCTATTCCGATCCAGCGTTTACATGTGTCTGCCTTTATTCCCAAAGGACGTTTGACAACTGCCGTCTGACATGTGCAGATTAATCAAAACAAAGCGTCACGTTGCAAAACATGGAGATCGATCGTCAGAGTGCTGCTGTTTTAACTTTAACCCACTTGTTGTGTTTGTGGGGTCGTATCCGCTTCTGCGGTTTTGCTCTTTTGCCTCGTAGTAGCCGGTTGTCAGCGTTTTCCACCGGTTTCTAATCTGGTCAACGCTCCGGTCTATTCCGGCTTTGTGTAACCTCTCGTGAACTTTTTAAATAGTTCACAGTTCCTCGTTTTACGCCCGTCTAAGCGAGCAATTATATTCTATTCTTTTAAAGTTTGAATTAAATACAATCTTTCCGCCGGACTCCAATTAGGTGCGCTGTGCTTGGAAGCCATGTTGCAAGTGACGTTACTTACGTCACCAAGTGACGTCACCACGTCAGTACGGAGCATGTGCAGAAAGAACGCAACCAGACACCATTCCGCTTCCCTGTTTACATTAGGAGTGGGAACCTCAGTGCACCTCACGATACGATACGATTCGCGATACAAGGCTCACGATAACGATTATCTCACGATATCACGATACAGCGATTATCGATATATTGGTCAGAAATTGGATACATGACATTCTACGATACAACTGTTGACACAGAAAAAAAAAAAAATTTAAATAGAAAAAATACTGTTCGTCATTTATTAAACAGTGACACCTTTTCTGTGCAACATTGCTGTAAAATATAAATCTAATATAATATATCTAATATAAATCTGATGAATGGCACCCTTAATTTCTTTAAAGTTTTAAGTCTTTAAAAAAAAAAAAAAAAGAAAGAAAAAGTGCCATAGGTGTCAGCAGTTGAGCTATGATAAAATTGGTGGGTCTTTTCTCCGTATATGACCTTATTTGCTTGGTTTGAGCACTTCCACTATCTGCTTCAGCATTTAAGATGTCAGACTTGCTCAGTCACAGTCTTCCTCTCCTTAAAAACAACAAAATAAAACAAAAAATATTAGCTACTTCATAGCTTTTGAGTTGAAATCCTGATTTATTTTTTAGTTGGAAGAATTGAATTTAAAAAAATATGAACTGAATGTATAGAAATTAAAAATGCAATAATTACCTATTTTTAATATGTAGGCTACATTAATTATCATGCACATCACTTTATATATCTTGGAACCTATTCAAACCATTTTTATAGCTTTTTGTATCAAAATGACAGTAATAACAGTTTGTGTAGTAAACTAGATGGAAAGTGGTTCTCAAATAATGTCAAATAAATTGGTAAATTCATGTGGGCTTGTTCGATATTCATTTTCATCCAGTTTAGGGTCCTGGTTTATTTTATATCATTCAACACCAAATGTCATCAAAATAATACATGTAAATTAAAAAGTCAATTACATTGCAAAATTTCTTACCTCAAGTGATGAAAGCGAAGCTCACCAACTCCGGTGTCCACTAAGTCACCAGCTGCCAGTGAAACTTATTTTTCTTAGACAATTCTTGCATACAGCAAAGTCCTTGTTCATCTTACTTCCTTTCTTGTTGGTGTAAAATCTAAAGTGGTTCCCCATGTGTGATTTGTAGCAATATTGTTCTCATTTTTCCTCGACCGTTCCCACTGAGCTTTTTTATTTTTTCAACCCACTTGGAGCTTCCTCTCTTCTTCTCTAAACGACTTGTGCGCACTTTACCCTCACCGCCATTCGCGAACGCCCCTAGTGGACCGCCAAGGAATTGCTCAAAAAACAGTGAGCAGTTTACAGCATCCATACTCCATTGTATGGACAATATGTTAAATAAAAGTATCGATACTTGGTGGGAGCATATCGATAACCGATCGGGTCGCAAAATATCGTGATATATCGCTGTATCGAGATATTGTCACACGCTTAGTTTACACGATATAATTTTACTTCTAATCGGTTTGGGAAAAGGAATATTCCACCCCTGTGAATTGGAATGAAATTCCATTCGGTTTGGACCTGTTCATTCCGAATGAGGTGTTTATATGGAACACATTTATTCGGTTTGAACAAATATTCCGATTGTAATTGGAATATTTGGCTCCATGTAAACGTGGCCAGTGTCATGCTGAAAGACCTAGTCACATCTCATTTTCAATGCCCTTGCTGATGGAAGGAGATTTTCACTCAAAATCTCTCGATACATGGCCCCATTCATTCTTTCCTTTACACCAGGGGTGTCCAAACTTTTTCCAGTGAGGGCCACACAACTTTTCCCTTCTCTGATGATGGGCCGGGGTCAGTTTTTAACAAAAAAAAGTGTGACGATTGCAGGAGTGCCTAAATGTATAAATTTATTGTTTTTCAGAAAGCCACAATCAAATAACCCTTGCTAGATTCTTCACGGAACAAAAGTAAACTAGGCCTGCAAGCAGGACTGAACGGGCCCTCGCAATCTAGCGCAACTCGGACGTCACGCAATTCGGACTGTGTGCAGGTCAGGGTGGTGGCAGATCCTCCTCTCTAATCATCTCATTAGAACCTAACATGCTCGAAAGTCGCCTATTTACATTCCCACACCCAAGAGATAAAAACCCCTATTGGAGAGAGTACTACAAAAAAGGAGCCACTACTGAGCTGTGCAGCCAAGCCCTTATTCAAAACCAAAATTAATCTTCTAACTGGGCCAATTCGACCAAGTGTGCCAACTATTGTGGCTCTATAAGCTCCCTGAGTCTCTGAAAAAAAATATTTCCTTTAAATGGCAAACAAAGGGTCGTCACGGCAACAGACAGAGACACGTGGACATGGGCCGTAAAAAAGTATTTTAATAGGTCTTGAAACTACAATGACCAACCTGAAAAGAACTGGACATGTATTGGAAAAACGAGTGACTTTCTATCGCCACTAGTTGGCGCTGTAGGGTTGATGCAAATGACCCCTACAAGGCCCTTCAGGGTATGACTCTCAACAAGCACGGGAAGTTTGGCGCAGATATGTTGTATATCTGCCAAGTTATGACTGTTCAAAGTTTTTGGAGAGAAAAATTGTTGACAGTCATTTTCACTTTCCTTTTTGGACCCCTCCGCTTCAACGAAACTTCAATATTTTTCATCAGGCACCTGAAGACAGGTCTTAAGGCTTCCCTTTTGCAGGTTTGAGGTAGATTGATTTTTTCCCTTTAGAGGAGGAGTGTGTCCCGTAAAAAAGGGCATTTCCTGTTCCCACTAGGAGGCGCCAGGCACAAATGGTAAATTTTCAATCCAGTCCTGCTCAGGCTGGTATACCTCACACACATGCCAGATTTAAAGTAGATTGAACGTTGTATGAGGGAGTTATCAGTCATTTTCCGAATTCGGTGTTTTGGCGAAAAAATGGAAGAATTTGGCGCCCCGCCCAGGTCAGGCCCGTGAATGAAAACACACCATTTTTATAACTTAAGATTTCATATGCCTCATGAACAGTCTCACCAATTTTGAGAATGATTAAACTAATTCCCTAGGTGCCAAGGTGTAAAATGTGCACACTGTAAATCGATAAAAAGTTCACATTCAATCCAAAATACCCGATTTCCTGTAGGATTTGGAATGTGTGTGCAAGAGACTTTTTGGAGCAGTTTTGCACAAAGTTTTGACTCTCCAAATTTCATCACTCTATGTTAGAAAAACCTAAATGGAGAGGCCTTTTTGAAAATTTCAAGGGGGCGCCACTGAGCCATTTTGTTAAATTGTTTCGTAACGTTGCAAGATTATCGAACGTTATCCAAAGCCGCATGTATGTGCAAATTTTGGTGAGTTTTTATGCATATTCAAGCCTCCAAATGTAAACTCTTACTGTGAACCCATGAAAATTTCACATTCGATCCAAAATACCCGATTTCCTGTTGGATTTGGAATATGGGTGCAAGAGACTTTTTGGAGCAGTTTTGCATAAGGTATCTACTCCCCAAATTTCCTTGCTCTATGTTGAAAAAACCCAATAGGAAAGGCCTTTTTTAAAACTTCTTTCTGTCGCCACTAGTTGGCACTGTAGAGTTGATGCAAATGACCCCTACAAGAACCTTCAGGGTATGACTCTCAACATACACGGAAAGTTTGGCGCAGATATGTTGCATATCTGCCGAGTTATGACTGTTCAAAATTTTTGGCGAGACAAATTGTTGACGGTCATTTTCACTTCCAGTTTGGACCTCTCCGCTTCAACGAAACCTCAATATTTTTCATCAGGGACCTGAACACATGTCTTGAGGCTCCCCTGAAACAGGTTTGAGGTCAATAGATTTTTTTCCCTTGGAGGAGGAGCCTGTCTCGTAAAGAAGGCCATTTCCTGTTCCCACTAGGGGGCGCCAGGCCTAATGGGTAATATTTCAATACAGTCGTGTTCAGGCTGGGATATCTCATATACATGCTAGAAATGAAAAAGATTGAACGTTGTATCACGGAGTTTTTAATCATTTTCTGAATTTGGTATTTTGCCCAAAAATGGCCGACTTTGGGACCACGCCCAGGTCAGACCCTTGAGTGAAAACTCACCATTTTGAAAACTTAAGATCTCATATGTCTCCTGAATAGTCTGACCAATTTTGAAGACGATCCAACTATTTTCTTCAGCGACAAGGTCTCAAATGTAAATCGATAAAATTTCACATTTGATCCAAAATTTCCGGCTTCCTGTTGGGTTTGGAATATGGGTGCAAGAGACTTTTTGGAGCAGTTTTGCACAATGTATCGACTCGCCAAATTTCATCGTTCTACGTTGAAAAAACTTAATAGGAAAGGCCTTTTTGAAAATTTCAAGGGGGCGCCACTGAGCCATTTTGTTAAATTTTTTTGTAGATTATCAAAATTTACGCAAAGTTGCATGTATGTGCAAATTTTGGTGAGTTTTCGTGCATGTTCAGGCCTCCAAATGTAAACTCCAACTGTGAACCGATAAAAATTTCACATTTGATCCAAAATATCCGATTTCCTGTTGGATTTGGAATATGGGTGCAAGAGGCTTTTTTGAACAGTTAGGCATAAGGTATCTACTCCCCAAATTTCATTGCTCTACGTTGAAAACCTGAGAGGAGAGGCCTTTTTGAAAATTTTAAGGGTCAAGGGGGCGCCACTGAGCCATTTTTTGACATTTTTTCAAAACGACACAAGATTATCGAAATTTACGCAAAGCCGCACGTATGTGCAAATTTTGGTGACTTTTCGTGCATGTTCAGGCCTCCAAATTGGCCATTTTCATTTGCCCTGAAAAAAGAATAATAATAATAATAATAATAATAATAATAACTAGGCCTGCAAGCAGGACTGAACGGGCCCTCGCAATCTAGCGCAACTCGGACGTCACGCAACTCGGACTGTGTGCAGGTCAGGGTGGTGGGAGATCCTCCTCTCTAATCATCTCATTAGAACCTAACATGCTCGAAAGTCGCCTATTTACATTCCCACACCCAAGAGATAAAAACCCCTATTGGAGAGAGTACTACAAAAAAGGAGCCACTACTGAGCTGTGCAGCCAAGCCCTTATTCAAAACCAAAATTAATCTTCTAACTGGGCCAATTCGACCAAGTGTGCCAACTATTGTGGCTCTATAACCTCCCTGAGTCTCTGAAAAAAAATATTTCCTTTAAATGGCGAACAAAGGGTCGTCACGGCAACAGACAGAGACACGTGGACATGGGCCGTAAAAAAGTATTTTAATAGGTCTTGAAACTACAATGACCAACATGAAAAGAACTGGACATGTTTTGGAAAAACGAGTGACTTTCTATCGCCACTAGTTGGCGCTGTAGGGTTGATGCAAATGACCCCTACAAGGCCCTTCAGGGTATGACTCTCAACAAGCACGGGAAGTTTGGCGCAGATATCTTGTATATCTGCCGAGTTATGACTGTTCAAAGTTTTTGGAGAGAAAAATTGTTGACAGTCATTTTCACTTTCCTGTTTGGACCCCTCCGCTTCAACGAAACTTCAATATTTTTCATCAGGCACCTGAAGACAGGTCTTAAGGTTTCCCTTATGCAGGTTTGAGGTAGATTGATTTTTTCCCTTTAGAGGAGGAGTGTGTCCCGTAAAAAAGGGCATTTCCTGTTCCCACTAGGAGGCGCCAGGCACAAATGGTAAATTTTCAATCCAGTCCTGCTCAGGCTGGTATACCTCACACACATGGCAGATTTAAAATAGATTGAAGGTTGTATGAGGGAGTTATCAGTCATTTTCCGAATTCGGTGTTTTGGCGAAAAAATGGCCGACTTTGGCCGCCCGCCCAGGTCAGGCCCGTGAATGAAAACACACCATTTTTATAACTTAAGATTTCATATGCCTCATGAACAGTCTCACCAATTTTGAGAATGATCAAACTAATTCCCTAGGTGCCAAGGTGTAAAATGTGCACACTGTAAATCGATAAAAAGTTCACATTCAATCCAAAATACCCGATTTCCTGTAGGATTTGGAATGTGTGTGCAAGAGACTTTTTGGAGCAGTTTTGCACAAAGTTTTGACTCTCCAAATTTCATCACTCTATGTTAGAAAAACCTAAATGGAGAGGCCTTTTTGAAAATTTCAAGGGGGCGCCACTGAGCCATTTTGTTACATGTTTTCGTAACGTTGCAAGATTATTGAACGTTATGCAAAGCCGCATGTATGTCGAAATTTTTGTGAGTTTTCGTGCATGTTCAAGCCTCCAAATGTAAACTCCTACTGTAACCCGATAAAAATTTCACATTTGATCCAAAATACCCGATTTCCTGTTGGATTTGGAATACGGGTGCAAGAGACTTTTTGGAGCAGTTTTGCATAAGGTATCTACTCCCCAAATTTCCTCGCTCTATGTTGAAAAAACCCAATAGGAAAGGCCTTTTTTAAAACTTCTTTCTGTCGCCACTAGTTGGCACTGTAGAGTTGATGCAAATGACCCCTACAAGAACCTTCAGGGTATGACTCTCAACAAACACGGAAAGTTTGGCGCAGATATGTTGCATATCTGCCGAGTTATGACTGTTCAAAGTTTTTGGCGAGACAAATTGTTGACGGTCATTTTCACTTCCAGTTTGGACCTCTCCGCTTCAACGAAACCTAAATATTTTTCATCAGGCACCTGAACACATGTCTTGAGGCTCCCCTGAAACAGGTTTGAGGTCAATAGATTTTTTTCCCTTGGAGGAGGATCCTCTCTCGTAAAGAATGCCATTTCCTGTTCCCACTAGGGGGCGCCAGGCCTAATGAGTAATATTTCAATGCAGTCGTGTTCAGGCTGGGATATCTCATATACATGCTAGAAATGAAAAAGATTGAACGTTGTATCACGGAGTTTTTAATCATTTTCTGAATTTGGTATTTTGCCTAAAAATGGCCAACTTTGGGACTACGCCCAGGCCAGACCCTTGGATGAAAACTCACCATTTTGAAAACTTAAGATCTCATATGTCTCCTGAATAGTCTGACCAATTTTGAAGACGATCCAACTATTTTCTTCAGCGACAAGGTCTCAAATGTAAATCAATAAAATTTCGCATTTGATCCAAAATTTCCGACTTCCTGTTGGATTTGGAATATAGGTGCAAGAGACTTTTTGGAGCAGTTTTACACAATGTATCGACTCACCAAATTTCATCATTCTACGTTGAAAAAACCTAATAGGACAGGCCTTTTTGAAAATTTCAAGGGGGCGCCACTGAGCCTTTTTGTTAATTTTTTTCAAAGATTATCAAAATTTACGCAAAGTTGAACATATGTGCACATTTTGGTGAGTTTTCGTGCATGTTCAGGCCTCCAAATGTGAACTCCAACTGTGAACCGAAAAAATTTCAGATTCGATCCAAAATAACCGATTTCCTGTTGGATTTGGAATATGGGTGCAAGAGGCTTTTTTGAGCAGTTAGGCATAAGGTATCTACTCCCCAAATTTCATTGCTCTACGTTGAAAACCTGAGAGGAGAGGCCTTTTTGAAAATTTTAAGGGTCAAGGGGGCGCCACTGAGCCATTTTTTGACATTTTTTCAAAACGACGCAAGATTATCGAAATTTACGCGAATCTGCACGTATGTGCAAATTTTGGTGACTTTTCGTGCATGTTCAGGCCTCCAAATTGGCCATTTTCATTTGCCATGAAGAAAGAATAATAATAATAATAATAATAATAATAATAATAATCCTTTGCATTACAATAGGGCCTTCGCACGCCTAGTGCTCGGGCCCTAACTAGGCCTGCAAGCAGGACTGAACGGGCCCTCGCGATCTAGCGCAACTCGGACGTCACGCAACTCGGACTGTGTGCAGGTCAGGGCGGTGGCAGATCCTCCTCTCTAATCATCTCATTAGAACCTAACATGCTCGAAAGTCGCCTATTTACATTCCCACACCCAAGAGATAAAAACCCCTATTGGAGAGAGTACTACAAAAAAGGAGCCACTACTGAGCTGTGCAGCCAAGCCCTTATTCAAAACTAAAATTAATCTTCTAACTGGGCCAATTCGACCAAGTGTGCCAACTATTGTGGCTCTATAAGCTGCCTGAGTCTCTGAAAAAAAATATTTCCTTTAAATGGCGAACAAAGGGTCGTCACGGCAACAGACAGAGACACGTGGACATGGGCCGTAAATAAGTATTTTAATAGGTCTTGAAACTACAATGACCAACCTGAAAAGAACTGGACATGTATTGGAAAAACGAGTGACTTTCTATTGCCACTAGTTGGCGCTGTAGGGTTGATGCAAATGACCCCTACAAGGCCCTTCAGGGTATGACTCTCAACAAGCACGGGAAGTTTGGCGCAGATATGTTGTATATCTGCCGAGTTATGACTGTTCAAAGTTTTTGGAGAGAAAAATTGTTGACAGTCATTTTCACTTTCCTGTTTGGACCCCTCCGCTTCAACGAAACTTCAATATTTTTCATCAGGCACCTGAACACAGGTCTTAAGGCTTCCCTTTTGCAGGTTTGAGGTAGATTGATTTTTTCCCTTTAGAGGAGGAGTGTGTCCCGTAAAAAAGGGCATTTCCTGTTCCCACTAGGAGGCGCCAGGCACAAATGGTAAATTTTCAATCCAGTCCTGCTCAGGCTAGTATACCTCACACACATGCCAGATTTAAAATAGATTGAACGTTGTATGAGGGAGTTATCAGTCATTTTCCGAATTCGGTGTTTTGGCGAAAAAATGGCCGACTTTGGCACCCCGCCCAGGTCAGGCCCGTGAATGAAAACACACCATTTTTATAACTTAAGATTTCATATGCCTCATGAACAGGCTCGCCAATTTTGAGAATGATCAAACTAATTCCCTAGGTGCCAAGGTGAAAAATGTGCACACTGTAAATCGATAAAAATTTCACATTCAATCCAAAATACCCGATTTCCTGTAGGATTTGGAATGTGTGTGCAAGAGACTTTTTGGAGCAGTTTTGCACAAAGTTTTGACTCTCCAAATTTCATCACTCTATGTTAGAAAAACCTAAATGGAGAGGCCTTTTTGAAAATTTCAAGGGGGCGCCACTGAGCCATTTTGTTAAATTTTTTCGTAACGTTGCAAGATTATCGAACGTTATCCAAAGCCGCATGTATGTGCAAATTTTGGTGAGTTTTTATGCATATTCAAGCCTCCAAATGTAAACTCTTACTGTGAACCCATGAAAATTTCACATTCGATCCAAAATACCCAATTTCCTGTTGGATTTGGAATATGGGTGCAAGAGACTTTTTGGAGCAGTTTTGCATAAGGTATCTACTCCCCAAATTTCCTTGCTCTATGTTGAAAAAACCCAATAGGAAAGGCCTTTTTTAAAACTTCTTTCTTTCGCCACTAGTTGGCACTGTAGAGTTGATGCAAATGACCCCTACAAGAACCTTCAGGGTATGACTCTCAACAAACACGGAAAGTTTGGCGCAGATATGTTGCATATCTGCCGAGTTATGACTGTTCAAAATTTTTGGCGAGACAAATTGTTGACGGTCATTTTCACTTCCAGTTTGGACCTCTCCGCTTCAACGAAACCTCAATATTTTTTATCAGGGACCTGAACACATGTCTTGAGGCTCCCCTGAAACAGGTTTGAGGTCAATAGTTTTTTTTCCCTTGGAGGAGGAGCCTGTCTCGTAAAGAAGGCCATTTCCTGTTCCCACTAGGGGGCGCCAGGCCTAATGGGTAATATTTCAATGCAGTCGTGTTCAGGCTGGGATATCTCATATACATGCTAGAAATGAAAAAGATTGAACGTTGTATCACGGAGTTTTTAATCATTTTCTGAATTTGGTATTTTGCCCAAAAATGGCCGACTTTGGGACCACGCCCAGGCCCGACCCTTGAGTGAAAACACACCATTTTGAAAACTTAAGATCTCATATGTCTCCTGAATACTCTGACCAATTTTGAAGACGATCCAACTATTTTCTTCAGCGACAAGGTCTCAAATGTAAATCGATAAAATTTCACATTTGATCCAAAATTTCCGACTTCCTGTTGGATTTGGAATATGGGTGCAAGAGACTTTTTGGAGCAGTTTTGCACAATGTATCGACTCGCCAAATTTCATCGTTCTACGTTGAAAAAACCTAATAGGAAAGGCCTTTTTGAAAATTTCAAGGGGGCGCCACTGAGCGATTTTGTTAAATTTTTTTGTAGATTATCAAAATTTACGCAAAGTTGCATGTATGTGCAAATTTTGGTGAGTTTTCGTGCATGTTCAGGCCTCCAAATGTAAACCCCAACTGTGAACCGATAAAAATTTCACATTTGATCCAAAATATCCGATTTCCTGTTGGATTTGGAATATGGGTGCAAGAGGCTTTTTTGAACAGTTAGGCATAAGGTATCTACTCCCCAAATTTCATTGCTCTACGTTGAAAACCTGAGAGGAGAGGCCTTTTTGAAAATTTTAAGGGTAAAGGGGGCGCCACTGAGCCATTTTTTGACATTTTTTCAAAACGACACAAGATTATCGAAATTTACGCGAAGCGGCACGTATGTGCAAATTTTGGTGACTTTTCGTGCATGTTCAGGCCTCCAAATTGGCCATTTTCATTTGCCCTGAAAAAAGAATAATAATAATAATAATAATAATAATAATAATAATAATAATAATAATAATAATAATAATAATAATAATCCTTTGCAAAACAATAGGGCCTTCGCACGTCTAGTGCTCGGGCCCTAATAATAATAATAATAATAATAATAATAATAATAATCCTTTGCAAAACAATAAAACAATAGGGCCTTCGCACGCTTAGTGCTCGGGCCCTAATAAAATAAAAATGATAAAAATAAAATATAATATAATATAATATAACTAGGGCTGTCAAAATTATCGCATTAACAGGCTGTAATTAATTTTTTAAATTAATCACGTTAAAATATTTGACACATTTAACGCATATGCCCCGCTCAAACAGATTAAAATGACAGCACAGTGTCATGTCCATTTGTTACTTGTGCTTTTTGGTGCTTTGTCGCCCTCTGCTGGCGCTTGGGTGCGACTGATTTTATGGGTTTCAGCACCATGAGCATTGTGTAATTATTGACATCAACAATTGCGAGCTACTAGCTTATTTTTTGTTTGAAAATTTTACAAATTTTATTAAAACAAAAAAATTAAGAGGGGTTTTAATATAAAATTTCTATAACTTGTACTAATATTTATCTTTTAAGAACGACAAGTCTTTCTATCCATGGATCACTTTAACAGAATGTTAATAATGTTAATGCCATCTTGTTGATTTATTTTATAATAAAAAAATACAGTACTTATGTACGGTATGTTGAATGTATATATACGTCTTATCTTTCCATTCCAACAATAATTTACAGAAAAATATGGCATATTTTATAGATGGTTTCAATTGCGATTAATTACGATTATTTTTAAGCTGTGATTAACTCGATCAAAAATTTTAATCGTTTGACAGCCCTAAATATAATACAATATAATATCATAATATTATATATCATGTATATAATATATACTATATATATAATATAATATAATATAATATAATATAATATAATATAATATAATATAATATAATATAATATAATATAATATAATATCATGATATTATATTATATTATATTATAACAGTATGAATCAAATAGATGATAACCAAATAACCCTCTCTGGGTTCTTCACAGAAAAGTCCAGAAAACAAATAACACAAGTAAAAAAAAAAAAAAAAAAAAAAAAAGAAAATGTTGTGGTGGTCGGACCAAATGTGGAGGCGGGCCGTATCTGGCCCGCGGGCTGT
The DNA here is from genome assembly GCF_030265065.1 of Corythoichthys intestinalis. NCBI lineage: Eukaryota > Metazoa > Chordata > Actinopteri > Syngnathiformes > Syngnathidae > Corythoichthys > Corythoichthys intestinalis. Next base: position 4,944,791 of record NC_080411.1, read on the forward strand.
AGTTTGGGGACCCCTGCTTTACACAGATCAGTCGTCCTGGTCCCTTTGCAGAAAAACAGCCCAAAAGCATGATGTTTCCACCCCCATGCTTCACAGTGGGTATGATGTTCTTCGGATGCAATTCATAATTCTTTCTCCTCCAAACACAAGAACCTGTGTTTCTACCAAAATGTTCTATTTTGGTTTCATCTAATCGTAACACATTCTCCCAGTCGTCTTCTGGATCATCCAAATGCTCTCTAGCGAACCGCAGGTGGGCCTGGACCTGCACTGGCTTCGGAAGGGGGACACTTCTGGCAGTGCAGGATTTGAGTCCCTGGCAGCGCATTGTGTTACTGATAGTAGCCTTTGTTACTGTGGTTACAGCTCTCTGTAGGTCATTCACTAGGTCCCCGCGTGTGGTTCTGGGATTTTTGCTCACCGTTTTTGGTATCATTTTGACGCCACGGGGTGAGATCTTGCATGGAGCCCCAGATCGAGGGAGATTATCAATGGTCTTGTATGTCTTCCATTTTCTAATAATTGCTCCCACAGTTGATTTCTTTACACCAAGCGTTTTACCTATTGCAGATTCATTCTCCCCTGCCTGGTGAAGGTCTACAATGATGTCTCTGGTGTCCTTCGACAGCTCTTTGGTCTTGGCCATAGTGGAGTTTGGAGTGTGACTGACTGAGATTGTGGACAGGTGTCTTTTATACTGATAATGAGTTAAAACAGGTGTCATTAATACAGGTAACGAGTGGAGTCTCGTTAGACTTCGTTAGAAGAAGTTAGACCTCTTTGACAGCCAGAAATCTGACTTGTTTGTAGGTGACCAAATACTTTTTTCCACTCTAATTTGGAAATAAATTCTTTAAAAATCAAATAATGTGATTTTCTGTTTTTTTCCCCACATTATGTCTCTCTGAATCTGAATCTGACTCAAATACTTATTTTCCCCACTGTATATGTAATCGACACTGTGTTCAAATTGTTTGTAGTGTTTCACTTTATTGTCGTCCTTTAAATGTACTTTCCCACAACTTTGACATGGTGCGTGTGAGATTTCTGTCCAGGGTGGGAACCAAAGCAGGGTCGTGGGCGGAGGTGCGTCCGGAGCTTAGCCTGTGAGCTGCAAGATGACGGCGCGCGGCGTCAGACTGCAGCAGAGGCAGGCGGGCTGTGGGCAGGGTCAGCTTCTCCTCTGCAGCGCTGCCCGTCTTGCTGTTAATGTAAACACGATCGATACGTTTGTTGGGAGCGCCGCGCGGCTAAAAGGGAAGACGTGAAACTGCCGGGCGGCCGGCTTGAAATCTTGCACACTCATCCTTGCATGGCGCCGTGCTGTAGGATACTGGTAAAATTGTTTGTTCAAAGTACCAACGACTTTTCACACTTCTGTAACACACCATGTGAACCACTTGCTTTGGGAATTTGCCATTGTTAAACATTGGTATAAATGTTCAATAAAGATTGTGTTGTAAGTAGGGATGGGCACTGATAGGATTTTTACGATTCCAATTCCATTATCGATATTGCTTAACGATTCGATTCTTTATCGATTCTCTTATCAATTCTAATTTGGGGAAAAAGAAGAACAAACGTTTTGATTGGCATTGAGGTTGTTTAATCAGAAGTCACAACCTTACAAACTCACAACAATGCCAAAAGAGGCCCAAAGCCTCAATATTAACTGTGGCAATAAGTGGCAAATGCGCAACAAAGTGTAACATTTTACTGAAACATTTTTCTAATAGAAACAAAAAATATTGGTATATATTGGCATATAGGTCGTTGGTCTGCCGTTGGCAGTATGTGTTAAACTTGCAGGGGTCCCCAAACTTTTTCCAGTGAGGGCCACATAACTTTTCCCTTCTCTGATGAGGGGCCGGGGTCAGTTTGTAACATAAAAAGTGTGACGATTGCAGGAGTGCCTAAATGTAAAAAAAAAATATTGTTCTTCAGAAAGCCACAATCAAATAACCCTTTCTGGATATTTCACGGAACAAAAGTAAATAAAATAAAAATAATAATATAATATAATAATAATTAATAACAATAACACTATTAATCAAATAGATAATAACCAAATAACCCTCTCTGAGTTCTTCACAGAAAAAGGCCAGAAAATAAATAACACTATTGAGAAAAAATAATTTCAAAATGCTCTCTGGTATTGTTCAGGGGGCCGGACCAAATGTCGGGGCGGGCCGTATTCGGCCCGCGGGCCGTAGTTTGGGGACCCCTGTTAGAGTGTATTATTTACCAGTATGCCTTTTAGTTTTTATGGTGCTTTCACGCTCAAGTGGGGGCGCCCTTGCGCTTCCTCACGCGAAGAAGAACGCGCTCACGTGAAGAAGAGCTGTCGAGTGCCAGTTTGTCACGCATAGCAAAAGTTTCTGCCAGTGTTAGTTGCGTAGGACCTTTCTTTTTGTCTTCGGTTTTCTTAACATACTCCTCATATTGTTTGTGGTGGTATTTCCCTAAATGCTTGATTAGGTTGGTTGTATTAAAACTAGGGCTGTCAAACGATTAAAATTTTTAATCGAGTTAATTACAGCTTAAAAATGAATTAATCGTAATTAATCGCAATTCAAACCATCTCTAAAATATGCCATGTTTTTCTGTAAATTATTGTTGGAATGAAAAGTTAAGACACAAGATGGATATATACATTCAACATACGGTACATAAGGACTGTTTTTGTTTATTATAACAATAAATCAACAAGATGCCATTAACATTATTAACATTCTCTTAAAGAGCATATGACACGAGAAAAAAAGTCTAAAATGTCATTATTATGTGAATTAGAATCATATTTTGAGACGATTCGACTATATACAACAATTTAGCAAAGCACAGATAACGAGAAATTAGTCTTTTAATCTGCCGGTTAGCCACGCCTACCATTATAGGGCTTTAGCGTCCCCAACAGGTGAATGACGTCAGCGGTAGACTTGGCTCATCGATTTTACTATTCAGCCCATTGAGGGGAAATTATTCAGAACGAGGAAAACGCGACGAAGAAAGCCGCAAAATGTCATTGTTTCAGTCTCTCTACTCCAATATTTTTACAGGATATTCTTTTTACCCAAGTATTTTTCCCCAATAGCTATATAAATGGCTTGAGAAGGACCAGTCAGCCCGTTGAGGGGGAACTATTCACAACGAGGAAAACGCGACGAAGAGAGCGGCAAAATGTCATTGTTTCTGTCTCTTTACTTCAATATTTTTACAGGATACTCTTTTTATCCAAGTATTTTCCCCAATTGCTAAATAAATGGCATGGTCATGACAAATAAGTCTTGTGCTGAATGGAATATGAAATAATAAAAATGCATTTATTCAGGACGACATGGCAAAATGACTCCATAATGGTCAAAACTGTCGACTTCACCTTTACTGTCGCACCTCCCGAACGATATTTTATGACACCTAAATCGGACATATGTCATTTCCCTTCCCCGGCTTCGGAGAATGTAAACAAACCAGAAGGCGTGACAGCTAGCCGACATGCTAACCCGAACCGAGTGATGTTTCAAAGTCTTCAAAGCGGAAAATCACACATAGCTATCCTGGATTATTTGACATGACGACCCGGTTGTCGAATGTCTTAGCGGATCGGCAAACCGCCCGGCGGAGAGCAATTTACAGTTCGTTCCCCGGAGGAGGGTGGCTGGAGCTAACGCAGCTAACGTGCTGCTGCTAATGCATTAGGAGAGCTTTTTACATGCCTATCAATGATCAAACGTAAGTAGTCCTTCATTTAAAGGAAGTTTGTAGTGTTTACTTTGTAATCGCTGTATTCGTATTTGACATAATACAAAACAAGATGTTTACTCACTTCATCGTAAGTCCAATGGTCCCACAGTAAATATCCACGGTGAATGGGAAGCTTTTGAAACTCCAAAAAGGCGCATACGCCTCTCCCTCATACAGAATGATTTTTCCGCAGCCGTTTGGCTGGCGTGATGCGAAAAATAAACGTATTAATCCGCAAAATCAGCTGAATCCTTCGTCCTCATACACAACAGTACACTGTAGCGTGAAGAGGACGTCTTCTACCGTACACGTCACAGCGCCCTCCTCCTTAATGCAAGACCGAAGCCGGAAGTCACTCATTTTCCTGGCGCGGGATTCAAAAAACTAAATAAATATAGCGATCGCTTCCACACACATCCAAGCGGTCCATATCATTCAGGAGCATAAAATACCGTGTGTATTATGAAATAAACATGCTTTTTCGTGTCACAGGCACTTTAAAGCGATCCATGGATAGAGAAACTTGTAGTTCTTAAAAGATAAATGTTAGTACAAGTTATAGAAATTTTATATTAAAAGCCCTCTTAATGTTTTCGTTTTATTAAAATTTGTAAAATTTTCAATCAAAAAAACTAGTAGCTCGCCATTGTTGATGCCATTACACCATGCTCACTCCCCAAACCCATAAAATCATTTGGACCCAAGCGCCAGCAGAGGGCGCCAAGTAACAAAAAACAAGTAACAAGCGAACATTACACTTCTGCCATTTTAATCTGAGCGGGGCAAGTGCGTTAATTGCGTCAAATATTTTAACAGGATTAATTTAAAAAATTAAGTACCGCTCGTTAACGCGATAATTTTGACAGCCCTAATTAAAACATTTTACAGCTTTACCACCACGCTTGACTTTATTGTGGCATATGTTGCACTCTGCCTCTTCGTCTTTGGCGTCCTTTAATGTGAAATGATCCCATAAAGCTGACATTTTTACCGATAATGTCTCTCGGTAAATTGGGAGACTGTAATGTAGTGTGTTGAAGGTGTGCCGTAAAATGCGGACCGGATTTTAGGGAAACCGAAGCAAAAACTGGAAGGAATTATGTAAATCGGTGCGCTGGAAAACCCGGCCCGGACTTTATAAAAAACTGGATCGGGAGTCTGGATCGGAATTTTTCCGTGTCGGCCAATCCGATACCGATGCACATTTTTTTGCCCATATCGGCGTCCGATCCGTTCCAAATATCGGATCAGGACATCTCTAGTGCCAATAATTATGGAGGGCACTGTAATAGAAGGGAGAGGAACGGAAGCGAAATTTGACCTTGTCCTTCACCTGGTGTTTGCTTTTCCAGTTGTCTGTCACTGCCTCTTTGTGGACTTTTTGTCAGCATTAATTGAATGGATGTATAAAGTAGGGCAACAAAGCAGAAGTGTTGAGAAAGATGTGAGCAAACCTGCTCGAAAGGTTGCTAACAAATCTGCAAAATAGCGTGGGCCTACACTCACTTATCTCCCGAGTAGCATTGTTGAATCCTGTCCTTATGCTTCTCGATTTCACCTGTTAATCGACCTGAGGCCAACGCGTCGAGTCAGCGTTGTGGCTCGAAGCTATCTGAGGCATTAGCGCACCACTCAGCGTTGGCGATAAAAGCCGTAACCGTATTATCGGAAGGAAGACTGGCTTAAACGGCGGTGACGGAGTACAGCTCGTATCTGTTAGCGAGTGGCAGATAGCGCAGATAGCTTTAAGTAATTTGTACTTCATTTATCTCCCTGCTAACTCAACACACACGACACATGCACACCCAGTGTTTCTCTCCAGAGTCACTAGATCACTGTCGCATTAGTTTCCGATTTCCCTGCAGGCGCTCATGTACTCGTGCGGGCAAAGTGGTGATTTCCAAGGGATACGCGTTGGTGTTCTTTGCTAATGTAGTCACGGTAGTGACAAACGGTGTAGAGATCAACGCCACATACTTTTTGTGTGGTCGGGTTCCTGCCACCCTCCTTAAAGTTAATTAGATCCCCTCAAGATATAGAAAAGTGTCATGCAACTAGTTGTCAGTCGACATAGCATCACAAATAGGGTTGTTCCGATCATGTTTTTTTGCTCCCAATCCAATCCCGATCGTTTTAGTTTGAGTATCTGCCGATCCCGATATTTCCCGATCCGATGCATTTTTTTTTGCTCCCGATTCAATTCCAATCATTCCCGATAATTTTTCCCGATCATATACATTTTGGCAATGCATCAAGAAAAAAATGAATAAAACTCGGACGAATATATACATTCAACATACAGTACACAAGTATTGTATTTGTTTATTATGACAATAAATCCTCAAGATGGCATTTACATTATTAACATTCTTTCTGTGAGAGGGATCCACGGATAAATTGATAAATGTGACTTTGTATATTGTGACTAAATATTGCCATCTTGTGTATTTGTTGAGCTTACAGTAAATGATACTGCAGCCATCAAACTTCTACCCAAATGCATGATGGGAAGTGCAACCATGACTGTGCATAGGGGCACCAATTGATATATCTTCTCTGCGTTGGGAAAGAACATAGGGTTTTAAGAAAATGATTAACTACTACCTTTCTTCCCCACATTTCCTCCCACGTCAGTTTTAATTGCTGAGAGAGGTATTGTATAGTAGGGCTGCAGCTATCGAATATTTTAGTAATTGAGTAATCGACTGAAAATTCTATCGATTAATCAAGTAATCGGATAAAACAAATACATTTTTAGGTGAAGAGCAATTATAAATATACATGAGAAAACAAGACATTTAATCTAATCTTGAACCATTTTCAGTCAATCAATGTCTTTATTTTCGATGTATATTGTTGAAAACAGCCAACAATTGCATCTCAGATGTAACTAGAATGGAAAAAAAAGACTAATTCACTGCTTTCACTCAAAAAACCTTTAGACCTTATTAAAAAAAAAAAAAAAAACTATATATATATATATATACATATAAATATACATATATACACCTAAAAATGCCTTTACGCTTGATAACACACATCACTTAAAAGTTAGGATTTTAGGAAGCTGGTAAATAAATTTAATGAGAAACTTAATTTGTATTCCATGCATTGATTCAAATTTTCAAATTATATAACAGTTTGCTTGGGCGAATTTATCGTCATTTATCGTTATCGAGGTAAATCTGCTCAATTTATCGTGATACGTACTTAAGGCCATATCGCCCAGCCCTAATATATATATTTTTTAAATTATTAAATTTATCAGGATCATGGAAGCTTCCACTTGGGGAAAATATATACATACAGTATATCCTGTATATACATAATATAATAAAAATATACAGTACTGTGCAAAGGTTTTAGGCAGGTGTCCTGCCTAAAACTTTTGCACAGTACTGTATATATTTTAATTAAATTGTTTTCTAATTGTATTTAACGTCACAGACATAATATGTTACACTCATCCAGAATCTTTAGTTTAGGCCAGGGGTCACGAATTAAAGATCCTCTGGGTCCGAAATTAAAAAATTACAACAATCTCGGGTCCGGAAATATTTTTAATGCTTCTTTGTTTTCCAAAAAATACAAACGTATCTTTACGTGGGTTATAATTACAACATTCAAAAATGTAAATAAAATATAAATTTATAGTAATAAATAATAAAGCGATCATATTGAGCCCTTAATTCCGCTATTTTTTGAGAACAGATGGCATAGTTCATAGGGAAACTTTGTGAAAAAGCTGCGTGCTTCGTTTCATAGTGCCTTTTCAAATGGCTGCTTTTTACAAGCGCTTCCGTTGTTCGGCCATTCCTTACTATGAGGCGAAACATCTACACGAGACGGTTGCTTGCGCAAGCATCCGCACGCATGCGCACATCGGTTAGAAGCGGCGAGTACTCACTATTTTTGTTTTTATTTAGTTTTTTAGAACCTTTTCATTGCCAGAAAAATACTTTTTGCATGTATTACCCTCTCATACTTTTAACCATTGTGGCTTTTCGTGTTAGCATTGAAGCAGTTGACCACATTAGTCACGTAACGTATTTTAACCGTCCTTATTTGGTATAACTGCATTTAAGTATTTTCTTAAGGCATTTTTTTAGTACGTTCTGCCTGTATGCATCCAAACAAAACAAGTTTAGCGCGCAAGGTAGTACTTTGGGTGTCAAATTCGACTAATGTAGGACGTTTCGCCAATGTAGCAGATTTTGGCAGTCTCTGAACGGATGAGGATAGTGGGCTTGTGCTGCCGCCAGGTAAAATGAACAAAAATGTGTTGGTCTACTCCTCCTTAAACACTGTTTTCTGCATCAATCTTGCGTAGTTTTGAGCACGCCATTTGCCGTACCTTTTCGCCCTTTCCTCCAACTTCATTCGGCTCAGTTTTTGGCTGTCAATCCGCGGAGTCTGGAAAGCGAGTGTGAGACATGCTGTTCTAAAAATAACTTTCAAATGCTTCACTCCCATTGGCTGGCTCACGCCAACACGCTAAGGTTTTTGTTTGTTGCCCATCTCAGCTTGAGATCCGGTCCAGACGGCTTGGGGGGTCCGGAACCGGACCGAGGTCAGCGGTTCCGTGACCTCTGGTTTAGGCTTAAGGTAGGGTTATCAAATTTATCCTGATAACGGCGGCAATTTTTTTTCTTTTTTTTAATGTGTCACGTGAAAATATTTAACACATTTAATGCATGTGCTGCATGACCCTCTCACTCATTGTCGCGCTCAGTCTGTAATGACGCCGTTTTACTTATATAGAGAAATAAAAGGCAGCACAAAGTGAGTAGAGTGAACTTTAGCAGCCTTTGGAGCCTTTTATTGATTGGCTAAAGCCTTACAATCCTTCTCCCAATGATTAGAAATATCATGGGAAGCAATGTGGGGAAGCAAGGTGGCAATTGGTCATTGTCGTAACACCTTATGTTATTTCCCAACGCAGATAAGATATAGCAATTGGTAGCACGTTGCACAGTCATGGTTCCACTTCCCATCATGCATTTGGGATGGCCGCAGTATCACTTACTGAAAGCTCAACAAATACACTAGATGGCAATATTTAGTCTCAATATATAAAGTCAAATTTATCCTTTAAGAATTACAAGTCTTTCTATCCGTGGATCCCTCTCACAGAAAGAATGTTAATAATGTAAATGTAATTGCCATTGATTTAACATTTTATGTGTTTCTAACTAGAGATGTCCCGATCGATCGGGTCGGATCATGTCATTTTCAAAGTATCGGAATCGGCAAAAAAATATCGGCCATGCCTTTTTTAAAAATAAATATATATATATTATTAGATTATATTATATATATGTATATATATATATATATATATGTACAGTATATATATATATATATATATATATATATATTTTTTTAGTATATTTTTTAATTAAATCGTTTTCTAATTGTATTTAATGTTACGGACATAATATGTTACACTCATCCAGAGTCTTTAGTTTAGGCTTAAGGAAGGGTTATCAACTTTATCCCGTTAACGGCGGTAATTAATTTTTTAAAAATGTATCACGTTAAAATATTTAAAGCAATTAATGCATGCGCTGCACGACCCACTCACACATTGTCGCGCTCAATCTGTAATGGCGCCGTTTTGCCTATATAGAGGGATAAAAGACAGCGTAAAATGAGTAGAGTGAATTTTGGCAGCTTCTGGAGCCTTTTTTTAATTGGCGAAAGCCTTACAATCCCTCCCCCTACGATTAGAAATATAATGGGAAACAATGTGGGGAATCAAGGTAGCAATTGATCTATTTCTTAACATCTGTTATTTCCCAACGCAGAGAAGATATATCAATTGGTAGCACTACGCACAGTCATGGTTCCACTTCCCATAATGCATTTGGTCATGGCTACAGTATCATTTACTGAAAGCTCAATGAATACACTAGATGCAGGGGTCGCGTTAACCGAATATTTTCCGTCGTTGACCGTTTTTTTAAAAACGGTGACGGAAAAAACTGAAGTCCGTCTGTCATTTTGACAGGTTGCAATTCACACCCCAGACCGCAGGGTGGCGAGTGAGCCTATTAATTAGCTATTGTCTCTCTTAATGCATGACGTCGTTGGCTATTCTGTCAGAATATTGTAGCGTCATCGAGGTCTGGCGGCGGCACCGTGATTGACACATCAACGCGAGGTTCTTATTGGTGCACCCGGTGTGCCAGCACGTCATCCAATTGGTGAACTAGATTGATCCCAATCACATGACGTCACTACTCCGCCCCCCTGACTGGAGCCGCCATATTGTGTGTCAGCTCGTCATGTTTACACATTACCGCTACGTACACGCCTCCTTTTACGGCGTGTTTTTCTGCTCGTTAACATTAATAATCAAAATGGTGAAGGCGTGTGTGGCGGTTGGTTGCAATAACAGAGAAGATAGACGGAGAGACTTGAAGTTCTACCGTATTCTGAGAGACCCGAAGAGGAGAGCGAGATGGACTGCTGTAATTCGACAAGAAATCTGGGCACCAAACGATCACCACAGACTATGTAGTAGTCATTTTATATCTGGTAAGATGCATTTAAAATATATTTAGAAGATTTTGGGCTGACAACCACAATTAAGATCATTGTGTGACGTTAATGATTGGGGTCTACATAGTTGCCTCTTTTTCTTTGGGGGCTGAGTTGTTGTTTTGTTGGTGTTGTTGGCGGTAAGCAGGGTAAAAAGAGGGAGAAAAATACCACGACTTCCGTGTCTAATTTTTCGCCGCCAAGCAAGCGTTACAATATTAATTAAAAATGAATGAAAACTAAATACTATTGAATATGTCATCATTATCATTTTAAAAATTTAAGTGACGGGTAAAAATAGATTATGACCGGATTTTTATGACCCTGTCAGTCAAAATGACAGACAACGAAAATGTCTAGCGCAACCTCTGACTAGATGGCAATATTTAGTCACAATATACAAAGTCACAAGTCTTTCTAGACGTCACATTTATCCTTTAAGAATTACAAGTCTTTCTATCCGTGGATCCCTCTCACAGAAAGAATGTTAATAATGTAAATGCCATCTTGAGGATTTATTGTCATAATAAACAAATACAGTACTTATGTACTATATGTTGAATGTATACATTCGTCCGAGTTTTATTCATTTTTTTTCTTAATGCATTGCCAAAATGTATATGATCGGGAAAAATTATCGCGAATGATTGAAATTGAATCGGGAGCAAAAAAAAAAAGCAATCGGATCGGGAAATATCGGGATCGGCAGATACTCAAACTAGAACGATCGGATTGGGAGCAAAAAAACATGATCGGAACAACCCTATTTCTAACAACAGATCTTAGAACAAGAGAACAATTGTGGTTTATTAGAGCCTACATGTATTTAAGGTAGAGGATCACTTTAAATGACTTTGGGTCACTCCCTGTTCATTTGGGAAAATTCCGGGTCATTTCTTAATTATATTATCCACATTTTTTTTTTTTTTTTATTACCATCAATGGCAGAGAAAGAGTTAATTCCTTTGGAAAGTTTCCCAAATTCCCCCTTGGAACTGTACTCAAAACTTTGATCAATTGGAAGGCTTCCCATCACACGCCACTCTGAAAATCGCTTAAAATTCAACCCGGCTCGTCCGTTCGCCCCCCTCGTCAATCAGCGCTAACGACATCACAAGCGAGTTTTGTCTGCGCCCGACTGAGGCTGCCGGAGATCAGTGGTGCCAGAAAATTCCCCAGGCCCGCCTCCGCACCCGGAAGGTCACTTTGCCGCCGGCGTCTTTTTCCTTTCACGCCCGCTCGGGGAAAAAGGTTGCGTGGGAGCGGCCGGCGTTCCTAACTAATGAGTGGCAGGACGACGAGGTGAAAACGCCGGCAGATTAGCCCGAGCGCCATCATTAGCTAGCTTTCTCGCCGCGCGGCCTTTTTCTGATCAAAAGTCGCATTTGCGCGCGGTGTTTGTAAAACTCGGCAGTGACCCGCCCACGTTTCCTATCATTTTTTTCGCCGGGCATTGTGCGTCTCCTTTCTGCTCCTCGGCTAATGATTCCGCGAAGCAACGTCGCGCCCGAGCCCGACACAAACTGAGCCGCTAATAAGCGGCTCGCTCGCGCCGGAGAACTGGCGCGTAACCCTGTTAAAGAAATCAATGGGAACACATCCGAGCGTGAGTCGCAGCGAGCCAATCAAGATAGCTGAGCTCTGCGAATAAGAATGAGGAAAAATACAATGGGAAAAAAATGTCAAAATGTCCATGGAGAGACATCGTGAAAAAAAAGGGTCAGTAGCACACAACAAAAGAAAGCCAAAAACAAAACAAAAATAAACTACCATTTAAAAAAACAACAACAACTTAAATTTAGTTTTATTGATTTGTGTGGATGCAATGCCCTCTAGTGGCAACGGTGAATATGACATAAGACATTCAACATGGCTGAATCCAGCTGCTCCCTGGTAAGACCAACATAAGCTAGTATGTATTTTTATGGATTTGTTATGTAGTTTATATGTATATTGAGCTCTTTTTCGTGAACATGTTTTTGAACGATTTTGAAAAACAAAAAAAAACAAAAACGTTAGCATTGTACAGCATTTTAGCTAGCAGACGTTTGCTGCTTCACAGTGGGTATGGTGTTCTTCAGATGCATTTCAGCATTCATGACATAGAGAGAAAGTGTGGGACCCACCTACCACCTTTTTACTGTGGTTACCGGGTCCTTGGCTGTCATCCATTACCCAGTCTGTTGTCTATTGGGCAGTAGGGTTCGGGCGTGACTATTGTCAGGGCAACGAAAGTGGATTTTGCCAGCCTCAGCGCCACTTGAGTGCTGAGTGTCAACTTCTCAGTCGCGGGTTCCTTGCGGGAGGACAGGATGTCTTTTCATTGTTCTGGACTGTCCATTGTTGGTTACCAGAAGAGCTGATGCTGGGATTTGGTGGTCCAGACATGGGCTTGTAGATGTCTTGGCCATCACCTGCTTGTCTCGATCTGTAGGCGTCAATCTCGCTCAGTCAGCCACATGACAGGCGTGCTGGGCTTCCATAGTCAGCAGGCATCCTGTAGTTGTTAAGCCCTTATCTGCCTGGCAAATTCCAAGTCTAGCCTCCAGCACCACAGTTAAAAACCTAGGAGTTTTATTCGACCCTGACTTATCATTTAAAGCGCACATTAAACAAACCTGCAGAACGGCCTTCTTTCACCTGCGCAACATAGCCAAAATTAGAAATATTTTTATCTAAAAGCGATGCAGAAAAATTCGTTACATCGAGATTGGATTACTGTAATTCCCTACTTGCAGCGTGTCCTAAAAGTTCTCTAAAAGGTCTTTAGGTTGTCCAAAACGCAGCAGCAAGACTTAAAAAAAAAAAAAAAAAAACAATAGAAGAGAGCACATCACCCCTGTGCTCCAGGCCCGTCACTGGCTTCCAGTCGAGTTTAGAATTAAAATTAAAATCCTCCTTCTTACATTTAAGACCATTAATGGGTTGGGGCCATCTTATCTCACCGATGCTCTGGTTCCATACCGCCCCAACAGAACACTCCGCTCTCAGAATGCAGGTCTACTGGTAGTTCCCAGGGTTTCTAAAAGTACTGTCGGAGCTAGAGCCTTTAGCCACCAAGCCTGTTTTATGGAATAAGCTTCCAGCTAATATCAAAGAAGCCGAGACAGTCTGCACATTTAAGATTAGATTAAAAACGTTACTATTCAACAAAGCTTATGGTCAGGCTAGTTGAAGTCGGAGTAGACTCAAAGTTTAGTCTAAGCTGCACTAGAAGCTATAAAGCTGGGGAAGTACAGCCACCGAGTTCTATCTCCTTTTTCTCACTCTACCTACCACTTATCTTACTTTATTTCTATTTTCCAATGTTAATATGTAGTTGTCTAGTCTCTTCATCACTAGTCACCCGGTGTCCCCTTTCCCCCATCTGGGGAGGGGCTATTTTTCAGCTGCAACCTCCTGACTGTCCGGACCCCTGGCTGGATGCTATCCCCGTCTCATCTGGCTAGATGGACCTTCACTCCACTGCATCTTTATGGACTGTAACTTCGCCTGCTAATTCCCATTAGCAGTCCTGGGGCTTCCTGTCTATCCGTCCTGGGAGTGGATCTCTCCTGACTGTGGTGCTCCCCAAGGTTTCTCATTTTCTCCCAAAGACTCTGGAGTTTTTGGAGTTTTTCTTGCCGACATGAAGGGTCTAAGGATGGGGGATACCCAGGACTTGAATTTATTTATTCATCTTTGTTGCTTCATTTGCTGTTTCTGATTGTGTATCATATTGCCTCTGCAAAGCCCTTTGAGACAACGTTGTTGTGATCCAGGGCTTTACAAATAAAACTGAATTGTATTGAATTGAATCGCTCCAAGTCCAACTACTCATACTTCAAATATATTCTAATTGTTTTCTTAAACTACGATTTAAATGCTATTTATTTTGTATTGGTTGTGTTCGAGTAATTCAAACACTCAAACAGTAAATATGGGAAAGGGTACTAATCCCTTCACCCTATGAGCTAAACCCAATCCTATGCGACTTGGCCATGAAAAAAGCTAACAAAAAATATGCTTTGAGACAATTTTTTGCGTTTTTGTTCAACATGAGTGTGAAGAAGCGAGAGCGGGAGTGAACACCGACGCAAAAGTTGTCATTTCGCTTTTAATGCCGGGAGGGCCATGGGGGACTTTTGAAATGGAGCGCCCCGCCGTCGGCTCAGCTTCTCTTAAACGACATCACCAAACGCGTGGGCCGCGCGGTCCTCCCGCCGTGGACGCGGACCCTTTTTGCCGAGCCTTTCATCAGAGCGACTTCCAAGTTTAGCTTTCACTTCGGCAGGGGGTGCGCTACGACAGGGTTCCCGAATGGTGGCGTGCGCGCAACCCCAGGGGTGTAGAATGATCGTTTTTTGTTTCAACCCCCGTTTATCGCGGGGGAAACTTTCCAGATCCAATCACGACACAGAAAAAAACCTTCCCGAGGTTCAGCGCTTTTGTGTTTGCGCTTGCTGCGGCACGCCGTTACTCAAGCTCAGATTGACTGGAACTCATTTGTCAACCGGGCGCAGTCCGGCCTTTAATAAAGTCACGGAGCGGAAGGCGCGGAAGAATTAGGCAGCCGTTGGCCGGAGGCGGCGGCGGAGCCACTAATACCGGCGCGGGCGCTTTGCTGTCACGCATACGCATCAACTTGCTCAATCACGCCGGCGACACAAAAACGGCAGCGTTTAAATCCCAAATGAGTTTCTGGCCGCGGACTCACTCGCTCACGTCCAAATGTCTGATGAAAGTCTGATTTATGGCGAAGCGGGGAAATATCACGTGATTGCTTCTCGGACTTTCCCCTTATACACAACAAACATCATACATCATACTGTATGGATCTATTGCCGGATTTACACCGCGGGTAGAAGTGCCCAGTTTCCATTCGTAACCATTCATTTCCTTTTTTCATTTGACCTTCTCTAAAGTTTTGAACGTACATGTCCAACTATTCAATAGTGCGGTACTTTTTTGTTGATAAAATTCACCAGATGTGTTTGACCTAAGAATGAACATTTTCTTAACCAGTTCTATCCACTATCCACACAGAGGTGAATAGTAAGGCATTACATTTACTCTGTTACATTTACTTGAGTAACCTTTTGAGGAAATGTACCTCAAAGAGGAGTTACCATGTCATAATTTGACTTCAGTTGATTTGTGAAGAAGAAACGCTACTTTTGCTCTGCTTGTTTGGCCTACATTAAAGTCCCCCAATAGCAGGTGACTGTGCGCCGGATCCGGCGTCAGCTCGCCAGATGCACATAGCAATCATGCCCGCTGAACGTCAGAGTGCCAGATGCAGTCGGGATCATCAATCTGACAGTCAAAACCTGATAGCAGGTGACTGTGCGCCGGATCCGACGTCAGCTCGCCAGATTCACATAGCAATCATGCCTGCTGAACGTCAGAGTGCCAGATGCTGTCAGAATAATCACTCTGACAATCCAAACCCAATAGCAGGTGACTGTGCCGGATCTGGCGTCAGCTCTCCAGATCCACATGGCAATCATGCCCGCTGAACGTCAGAGTGCCAGATGCGGTCGGCATCATCAATCTGAAAGTCCAAACCCGATAGCAGGTGACTGTGCTAGATTCGGCGTCAGCTCACCAGAACCACATTGCAATCATGCCCGCTGAACGTCAGAGTGCCAGATGCGGTGAGGATCATAAATCTGTCAGTTAAAACCGATAGCAGGTGACTGTGCGCCGGATCCGGCGTCAGCTCGCCAGATCCACATCACAATCATGCCCGCTGAACATCAGACTGCCAGATGCAGTCGGCATCATCAATCTGAAAGTCCAAACCCGATAGCAGGTGATTGTGCCGGATCCGGCGTCAGCTTGCCAGATCCACATAGCAATCATGCCCGCCGAACGTCAGCATGCCAGATGCGGTCGGCATCATCAACCTGAAAGTCCAAACCCGATAGCAGGTGACTGTGCCAGATCCGGCGTCAGCTCGCCAGATCCACATAGCAATCATGCCCACTGAACGTCAGAGTGTTTGATGCGGTCGGCATCATCTGACAGTCCAAACCCGATAGCAGGTGACTGTGCCGGATCCGGCGTCAGCTCGCCAGATCCACATAGCAATCATGCCCGCTGAACGTCAGGGTGCCAGATGTGGTCGCCATCATCACTCTGACAGTCCAAACCCGATAGCAGGTGACTGTGGCGGATCCGGCGTCAGCTCGCCAGACCCACATCGCAATCATGCCTGCTGAACGTCAGAGTGCCAGATGCGGTCGACATCGTCAATATGACAGTCAAAACCTGATAGCAGGTGACTGTGCCCCGGATCCGGCGTCAGCTCGCCAGATCCACATAGCAATCATGCCCGCTGAACGTCAGGGTGCCAGATGTGGTCGCCATCATCACTCTGACAGTCCAAACCCGATAGCAGGTGACTGTGGCGGATCCGGCGTCAGCTCGCCAGATCCACATAGCAATCATGCCCGCTGAACGTCAGAGTGCCAGATGCGGTGAGGATCATCAATGTGACAGTCAAAACCTGATAGCAGGTGACTGTGCGCCGGATCCGGCGTCAGATCGCCAGATCCGCATAGCAATCACGCCCGCCGAACGTCAGAGTGCCAGATGCGGTGAGGATCATCAATCTGTCAGTCAAAACCGATAGCAGGTGACTGCCAGATCCGGCGTCAGCTCGCCAGATCCGGCGTCAGCTCGTCAGATCCGGCGTCAGCTCGCCAGATCTACATCGCAATCATGCTCGCTTAACGTCAGAGTGCCAGATGCGGTTGACATCATCAATCTGAAAGTCCAAACCGATAGCAGGTGACTGTGCGCTGGATCCGGCGTCAGCTCGCCAGATCCACATAGCAATCACGCCCGCTGAAAATGGCGATCACATTCATGTAAAAACATATTCAATTTATTAAATTTTTTTGCTATCATATATTATTTAATTCATTATTATTGGATAGTCCTGTGTAGTTGCTGTGCTTCAAGAAATTATTTTCTTTTAACAATGCCCATCAAAGATAGTGGCCAGATCCAACAGATAGGTACAGTAGGCAGCAAGAATTTAGGCGCTATTATGGTTATGTCATGCTGGTTTCACAATCAACAGCTATTTGACTAATATAATGTAACATTCCACTTTCTTCTCTTTGTAGATGCTCTTCTGAAATATTTTCTTTAGAGACGCCCCGATCCGATATTTGGATCGGATCGGATGCCGATATGGGCAAAAAAATGCGCAAAAAGGAAAAATTCCGATCCAGACTTCCGATCCAGTTTTTTTTTTTAAAAGTCTTGTCCAGTTTTCCAGCGCACCGATTTACATAATCCATTCCAGTTTTTGCTTCGGTTTCCCTAAAATCCGGTCTGTATTTTACGGCACACCTTCAACACACTACATTTACATTACCTTCTCCCAATTTACCGAGAGACTTTATCTGTAAAAATGTCAGCTGTGTGAGATCATTTCACCTTAAAGGACGACAAAGACGAAGAGGCAGAGTGCAACATATGCCACAATAAAGTCAAGCTAGGTGGTAAAGCTGTAAGAAGTTTTAATACAACCAACCTAATCAAGCATTTAGCGAAATACCACCACAAACAATATGAGGAGTATGTTAAGAAAACCGAAGACAAAAAGAAAGGTCCTACGCAACTAACACTGGCAGAAACTTTTGCTATGGGTGACAAACTGGCACTCGACACTCCCAAAGCCCAGGGAATAACAAGAGTCATTTCCGAAGAACTCATTCTGGATGACGAGCCATTATCTCTCGTGAGTAAAGACGCACCATCCAACACTTAGAACCACGGTACAGCATGCCCAGCTGTTATTACATCCTTGAGCGATTCGGCCGTAGAAGATTCGAGAACGATTCACAAGCATCCAAATTCCGATTACTGAAATATGTCAAGTAAAGCGGAACTAATACACAGCGTGATCTTCGGGACGCAATGAGAAACTGACCGCATTGCGTCCCGAAAGTAAACATCATGCTTGTCATAGACCCGGGTAATGCCAATGCTCAACTCACGGCTTTAGCGCAACTCATACCGCTGGATAAAAAACACAAGAATACCTGACTGCTGCCGACAGCCACTACAAACTACGTCAACATCGTTTTACTGTAGATAATAGAGATCATATGTATATAGAACTAGATGCAAAATGACAGACTCGATGGCGTAGGCAACATTGAAGTATTGAAAACTAGTTGCGTTAGTAAACAGCTGCCATCTTAAAGCAGGAGACCTCCCTAGTAGGCTGTTGTGAATCTTCCAAGCCAACCTAATTAACTTTTCATATCTAAAATACTCCGTAATAGGCAAAATCATGACTTGAATCTATCTTCAAAACAGTTTTAAAACTGTCACCTGTCGAAAGTAGACAGAAGGGAAATTATGGAAATTACAGAATGCGGACTTAAGTATTTTATTTACTGTTTTAAAATGTCAACTTGATACTGAAATTGTCGTTTATTTAAACCTGAGAGGCTTTTTATACAATTTTTGTAACTAATGCACGAAACATTAAAAGCATCTAATAGCTTGGGGGATTTGGGGGATTTTCCACTGAGGTTGTTGGTGTGTTTTGCCTTTTTAAGACTTTTTACAATATTATTTGCACGTTTTACTGACTGACTATGCCATTTCTGTTTATTATTTATACAGTGCCTTGCAAAAGTATTCGGCCCCCTTGAATCTTGCAACCTTTCGCCACATTTCAGGCTTCAAACATAAAGATATGAAATTTAATTTTTTTGTCAAGAATCAACAACAAGTGGGACACAATCGTGAAGTGGAACAACATTTATTGGATAATTTCAACTTTTTTAACAAATAAAAAACTGAAAAGTGGGGCGTGCAATATTATTCGGCCCCTTTACTTTCAGTGCAGCAAACTCACTCCAGAAGTTCAGTGAGGATCTCTGAATGATCCAATGTTGTCCTAAATGACCGATGATGATAAATAGAATCCACCTGTGTGTAATCAAGTCTCCGTATAAATGCATCTGCTCTGTGATAGTCTCAGGGTTCTGTTTAAAGTGCAGAGAGCATTATGAAAACGAAGGAACACACCAGGCAGGTCAGAGATACTGTTGTGGAGAAGTTTAAAGCCGGATTTGGATACAAAAAGATTTCCCAAGCTTTAAACATCTCAAGGAGCACTGTGCAAGCCATCATATTGAAATGGAAGGAGCATCAGACTACTGCAAATCTACCAAGACCCGGCCGTCCTTCCAAACTTTCTTCTCAAACAAGGAGAAAACTGATCAGAGATGCAGCCAAGAGGCCCATGATCACTCTGGATGAACTGCAGAGATCTACAGCTGAGGTGGGAGAGTCTGTCCATAGGACAACAATCAGTCGTACACTGCACAAATCTGGCCTTTATGGAAGAGTGGCAAGAAGAAAGCCATTTCTCAAAGATATCCATAAAAAGTCTCGTTTAAAGTTTGCCACAAGCCACCTGGGAGACACACCAAACATGTGGAAGAAGGTGCTCTGGTCGGATGAAACCAAAATTGAACTTTTTGGCCACAATGCAAAACGATATGTTTGGTGTAAAAGCAACACAGCTCATCACCCTGAACACACCATCCCCACTGTCAAACATGGTGGTGGCAGCATCATGGTTTGGGCCTGCTTTTCTTCAGCAGGGACAGGGAAGATGGTTAAAATTGACGGGAAGATGGATGCAGCCAAATACAGGAACATTCTGGAAGAAAACCTGTTGGCATCTGCACAAGACCTGAGACTGGGACGGAGATTTATCTTCCAACAGGACAATGATCCAAAACATAAAGCCAAATCTACAATGGAATGGTTCAAAAATAAACGTATCCAGGTGTTAGAATGGCCAAGTCAAAGTCCAGACCTGAATCCAATGGAGAATCTGTGGAAAGAGCTGAAGACTGCTGTTCACAAACACTCTCCATTCAACCTCACTGAGCTCGAGCTGTTTTGCAAGGAAGAATGGGCGAGAATGTCAGTCTCTCGATGTGCAAAACTGATAGAATTATACCCCAAGCGACTTGCAGCTGTAATTGGAGCAAAAGGTGGCGCTACAAAGTATTAACGCAAGGGGGCCGAATAATATTGCACGCCCCACTTTTCAGTTTTTTATTTGTTAAAAAAGTTTAAATTATCCAATAAATTTTGTTCCACTTCACGATTGTGCCCCACTTGTTGTTGATTCTTGACAAAAAATTTAAATTTTATATCTTTATATTTGAAGCCTGAAATGTGGCGAAAGGTTGCAAGGTTCAAGGGGGCCGAATACTTTTGCAAGGCACTGTATGTTTTGTGTTTGTCACTGAATAAACAGGTCAGTTTCTTGTTACCAACCGTTGTGTGTTATTCAAACTCACCTAATTCAGCTGGCTAGTTCTTATCAAGAGTACTAAAACCTTTTTCAACATGAGTCTGACAACTAAGTAAGGAGGCTAAATAACTTTAAACTTTAACACATGCTCAGATAGGTCGGTATCGGTATCGGCCAGTATCGGTATTGGAGCAGAAGTGCAAAACAATATTGGTATCGGATCGGAAGTGCAAAAACCTGGATCAGGACATCCCTAATTAAAACTATCTTGTACAAGAATCATGACTCGTCAGGAAATTTGAATCCTTCTCTTTGGTTACGCTCTATCATAACCCCTTACTATAGCGTACTCTCCTTTCCCCCTGCGAACCGCCATCTCATTAGGACTTGGCTGTAAATCCGCCAGAGTTTGATCATTAGGGTGAGCGGGTGGAATCAATCCTACCAGTGGCTTCACATCACTCGCACCTCCCGCTCTCGTCAAATGACCTTGACGACTGCTGCTCGCTTTGAGATGAGAGGCTACTAAGATGTGCCACCAACAGATGAAGAAGACTTTGCCACATTAGCGGGTCGGCTCGGGCGGGCGGGCCTAATGAACGCATCGCGCCGTCTCCTCGTTTGAGGTTAGACGACTAACGAGGCGCCAAACAACTTCAGCTCGCTGCTACACTGCCATTACATCTTTTGCTCAAAAACCCAATGTCCATCCGAGAGTGGAATGATGGATCGGTCAGGATCAATACATCGATTCGTTAATGATTTGTTGTTGTTTTTTGAAAAAAAAAAAAAACAAATAAAAACACGAACTTTGTGATTTGAAGTTGGGCTGCGACAAATATCGATATGGTGATATATTACGGTACTTAGTATTCTTATAGATTACTGAGAAATTAGTAAATACATTACTGAGAAATTAATAAATACATAAATAAACAACTTGAATCCCCAATTTTAGAGTTTTGTAATAAATGGAGTTAGAAATGGAAAAAAAACACAATGTGAGAAGTTAGTTTTTTGTTTGTTTGTTTGTTTGCAAGTGAATTGCTGTACGGGAGTTTTTTGTTTTGTTTTGTTTTGTTTTGTTTTTTTGGTACGGGTTAAAAATCACCAATAGCTTACCGCACGAATGCTATTTTTAGACTGCAAGGCTGCGTGATGTCACCATCGTAAACCGGAAGGGTTTCAACATACAGGCGCGCTCGCATACAACCAATGTTATTACTGCTTTTTGTGCCGGTAATCTTTCAAAAAAGAACATGCCAACTAAACACTGCTGCTATGGAACTTGTAAAAAGGACTGTAGACATCACGACCGTCCACATATGAAGGATGTTCTATCAGGATGTTCTATCCACATAATTACATACTACAATGGATGAAATGAAAATAAACGTTCTGAATGTTCTGGATTTTCTAGAAGACAAGCAGAGGATATAATATACAGTGGGGCAAATAAATAGTTAGTCAACCACCAATTGTGCATGTTCCTGTACTTGAAAAGATTAGAGAGGCCTGTAATTGTCAACATGGGTAAACCTCAACCATGAGAGATAGAATGTGGAAAAAAAAACAGAAAATCACATTGTTTGATTTTTAAAGAATTTATTCCCAAATTAAGTATTTGGTCACCTACAAACAAGCAAGATTTCTGGCTGTCAAAGAGGTCTTCTAACGAGGTCTAACGAGGCTCCACTCGTTACCTGTATTAATGGCACCTGTTTTAACTCATTATCGGTATAAAAGACACTTGTCCACAACTTCAGTCAGTCACACTCCAAACCCCACTATGGCCAAGACCAAAGAACTGTCGAAGGACACCAGAGACAAAATTGTACACCTGCACCAGGCTGGGAAGACTGAATCTGCAATAGGTAAAACGGTTGGTGTAAAGAAATCAACTGTGGGAGCAATTATTAGAAAATGGAAGACATACAAGACCACTGATAATCTCCCTCGATCTGGGGCTCCACGCAAGATCTCATCCCGTGGCGTCAAAATGATAACAGAACGGTGAGCCAAAATCCCAGAACCACACGGGGGGACCTAGTGAATGACCTACGGAAACCTGGGACCACAGTAACAAAGGCTACTATCAGAAACACAAAGTGCCGCCAGGGACTTAAATCCTGCACTGCCAGACGTGTCCCCCTGCTGAAGCCAGTACACGTCCACACCCGTCTGCAGTTCGCTAGAGAGCATTTGGATGATCCAGAAGAGGACTGGGAGAATGTGTTATGGTCAGATGAAACCAAAATAGAACTTTTTGGTAGAAACACAGGTTCTCGTGTTTGGAGGAGAAAAATACTGAATTTCATCCGAAGAACACCATACCCACTGTGAAGCACGGGGGTGGAAACATCATGCTTTGGGGCTGTTTTTCTGCAAAGGGACCAGGACCATTGATCTTTGTAAAGGCAAGAATGAATGGGGCCATGTATCGAGAGATTTTGAGTGAATATCTCCTTCCATCAGCAAGGGCATTGAAGATGAGACGTGGCTGGGTCTTTCAGCATGACAGTGATCCTTAACACACAGCCAAGGCAACAAAGGAGTGGCTTTGTAAGAAGCATTTCAAGGTCCTGGAGTCTCCAGATCTCAACCTCATAGAAAATCTGTGGAGGGAGTTGAAAGTCCGTGTTGCCCACCGACAGCTCCAAAACATCACTGCTCTAGAGGAGATCTGCATGGAGGAATGGGCCAAAATACCATCAACAGTGTGTGAAAAGCTTGTGAAGAGTTACAGAAAACGTTTGGCCTCCGTTATTGCCAACAAAGGGTACATAACAAAGTATTGAGATGAACTTTTGGTATTGACCAAATACTTATTTTCCACCGTGATTTGCAAATAAATTATTTAAAAATCAAACAATATGATTTTCTGTTGTTTTTTTTCACATTCTGTCTCTCATGGTTGAGGTTTACCCATGTTGACAATTACAGGCCTCTCTAATATTTTCAAGTGGGAGAACTTGCACAATTAGTGGTTGACTACATACTTATTTGCCCCACAGTATGTGCATGTGTTGGACGTCTAGCAGTGTAGAAGGAATTGCACAACACCGGTAGTGTTTGTCTAGTCTAGTGACAGTGACAAACTACGTCATCACCCCAAGCGTCCATTGTGCGCATCAAACATGGCGCCCTCCGTAGGTCAAAACCTGTACTAAATATTATAGATTTATAAACCAATGTCAATATTTTATGTTTCTTATAACATATTTTAGTAAAACAGAACAATTGTGGCTTATTAAAGCCTACAAGTCTTGAAGTCCGAGGTTCCCTTTAAAGCCATTTTTAATACCACGCAAGAACCACGTTGTGTTTTATGTGAGGGTTCCTAACCTCTGAAATCTTAACTGTGCTCGTCATTATTGATGTTGGACGACGGCGTGCAGGGAAAAAGCCTGAAATTTCCATATCAAAGTTAGCAAATACGCATCCTTTGTCGATCGGGCTCCCACTGACATACGTGACTATTTTTTTCTCTTGATGTCCATCTTCCCAGAGCTGATAATTACCATCCTACTTTCAACACAACCGTACACAACTGTTAACTGGATGTGGGTTTGCACTTCCTCTCATCTCATCTCATTATTGGCCGAGGCTCCCATATGTCGCGTTTCAATATTCGCAACTAATCCGCTGATGGCGGTACAAGGGGAGGAAGAAAAAAAATAAGCGTCTGGTGTTGTTGGGTGATGAATGATCACGGTCAGCGTTAATCCTGCTGACGGGAGCCATGCATTTCCTGTGGTCGTTTCACGATAAAAGACGTCCCGCCTTGTTCCTCGCACTTAACGCTTAACGGAAAATACATCCTCAGCATTACTGTTAACAGCGTCCGAGGCGGAAAAATGGCCAGTGGTGCCCGACTGGAAAAACAAAACAAAAGAAAGAAAGAAAAGAAAGTTAAGTTGGGTAATGGTACACTAAGTAAAATTTTTTTAAACCTGGCAATAATGCTAAATTGACAATGAGTTAAGTGTGAGAACAGGCAAATATCTGCATTTCTCCTGTATAATCCTTATTCAGGAACTACGGTACTTAAAGTGCATGTGACACGAAAAAGCATGTTTATTTCATAATACACGCGGTATTTTATGCTCCTGAATGATATGGACCGCTTGGATGTGTGTGGAAGCGATCGCTATATTTATTTAGTTTTTTTAATCCCGCGCCAGGAAAATGAGTGACTTCCGGCTTCGGTCTTGCATTAAGGAGGAGGGCGCTGTGACGTCCTCTTCACGCTACAGTGTACTGTTGTGTATGAGGACGAAGGATTCAGCTGATTTTGCGGATTAATACGTTTATTTTTCGCATCACGCCAGCCAAACGGCTGCGGAAAAATCATTCTGTATGAGGGAGAGGCGTATGCGCCTTTTTGGAGTTTCAAAAGGTTCCCATTCACCGTGGATATTTACTGTGGGACCATTTGACTTACGATGAAGTGAGTAAACATCTTGTTTTGTATTATGTCAAATACGAATACAGCGATTACAAAGTAAAGACTACAAACTTCCTTTAAATGAAGGACTACTTACGTTTGATCATTGATAGGCATGTAAAAAGCTCTCCTAATGCATTAGCAGCAGCACGTTAGCTGCGTTAGCTCCAGCCACCCTCCTCCGGGGAACGAACTGTAAATTGCTCTCCGCCGGGCGGTTTGCCGATCCGCTAAGACATTCGACAACCGGGTCGTCATGTCAAATAATCCAGGATAGCTATGTGTGATTTTCCGCTTTGAAGACTTTGAAACATCACTCGGTTCGGGTTAGCATGTCGGCTAGCTGTCACGCCTTCTGGTTTGTTTACATTCTCCGAAGCCGGGGAAGGGAAATGACATATGTCCCATTTAGGTGTCATAAAATATCGTTCGGGAGGTGCGACAGTAAAGGTGAAGTCGACAGTTTTGACAATTATGGAGTAATTTTGCCATGTCGTCCTGAATAAATGCATTTTTATTATTTCATATTCCATTCAGCACAAGACTGTTATTTGTCATGACCATGCCATTTATTTAGCAATTGGGGAAAATACTTGGATAAAAAGAGTATCCTGTAAAAATATTGAAGTAAAGAGACAGAAACAATGACATTTTGCCGCTCTCTTCGTCGCGTTTTCCTCGTTGTGAATACTTCCCCCCTCAACGGGCTGACATGTCCTTCTCAAGCCATTTATATAGCTATTGGGGAAAAATACTTGGGTAAAAAGAATATCCTGTAAAAATATTGGAGTAGAGAGACTGAAACAATGACATTTTGCGGCTTTCTTTGTCGCGTTTTCCTCGTTTTGAATAATTTCCCCTCAATGGGCTGAATAGTAAAATCGATGAGCCAAGTCTACCGCTGACGTCATCCACCTGTTGGGGACGCTAAAGCCCTATAATGGTAGGCGTGGCTAACCAGCAGATTAAAAGACTAATTTCTCGTCATCTGTGCTTTGCTAAATTGTTGTATATAGTCGAATCGTCTCAAAATATGATTCTAATTCACATAATAATGACATTTTAGACTTTTTTTCTCGTGTCATATGCTCTTTAATCAGCAATTTAAAACTGTTTTTGTCGTCGAATAATGGTGTACGTATGCATAGGGACGGTAGGGACATAACATGCATAATATGCATTATACAATGAGTTCAGTTTAAGTACAGTGGTATGAAAAAGTATCTGAACCTTTTGGAATTTCTCACATTTCCGCGTAAAATCGCCATAAAAAATGAGCTGATCTTTGTCAAAATCACACAGATGAAAATACAGTGTCTGCATTAACTAAAACCACCCAAACATTTATTGGTTTTCATATTTTAATGAGGATAGCATGTAAAGAATGACAGAATGGGAAAACATAAGTAAGTGCCTAAGGAGACTTAACACTAGAAGTCTCAAGAAATAAACTAAATAAATAAACTAGAAGTTTATTTATGGAGTTTTGCACTTTTTACACATTTTTTAACTCACTTCTCCTAAACTACACACAAAAACAGAAAAAATGGCCCAAATGTGTACAATGATTTGAAATAGCATTTTAGAACTGCAATCTGAGTGTAAAGCAGGAATTGTGTCTATAGTTTAGAAGGACTGAATCATGGGCATGGAGGATGAATTGTGGTCATTGTGTCTGACGTTAGTACAAGAAAATGTGTGAAAACCTTGAGAAAAACAGAAACAGGCCGAGTTTGAGTCGTGAGAAGGGGGATATATCAGGAGAATATTCGGGGTATTTGTCTTGGGAAAGGCCGAGTCGGCCTCTGCTGGGTTTTCTAGTGTTAAAGAGGAATTGAAACCAATTCTCACCAAACATTTTAGGTCAGGTGTGTGCCCAGTCACTGATGAGTGGTTTAAATCACATCAATTGATTTTTAAAGAATTTATTTCCAAATTAGAGTGGAAAATAAGTATTTGGTCACCTACAAACAAGCAAGATTTCTGGCTGTCAAAGAGGTCTAACTTCTTCTAACGAGGTCTAACGAGGCTCCACTCGTTACCTGTATTAATGGCACCTGTTTTAACTCATTATCGGTATAAAAGACACCTGTCCAGAAAAAGATCAATTGCTACCTTGCTTCCCCACATTGCTTCCCGTGATATTTCTAATCGTAGGGAGAGGGATTGTAAGGCTATAGCCAATTAAAAAAAGGCTCCAAAGGCTGCCAAAATTCACTCTACTCATTATATGCTGCCTTTTGTCTCTCTATATATAAAACGGTGCCATTACAGATTGAGCGCGACAATGCGTGAGTGGGTCGTGCAGCGCATGCGTTAATTGCGTTAAATATTTTAACGTGATACATTTTTGAAAAAATGAATTACCGCCGTTATCGGGATAAATTTGATAACCCTACCTTAAGCCTGAACTAAAACTCTGGATGAGTGTAACATATTATGTCTGTAACGTTAAATACAATTAGAAAACGATTTAAATAAAAAATATATATTCAAAAAAGGCATGGCCGATATTTTTTTGCCGATTCCGATACTTTGAAAATGACGTGATCGGACCCGATCGATTGGCATCTCTACTTTTTATATATCGAATTTAACAAAAACGGGGAAAAACAATTTTCTAGAAATACTCTTTGTCTATTATTATTTATGATATGAAAACAGTAACTGTGGCTGAATAATCACTGCCAGGCCCTCCTACTCAAAATCGATTGGATGTCTAGCACTGTCATTGACAAAGCTTTTTTCCCCCCAATTCTGCCAACTATTATGTTCCTGTCATCATGACACCATCAACCTCCCTCCAGATTTAACCCGCCGTAGACCTTCATCTCTCTACCCGTCTCGTCCCCGAGGCCTCCTGATATCGGGGTCAGCGTAATCCCTCAGCACGTAATCTGCGGTTTAATCCCCCATGAGTTACACAAAAAGATGTCTACTGAAAAAGGGATGGCGGGGGGAAAATGACTACTGCTAGGGGCAATTCATCGATTAAATAACAAGGATTAAAATATAAGGGTTGGTTTTACATTTTATTGTTTAAAGGAACAAAGTGTAAGATTGGTGGCCCTGAATAGTACTGCAATTAGGATCAAAACTTTGAGTACACGTACTTGTAATATTAGTGCACGCATCTCTAGAACAACTACACGCAAGTACATACTGTATACTTGTAGTACATTGAAGGATATAATACATTTTCTTGTAGTTACCGTTTAACTGTTTGTATTATTTTAACATACTCAATAATAAAATAAAAAGAAATAGGGTTGTTCCGATCATGTTTTTTGCTCCCGATCAGTTCCCGATCGTTTTAGTTTGAGTATCTGCCGATCCCGATATTTCCCGATCCGATTGCTTTTTCTTTTTTTTGTTCCCGATTCAATTCCAATCATTCCCGATAATTTTTCCCGATCATATACATTTTGGCAATGCATTAAGAAAAAAAATGAATAAAACTCGGACGAATGTATACATTCAACATACAGTACATAAGTACTGTATTTGTTTATTATGACAATAAATCCTCATGATGGCATTTACATGATTAACATTCTTTCTGTGAGAGGGATCCACGGATAGAAAGACTTGTAATTCTTAAAGGATAAATGTGACTTTGTATATTGTGACTAAATATTGCCATCTAGTGTATTTGTTGAGCTTTCAGTAAATGATACTGTAGCCATTTAACTGTTCTGCCCAAATGCATGATGCGGAAATGCAACCATGACTGTGCGTAGTGGTACCATTTGATATATCTTCTCTCCATTGGGAAATAACTTAGGGTGTTAAGAAAAAGATCAGTTACTACCTTTCTTCAATTTTTACCAAACATTTTAAGTCAGGTGAGTGCCAAATTACTGATGAGTGGTTTAAAGCTGCCCTGCCCATTATAAAACACACACACCTGGTAGGAATTGTCTTGATGAGAAGCATTGTCTGATGTGCATCAAGGCTCATTCAAAAGGCCTATCTGAAGGATTGTTGATTTGTATAAAGCTCGGAAAAGTCTGGATGTTCATCAATGAACAGTCAGAGATCTTGTCTACAAATGGAAAGAGTTTGGCACTGTTGCTTATCTCCCAAGGAGTAGCCCTCCACCAAAGATGACGCCAAGAGTTCCACGCGGAATACTCAGATAGGTAAAAAAGAGTGTCTGCTACAGACTTACAGAAATCATTGGCACAGTCCAGTTTCTCTGTGCACACATCAACTATACGTAAAACAATGGCCAAGAAAACGAATGGCCAAGAATAGTGTTCATGTGAGGACTCCATGGAGGAAGCCACTGCTGGCTAAAAAAAATGTTTGTTTAATGTTCGCAAAAAGGCACTTGGACACTCTACAGAAGTTTTGGACTGATGAAACGTTGAATTGCTTGGGAGTAACACACAACGTCATGTGTGGAGGGAAAAATGGAACAGCTCACCAACATCAACACCTCATCCCCACCGAGAAGCATGGTGGAGGGAGCGTCATGATTTGGGGCTGTTTTTCTACCTCAGAGCCTGGACAACTTGCATTTATTAATGGAACAATGAATTCAAAGGTTTTGCTGGAAAACCTGAGGCCGTCTGTTAGACAGTTGAAGCTAAAAAGAGGATGGATGCTGCAACAAGACAATGATCCAAAACACAGAAGTAAATCAACTTCAGAATGGTTTCAGAAGAACAAACTACACGTTCTGGAATGGCCAAGTCAAAGTCCAGATTTGAACCCCATTGAGATGATATGGCATGACCTAAAGAAAGTGATTCATGCCTGACATCCCAGGAATCTGACTGAACTACTGCAGTTTTGTCAAGAAGAATGGGCCAAGATTAGTCCTGATCGTTGTGCCAGACTGATCTGCAGCTACAGGAAGCGGAAGTTATTGCTGCCAAAGGAGGAAGGGGGCACAAAATCTTAAATATGAAGGTTCATTTACTTATTTTTCCCCCTTCTGTCATTGTTTGCATACTATCCTCATTAAAATATGAAAACCTATAAATTAGGGCTGTCAAAATTATCGCGTTGACGGGCGGTAATTAATTTCTTTAATTAATCACTTTAAAATATTTGACGCAATCAACGCACATGCCCGGCTCAAACAGATAAAAATGACAGAACAGTGCAAAGTCCACTTGTTACTTGTGTTTTTTGGAGTTTTATCGTCCTCTGCTGGCGCTTGGGTGCGACTGATTTTATGGGCTGCAGCACCCATGAGCATTGTGTAATTATTGACATCAACAATGGCGGGCTACTAGTTTACTTTTTGATTGAAAATTTTACGAATGTTATTAAAACGAAAACATTAAGAGGGGTTTTAATATAAAATTTCTATAACTTGTACTAACATTTATCTTTTAAGAACTACAAGTCTTTCTACCCATGGATCGCTTTAAAAGAATGTTAATAATGTTAATGCCATCTTGTTGATTTATTGTTATGATAAACAAATACAGTACTTATGTACCGTATGTTGAATGAACCATTTTGTGTCTTATCTTTCCATTCCAACAATAATTTACAGAAAAATATGGCATATTTTATTGATGGTTTGAATTGCGATGAATTACGATTAATTATTAAGCTGTAATTAACTCGATTAAAAATTTTAATCGTTTGACAGCACTACTATAAATGTTTAAGTGGTTTTAGTTAAAGCAGATGCTGTTTTTTTTTATCTGTGTGATTTTGACAAAGATTAGATCACATTTGATGGTGATTTTATGCAGAAATGTGAGAAATTCCAAAAGGTTCAGTTACTTTTTCATACCACTTTACTTGTAGTACATTACATGCAAGTATATGTATTTATATTACAAGTACAAGTAAGTACATGTGCTTGTAGTAGATGCAACCACAATTAATAATTGAAGTGCAAATCTTACACATTGCTCTTTAAATACACAATTCTCTTTTCATATGTCATTTTAACAGTAGATTTAAACTAGGGACGAGGGCTGTGGGGGTCAGCGAGAGAAGGTCGAGGAAACGTGTAATTGGCTGCCGTTAAGTAGTGGCGTATTCCCAGCTGACAAGGACGCGACTGCCACTTCGCCTCGCCGCTTTGAGAGGCGACGTGAAAATGGCCCACGGATGACTTCCCGCCCAAGCGCTCTGGAGGGAAGCGACCTTGTGGGTGTCTCGGGAATCGGCCGGGCACGCTGACATTCCCGCTCCTGGAAATGGAAGTGAAGGCGTCACTACAGATAAGCCTCGGAGAAAAAAATGGTTGCCGAATACTTTAATGGCGTCTTCATTTGTTTCAATGGCGAAAAAGATCATTTGAGATACAAGTAATTCGAGATACAAGTAAGTAGCGGGTAACAACATGCTGCGTTTAGGCCAAAGTCAAACCATCACACAGAAACGCCTTGCTCGCGCGATGCTAACAATTCACCAAACGCAGTTTTGTGTTCACACAGACCTTAAGTCGCCAAAAGTCTTTTACTTGAATGTATTATAGCATCTGGTCAAGGCTTTCATTCATTCATTCAAGGACAACGCAAACTTTATGAGTTTTCAATGGATGAACGCAACTGAAAGCTGAGAACACGACTACTGTAAGCGGTAAATGATGCCAACAAAAACAAAACCACAGCGTTCACGGTCCCGCCAACTCGTCCAACCCTTCATCTCTCATTGTGCATTTTGGGACAGCATTTAAAGCTGTACTGTGAAGTAATTTCATAACATGCCAAATAGGGTCACAATTAAAGTAATTAAACATTGTCCAACAAATAAAGCATGAAAAAAAATAATTTATATGTTGTATATTTGACAAAATAATCGGGTTTCCGAAGTTCGAGCCTGAAAGGCGACAAACCCGGAAGTGATACGTCACACCGAGAACAGCGATGGGAGCGCTCCATACGGCCGCCCTACAAAGCCCTTCAAACAATGCTTCAAACAGCGATATAAGTGATAGATCAAGCGCAAGTGAGGAGACCCAAGTTTTTGAAGAGTTGGAGGAAGAGGAGGAGGCGGTTGGAATTTTATGTTTTATGTATTAGCCAGACGCTAATCAGGATGCAAACAATGTGCCCAGACTACCTGATATCGAATGGAGACAAGACCCATCCAGATTGCAAGATTGGTAAGATATAGGCTGTTATTATTTTCATGATTTGAAGATGCAGGCATTTGCACATAATTTTATGTTTTTTTCTATCTGATGACATTGTTTAAAAAAAATAATAATCCGACTGCATGTTCATTTTGGCAGATCCGGCAGCGCTCATGCATATGAAATAATAATATAAAAACGTTGGGGGGGGGGGAGAAGGAGATGAGTCGTTGATGGCTTTCTCCACTTTATTGTGGCAACAATAAGAAAACAAAATAATAGCGGACTGCCGCCACATTCGACCGCCAAGTTTTGCTTGTCGCTCATCTCCGCCTCGCCTCGTACTTCCAGCTTCTACTACTTCTTGGGGCTATCGGCAGGAAGTGGCGTCTAATGGCGTGAGGAAATGTAGTTTTTTTCACACAAGCGAACAGATTACAAAGCACCACTTCAGTGTTGTCCCGAGACTACATTTCCCATAATTCACTGCGGGACTTGGGCTGTCAACCTTCACATTTGACAGCATTCTGCAGCTGTTAGCTCGCCATTCACGCTCGTTTGCATTTGATCGCTAGTCTGATACACTCCCGCTTTTTCGGTGAGGTCTTTTGTGTTTATTCGTTATTGGATCGTTTTTGTTCACCACTGTAAATAAGAGCACTGAAGCAAGAAGAGGTAAGTCGCCGTTTCTGTTCAACCCGTTTTCTCCTGAGTTTTTTAGCGTAAGAAGCTAGGGTAGTGGCTGTCTTTTCTTCGTTCTTTTTCATGATCAGGGTTTAGTTAGCGGTTGGGGTTCAAGTGTAGATTCCTTTTGTTTGCCTGGGCTTACCCTGAAGCCGCGCTTCATCTACATTTTGTACATATTGCCTTGAAAGGTGGAAAAGCGCTATATAAGTATAACACCATTTACCATATTCATTGCGAGTTTGTTGTGTAAATTTTGTGCCACTTGTGAAATTGTGTGGCTCGTTTTATGTTACGCCCATCGCGAGCCGTCCTTGGGACGTAACACTAGCGAACACAACAACAACTATGCCACGACTATTGCCACGAGTTGGCTTTCGGCTAACGTCGCTAGCTTCTACTGTACATTCCACAACAGTTGGCAGCTCTGCTTTGACAAAGTCATCAGTCATCTATCCAAAAATCACACTTACTTTTTGAAAAATCCTTGATCATAAGCAGACCAGTTAAGAAAGCAGGCATCTTCGAAGTGAACAGAGAACACTACTCGATGATGGCGTGAAATCATTCGCTTTGTGCAAACGAAAGATGTCCATTTACGTGCCCTGCTATCCTTTGGCCACTCATACAACTTTTCGTTTGAGTGAGAACAAAACATCGCCACACACCGCCGTGGCATCTTACCGAGAAGCAATGCAACAAACAATACTCTTCTGTGGCGGACTTTCTCGCACTTCCCGGTGTGACGTAATTTCCGAAGATTTCCGAAGATTGCCGAAGAAAAGCATTTTCGTTGTCGGGGGCGTTGCTATGGGTTAAACAAACAATCTGGAAGGGTTGTGTTAAAAAAAAAAATGAAAATATGCTTATAATTGTTTAGCCATTGATATTATTCAAAAACATGGTTGGCCAACCTTAGTTCACATTTGGCCTTTAAAGCACACCACCCTCCACATAGTAACATTAAAAGGCCTGTGACAGCATAAAAAAATCTTAAATAGCATTATTGTTCGACTATATACAACAATTTGGCAAAGCGCAGATGACGAGAAATTAAGTCTTTTAATCTGTCGTTTAGACGCGCCTGCCATGATAGCGCTCTAGCGTCCCCAGCTGGATGATGACATCGGCAGGGTCATGATGTCATCTGATTTGGAATTCAACCCATTGAGGGGGATGATTCAGAAAAAGGAAAATAAGACACTGAGCAGCAAAATTGTTTCAATTTCTCTACTCCAATATTTTTACATGATATTCTTTTTCCTGTTTTCCTCAATTATTAAGTTTCTGATGTTAAATTGAGTGATTTATTAGCTGTTGAAAACTTAAAAAAAAAAAAAAAGTTGCTCTTTTGGTCAAAACTTATATGATATGTTAAATATTGCTATTGATCCTGAAAATATAGGTGATTATCTCTGTATTTGGTGATTTTTGTGCATCTAGTGTAAAATCTCAGACTTTTATAGCCATTTTAAGTTGTGCTATACTGTTGAGTTAATTATCGAGGGTTGATTGAATATTTGCTTGATTGATTGAATATTTGCTTGTGCTCATATATACCTAAAACATACATAATACATATTGTCATATTTTTTTCTTATTTGATATAACCAGTAAATGATTATTGCTTGCTATACTAGGTATAATGTTTAAGTGTTACAAAGTTTAA
This sequence comes from Corythoichthys intestinalis, assembly GCF_030265065.1. Lineage (NCBI taxonomy): Eukaryota > Metazoa > Chordata > Actinopteri > Syngnathiformes > Syngnathidae > Corythoichthys > Corythoichthys intestinalis. Next base: position 4,979,214 of record NC_080411.1, read on the forward strand.
TAAGGGTCAGGATGACAACTGCCTTGCTTCATGGCCACAACATTGAGTAACTAGACCTTCTAGGACATCTTCAGAATCTTACGTCTGGACTTTCGTCTAGACTTTCGAGGACAATCTTCCATTCGAGGACATCTTCCATGGCCGCAGCGTTGCATAACTGAAGTGTCTGGGTCATTCTGACCATTTTACCTAAGTGCCCTTGCTTACCCACGTGTATTTAGTTAGTTCCACCTACATGCTCACACACAGCCAACCAAAATCACATGGGTGTCTCCAGCTTGCTTTCCCCCTCCCTTTAGGGCGGCACCCTTCTGTGTTAGGACAAACCCCTAATAAAAAGAGCAAGGAGGGTTTTTCTTTAGATCAATTTTGGTGACTATACAGCGTAATCTAGCATTTCTCTGTCTAGTCCCTCCTTGCTCTCCTTGCCCAAGAAAACTGAGTCTCTTCTCGCCTTATTTTTGGGTAATTTTACAAATGTCTACCTAAGGGTCTATTTTTGAACTTGACATTTATTTGGTCCATAGAGCCGGATTGCGACATACCTATAAAAAAAAATAATTAATCGGCTTTTTATAAGGGAACGACTTTGAATTTTTTTTATGCTGCTGCTAATGGAGACTCTTATATGGCTAAGGTAGGTGCCTGTTTTGGTTTTAGGTCGGTAGCAGCTTTGGTTTTGTAAATATTTGAATTTGAATGTTTTTGAAAATACGCCCCCTACGAATCGGCCCCGTTTACCGCGTCATGTCAATAGGTTATGAGGTCTGTGAATAGATCTATGTCCATAGCTTTCAATGACACAGAATGAGTTACCAAAAAGGTTTACTTCTAGGATTTAAGACCAAACAACAAAGTACAATGTGACAAGGTCGGCGATCCCCGCGGACGTTTTCCCACTGGAATCCGAGCCCTGGAGGCCGTGGACGACAAAACGTCAAACTTCCGCTTCTCTTCTTTCACCCGCTTATGAGAATCCAATACCTTCTGAGCGCCACACTGCAAACCGCGTGCGGGGGCATTTGTGTGTGTGGAGGGGGGGGCATAAAGATAAAGCAATGAGGATAAGGTGTCAGTCAGGTGGGTGGGGGATGCAGCCTTTCCGGTAGAGATGCTTGAAAGTGTTTGTCAGGGCCAACAAGGCCTTCTCTACTGCCCTACATTTATGACCTAAATTCTGATACTTGTTTAATGAAATTAAAGTAGTGCTGGCACACTGGTAATGGCACTGTTTCTTAAATCACATTTGTAATTTTTTCTCCCACGGCCAAAACATAGCTGTTCAATGTACTTGCTAAAAGAAAGGGAAAAAAATTGTAGTTGGAGCAAGGTTAACTTGTAGCTATTAAAACAATAACTTGTAGTTAAAAAGATATTTTGCAGTTGTAGCAAGTGTAACTCGGAGCTGTACTGTACAAAAGATTACTTGTATTTGGAGTAAGCCAAGCAAGCCATGTAGAGGTCTGTAATTTGTATCATAAGTTCTCTTCAACTGTGAGGGACGAATCTAATACAAAAATCCAGAAAATCACATTGTATAATTTTTAAGTAATAAATTTGTATTTAACTGCATGAAATAAGTATTTGATACTTTACCGACTAGTAAATATTTCGGCTCTTAGTTCTTTTTTAAGAACCCTTCCTGTTCTCCACTCATTACCGGAAGTAACTGCACCTGTTTGAACTTGTTACCTGTATAAAAGACACCTGTTCACATGCAACAAACAAACTCCAACCTCTCCACAATTGCCAAGACCAAAGAGCTGTGTAAGGACATCAGGGATAAAATAATAGACCTGCACAAGGCTTGGATGGGCTACAGGAAAATAAGCAAGCAGCTTGGTGAGAAGGTAACAACTGTTGGAGCGATTATTAGAAAATTTAAGACGGTCATTCTGCCTCGTTCTGGGGCTCCATGCAAGATCTCACCTCGTGGGGCATCACTGATCATGAGGAAGGTGAGGGATCAGCCCAGAACTACACGGCAGGACCTGGTCAATGACCTGAAGAGCGCTGGAGCCACAGTCTCGAAGAAAACCATCGGAAACATATTACACCATCATTGATTAAAATCCTACAGCGCACGCAAGGTCCCGCTGCTGAAGCCAGTGCATGTCCAGACACGTCTGAAGTTTGCCACTGACCATCTGGATGATCCAGAGGAGCAATGGGAGAAGGTCATGTGGTCGGATGAGACCAAAATGGAACTTTTTGGTCTAAATTCGGCTCATCGTGTTTGGAGGAAAAAGAAGGATGAGTACAACCCCAAGAACACCATCCCAACCGTGAAACATGGAGGAGAAAACATCAATATTTGGGGCTGCTTCACTGCCAAGGTTACAGGACGACTGCAACGTATTGAGGGGAGGATGGATGGGGCTATGTATCGCCAGATCTTGGCTGACAACCTCCTTCCTTCAGTGAGAGGCCTGAAGATGGGTCGTGGCTGGGTCTTCCAGCATGACAACGACCCAAAGCACACAGCCAAGGCAACTAAAGAGTGGCTCCGTAAGAAGCATCTTAAGGTCCTGGAGTGGCCTAGCCAGTCACCAGATCTGAACCCGATAGAAAACCTATGGAGGGAGCTGAAAGTCGGTGTTGCCCGGCAGCAGCCCCGAAACCTGAAGGCTCTGGAGAAGATCTGCATGGAGGAGTGGGTCAAAATCCCTGCTGCAGTGTGTGCAAACCTTGTCAAGGACTACAGGAAATGTTTGGTATCTGTAATAGCAAACAAAGGTTTCTGTACCAAATATTAAGTTTGATTTTTGTGATGTATCAAATATTTATTTCATGCAATTAAATCCAAATTTATTACTTAAAAATCATACAACGTGATTTTCTGGGGGTTTTTTTGTATTAGATTCTGTCCCTCACAGTTGAAGAGAACTTATGCTACAAATTACAGACCTCTACATGCTTTACAAGTGGGAAAACCAGCAAAATCGGCAGTGTATCAAATACTTGTTCTCCCCACTGTATGGCGGAAAACACTCAGGTGACTTGAAGTTTCGCTCTTAGACCCCCAATTTGGCCAAATTTCAAAATTGTCCGATATGCACGTGTGATACATCATTGGAAAAGTTAAAATCTCAATTTTCTAGGGGTAGAAAATTTTTGAATGGGAGGGCATTTTAAAAAAATGTTTTTTTTTAACAGCGAAACCCTAACTGGAGGTGAGAGCATGAGAGAGCACAATTAAAGACGCCATGATTTTAACGAGATATTATCTCGTACTTACCTTGTTTCGATGCAAAAACTCCATGTAGCATGTATCACTGAGTGTAAAAACACAGATGTGAATGGCCAGGGGGATTTTATGGGTGAAACATGGTCATATAACAAGGGTCACGATGCAGAAATCGCAGACATCAAGGAGTGGTCGAGATGTTCTTTTTCATATATTTACCCTTTTAAACATTTTTTCCCCAATTTTTCCTTGTTTGGATCGATTATTTATCATCTAACATATTGGGGAAAATGCGACAGTAACAAAAAAAATACAATTACACGATAGTTATTAGGTATATATCCGTGACGTATTTACAGACACTATTTTTTTCTTTCTAAAGTCGTTTTTTTTTTTTTTAACGAAATGTTAGACATTTTTTAATGATTCTAAGCTAAAAATGACAGACATTTTGAATAATAAATATAAATACGTACAGTCCAGTGTGGCTTATTTGTTGATTTATTGTGGTTAATAGATAACACTTCACTTGACAACGGTATCATAAGACTGTCATAAAACAGTCATAATTATGACATGACACTATTATGGGCCTTACAGAATGCTCATGACAGATGTCATTAAGTGTCATTCGACGAATTATATCACTAACTCCATTTGTTTCCAGCATGGATCTTTTTCATCCATTCAAAAGTGAGATAATTTGCCGGATAACAATAAATGACATCTGTTAGAAGCATTCAATAATAATCACGACAGTGTCATGTCATAATTTTTAATTGTCTAATGACAGTCTTACAGTGCCACTGTCAAAGTGTTACCAAATACCATAACTAACAATTCATGAAACAACTAGAACAGTAACTGAAGAAATAATTAGCAAAGAACAGGAATTTTGATTGTAATTTACATCTGTAGCGCTGTAATACATGCTAGGAGGCATGTAGGACAACAACAGTATTGACAGCAGGTGGCAGCAGAGGTTGACTGTCTCCCCCAAGGGAGCAGTGCTGGCCAAATGAAGCTTCTTGAAGCTTTGCGTCCAATTGGTTCAAAGCTTCATGGTGGTTCATTTGGTCTTTTAATAGTCGTATGATGTCGCTGTCAAATAAGTGTTACCGGTTAATATCTTTTGGTGTAAATATCCCAAAATACAGTGAGGACAGCTGCGGCCAATAGTCCAGTGCGGTTTATCAATGAACAAATGCCATTTTCGTGCCAATTTTGAAAGGTGCGCCTTATAGTGCGAAAATTATGATACCTTCTTTTAATTTTGAAACAAAAGCGGTTGCGCGACGTCTGTAAACGGGGGTTTTCAGTGTAAACCGGACAAATTAAAAATAGTTCGGGGGCTTAATGCGCCATGAATCTGCTATGGCAGCATATAGAGATATTGTTCTGTCAAACGCAACAGTTCTTTTGGCTTAAAATCCAGCAGTTTATTTTAAAGAGGGGTGCAAGAGCAGAAACTGCTTTTTCAGTCTTGTCTGTGTTTTCCGCCATATATATCCTCTGAAAAATGGTGCCATCCCTATTCCCTATCCCTAGTTAGCTGGTCTTTCCTTTGGAAAGGTCAGGTATATGTTATTCTGTTTTTTTTTTTTGGAATGGGAATCCTTCGGCGCGCCGCGCAGCCCGAACCGCTTGACTGATCGGCACCGTTCAAGTATCAACGCGTTCGGAATTTTCGCGCGACGCAGGCTTTTTTTCAAACGACCCCAAAAAATTTTACGTTCGCCCGTAAACGGCAATTTTCCGAAAAAAAAAAAAAGCATAAAAAATTCCGTGAGGGTGAGGGGCATAAAAATTGTATACAGAATTTTGAAAAAAATTACGGTCCCCCGGAAATTGGCCAAAAACTGTCCCATTCATTTCTAATGAGAACATTTCCCATTCACTTACTGTACAATGGGATTTCTAATTGAAGTTACATTGCATTGATGCCATTGACGGCCATGCATGTCAAATCTATTGATACCAATGTATTCGGATTCAATTGACTGCATGGATGGCGATGCCATTGATGGCCATGGACGTCCAATTTTTTTCCCATTCATTTTCAATGGGGGAAAAAAACAAAATTTCCCCAATTCAACAGAAAATGACCAAATATCAATAGGACGTGTCTCCCAAATGTCCCCAATTCCATTGACGCTTACGGAGGGTGCTGCCAATGACAGCCATGGACGTCCAAATTTCCCATTCATTTCTCATGGCATTTACTTTGTTTAATGCCATTGACGGGCATGTTTCTCCATTGTATTGATGCCAATGTACTTGGATTCCATTGACGTCTATGTTAAGTCGATGCCATTGACAGCCATGGACGTCCAAAAATTTTCCCATTCATTTTCAATGGGGAAAAACAAAATTTCCCCAAATCAACAGAAAATGACCAGATATCAATAGGACATGTCCACCAAACTTCCTCGCTTCCATTGACGCTTAGAGAGGGTGCTGCCATTGACGGCCTTGGATGTCCAAATATCCCATTCATTTCTAATGGCATTTACTTTGTTTATTGCCATTGAGTGGCATGTTTGTCCATTCTTATGATGCCAATGTGCTTGGAGGCCATTGACAGCCATGGACGTCCTAAATTTTTCCCATTCATTTTCAATGGCAAAAAATCCAATATCCCCAAATCAACAGAAAATTACCAGATATCAATGGGACGTGTCCCCCAAACTTCCCCACTTCCATTGACGCTTATGGATGGTGCTGCCATTGACGGCAATGGACGTCTAAATTTCCCATTCATTTCTCATAGCATTTATTTTGTTTATTGCCATTGACTGACATGTTTGTCCATTCTATTGATAGCCCTGGGCGGGGTTACGATCTGTATAGCCACACAGGAAAGACCAGGTGTAATTTCTCCAGAAATTGCAGTTTCTAGTTTTAAATTGACTTTTTCAAATCGGCCGGTCAGATTAAAAAAAGGCCGATACCGATATACGTCAAATTTCCAAATATCGGCCCAATATATCTGTCTTTCTCTACTCAAAAGCGTAGGACTGAAGGACCATCAGAGCCGAGCCACGGCCCACTAAAGGACTGAAAGTTTGTCGAAGCTCCGAGGAAGAAGCGAAAGCAGCTGCCACGGGTGGTGCAGCAGGAATGCTGCTGAGGAAGAGGAAGAAGCTGCCTCATGTGAGGAGGAACCTGCATAATTCATGTTCAGCTCTTTTTAGAAACAGCCGCTTCATCAGGACGCTTCACTGTTGCAGTGCGGCGCCGTGGCAGCGTTTCTGCCCGTATCTCAATTCTTTTAGTTGTGGCCTTTTCCATCAGCTTTCCTTGTGTACAAAGTGCGTGCGTGCGTGCGTGTGCGCGCATTCACCTTGCTCTGCTCTTCACCCTCACTCTCCCTGACTGCACTCTACAAGGCCATTAGAGCTCCCCGAGGTCCAAGCGGGCCGCTCCGCTCTGTGTCGGCTTTCATGTGTCAGGAAAAGGGGGGCTTCCATATACTCTACACGCCGGTATTTTCACGCTTGTGCTTTTATTATCACAACACGGACACAATGGCATTTCTTTCTCTTGTGTGAGTCAGAACATAGAGTAACAGCTGGTGAAACTTACAATCCCAGCTGTAAAACTACTACACTGTGTCAAAGACGGCATTGTTCTTTTTTTTTTTTTTTTTTTTTAGTGCTGTATTTACGTTCTGGAGTAAAACACAAACAGGCCAGCGTAAAATAAATTGTATGTACCTGTACTTCATTTGCTACCATTGAAGGCAATACACGTTCTACCCATTTGAACTAAGAGGGTGTGGGCACACTTAGTTTAAATGAATTGCACGTCTATCGCCGTCAACGCCACTGAAAACATGATCATTCAAAACTAGTTCAAATAGATTGGATGTCTATCACTGTGAATAGCCGGGCCGACATCCCGGCTCCTTGTCGTCAAGACCCCAAGCTGACATCCCAGCTTCCCGAGCCGACATCCTGGCTTCCCAAGCCGGCTCCTCACCATCAAGTGTCCGAGCCGACGTCTCGGCTTCCCGAGCCAACGTCCAGGCTTCCCGAGCAGGCTTTTCAGCGTCAAGTGCCCGAGCCGACATCCTGACTTCCCAAGCCGGCTCGTCGCCTTCAAGTTCCCGAGCCGACGTCCCGGCTTCCCAAGCCAGCTCCTCACTGTCAAGTGCCCGGACCGACATCCCGGCTTCCCAAGGCGGCTCCTCACCATCAAGTGTCCGAGCCAATGTCCCGGCTTCCCGAGCCGACGTCTCAGCTTCCCGAGCCGGCTCCTCAGCGTCAAGTGCCTGAGCTGACATCCTGGCTTCCCGAACCGACGTCCCGGCTCCTTGCCGTCAAGTGCCCGAGCTGACGTCCCAGCTTCCCGAGCCGACATCCCGGCTTCCCAAGCCGGCTCCTCGCCGTCAAGCGCCAGAGCCGACGTCCCGGCTTCCCGAGCCGACGTCCCGGCATCCCGAGGCGACTCCTCGCTGTCAAGTGCCTGAGCCGACGTCCCAGCTTCCCAAGCCGGCTCATCACCGTCAAATGCCAGAATCGACGTCCCGGCTTCCCGAGGCAACTCCTCACCGTCAAGTGCCAGAGCCGACATGCCGGCTTCCCAAGCCGGCTCCTCACCATCAAGTGTCCGAGCCGATGTCCCGGCTTCCCGAGCCGACGTCTCAGCTTCCCGAGCCGGCTCCTCAGTGTCAAGTGCCTGAGCTGACATCCTGGCTTCCCGTACCGACGTCCCGGCTCCCTGCCGTTAAGTGCCCGAGCTGACGTCCCAGCTTCCCAAGCCGACATCCCGGCTTCCCAAGCCGGCTCCTCGCCGTCAAGTGCCAGAGCCGACGTCCCGGCTTCCCGAGCCGACGTCCCGGCATCCCGAGGCGACTCCTCGCTGTCAAGTGCCTGAGCCGACGTCCCAGCTTCCCAAGCCGGCTCATCACCGTCAAATGCCAGAATCGACGTCCCGGCTTCCCGAGGCAACTCCTCGCCGTCAAGTGCCAGAGCTGACGTGCTGGCTTCCCAATGTGGCTCCTCCCCGTCAGGTGCCTGAGCCGACATCCCGGCTTCCCAAGCCGGCTCCTCACCGTCAAATGCCAGAATCAACGTCCCGGCTTCCATAGGCGACTCCTCGCCGTCAAGTGCTAGAGCCGACGTCCCGGCTTCCCAAGCTGGCTCCTCGCCATCAAGTGTCCAAGATGATGTCCCAGCTTCCCGAGCCAGCTCCTCGCGATCAAGTGCCAGAGCTGACGTCCCAGCTTTCCAAGCCAGCTCCTGACCATCAAGTGTCCAAGCTGATGTCCCGGCTTCACCTACACGCCGTCAAGCGCCCAAGACGGGTCCTCGCCGACAAGTGCCAGAGCCAAAGTCCCGGCCTTCCAAGCCGGCTCCTCGCCGTCTAGCGCCTAGTTTTCCCGATAGCAACGCCACTCCTGGTGTGCCCAGCGACCCCGCTCCTGCTGCATAGTCTTCAAAATTTGTAGTGCTGTCAAATTTATCGCGTTAACGGGCGGTAATTAATTAATAAATTAATCACGGTAAAATATTTGACGCATTCAACGCATGCGCGGAATGACCTGATCATGCCTCAAAAAGATTACAATGACACAGTTTTTTGCACATTCAGAGCTAAGAGGCAAAGAAAAGTGAGTCGACACAGGTGTTCATTGGACCGCGCCATTTATTAGCATAAGCTTCGGCAACTCCTTCACAACAATCATAAATATCTAACAAAAATCTCTCTCAAAAAAAAACAATGTTCACAAAAAAAGAAAAGTACTTCAATCTGTATTAATGAGGCCCTAATCTCACACAGTTAAACAACAATGCAAAATGAACTGGCATTCCCAATCAAAATAGCAATGCAAAATACACATAAAACTTACTCACACTTTGGTCAAACTCTATTCAAACATTGCGTTTAGCTCAACAAATACACTGGGTGGCAATATTTAGTCACAATATACAAACTATAAGAGGTCTCGTACATTGTGAAGCCAACACTCAAATGAACGTAAGGTACAATGACCCCGGAAACTACGACGTCAGTCGAGGGGCAAAATGCACTCGTTGGCTAGATCTCTAACTTGCCATTGACACCTTGTGGTGTATTTCAATCACTACCTTACGTAGTTAAAGACACTGTGGAAGAACGGCAGGGAGCCCATGTGACGTCCCGCTCGGCCACGTCAACAATGGCGAGCTGCTAGTTTATTTTTTGATTGAAAATTTTACAAATTTTATGAAAATTAAACATTAAGAGGGTTTTTTATATAAAATTACTATAACTTGTACTAACATTTATCTCTTAAGAACAACAAGTCTTTCTATCCATGGATCCCTTTAACAGAAAGACTGTTAATAATGTTAATGCCATTTTGTGGATTTATTGTTATGATAATCAAATACAGTACTAATGCACAGTATGTTGAATGTATATATCCGTCGTGTGTCTTATCTTTCCATTCTAACAATAATTTACAGAAAAATATGACATATTTTAGAGATGGTTTGAATTGCAATTATTTACGATTAATTAATCTTTAAGCTGTGATTAACTCGATTAAAAATTTTAATAGTTTGACAGCCCTAAAAATTTGGCAACATGGATGAGGAGTTACTAATTATAGATACCCAAAACCACACAGTCATTTATGAGTCTCCAGATCCATTTCAAAAGATAATCGGTATGTTTATGTGAAAGTCTCACAAATCATCATGCAATTGCTTCTGAATTCATACGCTCTCGTAAGAGTCCTCGTGATTTGTTCTATCTGATTGCTGAAGACTTTCGTAGCACAAACGAAACTGGTAGAAATTGACCTGACAAGTTTTCATAGTCGTCACGCATCCGTGTCGCAGCTGCAGGTGGTGTGAATTAGGGGTAAGAGTAGCATTTCTTCACAACTCGACTCAAGTATGGCATGGTAAAACATCTCTAAGAACTATTTTTTTCTCAATGAGTTACTCAATGAAATGTAACGGAGTAGGCCTAAATGTAATACATTACTATCCATCTCTTATCTGTGTGCAAAGTATAGCTAATTTTGGTGTTCACGGTTCGAATGAGACTTTATGACGTACAAACATTAGCATGATGCTGAAAATATTGCAATCAAGTCCCCTATAGCAGCCTCTCTGTCGGATATACAGTGGGGCAAATAAGTATTTAGTCAACCACCAATTGTGCGCGTTCTCCTACTTGAAAAGATTAGAAAGGCCTGTATTTGTCAACATGGGTAAACCTCAACCATGTGAGACAGAATGTGGAAGAAAAAAAAATCAGAAAATCACATTGTTTGATTTTTAAAGAATTTATTTCCAAATTAGAGTGGAAAATAAGTATTTGGTCACCTACAAACAAGCAAGATTTCTGGCTGTCAAAGAGGTCTCACTTCTTCTAACGAGGCTCCACTCGTTACCTGTATTAATGGCACCTGTTTTAACTCATTATCGGTATAAAAGACACCTGTCCACAACTCGGTCAGTCACACTCTAAACACTCTAATGGCGAAGACCAAAGAGCTGTCGAAGGACACCAGAGACAAAATTGTAGACCTGCACTAGGCTGGGAAGACTGAATCTGCAATAGGTAAAACGCTTGGTGTAAAGAAATTAACTGTGGGAGCAATTATTACAAAAAGGAAGACATACAAGACCACTGATAATCTCCCTCGATCTGGGGCTCCATGCAAGATCTCACCCCGTGGCGTCAAAATGATAACAAGAACGTTGAGCAAAAATCCCAGAACCACACGGCGGGACCTAGGGAATGACCAACAGAGAGCTGGGACCACAGTAACAAAGGCTACTATCAGTAACACAATGCGCCGCCAGGGACTCAAATCCTGCACTGCCAGACGTGTCCTCCTGCTGAAGCCAGTACACGTCCAGGCACGTCTGCAGTTTGCTAGAGAGCATTTGGATGATCCAGAAGAGGACTGGGAGAATGTGTTATGGTCAGATGAAACCAAAATAGAACTTTTTGGTAGAAAGACAGGTTCTCGTGTTTGGAGGAGAAAGAATACTGAATTGCATCCGAAGAACACCATGCCCACTGTGAAGCATGGGTGTGGAAACATAATGCTTTGGGGCTGTTTTTCAGCAAAGGGACCAGGAAGACTGATTTGTGTAAAGGAAAGAATGAATGGGGCCATGTAACGAGAGATTTTGAATGAAAATCTCCTTCCATCAGCAAGGGCATTCAAGATGAGACGTGGCTGGGTTTTTCAGCATGACAATGATCCCAAACATATAACCAGGGCAACAAAGGAGCGGCTTCGTAAGAAGCATTTCAACGTCCTGGAGTGGCCTAGCCAGTCTCCAGATCTCAACCCCATAGAAAATCTGTGGAGGGAGTTGAAAGTCCGTGTTGCCCAACGGCCGCCCCAAAATATTACTGCTCTAGAGGAAATCTGCATGGAGGAATGGGCCAAAATACTAGCAACAGTGTGTGAAAAGCTTGTGAAGAGTTACAGAAAACGTTTGGCCTCCGTTATTGCCAAAAAAGGGTACATAACAAAGTATTGAAATGAACTTTTGGTATTGACCATATGCTTATTTTCCACCATGAGTTGCAAATAAATTATTTAAAAATCAAACAATGTGATTTTCTGTTTTTTTTTCCCCACATTCTGTCTCTCATGGTTGAGGTTTACCCATGTTGACAATTACAGGCCTCTCTAATATTTTCAAGTGGGAGAACTTGCACAATTAGTGGTTGACTAAATACTTATTTGCCCCACTCTACGAGAAAAAACACCTTCCAAAACTCCCACAAGTATGAAATAGTCGTCATAACGTCTTCAAGTCCAGCCTCGCATACTGTGATACATCGGTTGATTCTAGACCAGAGTGGAAATCCAATTGTAGCCACAGAATACCAGACTGACTTGCCATGTGTCTCTTCCATGGCAAAAATAAGGCTGGTTCACCAGACTGGCTCATCGCAATGAGTCTTTTGTTCAGTTTGACCTTTTGAATTGAAATGTTCAATATTTGTCAAACTTTGTTTGTTCTCATAAGACAAAGACAAAATTCAGCGGAATGAGGGTGTCAACAAATGAATTAAATATGGAATATTCTCTTCTCGCACATGCACTGAGGCCTCTGTCAAGGTTTTAAATATGTACACAGAACCTCTCCGGAGGTTTGGATGTTATTCGACATGGTGACTTTGGCCCAATCCACCCCGAAATTCCTCCGTATTATTACGTGCGGTCAATATGCGGGCTTCTCTGGTCATGGCGGATTATGGGATATTTACTGCGCTGGCCCTCGATAGCCCTTTCAACATTCCCACCTACCTGCTTGCAGCAGAGGTCACGGTGGAGCGACCTGTGGAAATCCACTTCAATCCACCACAAAACAAGCTGTTTTTATGGTTTTGATAGGCGCTAATTACGGAAGGGTTAGCATTCTGCGCACGGCGCCGTCAAGCCGCCTCGCCCTCGGACGATGCTCGTCAATTAGCGGCCGGGCCGAAAGAGCGGCATGTTAATTTGCGCTGAAATATTCGGACCGGGGCGCTAATTAGGCGCTAGCCGCGGCGCTGCCTAGCGGTCCCCCGGTGTCGCTTGGACGGCCCGAGCCGCCGTAGCTAGGAATTATTTTTAATTAACTCCTAGCGCCTTTTGGTGTTTAATGAGGCTGCTTGGAATGGAGCCAACGTGTTGTTGACTATCGGACATGCCAAACTCGACAGCTGTGCGTTGTACAACGGCCGTAAAAATTGAATATGGAAATCAATCAAAATCAAAATATTTGGTTGTGCAGTGGTTGACTTTCAAATTTTCAAGTGTCGCGATTTAAAAGTAACACTTTAACGGTACATCAAAGCAACATTTCGATTCATAGCTTAATTTCTGACCGGTTTCAATATGTTATAGAATTTTAAAATAAACACAATACACTATATATATGGCGGAAAACACTCAGGTGACTTGAAGTTCCGCTCTGAGACCCCCATTTTGGCCAAATTTCAAAATTGTCCTATAGGTCATTGAAACTCACGGCTTTAAAACGAAACTAAAACTATCACATAACAACAAAATAAATAGCATAACTGGCAAATAGTGAAACACTAACTGGAACACTAACTAAATAATTAGCACAGAACATGAAGTTTAAATGTTATTTAAATCGGTAGTGGTGAGATGCATGCTAGGTGGTATGAGGCATGTTGTACATAAACAGTGTTGGAAGCAGAGGTTTTCCTTCTCTCCTGAATGGAATAGTATCTTTTCTCGTATTTACCATTCAACTGTTTGTATTACTCTAACACACTTAATATAATCAATCAGGAAATAGTATCTTTTCTCGTACTTACTGTACTGGAAAACAAGCAGAATATATTTGACATAGGGCATAAGAGATACATGACGCCTACTGACCACGGAAGCCCGACGCGTGCGGCATGCAGCTGAGAGAGCAAGATTTTTTTTGCCCGGATGGTCTGAACAGTTTTAATGTTTCACATTGAGAGTCTGACATACTCCCATTGTGATCATTCAACATACCTCGTTTATAGGGTTGTTCCGATCATGTTTTTTTTTTGCTCCCGATCCGATCCCGATCGTTTTAGTTTGAGTATCTGCCGATCCTGATATTTCCCGATTCGATTGCTTTTTTTTTTTTTGACCCAATTCAATTCCAATCATTCCCGATAACTTTTCCCGATCATATACATTTTGGCAATGCATTAAGAAAAAAAATGAATAAAACTCGGACGAATATATACATTCAACATACAGTACACAAGTACTGTATTTGTTTATTATGACAATAAATCCTCAACATGGCATTTACATTATTAACATTCTTTCTCTGAGAGGGATCCACGGATAGAAAGACTTGTGACTTTGTATATTGTGACTAAATATTGCCATCTAGTGTATTTGTTGAGCTTTCAGTAAATGATACTGTAGCCATGCCTAAATGCATGATGGTAAGTGGAACAATGACTGTGCATAGTGCGACCAATTGATATATCTTCTCTGCATTGGGAAATAACATAAGGTGTTAAGAAAAAGATCAATTGCTACCTTGCTTCCCCACATCGCCTCCCATGATATTTCTAATCGTAGGGAGAGGGATTGTAAGGCTTTAGCCAATTAAAAAACGGCTCCAAAGGCTGCCAAAATTCACTCTACTCATTTTACGCTGCCTTTTTATCTCTCTATAGAGGTAAAACGGCGCCATTACAGATTGAGCGCGACAATGCGTGAGTGGGTCGTGCAGCGCGTGCATTAATTGCGTTAAATATTTTAACGTGATACATTTTTTGAAAATTAATTACCGCCGTTATCGGGATAAATTTGATAACCCTACCTTAAGCCTAAACTAAAGACTCTGGATGAGTGTAACAAATTATGTCTGTAACGTTAAATACAATTAGAAAACGATTTAATTAAAAAAAATATATATATATTTCAATTCCGACACTTTGAAAATGACGTGATCGGACCCAATCGATCGGAAGCAGCAAACAGGAAAGGGAACAGAAGAAAAGAAACACAAGAAAAGAAACACAAACTACAACAAGAAATACATTGAACATCTACACTAACTACTAATATGTTGGTGTTATCGCCAGCTAGAACGGACCGTGCATATTGTCGTTTTGAGCTTTTTGTTGACAACTTTCTATATTAACACACGGAGCGAACAGTACGAACACAGCTTGGGGCTTTATCTCGCTCCCGCATCACCTGACCAAAACAACAGTAACGTTGTGTGCACTTCAGGGTGCCTCGGAAAACATTATATCAGAATATTGCACATAGTTACGGACATTACAGTATAAAATAAAATAATAATATGCATAAATTCATTTACAGAACAAATCCCAATAAGTGCATGTTGTTTACAAAAATGTAACTTCATTTGAAAGAGTCGGAAATTTGTTGATGCACTGAAAAGCTGGACCAACATATCACGCCCCTGACATAAGGAAGACAGAAACACAGACTCACTCCCCATTTTTCAATCCAAAGTCAAAACTCACCTTTTCAGACTTGCATATCCACAACAATCCCTGATTTCTTTGTGTTTTATTGTTCTGCTAATTATTTTCATGCATTCGTATTTTTATTGTTTTGAACGTTCTATACTTAATTATTTTTACTGTTTTTAGTCTTTGTCTAATTGTTTTTCAAATAACTGTACAGCGACCTTGAGTGCCAGAAAGGCATAAAATGCGTAATTAGGGCCCGAGCACCAACAGGTGCGAAGGCCCTATTGTTCTGCAAAGGAATTTTACTATTCTTTTTTCATGGCAAATGAAAATGGCCAATTCGGAGGTCTTAACATGCTCAAAAACTCACCAAAATTTGCAAAATCATGCGGCTTCGTGAAAACTTTGATAATTTGGCATTGTAATGAAAAAATTAGGGCTGTCAAACGATTAAAATTTTTAATCGAGTTAATTACAGCTTTAAAATTAATTAATCGTAATTAATCGCAATTAATCGCAATTCAAACCATCTATAAAATATGCCATAATTTTCTGTAAATTATATATATATTCTGTAAAATAAATTGTTGGAATGGAAAGATAAGACACAAGATGGATATATACATTCAACATACGGTACATAAGGACTGTAGTGGGCATTTCACTCTACTGTCATTTAAATCTGTCTATGCTGTCCTCACTCCAAGCGTCTACTTTTTCCAAAGCTAGACAGCAAGTGAACGACGCCTTAATAATCTGACTTCTTCCTTTTTCATCTGATTTATTAATAAAATGGCCTCAAACCACTGTCCTCTTTGGACCGTAGTGAAACAACAACAAAAAAGTACACAGCATTGCATTAGCAACAACGTTAGCTTAGCACGCTATACAGGTTCACTAAACATAAACAAAAAGCATCTCATACAAAAAATATAACATTTCGCTTACTAACATAATATGTACATTCTTTACAACAACCTTACTTACGGACAAATCTTGTCCAAGGATCATATAAGCACAACATTATCAGCCCGAGACGTCGTGCAGCCATAATGAAGAAAGAAAAGAAGAAAATAATAAACCATGTCGCAAAGCGACCACAAGAGTTCGCTGTTGGACAGCGCAAAAAGCCTTGCTGTAAAACTTACCAAAAGGCAGAATACTTTCTGAGCGGGAGATGTGCGTTAATTGAGTCAAATATTTTAACGTGATTAATTTAAAAAATTAATTACCGCGCGATAACGCGATAATTTTGACAGCCCTAGAAAAAATGTTAAAAAATGGCTCAGTGGCGCCCCCTGGAATTTTTAAAAAAGGCCTCTCCATTTAGGTTTTTTCGATGTAGAGCGATGAAATTTGGGGAGATTATACCTTGTGCAAAAATGCTTTAAAAAGTCCCATATTCCAAACCAAAGAAGTCAGGTATTTTGGATTGAATGTTGAAAAACATGCCATTTTTGTCGAAAACCAGGGTGCACGTTTGAGACCATTGCACCAAGCCAGTTAGTTGGATCCTCCTCAAAATTGGTGAGACTCTTCATGAAAAATATGAGATGTTAAGTTATCAAAATGGTGAGTTTTCATTTACGGGCCTGACATGGGAGGAGTACCAAAGTCGGGCTTATTTGCTGATTAGGTTAGGGTTTAGGGTTAGGGATTCTTTAGGGCAAATGAAAATGGCCAATTTGAAGTTCTGAACATGCTTAAAAACTCAACAAAATTTGCACATATCAAAATGGTGAGTTTTCATTCATGGACCTGACCTTTGCAGGGTACCAAAGTTGGACGTTTTTTTGGTGTTTAGGGTTAGGGCTTAGGGTTAGGGCTTCTTCATGGCAAATGAAAATGGCCAATTTAATTTTTAATATTCTAAGGTGGTTGTTATGTCTTATTTTCTTGTATTATTCTTTTTTAATGGCAAATGAAAAGGACCCTTGCTTTTTTGACATTATGTCAAAGAGTAAGCCAAATGTACTGTATTAAGCATCCAAAAAAAAAAAAAAGAAATCACCGAAAACAAATTGGAGAAATCAATAGGTTCCCTGAAAAGAAATTGGAGAAATCGATTCACTCGCCCTCGGGACCGTTGAGTCCTGCTTGCAGGGCTAGTTATTATTATTATTATTTAAAAAAAAAAAAAAAATCTTTTGAAATTTGTGGCACCTGGGAAGCAAGCAGCCAGGATCAAATTGTATTTCAACAAGCCAAAAAAACAAAAAGAAGGAATATGGTTCAAAACGAGTCAGAAAAGCACAAAGAAAAAAAAGAAAAAAAGAAAAGTCCCACAGCATGGCAAGTGGACATTTGCGTTTTGTTTTCAGCACCGTTTTCTGCGTATGTTCCGGGACCTGTGCCCGTGTCGTCATCCCTGCGCTGTCATATGTACTTTGCGTTCCGGCACCTTATGATTTACAAATTAAGCACTGGTTGTGGCAGCAAACAAGAACTGATGCTGTTTCAAGAAATACATTGGCATGTTGGATTTAGCTACATCCTTGATTAAATTTTAGTTTGTAACTGTGATCGAATTTAGGCCTTACAGCAATGTTTTCCTGAAATAGCATTCATCCACTTCGGAAGTGGGAACAGATTGATTGAGTCATTAGAAAACAGGCGTGAAGGCCTCGAGCACGCCACATCGTTTGGTCACGCTAACCGCTGCTGTTAGCACGTCCCGACGCTTTATTCCCATGAAAACTTATGATGGGTCAACTTTGAATGTGCCAACTCACACCAGGAGCATCTCTAAGTCATCTCGCTACTTCATGCATATTCAAGTTAGCGGCGACCGAAACGCTTTGGATACAGCTTTATTGACAACACTTCCACGGTGCATGATGTTTTTTCTCTTTTGCATTGGCCGCCATAGCTGCGCGTTGCCCATCCGTTGTCAGCAGTTAGCACGCGTTGTCCTGATTAGCATACAATTAGGATTGACCCGCAACCCCTGGGACGGCACCGAGGGCAGGAGGGGGGAAGTGACGGAGGGCTTTTGCAGTTTCTGCTGACGCCGGCAGCGGGACGCCGTCGAGGTCTTGGCGGGGCGCGGCGGGCTAAAGTGCGCCAAACTTCTATTGACACTGCCAGGGGAGGCTTGTCTCTCCAGCTAGGATGACTTAATGAGGGAAAAGTTGGGACGAGGGAGAAAACAATTACAGGGCTACCTTGACTTTGACAAGTCTTAGCGCATGACCGAAATTGGCATTTATTGGAATGAATTCAAATGACATTCATCTATTCTAGCCTTTAAAAAAAATAAAAAATGCAAATTTAAGTTAGCATTTTTGTGGATCTTTTCATCAAGGAGATGAACTCATTTGATGACGGCCATTGACAGTGATGGACGTATCTTGTACTGTTTACGTTTAGCGCAATGGCGTAGGTTTGGATAGGGACAGTCATGGTTAGGGATGGGAATCGAGAACGGGTTCCTATTTTTATTTTATTTTTTTATTTTTTTTAAACCTGTCCAAGTCTAAGTGCCCGGATAGTCTGAACAGTTTTAATGTTTCACATTGAGAGTCTGACATACTCCCATTGTGATCACTCAACATATCTCGTTTATTATGACAAAGCAGCGAACAGGAAGTGGTTATGGGGGAACAGAAGAAAAGAAACACAAGAAAAGAACACAAACTACAACAAGAAATACAGTGTTACCTCTACATACGATCGCTTCGACACACGAACTTTTCGACATCCGATGTAAAATTTGACTCGCCATTTGTTTCTACATCCGACGACATGCTCGAAATACGACGACAATGGCAGCACCGCAGACGAATGCATGGCGGATTTTCTTGTGTGACAAATCAACACTGGTTTCAGAAAAGGTTGGTACAGGTGGTGAAACAAGGAAAAAGTTGACGCTTACCTTCTAAATGAAGATGCAAATGACAGTAAAATATGAGCGTAGGGTGGGCATCCGTGAAATGGCTCAACAATACATCTCCACGGTCCTCCTCCGACCATCGTTCGCCAGTCTTTATAAATTAAGCTGACAATTCTTATTGTGGTAACATCTCCAGAGAAATCGCCAACTTCGCCACGTTTTTATCATTTATTTCACAACTTATTCAAAACAAAAACACCTTCTGTCTGCCGCAATTGACGGTGTTCTCAAGAAAACATTCAAAGTGAAAGTGAAACTCAAGCTCACCGGTCTGTCTCTGGCACGTCAGCCCCGCGGTGCGTTCAGGGTCAGCAAAAAACGTCCGCCACATTAGAACCCGATTCGTTACATTAATACAGGAATTATTATTATTATTATTATTATTATTATTATTCCGATTTTGATTTATAATTTATTTGTTTTGCTATGTGTAATTGCCATTTGTAATAGTACCAGCAGTATTTTTTAAGGATTTAGTGAAGGTTTTTGGGCTGTGGAACGAATTAATGGAATTATAATGTATTCCTATAGGAAAATCCTTCTCGACATACGACCATTTCGACTTACAAACAAGGTCCTGGAACGGATTAACTTCGTATGTAGAGGTACCACTGTACATTGAACATCTAGACCAATTACTAATATGTTGGTGCTATCGTCAGCTAGATGTATTTCCGGTTGACACCATATGGGGGGCCTGTTGACCAGGGAAAGAGGGGGACGGGGGTGGGGGAGTCAATAAGCTAAATGATTGAAAGGGGTAGAGTGTACAAAAATCAGCTCTGTGAACTAGGAGCCATTAATCGTGTGAATCCCTTGTGAGTGTAAGCCCGTTGGCGACCAACCCTACACCGTCCCATCACCAATCCTGGCACCGGGACCCCCCACCCGAGCGCGCCCTATCACATCCAGCCGCACGCGAGCCCCACCAGGCGTGTGACAGCCACGCGGGCGCCAACCCAGGGCCACGGCAACCACCCAGCCAGCCTGGGCTGGCGAAGGCCGGGGGTCAAGCGCAGTCCATCCCTTCTCCCGTAGCCCAGCAAAGGAGCCATCGCCCCCCCCCCCCCCCCCGGAATCCAGGGTGGTCCCCCGGGCCACCCGCGCACCCATCAACTGGCCTTCAGGGATGGCAAGAGGGGACGCACGAACAACCCCACACCTACCCCCACCCCCGCCCGCCCATCTGGTCCACGAGCCACAGCCGCAGCCCCCCCAACCGGCACGGCACGCCACGGGACCCCCAGCGGCCCAACAAGCCCAGAGCAGGGCAAGGTCCCCCGCCGGTGCAGGCAACACCCAGCCGATACACCGGCACCCACCCAGCGACCCGCGACAGAGCACAGGGCAGATATCCAGTCAGAGAAGAGAGGGGAAGGCGGAGGCAGGGGAACGGCGCCATTTGTTCTGGACTGTCTTGAAGAGCTGATTGTGGGATTTGGTGTTGCAGATGTGGGCTTGTAGATCTCTTGCCTATTACCTGGTTGTCAGCGTCCATTTTGCTCAGTCAGCTGAATGACGCAGACGTTTGGCTTCCGTGGTCAGAAGGTGTCATGTATCTCTTATGCCCTATGTCAAATATATTGTTGTTTTTTCTTACACCATGATATAAATGCTGTTTATTTTATATTGGGTGTGTTAGAGGAATACAAACAGTAAATACGAGAAAACATACTTTTCCTTCAGCATTTTTGATTGGCTGATGACTTGCAACTGTGCAAATATATTGCATAAGAAGTATCCAGATTGAGACAGATATCTGAGAACATACATTACTTCGTGAGATGCATGTGACAATGTTGTGGCATTAGCAGTGCAATGACAGTGACATTTCAGTGAAAATTTGAGTATGTTGACAGCTCTTGGAAAGAAACTATCTCAGTCTGTTTGTTTTTGCTGGCCCTGTAGCACCTGCCAGAGGGAAACAGGTTTAAGAAGTGGAAGCTCGAGTCGAGTCGGGTCGAGTGCCAGACTGACACATCATAGGTCAGCAGGCTTTCAATAGCTGACTGGTAGAAAGTCACCAGCAGGTTGGTGTCGAGTTGCTCCTTCCGGAGCATTCATAGGAAGTGTAATCTTTGCTTTGCCTTCTTAACCAGTGCGGTGGTGTTGGTTGCTCAAGAGAGGTCAGCAGGGATGTGGACCTCAAGGAATTTGAAGAACTCTAAATGCTCTAGGCTTTTGCCATTGATGTACAGGTAGGCAGGGGTAGCTTTGTGCCATTGTAAGTCCAGGATGAGTTCCTTAGTCTTGGAGATATCCAGTGCCAGGTAGTTGGAGGCGAGTCTGAGGACCTCATCTCTGTAAGCCGTTTCATCCCCACTTCCATTGTGTCATATGCGAATTTCACAATGATGGTCTCAGAGTGGGTGGAGCTGTAGTCATACATGCTTGCTTAGCACGCTGCCTTGAGGCGATCCAATGCTGAGCGTTCAGGTGTAAGAGAGGTGGGGACCCACCTAGTTGACCAGAGAGTCCTTGATCCAAAGGTTGGTGGAGGCTAGGAGTCCCAGTTTGGCTAACTTGGGTATAAGAATGTCCAGTATTATAGTGTTCAAGAATGAGCTGTAATCGATGAAGAGCATTCTGACATAGCCTGGTCATGGTGGCTCAGGGTACTGTGGAGGGTTTGGTCAGCACATGCCTTGAGTACACTTTCTGGTACTCCATCCGCTCCTGTGGCCTTCCTGGGGTTAAGAGCACACATCTCATGTCATCTACCTCCATAGGTCTTTAAACCAATCCTAGGCGGCTTGCCGAGATATTGACTTGCTGACATTTGACAGTTTGTACATCCATTCATTACTAGTTGCATCATTCCCCATGGCATCAGAAGTTGATGCGGGTCCGAGTGGTGGGGGAGATCTGAGCTTGCGACTCAAAACGGGCGATAAATCCGCTTAGCTTGTCTGCTAGTTCAGCATCTGAGTCCTTAGCTCAACCCTTGTAGTTGGCGATGCCCTGCTAGATCTTCTATCTTCTCCTTGTAGTTTGCTTTGGCGGCCTTGATACCTTTCCTCAGGTTGGTGCGAGCTCGCGTGGAATTGTTGATGGTTACTTGAAACAATGTTTCACAAGCCACATACAGCTTCCCTGTGACATTATCATCAGATCAGTCCATTTCTGTTATCACAATGTACTCCAGTAGTTGTTGACATTGGCACTTTTAGAAGAGGGCTCAAAAGAAATGAAGCCATCCTCCAAATGCATGTACTTTAATGGAGATTTCTATATTCAAAGATGTGACCTTTCCATTATCTCCTCCACCCCTCCTTCCCTTCATCCTCATTCTCTCCATTCACCGTTTTCTCTTGCTTAATCAGAGGTGTGTATCAATATTATCGAAGTCAGAAATCCACTCGCGTCCTACCCTCCGCCGCCTTTGCTTTTGATGCATTGATGCGCTATCGACGCGAGCGGGACGGCCCGGGCCGGTGACAAATTAAAATGTCAGGCATGGCAAAGGTGAGGCCGCGCTCCCTCTGCGGCGTCCTTAAGGCACGCTGACAGGCCATCGGCTCAACGATTGCCGTAGAGAAAAAAAAAACGCTGACGCCTCCGCGCGCAAGGACGCCAGGACGCCAGGCCAGGGGAAAAGTTGGAGGATTGACTGTGACACAAAGTAAATAAAAGTGTTCCAATCAGGGATTTGTCGCCGCCCCGTTGGCTTTTTTTGAGTACAAATTGCAAATCAGCTGTTTGCTGTTACATGAACATGTGTGGAAGCCGCAGTTAACAGCAGTTAACGAATTCAGTGGCATCAATTATCACCTATAAATGGCGCTCATTTAACTCAGTGGCTGCCATTGACGATGCTAGACGTCCAGTATGGTCTATTTTGACCGGAATCCAGTAAAATTGACTGGATATTAAACGCTACAATTCCAATACAGCTTGACTGGAAGTGCAGGGTTTCCCCATAGGCGGAGTTTGACATTTGGGCCAGGGGGGGCACAACATGTTTACGACCCCAAAACGCAGCGTCAGCAATCAAATTAACTTACAAGAACATACAGTATATCACAATAAGTTGGAAATGATTGTTGTTTTGTTTCCCATCATTTTTTAGGGGAATTCTAAGTCAGGCTGCTTAGGACAGCTATACTTTTCGCCAAGATCAGCATCCATTGAATATGGTATGCCCGCCGGTGTCATGCCAATGTAGTTACCCCAGTCAAAAATTATATCCCCTGGGCGGAGCCATATGGAGGTAGATTTGTGTCTTCATTTTTCGATCAAAAAATTGTGTTTGAATGCAAAAATAAATTCAAAAACTAAAAAAAAAATCATTTGAAAGCTATTTTTGTTTCATGTTTTTTTAATTGAAGTCATTTAAAAAAACTTTTTTTTTTTTAAACTTTTTCGATTGAAGTAATGTTGTTTTGCGTTTGGGCCATATTTTGCTAGGACATTTGAGTCTTATTTATTCAATCAGAACCGCAGACGGCCTGGACCTGTACCGGCTTCAGCAGGGGGACACGTCTGGCAGTGCAGGATTTGAGTCCCTGGCAGCGCATTGTGTTACTGATAGCAGCCTTTGTTACTGTGGTCCCAGCTTTCTGTAGGTCATTCACTAGAACCCCCCGTGTGTTTCTGGGATTTTTGCTCACCGTTCTTGTTATCATTTTGACGCCACGGGGTGAGATCTTGCATGGAGTCCCAGAGAAAGGGAGATTATCAGTGGTCTTGTATGTCTTCCATTTTCTTGTTGATTTCTTTATGAAGGAAAATAGTCGATTTATCCTTGTTACAGGTTGTTTTATTCTTATAAGAACAGGAGATGATGACATAGAAATCGGAAATGAAAAAGAACAAAGAATTTACACTGAAAGACACACAGACAGAATAAAAGACATGGCACCGGACGAGACGCAAGACAAAAGAGCGTCCCTCTCTCTGCTTGGAGTCTTTTTCTCTCTAACTTGGGGGAGGGTGAAGCTCCTTGAAATGTGCATTGTGAACCCCCTAGCTAATATTTTCCAGATGTGCTGCTACTCGAAGGCATACACTGTCTTATGATGGAGAATGCAATGTCCATATATAATTATTGTGAATAAATGGAAATATAATCCTTCATTTACACCAAGCGTTTTACCTATTGTAGATTCAGTCTTCCCAGCCTGGTGCAGGTCTACAATTTTGTCTCTGGTGTCCTTCGACAGCTCTTTGGTCTTGGCCATAGTGGAGTTTGGAGTGAGACTGACTGAGATTGCGGACAGGTGTCTTTTATACCGATAATGAGTCAAAACAGGTACCATTAATACAGGTAACAAGTGCAGCCTTGTTAGACCTCATTAGAAGAAGTTAGACCTCTTTGACAGCCAGAAATCTTGCCTGTTTGTAGGTGACCAAATACCTTTTTTCCACTCTAATTTGCAAATAAATTCTTTAAAAATCAAACAATGTGATTTTCTGCTTTTTTTTTTCTCCACATTCTGTCTCTCATGGTTGAAGTTTAGCCATGTTGACAATTACAGGCCTCTCTAATTGTTAGGTTTTGTGTTGGTTTTCTCCTAGTGTGACTTGTCCCTGTGATTGCCCATTGATTTCACCTGTTGTTCCTGTTCCTAGTGTATCTCCAACCTGCATCCTCCTGTGTTACCCAGCTGTTCCTCGTTGTCTCATTACCCCTTGTCTGCGTGTGTGTATATAAGCACCCAGTTTCTTTTCACTTCTTGCTGCGTCATTGTCAATGTCAGAGACGATGTCAATGTCAATCTCCATGTTCATGTCAGTGTTTTTTCCCCCAGTTCCTCGTCCTGCTTTGGAAGTAAGTTGATTTGTTAGCCTGGCTTTTGTTTGTGAAGACTTTTCGGATTCCCCAGTCATTTAGTTGGTACTTTGTTTTTATGTTGGCATTAATTAAAACATTTTTGCACCACCTTTTTTGCCTTACTTCGTCACTTTTCCTGCGTTTGGGTCCACACACACCTGTCTGCCTGCATTCCTGACACTTATATTTTCAAGTAGAACTTGCACAATTGGTGGTTGACTAAATACTTATTTGCCCCACTGTATTTAAATATTCAGATATTAAGATTTGAATGAGGCAAAATAACATGCCTTTTCTCTCAAATATGATGTTATAATCATTATCTGGTCTTCGCCTTTTTGGCAAAGCCAGATAATGTTATTCTGCGACTTTTTAATTCATCAACTTATTCTCCGCGTTTTTTCGGCACGTCGCACAGCCCGTACTGCTGCACCTATCGGCACCGTTTAGGTATCGACACGTGCGGAATTTTCGTGTGACTGTGGCTTTTTGTTTTCACGTGAACTCCGATTTTCCGATTTTTAAAAACATTTTCAAAATGCTAGTTGTCCTACAATTTTTGACCAAATCACATAATTTGGACATCAAAAATTCTGGGCATAAAGATTTAATACTGAATTTGGTAAAAATTTACGGTTCCCCGGGAAT
Source organism: Corythoichthys intestinalis (assembly GCF_030265065.1). Lineage (NCBI taxonomy): Eukaryota > Metazoa > Chordata > Actinopteri > Syngnathiformes > Syngnathidae > Corythoichthys > Corythoichthys intestinalis. The sequence continues at coordinate 5,004,636 of NC_080411.1, forward strand.
TTGCCAAAAACTTTCCCGTTCATTTTTAATGGGAAATGTCCCATTCACTTTCAATAGGATATCCAATAGAATCTACATTGCATTGTTGCCATTGACGGCCATGTATGTCAAATCTATTGCTGCTAATGGACTTGAATTCTATCAACGCCTATGTAACTCAATGCCATTGACGGCCATGGACGTCCAAAATTCTTCCCATTCATTTTCAATGGGAAATGTCCCATTCACTTTAAATGGGATTTCCAATAGAATCTACATTGCATTGTTGCCATTGACGGCCATGTATGTCAAATCTATTGCTGCTAATGGACTTGAATTCTATCAACGCCTATGTAACTCAATTTCATTGACGGCAATGGACGTCCAAAACTTTTCCCATTCATTTTCAATGGGTAAAACAAACAAACAAACAAAAAACAAATCAACAGGAAATGACCAGATATCAATAGGACATGTCCCCCAAACTTCCCCGATTCCATTCACGCTTTTGAAGGGTGCTGCCATTGACGGCCATAGACGTCCAAATTTCCCATTCATTTCTAATGGCATTTACTTTGTTTAATGCCATTGATGGGCATGTTTGTCCATTCTATTGATAGCCCTGGGCGGGGGTAAGTCCTTTATCTCCACACGGCAAAGACCAGAAGTAATGTCTCCAGAAATTGCAGTGTCTTGTTTGTTACAGATGTACTGTAATTATTTTCTGTATAAAAATTAATTTGGTGTTCAAAAAGTCTTTTTTCAAACTTGAGTCTTGAAAAAGAGGGGGTCGTCTTATAATCAGGGCCGTCTTATATTCGGGCCAATACGGTAAATCGACTTACAAGGGTTTTCAATCAATTGATTGCCGAGGTTTATTTTTCTGCAAAAATTTCAGCACCTAACTTAAAAATTGTAGGTACGCCACTGGAATTGTCGGTTTTTCAACTGTAGGGAAAAATGGGTTTCCTGTAATAGGCGGAGTTCCATTTTGTGACTTCCATGCGGCGCATCCTGATGTGTAACCAAGAAGAAATCTTTGCTGCTGTGCGGTGCTTTTGAGTAATGGGGCGCATCATCTTTCTTTTATTCATGCTCTCTGTTGCAATATTAAGCTCCTGTCGACTCGTCCTCTGCTGACCCGTCTGCGCGGCCTCATTTATGCAGCGGCATGCATTTTACACACATTGACCATTAGCTTAGCGTCCGTCAGCGCCGTGAGTACGCACGGCTGGCAATCAGGGCGTTCAAAAATGGAGCAATGTGACAATTTCTGCAAATGACAATGAGGTGGGTGGGCAGACCTGGATGAAGAACGACCGCGCTAATGACTCGACTCGTGTCTTTCACGCAAATCCGTCACACCAATCGCTTGTAAACAAAGAGGAGATTGGCTTATTATGTGTACCTGCCACATTTCTAATAAATATCACATCGCAGTGGTGGGGAACGACAGAGTATACATGCTCTGTTACTGTACTTTAACCCTTTATAGGGCATTCGTTGAACTCATTGGCTGCCATAGACGGCACCGGACGTCCTATTTATTTTGTGTTATGCTATTTATTTTTCAACTTTTGAGAGTTATTGGGTCCAGATCCGGAGTCATAGACTTCATAATGTATTGACGCGACACGGGGCGTGAGGCCGATTCATAGGGGGCCTATCTCCGTCAAAGCTGACCGAGTGGAAACACAAAGAACTTTTTTCGATGAACATTCTTGTGAATAAATGCTTAAATCCCCTAATTCTTTATAGATATAGACGTAAAAAAGTATCGATTCTTGGTAAAAGCAAAAAAAAAACATGCAGTCCTGGCCTGGCTCCCCCCTGTTTTTAATGCATCACACACCAAGGTTGTGGGATGGTTGGGACCTGGTGGGGGGGGGTGCCTCACGGTTACCTCCTCACGGCAGGCCCTACCATCCCTGCACCTTTTTTTTTTTTAACGCACCACACACATCATACTCCACAGGAGAGCTCTGGCAAAGGGCGGTGGGACGGGCAGCTGGGCTGAATATCATGCTGCGGTCCCACTGCCCCAAACCAAGATCACCTATTTTAATGCATACATAGCACTACCCTCCCCTCACAATCTCATCACGGTGCTGGGTTATGGCTGCCAGCCGGGAACCTGGCAGCCACAGTAATAGGGTGGTAAGTGGGTCCCACACGTTTTTCTATGGCATGGCTGCCGAGGCGTGGCCTCCTCTCTGCCTGGGCTGCCGGCCGCGGGACGGGGGGGAGGTCGGGGCTCCGGTCTCGCGTCGCCCCACGGCGGCTCATGGCCATTCTCCTGCCTCTGCCTTCCCCTCTCTTCTCTAACTGGGTATCCGCCCTGTGCTCCGCCGTGGATCGCTGACTGGGCGGCGGAGTATCGTCTGGATGTTGCCTGCTACGGTGGGGGACCCTGCCCTGCCCTGGGCTTGGTGGGCCGCTGGGGACGGGCGTGGAGTTGGTGGTGCGTCCCCTCTTGCCATCCCCGGGGGATGAGGGCTCCTTTGCTGGGCTGCGGGAGGAGGGATGAGCTGTGCACCCCCCCGGGCCAGCCCTTCCTCCCCAGGCTGGCTGGGTGGGGGCCGTGGCCCTGTGTCGGCGCCCGCGTGGCGTCTCCGCTCGTCTGCGTGGCTGCTGCGTGCCCGGCGGGGCGTGCGGCTGGATTTTATTGGGCGCGCTCGGGCGGTGGGTGCCGGTGCCGGGGTTAGCGATGGGGCGGTGTAGGGTTGGTCGCCAACGAGCTTACACTCACAAGGGATTCACACGATTACTGGGTTCTAGCTCACAGAAATGAATTGTGTACACTCTACCCCTTTCTATCACTTAGCTTATAGACTCCCCCACCTTCTTCCCCCTCTTTCCCTGGTCAACAGATCCCCCACATGATGTCAACCCGAAATACATTTAGCTGACGATAGCACCAACATATTTGTAGTTAGTGTAGTTAGGCATTCAATGTATTTCTTGTTGTTGTTTGTTTCTTCTCTTTCTTCTCTTGGTTTTCTTTTCTTTTGCTCCCCCATAACCTCTTCCTGTTCGCTGTTTTGTCATAATGAATGAATGAATGATCACAAAGGGAGTATGTCAGACTCTCAATGTGAAACATTAAAACTGTTCAGACTATCCGGGCACTTAGACTTCCATTCTCCGTGTCAAACAGGACAGGTTGAAAAAAAAAAAAACATGCAGGGAGCAATTATTTTACGTAAATATTGCGAACTATGAGGCTAGTCAGTAAGGAAAGTATAGGAGCACTTGGCGAAGATTGGCATTAAATAATGGAGGTGTAAATGCTAAATTGCTCAGAATCACACTCGCAGACGTTCACACTAAATTATTTGTTGTGGAGGCTGAAATACCTAGAAATCCTAGAAATTGGAACCCTTCTATCCCAAAACCTAAAAACACACAACTCCAATACTAACAAAGAAACTTAACTGTACCAAGCCTTACTATCCTTAACTTAAACTAAACTGTCAACACGAACAATAGAAATGACCATAATAGCTATAAATCCTATTGCTATAAGTCTAAACCCTGAATCAACCTCATCCTGCAACTGTTTTAAGCCCCTTATAGAACTTATACTCAGGTAAATTCCCATGTAAGGTGACGCGGGATTTACCCGTGAGACTAGCTTGGCCATTCCAGAACCTTTATATGCTTTTTACGCAGCCACTCCTTGGTCATATTGGCTGTGTGCTTCTGATCATTGTCATGTTCCCTCTGACTGAGGGAAGGAGGTTGTGACTCAAAATCTGAAACTTTTCACCATACATCTTCTGCTTTATAAAGTACAGTCGTTCTGTCCCCTTTGCCGAAAAGCAGCCCCAAAGCATGAGGTTTCCTACCCCATACTTCACAATGGGGATGGTGTTCTTGGGATTGTACTCATCCTTCTTTTTCCTCCACACACGACGTGTAGTTTGTGCCAAACAATTGTCATCTGGTCTCATCTGACCACATGACTTTCTCCCATGACCCTTCTGCATCATTCAGATGGTTAGATGACAAACTTCAGACGGGCCTTCACATGTACAGTGGGGCAAATAAGTACAGTATTTAGTTAACCACTAATTGTGCAAGTTCTCCCACTTGAAAATATTCGAGAGGCCTGTAATTGTCAACATGGGTAAACCTCAACAATGAGAGACAGAATGTGGAAAATAACAGAAAATCACATTGTTTGATTTTTAAAGAATTTATTTGCAAATCATGGTGGAAAAAAGTATTTGGTCAATACCAAAAGTTCATCTCAATACTTTGTTATGTACCCTTTGTTGGCAATAACGGAGGCCAAACATTTTTTGTAACTCTTCACAAGCTTTTCACACACTGTTGCTGGTATTTTGGCCCATTCCTCCATGCAGGTCTCCTCAAGAGCAGTGATGTTTTAGGGCTGCCGTTGGGCAACATGGACTTTCAACTCCCTCCACAGATTTTCTATGGGATTGAGATCTGGAGACTGGCTAGACCACTTCAGGACCTTGAAAGGCTTCTTACGAAGCCACTCCTTTGTTGCCGTGGCGGTGTGTTTGGGATCATTGTCATGCTGAAAGACCCAGCCACGTCTCATCTTCAATGCTCTTGCTGATGGAAGGAGATTTTCACTCAAGATCTCTCAATACATGACCCAATTCATTCTTTCCCTTACACAGATCAGTCGTCCTGGTCCCTTTGCAGAAAAACAGCCCCAAAGCATGATGTTTCCACCCCCATGCTTCACAGTGGGTATGGTGTTCTTTGGATGCAATTCAGTATTCTTTCTCCTACGAACACGAGAACCTGTGTTTCTACCAAAAGGTTCTATTTTGGTTTCATCTAACCATAACACAATCTCTCAGTCCTCTTCTGGACCATCCAAATGCTCTCTAGCGAACCGCAGACGGGCCTGGACGTGTACTGGCTTCAGCAGTGGGACACGTCTGGCAGTGCAGGATTTAAGACCCTGGCGGCGCATTGTATTACTGATAGTAGCCTTTGTTACTGTGGTCCCAGCTCTCTGTAGGTCATTCACTAGGTGTTTCCGAGTGGTTCTGGGATTTTTGCTCACCGTTCTTGTTATCACTTTGACGCCACGGGGTGAGATCTTGCATGGAGCCCCAGATCGAGGGAGCTTATCAATGGTCTTGTATGTCTTCCATTTTCTAATAATTGCTCCCACAGTTGATTTCTTTAACCAAGTGTTTTACCTATTGCAGATTCAGTCTTCCCAGCCTGATGAAGGTCTACAATTTTGTCTCTGATGTCCTTCGACAGCTCTTTGGTCTTGGCCACAGTGGAGTTTGGAGTGTGACTGACTGAGATTGTGGACAGGTGTCTTCTATACCGATAATGAGTTAAAACAGGTGCCATTAATATAGGTAACGAGTGGAGCCTTGTTAGACCTTGTTAGACCTCGTTAAAAGAAGTTAGACCTCTTTGACAGCCAGAAATCTTGCTTGTTTGTAGGTGACCAAATACTTATTTTCCACTCTAATTTGGAAATAAATTCTTTAAAAATCAAACAATGTGAGGTTTTTTTTTCACATTCTGTCTCTCATGATTGAAGTTTACCCATGTTGACAATTACAGGCCTCTCTAATCTTTTCAAGTAGGAGAACTTGCACAATTGGTGGTTGACTAAATACTTATTTGCCCCACTGTAAAGCCTTACGATTCTTAGTTAGACCTCAACCTTAAAATGTTATGATCCTTGCTATTCTTAACTCTCAACCAAGATCCTAGATAGCCTAAAAGATTTAGAATGTGAACCACATGTATTATCAACTTTCAACAGTGAATCCCATCAGATCTAATCTGAGGATGTCAAAAACTTGGTCTTGAATCCCTCAGCTTCCTTGCTACATTTCTGCTTGGCGGGGGCCATACTTTGTGGTTTGGCTAGCAAAAGACCCCACCCCAGCTCTCCACTTCCGGAGCGACTGACGCAGTCCTACCTCAAACCTCAGGGGGTCCGGGCGGGAACACGATGAGAGGCAAAGGACAGGCAAGGGAGCGGGAGATTTGCTTAACAGCCCGAGCTGTCACTCCCCGCGTCTTTGTCCTCAAACAGTCTGAGGCTTGTTTTTCCACCGCATCCCCACCCGAAAGTGGCCTGCTCGCAGTGACGCTTTGGTGTCATTCAAGCTGATGTAACCAAAGTTTAGATACAAGTAGAGGAAAAGATAACAACTTGTACCGCACCATGTCGCATTGGTCTTCTGAAGCTGCCTTTCTACCAGCCGGGACTTTTCTATTCGTCTCTATACACCCAAGATCGGCCTTATCAGCAGCATGACTTATAATTCAGTTCTTAAAGAAGTCTGTGCCAGAAAACAAGGATTTTTAAACTTTAGTTTTCAAATTTTGGGAGAACGTAACTCCCCTATTCTAATTGACCTGAACTTAACCATAGGAAGCTTTATGTTGAAACCTACCAACCCTTGTAATTCTAATCGAAATCCTTATCTTAAAGTAAACCCTCCTTACTCAAAATCTAAATCCTATTAACTACAACACTAGACCTTACTAAACTAAGCCCTACACCCCCCCTAATCTTACTAATCCTTCTACCTTGTTAAAAAATAACTCAATTCCTCAAACCCCAGCTACAACTATTGTTCCTTCAAACATGTTTACAACTGTTTTCTATTGCATAACTCCAGACATACTGCAGATTATAAATATTTATCTCCAAGCAGGAGAGTTTCCACAGTAATAAAACCTTTTCTGGATACCTCAGCTATTAGCAACTACCATAATTTTCGGACTATAAGGCCCACCTGATTATTAGCCGCCACCAGTGTTGTCAGTAACGCGTTAACTTTCTTCAGTAACGAGTAATCTAACGCACTCATTTTTCCAAGCCAGTAATCCGATTAAAGTTAGTTTCCCTAGTGCCTGTGCGTTACTATTTTGTTTTTGCCTCATAATGTACAGTGGGTTAAATAAGTATTTAATCAACCACTAATTGTGCAAGTTCTCCCACTTGAAAATATTAGAGAGGCCTGTGATTGTCAACATAGGTAAACCTCAACCATGAGAGGCAAAATGTGAAGAAAAAAAAACAGAAAATCACATTGTCTGATTTTTTAAAGAATTTATTTGCAAATCATGGTGGCAAATAAGTATTTGGTCAATACCAAAAGTTCATCTCAATATTTTCTTATGTACCCTTTGTTGGCAATAACAGAGGCCAAACGTTTTCTGTAACTCTTCAAAAGCTTTTCACACACTGTTGCTGGTATTTTGGCCCATTCCTCCATGCAGATCTCCTCTAGAGCAGTGATGTTTTGGAGCTGTCGTTGGGCAACACGGACTTTCAACACCCTCCACAGATTTTCTATGGGGTTGAGATCTGGAGACTGGCTAGGACACTCCAGGACCTTGAAATGCTTCTTACGAAGCCACTACTTTGTTGCCCTGGCTGTGTGTTTGGGATCATTGTCATGCTGAAAGACCCAGCCACATCTCATCTTCAATACCCTTGCTGATGGAAGGAGATTTTCACTCAAAATCTCTCGATACATGGCCCCATTTATTCTTTCCTTTACACAGATCAGCCGTCCTGGTCCCTTTGCAGAAAAACAGCCCCAAAGCATGATGTTTCCACCCCCATGCTTCACAGTGGGTATGGTGTTGTTTGGATGCAATTCAGTATTTTTTGTCCTCCAAACACGAGAACCTGTGTTTCTACCAAAAAGTTTTATTTTGGTTTTATCTGACCATAACACATTCTCCCAGTCCTCTTCTGGATCATCAAAATGTTCTCTAGCGAACCGCCGACCGGCCTGGACATGTTCTTTCTTCAGCAGGGGGACACGTCTGGCAGTGCAGGATTTGAGTCCCCTGGCGGTGCATTGTTTTACTGATAGTAGCCTTTGTTACTGTGGTCCCAGCTCTCTGTAGGTCATTCAGTAGGTCCCCCCGTGTGGTTCTGGGATTTTTGCTCACCGTTCTTGTTATCAATTTGACACCACGGGGTGAGATCTTGCATGGAGCCCCAGATCGAGGGAGATTATCAGTGGTCTTCAATGTCTTTCATTTTCTAATGATTGCTCCCACAGTTGATTTCTTTACACCAAGCGAAGAGTGAAGAGTTACAGAAAAAGTTTGGCCTCCCTTATTGCCAACAAAGGGTACATAACAAAGTATTGAGATGAACTTTTGGTATTGACCAAGTACTTATTTTCCACCATGATTTGCAAATAAATTCTTTAAAAATCAAACAATGTGATTTTCTGTTTTTTTTTTCTCCACATTCTATCTCTCATGGTTGAAGTTTACCCATGTTGACAATTACAGACCTCTCTAATATTTTCAAGTAGGAGAACTTGCACTATACATATATATATATATATATATATATATATATATATATATATATATATATATATATATATATATATATATATATATATATATATATATATATTAGGGCTCTTTTATCGAGTTAATTACAGCTTAAAAATTAATTAATTGCAATTCAAACCATCTATAAAATATGCGATATTTTTCTGTAAATTACTGTTGGAATGAAAAGATTAGACACAAGACGAATATATACATTCAACATACGGTACATAAGTAATGTATTCGTTTATTATAACAATAAATCAACAAGATGGCATTAACATTATTAACATTCTCTTAAAGCGATCCATGGATAGAAAGACTTGTAGTTCCTAAAAGATAAATTTTAGTACAAGTTATAGAAATGTTATATTAAAACCCCTCTTCATGTTTTCGTTTTAATAACATTTGTAAAAATTTCAATCAAAAAATAAACTAGTAGCCCGCCATTGTTGATGTCAATAATAACTCACAAAATGCTAATGGGTGCTGAAGCCTATAAAATGCCCATTACACTTCTGTCGTTTTAATCTGAGCGGTGCATGTGCATTAATTGCGTCAAATATTTTAACGTGATTAATTAAAAAGATTAATTACCGCCCGTTAACGCGATAATTTTGACACCCCTAGTATTTATATATATATATATATATATATATATATATATATATTTATATATGTCATAGTATAGTACTTTCCTTCCTTTTATTTATCATGAACCATGTTTGTCTTTGTTGTAAAGCACTTTGAGGGCCTTTCGTTTTTTTTTTAAAAAGACTAGTGAACTAATTTTGATTGATTGATTGATTGATTGATTGATTGATTGATTGATTGATTGATTGATTGATTGATTGATTGATTGATTGATTGATTGATTGATTGATTGATTGATTGATTGACCTGCATCTGAGTTAGCATAACATTAGACTGTGAGAACTTTCTAACCTACAAAACTACTGCGGTCAGGCCAGCCTCCATTCGGAACAACGAAGTCAAGGTAGCCGTCCCTCATTTGGATCATTGTTTGCATTATGTGCATTATGGTAATGCAACACAGTGTCTTCAAATATCAATTAATGAAACAATTAGAACAGTAACTGAAGAAATGATTAGCAGAGAACATTTTGATTTGTCAATTACATCTGTAGCGCCACAATGCATGTAAGGAGGCAAGTTGAATGACAACAGTGTTGACAGCAGGTGGAAGCAGAGGTTGACTGACTTCCCCAAGGGAGCGGTGATGGTCAAGGAAAGCTTTTTGAAGCAATGAAGCAATGGTATATCACTTAGTCACTTAGTCTTATGATGAATATCTTTTGGTGTACATATTCCATAATACAGTGGGACAGCTGCGGTTTATAGTCCAGTGCAGCTTATCCATGTACAAATGTCGTTTTCATGTCAAATTTGTGGGTGGCGGCTTATTGTCCGGAAATTATGGTAAGTTAATTTTATTGCTGACACTGCATTTCAGGTCATCAACATTTTTGCCCACTCTGCCACAAAAGTCAAACTCCGCCTATGGCCGTATAGTCTAACTAATTACACGTTAATAAGGCCATTATCTGTCCCAGTGTAGACGTAGCAAGAGACCACACGATTGAATATGCTTAAGGAGTTTGGCCAAGTTGTCCCAGTGACAAACCTGACCCTTGTTTTCAATGTAGTTCTGTGTTTCTGATAATGTTTAGGTGAGCAGAGAAGGCCTCGGTGACATCTAACCTCAGGTCTCCACCCTCTTTAGTGCTGCCTCCTGTCACGCAGCCTTGAGCTTGTAGTCCTTGTTTAGACAACGGCGATAGCTGGTTTAGCACAAGCACACCGGGGAGGAGGAGCAAGGAGCCGGGCACTGCTAATTAGGACAGAAGATTGGGGTCGGGAAGAATAAGGGAGGGTGCAGGAGCGGGGTGGGGGCACGGGGAGGCCCTCGGGTGACTCGCTTCGCTTAATGATGCGTCTCCCTGGTAATTAGCAGACGGTAATTAATGCCGGCGTCACCTGGGTCTCTGCGGGTCACGTTCTTTTGGACCACAATTGCCTGTTAGTCGAGTAGTTTTGACCCAAAGGCATCCAACCACCATATGGAGTGTAGGGGCACACATTGTATGCTGTGTGACAAGCTTTTCAGATGATTCTTAATCTGGTATTTCAGTTTCAGTGCATTGACAGATATAGCAGTTTAAATGGATAAACTGTCATCAATGAACTAAAGTTTTTTGGTTTTGTTTGCCCTCTCTATACTGTGCTAAACGGATGTTCAATGTATAAACATATTCCTGTGATACAAGTCTGATCAGGTGACGCTGCGGGTGGTTCGCTTTATTATTAATCCAATTCCAACGCGACCTTGCGGCGGCCGTATCGATCCGCACGCTTCAGAACATGGCCGCCTACTCAAGGTGAGAGAGAGAGAGAGAGAGAGAGAGAGAGAGACGCCAGGTGTGCTGAGTCGTGCATTAAAGACTAGGATGAGGAAGAGGAGGAAGGCAGTGGAAGTGAGGAGGACTGCCAAGTGAGGCAGAGAGGCACAAACTCATCGTCTGACCTCATTTTTTTGGCCCAGCACTCCCTTATAGTAGCTCCCTCTTCTGGTGCAACATAGTCACGACACCCAGTGTTAAGAAAGGCTGTCTGTCTTTCTGTCAAATATGACCACATAAACCTCAGACAGGTCTTAGAAACATTGCGCCATAGCTTCCCATAGGGGGCCGGGCCAGGCAGTGCGTTGTGAACGCTTTCACTGCGATACACTCAAACGATGCGTTCTAATGCCGGATTTACTGTAATTTTCACACTATAAGGCGCACCTGAGTTTAAGCCGCCACCCACCAAATTTGACACGAAAACGACATTTGTTCATAGATAGGGTGCACTGGACTATAAGCCGCACTGTCCTCAATGTATAATGGGATATTTACACCAAAAGATATCAACCGGTAACATTTTATTTGACAGCGGCCTCACTGTTATAAGACCAAATGAACCACCATGAAGCTTTAGACCAGGGGTGTCCAAACTTTTTGCAAAGGGGGCCAGATTTGGTGTGGTAAAAATGTGGGGGGCCGACCTTGGCTGACGTGCTTTACGTAGAACAATATATTTAAGCAAATTTTAGCAAGCCATTCCGTGTGTCACATTTGCTTTATTATTTTTTTTAATTAATAATTTCAACAGTCTCGCAACTAGCCTTTGTGTCGTTCTCTTTTGACTCTCGGGCTCTTGCAAAATACTGCTGCTGTAAAATTAAACTAGCTTCAATTTGCTTTAATTTCTCGCTGCGTATCTTCCCTGTAATCTTGTCATACATGTCAGCGTGTCTTGTTTGGTCATATCGCCTCACATTGAACTCTTTAAAAACAGCGACTGTCTCTTTGCAAATGAGGCAGACACAGTTGTTGCGTATTTTAGTAAAGAAATAGTCAAATTTCCATCAATCCTTGAATCGTCAGCACTCAACTTATTGTCGCCATTTTAGATTTTAAATTGGGAGTAAAGGGTCACACGGGGTAATGTTGCTTTGAGTGCTGCTGCCTTTTAGTGGGTAAATGAGGAGCAGCATTTAGTGTGTAAGCCACTTCATATGCTGGTAGCAGTACTGCTGACCAATTTATTAAGTGTATGTGCGGGCCAGACATTATTGATTTTATGACAGAGGCTGGGGGCCGGATGAAATTTGACCAAGGACCGCATTTGGCCCCCGGGCCGGACTTTGGACATGTCTGCTTTAGACCAATCGACTGCAAAGCTTCACTGCTTCAAGAAGCGTCATTTGGCCATCAATGTTCTCTTGGGGGAGACAGTCAACCTCTGCTGACACGTGCTTCCAAAACTGTTGTTGTCCAACATGCCTCCTAGCATGCATTGCAACACTACATATGTAAACAACAAAATTCATGTTCTATGCTAATTACAGTGGGTCAAATAAGTATTTAGTCAACCACTAATTGTGCAAGTTATCCCACTTGAAAATATCAGAGAGGCCTGTAATTGTCAACATGGGTAAACCTCAACCATGAGGGAAAAAAAACTGAAAATCACATTGTTTGATTTTTAAAGAATTTATTTGCAAATCATGGTAGAAAATAAGTATTTGGTCAATACCGAAAGTTCATCTCAATACTTTGTTATGTACCCTTTGTTGGCAATAACGGAGGCCAAACGTTTTCTGTAACTCTTCACAAGCTTTTCAGACACTGTTGCTGGTATTTTGGCCCATTCCTTCATGCAGATCTCCTCTAGAGCAGTGATGTTTTGGGGCTGTCTTTGGGCAACACGGACTTTCAACTCCCTCCGCAGATTTTCTATGGGGTTGAGACCTGGAGACTGGCTAGGCCACTCCAGGACCTTGAAATGGTTCTTACGAAGCCACTCCTTTGTTGCCCTGGCTGTGTGTTTGGGATCGTTGCCATGCTGAAAGACCCAGCCACATCTCATCTTCAATGCCCTTGGAGATGTTCACACAAAATCTCTCGATACATGGCCCCATTCATTCTTTCCTTTACACAGATCAGTCGTCCTGGTCCCTTTGCAGAAAAACAGCCCCAAAGCATGATGTTTCCACCCCCATGCTTCCCAGTGGGTATGGTGTTCTTCGGATGCAATTCAGTATTCTTTCTCCTCCAAACACAAGAACCTGTGTTTCTACCAAAAAGTTCTATTTTGGTTTCATCTGACCATAACACATTCTCCCAGTCCTCTTCTGTATCATCCAAATGCTCTCTAGCGAACCGCAGACGGACCTGGACATGTACTGGCTTCAGCAGGGGGACACGTCTGGCAGTGCAGGATTTGAGACCCTGGCGGCACATTGTGTTACTGATAGTAGCCTTTGTTACTGTGGTCCCAGCTCTCTGTAGGTCATTCACTAGGTCCCCCCGTGTGGTTCTGGGATTTTTGCTCACCGTTCTTGTTATCATTTTGACGCCACGGGGTGAGATCTTGCGTGGAGCCCCAGATCGAGGGAGCTTATCAGTGGTCTTGTATGTCTTCCATTTTATAATAATTGCTCCCACAGTTGATTTCTTTACACCAAGCGTTTTACCTATTCAGTCTTACCGATTCAGTCTTCCCAGCCTGGTGCAGGTCTACAATTTTGTCACTGGTGTTCTTCGACAGCTCTTTGGTGTTGGCCATAGTGGAGTTTGGCGTGTGACTGACTGAGGTCGTGGACAGGTGTCTTTTATACCGATAATGAGTTAAAAGAGGTGCCATTAATACAAGTAACGAGTGAAGCCTCGTTAGAATTCAATTCAATTTTATTTGTATAGCCCTGGATCACAACAATGTTGTCTCAAAGGGCTTTGCAGAGGCAATATGATACACAATCAGAAACAGCAAACGAAGCAACAAAGATGAATAAATAAATTCAAGTCCTGGGTATCCCCCATCCTTAGACCCTCCGTGTCGGCGAGAAAAACTCCAAAAAACTCCAGAGTCTTCGGGAGAAAACGAGAAACCTTGGGGAGTAACACAGTCAGGAGAGATCCACTCCCAGGACGGATAGACAGGAAGCCCCAGGACCGCTAATGGGAATTAGCAGTTACAGTCCGTGAAAAATGTGGTGGAGCAAAGGAACAAGAAGAGGTCCATCTAGCCAGATGAGACGGACGTCCATCCAGTTTGGGGTCAGGAAAGTCAGGAGGCTCCAGCTGGGGAGGGGGGAAATGGGACACCGGGTGACTAGTGATGAAGAGACTAGACAACTAGATATTAACATTGGAAAATAGAAATAAAGTAAGATAAGTGGTAGGTAGAGTGAGAAAAAGGAGAAAGAACTCAGTGGCTCTACTTCCCCCAGCATTGTAGTTTCTAGTGCAGCTTAGACTAAACTTTGAGTCTACTCCGACTTCAACTAGCTTGACCATAAGCTTTGTTGAATAGGAGCGTTTTTAATCTAATCTTAAATGTGCAAACTGTCTCGGCTTCTTTAATATTAGCTGGAAGCTGATTCCATAAGACAGGGGCTTGGTGGCTAAAGGCTCTAGCTCCGACAGTACTTTTATAAACCCTGGGAACTACCAGCAGACCTGCATTCTGAGAGCGGAGTGTTCTGTTGGGGTGGTATGGAACCAGAGCATCGGCGAGATAAGATGGCCCCAACCCATTAATGGTCCTAAATGTAAGAAGGAGGATTTTAAATTTAATTCTAAACTCGACTGGAAGCCAGTGAAGGGCCTGGAGCACAGGGGTGATGTGCTCTCTTCTATTGGTTCCTGTTAAAAGTCTTGCTGCTGCGTTTTGGACTGTGGTGTCATTTTAATCTGTTTGAGCGAGGCATGTGCGTTAAATGCATCGAATATTTTAACGTGATTAATTAAAAAATTACTGCCCGGAAATACATCTCGCTGATGATAGCACCAGCCAGTGACGTGCGGTGAGGTTCATGGTTGGTGAGGCACTGACTCCTTTAGTGTCAGATTTCCAAATATATAAACCAAAAAGGGTAGCTTATTCAATTGGCTACTGGTTATTTCATATCTCATCAGCATTCTTCACAAAACACGCACACACGGTACATATTATTGATACGTAAAAGTAAGAAAATAACATGCATTTGCTCTACACCCTGGGGTACAAAACCACAGAATTCAATTCTGACCTTTAGTGAAATATTCAGTTGTTTTAAAAACTTTTAATTCTGAAACTTTAATCAATTTATTACATATTGCTAAACAAAAAGTGTGAAAAGAAAAACAAAGAATTAGAATTAGTTTTTAAATATTCTATTGTATTTTTCTTGGTCTAAGCTGTTTTTTTTTTTTTTTTTTTTTTAAATAAGATTGAAATGAAAACTGTTTGTGGTCTTGCGCCTGTCCTTCACCACAAAAACCGGTGTTACTTTGGAAGGGCATAGGTTTGGTCTCAACATTCATAGGGACGATATAACAGCATAACCTGCATGTAGGTACACTTTTTGCTGGGGACGGGACATTAATTAGACCAAACAGATTGGATGAAGGGGGCAAAGGGACACATTTCTCATGTATATGAACCTAATTAATTAATAGGCAAAATGATCAATGCAAAATAAATCCTTATCTACTGATAATAACTTTTACGTGCATTGGTTCAGATGATACACTGTTCGATTCAAACCTTTGTTTTAAAAAAATACTATAAAAACATTTTGAAAACTTCCTGAATAAATGTCTGGTTTTTATTAGCAAACATAAACATAGTGAAAATAATTCACTTAATAATGGTAGGGTCAATTCTATCCTTACAACATATGGAACTATTGAAAGATCTAAATTCTCTATATAACTGAACATTGTATCATGCAAAAAAGGTAAGGTTGCTTAAAAGTTGGTAGGGAAAATTTTAGCATGCTGAAAAGTTGGTAGTGTTATGTCCCTACCGTCCCTATGCAAACCTACGCCCTTTTAGTAAAAGTCCTCCTTATTTTCCTTTACTTTAAAAAAAAAAATCTCTCCGCCTCAATGGAGAGGATTGCTTCAATTAGATCGTTCTGTGTTCTATTTGAAAAGCCAGAAAACACAGTGGATGTGTCCAAATGTCTAGCTAACCTCTCATCTTTCTCAGCAAAACCATGTAATCGTTCTACATATATGCCACGTTTAGAAGAGCTACACGCTATTCGTTACCACGAAATGTTAACTCCTGTTTAGCTAGGATGCAGGTTGTATTAATGAGGTCTTTCAAACTCTTTTCTTTACCTTAGCTTTGAGGATGCTACCGTTGAGCTTCCGCTGTTCGTCAAAGCCAAATCGATCCTTGAGCTTCCAAAAGTTTTTAAAGCAAACAGGCTTTGAATGTGAGTGGTCGAGCTCTCATGTTTGCTGAGGCTTCGTGGTAGTTTTTTAATGTCACAATATATCGTGTTAGTCCAGACATTGGCACAAGTTGAGAAGAAAAGGCAGGGAAAGCAGCAAAGGCGATTTTTCGAAGGACAGCCACATAACCAGTCTTTTCGGGTGTACCAGTCCGTTTGAAAAGCGCGAGTTATCCTCTGTCCCGTAGTTTGAAGCAAACCTTTTAGCTCCAGCGTTGTGTTAACCGCGTCCACTTTTAACGGAAAGTCCAGTTTCACGTACGCCCCCTTGCAGTTGCGGCAGAGCAACCTGCGCCTTTTCACTGCGGTTTTATTTCCCATCAGCAAAACTAAATATGTCGCTAACAAACATTAAACTTTAAGGGTTAAAGACATTAGCCAGACTGAGGAAAATCAGGTCAAATAAACGTATCTGGAAACATGATAATGGCGACATGCAGATGTACGGCAACCAGCACGCTCCAATTCCATGTATCAACCCAGTTTGTTAAGGATTGCGCAATCAGAGGTGAGGCTTTACTCGTTGCTGCCGCACCTCTCGTTTCATTTTTTTATTTGAACAGGAAATGGGCAAATTCAGCGATTTTGACTATAGAAAATGTTTGAAATGAGTCATACATAAAGAGCAATGGACAAATATTAATATAAATTTGATGCTATAATTATTTTTTTGTCATGATGACAGGTGAGGCTCTGCCTCACCTGCCTCCCCTGACTGCACGTCACTGGCACCAGCATATTAGTAACTAGTTTAACTAGTTGTTCAATGTATTTCTTGTTTTTGTTTGTGTATGTTTCTTTTCTTTGTTCTCTTGTATTTCTTTTCTTCTGCCCCCCCCATAATCCCTTCCTGTTCGCTGCTTTGTCATAATAAAAAGGTATTTTGAATGATCACAATGGGAGTATGTCAGACTTTCAATGTGAAACATTAAAACTGTTCAGACTATCCGGGCACTTAGACTTCCATTCTCTGTGTCAAACAGCTGAACAGGACAGGTTAAAAAAAAAAAAAAAAAAAATACCGCCCGTTAACGCGATAATTTTGACAGCCCTAATTCGGAAACTTTTTCATACCACTGTACAATAAGGTACTGTTTGCGCGACCAAAAAAACTAAACAAAACAAAAAAACAATAACAACAAAAAAAAAACGACTGGTGGCAAAATGGCGGACGAGTCTCCAGCATCGTAAAGTCGAAAACACGTTAAGTCAAGTACGTCGTAACCCGAGTACTACCCCATTTTAACTTTTAAAGTCATAAAACACAACTTTTCCCTTTTTTTTCTCCCAGATCGACACAGTTTGCTCACCGTACTTGTGAACATTAAATTTCAGTGCCACTAGACATCTAATCCCTAACTTGTTTTCTCAAAAGCATCAGAAAAGTCACACATTGACGTGCGAAACCGAGACGTGGCGTCCACCAGCTTTTAACAATGGCCCAAGTACACGCACAAGGGCGAGGTGTCTTTATAATCTTCACTTTACCAGCATGAGACTGCTAATGAGAGTCATCATCATGTTTTTTTTTCCTTTTCATTTGGAGGCTATTGAGCATGCAGCCTGTAATGAGGGTTGAAGACAAGGGTTGGAAGGGTTAAAGCGAACACTGCGGCGAACGGCGGCCTCCAGGGGGTTGGCGGGTTAGCGCGCGTGTGTGCGGCAAAAGATCCACGCTTGTGATGCAACTTTCTTGAGTGTTTCATCAGCCTTCAGTAAAGCAGGGTGGAAGAAGGGGGGGTTCGAGGGGGTTACATCGCCCCTGGGACCGTGAGGGCTCTCTCTCATCTTAAGGTTGAGGGGGTGGAACTGATGAATCCGCGTTACAAGTGGCGACGAAACAAAAGGCGAGTTAATGGTGCGCTGACCTTGTTTGCCTTTTTCTTCACCTTAGTGGAAAACGAGCTTAAAGGCAGAGGCGGTTAGTAAACGCGTTATATTAACTTCATTACATTTACTTGAGCACATTCTTTTTTTTTTTTTTTTTTTTTAAAGTACTTCTAAGAGTAAATTTACCACTCCATACTTTTTACTTGAGTAGATTTATGAAGAAACGCTACTCTTACTTCTAGGAGTGGGAACCTTTTGGTACCTCACGATACGATACGGTTTGCGATACAAAGCTCACGATAACGATGATCTGACAATATCGCGATTAGGGATGTCCCGATCCAGGTTTTTGCACATCCGATCCGATTCTGTCAAGTTCAAAAATAGACCCTTAGGTAGACATTTGTAAAATTACCCAAAAATAAGGAGAGAAGACACTCAAGTTTTCTTGGCCAAGGAGAGCAAACGAGTGACTAGACAGAGGAATGCTAGATTACACTGTATAGTCACCAAAAATGGATCTAAAGAACAGCCCTCCTTGCTATTTTTATTTAGGGGTTAGTCCTAACACAAAAGGGTGCCGCCCTGAGGGAGGGGGGAGCAAGCTGGAGACACCCATGTGATTTTGGTTGGCTACGTGTGAGCATGTAGGTGGAACTAACCAAGTACACGTATGTAAGCAAAGGCACATGTAAAAATGGTCAAAATGACCCAGACACTTCAGTTATGCAACGCTGCGGCCATGGAAGATGTCCTCGAATGGAAAATTGTCCTCGAAGGTCTAGATGAAAGTCCAGACGCCAGGTGCTGAAGATGTCTCGGAAGGTCTAGTTACGCAATGATGCGGCCATGAAGCAAGGCAGTTGTCATCCTGACCCTCTTTACTCTTTGTAACACTTAAACATTATACTACAACCTAGTATAGCAAGCAATAATCATTTACTGGTTGTATCAATAAGAAAAATATGGCAATATGTATTATTTATGGTATATATGAGCACAAGCAAATATTCAATCAATCAATCAACCCTCGATAATTACCTCAACAGATACCGATATTGTTTTGCACTTCAGATCTGATGCCGATACCGTCCTATCTGAGTATGTGTTAAAGTTTAAAGTTATTTAGCCTCCTTACTTAGTTGTCGGACTCATGTTGAAAAGACTTTTAGTACTCTTGACAACAACTAGCCAGCTGAATTAGGTGAGTTTGAATAACACACAACGGTTGGTAACAAGAAACTGACCTGTTTATTCAGTGACAAACACAAAACATTATAAATAGCAAACAGAAATGGCATGGTCAGTCAGTAAAATCGTGCAAATAATATTGTAAGCTGTCTTAAAAAAGCAAAACACACAAACAAACTCAGTGGAAAATCCCACAACCCCCCAAGCTATTAGATGGTTTTAATGTTTCGTGCATTAGTTACAATAATTGTATAAAAAGCCTCTCAGGTTTAAATAAACGACTATTTCAGTATCAAGTTAACATTTTAAAACAGTAAATAAAATACTCAAGTCCCCATTCTGTATCAGCAGCCTTAAACTACATTCAATTCATTTAATTTTGCGAATCAACTGTTAAAGTAAATTGCTCCCGTTATTCCATAATTTCCCTTCTGTCTACTTTCGACAAGTGAAAGTTTTAAAACTGTTTTGAAGATAGATTCAAGTCTAGATTTTGCCGATTTAGGAGTATTTTAGATAAAAAGTTAATTTGGTTCACTTGGAAGGTTCACATCAGCCTACTAGGGAAGTCTCCTGCCTTAAGATGGCGTCCGTTTACTAACGCATCTAGTTTACCATACTTCAATGTTGCTAACGCCATCGAGTCTGTCATTTTGCATCTAGGTCTATATACATATGCAGAGGCGTAACAAGGGTCCCAGGGGGCCCCAGGCAACAAGCAACATGGGGCCCTTTGAGCGTGTGCAAGTAAGGGGGACAGTTGGACTTGGAGCAGTAGCATATTTAATAAAAGTATAATAACGCCTCAGTTTCATTGGCTATGTTCATACTACAGGTCTTAATGCACAAATCCGATTTTTTGTCATATCCGTTTTTTTGGCATGCCCGTTCAGACTGCCTTTGTCCATTGAGACCGTTCAAGTATTACGCATGCGCACTAATTCGCAGTCCGACACGCGCTGACCAAGACAGAAGCATCAAAACAAATGGCACATGTAATCATTCCAGGGATATCATATTTTGCTTTTCAAAAGGAGGACACAAATAACAGACATAAATAATCCCCGTTTAGGCTTATATTCAAAGTTTATATGGATCGATAGCATGCACGCACTGTCCGTGCATGTCACACACACATATGGGCAGTTTGCCCCGACTCTCGGCCGTGTAGGCAATGTTGAAATATTTCTCACTTGGAGCAGAGAGAAAACTGAGCATTCTCAGGCTTATCCTCAACCCATTTTTATTTTTTATGACTGTTGTCAAGCCCAGCCCTTCCCCAAAAGCCGTGTTCACTGCAAGCTAGGCGCTAATAACGCACAGCAGCACCGCTACGGTAAGCGTCTCTCCCGCTATTTGATGACGTAATTGCTGCATGAAATCCGATTTGGGAGAGTGGACAGTACAGACCACCGCAACAGTCTGGAAAAATGTGGCCCAAATCGGATTTGAACCACATACGAAAGGGAGCCAGATCGGATTTGAAATGGTCCAGTGCTATGCGACTTGGCACGTTCAGACCGTCAAGTTAATGCCTCACTCGAGTCGGAAAAACACGAAAAAATCGGATTCGTGCATTAAGACCTGTTGTATGAACGTAGCCATAGAGTGCTTTTTAGGACACTCAAAGTGCCCGGCTTCTGCTACATTGGGACATAAAACTACGGTAACATAGTACACTCATCGCTGCCTTGCTTCCTTTTCTCCTCTTCTGCTTTTTTTTTTCTTTTTTCATTTCCAGACGGATAACGTCTCTTCATTTTGCCAATTAAAAAAAGGCCCGATCGCCGCTCACTCTCACTCTGAGTCACATGACACACATACATACAGTATATAAAAGTTGCAAAGCAAGAAAACATACAACAAAAATGAATGAAATGAACAAAAAAAGATATTTTTCTAATGGGTCAAAATAATTTTTTGAACAGATCATGTGACTAGCACCTTAGACGGTCATTTGCTTTGCATATTATTTTCAAAATAAATAAATAAATAAATAGGAGAGGGCAATTTTATTTTTCAAATGATTTTTTTCTTTGATTGAAAGAATTTTATTTTTTTGGTTGAAGCAACTTTTTGAGGGATTGAATATTTAGACACAAATGCCCTACCCATAATATGGCCCAAACACAAAAAGGATTGCTAAAATCAAAGAAAACCTTTTAAATGAAAAATTAAGTGTTCAAATGCAAATTTTTGAGCCTCAAATATTTTTTTGCATTCCAAAACTTTTTTTAAATGATTGAAATATATATATATATGTTTTTTTTATTGAAGTGATTTTTCTTTTGAAAATGTATTTTTTGTATGAATCAACTTAATTTTTTATTGAATAATAAATAATAATTTATAACCCTTAAATACCTGCAACATGAAGCAATTATCAGAGAATCCCAAAATTTGAAAAATAAGGTCCTAATGAAACCTTTTTTCAAATTTGTAAAAATAAAAGTAAAAATTAATATGTGTAATAAGCGATAAGCGCTCCAATATCTATAACCCTTGCTAAATCCAGTTTTTTTTTCTCATGGAACCTACAAATGCATGTGTTGACTTGCATCCATCATTTTTTTTTTTTTTTTTAAATGTCAAAATTCTGAATTAGTCTCAAAATCATGAAATTTTAGGTGTATCAAATGTGTATGTATTATATTTATAATATAATTTAGTAATAATAAAAGACACAAATGTCCTAGCCAAAATGTGGCCCAAACACAAAACATTACTTCAATCAAAAAAGTTGCTTCAATAAAAAAAAAAATAAAAAAATTGCTTTCAAATGCATTTTTTGGGGTTTGAAATTTATTTTTGCATGTTTTTTTGATTGACAATATATCTTTTGATTGAGGCAACTTTTTGTTTGGATTGAAGCATTTTTTTTTTTACTGAATAATGAAGACACGAATCTACCTCCATATGGCTCGGCCCAGGGGATACAACTTTTGACTGAGGTAACTACATTGGCACGACACCGACGGGCGTACCATATTCAATGGATGATGATCTTGGTGAAAAGTATAGCTGTCCTGCCAGCAGTCTGATTTAGAATTCCCCTCAAGAATAATGGGAGACAAAAAAACGCTCATTTTCAACTTATTATTATAAATATTCTCGTAGTTAATTTTATTGCTGACACTGCGTTTCGGTGTTATCAACATCTTGTGCCCCCCTTGCCCAAAAGGTCAAACTCCGCCTATGAGTACATCGGAACACTTTTTAGAAAAGGTAAGTTCGGATTCTAGGTCTCCGCTTGCCTGAGTAGAAGTTGTCCGCGGTTTTAAAATGAGAGCAGTCAAACGTCGAGCGATGACTTGAAAAGAGAAAGCACGCTCGGGGGTTAGAAGCTCCACTCATCTTGTGACTGGCGCACCCGTGTGAGCATCAAATAACTGGATAGTCGAGCTGCAACACCGCTTGCATATTCCACCAGGGCATGTTGCATATTGATGCCGCAGAGGTACAGTAGTCATTCAAAACAGACTGCTTGCATGTCCGTAAATCAGGTGGCATTTTTCCAACGTCGACAAAAGAAATTAGCTATTTATAGAGCCCCTGTTTGGTGTCTACGTTTCATAGTTTGGGATTCCCTGGACAACCAGATCCTTAACTTTGTGAGACCAGGGGTTAATTTGTACCGGATCCAGCCGGAAAAGGATCCGGTACCTCTTGATTTTGGACTCCCTGTGTTCCGGGACTTATTTGGGCAGATCCGGCACCTTTCGTGTATAGAAAGTAATAATAATATAAAAACGTTTTTAAAAAATGTATAAAATGAAATAATAACATGCCTAAATTCATTTACAGAACAAATCCCAAGACTGGCATGTCGTTTATAAAAATTTAACGTCATTTGAAAGAGTCCGTTTGCTACAGAGCTAAAACTGTTAAAGCATTCCTTGGAGAAAAATTCATCCAGTCAATGTCATGGCCTGCAAATCGCCCAGATCTCAACCCTATTGAAAACCTTTGGTGGAAATCCAGGTATAGGAAGAACATACCTAGCATAACACAGCGGCAATATGGCTAAAAAAAACACCTGGTCTTTGTGGTGGCAAGAGCTTGGTTCCACAACTGCCTTCATGAACATGTTGTCCTCCCCTGTCGTGATGATGGCAGATGGATGCGGTATTTCCAAATTGTCTTTTTTAAGGGATTTTGATGAGTAATGTTACTCCAGCTCCACTGTTGTTTTGGATGGAGAATTTCTAAAACGGAAGTTGCTAGCAGACATGCGGAAGTCAAGCGGAAGTACCTCGGAAACTTGTCTATAATGAGATGCACAACTTCTAATGATAGTGTTAAAAATGCCAGGTTTGCATGTTACGTGTTTTGGATCCCCCTGGTGTCAAGTTGAAATTTGTTATTTTTCTGATCAGGCATATTTTGGCCACCTAACGAAAGCTAAGACCCACGTTAACAATAGAGAGACGAAAAAATAAAGCATTGTTGAGAAAGAGCAAGTTTTTCGTCTGATTAATCTGGCTCAAAGGACCATGTAAATTACCGCTGGGCTGGTGTGATAAAGGATGGATATCACTGCAGATTGTCACGTTAGAACAGGGTAGAATAAAGACTTTGTCCTTAACTTGAACTTCCGCCAAGACGAAGACACCTAGCTGGCCTAAATTGACACAAATATGTTTCACAAATTGTGGGGCGGCTGTTAAAAATGGCAGGTTTGCATGTTACGTGTTTTGGATCCCCCTGATGGCGAGTTGCAATTTGTTATTTTTCTGATCAGGCATATTTTGGCCACCTAACAAAAGCTAAGACCCACGTTCACATTAGCAAGACGAAAAAAACAAAGCATTGTTGAGGAAGAGCAAGTTTTTGGTCTGAATAATCCGGCTCGAAGGACCATCTAAATTAGCGCTGGGCTGGTGTGATAAAGGATGGATACCACTGCAGTTAGAAGAGGGTCGAACAAAGAGTTTGTACTTAACTTGAACTTCCGCCAAGACGAAGACACCTAGCTGGCCTAAATTGACACAAATATGTTTCACAAATTTGGGTGTGGCTGATAAAAATGCCTGGTTTGCATGTTAAGTGTTTTGGATCCCCCTGGTGGCGAGTTGCAATTTGTTATTTTTCTGATCAGGCATATTTTGGCCACCTAACGAAAGCTAAGACCCACGATCACAATAGAAAGACGAAAAAAATAAAGCATTGTTGAGGAAGAGCAAGTTTTTGGTCTGATTAATCCAGCTCGAACGACCATGTAAATTAGCGCTGGCCTGGTGTGATAAAGGTTGGATAGCACAGCAGTTTGTAGGGTTAGAACAGGGTCGAACAAAGAGTTTGTCCTTAATTTGAACTTCCGCCAAGACGAAGACACCTAGCTGGCCTAAATTGACACAAATCTGTTTCACAAATTTGGGGGCAGCCGTTAAAAATGCCAGGTTTGCATGTTAGGCGTTTTGGATCCCCCTGATGGCGAGTTGCAATTTGTTATTTTTCTGATCAGAGATATTTTGGCCACCTAACAAAAGCAAAGACCCACGTTGACAATAGAAAGACAAGATTTTAAAGCATTGTTGAAGAGAGTTTTTGGTCTGATTAATCCGGCTCGAAGGACCAAGTAAAATAGTGCTGGGCTGGTGTGATAAAGGATGGATTCCACGGCAGTTAGAACCGGGTCGAACAAAGTTTGTCCTTAACTTGAACTTCCGCCAAGACGAAGACAACTAGCTGGCCTAAATTGACACAAATCTGTTTCACAAATTTGGGTGTGGCTGATAAAAATGCTAGGTTTGCATGTTAAGTGTTTTGGATCCCCCTGGTGGTAAGTTGTAATTTGTTGTTTTTCTGATCAGGGATATTTTGGCCACCTAACAATAGCTAAGATCCACGTTGACAATAAAAAGATGGAAAAATAAAGCATTGTTGAGGAAGAGCAAGTTTTTGGTCTGATTAATCCGGCTCGAAGGACCATCTAAATTAGCACTGGGCTGGTGTGATAGAGGATGGATATCACTGCAGATTGTCTGGTTAAAACAGGGTCGAAAAAGAGTTTGTCCTTAACTTGAACTTCCGCCAAGATGAAGACACCTAGCTAGCCTAAATTGACACAGATCTGTTTCACAAATTTGGGTGCGGCTGTTAAAAATGCCTGGTTTGCATTTTAAGTGTTTTGGATCCCCCTTGTGGCAAGTTGTAATTTGTTTTTCTGATCAGGGATATTTTGGCCACCTAACGATAGCTAAGACCCACGTTAACAATAAAACAACGAAAGTATAAAGCATTGTTGAGGAAGAGCATGTTTTTGGTCTGATTAATCCGGCTCAAAGGACCATCTAAATTAGCGCTGGGCTGGAATGATGAAGGATGGATATCACTGCAGATTGTCACGTTAGAACAGGGTAGAATAAAGACTTTGTCCTTAACTTGAACTTCCGCCAAGACGAAGACACCCAGCTGGCCTAAATTTTCACAAATTTGGGTGCAGCTGTTAAAAATGCCTGGTTTGCATGTTAAGTGTTTTGGATCCCCCTGGTGGCGACTTGCAATTTATTATTTTTCTGTTCAGGCATATTTTGGCCACCTAACGAAAGCTAAGACCCACGTTCACAATAGACGAAAAAATAAAGCATTGTTTTTGGTTTGATTAATCATCATCGGGCATCATTATAGTTCTAACCCGACTATCTGTAGTGGTATCCATCCTTTATCACACAAGCCCAGCGTTGTTTTATAGATAGCCTATAGAATATTATCCCAAAAGGTTTTGGGAATCATTCTAGGAGGCTCTCTTCCTAATTGTTGAGTCCTGGACACTGCAGGTAAAAAAAACGGCAAAGGAGTTAAAAATAAAAACTTGAGATTGTTTCTGATCACTACCACATTAGATTAACATTTGGCAAAATAGTGAAAAAATTATTTTGGACAGATCAAAAAGTTTTGCAATTTAAACATATCGCTGACTCCCGGTAAGGCTCACATTCAAGGATATCATGTCATTACCTCTCTGACATTGTGGGTATGTACTCAGGAACGGAGGATATTAATATTCAACATGCCCTTCTAGACTGAGTACATAACATTGCATCTATTTATTTCCCTTAATTGCGCCTCTATCAAACGCTGGCAGCTGTAACTCAGCGCTCATTTGCCACCAGGGAGCCGCGCCGACACCTCGGGGGTGTCGCGGTGACAATATTGCGGCGGCAGAGCGCTAAACGACAGTGAGCTCACATACGGCGGCAGTGCCGATCGATGCCACGTCGATAGCAGCCTGCCAGGTAATCACAAAGCGCGGTGATTAACGCCGGCCGATCGATGGCTATTAACCCTCGCACGTAAGCATTAGCTGAGCCGTCGGTGTCCACGGGGGTTGACGGATGATGAGAGATGTGTCAGAAACGCATACAGTAATTAAATAATTTTTCAAAAAGATTTTTTTTTTACGTTAATTCAATCGACATGGTCTGCTCCTTCTGTTGTGCATGCCTTGGCCATATGGGGGTTGTATAACATATTTACAATATACAGTGGGGCAAATAAGTATTTAGTCAACCACTAATTGTGCAAGTTCTCCCACTTGAAAAGGCAAGGTTCAAACTAAAACTTACTTAAACGGAGGAACTGGTACACGAGGGCTTGGAGAGGACTTGAAAGTGACGTTGACATAGACAATGACGCAACAAGGAGTGAAAAGAAACCAGGACCTTATATACACACATGCAGACAAGGGGTAACGAGACAACTAGGAACAGCTGAGTAATACAGGAGGATGCACTAGGAGAAAGTACACCAGGTGAAATCAATGGATAATCACAGGGACAAGTCACACTAGGAAAAAACCAACACAAAACCTAACAAGTTTTTCATACCACTGTATGTGTCAGGGGCTGTTTGGTAAGTTTTGCTTTCTTATCTTGGCTAGATATGCAATCTTGCTTTGGCTTTTAGAGGTCTGTGCTGGGTGATCATAACACACTACACTAACTTGTAGCGTTAGCATAGCGTTCGCGTTAACATTACCATTTCGCGCAGTGACTCGGTGTCTTCTTAAACTCTTGGAAAACATTTTACATACAGTTTGTGGGGTAGGGGGGAGATTAATTAATTGCAAATATTGGGCTGTTTTCCGGCTGAGTGTGTATTATCACCATGAAAATGGTGATGTCCTTGTTTATATGTCATGTTTATTCATAATTGTTGGAAACCTTTATTTATTTATTCATGGACAAAAACTTTTGAAGTTGATAGATGAAAACATTTTGAGAATTGTCGAGTAAAACTAGATGAATCTTGTCTGGGTTTTCGTTCACTAAAACTCGACGAAGACGAAAACCTTTTGAAATGACTAAAATATGACTAAGACTAAAACTGTATTGGCCCGGATATAAGACAGCCCTAATTATAAGACGACCCCCTCTTTTTCAAGACTTAAGTTTGAAAAAAGACTTTTTGAACACCAAATTAATTTTTGTACAGAAAATAATTGCAGTACATCCGAAACAAATGATTATAAATATATATTTGACAGAAAAGCATGTTATTTTGCCTCATTCAAATCTTAATATGTGAACATTTAAATATGGAAACTAAAATGCAATCACATTCGTAAATGAATGGCTTCTGGTTTTTGAAATGTAAATAAACCAATCTATTGTGATAAAACAACAAAATTGCATTAACCATCAAAGTGAAGTCTAACTGTAGTCTTGAAACAAATCTGAATAAGGAAAAACATTGCAATAAAATAATGCTGTTTAAACTTGAGAGTAGCTGAGATCTATCATGACAGAACATCGCTTCAATGTTATCTGGCGCCATCTAGCGTCGTGAATGGGGAGAGTAGCTGAGATCTTTCATGACAGAACATCGCTTCAATGATATCTGGCGCCATCTAGCGTCGTGAATGGGTATAACGTCTAGACCGCGAATACAAGACGAACCCTCTTTTTCAGTCTTATTTCAATGCAAAAAAACACCGTCTTATATTCGGGCCAATACGGTAAGTATTTTCGTCCAAAAGACTAAAACAAAAATTAAAATGGCTGCCAAAAACAACACTGCTTCACACAGCCGCTGGAAACAGAAATGTCGTTTAACCCTGCACAGTGTCTTGATTTTACGACATTGTGCGGGTTTCTCCTCATGGGAAACGCAATCTTCCTTAAGGCATAACACTACCGCTTTTGTCCACCAGTGTCACTAAAGTCCACCAAAACTGAAAAGTTACCTAGTGTTAATTTAAACCAAGACATTTGAATTTGTCACCTTCTGAGTTGGAAAATTGCAATGATTAATGCTTATCTTTCATTTAAAATAAGAATAATGTATATTTATAAATCAATTGATCTGAATTAAAACCAAATATACAATGCAATAAATGAAGTAAAAAAAAAAAAAAAAAATTAACTAGTAATCATGTTAAAATACTTGACACAATTAACACATGAGCCACGCCTTTTATTGGCTTAATCTTTGGCGGCCACTCTTATCAGTCATGGTTGCCCAATTTCCCATCACACATTTGGGGGGAGCAAGAGACGTTCTTTTTCTTAACATGCTTAATTGAAAACAACGCAGAACATATTGTATTCAATTTGCAGCCACTACTGACAGTCATGGATGCCTAACTTCCCATCATGCAGGAGCAGGAGACGTTGTTTTTCTTAACACGCTTAACTGAAAACAATGTAGAACATATTGTATACCATTTGCAGCCACTACTGACAGTCATGGTTGCCCAACTGCCCATCACGCATTTGGGCGGAGCAGGAGACGTTCTTTTTCTTAACACGCCTAATTGAACACAACGCAGAACATACTGTATACCATTTCCAGCCACCACTGATAGTCATGGTTGCCCACCTTCCCATCATGCATTTGGGCAGAGCAAGAGATGATCTTTTTCTTAACACGCTTCATTGAAAACAACGCAGAACATACTGTATACACTTTGCAGCCACTACTGACAGTCATGGTCGCCCAACTTCCCATCATGCATTTGGGCCGAACAGTTAAGTCGCTACAGTATCATTTAGTGAAAGCACAACAAAAATAATATTCTTATCTCTCAAAAAAAAATAATGTTCACAAAAAGAAAAACGCTCAATGCAAAGAGAACTGGCATTCCCAATCAAATAGCTATGCAAAATACACACAAATGTTAATAATGTTAATGCCATCTTGTGGATTTATTGTTATAATAAACAAATACAGTACTTCTGTACAGTATGTTAAATGTTTATGTCTGTCTTGTCTTATTTTTCCAATCCAACAATAATTTACAGAAAAATATGGCATATTTTAGAGATACTTTGCGATTAATTCCGATTAATTATTTTATTAAGCTGTGATTAACTCGATTAAAAATTTTAATCATTCGACAGCCCTAAAAAAAAACGTAAATTGACTTGAAAGATGGAGAGGACCGCGTCTTTGGTCTCCATTTTGCCCACCCCCAGTCGGTCACCTTGGCAAAACCGGTCGCCGCCTGTCTCATGCATGATGAGGCGTCAAAACGGAGGCGACTGTCAAGCTGTCAAAGTGCCCCAGTGCATTCAAAAATCCATCTTTAATGAAGCTCATCTAAGATGCGTCGTAAGCAGCCGCTGACAACGACGTGCGCGTCATTACACCCTAATTCAGATGACTTGCATCATCTCAGAGGAAAATGATTCCAGCTCTCGGGCGCTTTGGACAAGAGGAGTCCGTTGACGATCATTAGCCGGCCCTCAGATCTCGCCGTTGACGGCCAAAAGAAAAGAAAACTTGAAGGCCAGTTGACACCTTCAGCAAAGTACAAATACTCGAATTTACATCAAGTCTTCGGTGCTGTTCTTAACTCCTCCGTTGTTCCTGTTGATTTTAGGGCCGTTTCGGATTTCAGGGCATTTCTCGATCATGATTTTGGGGCATTTTTGGGTCTTCCTGTTGATTTCCCGTTAACCCTGCCTGACCAACACATGTGTAGTAATTTACAGAGCGAATGAATCTGGCCCTTTAGCCCAACTGCCAGCCGAAACGCCAGACTCGCGCTGGTGCAGCTCCAGCGACTCGGGGGCCGACGAGACTCAGACAACCCGGCCAAAAGGCCAAACTCGTGTTCACGCGTTCACCTTAGTCTTAACCCCTTGTACTGACTCCTGAAGGGAATAGATACCGTTCTCGCACACACCATATAATTGTTTGCATTAGTCGAACACATTCATATAATTGTTTGCATTAGTCTAACACATTCATCTAACTATAGTTTAGGCAGACTTCACTCCATGCCCTTGGACACAGTAAAGTGAATCACCTTATATGGGTTCATGAGGGGGAAATGGAAAAATGGTACCGTTTCTCGTAGGCACCGTCTAACTGTTTGCATTACGCTAACACACGTGATGGGGGAAAATATTACATTATGCCTTTGATTATGTAGTAGTCATTTTATATCTGGTAAGATGCATTTAAAATATATTTAGAGGGTTTTGGGCTGACAAGCACAATTAAGATCATTGCGAGGCTAATCGCCGACAACATACAGTTTCAAATTTTAAAATGTTTATTTCTTCCGCCATCATTATTTTTTTGAATAATATTTAGCTGGTACCAAGTGAAAGAAGCTGGCCTCGTCTCCGGATCATCAGTTAAACAGGTGTGTCCAAACGTTTTGCAAAGGGGGCCAGATTTGGTGTGGTAAAAATGTGGGGGGCTACCTTGGCTGATTTACATAGAACAATATATTTAAACACATTTTAGCAAGCCCTTCTGTGTGTCACATTTGCTTTCTTATACATTTTTTAATTCATAATTTCAACAATCTCGCCTTTGTGGCATTCTCTTTCGACACTCGGGCTCTTGCGAAATACTGCTGCTGTGAAATTAAACTAGCTTCAAGTTGCTATAATTTCTCGCTGCGTATCTTTCTTGTAATGTTGTCGTACATGTCAGCGTGTCTTGTTTGCTAATATCGCGTCACATCGAACTCTTTGAAAACAGCGACTGTCTCTTTGCAAATGAGGCAGACACAGTTGTCGCGTATTTTATTGAAAAAATAGTCCAATATCCACCTATCCTTGAAGCGTCGGCCATCGCAGTCAACTTTTTTTTTTTAATTTTTTTTTTTATTGTCGCCATTTTAGAAAATTGGAAGTAAAGGGTCACACGGGGTAATGTTGCTTAGAGTGTTGCTCTTAAAGTTTTTCAAAGTTTCGTGAGAATAGGCTGACTTTCTGTGGACAAGATAGTTGTAGATATCAGCGTAGCAGATGTCAGGCAGAGACGGCGAAGACAGCGGGTGGAAAAATATCGATTTAGGCATCAAATATGGATCTGGCGAATGGATAGACTGAAGCTTTTCCACATGACGCTTTTTATGCAACGCATCCAATGAGTTTACAGCGTCTGAAAGCACCGGGGCTTCCATGAATTGCACTATAAATTGCACGACAAATTGAAACCCTTAAGAATACGGATAAACACTGACGGACAACATGGCGGCTGGATACAACGACACGTCATTCTGTGACGTTGGTGAGTAGGGTCTATAGCAGTGTTGTTTTCGTCAACGATGACGATAATGAAAATATTTCGTCAAGGAACACTATTTTCATGATGATGACGAGACATGTTTTGGGAAACTAAAACATAACGAGACAAATGCCAGTTTTCGTCTGACAAGACAAGAACAAGACGAAAATGTGCAATGGTTTCTGTCACATGTTCACAATGTGTGACATTTTATATGTTGTGAGCCTGAATTGTAGCAGTGTCTGGATGTGTCACTCATTTGATGTGCTATAGACCCTACTCACGTTGGTGATTTTTCGACCCGCTGTCTTCGCCCTCTCTGCCTGACATCTGCTACCCTGATATCTACAGCTATCTTGTCCACACAAAATCAGCCTATTCTCTCTCTCATGCCCAGTTTTCTCGTCGAATTGCAGCAGTCCATCTTCCTCTCCTCTCCGGGTCTCTCGGAATACGGTAGAACTTCAAGTCTCTCCGTCTAACTTCTCTGTTATTGCAACCAACCGCCACACACGCCTTCACCATTTTGATTATGAATGTTAACGAGCAGAAAACCACGCCGTAATAGGAGGAATTTACGTAGCGGTAATGCTTAAACCCGACGAGCTGACGGACAATATGGCGCGGAGGCGTGGTTGTGACATCATGTTAGTAGGGTCTATTGTCTAGGATAAAATTTTTCCACATGGTATCTAATTGTATCGCTTCATTTCCCTATGTCGTATAAAATTACATTGCTTCCTCATCCAACCGAATCGTTTTTCTTTCGATTCGAAACTAAACCCTTCTCTCTCGATATGGAATCGGCCCAAGCCAAAGATTCACTCTGACGACGATAGACTTCAATAACCGTCAATGGCAGCAAATAAATTCCACGCTCCCCACCCCCCGAAAAATCTCGGTAACGCCGCCCTCGCATAGGTAAAGCGCTACACGGCAAAAAAACCAAAAAGTAGCGTTAGCGAAGAGATGTCGGTTGTCGGCACCCTGGCAAACAACGCTATCAAAGGACGGCTTCAAAGCGGCGCATCCTCGTCTCGCGGGTAATTTGCCATCCCGCATTCTTCCCACTTCAAAGCGCCGCAGTGTGTTGGAATGCTGCAAGTGGGAGTCGCGTCGGCGAGGGTGGGGCGGGAGGAATCCCGCTCCTGTAATAAATGCTGACACCGGGCCTGTTTGATATGAGATTCAGGGAAGAGTTTGATTTCTTATCGCCTTTGAGTGTCTTTGCCGCGTCCTTCGCAAAAGTCGGATGGACCGACACCTCGTTCGCCGATAGCCCTCCCGGTTCAAATGTTTCGGACGTTAATCGCTGTCAATGGCAGCGGATGAGAAATTGAGTTCAAATCCCACCCATAACTTGAGATAGGAGTTCGTTGAGTTACCAATTTGAGATATACGTTCCTCTACTCACAGCACGGGCTCTTGTACCACTCTGTTGGGTGGATTGGACAGTCTTCCACTCAGGAGTTGCCAATGGTGAGAGGCGCGGAGAAGGTTCGGGTATACTCAGTGGCGCCACCAGGGGGTAAATTGGTTGGCCACTCCTCTGGCCACCCCGCTGGCCAGTATATCGTTAGATTGTTGTAGGATCAGTTATGCATTTCATCCCAAATGAATGCATTTATTTTGTTTTGTTAAATGTAGGGCTGTCACATTTATCGCGTTAAGGGGCGGTAATGAATTTTTTAAATTAATCACGCAGTTGCAGTACAGTGCATTGCCGCAAACAGCCTATAATGGCGCCGTTTTACTTGTATATAGAGATAAGAGGCAGTGTCAAGTGAGTGGAGTAGATACAAGCATTCATTGGGGCCGTGCTTTTAATTGGCAAAAGCTTTGTCATCTCTCCCACAGCAACTATAAATATTGTGCGAAGCGACGTGGGGAAGATGACAGGAGTTGATCTTTTTCTAAACACCCTGTAGTGTCCCCAACGCAGAGGATATATAGCATTTGCAGCACCACACACAGTCATGGTTGCACCATTTCCCATCATGCATTTGGGCAGAACAGTTAAGTCGCTACAGTATCATTTACTGAAAGCTCAACAAATACACTAAATGGTAATATTTAGTCACAATATACAAATATAAAAATGACAGGTCTTTCTATCCGTGGATCACTTTCACAGAAAGAATGTTAATAATGTTAATGCCATCTTGTGGATTTATTGTTTTAATAAACAAATACAGTACTTATGTACAGTATGTTGAATGTATATATCCGTCTTGTCTTATCTTTCCATTCCAACAATAATTTACAGAAAAATATGGCATATTTTAGAGATGGTTTGAATTGCGATTAATAATTATTAATTAATTTTTAAGCTGTGATTAACTCGATTAAAATTTTTTGTCGTTTGACAGCCCTAGTTAAATGTACACCTTATGCCTAATATATACATAACACAATAAAACAGAATTGTTGTGGAACTCCAAATGTTGACTGGACAGTTATGGACTATGCACATTAAATCGTTAGTAACATCAAATATTACACAATACACCAAAGTATATCAGTAGCCGTGTCCTGAAGTCTTTCTGATAGTTTTCCCCTGACCTTTTTACTGCAATAATATAATGAAAATGTAAAATTATGGCTTTTAGTTTTGGCCACCCCAAGATTTTAAGTGTCCCCATCTGGCCAGCCCTATGAAAAATTTCTGGCGGCGCCACTGGGTATACTCAGTACCCCCTGGCTCGGTGCCATACACTGGGGTTCACAGGTGGTGAGCCCATGGGAAAAGGAGACGCGTCACCTCTTTGGGCTGTGCCTAGCCATGCCCCATCGGTGCAGGCCCAGCAACCAGGCACTCGCCATCGTGCTCCACCCCCTGGCTCCACAGATTCATGTCAACAACATGCCGCTTCCTCCGCCCCCCTTCCAAGTAAAGGAATATTAGAAGTTTCTCCAGCCAGCAGCAGTCACTGTAAGTATAAAGACGTCAAAGTTGTGGAGGTGGGGGAAACACCACTAATTTTGCTACTGAAAGTAGGGATGTCCCGATCCAGGTTTTTGCACTTCCGATCCGATACCGATACTGGTCGATACAGATACCGGCCTATCTGAACATGTGTTAAAGTTTAAAGTTATTTAGCCTCCTTACTTAGTTGTCAGACCCATGTTGAAAAGGGTTTTAGTACTCTTGATAACAACTAGCCAGCTGAATTAGGTGAGTTTGAATAACACACAACGGTTGGTAACAAGAAACTGACCTGTTTATTCAGTGACAAACACAAAACATTATAAATAACAAACAGAAATGGCATAGTCAGTCAGGAAAACGTGCAAAATAATATTGTAAACTGTCTTAAAAAAGCAAAACACACAAACAACCTCAGTGAAAAATCCCACACCCCCTCCAAGCTATTAGATGCTTTTAATGTTTCGTGCGTTGGTTACAATGATTGTATAAAAACCTGTCAGGTTTAAATAAACGACTATTTCAGTATCAAGTTAACATTTTAAAACAGTAAATAAAATACTCAAGTCCCCATTCCGTATCAGCAGCTTTAAACTACATTCATTTAATTTTGCGAATCAACTGTTAAAGTTGTTAAAATTGCTCCCGTTATTCCATAATTTCCCTTCTGTCTACTTTCGACATGTTAAAGTTTTAAAACTGTTTTGAGGATAGATTCAAGTCAAGATTTTGCCGATTTAGGAGTATTTTAGATAAGAAGTTAATTAGGTTCGCTTGGAAGGTTCACAACAGCCTACTAGGGAAGTCTCCTGCTTTAAGATGGCAGCTGTTTACTAACGCATGTAGTTTTCCATACTTCAATGTTGCTAACGCCGTCGAGTCTGTCATCTTGCATCTAGTTCTATTTACAGTGCCTTGCAAAAGTATTCGGCCCCCTTGAACCTTGCAACCTTTTGCCACATTTCAGGCTTCAAACATAAAGATATTAAATTTTAATTTTTTGTCAAGAATCAACAACAAGTGCGACACAACCGTGAAGTGGAACAAAATTTATTGGATAATTTCAACTTTTTTAACAAATAAAAAACTGAAAAGTGGGGCGTGCAATATTATTCGGCCCCCTTGCGTTAATACCTTGTAGCGCCACCTTTTGCTCCAATTACAGCTGCAAGTCGCTTGGGGTATTTTCTATCAGTTTTGCACATCGAGAGACTGACATTCTTGCCCACTCTTCCTTGCAAAACAGCTCCAACTCAGTGAGGTTGGATGGAGAGTGTTTGTGAACAGCAGTCTTCAGCTCTTTCCACAGATTCTCCATTGGATTCAGGTCTGGACTTTGACTTGGCCATTCTAACACCTGGATACGTTTATTTTCGAACCATTCCATTGTAAATTTGGCTTTATGTTTTGGATCATTGTCCTGTTGGAAGATAAATCTCCGTCCCAGTCTCAGGTCTTGTGCAGATACCAACAGGTTTTCTTCCAGAATGTTCCTGTATTTGGCTGCATCCATCTTCCCGTCAATTTTAACCATCTTCCCTGTCCCTGCTGAAGAAAAGCAGGCCCAAAGCATGATGCTGCCACCACCATGTTTGACAGTGGGGATGGTGTGTTCAGGATGATGAGCTGTGTTGCTTTTACGCCAAACATATCGTTTTGCATTGTGGCCAAAAAGTTCAATTTTGGTTTCATCTGACCAGAGCACCTTCTTCCACATGTTTGGTGTGTCTCCCAGGTGGCTTGTGGCAAACTTTAAACAAGACTTTTTATGGATATCTTTGAGAAATGGCTTTCTTCTTGCCACTCTTCCATAAAGGCCAGATTTGTGCAGTGTACAACTGATTGTTGTCCTATGGACAGACTCTCCCACCTCAGCTGTAGATCTCTGCAGTTCATCCAGAGTGATCATGGGCCTCTACGCAAGGGGGCCGAATAATATTGCACGCCCCACTTTTCAGTTTGTTATTTGTTAAAAAAGTTTAAATTATCCAATAAATGTTGTTCCACTTCACGATTGTGTCCCACTTGTTGTTGATTCTTGACAAAAAAATTACTTTTCATATCTTTATGTTTGAAGCCTGAAATGTGGCGAAAGGTTGCAAGGTTCAAGGGGGCCGAATACTTTTGCAAGGCACTGTATATACTTAAATACTTTTGGGTTCCAATGCTGATTCTCAGCTAAAATTTTAAGCCCAGAGTAATAAAAAGGAAATAACATATGAGCCAATGAGTCAAATGATCACAATAACCAATTTGTCGACTCTCAAAATGATAGTTAATGGTATCCCTATTGTTGACATCCTGCAGTATGTCAATAGAGAGCAGGACACCACGCGCACACACACACACATAGAGCAACATGATTTTGTCACTTTAATTTGTCCAGACGGCGCCTTTAATCTTTGATGACCCGTGGGGGAAGCCTGGGCCTTCTAGTCCCGCTAAAAATAGATGGGAGGGTCAGCGCTTAACGTTTGCTTGCCAGCTTGTCGTCTTTTATTTTTCATTTGACGGGAAAGGACAATCGTACATACAACATACTGTATGTACTGTACAATTGTGTTTTTTTTTTTGTTTTGTTTTTTTATGTGACTGGTATTCACGGGTTGATGTCCAGTCCGCCCAGTTCCAATGGATCGTTTTTCTATCGCTGTCAGTGGCAGAGAATGAATTAAGAAACAGCAACACCTTTTTCTAGAATAATTCAAAACGCCTGCCCAAAACCTCTCAGATTGGACTTTTTTTTTTCTTTTTTTTTTATTCTGAAACATGTTCACTGATGAGTTAATTTGGCGTTGGTATTAGTGAAATCAGCAGAGGGTGGGGGGTAGTATCATCTGTTTAGTAGCCAACAGTTGGGAGAAAAAAAATAGAGCTATCAAAAAATACAGTGGTACCGCTACTTATAAAATTAATTGGTTCTGGAAGTAGTTTTCCCTGTAAATGCCCTAACCCGTTCCAAGCCCCCCGAAATTCTTTTATAATGCATATTAATGCATCAAAATATCTATGGCGGAAAATAGGTGACGTGAAGTTCCGCTCTGAGACCCCCAATTTAGCCAACTTTCAAAATTGTCCGATATGCATGTGTGTACATCATTGGAGAAAACATAAAATCTCAATTTTCTGGGGGAAGAACAATTTTGAGTAGGAGGGCTTTTTTAAAAAAAAATATATATATAGTTTTTAAACAGCAAAACCCTATCTGGAGGTGAGAGCACGCAAGAACAGAATTACAGACGCCATGACTTTAACAAGATATTATCGCGTACTTTGTTTCGATCCAAAAACTGCATGTAGCATGTATCACTGAGTGTCAAGACACAGCTGTGAATGGCCACAGCTGGGGGGGGATTTTTTGGGGGGATTTTATTGGTGAAATATGGTAATATAACAAGGGTCGCGATGCAGAAATCGCAGACATCAAGGAGTGGTCGAGATTTTCTTTTTCATATACTTACCCTTTTAAATGTTTTTTTTTTCAACTTTTTTTGTTTGGATCAATTATTTATCATCTAACATATCAGAGAAAATGCAACAGTAACAAAAAAAAATACAATTAAGCGATAGGTATGAGGTAGATATCCGTGACTTTTTTACAGATGCCATTTTTTTCCTTGTGACATAATTTGTTTAAAAGTTTAACATATGTGGGTGAATACTTTTTTAAAGTTTTTTTTTTTTTCTTTTTTTAAACCAAAATAAGAGACATCAATGAATGATTCTAAGCTAAAAACGACAGACATTTTGAATAATAAATATTAGGGTTATTCCGATCATGTTTTTTGCTCCCGATCCGATCCGGATCATTTTAGTTTGAGTATCTGCCGATCCCGATATTTCCCGATCCGATTGCTTTTTTATTTTTTTTGCTCCCGATTCAATTCCAATCATTCCCAATAATTTTTCCCGATCATATACATTTTGGCAATGCATTAAGAAAAAAATGAATAAACTCGGACGAATATATACATTCAACATACAGTACATAAGTGCTGTATTTGTTTGATTATGACAATAAATCCTCAAGATGGCATTTACATTATTAACATTCTTTTTGTGAGAGGGATCCACGGATAGAAAGACTTGTAATTCTTA
Source organism: Corythoichthys intestinalis (assembly GCF_030265065.1). NCBI lineage: Eukaryota > Metazoa > Chordata > Actinopteri > Syngnathiformes > Syngnathidae > Corythoichthys > Corythoichthys intestinalis. Next base: position 5,043,254 of record NC_080411.1, read on the forward strand.
AAGGGTAAATGTGACTTTGTATATTGTGACTAAATATTGCCATCTAGTGTATTTGTTGAGCTTACAGTAAATGATACTGTAGCCATTTAACTGTTCTGCCCAAATGCATGATGGGAAGTACAGCCATGACTGTGTGTAGTGGCATCAATTGATATATCTTCTCTGCGTTGGGGAATAACATACGGTGTAAAGAAAAAGCTCAACTACTACCTTTCTTCCTCACATTGCTTTCCTGCGATATTAATAATTGTTGAGAGAGGGATTTTAAGGCTGTAGTCAATTAAAAAAAGGCTCCAAAGACTGCCAAAATTCACTCTACTCATTTTACGCTGCCTTTTAGCTCTATATATAGGTAAATCGGCGCCATTATAGATTGAACGCGACAATGCGTGAGTGGGTCATGCAGTGCATGCGTTAATTGCGTTAAATATTTTAACGTGATTAATTAAATAAAATTAATTACCGCCGTTAACGCGATAAATTTGATAGCCCTACTTTAAGACAAAACTAAAGACTCTGGATGAGTGGAAGACATTGTGTCTGTAACGTTAAATACAATTAGAAAACGATTTAATTAAAAAATATATATATATATATTTAAAAAAAGGCATGTCCAATATTTTTTTGCCGATTCCGATATTTTGAAAATGACGTGATCGGACCCGATCGAATATAATTAATTACCTTCGTTTTATGGCTGGGTCGAAACAAAAGCGGTTGCGTGACGTCTGTAAACGGAGGTTTTCAGAGTAAAACGGACAAATTAGAAATAGTTCGGGGGCTTCATGGGCCATGAATCTGCTATGGCAGCATATAGACATATTGTTCTATCAAACACAACAGTTGTTTTATCTTAAAATACAGCAGTTTCTTTTAAAGAGGGGTGCAAGAGCAGAAACTGCTTTTTCAGTCTTAGCCCTATCTATACATGTTACAATTAGATTATTGCACAATAAACATAAAATCAGAGTCGTGCATAATGTAAAAAACAAGAATAGAGTAAAAAAATAAAAGTTAACCCTTTAACACCGAACGTGTCGACAGCGACGCGTTTACGCATATCGTCTTTGAAGCTTCGTCACGCTGTAATGACATCAGCCACGTGCCGCTGGTTGGTCTCATTTGAAAGTGCAGAAGTTGATGTCCACGCCAGTTTTTATTTGAAGTCAATCGACCAAGAAAAATGGGAGATATTGTCATTTGAGTTTTATAGTTTTATTGCACTCATAAATATGCATTAAAACGCTGCATGGACCATGTATCTATCTCCATATTTCCATCATTTCTTGTCCTTTTTCAAAACCGAAAGCAGCACAAAAGACTACATATCCCAAGAGCCGTTGTGTTGTCAAGAAGGATGAACCGAATGTGATCATTTTTAATAAATTTCCGAGCGAGGCGCCAACTAATAAAAAGGGAGGTATGCGAAGCAAGCAACGGCCGGTTGGTTTGAGTGAGCGACTTTGAAACGTGCAGAATGAATCTTTAAAACTACATTTAGAGCAAGCTAATGCATTATTTCATTAACTCAAGGAAGAAGATGAGCCGTATTTGTCGTTGTTTTCTTTGGATGAGTTGGCGTCTCGGCGAATAGAAGTGACAGCAGCGCGCAAACGGCAAAAGAGTAGGCTGTGTGACGTTGTGTGTGACGCAGCTCCGTGACCTGTTCAAGAAGCTTTATTGAGTGCGCAAAAAACAAAAACTTTATTGGGTTGCATGACTGAAAAATTTGGAATTGATCTGAACTACTTGTCAATATTTTTTCCATTTTTCAATGTTATATATTTTTTTTTCTTCACTACAATCTTTTCAATGTTTTTGTAGATGTGTGTTCGAGAAGCTAGATTGCATGTAGGTATATACTTCTGATATGGTGATGGGTACAACACCTAACTTCACAAAGAGATATCCTTTTTGTGTTAGATGATATATATAATTTTTTTTCTCACTATTTTGCACTGTATATAACCTGTTTTGACCATAGTATGTGTAAAGGCCAAAAACGCCTATGACCATACCTGCTGTTTGTGTTGAATTGTCAAACATGAAACTATTCAATATTTGTTCTATTGAATGTTTACCCTAACAAGTTGAATAAATATTATCAAGCTTCAAAACGGTTGGTTGAGCATGTTTGGTTGTCAATAGGACATCAACATTACAAATTTTGAAAAAAGATTTTGGGGTTTTTTTTGTCGTTTTGGGTCCAAAATGTGGATTATAATTGGTCAGTGAAGAAAACAACAGTTTGGACATGAAGTTCGAGGTGTCCTGAAAAAAGGGACCCAACTTGGCCATTGTAAACAATTTTTTCTTTGAAATATAAAGGCAACATCAAATGCATGCAAATTCGGCCAAAATAGGCTGAGGTGTTAAAGTGCCTGTGACACGAAAAAGCATGTTTATTTCATAATACACGCGGTATTTTATGCTCCTGAATGATATGGACCGCTTGGATGTGTGTGGAAGCGATCGCTATATTTATTTAGTTTTTTTAATCCCACGCCAGGAAAATGAGGGACTTCCGGCTTCGGTCTAGCATTGAGGTGGAGGGCGCTGTGACGTGTACGGTAGAAGACGTCCTCTTCACGCTACAGTGTACTGTTGTGTATGAGGACGAAGGATTCAGCTGATTTTGCGGATTAATACGTTTATTTTTCGCATCACGCCAGCCAAACGGCTGCAGAAAAATAATTCTGTATGAGGGGGAGGCGTATGCGCCTTTTTGGAGTTTCAAAAGGTTCCCATTCACCGTGGATATTTACTGTGGCACCATTGGACTTACGAGGAAGTGAGTAAACATCTTGTTTTGTATTATGTCAAATACGAATACAGCGATTACAAAGTAAACACTACAAACTTCCTTTAAATGAAGGACTACTTACGTTTGATCATTGATAGGCATGTAAAAAGCTCTCCTAATGCATTAGCAGCAGCACTGTTAGCTGCACAACAACTCCAGCCACCATCCTCCGGGGAACGAACTGTAAATTGCTCTCTGCCGGGCGGTTTGCCGATCCGCTAAGACATTCGACAACCGGGTCGTCATGTCAAATAATCCAGGATAGCTATGTGTGATTTTCCGCTTTGAAGACTTTGAAACATCACTCGGTTCGGGTTAGCATGTCGGCTAGCTGTCACGCCTTCTGGTTTGTTTACATTCTCCGAAGCCGGGGAAGGGAAATGACATATGTCCGATTTAGGTGTCATAAAATATCGTTCGGGAGGTGCGACAGTAAAGGTGAAGTCGACAGTTTTGACCATTATGGAGTAATTTTGCCATGTCGTCCTGAATAAATGCATTTTTATTATTTCATATTCCATTCAGCACAAGACTGTTATTTGTCATGACCATGCCATTTATTTAGCAATTGGGGAAAATACTTGGATAAAAAGAATATCCTGTAAAAATATTGAAGTAAAGAGACAGAAACAATGACATTTTGCCGCTCTCTTCGTCTCGTTTTCCTCGTTGTGAATAGTTCACCCTCAACAGGCTGACTGGTCCTTCTCAAGCCATTTATATAGCTATTGGGGAAAAATACTTGGGTAAAATGAATATCCTGTAAAAATATTGGAGTAGAGAGACTGAAACAATGACATTTTGCGGCTTTCTTCGTCGCGTTTTCCTCGTTCTAAATAATTTCCCCTCAATGGGCTGAATAGTAAAATCGATGAGCCAAGTCTACCGCTGACGTCATCCACCTGTTGGGGGCACTAAAGCCCTATAATGGTAGGCGTGGCTAACCGGCAGATTAAAAGACTAATTTCTCGTCATCTGTGCTTTGCTAAATTGTTGTATATAGTCGAATCGTCTCAAAATATGATTCTAATTCACATAATAATGCCATTTAAGACTTTTTTTCTCGTGTCATATGCTCTTTAAAGGGTTAATACATTCACGTAAAGTAGAAGAGTTCCAAAAAATCGATTATTACATGCATCGCGATTGGACACGTGACGATTCGATTACGATTCATGAAGGTTCAAAAACGATGATTTTGGGATGAAAATACACATCCGGATCTCCAGGCACTGCGTGTCGCTCTTGTGGATGCCGGGGATGCGCTATTTTCGGTCAAACTGGCCCTGTGAGTTTGTATGTACTTTTCTATATGCACACTCAAACCTTCGATGTATGAAGTGAAAAATGCCTTATTTTGAAATCTACCTTCAAGGAAGAAGCCACTAACGATCCCTCGACGGTTTCCCGCTCACTGAGCGCAACGAGGCGCTTTAGTTTGCGCTCTTGTCATAAACGGACGTTGTTATCTTTTTATCGGAACAAAATGACACTCTTTTTAAAGTGCAACTTGGCAAGGCCGTCTGCTGTGATTTCGTTTTTTTCTTTCCCCAGTGAAATAAACGTAAACCTCGACGACAAAGAAGCACTAACCTGACAGTGATGTAATACCCGCCGCTGCAGATACGTTACAGAATTACTGGCAGATAAACGACAGTTCCCAGTAGCCTTGAACGCTCCGCCGGGCCGCTCTTCTCTATCGAATCGCCTCAAGATAAAATAAAAACAAAACAGCCATCATTGATCACAACACATCCCGGCAAAGAGTCATAACCAAAATAGCATCGGCATTGATCTCATATGGCGGATCAATCTTTATGATGGCGGGGGGGAGGACAACCACACCTGAAGAGACCAGCCAAAATTCTCCTGAGTTGTAGAATTTTCTAGAAACGCGGACAGGACTGTAGCAGGATGTGAAAACAAAAATAAACTGACAAGGACTAAGAAAACAACTAGCTAACATACACAAGCAGACCTGGACATGACACGAGTGACACAAAATTCATTGTGAAAAGGTTCTTTTTAAATCCTCCCACCCCTAAAATTATATACATATACAGTGCCATCCATAATTATTGGCACCCCTGAAAAAGATGTGTTTTTTAGCTTCTAATATTTTTTTTTATATTCAAATAATATGTGATCTTAATGGAAAAAAAGACAAAAATCCAACCTTCAATACAAATGCATTCATTCAGTGGGGAAAAAAATCCCACATAAAGAAAAAAAATATTTGACATTAAATAATGTGTGTCACAATTATTAGCACCCCTGGTGTTAATACTTTGTACAACCCCCTTTTGCCAACAAAGACCCAGTGACGACCCATCTTCAGCTTTCGGGCATAGGGCAACGGATTTTGATTTAAAATGTCCTGGTATTTCAAAGCATTCATGATGCCATGCACCCTAACAAGATTCCCAGGGCCTTTGGAAGCAAAACAGCCCCACAGCATCACTGACCCACCCCCATACTTCACAGTGGGTATGAGGTGCTTTTCAGCATGCGCATCTTTCGTGGCACGCTAGACCCACTTAGAGTGTTGCCAAAAATCTCAATCTTGGTCTCATCTGACCAAAGCACACGGTCCGAGTTGAAGCCTGGGACCGTGTGTATTTTTGTGTGGGACCAAGATTGAGCAAGTTCTCCCACTTGAAAATATTAGAGAGGCCTGTAATTGTCAACATGGGTAGACCTCAACCATGAGAGACAGAATGTGGGGAAAAAAACTGAAAATCACATTGTTTGATTTTTAAAGAATATATTTGCAAACCATGGTGGAAAATAAGTATTTGGTCAATACCAAAAGTTCATCTCAATACTTTGTTATGTACCCTTTGTTGGCAATAACAGAGTTTTCTGTAACTCTTCACAAGCTTTTCACACTCTGTTGTGTGGTATTTTGGCCCATTCCTCCTTGCAGATCTCCTCTAGAGCAGGGGTCCCCAACCTTTTTTGCGCCACGGACCGGTGTTATTTGGGTCTTTTTTTCACGGAACGGTGTTCTGACAAATTTTGCAACCCATCAAAGATTGCAACGATGCGGTTCTGCGCATGCGCGTAACGTTAAACATAGCCGCAAAATGCGCAAATGCAGCGATTCCAAAGTAAACACTACAAACTTTCTTGAAAGAAAGGAATATTAACTTACGTTTGATCATGGAAGGACTTGTAGAAAAGGTCTCCTCAGATTCATCCTGTCATGTAAGCTTCACACAACAGCTGCACACCGCGCTCACCATTAACGACTTCGCCTTGTCATTAAACCTTAATTAAGAAGCCCGCTTCACAAAGATACGATGTTGGAAATTGTAGCAAGGTTTTCAACGCTCTTGTCGCGATGTCAGGATATTCCAGAATGACTTTAATCCAGAACCTCGGTAGAGTTGTTGTCTCAAATGTACGTTTAATAAGGGCCGTCTTTTGCGATCTCTGTTTATTCACAAACGGGTCACGAATCCACTCCTTCGCAGTTCGTGGGTCTTCGAGGTTGTAGGCTGTCAGGTGCCCTTTTCGCCGTAAAAATATCCTTTTTGCCGTAGAAATAATCCAAAAACGTCTGTTTTCCTGTTATCTTCGCTCGTGTGGGGGCTAATTATTTCCGGGAACAAATGTGCTGCGCCGCGGCCTAGTAATACGCTATTATCGAGGACAACCGCACATAGATATATGAGATACACAAACAAGATGTACTGCTAGCAGTCCAATCAATGGACTTCTATGACAACATTGTAATCTATCCCGTAGTATTATATCTAGAGTAGACAGAGATATTGGTGTGTTAAGCAGGGGCACAGGGTTAATTCGGCCAGAATGCGGTCATTATTAAATCATTTTTTCTTTGCGGCCCGGTCGCAAATGCGCCACCGGTCCGCGGCCCGGCAGATGGGGACCCCTGCTCTAGAGCAGTGATGTTTTGGGGCTGTCGTTGAGCAACACGGACTTTCAACTCCCTCCAAAGATTTTCTATGGGGTTGAGATCTGGAGACTGGCTAGGCCACACCAGGACCTTGAAATGCTTGTTACGAAGCCACTCCTTTGTTGCCCTGGCTGTGTGTTTGGGATCAATGTCATGCTGAAAGACCCAGCCACGTCTCATCTTCAATGCCCTTGCCGATGGAAGGAGATTTTCACTCAAAATCTATCAATACATGGCCTAATTCATTCTTTCCTTTACACAGATCAGTCGTCCTGGTCCCTTTGCAGAAAAACAGCCCCAAAGCATGATGTTTCCACCCCCATGCTTCAAAGTGGGTATGGTGTTCTTCAGATGCAATTGAGTATTCTTTCTCCTCCAAACACGAGAACCTGTGTTTCTACCAAAACCTTCTATTTTGGTTTCATCTGACCATAACACATTCTCCCAGTCCTCTTCTGGATTATCCAAATGCTCTCTAGCGAAACGCTGACGGGCCTGGACGTGTACTGGCTTCAGCAGGGGGACACGTCTGGCAGTGCAGGATTTGAGTCCCTGGCAGCGCATTGTGTTACTGATAGTAGCCTTTGTTACTGTAGTCCCAACCTTCTGTAGGTCATTCACTAGGCCCCCCAGTGTGGTTCTGGGATTTTTGCCCACGGGTCTTGTTATCATTTTGACGCCACGGGGTGAGCTCTTGCATGGAGCCCCAGATCGAGGGAGATAATCAGTGGATTTGTATGTCTTCCATTTTCTAAGAATTGTTCCCACAGTTGATTTCTTTACACCAAGCGTTTTACCTATTGCAGATCCAGTCTTCCCAGCCTGGTGCAGGTCTACAATTTTGTCTCTGGTGTCCTTTGACAGCTGTTTGGTCTTGGCCATAGTGGAGTTTGGAGTGTGACTGACTGAGATTGTGGACAGGCGTCTTTTATACCGCTAATGAGTTAAAAAAGGGTCCATTAATACAGGTAACGAGTGGAGCCTCAGTTAATGTGTGCAACATTTCCCTTGATCACTCAGTGCTAGCACTAAATACTAATTCAAAGCACAATTTCTAAGGCTAAATGATCTGAAAAGGAAATTCAAAGTACAGAAGCAATGATATTTATAGACAAGCACTTATCATGAGGGCTGGAGTCTTTTAGCGACATAACATAAGTGCGAGCCAGCCAAGCTTCTTTGCAAAGATCGCTAACACGCTTTGTTTTCATATTTTCTTCATATTTTTTGTTATATTTAAATTTCAAGCATTCTTTTCCTTTTCTCACCACTGTCTTTGGTCATCACTATCCTTGGGGACATGGTTAATGTTCACTTGTAAGCACAAATGTGATAGATAGATAGATAGATAGATAGATAGATAGATAGATAGATAGATAGATAGATAGATAGATAGATAGATAGATAGATAGATAGATAGATAGATAGATAGATAGATAGATAGATAGATAGATAGATAGATAGATAGATAGATAGATAGATAGATAGATAGATAGATAGACAGATGAAAAAACAGTGTCTGCATTAACTAAAACCACCCAAACATTTATAGGTTTTGATATTTTAATGAGGATAGTATGCAAACAATGACAGATGGGGGGAAAATGAGTAAGTGAACCATCGCATTTAATATTTTGTGCCCCCCCATTTGGCAGCAATAACTTCAACCAGACGCTGCCTGTAGCTGCAGATCAGTCTGGCACATGAATCAGGACTAATCCTGGCCGCTTCTTCACGACAAAACTGCTGTAGTTCAGTCAGATTCTTGGGATGTCTGGTATCAATCGCTGTCTTTAGGTCATGCCACAGCATCTCAATGGGGTTCAAGTCTGGACTTTGACTTGGCCACTCCAGAACATGTATTTTACTCTTCTGAAACCATTCTCGAGTTGATTTACTTCTGTGTTTTGGATCATTGTCTTGTTACAGCATTCTTCCTCATTTTAGGTTAAACGGTCTGACAGACGGCCTCAGGTTTTCCTGCAAAACCTTTGAATTCATTCTTCCATTAATGATTGCAAGTTGTCCAAGCCATGAAGCAGCAAAACAGCTCCAAATCATGATGCTCCCTCCACCATGCTTCACAGTGGGGATGAGGTGTTGATGTTGGTGAGCTCTTCCATTTTTCCTCCACAAATGATGTTGTGTGTTACTCCCAAACAATTCAACTTTGATTTCATCAGTCCACAAAATAATTTTCCAAAACTACTGTGGAGTGTCCAAGTGCCTTTAAGCGAACATTAAACGAGCAGCAATGTTTTTTTAGACAGCAGTGGCTTCCTCCGTAGAGTCCTCCCATAAACACCATTCTTTGCCATAGTTTACATATAGCAAAGAGATATTGGACTGTGCCAGCGATTTCTGTAAGTCTTTAGCAGACACTCTAAGGTTCTTTTTTCACCTCTCTGAGTATTCTGTGCTGAACTCTTAGCGTCATCTTTGGTGGACAGCCACTGCTTGGGAGAAAAGCAACACTGCCAAATTCTCTCCATTTGTAGAGACTTGTCTGACTGTTGATTGATGAACATCCAGACTTTTAGAGATGTTTTTGAATTCTTTCCCAGCTTTATACAAATCAACAATCTCTTTTGACCGAGCCATGATGCACATTAGACAATGCTTCTCATCAAGACTATTCTTACCAGGTGTGTGTTTTATAGTGGGCAGGGCAGCTTTAAACCACTCATCAGTGATTGGGCACACACCCGACTTAAATTGTTTGGTTAAAATTGATTTCAATTGCTCTTTAAGTCTCCTTAGGCAGAGGGTTTACTTACTTATATTTCCCGCATCTGTCATTATTTGTATGCTATCCCCATTAAAATATGAAAACCTATAAATGTTGGGGTGGTTTTAGTTAAAGCAGACACTGTTTTTACATCTGTGTGATTTTGACAAAGATCAGATCACATTTGATGGTGATTTTATGCAGAAATGTGCGAAATTCCAAAAGATTCAGATACTTTTTCATACCACGGTGATCTAGAAACGACGAGGGCCAGATAGCCGGCCAGATATTGGAATTAAACCGAAATAAGTTTTGATTGTATACTATAGAAAAAAGCAAAATTTGCTTTTTTCAAGTAAAATTAAGATGATTCTGCATGCTTTCCTCAAGTATTAAGTTTCTGATGTGAAAGTTGAGTGATTAATTAGCTGTTGAAAAAAAAAAAACGTTAAAATGTCGTTTGTTGAAACATTTTTTTAAAAATTAAGTTGCTATTTTGAGCAAAAACTTGATGATAAGTTAAATATTGCTATTGATCCTGAAAATATTGGTGATTATCTCTGAATATGGTGATTAATGGACGTCTAGCGTAAAATCTTAGAATTTTATAGCCATTTCAAATTTGTTATATTGATATAAAAAATAAGAAATCAGGATTTTACGATTATTATTAGGGCTGTCAAAATTACCGCGTTAACGGGCGGTAATTAATTTTTTAAATTAATCACGTTAAAATATTGGACGCAATTAACGCACATGCCCCGCTCAGACAGATTTAAATGACAGTACAGTGAAATGCCCACTTGTTAATTGTGTTTTGTGGAGTTTTGCTGCCCTCTGCTGGCGCTTGGGTGCGACTGATTTTATAGGCTTCAGCACCCATGAGCATTGTGTAAGTAATTATTGACATCAACAATGGTGGGCTACTAGTTTATTTTTTGATTGAAAAATTCACAAATTTTATTTAAACGAAAACATTAAGAGGGGTTTTAATATAACATTTCTATAACTTGTACTAACATTTATCTTTTAAGAACTACAAGTCTTTCTGTCCAAGGATCGCTTTAACAGAATGTTAATAATGTTAATGCCATCTTGTTGATTTATTGTTATAATAAACAAATACAAGTACTTATGTACCGTATGTTGAATGTATATATCCATCTTGTGTCTTATCTTTCCATTCGAGCTGTAATTTACAGAAAAATATGGCATATTTTATAGATGGTTTGAATTGCGATTAATTACGATTAATTTGTAAGCTGTAATTAACTCGATTAAAAATTGTAATCGTTTGAAAGCCCTAATTGTTATATGATTTTTTGATGTCACTGCTCATGGAGACCCATACTGTATATGCCTAAGTAAGGTGCCTGTTTTGGTTTTGAAAATATTTAATTTTTACGTTTTAAAAAATAGGCCCCCTACGGAGCGGCCCCGCGCCCAGTTTCCCATCAAGTCTATGCGCCCGGGTTAAAGTTCCTAATGATCATTTCTCATGAGAAAATAACAATTTTCTGCACTGTCTTGTATTATATGACTCTCTTAATGCTTGAAAAAACGCTAATGCGCCATCGTTTCTTTGATTTCCCGCTATTTTCAAATCTGCGTAGGCTGGAACAAATAAAAAATTTGAAACTCGTTAAAACAAAGAAGAATTTAAAGACATGAACAAACGCGTATGGGATGCAAGCGGCAACTCCTAAGGGAGTTCTTTATTAATATAATAACACAGCGAGCGGCTAGTTTAAGCATGCAAATAGGGGCGTCATTGGAGGAGCCTGAAGGGAGATGATGTCATTGTTTGCTGCCACTTAGTGAGCGGCAAGTAAACGAAGCTAGCCGTTTTATTTCTAGTAAAGCCCATCACTCATTTGCGGTCTTTGTTCCCTCCCGCCGCGCTATCCTCTGAACCGCCCTCCACCTAAGCAGCCCCCAGCACATGCCCCGCACCAGTTTGTCCCTCATTATCGGTCCTTACGACACCCAAAGCGACCTTCCCACCCAGCGTGGTGTCATGGCGGCAGCCTCATTATCTCCGCAGACCACGCAGGGTATTGTGGGACTTCAGTCGAGCCCCCTCAGTAGGGTAGCTGGGGGTGGGAGTGAAAATGGCCAAAGTAGAAATCACAATTATTGTGTTATTGGAGGAAAATGACAAATATGGTGAAATCGCTAGCAGCAATCAGTGAAGAAACTTTACTCCACTGGAGGTTTGAACACATTAGGGCACATCTAGCGCACTTCCTTTAGAGTTTGGATCATTTCCATGTGAGGTCATGTTCATTTTAGGTCACTTCCTTTTGATTTTGAAGGACATACTTACTGTTGATTTGGGGAATTTCCATTAGATTTGTTGTTGTTTTTCAATTAACAGTTATTTACAGTGCCTTGCAAAAGTATTCGCCCCCCTTGAATCTTGCAACCTTTCGCCACATTTCAGGCTTCAAACATAAAGATATGAAATTTAATTTTTTTGTCAAGAATCAACAAGAAGTGGGACACAATCGTGAAGTGGAACAACATTTATTGGATAATTTAAACTTTTTTAACAAATAAAAAACTGAAAAGTGGGGCGTGCAATATTATTAGGCCCCTTTACTTTCCTTGCAGCAAACTCACTCCAGAAGTTCAGTGAGGATCTCTGAATGATCCAATGTTGTCCTAAATGACCGATGATGATAAATAGAATCCACCTGTGTGTAATCAAGTCTCCGTATAAATGCACCTGCTCTGTGATAGTCTCACGGTTCTGTTTAAAGTGCAGAGAGCATTATGAAAACCAAGGAACACACCAGGCAGGTCCCAGATACTGTTGTGGAGAAGTTTAAAGCCGGATTTGGATACAAAAAGATTTCCCAAGCTTTAAACATCTCAAGGAGCACTGTGCAAGCCATCATATTGAAATGGAAGGAGCATCAGACCACTGCAAATCTACCAAGACCCGGCCGTCCTTCCAAACTTTCTTCTCAAACAAGGAGAAAACTGATCAGAGATGCAGCCAAGAGGCCCATGATCGCTCTGGATGAACTGCAGAGATCTACAGCTGAGGTGGGAGAGTCTGTCCGTACGACAACAATCAGTCGTACACTGCACAAATCTGGCCTTTATGGAAGAGTGGCAAGAAGAAAGCCATTTCTCAAAGATATCTCGTTTAAAGTTTGCCACAAGCCACCTGGGAGACACACCAAACATGTGGAAGAAGGTGCTCTGGTCAGATGAAACCAAAATTGAACTTTTTGGCCACAATGCAAAACGATATGTTTGGCGTAAAAGCAACACAGCTCATCACCCTGAACACACCATCCCCACTGTCAAACATGGTGGTGGCAGCATCATGGTTTGGGCCTGCTTTTCTTCAGCAGGGACAGGGAAGATGGTTAAAATTGACAGGAAGGTGGATGCAGCCAAATACAGGAACATTCTGGAAGAAAACCTGTTGGTATCTGCACAAGACCTGAGACTGGGACGGAGATTTATCTTCCAACAGGACAATGATCCAAAACATAAAGCCAAATCTACAATGGAATGGTTCAAAAATAAACGTATCCAGGTGTTAGAATGGCCAAGTCAAAGTCCAGACCTGAATCCAATGGAGAATCTGTGGAAAGAGCTGAAGACTGCTGTTCACAAACACTCTCCATCCAACCTCACTGAGCTCGAGCTGTTTTGCAAGGAAGAATGGGCAAGAATGTCAGTCTCTCGATGTGCAAAACTGATAGAAACATACCCCAAGCGACTTGCAGCTGTAATTGGAGCAAAAGGTGGCGCTACAAAGTATTAACGCAAGGGGGCCGAATAATATTGCACGCCCCACTTTTCAGTTTTTTATTTGTTAAAAAAGTTTAAATCATCCAATAAATTTTGTTCCACTTCACGATTGTGTCCCACTTGTTGTTGATTCTTGACAAAAAATGAAAATGTTTGAAGCCTGAAATGTGGCGAAAGGTTGCAAGGTTCAAGGGGGGCGAATACTTTTGCAAGGCACTGTGTGTGTGTGTATATACATATATATATATAACAGAAACGGTAACAGTCAGATACCATTATAATTCTTTTCAGGTCATTCATTGTCAGACAGAAGCAGTACGGCACAACGTTACACTAAAAAAATAAGTTAAAAATATAAAAATGGCTTACCTCTTTGTCCTCTGAAAGACCATGCCAACCCAACATGTTTACTGCATATGAAACGTGAATTAATTCACCGAGCTGGTGTTAAAGTCCGCGCAAGTTGATTCGGTCTTCACATTTTTTCCTCTCGAGTTTTTGGTTTCCGGAAACGTATGAAGAAAACATCTTCATGTGTCGTAATGTCTAGAGTCGTTTCTACAAGTTCCAAAAAAGCAATTCGTGATCGGCATGTTCGTTTTTGAAAGATTACCGGAGAAAAGTAGCACTTTTTACGTTGAGTCTATGCGAGGGCGGGTCTATAATGTCCCACTTCGGCTTTACTTCCGCTTTACGATGCGACGTCGCGGTCTAAAAATAGCCTGCGTGCGGTACACCATTAAGCAAGTTCTCCCACTTGAAAAGATTAGAGAAGCCTGTGATTGTCAACATGGGTAAACCTCAACCATGAGAGACAGAATGTGGAAAAATAAACAGAAAATCACATTGTTTGATTTTTAAAGAATTTATTTCCAAATTAGAGTGGAAAATAAGAATTTGATCACTGACAAACAAGATTTCTGGTTGTCAAAGAGGTCTAACTTCTTCTAACGAGGCTCCACTCGTAACCTGTATTAATGGCACCTGTTTTAACTCATTATTGGTATAAAAGACACCTGTCCACAACTTCAGTCAGTCACACTCCAAGCTCTACGATGGCCAAGACCAAAGAGCTGTCGAAGGACACCAGAGACAAAGTTGTAGACCTGCACTAGGCTGGGAAGACTGAATCTGCTGCACTAGGTAAAACGCTTGGTAAAGAAATTAACTGTGGGAGCAATTATTAGAAAATGGAAGACATACAAGACCACTGATAATCTCCCTCGATCTGGGGCTCCATGCAAGATTTCACCCAGTGGCATCAAAATGATAATATGAACGGTGAGCAAAAATCCCAGAACCACACAGGGGGTCCTAGTGAATGACCTACAGAGAGCTGGGACAACAGTAACAAAGGCTACTATCAGTAAAACAATGCACCGCCAGGGGACTCAAATCCTGCACTGCCAGACGTGTCCCCCTGCTGGAGAAAGTACACATCCAGGCCCATCTGCGGTTCGCTAGAGAGCATTTGGGTGATCCAGATGAGGACCGGAAAGAATGTGTGATGGTCAGATGAAACCAAAATAGAGCTTTTTGGTAGAAACACAGGTTCTCATGTTTGGAGGAGAAAGAATACTGAATTGTATCCGAAGAACACCATACCCAATGTGAAGCACGGGGGTGGAAACATCATGCTTTGGGGCTGTTTTTCTGCAAAGGGACCAGGACGACTGATCTGTGTAAATGAAAGAATGAATTGGGCCATATATCGATAGATTTTGAGTGAAAATCTCCTTCCATAAGCGAGGGCATTGAAGATGAGACGTGGCTGGGTCTTTCAGCATGACAATGATCCCAAACACACAGCCAGGGCAACAAAGGAGTGGCTTCATAAGAAGCATTTCAAGGTCCTGGAGTGGCCAAGCCAGTCTCCAGGTCTCAAGCCCATAGAAAATCTGTGGAGGGAGTTGAAAGTCTGTGTTGCCCAACGACAGCTCCAAAACATCACTGCTCTAGAGGAGATCTGCATGGAGGAATGGGCCAAAATACCAGCAACAGTGTGTGAAAACCTTGTGAAGAGATACAGAAAACGTTTGGCCTCCGTTATTGCCAACAAAGGGTACATAACAAAGTATTGAGATGAACTTTTGGTATTGACCAATTTTCCACCATGATTTGCAAATAAATTCTTTAAAAATCAAACAATGTGATTTTCTGTTTTTTTTTTTTTTTCCCACATTCTGTCTCTCATGGTTGAGGTTTAACCATGTTGACAATTCCATGCCTCTTTAATATTTTTAAGTGGGAGAACTTGCACAATTAGTGGTTGACTAAATACTTATTTGCCCCACTGTACTCACTTTTGTTGCCAAGGGTTTAGATATTAATTGCGATATTTTGACTTTATTATACAACTAGCGCACAAACTACTTTTCCTTGTGTCAAAGTGTAATTTTGTCAGTGTTGCCCCATGAAAAGTTATACTTAAATTAGAGATGCCGATCGATCGGGTCCGATCCCGTCATTTTCAAAGTATCGGAATCGGCAAAAAAATATCAGACATGCCTTTTTTTAATATATATATATATTTTAATTAAATCGTTTTCTAATTGTATTTAACGTTACAGACATAATATGTTACACTCATCCAGAGTCTTTAGTTTAGGCTGAAGGTAGGGTTATCAAATTTATCCCGATAACGGTGGTAATTAATTTTTTTAAAAATGCATCACGTTAAAATATTTAACGCAATTAATGCATGCGCTGCACGACCCACTCACGCGTTCCATCTGTAATCGCGCCGTTTTACCTATATAGAGAGCTAAAAGGCAGCGTGAAATGAGTAGAATGAATTTTGGCAGCCTTTGGAGCCTTTTTTTAATTAGCTAAAGCCTTACAATCCCTCTCCCTACGATTAGAAATATCGTAGGAAGCAATGTGGGGAAGCAAGGTAGTAATTAATGTTTTTCTTAACACCCTATGTTATTTCCCAACGCAGAGAAGATATATCAATTGGTAGAACTACGCACAGTCATGGTTGCACTTCCCATCATGCATTTGGGCATGGCTACAGTATCATTTACTGAAAGCTCAACAAATACACTAGATGGCATTATTTAGTCACAATATACAAAGTCACATTTATCCTTTAGGAATTACAAGTCTTTCTATCCGCGGATCCCTCTCACAGAAAGAATGTTAATAATGTAAATGCCATCTTGAGGATTTATTGTCATAATAAACAAATACAGTACTTATGTAATGTATGTTGAATGTATATATTCGTCCGAGTTTTATTCATTTTTTTCTTAATGCATTGCCAAAATGTATATGATCGGGAAAAATTAATCGGGAATGACTGGAATTGAATCGGGAGCAAAAAAAGCAATCGGATCGGGAAATATCGGGATTGGCAGATACCCAAACTAAAACGATCGGGATCGGATCGGGAGCAAAAAAACATGATCGGAACAACCCTAACTTAAATATCTTCAGAAATGCGAGGGGTGTACTCACTTTTGTCATACACTGTATTTCCATGTGCATACACCAATGTGAGTGATTATAAATGTGTTTTATTTGTCTTATTGTCAAATTGCATCATTGTGTGCTTTTTTTGTTGTGTCTCACTGTGTAACATAGTGTGTTATTCCTCATTGTGTCAGCGCGCATAAACGTGTGTGTGAATGTGTTCCAGTGTATCAATACTGTACCATTGTGTGTTATTACACGGTTGTTTTGTGCTTCCCCACCCAAACATTTGTCATGGTTTTGTAAGCTCTAAATCCCTCGAATCCCCGGTGAAACACGGCTTCAGTTTCATTCGCGAGCAAACCCTGTAGAGAGTTGCGTGGGGGGAAAAAAAAGCGCTTACAAAATGTGTTTTGCTGGCCGCTCCATCCTTTTTTTTTTTTCCGTCTCTGTGTGAATCTTCCAGCAACAGATGGCCGATGGAGAAATCAGCAACACGTTTATTTTCTTCTGCCGCTTATTTTAACAAGAATGTGTCTCCGTTGGACATCCGAGCACACACTTGCACATTGGAGCCGGAATGATCATGTTTCATTGCCATTGACGGCGATAAACGTCTAACCCGTTTTGACTGGGGGGTATGGAAGTGATCGAATGAGTCAAAATAAATGTGTCACTTCAATATCAACTTTCTCCTTTTACTAACTACAATAACACTGAAAACCAGGCTTAAACCTGGCCCGGCTCGATATAAGTTAACGCCTCTCTTCCGTTCCTTTCCGTTAAGTCAAGTGGCCGCTAGCCTCATTCGCTAAAAGTAGCATTGTACTTTGAAATATATACGTAAAATAAATGCTAAGTGCACGTTTTATTTGCTTTTAACTAGGGTTGTTCCGATCATGTTTTTTTGCTCCCGATCCGATCCCGATCCTTTTAGTTTGAGTATCTGCCGATCCCGATATTTCCTGATCAGATTGCTTTTTTTTTTGCTCCCGATTCAATTCCAATCATTCCCGATAATTTTTCCCGATCTCATACATTTTGGCAATGCATTAAGAAAAAAATGAATAAAACTCAGACGAATATATACATTCAACATACAGTACATAAGTACTGTATTTGTTTATTATGACAATAAATCCTCAAGATGACATTTACATTATTAACATTCTTCCCGTGAGAGGGATCCACGGATAGAAAGACTTGTAATTCTTAAAGGATAAATGTGACTTTGTATATTGCGACTAAATATTGCCATCTAGTGTATTTGTTGAGCTTTCAGTAAATGATACTGTAGCCATTTAACTGTTGTGCCCAAATGCATGATGGGAAGTGCACCCATGACTGTGCGTAGTGGTACCAATTGATATATCTTCTCTGCGTTGGGAAATAACATAGGGTGTTAAGAAAAAGACCTTTCTTCCTTCATTGCTTCCCACGATATTTCTAATTGTTGAGAGAGGGATTGTAAGACTTTAGCCAATTAAAAAATGCTCCAAAGGCTGCCAAAATTCACTCATTTTACGCTGCCTTCTAGCTTTATATATAGATAAAACGGCGCCATAACAGATTGAACGCGACAATGTGTGAGTGGGTTGTGCAGCGCATGTGTTAATTGCGTTGAATATTTTAACGTGATAAATTATTTTTAAAAATTATTACCGCCGTTACACGATAAATTTGATAACCCTACCTTAAGCCTAAACTAAAAACTCTGGATGAGTGTAACATATTATGTCTGTAACGTTAAATACAATTAGAAAACGATTTAATTAAAAAATATACAGTATTTATATTTAAAAAAGCCATGTCCATTATTTTCAGGATTTGAGTCCCTGGCGGCGAATTGTGTTACTGATAGTAGCCTTTGTTACTGTGGTCCCAGCTCTCTGTAGGTCATTCACTAGGTCCCCCCGTGAGGTTCTGGGATTTTTGCTCACCGTTCTTGTTATCATTTTGACGCCACGGAGTGAGATCTTGCATGTAGCCCCAGATCGAGGGAGATTATCAGTGGACTTGTATGTCTTCCATTTTCTAATAATTGCTCCCACAGTTGATTTCTTTACACCAGGGGTCCCCAACCTTTTTTGCACCACGGACCGGTGTTATTTGGGTCTTTTTTTTCACGGACTGGTGTTCTGACAAATTTTGCAACCCATCAAAAATTACAACGATGCGGTTCTGCGCATGCGCGTAAAGTTAAACATAGCCGCAAAATGCGCAAATGCAGCGATTCCAAAGTAAACACTACAAACTTTCTTGAAAGAAAGGAATATTAACTTACGTTTGATCATGGAAGGACTTGTAGAAAAGTTCTCCTCAGATTCATTCTGCCATGTAAGCTTCACACAACAGCTGCACACTGCGCTCACCATTAACGACTTCGCCTTGTTGTTAAACATCAATTCAGAAGCCCGCTTCACAAAGATACGATGTTGGAAATTGTAGCAAGGTTTTCAACGCTCTTGTCGCAATGTCAGGATATTCCAGAATCACTTTAATCCAGAACCTCAGTAGAGTACAAATGTACGTTTAATAAGGTCGCCGTCATTTGCGATCTCTGTTTATTCACAAACGGGTCACGAATCCACTCCTTTGCAGTTCGTGGGCAGTGGCGCCACCAGGGGGTGGCCAGGGGTGGCCACGGCCACCCCTATAAATTGGTTGGCCACCCCGCTTGCCAATACATCGTTAGATTGTTGTAGCATCAGTTATGCATTTCATGCCAAATGAATGCATTTATTTTGTTAAATGTAGGGCTGTCAAATTTATCGCGTTAACGGGCGGTAATTAATTTTTAAAAATTAATCACGTTACAACATTTATCGCAATTAACGCATTCGCGGTACGACTCATTCCTGCATTGCTGCAAACAGCCTACAATAGCGCCGTTTTACTTATATACAGAGATAAGAGGCAGTGTCAAGTGAGTGGAGTAGATACAAGCATTCATTGGGGCCGTGCTTTTAACTGCCAAAAGCTTTGTCATCTCTCCCACAGCAACTATAAATATTGTGGGAAGCGACATGGGGAAGAATGACAGGAGTTTATCTTTTTCTTAACACCTTGTAGTGTGCCCAAAGCAGAGAAGATATAGCATTTGCAGCCACCACACACAGTCATGGTTGCACGACTTCCTATCATGCATTTGGGCAGAACAGTTAAGTCGCTACGGTATCATTTACTGAAAGCTCAACAAATACACTATATGGCAATATTTAGTCACAATATACAAACTCACATTTATCCTTTAAGAATTACAAGTCTTTCTATCCGTGGATCCCTTTCACAGAAAGAAGGCTAATAAAGTTAATGCCATCTTAAGGATTTATTGTTATAATAAACAAATACAGTAGTTATATACAGTATGTTAAATGTATATATCCGTCTTGTCTTATCTTTCCATTCCAACAATAATTTACAGAAAAATATGGCCTATTTTAGAGATGGTTTGAGTTGCGATTAATTACGATTAATTAATTTTTAAGCTGTGATCAACTCGATTAAAAATTTTAATCGTTTGACAGCCCTAGTTAAATGTACACCTTATGCCTAATATATACATAACACAATACAACAGAATTGTTGAAGAACTCAAAATGTTGACTGGACAGTTTATGGACTATGCACATTAAATCATTAGTAGCATCAAATATTACAGAATACACCAAAGAATATCAGTAGCCGTGTCCTTAAGTCTTTCTGATAGTTTTCCCCTGACCTTTTTACTACAGTAATATAATGAAAACCTGAAATTATGGCTTTTAGTTTTGGCCACCCCAAGATTTTAAGTGGCCCCATCTGGCCACCCCTATGAAAAATTTCTGGAGGCGCCACTGTCCGGGGGTCTTCGAGGTTGTAGGCTGGTCAGGTGCCCTTTTCGCCGTAAAAATATCCTTTTCGCCGTAAAAATATTTCCAAAGACGTCTGTTTTCCTGTTATCTTCGCTCATTTGGGGGCTAATTATTTCCGGGAACAAATGAGCTGCGCCGCGGCCTAGTAATACGCTATTATCGGGGACAAGCGCACATAGATATATACACAAACAAGATGTACTGCTAGCAGTCCAATCACTGGACTTCTATGACAACATTGTAATTTATCCCGTAGTATTATATCTAGAGTAGACAGAGATATTGGTGTGTTAAGCAGGGGCACAGGGTTAATTCGGCCAGAATGCGGTCGTTATTAAATCATTTTTTCTTTGCGGCCCGGTCACAAATGCGCCACGGACCGGTACCGGTCCGCGGCCCGGCAGATGAGGACCCCTGCTTTACACCACGCGTTTTACAGTAACTGTTGCAGATTCAGTCTTCCCAGCCTGGTGCAGGTCTACAATTTTGTGTCCTTCGACAGCTCTTTGCTCTTGGCCATAGTGGAGTTTGGAGTGTGACTGACTGAGATTGTGGACAGGTGTCTTTTATACTGATAATGAGTTAAAACAGGTGCCATTAATACAGGTAACGTGTGGAGCCTCGTTAGAAGAAGTTAGACCTCTTTGACAGCCAGAAATCTTGCTTGTTTGTAAGTGACCAAATACGTATTTTCCACTCTAATTTGGAAATAAATTCTTTAAAAATCAAACAATGTGATTTTCTGGGTTTTTCTCCACATTCTGTCTCTTATGGTTGAGGTTTACCCGCGTTGACAATTACAGGCCTCTCTAATCTTTTCAAGTAGGAGAACTTGCACAGTTTGTGGTTGACTAAATACTTATTTGCCCCGCTGTGACTGAACTCATAATATAATGCAAATAAGGTGGCTAAAAAGTTGGTGGGGACATTTTAAGCATCCTGAAAAGTTGGTAGTGTTATTTCCCTACCGTCTGTATGCCAACCTACGTCCTTGGGCTGACGTGCTAACCACTCTCACACCATGCCGCCTCTAAAGAGTTCTGTTTTAAACACATGAAAACATATTTAAATACAAGTTTTAATATGATTTAGCACCTGTTTTAGCTCTCTCGGAAATCTATCGTCTACCATGAGTTCACCCCGACGCAAAAATTATCTCCGAACTTCACTTGTGCTGACGTCAGCGACGAGCTAATCATCAAAACGGTGACAATTTGCACGAGAAGATTCGCACGGTGACCTTCTGCGCCGCATGCTGTCTACCTGCTCGCCCTCAACAGGTGGCGCCGTCAGATGCGACGATGACTCGTACGCGGTAGCCATTAACGGGTACAGCATGTGTGCGCGCGACATTGCGTGGAAATGAGACTAACTGTTGAGTAACGGGAAAAAAAACACGTCAGCTGGCGCCGTCCAACCTGGCGGGCGGGCTAATTTTGTTCAGGAGGCACTGCCGAAATCGCGAGTGTATGTTACGTGACATGTGTGTGTGTGTTGAGTAGAAACGCAGGGAACAGATGGGCGGGGGAAGCGGACTCCTGTGCCTGAGGAATACTGCGGCTCAGAGGATCCGAGCGCCGCCCACGTCCCACCCTGAGCCCCCGGTTCCCCTCCACAGCGCATGGAGCCAGTCCAGCCTATGGCGGAGCGCCCCCCCAGCGCCATCTGTCTCCGAGGACTGACACCCACCCCTCCTGCTTGACAAAATATTTTGGCGCCAACAGCCGAATGAAAAGTGTACATGAAGAGGAGGGAATATTGGCAGGGTGATTCACGTGGGTGACGAGGGGGGAGGAGCTTAATGCCAAGATGGAGGCGAGGTGAGGCCAGCTCACATCACGGATGGGTGGGTAGTTGACATTCTATTTCGCAAAGACCAAATTAAGGAAAACCGATTAAAATTTTTAATCGAGTTAATTACAGCTTGAAAATTAATTAATCGCAATTCAAACCACCTATAAAATATGCCATATTTTTCTGTAAATTATTGTTGGAATGGAAAGAAAAGACACAAGATGGATATATACATTCAACATACGGTACATAAGTACTGTATTTCTTTATTATAACAATAAATCAACAAGATGGCATTTCCATTATTAACATTCTGTTAAAGCCATCCATGGATAGAAAGACTTGTAGTTCTTAAAAGATAAATGTTAGTACAAGTTATAGTAATTTTATATTAAAACCCATCTTCATGTTTTAGTTTTAATAAAATTTGTAAAATTTTCAATCAAAAAATAAACTAGTCGCCCGCCGTAGTTGATGTCATTAATTACTTACACAATGCTCATGGGTGCTGAAGCCTATAAAATCAGTCGCACCCAAGCGCCAGCAGAGGGCGCCAAAACTCCGAAAAACACAAGTACACATTTTACTGTGCTGTCATTTTAATCTGTTTGAGCGGGGCATTTGTGTCTTAATTGCGTCAAATATTTTAACAGGATTAATTTTAAAAATTAATTACCGCTCGTTAACGCGATAATTTTGACAGCCCTAAAAAATACATTTATCCATTCAACCATTTCCAACACTAACATACATTGGTATTTTTCGGACAAAAAGGCGCACCTCACTATAAGCCGCCACCCACCAATTTTGACAAGAAAATGGCATTTGTTTATAGATAAGATACACTGGACTATAAGTAGGGATGTGGCAAATGGCATGTGGCATGTTTTTTTGGTATGTGGCAAAATGGATTTTGGCCTATGGCATTTTTTGGGTATGTGGCAAATGGGATGTGGCTTTTTTTTTTTTTTTTTTTTTTTTTTTATTATGGCAAAATGGATTTTGGCATGTGGCATTTTTTTATGTGGCAAAGTGAATGTTGGCATGTGGTATTTTTTTATGTGTGTGGCAAATTGGATTTTGGCATGTGGCATTTTTTTCTTTTTTCTGGGTATGTTGCAAAATTGATTTTGGCATATGGCATTTTTTGGTATCTGGCAAAATGGATTTTGGCATGTGGCATTTTTTGGGTATGTGGCAAATGGGATATGGCATTTTTTGGTTTATGGCAAAATGGATTCTGGCATGTAGCATTTTTTTTCTTGATTATGGCAAAATGGATTTTGGCATGTGGCATTTTTTTATGTGGCAAAGTGAATGTTGGCATGTGGTATTTTTTTATGTGTGTGGCAAATTGGATTTTGGCATGAGACATTTTTTTTGGGGGGGGTATGTTGCAAAATTGATTTTGGCATATGGCATTTTTTGGTATGTAGCAAAATGGATTTTGGCATGTGGAATTTTTATTTGGTGTGTGGCAAAATGGATTATGGCATGTGGCATTTTTATTTAGTGAGTGGCAAAATTGATTTTGGGATTTTTTTTTTGGTATGTGGCAAAGTTGTTTTTGGCATGTGGCATTTTTCTGTATTTGGCAAAATGGATTTTGCAATGTGGCACTTTTATTTGGTGAGTGGCAAAATGGATTTTGGCATTTGGCATTTTTTTGGTCAGTGAAACAAATGGATTTTGGCATGTGGAATTTCTTTGGCATGTGGCTTTTTTTTTTTTTTTTGGTATGTGGCAAAATGGACTTTGGCATGTGGCATTTTTATTTGGTGTGTTGAAAATGGAATTTGGCATGTGGAATTTTTTTGGTATGTGGCAAACTATTTTGGCATGTGGAATATTTTTTGGGGTACGTGGCATTTTTGGGGGGGATATGGCATTTTTGCAGGCCATGCACATGTCAATACGCTTTAAAGTGTACGGTCAAAAATCAGATTCCCATTCTTTATGTCAAGCAGCTGAACAGGGCTTAAAAAAAACTTATTTTTCTTGTTTAGATTTGGGGTTTACATTCGGTTTGGTCGAGAAGCCTTAACGGCGGCGGTGGTGGTTCGTTTATTCGTTTTGCTGGTCAATGATGTGCATCTTATTGATTTCCAGTTTCCTGACAAGTGTTCAGCGATTTCCTGTCCCGGCCAGAAATATTGTGCTTGTTAATCCATCGGTGCTCCACTGCTTGCGCTGTGCGAGTGTGTGTATGTGTGTACATGCGGGGGTCAACGCAAACAGGATGCTAATGAGCCTGCGCTAATCAATGCATGCTTAATCAGCTATTCAGTGGACAGGAGAGAGAGAGAGAGAAAGAGAGAGCGAGTTCATGAGAAAGTGCAGCTCTTTGTGAACATCTCGCTTCTCCTTCCTCCTCCTCCTCTTCCTCGCTAAATGCGCATTCACGTTCCTCCCGTCAGGCCCAAAAAGACCAAGAAGAATCCTTTAATTGACCCTCAAGGGAGAAATTCTGTTTTATTTATTTGATTTCATTTGCATACATGTAAACACACCCAATATACATACGAAGCGTTTTTGGAATCAGAAACTAACTGTGCGAGTTTTGACTTGACTGATATTAGTTCTTCAGAACCAAATCCGATACTGATTATGAGTAATTGAGGGGACAATAAGCCATTTTTAGAGCCGATATTCATTTGCAGTAAAAGTGTAAAAATTGGTGTAAAAGTTTTTTTAAAAAGAATGCAAACACTGAACTTCATTGAAATGCCTAAAGCATATTTATTGAATCACACAATCGTTCTCGGGAAGTGCCTGAATATCCTAGACTCAGAAACATCCCTTATAAAGTTGGATAAAACGTTAAATAAATAGCTCTCTGTGGGAAAAAAACAATGTTTTTTCAAAATTTAAACATGTTACTGTCCCACCATGCAGACTTCATAATGAGAATTATTTCTATACAAGAATAACGTAGAAAAATGCTTGTCTTAATTAAATGCTTCATTGTTTGAATCCAGTCAAATCCGCTCACTGCTGAGAACAGCTAAACACACAGACAATTAGTTGCCAAAACCCACTAGTGTTTGACAAGCTAAACGATGATTGACACATTCGGCGTCTTTGAAGGTAGCATTTCCAAGCTTCTCTGGCAAGATTGTAGAAGTATATTTCCATTTATTCACAATAATCAAATGTGGGAGCAACCACTTTGCTTTTCTTCCAATATCCACACAAGCCTTTTGTCCTCTTACCAGTGTATGTAATCTGATCAGGGGCTGGGGGTTGCACATCCCAAGCAAGTCTTTAGGGGAGATTAACCCTCCCCCAAGGGGGAAGTAAGAAAAAGCGTAGGAACTGAGAGGCAGGACACACTCTCTGTGTCCCGTAACTGGACTGTGATGTATTTTCTGTTTGTCTGTCTTTAAGTGTAAATTCCTTGTTCTTTCTTTCTCCTGAATTCTGTGTCATCATCTCCTGTTCGTAATAAGAATAAAACAACTGGTAACAAGGAATAATCAACTCTTTTCCTTCAAGATCAAAGCTTCAACACCTGTCAGTCATCGTTAACTTTAACAAGCAAAACTAGCAGTGTACTGCTGACCATGAAAAGCAGCAGGAGGGAGAGTGAGGCTATCCGAGAATGGAAAAAAAGCAACAAAAAATATATATATATATTTGTTTTAATTAAAAACCCAATTCTTTTCACCCGATTCAGATTCCCTGAAAAATGTCGCGATCCCCAGCTTTGTAGTGGTGTCAACAATGATCGATGCGGCGATGCATCCCGATGCGGGGCATGGACGATTCGATTCGATGCGGGCAACAAGCTGAATCGATTCAGCGCATTTTCAAATATATAAGTACGTTCAAAAATCTTCCCTGCGCAATTCCAGTGATGCAATGGATTTGGCTTCCCCATTTGTATTATTGTCATGTTTCATTTTTTACACACTGCATAACTCTGGTCAAGTTTCCCACCAACCTCATAGAAGCCAAAATGTCTCCAAATGTCAGCTTTCAATGTCTTAGGTGCATCAAGAATCTTTCTTGCTCCCTCTTTCTCTGCTTCAGCCATTGTTATGTTATGTCCTATCTCATAGAGGTTAGATCTTGTTCTCGAGTTCGGGTTCGGGCCCAAAATGTTAAGCATTCACGTTCGAGTCGGGTCGGGTCGGGTCGGGCCACCCCGCGCCGGACTAATAAATTATTTAAAAAAAAAAAAAAAAAAGGATAAAACCGAGAGCAGACTCTCTGTATTGTACATTTGCTTCTGCACTCACATGAAGCAGTGGCGCCGCCCGCTTTTTCTTCTTCTCCTCCGCTGTGGCGCTTGCAATTCGTTACGAAAGACACTTTTATTTATGCACACAAAGGCAACACAAATGTGATCCTTTTGAAACCTCTCCTCTGTGTGTCTGCAAACTCGTTTTTTTTTTTTTATTTTTATTAAACTTTCCCAGCGTTATTTCGTTGTGTAAATGATTTTATAATGATCACAAAAATATGTAGACTATTTAAACATTAAGAAAGCTTATGTTTTTTTTCTGCCAACTGAGAATTCGTAACGAAAGACACTTTTTTATGCACGCAAAGGCAACACAAATGTGATCCTTTTGAATCCTCTCCTCTGTGTGTCTGCAAACTCGTTTTTTTTTTTTTATATATATTAAACTTTCCCAGTTGGTGGGCTGTTGGGGGTCCTGAGATGTGCCGTGCAGGCTAGGGGGCTACGACTGTTGCTCGTGGGCCGGGTGGGCAGGCTGTGCATGGGGGTTGGTGGTGCGTCTCCTCTTCCCATCCCTGAAGGATGGTTGATGGGGGCGCGGGTGGCCCCGGGGATCCAACCTGGATCCCTGGGGTGGGGTGATGATGGCCCCTTTGCTGGGCTGTGGAAGGAGGAGGGGGCTGTGCTGGACCCCCTCACCCCTGGGTCGGCTTGGGGGGGGCATGGCCCTGGCGCGGCGTCTCCGCTCGACTGCATGGCTATCGCATGTTCTGTGGGATTCGCGCATGGCTGGATGTGAATGGGCACGCTCGGGAAGAGGTCCTCGGTGCCGGGATTGGCGATGGAGCGGCATGGGGTGGGTTGCCAACGGGCTCACACTCACAAGGGATTCACACAATTACTGGGTTTTAGATCACAGGGCTGTTTTGGCGACACTCCACCCCTCCCAATCACTTATCTTCTAGACCCCACCCCTTTCCCTGTTTAACAGGCCTGTAATAATATCAGTAATATTCAACGAATCATCATGCTAATAAGAAAAATGTTAAATTTTAAAATGAGTAGCTGCTTTAGATTATATGTGTTGTGTCATGTCAAAATGTTAATGGTTATTATATGGATACAAGTCAAGTGGACACATGAGTTGTTTGTGAAAATTGCGCCAAATAAACTTCAGACTTACAAGACTCTTTGACAAAACTGAGTTCATTCATTCATTTTCCATGCCGCTTTTCCTATGAGTTTTATCTTCCAAATCATCCGATTTAAAACAGGCTTTCTATTTTTTTGCCTCAAGTTATTTCAGTGACCTTTGTGGATTTTTCTCGCTTCACCGAGACGATGCCGAAAATGTAGCCTCGGGGTGCGAGCGTGCGTTTGGCTAAATGAGCGGCGGCTCTCGTTTGAGGCAGGAAAGCCAGGCTGTCGTTAATGATGAAAAGGGGAAAAAAATCCCTGCCTGCCTGATGTTTGAAGAATTAAAAAAAATAGAATAAAAGACGATGGATTTCGAAGTATGTCTTCAGGTGGAGATTCCAACGCGATGATGAAGATGATGGCGGGTTTTCTTTGGTGTGCTGGAGATTTATTTTCATTTTCATGAGAAAAGAGCTTTTAACATGCAAGTCAGCCCATACGCGTCCGTCTGTCAAGCGTACTTTGATGTCCCATCGCCGCTCCACTATCATTAGGCGCTCGCACGTCCAAAGATGACTGACGCCTCCCTTTTTTTTCCCCCTATCATCACTCGTCTTTACTCGTCTTTTAATTCGAGTATTTGTCCAGAAATAGCCAGCCTACCTTGAAAAAGGAATACTGCGTTTTAGTTTTTGGAGTTAGGAAGTTTAGGTACGCTGACGCTCTAAGGAAATGAAAATAAAACGAAGCGATTAATAATAGATTAATCAGTTGAATAATTTTGTGATACATGGAGAAAT
This sequence comes from Corythoichthys intestinalis, assembly GCF_030265065.1. NCBI lineage: Eukaryota > Metazoa > Chordata > Actinopteri > Syngnathiformes > Syngnathidae > Corythoichthys > Corythoichthys intestinalis. The sequence continues at coordinate 5,071,663 of NC_080411.1, forward strand.
TTGGTAGATTCATGTGTCAAATAGACTGGGTTCATATCGCAGGTCTTAATGCACGAATCCGATTTTTCCGACTCAAGTGAGGATGTCGTGGGGCCTCCTGGGGGCCTGGGGTGGGGCTTGTTGTTCCGCACCAGTTGGTTGGATATCCCCTGGTCTCCGGCACTTGGTGCTTATACTAGCTATAAATTAGAATGTACAGTGCCTTGCAAAAGTATTTGGCCCCCTTGAACCTTGCAACCTTTCGCCACATTTCAGGCTTTAAACATAAAGATATGAAATTTAATTTTTTTGTCAAGAATCAACAACAAGTGGGACACAATCGTGAAGTGGAACAAAATTTATTGGATAATTGAAACTTTTTTAACAAATAAAAAACTGAAAAATGAGGCGTGCAATATTATTCGGCCCCCTTGCGTTAATACTTTGTAGCGCCACCTTTTGCTTCAATTACAGCTGCAAGTCGCTTGGGGTATGTTTCTATCAGTTTTGCACATTGAGAGACTGACATTCTTGCCCATTCTTCCTTGCAAAACAGCTCGAGCTCAGTGAGGTTGGATGGAGAGTGTTTGTGAACAACAGTCTTCAGCTCTTTCCACAGATTCTCGATTGGATTCAGGTCTGGACTTTGACTTGGCCATTCTAACACCTGGATACGGTTATTTTTGAACCATTCCATTGTAGATTTGGCTTTATGTTTTGGATCATTGTCCTGTTGGAAGATAAATCTCCGTCCCAGTCTCAGGTCTTGTGCAGATACCAACAGGTTTGTTCCTGTATTTGGCTGCATCCATCTTCCCGTCAATTTTAACCATCTTCCCTGTCCCTGCTGAAGAAAAGCAGGCCCAAACCATGATGCTGCCACCACCATGTTTGACAGTGGGGATGGTGTGTTCAGGGTGATGAGCTGTGTTGCTTTTACGCCAAACATATCGTTTTGCATTGTGGCCAAAAAGTTCAATTTTGGTTTCATCTGACCAGAGCACCTTCTTCCACATGTTTGGTGTGTCTCCCAGGTGGCTTGTGGCAAACTTTAAACGAGACTTTTTATGGATAAAATGGATAAATGGATAAAATGTGGATATGGATAAAAGTATTCGGCCCCCTTGAATCTTGCAACCTTTCGCCACATTTCAGGCTTCAAACATAAAGATATGAAATTCAATTTTTTTGTCAAGAATCAACAACAGATGGGACACAATCGTGAAGTGGAACAACATTTATTGGATAATTTAAACTTTTTTAACAAATAAAAAACTGAAGAGTGGGGCGTGCAATATTATTCGGCCCCTTTACTTTCAGTGCAGCAAACTCACTCCAGAAGTTCAGTGAGGATCTCCGAATGATCCAATGTTATCCTAAATGACCGATGATGATAAACAGAATCCACCTGTGTGTAATCAAGTCTCCGTATAAATGCACCTGCTCTGTGATAGTCTCAGGGTTCTGTTTAAAGTGCAGAGAGCATTATGAAAACCAAGGAACACACCAGGCAGGTCCGAGATACTGTTGTGGAGAAGTTTAAAGCCGGATTTGGATACAAAAAGATTTCCCAAGCTTTAAACATCTCAAGGAGCACTGTGCAAGCCATCATATTGAAATGGAAGGAGCATCAGACCACTGCAAATCTACCAAGACCCGGCCGTCCTTCCAAACTTTCTTCTCAAACAAGGAGAAAACTGATCAGAGATGCAGCCAAGAGGCCCATGATCACTCTGGATGAACTGCAGAGATCTACAGCTGAGGTGGGAGAGTCTGTCCATAGGACAACAATCAGTCTTACACTGCAAAAATCTGGCCTTTATGGAAGAGTGGCAAGAAGAAAGCCATTTCTCAAAGATATCCATAAAAAGTCTCGTTTAAAGTTTGCCACAAGCCACCTGGGAGACACACCAAACATGTGGAAGAAGGTGCTCTGGTCAGATGAAACCAAAATTGAACTTTTTGGCCACAATGCAAAACGATATGTTTGGCGTAAAAGCAACACAGCTCATCACCCTGAACACACCATCCCCACTGTCAAACATGGTGGTGGCAGCATCATGGTTTGGGTCTGCTTTTCTTCAGCAGGGACAGGGAAGATGGTTAAAATTGACGGGAAGATGGTTGCAGCCAAATACAGGAAGATTCTGGAAGAAAACCTGTTGGTATCTGCACAAGACCTGAGACTGGGACGGAGATTTATCCTCCAACAGGACAATGATCCAAAACATAAAGCCAAATCTACAATGGAATGGTTCAAAAATAAACGTATCCAGGTGTTAGAATGGCCAAGTCAAAGTCCAGACCTGAATCCAATGGAGAATCTGTGGAAAGAGCTGAAGACTGCTGTTCACAAACACTCTCCATCCAACCTCACTGGGCTCGAGCTGTTTTGCAAGGAAGAATGGGGAAGAATGTCAGTCTCTCGATGTGCAAAACTGATAGAAACATACCCCTAGCGACTTGCAGCTGTAATTGGAGCAAAAGGTGGCGCTCCAAAGTATTAAGTAAGGGGCCGAATAATATTGCACGCCCCACTTTTCAGTTTTTTATTTGTTTAAAAAGTTTAAATTATCCAATAAATTTTGTTCCACTTCACGATTGTGTCCCACTTGTTGTTGATTCTTGACAAAAAATTAAAATGTTATATCTTTATGTTTGAAGCCTGAAATGTGGCGAAAGGTTGCAAGGTTCAAGGGGGCCGAATACTTTTGCAAGGCACTGTATATACAGTAATGTTAGCTAACCTAGGCTAGGTTCGAATCAGATTTTTTCATGTTTTTCAGACTCGACTGAACGGGAAAAGTCGCATAAAAGTGGATCATTTCAAATTCGATCAAGGTCACTTTCGTATGTGGTTAAAATCCCATCCGGGCCTCATTTTTCCAGAATGTGGCTGCGGTCCGAACTGTCAAGTCCCTGAAATTGGAATTCATTCAGCAATTAACATCAGCAAAGAGCGAAAGAGACTGGGTGCTATGGTACCGGTGCAGCTGTGCATTAGCGTTAGCGCCTAGCTTGAAGGCGGCTTTTGAGGAAGGAGCGGGCTTGGCAACAGTCATAAAAAAATAAAATGGGTTAAGGATAATACTGACAATGCTTGGTTTTCTCTCTGCTCCAATGCTCCTGTGCATGCGGGCCAGTTTGCTTAGCGCATCTCGGACTGCGAATTACAGCGCATGTGTGATACTTCAACAGGCTCAAAGGACAAAGGCAGTCTGTACGGGTACGCCAAAAAAACAGATATGACAAAAAAATCGGAATTGTGTTTGTGAAAAGTTGATAAGAATGAAATTTTCCTATTGTACTCCATAGAAAATGCATGTGGGTCATTTTTGACCCACTTGTGGAAGCTTAGGGTAGTAATTAGGGCTGTCAAACGATTCAAATTTTTAATCGAGTTAATTACAGCTTAAAAATTAATTAATCGCAATTAATCGCAATTCAAACCATCTATAAAATATGCCATATTTTTCTGTAAATTATTGTTAGAATGGAAAGATAAGACACAACATGGATATATACATTCAACATACAGTACATAAGGACTGTATTTGTTTATTATAACAATAAATCAACAAGATGGCATTAACATTATTAACATTCTGTTAAAGCGATCCATGGATAGAAAGACTTGTAGTTCTTAAAAGGAAAATGTTAGTTCAAGTTATAGAAATGTTATATTAAAACCCCTCTTAATGTTTTCGTTTTAATAAAATTTGCAAAATTTTCAATCAAAAAATAAACTAGTAGCCCGCCATTGTTGATGTCAATAATTACTTAAACAATGCTCATGGCTGCTGAAGCCTATAAAATCAGTCGCACCCAAGCGCCGGCAGAGGGCGGCAAAACTCCATAAAACACAATTAACAAGTGAGCGTTTCACTGTACCGTCATTTAAATCTGTCTGAGCGGGACATCTGCGTTAATTGCGTCAAATATTTTAACGTGATTAATTTCAAAAAATTAATTAACGCCCGTTAACGCGATAATTTTGACAGCCCTAGTAGTAATATAAAAAAATCTTAAAATGTATAAAAAATTCATCGAAAATTTGAATGGCACTATATCAAAAATACCTGGAATATGAATTAATAACAATTTTTCATTCCGAAGATATTTCAAGAAAACAACCTCACCGGGTCATTTTTGACCCACTTATGCATCTAAGGGCTTATAGTGCAAAAAATTACGGTAACTATAATAACGCATACTATACTGTACATACAAAATGGATGTAAAACAGTCTTGATTCATGGTTAAAAGCAAAAAAACATGCAGTTAGCATTTATTTTACAAAAATATGCCAAAGAACAATGCTAGTCCGTTCGTAAATGTAGCTAGCGGCTGCCTGATGTAAACAAGAGCTTTTCTGGTGAAAATTCTTGTAAATAAAAGCTTAAATCCCCGAATTCTTGATAGATATGGACATAAAACAGTCTTGATTCTTGGTTAAAAAAAATTTTTTTTGAACGTGCAGTTAGCATTTATTTTACGTAAATATGTCAAAGTACAATGCTAGTCTGTTAGTAAATGTAGCTAGTGGCTGCCTGATGTAAACAAGAGCTTTTCTGGTGAAAATTCTTTTGAATAAATGCTTAAATCCCCGAATTCTTGATAGATATGGACGTAAAAGAGTCTTTAGGGCTAGGAGTGACTAAATTAAAAAGAAGTTTTCAACTTCTTTTTCAACTCAACGGCTGCATTGAAATCGATTTTAAAAGCCTAATTTTTCTGGCTTTTACTTTCTCATTATGTTGCTGGGTATTCCTGCGCTGATTCTGGTTTAATGTAAGTAATGTACGCCTGTCACCAGGCAGCCAAAGGAAGCCTGCTGAATACGAACCAGACATTAAATATTCCTTTTGATTGCACGCCGCAGCTGCATATTCCCGCCTGAGGGATTTTTTTTTTTTTTTTTTTTTTTGCTTTCAAGCCAATGTGCTGTACACAAGCACACAGTTTAACAAATAGTCCTCCCTTGGAATGGCAGTGGCCCCACCGGTGCTTTTCTCCCTGCTTATAATCCTTCCCGACAAATCCCAAGCAGCGCATCCACCCGTAGGCTGGGCGGGGCTACAAAGGGAATTATTGACATTATTAATCTATCTGTTTACAGCGGCTGGGGGGTGGTGGCGTAGCGTCAGGAGGTCTCGGCGGACTCGTGGCGATGAAAGTGACCTTGCGCGGCCGGCCGACTTACTCATGCAGATGGGAAGACTTTAGGGAATACTAATGTCGGTCCGGGCAACATCTTAGACCCGCTTGCGGCTCTTTTTTCGGCCCAGAATGAAGGTTGCTTTTGAAAGTGTCCATCCTCTCATCTCGGTTTCTCGTCTGAAAAGCTCATTAGGAGGCTGCAGATCAAAGAGTGGGCCGCTTGGCCTGTGAACCCCACCGAACTGACAGGCTGGCTACTTGGACGTCTATTGACTAGTGTGCTATTTTGACCCGAGCGCTCCTCTGCCAGCAACTGCCGTAAAAAGTTTTTGTATCCTCGCATTGTATTTGGAAGGTTATGTCCCGTAAATTATGCCCTATAGAGGACAATTGACGAGCTGTGGTAGGTAAAGGCCGTCAAAGCTGAACGAGTGGAATCACAGACAAAGATATTTTTCGTTGAAAATGATTGTGAATAAATGCTTAAATCCCCAAATTCTTTATAGATATGGACGTAAAACAGTCTCTATTCTTGGTTATAAGCCCCCCAAAAAAACTTAGTAAGCATTTATTTTACGTAAATATGTCAAAGTACAATGCTCGTCTGTTAGTGAATGTAGCTAGCGGCCACCTGATGTAAACAAAGCTTTTCCGGTGAAACTTTTTGTGAATTAATGCTTAAATCCCTGAATTCTTTATAGATATGGACGTAAAACAGTCTCGATTCCTAATTAAAAGCAAAAAAAAAAGTAGAGTTAGCATTTATTTTACGTAAATATGTGGAAGTACAATGCTAGTCTGTTTGTAAATGTAGCTTGCGGCCGCCTGATGTAAACAAGAGTTTTTCCAGTGAAAATTCTTATGAGTAAATGCTTAAATCCCCGAATTCTTTATAGATATGGACGTAAAACAGTCTCCATTCCTGGTTAAAAGAAAAAAAAAAAAGAAAAAAAACGTGCAGTTAGCATTTATTTTACGTAAATATATCGAAGTACAATGCTAGTCTGTTAGTGAATGTAGCTAGCAGCCGCCTGATGTAAACAGTGCTTTTACGGTGTAAATTCTTGTGAATAAATGCTTAAATCAGCCAATTCTTTACGAATCTTGATTCTTGGTTAAAAGGGAAAAAAAAGTGCAGTTGGCATTTATTTTACGTAAATATGTTGAAGTACAATGCTAGTCTGTTAGTGAATGTAGCTAGCGGCTGCCTGAATATTATAAATTTCTCCTGAATATTACAAATTTTGACAAGAAATTTGTGGATTTTTTTTGTTTATTTGGGTCCAAAATGTTGATTATAATTGGTCAGTGAAAAATAAAAACACAGTTTGGACATGAACGTTACGGTGTCCTGAAAAAAGGGACCCAACCAGGCAATTGTGAATATTTTTTTCTTTCAAAAATAAAGGCAACATCAAATGCATGCAAATTCGGACAAAATAGGTCCAGGTGTTTAAGGGTTAAATGATAAGGTAATTATTGATGTTTCATAAGGGAAACCTTGGAATCAGGTTGATGGGAATGAGATCCTAACTCCAAAAACATGTAGAAAAAACAAAACGCAGCATTTTTAATTCATGGCAGGTACCGTAATTTTCGGACCATAAACCGCTACTTTTGTCTCTCATTTTGAATCCTGCGGCTTCAGTGCGGTTTATTTGTTGATTTATTTGGGTTAATAGTTAACACTGTATTTGACAGCGACGTCATAAGACTGCCATAAGACGGTCATAATTCTGACATGGCATATCATGGGCATTAATGAATGCTTATGACAGATGTCATTCAGTGCCATCCGGCAAATTGTGTCACTCCAACTCCATTTATGTCCAGCTCTGATCTCTTACATCCATTCAAAAAGGAGATAATTTGCCGAATGACCCAAAATAACATCTGTCATAAGCATTTATTAATGCTCATGGCAGTGTCATGTCATAATTACGATGGTCTTATGACAATCTGATGGCGCCACTGTCAAATAAAGTGTTACCAAATTACATAAGTAGCAATTACTGAAACAACTACAACAGTAACTGAAGAAATAATTAGCACAGAATATCAATTTTGATTTGTTATTTACATCTGTAGCGCTGCAATGCATGCTGGGAGGCATCTTAACCCCAGTGCTGAGGGCAGGTGGCAGCAAAGGTTGACTGTCTCCCCAAGAGAACAGTAATGGCCTAATGAAGCTTCTTGAAGCAATGAAGCTTTGCAGCCAATTGGTTCAAAGCTTCATGGTGGTTCATTTGGTTTTATGACAGTCTTTTGATGCCGCTGTCAAATAAAGTGTTACCGGTTGGTAGTGTTTGGTGTAAATATCCCACAATACAGTGAGGACAGCTGCGGTTTATAGTCCAGTGCGGCTTATCTATGACCAAATGCCGTTTTCGTTTCAAATTTGGTGAGTCGCGGCTTATAGTCAGGTGCGCCTTATAGTGCGAAAATTACGGTAGCTATTTTTAGAAATTTGGGAAAATATTCATTAGCCTATTTACTGTATGTGTACTATAGTCACTGAGTACGTGCTGTGCTGTGGTAGTCAGTAAAAGAAGGAAATTTTCATTTTAAAAAATGATTTTGAATTAGACTTTCTAGTTTTCTTTGGAATCCTCACATGATATTTTCTCCATTTCACATTTTTCCAAGTCATTCTGACGTTAACTTCACAGGCGACTGTGGGAAGCAAGTGATCATGTATGTATGCTTCCACGCCTGTTTCATAGCACAATTTGTCTGGTGGCCAATTAAACGTAGCTTAATATACACCACTCTGCCTTTGAGGCATATGGCACTAACTAGGTAACGGTGTCTACTTGAAAACAACGTCGCTTGCTGATACAACTGCTATAGCTGCCGCTTTTTTTCCCCCAATTCTTTTATCTTCTTTTTGTTGGATGGTTGTAGCAGAATAATGAGCCGGGTCGGGTTGTCCTCCTTTTTGCACCGGAGTGAAAATTCATCTTCGGGATAGCTTAGGTGGGAATCAGCATAATTCGTTGTAGTTCCGTGGCTAAATTAGCTGCTTCATACAGCACATCAATCAGACTAACTTGTGTGAAAATATACATTCATTGTCAGCCATCTGCTCCAAGCTTGTTGACAGTCTTACATGGTTCATCCAAATCATAATAAAGTGAATTTTCAAGTTTTCATTAAACGGGAGACTTACAAGCATATGCTAAATTTAGACGCTAACAGACATACAAGCTTTTTAGTGGCCTTCAAGATTTTGGGGAGATCAGCACAATGTGAGCATGCAAGGTTTTCATTAACCAGATTTTGGTGCAAAATATCAAGGTGGATTGGAGTATTTTTTTCCAGAATTCGTTGTAAAAGTTTTGAGTAAAATCCTCGTTAGGTCAAAGGTTGTTTGTTTTTCTCAGTTAAACTGTGATGAAATGGACTGAATTTGATGGATGTCGTTGTCAGCGGTGTTGTTAATCTTACTATAAAAAAGTCATTAGTAGGGTTGTTCCGATCATGTTTTTGTTGCTCCCGATCCGATCCCGATCATTTTAGTTTGAGTATCTGCCGATCCCGATATTTCCCGATCCGATTGCTTTTTTTTTTTTTTTTGTGCTCCCGATTCAATTCCAATCATTCCCGATAATTTTTCCCGATCATATACATTTTGGCAATGCATTAAGAAAAAAATGAATAAAACTCGGACGAATATATACATTCAACATACAGCACATAAGTACTGTATGACAATAAATCCTCAAGATGGCATTTACATTATTAACATTCTTTCTGGGAGAGGGATCCACGGATAGAAAGACTTGTAATTCTTAAAGGATAAATGTGACTTTGTATATTGTGACTAAATATTGCCATCTAGTGTATTTGTTGAGCTTTCAGTAAATGATACTGTAGCAATTTAACTTCTGCCCAAATGCATGATGGGAAGTGCAACCATGACTGTGCGTAGTGGTACCAATTGATATATCTTCTCTGCGTTGGGAAATAAAATAGGGTGTTAAGAAAAAGATCAACTTCTACCTTTCTTCCCCACATTGCTTCCCACGATATTTCTAATTGTTGAGAGAGGGATTGTAACGCTTTAGCCAATTTAAAAAAAGCTTCAAAGGCTGCCAAAATTCTCTCTACTCATTTACCGTTGCCTTTTAATTCTATGTATACGTTAAACGGTGCCATTATAGATTGAACGTGACAATGCGTGAGTGGGTAGTGCAGTGCATGCATTAATTGCGTTAAATATTTAAAAGTTATTACCGCCGTTAACACGATAAATTTGATAGCCCTCGTTTAAGCCAAAACTAAAGACTCTTGATGAGTGTAAGACATTTTGTCTGTAACGTTAAATACAATTAGAAAACGATTTAATTAAAAAACTATATATATATTTAAAAAAAGGCATGTCCGATATTATTTTGCCAATTCCGAGACTTTGAAAATGAGGTGATCGGACCCGTGATCGGACCCGATCTAGTAATTAGGTACAGTTACAAGTGACTTCTCCCAAAAAAATAACAGTTACATCATTTTAAGAGTTCTTAGTTACTCTGCAAAGTAACTTTTCATGTTCTACACGATATTACATGATGCATTCTATAACATCTTTCACATCATTGACCCTTGCACTTAGTACGTATTGCACATAGTACATGCAATATACTATGTGCAATACGTACTAAGTGCAATATTCAATGCCTCACTGTCAGCTTCTGTTACTTCTATTCACACATATTCTATGTGCAATACTTATTTACGTGCAATATTAATGTGCAATATTCAATGCCTTCACTGTCAACTGCTGCAACTTCAATTATTTGCACTGCCTGAACATAGGACTACCTCATACATATTTTATATTCATTAGATTTTATACTTTATTGTTGCAAGCCACTTCGAGATTTTTACCTGTCCTGCACTGTAAAAGGAGATGCTACACAATTTCATTGCATTTATTTTACCTAAATATTGCGAACTGTGATGGTAGTCAGTCAGCAAATTAGCGGCCGCCATATGTAAACAAAGAGCTTTTTCTGTTGAAAATTCTTGTGAATAAATGCACAAATCCCTGAATTCTTTATAGATGTGGATGTAAAACAGTCTCGATTCTTGGTTAAAAGCAAAAAAAAAAAAAAAATGCAGTTAGCATTTATTTCATGTAAATATTGTGAACTATGATGCTACTCAGTAAGAAAATTAGCGGCCGCCATATGTTAACAAAGAGCTTATTCTGTTGAAAATTCTTTTGAATAACTGCTTAAATCCCTGAATTCTTTATAGGTATGAACATAAAACAGTCTCGAATCTTGGTTAAAAACAAAAAAATGTGCAGGTAGCATTTATTTTACGTAAATATTGCGAACTATGATTCTAGTCAGTAAGGACATTAGCGGCCGCAATATGTAAACAAAGAGCTTTTCTGGCGAAAATTCTTGTGAATAAATGCTTAGATCCCTGAATTCTTTATAGATGCAAAAAAACGTGCAGTTAGTATTTATTTCACGTAAATATTGCCAACTATGAGGCTAGTCAGTTACTAAAATTAGCCGCCTCCATGTGTAAACAAAGGAGAAAATTCCTGGGAATAAATGCTTCAATCACACATGCATGGTACGAAAAATAATAATATTTAGCTTGAATCCTCGAACAAATCACTCCTAAGACAATCCTTCCTGTTGGTATGCTGTACATCTCTCATAGTTAAATCCAATCGTAAGTAAATCCAAGCTTAAATCAGCATATATACTTAAAATGTCAGGGTGGATTGGAGTAATATTTCATTGAATTTGTAAGATGGACGTGCAAAGTTTTGAGCAAAATCATCGTCAAGTCAAATAGGTTTTTTTGAACTGAATTTGATGGTTTTGATGGTCAGTTGAAGGGAATAGTATCCTTTCCCTTATCTGCTGTTTGACTGTTTGCATCTCTCTAACACGCTCAATATGAAATAAATAGCATTTATAAGATAGATTAAGAAAAAAAAGCGGAATATATTTCATATTATGAATAGTTGGACTTGGAATCATTGGAATTTTCAGCGCCAAGACAACGGGCAGATAAGGGCATAACAGATACAGGACACCTTCTGACCAGGAAAGCCCAAGGCAGGAGTCATGCAGCTGACTGAGCGAGATTGATGCTGACAAGCAAGTGATAGGCAAGACATCTATAATTATCTACATTTTACATAAATATGTCGAAGTACAATGCTAGCCTGTTAGTAAATGTAGCTGGCAGCCGCCTGATGTAAACAGAGCTTTTCCGGTGAAAATTCTTGTTAATAAATGCCTAAATCCCCGAACTCTATATAGATATGGACATAAAACAGTCTCGATTCTTGGATAAAAGCACAAAAAAAAAACGTGCAGGTAGCATTTATTTTGTACAAATATTGCGAACCATGAGGCTAGTCAGTTACGAAAATTAGCCCCCGCCATGAGTAAACAAAAGGATTCTTGGTTAGAAGCAAAAAAAACCCTATTTATACTATATTATATTATATCTATACTATACTATTTATACTATACTATATATACTATTATTTCACGTAAATATTGCGAACTATGATGCTAGTAAGTAAGCAAATTAGCGGCCGCCATGTCACAGACAAAGAGCTTTTTCCGTTGAAATTCCTTGTGAACAAATGCTTAAATCCCTGCATTCTTGATATATATGGATGTAAAACAGTCTTGATTCTTGGTTAAAAGCAAAAAAAAAAAAAATGTGCAGGTAGCATTTATTTTACGTAAATATTGCGAACTATGATGCGAGTCAGGAAGCAATTTAGCCCCCGCCATGAGTAGACAAAGAGCTTTTTCCGTTGAAAATTCTTGTGAATAAATGCTTAAATCCCTGTATTCTTGATAGATATGGACGTAAAACAGTCAGTTGGTTAGAAGCAACAACAAAAAAACGGTGCAGTTAGCATTTATTTTATGTACAGTAAATATTGCAAACTATGATGCTAGTCAGTAAGCAAATTAGCGGCCGCCATACCACAGACAACGAGCTTTTTCCGTTGAAAATTCTTGTGAACAAAAGCTTAAATCCCTGAATTCTTTATAGATATGGACGTAAAACAGTCTCGATTCTTGGTTAAAAGCAAAACACCGGGCAGTTAGCATTTATTTTTCATAACGTTTCAAAATGCATGCCTGGTACGGAAAATATAATAATTACCTTGAATCCTCAACCAAATCACTCCTGAGACAATCCTTCCTGTTTGTATGCAGTGTAGATTTCGTACTTTTTCGACCTAAATCCGGTGTTAGAACGCTGCATGTGACGTGTGGGACGGCCCCCTTCGGGAAGGCGTGACACAGTGAATGGGGAATATGTCACATCAACATATTATGAAGTCTATGACTCGTATCAACAAGACTGGTTGTCATGTTTTTTTGCTCCCGATCCGATCCCGATCGTTTTAGTTTGAGTATCTGCCGATCCCGATATATCCCGATCCGATTGCTTTTTTTTTTTTTGCTCCCGATTCAATTCCAATCATTCCCGATAATTTTTCCCGATCATATACATTTTGGCAATGCATTAAGAAAAAAATGAATAAAACTCGGACGAATATATACATTCAACATACAGTACATAAGTACTGTATGACAATAAATCCTCAAGATGGCATTTACATTATTAACATTCTTTCTGTGAGAGGGATCCAAGGATAGAAAGACTTGTAATTCTTAAAGGATAAATGTGACTTTGTATATTGTGACTAAATATTGCCATCTAGTGTATATGTTGAGCTTTCAGTAAATGATACTGTAGCCATTTAACTGTTCTGCCCAAATGCATGATGGAAAGTTTAACCATGACTGTTTGAGCAGCACCAATTGATATATCTTCTCTGTGTTGGGAAGTAACATAGGGTGTTCAGGAAAAGATCAACCACTACCGTTCTTCCCCACATTGCTTCCCACGACATTTCTAATTGTTAAGAGAGGGATTTCAAGGGTTTAGCCAATTATAAAGAGGCTCAAAAGACTGCCAAAATTCTCTCTACTCATTTTACGTTGCCTGTTAGCTCTATATATAGGTAAAACGGCGCCATTACAGATTGAACGTGACAACGCGTGAGTGGGGCGTGCAGCGCATGCGTTAATTGCATTAAATATTTTAATGTGATTAATTTTTTAAAAATTAATTACCGCCGTTCACGCGATAAATTTGATAGCCCTACTTTAAGCCAAAACTAAAGACTCTGGATGAATGTAAGACATTTTGTCTGTAACGTTAAATACAATTAGAAAATGATTTAATTAAAAAATATCTATATATTAAAAAAAGGCATGTCAGATACTTTTTTGCCAATTCCGATACTTTGAAAATGACGTGATCGGACTCGATCGATCGGCATCGATCGGGACATCTTTAGTTGTCAGTATACAAGGTTTTCAAAAAGTAGACTGGGGAGGTTTTCGATCGAGGACCAGGAATGGCAAAATTAAATTAATACATGATTAGATCATGAATTAAATGATGATTAAATTGAATTGCGTCGCCCCGTGGCAACTCCTCAGCGTTCTCCTGCCTCCGACGGCGCCTTCCCCTCTTGCTCTTGCCATCCCTGAAGGCCGGTTGATGGGTGCGCGGATGGCTCGGGGGACCACCCTGGATCCCAGGGGGGGGGACGATGGCTCCTTTGCTGGGCTGCGGGAGGAGGGATGGGCTGCACTGAACACCCCCGGGCTAGCTGGGTGGGGGCCGCGGCCGTGGTTTGTCGCCCACGTGGCGTCTCTGCTCGTCTGCGTGGCTGTCGCGCGTCTGGTGGGGCTCGCATGTGGCTTGATGTGATGGAATGTGATGCGCTCGGGTGGGGGGTCCCAGTGCCGGGATTGGCGATGAGGCAGCGTAGGGTCGGTCGCCAACGGGCTTACACTCAAAAGGGATTCACACGATTACTAGGTTCTAGATCACAGAGGTGATTTGTGTACACTCTACCCCTTTCAATCACTTAGCTTATACACTCCCCCACCCCCATCCACCTCTTTCCCTGGTCAACAGGCCCCCCACATGGTGTCAACCGGAAATACATCTAGCTGATGATAGCACCAACATATTAGTAGTTAGTGTAGATGTTCAGTGTATTTCTTGTTGTAGTTTGTGTTTTTCTTTGAACAGGACATGTTAAAAAAGAAAAAGATCATTAATTAAATGAACTCCCAATTAAATTTTACTTAAGTTTTTATTTATTTAATATGCATTAATTTTATTAAATTTTATTTATATATATTTTTCAAAATTTTTTTGTTTGTTTTGTTCAAATTTTAAATTTCATTCATTTAACATTTATTCGAATATGTATTCCTTAAAATTTTTAATTCATTTTTATTTGGTTTGGTATTGTTGGATAACAGATCAGTCATGCTAGTTAATAGAGATTCTCAACACATCCATAATGGCAATGTCACCATGATGGAAACATTTATGAGTTAATCCAAATCATTTTGGCGAGTGCAGCTCAATTGTGGATTTAATTGGCATTTAAAAAAAATTTCTAGGCTTCACTGTGTACGCCTTTGTGCATTTACACCTTGAGCTAGCAAAAGGCCGCCTCGGAGACTCAGCCATTCTCCCCCCGAGATCCCTAATGGAGGCTGAGGTGCAAGAAAGCGGGAGTGGTTTTCCGCCCTTTGCCCTCCTTCTGTTAAATGTCAGTTCTGAAAAGCAGGTCTACAATGGCCGCCTCAGCACACATAAATAATTCCCGCTAAACCGAACGCGTATGTTCCCGTCGGTGGTGTCGCCAACATTCTGTTCGGCTTTGTTTTTGGGTGCATCTTCGGCGCGACCTTGTCAACACGCGGCGCGTTAGCTGTTGGCAGTGAAGGAGTGTTCCATTCTCATGCAGTATTGAACAGGTTATGACCCAGACATCTTGTCCTCTTCATCCAACAGCTCTCCATCTTTACTCACGCACACAGTGAGAGCCATTCATCTCTTTTTTTACATCGAAAAAGAGGACGCTTGAGTGTTTTATTTCAGGTAAGTGTATCTAGTTCTAGTCTCTCCGCTACACGAAAGCATGACCGCCGTGCAAGGTCAACTTATTCAATGCCATTGACAGCCATTAGGGCTGTGAGTCTTTCACTCAAAAAAGGATTTGTTTCATACCTCGATTCACGCATGATTAATGAAAAGTTGTAAACCATTCAAATTCATTTGATACGGCTCAAAACAAAGTGATAATTTAAATAAGTTACTGTGGGGAGGAATTAGAAAATACAAATATTAAACTCATTTACTCCTAAAAACGTATAAATACGTTCTATTTTTGTTTCAGTGTCCCAAAAACGTATTTATACGTCTTTTACGTTTTGTTTTGTGTTTTTACAAGAGACATCTCTAGGTTCTGATGCAAGTTCGCTCCAAAGCACAACGCTCAAAATCCATTTTAAAGCAATAAAACTGGCCACTGGAGGGCAGTAGCGCATTTGGTAAGAACTACTAGAAACTGCAATTTCTGGAGAAATTACTTCTGGTCTTTGCCGTGTGGCGATATAGATCTTACCCCCGCCCAGGGCTATCAATAGAATGGACAAACATGTCCGTCAATGGCATTAAACAAAGTAAATGCCATTAGAAATGAATGGGAAATTTGGACGTCTATGGCCGTCAATGGCAGCATCCTTCAAAAGCGTCAATGGAATCGGGGAAGTTTGGGGGACACGTCCTATATGGAATCGGGGAAGTTTGGGGGACACGTCCTATTGATATCTGGTCATTTCCTGTTGATTTGGGGAATTTTTTGTTTTTCCCATTGAAAATGAATGGGAAACATTTTGGACGTCCATGGCCGTCAATGGCATTCAGTTACATAGGCATTGATAGAATTCAAGTCCATTAGCATCAATAGATTTGACATACATGGCCGTCAATGGCAACAATGCAATGTAGATTCTATTGGAAATGAAAGTGAATGGGACATTTCCCATTAAAAATGAATGGGAAAGTTTTTGGCAAATTCCCGGAGAACCGTAATTTTTTTCCAAATTCTGTATAAAATCTTTATGCCCCTCACCGTCCCAGAATTTTTTATGTCCAAATTATGTGATTTGGTCAAAAATTGTAGGACAAGTAGCGTTTTGAAAAAAAATTTAAAATCGGAAAATCGGCGTTTACGTGAAAACGGAAAATTTTTCGGGGCCGTTTGACAATACCTGAACGGTGCCGATCGGTGCAGCGGTATGGGCTGTGCGGCGCGCCGAAAAAACGCAGAGAATAAGTTGATTAATAAATAAATAAATAATAAAGTCGCAGAATAACATTATCTGGCTTTGCCAAAAAGGCAAAGACCAGATAAATATCTAACCGTGAAAGGAAATGAATGAAGAGAAATAGGCAGGAAACGGAAGTTGGAAGAAGTAAGAAGCGTGAGAAAAATGCCCGACACAAGTTCCCTAGGTGAATTCTGTTATGAGGTAGTGGTCACTACAAAAGAAAGATTCAAAAAAATCTATTTTGATGAGACAGATAGGCAGCGATCAGGGAAAAATTTACCCCGCCTGCCGATACAGCCGCGGCCACAACAGCGTCATCTCTCAGTTTAATAGTTTAATTATGTGTAAATAAATTGTTACTTTGCTATCAAAAGCTCTTTTTGTCTTGTTGTGTATGTTATTTTGTAGAAGGAAAACATTATTCAGATGTTTGGGATGTCACAAAAGCAAAAAAATAGCTGTGTTAAAGTCAAAGTTATGTTTGAAATGTATGGTTTTACAAAAAGCTCAATTTCTCTGTTTTTTTTCATCAGAAATTGGAAAATTGTTCAAACTAAGCTATTTTTGTAATGCTGATATATAAAGAATGGAAAAAGATATGAACTTACTTTTTTTCCTGCTGAAAGAAGAGAGTCTAATCTTTCTTCTGGTTGGTTCCATGTTTATCTAGCAATAGAACAGAATTTTCTGTGGGCCTTGCAAAATCAGTCAAAATCCAGTAAAACAGCCGGGAGCGAAAGGTGTTGCTCCGGTGAAAATGGCTGGGAGTGAATGAGTTAATTTTTAAAAAGTACTTTTTTATAGCTATTTAGTGAGACAATACCATTCAGACCTAATCAGGCCACAACACAGCACTGAGACCATGCTTATCAAAGGCCTAAATGATATTTGTCGGAATACCAATGCAGGTAAATCATCTTTTATGCTACAATTGGATCTCAGCGTCGCATTCGACACGGTTGATCACAACATACTACTCAGCAGATTGGAACAGTGGGTAGGGCTTACTGACACTGTTCTTCAGTGGTTCACATCTTATTTACATGAAAGGGATTTCTTTGTGTCAATTGGAAACCATCAGTCAGAAAGAACCAAATTCACGTGTGGAGTCCCTCAAGGGTCAATTCTTGGACCACTATTATATATCTTCTCTATGCTTCCCCTATCTCAGATTATGGAACAGTATGACATCTCCTATCACATCTATGCAGATGACACACAACTCTACATTTCTGTGTCCCTACATGATTATTGTCCCTTAGTCTCCCTGAGTAAATGCATTCATCAAATCAATGAATGGATGTGCCAGAATTTTCTCCAGTCCTGCTCCCACCAGTCAGTGTGGTTTTTGGCAGCCCTTTTAATTTCGTTTTAGTCTTTGTCTTTTGAAAATACTTATTGGTGTTATGGTAGCAGTAGTATTATAAAAGCAGTAAAAATATTTTTCATTTGAGAAACAAATCCATAATCATTCTATATATTTGTGTGTGGGGGTGTGTATTTGTTTTTATTGATTTATAGTTTAAAAAGAAAAAAATAATTAAAATATGTATTTATATGATTTACTAATTGTATTTTAATTTTTTATACATTTTGTAAGCCATGTGGCGAAGAACCCAGTATTTGTGTGAATCCCTTGTGAGTGTGAGTTTTATTGACATCCTATTCCATGCTGTCTGATCGCTAATCCTGACAGTGAGTTTTTCTACTTGAGTTTGTTTAAATGCACCTAGTCATGTGTGAATTCGTTCAGATATAGTCCTGCAGACGAGTGGAAATGCCACGCGGGTGCCGCCCCAGGGCCACAGCCTTTCCCCAGGCAATCGGGGTGAGCCAGCGCAGCCCATCCCTCCTCCCGCAGCCCAGCGAAGGGGCCGCCGTCATCCCTCCTGGATCCAGGGTGATCCCCGAGGCCATCCGTGCCCCCATCAACTGGCCTTCAGGGATGAGATAAGAGGACGTGCCACCACCACCCACGCCCACCGGCACACCCTGGGACCCGTAACGGCCCACCAAGCACAGGGAAAGGCAGAATCCCCAACCGGTGAAAGCGTTTTTTCTATCAAAGAGGCGATTAGTCACCAAATGGCAAAAATAATTGGGGATTTATGACTATCAAACCCTTCTTTTGTGGCAGTCCTAATGAAGATATCAAACATTTTTTTAAAATCAAAAATTGTAGTCTTTACCTCATTGGCTTTGAGGTTAAAACAAACATGATTGTGGTTTATGTGTGAACTCCACTGGGAAACTACTTTTCACCATCATAAGAACAAATAGCGAGGCCAACATTTACAGCGCCCCTAATTTGTACGACCCTACCCTATTTCACGTCACATTAAGACTACCTGGAGCCAAACAACAAAATATACAGTAGCTTCTGCAAAAAACATAATTAGTACGCTTCCACCACCTTGTGGCCAAACCTATGATGGTAAGAATCACTGGCCACAGTATGAGTCAATGTGGACGCTTTTGGACTGGTAGAATTTTTTGATACTGGTAATGGTAGAAAAAAACATGTTTACCCTTGTTAGGGCAAGTGACTATTTTTGGTAATAAAAATAACAATGATAACAGAATAATACTTGGCGTCCACATATGTGGCATGATATTTTGGGTGACGTAGGCACCAATCATAGGCGGAGTTTGACTTTTGGGGCGGGGGGGCACAACATGTTGATGACCCCGAAACGCAGTGTCAGCAATGAAATTAACTTTGAAGAATATTATAATAAGTTGACAATTATGGAGGTAGATTTGTGTCATTATTATTCAATCAAAAAAAGTTGCTTCAATTTTTTAAAAAGAAGTTGCTTCAGTCAAAATATATATTTTCAACCCAAAAAATGTCGCTTCAATAAAAAAAATGTGTTTTAATTCAAAAACAAATTTGAAATTTAAAAAAAACTTTTTTTTAAAAGTGCATGTGAAAGCTATTTTTCTTTGATTTTATTTTTTATTGTTTGTTTTTTTGATTGAAGCAACTTTTTTGAAGTAATGTTGATTTGTGTTTGGGCCATGTTTTGGCTAGGACATTTTTGTCTTTATTATTCAATCTGAAAAATAAGTTGCTTCAAAAAAATATAGATTTTCAAAAAGAAAATCACTTCAATCAAAAACAGAAAAATTCCAATCATAGAAAAAGTTTTTGAATGCGACAAAATATTTGATATTGAAATTTTTGCATTTGAACACTTAGTTTTTCATGGAAAAAGTTTTCTTTGATTGAAGCAATCTTTTTTGTGTTTGGCCCATATTATGATTAGGACATTTGTATCTAAATCATTCAATCCCCCCAAAAAGTTGCTTCAATTTAAAAAAAAAAAAAATATATATATATATATATATATATATATATATATATATATATATATTTTTTTTTTTTTTTTTTATTAATATTATTATTATTATTATTATATGGAAAGCAAATAACCGTCTAAGGTGCTCGAAAAATAATTTTGACCCATTACATAAATATTTTTTTTTTTTGTTCGTTTCATTCATTTTTGTTGCAGTTTTATTGCTTTACAACTTTTAGATATACATAGGAAAGTCAATTACATGCAATGACACTTTACAGCCACCGGGGGGGGCTGCCCCCCCTTAAAATCCGCTTATGGCACCAATATTAACATTTGGTTTCAATTGTAATGTTATCGTTATCTTTAAATATTTTAAAAATGAATAACTTATAAATGTGTTAAATGTTAGTAGAAATGATCATATTAACTGCAAAAAAATGCCATTTCTGCAGATATGATGCAGCTTTGCAGTTAGGGTTGGTATATCTGGTCATTTCCCGTTGATTTTGAACCATTTTAGTGTCACTACCAGTTGATTTTGTGGCATTTTCTGTTCATATTGGGTCACTTCCTGTTGATTATGGGGGCATTTTGAAATTGGGCATTTGGGCATTTAAAAGCTGTGAGGCAATAAAACAACAAAAATGAGTGAAATGAACAAAACAAAACAAAAAATTATAATGGGTCAAATACATAAGCGGAGTTTGGAGGGGTAGGCCCCCGGTGGCCGAAAAGTGTCAGTGCATCTAACTGACTTTCTTATATATATAAAAGTTGTAAAGCAATAAAGCAAACAACAAAAATGAATGAAATGAACAAAAAAAGATATTTGTATCATGGGTCAAAATTATTTTTCGAACAGATCACATGACTAGCACCTTAGACGGTCATTTGTTTTGCATAATTAAAAAAAAAAAAAAAAATAGCGGAGGGCAATTTTATTTTTCAAATGATTATTTTCTTTGTTTGAAAATAATTTTTTTGATTGAAGCAACTTTTTGGGAGATTGAATGATTTCGACACAAATATGGCCCAAACACAAAAATGATTGCTAAAACGAAAGAACATTTTTTAATTAAAAAGTATTCAAATTCAAATATTTGAGTCTCAAATATTTTTCGCATTCAAAAACGTTTTTTCTATGATTGAAATTTGTCTTTTTTTTTTTTTTATTGAAGTTATTTTTCATTTGAAAATATATTTAGGGCCCGAGCACTAAGCGTGCGAAGGCCCTATTGTTTTGCAAAGGATTATTATTATTATTATTATTATTATTATTATTATTAGGGCCCGAGCACTAAGCGTGCGAAGGCCCTATTGTTTTGCAAAGGATTATTTTTTTTTTTATTTTTTATTTTTTTTTTTTTTTTCAGGGCAAATGAAAACGGCCAATTTGGAGGCCTGAACATGCACGAAAAGTCACCAAAATTTGCACATACGTCCGGAAAATTGTAAATTTCGATAATTTTGCAACGTTGCAAAAAAATATAACAAAATGGCTCAGTGGCGCCCCCTTGAAATTTTAAAATTGGCCTATAACATTAGGGTCTGTCAGCGTAGAGCAATGAAATTTGGGGGGTCTATACCTTGTCCAAAACCGCTCCAAAAAAGCATTTACACGCATATTCCAAACCCAACAGGAAATCGGTTATTTTGGATCAAATATGAAATTTTTATCGATTTACAG
Source organism: Corythoichthys intestinalis (assembly GCF_030265065.1). Classification (NCBI taxonomy): domain Eukaryota; kingdom Metazoa; phylum Chordata; class Actinopteri; order Syngnathiformes; family Syngnathidae; genus Corythoichthys; species Corythoichthys intestinalis. The sequence goes on from NC_080411.1 coordinate 5,093,001, forward strand.
GGTGCACATTTGAGACCTTTTCGCCGAGGGAGTTAGTTGGATCATCTTCAAAATTGGTGAGACTGTTCAGGAGACATATGAAATCTTAAGTTTTGAAAATGGTGCGTTTTCATTCACGGGTCTGACCTGGGCGTGGTGCCAAAGTCGACCATTTTTTCGGCAAAATGACAAATTCAGTAAATGACTTATAGTTCCTTGACACAACGTTCAATCTTTTTCATATTTGGCATGTATGTGTGGTATCCCACCCTTAACACGAGTGCATTGAAATATTACCCATTAGGTCTAGCGCCCCCTAGTGAGAACAGGAAATGCCTTTTTTTACGAGACAGGTTCCTCCTCCAAGGGAAAAAAATCTGTTGACCTCAAACCTGCATCAGGGGAGCCTTAAGACCTGTGTTCAGGTGCCTGATGAAAAATATTGAGGTTTCGTTGAGGCGGAGGGGTCCAAACAGGAAAGTGAAAATGAACGTCAACAATTTGTCACGCAAAAAACTTTGAACAGTCATAACTCGGCAGATATACAACATATCTGCGCCAAACTTCCCGTGTTTGTTGAGAGTCATACCCTGAAGGTTCTTGTAGGGGTCATTTGCATCAACTCTACAGTGCCAACTAGTGGCGACAGAAAGAAGTTTTAAAAAAGGCCTTTCCTATTGGGTTTTTTCAACATAGAGCAAGGAAATTTGGGGAGTAGATACCTTATGCAAAACTGATCCAAAAAGTCTCTTGCACCCATATTCCAAATCCAACAGGAAATCGGGTATTTTGGATCGAATGTGAAATTTTCATGGGTTCACAGTAGGAGTTTACATTTGGCGGCTTGAATATGCACAAAAACTTGTACAAATTTGCACATACATGCGGCTTTAGATAACGTTCGATAATCTTGCAATGTTACGAAAACATGTAGCAAAATGGCTCAGTGGCGCCCCCTTGAATTTTTCAAAAAGGCGTTTCCTATTAGGTTTTTTTAACAGAGAGTGATGAAATTTGGGGAGTCGATACCTTGTGCAAAACTGCTCCAAAAAGTCTCTTGCACCCGTATTCCAAATCCAACAGGAAATCGGGTATTTTGGATCGAATGTGAAATTTTTATCGGTTCACAGTAGGAGTTTACATTTGGAGGCTTGAACATGCACGAAAACTCACAAAAATTTGGACATACATGTGGCTTTGCATAACGTTCAATAATCTTGCAACGTTACGAAAACATGTAACAAAATGGCTCAGTGGCGCCCCCTTGAAATTTTCAAAAAGGCCTCTCCATTTAGGTTTTTTCAACGTAGAGGGATGAAATTCGGAGAGTCGATACCTTGTACAAAACTGCTCCAAAAAGTCTCTTGCATGCATATTCCAAACCCAACAGGAAATCGGGTATTTTGGATTGAATGTGAAATTTTTATCGATTTACAGTGTGCACATTTTACACCTTGGCACCTAGGGAATTAGTTTGATCATTCTCAAAATTGGCGAGACTGTTCATGAGGCATATGAAATCTTAAGTTATCAAAATGGTGTGTTTTCATTCACGGGCCTGACCTGGGCGGGGTGCCAAAGTCGGCCATTTTTTCGGCAAAATGACAAATTCAGTAAATGACTAATAGTTCCTTCACACAACGTTCCATCTTTTTCATATCTGGCATGTATGTGCGACATCCCACCCTTAACACGAGTGCATTGAAATATTACCCATTAGGCCTAGCGCCCCCTAGTGAGAACAGGAAATGCCTTTTTTTACGAGACAGGTTCCTCCTCCAAGGAAAAAAAATCTGTTGACCTCAAACCTGCATAAGGGAAGGCTTAAGACCTGTCTTCAGGTGCCTGATGAAAAATATTGAAGTTTCGTTGAAGCGGAGGGGTCCAAACAGGAAAGTGAAAATGACTGTCAACAATTTTTCTCTCCAAAAACTTTGAACAGTCATAACTCGGCAGATATACAACATATCTGCGCCAAACTTCCCGTGCTTGTTGAGAGTCATACCCTGAAGGGCCTTGTAGAGATCATTTGCATCAACCCTACAGCGCCAACTAGTGGCAATAGAAAGTCACTCGTTTTTCCAATACATGTCCAGTTCTTTTCAGGTTGGTCATTGTAATTTGAAGACCTATTGTAATACTTATTTACAGCCCATGTCCACGTGTCTCTGTCTGTTGCCGTGACGACCCTTTATTCGCCATTTAAAGGAAATATTTTTTTTCAAAGACTCAGGCAGCTTATATAGCCACAATATTTGGCACACTTCGTCGAATTGGCCCAGTTAGAAGATTAATTTTGGTTTTGAATAAGGGCTTGGCTGCACAGCTCAGTAGTGGCTCCTTTTTTGTAGTACTCTCTCCAATAGGGGTTTTTATCTCTTGGGTGTGGGAATGTAAATAGGCGACTTTCGAGCATGTTATGTTCTAATGAGATGATTAGAGAGGAGCATCTGCCAACACCCTGACCTGCACACAGTCCGAGTTGCGTGACGTCCGAGTTGCGCTAGATTGCGAGGGCCCGTTCAGTCCTGCTTGCAGGCCTAGTTATTATTATTATTATTATTATTCTTTTTTCAGGGCAAATGAAAATGGCCAATTTGGAGGCCTGAACATGCACGAAAAGTCACCAAAATTTGCACAAACGTGCGGCTTTGCGTAAATTTCGATAATCTTGTGTCGTTTTGAAAAAATGTCAAAAAATGGCTCAGTGGCGCCCCCTTGACCCTTAAAATTTTCAAAAAGGCCTCTCCTCTCAGGTTTTCAACATAGAGCAATGACATTTGGGGAGTAGATACCTTATGCCTAACTGTTCAAAAAAGCCTCTTGCACCCATATTCCAAATCCAACAGGAAATCGGATATTTTGGATCAAATGTGAAATTTTTATCGGTTCACAGTTTGAGTTTACATTTGGAGGCCTGAACATGCACGAAAACTCACCAAAATTTGCACATACATGCAACTTTGCGTAAATTTTGATAATCTACAAAAAAATTTAACAAAATGGCTCAGTGGCGCCCCCTTGAAATTTTCAAAAAGGCCTTTCCTATTAGGTTTTTTCAACGTAGAACGATGAAATTTGGCGAGTCGATACATTGTGCAAAACTGCTCCAAAAAGTCTCTTGCACCCATATTCCAAACCCAACTGGAAGCCAGAAATTTTGGATCAAATGTGAAATTTTATCGATTTACATTTGAGACCTTGTCGCTGAAGAAAATAGTTGGATCGTCTTCAAAATTGGTCAGACTATTCAGGAGACATATGAGATCTTAAGTTTTCAAAATGGTGAGTTTTCACTCAAGGGTCTGACCTGGGCGTGGTCCCAAAGTCGGCCATTTTTGGGCAAAATACCAAATTCAGAAAATGATTAAAAACTCCGTGATACAACGTTCAATCTTTTTCATTTCTAGCATGTATATGAGATATCCCAGCCTGAACACGACTGCATTGAAATATTACCCATTAGGCCTGGCGCCCCCTAGTGGGAACAGGAAATGGCCTTCTTTACGAGACAGGCTCCTCCTCCAAGGGAAAAAAATCTATTGACCTCAAACCTGTTTCAGGGGAGCCTCAAGACATGTGTTCAGGTCCCTGATGAAAAATATTGAGGTTTCGTTGAAGCGGAGAGGTCCAAACTGGAAGTGAAAATGACCGTCAACAATTTGTCTCGCCAAAACTTTTGAACAGTCATAACTCGGCAGATATGCAACATATCTGCGCCAAACTTTCCGTGTTTGTTGAGAGTCATACCCTGAAGGTTCTTGTAGGGGTCATTTGCATCAACTCTACAGTGCCAACTAGTGGCGACAGAAAGAAGTTTTAAAAAAGGCCTTTCCTATTGGGTTTTTTCAACATAGAGCAAGGAAATTTGGGGAGTAGATACCTTATGCAAAACTGCTCCAAAAAGTCTCTTGCACCCATATTCCAAATCCAACAGGAAATCGGGTATTTTGGGTCGAATGTGAAATTTTCATGGGTTCACAGTAAGAGTTTACATTTGGAGGCTTGAATATGCATAAAAACTCACCAAAATTTGCACATACATGCGGCTTTGGATAACGTTCGATAATCTTGCAACGTTACGAAACAATTTAACAAAATGGCTCAGTGGCGCCCCCTTGAAATTTTCAAAAAGGCCTCTCCATTTAGGTTTTTCTAACATAGAGTGATGAAATTTGGAGAGTCAAAACTTTGTGCAAAACTGCTCCAAAAAGTCTCTTGCACACACATTCCAAATCCTACAGGAAATCGGGTATTTTGGATTGAATGTGAACTTTTTATCGATTTACAGTGTGCACATTTTACACCTTGGCACCTAGGGAATTAGTTTGATCATTCTCAAAATTGGTGAGACTGTTCATGAGGCATATGAAATCTTAAGTTATAAAAATGGTGTGTTTTCATTCACGGGCCTGACCTGGGCGGGGCGCCAAATTCTTCCATTTTTTCGCCAAAACACCGAATTCGGAAAATGACTGATAACTCCCTCATACAACGTTCAATCTATTTTAAATCTGGCATGTGTGTGAGGTATACCAGCCTGAGCAGGACTGGATTGAAAATTTACCATTTGTGCCTGGCGCCTCCTAGTGGGAACAGGAAATGCCCTTTTTTACGGGACACACTCCTCCTCTAAAGGGAAAAAATCAATCTACCTCAAACCTGCATAAGGGAAACCTTAAGACCTGTCTTCAGGTGCCTGATGAAAAATATTGAAGTTTCGTTGAAGCGGAGGGGTCCAAACAGGAAAGTGAAAATGACTGTCAACAATATTTCTCTCCAAAAACTTTGAACAGTCATAACTCGGCAGATATACAAGATATCTGCGCCAAACTTCCCGTGCTTGTTGAGAGTCATACCCTGAAGGGCCTTGTAGGGGTCATTTGCATCAACCCTACAGCGCCAACTAGTGGCGATATAAAGTCACTCGTTTTTCCAAAACATGTCCAGTTCTTTTCATGTTGGTCATTGTAGTTTCAAGACCTATTAAAATACTTTTTTACGGCCCATGTCCACGTGTCTCTGTCTGTTGCCGTGACGACCCTTTGTTCGCCATTTAAAGGAAATATTTTTTTTCAGAGACTCAGGGAGCTTATAGAGCCACAATAGTTGGCACACTTGGTCGAATTGGCCCAGTTAGAAGATTAATTTAGGTTTTGAATAAGGGTTTGGCTGCACAGCTCAGTAGTGGCTCCTTTTTTGTAGTACTCTCTCCAATAGGGGTTTTTATCTCTTGGGTGTGGGAATGTAAATAGGCGACTTTCGAGCATGTTAGGTTCTAATGAGATGATTAGAGAGGAGGATCTGCCACCACCCTGACCTGCACACAGTCCGAGTTGCGTGACGTCCGAGTTGCGCTAGATTGCGAGGGCCCGTTCAGTCCTGCTTGCAGGCCTAGTTTTTGTTTGAAGCAACTTATTTTTTGATTGAATAATAAAAACTCAAATGTCCTAGCAAAATATGGCCCAAATGCAAAACATTACTTCAATCCAAAAAGTTGCTTCAATCAAAAAAAAAAAAAAAAAGACTTCAATCAAAAAAAAACATAAAACAAGAAAAGCTTTCAAATGAATTTTTTAGAGTTTCACATTTATTTTTGCATTCAAACATTTTTTTGATCGAAAAATGAAGACACAAATCTACCTCCGTATGGCTCCGCCCAGGGGATACAATTTTTGACTGGGGTAACTACATTGGCACGACACTGACGGGCGTACCATATTCAATGGGATGCCGATCTTGGCGAAAAGCATAGCTGTCCTAAGCAGCCTGATTTAGAATTCCCCTCAAGAATGATGGGGAACAAAAAAAAAAAAAACACTCATTTCCAACTTATTATGATACATATTCTTGTAAGTTAATTTTATTGCTGACGCTGCATTTTGGGGTCATCAACATGTTGTGCTCCCCCTGGCCCAAATGTCAAACTCCGCCTATGGTCAAATATATTTATCGAACAGATTATGTGACTAGCACCTTAGAGACGGTCATGTGCTTTGCTTAGACAAAAACACCAACAGGAGAGTAGAAGTCATTTTTTCAAACCAAATCTTTCAAAAGCAACACCAACGACTGAGTGAGAACCAAGGATTCAAGATGTGGTTGTGAATGCTCGTTTCAGTGCCATTGGCAGGGCTGGATGAATGAGCGGAGTCATAATGAGTTGGACGTCTGGCGCCGTCAATGGCAGCCAATGATTGAATGAGTGCCCTGTAAAGTGTTCAATGAAAATAGCGCTTGAACACTGTAAAGTTTTAAACGTTAAACAGTTGGACCTAATTGTGGGGCCGATGGGTGTTTATGGCCGATAGGTGGCAGAAAAGCCACATTGGCTCACGACCAAACGTACTGTGTGTGTAAAATGAGGAGGCGAAGACAGAAACGCTGTGAAAATTTTAGTCATCTGCTAATCACGGTGGCGCGCACAGACGTCTTATTACAGACATTTTTGTTGTACTGCAATGAATTGTGGTTGTTGAAACACCTACTTCTTCTCATACCTGAGGCATAGACTTCCTAACCTATTGACATGACACGGGAAACAGGGCCGATTCGTAGGTGGCCAATTTTCAAATATTTACAAAACCAAAGTTGCTACCGACCTATAACCAAAACAGGCACCTACCTTAGCCATATATGAGTCTCCAAGAGCAGCTTACACATAGCTTCTTTCTTTTTCTTTTCTTTGCACTGCATGGGTAAGTTCTTAATTTCTCACGTGGTGACGAAAGACAAGTTGATTTGCAATACAGCAGACATCACTGGGAAACTATCAAAGATAGATATGTGAGGCAGACGTGCGCACCACTCGAGCACTGTGCTGTCCACTTCTGGAAAGTATTACAGTGAATTGGCACCCCTGCAATGAATGCTTTTTCGGCCAACTGCTCCAGGTCTCTGAGATTTGAAGGGTGCCTTTTCCAAACTGCCATTTTCAGATCTCTCCCACGTGTTCTATGCAAGGGCGTAGGTTTGCATAGGGACGGTAGCGACATGTCACTACCAACTTTTCAGGATGCTTAAATTGTCCCCACCAACTTTTATGCAACATTGTTTGCATTATATAATGACTTCAATTATATAGGTCATTTAAATTGTCTTCTAAGGTTGTAAGGATAGAATTAACGCTACCATTATTAAGTGAATTACTGTACTTTCTATAGACCCTACTCACCTACGTCACAAAATGACGTGTCGCTGTATCCGGCCGCCATATTGTCCGTATTTTTTAGACCTATTCTCATTGTTTTCAATTAGTCGTGCAAGTTATACAGCAATTCATGGAAGCCCCGGTGTTATCTGACGCCGTAAACTCATTGGATGCGTTGCATAAAAGGCGTTATGTGGAAAAGCTTCAGTTTACCCATTCGCCAGATCCATATTTGATGCCTAAATCGATGTTTTTCGACCCGCTGTCTTCGCCGTCTTCGCCTGACCCTGATATTTACAACTATCTTGTCCACACAAAATCAGCCTAATCTCACGAAAGTTTGAAACATTTTAAGAGCTTGGAGGCTTATAAATGCTACGTTGCTGGTTGGGTGAAACAGGTCCTCGTACACGAAAATTCGGCAGGAATCTTGTGATCGGGAAGGTGAGTTACGAAATTTTCAATTCAAAATCTTTTGTTCTTGCTAACATCCACTGTCAAGTCTAATGTATTTTATATCATTTGTCAATGGAGCTAGGGCTTTTAATGTTCATATGGTTTAGCGATAGCACTCTCACTACATACATTTATAATATGTAATAAATATGAAGTGCGATAGCACTACTCCAGATTGTCCCTAGTTGAATTTATTTTTTGGCTTTTGACCTCAATAGTGAAATTGTAAATTAACTGTATGACAACTGTCTTATTATCCCCTTATAATTATATATTTTCAGGTAGTTCATTCAAAGGGTGCCAATACTTTAGTTTGGCCCATTTTTGGAGTTTTGTGTAAAATGATAATGATTTATTATTTTTTTCCATTCTTTTGTATGTTTTTTCTAGGGCTGTCAAAATTATCGCGTTAACGGGCGGTAATTAATTTTTAAAATTAATCACGTTAAAATATTTGATGCAATTAACGCACATGTCCCGCTCAGACAGATTTAAATGTCAGTCGAGTGAAATGCCCACTTGTTAATTGGGTTTTATGGAGTTTTGCTGCCCTCTGCTGGCGCTTGGGTGCGACTAATTTTATAAGCTTCAGCACCCATGAGCATTGTGTAAGTAATTATTGACATCAACAATGGCAGGCTACTAGTTTATTTTTGACTGAAAATTTTACAAATGTTATTAAAACGAAAACATTAAGAGGGGTTTTAATATAAAATTTCTATAACTTGTACTAACATTTATCTTTTAAGAACTACAAGTCTTTCTATCCATGGATCGCTTTAACAGAATGTTAATAATGTTAATGTCATCATGTTGATTTATTGTTATAATAAACAAATACAGTCCTTATGTACAGTATGTTGAATGTATATATCCATCTTGTGTCTTATCTTTCCATTCCAACAATTTATTTGACAGAATATATATATAATTTACAGAAAAATATAGCATATTTTATGGATGGTTTGAATTGCGATTCATTGCGATTAATTACGATTAATTAATTTTTAAGCTGTAATTAACCCGATTAAAATTTTTAACCATTTGACAGCCCTAGTTTTTTCCATAGCAAGCAAAATACATTAATGATGCATTTGTAATTGCAATCATTTTCTGCGAGAAGTTGAGCATTATCTGACAGAATTGCATGGCTGCCAATACTTTTGGCCAGCACTGTAAAATTGCTTTAATATGCAAATTTGAATAATAATTTGTATGATTAAAATCTACTTTTAAAGGTATTTTATAACAATTTCTCGGCGCTCTTGGGAGCCCTCAGATGGCGAAGCGGCCCTAAGCGGCCACTTAATTCATAAATGTCTCGGGCTCAGCTTGTAGCCGAATATAGGTGTTTGTGAATCAAACTAAAAGTTGTTTCTAAAATGAGGCCGCTGTGGAGAAAAAGCCTCAAAAGCAAGTGAGCGTCAAGCAGCTCAGTTCTGCCCGGACAAGTCTGCTGTTAGGTTGAGCACTCCATTGTATTGCCTGAGTGCCTGCCACATTACGTGGCCTCAGGGAAGGGATTCCTCTCCAGCAAACGTGGGTGCGGCCTCCTGTCATCAGTAAGGCCTGTATTGAGAAGTGGGCCAAATACGGAAATTAGGGAAATATATGTAAATGAATACGGAAATTACATCGAATAGAAAATGCTATTTCCGGAGAAATTGCGTGGGGATGCTTTGCTCTCACTTCCTGTAGATTTAGACTCACTTCCTTTTAGAGTATTTTCAGATCACTGCATTGTTAACTCATGTTTCAGTGCCATTGACAGCATTAGACATCCATTCCGTTTTGACTTAGAAGAGGCAAATGAACGCAGGCTTCACTGATTATTACCCTGGCTTACAGTGGGGCAAAGAAATATTTAGTCAACCACTAATTGTGCAAGTTCTCCCACTTGCTATGTTGTATGATATATGTGTGTACTGTAACTTTTGTAACTGCTCTGTAAGTTGGCGGCGCGGAACGTCTGCAGTGGCCCGATGCTCACTCATCGAATGCAATTTCGTTGTCATCTGTGAAAGCTAGTGTCAGTGACTTATAAAGATCCTATCCTATCCTATCCTATCCTATCCTATCCTATCCTATCCTATCCTATCCTAACCTAACCTAACCTAACCTAACCTAACCTAACCTAACCTAACATTTGTCCCAGCTCCTTTCAGGTCATTGACCAGCTTCTCTTGTGTAGGTGTAGGCTGATTCATCACAATTCTTAGGCTCATTGAGACCCTACGAGGTAGATCTTGCATGGAGCCCCAGTCTGAGGGAGATTGACAGTCATGTTTGGCCTCTTCCATTTTCTAATAATTGCTCCAACGTTGGATCTTATAACACCAAGCTGCTTGGCAATTGACCCGTAACACTTTCCAGCCTTGTAGAGGTCTACAATTCTGTCTCTGGTGTCTTTGGTCTTGAACATGTTAGTAATTGGTGTCTTCCTGATTGTATGGGGTGGACAGGTGTTTATGTGCAGCTAACGGCCTCAAACAGGTCAAAAAATCAGACTCAAAAAGTCTACCTCGACTCTACTTATTCGTTGGACTTTTTAAAGGTGACTAACAGGTCTTTGTGGCTCACAATTCTAGCTAATAGACAGGTGTTCAAATACTTACTGTATATGCAGCAGAATAATACTTTTTTTTTTTTTTAAATCATGCACTATGATTCCCAGATTTTTTTTTTCTTTAGATTGTCTCTCATAGGGGACAAGCACCTGCAATGAAAATTTCAAACCCGCCCATCATTTCTAAGTGGTAGAACTTACAAAATGGCAGGGTGTTCAAATACTTTTTTTCCTTACTGTAAACGCCGAAATACATACGTACACATTTCATGATGTACATATTTATTTGATTACGGCACTCCTGGTGTCCCACAGTAAGGCGGGCCGATCACTAATTAAAGACGTGTATGCGTGCTTGTAAGCACTTTATGCTGGCTGACCTAGATCACGCCAAGCAACAATAAGATCCTTCTGTGAGTCAGGTCAATAATTCATTTTCATAATAAATTCATCAGGAAACGATAGTGTTGTTTACTTTCTCTCTTTGTATGGCACACATAGATAACATGTTATACTATTTCAGCCGGCGCAAAATGTAAAGTGTACATTACCGTTGAGGATACAGGAGTGGCACGGATTACTAAATGTGCAGCATACTGTAAAAAATGCAGCAATACCCTCACTTTTACAACACTCACATTTCCCACTGAAAGTTTTCAACTCCTGTCAACTCCTGTCTCAAAATGTAAAACCCACACTTTTGCTCCTAAAAGATTTCATTTCAAACATCCATTTTTTATGGAACCAGCAACCATATTTTTGTAGAACACGCAGAGAAATGAGGGTGCATAGACTTCATAATGATATTGACAGGACACAGGGTGCGAGGCCCTTTAATAGGGGGCCTGCATTGTTGGCGTGGCTGTCAAAACTGACCAAGTGGAATCACAGACCAAGGGCGTAGGTTTGTATAAGGACGGTATGGACATACACTACCAACTTTTCAGGATGCTATAATTGTCCCCACCAACTTTTAAGCAACCTTATTTGCATTATAAAATAGCTTCAGTTATATAGGTCATTGAGATTGTCTTCCCATATGTTGTTAGGATAGAAATGACCCGAGCATTATTAAGTGAACTACGGTACTTTCATTATGTTCTTTTCACTTGCTGAATGTACCAGTCCATTTTTTCCCCTCAAACGCACGTTTGATTGGCTGATGACTTGACCCGACCCCCCACCCCACATACACAACACACATGCATTCCCAGCCCGATAGAAATACAACTTGCCGCCTCCTCCGCCCCCTTCGAAGACGAGGGATATTAGAAGTTTTTTTTCTGCCAGCAGCAGCCACTGTACGTAATGTAAAAATACCTCAATGTTGTGGAGGTGGGGAACACACCACTAATTTTGCTTTTGAAAGTCCGACCCCCATTAGAATTTCTCGTACAAATATCCTCTTGCATGTTTTCCACTGTTAACGTTAATTAAACTGTAAGAAATCTAGTGAACTAAGGATTACCCCCTTATAGATAGTTAATTGATGATTAACAAGTTTGTATTCCTTGTGTATGTTGTGTTCAGATATTGCAATTAAAATTATGCTAATAAAATCCAGACATTTATTCGTGAATTTTTCAAAATGTTTCTTTAATAGTTTTTGGAAACCAAGGTTCGAATCGAACGGTGTATCACCTGAACCTATACACATGAAAGTTAGTATAAGTCAATGCAGATTTATTTTGCATTGATCATTTAGCCCATTAATTAATTAGGTTCATATTGGTGAGAAATGTAGCCCTGACCCCCGTTCACCCAGTCTGTTTGGTTTTATAAATGTCCCGTCCCCAGCAAAAAGTGTACATGCAGGTTATGCTGTTATATCGTCCCTACCAATGTGGAGACCAAACATACGCCCTTGTCACAGACAAAAAGCTTTTTTCATTTAAAATTCTTGTGAATAAATGGTTAAATCCCTGAATTCTTTATAAATATGGACGTAAGACAGTCTCGATTCTTGATTACAAGCAAAAAAATAAACGTGCAGTTAGCATTTATTTTATGTAAATATGTCGAAGTACGATGCTAGTCTGTCAGTCAATGTGGCGGCCACCATATGCAAAAAGAGCTTTTCCGGTGAAAATTCTTGTGATTATATGCTTAAATCCCTGAATTCTTTCTAGAAATTGAAGTAAAACAGTCTTGATTCTTGGTTAAAAGCAAAAAAAAACGTGCAATTAGCATTTATTTTGCGTAAATATGTTGAAGAATGATGCTAGTCTGTGAGACAGTATGGCGGCAGCCTGACAACAGAGAGCTTTTTATGTTGAAAATGCTGGTAAAAAAAATATATATATAACAATTACCTTGAATCTCGTACAAATCACTCCTGAGACAATCCTTCCTCTTTGTATGCGGTACAGCTTTCATACTTTTTCACAAAAGTGTAGGTTTGCCTAGGGACGGTACGGACATAACACTAGCAACTTTTCAGGATGCTCAAATTGTCCCCAACAACTTTTAAGCAAGCTTATTTGCATTATACAATGAGCTCAGCTATAAAAGTAATTTAGATTGTCTTCCCTTGTATTGTTAGGAGAGAATTGACCCTACCATTATGAAGTGAATTACTTTAATTATGTTCAAACTTACCCCTTTTCCCTTGCGGAATGTGCCGGTCCATTTTTTTCCCCCTATAACGCACGTTTGATTGGCTGATGACTAGACACAATCCCGACAGAAATACATGCCAATATGCTGCCTCCTCTGCCACCTTTGAAAAGGAGGGATATTAGAAGTTTTTTTTTTTCTCGGCCAGGAGCAGCCACTGTAAGTAATTTAAAAAGATGTTGTGGAGGTGGGGAACACACCACTAATTTTGCTACTGAATGTCCAACCTGCATCAGAGTTAGCATAACATTAAATTGTGTGAAGTTGCTGACCTGTAAAACTAGAGTAGAAAGCTGCTTAAAGAGGTGTCTTCCTGTATGTTTTCGACTGTCAACTTTAATTCAACTGTGCATTTGAGCATTTATTCATTAATTAAAATGTATTATTTATTTTAGCAGCCTATACACATTTTAAAGCCCCCCCCCCCAAAAAAAAACAACCACTGTAAATTTCCTTTTAATGAAGCAAGCATGTTGACAAATGACTTTCTCCCTATGAAAATAATTTTAGCTTTTTTTTCATTTTTATGTAGTAACCAGCTATTTTTGAGAAATGCACCCAATCTGTTTGGTCTTATTAATGTCCCATCCCCAGCAAAAAGTGTACATGCAGGTTATGCTGTAATAGCCTCCCAACCAGTGTTGAGACAAAACCTACGCCCCTGCTTTTTCAACATAAATCCGGCGTTGGATCGCTGCATGTGTCACTGTGACCAACTGCGAATAACTGAAGCAGATTGTGGAATGGCCCCCTACTTAAAGGCGTGGCGCAGTGAAGGTCGAATCTGACCTGCCAATATCATTATGAAGTCTATGGTGGGTGTTTCAACATTCAGCACCCACACTTTTCCACCCCACCATGTTACACCTGGAGGAAAGGGTGGGTGTTGCAAGTCAAATTAATGCAATGACTAAAATGTATGTGTCGGCTATGCACGTCCAAATTTTCCATTCATATTAAATGGCAAAAATACATGTGTGCCTGTGATTTTTGACTATGCACTTTACATTAAAGCGCATTGACATTCAACCGGCACCCAGGTAAGGCTATGCCATTGACGGCTATGCACGTCCAAATTTTCCATTCATTTTAATTGGCAAAAAACATGCGTGGCTGTGATTTTTGACCATATACTTTACATTAGGGCGTATTGACATTCAACTGAAACCCAAGTCAGGCTATGCCATTGACGGCTATGCACTTCCAAATTTTCCATTCATATTTAATGGCAGAAATACATGTGTGCCTGTGATTTTTGAGCACATTGACATTCAACTGGCACCCAGGTAAGGCTATGCCATTGACGGCTATGCACGTCCAAATTTTCCATTCATATTAAATGGCAGAAAAACGTGTGGCTGTGATTTTTGACCATACACTCTACATTAAAGTGCATTGACATTCAACTGGCACCCAAGTGAGGCTATTACATTGATGGCTATGCATGTCCAAATTTTCCATTCATTTTAATCGGTGGAAAAACATGTGTGGCTGTGATTTTTGACCATACACTCTACATTAAAGTGAATTGACATTCAACTGGCACCAGGGCCGGCCCAGGCCATTTGGGGGCCCTAAGCAAAATAATGCAAATTTGCCCATATTTTTGGCCCACCATTTCGTCACAGTGTACTGTGAAACCCATACATGCAATCCAACCCATACGTCCATATTTTGTAGATTAATCAGATTTTGTTGCACTGCATACTTCAAACTTCTCACCCCAAATGATTGTCAGTACTTACAGTAGATAGCGCCAAACCTTTTTCTAAAAGAGGAAAGAAAGAAGTTAAGGAAGAACTTTTATTTTTTTAAGCTTGTAATCAAGTGTCAAAACTCACAAAAGTCAAATAAAGCAAACTGTAGTAAACAAAATAGAACAGAAACAATTGCCAGATTGGGGGCCCCCTAGTGGTCAGGGGCCCTAAGCAGCTGTATAGTCTGCGTATAGGCTGGGCCGGCCCTGACTGGCACCCAAGTGAGGCTCTCCCATTGACGGCTATCACGTCCAAATTTTCCATTCCAAAATTTTTTTTGCCATGTGGCAAAATCCATTTTGCCACATGGCAAAAAAAATGCCTAATGGCCAAATTCATTTTGCCACATAGCAAATACCACTTTTGATTCTCGCTGTCTCTAAATGGGAGGTTGACCCGCCTAGCCACAATTGCTAAGGTCATGAATATTAATGAGCAAAAGTGACGTGTTGCTTGCGGTACGCCATTAGACGTCCATCACCGTCAATGGCAGCCAATGGAGTTACCAGGCCCGCGGCTTCACACACGCCCATCCCCTTGTTGACAGATTGCGGTTGCTCATTCCTACCACGGCGGGTCGCTGGCACGTCGGCCGGTCTTTGGCTGTCTGGTTGCGGTTCCTCATCGCGAGTCTCCGCTCTCCCCTAGACGTCAACGTGTTGGAACCCAGAGAAAGCTCACCCAGCGGCGGATAGGCTCGTCTGAGGAGCGGCCTCTTTTCTCTCCCGCACAATGTGTGTGGAAGACGGATACATTCTTTTGAGCCCACCGGAACCGTCCGACGGACACTTCGGCGTGGGGAAAAGGTGGGAATAGGATCCGAGGCTCCAGCGTTTTTGTCGGAACCCCCGAGCGCGGGCCACCGAGGGGAAGAAAATGTCGGGCAAAATCGAGAGCAAGCAAGGTAAGGACTGCGCCGTGTAACGGTCCTGCGAGGCCGGGGACCTTCGTTCTCCAATTTGGCTAGCATTCATTGTGCACGGTTGTTCAATAGGGCCTCGGTTGTGATGCTGGGGTAGCTTAGCGCTTTAGCTATTTTTTCCCCTTTCTTTCCTTTTCTTTCTTTTTTTGGTGGGGGGCTACTTCACCGGCATCCTTCCTTGCTAGTAAACAGTTTGCGGTAATTAGAGATTTAACTGCATTTTCTCCTCGTTTTTCGCAAATCACTTTCACTTTTAGCGTAAGATGAAGCGAGCCTTCGGCGCCGCTTTCTCCCGACCAGCTAAGCCCCGGAACGAGGGGCGTCAGGCGGCGTTCAGAAGGGCACGGAGAGGCGCGGCTAACGGTTAGCCTTGTGCTCGGCTAGCTGCTTTGGGTTGTACGACGTGTACACTAACACAGACCGCCTCATTCCTCAACTTTGGTTCATTTTTCCAAATCACAAAAAAATAGCTTAATTTCTAACCCGAAACTCTCGCGCTAGTTCAAATCATCTAATTATTGCAGTCTTACTGCAATACCTGGTCTGGAGTGAAGAGACCCTACTAGGTCAAATCATGATGTAATGATCAATTTATCTTGAGCAATTGATCACCAGGTTGCCCCCAAGCTGGGATGAGTCATTGTGATTCCCTAGGAATGATAGAAGTGATTTTTTGAGATGTCAACATATGCAGCGATTTAGTGGAATCATGTATTTCGTATTTACAGTATATTTAGTTATTTCCTACTTTTTTACATCACCTGGCAGTGACATGTTTAAGTGCAACTGACAGTAATAAACGTCTAATCTACAGTGCCCTCCATAATTATTGGCACCCCTGGTTTTTAGCTTCTAATTTATATTTTTTTTTATTCAAATAATATTGGACCTTAATGGGGAAAAAAAGAGAACAATCCAACCTTCAATACAAGTGCTTTTATTCATTGGGAAAAAAATCCTACATAAAGAAATAATTACTTGACATCAAATAATGTGTGTCACAATTATTAGCACCCCTGGTGTTAATACTTTGTACAACCCCCTTTTGCCAACAAAACAGCACCTAATCTTCTCCTATATTGTTTCACAAGCTTGATTTTGTGTCTGGTGAACCATTTCTGTGTAGATTTGGCCATGTGTTTAGAGTCATTGTGTTGCTAAAAGACCCAGTGACGACACGTCTTCAGCTTTCGGGCAGAGGGCAACAGATTTTGATTTAAAATGTCCTGGTATTTCAAAGCATTCATGATGCCATGCACCCTAACAAGGTTCCCAGGGCCTTTGGAAGCGAAACAGCCCCACACCATCACTGACACACCCCCATACTTCACAGTGGGTATGAGGTGCTTTTCAGCATGCGCATCTTTCGTGGCACGCCAGACCGACTTAGAGTGTTTGTTGCCAAAAAGCTCAATCTTGGTCTCATCTGACAGTCCCAGTTGAAGCCTGGAACCGTGTGCTTTGGTCAGATGAGACCAAGATTGAGCTTCTTTCGTGGCACGCCAGACCCACTTATACCCCTTCCCCACTGGCCAAAAAACCCGTGTCAACCCGCTAACAATCGGCTTTTGGTGGCAGTGGGAAAGGTGCAATGACCCGCGTCGACCCGTGTCAATCAATCCGCCAAGCGACCTGCGTTAAAATCACCTCGGCTCTGATCGCCATGCAGTGTGAAAGCAAAACCCCGGGTCAACAGTCAACACGCTAATCTACGTGGTGACGTAGGCTAGTACGTGATGCGTCATAACAAAAAACAAAAACCATGTGCTCTAGCCCGGATCCACATACGGCGAACAGTCGGTGTAGCAGCGTTAGCAATAGCCATAACAGATGAAACAAAGGCTCTTCTCCTCCTTCTGTGACATACACGACTCCTTTCAATTTCAAGCCAAAATTCACGTCGGCTACGTTGGCTCAGCACAAGCAGTGTTGATCCTTTGCTGCATTTCGACCATTTTAAGGGCAGTAAAAGCATGAAAACAAAGAACACAAACGGAAAGGAAGCTTCTATGTTGCTTTGCATTGTTTACTTCCTTGAACTGAATGAATTCGGTCGCACTTGTCGAAGCACATCTTAGCGTGGTGACGTCATGAACATTATGCACGGCTGAGGAGGGGTGGGGGGGGGTTCGACGGGTGGGGGGGGGGGGGGGGGGGAGAAGACACTGCTTTTTTCCTCAATGGGAAAGGTGCCAAATGCCAATTTGTAATGGGATGCATCGGCTTGGAAAAATGCGCTTTGACCCACTAGTTTCAGTGGGAAAGGGGTATTAGAGTGTTTGTTGCCAAAAAGCTCAATCTAGGTCTCATCTGACGGTCCCAGTTGAAGCCTGGGACCGTGTGCTTTGGTCAGATCAGACCAAGATTGAGCTTTTTGGCAACAAACACTCTAAGTGGGTCTGGCGTGCCACGAAAGATGCGCATGCTGAAAAGCACCTCATACCCACTGTGAAGTATGGGGGTGGGTCAGTAATGCTGTGGGGCTGTTTCGCTTCCAAAGGCCCTAGGAACCTTGTTCGGGTGCATGGCATCATGAATGCTTTGAAATACCAGGACATTTTACATCAAAATCTGTTGCCCTCTGCCCGAAAGCTGAAGATGAGTCGTCACTGGGTCTTTCAGCAAGACAATGACCCTAAACATATGGCCAAATCTACACAGAAATGGTTCACCAGACACAAAATCAAGCTTGTGAAACATTATAGGAGAAGCTGAGGTGCTGTTTTGTTGGCAAAAGCGGGTTGTACAAAGTATTAACACCAGGGGTGCTACTAATTGTGACACACATTATTTGATGTCAAATAATTATTTCTTTTATGTGGGATTTTTTTCCCCACTGACTTAATGCACTTGTATTAAAGGTTGGATTTTTGTCTTTTTTTCCATTAAGGTCCCATATTATTTGAATTTAAAAAAAAAAAAATCTTAACCAGGGGTGCCAATAATTATGGAGGGCACTGTATTTCAATGAGGATGGGCCAGCACACTCTAAAACAATTCTGATATTAATCTGTAATACAAATATGCCATACTAAAAATGTAATATATATATATATATATATGTCATTCACCACAGTAATATTGTATAGAGTGTTTTTCTGATTAGTTTTATGTTATTTCCATTGATTAAAAAAACTGTGCTTTTCTTTCAAAAAGGAGGACATTTCTAAGTGACCCCAAACTTTTGAACAGTCTTGTATTTTTAATGCATTCATTTTTAAAACCACAGTTATACCTTGTACATGTACTATTTTGTGTAGTGTCTCAGATCACGCATGCTGCCAGGTGCATAGCTATCTGTCTCAGGTGACATTTGCAACTGATTTAATTGCATACGCTTGACATCATCAGGAGGAATTGTGTTGTACCGTGGCAAACGGTTGCCGTAGCACGCAGACTAAAAGGTGAAAAAAATGCTAGCGCACTTGACTGTAGACATGCAGCCCATCGTCACATGTCAACATTCTTCCCAAGTGCCATGGCTACTGTGGCCCAACTATGTCATCCATTTGAATCCCATGTTGCCCAGCAGGCATATAAACTGGGACCCTGAGAGTCACAGAACTAAATATTTTTTTTGTACGTGAACAAATTTTGACAATTGTGCTACATACATGAATCATGTTTTGTTGGCGCGTCACTGACCAAATGTTATTTTGCTGTCAGAGATGGAAAAACGGATGGCACCCCCAGTGTGACACAACACTGTTGGCATGTCAGCCTTGTGAGTAGTTGTGTCTCCTTTGGAGCAGTCAATGGGAGTAGACACTCGCGTCCTATTTTTGGCCTCCCCCAAGCTTCTCACCTATGTGGCACGTGTTTGCTGTTTAAAGCATTGGAGTTTACTCAGAGTTGGCGCTGATGTGTTAGTCATTTCCGAGCATCTTCTCGCCTAATGTACGGTACAGTGAACCCCATTTTATCTTTGGGAATGCATTGCAATTTGCAAACAACATATAACATGTTATAGGGATGCTATAGATTATTATTTCCATTGTCGACTTATCATCAATTATTTTTGCGATGAGTCAACCAAAAGTATTTGCACCCCTGCAATTCTTTCAGATAATGCTCAATTTCTCCCAGATAATGATTGGAATTACAAATGCTTTGGTAGTAATATCTTCTGTTATTTTGCTTGCAATGAAAAAATACAAAATACAAAAAAAAACAAAAAACATCATTTTACAAGGGCTGTCAAACGATTACATTTTTTAATCGAGTTAATTACAGCTTAAAAATTAATTCATCGTAATTAATCACAATTCAAACCATCTATAAAATATGCCATATTTTTCTGTAAATTATTTTTGGAAATGAAAGATAAGACACCATATGGATATATACATTCAACATACGGTACATAGGGACTGTATTTGTTTATTATAACAATAAATCAACAAGATGGCATTAACATTATTAACATTCTGTTAAAGCGATCCATGGATAGAAAGACTTGTAGTTCTTAAAAGATAAATGTTAGTACAAGTTATAGAAATGTAATATTAAAACCCCTCTTAATGTTTTCGTTTTAATAAAATTTGTTAAATTTTCAATCAAAAAATAAACTAGTAGTCCGCCATTGTTGATGTCAATAATTACTTACACAATGCTCATGGGTGCTGAACCCTATAAAATCAGTCGCACCCAAGCGCCAGCAGAGGGCGGCAAAACTCCATAAAACACAATTAACATGTGGGCTGACACTGTACTGTCATTTAAATCTGTCTGAGCGGGGCACGTGCGTTAATTTGCGTCAAATATTTTAACGTGATTAATTTAAAAAATTAATTACCGCCTGTTAACGCGATAATTTTGACAGCCCTAATTTTAATGGCTGATTCCTGCTGCTCCCTGTTAAGACCAACATAAGCCAAGCTTTGTGTAAAATAATGTTTTTTTAATGCATTTGTAATTTAGTTTAAAGTTAAATGGAGCCATATTTTGTGGGAATGTGTTTTTGAACCATTTGTTAAGAGCATTGGGGGAAAAAAAGTTAGCAAAAGTCTGCTAGCTTAAATGTTATAAAATGCTATGTAAGTTAGCCGATTATTCTTTTGTCGTACTTAGGTCCTCATTTATATTTCTTTGTTTATACAATGTGAGGCTCAGCTCAGGTATTTTAAATTTTTATGTTCCTTATCCGATTACTCGATTATTCGAACTAACTAGTTCACTGATTAATCAACTACTAAAATAATCGATAGCTGCAGCCCTAATAAATATACAGTGAAAGACTCCATTCTCACGCAAATAGAAATAATCTTGATCTGTCCTATTTACAGTAACTCAAAACAATGACTTCATCTGTGAGTTAAATGTTTAACTACTCTCTAGATTCATATATTTTAGATTGTTGCAGATTGTTTAAATCCCTTAAAGTGCATGTGACACGAAAAAGCATGTTCATTTCATAATACACGCAGTATTTTATGCTCCTGAATGATATGGACCGCTTGGATGTGTGTGGAAGCGATCGCTATATTTATTTAGTTTTTTGAATCCCGCGCCATGAAATGAGTGACTTCCGGCTTCGGTCTTGCATTGAGGAGGAGGGCGCTGTGACGTGTACGGGTGAAGGCATCCTCTTCACTAAACAGCCGTACTGTTTTGTATGAGGACTAAGGATTCAGCTGATTTTGCGGATTAATATGTTTATTTTTCGCATCATGCCAGCCAAACGGCTGCAGAAAAATCTTGCTTTATGAGGGAGAGGCGTGTGCGTCTTTTTGGAGTTTCAAAAGGTTCCCATTCACCATGGATATTGACCAAGCCCTACTACTGTTGGACCATTGGCCTTACGAGGAAGTGAGTAAACATCTTGTTTTGTATTATGTCATATATTAATACAGTGATTACAAAGTAAACACTATAAACTTTCTTTAAATAAAGGACTACTTACGTTTGATCATTGTTAGGCATGTAAAAAGCTCTCCTCGTCCACGTTAGCTGCACAATAACTGCAGCCGCCCTCCTCCGGGGAACGAACTGCAAATTGCTCTCCGCCGGGCGGTTTGCCGATCCGCGAAGACGACAACCCAGTCGTCATGTCAAATAATCCGGGCTAGTTATGTGTGATTTTCCGCTTCGAAGACTTTGAAACATCACTCGGTTCGGGTTAGCATGTCGGCTAGCTGTCACGCCTCTTGGTTTGTTTACATTCTCCGAAGCCGGAGAAGGGAAATGACATATGTCCGATTTAGATGTCATAAAATATCGTTCGGGAGGTGCGACAGTAAAGGTGAAGTCGACAGTTTTGACCATTATGGAGTAATTCTGCCATGTCATCCTGAATAAGTGCATTTTTATTGTTTCATACTCCATTTAGCACAAGACTGTTATTTGTCATGACCATGCCATTTATTTAGCAATTGGGGAAAATACTTGGATAAAAAGAATATCCTGTAAAAATATTGAAGTAAAGAGACAGAAACAATGGCATTTTGGAGCTCTCTTCGTCGCGTTTTCCTCGTTCTGAATAATTCCCCGTCAATGGGCTGAATAGTAAAACCGATGAGCCCAGTCTCCCGCTGACGTCATCCACCTGTTGGGGACGCTAGAGCCCTATAATGGTAGGTGTGGCTAACCGCCAGATTAAAAGACTAATTTTTCGTCACCTGCGCTTTGCTAAATTGTTGTATATAGTCGAATTGTCTCAAAATATGATTCTAATTCACATCATAATGCTATTTAAGACTTTTTTTCTCATGGCGTATGTTCTTTAAATCAGGAGATATGAAGGAAAGACCGCGATAAAACAGGGAAACACCGTATGCTGCGATTTTGAGGTTTGACGACCGCTCGCTCAATGAGAGACTTGTTTTTTTCCCTTCGTAGTTTTAGCTGCGCTATAATTATTGTGATTTGTATGGGAAAGCGAGGAGGGCGAGGCAGGGAGGTTGGTGGCGAATCCCATCGGGAAGCGGTGGGAATCGCTCTCCTCTTCAGAAGGAGAATTAGTCAGAGCGACCAATGGATGGCATGTCAATTCTGTTCGGATGTCGATTAACGACAGAGCAAAGAGACTTTACTATTTTGCCGAGGAACCGTGAAGATTGTGATGGTTTTGGAAGACGCCGGATGTAATGCAAAACCGTTTTTTCCGTTAAGATGAGTCATTTGTCGTACTCGCTGTGCGCCGGTTTTCTGACCCCTGTTGCACATCGATGCGCCCTTACACCAGCTATCCGGGTGGCACCTGTGGCAGCATTGACGGCTTCTTGCCCTATTCAACAAGTACTTTTAAGAGCTTTTTGACTTCTGTTTGTGGATATCCCTGGAAGTGTTGGTCAAGCGAGCGTGATAGCGATGAGCTAGTCTGTGACTAATTCTCAGCAGGGCTGTGAAAAAATGCCAGTCCCAACAGCAGGCAGCCATTAGGCAGGAGACAAAAAGTGTCAGTCCGGCGCTCGGTTGGGTTCCCAAGGGCCTCTTGGATGGGCAACGCCAGCTGGAGGAGCCAAGCCTCCTCCGAGGATACGGACTCCTCACTACAAGGGGACCTTGAGGATGATTACTCAGGTAGAAGACTAAGTAGTGGCTCTTCTAAGCTTACTGTAATTTATTGTAAACTCTCTCCAGTCTTAGTTAGGTTTGGGTGCTAGTCTCTCTGTTTTGAAGTACTGTAATAGTGGCACTTTTTTAAAAATGATCATTTAGCTTGGCCTTTGAAGTGCAACTTACGTTTTGTTTGTTTGTTTTTTTTTAATCATGGTCCTCAATTTTTCATGATTTGCAGTGTTTCATAAACAAGTAGTGTTGTGTTGTGGTATGGGTTTGTGGAATAACTGTTAATATTAGGGTTGTTCCGATCATGTTTTTATGCTCCCGTTCGTTTTAGTTTGAGTATCTGCCGATCCCGATATTTCCCGATCCGATTACTTTTTTTTTTTTGCTCCTGATTCAATTCCAATCATTACCGATAATTTTTCCCGATCATATACATTTTGGCAACGCATTAAGAAAAAAATGAATAAAACTCGGACGAATATATACATTCAACATACGGTACATAATAGAGGCGTGCGAAATTTCCGATTCTTAGATTATTCGCGATTCGGCCGTGAAAGATTCGAGAACGATTCATAAACATCTAAATTCTGATTATTGAATTATACCAGGTAAAGCGGAAAAAAAACGCAGTCAGTGCGGTCTTCGGGACGCAATGAAGAACGGACCGAGAGTAAATATCATGTGCAGCTAATGCCGCTAGGTAAAAAAAAAAAACAATAATACCTGACTGGCCGTCAGCCGCTACAAACAGCGCTCAGTTCGTTGCTAGTTGCTACAAACATACGGCAACATACGGCTATGGTAGATACCACAGATATCTACACTAGATGTGAAATGATAACCTTTGCCGCACTAGTAAACAGGCGCCATCTTAGAGCAGTAGACTTCTCTAGAAGGCTCTGTTGGAGAGAACCTAATTAATTTTTATCTAAAATACCCCTAAATTGGCAAAATCTTGACTTGAATCTATCTTTAAATGATGAAACAGTTTTAAAACTTTCACATGTCGACATGAGGGAAATTATGGAATAACGGGCACAATTTTAACAACTTTTAACGGTTGATTCAATACATTAAATTAATTGAATGTAGTTTAAAGCTGCTGATACAGAATGGGGACTTGAGTATTTTATTTACTGTTTTTAACCGGTAACTTGATACTAAAATAGTAGTTTGGTTTATTTAGCCTATAGGATTTTTGAACAATTTTGGAACAAATATACAAAACATTAAAAAAAAAAAAAAATGGGGGGAGAGGACAATCAATAATCGATTTATAATCGAATCGGAGTCTCTGAATCGTAATCAAATTGTTAGGTGCCCAAAGATTCCCACCTCTAGTACATAAGTACTGTATTTGTTTATTATGACAATAAATCCTCAAGATGGCATTTACATTATTAACATTCTTTCTGTGAAAGGGATCCACGGATAGAAAGACTTGTAATTCTTAAAGGATAAATGTGACTTTGTATATTGTGACTAAATACTGCCATCTAGTGTATTTGTTGAGCTTTCAGTAAATAATACTGTGGTCATGCCCAAATGCATTAAGGGAAGTGCAACCAAGATTGTGCGTAGTGGTACCAATTGATATATCTTCTCTGTGTTGGGAAATAACATAGGGTGTTAAGAAAAAGATCAGTTACTACCTTTCTTCCCAACATTGCTTCTTACGATATTTCTAATCGTAGGGAGAGGGATTGTAAGGCTTTAGCCAATTAAAAAAAGGCTCCAAAGGCTGCCAAAATTCACTCTACTTATTTTACGCTGCCTTTTAGCTCTCAATATAGGTAAAGTGGCGCCATTACAGATTGAACGCGACAATGCGTGAGTGGGTCGTGCAGTGTTCCGTTTTCCCCACGGAAAGGGGTTGACCACGGTGTCTAAGGAATTACTCAGCTCACTTTTCCACTGTTCCTCTTTTCCTCTTTATTTTGTTTTTTGCAGTTTAAAACGTCAGGCAGGAACAGGATTAGCCATAGCAGCAATAGTGGTAGTCGTGACAGCACTTGGAGCCTTCTCTCTTCTTCTCTAGACGATTTGTGCGTACTTTACCTACACCGCCACTCCCGAGCGCCCCTAGTGGACCGCCAAAGAATTGCTCAACAAACACTGAGTAGTTTACAGCATCCATACTCCATTGTATGGCCAATATGTTAAATAAAAGTATCGATACTTGGCGGGAGCATATCGATAAACAATCGGGTTGCAAAATATCGCGATATATCGCTGTATCGAGATATTGTCACACTCTTAATGTTGAACTAGATGCGCATTGACAGACTCGGCCGCGTCTGGCCAGCGTTAGTAAACAGCCGCCATCTTAAAGCAGTAGAGCGCTAAGCCTCAGTCTCTGAGGCATGGACCTGATGAGTATTATTCATCAATTTGGTGCCAAATCTCTTTGATTGCAGTTGCCAGATCATCCTTGCAGGTCGGAGCCTTGCTGTGGACAATTTTTTTTTTCAATTTCCACCACAGGTTATCAATAGGGTTGAGATCTGGGCTAATTACAGGCCATGACATTGACTGGATGAGTCATTCTCCAAAGAATGCTTTAACAGTTTTAGCTCTCTGGCATGATGCATTGTCATCTTGGAAAATAACAAACATATTTTCAATGAAGGGATAAGAAAGCTTTCTAAAATTTCAATGTAAACTTGTGCATTTATTGAAGATTTCACCCCAGTGCCTTTGCCTGACATGCAGCCCCATATCATCAAGGAATGAGGGAATTTTCAGGGAGTCATCTTTGTAAGTCTCCCTGCAACAGCACCAAACAAAAGTTCCAGCATCATCACCTTGTCCAATGCAGATTCTTGACTCTTGACATTTTCCAAGATGACAATGCGTCATGCCACAGAGCTAAAACTGTTAAACCATTCCTTGGAGAAAGACTCATCCAGTCAATGGCATGGACTGCAAGCTGTCATAAAAGCCAGAAGTGGTGCTACTAAACAGAAGAGATGTGTTTTTATTAGGGCTGCCGCTATCGAATATTTTAGTAGTCGATTAATCGATAGACTAGTTAGTTCGAATAATCGGATAGGGAACATGAAAAATTAAAATACCTGAGCTGAACCCCAAACGATATATATATAATATATATATATATTTTTTATTTATTAATTTTTTTTAAATGAGGATCTATGTACAACAAAAGATCAATTGGCCAACTTACATAG
Source organism: Corythoichthys intestinalis (assembly GCF_030265065.1). Lineage (NCBI taxonomy): Eukaryota > Metazoa > Chordata > Actinopteri > Syngnathiformes > Syngnathidae > Corythoichthys > Corythoichthys intestinalis. Next base: position 5,119,147 of record NC_080411.1, read on the forward strand.
GAAAAAGTCTGCTAGCTTAGATTCTATAAAATGCTAGTTTTTTTTTTCTTCTTTTTTTACAATCCACTTAACAAATGGTTCAGACACATATTCCCACAAACAACGGCTAAATAGACCTATAAACTAAATTATGAATGCATTAAAAAACATTAGCTCAAACAAAAACTTAGCTTCCGTTGGTCTTAACAGGGAGCAGTTGGATTCAGCCATCTGAAAAGAGGCAGACCAGAGGGCAGTGTATCTACCCTAATCAATAAAACTAAATTTAAACACTTTCAAAATAAACCATTACAACGTCACTCTAATTAAATGAATACTCGGAGCAACAAAATTTAATTCGAATATTTTTTTTCAAATCGAATACTCGAGTTAATCGATTAATCGTTGCAGCTCTAGTTTTTATTGTAATTTCTTTGTTTGTGTCCTCATGATTCCATATTTTTTTCCTCAGAATGGTGTGATTCTATATATATTTCCCTGCACTTGTTCTATAAAATTAACATTTACTGACCACCACAATGTTTTTTATTCATTTCTTTTAGTGTTTCTGAATGCTAAAGAGTTGCACTTTTGAACTAATTTATTATTTTTTCAAGCTTTTTATCTGAGTTTGTTCTAAATGATAACATGTCTGAGTGAGTGCTCGTCCGAGATTGGTCATTCAATACTTTTCGCTAAGGGGTGTATTAATGTCAAAACTCAACAGCATTTGGTGAGCATTGTGATGTGAATTGGCAACAGGTTTGACGCCCTTCTTCCACAATGCCATCAGGTTGTAATGTACTCATTCGAGTAAAATGTTACATCAACGCCACACATGTCCGCAGCTCATCCTAAGCAGCAAGGTCAGGGCAAACTGACAACATCCCTGCTGGGGCTAAATGTGCTGATTTAGCCAGCACCAACATCATGTTTTCCAAACAAGGCATTACAGCATCATGGAATGCGGTCATTACACAATGATATGCTCAACTAGCCCAATCACGGGGACGTGACGTGTTGCCGGTTACTAAACATCTGAAAACAAATTCATATTGGAGCAAAAATGCCCTCCGTGCACCCCTCCCCCCAGCATTGCGACGGAAGGATGTTGCCCGGCAGAGCGGCCTCCCCGCGCTGGGTCCGCCCAGGGTTTTAGCCGAGCAAATGAGCACCTTGAGCAAAGCCACACGACCCAAAAAGCCCAAAGTGGAATGTCCCCTGCTGCACTTCATTGTGCCACTGAAACCATTTTGCATCTAAAGCAAGCAACTACAAAAAAATTGCAAGTTTTTAAAAGAGTAACTAGTGTATTTTTCGAAATATGGGATAAGTCGCACCAGCCAAAAAAACGCTAAATGACGAGTTAAAAAAAAAAAAAAACACGCACTGGAGTTTAAGTCACATTTTTGGGGGAATTTGATTCGATCAGAGACTGAGAAAGCAACCATTATACATTATCAGAGGTGAGTAGTGACACATTACATTTACTCCATTACATTTACTTGAGTAACTTTTTGAGAAAATGTACTTCTAAGTAGGGCTACAGCTATTGATTATTTAAAATGCGTACGACAGGAGAAAAAAAAAGTCTTAAAAAACATTATTATTAGGGCTGTCAAACGATTAAAATTTTTAATCGAGTTAATTAAAGCTTAAAAATTAATTAATCGTAATTAATCGCAATTAATCGCAATTCAAACCATCTATAAAATATGCCGTATTTTTCTGTAAATTATATATATATTCTGTAAAATAATTTGTTGGAATGGAAAGATAAGACACAAGATGGATATATACATTCAACATACGGTACATAAGGACTGTAGTGGGCATTTCACTCTACTGTCATTTAAATCTGTCTATGCTGTCCTCACTCCGAAGCGTCTACTTTTTCCAAAGCTAGACAGCTAGTGAACGAGGCCTTAATAATCAGACTTCTTCCTTTTTCATCTGATTTATTAATAAAATGGCCTCAAACCACTGTCCTCTTTAGACCGTCGTAAAACAACAAAATAAAAGTACACAAGCATTGCATTAGCAACAACGTTAGCTTAGCATGCTATACAGGTTCACTAAACATAAACAAAAAGCGTCTCATACAAAAAATAGAACATTTCGCTTACTAACATAATATGTACATTCTTTACAACAACCATACTTACGGACAAATCTTGTCCAAGGATCATATAAGCACAACATTATCAGCCCGAGACGTCGTGCAGCCATAATGAAGAAAGAAAAGAAGAAAATAATAAACCATGTCGCAAAGCGACCACAAGAGTTCGCTGTTGGACAGCACAAAAAGCCTTGCTGTAGAACTTACCAAAAGGCAGAATACTTTCTGAGCAGGACATGTGCGTTAATTGCGTCAAATATTTTAACGTGATTAATTTAAAAAATTAATTACCACGCGTTAACGCGATAATTTTTGACAGCCCTAGTTTATTTACATTTTAAAAAAAAACAGAAGCCATTCATTTATGAATGTGATTACACTTTAGTTAACATATTTAAATGTTCAGATATTAAGATTTGAATGAGGCAAAATAACATGCTTTTTCTCTCAAATATATTGTTATAATCATTTGTTTCAGATGTACTGTAATTATTGTCTGTGTAAAAATTAATTTGGTGTTCAAAAAGTCTTTTTTTCAAACTTGAGTCTTGAAAAAGAGGGGGTCGTCATATAATCAGGGCCGTCTTATATTCCCGCCAATACGGTAATAGTTAATAGTTAATCTTTAAGACAGATCACCACCTACTAGCCCGGCGTGCTTATTTTAGTATTTCCCGTTCTGAAAGAGAAGTTATATTTTGTCACTGCTGGTCATACATTCGTAATTGACGTTGTGCGACTTGCAGGGTAAACACAGCGCCACAACTTCCCACAACAGTGCTTTGTCGTGCTGTATCTTTGACCCACATCTTGAAGGTTGATGTTGACACATTTGCATCTGGAGTAGGGTGTGTTGAATTGCTATTTCACTTTGCGTTTTTACATTTCGCTCCTCTCTCGCCCAATGCAGAATTCAATGTTTTATCGGGCCTCTCACTGGAAGCAGCTGCCGTCTGTCAAGGGCTCTGAACTCATCCTAACGTACCGCTTTGTTTTCAGACTCGACGTTAGCGCGGCTGACAAGCCGGGTATTTATAGCACCCGGCAGGTCTCTCTAGTCTCTTGGTTTTCACCGAAGGTGAACGTACTGTCTGCCTGTCAGTTTGTTGAGCGGCTCACTTTGGGGCTTAAAATGGAATGTGCTAGAAAATATTGCAAGTAGCTACAATGCCAGCAGAATGATCAGACTGCTTGAAGACCCTTTTTAAAGTTTTACTGACTTCTTTACAACTCAGGTTGTGTTTAAAATTTCACTATTCAATGCTTCTGACCGGAAGACAATCGGCTACAAATATGATACATTTAAAAAAAAAATAGATCTGACTATAAACCACAGGTGTTTTCATACGGAATATTTACATGCAAAAATCTCTTTATTAACTAAATTAACATCATAATGCCTAGTTGCGTCCTCTTCATTCATATGCAGTTTCATAGGATCGCTGGCGTGTTCACGGTCAGTCTGAAGCCACAAAAGCTCTTCACTTTCACCTTTCACTTGCCAGACACTTGTAAATATCTCCAGGATAGCCTTTTTTCCCCATAGATAAATAACAACAACAACAACAATAAGGATTGTATATGTTAAATTGAGGTAATTTATCCATTTTAATAAAAATATGCCCATGTATCTTTAATGCTTGTGCCGATATGAGATTCTGACAGTTTGATAACCTTAAGCAAAATTAACACGGTTTCGCGGTATTGCAATTCCAGCTCTAAAATGTATTACTTTGAGATATCCGGGTTAAAAAAAACTTTTTTCCATTGAACTGGATTTTTATTTTTCAATACATTAGCAAATTGGAAAGTAAGTATAATGTTAAGTTAAAATAAATGAAAAAAAGACAAATATTCTACATAAAATTAAAATACCGTATTGGCCTGAATATATGACGGCCCTGATTATAAGATGACCCCCTCTTTTTAAAGACTCAAGTTTGAAAAAAGACTTTTTGAACACCAAATTTTTATACAGAAAATAATTACAGTACATCTAAAACAAATGATTATAACAATATATTTGAGAGAAAAGCATGTTATTTTGCCTCATTCAAATCTTAATATCTGAACATTTAAATATGTAAAATAAAGTGCAATCACATTCGTAAATGAATGGCTTCTGGTTTTTGAAATGTAAATGAACCAATCTATTGTGATAAAACAACAAAATTACAATAACTGCAATAACCATCAAAGTGAGGTCTAACTGTAACTGTAGTATTGAAACAAATCTGAATAAGGAAAAACATTGCAATAAAATAATGCAAACTGGCTAAACTTGAGAGTAGCTGAGATCTGTCATGACAGAAATTACTCCTGAAGTTCAGCATTCGCTTCAATGATATCTGGCGCCATCTAGCGTCGTGAATGGGTATAATGTCTAGACCGCGAATATAAGACGACCTCCACTTTTTCAGTCTTATTTCAATGCAAAAAACACCGTTATATGCGGGCCAATAAGTCCTGCAGGTGAGCCTAAACCCACAGCCACAGCTCAACATTACTACCAACAAAACAAAGTAGTTGAATTATTTTCCATAAAAGCATGTGTGTATGACTCGTATCATGTTTACATTACACACACACGCACGTGCTTTCTCAACACAGACGGTTACCAGAGAGAAAAAAACCCACGTTTTACCACCGCTAGACACACTAAACACGCTGGAGTTAACTCTCTCAGCTGGTAGGAAAAGTTGATGATAGTGTTTACTAACCTTTAATTTTGTATAAATGTGAAATCATGTTGGAAGTATTTCTTCCTCAGCAACCACTCTCCGCATGTTTTACATGTCAGTTAGCCTTCCTCCTCTGAGCCGAAGCTGTCTGTAACTTTTCTGTAGCCGAAGTATTCCCATACCAGTGATTTGTTTTCTTCGATTGGGGGAAAAGTTCAGGAGTTTCACCCCCTCCAGCCATCAGGTAGCACAGCTGACTCACTGACACTGATCAACTACCAGTGGTGGAGCGTTGAGCCTTGCAGCTGCAATCGAGGGATTTCTCTCTACAGTTATGGTACATAAAAAATGAATACCTTAGGGATGGTATGACGGAAAATTTCTGCGGTTTTGAAACCGTGACGTTTTCATACTAGGGTGTACCTTGAAACCGATTATCGGCACATGCCTTGTGTCTTCAAATGGTCTATCATTATTTTCTGTTTGATTTACAGCATTCCGGCCTCATTTCGCTTGCTATTAGAGGTGGGAATCTTGCAGCACCTAACGATTCAATTATGATTTTGATGCACACCCCAGTTGACAGCCTGCGCGCACATTTGTTACTTGCAAAGCATCCAGAGGCGACGGCTATACATAACCCCTTTTCTACTGTTTATTGTGCGTTTTCCTTTGTGGTCGAATACTTGGGGCGAGTTTATGTGATTTTTTTTCTGATGATGTGCGGACGGTAACTGATACATGCTAATCGTTTGTTATTGCTGTATCAGCAGCTTCTTGTAAACACAAATTGAAGTTGCTGTTATTGAAGATGAGACTGATTTCATTTCATTTTATTCTAGTTTTATTCTGCACGTGTTGATGTCATGAGCAGCTGAATAAAGTCACATCACACCGATGTCTGACGTCGTAATTTCGGAGCTTGACTCACTGTCTAGCTAGGACTTAGCTCCAACGTCTTGGCGAGGACAGTACAATGATGTATAATACATGTTTTTGGAAAGTTATTTTGAGAATTAGTGGGTGTTTAGGGCTACTTAAAGATTTAATTCTGATTTACGCGGAAATCCAGGTTACATCGCCAACACAGGAATGGAACTCATTTGTAAACCGGGGACTACCTGTATCCACAAACTGTCGACCATTGTTTTCTGTATGATTGCATTTAACTTTCAGTCAGGGGCTGACAAAAATGGGTCCGCAAAGAACGTACGTCGACGGTATGACATGAAATGTACTCTGTATTTTGTGTGTCATGCACATCAGGTTACACAAAAAAGTTCCAGTATGTTGGCAGGAAATCGTTTTGGAATTTCATCCACGTATTGGTAGACTGGTAGGACTTGAAGAGAAAAAAAGAAATCTAATCCACTTTTACATTACTTGCTACCTTGTAGCTTAGTTTAAAACTCCCCAGCGTGCTTGATGAACTTGGTGCTAACATCTGTCAGGGTTAACCACAGTATAGCAACCCGGTCATAGCTCAATGTGGATGCATGTCCATTCTTTTTAAATCTGTCAAACCTAAATTGTTTCTCGGGAATTGGCCAACCATCGGTTTGGCGATAAAATTCCCTAAAAGTACCTTACCAATCTGGCTAGCTGCATGCTAGCATGCAGCAATTTGATCATTTTTTTCTTCTTCTTAGATGTCTGGCCCTTGGTTAGCCTTAAATTATTCTTCTGTAATGGAATCAACGATCTTTCCTGGAAAACAAGTTTTCATTAAACCAGTAAATAACTCGCTTTCTCACAAATATAGGAAGACTACAGTCTGGAATGAACCAAAACTTCACCACTAAGCAAAGTGAATTGATAAAAGGAAGCATGATGCTAGTTAGCGTGTGAAATCGCTAATTGTTGAAGATGCGGGGTTCAAATGGAATGAAAAAAGTAGCTCTTTTTCTTTTTTAAGGATAAATTGGGCTTTTTTTCCCTCTTGGGTGCTGTTCATCATAGAGAGTCCGGCCTGCTGCGAACAGACCGTGTCGTCATGTCCACAAAAGAGGGAGCGGTGCTCGCTGAGGGACAGGAAACGCAGCCAGCGGCAGCGTCACTGGTGGAAGGAACAGGAGGAGTAGCCCGAAAAAATGGGGTGTGTTATTTCCCACTTTGAATGCTCGACATGACGTATGCGCTTGTCACGAGCCCCTTTTTAGCTCTGGTGTTCACTGGACATTTAGGAACACTGGTGTTGCCGGGTAAAGTTTGGCATCTCAAAAGTTTTGATAGTACTACGGCAGATTTGTTTGATGGTAAAAAGTACACGTGAACATTTAAATAATCGAGTAATCAGATGACATAAATGTAATGCGTTGCGGAATAAATTTTAGGAGATGTCAAACAAATAGACGAGTGTTGATGCCAGCAATGACATTTATTTTGGCTTGCTAAAGTGGCACTTTCAAAAGAGCATTAAATGCAAATACAAAATAGTTTTTCTTCGAACCATGCAGAAATAAACTTGCATTTCACGAGAGCAGTAAATGCATTTAATAATAATTTAAAATACCTGAGCTTTGCCTCAAACGATATAAAGTACAACAAAAGAACAACTGGCTAACTTGCATAGCAAAAGTCTGCTAACTAAAATGCTATAAAATGTCTTTTTTGTTTGTTTGTTTTACAAAGCTCTTAGCAAATCATTCAAACACATGTTACCTAAAAAAACGTAATAAATATACTTCTGAACTAAGCAACAAATGCATAAACAAACATATTAGCCAAACTATAGACTTCATAAAATATTGACGTGACACATTCCCAATTGACTGCGTCACACCTTCCCGAACGGGGTATTTCCCCACTCTGCGTCATTTATTAGCAGCCGATCACATGCAGCGATTTAAAACCGGAGTTAGGTAGAAAATGTACGAAAGCTGTACTGCATACAAACGGGAAGCATTGTTTCCGGAGTGATTTGGTCGAGGATTCAAGGTAATTATTATATTTTTCGTACCATGCATGCATTTTGAAACGTGAAAAAAATACAGCCGGAGAAATTAGCCGCTACAGCATTGGCACTATACTTCGCAAGATTTACGTAAAATAACTGTTTACTGCCCGTTTTTTTGCCTTTTAACAAGAATCGAGACTGTTTTACGTCCATATCTATCAAGAATTCAGGGAGTTAATCATTTATTCACAAGAATTTTCAACGCAAAAAGCTCTTTGTTGTCCTAAGGGAGCCGCCACAGTGACTTAGACTAGCAGTACATTTGACATATTTACGTAAAATAAATGCTAACTGCCAGGGTTTTTTTTTTTTGTTTTGTTTTGTTTTGCTTTTAACCAAGAATCAAGGCTATTTTACGTCCATATCTATCAAGAATACAGGAATTAAAGCATTTATTCACAAGAATTTTCTACAGAAAAAGATCTTTGTCTGTGATATGGCGGCTGCTAATTTGCTTACTAACTAGCATCATAGTTCGCAATATTTAGGTAAAATAAATGCTAATTGCACGGTTTTTGTGCTTTTAACCAAGAATCAAGATTGTTTTATGTCCATATCTAACAAGAATACAGTGATTTAAGCATTTATTCACAAGAATTTTCAACGGAAAAAGCTCTTTGTCTGTGATATGGCGACCACTAATTTGCTTACTGACTAGCACATAGTTCGCAATATTTACGCAAACTCAATGGTAACAGTTTTTTTTAAATATTATTATTATTATTATTATTTTATTTATTTATTTATTTATTGCTTTTTTACCCAAAATTGAGTGTTTTGACTGTTTTACGTCCATATCTCTAAATAATTCAGGGATTTAAGCGTTAATTCACAAGAACCTTTTTTACGAGTAGAAAAAAAGGTCTGTGATTCCACCCGGTCAGCTTTGACGGCTACGCCAACAATACAGGTCCCCGATTAATTGTCGCTTTAACCCCTCAGTATATTATGAAGTCTATGCTCAAACAAAGACATATCTTATGTTGGTCTTAACAGGGAGCAGGTGCATTCAGCCATGTTAGACAAGTCATGGCATATTCAATGTTGCCACTAGAGGGCAGTATACACACCCAAATCAATAAAACTTAATGCAAAACTTTTAAAACAAACCATTCCAACATCCCTCCAAACAAATCCTCAAAGCAGCTAAATTGGATTTAAAGCTTTTTTTCTAATCGAATTACTCGAGTTATTGATTAATCGTTGCGACACCATTGTACTGAATTTTGCTGTTGCTGGTAATGGATTTTATCAGCGATTTCTAACTGCCATTGACGGTGTTGGACGTCCAATCCATTTGGACGAGGGGTCTAGCAGTGATGGAATGATTGCTGCCAGCCAAACCAAGATGTCTGTCCAAAATGTGCAAATAAATTGGAGCTCTTTTGCCATCACTGACTGTTTTTTTAAAAAAATTTTTTACTCCCTACTACAGACGCGTCTACTGCAAGATTTTTATTCCGTGATGTGCTGTGAGATTTCCCTCATGTCAAATATGTCCCTCGGCTCAATAAAGCTTGTAAAACTGCAGTCGATGATTTTGAAAACATTTGGCATCTCCCTCGCATCACGGAAGCGTGCGTGTAATCCACGGTAAACCCAGCGACTGACATTTTGCCCGTTTCGGGATAATCTCGTAACGTTACTCATGTTAGCTGTTGATGGCTCACCCAGTGGACCCTCGCGCTTTGTTTGTGGGAAGCATATAGGACAATTGAATGACCTACACCTTGGGGCTCTGTCCTTCATATATTCAATGCAGGACCACTGAAGTCAACCTTCTGTATATTTTGAGCGTACAGTATATACAGCAGGGGTGTCAAATAGGGATGTCCCGATCCAGGTTTTTGCACTTCCAATCCGATACAGATATTGTTTTGCACTTCCGATCCGATACCGATACTGGCCGATACCGATACCGACCTATCTGAGCATGTGTTAAAGTTTAAAGTTATTTACCCTCCTTACTTAGTTGTCAGACTTATGTTGAAAAAGGTTTTACTACTCATGATAACAACTAGCCAGCTGAATTAAGTGAGTTTGAATAACACACAACGGTTGGTAACAAGAAACTGACCTGTTTATTCAGTGACAAACACAAAACATTATAAATAACAAACAGAAATGGCAGAGTCGGGCAGTAAAACGTGCAATAATATTGTAAACTGTCTTAAAAAAGCAAAACACACCAACAGCCTCAGTGGAAAATCCCACAAATCCCCCAAGCTATGAGATGCTTTTTATGTTTCGTGCATTAGTTACAAAAATTGTATAAAAAGCCTCTCAGGTTTAAATAAACAACTATTTCAGTATCAAGTTAGCATGTTAAAACAGTAAATAAAATATTCAAGTCCCCATTCTGTATCAGCAGCTTTAAACTACATTCAATTCATTTAATTTTGCGAATCAACTGTTAAAGTTGTTAAAATTGCTCCCGTCATTCTATAATTTCCCGTCTGTCTACTTTAGACATGTGAAAGTTTTAGAACTGTTTTGAAGATATATTCAAGTCAAGATTTTGCCGATTTAGGAGTAGTTTAGATAAAGTTAATTAGGTTCGCTTGGAAGGTTCACAACAGCCTACTAGGGAAGTCTTCTGCTTTGAGATGGCGGCTGTTTACTAACGCATCTGGTTTTCAATACAGCGGTACCTCTACATACGATCGCTTCGACACACGAACTTTTCGACATCCGACGTAAAATTTGACTCGCCATTTGTTTCTACATCCGACGACATGCTCGAAATACGACGACAATGGCAGCACCGCAGACGAATGCACGGCGGATTTTCTTGTGTGACAAATCAACACTGGTTTCAGAAAAGGTTGGTACAGGTGGTGAAACAAGGAAAAAGTTGACGCTTACCTTCTAAATGAAAATGCAAATGACAGAAAAATATGAGCGTAGGGTGGGCATCCGTGAAATGGCTCAACAATACATCTCCACGGTCCTCATCCGACCATCGTTCGCCAGTCTTTATAAGTTAAGCTGACAATTCTTATTGTGGTAACATCTCCAGAGAAATCGCCAACTTCGCCACGTTTTTATCATTTATTTCACAACTTATTCAAAACAAAAACACCTTCTGTCTGCCACAATTGACGATGTTCTCAAGAAAACATTCAAAGTGAAAGTGAAACTCAAGCTCACCGGTCTGTCTCTGGCACGTCAGCCCCGCGGTGCGTTCAGGGTCAGCAAAAAACGTCCGCCACATTAGAACCCGATTCGTTACATTAATACAGGAATTATCATTATTATTATTATTATTCCGATTTTGATTTTGCTATGTGTAATTGCCATTTGTAATAGTACCAGCAGTATTTTTTAAGGATTTAGTGAAGGTTTTTGGGCTGTGGAACGAATTAATGGAATTATAATGTATTCCTATGGGAAAATCCTGCTCGACATACGACCATTTCGACTTACAAACAAGGTCCTGGAACGGATTAACTTCGTATGTAGAGGTACCACTGTACTTCAATGTTGCTAACGCCGTCGAGTCTGTCGTGTAGCATCTTGTTCTATATACATATGATATCTATTATCTCCAGTAAAACGACGTTGACGTAGTTTGTTGCGGCTGTCAGCAGCAGTCAGGTATTCTTGTGTGTTTTATCCAGCGGCATGAGTTGAGCTAAAGCCGTGAGTTGAGCATTGGCATTATCCGGGTCTAAGACAAGTTATGTTTACTTTCGGGACGCAATGCAGTCAGTTTCTCATTGCGTCCCGAAGACCGCGCTGTGTATTAGTTCCGCTTTACTTGACGTATTTCAATAATCGGAATTTGGATGTTTGTGAATCGTTGTCGAATCTTCAGCGGCCGAATCGCGTGTTGGATGGTGCGTCTTTACTCACTTGAGATAATGGCTCGTCATCCAGAATGAATTCTTCGGCAATGACTCGTTATTCCCTGGGCTTTGGGACTGTCGAGTGCCAGTTTGTCACGCACAGCAAAAGTTTCTGCCAGTGTTAGTTGCGTAGGACCTTTCTGTCTTCGGTTTTCTTAACATACTCCTCATATTGTTTGTGGTGGTATTTCGCTAAATGCTTGATTAGTTTGGTTGCATTAAAACTTCTTACAGCTTTACCACTACGCTTGACTTTATTGTGGCATATGTTGCTCTCTGCCTCTTCGTCTTTGTCGTCCTTAAAGGTGAAATGATCCCACACAGCTGACATTTTTACTGATAAAGTCTCTCGGTAAATTGGGAGACGGTAATGTAAATGTAGTGTGTTGAAGGTGTGCCGTAAAATGCGGACCGGATTTTAGGGAAACCGAAGCAAAAACTGGAATGGATTTTGTAAATCGGTGCGCTGGAAACCGGACCGGACTTTAAAAAAAAAAACTGGATCGGAAGTCTTGATCGGAATTTTTCCCGTGTTCCGATCCGATACCGATGCACATTTTTTTGCCCATATCGGCATCCGATCCAAATATCGGATCGGGACATCTCTACTGTATATCCATCAGCCGAAACAGTCTGATAGCACAGATAAAGTACACCTGCCCCTTGTTGTCGAAGTTGGCGCACCGGCGCTCTGAAAATAGAGCAAGGCTATTTTTTTGGGTCCCGCCTCTCGGCGCAAATTCATTCAAACTTGGCTTTCCGCCCAAGACGGCATTCTACCGCTGCCACGACATGCGACCGCTATCTCTTGCTATCTTGCTCGTTCTCTCATTCTTTCTACTCGCTTCCCCTTGCGTCACAGCTCCCCAGTCCAATCGTCTCTTAAGGGGGCCACGCATAATTACGAACATTACAATACACAATGAATAGGTTTCCGGTGAACTCTTCACACTCGGCTGCGGCTAGTTTGAAACGGCCTTAAAAATTTTTTAAAAATTAAAAACATCTCATTTGCAAGGCGTGGCGCCTTTTATTTTGGTGTGGCGGTGCGTCACAATCTGTTGTATGTAGGGGAATCCCTGATCTTGACATTTTTGACCAACAAACAATTCTTTCTAAGAAAACGACAAATTTAAAAAAAAAATAGGCTAAGCAAGAATCCACTATCGACGTTCCGCAACCTGATTTAAACTAGGTCTGTCAAACGATTAAAATTTTTAATCGAGCTAATTACAGCTTAAAGATTAATTAATCGTAATTAATCGCAATTCAAACCATCTATAAAATACGCCATATTTTTCTGTAAATTATTGTTGGAATGGAAAGATAAGACACAAGATGGATACATACATTCAATATACGGTACATAAGTACTGTATTTGTTTATTATAACAATAAATCAACAAGATGGCGTTAACATTATTAACATTCTCTTAAAGCGATCCATGGATTGAAAGACTTGTAGTTCTTAAAAGATAAATGTTAGTACAAGTTATAGAAATTTTATATGAAAACCCCCTCATAATGTTTTCGTTTTAATAAAATTTGTAAAATTTTCAATCAAAAAATAAATTTGTAGCCCCCCATTGTTGATGTCAATAATTACACAATGCTCATGGGTGCTTAAGCCCATAAAATCCAAGCGCCAGCAGAGGGCAACAAAACACCAAAAAACACAAGTAACAAGTGGACATGACACTGTGCTGCCATTTTAATCTGTTTGAGCGGGGCATGTGCGTTAATTGCGTCAAATATTTTAACGTGATTAATTAAAGAAATTAATTACTGCCTGTTTACGCGATAATTTTGACAGCCCTAATTTGAACAGTTCTCAAAAAGTGTGCTAGCTGACGAGCCATGAATGACTGCACAGATGGAAGAAAGTACGCCGTACAGTACACAACGAGGGTATTGGAAGGAGCTTTGTTAAAATTGACCTGAAACAGAGGCACCATTGATGCCAAGAGCCAATAAAAGTTTGAAGGCGCCACATAGAACACAAGAGCACACACAGGTACTATCAAGCCACTCCACGCGACACAGCCGACCTGCTGAACGGACCATTTTGTCAGGCTAGTGAGAATTTGTAGCGATTGAATCAAGTTATGAAGTCCTCTTTCTTCAAAGCCGCTTATTGACGGAATCTCCAGTGGTTCGTGATGTGATATGCTTTCCCATCAGTCACTGAAAAGACACTTTGTAAGACCTATGAATGCCATGAATGAATAACTCATTCACTTTGACAGACCTGGAGCTCCGACCACTTTTTAAAAAAAACTCTTTGGCTCCCATTAATGGCGATAGACGTCCAATCAATTGGGCAGGGAAGCTGGCAGCGATTTATTTCTGCCAGCCCTCCCAGTCCAAATGGATTGAACCTATTTGCTGTCAAGGGCAGAGAACAAATTAGGTGTAGGAAATATGCTCTAAGCTAATCACCGAAATTGACCTTATTATTTTCACATTCAGGATCACATAATAACCCAGTCTTATGTTGGGGACAGCTATTTTATATCTCTTGAGCCAGATGCTCAGATAATACAGGAAATTATATACTGTATTAAGGGTGTAACGGTACATGTACAGTCGTACCTCTACATACGAATTTAATTCGTTCCAGGACCTTGTTTGTAAGTCGAAATGGTCGTATGTCGAGCAGGATTTTCCCATAGGAATACATTATAATTCCATTAATTCGTTCCAAAGCCTAAAAACATACACTAAATTCTTAATAAATACTGCTGGCACTGTTACAAATGGCAATTAAACATAGAAAAACAAATAAGTTATAAATAAATAATTCAGAATAATATAATAAGAAGAAGAATAATTAATAATTATTCCTGTAAATAATGTAACGAATCGGATTCTAATATGGCGGACACTTTTTACTTTGTCCCTGAACGCACCGCGAAGCTGACGTCTCAGTGAGATAGGTCGGTGCGGTAGAGATAATACTTTCGTTTTCTTGAGAGCAGTCAACTGCTTAAGACAATGGGCGTTTTGTGTTGGATAAGTTCTTAAATAAATGATAAAAACGTGACGAAGCTGGCGATTTCCTTGGCAATGTTACCACAATAATAATTGTCACCTTAACTTATAAATAGTGGCGAACGGTGGTCGGAAGAGGACCATGGAGCTGTATTGTTGAGCCAGTTCAGGGACGCGCACCCCAAGCTCATATTTTTCTATAACTTGCATCTTCATTTCAAAGGTAAGCATCACTTTTTTCCTTGTTTCTCCAACTGTATCAACTTTTTTTGAAAACTGTGTTGATTTCTCACACAAGAAAATCCACCGTGCGTTCGTTTGCAGTGCTGTCATGTCGTCGTATTTCGAGCAACTCGTCGGATGTAGAAACAAACGGCGGCTCAAATTTTACGTCGGATGTCGAAAAGATCGGGTGTCGAAGTGATCGTATGTAGAGGTACCACTGTATTTGTATTGAACCGTCTCGATACGTGGTGCTTGGTTCGGAATGGACGCGTACCGAACGAGTTTCTGACGTAATGTAACCCTTACTTTTCAAGGCTGTGACTCGATCGGGTTACAGTTTGTGTAGATTATATTTACTCAGTCTTCTCTACTATAATGAGGACCAACACGGTAGGACAGTATAACCCAGAAACGTCAACGGCGCGACAACGTGGCCGCCGCGAGGACACAGTGAAACGCGGGCGTTTAAGTCACTCGGCCAATGCACACCAGTTGCAGTGCGGCCGCGTGTTAGACGCGTCCCAGAAGCGGCTCAACACGACGCACGCGAAAAGAACGGCAGAGTTTATTATTTGACGCGAGACGCGACCCTCCTGTGTCAATACTACTACCGGTAGCTAGGATCGGGCAGACCGGAAGTCACTCGTGTAAAAATATGATGGATCAGGTCGATTTTCAAACTAATATGCAATCGTAACCCACTTTTTGAGTCCATCAGATCTCTTGAGTGGTAGATCGGGGCACAGTTGACTTGTCTTTTTTGATTTACTGCTGTCTTCTCTGCTATAATAATAACCAACACGGCCCCAAGTTCAATACAAAACCCTCCTACCAACAACAAAACAAGTAGGAACTAATATTCAGATAGGAACTAAAGTTAGGCAACATAAAATATACAATATAAATGAATACTACATCACATTTGTGAAATATACACACATAATAAAGTAAATAATAGCCCATTTAAATAAAATAAATTGAAATAAGCTAAAACACCTGTAATTAAATAATAAGAATAATACACAGATCCTGCTTACACAATTAAATTTATTCATTTCTGTGTGGCCCTTTAACTTGTGAAAATCCACCAATAAAGCTTTTGAAACCCGTTCATCAGGAAAAAAATGATTCATTTAGGCATTTCATTTGTAAAATACAAGTTAAAATCTTTGTCATTGGGATTGCTTTTCTCTTTAGCACAGGACTTTTTTTCTTCTTTCTTTCAGAAAGAAAGCTGACCAATACATGGGGTCCGAAGGGCAAATTTTTGTTGGATTATCTTTAAATACCTGCTACTTTTTGAGCAGAATTCTAGCTTTGTATAGGCTAATGTTCCTATTGTTGAAATGTAATAAACAACTAGCACGTTTATATTTTGCATTTTGTTTTCTCACTGTACCGAAAATGAACCGAACCGTGACCTCAAAACCGAGGTACGTACCGAACCGAGATTTTTGTGTACCGTTACACCCCTATACTGTATATATAGTGCTAAAAAAAAAAGGTAACCGCATGTTTGTTTGTTTTTAATTAAACTTTCCAAGTGTTCTGTATCTTATCGTTCTGTAAATGCTTTTATAATGATCATAAAAATATGTAGACTATTCAAACATTAAGAAAACTAGCGTTTTTTTTTTTCTGCCAACTGAGAATTCGTTACGAAGGACACTTTTATTTATGCACACAAAGGCAACAGAAATGTGATCCTTTTGAATATTCTCCTCTGTGTGTCTGCAAAACCCGAGTTTTTTTTTTTTTTTAATTAAACTTTCCCAGCATTATTTCGTTGTGTAAATGCTTTTATTATGATCATAAAAATATTTAGACTATTTAAACATTAAGAAAACTTGCGTTTTTTCTGCCAACTCGAAGAAATGAAAGTAAATTGCTGCTGCGTTTTTGTTTTTTGTTTTTTTTTTCGCGTCACTCCAACAAATAATTAAAAATAAAAAATCGGGTTTTTCGGGCTGGGCCTGCAAATCTGGTTAATTGATCGGGCCGGGTCAGGCTTCAATATTAGCGGGCCGTGTCGGGTCGGGCTGGATTTTTTTAGGCCCGATCTAACCTCTACTGCACATATATAGTGGGCTAGGCCTACATTTTACTTTTGTTCTACATTGCAATTTAGTTGCTGTTTTGTTTGCAACTGAACTGATCCCTGGATTGATATTGCGATAAAGATGCTGCTGCACTACAATATTTTCTTTGTCGTTTTCTTTAATATTTACTTGAATATTTTTATTGGTGGGTCGTTGTGACTAAAATACAGTGACTGTTATGACTGATTTTGCACAGGAGTTCAGATGTTGCACTGTGTGAAAGGCTGCTAAAAAGAGAAAGCCCTGGTCTTATTGAAAGCACTAATTAAATGCTGTGATGTGTTTTTTTTTTTTTTAATATATATATATATGAAAGTATTTTCATTTGACTTCAACCAGAAGTGACACACGAGCCAATAAGAAGTTGTTTAATGTCTGACCGCTTGTGATGCCTCATGATTCTTGAAAAATATGCTTTGCTTTAGAATTTTAATGCATCCCAGGCTTTAATGCATCGCGATGCATTGCCGAATCGAATCTTGACCCTCTGAATCGAATCGAATCGTGGCCCTCCGAATCGTAATCGAATCGAATGGTGAGGGCAGTGCCGACGCACACCTCTAGTTCAGATACTTTTTCCTACCATTGTAGGAATAAAAAGATGTGCAACAAGGCATGTTTGAAGTATTTTTTCTTAGTTCATAAATACTCATAGAAAAATCAACCCCTAATTTCACAAAAAATGCTCGGAGTGTAAAGGGTTAAAGCCGCAAGATCCAAAAAGAGTTAAAAAGTAGTGATTTGTAGTTGGATAATGCAGGTTTAGGGATTAGTGTATTAGACACATTTGTCATACAGTTATATTTTGTTTGAAGGTTTTTTGGTCAGATACTATGAATCGTTACTATCGATCGCCACACTTCGGCAGGCGCTTGTTCCCACACAACAACGCATCTACTCATTGATATTTGCTTTTGGCTACTAATATCGAGAGCAGCTTTGCTGGTCGTTTACTACCGAGGGATCCTTCATCTGAAACGTCCATGTTGTTTTTGTCCGTTTTTGTCACTTTCTCATCATGTCTAGCCGATGTTTTCAACCATTAACCAAAGCAACATTCCAAAGCGGGGATTGCTCGCCCGGCTGTGTCGCAACTTGCACTGCAGTGGCCCTTTAAAGATAAAGCGGGGATATAATTAAAGCAGGAAGTTGACTGTCCCCACTATAATAGAGCGAATAAATAATTCACTTTGCACTCAACTGTTTTTCTTATGCTCATCTTGTCTCACAAGCCTCTTGCATTCCGGTCCTGCTCCAAATCCCATTTTGGCACCGCGTCGCTGCGATTAGTTGTGACATGAAGCAGGCCTACCGCCCAATCTTGTCAACTTTTAGGGATAAATTACGTATTGTTGAACGCTGAGTTGTTGCTACGTTTACAGGAGATAGACATAGCAACAGACGTGTGTGGGTAAACAGATGTCTATCTGGAGTCGAAACTGAAAATAGGATTCAAGTTATTGATTTGGGAGCAAAATAGATGTTCAAAAAGTAGTTATTATGGCTTTTTGGTTGTAAATTGTTGAAGTAATAAGACAAGAATAGAGGCAAGGTTGTTGATGTTTCCTTAGTATTGCGCTAATTTGGTGGAAGTTATTGTGTGCTCAGTGTAAAAATAGTTTAAGAGCAGATCTGTCTATCTAGTATCTATCACTGTCAAGGGCACCCAATGGGTTAATGTTTGGATTATTTTGTACCTGAAAGTGCAACTTGACTTTTTGGCTGGATTTAGACCTTCAGATTCAAAGACCCAAAATCTGATATGATTCCTATAGTAGATTTTGTTTCTGTTTTTAAGTGACTCATAGGAAGGATAATGTCAGCATTACTTCACTGGGTCATACTCATAACTCAATATTGACTCATGTCAGGAAACTATTTTTTGTTATGGTATTGAAACTTATAGTTGGGGGAAGATTTTGGCATAAAATGGGCATGAAATATAGCAACCTGGCTTTATGCTAATAGTAATAATAATTAAAGATGTCCCAATCGATTGGCATCCCGATCGATCGGGTCCGATCACGTCATTTTCAAAGTATCGGAATCGGCATAAAAATATCGGACATGCCTTTTTTAATATCTATCTATATATATATATATATTTTTTTTTTATTTTTTATTATTATTAATAAATTTATTAGGATCATGGCTGCACTGAAAGTAAAGGGGCCGAATAATATTGCACGCCCCACTTTTTTATTTGTTAAAAAAGTTTAAATTATCCAATAAATTTTGTTTCACTTCACGATTGTGTCCCACTTGTTGTTGATTCTTGACAAAAAATTAAAATTTTATATCTTTATGTTTGAAGCCTGAAATGTGGCGAAAGGTTGCAAGGTTCAAGGGGGCCGAATACTTTTGCAAGGCACTGTATATATACATATATATATATATATATATATATATTTTTTTTTTTTTATTAAATCGTTTTCTAATTGTATTTAACGTTACAGACAAAATGTCTTACACTCATCCAGAGTCTTTAGTTTTGGCTTACAGTAGGGCTGTCATATTTATCGCATCAATGGCAGTAATAACATTAAAATATTTAACGCCATTAACGCATGCGCTGCACTACCCACTCACGCATTGTCGCGTTCAATCTATAATGGCACCGTATTACGTATACATAGAGCTAAAAGGCAACGTAAAATGAGTAGAGAGAATTTTAGCAGCCTTTGAAGCCTTGTTTTTATTGGCTTAAGCCTTACAATCCCTCTCTCAACAATTAGAAATACCAAGGGAAGCAATGTGGGGAAGAAAGGTAGTAGTTGGTAGTAGTGGGATGGAACTAAAGCAAAAAATAGCTGTGTTAAAGTCAGTTATGTTTGAAATGTATGCTTTCACAAAAAGCTCAATCTCTCCGTTTTTTCATCAGAAATTGGAAAATTGCTCAAACTAAGCCATTTTCTAATGCTGATTTCTAAAGAATGGAAAAAGATATGAACTAACTTTTTTTTCTGCTGAAAGAAGAGAGTCTAATCTTTCTTTTGGTGAGTTCCATGTTTATATCGCAATAGAACAGAATTTTCTGTGGGCCTTGCAAAATCAGTCAAAATCCAGTAAAAAGGCCAGGAGCGAAGAGCCATGCGCCGGTGAAAATGGCTGGGAGTGAATGAGTTAAGCCCGACTCCATCGCGTTTGCTTGTAGCGTTAGCCGCTAGCGTTAGCCTACCTGGCTTCTGTTTGTTGAGTTGGTGATAACCACGTGACTTCATACGTAAGCACACTGACTGCTTTCTTAAAGGGGAGTGAACATAGCAGAACAACACAGAGCCAAAGCGGGATGAAAAGACTATTTTCTTGTTTAATTAAATTACCGAATTTACTGACATGGTCAAAATTACGTCGGTTATCGTGAAGAATTTCGGTAACTGTAAATTTTCAGTATACCGCCCGGCTCCACGCTAGACATACTAAAGACGCTGGAGTTAACTCTTGGAGCTGGTGGGAAGTGTTTATGATAGCATTTATTAACCTTTAATTTTTTTTATAAAGTAATGGTGGTGTTCATGTAAAAGCAAAATCATATTGGAGGTATTGCCTCCTCTGGCAACAACCCTCTGCAAAGATGTTTTACATGTCGGTTGGCTCTCGTTCTCTAAAGCCGCTACTTTTCTGTAGCCAAAGTATTCCCATACCAGCAACTTTGTTTTCTTCAGTGGGCTAAAAAGTTTCACCTCCTCCAGCCACTCACAGAGCAACAACCGGAGGGGGAGGGGTGAGCCCTGCAGCTGCAAGTGATGGATTTATACCTGCATTTTTGGGACATAAAAAATGGCAAATACCGTAGAAATGGTATGACGGAAAATTTTAGTGGATTTGAAACCGTGACGTTTTCATACCATGGTTTAAAAATACATTTAGGAGAAACAAAAGGAGGTTTTGACACTGTGGTTTTTTTCCGCTCACTGAGTGATGCTTTCAATTCAGCACTCTACAAAAACCCCACCGCCTCATTGTGACGTCCACAGAGCACATGCTCAACATCCAATGCTTTTATCTTGATCATGAAGAGTAAACGAGTGCATCTCATTTATCTACCAAGATGCACTGGAGTGCCATAAACGCACCATCTGGTTTGTTCCTCGATATTTTGAGTGTAACTGACTAGGGGTGTGACAAAATATCAAAATGGTGATATATCGTGATACTTTGTATGATGTATCCCAAAAGGTTATCGATATGCTCCTGCCAAGAATCGAGATATCGTTTTAAAAAGGTGTCAGTGTGTCAAAAAAAAAAAAAAAAAAAAGGAACCAACAAGTTATCAAAATCTTCCACCATAATACAACCACTAGCAAAAAGTATGCAATCACCAGTCTCGGCACTCACGCAGACATTTTATCATGTAGAACAAACGCGGATGAAAAGCTTGAAAAAACAATGAATTAGTTCAAAAGTGCAACTCTTTAGCATTCAGAAACACTTAAAGAAATGAATAGAAAACATTGTGGTGGTCAGTAAATGTTACTTTTATAGAGCAAGTGCAGGAAAATATATATGGAAAAAAAATATGAAGTCATGAGAAACAAACAAAGAAATAACAATCAAAACTAGGGCTGTCAAAATTATCGCGTTATCGGGCGTTAATTATTTTTTTTTACTTAATCACGATAAAATATTTGACGCAATTAACGCAGATGCCCCGCTCAGACAGATTTAAATGACAGTACAGTGAAACGCTCACTTGTTGTGTTTTATGGAGTTTTGCCGCCCTCTGCTGGCGCTTGGGTGCGACTGATTTTATAGGCTCCAGCACCCATGAGCATTGTGTAAGTAATTATTGACATCAACAATGGCGGGCTACTAGTTTATTTTTTGATTGAAAATTTTACAAATTTTATTAAAACGAAAACATTAAGAGGGGTTTTAATATAAAATTTCTATAACTTGTACTAACATTTTTCTTTTAAGAACTACAAGTCTTTCTATCCATGGATCGCGTTAACAGAATGTTAATAATGTTAATGCCATCTTGTTGATTTATTGTTATAATAAAAAAATACAGTACTTATGTACCGTATGTTGAATGTATGTATCCGTCTTGTGTCTTATCTTTCCATTCCAACAATAATTTACAGAAAAATATGGCATATTTTATAGATGGTTTGAATTGTGATTAATTACGATTAATTAATTTTTAAGCTGTAATTAACTCGATTAAAAGTTTTAATCGTTTGACAGGCCTAATCAAAACACATCTCTACTAATTAGTAGCACCACCTCTGGCTTTTATGACAGCTTGCAGTCTGTGAGGCATGGACTTGATGAGTATTCTTCATCAATTTGGTGCCAACTCTCTTTGATTGCAGTTGCCAGATCATCCATGCAGGTCGGAGCCTTGCTGTGGACCATTTTTTTCAATTTCCCAAACAGGTTATCAATAGGGTTGGGGTCTGGGCTACTTGCAGGCCATGACATTGACTGGATGAGTCTTTCTCCAAGGAATGCTTTAACAGTTTTAGCTTTGTGGTAACGATGTCATCCCGATCGATCGGGGTCCAATCACGTCATTTTCAAAGTATCAGAATCGGCAAAAAAATATTATTTTTTTAAATATTTTTTAATTAAATCATTTTCTAATTGTATTTAACGTTACAGATAAAATGTCTTACGCTCATCCAGAGTCTTTAGTTTTGGCTTAAAGTAGGGCTATCAAATTTATCGCATTAACGGCGGTAATTAATTTTTTAAAAATTAATCACGTTAAAATATTCAACGCAATCAACGCATACATTGCACGACCCACTCACACATTGTCGCGTTCAATCTATAATGGCGCCGTTTTACCTATATATAGAGCTAAAAGGCAGCGTAAAATGAGTAGAGTGAATTTTAGCAGTCTTTGGAGCTTTTTTTAATTGCTAAAGCCTTACAATACCTCCCTCAACAATTAGAAATATCGTGGGAAACAATGTGGGGAAGAAAGGTAGTCGTTGATATTTTTCTTAACACCCTATGTTATTTCCCAACGCAGAGAAGATATATCAATTGGTGCCACTACGCACAGTCATGGTTGCACTTCCCATCATGCATTTGGGCAGAACAGTTCAATGGCTACAGTATCATTTACTGAAAGCTCAACAAATACACTAGATGGCAATATTTAGTCACAATATACAAAGTCACATTTACCCTTTAAGAATTACAAGTCTTTCCATCCGTGGATCCTTCTCACAGAAAGAATGTTAATAATGTAAATGCCATCTTGAGGATTTATTGTGATAATAAACAAATACAGTACTTATGTACTGTATGTTGAATGTATATATTCGTCCGAGTTTTATTCATTTTTTTCCTAATGCTTTGCCAAAATGTATATGATCGGGAAAAATTATCAGGAATGATTGGAATTGAATCGGGAGCAAAAAAAAAAAAAGCAATCGGATCGGGAAATATCGGGATCGGCAGATACTCAAACTAAAACGATCGGGATTGGATCGGGAGCAAAAAAACATGATCGGAACAACCCTACTTTGTGGCATGATGCATTATCATCTCGGAAAATGACAAACATATTTTCAATAGAAGCGATAAGAAAGCTGTCTAAAATTTTAATGTAAACTTGTGCATTTATTGAAGATTTCACCACAGCCATCTCCCCAGTGCCTTTGCCTGACATGCAGCCCCATATCATGAAGGACTGAGGGAATTTTGATGTCTTCTTCAGGCAATCATCTTTGTAAATCTCACTGGAACGGCACCGAACAAAAGTTTCAGCATCATCACCTTGTCAAGAGTCAAGAATCTGCATTGGACAAGGTGTCAGGAGTCAAAAAATTTGCATTGGACAAGGTGATGATGCTGGAACTTTTGTTTGGTGCTGTTCCAGTGAGACCTTAAATGGCCCAAAATTACCTAATTGCCTGGAATTGACTGCCACTGACAGCCATAGACGTTCAATCCATTTAAACTGGGAGGGTGGCAGCGAATGAACATTCGTTCATTCGCTGCCACCCTCCCACTTTAAACGGATTGGACGTCTACTAGTGATAAACTAATTCCAATTCACACTAGAAGCTTGTTTTTCTCTTAATTAGTTGTTTGTAGAATATCCTCGAATGATTTCCTGACCAAAGAATCGATAATCGTCGTATCGCCATATCGTCAGATCGTCATCGTGAGCTTTGTATCGCAAATCGTATCGTATTGTGAGGTACCAAGAGGTTCCCACTCCTATAACTGACCGCATCTGAAAGAAAAGAAAGAAAAAAAAAACTGAATTTCCCCTTCTTCTCTCCATGTGCAGACTCGCAGCGGTCCCATCTG
This sequence comes from Corythoichthys intestinalis, assembly GCF_030265065.1. Taxonomy (NCBI): domain Eukaryota; kingdom Metazoa; phylum Chordata; class Actinopteri; order Syngnathiformes; family Syngnathidae; genus Corythoichthys; species Corythoichthys intestinalis. The sequence goes on from NC_080411.1 coordinate 5,143,320, forward strand.
TCCTCATTTACCATGAAGCTGATGGACAAGTTCCATTCTCCCAAGATCAAGAGGACTCCATCCAAGAAAGGCAAGCAACTGCAACCCGAGCCCGCCGCCAAGAGCGCTGAAAAGCCTGCCAACAAGGTAAGTGTGTTTTGTGTGCAAATTTGTCCGTTTCTTTTCTGTACTATTGTTCCCAGAACCACTTAAAGGAACAAACAACACCTTCTTCATGGACCTCCCAGCGGGGAAAAAATCTTGTATAATTGTTAATTGTTTAAATGAAAAAGCACTGGATTTCATTTTTCTGGTCTGTAATAGTGGAGCAAAACCTCCAAAAGCTTTATTTCCAGGAGTTGGCTGCACGACATGGAGGCAGCCAATAAGTGAAATATCATATGCATGAATTAAAGAAATAACAGTCAATGAGTTATAATCTTTTTTTTACGCATTTATCTTATAAATGGGTAATAATAATGATTAAAATAAATAAACTATTTATCAAAAAAATTCCCTGATCGGACAAGGAAACTAACAAAAAATAAAATCTCAGGAAAGACAGTCATGATAATTTAAATAATTCTAATAATTTCATAATACTTCATACTAGGGCTGCAGCTATCGATTATTTTAGTAGTCGATTAATCGATGAACTAGTTAGTTCGAATAATCGAGTAATCAGATAAGGAACATGAAAAATTAAAATACCTGAGCTGAGCCTCAGACGGTATTTAAAAAAAAAACAAAAAAAAAACAAGGATCTATGTACAACAAAAGAACAATTGGCTAACTTACATAGCAAAAGTCAGCTCGCTTAAATGCTATAAAATGCTAACTTTTTTTTTTTAATTTACAATGCTCTTAACAAATGGTTCAGACGTATATTCCCTCAAAAAACTGCTAAATATATCTATAAACTAAATTATGAATGTATTAAAAAAAACATTAGCTCAAATAAAACTTTGTTGTTGGTCTTAACAGGGAGCAGTTGGATTCAGCCATGTGATGAAGCAGACCAGAGGGCAATGTATACACCCTAAGCAATAAAACGAAATGCAAACACTTTCAAAATAAACCATTACAACGCCACTTTAATTAAACGATTACTCGAAGCAATAAAATTTAAATTTAATAATTGTTTTTTTCTATTCGAATACTTGAGTTAATCGATTGCAGCACTACTTCATACAAATAAAAATAAATAAATACAATAGAGCTGACAATAAATTTGACTTTGTGTAGGGCTGCAGCTATCGATAATTTTAGTAGTTGATTAATCTGTCAACTAGTTAATTCGAATAATCGAGTTATCGGATTAGGAACATTTAATGTGTTGCTGAATACATTTTTGGAGATGTAAAACAAAGGTTTGCTTACAGTGCCCTCCATAATTATTGGCACCCCTGGTTAAGATGTGTTTTTTTAGCTTCTAATATTTTTTTTTATTCAAATAATATGGGACCTTAATGGAAAAAAAGCCAACAAATAGCACCTAATCTTCTCCGATAATGTTTCACAAGCTTGATTTTGTGTCTGGCGAACCATTTCTGTGTCGATTTGGCCATATGTTTAGGGTTATTGTCTTGCCGAAAGACCCATTGACAACCCATCTTCAGCTTTCGGGCAGAGGGCAACAGATTTTGATTTAAAATGTCCTGGTATTTCAAAGCATTCATGATGCCATGCACCCGAACAAGGTTCCCAGGGCCTTTGGAAGCGAAACAGCCCCACAGCATCACTGACCCCCCCCCCCCCCCCCCCCCCCCCCATACTTCACAGTGGGTATGGGGTGCTTTTCAGCATGCGCATCTTTCGTGGCACGCCAGACCCACTTAGTGTTTGTTGCCAAAAAGCTCAATCTTGGTCCCATCTGACCAAAGCATACGGTCCCAGGCTTCAACTGGCCAAATCTACACAGAAATGGTTCACCAGACACAAAATCAAGCTCCTCCTATGGCCTTCTCAGTCCCCAGACCTTGTTTTGTTGGCAAAAGGGGGTTGTACAAAGTATTAACACCAGGGGTGCTAATAATTGTGACACACATTATTTGATGTCAAATAATTATTTCTTTAAGTGGGATTTTTTCCCCACTGAATAAATGCACTTGTATTGAAGGTTGGATTTTTCTCTTTTTTTCCCATTAAGGTACCATATCATTTGAATAAAAGAAAAAATTATTAGAAGCTAAAAAACACATCTTAACCAGGGGTGCCAATAGTTATGGAGGGCACTGTAGATTGCACTTTCAAAAGGGCATGAATTGCGAAAACAAAATAAAATTCCTGAGTGTTTCTTTAATCATTTTAAAATAAATTAAAATACCCGAGCTTAGCCTTAAATGCTATTAGAATAAATTAGTGCTGCATTCTGAATAATCGAGTAATCGGATAAGGAACATTAAAAATTAAAATACCCGAGCTGAGCCTAAAACGCTTTAAAAAAAAATTTAGGATCCATGTACAACAAGAGAACAATTGGCTAACTTACACAGAAAAAGCTTAAATGCTATAAAATGCAAGTTTTTTATTTTATTTTTTTAACCATGCTCTTAACAAATAGAGACATATTCCCACAAAAAACAGTTAAATATACCTATAAACTAAATCATGAATGCATTAAAAACATTAGCTGAAACAAAAACCAACCAATGTTGGTCTTAACAGGGAGTAGCTGGTTTCAGCCATGAGACATGAGTTATATTTATTGTTGCCACCCTAATCAATAAAACACATGCAAACACTTTCAAAATAAACCAATACAACGCCTCTTTAATGAAACGAATACTCGAAGCAACAAAATTAAATTTGAATATTTTTTTTCTAATCGAATACTCGAGTTAATCGATTAATCGTTGCAGCACTAGAATAAATAAATGAGGATCTAAGTCCAACAAGAGAACAATTGGCTAACTTGCATAGCAAAAGTCTGCTAGCTTCAGTGCGATAAAATGATAACATGTTGTTTTGTTTTGTTTTGTTTTGTTTTTTAACAATTCTTCTAACAAATCAGTTGAACACATACTGTATTCCCACATAAAACAGCTAAGTTTACCTATAAACTAAACTAACCTTCTGTTGGTCTTAACAGGGAGCAGCTGGATTCAGCCATGTTAAATAAGTATCCACCCAAATCAATAAAACTAAATGCAAAGTCTTTCAAAACAAATCATTACAACACCATTCTAATTAAACGAATACTCGAAGCAGCAAAATTTGATTGGAAGCTTTTTTCCAATCGAATTACTCGAGTTAATCGAATGATTATTGCAGCACTAACTTTGAGCTTCCGAACGTTACCTGTTGCCCTCAATTATACCAGATTGATTGCTTTTAAAATAATGAAACAGTTACATAGTATTTAACTTCCAACATTTTTAGCGCATACTTTTTTGGTTGTAATGCACATTTACAGTTAAAATGCGAAGCCCAGAGCCTTAAACCAGGAAATAACCCCCTGAATCATATATTTGGCGACCCATCGCAAGAGCCAACTGTCAAAAATAATGCTTGCGGTGTTCCTAATATGAAGTTCATAGGCCTACATAATGATTGTCAAATTTCGGAAATTCAGAAGGTGAGTCGACTGGAGGAGCACGAGAAAGAGGTGGTGAGCGCCCTTCGCTACTTCAAGACAATCGTGGACAAGATGGTGGTGGAGAAGAAGGTTCTGGAGATGCTCCCCGGTTCGGCCAGCAAAGTGCTGGAAGCCATTCTGCCTCTAGTTCAGGGGGAGGCCCGCATACAGCATAGGTGAGTTTCCAAGAATGCGCAACAAACACGTTAGGACTCGTCACACCAACCAAGAACTATTGAAGCAGTCATTTCGACACAATTCCACTCACAACTATTTTAGTGGATTTTATACAGTGGGGCAAATAAGTATTTAGTTAACCACTAATTGTGCAAGTTCTCCCACTTGAAAATATTAGAGAGGCCTGTAATTGCCATCATGGGTAAACCTCAGCCATGAGAGAGAATGTGGAAAATAAACAGAAAATCACATTGATTGATTTTTAAAGAATTCATGGTGGAAAATAAGTATCAATACCAAAAGTTCATCTCAATACTTTGTTATGTACCCTTTGTTGGCAATAACTGAGGCCAAACGTTTTCCATTCCTCCATGCAGATCTCCTCTAGAGCAGTGATGTTTTGGGGCTGTCGTTGGGCGACACGGCCTTTAACTCCCTCCACAGATTTTCTATGGGGTTGAGATCTGGAGACTGGCTAGGCCACTCCAGGACCTTGAAATGCTTCTTACGAAGCCACTCCTTTGTTGCCCTGGCTGTGTGTTTGGGATCATTGTCATGCCGAAAGACCCAGCCACGTCTCATCTTCAATGCCCTTGCTGATGGAATGGAGATTTTCACTCAAAATCTCTCGATACATGGCCCCATTCATTCTTTCCTTTACACAGATCAGTCGTCCTGGTCCGTTTGCAGAAAAACAGCCCCTAAGCATGATGTTTCCACCCCCATGCATCACAGTGGGTATGGTGTTCTTTGGATGCAATTCAGTATTCTATCTCCTCCAAACACGAGAACCTGTGTTTCTACCAAAAAGTTCTACAGTGGTACCTCTACATACGATCGCTTCGACACACGAACTTTTCGACATCCGACGTAAAATTTGACTCGCCATTTGTTTCTACATCCGGCGACATGCTCGAAATACGACGACAATGGCAGCACCGCAAACGAATGCACGGCGGATTTTCTTGTGTGACAAATCAACACATGTTTCAGAAAAGGTTGGTACAGGTGGTGAAACAAGGAAAAAGTTGAAGCTTACCTTCTAAATGAAGATACAAATGACAGAAAAATATGAGCGTAGGGTGGGCATCCGTGAAATGGCTCAACAATACATCTCCACTTTCCTCCTCCGACCATCGTTCGCCAGTCTTTATAAGTTAAGCTGACAATTCTTATTGTGGTAACATCTCCAGAGAAAACGCCAGCTTCGCCACGTTTTCATCATTTCTTTCACAACTTATTCAACACAAAACGCCTGCTGTCTGCCGCAATTGACGATGTTCTCAAGAAAGCATTGAAAGCGAAAGTAAACTTTCACCCGCTCCCCTCCCTCTTTGTCACGTCAGCGCCGCGGTGCCTTCAGGTACAGAAAAAAACGTCCGCCTTATTAGAACCCGTTTCGTTACACTATTACATGAATTATTATTATTATTATTATATTATTAATCCGATTTTTAGTTATTATTTTTTTGTTTTGCTATATGTAATTGCCATTTGTAATAGTACCAGCAGTATTTTTTAAGGATTTAGTGCAGGTTTTTGGGCTGTGGAACGAATTAATGGAATTATAATGTATTCCTATGGGAAAATCCTGCTCGACATACGACCATTTCGACTTACAAACAAGCTCCTGGAACGGATTAACTTCGTATGTAGAGGTACCACTGTATTTTGGTTTCATCTGACCATAACACATTCTCCCAGTCCTCTTCTGGATCATCTAAATGCTCTCTAGCGAACCGCAGACAGGCCTGGACATGTACTGGCTTCAGCAGCGGGACACGTCTGGCAGTGCAGGATTTGAGTCCCTGGTGGCGCATTGTCTTACTGATAGTAGCCTTTGTTACTGTGGTCCCAGCTCTCTGTAGGTCATTCACTAGGTCCCCCCGTGTGGTTCTGGGATTTTTGCTCACCGTTCTTGTTATCATTTTGATGCCACGGGGTGAGATCTTGCATGGAGGCCCAGATCGAGGGAGATGATCAGTGGTGTTGTATGTCTTCCATTTTTTAATAATTGCTACCACAGTTGATTTCTTTACACCAAGCGTTTTACCTATTGCAGATTCAGTCTTCCCAGCCTGTTGCAGGTCTACAACTTTGTCTCTGGTGTCCTTCGACAGCTCTTTGGTCTTGGCCATAGTGGAGTTTAGAGTGTGACTGACTGAGGTCGTGGACAGGTGTCTTATATACTGATAATGAGTTAAAACAGGTGCCATTAATACAGGTAATGAATGGAGAGCCTCGTTAGACCTTGCCATAGTAAGGTTCATCAGTCAGTGATGGAAAAATAAGGCCTCTAGAATAGTAACAAAACTTTGCATATTGGCAAAACAGGAGTGGAAACAAAAGCATAATCCCAATCCACCGACACCGTGCCAAAATTAATATTAAAAGGTCCGATAATACAGTATATAACGTTATTGGATTTATTGGGATGACGTCATAATTCCTATTATCGGATCGATAATTAAAAATAATCTGTGATAAATCGACAATCAAAATAATCTTTTGTTGCACCCCTCGTCCGGAACCCTTTTTGAAAACAATTCTTCACGAATGCAACCTTATTTCCACCCTTTTTCCACAGTTCAGCATTGTCTTCCTGCCACAACCGGGTGTACCAGAGTCTGGCTAACTTGATCCGCTGGGCCGACCAGGTAATGCTGGATGGCATCGACCTGGACGACAAGGAGAACGTGACGTCGGTCACCAACGTCATCAAAGCGGTACTGGACGGCGTCAAGGTAAAACAGACTTCTGGCAATGGGCGTGTCGGAGAAACTGACCCGGGTGTTAAAGCATATGCTGTGGTTTGAACAGGAGCTGGTGAAGCTGACCATTGAGAAACAAGAGCAGCCGTCGCCCACTGGATCCAACAAGCCGGCACCACCCATCATTACAGCAGAGAGGTGAGCACTCAAAGTGGGGCCTTTTTGTGGCCTAAAGACAGGTTAAGGTGGTTTGATCAATTTCAAGAAAAAGACACATTATATGTTTAATCCCTCCACTGACATGGCCAGTGATTGACGTCCAATCCATTTGGACTGGGAGTGCTGGGAGCTATCAATCATTGCCTATTTGCCATTGTCATGTTGGAAGAACATTTTCAATGCTCTAACTAAGGGAAGGAGGTTTTTCCTCAAAATCTCACAATAAAAGGCCATGTTCATCCTCTCCTTAATACAGTGTATTCGTCTAGTCCCATGTGCAGGAAAATACCCCCAAAGCATGATGATAACACCCCCATGCTTCACTGTAGGGATGGTGTTCTTTTTTTTTTTTTTTTTTTTTTTTTTTGTGATCTCAAGGGCCCGCATTTTACCCAGTGTTGCCCTCTACTGTTAAACAAAACGAAGTAATAATTGAATTGATTCACCAAACCCGCATCTGCAGTGACTGTTTGTGTAGGCTGACAAGCATAGCTATGTGTTGATGACATGATTGTTTAAACGTAACGCAAAAATCATGTCATCAAGTGGTATTTCTGTTTTCTGAATTACCATAATTTCCCGAATATAAGGCGCACCCGTATATAATGCGCACCCCAAATTTACTTGTAAAATCTAGGGGAAATTATTGTACCCGTTTATAACGCGCACCCTAATTTTAGCACCAATAAATAGAAGAATACAAGAAAACAGAGCTCGTGTACGGATACAGAAATGTCATTTAACTGACTGGTTGAAACACAGCACAAGCATAGCATTTTGGTAGTTCAAAACATTGCCATAAACTGACAATATTTACGGTAATAATATACTTTGACAACTTCTCCAACTTACCAGAATCTAGGAGAAAACAAAACAGATGTGACTTTTCTCTTAAAAGCTGCTGTATAACTTGCTCGTTTCATCATGATGAATAAATGTTTCTTCCATGGATTGATAAGGTAAAATGAAAGTGAGAACATAAGTCGGAAATCCGAGAGAGCTCATCGCTGTCGACACGACAGTAACAATAGGTACTATTGTTATTTGGGTTTGAGTTTCCCGAGGGACAGATATAGTTGACGGACACACACAGGAAGTCTATGTTGTTACGTTTGTTATGGTCCGAGTTGCGGAGCTGCAATAAACGTTGACTCAAATGAGTTGAAGAAACTAAATCCTGTGCTTTATGAAGAGTGAAAAAAGCAGAATTTAACACAGACGAAATCATTCGGCCGATCAGAGTGAAGTATTACCGAAGCAAAATGGTTACGTCACGTACCGTAATGGTCGGCAACGGATCGCCGCATACGTTTCTTCAACGCAACGTGGCCGTTTCGATATATAGCTGTCTCCATTCATGTACCCGTTTATAATGCGCACCATGATATTACAAGTTGATTTGGGGGGGAAAAAGTGCGCGTTATATTCGGGAGATTACGGTAGGTGTGTGCCATCTTAGGCACCCCACGATTCGATTCGATTACCATTAAAGGTGCTACGTAGGCCTGTCGCGATAACAAATTTTAGTGTGCGATAATTTATCTCATAAATTACTGAGATATGCGATATTGTTGCGCCCCCCCCCCCCAATTTTTTTTAAAACCAATTTACAATAACAGTGAGAATACAGTATATATTAATAGATCAAGTACACCCATTTAAACGTGATAAGAAATCACAACTAAAAAAAAAAAATAGACCAAGCCTCTTAAGTAAAAGACAACAATATTAATACCGCACAGAAACACAGAATAAATAAAATGTGTTTTTCAAGAAAAAAAATTCAATTGCAGTTAATAACTTAAGCATTTAGGCAAATGAAAACTTTTCCCCTCATAGCTTCTGCAATGGTGTTCCATAGGGATGCAACCATACAGTTAAGTCACTGTTCGGTACGATTTTCGATACGGGGGGACACGATTTTCGATCTGATTCAATACATTTAATGCTCTGGGGGGGGGGGGGGGGGGGAGTATTTTTTGTTTGTTGTTTTGTTTTGTTTTGTTTTTGCAAACGAGAACAAATTAAATTGCCATCATGTAAACATGCATTTTAGTGCATAATATCTATGTGCTTCTTACTGATCTGAAGAGTATAAAGTGCTGAGAACAATCTTTACTGTTTGTAAAGTGAGGCGGGGCACACTGTTGATTGCTACAGCTCTCTTAGCAGCTAGGTTTTCTACATGAGCAAGACATTCTATTTGTAGTCCAAATCCATTTGTGTCACGTACTGAATTAACAATATTTGCAGCATTATCTATAGTCACTGGTATGGATTGATTAGGCCTTCTTAACTTCCATTCAGTCATGGCGGTTTATAATTCATCGATGTAGCATATGGACTACGTGTCCCATAATCATCCTTGGCTCACGTAGCTAATGGCATGGGAAGTAGCACATCTAGTTTGCCATTTCATGATATCTAGTGTGTGCACGCATTAAAAAAGTTAGCAAGCGCCGCTGAAGTCACATCTGCTCATTACTGCACAACACCAGCATATGACAATCGACTTTCATAAACAGGACGAGTTTGAAGCACAGCGCTCTTAATTTGCCGCTCAAATATCCGGTGTTGTGCCAAAAAATAGGCGCCCCACGTGAAATATCACCTGTGACGGGAGCGCCCACACGTCAACATCACCGGCCCGCCGGAGATGGTCCGCAGTCAATTCGGAGCACTGGCGCGGCCGGTATACGTTGAACAATAGGATATAATGGGAACGATTGGCTCCGGCGCTATTTTTTGCCGGACCTGGAACGAAAATGCATTTTTTGCAGTTGGTAACAAGGAATCCGAACTTTTAACAGCACGTCTGCCGCACGCACGTGCACGCGAGGCGATAAATCGCAGCGGAAAAATTACCGCCTTCATTTTTATATATCGTGCGATAAATGGAATTATTGCATATTGCGACAGGCTTAGTGCCACGATTCAATTATTGAACGATCATCACGATCATTGATGCATTATACATTACTAATTAATAAAGTAGCCAAACAAAAATGTCAATTATTTATTTAAAATATCCTAATGATTCAACAGGAACGAAGGAAACATGCCTGTACAACAAAAAGCTGCTCTTAAACTGTTGCTTTTTTATTTTTATTTTTTATTTTAAGCAAGAAAGTGCAAAAGCATTAACCATTTTAAAGGCAGTACTTATTTCTCAACATGCCTATACAACACACAACTGGCCTTGAGATCCTCTTTTTCACAAGAAGGTAGACAAACTTTAGCTGTTTAAAGCTTATTTATCTCAACAATACAATAAAATTAACACTGATGGAATGAATTCCACATCCTCTTAAAACAAAGTGTCTTTAGTAATAAGACTTCTGTTAAACAATATACTTTGTTTTCACAGATTTCTGTACTATTTCACATGTTTGTTGTGTTACCGCTGTAGTTAAGCCTGGTTTTAAACGTTCTGCATCCGGAATAACTTTTGTACACCAGCAAAAAACGCACAACTTGACATGGAAATACATGTTAGCGAAGTCGCTAATTAGCATAGCGCTCGGCGCTAACTAGTAACATCTCAAAAACAACAACAATAAAGGCTAAACAGTACAAGAGGGTTCGTGTACTCACCTCTTATAGACGCCCACAGGACTTAGCAACACACAAGGATCAACGAACTATCTCTCTTCCCCTCTCGCTTTAAAAAAAAAACTGCCGGGTGCCTGCCTGTCTCATACACAAATTTATTTTCAAGTCTTTGGAAAAGCAGTAAATCTCTCGCTCAGTAAACAGCTGCATCTATCATAATGTTGTGCGTGCGTGCGTGCGTGCGTGCGTTAAAGGTGTCCGGGCGGCAGACGTGTCTTCAATTTCTTTCTGCTACTAGCGGATGTCATAAAGTTATTAGGGAAAATCATCATATTTGAACTTTTGTGAATCATAATCGAATCGTCACGTGTCGAATCGCGACGCATCTAATAATCGATTTTTTTTTGGCACACCCTTATTCTGAATTATCCTGTGTGTTCTGCAGCAGCGCACCTTCAGAGGTGCCCTCAATAGAGCGGGAGTCGGAGGTGACGAAGAAAGCTCCAGTGGCAGCTCCTGCCGAGGCACCCTCGGACGCACCCGACGAGGAAATAGCCCCTCCGAAACCTCCCCTCCCTGAAGCCAAGATGGCAGAACTCAGGTACTGCTTTTGTTCCTGTGGCGAGTCATGTAATTGAGATCAGGAAAGGCACGTAGCACAGCACCAAACAATGAGGATTTACAATGGTGCATTGACTTAGGGTTTTGATACCCATTACAGTAGCCAAACTGTGTCATTGGTGTTTTCACCAGTGTTGTTAATAACGGCGTTAGAATATAATGGCGTTACTAACGGCGTTATTTTCTTCAGTAGTGAGTAATCTAATGAATTACTTGTCTAATCTTGGAAACGCCGTTACCGTTACTGAGGCGGGAAAGGTGTGCGTTACTATGCGTTACGATGTTGGTTGACTGCCGCGGGAAAAGTCTGAAAAAGACGGACTCACGGAGACGAGAGAGCAGAGCAGGAATGGGGAGGAGGCAGGAGAGTGTGACGCCGATGCAAACGCGACGGTACTATGCTAGGTGGCTCCAATAATACCTGACTGTAGCCGATAGCCTACAAACTACGCCCACATGATGCTTCGGTAGATATTACATATATACAGAACTAGATGCAAATGACAGACACGGCGGCATTAGCAACAAGTATAATAAAGAACTAGATGCGTTGGTAAACAGCCGCCATCTTAAAGCAGTAGACTTCTCAAGAAGGCTCTGTTGTAGAGAACCTTCCTAGTGAACCTAAGTCACTTTTTATCTATGAGGTGTTGTACAAAATATTAACACCAGGGTTGCTAATAATTGTGACACACATTATTTGATGTCAAATAATTTTTTCTTTATGTGACTTTTTTTCCCCACTGAATGAATGCACTTGTATTGAAGGTTGGATTTTTCTCTTTTTTTCCATTAAGGTCCCATATTATTTGAATAAGAAAAAAATATTAGAAGATAAAGAACACATCTTTTTCAGGGGTGCCAATAATTATGGAGGGCACTGTATATAAACTGTCAAATGGCAGCAAGTCAATATCTTGGCAAGCCGCATTGGATCGGTTTAACAACACTGCTGATGAGCTGGAATTAGATGCAGGTACAACGTTGGGAACCTGACATGTATCGATAATCATTGTATCGCTATGTGGTGAGATCGTTATCGTGAGCTTTGTATCGTGTCATATCGTAAGGTTCCCACACCTAGTCTCCGTGATGTGAAGCAAAATGAATGAAATGAGATGATCTCTCAAGACATCACTGACTTGATCGCCGATACGAGGGGTTGTTGTCACTGGCTTTGTTTTCCTGTCCTGCTCTTTGTGCTGTCTCAACCTGTTTCAACCTTTGTCTCCCCTTCTTGGGTTCTGGGCACAGAGCACAGTTGAGTTGTGACGGTGGCCAAAGGAAGCCCACTCTCAAGGAGAAGTATGTTAGCTCATATGATCACTTGTGACCATTCTAACATCTTACCCGAGATATCCAGCCTACCCCTTTGAGCCCTCATAAAGCTTCCGGATTGGATGGACCTGCATGGTGTCATTCTTTTTTTTATTTTTTTTATTTTGCACTGTCCGCCAATCAAAATATGCATGAGCGTGTGAGACTGTCCTCTCATTGGCCTCCATCGCACATGGCGCTCTGCCCGTTGCCCTGTGTTGACCTAACGTCGCTGTGAAAGACTGAACAAGCGAAACGCTAACCCGAGCGTGGAACCTCAGTTCACAAAACTGGATCACGAACTGTTGCTAAAACAGTGTTTTATGTAATTTACCGTATTGGCCCGAATATAAGACAGTGTTTTTTTGCATTGAAATAAGACTGAAAAAGTGGGGGTCATGTTATATTCGCGGACTAGACGTTATACTCATTTACGACGCTAGATGGCGCCAGATATCATTGAAGCGATGTTCTGTCATGACAGATCTCAGCTACTCTCAAGTTTAACCAGTTTGCATTATTTCATTGCAATGTTTTTCCTTATTCAGATTTGTTTCAAGACTAGTTAGTTAGACTTCACTTTGATGGTTAATGCAGTTATTGCAATTTTGTTGGTTTATTTACATTTCAAAAACCAGAAGCCATTCATTTACAAATGTGATTGCACTTTAGTTTACATATTTAAATGTTCAGATATTAAGATTTGAATGAGGCAAAATAACATTCTTTTTCTCCAAAATATATTGTTATAATCATTTGTTTCAGATGTACTGTAATTATTTTCTGTATAAAAATCAATTTGGTGTTCAAAAAGTGTTTTTTTGAAACTTGAGTCTTAAAAAAGAGGGGGTCGTCTTATAATCAGGGCCGTCTTATATTCGGGTCAATACGGTATTTGCTTTTTAAATTAATGGTAAAGTTTTTTGTTGTTGTTTTTTTTAAATGTGAGTTGTACCTAAGTTTACGTCACAAGCCCAGGGTAACTATGGAAAGCATAAATGCAATAAATATAATCCGGAAAATATGGAACGGGGAGTTCTCAAGTTACGAACAAGTAACCCGTCGGCTATCACCGTTAAATGTCAAAATTTACGTCAAAATATTTTGAATTTAAAAAAATGCTGTACTCACGAATACAGAATTACTGGGAGGTGGATGGAGAGTTGGTGTTTTCAGTGTTTTTTTTGTTTTGTTTTTTTTTACAACCAAACGCACGGAACACAACTACTGAACTTCAAAACTCAACACAGCAACATTGCAACCTGAAACTTAAATGCAATCCAATTCGTTACTTTACTATCCTTATATTTACATTACCTGAACTAGACGTTTCACGGACTTCGACTGTGTGCCACGTAAGGTCTTTGTCAACACAAATTTGGCCCGACGGTTTAAGTTTGGTCTGAACTAGACATGTGCCGATTACCGGTTTCAAGATATACCATGGTATGAAACGACGCAGTTCCAAAACCGCAAAAATTTCCGTCTTACACTCCTTACAATATTTGCTATTTTTTTATATCCCAAAAAATGCAGGGAGGAATCCGTCATTTGCAGCTTCTAGGCTCAACCCTTCCCCACCAGTTGTTGCTCAGTGTCAGTACTGTGCTACACAATGGCTGGAGGAGGTGAAACTCCTGAACTTTTATCCCCCCATCGAAGAAAACTAAGTCGCTGGTATGGGAATACTTCGGCAACAGAAAAGTTACTGACGGCCACGTCTTAGAGTAGGAGGGCTAACTGACATGTTCGCGGAGGGTGGCTGCCGAGGAGGCAATACCTCCAATATGATTTCGTGTATATACAAAATTAAAGGCTAGTAAACACTGTCATCAACGTTTCTCACCAGCTATGAGAGTTAACTCCAGCGTGTTTAGTGTGTCTAGCGGTGGTAAAACATGTGGTTTTTTTCTTTCTGGCAACTGTCTGTCTTGAGAAAGAGCGTGTGTGTGTTATGTAAACATGATACGAGTCATACACATCTGCTTTTTATGGGAGATGATTAAATTATTTTTGTTCTGATGTAGGGGTGCAGCTATCGAATATTTTAGTCTATTAATCGATGAACTAGTTAGTTCGAATATATTTGAAAATCGGATAAGGAACATGAAATATTAAAATACCTGAGCTGAGCCTCAAACGTTTTTTTTTGTTTTTTTTTAATGAGGACCTATGTACAACAATAGAACAATTGGCTAACTTGCATAAAAAAGCTTAAATGCTATAAAATGCTAAAGTTTTTTTTTACAATGCTTTTAACAAATGGTTCAGACAAATGGTTCAGACACATATTCCCACAAAAAACGACTAAATATACCTATCAACTAAATTATGAATGCGTTAAAAAAAAACATTAGCTCAAACAAAACTTAGCTTATGTTGGTCTTAACAGGGAGCAGTTGGATTCAGCCATGTGTAAAGAGGCAGACCAGAGGGCAGTGTATCCACCCTTATCAATTAAACTAAATGCAAAGACTTTCAAAATAAACCATTACAACGCCACTGTAATTAAACGAATACTCGAAGCAACAATATTCGAATATTTTTTTCTAATCGAATACTCGAGTTAATCGATGAATTGTTGCAGCACTCTTCTGATGGAAATAATGTTGAACTGTGGTTGTGGGTTTAGGCTCACTTAAAGGACTGCATTTATTTTAATTTAGAATATTTTAGATATTTTTTGTTGTTGTTTTTAAACTGAACATTATACTCGTGTTCCAATTTGCTAATATATTTTGGAGGGAAAAAAAGTCCTGTTTAATGGAATTTTTTTAACCCAGATATCTCAAAGTACAAGGATCCCTTGCTACTTTGCACTTTAAACTTTATGCCCTCAGTCCATCGCAGATTTTTTTTTTAATTAAAAAAAAATAGGATAAATAAATGCAGTATTTTATAGAGCTGTCCTCAATCACAGTCTCTCACTTCTGCTGCTTTTCTTGGTCAGGCAGTGCACTGGGATTGCTTATTATAGTTAACGATGATTGACAGACGTTAAGGTCTGATCTCGCCAGAGATGGCTTGGAAAAAGCAAAGCGCCGCATGCGTCAATCATTGTTTAACTTGTTAAACAGTTGCTGTGGCAACTCATTGTGTGTATGTGAGCAGCTTGAGCGGATTTGAGTGGACTCACTCAATGAAGCATTCAATAAAGACAAGCATTTTTGTACTTTATGGTGGGACAGTAAGATGTTTTAAACTTATTACATTTAGAGTGCTTAAAAACCATTTATTAAAAAATAGATATACATTTACATATACAAGTTTTTTTTTAAATTATATTTTGGGGGAAAAAAGTGAGGAAACATCTCTTATATGTATCTCTTTCAATGCTAAATCTGAATTTAATACATTGAACACACACACACAAAAAAAAAAATTGGGGTTGGATGGGGGGGTGCGCTACTATGCGTTTTTTCTCTTATCACTGCGGGTTCTGGTCCTGATTAACTGCGAAAAGCGAGGGATCACTTACATATTTTAGAGCTGTAATTGCAATACCATGGCCTGAAACTTATATTTGATTATGGTTATCATACCGTCAGAATCTCATATCGGCACATGCCTAGTCTGTAAGCAGCATGTCTTTACCAATAAAAGTAATTGCTTTTCTTTTGGAACCAGCTAGATAAGCGTTCTTCTTTGAGGCCATAATTTGGGAAAAAAAAGGAGGGCAAAAAGGCAAAGATCTTCCCGGTATCCAAAATCGAGCGCTATACTTCGCAGAAACTTTGGCACTGGGGACCAAATGGCGTATGAGACACTGTTTTCTAAATGTTGTAGGTTGAGGACATTGTAACCCGAGGACTCCCTGTATTAGTAAACGAATAATTGGGTTTGCAAAAGTGAACGAGGTTCCATAGTATTGTACATGTGCTTTTGGTAGATATGCTTTGTTTTTGTTTTGTTTGTTTTTTTTGGTCCCCCGTATTCATTGTCCCCTTATTCATTGTCGCCCACTATGTGTATTTATGGACAGCCCTCCGCCGGCCCTCCCGCCCAAGAAGCGTCAGTCGGCCCCTTCACCAACGCGGGTGGCAGTGGTCGCCCCCATGAGCCGGGGATCCAGTTTGCCATGCAGCGTCCACAGACAGGTCAGTGGGAGACATTAAGGTGAATTCATTAGCTGCCATTGACGATGATAGCTGTTAGCCATTCCCAGTCCAAATGGATACATTTATCGCCGTCAGTGGTGCTTAAACATGATCATTCAAATGGTTTGCTATCAATGGCAGATATCATGTTTGAGGAACCGACTTTCACCAAAAGTAAGTGAAGTAGTGCTTCAGTGCTATTGACAGTTATAGAAATCCAATTGCTGGCCAGTGTTGTTTTTGGCAGCCATTTTAATTTTTGTCTTAGTCTTTTGGACGAAAATACTAATTAGTCTTAGTCTTATGAGTCATTTCAAAATGTGTTCGTCTAGTTTGGGGGGGGGGGGCACCACATCACATGAGTGACATGACCAAACACTGCTAAATGCATGGTAACTACACATAAATTAAGAAAATGTCACACATTTTAAATTGATGACAGAAACTATGGCGAATTTTCATCTCATCCGCGTGTCGTCAGACGACAACTGGCATCCATCTTGTTATGTTTTAGTCTCCCAAGACACGTTTTGAGCACATCATTGTCATGAAAAAAATTGTTCTTTGACGAAATACTTTCGTTGTCATCATCGTTGACGAAAACAAGTGTTACTGACAGTGACTTTTGACAGAACATAGGCATTTTTGTCATTTTTGTTACTTTTTCTAACTGTATTAGGGATGTTTTACCTATAAGATTTTGACATGTTTCTGATTTTTTTCCCAAAAGGGCTTTGCAAATTTTATTTCATGAAATTACAAATTCAATGTTTTTGTAACATTGTTGTGCGGTAGGATAACTAATTAGACACATTTTATAGTAGAGGACAATTAAAATCATACTATTTTGATTTTTCCCTAAAAGATAAACACTTAAAAAATCACCCACAAATGAAAAAAAATATATAAAACTTAAACAAAACCAAAAAATCTTCAATTTTACCTTTTTTTTTTTTTTTCCCCAAAATATGCATATTGTACACTTTTTTCGTGTTGAATGTTCTTTTTTCTATTTTTCTTAAAAAAACAAAAATTGGGCTTCCAGTCCAAGTAAATTGGACGTCTATCACCGTCTTTGGCAAAGATTAATAATATACAGTCATCCCTCATTTTTCGCGGTTAATGGGGACCAGAACCCGCTTTGATAAGTAAAACACACCCATAAAAAATTTTTTTGTTTTTTTATTCAATGTATTTATTCAGATTTAGCATTAGAAAGAGATACATATTAGACATGTTTTTTTCATATTTTTCCCCAAAGTATAATACTAATTATAAAAATGTATATATATATTTTAATATGTTTTTTAAGCTCTGGCAATATCAAACACAAATGTCTGTCAATCATCGTTTACGTTCAATAAGCCACTTCATTTTTTTTTTTTTTTTTTAATTAAAAAAAAAAAAAAAAAAAAAAAACGAGATGGACTGAGGGCGCAAAGTTTGAAGTGCAATGTAGCGAAGGATCACTGTAAAATCGTTTATCTTCAGCTTTAGTGCAATGGTTGGTAGAGGTGTGCAAAATTTCCGATTCTTAGATTATTCGCGATTCGGCCGTGGAAGATTCGAGAACGATTCACAAACATCCAAATTCCGATTATTGAAATATGCCAAGTAAAGCGGAAGTACAACACACTCAGCGCGCCGCGCGGGCTTCGGGACGGAATGGAGCGGGAGTAGCTAAACATTATGCTTCTCATTAACCGGCCCCTCGGGTAATGCCAACGCTCAACTCACGGCTCTAGCTCAACTCATGCCACGAGATAAAAAAAACACAACAACATACCTGCCTGCTGCCGAAAAGCTGCTACAAGTACAGCTAAGCTACATAATGTTACGGTAGATATCATTTATATAGGACTAGATGGATTATAGACTCGGTAGTGGTAGCAGCACATCTGCAAAAAGCTAGATGCGGGCGTTAGTAAACGGCCGCCATCTTAAAGCAGTAAACTTCCCTGCAATGCTGTTGTAGCGAACCTT
Organism: Corythoichthys intestinalis; assembly: GCF_030265065.1. NCBI lineage: Eukaryota > Metazoa > Chordata > Actinopteri > Syngnathiformes > Syngnathidae > Corythoichthys > Corythoichthys intestinalis. The sequence goes on from NC_080411.1 coordinate 5,161,553, forward strand.
CCAAGCAAACCTAATTAACTTTTTATCTAAAATACTCCTAAATCGGTAAAATATTGACTTGAATCTATCTTTAAAATAGTTTTAAAACTTTCACATGTCAAAAGTAGACAAAAGGGAAATTATGGAATAACGGGAGCAATTTTAACAACTTTAACGGTTGATTCACAACATTAAATTAATTGAATGTAGTTTAAAGCTGCTGATACAGAATGGGGACTGGAGTTTTTTTTATTTAATGTTATTTTTGTATATTTGTTTACTGCTATATGTTAACTTGATACTGAAATAGTAGTTTGGTTTAGCCTGAGAGTATTTTTGAACAATTTTGGAACAAATGTACAAAACTTTATTTAAAAAAAAAAAAAAAAAAAAAAAGGAGGGGGGTGCATCAATAATCGTTTTATAATCGAATCGGAGCCTCTGAATCGTAATCGTAATCGAATCGTTAGGTGCCCAAAGATTCCCAGCTCTAAAGGTTGGTACCTGTTTTGAAATGTCGACTTTTTGCAACGTCGAAAAAGTGAGCGTGACAATAAAGTTGTGCTCAAGCAACACTTCTTCCTTCTGTTGCAGCAGCACGATTACGAGCAGGAGTTTGTCCAGCGGCGCTTCTCGGGAGGCAGCCAGTCTTACGGCGGGGACTCCCCGCGCCTGTCCCCTTGCAGTAGCATGGGCAAGCTCAGCAAATCGGATGAACAGCTTTCCTCCATGGAGCAGGACAGCGGCCAGTGTTCTAGGAACACCAGCTGCGAGACGCTAGGTAAAAGAGAAGGCGGGAGCCAGACACTACGGCTGAGATGGTGAACTTAAGTCTTTTCACTTTTCCCATTTCAGACAACACAGAAAACTACGACCCCGACTACGACTTCCTCCACCAGGACCTCTCAGTCGGGGAAAACCTGCCCGCAATCCCAACGGGCGGTTGCCTCAGCCCGCTGCCGGAGTCGCAAAGCGAGTCGTCTTCGCCGGTCCCCGGGCAGCAGCCATCACAACCTCGCTTCAGCGCGCCACCGCCAGAGTACTGGACGCCACAACCCGGCCACCTCAACCCACTCTCGCGCATTAGTGCGCCGCCCGCTTTGCCCCAGAAAAAGCGGCGCAGCACGCAGACGCCGCCCTTCCCCGACGGGGGCTCCAAGGTGTACGAGCGCTACCCTTCCCAGTACGACAACCTGTCCGAAGAGGAACCGCCACCCTTTCCGCTTTTCACGCCCATCTCGCCCATGCCGCAGACCAACGGCGGTGTTTTTGTCGCGCACTATATTTGCGCTGACAACGCCGACGTGTCCGCTAGCCCACCTCCACTCCCGGAAAAGAAAAGTAAACACAGTAAGTAGAGCCATCGACTGGGGATCTCAAAACCGTACTTGTCAAGCGGTTAACTCTTTCACTTCCTTTGACAGCCATAGACGTCAGTTCCATTTGAATTGGGGTGGCTGGCATTGATTGATCATTTTTCATTTGTTTGATGGTGGTAGACGATTATTTTGATGTGCAATTAAGAAATAATTTTTGCGATTAATCAACTAATGATATCATATTAAAATTGTTATTTGCTGTTTACTGTATATTACAGAAATCAGGGAATTGTTACAATTTTTTCTCTTTTTTTGTTGTTGCTTTTTTTGGTTGAGAAATGTTTAATATCGTGAAATAACCTTTTGTTTTAATTAGCTATTGTAATGCAAAGGATTATTATTATTGTTTTTATTGTATTGGTAAATGTTTTTTTTAGCAATGAAAATGGACAATTTGGAAGCCTTAACATGCTCAAAAACTCACCAAAATTTGCACATATATGCAGCTTGGCGTGAATTTTGATAATTTTGTGACCTAAAAAACCGTAACATAATTTTGTGACCTAAAAAAACGTAAAATGGCTTAACAGCCCCCCCTTGAACATTTCAAAAAAGCCTTTCTTAGTAGATTTTTAAATGTAGAACGAGGAAATTTGGGGAGTCAATACATTGTTCAAAACTGCTCCAAATAGTCTCTTGCACTCATACCAGTCCCAACAGGAAATCGGAAATTTTGAATAGGAAAATTATATTGAGTTGTAGGGTGCATAATCTGAGACATTTGCACCTAGGGAGTTCCTCCTCAAAATTGGCAACACTGTTCATGGGACATATGAGATCTAAAGTAATTAAAATGGTGGGTTTCATTCATGGGCCTGACCTGGGCGGGGTGGCAGATTCAGTAAATGACTAATAACTCCCTGATCCAAGGTGTAGTCTTTTTTATATCTGGCATGTATATGAGGTATCCCAGCCTGAACACGACTACATTGAAATATTACCCATTAGGCCTGGCGGGCCCTGCTGGGAACAGGATCCGCCCTTTATTGCTAAACAAGGGGAAAAAATCAATTGACCTCAAACATGCATCAGGGGAGCCTGAAGACGTGTTCAGCTGCCTGAGGAAAAATATTGAGGTTTCGTTGAAGTGAAAATGACCGTCGCCATTTTGTTTCACCAGAAATTTTTAACAGTCATAACTTGGTAGATATACACTACCGTTCAAAAGTTTGGGGTCGCCTAGACCTCAAACTTTTGAACGGTAGTGTACATAATGAAAAATCCAATATGATACAATACCGTTAAAAGTTTGGGGTCTCTTTGTGGTCTCTTTGACCCCAAACAAACAAACGGTAGTGTATAACATCTGGTCCAAACCTCCCGTGCTTGTTGAGAGTCATACCTTGAAGTGTCCTGTAGGGGTCATTTGCAGCAGTCCCCACAGTGCCAACAGAAAGTCACTCAATTTACTTACACATGTCCAGTTCATTTCAGGTTGGTGAGTGTAGTCACAAGACCTTTTGTAAGATTACATTTTAAGGCCCATGTCCACATGTCTCTGTCTGTTGCCATGACGACCCTGTGTTCGCCATTAAAAGGAAGTCGATTTCTTCAGGGACTTCAGCAGGTTAGAAAGTCGTGAAATTTGGCACACTTGATCAAATTGGCCCAATTAGAATATTGATTTTTGGGTTTGAATAGGCGTGGCTTCACTGCTCAGTAGCTCTCCATTTTTTTGTTGGACCCTCTTCAATAGTTTTTTTTTTTTTCACCTAAGTGTGTGTTTGCATTTCTCATCTCAGGATGTACAAAAACAACTCTGTTCAGCCATGCCTACAACACAAAAGAGGTTCCACACAAAAACAAAGGCGAGTTTCGTGCACATGTTAAGTTACTGGTGAGATGATTAGAGGGGGACGATCTGCCACCACCCTGACCTGCGTGCCGTCCGAGTTGCGTGAGCTCGTTCAGTCCTGCTTGCAGGCCTAGTTAAAAGTATTTTTTAATTGAAATTAAAAAAGAGTTTAAAAAGTTCCTCTTTCAATTAATAAAGTAAGACGTATATTTCTTTTTTTAATTGCAAAATTAAATAATACAATATTACATTTTGTTTTGTAATTAAAAATGACATTTTAAAACATTATTGAGATTTATAAACATTTGTGTTTTTCATTTTTGAATTCATCAACATTTAAAAATTAACAAATATCATATTTCCTATATTTCTAATTCATTCATCACCTTTGATGGCCTGTTGTAAGTGGTAATATGCCAAAGTTACTGGTTGGTAAATGTAATAAGAGTTTTTATTCTTTTTTAAATAGATCTGGTTCAATGCCAATGGCAGTTAAAAATGAGACTCAGATAAGGGAGCTAGCAATGAGTCAAAGGGTCCAATGTCGGCGTTTTGTCTGAATATGTCAAGGAAATATTGAGCAGGATGTGCTACAATGGCCCCAGCTGCATTTCCTGTCACACCTTTTACATCACTTCCTGCACATTGATGTCATTCCGTGCATGCTTCTCATTGTACGGCTCTGCTAAAGTACAAGGGCCGTCGAGTCGTAGCTAGATTTGCTTTCAAAGAATGGTATAGAGCACCTAAAGGGACATCAACAGAAATAAAAAAAAAAAACTATCTTGTGCCCACTACAAACAATCTTGTGCCCACTACAAACAATCTGGTGCCTACTAAAAAGAATCTGGTGCGCACTAGAAACTATCTGGTGCGCAAGAGAAACTATCTGGTGCCCACCAGAAACTATGTAATGCCCACTAGAAACTGGTAGAATAGACATTAGCATTATGTAGCATTTAAGCTAGCGGACTTTTGCTATGCAAGTTAGACAATTATTCTTTTGTAAGATCTTCATTTATTTTATTGTTATTATATATTTTAAGTTCAGCTCAGGCGCATAATTGCCACTAGTAGTTTTGGCATGCTAAAAATGTTAATACAGGACTTAGTTGAGCATTACTTCAAAAGAACAAGCTTAAATGCTATATAATGCTAATGGTTGCCAAAATGTTTCTAGTACGCACCAGATAGTATAAATTTATTTTATTTCTGTAAATGTCCCTTTACGGGCTCTGTAGAATGATGGAAAATTTTGGAATTTAAGTGAATTTCTTAAAACGTCGTTTAAGCATGCTAAAAATGATTATACAGGATTTCGTTGAGCTTTACTTCAAACGAACATTGGCTCGCTTGCATAGCAAAGTTCGTCTGTTTAAGTGCTACATAATGCTAATGTTTACCAGCACACCAGATTGTTTCTAGTGTGCACCAAATAGTTTAAATTGATTTTATATCTGTCGATGTCCCTTTAGGGGCTCTGTGGAGTGGTGGCAAATTTTAGAATTAAAGTGAATTTCTAAAACATCGTTTCTACGTGCTAAAAATGATAATACAGGATTTAGTTGAGCCTTACTTCAAAAGAACAATTGGTTAACTTGCATAGTCCGCATCTTAAATGCTATATAATGCTAATGTTTTCCTGATTGTTTTGAGTGCGCACCGGTTTCTTTTTAGCACGCACCAGATACTTAAAATTTATTTTATTTATGTCGATGTCCTTTTAAGGGCTCCGTAGAATGGTGGTGAATTTCTAAAACGTCTCCATTTAATTTGGGAATTTGGTCAGCTGAATACATCAATCAATAAATGGTGTCTGTCTATCCAGTCTTGCAGTACATGCAGTTTGTGGAGGATTACTCGGAGCCGCAGCCGTCTGTCTTCTACCAGATGCCGCAGAGCGAGAGCATCTACGAGCAGCGTAACAAGCGCTTCCAGGAGGTCTATGGTTTCAATGACTCCTTCAGCAGCACCGACTCGGTCCACGAGCCGCTCCTGCCACCTGCGCTGCCGCCCAAGCAACGACAACTGGTAAGATGCCAAAAGACTTCAACGGAAACTAGGGCTGCCACCAGTGATCCACGAATGGGTCATCAAATTAGTCAAAATTTTGCAAGTCAATTTGGTGACATTATCCTCAGAATTGTCACACTTTTTATATAAAAAAAAAAAAAAAAAATTATTGGTATTGACACGAATAGACGTCCAAATGGACTGGATTTTGACTGCTGTCAGTGGCAATGAATGTGTTTATAATAAAGTATTTATTTTTAAGCTTTTTTATTCATTATTTTACCCCCCAAAAATGCATATTCTCATTTATTTTTTAATTTAATAAAAACATTTTTTTTAATTTAAAACCAAAAATGTTAAAAAAAAAAAAAAAAAAAAGTAAATATTCACATTTATTTTTGAGTTTATTTTTTACATTGTTTTTAAAAAAAAATGTTGAATAAATTATATATAAAACTAGGAGTGCAGCTATCGATTATTTTAGTAATCGATTAGTCGATGAACTAGTTAGTTTGAATAATTGAGTAATCAGATAAAGAACATAAAAAAATAAAATACATGAGCTGAGCCACAAACGGTATAAAAAAAAAGGATCTAAGTACAACAAAAGAACAATTGGCTAGCTTACATAGCAAAAGTCCGCTAGCTTAAATGCTATAAAATGCTAACTTTTTTTTTTTTTTTTACAACTCTTTTAACCAATTGTTCAAACACATATTTCCACAAAAAACGGCTAAATATACCTATAAACAAAATTATGAATGCATTAAAAAAAAATTTGCACAAACTAAAACTAAGCAAACTAAAAAGCGTATGTTGGTCTTAACAGGGAGCAGCTGGATTCAGCGATGTGAAATGATTTATGTCATATTCACTGTTGCCACTACAGGGCAGTTTATCCACCCAAATTAATAAAACTAAATGCAAACACTTTCAAAACAAGCCATTGAAACACCCCTTTAATTAAACAAATACTAGAAGCAGCAAAATTTAATTCAAATCTTTTTTCGAAACGAATCACTCGAGTTAATTGATTAATCGTTGTAGCACTATATAAAACGAAATATTCAGTATCAATAAGCGGCATGGAAGATGAATGAATGAATGAATGAATTTTTAATTTACTATTACCGTATTTTTCGGACTACAAGTCGCACCTGAGTATAAGTCGCACCACCCATAAAATGCCCAGCGAAGAGGAAAAAAAAAAGTCGCACCGGAGTATAAGTTGCATTTTTGGGGGAAAATTTACTTGATAAAATCCAACGCATAGAACAGATATGTCATCTTGAAAGGCAATTTAATATAAAAATACAATAGAGAACAACATGCTGAATAAGTGTACAGTGTACAGTGCATGAACAACGAAATGCGAATATACTGTCCTCACCAGGACGCTACGGCTCAGTCCTAGCTATAGACCCTACTCACCTACGTCACAAAATGGGCGTGTCGCTGTTTCCGGCCGCCATATTGTACCTCTTTTTCAGACCTATTCTCATTGTTTTCTATTAGTCGAGCAAGTTATAGAGCAATTCATGGAAGCCCCGGTGTTATCTGACGCTGTAAACTCATTGGATCCGTTGCATAAAAGGCGTTACGTGGAAAAGCTTCAGTTTATCCATTCGCCAGATCCGTATTTGATGCCTAAATCGATGTTTTTCGACCCGCTGGCTTCGCCTGACATCTGATACCCACACAAAATCAGCCTATTCTCACGAAAGTTTGAAAAACTTTAAGAGCTTGGAGGCTTATAAATGCTACGTTGCTGGTTAGGTGAAACACGTCCTCGTACACGAAAATTCGGCAGGAATCTTGTGCTCGGAAGGTGAGTTACGAAATTTTCAATTGAAAATCTTTTGTTCTTGCTAACATCCACTGTCAAGTCTAATGTATTTCATGTCATTTGTCAATGGAGCTAGGGCTTTTAATCTTTATATGGTTTAGCGATAGCACTAACTACATACATACGTGTATGTTGTCGGCGATTAGCCTAGCAATGATCTTAATTGTGGTTGTCAGCCCGAAACCCTCTAAATATATATTAAATGCATCTTACCAGATATAAAATGACTACTACATAATCTGTGGTAGTCGTTTGGAGCCCAGTTGTCTCGTCGAATTGCAGCAGTCAATCGCGGCCTCCTCTTCGTGTCTCTCGGAATACGGTAAAAATTCAAGTCTCTCCGTCTATCTTCTCTGTTTTTGCAACCGACCGCCACACACGACTTCACCATTTTGAGTATTAATGTTGACGAGCAGTAAAACGTGCAATAATAGGAAGAATTTACGAAGCGCTAATGCATTTCTATGGCGAGTATGCGGACATCATGGCGCGGGGGCGTGGCTGTGACGTCACGTGAGTAGGGTCTATACAGCGAGCTAAATTTCCAAATGACGATGCTGGACTTCGTCAATTTCGTCCTCGATACCAAACAGGTTCGCATCAACGTAAATAAATGATAATTAGGTGCTATTACAGCAATGACACAAACAGTTAGCATGCATTCGCTAGCATTAGTACATCGTTCAAACAACCACGCAGCTGGCTCGAAGTGTTCGATCGTGGGTGGAAAACACTCAACAACAACAGAAAAGATGATACACACAGGCGTTGCCTCTCTCCACAATTAAGAGTTATTCAGATAACTATAGCATAAAGAACATGCTAACAAGTTTACCAAACCATCAGTGTCACCCCAAAACACCAAAATAACATGTGAAATGATATCATAATGTGTTAATAATTTCCCACATAAGTCGCTCCTGAGTATAAGTCGCACCCCCAGCCAAATTATGAAAAAAAAACTGCGACTTGTAGTCCGAAAAATACAGTACTCATTTTTAATAATTAAAAAAAAAAAAAAAAACATTCAATTTTTCCTGCTTTAAGTAACATAAACACCAAATATGTGATTTATGTATAGTATGTAGGGCTGTCAAACGATTAACATTTTTAATCGAGTTAATTACAGCTTAAAAATTAATTAATCGTAATTAATCGCAAGTCAAACCATCTTTAAAATATGCCATATTTTTCTGTAAATTATTGTTGGAATGGAAAGATAAGACACAAGATGGATATATACATTCAACATACAGGACATAAGTACTGTATTTGTTTATTATAACAATAAATCAACAAGATGGCATTAACATTATTAACAGTCTGTTAAAGCGATCCATGGATAGAAAGACTTGTAGTTCTTAAAAGATAAATGTTAGTACAAGCTATAGAAATTTTATATTAAAACTAGGGCTGTCAAAATTATCGCGTTAACGAGCGGTAATTAATTTTTTAAATTAATCCCGTTAAAATATTTGACGCAATTAACGCACAAATTCCCCGCTCAAAAATAATTAAAAGCACAGCAAAGTGAAAGGTGTACTTTTTGTGTTTTTCGGAGTTTTGCCGCCCTCTGCTGGCGTTTGGGTGCAACTGATTTTATAGGCTTCAGCACCCAGCATTGTGTAAGTAATTATTGACATCAACAATGGCGGGCTACTAGTTTATTTTTTGATTGAAAATTTTACAAATTTTATTAAAACGAAAACATGAAGAGGGGTTTTAATATAAAATTTCTATAACTTTTATTTTTTGATTGAAAATTTTACAAATTTTATTAAAACGAAAACATGAAGAGGGGTTTTAATATAAAATTTCTATAACTTGTACTAGTTATTATCTTTTATTTCTTTTCTATAAATTTTTATAAATATTTATGTTTTATGTATTTATATATTTATATATTATATTTATTATTTTTATTTATCTTTTAAGAACTACAAGTCTTTCTATCCATGGATTGCTGTAACAGAATGTTAATAATGGTAATGCCATCTTGTTGATTTATTGTTATAATAAAGAAATACAGTACTTATGTACCGTATGTTGAATGTATATATACTGTACATCTCGGTCTTATCTTTCCATTCCAACAATAATTTACAGAAAAAATATGGCATATTTTAGAGATGGTTTGAATTGCGATTAATTACGATTAATTAATTTTTTCGCTGTAATTAACTCAATTAAAAATTTTCATCGTTTGACACCCCTAATTAGAACCCCTCTTAATGTTTTTGATTTAATAAAATTTGTAAAATTTTCATTGAAAAAATAAACTACCAGCCCGCCATTGTTGATGTCAGTAATTACACAATGCTCATGGGTGCTTAAGCCCATAAAATCAGTCGCACCCAAGCGCCAGCAGAGGGCGGCAAAACTCCAAAAAACAGAAGTAACAAGTTGGCATTGCACTGTGCTGTCATTTGAATCTGTTTGAGTGGGGCATGTGCGTTAATTGCGTCAAATATTTTAACGTGATTACTTTTAAAAAATTAATTACAGCCCGTTAACGCGATAATTTTGACAGCCCTAATAGTATGATTTGTCGATTAATCAGGAGAATAATTTGTGATTAGTCAAAATAATGGTTTGTGGCAGCCCTAAAGTAAATGTTAAACGAGTGTGCATGTGTGTGCGTGTGTGTAAAAATGATGAAGAAAAGACTGATCGGATCATTGCGGATCTGTTTGGAAAATGCTTTAGTTGGCCTTAATTCCGTAAGGCTCTTAAGGCCGCCAGCATTTAAGGACTACTCAGTGAAGTGTTGCCATTGAAATGGTGACCTGCATTTTAGTCACGTGAACGCCAGGCTTTGGAGCTTTCAAGGGAAGATGAACAACATGACACTCACTTGCCCTAAATGCCTATTTTTACAATAGTTGTTCTTTTTTTACTAACTACCCTCTGAATACTATATATCTACCTGGGCTGGCAGTGAAAAGGGAGCGATTCCTAACAGTCTTTGACCTTCTTCATTCACTAAACTGATCAAGTCTGCCTTCACTCATTTAATCCACTCCTTCTTTCCTTATTGACTTGTCTGATCTTTCTTTCTCTCAGGCCTCCCACTCCTCTTCCCCTTCTTCTTCTTCCTCTTCTTCGCTCTCCTGCCACCTCCAGCCGTCAGTAGCGGCCATGGAGGAGGCGGGCTCTGGGCTCGGGCTCAGCATGTCCATCTCTAACTCCTACCTGATTGGCCAAGCCGCCTTGACCACGCCCATGGTGAGTGTCCATACGTGACACTGTGTGCAACTTTTGCTGTGGCTGCATTGTGTTTGTCGCATCCAAGTGTGTTCGTAGAAGTTCCATTCTTTTCAATGGGGTAAGACAATATACAATTAGAACTCGAAAGACACCACTGTTTGGATAACTTAGGGTTCCCGCGGGTTGTTAAAAGTCTTAAAAGCCTAGAAAATCAAAAAGCATGAATTTGTGTTAATTTTTGTCGATATGGCTGTGAAATAGGTATTAAGTTTTCAAAAATGGTCTTAATTAGGTCTTTAAAAGTCTTAAATTTAACTTGAGGAAATATGTAGGAACCCTATAACTTCAAAAATCACCACAATCTTTTCTATAATTGAATAGATTTTTAGAAAGATAGACTTATAAACCACATCGGACAATGCCCCTGGCTTCAAAGCAACACTGGGTAACTTTTCAACCTTTATAAAATATTTTCATAACATTTGTGATGACATGTCAACTAGGGCTACAGCTATCGAATATTTTAGTAATCGAGTAATCGACTGAAAATTCTATCGATTGATCGAGTAATCGGATAAAAAAAAATTTTTTAGGCAAAGAGCAATTATAAATATACAGTGCCTTGCAAAAGTATTCGGCCCCCTTGAACCTTGCAACCTTTCGCCACATTTCAGGCTTCAAACATAAAGATATAAAATTTTAATTTTTTGTCAAGAATCAACAACAAGTGGGACACAATCGTGAAGTGGAACAACATTTATTGGATAATTTCAACTTTTTTAACAAATAAAAAACTGAAAAGTGGGGCGTGCAATATTATTCGGCCCCCTTGCGTTAATACTTTGTAGCGCCACATTTTGCTCCAATTACAGCTGCAAGTTGCTTGGGGTATGTTTCTATCAGTTTTGCACATCGAGAGACTGACATTCTTGCCCATTCTTCCTTGCAAAACAGCTCGAGCTCAGTGAGGTTGGATGGAGAGTGTTTGTGAACAGCAGTCTTCAGCTCTTTCCACAGATTCTCCATTGGATTCAGGTCTGGACTTTGACTTGGCCATTCTAACACCTGGATACGTTTATTTTTGAACCATTCCATTGTAGATTTGGCTTTGTTTTGGATCATTGTCCTGTTGGAAGATAAATCTCCGTCCCAGTCTAAGGTCTTGTGCAGATACCAACAGGTTTTCTTCCAGAATGTTCCTGTATTTGGCTGCATCCATCTTCCCGTCAATTTTAACCATCTTCCCTGTCCCTGCTGAAGAAAAGCAGGCCCAAACCATGATGCTGCCACCACTATGTTTGACAGTGGGGATGGTGTGTTCAGGGTGATGAGCTGTGTTGCTTTTACGCCAAACATATCGTTTTGCATTGTGGCCAAAAAGTTCAATTTTGGTTTCATCTGACCAGAGCACCTTCTTCCATATGTTTGGTGTGTCTCCCAGGTGGCTTGTGGCAAACTTTAAACGAGACTTTTTATGGATATCTTTGAGAAATGGCTTTCTTCTTGCCACTCTTCCATAAAGGCCAGATTTGTGCAGTGTACGACTGATTGTTGTCCTATGGACAGACTCTCCCACCTCAGCTGTAGATCTCTGCAGTTCATCCAGAGTGATCTTGGGCCTCTTGACTTCATCTCTGATCAGTTTTCTCCTTGTTTGAGAAGAAAGTTTGGAAGGACGGCCGGGTCTTGGTAGATTTGCAGTGGTCTGATGCTCCTTCCATTTCAATATAATGGCTTGCACAGTGCTCCTTGAGATGTTTAAAGCTGGGGAAATCTTTTTGTATCCAAATCCGGCTTTAAACTTCTCCACAACAGTATCTCGGACCTGCGTGCTGTGTTCCTTGGTTTTCACAATGCTCTCTGCACTTTAAACAGAACCCTGAGACTATCACAGAGCAGGTGCATTTATACGGAGACTTGATTACACACAGGTGGATTCTATTTATCATCATCGGTCATTTAGGACAACATTGGATCATTCAGAGATCCTCACTGAACTTCCGGAGTGAGTTTGCTGCACTGAAAGTAAAGGGGCCGAATAATATTGCACGCCCCACTTTTCAGTTTTTTATTTGTTAAAAAAGTTTAAATTATCCAATAAATGTTGTTCCACTTCACGATTGTGTCCCACTTGTTGTTGATTCTTGACAAAAAGATTAAATTTCATATCTTTATGTTTGAAGCCTGAAATGTGGCTTCAAGAGAGAGAGAAGATTCAAGAGGGCCGAATACTTTTGCAAGGCACTGTACATATATTATATACACAAACAAGATGTACTGCTAGCAGTCCAATCAATGGATTTCTATGACGACATTCTAATCTATCCCGTAGTATTATATCTAAAGTAGACAGGGATATTGGTGTGTTAATTCAGCCAGAATTTGGTCGTTATTAAATTATTATTTCCATGCGGCCCGGTAGCAAATGCGCCACGGACTGGTCCGCGGCCCGGCAGATGTGGACCCCTGGTCTAACCGGAAGAAAACTAAAGGAATTCGACAAGACTCCCCCAAAACCGTACAAACACGACACCCCTCTAGTGGCTTGGCGGTGAGTTACAGAGCAACGCCGAACATCGAATGCTCATTGACGACGTAGGGTCTCTGCCTTTGCTACGCCGTCACCACAACGTAGAAGCATAAATTAGGCTTCACGCTAGTAGGTTGAGACTGAGTGAAGGAAACAAAAAAGCATAACGTTAGCAATAGGAGTGGGAACCTCTTGGTACCTCACGATACGATTTGCGATACAAAGCTCACGATAACGATGATCTGACAATATGGCGATACAACGATTATCGATACATTGGTCTGGAAATCATTCTAGGATATTCCACAAACAACTAATTAACAGAAAAACAAGCTTCTAGTGTGAATTGGAATTGGTTTATTACTAGTAGACGTCCAATCTTTTCGAACTCCCTCCCACTTCGAACAGATTGAACGTCTATGGGTGTCAGTGGCAGTTAATTCCAGGCAATTAGGTAATTTTGGGCCATTTGAGGTCTCACTGGAACAAGGTGATGATGTTGGAACTTTTGTTTGATGCCGTTCCAGTGAGATTTACATAGATGATTGCCTGAAGAAGACATCAAAATTCCCTCAGTCCTTGATGATATGGGGCTGCATGTCAGGCAAAGGCACTTGGGAGATGGCTGTGTTTAAATCGTCATTAAATGCACAAGTTTTCATTGAAATTTTAGACGGCTTTCTTATCCCTTCAATTGAAAATATGTTGGTCATTTTCCAAGATGACAATGCATCATGCCACAGAGCTAAAACTGTTAAAGCATTCCCTGGAGAAAGACTCATCCAGTCAATGTCATGGCCTGCAAATAGCCCAGATCCCAGAAACGATATCTCGATTCTTGGCCGGAGCATATCGATAATCTTTTGGGATACAAAGTATCACGATATATCACCATTTCGATATATTGTCACACCCCTAGTTAGCAATTTAGAACTTCTTAAATTCACTGCATGCTTGGTTGTTAAAGCTAAATGTGGTTAGTCATTTAGACTAGTTGTTATGCTTGACTTGCCATCACTGATTGGGAGCAGCCATACTCCCTGCACTGATTTTGCGTTGACCCCGCGGATTCTCCCTAGGATGTGGAACAGTAAAGGGGTGTCGTTTGCGCTACGTCACCCCAAATGGACCTGATGAAAAACAAATTCCACTCGTTTCTACTTGTCTTTCCACGTCCCATTATCTTTTCCTTCGTGCTGCTTTTCTTTTTTTCATTGTTTTTTTTTTGGGGGGGGGCTGCATTCCTCACACCCTCTTTACTAACTGCCATTGGCTGTGATGAACGTCTTATGCATTTGGACTTGGAGAAGTCTGTAGTGATCGCTGCCATCCCTCCCAGTCAAAAATGGATTGAATGTCCATCACTGCAATTCTACACACATGCATGTGTCAGGGAATAGGTATGTGCAACGTGTTCGCACAGGTTAGCATTTAGCGGTTCACGCGTACACAGACCCACATTTATCACCTCTTGCCAAATTATTAAGGCACGCCTTAGTAAAATAACTAGGACTGTGATCATTTGAATACAGATTTTATTTTGCTTTTCAAGCCACAGTTTCACACCTCGTCCAACAGTACCCCCTGCTGCCGACAGAGGCAAATTGCAGCTCATTATTTTAGTGGAAGAGGGAAAGTTTGAGGAAAATGTTCTTTTTCTGGATAAAGAAGTATTACATTTTTTTTAACGTTTTAGATATTTTTGGGGGGAGGGGTGGAAGAGCAAACAGTTGGATTTTTATTGACTAATACAAAGCAGAAGAAGATTATTCGACCCAAAAAAATTGCCGGATGAAATAGTCATGCATATAACTTTTTTAAGTTTTAAGGTAAAACAGTGTTGTCTTTTTGGAAAAACATAGCTACTTTTTAAAAATATGACACTCCAGCTATGCTCAACTGTGAAACTAAACCCACATAATGAAAATTACACTTACTTTGCATTAAAATACAAAAGACTTGGGATTCCTTTGTCCCCAAAAACCTGTGGAAGACAAATTGTCTCGCTAACAAAAGTTAGCACGGCTTGACAGTTTTCAAGTCTCAAAACAATGAAATTCCTAGAAAAGAACAGGGTTCCAGAATGCGAACAAACGGTCACATTTTGCGACTAAAATTTTGTACGTCCTCGTGGCTGTGATGAAATTCCCAGTCTGGGTCAGCGCCATCCCAAGCATCTTCCCCACCTCTTTCTCTCCTTTCCATTTCAGCTGTCTCTGTTTTGAAAGTGATCTGATCTCTCGGCTCTGTTCTCTCCTTTCTCCTCTTTTTTTCCTCCCTTGCTTCCGCACAAGAGTGTGGACCGGGCCGGTTTGACCGACGCCACCATTCCAGACGACGAGCGGGGAGGCCCCCCATCGGGCTCGGCCCCGTCCGAGTCGCCACTCGGTGAATCGCTTCACGTGGTGAGGACGGATTTGGAACGCGTTGTGGATATAGGCTGGGCTGCAGAGAGAGTAGTCATGAGAACATACAAAAACACTTGGATCAAACTTTAAACATAAGACTAGGGTTGTCGCGATTAATAGATTAAAATACTACTACCGTATTTTTCGGACTATAAGTCGCACCAGCCATAAAATGCCCAACGAAGAGAAAAAAAACGTATATAAGTCGCACCGGAGTATAAGTCGCATTTTTCGGGGAAATTTACTCGATAAAATCCAACACATAGAACAGATATGTCATTTTGAAAGGCAATTTAATATAAAAATACAATAGAGAACAACATGCTGAATAAGTGCACAGTGCATGAACAACGAAATGCGAATATACTGTCCTCACCAGGACGCTACGGCTCGGTCCTGGCTATACAGCGAGCTAAACTCCCAAATGACGTTGCTTGACATCCGTATAATTTACTGAATCAATTTCGTCCTCGATACCAAACAGGTTGTCATCAATGTAAAAAAATGATAATTAGGTGCTATTACAGCAATGACACAAACGGTTAGCATGCCTTCGCTAGCATTAGCACATTGTTCAAACCAGCACACAACTGGCTCCAAGTGTCCGATCGCGGGTGGAAAGCACACAACAACAACAGAAAAGATGATACACACAGGCGTTGCCTCTGAAGAGATATTTTACAAGCATAAACAATGAACGTAGGTTCGCAGCCGTCTCTCTCTCTCTCTCAGACGATGTAGCTGTCAGTCTTCTTTCTGCCGGGTGTATTCGCTCTTCTTCGCGTAAACAAGTGCGAGTGCGCCCCCACGTGGGCGTGAAAGCACCACAAACTAAAAGCATCCATTTCAATATAAAAAAGTCAATAATACAATTGAACACACATTGCCAAAGGCAGAACGCGAACTTGGCCATTAAGTCATTCAGATAACTATAGCATAAAGAACATGCTAACAAGTGTACCAAACCATCAGTGTCACTCCAAAACACCAAAATAACATGTGCAATGGTATCATAATTAAAGATGCACCGATACCGATACTAGTATCGGCAGGGGGCGCCGATCCGGCCCGAAATGGTGGTATAGGTATCGGCGAGTACCAACAAAGACGGCGCCGATACCATTTACTGGTCCATTATTATAACATTTGACCACAGCCTTTTTCTCCTCTTGGCGCTCACTACACTCTGTCTCTGTGTTGTGTGATGACACGTGAACACCAAGCAGCTATCGCTATTGGCCTGCTTCAGACCAATGAGAGCGGGCCAATAGCCACTCCTGACCAATCAAAAGGGGGCTTTTTCATATGGACGAAAAACAAACCAGGAAATATGGCGGCGATCAGCAAATATTTCCAAATAGAAATCCCGTCGATTAAAATCAATGGCTGCATGCAAGATTTGCGGCCTGAAAGTTTGGAGATGTGGCGTTAAATCGGCCAGTTTCAATACCTCGAACTTGATAAAACATTTGAAGACGAAACGTGAACGAACACAACGAGTTTGAGCCTGCAAGAGCTGGACTGCTATCCAGAGGAAGAAGACCGCTGGACCGGAGCAACAGTCTCTGGTCAGTTCACTTCGTCTACTTTACTTTTATTGTCTTTTACTGAAAGAAATGCCACAGTAATTTGGGAAGTGTTTCCAAAGTATTGTTGCCACCTTTCAGAAATAGAAATAAGGGACTCCCACCTCCCGAAAAAAAGGAGAGACGGGATGCTGTGGTCAATTATTATTACTTATAATTGTTAGCGTCCGCAAATGCGGAAACAAGGTTGAACCTCGAAGCAGACAACAAGCGGGGGATACATAAAAGGGTTTAATGATTGCAAACAAAAAATAACACGCGATCGCGGGACAGTAGAAATAACAAAAGGAGTCCGTGACAGCAGGTCGACGGACAAACTAAGACGATAGGCAGCGGTTACAAACGAGAGCAGCACACTAACAGAAAAACCCAATGCAGGGGCATAACAAGCAAATGTAGCGAGATTATTGTGCCAGATGTCAAATAGCGATCAGCAAGGCAAATATCTCGGCAGCCTTCTCTGAGATCACCCGTGCTTAAATGCTGCGTTGATGAGCCTGCATTTGATTCAAGTGCCACGCCCAGCAACAAAACACAATCTAACCAGCAGCAGAATGTGACAATAATTTCATGAAAGTTGCACTGTTTGGACTTTGAGAGGTTTAAAAAAGTTTATTCAGTTCATTCAGAGTTTATTATTATGAATTTATTTTTACTTTCTTACTGTTGGGCTAGTATTATACATGTTTTATTAATTTCACAAATTTAGCACTATTTTGGCCTTTGAGAGCGGAAGGTTTATTCAACTATTGTCTACTAGAGTTTAATGTACTTTTTCCTATTTTGCAAAGGTAAGCAACAGCCTGACAAAGCCTTGATAGCAATGATTTCACATCCAATTATGTAGCTCTTTGGGGAAAAAAAAAAAAAATTAAGAAAAAAAAAAAAATATATATATATATATATACAGTGGTACCTCTACATACGAATTTAATTCGTTCCAGGACCTTGTTTGTAAGTCGAAATGGTCGTATGTCGAGCAGGATTTTCCCATAGGAATACATTATAATTCCATTAATTCGTTCCAAAGCCTAAAAACATACACTAAATTCTTAATAAATACTGCTGGCACTGTTACAAATGGCAATTAAACATAGAAAAACAAATAAGTTATAAATAAATAATTCAGAATAATATAAGAAGAAGAAGAAGAATTAATAATTATTCCTGAAAATAATGTAACGAATCGGATTCTAATATGGCGGACACTTTTTACTGTCCCTGAACGCACCGCGAAGGTGACGTCTCCAGTGAGATAGGTCGGTGCGGTAGAGATAATACTTTCGTTTTCCTGAGAGCAGTCAACTGCTTAAGACAATGAGCGTTTTGTGTTGGATAAGTTCTTAAATAAATGATAAAAACGTGACAAAGCTGGCGATTTCCTTGGCAATGTTACCACAATAATAATTGTCACCTAAACTTATAAATAGTGGCGAACGGTGGTCATAAGAGGATCATGGAGCTGTATTGTTGAGCCAGTTCAGGGACGCGCACCCCAAGCTCATATTTTTCTATAACTTGCATCTTCATTTCAAAGGTAAGCATCACTTTTTTCCTTGTTTCTCCAACTGTATCAACTTTTTTTGAAAACTGTGTTGATTTCTCACATAAGAAAATCCACCGTGGGTTCGTTTGCAGTGCTGTCATGTCGTCGTATTTCGAGCAACTCGTCGGATGTAGAAACAAATGGCGGCTCAAATTTTACGTCGGATGTCGAAAAGATCGTGTGTCGAAGTGATCGTATGTAGAGGTACCACTGTATATATATAAAATCGGGGTGGTATCGGTATGGTATCGGTATCGGCCGATACTGCACAGCCAGGTATCGGTATCGGGGCCAAAAAATGGTATCGGTGCAACACTAATCATAATGTGTTAATAATTTCACACACAAGTCGCTCCTGATTATAAGTCACACCCCCAGCCAAACTATGGGAAAAAAACTGCGACTTATAGTCCGAAAAATACGCATATCGGCAATAATTTATGAGACAATATATTGCCTATTAAAATTTGTCATCGCAACAGGCCTACGTATAAATACACTTAATTAGATATTATTTATAGTCAAACTTTTCTACGCACATACTTTTCAAATAAACATTTCAAAACCCAGACTATTAGAACAGTCAATAAATGTGTTTTCTGAATCAGCCAGTAAGTGTACTGTTCTCAAAATCAGTGATCATCCTTTGCGGCAGCCCTTCTCATAAGTTATTTGCTGCTACTGACGGCGATACACGTCCAATCTAGTTTCACTGAAAGTTCAGTGAGTTCAGTTATTACCTGAGATGAGGAATTTGTGGACTTGATTTGGACTCGAGTCATGAATTTGCTGAGATTCGACTCGTCTTGACAAAATGTTTGAAGACTTTCAACTTGACTTTCTGACGGTAACATGTAAACAGAGGAGCGAAGATCTAGGAAGGTGTAATTACAGACTTGAGATGAACCCAGGATTTTTAATGGAGCATGTCGTCCTACTCTGCATGCACACGAGTGACACCGGGTGATCGTGACGCTGCCACCTCACGTGTGGCTTTTTTCCCTGTAGAGCGAGAGTGCAAATGACGAGGGTGGGGAGGGCGAGTATGTCAACTTGTACTCGTCCAGCCAGGCCAATGGCGAGCTGCCTCTCTCCCTCAGAGTAAGTAGGAGTTGAAAATGTCGGAAGAGGGGCTTCACCTGTGTGCTGTCACTTCAAGGTTTAAGGCGGCCGACAGGCCGAGATGCTCTTCCTGGAAAAGCTGGGAGTTATTCACCTCCCGCCCACATGCAGCCTTCTCTCCAAGTCATTGTTTTTTTTTCTCATAGTATTTTAACTCGTTGCCTGCCATTGACAACGATGGATGTCCAATTCATTTAAACTGTGAAGACTGGGTGTATTTCAGTGCCGTTAATGTTGCTAGACGTCCAATCCATTTTGACTGGGAGGGCCATTTGCTGCCAGACTCTCCTAGTTATAATGAATTGGGACATTTAGCACTGTCAATGACAGCCAATGTGTTAAAAGAATGCCTTGTAAAGGTATCTTGTTATTTTTTTAAATTATTCTTTTTTTGTCATATTCTTTCTGGCAACAGTGGAGAAAACGGCAGCAAAATGTGGGCTTTTCCAGGCATTGCGATCAGCATGGCTTCTCTGCGTCCGGACTCGCTTCCTCATTTTTTAATGAAACCCCCATCATTGTGATATTCTTGTGCATGTGGGACGGTGTTTTTATGTGCTTTTCATTATTCCCTTTGGTGTTTGATAGGGCTGCCACGATGAATAAACTCATTGACAACTACCGATCAATAAATCAATTCATCGACAACTATATTGATAGTCGATGTATCTTTTTGTTGAGCAAAACCATTGACCAAATTCTTTTATTTGAGCCTCACAATAGCACCTATTCTTAATTTTCGATTGTATCCACTTAAAACTATATTAAGTTTAAGAAAGAAAAACAACAACAATAACAATGTAACTAAACTAGTGCTGCAACGATTAATCGCTGCAACGATTAATCGATTAACTCGAGTGATTCGATCACAAAAACAGCTTTGACTCAATTTTTTCTTCTTCGAGTATTCGTTGAATTAGAGTGGCGTTGTAATGGTTTGATTTGAAAGTGTTTGCATTTAGTTTTATTGATTCAGGCGGATACACTGCCCTTTAGTGGCAACAGTGAATATGACATAACTCATTTCACATGGCTGAATCCAGCTGCTCCCTGTACAGACCAACATAAGCTAATGTTTTTTTATCCATTCGTAATCCAGTTTATAGGCATTTTTAAATAGTTAAAATAGTTTAAAAAAATGTTAAATAGTTAAAAATAGTTTTAAAAAAAACAACAACAACAATGTAACTAAACTAGTGCTGCTACGATAAATCGATTAACTCGAGTGATTCGATCAGAAAAAAGTTTTGACTCAATTTTTTCTTGGAGTATTCGTTTAATTAGAGTGGTGTTGTAATGGTTTGTTTTGAAAGTGTTTGCATTTAGTTTTATTGATTTAGGTGAATACACTGCCCTCTAGTGGCAAAAGTGAATATAACTCATTTAACATGGCTGAATCCAACTGCTCCCTGTATCGACCAACATAAGCTAATTTTTTTTTGTGCATTCGTAATTTAGTTTATAGGCATATTTAAATAGTTCAATTAAAAATAACAACAATGTAACTAAACTAATGCTGCTACGATTAATCGATTAACTCGAGTGATTCGATCAGAAAAAAGCTTTGTCTCAATTTTTTCTTCTTCGAGTATTCGTTTAATTAGAGTGGCGTTGTAGTGGGTTGTTTTGAGAGTGATTCACTCAGAAAAAAGTTTTGACTCAATTTTTTCTTGGAGTATTCGTTTAATTACAGTGGTGTTGTAATGGTTTGTTTTGAAAGTGTTTGCATTTAGTTTTATTGATTTAGGTGGATACACTGCCCTCTAGTGGCAACAGTGAAAATGACATAACTCATTTAACATGGCTGAATCCAGCTGCTCCCTATATAGACCAACATAAGCTAATGATTTTTTATGTATTCGTAATTTAGTTTATAGGCATATTTAAATAGTTTAAATAGTTAAAAATAGTTAAATAGCTAAATAATAAAAAAAACATCAATGTAACTAAACTACTGCAGCTACGATTAATCGATTAACTCGGGTGATTCGATCAGAAAAAAGTTTTGACTCGATTTTTTCTTCAAGTATTCGTTTAATTGGAGTGGCGTTGTAGTGGTTTGTTTTGAGAGTGTTTGCCTTTAGTTTTATTGATTTGGGTGGATACACTGCCCTCTAGTGGCAACAGTGAATATGACATAACTCATTTAACATGGCTGAATCCAGCTGCTCCCTATATAGACCAAAATAATCTCATGTTTTTTTATGTATTCATAATTTAGTTTATATATTTTAAATAGTTAAAATAGTTAAAAATAGTTAAATAGCTAAATAATTTTAAAAAATCAATGTAACTAAACTACTGCAGCTACAATTAATCGATTAACTCGAGTGATTCGATCAGAAAAAAGTTTTGACTCGATTTTTTCTTCGAGTATTCGTTTAATTAGATTGGCGTAATGGTTTGTTTTGAGAGTGTTTGCATTTAGTTTTATTGATTTGGGTGGATACACTGCCCTCTAGTGGCAACAGTGAATATGGCATAACTCATTTAACATGGCTGAATCCAGTTGCTCCCTGTATAGACCAACATAAGCAAATGTTTTTTTTTATGCATTCGTAATTTAGTTTATAGGCATATTTAAATTGTTAAAATAGTTAAAAAATAGTTAAATTAAAAAAAAAACAACAACAATGTAACTAAACTAGTGCTGCTACAATTAATCGATTAACTCGAGTGATTCAATCAGAAAAAAAGCTTTAAATCAATTTTTTTCTGCTTCAAGTATTCGTTTAATAAGAGTGGCGTTGTAATGGTTTGTATTGAACGTGTTTGCATTTAGTTTTATTAATTTGGGTGGATACACTGCCCTCTAGTGGCAACAGTGAATATGACATAACTCATTTAACATGGCTGAATCCAGCTGCTCCCTGTTTAGACCAACATAAGCTAATGTTTTTTTATGCATTCGTAATTTAGTTTATTGGCATATTTAAATTGTTAAAATAGTTTTAAAAAAATAGTTAAATTAAAAAAAAACAAAAAACAATGTAAATAAACTAGTGCTGCTACAATTAATCGATTAACTCAAGTGATTCAATCAGGAAAAAAAGCTTTGACTCAATTTTTTCTTCTTCAAGTATTCGTTTAATTAGAGTGGCGTTGTAATGGTTTGTTTTGAAAGTCTTTGCATTTAGTTTTATTGATTTGGGTGGATACACTGCCCTCTAGTGGCAACAGTGAATATGACATAACTCATTTAACATGGCTGAATCCAGCTGCTCCCTATATAGACCAACAAAAGCTCATGTTTTTTTATATCTTCGTAATTTAGTTTATAGGCATATTTAAGTAGTTAAAATTGTTAAAAATAATTAAATTTAAACAACAAAAAAAACAATGTAACTAAACTAGTGCAGCTACGATTAATCGATTAACTCGAGTGATTCTATCCGAAAAAAGCTTTGGATCAATTTCTTCTGCTTTGAGTATTCGTTTAATAAGTGGCGTTGTAATGGTTTGTTTTGAAAGTGTTTGCATTTAGTTTTATTGATTTGGGTGGATACACTGCCCTCTAGTGGCAACAGTGAATATGACATTACTCATTTACCATTGCTGAATACAGCTGCTCCCTATATAGACCAAGATAAGCTAATGTTTTTTCATGCATTCGTAGTTTGGTTTATAGTTATATTTAGCTGGTTTTTGTGTTTGAACAATTCGTTAAAAGGGGTGTTAAAATAATAATAATAATACAAAAAAAAAAAAAAAGATAGCATTTTATAGCATTTGAGGGTTTTGCTATGCAAGTTAGCCAATTATTCTTTTGTTGTACTTAGATGATCATTGATTCAATTTTAATACTGTTTGAGGCTAAACTCGGGTATTTCAATTTATTTTTAAATGAAAGTACAGTTCTGCATAATTTGAAGACACTCAGACATTTTATTTTGTGTTTGCATTCTAATGCTCTTTTAAAAGTGCAATCTTAGCAAGCCGTTTTTTTAGATCTCCTAAAATTAATTCTGCAACACATTAAATGTAAAAATCTACCGTAATCTGATTACCGGATTATTCAAACTAACTAGTTGATAGATTAATAGACTACTAAAATAATCGATAGCTGCAGGCCTAAATTAAACCACAGTAAATCGCTATTTTTATTGAGAAACAAAAACGATAAAGAGCGTAGGAGAAAAGAAAACACGATTGAGAAATCATGGATTAATGTCAAAAACAATGGGTGATTAATCGTTTGTGGCAGCCCTAGCTTTTGAGTCGGTTGTGTACTTTGGCTTGGGTTGTGTGAAGCCAGACGCATATCGTTGTTGACATATGGTGGCGGGTGTCATCCAATGTTGCTGTGTGTTTGTCACGAGATGTTAAAAACACTTTATTTTCCAGTTCCGCCGCACGTGTTTGAATGTTTCTTTGTCTTACAATCAGGAAACCGTCACGGCTGACGATGTGCTCCGAGACCCCGCCCCTCTTTCGCCATCAGCAAATAGCAAAGAAGCCAAGGAAGTGGAGAGGTAAGTCTCTTTCTGTTGATTTTGAGTAGTGCTGCAACGATTAATCAATAAACTAGAATTTAGAATGGCGTTGTATGTTTGTTTTGAAAGTGTTTGCAATTACATTTATTGATTTGCAAGGATACACTGCCCTCTAGTGGCAATGGTGAATATGACATATAGGACTGCGTCTATCGATTATTTTAGTTGTCGATTAATCGATGAACTAGTTAGTTCGAATTATCGAGTAATTGGATAATCCATCCATCCATCCATTTTCTCCCGCTTGTCTAAAAAATTAAAATACCTGAGCAGAGCCTCAAATTGTATAAAATAACTCATAAATGAGGAGCTAAGTACAACAAAAGCACAATTGGCTAACTTACATGGCAAAAGTCCACTAGCTTAAGTGCTATAAAATACTAACATATTTTTTTTTGTTACAATTCTCTAGGGCTGCAGCTATCGATTACTTAAGTAGTCAATTAATCCATGAACTAGCGATTCGAATAATCAAGTAATCGGATAAGGAACATGAACAATTAAAATTCCTGAGCTGAGCCTCAAATGGTATAAAATGAATGAATGAATGAATGAATAAATAAATAAATAAATGGGGAGTGCAACAAAAGAACAATTGGCTAAATTACATAGCAAACGTCCACTAGCTTAACTGCTACAAAATGCTAACTTTTCTTTTTTTTACAATGCTCTGAACAAATGGTTCAGACAGATGTTCCCACAAAAGCGGCAAAATATACATATAAACTAAATTACTAATGCATTAAAAAAACATGAGCGCAAACAAAAACTTAGCTAAGCTTATGTTGGTCTTGACATGGAGCAGCTGGATTCAGCAATGTGAAGTGAGGCAGGCTAAAGGGCAGTCTACCCACACAAATGAATAAAAATAAATGCAAACACTTTCAAAAAAAACTATAAAAACGCCACCTTAATTAAACGAATACTCGAAGCAGCAAAATTCAATTCGAATCTTTTTTTCTAATCGAATACTCGAGTTCATCGATTAATCGTTGCAGCACTACAATTCTCTTAACAAATGGTTCAAACACATATTCCCACAAAAATGGCTAAATATACCTATAAACTAAATTGTGAATATATATTTTTTTTAAAAATTACAATTCTCTTAACAAATGGTTCAAACACATATTCCCACAAAAAATGGCTAAATATACCTATAAACTAAATTGCGAATATATATATTTTTTTTAAATTCAGCTCAAAGAAAACTGGCAAAACAAATCAATTGGCTAGCTTAAATGCTATAAAATGCTAACTTTTTTTTTTTTGGATAAATGCTCTTAATAACCAATTGTTCAAATACATATTTCCACAAAAAAACGGCTGAATATGCCTATAAACAAAATTATGAACACATTAAAAAAATGGCACAAACAAAGACTTAGCTTATGTTGGTCTTAACAAGGAGCAGCTGGATTCACAAAATGAGGAGCTATGTACAACAAAAGAACAATTGGCTAACTTACATGGCAAAAGTCCACTAGCTTAAGTGCTATAAAATACCAACATATTTTTTTTTTGTTACAATTCTCTTAACAAATGGTTCAAACACATATTCCCACAAAAAATGGCTAAATATACCTATAAACTAAATTGCGAATATATTTAAAAAAAAAAAAAAAAAAAAATTCAGCTCAAACAAAACTGGCAAAATAAATCAATTGGCTATCTTAAATGCTATAAAATGCTAACTTTTTTTTTGACAATGCTCTTAATAACCAATTGTTCAAATACATATTTCCACAAAAAAACGGCTGAATATGCCTATAAACAAAATTATGAATACATTATAAAATGGCACAAACAAAGACTTAGCTTATGTTGGTCTTAACAAGGAGTAGCTGGATTCAGCCATGTAAAATGAGTTATGTCATATTCATTGTTGCCACTAGAGGGCAGTGTATCCACCCAAATTAATAAAACTAAACGCAAACACTTTCAAAACAAACCATTACAACACCACTTTAAACGAATACTCGAAGCAGCAAAATTTAATTCAAATCTTTTTTTCTAATCGAGTTACTCGTCTTACTCGATTAATCAGCTGTACTAATGACATAACTCATTTAGCATGGCTTAATCTAGCTGCCACCTGGTAAGACCAACACCGGGTAAGCTTTTGTTTGCGCTAATGTGTTTTTTCTATGCATTCTTAATTTAGTTAATTGGTATATTTCGCAAGTTTTTGTGGGAATATATGTTCGAACGATTTGTTAGGAGCATTGTAAAAAAAAACAATTTTTTTTAAAGTTAGCATTTTATTGCATTTGAGCTAGTGCAAG
Organism: Corythoichthys intestinalis; assembly: GCF_030265065.1. NCBI lineage: Eukaryota > Metazoa > Chordata > Actinopteri > Syngnathiformes > Syngnathidae > Corythoichthys > Corythoichthys intestinalis. Next base: position 5,187,742 of record NC_080411.1, read on the forward strand.
TTAGCCAATTTTTCTTTTGTTATACTTAGTTCCTCATTTATGAATTATTTTATACCATTTGAGGCTCTGCTCAGGTATTGATTTAATTTTAAATGAAAGTACAATTCTGCATAGTTTGAAGAAACACTTGGAAATTTTACTTTATATTTGCATTTTATGCTCTTTTGAAAGTGCAATTTTTGCAAGCGTTTGACATCTACTAAAATGTATTCAGCGACACATTAAATGTTCGTAATCCAACTAATCGATTATTCGAACTAACTAGTTGATAGATTAATCGATTACTAAAATAATCGATAGCTGCAGCCCTAATTTTGAGTCACTCCCTACTGAGTTAGGGTCACTTCCTCTCGACATTTTTCGCAGGGAATTTTTTAGAGCACTCTTAAAATGGATGATCACAAAGACATGATTCCACAAAATAGGAAGATATGATTTCACGTGATTACGTTAGAAATGTTCATGATGGAAAGCTTGAATGATGTGTTCACGGACAGGAGGCAAAAGTCCGCCGAGTCGACAGAGGACAGCGAGGAAAATGTGGACGAGCTCTCTCTCATCGACCACAAGGAAATCATGAGCAGGCTAACGCTAAAACAGGAAGTAAGGAAAATGAAACCTGTGTTTTTTAATCTTTTTTTTTTTTTTTTTACTTGGCTACAATTGACAGCAATAGACTTCTATGGAGGTACAGTGGTATGAAAAAGTATCTGAAACTTTCGGAATTTCTCACATTTCTGCATGAAATCACCATCAAATGTGATCTAATCTCTGTTAAAATCACACAGATGAAAAAACAGTGTCTGCTTTAACTAAAACCACCCATATATTTATAGGTTTTCATATTTTAATGAGGATGGTAGGCAAACAATTACAGAAGGAAGAAAAATAAGTAAGTGAACTATCACATTTATTATTTTATGCCCACCCCCTTTGGCAGCAATAACCTCAACTGGACTCTTCCTGTAGCTGCTGATCAGTCTAGCACATCGATCTGGACTAATCTTGGCCCATTCTTCTCTACAAAACTGCTGTAGTTCATTCAGATTCCTGGGGTATCTGGCACGAATCGCTGTCTTTAGGTCATGCCACAGCATCTAAATGGGGTTCTGGACTTTGACTTGGCCACTCCAGAACATGTATTTTGTTCTTCTTAAACCATGCTTAAGTTGATTTACTTCTGTGTTTTGGATTATTGTCTTGTTGCAGTATCCATCCTCTTTTTAGCTTCAACGGTCTGACAGACGGGATCAGGTTCTCCTGCCAAACTTTTGAATTCATTCTTCCATTAATGATTGCAAGTTGTCCAGGCTCTGAGGTAACAAAACAGCCCCAAATCATGATGCTCCTTCCACTATGCTTCACGGTAGGGATGAGGTGTGGATGTCGGTGAGCTATTCCATTTTACCTCCACACATGGAATTTTGTGTTATTCCCAAACAATTCAACTTTGGTTTCATCAGTTCGCAAAATATTTTGCCAAAACTTCTGTGGAGTGTCCGAGTGCCTTTTTGCGAACGTTAAACGAGCAACTATGTTTTTTTTTAGACAGCAGTGGCTTCTTCCGTGGAGTCTTCCATGAACAGCATTCTTGGCCATAGTTTTACATACAGCGTAGTTGATGTGTGCACAGAGATATTGGACTGTCCCAGTGATCTCTAAGTCTTTAGCAGACACTCTAGGGTTCTTTTTTTACCTCTGAGTATTCTGCACTGAACTCTTGGTGAACAGCCACTCCTTGGGAGAGAAGCAACAGTGCCAAACTTCTCTGAATGTCGATTGATGAACATCCAGTCTTTTAGAGATCGTTTTGTATCCTTTCCCGTCTTTATACAAATTAACAATCCTTGATCGCAGGTCTTCAGACGGCTCTTTTGACCGAGCCAATGATTCTCATGAAGACAATTCTTACCAGGTGTGTGTTTTATAGTGGGCAGGGCAACTTTAAACCAATCATCAGTAATTGGGCACACACCTGACTTAAAATGTTTGGTAAAATTAGGTTTCAATTCCGCTTTAAGCCTCCTGAGGCAGAGGGTTCACTTACTTATTTTTCCCCCTTCCGTCATTGTTTGCATGCTATCTTCATTAAATGTGAAAACCTAAAAATGTTTGGGTGGTTTTAGTTAAAGCACTGTTTTTTCATCTGTGTGATTTTGACACAGATTAGATCACATTTAATGGTGATTCTATGCAGAAATGTGAAAAATTCCAAAAGGTTCCGATACTTCTTCATACCAATGTATGAATAAATATGATTTATTGAGCATGACAGTTGCATGGCACAGTAACGAATGGTTTTACAAACTGCTGTTGTTTTAAAGCAGTCTACAAAACAAGTGTTAAAATCACTTTCCTGACTCTGCCACTATCCATTGTGTTCGTTGGGAACCTTCAGCCAACTACACTCTAAACTGTCTTTATAAATGTGATCACATCAACAAATAAAGTGAGATGTGTTCATTGTGTTCAGGATTTGCTGACTGTGGCAAACATTTTAAATTGTATGAGCTTTAATTTGAGAACATGACCAAAGTTCCGATGCAACTTGTCTTTTAGTAATGTAAAATGTCTTAAGATTTATGAGAAAGGATGATTGAGTTTTGTGAATTGAGTCTGAGTTTGTCGCATTGACAAATGGGTTTAGACTAGGGCTGTCAAAATTAACGCGTTAACGAGCGGTAGTTAATTTTTAAATTAATCCCGTTAAAATATTTGACGCAATTAACGCACAAATGCCCCACTCAAACATATTAAAAAGACGGCAAAGTGAAAGGTGTACTTGTTGTGTTTTATGGAGTTTTGCCGCCCTCTGCTGGCGCTTGGGTGTGACTGATTTTATAGGCTTCAGCATCCATGAGCATTGTGTAAGTAATTATTGACATCAACAATGGCAGGCTACTAGTTTATTTTTTGATTGAAAATTTTACAAATTTTATTCAAATGAAAACATGAAGAGGGGTTTTAATTAGGGCTGTTAAACAATTAAAATTTTTAATCGAGTTAATTACAGCTTAAAAATGAATTAATCGTAATTAATCGCAATTCAAACCATCTATATAATATGCCATATTTTTCTGTAAATTATTGTTGGAATGGAAAGACACAAGATATATATTCAATATGCGGTACATAAGGACTGTATTTGTTTATTATAACAATAAATCAATAAGATGGCATTAACATAATTAACATTCTGTTAAAGCGGTCCATGGATAGAAAGACTTGTAGTTCTTAAAAGAAAAATGTTAGTACAAGTTATATAAATTTTATATTAAAACCCCTCTTAATGTTTTCGTTTTAATAAAATTTGTAAAAATTTCAATCAAAAAATAAACTAGTAGTCCGCCATTGATGATGTCAATAATTACACAATGCTCATGGTGCTGAAACCCATAAAATCAGTCGCACCCAAGCAAGCGCAGGCAGAGGGCAGCAAAACTCCGCAAAACGCAATTAACAGGTGGGCCTTTCACTCTACTGTCATTTAAATCTTTCTGAGCTGGGCAAGTGCGTTAATTGAGTCAAATATTTTAACGTGATTAATCAAAAAAATTATTTAACGCCCGTTAACGCGATAATTTTGACAGCCCTAGTTTTAATATAACATTTCTATAACTTGTACTAGTTATTATCTTTTATTTATTTTCTGTAAATTTTTATGAATATTTATATATTTTATTTATTTATATATATATATATATATATATATTTTATATATTATTTTTATTTATCTTTTAAGACCTACAAGTCTTTCTATCCATGGATCGCTTTAACAGAATGTTAATAACGGTAATGCCATCTTGTTGATTTATTGTTATAATAAAGAAATACAGTACTTATGTACCGTATGTCGAATGTATATATCTGTCTTGTGTCTTATCTTTCCATTCCAACAATAATTTACAGAAAAGTATGGCATATTTTATAGATGGTTTGAATTGCGATTAATTACGATTAATTAATTTTTGAGCTGTAATTAACTCGATTAAAAATTTTAATCGTTTGACACCCCTAGTTTAGACATCTGCTCATTTGGTTTATTGAGTTGGATTATGGGTTTTAGCAATTGTGAAAAACTGTAGTATGATGTTAGATTTGTTGTTTGCAAGAGGAATTTCAGTGTATTACTCATAATCGGAACCTTGCGCCTACAGAATGACGACGGACCGGATGTGCGCGCTGGCTCGGGAGACATTTTATTAGTCCATGCCACAGAGACGGACCGCAAAGGTATGATGAGTCAATTGTGACATGACCGCCCGTTTCCCCGAACTAATAAGCGTCCTCTGCCCCGCAGACCTGGTTTTATACTGCGAAGCTTTTTTGACCACGTATCGGACCTTTATAAGCCCTGAGGACCTCATCAAGAAACTACACTACAGATATCCTTCTTTTGAAAGTCTGTAGACGGCAATCAATCATTGCCAGGCTCTCCCAATCAAAATAGATGTCTAGCGCCGTCAGTGGCAGCCAGTAACTTAAATAAGTACCCTATGAATGGATTAAAAAATCCCTTCTTATTCCTTCCACAAAAATGTTCACTTCCTTGACCACAAAGCACATACACAAGCTTTTGTCACAGTCCAGACACGTTCAAGAAGCGCGTCAGCAAGAACACCTTTTTCGTTTTGGTGCGTGTGGTGGATGAACTCTGGTAAGTTGCAAAAAAATCATGTAATACACTACACTAACAGTGACTTTGACGGTAATACCTTTTTGCTCAAATGCTGATTTCGATTGTCAACTAATAACTAATTTATTCTAGGGCTGTCAAAATTATCGCGTTCACGGGCGGTAAATAATTTTTTTAATTAATCGCGTTAAAATATTTGACGCAATTAACTAGTGATGCACGATAATACATTTTTCAACCGATATCGATAACTGATAATTTCCTGCCCCTCCCACCCGATAACCGATAATGTCACGCCGATAATTCTATTCAAACATGTATGTAAAATTTCAAAGTATACAAAGATCAAATGTTAGTGTGCAAAAATGTAGTGTGATTTAGTGCAATTTTTTTCCACATCAAATGTGAACAAGTAGTAAATTCCAACATCTAAACAATGGCAATGACATTGTGTAATGGTAAGCTTTTGGTAACAATTACTTAGAGAGTAAACAACCAAGTTGCACAAAAATGCCTTAGAAGTAAGCCATTCCTAACATATATCACATTACTACACTGCAAAAAAAATACCTCCTTAAAACTAGCAGAATTGGACAAAATTGTTGATTGCGCACATTTGGAGGCTAAATCAAGTATATAATTATCGGATTGCATTATCGGTTGAAATTCGTTTTATCTGCATTATCTGTGTGACGTCATAATTGCCATTATCGGTGACCGATATTATCGTGCATCTCTACAATTAACGCACATACCCCGCTCAAACAGATTAAAATGACAGCACAGTGCAATGTCCACTTGTTACTTGTGTTTTTTGGGAGTTTTGACCCCCTCTGCTGGCGCTTGGGTGCGACTGATTTTATGGGCTTCAGCACCCATGAGCATTGTGTAATTATTGACATCAACAATGGCGGGCTACTAGTTTATTTTTTGATTGAAAATTTTACTAATTTTATTAAAACGAAAACATTAAGAGGGGATTTTAATATAATATTTCTATAATATGTACTAACATTTCAAAGTCTTTGTTTCCTTGGATCGCTTTAACAGAATGTTAATAATGTTAATGCCATCTTGTTGATTTATTGTTATAATAAACAAATACAGTACTTATGTACCGTATGTTGAATGTATATATCCATCTTGTGTCTTATCTTTCCATTCACACAATAATTTACAGAAAAATATGGCATATTTTATAGATGGTTTGAATTGCGATTAATTACAATTAATTTTTAAGCTGTAATTAACTCGAATAAAATTTTTAATCGTTTGCCAGCCCTAATTTATTCATTTTTTTTCATCTAGTTGACTTATCAGCTCATACATACATTTTTATTGACTATTATACTACTTGTTTGTAACATGTATTTTTTTTTTAATCTGCAGTTGACTAGTCGACTCATGTATACATTTTTATTTACGATTATAAATGATGACTGGTCTGTGCTCCCAGCCTGGTGGAACTGACAGAGGACATCCTGAAGCAGCTGATGGACCTGGTGTTCACACTGGTGTGCAACGGGGAACTAAGCCTGGCTCGGGTCCTGCGCAAGAATATCCTGGACAAGGCGGAGCAGAAGAAGCTGCTGCGCTACACCAACTCACTCAAACCGCTGGCCGCCCGCGGCGTCTCGGCCAGGTACGTCGATTGTATCCTCTGTCATGCCATGAAAACTGTTGTTCACACCGAGTCACCCCCAGGCCCGGAACGCTGCACGATTTCCGCAGTCACGAGATCGCCGACCAACTCACGCTTCTTGACGCCGAGCTATTCTACAAGATTGAGGTACGGCTGCCACAAATGAAGTATTTTGATATTTTAAATTAATTACAAAGATCATCCAGCACTACAGAAATCAGACAGTGTACATTTACCCCCCTTCTTATGTTTATTTTTTTCAATGGAAAAAAAAACAATGTTTTAGAATAAAAAATTAAGATATATTTAACTGTTTTTTATTTTAAAAAAAAAAAAAAAAAAAAAACAGGAGAAGAAACAAAAAAAAAGACAAAAAGATAGTTATTACATTGGGTAAACCACTACGCACTTTACTTAAATGTACCTTAGCTGGGAGCCACGACGAAGCATCACTAAAAAGCCATCTATTGATTATAATGTGATGTAGATGAGCAAAAAAAAAATAAAGGATTTATAAAATATTCTAAAATATAGACTCAGGAGATGCACAGTATTATTCCAATTCGCCATTACGTCACTTACTTTGTAAAGCTGTATAGCTGGGTGCTACGACGAAGTATCTGTTGCCAAGAAATCATTGTTTCGTTAAGGATTTGATGAGATGAGTAGATGAGCAATAATATGAACGATTTCCATTTCCCGATTTGTAAAACCTATTCTAGAGCACAAGATGCTTTCAGTATTGTGGATTTTAACGGAGGCAAAGCGCTCCGTAAAGTAAGTAGCAGTTTATTCCGCTATGTTAGCCCATAGAAATACGACTTTAATTCTCGTAGTAACAGTACGGTGGCCGAGAGGTGTCAGGCGAAATGCAAAGTCCAAACACCCCCAATTGCAAACGCTTTGCAAAAGATAAAAAGCATGAATGCTAACTGCCACAACACGATCCCCAATTCCTAAAGCGCGATTGCAAATTGGCAAAAGAAGACACTTTGTATATTGCTATATGTGCTTTGTGACCATCTCTACGGGCCTCCGTAAAGTTGCCCCCCCACACCCCCATCAGACGCACATTTATGTAAAAATGATTTTAATCGTTAGTGCTGCAACGGTTTTGTAGATACAGTATTATGCTTTTATTGAGATATTAATTACGAGTGGGGACGTCACTCGTAGCTTTTTCTTAGCTTAGCTCCCGCAGCTAATGGAGCGTACTCTCTCTCTCAATAACAGAGGGGTCTCCTAACAAGGCTAGCACGAACGTAGCACAAACAAACTCGGGTCCATTTTGCAGTAAATTAGGGGGCTTGAGATATTAATTTCGAGAGATGATATCCCTCTAAGCCCCCAATTTACTGCAAAATGGCTTGCGCTATGTTCGTGCTAGCCTTGTTAGGACACCCCTCTGTTATTGAGAGAGTTGGTACGTCCATTAGCTGCTGTAGCTAAGCTAAGAAAAAGCTACGAGTGACGTCCCCACTCGTAATAAATATCTCAATAAAAGCATAATACTGTATCTACAAAACCGTTGCGGCACGAACGATTAACATCATTTTTATATAAATTTGCCTCTTGATGGGGGGGGGGCAACTTTACAGAGGCCCGTAGAGATGGTCACAAAGCACATAAAGCAATATACAAAGTGTCCTCTTTATATATATATATATATATATATATTTTTTTTTTTTTTTTTTTTTTTTTTTTTTTTACTTCTGGGTCATCATCTTTGCAATTGTCTTGCGAGCCTTTTGCGGTCGTGCTGCGAACCATTTGCTGTTGTGTTGTGGCAACTGGCGTTCGTGCTTTTGCCAATTTGCAGTCGCGCTTTAGGATTTGGGGATTGTGTTGTGGCAATTTGAATTCGTGCTGCGAGCCATTCGTTGCCGTGATGTGGCAATTGGGGTTCGTGCTTTTGCTAATTTGCGATCGCGCTTTTGGAATTGGGGATCGTGTTGTGGCAGTTAGCATTCGTGCTTTTTATCTTTTGCAAAGCGTGACTTTGCATTTCGCCTGACACCTCTCGGCCACCGTAGTAACAGTACGAGAAAAAACTGATACTATTACTACGAGAAAAAAAGTTGAACTGTTGCTACAAGAATAAAGGTTATACTGTTATGTAGTTCTATATTTTAGGGCTGCAGCTATCTATTATTTTAGTAGTCAATTAATTGATGAACTAGATACGTCTAATAATTGGATAAAAACATGAAAAATTTAAATACCTTAGCTGGGCCTCAAACGATCTTGAAAAAAATAAATAAATGAGGATCTAAGTAAAACAAAAGAACAATCTGCTAATTTACATAACAAAGTTCGGCTAGCTTAAATTCTGTAAAATGCTAACATTTTTTTTTTTTTTTTACATTGCTCTTAACAAATAGTTCTAACACATATTACCACAAAAAAAAAACAGTTAAATGTACCTGTAAACTAAAATGTGAATGTATTAAAATCTGAATTCATACATTCAAAAACAAAAAGACATTAGCTCAAACAAAAACCTAGCTTATGTTGGTCGTAGCTGCCGGCTACCTAGTAGCTTTAAGATGTAAGTGACATAATTGAGAATTATTTCACTTACATATTAATTAATTGAGTCAATTAATCACAATTAATTGACTCTCAAAATACTCAATCAATAATTTGAATAATTGTCAAATATTTACGACAGTCAAATGGCAGCAGAGAAATTCCCCGGGCATAAAGGAAAAGCCAATAATTGTTGCTTGTGTCAGATTCCCGAGGTGTTGCTTTGGGCCAAAGAGCAAAACGAGGAGAAGAGTCCCAACCTGACGCAGTTCACAGAGCACTTTAACAACATGAGCTACTGGTGAGCAGCGAGAACAAAGCAAGATCAGTCATTTGCCATCACGTCCTGTTTTAACGTGCTGCCGTCTGCGGCCTCTAGGGTGCGCTCATTAATCATTCAGCAAGAAAAAGCCCAGGACCGAGAGAAGCTACTGCTCAAGTTCATCAAGATCATGAAGGTAGCTCCGAAGACTTCCCGCTCGCCGCCTGACTTCACTACCTTTCTGACTCTTTCCCCTGCGTCTCTCTGCAGCACTTGAGAAAGTTAAACAACTTCAACTCCTACCTGGCCATCCTGTCCGCGCTGGACTCTGCACCCATTCGTAGATTGGAGTGGCAGAAACAGACGTCAGAGGTGAGCCTTGCATCTCCGCGTGTTCGGAAAACTTTTTTCACACCTTTCTTCTTCCGTCAGGGATTGGAAGAGTACTGCACGTTGATCGACAGCTCGTCGTCCTTCCGAGCGTACCGGGCCGCTCTAGCCGAAGTGGAGCCTCCCTGCATCCCGTATCTGTAAGTACTGCCTTTCGCGCCCCTAAAGTGTACGCGTGTAGTTTGTAAGCCGCTTTTTCCCCTCTCCAGGGGTCTTATCCTGCAAGACCTGACCTTCGTCCACTTGGGCAACCCCGACCTCATCGATGGCAAAGTCAACTTTTCCAAGCGGTGGCAACAGTTCAACATCTTGGACAGCATGCGTCGCTTCCAGCAAGTGTAAGTGATTCATAGGCACTCCACCTGAGCTCAATTGTAAACCTGAAATCAAAGGAAACGTCACATACTGTGCATTAAAAAAACAAAATTACACTTCATTTTGGTAAAGAAGAAAATAGTTGATTTTCTAAAGAGCCCCTAATGGGATGTCAACAGAAATAAAAATAATTTAAGCAATCTTGTGCACACCAGATACCAGAAACTATCTGGTAAACATAAGCATTATATAGCATTTAAGCTAGTAGACATTTGCTATGCAAGTTAGCCAATTGTTGAAAACAATTATATTATATAGCATTTAACTAGAGCTGAAACGAATACTCGAGCAATTCGAGTAACTCGAGTTTAAAAACTGATCCGAGTAATTTTATTCACCTCGAGTAATCTTTTATTTTGACAGCTCTAAGCATCACGTTTTGCTCGGACTACTTTTAATGCGGGACAACGCGCTGATGTCACGTGCGTAGAGGAAGAAGCAAAAAAAAAAAAACTTACTGCAGCCGACAACCGCTACAAACGACGCCGACGTTGCTAAATACTAGCCCGCACATGCTACGTTAGTTGCAGGTAGCGTCCAATGAGTCTCATAGAGATCACATGTATGTTGAACTAGATGCACATTGACAGACTAGGCCGCGTCTGGGCAGCGTTAGCAAACAGCCGCCATCTTAAAGCAGTAGAGCGCTAAGCGCTAATAAAGAGCGCTAAGCGCTAATATATAAGATTAACGTTACTGTCACTACTAGCTCACCTTACGTTAGCCCTGCGGAGGGCTAGGTTTAAATTAATTAAGACCACTTTCGATGCGTGGCTAAAGTGTCTTACATACAGGCTTTAACATAACATAGCGTTGTGGAGTGATGAGGGTGTCAAATAAAAACTCAATAATGCTAACTATCAATTTTAGCTCAGTAGTCATTGCTGGATAAAACACCAAGTAGCACTAGTCCCTAATGTGCTCCAATACAGCCTGTATCATACATTTATTTTGAACAGTGCAAAAACTCAAAATCCTATCAGGACTTAGAGTTTAGACTAACTTAAAACTTAACTAGAACTTAAAAATGGCTTGACACAAATAGAAATTCAATTGAAAAACGTGGGAAAAAATCCTAACTTTTAAGTGATGTGTGTTATCAAGCGTAAAGGCATTTTTAGGTGTTTATAAATAAATATATATATATATATATAAATATATATATATATATATATATGTATATACTTTTTAAAAATAAGATCTAAAGGTTTTTTGAGTGAAAGCAGTGAATTAGTCTTTTTTTTTTTCATTCTAGTTACATCTGAGATCCAATTGTTGGCTGTTTTCAACAATATACATAAAAAAATAAAGACATTGATTGACTGAAAATGATACAATGTCTTGTTTTCTCATGTATATCTATAATTGCTCTTCACCTGAAAATATATTTGTTTTATCCGATTACTCGATTAATCGATGGAATTTTCAGTCGATTACTCGATTACTAAAATATTCGATAGCTGCAGCCCTACATTTAACCCTTAAAGACCTGCAACATAAAGCAATTATCAGAGAATCCCAAAATTTGAAAAATAAGGTCCTAGTTTTTTTTTAATTTGTTAAAAGAAATGTCAAAATGAATATGTGCAATAAGCGCTCTTATATCTTTAACCCTAGCTAAATCCATTTTTTTTTTCTCATGGAACCTGCAGATGCATGTATTGACTTGCACTCATCAAATGTGATACATTTGGCAATATAGGGTTAAACCATGTCTACATGCCTAAATGATTAGAAATTAAGTATTAAAGAGCAGTTGGACAGGTGTACCTAATAAAGTGGCTGGTGAGTGTATATTTTGATTGAAGCGACTTTTTTTGATTGAATAACAAAGACACAAATCTACCTCCATAGAAACCTAGCCCTCCACAGGGCTAACGTTACGTGAGCGAGTGAAAGCTAGCGACAACTTATTTACCAGCACTGAGAATCTACTGCTTTAAGATGGCGGCTGTTTACTAATGCCGCCCAGTCTGTCATTTCGCATCTAGTTCTACTTAGATGTGATATCTATGAGACGCTACCTGCTACTACCGTAGCATCATGCGGGCGTAGTTTTTAGCAACGTTGGAGTAGTTTGTAGCGGCTGTCGGCTACTGTAAGTTTTTTTCTTCTTTTTATCGCTTCTTCCTCTATGTACGTGACGTCAGCGTGTTGTCCCGCATTAATTAACCCATGGGTGCAAATTTTATTTTGACTAAATTCTTGTGAATTTGTCCAAATTATGGCTTTTCCTTTGAAGTGTGATAACTCAGTCATTTCTAAATATTTTTTCAATTTCAACCCCTCAAAATGTTCAGTAGCATCAGACCTATCCACACATATATAGTTTTCTTTTAAAAAATTTTTTTTTTATTAATGCCTCCTGTGGACAATAATAGTAGCATTATTCTAATAGCAAAACTAACTATGCTGTATATATAATATGTATATATATATATATATATATATATATATATATGTATATATAATATGTATATATATATATATATATATATATATATATATATATATATTACGGCTGTCAAACGATTAAAATTTTTAATCGAGTTAATTACAGCTTAAAAATTAATTAATCGTAATTCAAACCATCTATAAAATATGCCATATATTTCTGTAAATTGTTGTTGGAATGGAAAGATAAGACACAAGGTGGGTATATTCATTCAACATACGGTACATAAGGACTGTATTTGTTTATTATAACAATGAATCAACAAGATGGCATTGACATTATTAACATTCTGTTAAAGCGATCCATTGATAGAAAGACTTGTAGTTTTTAAAAGAAAAATGTTAGTACAAGTTATAGAAATTTTATATTAAAACCCCTCTTAATGTTTTCGTTCTAATAAAATTTGTAAAATTTTCAATCAAAAAATAAACTAGTAGCCTGCCATTGTTGATGTCAATAATTACTTACACAATGCTCATTGGTACTGAAGCCTATAAAATCAGTTGCACCCAAGCGCCAGCAGAGGGCGGCAGAACTCCATAAAACACAATTAACAAGTGAGCGTTTCACTACACCGTCATTTAAATGTGTCTGAGCGGGGCATCTGCGTTAATTGCGTCAAATATTTTAACGTGATTAATTTAAAAAATTAATTAACGCCCGTTAACGCGATAATTTTGACAGCCCTAATATATATATAAAACAAAAGTCCAATTTGACTATTTCATATGACACAGTTAGAGGCTTGAATAAGTCAGTAAGTCATAACAACAGAATTTTTTTATGCATGCCCAGTTTTTACACAATGGCAGTTTTCTGAATCATACTAAATTCTTGTGATTTTGTCCAAAATATTTTTTTTCCTTTAAAGTGTGATAACTCAGTCATTTCTGAATATTCTTTCAATTTCAACCCCTCAAAATGTTCAGTAGCATCAGACCTTTTTTATGTCCCCTGTGGACAATAATAGCAGTATTATGCTAACAGCCATACTAACTATGCTGTACATATATAAAAAACAAAAGTCTAATTTGAATATTTCATACGACATAGTTAGAGGCTTGAATAAGTCAGTAAGTCATAACAACAGAATTTTTTATGCATCCCCAGTTTTTACACAATGGCAGTTGTCTGAACCATACTAAATTCTTGTGATTTTGTCCAAAATGTTTTTTCCTTTAACCCTTTAACACCTAAGCCTATTTTGGCCGAATTTGCATGCATTTGATGTTGCCTCTATATTTCAAAGAAAAAATTGTTCACAATGGCCAAGTTGGGTCCCTTTTTAAGGACACCTTGAACTTCATGTCCAAACTGTTGTTTTCTTCACTGACCAATTATAATCCACATTTTGGACCCAAAAAGACCAAAAAAAAAAATCCCAAAATATTTTTTCAAAATTTGTAATGTTAATGTTCCATTGAACCAACCAAACATGCTCGACCAACCGTTTTGAAGCTTGATAATATTTATTCTACTTGTTAGGATAAACATTCAATAGAAAAAAATGAGATTGAATAGTTTTTTGTGTGACAATTCAACACAAACAGCAAGTAGGGTCGTAGGCGGTTTTTGGCCTTTACACATACTATGGTCAAAACAGGTTATATACAGTGCAAAATAGTGAGAAAAAAATAATATATATCATCTAACACAAAATGGGCTTGGAGGATATCTCTTTGTGAAGTTAGGTATTATACCCATCACCTTATCTAAAGTAAAAATGTACATGCGATCAAGCTTCTCGAACACTCATCTTTATAAAAATTGGAAAGATTATAGTGAAGTAAAAATATATATAACATTGAAAAAAAGTATTTTCAAAAAATATTGACAAGTAGTTCAGTTCAATTCAAATTTTCCTGGCATACGACCCAATAAAGTTTTTTTTTTTTTGCGAATTCAATAAAGCTTCTGCATGAACAGGTCACGGAGCTGCGTCACACACAACGTCACACAGCCTACTCTTTCGCCGTTTGCGGACTTTGCGCGCTGCTGTCAGCCTGTCACTTCTACTCGCCGAGACGCCGACTCATCCCAGGAAAACAACGACAAATACGGCTCATCTTCTTCCTTGAGTTAATGAAATAATGCATTAGCTTGCGCTAAATGTAGTTTTAGCTTCATTCTGCAGGTTTCAAAGTTGCTCGCTCAAACCAACCGGCCGTTGCTTGCCTCGCATGTCTCTTTTTCCTTAGTTGTCGCCTCGCTCGGAAATTTATAAAAAAAATGTCCGCATTCGGTTCGTCCTTCTTGACATCACAACGGCTCTTGGGATATGTATTCTTTTGTGCTGCTTTCGGTTTTGAAAAAGGACAAGAAATGATGGAAATGTGGAGATAGATACATGGTCCATGCAGCGTTTTAACGCATATTTATGAGTGCAATAAAACTGGAAAACTCAAATGACATTATGTCCCGTTTTTCTTGGTCGATTGACTTCAAATAAAAACTGGTGTGGACAGCAACTTCCGTACTTTCAAATGAGACCAACCAGCGGCACATGGGTGACGTAATTACAGCGTGACGAAGCTTCAAAGACGACATGCGTAAACGCGTCGCTGCCGACACGTTCGGTGTTAAAGGGTTAAAGTGTGATAACTCAGTCATTTCTGAATATTTTTTCAATTTCAGCCCCTCAAAATGATAAGTAGCATCAGACCTATCCACACATATATAGTTTTCTTTTTTTTTTTTTATGTCCCCTGTGGACAATAATAGCAGTATTATGCTAACAGCAATACTAACTATGCTGTATATATATATAAAAAAAAAAAAGTCTAATTTGAATATTCCATATGACATAGTTAGAGGCTTGAATAAGTCAATAAGTAATAACAACAGAATTTTTTATGCATGCCCAGTTTTTACACAAAGGCAGTTGATTGAATCATACTAAATTCTTGTGATTTTGTCCAAAATATGGTTTTTCCTTTAAAGTGTGATAACTCAGTCTTTTCTGAATATTTTTTCAATTTCAACCCCTCAAAATGTTCAGTTTTTTTTTTTTTTTTTAATGCCTCCTGTGGACAATAATAGCAGTATTATGCAAACAGTAATACTAACTATGCTCTTTAAAAGTAGTCCGGGCAAAACTTGATGCTTAGAGCTGGCAAAATTAATCGATTTTAATTTGATTGTTTACGTTTGCAGGCACTACGAGCTGAAACGCAACGACGACATTGTCTCCTTCTTCAACGACTTCAGCGACCACCTAGCCGAGGAGGCGCTTTGGGAGCTGTCGCTAAAAATCAAGCCGCGAAACATCGGTCGACGCAAGACCGAGCGGGATGAGAAGACTTAAGTGGTGCTGCCCCCTCTCTCCTAAAGACCTGACCTTACAACTGTGCTTCGGTCACACTGATTCCACTTTAACAGACCCGGACGGACGTTTTTTTATTTGGCCGGGAGATCGGTCGCTTGTGAACAATTGATACAAGCGCCGGCGAGGTTTACGAAAAGCCGTGCCGAGCTGGGAGCGGCGGCGGAAATAAACGCAAGTCTGGTCTTTTTTTTAAACGCCGAGTGTGGGACGCTAAGGTGCGAAGGCCCATTACTCTTTCAAGAAAGCCACATACAGGGTTTTTTTGTCATACACTAATCGCAGAAGGTGAACTCATTGGCTGCTCTATCTGCTCTGTAGTTCTTTCACCGTCTATGGAACTGAAGCAGTTCAGATTAGTGCCAAATTTCAGGATGAACCTAAAATGCACTACATACTTTATATACCTTCCAGTATTATTTTGGGGTCGTGTTCTACTGTAGTACCTGTGACTGAGTGTGTATGGCTTTAAACAGCCTCAGCCGCCGGCTTTACCAACTCGTGTTTAAGGGAAACATTCACCGGTTGGATTTTCAAAACTTGAGAAATGAACTCATTCACCACCAACCCCTTCCACTCCTGATGGATCTGACGTCTACGTTTGTCCGAGGAGGAAAAAGAAATGGAGGCTACCAGGGTATTAGGGCTGGGCGATATGGCCTTAAGTACGTATCACGGTAAATTGAGCAGATTTACCTCAATAACGATAAATGACGATAAACTCGCCCAAGCGGACTTTTATTTAATTTGAGTCTAAATAGTCTAAAAATTTAAGTATACTAGAAACTGCAATTTCTGGAGAAGTTACTCTGGGTCTTTGCTGTGTGGCTATACAGATCTTAGCCCCGTCCAGGGCTGTCAATAGAATGGACAAACATGCCCGTGAATGGTATTAAACAAAGTAAATGCCATTGGAAATGAATGGGAAATTTGGACGTCCATGGCCGTCAATGGCAGTACCCTTCATAAGCATCAATGGAATGGGGGACGTTTGGGAGACACGTCCTATTGATAACTGGTCATTTCCTGTTGATTTGGGGACATTGCTTTTTTTTCCCCCCATTGAAAATGAATAGGAAATATTTTGGACGTCCATAGCCGTCAATGGCATCGAGTTACATAGGCGTCAATGGAATCCAAGTGCATTCGCATCAATAGATTCGACATACATGGCAGTCAGTGGCATCAATGCAATGTAAATTCCATTGGAAGTGAATGGAAATTTTTCCCATTAGAAATGAATGGGGAAATTTCCCGTTAAAAATAAATGGGAAAGTTTTTGGCAAATTTCCAGGGAAACGTAAATTTTTTCCAAATTCTGTGTACAACTTTTATGCCCCTCATTGTCGCGGAATTTTTTCTGTCCAAATTATGTGATTTGGTCAAAAATTGTAAGACTAGATACATTTTGAATTTTTTTTTTCCCCAAAAAAATTTGTGAAAAATCGGCGTTTACGGGCGAACGTAAAATTTCTTGGGGTAGTTCGAAAAATTCCCTGCGTCGTGGGAAAATTTCGGTCATATCCATATTTGAACGGTGTCAAACGGTTCGGGCTGTGCGGCGCGCAGAAGAAATCCCTTTTTTAAGAAACAGAATAACACTATCTGGGTCTTTTTTCAAAGACCCAGATAATAAACGTTTCTTGTACACAATAAGAATTCAAGTATGAACATTTATAACAGCTTGTATGACTTGAACAATGTACAACGTTATAAAAATCAATACGAAGACTGTAAAAACATGTCATTGTAACTCAAATGACTTACAGCTTGAATTACTCAACACAAGTGTTTACTTCAAAGTTTCAGGGTTTTTTTTTTTCCAGAGCATTTTTTAAATACATTCACGCGCACATGCACCCCCCACACAGACACACATTAAAGCTATATTGCTCTAAAGTCAATGAAACATTTAAGATTTTATGATGGCAGTAATGACACGGAATAAAGCAAGCACATACAGATAAAAAGCTGTGGCCATTAAACAGTCATATTGTAGGCTTCACTGTTGGATTATACTTTATGCTGAATGCTTTACCATCATAAAAGCTATCAGACAAATCACACACAGATACAAAATAACACGCCATACTGATTGCTAGATGCAGAGATGGCAGAGCAACAAAAAGTTCTGTCTGAGGAGGAAAAAAGGATAGCTATCAGGATATACAGAATAAACATTGGCCTGGCTTTCACTCCCTGGCGTGTCAGCGCTCAGACGAGTTTGGGTGTTCCGGTATGTGGGTTAGCCACATGGTTGCTAACCGTCATATGCTATTGTTTAGCCACAACTGGATTCATTACCATCTTAATTATCGTTCACACAGCCCCTGGAAACAGAAATGTTGTTTAATCCATCTGCAGGCGACCAGCATGAGTTTACGACACTATGCGGGTGTACACTGGTCCTCATGGGAAATGCAGTCTTCCTTCAGGCAAGCTTTTGTTCACCGGCATCGCTAAAATCGACCAAAACTGAAAAGTTACCAAGTGTCGTTTTAACTCACAAAAAGAATGTTAATGGTGAATGAGTTAACTCAAAGTTGGAGAATAAGTGAACTTACAGTGGTATGAAAACGTATCTGAACCTTTTGGAATTTCTGACATTTCTGCATAAAATCGATTTGATTTGATCTTTGTCAAAATCACACAGATGAAAAAACTGTCTGCTTTAACTAAAACCACCCAAACATTTATAGGTTTTCATATTTTAATTAGAACAGTATGCAAACAATGACAAAAGTGGGAAAAATAGTAAATAAACCATTACATTTAATATTTTGTGGCCCCCCCCCCTTTTGGCAGGAATAACTTCGAATAACCAGACGCTTCGTGTAGCTTCAGATCAGTCTGGCACATCAACCAGGACTAATCTTGGCCCATTTTTCTCTACCAAACTGCTGTAGTTCAGTCAGATTCCTGGGATGTCTGACATGAATCACTGTCTTTAAGTCATGCCACAGCATCTCAATGGGGTTCAAGTCTGGACTTTGACTTGGCCACTCCAGAACCTACATTTTGTTCTTCTTGAAACTATTCAGAAGTTTGTATTGTTGCAGCATCCATCCTCTTTTCAGCTTCAACTGTCTGACAGACGGCCTCAGACTTTCCTGCAAAACATCCTGGTAAAGTTTTGAATTCATTTTTCCATTAATGATTGCAAGTTGTCCAGGCCCCGAGGAAGCAAAACAGCCCCAAATCATGACGCTACAGGGATGAGGTGAGCTATTCCATTTTTCCTGCACACATAACATTGTGTGTTACTCCCAAACAATTCAACTTTGGTTTCATCAGTCCACAAAATATTTTGCCAAAACTTCTGTGGAGTGTCCAAGTGCCTTTTTGCAAACATTAAACAAGCAACAATGTTTTTTTTTGTTTTTTTTTAAGACAGCAGCTGCTTCCTTGGTGGAGTCCTACCATGAACCCCATTCTTGGGCGTAGTTTTGCAATTAGTTGATGTGTGCACATAGATATTGGACTGTGCCAGTGATTTCTGTAAGTCTTTAGCAGACATTCTAGGGTTCCTTTTTACCTCTCTGAGTATTCTGCGCTGAACTTGATGAACATCCAGACTTTTAGAGATGGGTTTTGTATCCTTTCCCAGCTTTATACAAATCAACAATCCTTGATCGCAGGTCTTTAGACAGCTCTTTTGAACGCGTTATGATGCACATCAGACAATGCTTCTCATCAATTCCTACCAGGTGTGTGTTTTATAGTGGGCAGGGCAGCTTTAAACCTAGTGGCGCTTCCAGAAATTGTTCATAGGGGTGGCCAGACAGGGCCACTTAAAATCTTGGGGTGGCACACCAAAACTAAAAGTCATAATTTCAGGTTTTTATTATGTTGTTGCAGTAAAAGGCCAGTAGAAAACTATCAGAAAGACTTAAGGACAAGCCTACTTATATACTTTGGTGTATTGTGCTATATTTATTTAATGTGCATAGTCCATAACAATACATAACATTTTAAAATCCACAGCTACTACAATCTGACATTATACTGCAGCGGCGCTGGAAGTCACTCACAGCTTTTTGAGTTTTTCCCATTCAAGAAGAGCCGTTTTGGTCCAAATTTGTCATGATTGCGCATTTTCTTCATACATGCTGGATAGTTTACGTACTACTACTGGCTACTACAAACACAGCGTTCTATTACAGTGTGTGTTGGAGTTTTTGTATTGGAAAAAGTAATGCAATTCCCTGCAGCTAGACGGCAATGACACATGAACACATTTGAAAATTAAAAGGTCCAATAAGCCTCGGTTTAACACCAGGGGGTGCTGCAGCACTAGGGTGGCCAAAAAAATCTATAGGGGGTCTGTGGCCACCCCCTGGTGGTGCCATTGATTTCTGCAGATATTATCCATCGCATACTTCAATCTCAGCCCAGTCACCAGACATGAACATCATTGGGTATGTCTGGGTTAGGATGAAAGAGGAAACATGTATTAGGCGTGTGCCCAGTCACTGATGAGTGGTTGATTAAACCACTCATGAGTGGTTGATTAAACCACTCATCAGAGACTGGACAACACCGAACTTAAAATGTTTGGTAAAAATTGGTTTCAATTGCTCTTTAAGTCTCCTTAGGCAGAGGGTTAACTTACTTATTTTTCCCCCTTCTGTCATTGTTTGCATGCTATCCTCAAAATGACCATATATGACCAGGCTACGCCCCCTAAATGTTCCCAAATGAGCTGATATGACTAGGCCACGCCCACCAAAAGTTCCCAAATGACCTGATATGACTAGGCCACGCCCCCAAATGTCCCCAAACGACCTGATATGACTAGGTCACACCCCAAATGTCCACAAGTGACCATATATGAGTAGGCCACGCCCCCCAAATGTCCCCAAACGTCCTGATATGACTAGGCCGCGCCCCCAAATGTCCCTAAATGACCTCATATGACTAGGCCACGCCTCCCAAATGTCCCCAAACGGCCTGATATGACTAGGCCATGCCCCCCAAAGGTCCCCAAACGACCTGCTATGACTAGGCCACGCCCCCTAAATGTCCACAAGTGACCATATATGACTGGGCCACGCCCCCCAAATGTCCCCAAACGACCTGGTGTGGCCAGGCCGCGCCCCCAAACGTTCCCAAATGACCTGATGACTAGACCACGCCCCCAAATGACCTGCTATGACCAGACCACGCCCCCCAAACAGCCTGATATGACTAGGCCATGCCCCCCAAAGGTCCCCAAACGACCTGCTATGACTAGGCCACGCCCCCTAAATGTCCACAAGTGACCATATATGACTAGGCCACGCCCCAAACGTCCTGATATGACTAAGCCACGCCTCCCAAACGTTCCCAAATGACCTGATGACTAAGCCACGCCCCTAAATGTTCCCAAATGACCTGATATGACTAAGCCACACCCCCCAAATGTTCCCAAATGACCTGATATGAATAGGCCATTCCCCCCAAACGTCCCCAAATCAACAGGAAGTCAGCTGATCAAATCTGTATCTCCACACAGGAAAGACCCAGGGAAATTTCTCCAGAAATTGCAGTTTCTAGTTAAAATATGAAAACCTTTAAATGTTTGGGTGGTTTTAGTTAAAGCAGTCACTGTTTTTTCATCTGTGTGATCTTGACAAAAATTAGATCACATTTGATGGTGATTTTATGCAGAAATGTGAGAAATTCCAAATCGTTCAGATACTTTTTGATACCACTGTATTTGCCACAAGTTAGTTAACTCAAACACATGGAATGTGTGAACGCACTCGTGGTTGGCAAATTAGTTATGCATTTTAGGTTCATCCAAAAATATCACCCCAAAGGCCAATTTTTCGTCAGTGGTGTATACAAGTATACAGTATATATATTTATATACACTTTTTACATAGCATTTGCCAACGAATTGGTGGCTATAGTCAAGCGCTCCTCACCTAAAAATAGTTTGGCCATTAATTGCCAAATTCTGCGTTGAAGGGGTTTGCTTCTGTAAAAATCCCACACGTTTATGAAATGCGCGAGTCCCACACGCCGCTCTTTTTGTTTTGGAAAAGAGCTTGGCAGTCAAAAACCTGGAGGAGAAAGACAAAGAGCAAAGAAAAAGACGGGAAGCAAAATGACTGAAGATGCTGTGAACTGTTATGTCATGGTGTGCTGTGGTCATATGTAAAAAAAAAAATTATATATATATACATACACAAAAAAAACAATCTTGTCATATTTGGGGTTAGGGTGAATGAGTGAAGTCATTTGTCATTCCAAAGTGTAAATCATTTTCCTTTTGTCTTTGGGAGACCAGTTGGAAGCAACTTGTCACACTGTGCCCTCAATAAAAACAACTGTTTCTATACATCTACGTGATATACTTCAATCAAAGCCACAAATGCGCTTTCATTTTACAAGGAAAATATTGAATCGAAAGTAGGCGTGTGACAAAACATCGAAATGGTGATATATCGTGATACTTTGTATCCCAAAAGGTTCTCGATATGCTCCTGCCAAGAATCGAAATACTGTTTTAATAAGGTGTCACTGTTTACGGAGGGAATTTTGATGTCTTCTTCAGGCAATCATCTTTGTAAATCTCACTGGAACGGCACCAAACAAAAGTTCTAGCATCATCACCTTGTCCAATGCAGATTCTTGACGCTTGACACCTGGTCCAATGCAGATTCTTGAAAAGGTGATGATGCTGGAACTTTTGTTTGGTGCTGTTCCAGTGAGACCTTAAATGGCCCAAAATTACCTAATTGCTTGGCATTGACTGCCACTAACAGCCATAGACGTTCAATCCGTTTGAAGTGGGAGGGATGGCAGCGAATGCCACTCTCCCAGTTCAAATGATTGGACGTCTACTAGTGATAACCTCATTCCAATTCACACTAGAAACTTGTTTTTCTGTTAATTTTTTGGGAGAATATCCTAGAATGATTTCCTGACCAATGTATCGATAATCGTTGTTTCGCCATATATAGATCATCGTTATCGTGAGCTTTGTATCGCAAATCGTATCGTTTAAAAAAAAAAAAAAAAGGAACCAACAAGTTGTTATCAAAATCTTCCACCATAATACATCCCCTAGCAAAAAGTATGCAATCACCAGTCTTGGACAAGCACTCACTCAGACATTTTATCGTGTCGAACAAACTCGGATAAAAATGGAATCATGAGAAACAAACAAAGAAATAACAATCAAAACACATCTCTAGTATTTAATAGCACAAGACTAATTTCTCGTCATCTGCGGTTTGCCAAATTGTTGTATACAGTCAAATCGTCTCAAAATATGATTCTAATTCACATAATAATGCTATTTAAGATTTTTTTTTTTTTTACACTGTCACACGCACTTAAAAGCTGTTGGAAAATAGGCTTCAGCAGAGCCTGTATGCCAATGAAGCCATCACATGGGCCACAAACACACATAATAAATCGGTTTTTTTTGTTTGTTTTTTTTTTTATAGATCTGTGACAAGCTTTCGATTAGGAGTGGGAACCTCTTGGTACCTCACGATACGATACGCGATACAAAGCTCACGATAACGATGATCTGACGATATGGCGATACAACGATTATCGATACATTGGTCAGGAAATCATTCTAGGATATTCGACAAACAACGAATTAACAGAAAAACAAGCTTCTACTGTGAATTGGAATCAGTTTATCACTAGTAGACGTCCAATGCATTTGAACTGGGAGGGTGGCAGCGAATGAACGACTTAGGTAACTTCAAACGGCTTAGGTAATTTTGAGCCATTTAGGGTCTCACTGGAACAGCACCAAGCAAAAGTTCCAGCATCATCACCTCGTCCAATGCAGATTCTTGACTCTTGACACCTTGTCCAATGTAGATTCTTGACTCTTGACAAGGTGATGATGCTGGAACTTTTGTTTGGTGCCGTTCCAGTGAGATTTACAAAGATGATTGCCTGAAGAAGACATCAAAATTCCCTCAGTCCTAGATGATATGGGGCTGCATGTCAGGCAAAGGCACTGGGGAGATGGCTGTTGTTAAATCTTCAATAAATGCACAAGTTTACATTGAAATTTTAGACAGCTTTGTTATCCCTTCAATAAAAAATACGTTTGTCATTTTCCAAGATGACAATGCATCATGCCACAGAGCTAAAACTGTTAAAGCATTCCTTGGAGAAAGATTCATCCAGTCAATGTCATGGCCTGTAAATAGCCAAGATCCCAACCCTATTGAAAACCTGTGGTGGAAATTGAAAAAAAAAAAGGTTTACAGCAAGGCTCCGACCATACTTTTTGCTAGGGGTTGTATTATGGTGGAAGATTTTGATAACAACTTGTTAGTTCCTTTTTTTTTTTTGACACCTTTTTAAAACGATATCTCGATTCTTTGCAGGCGCATATCGATAACCTTTTGGGATACAAAGAATCACAATATATCACCATTTCGATATTTTGTCACACCCCTAGTCAGGATTTCATCTGATTTAGAATTCAGCCCATTGAGGGGGGAAGATTCAGAACGAAGAAAATACGACAGAGAAGAGCCAAATGTCATGAGTGTTTCAATCTCTCTACTCCAATATTTTTACGGGATATTCTTTTTAGCTAAGTATTTTCCCCAATTGCTAAATAAATGGTATGGTCATGACAAGTAACAGTCTTGTGCTAACTGGAATATGAAATAATAAAAATGCATTTATTCAGTATGACAGGGTAAAATTACTGCAACATGGTCGAAAATGCCGACTTCTTAAAACCTCCCGAATGGTACTTTATTCCACCGGAGTTAGTCCAGCTTTTGTCATTTCACTACCCCCACTCCGGAGACTGAGGAAAGCCCGTAAACAATGGGGCGCTGGCATTCCTGGTGGACAAACCGGCCAACGTCGAAGCGGGGAGCTGCTTCTAGCCAAGCCGAGGAAAGCACATTCTTGGCGGGCACGCAAAGAAGAGCTGGATCAGGCTGGATCGGCCAGCCAAAGCGGCCAATGTCAAAGCGGGAGTCTGCTCTTCGCCGAGGTAAGCGCACTCTCGGCTGGCACGGCATAAAGCTGGCGACCGTGGTGTGCCACAAGCTGCAGGTCGCCTACTCGGCGGACAGGAAGTATTTTCACCCACAAAATGCAAGCCACCTCCTTATTAAAACGTGTGGCATGATCCCAGTATTTGACATAATATGAAGCACGTAGCTCACCTCACAATAGTCACACAGTTGTCGGACTTGATTTGGCCATTATCAAGTGCTTAATTTGTAAATCATAAGCAGCCGGGAATGCAAAGTACATATGACAAAGCAGGGATGACGAGACGGGAAAAGGTCCCGGAACATACGCAGAAAATGGTGCTGAAAACGACACGCAAATGCCCACTTCCCGCCTTTTGCGCCGGCTGCTCTAATGGGCAAGCTGATGCCAGGGTACTGGCCTGTTGCTCTGGCTGTTGGTGGTCCACCTGGCTGACTGCTGGTGCTGTAGCTGGCCCCCACTGCAAGTGGCTCTGAACCTGACCAGCTGCTGCCACGGTAGCAGCCTCCTGCCCTGGCTTGGCTGGCTGTCCGTGAACCCGCCTAGCTGCTGCGGTGCTAGCCTCCTGCTGCACCCGGTTCTGCCCGTTAACATGATCGCTGCAGCTGCCCTCATTGCTGGTTGTTGCTTCTCTGACTCGTTTTGAACCATCTTACTGCTTTTTGAAAAAAAAAATTTGGCATGTTGAAATGCTGTTTGATCCTGGCCGCTTGCTCTCCAGATGCCGCAAATTTCCAGTTTTTTTTTTTTTTTTCAATGCCTTACCGTCTTAAGAAGAGGATTCCTCCTGGGGTGACAGACATGTACACCAATTTGCTGGGTGTATGGTCTGAGCACTAACAGGCTGACCCCCCACCTCTTCAATCCCTGCAGCAATGCTGACAGCACTCCTGCAACGAGTCACATGACATTTTGGAGGGGAAAATGACAAGCAGTACTCAATTTGGACATATAGGGATGTACGTAGTTTCCATGCGGTGTACTCACTTAATTGCCAGGGGTTTAGATATTAATGGCTATATTTTGAGGGGAAAATAAATGAACTGTATTATCTAATCTGCACACAGACTACTTTTCATAGTGTCAAAGTGTCAGTGTTGTCAAATGAAAAGATATACTCAAATATCTGCAGAAATGCGAGGGGGTGTACTCACTTTTGTGATACACTGTACATGTCTTTCTATCCAAGGTACCCTTTAAGGTCGTTTTCAGAGTCTTAAACCAGAAGTACATTCATTAACTTCAAATGCCTTTTTGTCGATTTTTCTCCTGATTTCCCTCTCTGCGCCGAGTTGACGTACCAGCCACAAGCTTTTAAAAGAACTGATGCGCTTTTCAAAATAAAGCGTGTAAAGGAACAATTTGTGTTTGATGTGTTATTTCAGACAACTTATGGCAAATAGTGCGTAAAATGAGCTTCATATATTCATTTAGACGTCATGTGAGTTACAAAAATGATAAATTAGAATGGATCATTAAATCTAAAAAAAATAAAATAAAAATAAATAAATTGCATTTGCAAGGCGTGGTGGCTTTTATTTTGGTGTGGTGGCTCGCCAGGATAATTCATATGTAGGGGAAACCCTGAATTGAGTTTAGAGCTGAAACGAATACTCGAGCAACTCGAGTTTAAAAACTGATCTGAGTAATTTTATTCACCTCGAGTAATCGTTTATTTTGACAGCTCTAATCATCACGTTTTGCTCGGACTACTTTTAATGCGGGACAACGCGCTGATGCGTAGAGGAAGAAGCAAAAAAAAAACAACTTACTGCAGCCGACAGCCCCTACAAACGACGCCGACGTTACTAAATACTAGCCCGCACGATGGTTGGTAGCAGGTAGCGTCTGATGAGTCTCATAGAGATCACATGTATGTTGAACTAGATGCCCATTGACTGACTCGGCCGCGTCTGGGCAGCGTTAGTAAAATGCCGCCATCTTAAAGCAGTAGAGTGCTAAAGCGCTAATAAATAAGATTAACGTTACTGTGACTAACTCACGTAACGTTAGCCCTGCGGAGGGCTAGGTTTCTATTAATTATGACCACTTTCGATGCGTGGCTAACGTGTCTTAAATACAGGCTTTAACATAACATAGCGTTGTGGAGTGCAGACCTGTTAAGTTTCACGATTTGGTCAGGAGACTCCCGATTTTGACCCCAATGCTCACGCCTCACGATTAGAAAGCCAAATCTCCCGATTTTCCAAAAATGTCAATTTTTTTTTTTTTTTTTAACGTTTTTGTTTGTCACCGTTTTGTAACGATACCATTCGGCCCGATTCGGAAAGTGACCAACAACGAATAGCCTGGCCGTCTCCGACTTCCCTGCCCTCACTCCCCTTCAGAGCTGGAAAAGCCCAACCAATCATCTGACAGGGAGGGAAGAGGCGAAGCACCACCGACTTCCCCAGATGCTGGCACTAATAAACCGGCTTTTAGACTGGTTCAAGTCTTTATTTTGGAAGGAAGAGATGGAACTGACCCTGGTCTGCCTCCAGTATTCGGGAAAAACGACGTTCGTTAACGTAATTGCCGTAAGTCTTACCTGCCAGCGATAGTTAACTAGCCTAATGCTAATAGCATTAGAGCTAATGATGGGAGAACGATGACGAGGAAGAAGTCGCTGCTTTACTCTGTGTTTTCGTGGATCAAACATCATGGAATATCAAACCACTGCGGTCCTACCCCCACAATATATGAATTTAAGTGAGAAAGCGTATCGTTACTTACTTGAAGTTTAATCATTTAGATTCGCTATTATGCTAAAGCTAAAGTGTATACTATACACTTTATTACATTATATCATTATTATTGTGCTGAAACAAAAAATATAAAGTTCAAATTCTAGGTTACAATTCAATTAAAAAACTGCCATGACAATGATACTTTTAAAAACAAATATGATTCATTTTCTAAATGATGTAATTAATGTTGCTGATTTAGTCTGACGAAACCCTAATTGGAGTGATGGTTGATGAGATGAAGAGGCTGCTGAGGAAGCTGATGTCCAAATTTGTGCAAATGGATGTGATCAGGAAAGCTGAGGATATCCTAGATGTTGATTACAGGAACAAGGAGAACTGGCATGACACAGGCAACATAGCAGTATCACATGATGCCAGACAATACATGGAGCAAGTTGAAGACTATCTCTGATGCCACCAAAAAGAGGTTCTTTGACAGTGTAGTTAATTTTTACACAAGTGTTGTGACCAAAATGAACTTGAAAAAAAAATGGTTGCATTTTGTCTTAGCGATTGTCGCGCGCGCGCGCGTCATCGGGGTTGGCAAACAGAAATCTCCCTATTTGCAATTTCTACAACTTAAACGGTATGGGAGTGATGAGGATGTAAAATAAAAACTCAATAATGCTAACTATCAATTTTAGCTCACTAGTCATTGCTGGATAAAACACCAAGTAGCACTAGTCCCTAATGTGCTCCAATACAGCCTGTATCATACATTTATTTTGAACACTGCAAAAACTCAAAATCCTGTCAGGACTTACAGTTTAGACTAACTTAAAACTTAACTAGAACTTTAAAATGGCTTGACACGAATAGAAATTCAACTGAAACACGTGGGAAAAAACTTTTAAGTGATGTGTGTTATCAAGCGTAACGGCATTTTTAGGTATACATATATATATATATATATACAGTGGGGAGAACAAGTATTTGATACACTGCCAATGGGAAAACCCATTGGCAGTGTATCAAATACTTGTTCTCCCCACCGTATATATATATATATATATATAAAGTTTTTTTTGAGTGAAAGCAGTGAATTAGTCTTTTTTTTTTTTATTTTAGTTACATCTGAGATGCAATTGTTGGCTGTTTTCAACAATATACATCGAAAATAAAGACATTGATTGACTGAAAATGGTTCAAGATTAGGTGAAATGTCTTGTTTTCTCATGTATATTAATAATTGCTCCACCTAAAAATTTATTTGTTTTATCCGATTACTCGATTAATCGATAGAATTTTCAGTCGATTACTCGATTACTAAAATATTTGATAGCTGCAGCCCTAATTGAGTTAGTAACTCCGTTACCTCAATGTAAGCGTAAACAGGTAGGAGATTTTTTAAATGTTGTTTTAAACAAATAGCCAGTGAAAAATATTTACATTTTAGCATTGAATACGCCATTTAGTAAGCCTTATTTTTTTAGGGTTGGAATCTCTGGTATGAAGCCGATTCGATATGTATCTAGATACACAGGTTACGATTCAATTAAAAAACGATACATTTTTAAGGCAGAGCGATTCGATACAGTTTAAGAACGATACGGTTCGATACAGTGTGAAAACGATACGATAGTAAACATTTGTTGTGTTTGTTCTTACAGTATTTTAACAGATAAAAAAGAGCAAATTTATACAAGCACAATTAACCCTTGAGAGTCGAAGGACGCGCCGGCGCGTCCTCAGCGCACGTCGTCTTTGAAGCGCCCTCACGTTTTAATTACGTCACCCACATGCCGTTGGTTGGCCTCGTTTTAAAGTGCGGAAGTTGCGGTTTACTCTCGTTATTATTTGAAGTCAATCGACCAACTAAAACGTGAGATATTGTCATTTAAGTTTTATAGTTTTATTGTCCTCTCAAAAAACATTAAAACGCTGCATGGATCATTTGTTTATGTCTATATTTCCATCATTTCTTGTCCTTTTTCAAAACGGAAGCTCCATGAAAAAAACACAAATCAAACGAACCCTTTCGAAGTCACAGTGGAAGCACAAAATGCGTTCTTTAAATAAATATAACTGCCGTGCGAGGTTCCACCGAACGAGAGGGAGGAGTGTTCTGAAGCACCGAGGTGGCGAGCGACGGCCGTGTGGCTCGAGCAGCGACTTTGTGTGACTTTGAGAATGAACGGAAAACTAAATTTAGCACAGGCAATTGTGCTTTTTGATCAACTTGAGGAAGAGGATGGTCCAAATTCGTCATCATCGTCTTCTTCGGAAGAGTCCTCGAGTGAAGATAGTGACGGATTTGAACACGTGGGTGACGCCATCGACGAGCAGAGCTAAGCAAACTCACTTTTTTTTTTTTGATGCTGAAAAAGTGTCTTTTGAAAGTTTCTTTTGATATTGCAAGACAAAGTTAATTTTGATGCAATATAAGCGTGTGTTTGTGTATATAATAATAAAATGTGCATATCAGATCAAAGTCGTACGTGCACTGTGTGTATCCAAGGCAGGAATTTATAATTGTGGTGTTCTTCTTTCTATATGAAGATTAGGGATGTAGCACATATTCAGCTATGGTATTCTTTCTATTGTCATATATATAGATTTCCATTATTATTTATTGCTGTATATATATATATTTTTATACTTTATTATTTTCATAAATACTGACTTTTTTTCATGTACATTTATAGTGACAATGAAAGTAAAGTGAAATGAAAATGGAAGGGTGGAAAGAGGACCGACACCCCATGGAAGTGTGGGCTGTGTGATGTCGCCCTGTGTCTAATTCCAGGACGAAACTGCTTTTCGGAGTGGCATGCCTGAAAAAAAATTAACTTGTTTATTGTAAATATTTTTGAAAATACTTTTTTTCCCAATGTTATA
Organism: Corythoichthys intestinalis; assembly: GCF_030265065.1. Classification (NCBI taxonomy): domain Eukaryota; kingdom Metazoa; phylum Chordata; class Actinopteri; order Syngnathiformes; family Syngnathidae; genus Corythoichthys; species Corythoichthys intestinalis. The sequence goes on from NC_080411.1 coordinate 5,217,917, forward strand.
TATATATTTTTTCCCCCCACAATCCGTCTTCTCAATTTGTGTATATAAATGTGTGTTCAAGAAGCTTGATTGTGTGTACATAGTTTTCATCAGGTGATGGGCCGCAATACCTAAACTCATAAAGAGATGGCCTCTAAACACTTTTTGTGTTAGATGGTATATATTTTTTCACTGTTCGGTCTGCTGTATATAACCTGTTTTGACTAGAGCATGTATAAAGGCAAAAAACGCCTATGGCTATACCTGTTGTTTATGTTGAATTGTCAAATATAAGACTATTTATTCTAAATTTTTTTGGTTGAATGTTCATCCTAACATGTTGAATAAATATTACAAAGTTTCAAAACGGTTCGTTACGCATGTTTGGTTGTCAATTGGACATCAATATTAAAAATTTTGACAAAACGATTTTGGAATTTTTGGTCTTTTTGGGCCCAAAATGATGATTTATAATTGGTCAGTGAAGGAAACAACAGTTTGGACATGAAGTTCAAGGTGTCACAAAAAAAGGGACCAAACCAGGCCATCGTAAACAATTCTTTCTTTGAAATATAAAGGCAACTTCAAAGGCATGCAAAATCAGACAAAATAGGCCCAGACCTTAAAGGGTTAAACAACAAAATTTCATACCAATGTATGTTTATTTTTGAGACATGAAAAAAATAGTAGAAATATAGTCCGTTTTATCTGTTTAAAATACTGTCAGAACAAACACAACAAATGTTCACTATTGCATCGTTTTCACACTGTATCGAACCGTGTCGTTCTTAAACTGTATCGAATCGTATCGACTCGCTCTGCCTTAAAAATGTATCGTTTTCAAATCGAGTCGTAACCCGTCTATCTAGATACAGTGGGGCAAATAAGTATTTAGTCAACTACTAATTGTGCAAGTTCTCCCACTTGAAAATATTAGAGAGGCCTGTAATTGTCAACATGGGTAAAACTCAACCATGAGAGACAGAATGTGGGGAAAAAACCCAGAAAATCAGATTGTTTGATTTTTAAAGAATTTATTTGCAAATCATGGTGGAAAATAAGTATTTGGTCAATACCAAAAGTTCATCTCAATACTTTGTTATGTACCCTTTGTTGGCAATAACGGAGGCCAAACATTTTCTGTAACTCTTCACAAGCTTTTCACACACTGTTGCTGGTATTTTGGCCCATTCCTCCATGCAGATCTCCTCTAAAGCAGTGATGTTTTGGGGCTGTCGTTGGGCAACACAGACGTTCAACTCCCTCCTCACCCCGTGGCGTCAAAATGATAACAAGAACGGTGAGCAAAAATCCCAGAACCACACGGGGGGACCTAGTGAATGACCTACAGACAGCTGGGACCACAGTAACAAAGGCCTGTCTGCGGTTCACTTTAGAGCATTTAGATGATCCAGAAGAGGACTGGGAGAATGTGTTATGCCTGGACGTGTATTTCTTCAGCAGGGGGACACGTCTGGCAGTGCAGGATTTGAGTCCCTGGCAGCGCATTGTGTTACTGATAGTAGCCTTTGTTACTGTGGTCCCAACTCTCTGTAGGTCATTCAGTAGGTCCTCGCCGTGTGGTTCTGGGATTTTTGCTCAACGTTCTTGTTATCATTTTGACGCCACGGGGTGAGATCTTGCATGGAGCCCCAGATCGAGGGAGATTATCAGTGGTCTTGTATGTCTTCCATTTTCTAATAATTGCTCCCACTGTTGATTTCTTTACACCAAGTGTTTTACCTATTGCAGATTCAGTCTTCCCAGCCCGGTGCAGGTCTACAATTTTGTCTCCGGTGTCCTTCGACAACTCTTTGGTCTTGGCCGTGGTGGAGTTTGGAGTGTGACTGACTGAGATTGTGGACAGGTGTCTTTTATACTGAGTTAAAACAGGTGCCATTAACAGTGGCGCCACCCCTATAAATTGATTGGCCACCCCACTGGCCACTCCATTTGCCAGTATATTATTAGATTGTTGTAGCATCAGTTATGCATTTCATCCTAAATGAATGCATTTATTTTGTTTTGTTGAATGTAGGGCTGTCAAATTTATCGCGTTTACGGGTGGTAATTAATTTTTTGAAATTAATCACGTGAAAATATCGCAATTAACGCATTCGCAGTACGACTCATTCACGCATTACAACAGCCTACAATGGCGCCGTTTTACTTTTATACAGAGATACAGTGGGGAGAACAAGTATTTGATACACTGCCAATGGGTTTTCCCATTGACTGTGTATCAAATACTTGTTCTCCCCACTGTAAGAGGCAGTGTCAAGTGAGTGGAGTAGATACAAGTATTCATTCGGGCCGTGCTTTTAATTGGCCAAAGCTTTGTCATCCCTCCCACAGCAACTAAAAATATTGCGGGAAGCGACATGGGGAATAATGGCAGGAGTTGCGCAGGGAAGATATATCATTTGCAGCCACCACACACAGTCATGGTTGCACCACTTCCCATTATGCATTTGGGCAGAACAGTTAAGTCGCTATAGTATCATTTACTGAAAGCTCAACAAATACACTAGATGACAAGATTTAGTCACAATATATAAACTCGAATTACTTAATTACTTAAGAATTACAAGTCTTTCTATCCGTGGATCACTTTCACAGAAAGAATGTTGATAATGTTAATGCCATCTTGTGGATTTATTGTTATAATAAACAAATACAGTACTTATGTACAGCATGTTGAATGTATATATCCATCTTGTCTTATCTTTCCATTCCAACAATAATTTACAGAAAAATAAGGTATATTTTAGAGATGGTTTGAATTGCGATTAATTATGATTAATTAATTTTTAAGCTGTGATTAACTTGATTAAAAATTTGAATCGTTTGACAGCCCTAGTTAAATGTACACCTTATGCCTAATATATACAGTACATAACACAATAAAACAAAATTGTTGTGCAACTCAAAATGTTGACTGGACATTTATGGACTATGCATATTAAATCATTAGGAACATCAAATATTACACAATACACCAAAGTATATCAGTAGCCGTGTCCTTCAGTCTTTCTGATAGTTTTCCCCTGACCTTTTTACTGCAATAATATAATGAAAATCTGAATTATGGCTTTTAGTTTTGGCCACCCCAAGAATTTAAGTGGCCCCATCTGGCCACCCCTATGAAAAATTTCTGGAGGCGCCACTGGCCATTAATACAGGTAACGAGTGGAGCCTCGTTAGAAGAAGTTAGGCCTCTTTGACAGCCAGAAATCTTTCTTGTTTGTAGGTGACCAAATACTTATTTTCCACTCTAATTTGGAAATAAATTCTTTAAAAATCAAACAATGTGATTTTCTGTTTTTTTCCACATTCTGTCTCTCCTGGTTGAGGTTTACCCATGTTGACAATTACAGGCCTCTCTAATCTTTCAAGTAGGAGAACTTGCACAATTGGTGGTTGACTAAATACTTATTTGCCCCACTGTACATATCGAATCGGCTTCATGCCAGAGATTCCCAACCCTAATTTTGACCGTGTCGATAAATTTGGTAGTTTAAAAAAAAAAAAAAAAAAGAAAATATAGTCCTTTCATCCCGCTTTGACTTGTTTGGCTATGTTCATTACTCTTTATGAAACCAGACAGTGTTCTTACGTATGAAGTCACATGGTTATCAGGAAATCAAACAAACACAACTCTTGGCGGCATCCAGACAGGCTTTTACCCGCTTTCATCCCTGGTTCTCACGATTTCAGGAGAGGGTGCTTTCAGTGCTTTGTATTGGTAGCCGGGCCACAGGTTCACACTAGTGGCTAAAGACACAAATGAACGTGATGGAGTCGAATAGCAGCTTTAACCTTGTCGAAATAGATGAACTTAATGAGTGGATTGAGCACGGACTGCATCTAACAATGAGTAAGTCGCGTTATTTTGTATCTCGGTATTTCTCTGTGTGATTTCTCAGACATCTTTTATGATGGTAAAGTATTCAGCATAAAGTACAATCCAACAGTGAAACCTATAATATCACCGTTGAATGGCCACTGCTATTTTTCTGGATGTGCCTTGCTTTATTCCGTGTCATTACTGCCATCATAGAATCTTAAATGTTTCATTGGCATAAGAGCAATACAGCTTTGATGTGTGTGGGGGGTGCAAATGTGCACGCATGTATTAAAAAATGCTTTGGGAAAAAAAAAAACTGAAACCTTGAAGTAAACACTTGCGTTGAGTAATTGTCTCAGCAGCCATTAATAATTAGTTGTCTGTTTTAAGTGTACTGTTCAAGATGTAAGTCATTTGTGTTACACTCATAAGCGGATTTTAAGGGGGGCCAGGCCCCCCTGGTGGCCGAAAAGTGTCATTGCATGTGATTGAGTTTCCTATATATAAAGTATATAAAAGTTGTAAAGCAGTAAAACTGCAACAAAAATGAATGAAGTGAACAAAAAAAACAAAAGAAAAATTTATAATGGGTCGAAATTATATTTCGAGCACCTCAGACAGTCATTTGATTGAATAATGAAGACAAAAATGTCCTAGCCAAAATGTGGCCCAAACACAAATCAACAATACTTCTATCAAAAAGTTGATTCAATCAGAAAAAAAAAAATCAAAGAAAAATAGCTTTCACATGCATTTTTTTTTATGTTGAGATTTTTGAGTTTACAATTTCATTTTTGCATTCAAACACATTTTTTTTTACGCAACTTGTTTTTGATTGAACAATAAAGACACAAATCTACCTCCATATGGCTCCACCCAGGGGATGCAATTTTTGACTGGGGTAACTACATTGGCGCGACACCGGCGAGCGTACCAAATTTAATGGATGACGATCTTGGCGAAAAGTATTGCCTAATCAGCCTGATTTAGAATTCACCTCAAGAATGATGGGAAACAAAAAACTTATTATAAAACTAATATTCCTGTAAGTTAATTTTATTGCTGACACTGCATTTCGGGGTCATCAACATCTTGTGCCCCCCCTGCCCCAAAAGTCAAACTCCGCCTATGGTTACAATGACATGTTTGCACAGTTGTAGCATTGATTTTTACATTGTTGTACATTGTTCAAGTCATGCAAGCTGTTATAAATGTTCATACTTGAATTTTTTTATATACTTAAATGTTTAGACTAGGGCTGTCAAAATTATCGCGTTAACGGCCGTTAATTAATTTTTTAAATTAATCACGTTAAAATATTTGACGCAATTAACGCACCAGGCCCGCTCAGACAGATTTAAATGTCAGTACAGTGAAAGGCCAACTTTAATTTAATTGTGTTTCATGGAGTTTTTCCGCCCTCTGCTGGCGCTTGGGTGTGACTTGCATATGTTATGTGGCGTAATGTCGCCCTCTGCTGGCGATTCAGTGCAGCTGATTATTTGGGTTTCGGCGCGCTTTTCTGACGTGATTATATGTCGACGCGAACTCACACTGATAGACAGTGCTATTCAGACCAGCTAACGTCCGCATCCAGTATTCAGTGGCAGTTCTCATAGCCCCATCACACTGTTTGTGTCTAATACATGCATCGCTTGTGAGTTATATTCCTCCTTTGTTTATATTCATGAGCATTAGACAGTTATTGATGATGTGTATTTGAATTTGTTCACATATATGGTGAAATGCAGTTACATTGTTAGATGCTTGTGAGCTAATTGGCTAGTGCTACTGCTCAAATACACATGTGTGTGTACATTTTATGTTATTTCGTGATTTATGCAAGTTATTGACACATTGCCTTGTTATTTTCAGTTTTACAAAAATCCAAGAAACGTGCTCCTGTCAAAAAGAGATGACTTCAGTAAAGCCCATGCAACTTTGCCACACCGTCTGATTTCTTTTTGGAACTTATGTTCGCTATCTGTCAATTTGTGTACTCACACATATTGAGGACAGAACAGGGCTACTAGTTTATTTTTTGATTGAAAATTTTACAAATTTTATTAAAACGAAGACATTAAGAGGCGTTTTAATATAACATTTCTATAACTTGTACTAATATTCATCTATTACAAGTCTTTCTATCCATGGATCACTTTAACAGAATGTTAATAATGTTAATGCCATCTTGTTGATTTATTGTTATAATAAACAAATACAGTCCTTATGTACTGTATGTTGAATGTATATATCCATTTTGTCTTATCTTTCCATTCCAACAATAATTTACAGAAAAATATGGCATATTTTATAGATGGTTTGAAATGCGATTAATTGCGATTAATTACGATTAATTAATTTTTAAGCTGTAATTAACTCGATTAAAAATTTTAATCGTTTGACAGCCCTAGTTTAGACTGCACGTACAATTGTTAGATATGTAAAATTGAAAGCTGGTAAATAAATCAATGAGAAACAGTTAATTTGTATTTCATGCATTGATTCAGATTTCCAAATGATATAAAAAGTACGCTTGGGCGAATTTATCGTCATTCATCGTTATCGAGGTAAATCGGTTGAACTTACTGTGATACGTACTAAAGGCCATATCACCCAGCCCTAGTTGTACGTTAGTTGCAGCCTTTGTCTTTTATTTCTTTTTTTAACAGTGAATATGCCGTTAATTGGTAAAAAAAAAAAACAGCACAAATAGTCCACTTGTTATATGGAAACTCTACGGGAAGAGACTATGCAGTAACATGTACTTTCTGTGTTTCAGAAAAAGCATCTCCGAATGAAGGGCCAAGCAATAAGGACCCTGAAATAATGAGGCTGCGACAAAGGATCATGATGCATTTGGTAAGTTAAATTTTTTGACGGACTGTAATGTTCGTCTTAAATGCTAATAGGATGACAGTATGGCCTTCCACACATAGTGTGTGATTGTTGGTCACCATTGGCTATGATTACACTGTTCAGAGCTCATATTAAAAAAAATGTCTACAATTGTTTCATTTTGCATACACATTCATTTTCTTTGGTGCCTTTACTGCTTCTTTGTTAAAGAAGAATTATCAATATTTTATTCAACAAGAACTGTAACACTATGTAACGAGAAACTGCAATTTCTGGAGAAATTACTTAGGGCTTTGCTGTGTGGAGATACAGATCTTAACCTGGACCAGGTTGGTGTGGGTTAGGGTTAGGGTTGCTGATTTAGGAAGATTTCTGGGCATGTTCCGGTCATATTAGGTCACTTCCTGTTGATTTGGGGGACACCTCCTGGTCAAATCAGGTCATTTGGGGACATTTGTGGGCCGTGTCCTAGTCATATTAGGTCATTTAGGGACATTTAGGGGGCGTGTCCTGGTCATATCATGTCACTTGGGGACAATTGGGGGACACCTCCTGGTCATATCATGTCATTTGGGGACATTTGGGTGGCGTGTCCTAATCATATCAGGTCATTTGGGGACATTTGGGGGAAGTGTTCTGGTCATATCAGGTCTTTAAGGTACATTTGTGGGGCATGTCCTAGTCATATCAGGTTATTTTGGGACATTTGTGGGGGCATGTCCTGGTCATATCATGTCATTTGGGGACATTTGGGTGGCGTGTCCTAATCATATGAGGTCATTTGGGGACATTTGGGGGAAGTGTTCTGGTCATATCAGGTCTTTTAGGGACATTTGTGGGGCGTGTCCCAGTCATATCAGGTTATTTGGGGACATTTGTGGGGGCGTGTCCTGGTCATATCATGTCATTTGGGGACATTTGGGGGTGGGGGGGGGGTCCTGGGCATATCATGTTATTTGGGGACATTTGGGTGGCGTGTCCTAATCATATCAGGTCATTTGGGGACATTTGGCGGGCGTGTCCTGGTCATATCAAGTCATTTGGGGACATTTGTGGGGCGTGTCCTAGTCATATCAGGTCATTTGGGGACATTGGGGGGAAGTGTTCTGGTCATATCAGGTCTTTTGGGGACATTTGGGGGACACCTCCTGGTCATATCAGGTCATTTGGGGACATTTGTGGGCCGTGTCCTAGTCATATTAGGTCATTTAGGGACATTTGGGGGGCATGTCCTGGTCATATTATGTCATTTGGGGGACACCTCCTGGTCATATCATGTCATTTGGGGACATTTGTCGGGCGTGTCCTGGTCATATCATGTCATTTGGGGGACACCTCCTGGTCATATCATGTCATTTGGGGACATTTGGGTGGCGTGTCCTAATCATATCAGGTCATTTGGGGACATTTGGGGGAAGTGTTCTGGTCATATCAAGTCATTTAGGGACATTTGTGGGGCATGGTCTAGTCATATCAGGTTATTTAGGGACATCTGTGGGGCGTGTCCTGGTCATATCAGGTCTTTTGGGGACATTTGGGGGGCGTGTCCTGGTCATATCAGGTCTTTTGGGGACATTTGGGGGGCGTGTCCTGGTGATATCAAGTCATTTGGAGACATTGGGGGGTGCGTGTCCTCGTCATATCAGGTTATTTACGGACATTTGGCGGACACGCCCTACTGATATCTGGTCATTTCCCTTTTGATTTGGGGACTTGTGTTTTTTGCCGTTGAAGATGAATGGGAAATTTGGACATCCGTGCCCCTCAATGGCATCGACTTACATATGCGTCAATGGAATCCAAGTACATTGTATAATTGATAAAAATGGCTGTCAATAGCATTAAACAAAGTAAATGCCATTGAAAATGAAAGGGAAATTTCGACATCCATGGCTGTCAATGGAATCAAAGTACATTGGCATCAATAGATTCAACATACAGGGCCGTCAATGTCATCAGTACAATGTAAATCCCTATGGAAATTCTATTGGGAGTGAATGGGAAATTTCAACGTGGCAACCAATTAAAAATGAATGGGAACATTATGGGAAAATTTCCGGGGAACCGTAAATTTTTTCTCAATTCTTTTATGCCCCGCACTGTCCTAGAATTGTTGATGTCCAAGCTACGTGATTTGGTCAAAAAATTGTACGACTAGATACATTTTGAAAGTCGTAGTTAACTGGAGAACGGGAACTTTTTCGGGGCCGTTTGAAAAATTCCCTGCGTCGCGTGAAAATTCCGGTCTTTTCAATACTTGAACAGTACTGATCTGTCAAATATTAGAATATTTTAGAAAAAAAAAATACTTAAGCGTAATAAAGTTGCAGAACAACACGATCTTGGCCTTTGCCAAGGCAAAGCCCAGATAATGAGCATATAGTATTTCTGTTTCTATGCGCAGGATCAACTCATGGATGACCGGCCGTCTTTAAAAGCCATTGAAAATATGTTGACGAACAAAATAGTCGCCAAAATACAACTGAAAATCCACCAATTATTGAAAGAAAGAAAAGTGTTGTTAGGTGAGTGCTTTAATAATAGAAAAATGTGGTTGAACGGATACAAATAAACTTTTATTTAAATGAATGTAGGCATGTTTAACTGTTCTTGTTTAAGAAAACTGAGAATTTTGTTTGTGTACAGAACACTTGGCTGAGGTGTCCGGGGACACAGGAGATGAAAAATTGAAGGCCGAAGAGGCGGTCAAAAATAATCAACAAGCACTTGACCAATTGCAGAGAGAACAAGAAGACTTGTTAGGTGAGTGATTTAATAATAAAAACTGTGTTTTGTTTTTTTTTCTTTTCTTTTTTGAAACCTGTCCGGTTCAGCAGTTTGACACAGAGAATGGAAATCTGAGTGTCCGATGGGCTGAACAGTTTGAATATTTTACATGGGAGTATGACATACTCCCATTGTGATCATTAACCATACCACGTTTATTAAGACAAAGCAGCGAACAGGTTATGGGGGAACAGAAGAACATAGGGGGAGAGAGACTGAAAAAAACAACAAACAACAACAAGAAATACACTGAACGCCTACACTGACTATGAATATGTTGGTGCCCTAACCTTTAAAGTTAAAAAAGAAAAAAAAGTGGAAAAAAATAGTAAATGTGGCTAAACAAATACAGATCCTAGACTTCATAATATTAGTTAGCTTTTAGATCGAGTCCGATCATGTCATTTTCAAAGTATCGGAATCGGCAAAAAAAAAAATATCGGACATGCCTTTTTTAAATACAGTGCCTTGCAAAAGTATTCGGCCCCCTTGAATCTTGCAACCTTTCGCCACATTTCAGGCTTCAAACATAAAGATATGAAATTTAATTTTTTTTGTCAAGAATCAACAAGAAGTGGGACACAATCGTGAAGGGGAACAACATTTATTGGATAATTTAAACTTTTTTAACAAATAAAAAACTGAAAAGTGGGGCGTGCAATATTATTCGGCCCCCTTGCGTTAATACTTTGTAGCGCCACCTTTTGCTCCAATTACAGCTGCAAGTCGCTTGGGGTATGTTTCTATCAGTTTTGCACATCGAGAGACTGACATTCTTGCCCATTCTTCCTTGCAAAACAGCTCGAGCTCAGTGAGGTTGGGTGGAGAGTGTTTGTGAACAGCAGTCTTCAGCTCTTTCCACAGATTCTCCATTGGATTCAGGTCTGGACTTTGACTTGGCCATTCTAACACCTGGATACGTTTATTTTTGAACCATTCCATTGTAGATTTGGCTTTATGTTTTGGATCATTGTCCTGTTGGAAGATAAATCTCCGTCCCAGTCTCAGGTCTTGTGCAGATACCAACAGGTTTTCTTCCAGAATCTTCCTGTATTTGGCTGCATCCATCTTCCCGTCAATTTTAACCATCTTCCCTGTCCCTGCTGAAGAAAAGCAGGCCCAAACCATGATGCTGCCACCACCATGTTTGACAGTGGGGATGGTGTGTTCAGGGTGATGAGCTGTGTTGCTTTTACGCCAAACATATCGTTTTGCATTGTGGCCAAAAAGTTCAATTTTGGCTTCATCTGACCAGAGCAAACTTCTTCCACATGTTTGGTGTGTCTCCCAGGTGGCTTGTGGCAAACTTTAAACGAGACTTTTTATGGATATCTTGAGAAATGCCTTTCTTCTTGCCACTCTTCCATAAAGGCCAGATTTGTGCAGTGTACGACTGATTGTTGTCCTATGGACAGACTCTCCCACCTCAGCTGTAGATCTCTGCAGTTCATCCAGAGTGGTCATGGGCCTCTTGGCTGCATCTCTGATCAGTTTTCTCCTTGTTTGAGAAGAAAGTTTGGAAGGACGGCCGAGTCTTGGTAGATTTGCAGTGGTCTGATCCTCCTTCCATTTCAATATGATGGCTTGCACAGTGCTCCTTGAGATTTTTAAAGCTTGGGAAATCTTTTTGTATCCAAATCCGGATTTAAACTTCTCCACAACAGTATCTCGGACCTACCTGGTGTGTTCCTTGGTTTTCATAATGCTCTCTGCACTTTAAACAGAACCCTGAGACTATCACAGAGCAGGTGCATTTATACGGAGACTTGATTACACACAGGTGGATTCTATTTATCATCATCGGTCATTTAGGACCACATTGGATCATTCAGAGATCCTCACTGAACTTCTGGAGTGAGTTTGCTGCACTCAAAGTAAAGGGGCCGAATAATATTGCACGCCCCACTTTTCAGTTTTTTATTTGTTAAAAAAGTTTAAATTATCCAATAAATGTTCCACTTCACGATTGTGTCCCACTTGTTGTTGATTCTTGACAAAAAAAATTAAATTTCATATCTTTATGTTTGAAGCCTGAAATGTGGCGAAAGGTTGCAAGATTCAAGGGGGCCGAATACTTTTGCAAGGCACTGTATGAATATGTTGGTGCGCTAACCCTTAAAGTTAAAAAAGAAAAAAAAGGGGAAAAAAATAGTAAATGTGGTTAAACAAATACAGATCCTAGACTTCATAATATTAGTTAGCTTTTAGATCGAATCCGATCACGTCATTTTCAAAGTATGAGAATCGGCAAAAAAAAATATCGGACATGCCTTTTTTAAATATATATATTTTTTTTTTATTAAATCGTTTTCTAATTGTATTTAACGTTACAGACATAATATGTTACACTTATCCAGAGTCTTTAGTTTAGGCATAAGGTAGGGTTATCAAATTTATCCCATTAATTTTCTAAAAAATTAACGCATGCGCTGCACGACCCACTCACACATTGTCGCGTTCAATCTGTAATGGCGCCGTTTTACCTATAAATAGAGCTGAAAAGCAGCATAAAATGAGTAGAGTGAATTTTGGCAGCCTTTGGAGCCTTTTTTTTAATTGGCTAAAGCCTTACAATCCCTCTCCCTACGATTAGAAATATCGTGGGAAGCAATGTGGGGAAGCAAGGTAGTAGTTGATCTTTTTCTTAACACCCTATGTTATTTCCCAACGCAGAGAATATATATCAATTGGTACCACTACGCACAGTCATGGTTGCACTTCCCATCATGCATTTGGGCTGAACAGTTAAATGGCTATAGTATCATTTACTGAAAGCTCAACAAATACACTAGATAGCAATATTTAGTCACAATATACAAAGTCACATTTATCCTTTAAGAATTACAAGTCTTTCTATCCGTGGATCCCTCTCACAGAAAGAGTGTTAATAATGTAAATGCCATCTTGATTTATTATTATTATATTATTGTCATAATAAACAAATACAGTACTTATGTACTGTATGTTGAATGTATATATTCGTCCGAGTTTTATTCATTTTTTTCTTAATGCTTTGCCAAAATGTATATGATCGGGAAAATTATCGGGAATGATTGGAATTGAATCGGGAGCAAAAATAAAGCAATCGGATCGGGAAATATCAGGATCGGCAGATACTCATACTAAAAGAACAAAAAAACATGATCGGAACAACCCTACTGTCAAACGATTAAAATTTTTAATCGAGTTAATCACAGCTTAAAAATGAATTAATCTTAATTAATCGCAATTCAAACCATCTATAAAATATGCCATATTTTTCTGTAAATTATTGTTGGAATGGAAAGATAAGACACAAGACGGATATTATTATATAGAGCCTACCCACGTACCACGTGGTCGCTGTATGGTTCCGCCCACTTGTCCGTCATTTTGACTCTGTATTAGCATTGTTTTCAATTGATGGCGGAATTTAAAATACATTTCATGGAAGACCCGGTGCTTTCTGATGCCGCAAACTCACTGGATCTGTTGCATTAAAGGCGTTATGAGGAAAAGCTTCGTTCTATACAGTCGCCAGATCCATATTTGATGCCCAAATCGATGTTTTTCGACCCACTGTCTTCGCCCTGTCTGCCTGACATCTGCTACGCTGATATTTGAAATGATCTTGTCCACACAAAATCAGCCTATTCTCACGAAAAACTTCAAGAGCTTGGACGCTTATAAATACTTCGTTGCTGGTTGGGTGAAACAGGTCCTCGTTTGGCAGGAATCTATCTTGTGCTTGGAAAGGTGAGTTACGAAATTTTCAATTCGAATTCTTTTGTTATTGCAAACATCCACTGTCAAGTCTAATGTATTTCATGTCGTTTGTCAATGGAGTTAAGGCTTTTAATGTTTATATGGTTTAGCGATAGCACGCACTACACACATACGTGTATGTTGTCGGCGATTAGCCTAGCAATGATCTTAATTGTGGTTATTTGTCAGCCCCGTAGACGAGGCCAGTTTCCTTCACTTGGTCAGGCATGAAAATGGGTCAGGGGTTAAAAAGGTGAGAAAGGTGTGGAGGAAATATGTTCTAGTACACTGTACACCCCAACAAAATATTGAGCTCTGTCGACCCACACTGTGTTTGAGCAGGGCCGTGCAGAGACCGGTGGAGGGGCGGGTGCTCGTAGATCAAAAGGGGCACATGAACAAGTATTTAATACACTTTAAAACAACATAACTTCAATTTTAACCAGCTTTAGATAATAATTGGCTGCGACTGTGACATACTTTAATTGGGAGGGGGCAACAGTGAATAGAAATCAAAACTGTCATCAACACTTTCTGGCTGTGACTCAGTCAGTCTGCCTCTTTTCTTCCTTCAACCTCTGCATCAAAACTTCCTTAACTTGTTCATCTGAGAACAAACCATATCAGACGGTCACTGAGCCACCAACAGCACAGTTTTCTTAAAACTATTGTTTCAATATTATCCATACTTAACAACTCTAGCACCTAATGATTAATAAAGCAATGACATAAAAATCTTATAGAAAAATAACATTGTAATTGTGTTTATAATTGGATTTAATACCCGACTATCCTTGCAAACTTGTTCTTACCAGGTCTGCTATTCACCCAGCTGATGAGGTATCCACTGCCTTTAGCAGCCTCATCTAACTCCTTTTTTTATCCCTCAATCTCCCTTCCCTACGACGCATGTCTGTGTAATGAAATATAAATATTTTTAAAAAAACAAAAAAACAGACTCCCTGGTGGCTTTTAGTTTTAAAGCTTTCTTAATTTCTTTCTCTCTCAATAATGATGGAGGTAGATTTGTGTTTTTATTATTCAATCAAAAAACAAAGTTACTTCTATCAAAAACAAAGTTGCTTCAATCAAAATACAGTATATACTTTTAATCCCCAAAAAGTCACTTAATAAAAAAAATTGTTTTTGATTGCAAAAATAAATTTGAGACAAAAAAAGCATTTGAAAACTATTTTTCTTGATTGAAACAAATTTTTCCATTGATGTAATGTTGTTTTGCGTTTGGGCCACATTTTGGCTAGGACATTTGTGTCTTTATTATTCAATCAAATAAGTTGCTTCAAACAAAAATATATATATAAAAAGAAAAACTTTGCACATGTGTCAATCACCGTTTACCAAAGCCTGAGAGGGTTTGAGTAGACTCACTATGAAGCATTTAATAAAGCCAAGCATTTTCTTACTACTTTATTCTTGTTTAAAAATAATTCGGTGGGGCAGTAACATGTTTAAAACTTATCATAATTCTTACATTTTGAAGTGCTTGAAAACCATTTATAAATGATACTTTGGTGAAAAAAGTGAAAAAACAAGTGTTATATATATATGTATCTTTTTTCCAATGTAAAATCTGAATGGGGGGGGGGCGCTACTTCACGGTTTTCACTTATTGCGGCGGGTTCTGGTCCCCATTAACCGCGAAAAACGAGGGATCCCTGTAATTCTGAAAAGCTTTAAGAAGCAGGACTCATTCCCACCACTCGTCGGGCCGGTGTTGCGCCGACAACGGCTGTCAGCTCCAACTCCAAGCCGAAAATAACGCGTCTCCGGCGGACGACGGGCGCCATGTGAGGCGCCCCCTCCATCCGAGAGCATGCCGCTTAATTTGACTCAACAGTGTGTTTCTTCGTTTATATTACCGCTAAATACACAAGCTTGACGCCAATTTAACGGGAGCTATTTTTTTTCATGGGAGATTTGGCTAGCTCTGGCAGTGTTCAACGCAAGCTGCGACGAATGGCAGTAACTTTTTTATATCGCAAAACGTGAAAACGATTGAAACCATTACTCACCAAATTCAATCTGCTGGCAAATACAGGCAAGTGTGTATGCTGCGCTCTGGTCTGCCCCGGTGTGGATAAGGCCTGCTTTTTCTTTTCGCAGCTTTGCAATGCAACCAAAGGCTCTCCGAGCACTCCATGTACAGTTAGGAGTGCGCGCGTTTGGAATAATGGAACGCAGCTTGGGCCGATGATTGGTTCTCGTCAGCGAAGCGTCTAGAAGGATTTGCGATGATTGGTTCTCGTCAGCGAAGCGTCTAGAAGGATTTGCTGACTCTGTTCTTAAGTGCTCAGTTTACGTACTAAGTTAATCACACGATGATAATAATAATAATAATTAAATAAAACCTCCCGACCCCCCCCCCCCCCCCAAAAAGAATTTCTCCTCGGATCTACGCAATTCACGTAGGTCGCCCTTTTTGACTTCAAAACGGCGAATTTCGCCGAAAGGTGAGAGATTTTCATGCCTGCTTGGTACCAGCTAAATATTATTCAAAAAATAACGATGGTGGAAGAAAGGGAAGTCACAAACATCTTGAATTTGAACCTATGTCGTACTACGTCGTATGTTGTCGGCGATTAGCCTAGCAATGATCTTAATTGTGGTTATTTGTCAGCCCCGTAGACGAGGCCAGTTTCTTTTACTTGGTACCAGCTAAATATTATTCAAAAAATAACGATGGTGGAAGAAAGGGAAGTCACAAACATCTTGAATTTGAAACTATGTCGTACTACGTCGTATGTTGTCGGCGATTAGCCTAGCAATGATCTTAATTGTGGTTGTCAGGCCAAAACCCTCTAAATATATATTAAATGCATCTTACCGGATATAAAATGACTACTACATAGTCTGTGGTGATTTTTTGGTGTCCAGTTTTCAGGTCGAATTGCAGCCGTCCATTTCGCTCTTCTATTTGGATCCCTCGGAATACGGTAAAATTTCAAGTCTCTCCTTCCATCTTCTCTGTTAGTGCAACCAACAGCCACACACGCCTTCACCATTTTGATTATTAATGTTAAGGAGCAGAAAAACACGCCGTAAATAGGAGAAATGTACGTAGCCGTAATAGGTTAACACTATGTTTTGACGGACAAGTGGGCGGAACCCTACAGCGAACACATGGTACGTGGGTAGGCTCTATACAGTACATTCAACATACGGTACATAAGTACTGTATTTGTTTATTATAACAATAAATAAACAAGATGGCATTAACATTAACATTCTGTTAAAGCGATCCATGGACAGAAAGACTTGTAGTTCTTAAAAGATAAATGTTAGTACAAGTTAAAGAAATTTCATATTAAAACCCCTCGACGTTTTCGTTTTGATAAAATTTGTAAAATTTTCAATCAAAAAATAAACTAGTAGGTCGCCATTGTTGATGTCAATAATTACACAATGCTCATGGTGCTGAAACCCATAAAATCAGTCGCACCCAAGCGCCAGCAGAGGGCGACAAAACACCCAAAAACACAAGTAACAAGTTGACATGACACTGTGCTGTCATTTTAATCTGTTTGAGCGGGGCATGTGCGTTAATTGAGTCAAATATTTTAACGTGATTAAATAGAAAAATTAATCACCGCCCGTTAACGCGATAATTTTGACAGCCCTAGTAAATATATAATAATTAAGTAAGTAAATATGTAAGTAGAATGCTACTCTATTAGCAAATGAGGCTAGCGGCCGCCTGACGTAAACAGCTTTTCTGGCGAAAATTCTTGTGAACAAATGCTTAAATTCCGGTATTCTTCATAGATATGCACGTAAAACAGTCTCGATATTCGGTTAAAAGCAAAGAAACCGTGCAGTTGGCGTTAATTTTACGTAATTATGGCGAACTACGATGCCAATGCAGTAGCATAGCATAGCATAGACCATTGAATTTTTTTTCACGTTAACAAATGCCTGTATGGTACGAAAAATATAATAATTACTTTAAATCCTCGAACAAATCACTCCTGAGAAAATCCTGTTTGTATGAGGTACAGCTTTTGTACTTTTTCACAAATCCGGCTGAAATCCAGATTGGGCTCGCATAACGCGCCATCTGCGAGTCTCCGAGAATGATGGAAGTGTCCAGTCAATAGATTTTGATGTCTATGTATAAATATAAATTTGTTCAAATGAATGTATGCATGTTTTTACTATTGTTGTGTAAGAAAACTAAGAATTTTGTTTGTGTTCAGACAAGTTGGCTGATGTGTCAATGGATACAACAGAAGAGGTTTGACCTGAGCCGTCCAATGACCCAAAATCATTTTCGGTATATTTCATTTACCGTAATTGTCGGACTATAAGCCGCTTTTTCCTTCATTTTAAATCCTGCGGTTTACAGTCCAGTGCGGCTTATTTGTTGATTTATTTAGGTTAATAGGTAACACTTTATTTGACGGTGGCATCATAGGACTGTCAAATGACCGTCATAATTACGACATGACACTGGGCATTACTGAATGCTTATGACATATTTTATTAACTCATTCACTCCCAGCCATTTTCATCGGAGCAAGGCCCTTCGCTCCCGGCCGTTTTACTGGATTTTGACTGATTTTGCAAGGCCCACAGAAAATTCTGTTTTATTGCTATATAAACATGGAACCGACCAAAAGAAAGATTAGACTCTCTTCTTTAAAATAAGTTCATATCTTTTTCCATTCTTTAGAGAAAATAGCTTAGTTCTAGCAATTTTCCAATTTCTGATAAAAAAACAGAAATTGAGCTTTTTGTGAAAGCATACATTTCAAACATAACTTGGACTTTCACACAGCTATTTTTTGCTTTAGTTACATCCCAAACATCTGAATGTTTTCCTTTTACAAAATAATGTAAACAACAAGACAAATAGAGCTTTTGATAGCAAAGTAACTATTTATTTACACATAACTAACTGAGATGACGCTGTTTTGGCCGCGACAGCTGGGTTAACTTTTCCCTCATCGCCGCCTGTCTCATAAAGATGGATTTTTTTGAGTCTCTGCGGGGTCTGCTCGGCGAGCAGCACATACTCAACGACATTGTCCACTGCGCTGGTGGTCCCAGTCGTTCTGCTCGGCCGTCCAGCGCCTGACATCCAAGGCGTCCTCTCGGTTATTCTGCTCGGTCGTCCGCCGCCTGGCATCCTTCCGCCGGCGCCACGGCCGTGCTGCCTAACCGTTTGTTGCCAATTGAATCGGGTTGCGGGTCTTACCAAATGCGCTACTGCCCTCCAGAGGCCAGTTTTATTGCTTTAAAATGGATTTTCAGCTTTGTGCTTTGGAGCTCAGTTGAATAAGAACCCAGAGATGTCTCTTATGAAAAAAAAAAACCCATAAAAATACGTCTTTGGGACACTGAAACAATTAAAAATAAAACATATTTACACGTTTTTGGGAGCAAATGAGTAAAGAATAATCCTGCAAATTATGTCACTAACTCCATTTATGTCCAACTCGGATCTTTTACATCCATTCAAAAGTGAGATAATTTGCCGGATAACATGAAATGACATCTTTTGTAAGCTTTCTTTAATGCTCATGGCAGTCATGTCATAATTATGATGATAATGGACAATTGTTTTGCAAATGAGTGAATATATCTAAAAAAGGGTTGTCGGCAATGTTCACCTATGGTTTGTTATATCCTGTGCTCCAGTTTTGACCTGCTAAGCTAGTATTCAAGGAATTAACAGTGTCTTCCGTTGTTATTTTATCCAGTTTTTAGAGGATCTTTTGTCTTTTTAAGACTACAATCATATACAGACAGGCAGATAGCCAGTAATGTCACAAATAAATAGGCCTCTGATAATTTGATTTTCCATAATTTTTTGTAAAAATAGGATCAATTATTGTGGCACTATGTGATGTTACTCTGGTAGGTTTTGTACCCTAATTTTCGCACTATAAGGCGCACCTGACTATAAGCCGCAGCCCACCAAATTTGGCACGAAAACGGCATTTGTTCATAGATAAGCCGCACTGGACTATAAGCCGCAGCTGTCCTCACCGTATCATGGGATATTTACACCAAAAGATATTAACCATTACAACCTTATTTGACAGCGGCATCATACGACCGACTGTCATAAGACCAAATGAACCATCATTAAACTTTGAACTAGGGCTGCAGCTATCGAATATTTTAGTAATCGAGTAATCGACTGAAAATTCTATCGATTAATCGAGTAATCGGATAAAACAAATACATTTTTAGGTGAAGAGCAATTATAAATATACATGAGAAAACAAGACATTTAATCTAATCTTGAACCATTTTCAGTCAATCAATGTCTTTATTTTCAATGTATATTGTTGAAAACAGCCAACAATTGCATCTCAGATGTAACTAGAATAAAACAAAAAGACTAATTCACTGCTTTCACTCAAAAAACCCTAGACCTTATTAAAAAATATATATATGGTAAATGGTGTTATACTTATATAGCGCTTGTTCCACCTTTCAAGGTATATATATATATATACCTAAAAATGCCTTTACGCTTGATAACACACATCACTTAAAAGTTAGGATTTTTTCCCCACGTTTTTCAATTGAATTTCTATCTATGTCAAGCCATTTTTAAGTTCTAGTTAAGTTTTAAGTTAGTCTAAACTGTAAGTCCTGATGGGATTTGGAGTTTTTGCTGTGTTCAAAATCAATGTATGATACAGGCTGTATTGGAGCACATTAGGGACCAGTGCTACTTGGTGTTTTATCCAGCAATGACTACTGAGCTAAAATTGATAGTTAGGATTATTGACTTATTTTACATCCTCCTCACTCCACAACGCTATGTTATGTTAAAGCCTGTATGTAAGACACGTTAGCCACACATCGAAAGTGGTCATAATTAATAGAAACCTAGCCCTCCGCAGGGCTGACGTTACGTGAGCTAGTCACAGTAACGTTAATCTTATTTATTAGCGCTTTATCGCTCTTTATTAGCGCTTTATCGCTCTTTATTAGCGCTTAGCGCTCTTTATTAGCGCTTAGCGCTCTACTGCTTTAAGATGGCAACTGTTTACTAACGCTGCCCAGGCGCGGCCGAGTCTGTCAATGCGCATCTAGTTCAACATACATGTTATCTCTATGAGACTCATGAGATGCTACCTGCTACCAACCATCGTGCGGGCAAGTATTTAGCAACGTCGGCGTCGTTTGTAGGGGCTGTCGGCTGCAGTAAGTTTTTTTTTTTTTTTGCTTCTTCCTCTACGCACGTGACATCAGCGCGTTGTCCCGCATTAAAAGTAGTCCGAGCAAAACGTGATGATTAGAGCTGTCAAAATAAACGATTACTCGAGGTGAATAAAATTACTCGGATCAGTTTTTAAACTCGAGTTACTCGAGTTGCTCGAGTATTCGTTTCAGCTCTACTTTGAACTAATTTATGCAAAGCTTTATTGCTTCAAGAAGCTTCATTTGGCCATCACTGCTCACTTGGGGGAGACGGTCAACCTCTGCTGCCACCTGCTGTTGACTGTTGTCATCCAACATGCCTCTTAGCATGCACTGCAGCGCTATAGATGTAAATAATAATCAAAAATCATGTTCTGTGCTAAATGTTTCTTCAGTTACTGTTCCAATTGTTTCATCAATTGCAAGGTATGGTATTTGCCAACACTTTTGACAGTGGTGCCATAAGACTGTCATTACACAATGATAATTATGACATGTCACTGTCCTGAGAATTAATGAATGCTTATAACAGATGTCATTAAGTGCTATCCGGCAAATGATCTCACTTTTGAATGGATGCAAAAGATCCACGATGGACAAAAATTTGAGTTAGTGACATAATTTGCCAAATGACACTAAATGACATAAGCATTCATTAATGTCCATGATGGTGTCATGTCATAATTTTGATGCTCTTATGACAGTCTTATGTCATGTTAATGCATTAGCGCGTAAATTCCTCCTATTATGGCGTGTTTTTCTGCTCGTTAACATTAAACAATCAAAATGGTGAAGTCGTGTGTGGCGGTCGGTTGCAAAAACAGAGAAGATAGACGAAGAGACTTGAATTTTTACCGTATTCCGAGAGACCCGAAGAGGAGACCGCGATTGACTGCTGCAATTCGACGAGAAAACTGGGCTCCAAACGACTACCACAGATTATGTAGTAGTCATTTTATATCTGGTAAGATGCATTTAATATATATTTAGAGGGTTTTGGGCTGACAACCACAATTAAGATCATTGCTAGGCTAATCGCCGACAACATACACGTATGTATGTAGTGAGTGCTATCGCTAAACCATATAAACATTAAAAGCCCTAGCTCCATTGACAAATGACATGAAATACATTAGACTTGACAGTGGATGTTAGCAAGAACAAAAGATTTTGAATTGAAAATTTCGTAACTCACCTTCCGAGCACAAGATTCCTGCCGAATTTTCGTGTACGAGGACGTGTTTCACCCAACCAGCAACGTAGCATTTATAAGCCTCCAAGCTCTTAAAGTTTTTCAAACTTTCGTGAGAATAGGCTGATTTTGTGTGGACAAGATAGTTGTAAATATCAGGATATCAGATGTCAGGCGAAGCCAGCGGGTCGAAAAACATCGATTTAGGTATCAAATACGGATCTGGCGAATGGATAAACTGAAGCTTTTCCACGTAACGCCTTTCATGCAACGGATCCAATGAGTTTACAGCGTCAGATAACACCGGGGCTTCCATGAATTGCTCTATAACTTGCTCGACTAATTGAAAACAATGAGAATAGGTCTGAAAAGAGAGGTACAATATGGCGGCCGGAAACAGCGACACGCCCATTTTGTGACGTAGGTGAGTAGGGTCTATTCAGCTCATTGAGGGGGAATTATTCAGAACGAGGAAAACGCGACGAAGAAAGCCGCCAAATGTCATTGTTTCAGTCTCTCTACTCCAATATTTTTACAGGATATTCTTTTTATCCAAGTATTTTTCCCCAATAGCAATATAAATGGCTTGAGAAGGACCAGTCAGCCCGTCGAGGGAGAACTATTCAGAACGAGGAAAACGCGACGACGAGAGCAGCAAAATGTCATTGTTTCTGTCTCTTTACTTCAATATTTTTACAGGATATTCTTTTTATCCAAGTATTTTTTTTCCCCAATAGCTATATAAATGGCTTGAGAAGGACCAGCCAGCCCGTCGAGGGGGAACTATTCACAATGAGGAAAACGCGACGAAGAGAGCGGCAAAATGTCATTGTTTCTGTCTCTTTACTTCAATATTTTTACAGGATATTCTTTTTATCCAAGTATTTTCCCCAATTGCTAAATAAATGGCATGGTCATGAAAAATAAGAGTCTTGTGCTAAATGGAATATGAAATAATAAAAATGCACTTATTCAGGACGACATGGCAAAATTACTCCATAATGGTCAAAACTGTCGACTTCACCTTTACTGTCGCACCTCCCGAACGATATTTTATGACACCTAAATCGGACATATGTCATTTCCCTTCCCCGGCTTCGGAGAATGTAACCAGAAGGCATGACGGCTAGCCGACATGCTAACTCGAACCGAGTGATGTTTCAAAGTCTTCAAAGCGGAAAATCACACATAACTATCCTGGATTATTTGACATGACGACCCGGTTGTCTATTGTCGTCGCGGATCGGCAAACCGCCCAGCGGAGAGCAATTTACAGTTCGTTCCCTGGAGGAGGGTGGCTGGAGTTGTTGTGCAGCTAACGGGCTGCTGCTAATGACCATTAGCACAGCTTTTTACATGCCTATCAATGATCAAACGTAAGTAGTCCTTCATTTAAAGGAAGTTTGTAGTGTTTACTTTGTAATCGCTGTATTCGTATTTGACATAATACAAAACAAGATGTTTACTCACTTCCTCGTAAGTCCAATGGTCCCACAGTAAATATCCACGGTGAATGGGAACCTTTTGAAACTCCAAAAAGGCGCATACGCCTCTCCCTCATACAGAATGATTTTTCTGCAGCCGTTTGGCTGGCGTGATGCGAAAAATAAACGTATTAATCCGCAAAATCAGCTGAATCCTTCGTCCTCATACACAACAGTACACTGTAGCGTGAAGAGGACGTCTTCTACCGTACACGTCACAGCGCCCTCCTCCTTAATGCAAGACTGAAGCCGGAAGTCACTCATTTTCCTGGCGCGGGATTCAAAAAACTAAATAAATATAGCGATCGCTTCCACACACATCCAAGCGGTCCATATCATTCAGGAGCATAAAATACCGCGTGTATTATGAAATAAAAATGCTTTTTCGTGTCACAGGCACTTTAAGGAGTCTTACAAAATAATGGAGATTTTCTAGTTTCTAAAAAATACCCACCTGGGATCGTTCAACTTGTACCACAACTAGTTGTCATTGTTCTGGCAATACGCTTCTACCCGTGCCCCAGTGTTCAACCATTGCACAAAGGCCATATCGTGCGGGTTCTGTGAAAGGTAAACCATAAAAAAAAAACAGTACTGTAGCTGAAAATTTTTCCTGAGACGCCAAAACTCACCGTCACTCATGGTCGGCAGCTGCAGGTGACTTAATGGAAATTATAACCAACCAGACGCCTTGTAAAACATGGGGTTGATTAGGTGGAGCCAATCCAGTTGGATAATCAAAACCCGCGGTGGGGTGGGGGCGTTTTTTCCATTTCCTGTTCCTCGTTTCACTTGACGCACCTCTGTGAGTATCGAACAACGAAGAGATGAGCGTTACACACAAAAAGAGGCGTTGATGTATTCTTATCTGACGACCATTATGGAGGTAGCTCGGCAATAGGTCTGTCGGCTTCAGCCCCTCGGGTCTGATCTGTGAAAGGAATGTCAATGCGTTATCAAACTTCAACGCGGGCTTATTTTTGTTTTGCTCGCGATTCTGACCTCTAATGTTGGAATGCCCAAGCTTACTTCCCACTTGATCTCACAATTCTCGCGCGAGCTTAAAAGGCATTCTAGGCAGGTGACTGTGGAAGTCCACTGCGTGCAGAAAATTCCTACAGGTGACACATAATTTTCCCGTCATCGTTAGACGGAGAATATACTTCGGATACTTTTTTTTTCTACTTAATTAAACAGTGTCACCGGCTCCAAATATGTCATGTGTTTTTTTTTTTTATATCGTGCATCGCTAGTGGCGGTTCTAGGATTTTTTTCAGATTATCCTGCATGTGGCGGTAAACATACAGTGCCTTGCAAAAGTATTCGGCCCCCTTGAACCTTGCAACCTTTCGCCACATTTCAGGCTTCAAACATAAAGATATAAAATTTTTATTTTTTGTCAAGAATCAACAACAAGTGGGACACAATCGTGAAGTGGAACAAAATTTATTGGATAATTTAAACTTTTTTAACAAATAAAAAACTGAAAAGTGGGGCGTGCAATATTATTCGGCCCCCTTGCGTTAATACTTTGTAGCGCCACCTTTTGCTCCAATTACAGCTGCAAGTCGCTTGGGGTATGTTTCTATCAGTTTTGCACATCGAGAGACTGACATTCTTGCCCATTCTTCCTTGCAAAACAGCTCGAGCTCAGTGAGGTTGGATGGAGAGTGTTTGTGAACAGCAGTCTTCAGCTCTTTCCACAGATTCTCGATTGGATTCAGGTCTGGACTTTGACTTGGCCATTCTAACACCTGGATACGTTTCTTTTTGAACCATTCCATTGTAGATTTGGCTTTATGTTTTGGATCATTGTCCTGTTGGAAGATAAATCTCCGTCCCAGTCTCAGGTCTTGTGCAGATACCAACAGGTTTTCTTCCAGAATGTTCCTGTATTTGGCTGCATCCATCTTCCCGTCAATTTTAACCATCTTCCCTGTCCCTGCTGAAGAAAAGCATGCCCAAACCATGATGCTGCCACCACCATGTTTGACAGTGGGGATGGTGTGTTCAGGGTGATGAGCTGTGTTGCTTTTACGCCAAACTTATCGTTTTGTATTGTGGCCAAAAAGTTCAATTTTGGTTTCATCTGACCAGAGCACCTTCTTCCACATGTTTGGTGTGTCTCCCAGGTGGCTTGTGGCAAAATTTAAACAAGACTTTTTATGGATATCTTTGAGAAATGGCTTTCTTTTTGCCACTCTTCTATAAAGGCCAGATTTGTGCAGTGTACGACTGATTGTTGTCCTATGGACAGACTCTCCCACCTCAGCTGTAGATCTCTGTAGTTCATCCAGAGTGATCATGGGCCTCTTGGCTGCATCTCTGATCAGTTTTCTGCTTGTTTGAGAAGAAAGTTTGGAAGGACGGCCGAGTCTTGGTAGATTTGCAGTGGTCTGATGCTCCTTCCATTTCAATATGATGGCTTGCACAGTGCTCCTTGAGATGTTTAAAGCTTGGGAAATCTTTTTGTATCCAAATCCGGCTTTAAACATCTCCACAACAGTATCTCGGACCTGCCTGGTGTGTTCCTTGGTTTTCATAATGCTCTCTGCACTTTAAACAGAACCCTGAGACTATCACAGAGCAGGTGCATTTATACGGAGACTTGATTACACACAGGTGGATTCTATTTATCATCATCGGTCATTTAGGACAACATTGGATAATTCAGAGATCCTCACTGAACTTCTGGAGTGAGTTTGCTGCACTGAAAGTAAAGGGGCCGAATAATATTGCACGCCCCACTTTTCAGTTTTTTATTTGTTAAAAAAGTTTAAATTATCCAATAAATCTTGTTCCACTTCAGGATTGTGTCCCACTTGTTGTTGATTCTTGACAAAAAAATTAAATTTCATATCTTTATGTTTGAAGCCTGAAATGTGGCGAAAGGTTGCAAGATTCAAGGGGGCCGAATACTTTTGCAAGGCACTGTATTTGAGAGAAAAAGCATGTTATTTTGCCTCATTTAAATTTTAATATCTGAATATCTAAATATGGAAACTAAAGTGCAATCCCATTCGTAAATGAATGGCTTCCGGTTTTTGAAATGTAAATAAACCAATCTATTGTGATAAAACAACAAAATTGCAATAACTGCATTAACCATCAAAGTGAAGTCTAACTGTAACTGTAGTCTTGAAACAAATCCGAATAAGGAAAAACATTGCAATAAAATAATGCAAACTGGTTAAACTTGAGAGTAACTGAGATCTGTCATGACTCATGACAGAACATTGCTTCAATGATATCTGGCGCCATCTAGCGTTGTGAATGGGTATCTGTCTAGACTGCGAATATAAGACTACTCCCACTTTTTCAGTCTTATTTCAATGCAAAAAACACCGTCATATATTCGGGCCAATACGGTAAAACCCCTCTAAATGTGTTCATTTCAATAAAATTTTAAATAAAAAAATAAACTAGTAACTCGCCATTGTTGTTGATATCGCAGGGCGGTGACCTCTCCCAACATCATAGTTTATATATTGTGACTAAATATAGCCATCCAGTGTATTTGTTGAGCTAAACGAGTTGCTAAAATGTTTAAATTGAGTTTGCATATGGCGGAAAACACAAACAAGGCTGATAAAGCAGTTTCTGCTCTTGCACCCCTCTTTCAAATAAACGGCTGAATTTTAAGCCAATGGAACTGTTGGGTTTGATAGAACAATATGTCTATATGCTGCCATAGCAGATTAATGGCGCATTAAGTCCCCGAACTATTCTTAATTTGTCCGTTTTACCCTGGAAATCCCCGTTTACAGACATTGCGCAACTGCTTTTGTTTCAACCTAGCCATAAAAAGAAGGTAAGTAATCGTATTTATCATTCGAACTGTCAGTCATTTTTAGCTTAGAACAGTGTTTTTCAACCTTTTCAAAGTCACTGCACATTTTTACATTGGAAAAAAATCTCGCGGCACACCACAAACCGAAAATGTTCCAAAATTACTTTCTGTACAGTGTATTTAATTATAAATTGATTTCTCATTACTTATACTTACTCAGTGTGAAACTTAAGCCTGTTTAGATGAACACAAATCCGATATTCTAGCAGGAATCGTCTTCAACAGCGCTCAGTCGCTGTTTTTATTTATTTTTTTCTACAGCAGTTAGGCTTGAAAAGCTGAAAATTATCAGACAGGGGGACTTTAATATTGGCTTTGCAGGTGTAATAGATTCTCGCAGTCAGACATCCGGGCATTAATGACGTCACCAGCCACAACAAAGCGTCGCCATATTGAAAAGGGGGCAAAACACGAGTCACAAGCAGTTGCTCTGCCGTGCATTGTAGTACAAACGCGTTGAACTTTTGTCCTATTTGCGCTCTTTTTTTCCGTCGGAATGACTAAAAGTTGCTGTGTGTCGGGTTGTAACACAAGGAAGAGTTCGGAGCCGCATTTGAAGTTCTTCATTCTTCCTCGTGAGAAGAAAAGAAGCAAATGGCTGGAAGCAATCAATTGAGGAACAGTAAAAGAAGACTGTTCTGGGGACCATTCTCGCCTGTGGGAACCAAAATCCAGGCACATTTACGTTTGCAGCCGACATATTATTACTGGTGAGTAAACTTAAATCGATTTTTTTTGCCCCAATTAGCTGCTAGGATTCAATAGACTAGGCTGTAGTTATTATTATTGTAACCGACAACTCGCAAAGCGTTATTTTTCTTTTGCCGTGAACTGTTCTGATTGGTCAATCGGTATATTATTGGCCTGGTGGGAATTGGTTATTTTGTCCGTTCTTGCCTCGTGACACCCCATTTAGGTCTACTACCACGGTTCACAGCTAAATAACGCTTGGAGGCGAATTACCGGTTGCAGTAGAAATAATCACTTCATATATACTACCAATTTCCTCAATTCCACACAATACATATTCCACATATTATTAATATTATATTATTAAGTCATTGTTGTGGTCCTCAGTTAAAAATAGTCACTTTTTTTTCTAGGTGCTAAGGTCAACATGTAGACCCACCCAAAAATTGCATCCATTCATTGAAATGCCTTCCCATTTATTTTCATTTGTTTAAAAACAAAAAATGCCTAGAATTGATAAAGGTCAACTTACTGGGTGACTTTATGAGGTAGGTGTAGATGTTTCCGAACTCCACTGCAGGCCATTCGTTTGGATTGTTTATCCAGCTATCAGCTGCGACTTTGTATGAGCAGATTTACAAGCCAATAAACGCTAATTTTAAGTTGTATCGCCTCCTCGCGTCTGTCGGCAGTGACTCGTGATAATAATAAGTCATGTTTAAGACGTTTTTATGCGAAGACGCAAAACACAGCTGAAATATATGAATTTCAGACATCTGTCTACTTGTGCGTGCCCCCCATCTCAAAATGGCGACATTGACTTGCGAGATGACGTCATCGTGACATCACGCTGACTGCGAGAATGCGAAAATATCCCATGATTGAAAAAAAAAATCATAAATATGTTAACTAAAAAGACAAATAAAAAACGTGTGTAAAATGTTAAAGTGAGTGTTATAAAAAGCGGTTAGAAACGGATTTTAAAAAGGTTAACAGTATTAATGTTCTTTGAAATCATTTTTAAAATAACTTTGAAACGATGTGAGATATGTGCTCTGCTATTTTAGCCTATGTGAGAAAAGTGATCGGCGATCGACTAGTCATGTCTGCTGAACGAAAGGATGGAGAGATGAGGGAGAGCCCGCCATTTTACCTCATGCGTCATTCGCTCTTTTGAGCTAATGAAGGCTACATATCGTGGTCTGAGTGTTCATTTCATATTCCTATTCAGGTATGAAACACTGCACAAAGCACTTAGATAGACATTTGTAAATATTTTGTTTTGATAAATACTTGTACTACTTATGTGTGAATAATAAGAATGTCAACTTGCTATGTATTTCCTAAACTAGTTCGCCAGTTAAGTGTTAAAATGGCGGTCATTATCGGCCGATGTGAGCTATTGTTTGTTCATTCGTGTCTATATTTATCTTCTTTGACATATTTAGCAACTCTTTGTTACACGTCTAAAGAATTTTGAGGTAAATGAACATGTTTATGGCATTTTTTTTGTGTGTAAAACTGACTATGGAGGAAGTCGGCGTGATGTTACGATGACGTCACCTCGCTTAGCAACGTGTCGCCATTTTGTGAAGGGGGAACGCACAGCTAAACATTCCATAGACAAACGTCTGAAATTATTATATTTCAGGTGTATTTTGCGTCTTTTTTCCCCAAAACGTCTTAATCGTGGCTTATTATCATGAGTCACTTCCGACAGACGCGAGGAGGCGATGCAATTAAAAATTTCCGTTTATTGGCTTACAAAGCTGACGATACAAAGTCGCAGCTGATAGCTGGATAAACAAAGGAATGGCCTGCAGTGGAGTTCGGAAACATCTACAACTACCTCATAAAGTCACCCAGTAAGTTGACCTTTATCATTTACGTGGAATATGTACTGTGTGGAACTGAGAAAATTGGTAGTATATATGAAGTTATTATTCCTGCCGTAACCGGTAATTCGCCTTTAAGCATTATTTAGCCATGAGATCGTCACGGCAAAATAACCCATTCCCACCAGGCTAATAGTATACCGATTGACTAATCAGAGCAGTTCACGGCAAAAGAAAAATAATGCTTTGCCGGTTACGGTAATAATAACTAGGGCTGCAGCTATCGAATATTTTAGTAATAGAGTATTCGACTGAAAATTCTATCGATTAATCGAGTAATCGGATAAAACATTTTTTTTTTGGGTAGAGAGCAATTATAAATATACATGAGAAAAAAAAGACATTTCATCTCATATTTAACCATTTTCAGTCAATCATCTTTATTTTCGATGTAAATCGTTTAAACTAGGGCTGCAGCTATCGATTATTTTAGTTGTCGATTAATTGATGATCTAGTTAGTTCGAATAATCGAGTAATTGGATAAGGAACATGAAAAATTAAAATACCTGAGCTGAGCCTTAAACGGTATAAAAATAAATAAATAAATAAATAAGGATATATGTACAACAAAAGAAAAATGGCTTACAACTTATATAGCAAAAGTCCGCTAGCTTAAATGCTATAAAACGCTAACACTTTTTTTTTAATTTAAAAAAAAAAAATGTTTTTTTTTTTTTTTTTACAAAGCTCTTAACAAATGGTTCGGACTCATATTCCCACAAAAAAAAAAAAAACACCTGCTGAATGCACCAATAATCTTAATCACAAATGCATTAGAAAAAACATTAGCTCCAACAAAAACTTGGCTTATGTTTGTCTTAACATGGAGCAGCTGGATTGAGCCATGTGAAATGAGGCAGGGTAGAAGGCAGTGTATGCACCCAAATCAATAAAACTAAATGTAAACACTTTCGAAATAAACCATTGCAGTGCCACTTTAATTAAACGAATACTCGAAGCAGCAAAATTTAATTCGAATCTTTTTTTTCTAATCGAATACTCGAGTTAATCGATTAATCGTTGCAGCCCTAATAATAACCACTGCCTAATCTATTGAATCCTAGCAGCTAATTGGGGCAAAAATTAAAGTTCACTCACCAGTAATAAAATGTCGGCTGCAAACGTAAATGTGCTTGGATTTAGGTTCCCACAGGCGAAAATAGTCCACGGAACCGTCTTCTTTTACTGTTCCTCGATTAATTGCTCTCAGCCATTTGTTTCTCCTTTTTTTCACATGTGGAAGAATGAAGAACTTCAAATGCGGCTCCGAACTCTTCCTTGTGTGACAACCCGCAACACAGCAACTTTTAGTCATTCCAATGGAAAAAAGACCGCAAATAAAATGAAAGTTAAACACGTTTGTATTACAATGCATGATAGAGCAACTGCTTATGACTCGTCTTTAGCCCCATTGTCAATATGGCGACGCTTTGTTGTGGCTGGTGACGTCATTAAATGCCCGGATGTCCGACTTCCTCTATTACAGTAAATTAATAATTTTGTATACGAGAAAGGAACTTTGAGAAAGTGCACATTTTTTAGAATGCTAATTCTAGATTTTTTAAATGTTTCTTTGTTTTTTTGTGGGACATTTTATGTTTAATACAATGCTCTTATGAATTAGGCTGATTTTCGGGGGGGGGGGGGGGGGGGCGAAAAGTGTCATTGCATGTTATTGACTTTCCTATACAGTATATGACTTAAAAATTAAGATTTTTCCGGTAAAATATTGTCTATAAAAGTTGTAAAGCAACAAAACAATCAACAAAAATTATTAAAATGAACAAAAAAAGATATATTTATAATGAATCAAATTAATTTTTTTAACAGATCATGTGACTAGCACATCGGACGGTCATTTGCTGTGCTTAGCCAAAAGCACCCGAGGACCGAAGAGGTACTTTTTTCAAACCTGAGCTTTCAAAAGTGACAACAACTGCTGAGCAAGAACCAAGGATTGTGGACCATGAAACGCTAAACACAACTGACAAAATGGTAAGCGGAGTTTCAATTTGCCCTCCAAAAGACGCTAATTGTACAACAGAGATTGTCATCCATTGAATATGGTACGCCCGCCGGTGCCTTGCCATCAAAAATTGTGTCCCCTGGCCGCGGGAGCACACACACACACGTTACTTATGAGTTATGTCGACTTAAACAATTAATTGAAGCCAGAAAAGAACCACAGTTATATATTTTGGACCTTGATGTTTATTAAACTGGAGAAACTCTTTACAGGACTTGAATTACAGTGATAACAATCATAGGTCATCCTATGAGTAAAACTGAAACATTGCCTTTTTTACGTTCAGTACGTATTAGGGGTGTGACAAAATATCGAAATGGTGATATATCGCGATACTTTCTATCCCAAAAGGTTAACGATATGCTCTTGCCAAGAATCGAGATATCGTTTTAAAAAGGTGTCAATGTTTGAAAAAAAAAAAGGAACCAACAAGTTGCTACCAAAATCTTTCACCATAATAGTGTCTCAGGTAACTCTAAGGCTGCCATTGACGGTGCTCGACACCCAATCCATTTAGACTGGGAAAGTTCGTTCATTTGAAATAGGGCTGCGGCTATCGATTAGTTTAGTAGTCGATTAATTGATGAACTATTTAGTTCAAATAATCGAGTAATCGCATAAGGAACATAAGAAATTAAAATACCTGAGCTGAGCCTCACACGGTATATAAAAAAAAGAGGATCTATGTACAACAAAAGAACAATTGGCTAACTTACATAGCAAAAGTCCGCTAGCTTAAATGTTATAAAATGCTAATTCTGTTTGACAATGCTCTTAACAAATGGCTCAGACACATATTCCCACAAAAAATGGCTAAATATACCTTTAAACTAAATGACGAACGCATTCAAAAAAATCATTAGCTCAAACGAAAACTTAACTTATGTTGGTCTTAACAGGGAGCAGATGGATTCAGCCATGTGAAATGAGGTAGACTAGAGGGCCGTGTATCCACCCAGATCAATAAAGATAAATGCAGTGTTTCCCACAGGATTTTAGGAGACTGTGGTGGGAGGGTCTCTGACCATAGGATTTTTTGAAACTGTGGTGGTGGGCTGCATCGGAGTCGGACAGCCACACCATGTCATGCCACGGCGAATTTTTTTTTTTTTCATTATTTTTTCCCCCCAAGAAGAACCATAACAACGATATATTTGAAATATTTCATTAGCTAGGCTAATGTTATAGCTCTCAGCTACGGTACATGTATGTAAAATGCGTTGCTGAGTACAGCTACGTTACCCTATGTAATAATGCGACTTTTTTTCTCGTAGCAATAGTACGACTTACATCTCGTAGTGACTCAGGGTTGGTAAACTGTTGAAAAGAGCCATATTTGACCCCCCCCCCCCCCAAAAAAAAAAAAAACAAAACAACCTGATACAGTATGTCTGGAGCAGCAAAAAATTAAAAGCCTTGTACAAGCCTTATAATTATCAATACTAGCTATATTAGCCTACTATAAAAAGGACTAAGTTGGCTAGAAATACATAATTAGCCTTCATGATTAAATGTTTATTTTCCCTGCAGTGGATCCTATAGCGCACCACGTGACTACTCTGTTGTACGATGACACCACAAGTTTAACTTCATTACAATATTAATGAATTGAAAGAATGTTTGTATCATGTTTGTCCTCCTAGAAATCCTATTAAAACAAAAAATATATTTCCCTCCCCCATCTTTTTCCATTAAAAAAAAAAAAAAAAAAAGCTCCGAAGCAGCACTAAAGAGCCGCATGCGGCCCGAGAGCCGCGGGTTTCAGACCACCGTCGTAGCCCTCCTTTATTCTTTTTATTTGACCCTCATAAGTACTACATTACCACAACAATAACAGTCCTTCTGTCAACTGACCCATTTACAGGACAGGGGGAATTCTAATGGCCGTGTAAAGAGTTTTTCTTGATTCGGTGAGAAGGTGAATAGTTTTTCCCCCGTTGTTCGCGAACTAAATTTCCACACAAACGCACATCGAGGTACCATTAACTTAGCAAGGAGAGGTAAGAGAGTCATTTTTCGAGTGTCCCAGAGCTCGCGAAATTGTGAGGGTGGGGGGCGCATTTATCCAACTTTCGTCAGCCATAATTGTCTGAAGTTGGCGCGTCGGTGTTGTGCCGAAAAATAGCCACTCCACGCGAAATGTCCCCCCGACGGGAGCGCCCACACGTCACTCGTACAAACAGCCTTTTCTTACCAATCGATGGACACGGAAACGACGTTCTTGTACCGTGAATATGTATCATTTTACTCTGCTTGAACTAATAAATACTTTACTGTGACCAAAGCTCTGAAAATAGAGCAAGGCTTTATTTTGGGCCCCGCCTCTCCGCGCAAGTTCAATCAAAGTTTGCTTTCCGTCCAAGACGGCCGTCCACCGCTCACTTTCGCCGAAAAGTCCGATCGAAACTATTGTAATGCCCCGGATATGGGGAAGAAGGAGAGAAGTCTGTATTTGCTTACCCACTCGATTGTGGTAACAATAATAAAGAAAAACAATAACAAAATAACAGCGGGCTGCTACGACATGCGACCGCTATCTCTCGCTATCTCGCTCGTTCTCCCATTCTTCCTACTCGTTCCCCTTGCGTCTCTTAAATAAATAAATAAATAAATAAAATACTAATCTAAAATGCTGCTCTCGCTCGCGCGGGTAGTAGAGTTGAGTGGGCTACAGTGGGTAATCGGCTGACTGACGCATCTGATTAGTATCTTTTTTTTTTTCGGGGGGGGGGGGGCGCGCAAACGAGACTGTGGCGGGCCATTTGTGGGAAACACTGTAAATGCAAACACTTTCAAAACAAACCATTACAACGCCACTTTAATTAAACGAATACACGAAGCAGCTAAATTTAATTTGAATCTTTTTTTCTAATACTTTTTTCTTGAATACTCGAGTTAATCGATTAATCGTTGCAGCACTAATTCGAAACCAGAGCATTCGCAGTCATTCTGTCCGATATTCAGCGCATTACAAGGTCACTTGCTGTTCATTTACAGGTCATTTCCTGTTGAGTTTGAGTCACTGCCTATTCATTTGGGTGATTCCCAGGTCACTTCCTGTTCTGTAACACAAAATAAATAGGAAGTTTCTCATAAAATACCTCCAAATCAACAGGACGTAACTGAAAATCAACAGGTAAATTACCTTAAATGGCCCAAAATGACCTCATTGCCTGGCATTGGCTGCCACTGACAGCCATAGACGTTCAATCCGTTTGAAGTGGGAGGGATGGCATCCTCCCAGTTCAAATGGATTGGACGTCTACTAGTGATAAACTCATTCCGATTCACAGTGGAAGGTTGTTTTTCTGTTTATTAGTTGTTTGTAAACTATCCTAGAATGATTTCCTGACCAATGTAACGATCATCGTTGTATCACAATATTGTCAGATCATCCTTATCGTGAGCTTTGTATCGCAAATCGTATAGTATCGTGAGGTAACAAGAGGTTCCCACTCCTACTACGTATGTTACGTTGTACGACAGAAATAAAAAGTTGTTTTTTGATGGTTGTGCCATGTTTTAAAACCTCGTAGATAACTACATCACCAAAACACAGAAATCGATCAAATCAATGCAGTGCAGTGGCTCCGCCCAGGGGATAAAGTTTTTGATTGGGCTAACTACAGTGGCATGACACCGGCGGGCGTACCATATTCAATGGATGACCATCTTGGGGGGGATCTCTTTGGGGGGGGTGCACGGACTTTCTCTAGCATGATCTTGATCACATATAGAATATTGCTGCTACCAGCCTACGTGGCACGCTTGCTGTCATGCAAAAAGAGAAATCGAAAGTTTAATTTCTAAATATGGAACGACCAAGACATCCTATTTACCTCACGCGCTGTTGTGTTTTTGTTATTATGCTCATCACTATTATTTATGGTAACTATCGTTAAAACTAAAGTGTAAATAACTGGTTTTAAATGTGTTGCTCTGAAATGTAAACAATACTTCGTTTTGATACAAAACAGTTTGACTGCAAATCAGTATTAAGATGATCGTATTGAAATATACTTTTTGCCATTTTGCGTAAATAAATAATCCAGTCAGCTCCCCTGTTGTCCCTTCATCTCAGATTGTCAAATGCTGACGAGAAATAATTGTTTGCTCTTTACAATGTTGCCTTTCCACTCTCATTAGTCTGTTAAGAAAATTGTAGCCATATTGCTGCTTCTCCCGTGCCCGCGTACGTTGTTTTTGGGCGCTGGATGGACAGATGGACATTAATTTGTCAAACCAACCAACACCCGCCACGCTTTGACGCCAAAAGAAAAAATAAAACACTCGAGGAAAAAATGGACATGTATATACTGTTTCATTGCAAATCTGTATTAAGGTGATCATACTAAATAAATATCGCTGCCATGAAGCCCCCATACGTTGACATTCTCTCCCCCCTGTGCTGCCGTGACGCGTCCACAGCTCAGCTTTTGCTTGGCTCGTAGCTACTGGCGAATGAGTTTTAAACTACTGTAAATATGATAGTATGTCGTCATATGTAGTCCTGAGTCTGTTGAGAAAAGTAGTACACTAAACCATGCTTACTACAGTCCCTGACAAAAGTCTTGTCGCTTATCCATTTTGTAGAAACAATTGCTAATAACCTGACTTTTAATTATTCATTTGGTTTCAGAAATGGCTCATATGAAAGCTAAGACCCTCCAAAAGACATAAAGGTCAAATTTTGGCAAGACAAAAGTATTGTCGCCTACAGAAAGTAGTGTGACAATTGGACAAAAAAATGTACTTCAAATACAAAAATATGTTACATAACATACATGATTTTGCCACCACCAAACTGTTCTCTGAGTGAATCTCGCCTCCAGTAGGTCTCCTGCAATATTTGCGGCGACTATTGTGTAATTCAATGGAAGATTCATCTGAAAAATCCACCTTTTGCCACAAAACAGTCACATTCGTATGGGGTCAGATTAGTCTCATAAGTACTCGTACATACATTGTGGGATTCGTAAACACATAGCACGCGAAACACACACACATTGTGGGATTCGTACACACATAGCATGCGAACCACACGCAATTGTGGGATTCGTACACACATAGCACGCGAACCACACACATTGTGGGATTCGTAAACACATAGCACGCGAAACACACACACATCGTGGGATTCGTAAACACATAGCACGCGAAACACAAACACATTCACCAAATGTGTGTGTGAATTGTTTTACGCGCATTTGCAACGTGCTTCCAATTACAAATTCCCACTTACGAATACAAATTCCCACTTACGAATGTGTGGATCGTTTTGATACCCGTCATGCGCAACTGAGAAGAACACATGCATTTTTTTAACTGGAGCCCGTCTTCAGCCAATCAGACGTCTTCTTCTTAAACAGCCAATCACAAGGGCTGGGCTGTTTCGTTACGTCACTGCTGTGCGCCTTCAAGTCCGGTGTACTGAGTGACAAGTGACAAATGGGGAGCTTTTGTAAAAGTAGGAGCCCCGTTTTTGACAGCTCAACTCGACCGCGGGGACTATCGATGCAAGGTGTCCCGTCGAACAAATGTAGCGTACGTGTAGCATACGTTTAACGGTTTTGCCTTTCTCTGTCATTGACAGCTGAAGACGTCCCATCCATTTTGAGTGGGAGGACCTCCCATGCACTTCAAATGTATTGGATGTCAACTGGTGAAAAACTCATTGAACCGCTCAGCAGAGGGATGATGAGAGCAAGATTAGATGTCTAATACTGTACTATATGTGGCACATTTTTAACAGGCTTTTTTTCCGCTAAATAAATCTTTTTAAGATTACTTTCTCCATTTCAAGCCTATTTGAAAGTCATACTTGGGAAAATTCAGACTTCTTAATGTATGATTGTGATGTCTATGCTTAAACCAATTTAAGACCATTTTAAAAGGAAAAAAATAGACATTATAAGCCTGTTAAAAATGCTACCTACAGTGACAGTATTTAAAGGATGGTAGTCTATTACGGATATAAAAAAATATATTTTTTGAAAGACTTGGAGCAACAGAGCTTTCTTGCCAAATGAATCACATTTGATACACTTAGGATTTAGAACTCTTTCCTCAAAAAAAAAAAAAAAAAAAAAATGGATGCAAGTCAACTCATGCATCTGCATGTTCCATGAGAAAAACAGGATTTAACAAGGAAAATAGATATTAGAGCGCTTATTACACATTTTTCTTTACAAATTTGGAAAAAAAAAGGTTTAAGACCTTATTTTTCACATTTTGTGATTCTCTGACAATTGCTTCATATTGCAGGCATTAAGGGGTTAAGACCTGCCACATGAATTTTACTACCTTTTTAAACACTTTTTTTATTGCGACAAACCTAATAAGTGATCAATGATGGCAAGAGAGGATAAAGCGCAGCAGCAAATCCTCAGATCTGTTCTTTGGATGCCTTTGAAAGTAAATAGTGACATTGAGAGCAATCAGGAGTTCAATTATGTGAGGTGAGGAGACCAAGTAAGTTTTGAGACATTTTTTTAATTTAAATAGACATCTCAGACTCCCAGCCTGTAGGAGGGCACAGGCTAGATCTCCTCGAGCCTTCAGAACTTCGGGAAGGTGGGTCTGGTTGTGCCTGAGATCTCCATTGGCCATATACTCTTCCGCAAACTGAAATGGCATTTTAGGCATTGTTACATATCAGTGCTTAACAACAACAGCAGCAAAGTTTTACTGCAGAGACTCCGAAATCTTAAAATCATTACCTTTAATGTGAAAACCCCACAGCTACTGTTGTTCTGCTGCTTGTTATGGGCCACAGTTTTGGTAGTCCAAGTTTCTATTTGGAACTCACGGCCCGCCAACCTCAAGAAGTTCCTAATTATTGTTTTATAAGCAAAACAATGAAGATGAACATTGAACTATTAACTTCCATATTAACATAATACTAGGAATTTAAACTTTCTGAAGCGGTTACCTCCAATTCCGCAAGATTTTGCTCATATTTGTCCTCGTTACTCAAGGGATCGTTGATCACCAGTGTTCTCTTAGAAATGTGGACAATCTATAAAAGGTTAGTTCCTTTGTGTAATTCTGCACAATGACAGATTTATGTAGTTAACTTACTAATGAAATTTAACTTCTGTATGGCATCAGCTAAATTAATAGCTATATATAATACATTCCAGAATCGGTAGGTCTTAAGAAAATATAAGAAACCCACTAACCACTAAAATCCAATGAGCGCATACAGGACAGGACAGGACAAATACACTTTTTTTTTCAACAGGGAATTTCCTCTGAAGAACATACAATACCAAATTATTGTTATTTTGGGTTACTGGCGTTAAAATAATATAGCTAAATATTGGCATGAAATGGATTACCTTTCTAACAGGCTGAAATTTTCCCAAAAGCAGACTCCCAGCTACCACAGCAGAGAGTTGGTGAATGGGCTCCTGTTAAAAAAAAGGGTAACAACATTACAACTATACTCCGGCAAAAAATAAATGCATTGAGAAAAACTATATCCAGCACTTGGCTGCTGCCTTTCAATGAGGATATGCATGTATGCATCAAATACTTGCATAGCAAAATAAAAAAATTGACAAAAGGCAAGAATCTTTGTTATTTGCTAAACACTTATTGCTCCCACTGACTTCATCAGACAGCCAGCCGTTGCCTTTTAGCGTATGAAAAGATGTGTCATATAATTTATACGGTCCAACGACAGCCTCCACCTTGCCTTGATCCTCTGCAGCCCACAGTAATTTAACTGAAAACACAACATTGTTAAATCAAAAAAGTTATTATTTACGGCACTTGACCAGATGACCATCCGGTCAAAATTATCTACTGAATAGGCCAAACCACCAAACAAATCCTGTCGGTCGTTCACCAATTTTGTAAGAGCTGTACGAAGTAGAAGGGTACAATTAGATATACATTTTAGAACACCAACAACAACTTGCCGTTTTATGTTTGCTATTTGTCCTCTCATCCAGCCCATTCGTCTTAGGATGATATGCAGCTGTAACACTCCTTTCAATGCACAGGAGGCACAAAGGTTATCGTTGAGCTGAAAAATTGATACATTGTAAATAAATCCAATTAAAAAAATAAAAAATAAATAAAAAAGGGGGAAAACAACAATGCCAAAATCCCACTGTGAAAATAATTTAATGCATTCAGATACCTAATTGACAAATTCTCTTCCTTGGTCGGACAGGATTCTTTGGGGGCATCTGTGTCTATAAACAATTGAGCAGATACGTTATGCCACTTCTGATGCTGTTTTGTTTTTTAAAGGAAAGGCCTCAACACACTTGGAAAAATAATCGGTGGCAGTAAGAATGTACTGAAAGCCATCCTTGGTTTTTGGGAGAGGCCCAGTCAGGTCTATCCCAACCAACTCCCAAACAGCAGACACCTGTGAAAGGCAAATCCAATATTGAACATATCTCTTACAGCTATTCCTACAAAATCTGAAGAGCACCATGTTTTATCTTTGAAGTTTTTAACTTAATCTGGGTAGATGGCTCCCACCTTGATATGAAGGGAACACATAAAAACCTAATTTTCACGCATGTCCAAATATTAAATACATGCGTGACATTAGACAAAGCTGTTTCCAATTTTTCACGCATGTAATAAAAACCAGAAATACATTTCTTTATTTGATTACACACGGTCAGTATGAAAATATACCTTAATGCTTTGTAATGGCTGTGTCACACACAGCCAAAGAGTTACCAGTCCTCTGACATCCGTCGCATTCAGAGACCTTAAAACAAATCGTCATGAGAAACGGGTCAGGTTAATAAGATCTGAAATAGCTCACCAAAATTAGTTAGTGACAAAATGCAGAAATAAACCATCACATACCCATCAGTCAATGTCCACCGTCATGCCATCCCAATAATTTCTGGAGTACATTGAGGATCTGGTTTTAACAGTGCCTGTGTGTGCACCAATTGAAGCCGAGTGTACTTCATTAAACAGTGATCGTGCTTCTGTTTGGGACTGGATCACATATAAACACAAATACACACAAATAACAATTATATAGCTGTATACACACACACACACACACACACACACACACACACATATATATATATTATAAATAACAGCAACATCACAAATACTTTGCCTACTCACCCTTCAGTTTGAGCTTCTGCATATATCTTCTTAAAGCACATTTCTGAGATTCACTATAAATTAGGGAATTCACCCCTAGACATAAAATTGAAAATCTCCTGGAACCTCTTCTCCATGTTGTACACCAACTGTAAAGCACATGCACAGAAAGACAAATTTGAAAAATGACTTCCAAATACTTTATACATACACTCCCGAAAACAATGATTAGCAGTTAAGCTTTTTTGAAAAATTTTAATATATATAGGACTTAGCCTTCTCAAAATATAATGGCTTAATTGGGTCACTAGCCATATGGTTAATTTCTGTATGATTTCAAGCACGAAACTCCATTAAAACCCAGGTGACCCAAATGTTTAATGCTTATATCATACAATGCTAACTTCCGTACGCTGTTAACCGGCTATAATGTAAAAAAATCTCTCTTGAACAATAACCGAATCGCCATTAAAACTTTGGCGACCAACATGTTTACTGCTTAGACGTTAACTTCATTACGCTTTTGTCTTGCAATATCATCAATATTCCAATTCAGTCTTTCGTGTATATGTATTTGCTTACAGAGGTTAGCGGACAAAACGCACTATACAATGAATATACTTTAGAAATATTACTCCCTTCCAACGACAACAATAGAAGCAAGGAAGCTAGTGTTTACTCCTTATCATGAGACGTTAACTTCGTTACGCTTTCGTCTTGCAATATCAACAATATTCCAATTAAGTATTTCGTGTATATGTAATTGCTTACATAGGTTAGTGGTCAAAAGGCACTATAAAAAG
Source organism: Corythoichthys intestinalis (assembly GCF_030265065.1). Taxonomy (NCBI): domain Eukaryota; kingdom Metazoa; phylum Chordata; class Actinopteri; order Syngnathiformes; family Syngnathidae; genus Corythoichthys; species Corythoichthys intestinalis. The sequence continues at coordinate 5,259,346 of NC_080411.1, forward strand.
AAAATACTTTAGAAATTTACTTACCCGCACGACAACCGCATGAACTGCGTTGTAGTCTAAAAGGAATCTCCAGCCGGACTTGAAGGCGCACAGCAGTGACGTAACGAAACAGCCCAGCCCTTGTGATTGGCTGTTTAAGAAGAAGACGTCTGATTGGCTGAAGACGGGCTCCAGTTAAAAAAATGCATGTGTTCTTCTCAGTTGCGCATGACGGGTATCAAAACGATCCACACATTCGTAAGTGGGAATTTGTATTCGTAAGTGGGAATTTGTAATTGGAAGCACGTTACAAATGCGCGTAAAACAATTCACACACACATTTGGTGAATGTGTTTGTGTTTCGCGTGCTATGTGTTTACGAATCCCACGATGTGTGTGTGTTTCGCGTGCTATGTGTTTACGAATCCCACAATGTGTGTGGTTCGCGTGCTATGTGTGTACGAATCCCACGATGTGTGTGTGTTTCGCGTGCTATGTGTTTACGAATCCCACAATGTGTGTACGAATCCCACAATGTGTGTGTGTTTCGCATGCTATGTGTTTATGAATCCCACAATGTGTGTACGAGTACTTATGAGACTAATCTGACCCCATACATTCGGTGGCGGCAAAATCATGGTCTGGGGTTAAAGCCAGTATGGGGGTGCGCGAGAGATCTGCAGGGTGGAAGGCAACATCATTAGTCTGAAATATCAACAAATCTTAGCTGCCTCTTACATTCCTAACCATAAAAAGGGACACATTCTGCAGCAGGATGGTGCTCCATCTCATACTTCAATCTCTACCTCAAAGTTCCTCAAGGCAAAGAAGATCAAGATCCTCCAGGACTGGCCAGCCCAGTCACCAGACATGAACAGCATAAAAGAGGAAGCATTGAAGATGAAACCCAAGAATGTTAATGAACTCTGGCAGACATGCAAGACCGCTTTCTTTGATGTTCCTGATGACTTCATCAATAAATTGTATGAATCCTTGCCGAACCGCATGGATGCAGTACTCCAAGCCCACGGAAGTCATACAAAATATTAAATTCGGATCTCGCAGCACCACTACTTAATTTAATTCGCTTATGTAATTTAACATATTTTTGTATTTGAAGTACATTTTTTGTTCAATTTTCACACTACTTTCTGTAGGCGACAAAACTTTTGTCTTGCCAAAATTTGACCTTTATGTCTTCATTAAATGATAGATCCTTTTTCAGTGAAACAAATATATTTTTGTATATTCAACATCACTTGGGAGGGTCTTAGCTTACATATGAGCCATTTCTGAAACCAATTGAATAATTAAAAGTCAGGTTATTAGCAATTGTTTCTACAAAATGGATAGGCGACAAGACTTTTGTCAGGGACTGTAGGTTTGCGTGGTGCTTTTGTGTGTTTGAGCAGCATATGATAGGCTCTACATGAACAAATATGTGACAAAGTCATTTCCTTTCATTTTTTTGACCCGTTCACTGCGTGACTGGAAAGTCAAGGTAGCAGCAATCTCGGTCAGGAACCGGAGGACCGAGTCACTGAACGGGAAGTGAAATAACTCAGTCTTGCCCCCTGCCTGCATGCTGGCTGCTTATTGGCCACACATGGAAGTGAAGCTCTGATTCTGTTTCCGCTCCCTCCCCAGCACGCGATGAGGCTGGCGTCTGATTGGTCGTACGTGATGTCAGACGCTGCCGCTTGCTCAACGCCCTCCCACACAGCAAGCAAGCCCCAACTTGAACTCATCAGTGCAGAAGGTGATCAGTTCGGTCTCGTTCACCCAAACAATTCGTTCAAAAAGAACGAATCGTTCACGACCGATACAAAACTATTGAAAGTAAAGCATCGTGGTCTGAGTGTTCATTTCAATATCCCTATCCAGGCTGCAACATTTGGGGGGCTCGTCCGGGATGGATGTGACAAGGACGAGCTATCTGGAATAGAAGTCCTGTTCTCATTCAACCCATTACACATCTACAGCCTGAGGGGTTCCGAACGTGTGGTGGTTCAATGCCTGCAGAAAGACTCTTGCAATCTGAGGTTAAGTACAAGTGCCAAGAGAGCCACGGTGTCCAATCTGCAGAGAAGTTACCTCACCACATCTACATCGGCCACGAGTTTGAGAGTGAAATGGCGTCTCCAGAGATCGAGGACATGAAACGTGGTAGTGCTCTTTATAAATACAAATATGGCCGTCGATGGCATTAAACAAAGTAAATGCCTTTGAAAATGAATGGGAAATTTCGACTTCCATGGCTGTAAATGGCATGGACTTACATATGCATCATGGAATCCAAGTACATTGGCATCAATAGATTTAACAAACATGGCCGTCAATGGCATCAATGCAATGTAAATTCTATTGGGAGTGAATGGGAAATTTGAACGTTGCATCCCATTAAAAATGAATGGGAAAGGAATTTTGGGAAAATTTCCGCGAACCCGTAAATTCTGTCTGTATACAGTTTTATGCCCCTCACCGTCCTGGAAGTTTAGACATCCAAATTATGTGATTTGGTCAAAAATTGTAAGGCTAGATACATTTTGAAACTTTTTTTTTTTTTCCCCCGGAAAATCGGCGGTAACGGGAAACCGGGAAATTTTTCGGGGCCGTTTGAAAAATTCCCTGTGTCGCGTGAAAATTCCGGTCGTTTCAATACTTGAACGGTGCCGATTGCTCAAATGGTTCGGGCTGTGCAGTGCGCTGAAAAAAACGCAGATTATATTTCAGAAAAGAAAAAAAAAACATCAACGCATTAAAGTTGCAGAACAACACGATCTTGGTCTTTGCCAAGGCAAAGCCCAGATAATGAGCATATAGTATTTCTGTTTCTATGCGCAGGATAAACTCATGGATGACCAGCAGTCTTTAAAAGCCCTTGAAAAGCTTGTGACGGAAAAGCTACAACGCAAAATAAAACTGAAAATCCGCCAGTTAAAGAAAGAAAGAAAAGTGTTGTTAGGTGAGTGCTTTAATAATAGAAAAATGTGGTTGAACGGATACAAATATTTATTTAAATGAATGTAGGCATGTTTAACTGTTCTTGTTTAAGAAAACTGAGAATTTTGTTTGTGTACAGACAACTTGGCTGAGGTGTCCGGGGACACAGGAGATGAAAAATTGAAGACCGAAGAGGCGGTCAAAAATAATCAACAAGCACTTGACCAATTGCAGAGAGAACGAGAAGACTTGTTAGGTGAGTGATTTAATAATAAAAACTGTGTTTTTTTTTTTTCTTTTCTTTTTTGAAACCTGTCCGGTTCAGCAGTTTTACACAGAGAATGGAAATCTGAGTGGCCGATGGGCTGAACAGTTTTAATATTTTACATGGGAGTATGACATACTCCCATTGTGATCATTAACCATACCACGTTTATTAAGACAAAGCAGCGAACAGGTTATGGGGGAACAGAAGAACATAGGGGGAGAGAGACGGAAAAAAACAAACAACAACAAGAAATACATTGAACGCCGACACTAACTATGAATATGTTGGTGCCCTAACCCTTAAAGTTAAAAAAGAGAAAAAAAAAAAAGGGGGGGGGGATAGAAAAATGTGGTTTAACGGATACAAATCATAAGACTTCATAGTATTAGTTAGCTTTTATTTTAGGTAAATACTAGGGGTGTCAAATGATTAAATTTTTTATTCGAGTTAATTACAGCTTAAACATTAATTAATCGCAATTCAAACCATCTCTAAAATATGCCATGTTTTTCTGTAGATTATTGTTGGAATGGAAAGATAAGACACAAGATGGATATATACATTCAACATAAGGTACATAATATTTGTTTGTTATAACAATAAATCAACGAGATGGCATTGCCATTATTAACATTCTGTTAAAGCGATCCATGGATAGAAAGACTTGTAGTTCTTAAAAGAAAAATGTTAGTACAAGTTATAGAAATTTTATATCAAAACCCCTCTAAATGTTTTCATTTTAATAAAATTTGTAAAACGTTCAATTGTTGATGTCAATAATTGCTTCCACAGGGCTCATGGGTGCTGAAGCCTATAAAATCAGTCGCACCCAAGCGCCATCAGAGGGTGACAAAACTCCGAAAAAGACAACAAGTACACATTTCACTGTGCTGTCATCTTAATCTGTTTGAACGGGGCATTTGTGCGTTAATTGCGTCAAATATTTTAACGTGATTCATTTAAAAAATTAATTACCGCCCGTTAACGCGATAATTTTGACAGCCCTAGAAAATATATAATAAGTAAGTAAATATGTAAGTACAATGCGAATACTGTTAGCGAAGAAGGCTAGCGGCCGCCTGACGTAAACAGAGCTTTTCTGGCGAGAAATTCTTGTGAATAAATGCTTAAATTCCCGAATTCCCAATAGATCTGGACGTAAAACAGCCTGGATTCTTGGTTAAAAGCAAAGAAACCGCGCAGTTAGCGTTTATTTTACGTAAATATGGCAAACTATGATGCCAGTGCAGTCGCATAGCATAGCCCATTGTTTTTTTTTTGTTTTTTTTTTTCACGTTTACAAATATATCCATGGTACGAAAAATTCCTGACACAATCCTTCCTGTTTGTATCAGGTACAGCTTTTGTACTTTTTCGGATCAAAATCTCTTTATTTTCCAAAATTTCACAATAGTTGTGCATGGATTTCCAGTTCAAAAAGGAAAAGACAAAATGCGATGAAAAGCGGGACTGACATCCAACACCCACACAAATAAATAAAAGAATAATAATAAAATAAAATTAAAAAAACAAAACAAAAAAACAAAAAGAAAACCAACAAAAATAAACCATTAAATTAATCCTCGTTACTGCCAGTGAACTTTGTGACCATTGAACATTGAGTTTTAGTAATAGTTTTGGATAATAAATATCAATACAATAAACAAAAGAGTTGCCAGATTGTGGAATGCCAAGGGCTTAAGAGGACTGACAAATGTTTAAAAATGGTCCCCAGGCACGTAAGAATCTACCATTAGAATAATGGAGAGAATATCAATCAATCAATCAATCAAATTTATTTATATAGCCCTTTACAAAAACCCGAAAGGCCCTCAAAGTGCTTTACAACAAAACATGGCTCAAGATAAATAAAAGGCAGGAAAATATTATACAATGACATTTAAAAAATAAAGTAAAACAAAGAGCGCATCACAATAAAAGTCCAGCAAGTAAAACAATAAAACCGATAAAATCGAAAAACATTAAAAAAAAGTCCTTAAGCTAATAAAACCAGGCTATCCTAATCTTTGTAAAAGGCGAGTCTAAAAAGGTGCGTTTTTAGCCTAGACTTAAAAAGACCTACATCCGTGGTGGTGCGGATTTCGGAGGGAAGGCTGTTCCACAGCCTGGGGGCAGCAACTGCAAAGGATCGGTCTCCCCACTGTTTAAGTTTTGACCTCGGAACATCTAAAAAAAGCTGGCCGGTCGAGCGAAGAGTTCTGCCAGAGTTACGAAAAGTTAAAATTTCCGATAGATATGATGGAGCCTGGCCATAAATAGAATTAAAAACAAACAGTAAAAGTTTGAAATCAATTCTAAAATGGACTGGAAGCCAGTGGAGTGATGATAGCACGGGGGTAATATGCTCACGTCTAGGTGTACCTGTTAAAAATCGAGCAGCAGCATTTTGAACAAGTTGCAGCCGAGAAATCGAGGACTTGGGTAGGCCAACATAAAGTGCATTGCAATAGTCCAGCCTTGAACTTATAAAAGCGTGAATTGCTTTTTCAAGGTCGTGGCGACTAAGAAAAGGCTTTACTTTGGCTAAGAGACGGAGCTGGAAAAAACTTGCTCTTACAACAGAACTAATCTGCTTTTCAAAGTTAAGCCTGCTATCGAATATCACTCCGAGATTTTTAACGTGCGTCTTAAAAATGTCAGCCGGAGCACCAGAGTTGGGCTCAAGGGCTTTCATCATGGAAGGTGTGCCAAAAGTAATAAATTCAGTTTTGCTCTCATTAAGGTGTAAAAAGTTTTGTGCAAGCCACTGCTTCACATCAGATATGCACTCCATCAATTTAGCAAGAGCAAGAATATCTGATCTTTTCAATTTTCAAGCATGTCATTAAGGCCGTCAGCCATTTGGTATGTGTGGGAGGGAGGGGGTCCACCCACCTTAGGAGGACCGACCTACGAGCCAGGAGGGAGGCAAACGCTAGAGTGCGGCGCTGTTCAGAAGATAGTCGTGAGTCCTCTGTAACTCCGAATAAGCCAATAAGGGGGTTCGGTTCCACCCTCACTGTCAAAATCTGTGAGAGGGAATGAAAAACCTCTGTCCAGAATTTGCCAAGTTTAGGACAAGTCCAAAACATATGAAAGAGTGAGCCGTCTGAGAAATTGCATTTGGTACAGAGTGGGCTAATGTCAGGATAAAAAGTGGCCAGTTTGGTTTTGGAGATGTGCGCTCTGTGGACCACTTTGAATTGGATTAAATTATGACGAGCACACAGAGATGAGGAGTTGACTCGTTTTAAGATGGATAACCATGTTTCCTCAGAAAAGGGGGTACCAAGGTCTTCCTCCCATTCCGCCCTGACTCTATCCATAGATGCAGTCTTCAGGGCCAACATCATGCTACAAAACGCAGAGACAGGCCACCTCTGGTTTGGATTTGAGGAAAGAACTATGTCAACAATAGTCTTGTCAGAGCTTAGCGTGGTGGGTAAGTTAGAAAGTATAAAATGTCGAATTTGTAGATAACAGAAGAAATTTGACTGTGGAAGTGCAAATTTGTTGCGTAATTGTTGAAATGTTGCCAAATTATTACCAATAAATAATTCTTTGAAGTGTTCTATTCCCCTCTGACTCCACTCTTCGAAGGCGGGGTCATTGAGTGAAGGTTTGAAAAAATGATTATGTAATATCGGGCTTGATGGTGAGAAGTCACGTAAAGCGAAAAACTTTTGGAACTGAGACCAGATCCTCACTGAGTGTTTGACTACTGGATTCTTTAAAGATCTGGTTGAGAGTGGAAGAGAGGAGCCAATCAATGCAGCCAGGGATACATCGTCCGCTGATCTCATCTCCATTGCCACCCAGTCAGGAGGATCTGGGCGATTATGAAAGTGAGACCAGAATGTGAGACACCGCAGGTTGGCCGCCCAATAATAAAAACGGAAATTAGGCAAAGCGAGACCACCGGCAGCCCTCGTCTTTTGTAGGTGAGTTTTATTAAGACGAGCCCTTTTTCCTTTCCAAATATAAGAGGAGATAATCGAATCCAGATGATCGAAAAAGGTTTTGGGAATAAAAATTGGTAATGCCTGAAATAAGTACAAGAATTTTGGTAAAATGGTCATTTTAATGGAATTTATTCGCCCAATGAGGGACATGGAGAGTGGTGACCATTGTGTAAGTGTTTGTTTGATTTGAGTTACCAAATTTAAAAAGTTCTCTTTAAAAAGGTCTTTGTGCTTCCGGGTCATCGTGATGCCTAAATAGGAAACTTTGTGAGTTTCAATTTTAAATGGAAAATTAGTGAAGCCTGAAGCAGATATAATATTGCCAACTGGAAACAGTTCACTTTTTTCAAAGTTTATTTTATACCCAGATAGTTGACTGAAGTTATTAAGTAGTGATAGAGCCGAATGGAGAGAAGTGATCGGGTTTGAGACAAGGAGCATAAGGTCGTCTGCAAACATCGAGACCTTATGTTCAATGCCGCCTCTCCATATACCCGTGATGTCATCGCGGCTACGGATGGCGATGGCGAGAGGTTCAATAACCAGGTCAAATAGCATGGGGCTGAGAGGACACCCCTGGCGGGTACCACGCTGCAGTCTGAATGGATTAGACAACTGGGAGTTGGTTCGGATAGAGGCTGTAGGATGAGAATATAGCAGTTTAATCCACGCAATGAAATTTGGCCCAAAACCGAATTTCTCCAGCACTGCCCACAGATAGACCCACTCCACGCGATCAAATGCCTTTTCAGCATCAGTTGAGACTATACATTCAGGCGTGTCATCAGGAGTAGAATAGATAATATTTAATAGTCGACGTATATTGAAGAACGAGTGCCTACCCTTTATAAAACCAGTTTGGTCCTCAGATATGATAGTCGGAAGGATGTTTTCTAGTCTGCGAGCGAGAACTTTAGCTAGAATTTTTGCATCAGTGTTAATAAGCGAAATGGGCCTATAGGAGGCGCAATGTGTGTGATCTTTGCCTGTTTTGGCGATTAGGGTAATACAGGCTTCAGAAAATGTTTTAGGAAGGGAGCCTTGCCTAAATGATTCACAGAGCACAGAACAAAGTTGTGAAGATAAAAGTAAAGAGAACTTTTTAAAGAACTCAGATGGGAAACCATCGGGGCCTGGACTGCTGCCTGACTGCATTGAAGAGATAGCTGAGGCTATTTCAGCCTGTGTTATGGCCTCATCAAGTCTCTTACCATGGTGTGGTTGGAGTTTGGGAACATTGAGACTGTTTAGAAAGCTGTATATGGCATTCGGATCAGGTGGAGATTCTGAGGAATAGAGATTTGCATAGAAGTCCCTGAAAGCATCATTAATTTGAGTACGGTCCGTGGTGATTTCACCATTTTGTGTATGAATTTTAATTATGTCTTGTTTCGCAGAGGAACCCCTCAGCTGGGTTGCAAGCAGTTTGTCGGCCTTGTCTCCGTGGGCATAAAATGTGGCTTTATTTTTTTAGGAGCAAATATTCCACTGAATGGGTGGTAAGTAGGTCAAATTTAGTTTCGAGCTGTAAACGTTCTTTATAGTGATGCACGATAATACATTTTTTCAACCGATATCGATAACCGATAATTTCCTGCCCTTTCCACCCGATAACCGATAATGTCACGCCGATAATTCTATTCAAATATGTATGTAAAATTTTAAAGTATACAAAGATCCAATGTTACTGTGCAAAAATGTAATTTAGTGCTACTTTTTTTCCCCCACATCAAATGTGAACAAGTAGTAAATTCCAACATCTAAATAAAGACAGATTGTCTGACATTGTGTAATGGTAAGCGTTTGGCAACAATTACTTCGAGAGTAAACAACCAAGTTGCACAAAAATGCCTTTAAAAGTAAGCCATTCCTAATATATATCACATTACTACACTGCAAAAACACATTAAAACTAGCAGGATTGGACAAAACTGTTGATTGCGCACATTTGGAGGCTAAATTAAGTATATAATTATCGGATTGCATTATCGGTTTAATTTCGTTTTATCTGCATTATCTGTGTGACGTCATAATTGCCATTATCGGCCGATAATTATCGGTGACCGATATTATCGTGCATCTCTAGTTCTTTATAAAGATTTTGATTTTTAGTTAGCGCATATTGTTTGTCAATTTCCCCAAGTTGATGAGCCAGATCTGAACGCTCTTTGTTAGCTTTACTTTTAATTTGAGCCGTGTAAGATATAATTTGTCCCCTAAGGTAGGCCTTAAGGGCATCCCATACAATCAAACTGGAGACCTCGGGGGATATGTTAGTAGATAAGAAAAAGGTTATTTCATTTTTTATGAACTCTACAAATTTGTCATCCTACAGAAGAGTGGAATTAAAGCGCCACTGTCTGCTCCTCCGGGAGAGATTTGGGAGGGAGATGGCCATGGAGACAGGCGCATGGTCTGAAATGACAATACTATGGTAATCACAGGAGCGGATAAGGGGCAGGAGTCCATGGTCAAGTAAAAAATAGTCTATGCGTGAATATGTATGGTGGACATGCTTTTGTACTTTTTCACAAATCCGGCTGAAATACGGATTGGGCTCGCATAACGCGCCATCTGCAAGTCTCCGACAATGACGAAGCGTCCAGTCAATAGATTTTGATGTCTATATACAAATATAAGTATTCAAATGAATGTATGCATGTTTTTACGATTGTTGTGTAAGAAAACTAAGAATTTTGTTTGTGTTCAGACAACTTGGCTGAGGGATCAATGGATACAGCAGAAGAGGTTTGACCTGAGCCATCCAATGACCCTAAATAATTGAAGGTATATTTAATTTTCCAAAATTTTCAGACGATAGGCCGTTTAAGGGTCATGCGAAGGCAGTGGACCTGCTTAAACATTTCGGTTTTGCCTTTCGAATGAATGTGAATTTCGCCGTTTTAACTCAAGAGTTAGCCATGTTCACTGGGGTCTTGTCAGGTGCACTAGCGGCTAGCTTGTTACAGAAGATGGCTGGTCTGAGTCCTGTCCTCCTCTTTTTGTCCATAATTATTGTGTGCGTATGTGTGTTTAAAAAAATTCTGACACTTTATAATGTTACTTTAAATGTGTTTTAATTGTATCTTCAATAAATGTGGATTCTTTTGTCAAACACATTTCGTAATTGAGGTTAAATTTGATGTTCAGTGCTTTATTTATTTAATATGATTAAATATGATCTAAATAATGGGTGCAAGAAAATCATTAATTTTCAGTTGAAATGGCATTAAAAAAGGTCTTAAAAGTCTTGAATTTAGATTGATCAATTCTGGGGGGACCCTGATAGCAAAGGCTACTATGTTTTTTTTTTGTTTTTTTTTTAATGAAAAAAAAAACATGAGAGGTAACACCAGTTACTTTACTCTTACCTTCAGGTAACTGAGTTACTGGTTTACCCATGTTGACAATTACAGGCCTCTCTAATATTTTCAAGTGGGAGAACTTGCACAATTAGTTGTTGACTAAATACTTATTTGCCCCACTGTACATCAACGCCTCTTTTTGTGTGTAACTCTCATCTCTTCGTTGTTTGGTACTGACAGAGGTGCGTCAAGTGCAACGAGGAACGGGAAATAAAAAACAGGCTTCCGCCCCCAACGCCCCCACCCCACCCCCCACCCCACCGCGGGTTTTGATTCACCAACTCGATTGGCTCCACTTAATCAACCCACGTTTCACAAGGTGTCTGGTTGGTTAAAATTTCCATTAAGTGACCGGCAGCTGCCAACCATGATCGACGGTGAGTTTGTGTCTCAGGAAAAATTTTCAGCTACAGTACTGTTTTTTTTTTTTTTTTTTAAATGGTTTACCTTTTACAGAACCCGCACGATATGGCCTTTGTGCAATGGTTGAACACTGGGGCACGGGTAGAAGCGTATTGCCAGAACAATGACAACTAGTTGTGGAACTATCCCAGGTGGGTATTTTTTAGAAACTAGAAAATCTCCATGATTTTGTAAGACTCCGTAAACCTGTTAGCTGAATTGTTACAAAAGTTACTCAAGGAGCAGATATGTTTACCGCCAGATGCAGGTTTATCTGAAAAAAATCCTAGAACCGCCACTAGCGATGTACAATTAAAAAAAAAAAAACATATGACATATTTGGAGCCGGTCACACTGTTTAATTAATTAAGTAGAAAAAAAAAGTATTCGAAGTATATTCTCCTTGTAACGATGACGGGAAAATTATGTGTCACCTGTAGGAATTTTTTGCACGCAGTGGACTTCCACAGTCACCTGCCTAGAATGACAAAAAGTGCATTTTTGCAGAGTGTAAATCTGTGAAGTTAGCTGTTTAGCGAACGTACTTCCGGTGAACATTTCAAAACAAAAGCATGTCATGTTCGTCATATAAATAACGATTTCTGGAGTTAATCCCACATACTTCAGAATTCAGATTCTACACTAAGAATACCTTTAAGATGACACCCCTTATGAAAAATCTGATTGGCAATGAATAATTATTATAATTATTATACTACTATCATATATAGTACTATACTATAATATTAATGCTAGCTGTTTTTTTAAGAATTGTTTTGAATCATGTTGGAAAGGCGAAGTCAGTGTTCTGTATCTGTTTACAGTACATTCCATTCTTTTGCACTAGTTAATTCTATCAGCATTTGAACTCATTGTTTATTTGTGTTTTATTACTGTTATTTACGTGTTTATTTGTACTTTAATAAACAATTTAAGTGTTCCAAAATGTTTTTGTGAATTGACAAGCGTCAACAAAAATTTCATTGCTAAATTAGTGAAATTTTGTGAAAATTATTAGATTAGTCGAATAATCGTAAAACTACTCGGCTGACTAATCGGGAGTAAATCAGTCGTTTGGGACAGCCCAAGATGACATCCCTCTAAGCCCCTCATTTACTGCAAAATGGTTCCGAAGTGGTGCCATTCGCTTGTGCTTTGTTCGTGCTAGTTGCTAGGACACCCCTCTGTTATGTTATGTTAATGGTACGTACCAACTTCCTCAATAATACAGGGGTAACAACTAGAACCAACGTAGCACAACCGAATGGCACCATTTCGGAACTATTTTGCAGGAAATGAGATGCTTAGAGGGACGTCATCACTCGAAATTAATATCTCAAGCCCCCCCATTTACTGGAAAATGGACCCGAATTTGTTTGTGCTACGTTCGTGCTAGTTGTTGGGACACCCCTCTGTTATTGAGAGGGTTGGTACGTTCCATTAGCCGCAGGGGCTAAGCTAGGAAAAAGCTACGACAGACGTTATCGCTCGAAATTAATATCTCAATAAAAGCATAATACTGTATCTATAAAAACCGTTGCAGCACAAACGATTGACATTTTTATATATATTTGCGTCTGATGGGGGCCCAACTTTACAGAGGTCCGTAGAGATGGTCACAAAGCACATGTAGCAATATACAAAGTGTCGTTTTTTTTTTTTTTTTTTTTTTTTTTTTTTTTAACTTTTGGGTCATCATCTTTGCAATTGTCTTGGGAGCGTTTTGCATTCATGCTGCAAGCCATTTGCTGTTGTGTTGTGGCAATTGGGGTTCGTGCTTTTGCCAATTTGCCATCGCGCTTTAGGAATTGGGGATCGTGTTGTGGCAGTTTGCATTTGTGCTGCGGACCATTTGCTGTCATGTTGTGGCAATTGTGGTTCGTGCTTTCTTCTATTTGCACAGTGTTTGGACTTTGCAGTTTGCCTGACACCTCTCGGGCACCGTAGAAAATGGTCCGTGACTATGCAACAAGGGAACACAAAGATTTATGTCTTTATTATTCAATCCAAAAATAAGTTTTCAAAGAAAAACCACTTCGATCAAAAAAAGAAACATTTCAATCATAGAAAAACAGTTTTACTAAAGACACAAATGAGCCAAAATGTGGCCCAAACACAAAAGCATTACTTCAATCAAAAAACAAAATTAAATCAAAGAAAAATAGTTTTCAAATGCATTTTTCTGGAGTTTCAAATATACCGTATTGGCCCGAATATAAGATTGCATTGAAATAAGACTGAAAAAGAGGGGTCGTCTTATATTCGCGGTCTAGACATTACACCCATTCACGACGCTAGATGGTGCCAGATATCATTGAAGCGATGTTCTGTCATGACAGATCTCAGCTTCTCTCAAGTTTAACCAGTCTGCAATTTTTTATTGCAATGCTTTTCCTTATTCAGATTTGTTTCAAAACTAGTTTCAGTTAGACTTCACTTTGATAGTTAATGCAGTTATTGCAATTTTGTTTTTTTATCACAATAGATTTGTTTATTTACATTTCAAAAATCAGAAGCCATTCATTTACGAATGTGACTGCACTTTAGTTTACATATTTAAACGTTCAGATTAGGGTTGTTCCGATCATGATTTTTTGCTCCCGATCCGATCCCGATCGTTCTGGTTTGAGTATCTGCCGATCCCGATATTTCCCGATCCGATTGCTTTTTTTTTGCTCCCGATTCAATTCCAATCATTCCCGATAATTTTTGCCCATCATATACATTTTGGCAATGCATTAAGAAAAAAATTAATAAAACTCGGACGAATATATACATTCAACATACAGAACATAAGTACTGTATTTGTTTATTATGACAATAAATCCTCAATATGGCATTTACATTATTAACATTCTTTCTGTGAGAGGGATCCACGGATAGAAAGACTTGTGACTTTGTATATTGTGACTAAATATTGCCATCTAGTGTATTTATTGAGCTTTCAGTAAATGATACTGCAGCCATTCAACCCAAATACATGATGGGAAGTGGACACATGACTGTGCGTAGTGCTACCAATTGATATACAGTGCCTTGCAAAAGTATTCGGCCCCCTTGAATCTTGCAACCTTTCGCCACATTTCAGGCTTCAAACATAAAGATATGAAATTTAATTTTTTTGTCAAGAATCAACAACAAGTGGGACACAATCGTGAAGTGGAACAACATTTATTGGATAATTTAATCTTTTTTAACAAATAAAAAACTGAAAAATGGGGCGTGCAACATTATTCGGCCCCTTTACTTTCAGTGCAGCAAACTCACTCCAGAAGTTCAGTGAGGATCTCTGAATGATCCAATGTTGTCCTAAATGACCGATGATGATAAATAGAATCCACCTGTGTGTAATCAAGTCTCCGTATAAATGCACCTGCTCTGTGATAGTCTCAGGGTTCTGTTTAAAGTGCAGAGAGCATTATGAGAACCAAGGAACACACCAGGCAGGTCCGAGATACTGTTGTGGAGAAGTTTAAAGCCGGATTTGGATACAAAAGGATTTCCCAAGCTTTAAACATCTCAAGGAGCACTGTGCAAGCCATCATATTGAAATGGAAGGGGCATCAGACCACTGCAAATCTACCAAGACCCGGCCGCCCTTCCAAACTTTCTTCTCAAACAAGAAAACTGATCAGAGATGCAGCCAAGAGGCCCATGATCACTCTGGATGAACTGCAGAGATCTACAGCTGAGGTGGGAGAGTCTGTCCGTAGGACAACAATCAGTCGTACACTGCACAAATCTGGCCTTTATGGAAGAGTGGCAAGAAGAAAGCCATTTCTCAAAGATATCCATAAAAAGTCTCGTTTAAAGTTTGCCACAAGCCACCTGGGAGACACACCAAACATGTGGAAGAACGTGCTCTGGTCAGATGAAACCAAAATTGACCTTTTTGGCCACAATGCAAAACGATATGTTTGGCGTAAAAGCAACCCGGCTCATCACCCTTAACACACCATCCCCACTGTCAAACATGGTGGTGGCAGCATCATGGTTGCATGCTTTTCTTCAGCAGGGACAGGGAAGATGGTTAAAATTGATGGGAAGATGGATGCAGCCAAATACAGGAACATTCTGGAAGAAAACCTGTTGGTATCTGCACAAGACCTGAGACTGGGACGGAGATTTATCTTCCAACAGGACAATGATCCAAAACATAAAGCCAAATCTACAATGGAATGGTTCAAAAATAAACGTATCCAGGTGTTAGAATGGCCAAGTCCAGACCTGAATCCAATCGAGAATCTGTGGAAAGAGCTGAAGACTTCTGTTCGCAAACACTCTCCATCCAACCTCGCTGAGCTCGAGCTGTTTTGCAAGGAAGAATGGGCAAGAATGTCAGTCTCTTGATGTGCAAAACTGATAGAAACATACCCCAAGCGACTTGCAGCTGTAATTGGAGCAAAAGGTGGCGCTACAAAGTATTAACGCAAGGGGGCCGAATAATATTGCACGCCCCACTTTTCAGTTTTTTATTTGTTAAAAAAGTTTAAATTATCCAATAAATTTTTTTCCACTTTACGATTGTGTCCCACTTGTTGTTGATTCTTGACAAAAAAATTAAAATTTTATATCTTTATGTTTGAAGCCTGAAATGTGGCGAAAGGTTGCAAGGTTCAAGGGGGCCGAATACTTTTGCAAGGCACTGTATATGGAAACAGCACTGGCCTGCTTACTGTAATCCATGACTGCACTAATGTTAGGTACTTTATATTATAAAGTATCATTGTGTATATACATATAGTAGTATACTATATTTAAAGAAATAATACTATATATTTAATTTTTGTTACTGTGTGTGCCTCTCATTCAAAATAATTGTGGTAATTTTTCAGTGTGCCCTCTACTTTATCTATTTTCAGGTTAAAACAAACAAAAGTTGAACAGTTTTTCCCCTCCCCCAAAACTGCGGAATGCACACCAGAAAAAGCATCTGAACTCACACAAAGTATTCTGAAAATGGTTGTCCGGGACATTGCAATTCATTTTAACATTTAGAACAATATAGACAATGACATACCACAAAAAGAGTAAGAATTGTTTTGACTCCTGCTAAAGAGGTGAACTCTTAGTGTTTCCGTTTACATTTTTTTCGCACTAGTTAATGGCAGCAGCATTTGACCTCATTGTTTGTGATTTATTATTGATTTTTATGTCATTTATTTATACGTTAATAAAGAATTTAGGTGTTCCAAAAATGTTTTTTGTGAATTAATAAGCTTATACAAAAAAATTCATTATTAAAGTAGTAAAAAAGAAAAAGAAAAACAAAAAAAACTAGATTATTGACTAATCATAAAAATAGTCGTCTGACTAATCGCAAGGAAATTAGTCGTTTGGGACAGCCCTAATATGTTGTCCCGAGTCTGTTGAGAAAAGTAGTACACTAAACCATGCTTACTAGGTTTGCGTGGTGCTTTTGTGTGTTTGAGCAGCATATGATAGGCTCCACATTAACAAATATGTGACAAAGTCATTTCCTTTCGTTTTTTGACTCGTTCACTGTGTGACTGGAAAGTCAAGTTAGCAGCAATCTCGGTCAGGAGCCGGAGGACCGAGTCACTGAACGGGAAGTAGGGCTGGGCGATATGGCCTTAAGTATGTATCGCGATAAATTGAGCAGATTTACCTCGATAACGATAAATGACGATAATATATATATATATATATATATATATATATATATATATATATATATATATATATATATTATACAATTTGAAAATTTGAATCAATACATGGAATACAAATTAACCATTTCTCGTTAAATTTATGTAACCAGCTTTCAATTTAACAATTGCACATGCAGTCTAAACATTAAGTATTAAAAAAAATCTTGTAAACAATAAGAATTCTAGTGTGAACATTTATAACAGCTTGTATGACTTGAAAAATGTACAACATTATAAAAATCAATATGACGACTGTGCAAACATGTCACTCTAACACAAATGACTTGCAGTTTAACAGTACACTTCAGACAACTTATTGGTAATGGCTGCTGTGACATAATTATTCAACACACGTGTTTATGTCAAGGTTTCAGTTTATTTATTTATTTTTCCGAAACATTTTTTAATACATGCACCCCCCACACAGACACAACCAGATTAAAGCTGTATTGCTCTGATGCCAATGAAACATTTAATATGGTTTTATGATAATAGAATAAAGCAGACACATACAGAAAAATAGCTGTGCCCAGTCCACTCATTAATTTCAGCCGTTTCGACAAGGTTAGAGCCGCTGTCCGACTCTTTCACGTTCGTATGTAGCCGTTGTTAGCCGCTAGCGTTAGCCTGTGGCTTGGCTACCCGAAGAAAGCATCCTCTCCTGATATCGTGAGAACCAGGGAGGACATCGGGTGAAAGCCCGTCTGGAACCCGCCAAGAGTTTACTTTATGTTGGGTGAAAGTTTGGCGAAGCTAACTTAAGCCCGACTCCATCCCGTTTACTTGTAGCGTTAGCTGCTAGTAATAGCCTACCGGGCTTCTGTTTGATTGGCTTCCTAAAAACCACGTGACTCCATACGTAAGCACACTGTCTGCTTTCTTAAAGGGGAATGAACATAGCCGGAAAACACAGCGTCAAAGCGGGATAAAAAGACTATATTTTCTTGTTTTATTAAATTACCGAATTTACAGACATGGTCAAAATTACGTCGGTCATCTTGTTTTATTAAATTACCAAATTTACAGACATGGTCAAAATTACGTCGGTCATCGTGAAGAATTTCGGTGACGGTAAATTTTCGGTTTACCGCCCTGCTCTAACGGGAAGTGACATAACTTACGTCTTGCCCCCTGCCTGCACACTGGCTGCTTATTGGCCACACGTCGAAGTGAGTGACAGACGCTCTGATTCTGTTTCCGCTTTCTCCCCAGCACGTGATGAGGCTGGCGTCTGATTGGTCGAAAGCGATGTCAGACCCCGCCGCTTGCTCAACGCTCTCCCACGCAGCAAGCAAGCCCCAACTTGAACTAATCAGTGGAGAAGGTGATCAGTTCGGTCGCATTCACCCAAACAATTTGTTCAAACGGTCTCATTCACCCAAGCAATTTGTACAAAAAGAACGAATCGTTCACAACCGATACAACACTATTGAAAGCAAAGCATCGTGGTCTGAGTGTTCATTTCAATATCCCTATCCAGGCTACAACATTTTGGGGGCTCGTCCGGGATGGATGTGACAAGGACCAGCTTCTGGAATAGAAGTCCTGTTCTCATTCAACCCATTACACATCCACAGCCTGAGGGGTTCCAAACGTGTGGTGGTTCAACGCCTGCAGAAAGACTCTTGCAATCTGAGGTTAACTACAAGTGCCAAGAGAGCCAAGGTGTCCAATCTGCAGAGAAGCTACCTCACCACATCTACATCAACCACGAGTTTGAGAGTGAAATGGCGTCTCCAGAGATCGAGGACATGAAACGTGGTAGTGCTCTTTACACATTACCAATGGACAGTCTAATTGAAATTTGTAAATTTCTACGTATTACTGGTTCTGAACTTGGTGAAAATGGTGTCAGCTAAAAGTCGTCTTTCTATTGTCGCATATATAACACTGCTTGTAGAGACAAAACACTTAACTGAACTTGAGGATGATGGCATGGCATAACTTTTGGCCCTAAATGATAAGGTTGTTGAGCTACAACTTCTTGCTAAAACACCAAAAAATGCAGCTTTGTGTGAACAACAGGCGGTGTTTGAAAAAAGCAAACCAACATTTAGCGGAAATGCGCTTAGAAGAACTAATAAAGGAGTTACAGCTAGCATTAGCATTGACACGGCTAGAGAAAACAAAAACTGAGGAAAATGACAATGTTAACCGTAATTATGCATTCCACAGCCCCGACTTTCACTGCAGTGGGGAAAAGAGTTCAAAATATCAGGTCAAATTGGTGAGTCAGGCCAGAAGGACTTATCTTTTCAAGTCTCGCACACCAAATTGAGCAAGGTATCAGTAAGGGATTTCCTGAACTAGAAATAATTGATGCAGTGATAAGGGCAATAGCACCAGATTTACAACTTTGTAGCTATTTAGAGGGTAAAACCAACCCAACTTTACCTATATTAACTCATTCACTCCCAGCCATTTTCACCAGAGCCAAGGCCCTTCGCTCCCGGCCGTTTTACTGAATTTTGACTGATTTTGCAAGGCCCACAGAAAATTCTGTTCTATTGCTATATAAACATGGAACCCACCAAAAGAAAGATTAGACTCTCTTCTTTAAGCAGAAAAACGTTAGTTCATATCTTTTTCAATTCTTTAGAAAGCAGCGCTAGAAAATAGCTTAGTTTGAGCAATTTTGGAATTTCTGATGAAAAAACAGACAAATTGAGCTTTTTGTGAAAGCATACATTTCAAACATAACTCTGACTTATACACAGCTATTTTTTGCTTTAGTTACATCCCAAACATCTGAATAATGTTTTCCTTTTACAAAATAAGATAAACAAGACAAATAGAGCTTTTGATAGCAAAGTAACTATTTACACATAACTAACTGAAAGATGACGCTGTTCTGGCCGTGACAGCCGGTTCCGCAGGGGTGTGTGTAATAGATTGAAAATATCCCATGATTGAAAAAAAAATCATAAATATGTTAATTTAAAAACAAATGAAAAAAGTAAGATTTTAAGCTTTCCAATGATGGATCACACATGCATATAGGACAATTTTGAAATTTGGCCAAATTGGAGTTCTCAGAGCGGAACTTGAAGTCACCTCAGTGTTTTCCGCTACATGTCTTTTAATAGAATTATCGTCTTGACATCATCGGTTATCGGCGGGAAGGAGGAGAAAATGATCTGATATTGGTATCGATTGAAAAATGTATTATCGTGCATCGGTTCTAGGATTTTTTCAGATTATCCTGCATGTGGCGGTAAACATATCTGCTTGAGTAACGTTTGTAACAATTCAGCTAACAGGATTAAGGAGTCTTACAAAATCATGGAGATTTTCTTGTTTCTAAAAAATACCCACCTGGGATCGTTCAACTCATACCACAACTTGTTGTCATTATTCTGGCAATAAGCCAGATAATGGCCCTTAACACCCGTGTTCCAGTGTTCAACCATTGCACAAAGCTCATATCTTGCGGGTTCTGTAAAGGGTAAACCATAAAAACAAAACAAACAAAAAAAAACAGTACTGTAGCTGAACATTTTTCCCGAGGCGCTGAAACTCACCGTCGCTCATGGTCGGTAGCTGCAGGTGACTTGATGGAAATTTTAACCAACCAGACGCCTTGTAAAACGTGCGGTTGATTAAGTGGAGCCAGTCTTGTTGAAAAATCAAAACCCGTGGGGGGGTCGATAGCCTCTTTTCTATTTCCCGTTCCTCGTTGCATTTGACGCACCTCTGCGAGTACCAAACAATGAAGAGGTGAGCGTTACACACAAAAAGAGGCGTTGATATATTCTTACCTGAAGGCCATTATGGATGTAGCTTGGCAATAGGTCTGTCAGCTGCAGCCCCTCGGGTCTGATCTGTGAATGTAATGTCTATGCGTTATCAAACTTCACCGCGGGCTTATTTTTGTTTTGCTCGCGATTCTGACCTGTAACGTAGGAATGCCTACGCTTATTTGCCACTCATTTGCACAATTCCCACGCGAGCTTATGTGGCATTCATTGCAGGTGATCGAGGTAGAGCTCTCTTCAAAGTTCTTTTCAACTTTCCCTTACGGTACTGGTCGACTGTCGGTCCCGTGCCGGTGTTTAAAAAATTCATACATATCTTAAAATCCGCTTATGCACAAATCTACCTCCATAAACACAGGGCTTACTTGCTGGAATCGAAGAAGTCATCTTTCCTGAGAAGAATGACAGAATGATATTCGATTGCTTTCCAGAATGCCTTTGGTGTAAAGCAGCGTTGGCTTGTGTTGCACACTCTCTTTATCAGTACAGCCAAACCTGCGCAGGTGAGCCTTTCTACTAACTCTCTTCAAAGTTCTTTTCAACTTTCCCTTGCGGTACTTGTCGACTATCGGTCTCGTGCCGGTGTTTAAAAAATTCATTAATATGTTAATCAAAAAGACAAATGAAAAATGTTTGGGTTTTGCTGTTTAAATTTTTTTTTTTTTTTTTTTTAATGGCCTCCTCTTCAAAATGTTTCCTCCCCTAGGAAATTGAGATTTTAAGCTTTCCAATGATGGATCACACATGCATGTAGCAATTTTGAAATTTGGCCAAATTGGGGTTCTCAGAGCGGAACTTCAAGTCACCTCAGTGTTTTCCGCTATATACTGTATCTTTTAATAGAATTATCGGATTGACATTATCGGTTATCAGCTGGAAGGAGGAGGAAATTATCTGATATCGGTATCGGTTGAAAAATGTATTATCGCGCATCGCTAGTGGCAGTTCTAGGATTTTTTCAAATTATCTGCATGTGGCGGTAAACACATCTGCTTGAGTAACGTTTGTAACAATTCAGCTAACAGGATTAAGGAGTTTTAGAAAATCATGGAGATTTTCTTGTTTCTAAAAAAATACTCACCTGGAATCGTTAAATTCGTACCACAACTTGGTGTCCTTATTCTGGCAATACACCTGATAATGGCCTTTTCTACCCGTGCCCGTGTTCAACCATTGCACAAAGCTCATATCTTGCGGGTTCTTTAAAGGGTAAACAATAAAGAAAAAAACAGTACTGTCGCTGAACATTTTTCCCGAGACGCTAAAACTCACCGTCGCTCATGGTCGGTAGCTGCAGGTGACTTGATGGAAATTTTAACCAACCAGACGCCTTGTAAAACGTGTGGTTGATTAAGTGGAGCCAATCTAGTTGAAAAATAAAGACCCACGGGAGGTCGTTAGCCTCTTTTCTTTTTCCCGTTCCTTGTTGCACTTGACGTACCTCTGCGAGTACCAAACAACGAAGAGACGAGCGTTACACACAAAAAGAGGCGTTGATGTATTCTTACCTGACGGCCATTATGGATGTAACTCGACAATAGGTCTGTCAGCTTCAGCCCCTCGGGTCTGATCTGTGAATGGAATGTCATTTTGTTTTGCTCGCTATTTTCATAGGGCCCATGCGAGATGAAGCCGCATTCACCGCAGGTGACCGTGGGACTCCACCCCATACTTAAAAGTCCTAAGACTGAAAAGTCTTTTCAACTTTCCCTTCCGGTACTTGTCGACTATTGGTCTCGTGCCGGTGTTTAAAAAATTCATTAATATGTTAATCAAAAAGACAAATGAAAAATGTTAGGGTTTTGCTGTTTACATTTTTTTTTTTTTTTTAAACAAACGAAGAGATGAGCGTTACACACAAAAAGAGACGTTGATGTATTCATACATGACGGCCATTTTGGATGTATCTCCCCAATAAGTCTTCCAGATTTGAGTCTTTCAATAGGTCTGTCAAGTGTAGACCGTCAGGGCTGATCTGTGAATGGAATGTCAATTTGTTATCAAACTTCAACACGGGCTTATTTTTGTTTTGCTCGCGATTCTGACCCGTAACGGGATGCCGATGCCTATTTCCCAATGCTTTTCAATGGGCCCATGCGAGAGGAAGCCGCATTCACCGCAGGTGACCGTGGCACTCCACCCCATACTTAAAAGTCCTAAGACTGAAAAGTCTTTTCAACTTTCCCCTTACGGTACTTGTCGACTATTGGTCTATTATCAAGTCTTATGATTTGTATCTGTTAAACCACGTTTTTCTATCCCCCCCCCCTTTTTTTTTTCTTTTTTTTCTTTTTTAACTTTAAGGGTTAGGGCACCAACATATTCATAGTTAGTGTCGGCGTTCAATGTATTTCTTGTTGTTGTTTGTTTTTTTCCATCTGTCTCCCCCTATGTTCTTCTGTTCCCCCATAACCTGTTCGCTGCTTTGTCTTAATAAACATGGTATGGTTAATGATCACAATGGGAGTATGTCATACTCCCATGTAAAATATTCAAACTGTTCAGCCCATCGGACACTCAGATTTCCATTCTCTGTGTCAAACTGCTGAACCGAACAGGTTTCAAAAAAGAAAAGAAAAAAAAAAAACAGTTTTTATTATTAAATCACTCACCTAACAAGTCTTGTTGTTCTCTCTGCAATTCATCAAGTGCTTGTTGATTATTTTTGACCGCCTCTTCGGCCTTCAATTTTTCATCTCCTGTGTCCCCGGACACCTCAGCCAAGTTGTCTGTACACAAACAAAATTCTCAGTTTTCTTAAACAAGAACAGTTAAACATGCCTACATTCATTTAAATAAATGTTTATTTGTATCCGTTCAACCACATTTTTCTATTATTAAAGCACTCACCTAACAACACTTTTCTTTCTTTCAATAATTGGTGGATTTTCCATTGTATTTTGAAGCCTATTTTGTCCGTCAACATATTTTCAACGGCTTTTAAGTACGGCCGGTCATCCATGAGTTGATCCTGCGCATAGAAACAGAAATACTATATGCTCATTATCTAGGCTTTGCCTTGGCAAAGGCCAAGATCGTGTTGTTCTGCAACTTTAATGCGTTGATGTATTTTTTTTCTTTTCTGAAATATACTCTGCGTTTTTTTCAGCACACCGCGCAGCCCCAACCATTCGAGCGATCGGCACCGTTCAAGATTTGAAAGGACCGGAATTTTTTTACGCGACACAGGGAATTTTTCAAACGAAACAACAAAGAAAAAAAAAAAGTTTCATAATGTATCTAGCCTTACAATTTTTGACCAAATCACATAATTTGGACGTCAAAACTTCCAGGACAGTGATGGGCATAAAACTGTATACAGACGGAATTTACGGGTTCGTGGAAATTTTCCCAAAATTCCTTTCCCATTCATTTTTAATGGGATGCAACGTTCAAATTTCCCATTCACTCCCAATAGAATTTACATTGCATTGATGCCATTGACGGCCATGTTTGTTGAATCTATTGATGCCAATGTACTTGGATTCCATGATGCATATGTAAGTCGATGCCATTTACAACCATGGAAGTCGAAATTTCCCATTCATTTTCAATGGCATTTACTTTGTTTAATGCCATATTTGTCAATTGTATCAATGCCAATGTACTTGGGATTTCATTGACGCATATGTACAGTGTTTCCCACAGGATTTTAGGAGACTGTGGTGGGAGGGTCTCTGACCATAGGATTTTTTTTGAAACTGTGGTGGTGGGCTGCATCGGAGTCGGACAGCCACACCATTTTGTGCCACGGCGAATTTTTTTTTTTTTTTCATTATTTCCCCCCCCCCCAAGAAGAACCATAACAAAGATATATTTGAAATATTTCATTAGCTAGGCTAATGTTACAGCTCTCAGCTACGGTACATGTATGTAAAATGCGTTGCTGATTACAGCTACTTTACCCTATGTAATAATGCGACTTTTTTTCTCGTAGCAATAGTACGATTTACATCTCGTAGTGACTCAGGGTCACTACTTAGCCTACTATAAAAATGACTAAGTTGGCTAGAAATACATAATTAGCCCTCATGATTAAATGTTTATTTTCCCTGCAGTGGATCCTATAGCGCACCACGTGACTACTCTGTTGTACGATGCCACCACAAGTTTAACTTCATTACAATATTAATGAATTGAAAGAATGTTTGTCATGTTTGTCCTCCTAGAAATCCTATTAAAACAAAAAATATATTTCCCTCCCCCATCTTTTTCCATTAAAAAAAAATAAATAAATAAATAAAGCTCCGAAGCAGCGCTAAAGAGCCGCATGCGGCCCGAGAGCCGCGGGTTTCAGACCGCCGTCGTAGTCCTCCTTTTTCCTTTTTATTTGACCCTCATAAGTACTACATTACCACAACAATAACAGTCCTTCTGTCAACTGACCCATTTACAGGACTGGGGGAATTCTAATAGCCGTGTAAAGAGTTTTACTTGATCCGGTGAGAAGGTGAATAGTTTTCTTCCCCGTTGTTCGTGAACTAAATTTCCACACAAACGCACATCGAGGTACCATTAACTTAGCAAGGAGAGGTATGAGAGTCATTTTTCGAGTGTCCCAGACCTCGCGAAATTAGGGGGGGGGGGCGCATTTATCCAGTTTCGTCAGCCGTAATTGTCTGAAGTTGGCGCGCCGGTGTTGTGCCGAAAAATAGCCACTCCACGCGAAATGTCCCCCCTGACGGGAGCGCCCACACGTCACTCGTACAAACAGCCTTTTCTTACCAATCGATGGATACGGAAATGACGTTCTTGTACCGTGAATATGTATCATTTTACTCTGCTTGAACTAATAAATATTTTACTGTGACCAACGCTCTGAAAATAGAGCAAGGCTTTATTTTGGGCCCCGCCTCTCCGCGCAAGTTCAATCAAAGTTTGCTTTCCGTCCAAGACGGCCGTCCACCGCTCACTTTCGCCGAAAAGTCCAATCCAAACTATTGTAATGCCCCAGATATGGGGAAGAAGGAGAGAAGTCTGTATTTGCTTACCCACTTGATTGTGGTAACAATAATAAAGAAAACCAATAACAAAATAACAGCGGGCTGCTACGACATGCGACCGCTATGTCTCGCTATCTCGCTCGTTCTCCCATTCTTCCTACTCGTTCCCCTTGCGTCTCTTAAATAAATAAATAAATAAAATACTACTCTAAAATGCTACTCTACTAGTAGAGTGGAGTGGGCTACAGCTGTGTAATCGGCTGACTGACGCATCTGATTATTATCTTTTTTTTTTTTTTTTTCGGCCGGGGGGGGGGGGGGGCAAACGAGACTGTGGCGGGCCGCCACAGTCTCTTTCATTGGTGGGAAACACTGATGTAAGTCGATGGCATTGAGGGCCAGGAGGGAGGGAAATAGAGCAGATATCAATAGCGCGTGTCCGCCAAATGTCCCTAAATGACCTGATATGACCAGGAGGTGTCCCTCAAATGTCCCCAAATCAAAAGGAAGTGACCTAATATGACCAGAACATGCCCAAGGTAATCTTTCCAAATCAGGAGGAACTGGCCTGCTTTGGTCCCCGAAATGTCCACAAACCAACCTGGGCCGAGTTAAGATCTGTATCTCCACACAGCACAGCCCTGAGTCATTTCTCCAGGAATTGCAGTTTCTAGTTACATAGTATGACAGTTCTTGTTGAATAAAATATTTATAATTCTTCTTTAACAAAGAGGCAGTAAAGGCATCATAGAAAATGAATGTGTATGCAAAATGAAACAATTGTAGACATTTTTTTTTTCTTCTCAGATCTTTGCTCTAAACAGTGTAGTCATGGCCAATGTTGACCGACAATCACACACTCTGTGTGGAAGGCCATACTGTAATTCTACTAGCATTTAAGACGAAGCATTACAGTCCATCAACAAATTTCACTTACCAAACGCATGTTGTTATTTTGTCGCCGCGCCATATTTTCAGGGTCCTCATAGCTTGGCCCTTCATCCGTAGGAGCACTTTCTGAAACACAGAAAGTATATGTTACTGCATAGTCTCTTCCCGTAGAGTTTCAATATAACTCGGGTTAAAATTAAAAGTATGTCAAAGTGGATTATTTGTGCTGTTTTTTTCCCCCACCAATTAATGGCATATTCAATGTTCAAAATGAAATAAAAGACAAGGGCTGCAACTAAACTACATCAAGGGCTGGGCGATAAGGCCTTTAGTACGTATCTCGGTAAATTGAGCACATTTACCTCGATAGCGATAAATGGCGATAAATTCGCCCAAGCGGACTGTTATATCATTTGAAAATCTGAATCAGTGCATGAAATACAAATGAACCGTTTCTCTTTGATTTACTAGCCAGCTTTCAATTTAACATATTTATCAATTGTACATGCTGTCTAAACATTTAAGTATATAAAAATGTCTTGTAAACAATAAGAATATAGCGTATATGGCGTATTTAAATCACTACCTTACATAATAAAAGAGGGACACGTTTTTTTTTTTCAGAGTCACACTGAAGTACGACAGCGTGGCCCTGTGACGTTACCGCCCAGTGACGTCAACAACAATGGCGACCTACTAGTTCAAATAATTTTACCAATATTCAAACAAAAACATTTAAGAGGGCTTTTAATATCAAATTATGAAAACTTGTACGAAGATTTATCTTTTAAGAACTGCATGTCTTTCGATCCAAAGTACGCGTTAATATAATAATTATAACGTTGGAGTTCTTTCTGGCGTGTTTTTTACCCGAATCGTCGCGTCCTATTCCTAGCATAGCATAGCCTCATATTGGCTATAAATGGATCACCTATTGATGACCGCCCCCCCCCCCCCCTTTTTTTTATTTTTTTTGTTAAAGTCGAGGAAAATCAAGTGTTTCCGGGCAGGATGCAAACTTTGCATATAGATCTTTGTTATGGTTGTTTGAAAAAACATAAATGTTGTTAAAAAAAACGTATTTGTCATGATACGATACAAATTCGCCGCGACACAACATAATGGGGTTGTCCGACACCGACGCAGTCCACCACCACCACAGCTTCAAAGAATCCTAGGGGAAACCCTGCAATTACTTTTTTGGGAGAAGTCGTTTGTAACTGTAATTACTTTTAAGATTAACACCACTGATTGTGATCGTTCAACATGGCTCGTTCAGTAGTAGAACACAGAAAACAGTAAGGAGTTATTTTTGCTGGTGGCGTGCATTGGGATTTTTTTTTTTTTTTTTTTTTTTAAAGAAAAATGTGTGCTGTTACCAGTTGAGACGGCTGCAGGTGTGCTCAGCCTGTAAAATAGCAGGACAGGGTTGCCTTCTCGCACTCCTTTTCGATGGTAAGCAGTTACATGATTTGGGCTCACTTGTGTCACGCTGGGTACAAACACACAAAGTACGAGTTAAATTTGATGAGCTTGCACTAACGACCCAAATAAGACTCTTTTCATGGCTAGTAATTAGTGGCGGTTGAAGATGCACGATAATATCGGTTACCGATAATTATCCGTTACCGATAACGGCAACTATGACGTCACGCAGCTAATCCAGATTTTAAAAAATTTCAACCGATAATGCAATCCGATAATTACATACTTCATTTTGATTTCAAATAACTTTCTC
The DNA here is from genome assembly GCF_030265065.1 of Corythoichthys intestinalis. Classification (NCBI taxonomy): domain Eukaryota; kingdom Metazoa; phylum Chordata; class Actinopteri; order Syngnathiformes; family Syngnathidae; genus Corythoichthys; species Corythoichthys intestinalis. The sequence continues at coordinate 5,287,264 of NC_080411.1, forward strand.
CATCTTGTTTTGAGTGTTAAAGAATAGTTAACAGATGAATGTGTCACTTTACTCCACTTCCTTGGAGTAAATATTACTCTTTGTTGTGACAAAGCCCATACCTTTAAAATAGAAAATTGGTCATTTTTCACCTAAATCAACAAAAATTGCTTTCAAATAATGTCTGAACCATATGTATTCTTGAATAAAGAACTTCTTTGACAAACAAGCTTTTTTCAAGATTAAATACAACCATTTATTGCTTGAAATAAGGCTGTTAAGCTTATTTTCAGCTAGCTATTTTTCTTATTTGGAATTTTACTTGAAGCGCTGGCAGATCATTTCACACATTTCCAATAGATTCACACTGAAAACAAGGGAATTTAACTTGTTTTAAGGAAGTGTGTTTTTTAGCCCGCTAATATCATATGGTGTGATAAATCTTCTCCACCTTAACACCTCTAAAACTAAGGATATGTTGGTAGATTTTAGGAAAAAACAACCTGCTCCTTCTCAACCAACTAGTATAAAAGGTAACAGTATAGAGCTGGTGGATCAGTATAAATTCTTGGGTACTGTGATAGACAGTAAACTCAAATACGATGCAAATACAGAGTTTATCTGCAAAAAGGGCCAACAACGATTGTACTTCCTAAGGAAGCTTAACTCTTTTAATGTTGATAAGGCTATCTTGTCCTTGTTTTGTAAATCTTTTATTGAATCGGTTCTTACTTTTGCTTTTATTGCCTGGTATGGAGGAATTAGCCTGAAGGAGAAAAATAACATCAACCATATTGTCAAGGTCGCTGTCCACAGGTCTCCTTAACATATAATTATGAGAGGCAGGTCATGAGGAAGGCAAAACACATCCTGAATTGTGTACAACATCCCCTTCATTGCTCGTTTGAGGTCCTCCCTTCAGGCAGGAGATTCAGAGTCCCTGGTTTTAGGTTAAATAGGACAAAGAACTCCTTCCTACCCAGTGCAATTCGGTTGCTAAATTTGCACAATTCTTGCACTTAAATGCAAAACTGTCTATGGCATTTTAAATTTGTAGTCTGTGTTATTTTATTGTATGTGTATGAGTGGTTGTGTTATCTGTATGCTTACCTGCTGTAAGACAAGTTTCCCCCTCATAGGGGACAATAAACTTAAACTGAACTATTTGTTCTGAATGGCTCACTTTTAAAGGCATTTTTGTGCAATTTAGGTCGGTATTTACTTTGTAAGTAATTGTTGCCAAAAGCTTACCATTACACAGTCATACAATCTGTCATTGTTTAGATGTTGGAATTTACTACGTGATCACATGTGACGTGGAAAAAGCAATAAATTATGTTTTGCACAGTAACCTGTAACGTTGGAATGCCCAAGCTTATTTGCCACTCCATCACACAATTCCCACGCGAGCTTAGGAGGCATTGATGGCAGGTGACTGATAGAACTCTCTTCAAAGTTCTTTTCAACTTTCCCTTCCGGTACTTGTCGACTATTGTTCTCGTGCCGGTGTTTAAAAAATTCATTAATATGTTAATCAAAAAGACAAATGAAAAATATTAGGATTTTGCTGTTTACATTTTTTTTTTTTTAACAAACGAAGAGATGAGCGTTACACACAAAAAGAGACGTTGATGTATTCATACTTGACGGCCATTTTGGATGTATCTCCCCAATAAGTCTTCCAGATTTGAGTCTTTCAATAGGTCTGTCAGTTGTAGACCGTCAGGGCTGATCTGTGAATGGAATGTCAATTTGTTATCAAACTTCAACGCAGGCTTATTTTTGTTTTGCTCGCGATTCTGACCCGTAACGGGATGCCGATGCCTATTTCCCAATTATTTTCATAGGGCCCATGCGAGATGAAGCCGCATTCACCGCAGGTGACCGTGGGACTCCACCCCATACTTAAAAGTCCTAAGACTGAAAAGTCTTTTCAACTTTCCCTTACGGTACTGGTCGACTGTCGGTCTCGTGCGGGTGTTTAAAAAATTCATACATATCTTAAAATCCGCTTATGCACAAATCTACCTCCATAAACAGGGCTTACTTTTTGGGATGGAAGAAGTCATCTTTCCCGCCACGGACGATGCAATGGTATTTGACAGTCCCCCAGAATGCTTTCAGGTTTTATGAACCTTTTGCGTGTGTTGCACGTTCTTTGAATGAGTGCGGCCAAACCTGAGCAGGTGAGCATTTCTACTAACCTGAAATATGGGACACAAGTGAATTGATAACAGGAAGCGTCTTGCCGTTGCAAGAAAACATCCAAGAATGGCGTTTTTCTGGATGTAACTGCTTCCTCAGGCCATCGCGCACGTTACAACAAAAGCGACAGGCTAAAATTTCCCTCCACTGTCATGACTAAACATTGCAGCCAGCATTCATGTATTACGTCCCTTTTCACTACATTTCTGTCGACATATATAAAACACTGGAATTGACACATTTATCGCATTTTCTTTTGTGGGTGTCACACTTACGCACCACTGACATCGTTCCACGTGGCGTTCCAGTCATCGCTACAAGGAGTATTTACTTAGAATACTTTTTTAAAATTAATTAAACAGTGTCACCTGCCCTAAAATGTGAGTTGGCCCACCGCAAAGTGCTCCGTCCATCCGATGGCTCGCCCACCCTGACAGACGCCAAGGTGGACATCAGGCCTTTTTCTTCCTCTTCAAATATGGCATCCTTTAGTAAAAGCAGGAAGTCCATGACGCAAGGTTGTCTGAAGAAGACATTAAGGAGCTGAAAATTACTGTGACCGACAGGTGTCAGGCGAACTGCAAAGTCCAAACACTTCGCAAATAGAAAAAAGCACGAACCCCAATTGCAAACTTTTGCAAAAGAAAAAAACAAATGCAAACTGCCACAACACGATCCCCAATTCCTCAAGCGCGATTGCAAATTGGCAAAAGCCCGAACTCCAATTGCCACAACACGACAGCGAATGGCTCGCAACACGAAGGCAAAACGCTCCCAAGACAATTGCAAAGACGATGACCCAGAAGTAAGAAAAGAAAAAAAAAAGACGACACTTTGTATATTGCCACATGTACTTTGTGACCATCTCTACGGACCTCCGTAAATTTGCTCCCCCCATCAGACGCAAATTTATATAAAAATGATGTCAATCATTTGCGCTGCAAAGGTTTTGTAGATACAGTATTATGCTTTTATTAGGATATTAATTTAGAACGGTAACGTCACTCGTAGCTTTTTCGTAGCTTAGCTCCCGCGGCTAATGGAGTGTACCAACTCTCTCAATAACGGGTATCCTAACAACTAGCAAGAACGAAATTCGGGTCCATTTTTGCAGTAAATTGGGGGGCCTGAGATATTAATTTCAATTGATGACGTCCCTCTAAGCCCCTCATTTACTGCAAAATGGATCTAAAGTGGTGCCATTTTGCAGTAAATGAGGGGGGACTGTATGCAAGCGTATTGATTGATAGTTTATTTAGTGCCGTCGTGTTTGAGAAAAATTCTCAGTCAAAAGCAACAGTTAAAATAACTTGGACAAAGTTCATTTTATTTGGTAAAATTGTGATGTCGGGGCGACATCTTTTGCCGCAGAGGTATGTGTAATAGATTGAAAATATCCCGTGATTGAAAAAAAATTATAAATGTGTTAAAGAAAAAGACAAATGAAAAAAGTGAGGGTTTTGCTGTTTAAAATTATATATATATTTTTTTTAAATGCCCTCTTCAAAATTTTTCCTCCCCAAGAAAATTGAGATTTTAAGCTTTCCAATGATGTAGCACACATGCATATAGGACAATTTTAAAATTTGGCCAAATTAGGGGTCTCAGAGCAGAACTTCAAGTCTGTTGAAACAAACAAATTATCCAAAATAGCCAATATTCTCATTCATTTGACACACTATGTTCTTTTCACATGTTATCAACATACCTCAACAATAAATTATACTATTATAGTACACTTTATACGTCAGTAACTGTTACTATATTAGCTTATTGTGATGGTACACCTTTTGTGGTAGCTAATGCTAGCTGCACTGCTAAAGTGCTAATGAACAGACAGTTGGCAAATTGGCATTAATAACAAAATATAATATTTAACTGAACAATAATAACCATTATATTTACAGTGCACCGTAATGGCAGGATAAACACATACTAATTACTTGAAAATAGTTCTCTAAACCGTTATATACAGCAAGGCCGGCCCAGCCTATATGCAGACTATGCAGATGCTTAGGGCCCCTAACCACTAGGGGGCCCCAATCTGGCAAGCTCATTTTATACGTTGTTGATAGAGCATCGTTAATAAAATGGCGTATCTATGCAAACATCCAGTTTCTTGTCATTGCCTGACTGGGTTAGCAATCATCAGTATCAACCACATGGTAGGAAAACAGATAAGCTACAAGGATATCATAAATCACTTTGCAGCTCAGAAAGCAATGAGGGCAAAATTTTGAATGAATAATCTTACTGATTTAATGGCCATGGCTGGAAATATTGCAGTATTGTTTTTTTTTTGTGTATTTTTATTGTTAACTGTTTTTCTGTTTATATTTATTGCACTTTATACTTGAAGGAAGCTGTGCAGACTGTGAAATTGTTTATTTTCTATTTTGTGGCCTACAGATTGCTTTATTTATGTGAGTTTTGATACTTGATTACAAGCTTAAAAAACAAATGTTCTTTATTTAAGTTTCCTCTGTTTACATTTTTTGCACTTTACACTTGAAAGAAGCTTTGAGTTGTAACTTAGCCATGGCTTTTGTTTGTGCAATTCATTTGTTTCAATATATATACAGTATCTTACTGTATATACTTTATTTGCTGTTTGCTGTTGTGATATTTGACTTTCACCTTATACAACAGTCGTGTACTATTGTACTGGTTGTGACTGTACGGTACATTGTGAGACTGTGAAATTGTTTAATTTATATTTTGTTTGCTACAGTTTGCTTTGTTTGACTTTTGTGAGTTTTGATACTTGATTACAAGCTTAAAAAATTAAAGTTCTTCCTTAACTTCTTTCTTTTCCTCTTTTAGAAAAAGGTTTGGTGCCATCTACTGTAAGTACTGACAATCATGTGGGGTGAGAAGTTTGAAGTATGCAGTGCAACAAAATCTGTTAAATATACAAAATATGGACAAATCGGTTGGATTGCATGTATGGGTTTCACAGTACAGTGACGAAATGGTGGGCCAAAAATATGGGCCCTGGGCATTATTTACTTAGGGCCCCCAAATGGCCTGGGCCAGCCCTGATTAAATCTTATGAATTGAATCGATTGGTACTGCGCATACGGGTAAGGCACCGCCCCCACTGGAGCCGTGATGCCCCAAGAGTGATTTAGCGAGAACCAAAAATTGGTATTTGCCAGGTGGCAAAATTGATTTTGTCATGTGACTTTTTTTTTTTTTTTTTTGCCATGTGACATTTTTTCTGCCATGTGGCAAAATAGATTTTGCCATGTGGCATTTTTTTACATGGCAAATTTTTTTTTGTTATCTGGCATTTTTTTAGCCATGTGGGAAAATGGATTTTGCCATGTGGCATTTTTTACATGGCAAAATTGATTTTTCCACGTGGCAACATCGATTTTGCCATGTGGATTTTTTTTCTGCCATGTGGCAAAATGGATTTTGCCATGTCATTTTTTTACATGGCAAAATTGATTTTGTCATGTGGCTTTTTTTTTTTTTTTTTTTTTTTTTTTGCCATGTGGCAAAATGGATTTTGCCATGTGTCATTTTTTTACATGGCAAAATGGATTTTGTCATGTGACTTTTTTTTTTTTTGTTTTTTTTTTTTTTTTGTTTTTGCCATGCGGCAAAATGGATTTTGCCATGTGGCATGCGGATTTTTTTTTGCCATGCGGCAAAATGGATTTTGCCATGTGGCATGCGGATTTTTTTTTGCCATGTGGCAAAATGGATTTTACCATGTGGCAAAATGGATTTTGCCATGTGGCATTTTTTTACATGGCAAAACTGATTTTGTCATGTGGCATTTTTTTTTTTTTTTTGCCATGTGGCAAAATGGATTTTGCTAGGTGGCATTTTTCTTTTGCCACATTGCAAAATTGATTTTGCCATGATGATATTTTTATGCCATGTGACAAAATGGATTTTGCCATGTGGCATGTTTTTTTCCATGTGGCAAAATTGATTATGCCAGACTCAAAATTGATTTTGCCATTTGGCATTTTTTTGCCGTGTGGAAAAAATTATTTTGTCACATGGCAAAAAAAAATGCCAGATTCAAAATTGATTTTGCCATTTGGCATTTTTTTTCCATGTGGCAAAATTGATTTTGTCACATGGCAACAAATGCTACATGGCAAAAACAATGCCACATGGTAAAAAAATGCCACATGGCAAAATCAATTTTGCCACATGGAAAAAAAAAAACCTTTTCGTTCTCGGCCCTGCAACTTATTTTTGTGTGTAACATAGACAGGTTATTTGTCTCCTAAGTAAATGACAGATATGGTGGTCACACCATGATGAAAACAGCCCAATCAGCAATAAAAGCCAAACTAGCTGAATTGCAAAGCCGGAGCTGAGTATTTACGGCTACATTAGGGGCCAAATGTTGTCAGTGCACAAACTGTTGGGACGCTCATAAATACAGCTGGCTTCAAGTGCATATATATACAGCCACCTTCAACTTGTTTTGGAACAGAAGACTCTAAAGGAGACATTTGCTCAAGCATGGACACAGAAGAGGTAAGAAAAAAAAAAAAAAATTATTCTCTACTTTTAATGGCACTTCAAATCCATTTTATATGTTGATCTTTAGGTGTAAAATGCAGGAAAATTATTATTTTGCGATAAATTAATGAATCATTTGCTATTGAGGTTTCTGTTATGGACCTTGACTATTTGTATGATGAAACTGCATAGCATTATCATTGATCGGTGCAAGACCCACCTGGTGGATTGCACGTCTATCAACGTCAAAGTTAACAGTACAGTTTAGTAATCTGTACCCATAATTCTTGTAAATTTAGCTAACTACCACAACATATCGCTAAAATTTGGGTACAGTTAAGAAATTGAAGAGGTGGGGGTTTATTCCGACCACCATGCTTGACTGTAGGCATGACACACTTATCTTTGTACTCCTCACCTGGTTGCCGCCACACATGCTTGAGACCATCGGAACCAAACAAATTAATCTTCGTCTCATCAGACCATAGGACATGGTTCCAGTAATCCTTGTGCTTTGTTGACATGTCTTCAGCCAACTGTTTGCAGGCTTTCTTGTGTACTGTCTTTAAGGGAATAGTTAAATTTCTAGCACACACCATATAACTGTTCGCATAACTCTAACACTCGTCATATAATCAATCAGGGAATAGTATCATTTCTCATATTTACTGTAGGACTGTTTGTATTACGCTAACACACCTAATATAAAATAGCACTTACACCATAGTTTAATGAAACGAAGCAGAATAGAGGCGGAATAAAAGATACACAATGCCATCTTATCACAGAAGCCCAACGTGTGCATCACGAGCAAGATTGACGCACCAACTCTCGCAATCAGTTCTCCTGGGCAAAAAGCAGGGCGCTCTGTCCTAAAACAAGTAGCATCTCGCCCAAACCAGGATAACAAGTTGATAGCGGGCGCCTAGGACGTCAAGACCGGCGTCGGTCGCCATGGCAACCACGTCCCAGTCACGAAGGATGACGCATGAACCTAAACGCCCAAACTTGCCACAGAGGGATGATCCCAAGACAACACCCAGCCACACATTCGGCCCGGCCCACTCCACCGCAGCTTTAAAAAAGAACTGAACATTTAGATAACACGGTCGCTGCTCTGGAACATTTCTATGTAGCCTTGTTTTGCCGACCCTGAATCCAGCAGGGTCCCTCCGTCGTCTGTTTTTGCCTTGTTTTATGACCACTGTCAACGAATAAATTGTCAACCTGTTTTCGGTGAGCCTTCTGCAAACTTTTGGAACATGGAGTCAGTACAAAGGGTTAACACGTGAGTGAACGAGCGGAATTTTGGCCCCTCAGGCCGACTTGCGGGAGCGGTGCTAGTGGAATACCCATTTCGTTCGGCTGTCGCTTTTTCTGTGGCTTGGCCGGGGGGCCCAATTCCTTCAGTCTTCAGAAAAGGCTTCCTCCCGGGGTGACAGCCATGCACACTAATTTAATGTAGAGTGCGGCGTATGGTCTGAGCACTAACAGGCTGACCTCCCACCTCTTCAATCTCTGCAGCAATGCTGACAGCACTTCTGTAAGGAGTCACATGACATTTTGGATGGAAAAACTAACAATTATGATCAGGCAACGCCCCCCATATGTTACTAAAATGGCTTGATATGACTAGGCCACGCCCCCTAAATGTTCCCAAATGGCCTGATATAATCAGGCCACGCCCCTCAAATGTCCCCAAATGACCTGATATGACCAGGCCACGCCCCCCAAAAGTCCCCAAATGATGTGATATGACCAGGCCACGGCTCCCACATGTCCCCAAATGACCTGATAAATCAAGTCACGCCCCCCTATTTTCCCCAAGTGACCTGATATGACCAGGCCACGCCCACCAAATGTCTCCAAAATGTCCACAAACCAACCTGGGTGGGGCTAAGATCTGTATGTCCACACAAGAAAGACCCAGAGTCATTTCTTCAGAAATTGCAGTTTCTAGTTATTAAGTAGATATTTGTGACTTTTTTACAGATGCCAAATTTTTCATTGTGACGTAATTTGTTTAAAAGTTTAAAATATGCGAGTTTTTTTTAAAGTCGTTTTTTTTTTAAACTAAATATTGGACAAAAATGAATGATTCTAAGCTAAAAATGACAGACATTTTGAATAATAAATATAATTACTTCTGTATATGGCTAGGTTGAAACAAAAGCGGTTGCGCGACGCCTGTAAACGGGTTTTCTGGGTAAAACGGACAAATTAAAAATAGTTTGGAGGCTTAGTGCGCCATGAATCTGCTATGGCACCATATTGTTCTATCAAACACAACAGTTCTTTTGGCTTAAAATACAGCAGTTTATTTTAAAGAGGGGTGCAAGAGCAGAAACTGCTTTTTCAATCTTGTCTGTTTTCTGCCATACACTTAAATATCAGCAGAAATGCGAGAGGTGTACTCACTTTTGTGATACACTGTAGCTAACTACAACAACACATTGCTGAACTGTGGGTACAGTTTAGTAATCTGTACCCACAGTTCATGCAAATTTAACTCCCACAACACATTACTAAACTGTGGGTACAGATAACCTATGAAAAATATTTTCCTACAAATGTACCTTGGGGGCGCCGTAATATTGTGTATGCGTATGTCATTCTTCTGTAATTTCATGACAACATGGGTCTCAAGTGCAACTTGTAATTAGTTTGAAATGCAACCGTCTAATCAAAGATCAGTAATCAAATACCTGTACCTTAATTTTACGACTTGGAAGGGTAGGATTTCTTCATCCTTGTGTTACGCGCACACGGGAAAGCGAAGAATGAGCGTTTGCTGCCTGAGCTCCATCAATGTTTAAGTAGTCATGTCTATCCAGACCATTACCGCCTCAGAGGTCCTCCCTTTTCTTTTCTCCTCGTCCTATATCATTGAGAAACCGGAAAATAGCAGATGTTTCCAACATGGGCCAACCTCAGGGGCTAGTAGAATTGCAAGCCGTCCAGGACCATGTTTATCTGAGGAATAGCGTGCTCGAGCATCGGAGTTGAAGCGACATTAGCCATGACTCACATGGCGCTGGAGGTGAAGGAGGTAATGACAAAAAACTTTTGGGGCTCAGCCGGTCGTAGATGTGACAACAATCCAGTGAACCGCTGATACGATGCGGTTCATTGATCCAGTATTGCAGGATTTTTATTCTTGTGTTTTTCTTGAATGGTATTTCTTTGGCACGCCGCACAGCCCAAACCGGTTGACCGATCAGCACCGCTCAAGTTTCGACACGTCCGGAATTTTTGCGCAACAGAGGGAATTTTTCAAACGGCTCCTAAAAATTTGCCGTTGCGCCGCAAACGGCAATTTTCCAATTTTAAAAAAAAAATTCAGAATGTATTTAGTCCCACGATTTTTGACCAAATCACATAATTTAGGTATCAAAAATTCCAGGCTGGTGAGGGGCATAAAAGTTGTACACAGAATTTGGAAAAAAATTATGGTTCCCCGGAAATTTGACAAAAACTTGCCCATTCATTTTTAAGGAGAAAAAAAAAGTACAGTGGGACAAATAAGTATTTAGTCAACCACCAATTGTGCAAGTTCCCCTACTTGATAAGATTAGAGAGGCCTGTAATTGTCAACATGGGTAAACCTTAACCATGATAGACAGAATGTGGGGAAGAATTTATATGCAAATCATGGTGCAAAATAAGTATTTGGTCACCTACAAACAAGCAAGAGTTCTGGCTGTCAAAGAGGTCTAACTTCTTCTAACGAGGTCTAACGAGGCTCCACTCATTACCTGTATTAACGGCACTTGTTTTAACTCATTATCGGTATAAAAGACACCTGTCCACAATCTCAGTCAGTCACACTCCAAACTCCACTATGGCAAAGCCCAAAGAGCTGTTGAAGGGCACCAGAGACAAGATTGTAGACTTGCACCAGGCTGGGAAGACTGAATCTGCAATAGTTAAAACGCTTGGTCTAAAGAAATCAACTGTGGGAGCAACTATTACAAAATGGAAGACATACAAGACCACTGATAATCTCCCTCGATCTGGAGCTCCATGCAAGATCTCACCCCGTGGCGTCAAAATGATAACATGAACGGTGAGCAAAAATCCCGGAACCACACGGGAGGACCGAGTGAATGACCTACTCAGAGCTGGGACCACAGTAACAAAGGCTACTATCAGTAACACAATGCGCCGCTAGGGACTCAAATCCTGCACTGCCAGACGTGTCCCCCTGCTGAGGAAAGTACAGGTCCAGGCCTGTCTGCGGTTTGCTAGAGAGCATTTGGATGATCCAGAAGAGGACTGGGAGAATGTGTTATGGTCAGATGAAACCAAAATAGAACTTTTTGGTAGAAACACAGGTTCTCGAGTCTGGAGGAGAAAGAATACTGAAAGCATCTGAAGAACACCATACCCACTGTGAAGCATGGGAGTGGAAACATCATGCTTTGGGGCTGTTTTTCTGCAAAGGGACCAGGACGACTGATCTATGTAAAGGAAAGAATGAATGGGGCTATCTATCGAGAGATTTTGAGTGAAAATCTCCTTCCATCAGCAAGGGCATTGAAGATGAGACGTGGCTGGGTCTTTCAGCATGACAATGATCCCAAACACACAGCCAGGGCAACAAAAGAGTGGCTTCGTAAGAAGCATTTCAAGGTCCTGGACTGGCCTAGCCGGTCTCCAGATCTCAACCCCATCGAAAATCTGTGGAGGGAGTTGAAAGTCCGTGTTGCCCATCGACAGCCCCAGAACATCACTGCTCTAGAGGAGATCTGCATGGAGGAATGGGCCAAAATATCAGCAACAGTGTGTGAAAAGGTTGTGAAGAGTTACAGAAAACGTTTGGCCATCGTTATTGCCAACAAAGGGTACATAACAAAATACTTCACTGTTTTGTGGCAAAAGGTGGATTTTTCAGATGAATCTTCCATTGAATTACACCACAATCGCCGCAAATATTGCAGGAGGCCTACTGGAGCCCGTATGGATGCGAGATTCACTCAGAAAACAGTGAAGGGTGGTGGTAGCAAAATCATGGTCTTGGGTTACATCCAGTATGGGGGTGTGCGAGAGATCTGCAGGGTGGAAGGCAACATAAATAATGTGAAATATCAACAAATCTTAGCTGCCTCTTACATTCCTAATCATATGAAGGGACAAATTCTGCAGCAGGATGGTGCTCCATCGCATACTTCAATCTCTACCTCAAAGTTCCTCAAGGCAAAGAAGATCAAGATCCTCCAGGACTGACCAGCCCAGTCACCAGACATGAACAGGATGAAAAAGGAAGCATGGAAGACGAAACCCAAGAATGTTGATGAACTCTGGGAGGCATGCAAGACTGCTTTCTCTGATGTTACCTGATGACTTGTATGAATCTTTGCTGAACCAAATGGATGCAGTCCTTCAAGCCCATGGAAGTTATACAAAATATTACATTTAGATCTCACAGCACCACTACTTAATTCGCTTATGTTATGTAACATGTTTTTGTATTTGAAGTACAGTTTTTTGTTCAATTTTCACACTACTTTCTGTAGGCGACAAAACTTTTGTCTTGCCAAAATTTGGCCTTTATGTCTTCATTAAATGCTAAATCTTTTTTCAGTGAAACAAATATATTTTTGTACGTTTAGCATCATTTGGGAGGGTCTTAGCTTTCATGTGAGCCATTTCTGAAACCAATGGAATAATTAAAAGTTATTAGCAATTGTTTGTACAAAATGGATAAGCGACAAGACTTTTGTCAGGGACTGCACAGTTACTTTGTTACATTCCACCACTGTTGATTGCTGAGAAAATCCTAGCAAGAAAGGAAGCACTGAGTCAGGTTTCCCTCTTGAAGCCCCCCATGCACGATACGCGCGGCTGTATCTCTTTCACGGGCGCCACTCGTAACAGGATCTCAGCAGACAAAGGAGCGGCCTCCGTCTCGGATAGACTTTCCTCTTCCTCTGTAGTCGTATGCGCATCAAAATTTCATGTTTACTCTTGTTTATTTTGAATGTCTGCGGAAAAGTCATGTCATGTGCTAACAGAGGTTAGAGTTCCATGGCCACTGCAGTCACCTTACTTTTTATCTTCTTCACCATCAGTTTCGGCTAGCTAAAAATGATAACACAGGATTTAGTGGAGCTTTTCTTCAAAAGAACAATTGGCTAACTTGCATAGCAAAAGTCCACTAGCCTAAATGCTATACAGTGCCTTGCAAAAGTATTCGGCCCCCTTGAACCTTGCAACCTTTCGCCACATTTCAGGCTTCAAACATAAAGATATCAAATTTGAATTTTTTCTCAAGAATCAACAACAAGTGGGACACAATCGTGAAGTGGAACAAAATTTATTGGATAATTTAAACTTTTTTAACAAATAAAAAACTGAAAAGTGGGGCGTGCAATATTATTCGGCCCCCTTGCGTTAATACTTTGTAGCGCCACCTTTTGCTCCAATTACAGCTGCAAGTCGCTTGGGGTATGTTTCTATCAGTTTTGCACATCGAGAGACTGACATTCTTTGCCCATTCTTCCTTGCAAAACAGCTCGAGCTCAGTGAGGTTGGATGGAGAGTGTTTGTGAACAGCAGTCTTCAGCTCTTTCCACAGATTCTCGATTGGATTCAGGTCTGGACTTTGACTTGGCCATTCTAACACCTGGATACGTTTATTTTTGAACCATTCCATTGTAGATTTGGCTTTATGTTTTGGATCATTGTCCTGTTGGAAGATAAATCTCCGTCCCAGTCTCAGGTCTTGTGCAGATACCAACAGGTTTTCTTCCAGAATGTTCCTGTATTTGGCTGCATCCATCTTCCCGTCAATTTTAACCATCTTCCCTGTCCCTGCTGAAGAAAAGCAGACCCAAACCATGATGCTGCCACCACCATGTTTGACAGTGGGGATGGTGTTTTCAGGGTGATGAGCTGTGTTGCTTTTACGCCAAACATATGGTTTTGCATTGTGGCCAAAAAGTTCAATTTTGGATTCATCTGACCAGAGCACCTTCTTCCACATAATTGGTGTGTCTCCCAGGTGGCTTGTGGCAAACTTTAAATGAGACTTTTTATGGATATCTTTGAGAAATGGCTTTCTTCTTGCCACTCTTCCATAAAGGCCAGATTTGTGCAGTGTACGACTGATTGTTGTCCTATGGACAGACTCTCCCACCTCAGCTGTAGATCTCTGCAGTTCATCCAGAGTGATCATGGGCCTCTTGGCTGCATCTCTGATCAGTTTTCTCCTTGTTTGAGAAGAAAGTTTGGAAGGACAGCCGGGTCTTGGTAGATCTGCAGTGGTCTGATGCTCCTTCCATTTCAATATGATGGCTTGCACAGTGCTCCTTGAGATGTTTAAAGCTTGGGAAATCTTTTTGTATCCAAATCCGGCTTTAAACTTCTCCACAACAGTATCTCAGACCTGCCTGGTGTGTTCCTTGGTTTTCATAATGCTCTCTGCACTTTAAACAGAACCCTGAGACTATCACAGAGCAGGTGCATTTATACGGAGACTTGATTACACACAGGTGGATTCTATTTATCATCATCGGTCATTTAGGACAACATTGGATCATTCAGAGATCCTCACTGAACTTCTGGAGTGAGTTTGCTGCACTGAAAGTAAAGGGGCTGAATAATATTGCACGCCCCACTTTTCAGTTTTTTATTTGTTTAAAAAGTTTAAATTATCCAATAAATGTTGTTCCACTTCACGATTGTTTCCCACTTGTTGTTGATTCTTAACAAAAAAATTAAATTTCATATCTTTATGTTTGAAGCCTGAAATGTGGCGAAAGGTTGCAAGATTCAAGGGGGCCAAATACTTTTGCAAGGCACTGTATAATGCTAATGTTGTGGTGAAGTGGGGCCCTTTTCACACTTTCGCGAGCCCTTCGTGATGATCGTCAGAGGCATTTAATGCTTATTGCAGCCCCGCACATCATCTTACCTTTCTGTTTCAGCCTACCCTCGCACAACCACGCCCACATTACGCCCTTAAACTGGGCCCTTCAGAGGCCCAGGCCTGGGTGCGGTCGCTGCTGAGTAAGACCAAAATCAGGGTTGCTATTAAGAGCACAGTTCTGGTCGCTGCATTTTTTTTGTACCATTAGTTTGAAATGTGTTATTCCCTTGTCTTGACTGAGTTGGGAATAGAGTAGATTAGATAACGTTGGCTGAATATAGATTCATCACAAATAGAGAGGATGTGAGCAAGGTCCGAGCAGCCTGTCTTGCCTGGAAGTCACAGACACAGGCGATAGTAGTGTCCTTGATTTTGATACAGGCAGACGCCCAGGGCGGCATTAGTGGAGGGGCGCTAAAATTAGTAAAAATTGGGAAAAAAAAGGGTATACTAGCTCACTGCACATGAACTCATTTACTGTCATTGACAATGATACATGTTTAGTCACGGAGAGCCTCACTTTTCGGTTTTGCTCCTTCTTCACTACAACAAAACGATGTAGAGTCCGCATCACTGCAGATGCCGCACCGGTCCGCCTGTCGATCTCCCGTATTTTTCCCTCACTCGTGAACAAGAGCCCGAGATACTCCTCAATTTGATTTATTTATTCATATTATGTTGAATTGTATTTCCTAATTTGGAAAAAATGTACTTTTAGCAGTTCGTAGCAGAGTGTTAAGTGGTTGGGACGAAGATCAGCACCTCCAAATCCGAGACCATGGTCCTCAGTCGGAAAAGGGTGGCGTGCCCTCTCCAGGTCGGGAATGAGATCCTGCCCCAAGTGGAGGAGTTCAAGTATCTTGGGGTCTTGTTCACGAGTGAGGGTAAGAGGGAGCAGGAGATCGACAGGCGGATCGGTATAGGGTCTGCAGTGATGCAGATTCTGCACAGGTCCGTAGTGGTGAAGAAGAAGCTGAGCTGAAAGGCAAAGCTCTTGATTTACTAGTTGATCTACGTTCCTACCCTCACCTATGGTCCCGAGCTGTGGGTCATGATCGAAAGGACAAGATCCCGGATATAAGCGGCTGTCCTGAGGGGGGTGCTCCGGGAGGACGGGGTACTGAGCCCCTTGGTAAGGGCTGACCAGTCTCTGTACGACTGGTGTCAGCGTTTGGTCCGCATTGCCGGCAGTAAGTAGAAATTGTTCACAGTGAGGGTTCGACTCCGCCAAGGCTGCCCTTTGTCGCCGATTATGTTAATAATTTTTATGGACAGAAATTCTAGGCGCAGCCAAAGTGTTGAGGGGGTCCGGTTTGGTGACCTCAGCGTTGTATCTCTGCTTTTTGCAGATGATGTGGTGCTGTTGGCTTAATCAAGCCTTGACCTCCAACTCTCACTGGAGCACTTCGCTGTCGAGTGTGACGCTGTTGGGATGAAGATTAGGACCTCCAAATCCGAGACCATGGTCCTCAGTCGTAAAAGGGTGGAGTTCCTTCTACGGGTCGGGGATGAAATCCTGCCCCAAGCGGAGGAGTTCGAGTATCCTGGGGTCTTGTTCATGAGTGAGGGTAGGAGGGAGAGGGAGATCGACAGGCGGATCGGTGCAGCATCTGCAGTAATGCAGACTCTGCACCAGTCCGTAGTGGTGAAGAAGGAGCTGAGCTGAAAGACGAAGCTCTCGATTTACCAGTCGATCTACGGTCCTACCCTCACTTATGTTCACGAGCTGTGGGTCTTGATCGAAAGGACAAGATCACAGATATAAGCAGCTGAAATGAGTTTCCTCCGTAGGGTGTTCGGGCTCTCCCTTAGAGATAGGGTGAGACTCTTGGTCATCCGGGAGGGCATGGCTATACTGTTCTCCCTGTATTTTTCAAACATTGAGAATAGTCTGGGACCCAGCTCCTCATTGGCTTCTCAAACCAGAGGGAAAGCATCCGTGCAACAGGATTTGTTTATTTGTGTGACGTGTTCTTAACGTGCAACGTCACTCTTGCACGTCAGAAGTCGTCTCCATGACAACAACACAGGTGGCTCCGGCATCTGGTTCGGATGCCTCCTGGTAGCCTCCGTGGAGAGGTGTTCCGGGCAGGTCCACTGGCCGGAGGCCCCAGGGACAAGCCAGGACACGCCGAAGAGACACGCTTGCGTAGGAACACCTTGGGATCCCGCCAGAATACTGTAGCTGATACTTTTAGTACTATTGAATTTAAAGGATAGTGTTTACTGACCAGGTTTCTGTGTTTTTTTTTTCTTGGCTCAAGAACCATTTCAGCACCAAAACCATTTTTAAAATGATTGAGTAGTAATCAGTATGGGATAAAAACCCAAATGATGCAAACCCTACTGTCAGCCCAGCTGGTCCAAATATATTGGTCTATGGCAGCCAATGGGTTAAAGTGGATATCAAGGATGAAAAGGAAATACTTCAGGATGTTTATGTTCATTAGGACATAAGAGCTGATAACATTAGAGTGTCATTGTGAATTGTCTCAGAGCCTGGAGGACCGCTGCAACCGCATCCTGAGGAATATGGAGTCATCCCTTACAGCCCGGGATCGTGTTGGCATCCAGGATTTGGTTCTGTTGGACGCCTATACCAGTGAGACTGCTTTACTGGACAACCTGAGGAAGCGCTTCCATGAGAACCTCATTTACGTGAGTGTTTCACTCTTGGTACAAGAGATATGCATGCTGTGACCTAATGGGGACTTACCTCCTCACTTATCGGCCATCCTAGGATAGTAAAATTCGATGCATACAGCTGTCAGGATGCTTGGACGAGGTGGACCCAATCGCAGGGAAAACAACAAGGGAGATAAGGATGGGTGTCGGGGAACTAAAAAAAAAATGCTTTAATAATAGTTAACCAAAACACAAAGCTCAAACAAAAGACCAGAAGATCAAAATAAAGGTATGAAAACTTGAACACGAGGGCTATGATGCAGGAATGGACAATGACGCAATAAGAACAGACAGCACAAGGGAATCTCAAAGTGCGTACGACAGGATCAAAAAAGTCTTAAATAGCATGATTATATCGATTAGAATCATATTTTGACACGATTTGACTATATACAACAATTTGGCAAAGCGCAGATGATGAGAAATTAGTCTTTTAATCCGCCGTTTAGCCACGCCTACCATTATAGGGTTCTAGCGTCCCCAAAAGGAGGATGACGTCGGCAGTGTCATGGTTTCATTTGATTTAGAATTCAACCCGTTGAGGGGGAATTATTCAGAACGAGGAAAATGCGACGAAGAGAGCCGCAAAATATCATTGTTTCAGTCTTACTCCAATATTTTTACTAGGGCTGTCAAAAGATCGCGTTAACGGGTGGTAATTATTTTTTAAAAATGAATCACGTTAAAATATTTGACGCAATTAACGCACATGCCCCGCTCAAACAGATTAAAATGACAGCACAGTGACATGTCCACTTGTTACTTGTGTTTTTGTCTCCCTCTGCTGGTGCTTTGGTGCGACAGAATTTATGGGTTTAAGCACAATGAGCATTGTGTAGTTATTGACGTCAACAATGGCGAGCTACTTGTTTATTTTTTGAGTGAAAATTTTACAAATTTTATTAAAAACGAAAACATTAAGAGGGGTTTTAATATAAAATTTCTATAACTTGTACAAACATTTATCCTTTAAGAACTACAAGTCTTTCTATCCATGGACGCTTTAACAGAATGTTAATGTTAAAGGGATCCTCTATTTTTAAGACAAGTAATTCTTAATGTTTTTGTTTTAATAAAGTTGGTAAGATTATTTTAAGTGATGCCATTGCCATTCTTGTTACGTCGCAGTGCGTGATGTCACTGGTCCCGTTGCCGAAATTCCAGCGTGTCACTCGTTAGCTTTCCCAACATGTCGTCAGTTCTAAACTTCCTATTTGAACCAGATCTGAAAAGTGAAGAGCAGGATAGCACTGTCGGTCGTTCACAAGACAAGATTCAGGGAAAAATGCGTGCAGCAAATACCTGATAAGACAAGAGTTGGGCAAAACTAGTGATGCGAGAGTAATCAGTGTATGCTGTTTGGAACTCTGGTTGGGAGCGAGAGTGTATGCTGTCCGGTTTTATTAGCAGATATTCATGGTAAGCATATTGTGTTTTCAAACTTATCCCAATATAATTATGTAGATTGTTAGCATCCAGAGCTGTCGTGTGCTTTACATTCAGTACAGGCCAAAGAGCACACCTTGTGTAATCCATGTCTTGTACATTGTAACGCTAGGTAGCTAGGATACGTGTATAAAAGTACCAAAAAGGGGAGAGGCTTCCACTATGCACATTTATTCACAAAAAATAATATTTCCACCTTGACCACTCTTCACTTGGGACCTCAGCAGTAAGCAAACACGCGTTCCCTGACGAACTCCAACATTGTTGTGAGGTCCCCCTCAGAGTCACTGTCGTCACTGTAGCGTGCCATAGTGCTTTTATTATTTAGTATGATTTGGGGAAAACTCCCACGAAGAATAGTCAACATAAAAGATAGCAATAGTAATCCAAATCCGCGTTTTTTACGCACTCAAAGGTCCAGGAATTAGACCGATCCCATGGCAATGTCGCAGCTGTTGATTCCACAAAATAGACTGATCCGAAAAGCTGCTGTGGGACCGACGCATCAAAAAAATGGACAGATCCGAAACCAATATTGCAGACGTGGTGGGACTGTCGGATCCAGAAAATAGACGGATCCCTTACTTGACCGAGGATCCGAGAAAAATGTTCGGGCGCCAGTTGTAACGCGTGGTGGGTAGGATACATGCATACAGGGACCAAAAAGGGGGAGAAGCTTCCACTTATGCACATTTATTCACTAACAATAATAATTCCACCTTGACCACTCACTTCACTCCGCTTGTTTCCATTTGACTGGAAATTGCATCCAAAAGCAGCACATCGTGGCATTTTACTTTGCGAGTTTAGGCAGCAATAAGCAATTGTTGAACACCCTACACATTTGGAAAGATACCAATGACGTCATCACTGCGAGCCCGCAAACCATGGCGCCAACTAACGGTCAAAATATGGACGAAATATTATAAAATATTGCCATTGATTTAACATTTTATGTGTTTCTAACAACATATTTTAGTACAAGAGAACTGTGGTTTATTAGAGCCTACATGCATTTAAGTTAGAGGATCACTTTAATGCCATCTTGTTGATTTATTGTTATAATAAACAAATACAGTACTTATGTACAGTATGTTGAATGTATATATCCGTCTTGTTTTATCTTTCTATTCCAACAATAATTTACAGAAAAATATGGCATATTTTAGAGATGGTTTGAATTGTGATTAATTACGATTAATTAATTCTTAAGCTGTGATTAACTCGATTAAATATTTGAAACGTCTGACAGCCCTAATTTTTACAGAATATTCTTTTTATTGAAGTATTTTTCCCCAATTGCTAAATAAATGGTATGGTCCTGACAAATAACAGTCTTGTGCTGCGTTTTGGGGTCATCAACATGTTGTGCCCCCCCGCCTCAAAAGTCAAACTCCGCCTATGGTGATGGCTTGTACTCAGGTGCGCCTTATAGTCTGAAAATTACGGTACATTTTTCTCCAAAGTTACTCAAGTAAATGTAACTGGGAAAATGTAACCCACCACTGTTGACTCTGCAGCTAAATTAGGCACCCGTTTTTGCTGAAAGTGCAAATTCCTGAAGGGTCACCACTGTCCTCGACCAAGCAAACTTATTGCTTTTATTAGGGACAACATTGCTCATACAGAGAACAATGTGACCTGTACGTGAATAGCGCACACATCCGAGATAACTCCAAAAGGTGATGACCGTGACCCCTTGTTTCCGCAGACTTATATTGGCACTCTGCTGGTCTCGCTCAACCCGTATAAGGAGTTGGACATGTACAGTAAGAAGCAAATGGACAACTACATGGGCGTCAACTTCTTTGAGCTTCCGCCTCACATGTAAGATGAAAGTCTTTTTTTAAAGAGTGTTGGTTCATATCTGCATTTTCTTCGTAGATATGCTTTAGCAGACAATGTCTTCCGCGCCATGATGTCGGAGTACAACAACCACTTCATTCTGATCTCTGGAGAGAGCGGCGCCGGCAAGACGGAGGCCTCCAAGAAAATTCTTCATTACTACGCCGTCAGCTGCCCCAGTACCAAAATCCTAAACGACGTCAGAGACAGGCTACTGGTGTCTAACCCCGTTCTTGAAGTCAGCGACTCGGATTACAATTGTCATTATCATAGACTTCATAACCTATTGACATGGCACGGGAAAACGGGGCCGATTCGTAGGAGGCCTATTTTCAAAAACTTCAAAAAGCTGCTACCGACCTAAAACCAAAACCGGCACCTACCTTAGCCATATATGAGTCTGCATGAGCAGCGACATCAAAAAATTCAAAGTCGTTCCCTTATAAAATCCCGATTTATTATTTTCAATATAAGAACAACACAACTTAAAATGGCTATAAAAGTCTCAGATTATACACTAGATGCACAAAAATCACCAAATGCCGAGATAATCACCTATATTTTCAGGATCAACAGCAATATTTAACATATAAGTGTTTGACCAAAATAGCAACTTAATTTTTTTTTATTTACTGCAAGTTATCAACAGCTAACATATCACTCAATTTCACATCAGAAACTTAATACTTGAGGAAAACATGCAGAATTAATCATAAATAATAGGTAAATAGATAATTAATAAATTCTATATACAATCACAACCTATTATAGAACAGAATATTCCTTTATTATCATTATACACTATAGACTGTTAGCGAATGAGGCTAGCGGCCACCTGGCATAAACAGAGCTTTACTGGCAAAAATTCTTGTGAATAAATGCTTAAATCCCCGAATTCTTCAAAGATATGGACGTAAAACAGTCTCGATTCGTGGTTAAAAGCAAAGAAACCGTACAGTTAGCATTTATTTTACGTATATTGACTAATTACCATGCTACTATGTTAGCGAATGAGCCTAGCGGCGACCTGGCATAAACAGAGCTTTACTGGGAAAAATTATTGTGAATAAATGCTTAAATCCCCGAATTCTTCAACGATATGGACGTAAAACAGTCTCGATTCTTGGTTAAAAGCAAAGAAACCTTACAGTTAGTGTTTATTTTACGTATATTAACTAAGTACCATGCTACTATGTTAGCGAATGAGGCTAGCGGCCGCCTGGCGTAAACAAAGCTTTTCGAGCAAAATTTCTTGTGAATAAATGCTTGAATCCCTGAATTCTTCATAGATATGGACGTAAAAGAGTCTCGATTCGTGGTTAAAAGCAAAGAAACCGTACAGTTAGCGTTGATTTGACGTATATTGACTAATTACCATGCTACTATGTTAGCGAATGAGGCTAGCGGCCGCCTGGCATAAAAGAAGCTTTTCTGGCGAAAATTCTTGTGAATAAATGATTAAATTCCCGAATTCTTCATAGATATGGACGTAAAACAGTCTTGATTCTTGGTTAAAAGCAAAGAAACCGTACAGTTAGCGTTTATTTTATATATATTGACTAATTACCATGCTACTATATTAGCGAATGAGGCTAGCAGCCGCCTGGCGTAAAAGAAGCTTTTCTGGCAAATATTCTTGTGAATAAATGATTAAATCCCCGAATTCTTCATAGATATGGATGTAAAACAGTCTCGATTCTTGGTTAAAAGCAAAGAAACCGTACAGTTAGCGTTTATTTTGCATATATTGACTAATTACCATGCTACTATGTTAGCGAACGAGGCTAACGGCCCCCTGGCATAAAAGAAGCTTTTCTGGCGAAAATTCTTGTGAATAAATGATTAAATCCCAGAATTCCTCATAGATATGGACGTAAAAGAGTCGCGATTCTTAGTTAAAAGCAAAGAAACCGTGCAGGTAGCGTTTATTTTACGTAAATATTGCCAACTATGAGGCTAGTCAGTTAGGAAAATTAGCTGCCTCCATGTGTAAACAAAGAAGAAAATTCCTTCGAATAAATGCTTCAATCACACATGCATGGTATGAAAAATATAATATTTACCTTGAATCCTCAAACCAATAACTCCTGAGACGATCCTTCCTGTTTTTATATAGTACATTCGTAGTTAAATCCAATCGTAAGTAAATCCAAGCTTAAATCCGACATGAGCAT
This sequence comes from Corythoichthys intestinalis, assembly GCF_030265065.1. Lineage (NCBI taxonomy): Eukaryota > Metazoa > Chordata > Actinopteri > Syngnathiformes > Syngnathidae > Corythoichthys > Corythoichthys intestinalis. Next base: position 5,309,959 of record NC_080411.1, read on the forward strand.
GTGCCGTCTTCGGATTTTACTAGATGAAGCTCGGCCCCCTCTGATAAGCCGTTACGCAAAAAATGACGAAGTGACACGTCAATAGTAATGAAGTCTATGGTCATTATGGAGTTTGGAACTTTTGGTTTAAATTGGTTCTGCTTGATGTCCCGCAGGCTTTCGGAAATGCCAAAACCCTGAAGAACGACAATTCCAGTCGCTTTGGGAAGTACATGGACATCCAGTTTGAGCACCAGGTCCAGTCACACAATAAGCCACTTTCACTGCCCGCCCCCCCCCCCCCCAAAAAAAAAACGTGGGTTTTTCGCCAAAGAACGTAACATTTCAACACGCTATTTGTATAAAAAAATTACTCCGGTGAGATTCCGATGTCACACCCCCGTACCGGTGCCCTGTATTCGACTTCGACTCCAGCAGACACCGATGGCTGGATGGAGCCCTGGTGGCCATTATTCTTGCTTCATACTTTTATGCCATTGGCGTAGTCACCTGCCACTCAAACATGCCGGAAGTAGCGTTGAAGTTGAATCTTTGCGTCAAAATGATTCCATCGAAAAAAAGTGCCGTAAAAACTTTTTCCACTTAAAAAAAAAAAGTGCGTTCAAAACCTTTTCCACTTAAAAAAAAAAAAAAAAAAAGAGTTTAAAACTTAAAGCTTTTCAAAAAAAGTGACAATTCAAAAAAAAAAAAAAATATTTCAAATAAAAAAAAAACAAAAATTAAAAAAAATTTTTGCAAATGATTTTTTTCTTTGATTAAAAATAGTTTTTTGATTAAAGCAACTTTTTATTGCGATTGAATGATTTAGACACAAATGTCCTACCCATAATATGGCTCAAACACAAAAAGGATTGCTTCAATCAAAGAAAACAGTTTGAATGAAAAATAAAGTGTTCAAATGCGAATTTCTGCGTCTCAAATATTTTTTCACATTCAAACCTTTTTTTTACGATTGAATTTTTTAAATTTTTGATTGAAGTGATTTTTCTATTGAAAAAATATATTTTTTTGTTTGAAGCAACTTACTTTTTGATTGAATAATAAAGACACAAATGTCCTAGCCAAAATGTGGTCCAAACGCAAAATTACATGACTTCAATCAAAAACGTTGTTTCAATCAAAGAAAAATAGTTTTCAAATATATATATTTTTTGAGTTTCAAATTTATTTTTGCATTCAAACACTTTTTTTTTTTGATTGAAGTGACTTTTTCTTCGATTGAAAAAATATATATTTTGATTGAAGCAACTTTTATTTGGATTGAATAATAAAGACACAAATCTACCTCCATACTCGTGTTGACTGTGCCACGGCACGTTCTGAAGCTGTGAATCCAGTGACGTTTGCCTTCCAGGGTGGGGCGGTGGGCGGCCACATCCTCAGCTACCTGCTCGAGAAATCACGGGTGGTCCATCAGAATCACGGCGAACGGAACTTCCACATTTTCTACCAGCTGGTGGAAGGCGGGGAGGAAGATCTGCTACGCTGGCTCGGCCTGGAGAGGAACTGCCAACATTATAAGTACCTGTTTCAGGTCAGGAACAACAGTAAAACTATCACTGGACGGATTTTTGCGATTCCCGCTGTTTAACTGTTCCTCTCTCTCGTAGGGCGACTGTGCCAAAGTAAGCTCCATCAACGACAAAAACGACTGGAAGACTGTGTGCAAAGCTCTCTCTGTCATTGATTTCAGCAAAAGTGAAACCGAGGTAGGAATTTCTGCTGATCAGCCACATTCAAGGAATGTAGCATTGATGCGCTAACAAAAATTAGCTTAGTGTGCAGTGTTGTTTTTGTTAGCCCTTTTAAATTTTGTCTTCGTTTTAGTCTTTTGGATGAAAATACAGTACTTTCAAGGCAAAGGCCCAATTAGTAAAATTCCTATTATTTGTTTAACGGCGTTTCTTCAGCGTGCTGCACAGTCCAAACCGTTCGATCGACCGTCACTGTTCAAAAATATATATCAAAATGACTGGAATTGCAGGGAACGACCCCCCCAAAATTTTCCATTCGCCCGTAAATACGTGTTTTTTGAGAATTTTTTTTCAAAATGTATCTACAACATCATCACCTTGTCCAATGCAGATTCTTGACTCTTGACAAGGTGATGATGCTGGAACTTTTGTTTGGTGCTGTTCCAGTGAGATTTACAAAGATGACTGCCTGAAGAAGACATCAAAATTCCCTCAGTCCTTGATGATATGGGGCTGCATGTCAGGCAAATGCACTGGCGAGATGGCTTTCTTATCCCTTCAATTGAAAATAAGTTTGTCATTTTCCAAGATGACAATGCATCGTGCCACAGAGCTAAAACTGTTAAAGCATTCCTTGGAGAAAGACTCATCCAGTCAATGTCATGACCTGCAAATAGCCCAGATCTCAACCCTATTGAAAACCTGTGGTGGAAATTGAATTTAAAAATGGTCCACAGCAAGGCTCCGACCTGCAAGGATGATCTAGCAACTGCAATCAAAGAGAGTAACCACCAAATTGATGAAGAATACTCATCAAGTCCATACCTCAGAGACTACAAGCTGCTACTAAATACTCGAGATGTGTTTTGATTGTTATTTCTTTGTTTGTTTCTCATGATTCCATATTTCCCCCCCCCCCCCCCCCCCCCCCAGAATTACATATACAGTATATTTCCCTGCACTAGCTCTATAAAAGTAACATTTACTGACCACCACAACGTTTTTTATTCATTTCTTTTAGTGTTTCTGGATGTTAGAGAGTTGCACTTTTGAACTAATTCATTATTTTTTCAAGCTTTTTGTCTGAGTTTGTTCTACATGATAAAATGTCTGAGACTGGTTATTCCATACTTTTTGCTAGGGGTTGTAGTCCTACAATTTTTTTTTACCAAATCGCATAATTTGTACATCCAAAATTCCAGGGAATAAAAGTTGTTTACAGAATTTGCCGAATACTTACGGTTCCCCCAAAAATGGCCAAAAAGGCTCCCATTCATTTCTAATGGGATACCCTTGACAGCCATGTACGTCCAAATTTCCCATTCATTTTCAAATGCAAGAAAATATAGGTCCATATGATTTTTGACAATTTACCACGACAGCCCTTTGACATTAAACTGGTGCCCAAGTAAATCGATGCCATTGACAGCCATGCACGTCCATGCCATTGACGGCCATGTACGTCCAAATTTCACATTCATTTTCAATGGCAGAAAAAGCTCTGTGATAGTGATTTTTGACCAGAAACTTACCATTACAGCCCATTGACATTCAACTGACGCCCAATTGAGTCGATGCCATTGACAGCCATGCAACAGGACGTGTCATAGATCTCTATCTACCGCAGCAAAGCCCCATCGTAATTTTTAGTCTTAGTCACATTTTAGTTATTTCAAAATGTTTGTCTCAGACAAATTTCGTCTAGTTTTAGTATTTAGTCCATCGCGGATTTTTTTTTTTTTTTTCAATTAAAAAAAAACGAATAAATAAATACAAATGAGCTGTCCCGAGCCGATCGCGTAGTCTTACGCTCCATCCTTTCCTCCCTCTCCCTGCTCTTTGTTGGTCAGGCAGTGCACTGAAGTTGCTTATTTAAAGTTAATGATGATTGACAGACGGTTAAGGTTTGATCTTGCCATAGACTCAGACTTCAAAGCGCCGCATGTGTCAATCATTGTTTAACTTGTTAAACAATTGCTGTGGCAACTCATTGTATTTAAGTGAGCATGGACTCACTCAATGAAGCATTTGATAATGCTGAGCATTTTCTTACTTTATTGTTTAAAAATAATTCAGTGGGACATTAACATGTTTAAAACTTAACTAATCAAATGGATCGGACATCTAATAATGATAAAGTCATTCCAATTCACAGCAGTAGGATGAAAATAGCTTGTTTTTCTGTTTATCTGTTGTTATGTCGAATATCCTAGGATGATATCCCGACCCATGTAGCGATTATTGTCGTATTGCCAAATCGTGAGATTATCGTGAGCCTTGTATCGCATATTGTATCGTGAGATACGCAGAGGTTAGTCACGTGATAGCACATGACATTCATTTTGCATGTTTCTTGCTGTTCTCTATGTTTTGCAAACCTAAACCAGCACCTATTTGGGATCATTGCTAGCGTTCTCCACTTGGGCAACATTAAGTTTGAAGCGGATGCTCGAGGATATGCTAGTCTCAATCATAGCCAGGAAATACACTGGCTTTCTAAGGTACAGTAAGTGGATGAAACACACCTCATTTGTTGGTTTAGTAATGCTTTTAAAATTCTAACTCTATGGTTGTTCTCCAGTTACTTGGGATTCCCGGTCAGGTTCTGCAACATGGCTTAACCCACCGCAAGATTGAAGCCAAAACAGAGGAAGTGAGTCTACGTAGCATAGACTTCATAACCTATTGACATGACACGGGAAACTGGGCCGATTCATAGGGGGCCTATTTTTTAAAAACTTCAAATTCAAATATTTTCAAAACGAAAGCTGCTACCGACCTAAAACCAAAACGGGCACCTACCTTAGCCATATATGAGTCTCCATGAGCAGCGGCATCAAAAAATTGAAAGTCGTTCCCTTATAAAAACCAGATTAATTATTTTTTATATAAGTATAACACAACTTAAAAATGGCTATAAAAGTCTAAGATTTTACACTAGATGCACAAAAATCACCAAATGCAGAGATAATCAACTATATTTTCAGGATCAATAGCAATATTTAACATATCAAATAACTTTTTGACCAAAACAGCAGCTTAATTTTTTAAAAATTTATTGCAAATTTTCAACTGCTAATAAATCACTTACCGTAATTTAACATCAGAAACTTAATACTTGAGGAAAACATGCAAAATCAATTATAGATAATTTGTAAATAGATTATTAATAAATTCTATATACAATCACAACTTATCATAGAATAGAATCATTATACACTATATATTGTTAGCGAATGAGGCTAGCGGCTGCTTGGCGTAAACAGCTTTTCTGGTGAAAATTCTCATGAATAAATGCTTAAATCCACAAATTCTTCATCAATATGGACGTCAAACAGTATCGATTGTTGGTTAAAAGCAAAGAAACAATTAGCATTTATTTAACGTATATTATCAAAGTAAAATGTTACTCTGTCGGCGAGTGAGGCTAGCGGCCGCCTGGCGTTAACAGAGCTTTTCTGGCGAAAATTCTTGTGAATAAATGCTTAAATCCCTGAATTCTTCATAGATATGGACGTCAAACAGTCCCGATTCTTGGTTAAAAACTGAATTCTTCATAGATATGGACATCAAACAGTCTCGATTCTTGGTTAAAAGCAAAGAAACGGTTAGCGTTTATTTGACGTATACTGTCGAAGTACAATGCTACTCTGTTAGCGAGTTAGGCTAGCGGCCGCCTGGCGTAAACAGAGCTTTTCAAGACGTCCTCTTCACGCTACAGTGTACTGTTGTGTATGAGGACGAAGGATTCAGCTGATTTTGCGGATTAATACGTTTATTTTTCGCATCACGCCAGCCAAACGGCTGCAGAAAAATCATTCTGTGTGCGGGAGAGGCGTATGCGCCTTTTTGGAGTTTCAAAAGGTTCCCATTCACCGTGGATATTTACTGTGGGACCATTGGACTTATGAGGAAGTGAGTAAACATCTTGTTTTGTATTATGTCAAATACGAATACATTGATTACAAAGTAAACACTACAAAATTCCTTTAAATAAAGGACCACTTACGTTTGATCATTGATAGGCATGTAAAAAGCTCTCCTCATGCTCATTAGCAGTTAGCTGTTAGCACGTTAGCTGCACAACAACTCCAGCCACCCTCCTCCCGGGAACGAACTGTAAATTGCTCTCCGCCGGGCGTTTTGCCGATCCGCGAAGACAATCGACAACCGGGTCGTCATGTCAAATAATCCAGGCTAGTTACGTGTGATTTTCCACTTCGAAGACTTTGAAACATCCCTCGGTTCGGGTTAGCATGTCGGCTAGCTGTCACTCCTTCTGGTTTGTTTACATTCTCCGAAGCCGGGGAATGTCCGATTTAGGTGTCATAAAATATCGTTCGGGAGGTGCGACAGTAAAGGTGAAGTCGACAGTTTTGACCATTATGTAGTAATTTTGCCATGTCGTCTTGAATAAATGGATTTTTATTATTTCATATTCCATTTAGCACAAGATTGTTATTTGTCTTGACCATGCCATTTATTTAGCAATTGGGGAAAATACTTGGATAAAAAGAATATCCTGTAAAAATATGGAAGTAAAGAGACAGAAACAATGACATTTTGCTGCTCTCTTCGTCGCGTTTTCCTCATTGTGAATAGTTCCCCCTCGACGGGCTGACTGGTCCTTCTCAAGCCATTTATATAGCTATTGGGGAAAAATACTTGGATAAAAAGAATATCCTGTAAAAATATTGGAGTAGAGAGACTGAAACAATGACATTTTGCGGCTCTCTTCGTCGCGTTTTCCTCGTTCTGAACAATTCCCCCTCAATGGGCTGAATATTAAAACCGATGAGCCCAGTCTACCGCTGACGTCATCCACCTGTTGGGGACGCTAAAGCCCTATAATGGTAGGCGTGGCTAACCGGCAGATTAAAAGACTAATTTCTCGTCATCTGCGCTTTGCTAAATTGTTGTATACAGTCGAATCGTCTCAAAATATGATTCTAATTCACATAGTAATGCCATTTAAGACGTTTTTTCTGGTGTCATATGCTCTTTAAAACATTTTTTTTATTTCTGGTGTCAAAAGGTGTTCAGTCCCTTCTCAGTGGAGCACGCCATGTATGCCAGGGATGCCCTTGCCAAAGCCGTCTATGGACGGACCTTCAACTGGCTGGTCAACAAGATCAATGAGTCATTAGCAAACATGGGAAGGAAATCAACAGTTTTCTATAATATCAGTTTAAATGTGTACAATCTGGTAACATTATTTCAACCATTTTATAGGATTCCTCCAGGAAGACCGTCATTGGGCTATTGGACATTTATGGATTTGAGGTTTTCAACGTGAACAGGTGAGCGCACTTTAACTTGTTCAATCACTTTTTATTTGGACTGAGAGTGCTGGCGGATGATCACTGCCAGCTTTCTCAGTCCAAATAGACTTGACATTTTATTTGAAAAATTTGTCCCAAATTTGGACTTAATTCGTAGAAAATTACATCTATATTCAGTGGCGCCTCCAGAAATTTTTCATAGGGGTGGCCAGATGGGGCCACTTAAAATCTTGGGGTGGCCAAAACTAAAGGCCATAATTTCAGGTTTTCATAAGATTATTGCAGTAAAAAGGTCAGGGAAAAACTATCAGAAAGACTTAAGGACACGGCTACTGATATACTTCGGTGTATTGTGTAATATTTGATGTTACTAATGATTTGATGTGCATAGTCCATAACTGTCGAGTCAACATTTTGAGTTCCACAACAATTCTGTTTTATTGTGTTATGAGTATATTAGGCATAAGGTGTACATTTAACTAGGGCTGTCAAACGATAAATTTTTTCAATCGAGTTAATCACAGCTTAAAAATTAATTAATCGTAATTAATCGCAATTCAAACCATCTCTAAAATATGCCATATTTTTCTGTAAATTCTTGTTGGAATGAAAAGATAAGACAAGACGGATATATACATTAAACATACTGTACATAAGTATTGTATTTGTTTATTATAACAATAAATCCACAAGATGGGATTAACTTTATTAACATTCTTTCTGTGAAAGGGATCCACGGATAGAAAGACTTGTAATTTTTAAAGGATAAATGTGACTTTGTATATTGTGACTAAATATTGCCATCTAGTGTATTTGTTCAGCTTTCAGTAAATGATACTATAGCGACTTAACTGTTCTGCCCAAATGCGTGATGGGAAGTGGTGTAACCATGACTGTGTGTGGTGGCTGCAAATGCTATATCTTCTCTGCGTTGGGTACACTATAGGGTGTTAAGAAATAGATCAACTCCTGTCATTCTTCCCCATGTTGCTTCCCACAATATTTATAGTTGCTGTGGGAGAGAACAAAGCTTTTGCCAATTACAAGCACGGCCCCAATGAATGCTTGTATCTACTCCACTCTGACTCTATCTCTGTATATAAGTAAAACGGCGCCATTGTAGGCTGTTTGCAGCAATGCGTGAATGAGTCGTACCTTGAATGCGTTAATTGAGATAAATATTTTCACGTGATTGATTTTAAAAAGTTAATTACCGCCCGTTAATGTGATAAATTTGACAGCCCTACATTTAACAAAACAAAACAAATGCATTTATTTGGGAAGAAATGCATAACTGATGCTACAACAATCTAACAATATACTGGTGGGGTGGCCAGTGGGGTGGCCAACCAATTTGAAAAAAAAAACCCTGGTGGCGCCACTGTCTATATTTTCATGTAAAATAACGTCATAGTCTGAATAAAAAGATTTCGAAAAACATTTTTATAGTCTTGTGTATTTGATTTCAGCTATTTCTTATAAATCACACAACACTTCAAAATTTTCTTGTGATATTTTGACTTTGAAAATTGCTCAATTTAAACCTTCACCTTAGAAAATGACGTCAACTTTATTCCTGAAACATTTTCAGCGTGAAAATATATATTTTTGTTGTACTCTGTCATTTCAAACAATTTGGGATGTTTTTCCTCACACTATTTCTACTTTATTCAATTGACATGTTTTCATGTAATATAATGACTCGTGATTCTTTTCTGGTTGGCTGCTTAGCTTTGAACAGTTCTGCATCAACTACTGCAACGAGAAGCTGCAGCAGCTTTTCATCCAGCTGACGCTCAAGTCGGAGCAGGAGGAGTACGAGACGGAAGGCATCGAGGTAGAGATAGATGGAACAGCTTGAGCGTGTCTTCATATACAATGTGTTTTAACATTAGGGGTGTGACAATATATTAGAAAGGTGAATATATTGCGATACTTTTTAGAACAAAATCAAATCAAACTGATTTCTAGAGCCCTATACAATAAAACAGATAAAATCTGGAAACATTAATTGGTCCTTAGGTCGCTGGTTCAAATCCGGCTCGAAGGACCAATTAAATGTCAAGTCTAAATACATATCCTTGGATAACATATACTTGGTTACTAAGTAACGCGTTATTGTAATCTGATTACTTTCTTAGTAACGAGCCATCTAACGCATTTATTTTTCCAAACCAGTTATCTGATTAAAATTTCCTTAGTGTCTGTGCGTTACTATTTTGTTATTATTTCAAAATGTATGTAGAATGAAGAATATTGTAGTCATGTACGAAGAGCATTTTGAATAGAAAATTTTAAAGGGTCCCACTACGCGTTAGTTGGTAGCTGCTCATAGTTACTTCCTGTTTTGGTCTCGAGTCACACTAAGCGCGCTAAGTGTTATGGGACGCGTGAGGATCGCGGGTGCACATTCGAGCCACCTGTTGAGATGTGCGAGGTAATGTGAATCTTTGTGCATCCATGAACGTGAGTATTTTTCCTTCATTTTGGAGGGTTCCAGCGATAAGTTGGCCAAAAAGCCAAAGCACACAGTCCCAGTTGAAGCCTGGGACCGTGTGTATTTTTGTGTGGGACCAAGATTGAGCTTTTTGGCAACAAACACTCTAAGTGGGTCTGGCGTGCCACAAAAGATGCGCATGCTGAAAAGCACCTCATACCCACTGTGAAGTATGGGGGTGGGTCAGTGATGCTGTGGGGCTGTTTCGCTTCCAAAGGCCCCGGGAACCTCGTTAGGGTGCATGGCATCATGAATGCTTTGAAATACCAGGACATTTGAAATGAAAATCTGTTGCCCTCTGCCCGAAAGCTGAAGATGGGTCGTCACTGGGTCTTTCAGCAAGACAATGACCCTAAAACATATGGCCAAATCTACACAGAAATGGTTCATCAGACACAAAATCAAGCTCCTCCCATGGCCATCTCAGTCCCCAGACCTTGTTTTGTTGGCAAAAGGGGGTTGTACAAAGTATTAACACCAGGGGTGCTAATAATTGTGACACACATTATTTGATGTCAAATAATTTTTTCTTTATGTGGGATTTTTTCCCCACTGAATGAATGCACTTGTATTGAAGGTTGGATTTTTCTCTTTTTTTCCATTAAGGTTCCATATTATTTGAATGTAAAAAAATATTAGAAGCTAAAAAACACATATTTTTCAGGGGTGCCAATAATTATGAAAGGCACTATATATAGCATATTTAATCACGCATTAAAATTGACGGCGTCAAAAGATGTTTGCATTAACTCTGTTATTAACCCCTTTAATTGACAGCACCAATTAATATGCTTCTCCGTTTAAATCCACAGTGGGAGCCAGTGCCATATTTCAATAATAAGATCATCTGTGACCTGGTGGAAGAGAAGCACAGAGGCATCATCTCATTATTGGTGCAAATTCTGCTGAATATTTGACCAAAACATGCGGAAAAGACTCCTAAAGCTCTTGATGTCGCGTAGGACGAGGAATGTTTACGTCCCGGGGAGGCCTCCGACTTCACTCTCCTGGAAAAAATGGAAGAAAAGATTGGCGGCCACCCTCATTTTCTCACGTAAATAAATCTTCATTATAAGGATGTGCAGCGAGGGCGCTAATTTCATTTAAAATGGACATTAATCAGTGTTTCATTGACTTCAGCCTAGGGCTAGAGCAAAATAAACATTCCCTGACTGAAATAAATACTAGGGCTGTCAAATGATTAAATTTTTTAATCGAGTTAATTACAGCTTAAAAATTAATTAATCGTGATTAATCGCGATTCAAACCATCTATAAAGTAAGCCATATTTTTCCTGTAAATTATTGTTGGAATGGAAAGATAAGACACAAGATGGATATATACAGTGCCTTGCAAAAGTATTCGGCCCCCTTGAATCTTGCAACTTTCGCCACATTTTCAGGCTTCAAACATAAAGATATGAAATTTAATTTTTTTGTCAAGAATCAACAACAAGTGGGACACAATCGTGAAGTGGAACAACATTTATTGGATAATTTAAACTTTTTTAACAAATAAAAAACTGAAAAGTGGGGCGTGCAATATTATTCGGCCCCTTTACTTTCAGTGCAGCAAACTCACTCCAGAAGTTCAGTGAGGATCTCTGAATGATCCAATGTTGTCCTAAATGACCGATGATGATAAATAGAATCCACTTGTGTGTAATCAAGTCACCGTATAAATACACCTGCTCTGTGATAGTCTCAAGGTTCTGTTTAAAGTGCAGAGAGCATTATGAAAACCAAGGAACACACCAGGCAGGTCCGAGATACTGTTGTGGAGAAGTTTAAAGCCGGATTTGGATACAAAAAGATTTCCCAAGCTTTAAACATCTCAAGGAGCACTGTGCAAGCCATCATATTGAAATGGAAGGAGCATCAGACCACTGCAAATCTACCAAGACCCGGCCGTCCTTCCAAACTTTCTTCTCAAACAAGGAGAAAACTGATCAGAGATGCAGCCAAGAGGCCCATGATCACTCTTGATGAACTGCAGAGATCTACAGCTGAGGTGGGAGAGCCTGTCCATAGGACAACAATCAGTCGTACACTGCACAAATCTGGCCTTTATGGAAGAGTGGCAAGAAGAAAGCAATTTCTCAAAGATATCCATAAAGTGTCTCGTTTAAAGTTTGCCACAAGCCACCTGGGAGACACACCAAACATGTGGAAGAAGGTGCTCTGGTCAGATGAAACCAAAATTGAACTTTTTGGCCACAATGCAAAACGATATGTTTGGCGTAAAAGCAACACAGCTCATCACCCTGAACACACCATCCCCACTGTCAAACATGGTGGTGGCAGCATCATGGTTTGGGCCTGCTTTTCTTCAGCAGGGACAGGGAAGATGGTTAAAATTGACGGGAAGATGGATGCAGCCAAATACAGGAACATTATGGAAGAAAACCTGTTGGTATCTGCACAAGACCTGAGACTGGGACGGAGATTTATCTTCCAACAGGACAATGATCCAAAACATAAAGCCAAATCTAAGATGGAATGGTTCAAAAATAAACGTATCCAGGTGTTAGAATGGCCAAGTCAAAGTCCAGACCTGAATCCAATCGAGAATCTGTGGAAAGAGCTGAAGACTGCTGTTCACAAACACTCTCCATCCAACCTCACTGAGCTCGAGCTGTTTTGCAAGGAAGAATGGGCAAGAATGTCAGTCTCTCGATGTGCAAAACTGATAGAAACATACCCCAAGCGACTTGCAGCTGTAATTGGAGCAAAAGGTGGCGCTACAAAGTTTTTACGCAAGGGGGCCGAATAATATTGCACGCCCCACTTTTCAGTTTTTTATTTGTTAAAAAAAGTTTAAATTATCCAATAAATTTTGTTCCACTTCACGATTGTGTCCCACTTGTTGTTGATTCTTGACAAAAAATTAAAATTTTATATCTTTATGTTTGAAGCCTGAAATGTGGCGAAAGGTTGCAAGGTTCAAGGGGGCCGAATACTTTTGCAAGGCACTGTACATTCAAAATACAGTACATAAGTACTGTATTTGTTTATTATAACAATAAATCAACAAGATAGCATTAACATTATTAACATTCTGTTAAAGCGATCCATGGATAGAAAGACTTGTAGTTCTTAAAAGATAAATGTTAGTACAAGTTATAGAAATTTTATATTAAAACCTCTCAATGTTTTCGTTTTAATAAAATTTGTAAAATTTTCAATCAAAAAATAAACTATTAGTCCGCCATTGTTGACGTCAATAATTACACAATGCTCATGGGTGCTTAAGCCCATAAAATCAGTTGTACCCAAGCGCCAGCAGAGGGTGACAAAACTCCAGAAAACACAAGTAACAAGTTGGCATTGCACTGGGCTGTCATTTCAATCTGTTTGAGCGGGGCATGTGCGTTAATTGCGTCAAATATTTTGACGTAATTAATTTAAAAAATTAATTACCGCCCGTTAATGTGATAATTTTGACAGCCCTGATAAATACACTTCAAAAAGTGTTGTAATACTGCATTTGATAGTTTCAACTATGTAAATACAGCATAATGGGTTTTTTTGACTCAAACTTATTCGCCGACTAGCTGTGTGCACCAAACCGTGTTGCCCATATTGTGACTGTACGAGAATACAAATATCGTTACACTCTTATAAAACACGTATTATACACATACAGTGGGGCAAATAGGTATTTAGTCAACCACTAATTGTGCAAGTTCTCCCACTTGAAAATATTAGAGAGGCCTGTAATTGGCAACATGGGTAAACCTCAACCATGAGAGACAGAAAGTGGAAAAAAGAAACCACAAAATCACATTGTTTGATTTTTAAAGAATTTATTTGCAAATCATGGTGGAAAATAAGTATTTGGTCAATACCAAAAGTTCATGTCAATACTTTGTTATATACCCTTTGTTGACAATAACAAAGGCCAAACGTTTTCTGTAACTCTTCACAAGCTTTTCACACACTGTTGCTGGTATTTTCGCCCATTCCTCCATGCAGATCTCCTCTAGAGCAGTGATGTTTTGGGGCTGTCGTTGAGCAATACGGACTTTTCAACTCCTTCCACAGATTTTCTATGGGGTTGAGATCTGGAGACTGGCTAGGCCACTCCAGGACCTTGAAATGCTTCTTACGAAGCCACTCCTTTGTTGCCCTGGCTGTGTGTTTGGGATCATTGTCATGCTGAAAGACCCAGCCATGTCTCATCTTCAATGCCCTTGCTGATGTAAGGAGATTTTCACTCAAAATCTCTTGATACATGGACCTATTAATTCTTTCCTTGACACAGATCCCAAAGCATGATGTTTCCACCCCCATGCTTCACAGTGGGTATGGTGTTCTTCGGATGCAATTGAGTATTCTTTCTCCTCCAAACACGAGAACCTGTGTTTCTACTAAAAAGTTCTATTTTGGTTTCATCTGACTATAACACATTCTCCAAGTCCTCTTCTGGATCATCCAAATGCTCTCTAGCGAACCGCAGACGTGCCTGAACGTGTACTGGCTTCAGTAGGGGGACACATCTGGCAGTGCAGGATTTGAGTTACTGGCGGCGCATTGTGTTACTGATAGTAGCCTTTGTTACTGTGGTCCCAGCTCTCTGTAGGTCATTTAATTGGTCCCCCCGTGGGGTTCTGGGACTTTTGCTCAGCGTTCTTGTTATCATTTTGACGCCACGGAGTGAGATCTTGCATGAAGCCCCAGATCTAGGGAGCTTGTCAGTGGTCTTGTATGTCTTCCATTTTCTATAATTGCTCCCACAGTTGATTTCTTTACACCAAGCATTTTACCGATTGCAAATTCAGTCTTCCCAGCCTGGTGGAGGTCTACAATTTTGTCTCTAGTGTCCTTCGACAGCTCTTTGGTCTTGGCCATACTGGAGTTTGGAGTGTGACTGACTGAGGTTGTGGACCGTTGTCTTTTATACTGATAATGAGTTAAAACAGGTGCCATTAATACAGGTAACGAGTGGAGCCTCATTAGACCTCGTTAGAAGAAGTTAGACCTCTTTGACAGCCAGAAATCTTGCTTGTCTGTAGGTAATCAAATACTTATCTCCAATGTGATTTTCGTTTTTTTTTTTTTTCCACATTCTGTCTCTCATGGTTGAGGTTTACACATGTTGACAATTACAGGCCTCTCTAATCTTTTCAAGTAGGAGAACTTGCACAATTGGTGGTTGACTAAATACCTATTTGCTCCACTGTAAAACACAGAACATTTACTATTATAGTATATGGTTCAAAAAAAAGGATTTTTAGGTCAAAATTTTCTCGAAAGTAGATAAAAATGATTAATCAAATAATTTGACTGTTGATTAGTTGTTGATTTATCATGGCAGATCTAGTGCTGATAATAAACATGGGAAATCTACAAAAATAGAGCCTCAAGGAGCCAAAGGCAATATTACTAACCCTCGCTGACTTTCGCAGCCACAAACTTGCGGACCAGAAAACGCGGAAAACTCTGAAGAGAGGAGACTTCCGCCTCTTGCACTACGCTGGAGATGTGACTTACTGTGTAGTAGGTGGGAAATCAAGTGTACGGAGTTATGTTCAATGACAGCTTGCATTGCTTTATATTGCCAATTCATTTTTGCTATTTTAATGTATGTGTTTTTTTTTTTTTAATGTTTAACATCCTTTTTAAAGTAATGATTTTTTTTCAGGATTTCTGGATAAAAACAACGATCTCCTCTATAAAAATGGAAAAGAGGTATTGTCTTACACTCTTATTTTTGCCTAAAATTTTGATTTCGTACATTATTTTGTTCCCCATGGGCTCACCACCTGTGGGAGGGGCCAAAGGTAGGGTGCGTAGTGAGTTGGGCGGCAGCCAAAGGCGGGGGCCTTGGCGGTCTGATCCCCAGCTGCAGAAGCTAACTCTGGGGACATGGAATGTCACCTCACTGGCAGGGAAGGAGCCCGAGCTGGTGTGTGAGGTAGAGAAGTTCCGACTAGATATAGTCGGACTCTCCTCCACACACAGCTTGGGTTCTGGTACCAATCCTCTCGAGAGGGTTTGGACTCTCTTCCACTCTGGAGTTGCCCACGGTGAGAGGCGCTGAGCAGGAGTGGGCATTCTTATTGCCCCCTGGCTTGGCGCCTGTACGTTGGGGTTCACCCCGGTAGACGAGAGGGTAGCTCCGCTCTGCCTTCGGGTGGAGGGACGGGTTCTGACTGTTGTTTGTGCTTATGCACCGAACAGCAGCTCAGAGTACCCACCCTTTTTGGAGTCCTTGGAGGGTGTGCTGGAGAGCGCCCCCTCTGGGGACTCCCTCGTTCTCCTGGGGGACTTCAACGCTCATGTGGGCAATGACAGTGAGACCTGGAGGGGCGTGATTGGGAGGAACGGCCCCCCGGATCAGAACCCGAGTGGTGTTCTGTTATTGGACTTCTGTGCTCGTCACGGTTTGTCCATAACGAACACCATGTTCAAACATGAGGGTGTCCATATGTGCACTTGGCAGCAGGACACCCTAGGCCGCAGTTAGATTTTGTAATCGTGTCATCGGACTTGTGGCTGCATGTTTTGGAGACTCGGGTGAAAAGAGGGGCGGAGCTGTCAACTGATCACCACCTGGTGGTGGTGTGTTGGCTCCGATGGCGGGGGTAGATGCTGGCCAGACCTGGCAGGTCCAAACGTATTGTGAGGGTCTGCTGGGAATGTCTGGCAGAATCCCCTGTCAGAAAGAGCTTCAACTCCCACCTCCGGCAGAACTTTTCCCTTGTTCCGGGGGAGGGGGGGACATCGAGTCCGAGTGGGCCATGTTCCGCACTTCCATTGTTGAGGCGGCCGATCAGAACTGTGGCCGTAAGGTGGTGGGTGCCTGTTGTGGCGGCAATCCCCGAACCCGCTGGTGGACACCGGCGGTAAGGGATGCCGTCAAGCTGAAGAAGGACGCCTATCAGGCCTTTTTGGCTTGTGGGACTCCGGAGGCAGCTGACAGGTACTGGCTGGCCAAGCGGATGCAGCTACGGGAGGAGTTTGGCGAGGCCATGGAAATCGACTTCCGGACGGCTTCGAGGAAATTCTGGTCCAACGTCCGGCGTCTGAGGAGAGGAAAGCAGTGGACCATTAACACTGTGTATAGTGAAGATGGGGTACTGCTGACCGACTCGGGATGTTGTGAGTCAGTGGAGAGAATACTTCGAAGTAGAGCTGAAGCGAATACTCGAGCAACTCGAGTAACTCGAGTTTAAAAACTGATCGGAGTAATTTTATTCACCTCGAGTATTCGTTTATTTTGACAGCTCTAAGCATCACGTTTTGCTTGGACTACTTTTAATGCGGGACAACGCGCTGATGTTACGTGCGTAGAGGACGAAGCAAAAAAACAACAACAACAACGAAACTTACTGCAGCAGACAGCCGCTACACATGACGCCGACGTTGCTAAATACTTGCCCGCGCGATGCTAGTTGGTAGCAGGTAGCGTCTGATGCGTCTCATAGAGATCACATGTATGTTGAACTAGATGTGAATTGACAGACTCGGCTGCGTCTGGGCAGCGTTAGTAAACCGCCGCCATCTTAAAGCAGTAGAGCGCTAAGCGCTAATAAATAAGATTAACGTTACTGTCACAAGCTCACGTAATGTTAGCCCTGCGGAGGGCTAGGTTTCTATTAATTATGACCACTGTCGATGCGTGGCTAACGTGTCTTACATACAGGCTTTAACATAACACAGCGTTGTGGAGTGATGAGGGTGTAAAATAAAAACTCAATAATGCTAACTGTCAATTTTAGCTCAGTAGTCATTGCTGGATAAAACACCAAGTAGCACTGGTCCCTAATGTGCTCCAATACAGCCTGTATCATACATTTATTTTGAACACTCCAAAAACTCAAAATCCTATCAAGACTTACAGTTTAGACTAACTTAAAACTTGAACTTAAAAATGGCTTAACACAAATAGAAATTCAATTGAAACACGTAGGAAAAAAATCTTAACTTTTAAGTGATGTGTGTTATCAAGCGTAACGGCATTTTTAGGTAAGATATATATATATATATATATATATATATATATATATATATATATAATTTTTTTTTATAAGATCTAAAAGTTTTTTGAGTGAAAGGAGTGAATTAGTCTTTTTTTTTATTCTAGTTACATCTGAGATGCAGTTGTTGGCTGTTTTCAACAATATACATCGAAAATAAACACATTGATTGACTGAAAATGGTTCAAGATTAGATGAAATGTCTTGTTTTCTCATGTATATTTATAATTGCTCTTCACCTAAAAATATATTTGTTTTATCCGATTACTCGATTAATCGATATAATTTTCAGTCGATTACTCGATTACTAAAATATTCGATAGCTGCAGCCCTACTTCGAAGCCCTCCTCAATTCCACCGACACACCTTCCTTTGAGGAAGCAGAGTCTGGGGACTCCGAGGTGGGGTCTCCGATTTCTGGGGTTGAAGTCACTGAAGTGGTTGGAAAGCTCCTCAGTGGCAAGGCCCCGGGGGTCAATGAGATCCGCCCGGAGTTCCTAAAGGCTCTGGATGTTGTGGGGCTGTCGTGGCTGACATGCCTCTACAACATCGTGTGGACATCGGGGATAGTGTCTCTGGATTTGCAGACCGGGGTGGTGGTTCCCCTTTTAAGAAGGGGGACCGGAGGGTGTGTTCCAATTATAGAGGGATCACACTCCTCAGCCTCCCTGGTAAAGTCTATTCAGGGGTGCTGGAGAGGAGAGTCCGCCGAGAAGTCGAATCTCGGATTCAGGAGGAGCAGTGTGGTTTTCGTCCCGGCCGTGGAACAGTGGACCAGCTCTACACCCTCGGCAGGGTCCTCGAGGGTGCATGGGATTTCGCCCGATCAGTCTACATGTGTTTTGTGGATCTGGAGAAGGCGTTCGACCGTGTGCCTCGGGGAGTCCTGTGAGGGGTGCTCCGGGAGTACAGGGTACCGAGTCCCTTGGTAAGGGCTGTTCGGTCCCTGTACGACCGGTGTCAGAGTTTGGTCCGCATTGCCGGCAGTAAGTCGAATTCGTTCGCAGTGAGGGTTGGACTCCGCCAAGGCTGCCCTTTGTCACCGATTCTGTTCATAACTTTTATGGACAGAATTTCTAGGCACAGCCAAAGCGTTGAGGGGGTCCGGTTTGGTGACCTCAGCATTGAATCTCTGCTTTTTACAGATGATTTAGTGCTGTTGGCTTCATCAAGCCGTGACCTCCAACTCTCTGGAACGGTTTGCGGCCGAGTGTGAAGCGGTTGGGATGAAGATCAGCACCTCCAAATCCGAGACCGTGGTCCTCAGTCGGAAAAGGGTGGCGTGCCCTTTCCGGGTCGGGGATGAGATCCTGCCCCAAGTGGAGGAGTTCAAGTATCTTGGGGTCTTGTTCACGAGTGAAGGTAGGAGGGAGCGAGAGATCGAAAGGCGGATCGGTGCAGCGTCGGCAGTAAGCCGGACGCTGCACCGGTCCGTAGTGGTGAAAAAGCCGATCTACCAGTCGATCTACGTTCCTACCCTCACCTATGGTCACGAGCTGTGGGTCGTGACCGAAAGAACAAGATCTCGGATAAAAGCGGCCGAAATGAGTTTCCTTCGCAGGGTGTCCGGGCTATCCCTTAGAGATAGGGTGAGAAGCTCGGTCAACCGGGAGGGACTCGGCGTTGAGCCGCTACTCCTCCGTGTTGAGAGGAGCCAGCTGAGGTGGCTCGGGCATCTGGCTCGGATGCCTCCTGAACCCCTCTCCGGAGAGGTGTTCCGGGCATGTCCCACCGGCGGGAGGCCCGGGGGACGACCCAGGACACGCTGGAGAGACTATGTCTCTCGGCTGGCCTGGGAACGCCTTGGGACCCCGCCGGAGGAGCTGGTTGAAGTGGCTGGGGAGAGCGAAGTCTGGGCTTCCCTGTTAAAGCTGCTGCCCCCGCGACCCGACCTCGGAGCAAGCGGAAGATAATGGATGGATGGATGGACATTATTTTGTCGCACTCCACACCGAGAATCAGAAATAACTGAACTAAAATGAACAATACTACATGCAGTTGATGAAAATCCAGATTTCTACTTCAAATCAAGGTGATGCAACAGTCCAACAATGGCATCATCAAATACTGTTTTCCTCCGAGTGAGCCGGACCGGAAGAAGAGACCTGAAACTGTAAGATTTCACATTTTGTTTTGTTTGTTTGAAACATTCTCATTGTAACGAGTTGTTGTGCTAACTCTAAACCTAAACCTGAGGTGGTGACTCAGTTTAAGAGCAGCCTGGCAGGCCTGACCGAGATCCTCAGCACCAAAGAGGCCTGGTATGTGCGATGCATCAAACCCAATGACGCCAAACAGCCAGGTGAGGCTTAGTTTTGTCCAAATGGATTGCACGTCTATTGGCGTCAGTAGCAATGAAAAACTATCACTGACAGTGAGTGAATTAACTCGTTGGTTGCCATTGACGGCGCTAGGTATCCAATAAATTTCGACTAGGAGGGTCAAAATGGATTTTTCGTCTAGTGCTGTCAATGGCACTAAAACTTGAGCATTCACTCCCAGTCTTTCCAGTGAAATGTATTGAACGTCATTCGATTTCAATGGAATGCAATGAGTTAATCAGTTTTGTTTTTGGCAGCCCTTTAAATTTTCTTTTCTTTTTTTTTCATATTTTAGTAATCTCAAAATGTGTTTGTCAGGTTTTTGTTGATGAAAACGTAATAAATAAATGAAATAAACTAGGGCTGTCAAAATTATCGCGTTAACGCGTGGTAATTAATCTTTTTTAATTAATCACGTTAAAATATTTGACGCAATTAACGCACATGTCCCGCTCAGACAGTATTCTGCCTTTTGGTAAGTTTTACAGCAAGGCTTTTTGTGCTGTCTAACAGCGAACTCTTGTGGTCGCTTTGCAACATGGTTTATTGTTGTCTTGCTAGTTCAATATGGCTGCACGACGTCTCGGGCTGATAATGTTGTGCTTATATGATCCTTGGACAAGATTTGTCCGTAAGTATGGTTGTTGTAAATGATGCACATATTATGTTAGTAAGCAAAATGTTATATTTTTTGTATGAGACGCTTTTTGTTTATGTTTTGTGAACCTGTATAGCGTGCTAAGCTAACGTTGTTGCTAATGCAATGCTTGTGTACTTTTTTTTTGTAGTTTTACGACGGTCTAAAGAGGACAATGGTTTGAGGCCATTTTATTAATAAATCAGATGAAAAAGAAAGAAGTCTGATTATTATGGCATCGTTCACTAGCTGTCTAGCTTTGGAAAAAGTAGACGCTTCGGAGTGAGGACAGCATAGACAGATTTAAATGACAATAGAGTGAAATGCCCACTACAGTCCTTATGTACTGTATGTTGAATGTATATATCCATCTTGTGTCTTATCTTTCCATTCCAACAATTTATTTTACAGAATATATATATAATTTACAGAAAAATATGGCATATTTTATAAATGGTTTTAATTGCGATTAATTACAATTAATTAATTTTTAAGCTGTAATTAACTCGATTAAAAATTTTAATCGTTTGACAGCCCTAAAATAAACGTTTATTTCAAACGAGCATTGACAGATGAGCACATATTGTGGTGTCTACAAGGACACCAATGCCTGATATTCAGTGGTATGAAAAAGTATCTGAACCTTTTGGAATCTCTCACATTTTTGCATAAAATCGCCATCAAATGTGATCTGTTCTTTGTCAAAATCACACAGATGAAAAAATAGTGTCTGCTTCAACTAAAACCACCCAAACATTTATAGGTTTTTATATTTTACTGAGGATAGCATGCAAACAATGTCAGAAGGTGTGTGTGTGTGTGTGTGTGTGAGGGGGGGTAAGTAAGTCAACCCTCTGCCTAAGACTTACAGAGCAATTGAAACCAATTTTACCAAACATTTTAAGTCAGCCGTGTGCCCAATCACTTGTGTGGTTTAAAACTGCCCTGCCCACTATAAAACACACACCTGGTAAGCATTTTATGATGCACATCATGGCTCGGTCAAAACAGCGATCTGAAGACCTGCGATCAAGTATTGTTGATTTGTACAAAGCTGGGAAAGGATACAAAACCAGTCTGGCTGTTCATCAATCAACAGTCAGAAAAGTTGTCTACAAATGGAGAGAGTTTGGCACTGTTGCTTCTCTCCCAAGGAGTGGCCGTACACCAAAGATGATGCCAAGAGTTCAGCGCAAAAATAATCAGAGAGGTAAAAAAACTAGCCAAGAGTGTCTGCTAAAGACTTCAAATCACTGGCACAGTCCAATATCTATGTGCACACATCAACTTTATGTAAAACTATGGCCAAGAATTGTGTTCATGGGAGGACTCCACGGAGGAAGCCTCTGCTGTCTAAAAAAACATTGTTGCTTGTTTAATGTTCGCAAAAAGGCACTTAGACACTCCACAGACGTTTTGGCAATTTATTTTGTGGACTGATGAAACTAAAGTTGAATTGTTTGGGAGTAACACACAACGTCATGTCTGGAGGAAAAATGGAACAGCTCACCAACATCAACACGTCATCCCCACTGTGAAGCATAGTGGAGGGAGCATCATGATTTGGGGCTGTTTTGCTGCCTCAGGGCCTGGACAACTTCAACAATCAATAATGGAAGAATGAATTCAAAAGTTTATCAGGATGTTTTACAGGAAACCTAAGGCTATCTGTCAGACAGTTGAAGCTAAAAAGAGGATGGATGCTGCAACAAGACAATGATTCAAAACACAGAAGTAAATCAACTTCAGAATGGTTTCAGAAGAACAAAATACACGTTCTGGAGTGGCCAAGTCAGACGGCGATTCATTCCAGACATCCCAGGAATCTGACTGAACTACAGCAGTTTTCTAAAGAAGAATGGGCCAAAATTAGTCCTGATTGTTGTGCCAGACTGATCTGCAGCTACAGGATGCGTCCGGTTGAAGTTATTGCTGCCAAAGGCCAACAAAATATTAAATGTGATAATTCACTTAGTTATTTTCCCCCTTTTGTCATTGTTTGTCAACTATCCTCATTAAAATATGAAAACCTCTAAGTGTTTGGGTGGTTTTAGTTAAAGTAGACACTGATTTTACATCTATGTGATTTTGACAAAAGATCAGCTCACATTTGATAATGATTTTATGCAGGAATGTGGGAAATTCCAAAAGGTTCATATACTTTTTCATACCACTGTTTTGCATGTATTATTTACTGTACATCAATGGATGGAAGGCTCACTGTCTGCTTCAGGCGTACACCTGGAAGTATATTTACAGATTGATTCAGATGTGCTCTAACTTGTGGAATTGACGATAATGCTATGGCACCTCCAAACAGGACGCTTTGATGATGTACTGGTGAGACATCAGGTGAAGTACTTGGGCTTGATGGAGCACCTGAGGGTACGGCGTGCTGGCTTCGCATACCGCCGGAAATACCAGGCCTTCCTCCAGAGGTAAGAGCAGAGTCGGGAGGGAGATTAACGGCTTTCACAGGCCTTGGATGAAGAATTTGGGAAGATGATATAACACAGTAGTTGCTGTTTTTAGTGAGTTATTATTATTATTATCTTGCTGCGGTACTCTTAGGTACAAGCCTCTTTGTCCCGATACATGGCCTAACTGGAAAGGCTCTGCGGCAGAAGGTGTGCAGATTCTTATAAAGCACTTGGGATACAAACCTGACGAGTACAAGATGGGCCGGTAAGGAAATCTGGATCATAATCTCCCCAAGAACAAAATCCGAGTCTGATTATTTGGAAAATTCCTCTTCTCAAGGAGCAAAATCTTTATCCGCCACCCAAGAACTTTATTTGCCACAGAAGATGCCTTTCAAGTGTGTAAGCATAAACTTGGTAAGACATTCAGTGAACGTACTACACTGAAAACATAACACAAACTTTTACTGTAAATTCACGTTTACACTGCCTTCTAATTAACTACCGTAATTTTCGGATTATAAGACGCTTATTTTGAATTTTATGGTTTATACTGATAGTCCAGTGCGGCTTTATTTGTTGATTAATAGCTAACACTTTATTTGACAGCGTCATCGTAAGATTGCCATAAGACTGTCATAATTATGGCATGACATTAATGAATGCTTATGACAGATGTCATAAAATGTCATCCAGCAAATTATGTCATTAACTCCATTTATGTCATGCACAGATCTTTTACATCTATTCAAAAGTGAGATAATTACCCGGATGACACAAAATGACAGGTGTCATAAGCACTCATTAATGCTCATGGCAATGTCATGTCATAATTATGATTGTCTTATGACAGTCATATGGCACCACTGTAAAATGTGATACCAAAATACCATAACTAGGAACTAATGAAACAACTGGAACTGTAACCGAAGAAATAATTAGCACAGAACAAGAATTTTGATTGTTATTTACATCTGTAACGCTGCAGTGCATGCTAGGAGGCACGTTGGACGACAGCAGTGTTGACAGCAGAGGTTGACTGTCTCCCCAAAAGGGGCAGTGAAGGTCAAATGAAGCTTCGTAGTGGTTCATTTGGTCTCATGACAGTCTTACGATGCTGCTCTCAAAGTGTTACGGGTTAATATTTTTAGTAGGGCTGTCAAAATTATCGCGTTAGCGGGCGGTAATTAATTTTTAAAATTAATCACGTTAAAATATTTGACGCAATTAACGCACATGCCCCGCTCAGATAGATTTAAATGTCAGTACAGTGAAATGCCCACTTGTTAATTGTTTTATGGAGTTTTGCCGCCCTCTGCTGGCGCTTGGGTGCGACTGATTTTATAGGCTTCAGCACACATGAGCATTGTGTAAGTAATTATTGACATCAACAATGGCGGGCAACTAGTTTATTTTTTGAGTGAACCTTTTACAAATTTTATTGAAACGAAAACATTAAGATGGGTTTTAATATAAAATTTGTATAACTTGTACTAACATTTATCTTTTAAGAACTACAAGTCTTTTTATCCATGGATCGCTTTAACAGAATGTTAATAATATTAATGCCATCTTGTTGATTTATTGTTATAATAAACAAATACAGTCCTTATGTACCGTATGTTGAATGTATATATCCATCTTGTGTCTTATCTTTCCATTCCAACAATAATTTACCGAAAAATATGGCATATTTTATAGATGGTTTGAATTGCGATTAATTGCGATTAATTACGATTAATTAATTTTTAAGCTGTAATTAACTCGATTAAAAATTTTAATTGTTTGACAGCCCTAATTTTTAGGTTTAAATATCCCATAATATAAAGAGGACAGCCGCGGCTGACTCTCTCTTCCAAAGGAGCAGTGATGGCTAAATGAAGCTTCGTGAATCAATGAAGCTTTGCAGCCAATTGGTTCAAAGCTTCATCGTGGTTCATTTGGTTGTATGACAGTCTTATGATGCCACTGTCAACTAAAGTGTTACCGGTTAATATTTTTTTGTGTAAATATCCTATAATACAGTGAGGACAGATGCGGCTTATAGTCCAGTGTGGTTTAGCTATGAATAAATGTTTTCATGTCAAATTTGGTGAGGGCCGGTTTATAGTCAGGTGCGCCTTATGGTGCGAAAATTGCGGTGCATCATTTTTTCCTAGACTGTATACTCCATGCATATGAAACCATGTGAATTGGTATGTTACAGCAACAAGGATTCAAGCCAAGTACAAAGGCTACAGAGTCAAAGGCGACTACCAGAAGCAGAAAGAAGCTGGTTAGTATTTGGATTATAGCTGGCACAAAGTATTATTTCCTTAGATCTGGACAATTTTCAGGTCAACAATGTCCCAAAACGAATCATCAAAATAGTTGAAGAGTCATTTTAATATCAATTTTTTTTGTCAATGACTGCTGGCAGTCCTAATTTGTACTCGTTTTTTTAAAACTCACTCGTTACCGTTGACAGCGACGACCATCCGATCCATTTGAAGTATTCCAATGGATCGGACGGACGGCGCCATCAGTGGCAGCCAACAACTTGAGTTGATTACTAAATTTGACCTCCCAACAGCAACCAAGATTGAGAACTGCTGGAGAGGTCTGAAGGCCCGAAAGGAGCGGGAAAAGCGGGAGTGGGCTGTCAGAATCATCAAGAGGTAAAAAATACATGACGATTACACTTTTGAACCCGGTGGACCCAAGTTCTGCCTTTCGTAGGTTTATAAAAGGCTTCATGACCAGAAATGAGCCCAACGGTGCAGACAACAGGGAGTACTTGGCCTATGTGAGGCAGACCTACTTGACCCGCTTGAAGGAGAACCTTCCAGAAACTGTTCTTCAGAAGGACTCTTGGCTTACACCTCCACCCATCATGAAAGAGGTGAAAGAATAACATTCGTTTTGTGAGAATGAAGTTGGAATAGTTTATTAAAGTTGTAATTTGTTTAAATATTCAGGGAATACGTGTTATTGTTTTAGACTGAAATATTGGCAAGTATTTACTTGCCGTACAAATACACGCAAGTGGACGTACTTGTTGTACAAGTACACGCAAGGACACTTACTTGCCCTACAAGTACACGCAGGTAGACGTACTTGCCCTAAGAGTACACTGAAGGACACGTATTTGCTGTACAAGTTCACCCTGGGAGACGTACTTGGTGTACAAGTACACCCTGGGAGACGTACTGTGGGGCAAATTTGCCCCACTGTATATAGGTCATTTATATTGTCTTCCCATATTTTGTAAGGATAGAATTGACCCTAACATTATTAAGTGAATTGCAGTACTTTCATTATGTTCAGACTTACATTGACCCCTTTCACTTGCTGAATGTTTTCCCCTCAAACGCATGTTTGATTGGCTGATGACTTGAACACACACACATTCACAGTCCTGACAGAAATACAAAATGGGTCTCCTTCGCCCCCTTGGAAGACGACGGATATTAAAAGTTTTTTCCCACCAGCAGCAGCCACTGTAAGTAATGTAAAAAGATGTCAATGTTGTGGAGGTGGGGAACACACCACTAATTTTGCTATTGAAAGTCCAACCTGCATCAGAGTTAGCGTACAATTACACCCTGGGAGACGTACAGTGGGGCAAATAAGCATTTAGTCAACCACTAATTGTGCAAGTTCTTCCACTTGAAAATATTAGAGAGGCCTCTGATTGTCAACATGGGTAAACCTCAACCATGAGAGACAGAATGTGGAAAAAAAAAAACAAGAAAGTCACATTGTTTGATTTTTAAAGAATTTGTTTGCAAATCATGGTGGAAAATAAGTATTTGGTCAATACCAAAAGTTCATCTCAATACTTTGTTATGTACCCTTTGTTAGCAATAACGTAGGCCAAACGTTTTCTGTAACTCTTCACAAGCTTTTCACACACTGTTGCTGGTATTTTGGCCCATTCCTCCCTGTAGATCTCCTCTAGAGCAATGATGTTTTGGGGCTGTTGTTGGACAACATGGACTTTCAACTCCCTCCACAGATTTTCTATGGGGCTAGGCCACTCCAGGACCTTGAAAGGCCAATGGCGCCTCCAGAAATTTTTCATAGGGGTGGCCAGGTGGGGCCACTTAAAATCTTAGGGTGGCACACCAAAACTAAGGTGCCGTTTACATGGTGACTCTCCGAGAATACGAAAAATGTCAAATTTGCATTTGCGTCTCCATTTGAACAATGTCGCAATTCCGCATGAAAAGATGTAGTATTCATGCCAGACCCTAGGGGGCAGTGCAGATTTACAGGGCGACAGAGAATGATGCACTTTGACCCCACCAAGCTCCCTCAGCCCGGAAAAAAATATACCCGCCAACTCGAAGCAATGTCATTTTTCTTCTGTTCAAAAAGGCAAAAAAATTGAAACGTTCAACATTTAATTTAAAAATATTAATAAAACAGCAAATTAAAGCCGACATTCTGCCATATTTGCTGTTTTTAATGTTTAGTAGCACCACTGCGCACACCCAATGTGACGTGTACGAGTGCTGACGTTACGGTGCGGTGTCGCGCTGCAAGAGCCTTTCATATGCATGCGGAGGAAGCCCCCCACAACCGGATTCTTCCATTTTGGAGGCAGGATTCAGAATTTTTCGTCTTCGCCGACACCATATGCACGCGAGGCGAGTCCGCTACTCAGTCATTGCGTCTTTGTGTCGCAGATTCGCCATGTAAACTGCCCCTAAAAGCCAGAATTTCAGGTTTTCATTATATTATTGCAGTAAAAAGGTCAGAAAGACTTAAAGGACATGGCTACTGATATACTTTGGTGTATTGTGTAATATTTCATGTTACTAATGATTTAATGTGCATAGTCCATAACTGTCCAGTCAACATTTTGAGTTCCACAACAATTCTGTTTTATTGTGTTATGTATATATTAGGCATAAGGTGTACATTTAACATAACAAAATAATTACTGGGGAAAAGCAGGTGCTGGCAGATTTGCATTTGGGATGAAATGCATAACTGATGCTACAACAATCTAACGATGTACTGGCAAGCGGGGTGGCCAGTGGGGTGGCCAACAAATTTATAGACCACCCCCTGGGGGCGCCACTGTGAAAGGCTTCTTACGAAGCCACTCCTTTGTTGCCCTGGCTGTGTGTTTGGGATCATTGCCATGCTGAAAGACCCAGCCACGTCTCATCTTCAATGCCCTCGCTGATGGAAGGAGATTTTCACTCAAAATCTCTCGATACATGGCCCCATTCATTCTTTCCTTTACACAGATCAGTTGTCCTGGTCCCTTTGCAGAAAAACCGCCCCAAAGCATGATGTTTCCAACCCCATGCTTCACAGTGGGTATGGTGTTCTTGGGAGGCAATTCAGTATACTTTCTCCTCCAAACACGAGAACCTGTGTTTCTTCCAAAAAAGTTTTATTTTGGTTCCATTTGACCATAACACATTCTCCCAATCCTCTTCAGGATCATCCAAATGCTCTCTAGCGAACCGCAGACGGGCCTGGACGTGTACTTTCTTCAGCAGGGGGACACGTCTGGCAGTGCAGGATTTGAGTCCCTGGCGGCGCATTGTGTTACTGATAGTAGCTTTGTTACTGTGGTCCCAGCTCTCTGTAGGTCATTCACTAGGTCCACCCGTGTGGTTCTGGGATTTTTGCTCACCGTTCTTGTTATCATTTTGACGCCACGGGGTGAGATCTTGCATGGAGCCCCAGATCGAGGGAGATTATCTGTGGTCTTATATGTCTTCCATTTTCTAATAATTGCTCCCACAGTTGATTTCTTGACACCAAGCATTTTACCGATTGCAAATTCAGTCTTCCCAGCCTGGTGCAGGTCTACAATTTTGTCTCTAGTGTCCTTCGACAGCTCTTTGGTCTTGGCCATAGTGGAGTTTGGAGTGTGACTGACTGAGATTTTGGATAGTTGTCTTTTATACTGATAATGAGTTAGATTACTACTGCTGGTTAGATTTTGTTTTCCATTACAGAGCCGCCGGTGTGGGTGTTCCCATCACCGCACCTGCGGCTAATTCCAGCAACTCAACATTTGTACGTTTATAACGCCGGCAATCCAAGCCAACGTTGCCGAGATATTTGCTTGCTGTTCGCCATTTGACACCTGTACTTTCGAGACTCGTTGGATTTGCTAGTTTATGCGTAAGCTGTTTTGTCGTTCGGTGATTCCTCTACCTTGTGCAGGTATTGAGTGTAATTAATTTTGTTAACTTGTTGGCTCGCTGCCCACCGCTTAGTGTGATTTGATCCCCGTCGACCTCTTGTCACGGACTCCTTTTGTTATTCTCCCCTTTTCCGTGATCGCGTGTTTTTTAGTTGTGTTAAAAACCCTTATTACTATTCCCTGTTTCTTGTCTGCTCTTTGGTCCAATCTTGTGTTCCGCGTTCGCGGATCGTAACATTGTATGTCATCCATTTTCTAATAATTGCTCCCACAGTTGATTTCTTTACACCAAACGTTTTACATATTGCAGATTCAGTCTTCCCAGCCTGGTGCAGGTCTACAATTTTGTCTCTGGTGTCCTTCGACAGCTCTTTGGTCTTGGCCATAGTGGAGTTTGGAGTGTGACTGACTGAGGTTGTGGATAGGTGTCTTTTATACCAATAATGAGTTAAAACAGGTGCCATTAATACAGGTAACGAGTGGAGCCTCGTTAGTCCTCATTAGAAGAAATTAGACCTCTTTGACAGCCAGAAATCTTGCTTGTTTGTAGGTGACCAAGTACTTAATTTCCACTGTGATTTGGAAATAAATTCTTTAAAAATCAAACAATGTGATTTTCTGGGTTTTTTTTCCCACATTCTGTCCCTTATGGTTGAGGTTTACCCATGTTGACAATTACAGGCCTCTCTAATATTTTCAAGTAGGAGAACTTGCACAATCGGTGGTTGACTAAATACTTATTTGCCCCACTGTACTTGCCGTGTGAGTACACCCTGGGAGACGTACTTGCAGTTGCCATATGGGTACACGGAGGGAGACGTACTTGCTGTACGAGTAACATGCAAGGACACATACTTGCCGTACAAGTAACACACAAGGACACGTACTTGCCATAAAAGTACATGCAAGGACACGCACTTGCTGTATACGTGCTTATAGCAATCATCTTTTAATTTTTTTCCCCTCATTTTTGTATTGGCTGTCTAGTCGTCTGTATTTTAAAAATTGATTTTTAAAACAAATTTTCATTCTGTCTAATATTTACCACTGCTTCAATAAGGTATCACAAAAGAATGATGATAATGCATTTTTCCCCACTATTTTGTAGGCATCCCTGTTCCTAAAACAACTTTTCATCCGGCACATGGTCCGCAAATATGTGCAAGGTATTACTGAGGAGAGGAAAGCGCAAGTATGTTATGTTTACATTATCAACTGTTTTAACGAGTGGCAAATAATAAAAATAGTAATTATATGATATTTAAACATTGCTTTGTTTTACATTACAGCTTTTATTGAAAGCCCAGACAAGCTCCATGTTCAAGGGAAAGAAGGAGAACTATGCGTTCAGTGTGTGCTTACCCTTTGTGGACACCAGGATAGGCAAGATTCAGATACTTTTATTTTTTTCAATACAGGTGCTATGAAATGGTGACCATGTCAAAGAATAAAAATGTAGACAAAGTAAACGTAGAAAACACATTTGGCACACTTTTATGCCATCTCTTATTTATTCCACCCCAAATAATGTATCAGGGAGCACCCACATTTTTCAACAATACTGGTTGTGACAGCACAACCAGTATTGATGATCATGTACTAGCTTTCTAGTGCTGCATGAGCTAGTACATGTTGACGGAACGATAGAACGGTTACACAGCAACAAGAGACTAGAAAGCCAATAGATAGCATGCTCGCAGACTGCAGAAATCTGTAGTTGTTCAGGCTGTGACACGATTGTCTTTTTTAGTGGGCGGAGCCAAAGTGGCTGAGAAAGGAAGACTAATTAGGATCTAATTTCATTACTAAGCCTTATCTGTCACTTGCTGTAGTATTTCACAGCACCTTTAAAATCAACATATACAGCATAATTTTGAAAAATATATTATTTTACTTTATACAGTTGTGGTCAAAAGTTTACATACACTTGTGAAGAACATAATGTCATGGCTCTCTTGAGTTTCCAGTTATTTCTACAACTCTGATTTTTCTCTGATAGAGTGATTGGAACAGATACTTCTTTGTCACAAAAAACATTCATGAAGTTTGGTTCTTTTATGACTTTATTCAAAAATATACATACAGCAGCGCTAATATTTGGTAACATGTCCCTTGGCCATTTTCACTTCAATTAGGCGCTTTTGGTAGCCATCCACAAACTTCTGGCAAGCTTCTGGTTGAATCTTTGAACACTCCTCTTGACAGAATTGGTGCAGTTCAGTTAAATTTGATGGATTTCTGACATGGACTTGTTTCTTCAGCATTGTCCACAAGTTTAAGTCAAGACTTTGGGAAGGCCATTCGAAAACCTTAATTCTAGCCTGATTTAGCCATTCCATTACCACTTTTGATGTGTGTTTGGGATCATTGTCCTGTTGGAACACCCAACTGCGCCCAAGACCCAATCTTCGGGCTGATGACGTTAGGTTATCTTGAAGAATTTGAAGGTAATCCTCCTTCTTCATTATCCCATTTACTCTCTGTAAATCACCAGTTCCATTGGCAGCAAAACAGCCCCACAGCATAATACTACCACCACCGTGCTTGACGGTAGGCATGGTGTACTTGGGGTTAAAGGCCTCACCTTTTATCCTCCAAACATATTGCTGGGCATCGTGGCCAAACGGCTCGATTTTTGTTTCGTCTGACCACAGAACTTTCCTCCAGAAGGTCTTATCTTTGTCCATGTGATCAGCAGCAAACTTCAGTCGAGCCTTAAGGTGCCGCTTTTGGAGCAAGGGGTTCCTTCTTGCACGGCAGCCTCTCAGTCCATGGAGATGCAAAACACGCTTGACTGTGGACACTGACACCTGTGTTCCAGCAGCTTCTAATTCTTGGCAGATCTTCTTTTTGGTGATTCTCGGTTGAATCTTCACCCTCCTGACCAATTTTCTCTCAGCAGCAGGTGATAGCTTGCGTTTTCTTCCTGATCGTGGCAGTGACAAAACAGTGCCATGCACTTTATACTTACAAACAATTGCTTGCACTGTTGCTCTTGGGACCTGCAGCTGCTTTGAAATGGCTCCAAGTGACTTTCCTGACTTGTTCAAGTCAATGATTCGCTTTTTCAGATCCATGTATGTATATTTTTGACCCAGCAGATTTGATCACTTTTTCTGTTAACCCATATTAAAGTCATAAAAGAACCAAACTTCATGAATGTTTTTTGTGACAAAGAAGTATCTGTTCCAATCACTCTATCGGAGAAAAATCAGAGTTGTAGAAATAACTCAAGAGAGCCATGACATTATGTTCTTCACAAGTGTATGTAAACTTTTGACCACAACTGTATTTAATTGAATACATTTTTTTCACTATGGCTGTAATCAACTGTTAAAAAAAAAAATTTTTTTTTTTTGCATTATGTATTTTTGTAGTGTGTTTTCTTATGTATGCGCCATTGTTATTGTGATGTTATGTTTATTTATTATTTATTTTCCGAAAAATAATAATAGACAATACTGTAATGATAATAATTTCTAAAATGGTAATCTACACACCTTTTGAACTGTATTTTTGATCCTTTACATTTTTCATGTTTGTTTTATTTGATCTATTGTAGGAAAAAAAATCCTATCACTTGTTAACTAATTTATTTATAAATTTTTTAAATTGATTTTGTGACATCACACAGACCCATTTTTACTTGTATTAGGTATAAAAGACATGAATATGAAAGTGCTGCAGATGATTCAACATGAGAACATTAAGGTAAACTAACAACTTACACAGTATTAATCATTCAAATGACTGTGTTGAAAAACCTTATACCGTATTTTTCGGACTATAAGTCGCAGTTTTTTTCATAGTTCGGCTGGGGTTGCGACTTATACTCTAAAGCTACTTATGCATGAAATTATTAATACATTATTAGATCATTTCACTTGTTATTTTGGTGTTTTGGAGTGACACTGATGATTTGGTAAACTTGTTAGCATGTTCTTTATGCTATTGTTATCTGAATAACTCTTAATAGCTGTGTTACGCTAACATACCGGCCACGTTCGCATTTCGTTGATCACGCATCATGTAACATTATCATACTGTACACTTATTCAGCATGTTGTTCTCTACTGTATTTTTATTTTAAATTGCCTTTCAAGATGACATATCTGTTCTATGTGTTGGATTTTATCATGTAAATTTCCCCCCAAAAATGCAACCTCTACTCCGGTGCGACTTATATATGTCTTTTTTTCCTCTTCGTTGAGCATTTTATGGCTGGTGCGACTTATAGTCCGAAAAATACGATAATCCTAATGTAGCTTTATATGGATATGTTGTGTGCTTCTTGCCACCCACAGTACAGCGTTCCGGTGGTGAAGTACGACCGCAATGGCTTTCGGCCCCGTCCTCGGCAACTGGTCTTCACTCGGGAAGCCGCCTACCTGGTGGAGGAAGCCAAGATCAAGCAGAGGATCCATTATGGCTCACTCAAAGGTCAACCTCGAGCCAACACTAGTTGAGGAGTTTCGCCATGACGGGAAGTTTCAACATGCCCGTTTCGCCTTTAGGAGTTTCTGTGAGCAACCTGAGTGACAACTTCCTGATTCTCCATGTTACATGTGATGACATCAAACAGAAGGTAGAATAAGGAATTGGCTTTATTTTCTGTATAATATCATTGAAGTCGAGATACTGTAGTTGGAAGAAAAGTCAGCCAATTACGTAACAGGACACATTAAAAAGTCTCAAAGACCCATGTTCGAATTTGAACCGAAAGTCAGCCAAATTGTTGTAAAGTCCCCATTTTGGGAGAACAAATTCCTACTTGGCGGGAAAATATCGCCAAGCAGGTGTACTAACTAGAAGAGGTGTGCATCGGCACTTCCCTCACGATTCGATTCGATTACAATTCGGAGGACCACGATTCAATTCGATACGATTCAGAGGGTCACGATTCGATTCGCTTCGATTTGGCAATGCATCGCGATGCATTAAAGCCTGGAATGCATTGAAATTCTAAAGCAAAGCATATTTTTCGTGAATCATGAGGCAACACAAGCGGTCAGACAAAAAACAACTTTTTATTGGCTCCTGTGTCACTCCTGGTTGAAGTCAAATGAAAATACATTCATAAATATACAGTATATTAAAAAAAAAAAACAGATCACAGCGTTTAATTAGTGCTTTGAATGAGACCTGGGCTTTCTCTCTTTTTTTTTTTTACACACACAGTAGCAGCCTTTCACACAGTGCAACATCTGAACTCCTGTGCAAAATCAGTAATAGATAGTACAGGTTGTATATCTATAGATAGATAGATATTAATAATGGCTTTTAAGCACTTCAAATGTAATAATTATGATAAGTTTTAAACATGGTACTGTCCTACCGAGATATTTTTTTTAAACAAGAATGAAGTCGAAAAATGCTTGTCTTTATTAAATGCTTCATTGAGTGAGTCTACTCAAATCCGCTCAAGCTCACTTACACACAATGAGCTGCCACAGCAACTGTTTAACAAGTTAAATGAATACGCATGCGGCGCTGTGAAGTTTCGGCTTACAAGCGTCTCTGGCAAGATCAAAGATCACCCCTAAACTTAACAGAAGAGGCATGCTCATAATGAGTTCCTATATTTTCCTTGTAGGGCGATCTTGTTCTGCAGTGTGACTTCCTGTTTGAGGCCCTGACCAAGCTCACCACAATTATTGACAAAAGTGAAG
Source organism: Corythoichthys intestinalis (assembly GCF_030265065.1). Classification (NCBI taxonomy): domain Eukaryota; kingdom Metazoa; phylum Chordata; class Actinopteri; order Syngnathiformes; family Syngnathidae; genus Corythoichthys; species Corythoichthys intestinalis. Next base: position 5,344,614 of record NC_080411.1, read on the forward strand.
TTATCCGGGTGGTCCAGGGCAGGTACGTTGGACAAGAGAAAGCACTTTAAGCACCTGACAAATCTTCATTTGAAATGAAATTCCAACATTTGTCGAGTACAGTGTGCGATTCGACATTCAGCCGGGCAGAGAAGGCGTGGTCGACTTCAGGAGTGGGCAGGAGTCTGTGGTCTACAGGGCCAAAAATGGACATTTGACGGTGGTGGGTTTTGTTTTAATCTATTCCTCAAACCGCCTTTTGTTTAAAACAACAGCCATTAAGCATGCCTGTTGCTGAATATTCTCTTTAGGAATCCACAAGCACCAAATCCAGATGATTCAGGACACAGCTGCTCACTAACCCTGCAACAGCCATGCTGGTTTAAGATTATTTTGCCAATTTTTAGTGAAGAAACGACTAGTAGACTCCTAGCAAATAAATATGAAAAATTAGACTTTAGTAATATACAGTAGCATTGTCTAAAATTTGTCCTTGTCTGAAATTGTCACCATGTGGGATTATTTGTAATATATGGGAAGTGTTTTGCTGCCTCCTAGTGGACGTCTGTGCGCTCTCATTCACATCACTCAAATACTTCAGCACAAAATATACTGTTTTTTTTTTCACTTTTCTTTCTTTTTTTTAAGGCGCTATTAAGACAATGGACTTCTTTGACTCATTAGTAAATTAACTCGGTGTTAACTCCCACCTCCAGCCCTAAAAAATAGCACAGAGCAGGGATAGACCCTTACCACAGGCGGAGTTTGACTTTTGGGGCAGGGGGGGCACAACATGTTAATGACCCAAAAACGCAGTGTCAGCAATAAAATTGACTTAAAAGAATATTTATAATAATAAGTTGACAATGAGCGTTTTTTGTTTCCCATCAATCTTGAGGGGAATTCTAAATCAGGCTGTTTAGGCAGTACTTTTCGCCAAGAACGTCATCCATTGAATTTGGTACGCCCGCGGGTGTCGTGCCAATGTGGTTACCCCAGTCAAAAATTGTATCCCCTGGGTGAAGCCCAATGGAGGTAGATTTGTGTCTTTATTATTCAATCAAAAAAAAAAAGTGTTTGAATGCAAAAATTAATTTGAAACTCAAAAAAAATGCATGTGAAAGCAATTTTTCTTTGATGAATTTTTAATTTTATTTATTTATTTATTTTGATTAAAGCAACTTTTTGATTAAAATAATGTTGATTTGTGTTTGGGTCACATTTTGGCTAGGACATTATTGACATTATTCAATAAAAAAAAAAAAAAGTTGCTTTAAAAAATAGATTTTCAAAAAGAAAAAGCACTTCAATCAAAAAAAGAAAAATTTCAATCATAGAAAAAATTTTTGGAATGCGAAAAAATATTTGAGATTGAAAAATTTGTATTTGAACACTTAATTTTTCATTTGAAAGTTTTCTTTGATTGAAGCAATCCTTTCTGTGTTTGGGCCATATTATGATTAGGACATTTGTGTCTAAATCATTCAATCCCCTAAAAAGTTGCTTCAATTAAAATTAAAAAAAAAAAAAGAAAAGAAAAGAAAAAAATAATAAATTTTTTTTTTTTTTCTCTCTAATATATGTATGTATATATTAAATTATATGCAAAGCAAAGGACTGCCTAAGGTGCTCAAAAATAATTTCGACCCATTATATATATATATATATATTTTTTTTTTCATTTCATTCATTTTTTTGCAGTTTTATAGCTTTACAACTTTTATATATATGTATAGGAAAGTCAATACATGCAATGAGACTTCTCGGCCACCATGAGGGGCCTGGCCTCCCTGCAACTTCTAAAATCCGCTTATGGCCCTTACGCATAAACCCCTAACTGCCCCCTTATTCCGCCAAAACCTAACCCCTGCTTTTGACAGTGATAGATGTCCAATCCATTTTGGCTGAGTGTTCCACTACTATTTATAATACTAAAAACAACTAGAAACTGCAATTTCAGGAGAAATTACAATAGGGCTTTGCTGTGGTAGATACAGATCTCTCAGGTCACTTCCTGTTGATTTGGGGACATTTCGGGGACACGTCCTGTTGAATGGTTGTCAATGGCATAGACCTACATGGGTGCCAGTTGAATGTTAATGGGATGTAATGGCAAGTTTTTGGTCAAAAATCACAACCACATAGGTTTTTCTGCCATTGAAATAGCATATATTTAAAATGACATTCTACAAAAAGTGATATATGGCGGAAAACACAGACAAGGCTGAAAAAGCAGTTTCTGCTCTTGCATTCCTCTTTGAAAGAAACTGCTGTATTTTAAGCCAAAACAACTGTTGTGTTTGATAGAACTATATCTCTATATGCTGCCATAGCAGATTTATGGTGCATTAAGCCCCCAAATTATTTTTAATCTGCCCGTTTCACCCTCAAAACCCCAGTTTACAGACGTCGTGCAACTGTTTTTGTTTTAACCCAGCTATGAAAACAAGTAATTATATTTATTATTCAAAATGTCTGTCATTTTTAGCTTAGAATCATTAATTGATGTCTAATATTTTGTTTAAAAAAAAAAACGACTTTAAAAAATTATTCACTCGTATGTTTTAAAATTTTAATTTTTTGTCAAGAATCAACAACAAGTGGGACACAATCGTGAAGTGGAACAAAATTTATTGGATAATTTAAACTTTTTTAACAAATAAAAAACTGAAAAGTGGGGCGTGCAATATTATTCGGCCCCCTTGCGTTAATACTTTGTAGCGCCACCTTTTGCTCCAATCACAGCTGCAAGTTGCTTGGGGTATGTTTCTATCAGTTTTGCACATCGAAAGACTGACATTCTTGCCCATCCCTTGCAAAACAGCTCGAGCTCAGTGAGGTTGGATGGAGAGTGTTTGTGAACAGCAGTCTTCAGCTCTTTCCACAGATTCTCGATTGGATTCAGGTCTGGACTTTGACTTGGCCATTCTAACACCTGGATACGTTTATTTTTGAACCATCCCATTGTAGATTTGGCTTTATGTTTTGGATCATCCATCTCCGTCCCAGTCTCAGGTCTTGTGCAGATACCAACAGGTTTTCCTCCAGAATGTTCCTGTATTTGGCTGCATCCATCTTCCCGTCAATTTTAACCATCTTCCCTGTCCCTGCTGAAAAAAAGCAGGCCCAAACCATGATGCTGCCACCACCATGTTTGACAGTGGGGATGGTGTGTTTAGGGTGATGGGCTTTGTTGCTTTTACGCCAAACATATCCTTTTGCATTGTGGCCAAAAAGTTCAATTTTGGTTTCATCCGACCAGAGCACCTTCTTCCACATGTTTGGTGTGTCTCCCAGGTGGCTTGTGGCAAACTTTAAAGGAGACTTTTTATGGATATCTTTGAGAAATGGCTTTCTTTTTGCCACTCTTCCATAAAGGCCAGATTTGTGCAGTGTACGACGTATTGTTGTCCTATGGACAGACTCTCCCACCTCAGCTGTAGATCTCTGCAGTTCATCCAGAGTTATCATGGGCCTCTTGGCTGCATCTCTGATCAGTTTTCTCCTTGTTTGAGAAGATTTGCAGTGGTCTGATGCTCCTTCCATTTCAATATGATGGCTTGCACAGTGCTCCTTGAGATATTTAAAGCTTGGGAAATCTTTTTGTATCCAAATCCGGCTTTAAACTTCTCCACAACAGTATCTCGGACCTGCCTGGTGTGTTCCTTGGTTTTCATAATGCTCTCTGCACTTTAAACAGAACCCTGAGACTATCACAGAGCAGGTGCATTTATATGGAGACTTGATTACACACAGGTGGATTCTATTTATCATCATCGGTCATTTAGGACAACATTGGATCATTCAGAGATCCTCACTGAACTTCTGGAGTGAGTTTGCTGCACTGAAAGTAAAGGGGCCGAATAATATTGCACGCCCCACTTTTCAGTTTTTTATTTGTTAAAAAAGTTGAAATTATCCAATAAATGTTGTTCCACTTCACGATTGTGTCCCACTTGTTGTTGATTCTTGACAAAAAAATTAAATTTCATATCTTTATGTTTGAAGCCTGAAATGTGGCGAAAGGTTGCAAGATTCAAGGGGGCCGAATACTTTTGCAAGGCACTGTATATATACATATATATATATATATATATATATATTTATATAAAATCTTTTTTAATTCAGTTTTAATTGTTTCGTTCTATTACTTGAATCTCTCAAGATTGTTAAAATTGATCTTAAACATTCAGATGACCAAATATGTTAAAAAACACACAGGCTCCCACAGGGTGTCCTAATTTCTTCACATGACTGTACAGTATATAGTGCACTTACATTTACATTATGACTTGCATTGTTTCATTAGTGATTTACCTCAGAGTAAACTCACTGACCTGCCCGGCATTTGTAAACACATGCGTGGTGTGAATGACAGCGTTTGACTAAGAAGTGTAATCTTGAATGATATCCTCATAGATCAAAAAGATGTTCCAGCTCAGCCCTATTAAAAGAGCAAATAAAACTTAGAGCGGTATCAAAGGTGAAATGCCCGAGTGCTGTTTTCTCTGTTGACGAGCGTGAAAGAAAAGAGGCCAAGAGTCCAACGATGTGCAAATGAGCCTTCAAGCGTGTTATCATTACGAGTTTGAGTTGATGATTGAATATTAGCGAAAGGGGACGGACAAGCGGGCCAAGGTTTATTGGGAGACAAGAGGAAGCAGCTCATGCTCAACTTGTCAATTTAAGATGGAAACTAGCTCAACCGTCGTCTTCGCTCTTCTTCTCTTGTCCATTGGCGGGACCCTGGGTAAGTGTCAATTATGGTGGTAATGGATTTTGGTTAAAATCTCTTGCAAGAACCGCGAAAATCATTTTAGGATTTGTCATAAATTATATAAATCATTTATCTACAGTGGTATGAAAAAGTATCTGAACCTTTTGGAATTCCTCACATTTCTGCATAAAATCACCATCAGATGTGATCTGACATCTGTCAAAATCACTCAGATGAAAAAACAGTGTCTGCTTGAACTAAAACTACCCAAACATTTATTTGTTTTCATAATTTAATGAGGGTAGTATGCTAACAATGACACAAGGGGGAAAAAATTAAGTGAACCATCCCATTTATTTTGTGCCCCTGACCCTTTGGCAGCAATAACTTCAACCAGACGCTCCCTGTAGCTGCAGATGAGCATATCGAACAGGACTAATCTTGGCCCATTTTTCTCTACAAAACGGATGTAGTTCAGTCAGATTCCTGAGATGTCTGGCATGAATCGCCGTCTTTAGGTCATTCCACAGCATCAAGTCATGAACTTTGACTTGGCCACTCCAGAATGTGTGTTTTGTATTCCTGAAACCATTCAGAAGTTGATTTACATATGTGTTTTGGATCACTCTCTTGTTGCAGCATCCATCCTCTTTTAGCTTCAACGGTCTGACAGACGGCCTCAGGTTTTTCTACAAAACACCCTGATAAACCCTTGAATTTCCATTCTTCCATTAATGATTGCAAGTTGTCCAGGCCCTGAGGCAGCAAATCTTGATGCTCCCTCCACCATGCTTCACGGGGGGGATGAGGTGTTGATATTGGTGAGCTGTTCCATTTTTCCTTCACACATGATGTTGTTTGTTACTCCCAAACAATTCAACATTGGTTTCTTTAATCCACAAAATATTTTGCCAAAACCTCTGTGGAGTGTCCAAGTGCATTTTTGCGAACATTAAATGAGCAACAATGTTTTTTGTTTTTTTTTTAGACAGCAGTGGCTTCCTCCGTGGAGTCCTCCCATGAACACCATTCTTGGGCATAGTTGATGTGTGCACAGAGATATTTGACTGTGCCAGTGATTTCTGTAAGTCTTTAGCAGACACTCTAGGGTTCTTTTATACCTCTCTGAGTATTCTGCGCTGAACTCTTGGCATCATCTTTGGTGGACGGCCACTCCTTGAGAGAGAAGTAACAGTAATAAACTCTTTCCATTTGTAGACATCGCTGACTGTCGATTGATGAACATCTTCGAGACTTTTAAAGATGGTTTTGTATCCTTTCCCAGCTTTATCCAAATCAACATTCCTTTATTGCAGGTCTTCAGACAACTCTTTTAACCCAGCCATGATGCACATTAGAGAATGTATCTCATCAAGACAATTTTTACCAGGTGTGTGTTTAGTGGGCATGGCAGCTTTAAACCACTCATCAGTGATTGGGCACACACGTGATTTAAATTGTTTGGTAAAAATCGGTTTGAATTGCTCTTTAAGTCTCCTGAGGCAGAGAGTTCACTTACTTTTCCTCTTCTGTCATTGTTTGCATGCTATCCTCATTAAAATATGAAAACCTATTTATGTTTGGGTGGCTTTAGTTAAAGCAGACAGTTTTTACATCTGTGTTATTTTGACAAAGATCAGATCACATTTGATGGTGATTTTATGCAGAAATGTGAGAAATTCCAAAAGGTTCAGATACTTTTTTATACCACTGTAGATATCAGTCATATCACATTATATATGATACATACGAATACATGATTATTATGAATAGGGGTAGGACTTGTTGGGTGGGAGGAGTTAATAACAATTAATGAATTACGGAAGATTTAAAGAGTTAATGAATAAATAGAGCATTTGAATGATGTATGAATAGTGTTATCCAAATGCTTCCTTGAATATACAGTAAGTATTTAGTCAACCACTATTTGTGCAAGTTCTCCCACTTGAAAATATTAGAGAGGCCTGTAATTGTCAACATGGGTAAACCTCAACCATGAGAGACAGAATGGGGGGGGGGGGGGGGGGGACCAGAAAATCACAGTTTGATTTTTAAAGAATTTATTTGCAAATCATGGTGGAAAATAAGTATTTGGTCAATACCAAAAGTTCATCTCAATACTTTGTCATGTCCCCTTTGTTGGCAATAACGGAGGCCAAACGTTTTTTGTAACTCTTCCCAAGCTTTTCACACACTGTTGCTGGTATTTTGGCCCATTCCTCCATGCAGATCTCCTCTAGAGCAGTGATGTCGTTGGGCAACACTGACTTTCAACTCCCTCCTCACCCCGTGGCATCAAAATGATAACAAGAACGGGGAGCAAAAATCCCAGAACTACACGGGGGGACCTAGTGAATGACCTACAGAGAGCTGGGACCTCAGTAAGAAAGGCTACTATCAGTAACACAATGCGCCGCCAGGGACTTAAATCCTGCACTGCCAGACGTGTCCCCCTCCTGAAGAAAGTACATGTCCAGGCCCGTCTGCGATTCGCTAGAGAGCATTTGGATGATCCAGAAGAGGACTGGGAGAATGTGTTATGGTCAGATGAAACCAAAATAGAACTTTTTGGGTTGAAACACAGGTTCTCTTGTTTGGAGGAAAAAGAATACTGAATTGCACCATACCCACTGTGAAGCATGGGGGTGGAAACATCATGCTTTTGGGCTGTTTTTCTGCAAAGGGACCAGGATGACTGATCTGTGTGAAGGAAAGAATGAATGGGGCCATGTATCGAGAGATTTTGAGTGAAAATCTCCTTCCATCAGCAAGGGCATTGAAGATGAGACTTGGCTGGGTCTTTCAGCATGGCAATGATCCCAAACACACAGCCAGGGCAAGAAAGGAGTGGCTTCGTAAGAAGCATTTCAAGGTCCTGGAGTGGCTGAGCCAGTCTCTTGTCTGGTACACCAGACTCACCGCTGTTCCAGCTATTGAGTCTGGCCACCATTCAGCGGATACAATTTCCAGGGCGGAGCAAGCCACAGACAGCGGAGTGGACCAATCAGTGACGGGCAGACGTGACGTAAGTAAAACGACGAGGGCAGGACGAGGGACTTGCGTGCGAAAGGAAACATACGAGGAGAGCGGAGTTTATTCAACATGGCTAGCGCGAGAGAGACTGTTGTCAATGACTCGTGTCGATGTGTTTTTGATCATTTAAAACTGATTTTACCGTGGATTGGAACATATTCTCGGCTCTCCTGTTCACCATCCGTGTTGTTGTGGAGACGACTTCCGACGCGCAAGAGTGACGTTGCTCGTTAAGAACACGTCACGCAAATAAACGAATCTGATTTGTCGATTGATTTTGTACCTGCTCAAGAGGCCGTTAATGGGCTGGGTCCCAGACTTTTCTCTCAGTGTTTGAAAAATACAGGGAGAACAGTCTGGCCGTGCCAGGCAAGCCAGTCTCCAGGTCTCAACCCCACAGAAAATCTGTGGAGGGAGTTGAAAGTCAGTTTTGCCCAATGACAGCCCCAAAACATCACTGCTATAGAGGAGATCTGCATGGAGGAATGGGCCAAAATACCAGCAACAGTGTGTGAAAAGCTTGTGAAGAGTTACAGAAAATGTTTGGCCTCCATTATTGCCAACAAAGGGTACATAACAAAGTATTGAGATGAACTTTTGGAATAGACCAAATACTTATTTTCCACCATGATTTGCAAATAAATTCTTTAAAAATCAAACAATGTGATTTTCTGTTTTTTTTTTTTCCACATTCTGTCTCTCATGGTTGAGGTTTACCCATGTTGACAATTACAGGCCTCTGTAATATTTTCAAGTGGGAGAACTTGCACAAATAGTGGTCGACTAAATACTTATTTACCCCACTGTATTTACATTTCAAAAACCAGAAGCCATTCATTTACGAATGTGATTGCACTTTAGTTAACATATTTAAATTTTCAGATATTAAGATATGAATGAGGCAAAATAACATGCTTTTTCTCTCAAATATGTTGTCATAATCATTTGTTTCAGATGTACTGTAATTATTTTCTGTATAAAAATTCATTTGGCGTTCAAAAAGTCTTTTTTCAAACTTGAGTCTTGAAAAAGAGGGGGTCGTCTTTTAATCAGGGCTGTCTTATATTCGGGCCAATACGGTAATTGTGATTCAGGTGCATCGTGCGAGGGCAAATGCGGGCAAACGTTGAGCGAGTGCTCGTGTCGGCCGACCTGCGCTTCCCTGGAGACTTGCTGCTCCGACTACAAGGAATTCTGTGTAGAATTCTCCCCACATTCGGGATCCATTTTGGGTGGCACCAATTTTCTCATCCTCCACTCCACGTTCAACAAAAGCGCCCACATTGTGTGCAAGTATGACTTTTATCCTTTGTGTGCTCGTCTTTTTTGCTTTTGGCCGAGGAGCCGTACACTTATTTTAGATTCATGGCAACAAAAAATCAAGTCGTAGAGTGGCAAAACATTTTACTCAAGTATTCCGTGAAAAGAATACTCAAGCAATGAGTGACAATGTCTGATTTTTTTTTTTAACAAGGGTATTTTTTTTCCTCAGCACAATTTCACCCATATAAACTGTTATTATTATACAATACTACAACCTATTACATGACAATATGAGGCCAAAAAAAATCATAAGAATAATCGAATTTGGACTAGAAAGATCCACAGAAATAAAACGTACATGAGTGCCCTCTAGTGGAGAAAACATTTCCTACACTGAATTTAAAACAAATCATATCTGCGGTTTTCTGTGGTGTGTCGGTGCCAAATAAAACCAAATATATAAAATATCTTGATATTTGCAGATTTGATGACGACATTGCTACGACAGGCTACGTGGACGAAAGCCAGCGAGGCCACTGCATCTCTCCCCTCTTGTATCAAACGGGTTGGGTTTCTGTGCAAATCTCCTCCGATGGCATCGTTTTTAACAGACACGGATCGTGGCTGTCAGGTATGAATATGAAAACTCAATTTTCATTAAAAGAAAAATAGCTTTTTAATCAATTTCATTGGGACAAATCATACAATTTCTTTAATTTTTTGGCATAGACATGTTGAATGATACAAATCAATCTTTTAATTTAGAAAAGTTTCATATACAGTGGGGCAATAAAGTATCAACCACTTATTGTGCAAGTTCTCCCACTTGAAAATATTAGAGAGGCCTGTAATTGTCAACTTGGGTAAACCTCAACCATGAGAGACAGAATCTGGAGAAAAAAACCCAGAAAATCACATTGTTTGATTTTTAACAGCCCTAGTTAAAATATTTGACGCAATTAACGCACAAATGCCCCGCTCAAACATATTAAAATGACAGCACAGTGAAATGTGTACTTGTTGTGTTTTTCGGAGTTTGGTCGCCCTCTGCTGGCGCTTGGGTGCGACTGATTTTATAGGCTTCAGCACCCATGAGCATTGTGTAAGTAATTATTGACATCAACAATGGCGGGCTACTAGTTTATTTTTTTGATTGAAAATTTTACAAATTTTATTAAAACGAAAACATGAAGAGGGGTTTTAATATAAAATTTCTATAACTTGTACTAACATTTATCTTTTAAGAACTACAAGTCTTTCTATCCATGTATCGCTTTAACAGAATGTTTATAATGGTAATGCCATCTTGTTGATTTATTGTTATAATAAAGAAATATAGTACTTATGTACCGTGTGTTGAATGTATATAACCATCTTGTGTCTTATCTTTCCATTCCAACAATAATTTACAGAAAAATATGGCATATTTTATTGATGGTTTGAATTGCGATTAATTACGATTAATTAATTTTTAAGCTGTAATTAACTCGATTAAAAATTTGAATCCTTTGACACCCCTAATGTAAACACAATGAGCTGACGGACAATATGGCGGCACCAGTCAGGGGGCGGAGTTGTGACGTCACGTGATTGTGGTCTATAGTCAGGTGCGCCTTATAGTCTGAAAATTACAGTAAAACTTTACAATTCATCACGCAAATAATGGGAAAAAAACTTGTATAGAGCTATGAGTGTAAAAACTTTCACGTATCCTCTTGCGCAGTGCATACAGGCAAGCTGAACTCCAAATTCAAGGCGGTTTTGGTGAACTCCACCAAGTGGCAGTACTACGGCACACCTCAGGTGGGCGGAACTCTGGAGATGACCTGGAACGCCTCCCAGGTCCGAGCCCAGACAGTCAACATCGAACTGTGGGGCTACAGGGAAACGGGTGAGTCGCTCTGACCACTTTTCGGGCTGGAGCCAGATCTGATACCAAACGGCTCCTCCCCAAGGAAATCCATATTCAGATGGCTGGCGTGCCGAGTGGAAGTATCTTTACTCTCTGGCTAAGGGAAGCGCAAACAACGGCAGCTTTGCTTTCGTCCCTCGACCTTCTGCTGAGTTTTCCGACTGGGAGCTTGGAGCGATCCGGGTCAGCTCCTCTACCAACCAGGACGGATTGCAGTATGTCTGTGTGTTGTCTTGGTTGAATATTTATGCTTCTTTTTCCCTTAAATTTATGTTTCGGTGTATTATTACTAGAGTCAGCTCAGTATTTACGCTGGGTTATACAGTAAATAAAGCCTGCAGCCTTTGTGCATGGGCTGGTCACAGCAGCTGTGCTTAGTGACATCTAGAGGTGTCCAAACTAAGATGCTTGGGATTTTTTAACTGAGGAAAAGGGCCTAATCACTCGTGGTGCACAAATAAAATGATCAATAAATGAAAAATAATGAATTTTAAAGAAATAGTCACTAAGAAAAGTAATAAAACACAGAATTATAATTCTGAAGTCTGGGTCCAGTTTTGGCCTGAAGTACTCGCCAACTGCGCACCAATTACATCAAGCGTTCGTCATTGGCCAACCGTGCCTCCTGCTTTCACCCACCAATCAGATCAAGCGTTTGTTGGTTGGACAACATTAGGATATTGGTTATTGGTAGAGATGTCCCGATCGATCGGGTCCGATCACGTCATTTTCCAAGTATCAGAATCGGCAAAAAAATATCGGACATGCCTTTTTTTAATATATATTTTTTTTTTAATTTGAAATCGTTTTCTAATTGTATTTAACGTTACAGACATAATATGTTACACTTATCCAGAGTCTTTAATTTAGGCTTAAGGTAGGGTTATCAAATTTATCCCGATAACGGCGGTTATTAATTTTTAAAAAAATGTATCACGTTAATATATTTAATGCAATTAATGCATGCGCTGCACGACCCACTCACGCATTGTCACGCTGTAATGGCGCCGTTTTACCTATAGAGAGAGCTAAAAGGCAGCGTAAAATGAGTAGAGTGAATTTTGGCAGCCTTAGGAGCTTTTTTTTAAGTGGCTAAAGCCTTACAATCCCTCTCCCTATGATTAGAAATATCGTGGGAAGCAATGTGGGGAAGCAAAGTAGCAATTGATCTTTTTGTTAACACCCTATGTTATTTCCCAACGCAGAGAAGAGGTATCAATTGGTAGCAGTATGCACAGCCATGGTTGCTAAAGGCGTGTCACATCCACCCATCATGCATCTGGGCATGGCTACAGTATCATTTACTGAAAGCTCAACAAATACACTAGATGGCAATATTTAGTCACAATATACAAAGTCACAAGTCTTTCTATCCGTGGATCCCTCTCACAGAAAGAATATTAATAATGTAAATGCCATCTTGAGGATTTATTGTCATAATAAACAAATACAGTACTTATGTACAGTATGTTGAATGTATATATTCGTCCGAGTTTTATTCATGTTTTTCTTAATGTATTGGCAAAATGTATATGATCGGGAAAAATTATCGGGAATGATTGGAATTGAATCGGGAGCAAAAAAAAGCAATCAGATCGGGAAATATCGGGATCGGCAGATATTCAAACTAAAACGATCGGGATCGGATCGGGAGCAAAAAAACATGATCGGAACAACCCTAGTTATCGGTTATAAAGTCTTTATCGGACAACTCTATTTTATTGCTTTTATATATATTTTTTTTTAGGGCTGTCAAACGATTAAAATATTTAATCGAGTTAATTACAGCTTAAAAATTAATTAATCGTAATTAATCGCAATTCAAACCATCTATAAAATATGCCATATTTTTCTGTAAATTATTGTTGGAATGGAAAGATAAGACACAAGACGGATATATACAGTACATTCAACATACGGTACATAAGTACTGTATTTGTTTATTATAACAATAAATCAACAAGATGGCATTAACATTATTAACATTCTCTTAAAGCGATCCATGGATAGAAAGACTTGTAGTTCTTAAAAGATAAATGTTAGTACAAGTTATAGAAATTTTATATTAAAACATCTCTTAATGTTTTCGTTTTATTAACATTTGTAAAATTTTCAATCAAAAAATAAACTAGTAGCTTGCCATTGTTGATGTCAATAATTACACCATGCTCACTCATTGTGCTTAAACCCATAAAATCATTTTGACCCAAGCGCCAGCAGAGGGCGCCAAACACCCAAAAACAAGTAACAAGCGGACATTACTCTGCTGTCATTTTAAACTGTTTGAGCAGGGCATGTGCGTTAATTGCGTCAAATATTTTAACTCAATTAAAAAAGTTAATTAACGCCCGTTAACGCGATAATTTTGACAGCCCTAATATTTTTTATTGTTTTGAATTAAAAAAGTTAGAAATAAAAGTTTTTCATATTTTAAATTTTTAGACTTTTTTTCTGTTGAAATTTCACTATATTATTTTTTTTTTTTTAATTTTCTATATAATTTTATTTGTTATTTTAACTTGTTTAATTTTTGTAAATAATACAAATTTAAATTGAAACATTTTACAGCTTCCTTTTTAAAAACCTTACTGATTTATTTTCTTCCTTTTTTGTGTGTATTTTGTTTCCATTTTATAAATTATAAAAAGAATGATTAAAGAAATTATTTTTCTTTTATTTATTTAAAAAATTTATGTCATGTAAATTTTTGATTGATCTTCCTTACCACGTTATCCTCTTGATATATCAAGAGAATAACGTGGTAAGGAAGATATATATATATATATATATATATATATATATATATATATATATATATATATATATATATATATATATAATATATATATATTTTTTAAATTGCTTACTGATATTACAATGTTGTTCCCTCTCCTTCTGACGCGTGATGCTGCAGAAACGTGGAAGCTGCGTGGAGCGAGGATCACGCCCTGGCCTGGCACCTGGAGCAAAAGTTCCGTGACAATTCTCAGGCTTGGGCTCTGGACAAATGTTTGGCGTGGGACCAGCTTGAAATGCAGCTTCCCAACTTCCTGGACGAGATCATTGACTGCCCTTGCACCCTCGCACAGGCCCGAGCCGACACGGGAAGATTTCATGTGAGTGTTCAATTTGGAGTAGACGCCACCATTTTTTGTAGCAGTCATTGAATGCCTTCAAAGCCAACATGAATCACCCAACTCGTTTATATTTCCACTTACAGACAGATTACGGCTGTGATATGGAGAAAGGGAGCGTGTGCACATACCACCCGGGTAGCATTCACTGTGTTCGGGCTATACAAGCCAGGTAAGTAAGTTTAAAGTTAAAATATGAAACATGAAAACTTCACATTTTTCAATCAGTTGACCTTTCGCAAAAGCTCCGCGCCCCTCACTGAAATAACGGTTGCGAAGCTGACAAGCTATGTGACGCTAACGGTATATTAGGTTGACCAAACGTCCTCTTTTACCCTCACATGTCCACTTTTTACATACTGTCCAGAACGTCCGGCGGGATTTTATCAACTCATGAAAATATTCTTTGTTCATTTTATTTTATTTTTATATTTTATATATTATTATTACGGCTGTCCAAATTATCCCGTTAACGGGCGGTAATTCATTTTTTTAATTAATCACGTTAAAATATTTGACGCAATTAACGCACATGCCCCGCTCAGACAGATTTAAATGACAGTACAGTGAACTGCCCACTTTTGCTGTCCTCTGCTGGCGCTTGGGTGCGACTGATTTTATAGGCTTCAGCACCAATGAGCATTGTGTAAATAATTATTGACATCAACAATGGCGGGCTACTAGTTTGTTTTTTGATTGAAAATTTTACAAATTTTATTAAAACGAAAACATTAAGAGGGGATTTAATATAAAATTTCTATAACTTGTACTAACATTTATCTTTTAAGAACTACAAGTCTTTCTATCCATGGGTTGCTTTAACAGAATGTTAATAATGTTAATGCCATCTTGTTGATTTATTGTTATAATACACAAATACAGTTCTTATGTACCGCGTGTTGAATGTATATATCCATCTTGTGTCTTATCTTTCTATTCCAACAATAATTTACAGAAAAATATGGCATATTATATAGATGGTTTGAATTGCGATTAATTGCGATTAATTACGATTAATTAATTTTTAAGCTGTAATTAACTCGATTAAAATTTTTAATCGTTTGACAGCCCTGATATATATATATATATATATATATGTGTGTGTGTGTGTACGTATAAGGGATGCAACGATACAGTTAAGTCATGGTTCGGTACGATTTTCGATACAATTCAATACATTTAATGCTCTGAAACAGAAAATACAACTTATTATTATTATTATAATTATTATTATTTTTATTTTTTTGCTAACAAGCAAAAATAACAGTGCCATCATATAAACAAACATTTTAGCACATAAAATTTATGTGCTTACTTCTTTTTGTATAAAAGTGCTGAGAACGATTTTTACTGTTTGTAAAGTGGGGCACAATGTTGATTGCTGCAGCTCTCTTAGCAGCTATATTTACCAAAAAAGCAAAACATCCTATTTGTGGTCAGAGTCCAACTGTAACATGTGCTGAATTAACAGTATTTGCAGCATTATCTATAGTCACTGGTATGGATTGATTTGCCCTGCTTGACTTCCATTCAGTCATGGCGGTTTGTAATTCATCAATGTAGTATATGGGTTACGCGTCGCTCTGGGCTCACGCAGCTAATGGCATGGGATCTAATGTAACACATCTAGGTTGCTCTTTGATGATATCTAGTGTGTGCGCGCGAGAGTTGGCATTGGATCGAACATAGGAAATCTAGGTTGCTATTTGATGATATCTAGTGTGCGCGCTGCGCCGCTTGAGTGTTTTCACTTCTGCTCATTACTGCACAACACCAGCATATCAAAATCGACTTTCATAAACAGGAAGAGTTTGAAGTACGGCGCTCTTAATTTGCCTCTCATTTTACATCATGAAACCATGAGTTTGCTTAGTCTCTTATCCTTTCTGATCCCATCGGCGCTACAACAGCAGGCGTTAGCTTACGCATGCTTAACGCTTGTGAATACCATGTAAGATTAGCAGTGTAACATCGTGGACATGCGTTGTGGTACACATCCTTAATGTTGAAGACGAAGTTGTTAATTTCGTTTGGTAATTTTGACTCAAGGACATATAGATGTCACGCATCGAGCTTTGGGAAGTTAGCTCACGTGGGGAGGACAGTACATTTGCGTTCAAGTGATGCCAGTAGATGCCACCAATTCGGGCCGGATCGGCGCCCCCTGCCGATACTGGTATCGGTATCGGTGCAGCTTTATCCATAACAACCCTTTGATGAATGTCAAAACAGAAAAAATCCTTAAAAGAAGTAAGAAATTGAACAAAGTCGCTGGTTCAAATCCGGCTCGAAGGACCAAATAAATGTCAAGTTCAAAAATATCAAAAATAGATCCTGAGGTAGACATTTGTAAAATTACCCAGAAATAAGGAGAGAAGACATTCAGTTTTCTTGGCCAAGGAGAGCAAAATGTGACTGGTGAGTCACCAAAATTGATCTAAAGGAAAAAAATCCTCCTTGGTATTTTATTTGGGGGTTTGTCCTTAACAAAAATGGATGCCGCCCTGAGGGAGGGGAGAGCAAGTTGGAGACACCCATGTGGTTTTCAATTGGATATGTGTGTGCATGTAGGTGGAACTAAGTGAATACACGTGTGGAAGCAAGAGCTTATGTAAACAATCATGTAAACAGTCAAAACAATCATGTAAACAGTCAAAATAATCCAGACACTTCAGTTATGCAACGCTGCGGCCATGGAAGATATCCTCGGATGGAAAATTGTCCTCGAAGGTCCAGACGAAAGTCCAGACGCCAGGTGCTGAAGATGCTTCGGAAGGTCTAGTTACACAATGATGCGGCCATGAAGCAAAACAGTAGTCATCCCGACCCTCTTTTACTCTTTGTAACACTTAAGCATTATACTACAACCTGGTATAGCAAGCAATAATCATTTACTGGTTATATAAGTAAGAAAAATATGGCAATATGTATTATTTATGGTATATATGAGCACAAGCAAATATTCAATCAACCAACCAAGCAAATATTTAATCAATCAAACCTCGATAATTACCTCAACAAATGAAAAAATGAAACAAAATGGCTGAACTTAGCTAAATTCCATCTTATTCCGCTATATTACACATTTCCTTTCTAGTCCCAGGTACGGAGCAGGTCAGCAGTGTTGCTATGACAGCAGCGGTGCTCAAGTCCTGACGGCCGACTCAATCGGTGGGAGCACGCCAGACCGTGCCCACGACTGGGGTTCGCCCCCTTACGTGCACCCTCCTCGGGTCCCGGGTCAGTCGCACTGGGTCTACGACGTTCTCAGCTTCTACTACTGCTGCCTCTGGTCGGACAACTGTCACTATTACTTCAAACACAGACCCTCCAGCGACTGTCGGCGATACCGTCCACCAAGCTCAGGTTTAGTGTTCATTCTAATAATTTGACAGACAAAGAAACACGCGAGAGACACAAAAAGGGTCCGTGACAGTACGTCAGGATCAATAAAATATCCACACACAAAAACAGAGAAAACCGTGGTGAAAGGCAGACAAACGAGAAAAAAAACAAGGCAATGAGGCAACTAGCAATGAAAGGATATACAAACTGTCAAATGGCAGCAAGTCAATATCTCGGCAAGCCGCCTAGGATCGGTTTAATGACACTGCTGATGAGCTGGAATTGGATGCAGGTAGGACGTTGGGAACTCATCCCACAAAACAATCTGACCAGCAGTAGAATTTGACTAAATCATGGCAGTCGTCATACTAGCTCCGCTTGCTAGCTAGCACAGCTTTTCTCCCAGTCCAACCGCGCTATCACATTACGCTATTCAAACTTGGCGCCCTCTGTAGGTCAAAACATGTACTAAATATTATAGGTTTTTAAATCAATGGCAATAAAATATGTTTCTCATAACATATTAGTATATAACCTTAAACATATCGTAAAAGAGAACAATTGTGGCTTATTAGAGCCTACAAGTCTTTAAGTTTGAGGTTCTGTCAGGAAATAAAACACAACCAAAAGTATTCTATTCTAATGACAGTCACAAGGAGAGGAAGCCTCCCAGCTCATTGGGGATTTAATAACTTGCAGTCAGGACTCACTCGAGTCTCGTTTATTGGCACACAGGGGTCGGCAGGTGCAAAGCCCAGCGTCGCAAGAGTCTCCCCACCTGTCGAATCCCCGCGGCGCCTTTTTATTTGACAAAGTCACATGGTCAGAAACATGTCATAATAGTGTGCGTGTGATGCGCGGTGATTGGTTAGTTCAGAATAGCAACAGTTTGGGAAGTGCCTTACTTGGTGTTGTTTCTCAAAACTGGATGCTTACTGTGAAACAGAAGTGAATCTTATTACAGCTCATCTTGGAATTTTTCACAGAAAAGCATGCTGGAAAAAGAGGGAGTCAAACTTGATAATGCAGTCAACTGGCGTCATTTTGGAAGATCAAAGGAATACATGAAGCACACATATTTGGAACGCACGAACCTGAATACAGTCTCACATGCAAGCAAATAGTTTTCACAGCAGTCAATAATCATGTTTTAAAAGCATGAATGAAATATAGTCTTTCACAGGTTCCCCTTAAAGAAACATTTTGAAAACTTCCTTTAAAAATATTATCAATATTTATTAACATAATTTAACAAACGCCACTACAATTTGTAATTTCTTTGTTTTGTTATGAATATATCACTTTAATTTTCTTAATATATTATTGATGGTAGATTTGCATGAACACGCAACCATCATCATCATTCTACATAAAAAAATTCAGGACGCTAAGGGGCACAAACGTTGTACTCGGTTTTTGCTAAAAACGTACGGTTTGGCTAAAGTTTGCCAAAAACATAGCCATTCATTTATAATGGGCAAAATTTCCCATTGATTTCCAGTGTCCCTATTTGCTATTCATTTCAATAGCACGAAAACCTCCATTCACTCTTACTGATTTCCCACCCAAGTGACCCCATATCAACAGGAAAGTAACCCCAAAATACCACCAAATCAATAGGAAGTGGTCCAGTGTGAACAGGTAGTGACTCTAAAAATGCCCTCAAATCAAAAGGAATTGACTCTTAAAGGCTCTCAAATCAACAGGAAGTGACCCGATTTTTACAGGAAGCGACCCCGAAATGCCCCCAAATCAACAGGAAGTGACCCTGAAAGGCCCCAAAATGAACATTATACATAAAAAAAAAATCAGGATGGTAAGGAGCACAAACATTCTATTCGTTTTTTGCTAAAAACGTACGCTCTGGCCAAAGTTTGCCAAAAACATTCCCATTCATTTATAATGGGCAAAATTTCCCATTGATTTCCAATGGCCCCGTATGCCATTCATTTCAACAGCACCAAAACCTCCATTCACTCCTACTGATTTCCAACCCAAGTGACCCGATATCTATAGGAAGTGAACCCGAAATACCCCCAGATCAACAAGAAGGGGTCCAGCATGGATAGGAAGTGACCACCCAAATCAACATTATACATCAAAAAATTCAAGACTCTTAAGGGGCACATACGTTCTATTCAGTTTCTATACATTTTCTGCCAAAAACGTACAGTATGGCCAAAATTTGACCAAAACGTACCCATTCATTTTTAATGAGCAAATTTTCCATTGATTTTTCAAAAACGAACCCTGAAATATCCCGAAAATCAACAGGAAATGACCCCTAAAACCCTCTATATCAACAGGAAGTGACTCAATATGACCAAAAAGTGACCTTGAAATGCTCCAAAATCAACAGGAAGTGACCCGATAACCACACGAAGTGAACCTGAAATGGCTCAAATCAAAAGGAAGTGAGCCAACATACCAACCATCACAGCAACGCTACCATCGCACTTTCTCCCGAAATTGCATTTTCCAGTTTATGGTAGCTTTGCATATGACGCAAAAGCTAGCATTGTCTTTTTTTTAGCTTTCAAAGGCGCTTTTTTGGCGCACCGCCCAAGCAAAACCATTTGACCCAGCATCACCGTTAATACACGAAAACGACTGGAATTCTCATGCGTCGTGGGACCTCTTTCGTTTGACACCCAAAAATGACAGTTCACCCAAAAACATGGTTTTTGACCAAAAACTGAAATGTCAAAACGCTACTTGTTCTACGATTTTTCACTAAAACACATAATTAATACATTGAAAATTCAGGACACTAAGGGTGCAAAGTTATTTTGAGGTTTTGCTAAAAATGTACGGTACGGCCAAAATTTGACCAAAACATACCCATTCGTTTTTAATGGCCAAATTTCCCATTGATTTTAATAGCACATATCGAACCCTGAAATGCCCCCAAAATCAACAGAAAGTGAACCCGAAATACCCCCAGATCAACAGGAAGTGGTCCAGTATGGGTAGGAAGTGACCCCCAAAATCAACATTATACATAAAAAAATTCAGGACTCTAAGGGGCACAAATGTTCTATTCAGTTTCTATAATTTTTTTGCAAAAAACTTACGGTACGGCCAAAATTGACCAAAACGTATCCATTCATTTTTAATGAGCAAATTTCCCATTGATTTTTCAAAAACGAACCCTGAAATGTCCCAAAAATCAACAGGAAATGACCCCTAAAACCCTCTATATCAACAGGAAGTGAGCCAATATGACCAAGAAGTGACCCCGAAATGCCCCAAAATCAACAGGAAGTGACCCAATAACTACAGGAAGGGAACCTGAAATGGCTCAAATCAAAAGGAAGTGACCCAATATCACAGCACACATCACATCACAGCACATCACAGCAAA
Organism: Corythoichthys intestinalis; assembly: GCF_030265065.1. Lineage (NCBI taxonomy): Eukaryota > Metazoa > Chordata > Actinopteri > Syngnathiformes > Syngnathidae > Corythoichthys > Corythoichthys intestinalis. The sequence goes on from NC_080411.1 coordinate 5,365,361, forward strand.
AGCTACCATCACACTTTCTCCAGAAATGGTGTTTTCCAGTCGATGGTAGCTTTGCATATGACGCAAAAGCTAGCATTCTCTTTTTTTAGCTTTCAAATTTGCGCCGCCCAAGCAAAATCGTTTGACCCACCGTCACTGTTCATACACAAAAACGACTGGAATTCTCATGCGTCATGGGACCTCTTTCGTTTGACACCCAAAAATGACAGTTCACCCAAAAACATGTTTTTTTACCAAAAACTGAAATGTCAAAACGCTACTTTTCACTAAAACACATCATTAATACATTGAAAATTCAGGACACTAAGAGTGCAAAGTTATTTTGAGGTTTTGCTAAAAATGTACGTTACGGCCAAAATTTGACCAAAACATACCCATTCGTTTCTAATGGCCAAATTTCCCATTGATTTCAATAGCAAAAATCGAACCCTGAAATACCCCCAAAATCAACAGGAAGTGACCCACTATGAACAGGAAATGAACCTAAAATTCCCCCAAATCAACAGGAAAGGACGCTGAAATGCCCTCAAATCAACGGGAAATGACATGATATCTAGAGGAAGTGACCCTGCAATGCCTGTTAATAGCTATTTTTGAGGGCTTTGCCAATTTAGATTTTTTTCCCCCAGAGGTCCGAGCAGCGCCGGCCCAGGCCATTTGGGGGCCCTAAGCAAAATAATGCAAAGGGGCCCATATTTTTGTTCCACAATTTCGTCACAGTGTACTGTGAAACCCATACATGCAATCCAACTCAAACGTCCATATTTTGTATATTAATCAGATTTTGCTGCACTGCATACTTCAAACTTCTCACCCCAAATGATTGTCAGTACTTACAGTAGATAGCACCAAACCTTTTTCTAAAAAAAGGAACAAAAAGAAGTTAAGGAAAAACTTTTATTTTTTTTAAGCTTGTAATGAAGTATCAAAACTCACAAAAGTCAACTAAAGCAAACTGTAGTAAACAAAATAGAATATACATTAAACAATTGCCAGATTGGGGGCCCCCTAGTGGTCAGGGGCCCTAAGCAGCTGCATAGTCTGCGTATAGGCTGGGTCCGAGTTCAAATTTTGATGGGAGCCAAAGGAGATTTTTGTGGGTTTGCCAATGGGGCTTATTTTTGTTGATCCAAGGGCATTTTTTTCTGTAGATCTGAAATCAAAAGTCAATGGAAGACAATGGGAATGTGTTTGTTGCCCAAATCCAATCTAAAATAGTGCTTGCATAGCAAATTTTTTCAAATCTCTCACTGAGACCACCAAATATATTTCTCCACTTAGCCGTGGTGTTTGGAGACCCTCATTTCATAACATTCGACGGCGTCGGCTACTCCTTCAACGGCAAAGGGGAGTACATTTTGCTGACGTCTCCCGCCAAACAGTTGACAATCCAAGGCAGAACCGAGCCGGTCCACAATTCAGGAAAGGCCTGCAAGCTGTCATCAGTGGCCATGCGAGAAGCGTCCTCCGACGTTATGGAAGTACGACTGGTCGCCGGTGATGCCGACCTGCAAGTCCTGCAAAACCAAAAGCGACTCGTGTTCACTGAGCAAAGCTGGATGGACTTGAACGGTGAGTAACAGGTATAAAAAACAGCTGTACTGAAAAAAAATTCAGGCGTGTTTGTGTTTTCCCCTTCCGCCGCCAACGTGACGGTGATGTTCCCTAGTGGCGCCGGTGTGGAAGTGCGTCTCCGGGAGGGAACTGTGACAGCCACGGTACTTCTCCCAGAAGAATTCCGCAACTCTACGCAGGGATTGCTAGGGAACTGGAACGGGGTGGGCGGCGACGACCTGATTCCCGCCCAAGGAGGGGCGGCGGCCAATCACAGTGACGCCCAGGAGGTCTTCAACTTTGGGGCCAGCTGTGAGACTGCATCATGTTTTCTTCTTGCCTTATCTGAGTGTATTGATTAGAAGAGGCTGACAGGGAATGAATGCTGCCAAACCTCCTAGTTTAAATGGATTGGACGTCTATTGCAGTCAGTGTCAGGCAATGAATTAACTAGGGATGCTACCTTCAAAATTAAGTTTTATTATTTTTAGAGATGCCGATCGATCGGGTCCGATCACGTCATTTTCAAAGTATCGGAATCGGCAAAAAAATATCGGAGATGCCTTTTAAAAAAAAATTTTTTTTTTTTAAATAAATCGTTTTCTAATTGTATTTAACGTTAGAGACATAATATGTTACACTTATCCAGAGTCTTTAGAATAGGCTTGAGGTAGGGTTATCAAATTTATCCAAATAACGGCGGTGATTAATTTTCTTAAAAATGTATCACGTTAAAATATTTAACGCAATTAATGCATGCGCTGCACGACCCACTCACACATTGTCGCGCACCATCTGTAATAGCGCCGTTTTGCCTAAATAGAGAGTTAAAAAGCAGCGTAAATTGAGTAGAGTGAATTTTGGCAGCATTTGGAACCTTATTTGAATTAGCTAGAACCTTAGAAATCCCTCTCCCTACGATTAGAAATATCATGGGAAGAAATGTGGGGAAGCAAGGTAGCAATTGATCTTTTTCGGAACACCTCAAGTTATATCCCATCGCAGAGAAGATATATGAATTGGTAGCACTACGCACAGTCGTGGTTTCACTTGTCATGGTTCCACTTCCTATCATACATTGGGCATGGCCTTCAGTATCATTTACTGAAAGCTCAACAAATACACTAGATGGCAATATTTAGTCACAATATACAAAGTCACAAGTCTTTCTATCCGTGGATCCCTCTCACAGAAAGAATGTTACTAATGTAAATGCCATCTTGAGGATTTATTGTCATAATAAACAAATACAGTACTTATGTACTGTATGTTGAATGTATATATTCGTCTGAGTTTTATTCATTTTTTTCTTAATGCATTGCTAAAATGTATATGATCGGGAAAAATTATCGGGAATGATTGGAACTGAATCGGGAGAAAAAAAAAAAGCAATCGGATCGGGAAACATCGGGATCGGCAGATACTCAAACTAAAACGATCGAGATCGAATCGGGAGCAAAAAAAAAACATGATCGGAACAACCCTAATTATTTTTCCAAAAATCATGCGATTGTACACTAATTTGTACCATGTAACTTTAATTTGACATAATTCTAATTTTTAAAAAAATACAGTACCTTGCAAAAGTATTCGGCCCCCTTGTACCTTGCAACCTTTCGCCACATTTCAGGCTTCAAACATAAAGATATAAAATTGTAATTTTTTGTCAAGAATCAACAACAAGTGGGACACAATCGTGAAGTGGAACAAAATTTATTGGATAATTTAAACTTTTTTGACAAATAAAAAACTGAAAAGTGGGGCGTGCAATATTATTCGGCCCCCTTGCGTTAATACTTTGTAGCGCCACCTTTTGCTCCAATTACAGCTGCAAGTCGCTTGGGGTATGTTTCTATCAGTTTTGTACATCGAGAGACTGACATTCTTGCCCATTCTTCCTTACAAAACAGCTCGAGCTCAGTGAGGTTGGATGGAGAGTGTTTGTGAACAGCAGTCTTCAGCTCTTTCCACAGATTCTCGATTGGATTCAGGTCTGGACTTTGACTTGGCCATTCTAACACCTGGATACGTTTATTTTTGAACCATTCCATTGTAGATTTGGCTTTATGTTTTGGATCATTGTCCTGTTGGAAGATAAATCTCCGTCCCAGTCTCAGGTCTTGTGCAGATATCAACAGGTTTTCTTCCAGAATGTTCCTGTATTTGGCTGCATCCATCTTCCCGTCAATTTTAACCATCTTCCCTGTCCCTGCTGAAGAAAAGCAGGCCCAAACCATGATGCTGCCACCACCATGTTTGACAATGGGGATGGTGTGTTCAGGGTGATGAGCTGTGTTGCTTTTACGCCAAACATATCGTTTTGCATTGTGGCCAAAAAGTTCCATTTTGGTTTCATCTGACCAGAGCACCTTCTTCCACATGTTTGGTGTGTCTCCCAGGTGGCTTGTGGCAAACTTTAAACAAGACTTTTTATGGATATCTTTGAGAAATGGCTTTCTTCTTGCCACTTTTCCATAAAGGCCAGATTTGTGCAGTGTACGACTGATTGTTGTCCTATGGACAGACTCTCCCACCTCAGCTATAGATCTCTGCAGTACATCCAGAGTGATCATGGGCCTCTTGACTGCATCTCTGATCAGTTTTCTCCTTGTTTGAGAAGAAAGTTTGGAAGGACGGCCGGGTCTTGGTAGATTTGCAGTGGTCTGATGCTCCTTCCATTTCAATATGATGGCTTGCACAGTGCTCCTTGAGATGTTTAAAGCTTGGGAAATCTTTTTGTATCCAAATCCGGCTTTAAACTTCTCCACAACAGTATCTCGGACCTGCCTGGTGTGTTCCTTGGTTTTCATAATGCTCTCTGCACTTTAAACAGAACCCTGAGACTATCAGAGAGCAGGTGCATTTATACGGAGACTTGATTACACACAGGTGGATTCTATTTATCATCATCGGTCATTTAGGACAACATTGGATCATTCAGAGATCCTCACTGAACTTCTGGAGTGAGTTTGCTGCACTGAAAGTAAAGGGGCCGAGTAATATTGCACGCCCCACTTTTCAGTTTTTTATTTGTTAAAAAAGTTGAAATTATCCAATAAATGTTGTTCCACTTCACGATTGTGTCCCACTTGTTGTTGATTCTTGACAAAAAAATTAAATTTCATATCTTTATGTTTGAAGCCTGAAATGTGGCGAAAGGTTGCAAGATTCAAGGGGGCCGAATACTTTTGCAAGGCACTGTATATACTTTTTTAGTGGGGGTGTCAAACGATTAAAATTTTTAATCGAGTTAATTACAGCTTAAAAATTAATTAATCGTAATTAATCGCAATTAATCGCAATTCAAACCATCTATAAAATATGCCATATTTTTCTGTAAATTAATGTTGGAATGGAAAGATAAGACACAAGATGGATATATACATTCAACATACGGTACATAAGTACTGTATTTGTTTATTATAACAATAAATCAACAAGATGGCATTAACACGATTAACATTCTGTTAAAGCGATCCATGGATAGAAAGACTTATAGTTCTTAAAAGATAAATGTTAGTACAAGTTATAGAAATTTTATATTAAAACCCCTCTTAATGTTTTGTTTTTAATAAAATTTGTAAAATTTTCAATCAAAAAATAAACTAGTAGCCCGCCATTGTTGATGACAATAATTACTTACACAATGCTCATGGGTGCTGAAGCCTATAAAATCAGTCGCACCCAAGCGCCAGCAGAGGGCGACAAAACTCAGAAAAACACAACAAGTACACATTTCACTGTGCTGTCATTTTAATCTGTTTGAGCGGGGCATTTGTGCGTTAATTGCGTCAAATATTTTAATGTGATTAATTTTAAAAAATTAATTATCGCCCGTTAATATCGCCGCGATAATTTTGCCAGCCCTATTTTTTTTAAATATCTTTTTTTTTTCATGAGCTTTAAATTTCATGAAAATACAGAGCCCCCATAAAATGAGTATAAGCTATCTGGTTAACATTAACATTATAAAGCATTTAAGCTAGCGGCCTTTTGTTACGCAAGTTAGCCAATTGCAACAACTGATTAACTTCCATAGCAAAAGTCCGCTAGCTTAAATGCTATATAATGCAAATGTTTACCAGATAGTTTCTGGTGTGTTGTGTAATGTTGTTTAACAGGTTTCTTTTTTATTTTTTGCTTTATTTAATGATGAAATATCTTCTAGCAAATCAGACTGACATCTTGTTTTTAAAACTTGGCAGGTGAAAAAAAAGGATTAAGTAAAAACATGTAACAAATAAATAAATAAACAGAAGCAGAGAAATGTACTTGCACAATTTCTGCAAAGTTTTTATTCATTTCAATGTTCTAAAAAATATACAACATATTTATTTACCTACCTACCTACCTACCTACCTACCTACCTACCTACCTACCTACCTACCTACCTACCTACCTACCTACCTACCTACCTACCTACCTACCTACCTACCTACCTACCTACCTACCTACCTACCTACCTACCTACCTACCTACCTACCTACCTACCTACCTACCTACCTACCTACCTACCTACCTACCTACCTACCTACCTACCTACCTACCTACCTACCTACCTACCTACCTACCTACCTACCTACCTACCTACCTACCTACCTACCTACCTACCTACCTACCTACCTACCTACCTACCTACCTACCTACCTACCTACCTACCTACCTACCTACCTACCTACCTACCTACCTACCTACCTACCTACCTACCTACCTACCTACCTACCTACCTACCTACCTACCTACCTACCTACCTACCTACCTACCTACCTACCTACCTACCTACCTACCTACCTACCTACCTACCTACCTACCTACCTACCTACCTACCTACCTACCTACCTACCTACCTACCTACCTACCTACCTACCTACCTACCTACCTACCTACCTACCTACCTACCTACCTACCTACCTACCTACCTACCTACCTACCTACCTACCTACCTACCTACCTACCTACCTACCTACCTACCTACCTACCTACCTACCTACCTACCTACCTACCTACCTACCTACCTACCTACCTACCTACCTACCTACCTACCTACCTACCTACCTACCTACCTACCTACCTACCTACCTACCTACCTACCTACCTACCTACCTACCTACCTACCTACCTACCTACCTACCTACCTACCTACCTACCTACCTACCTACCTACCTACCTACCTACCTACCTACCTACCTACCTACCTACCTACCTACCTACCTACCTACCTACCTACCTACCTACCTACCTACCTACCTACCTACCTACCTACCTACCTACCTACCTACCTACCTACCTACCTACCTACCTACCTACCTACCTACCTACCTACCTACCTACCTACCTACCTACCTACCTACCTACCTACCTACCTACCTACCTACCTACCTACCTACCTACCTACCTACCTACCTACCTACCTACCTACCTACCTACCTACCTACCTACCTACCTACCTACCTACCTACCTACCTACCTACCTACCTACCTACCTACCTACCTACCTACCTACCTACCTACCTACCTACCTACCTACCTACCTACCTACCTACCTACCTACCTACCTACCTACCTACCTACCTACCTACCTACCTA